>NC_067247.2:10055000-12555000 GCF_019359855.2 Lolium perenne | reverse complement strand
TCAGAGTTTAAGGCTGTGGTTAGATTTATCTTAATTACTTTCTTGTAGTTGCGGATGCTTGCAAGGGGTATAATCACAAGTATGTATTAGTCCTAGGAGGGGCGGTACATTAGCACAGGTTCACCCACACAACACTTATCAAAACAATGAAGATTAATTAGCCGTATGTAGCGAAAGCACTAGACTGAAATCCCGTGTGTCCTCGAGAACGTTTGGTCATTATAAGTAAACAAACCAGCTTGTCCTTTGTGCTAAAAAGGATTGGGCCACTCGCTGCAATTGTTACTCTCGCACTTTACTTACTCGTACTTTATTCATCTGCTACATCAAAACCCCCTGAATACTTGTCTGTGAGCATTTACAGTGAATCCTTCATCGAAACTGCTTGTCAACACCTTCTGCTCCTCGTTGGGATCGACATTCTTACTTATCGAAGATACTACGATACACCCCCCTCCTGGGCCGCGCCGCCCTAGGGTGTGGGGCCCTCGGGCCTCCACCTGACTTGCCCTTCTGGCTTCGTGAGTCTTCTGGAAAAATAGGACCTTTCGCATAAATTCCGAGGATTTTCCTGAAAGTTGGATTTCTGCACAAAAATGAGACACCAGAACAGTTCTGCTGAAAACAGCGTTAGTCCGTGTTAGTTGCATCCAAAATACACAAATTAGAGGCAAAACAATAGCAAAAGTGTTCGGGAAAGTAGATACGTTTTGGACGTATCAACTCCCCCAAGCTTAGCTTATTGCTTGTCCTCAAGCAATTCAGTTAACAACTGAGCGATAAAAGAACTTTCACGAACACATTTGTTCATATGATGTAAATATTCTCATGCCATGGCTAATACTTAGGCAGTCCATAATAAAATACATGCAAATAAGATCATCTAACAGCTATGTCAATCATGGAGAGGTACCAACAATTAATAATAAGCATCATGAATCATGTCTATAAGCAGGATTGCAATGTTCATAAAAGAGTATGATAAAGTGGTATCTCACTTGCCCATATTTAATCAGCAAAAAATAAATGCCCAGGCACCTCTGAAGTTCATAGAAAGACTAGAAGTAGTGATTGTCAAAGATAAAAGCATCAAAGATATACCACAATCAATCATATTTTGAGACAAGCATATTATACTAAGAATGACAGTTGTGCTCTCAAGATAGTGCTCAAAGAAAGGATGGAGACACAACATAAAAGTAAAAGATTGACCCTTCGCAGAGGGAAGCAGGGATTAACATGCGCTAGAGCTTTTAATTTTAAAATAGGAGTAAAATTATTTTGAGAGGTGTTTGTTGTTGTCAACGAATGGTAATGGGTACACCAACTACCTCGCCAACTGGACTTCCAAGAGCGGCTCCCATGAATTATTTTTATGTTTATGTGGCACTCCTTCCAACCTTTCTTTCACAAACCATGGCTAACCGAATCCTCGGGTGCCTGCCAACAATCTCATACCCTGAAGGAGTGCCTTTTTATTTAGTTTTATTATGATGACACTCCCCCCAACCTTTGCTTACACAAGCCATGGCTAACCGAATCCTTCGGGTGCCGTCCAACAATCACATACCATGGAGGAGTGTCTATTTAGGTTAATTAATTTGGGACTGGGAATCCCATTGCCAGCTCTTTTTGCAAAATTATCGGATAAGCGGATGTGCCACTAGTCCATAATGAAAGTCTGTCAAGAGTAAATGACAAGGTTGAAAGTTAAACACCACATACTTCCTCATGAGCTATGAAACATTAACACAAATTGAGAAGCATTTTGAAGGTTTTAGAGGTAGCGCATGAGAATTTACTTGGAATGGTTTGAAATGCCATGCATAGGTATTTATGGTGGACACTTTGGAACAACTTGGTTTTCAGGTGTTTGGAAGCACGAGCAGCATTCCCGCTCAGTACAAGTGAAGGCTAGCAATAGACTGGGGAGCGACAAATCAAGAGAGCAGTCACTGTCATAATCATGCTTGCGGCAAAATAAATTAACGGAGGCATAAAAGTGATACAAGAACTCTGAAGCAATGTAAATCATCGAGGCTTAATTGACTTTTGTTCAGTCATATGCATGCGTGAGCATGTGCCAAGTCGATATAAATGAATTATTCAGAGGAGGATACCACAATGCCATACCTACTTATGAATAAAACAATGCAAGCAAACATCCATGACATGCTACTCATATTAATAAATTGGAGCTAAACATGAGAGATCATGAACTACTAGACTTTCTCAAATGACATATACCTCACATGAACCAACTAAGCATGCTCACAAGGATGAGTATATGTACAAAAATGAAAACAAATAGAGTTCATACCAGCCTCTCACCACAATCCAATTGTCGTAGATCGTCATTATTGTCTTTCACTTGTGTATCTTGGATAATATGAAATGAAAACCACGCTCCAGCCACCGAAGACCATTGAACTCATGATGAACTTTACAAACCAAAGAAGAACAGCAAATATTGTTGGAGTTTTCGAATTGGAAACAATAACAAAAGGAAACAAGCAAACAAAGCAAAATCTTTTTGGATTTTCTTATAGCAAACCAACGATAGCAAATAAAGCAAAATAAATGAAAGAAACCAAAATAAACAAATGATGAAGAGAAACAACAGAAATATTTTTGGTCTTTTTGTGTTTTAGGAAAGAAACAAAGCAAAAACAAGAAATGGCAAACTAGAAAAGTCACATAAACACAAAGCAGCAGAAATTCGTCAAACTTGACAGCAGTACAGTACTCAATTTTAAAGAAATTCTCCCACTGCTCAAATCGAAAAGTGTTCAACTAATGAAAGTTAGATAACAACCTGGGGAACATGCACAAAAATTGGCTTCGAAAAATACTGTTCTGGCTATTTTTGAGAATTTTTTCGGTACCAGTCCAGAATCTGTTTTCAGGCAGCACTTCCCCAAATATCATCTCCCTCTCATTAGAAAACCACTCAAACAAACTAAACAAGTATATACAAGTATCCAGCAACCATAATATGCAAAAAATGAGTGATGCCGGTATACCTCCCTGATACGTCTCCGACGTATCGATAATTTCTTATGTTCCATGCCACATTATTGATGATATCTACATGTTTTATGCACACTTTATGTCATATTCGTGCATTTTCTGGAACTAACCTATTAACAAGATGCCGAAGTGCCAGTTCCTATTTTCTGCTGTTTTTGGTTTCAGAAATCCTAGTAACGAAATATTCTCGGAATCGGACGAAATCAACGCCCAGGTTCCTATTTTGCCCGGAAGCATCCAGAACACACGAGAGCCGCCAGAGAGGGGGCACAGGCCCACCAAACCATAGGCCGGCGCGGCCTGGGGGTGGCCCACCCCCCCTATAGTGTGGTCGCCCCTTCGACCTCCTGACGCCGCCTCTTCGCCAATATAAAGGTCCCAGACCTAAAACCTCGATACGAAAAAGCCACGGTACGAGAAACCATCCAGAGCCGCCGCCATCGCGAAGCCAAGATCTGGGGGACAGGAGTCTCTGTTCCGGCACGCCGCCGGGATGGGGAAGTGCCCCCGGAAGGCTTCTCCATCGACACCACCGCCATCTTCATCACCGCTGCTGTCTCCCATGAGGAGGGAGTAGTTCTCCATCGAGGCTCGGGGCTGTACCGGTAGCTATGTGGTTCATCTCTCTCCTATGTACTTCAATACAATAATCTCATGAGCTGCCTTACATGATTGAGATTCATATTATGATGCTTATAATCTAGATGTCGTTATGCTAGTCAAGTGAATTTTACTTATGTGATCTCCGGAGACTCCTTGTCCCACGTGTGTAAAGGTGACAGTGTGTGCACCGTGTGGGTCTCTTAGGCTATATTTCACAGAATACTTATTCACTGTTATGAATGGCATAGTGAAGTGCTTATTTATATCTCTTTATGATTGCAATGTGTTTTGTATCACAATTTATCCATGTGCTACTCTAGTGATGTTATTAAAGTAGTTTTATTCCTCCTGCACGGTGTAATGGTGACAGTGTGTGCATCCGTGTTAGTACTTGGCGTAGGCTATGATTGTGATCTCTTGTATATTATGAAGTTAACTATTGCTATGATGGTATTGACGTGATCTATTCCTCCTACATAGTGTGAAGGTGACAGTGTGCATGCTATGTTAGTACTTGGTTTAGTCGTGTTGATCTTTCATGCACTCTAAGGTTATTTAAATATGAACATTGAATTGTGGAGCTTGTTAACTCCGGCATTGAGGGTTCGTGTAATCCTACGCAATGGTGTTCATCATCCAACAAGAGGGTGTAGAGTATGCATTTATCTATTCTGTTATGTGATCAAAGTTGAGAGTGTCCACTAGTGAAAGTCTAATCCCTAGGCCTTGTTCCTAAATACTGCTATCGCTGCTTGTTTACTGTTTTACTGCGTTACTACTGCTGCGTTGCTACTGCTCATATATATTCATACCACCTGTATTTCACTATCTCTTCGCCGAACTAGTGCACCTATTTGGTGTGTTGGGGACACAAGAGACTTCTTGCTTTGTGGTTGCAGGGTTGCATGAGAGGGATATCTTTGACCTCTTCCTCCCTGAGTTCGATAAACCTTGGGTGATCCACTTAAGGGAAAACTTGCTGCTGTTCTATAAACCTCTGCTCTTGGAGGCCCAACACTGTCTACAGGAAAAGGAGGGGGCGTAGACATCAAGCTATTTTCTGGCGCCGTTGCCGGGGAGGAAAGGTAAAAGGCACTCATACTTCGGTTCTAGGTTAAGTACTTTTCTGGCGCCATTGTGTTTGTGCTCGAAGCTATTTCCTTTAGATCCTGCAATTGCATCTTTTTGTTTCTTGTTTACACTAGTTAGGCATAATGGAAAACAACAAAAATATGAGAGATCTTTATGAACTTTATCTTGAATTAGGACATGATGTGTTTGAAGAGAGAATTAAAAAACCCATGGAACTTTATATGCATGCTAATGGGAATGTTATTAATATGAATGCTTTGAACACTATTGTTTCTAATGCTATGGAAAATTCTAAGCTTGGGGAAGCTGGTTTTGATGAGCATGATCTTTTTAGTCCCCCGGGCATGGAGGAGAAAATTTACTTTGATGATACTTTGCCTCCTATTTATGATGATTATAATGATAGTAGTCTTTTGGTGCCACCTGTTATGGAAGATAAATTTGATTATGAATACCATATGCCTCCTATATTTGATGATGAGAATAATAATGATAGCTACTTTGTTGAATTTGCTCCCACTACAACTACTAAAATTGATTATGCTTATGTGGAGAGTAATAATTTTATGCATGAGACTCATGATAAGAATGCTTTATGTGATAGTTATATTGTTGAGTTTGCTCATGTTTCTACTGAAAGTTATTATGAGAGAGGAAAATATGGTTGTAGAAATTTTCATGTTACTAAAATACCTCTCTATATGCTGAAATTTTTGAAGCTACACTTGTTTTATCTTCCTATGCTTGTCACTTTGCTCTTCATGAACTTGTTTATTTACAAGATTCCTTTTCATAGGAAGCATGTTAGACTTAAATTTGTTTTGAATTTGCCTCTTGATGCTCTCTTTTGCTTCAAATACTATTTCTTGCGAGTGCATCATTAAAACTGCTGAGCCCATCTTAATGGCTATAAAGAAAGAACTTCTTGGGAGATAACCCATGTGTTATTTTGCTACAGTACTTTGTTTTATATTTGTGTCTTGGAAGTTGTTTACTATTGTAGCAACCTCTCCTTATCTTAGTTTTGTGTTTTGTTGTGCCAAGTAAAGTCGTTGATAGTAAGGTTCATACTAGATTTGGATTACTGCACAGAAACAGATTTCTTTGCTGTCACGAATCTGGGCAAAATTCTCTGTAGGTAACTCAGAAAATTATGCCAATTTACGTGAGTGATCCTCAGATATGTACGCAACTTTCATTCAATTTGAGCATTTTCATTTGAGCAAGTCTGGTGCCTCAATAAAATTCGTCAATACGAACTGTTCTGTTTTGACAGATTCTGCCTTTTATTTCGCATTGCGTATTTTGTTATGTTCGATGGATATTTCGATTTCATTGACTTTCAGTAGCTTTGTGCAAAGTCCAGAAGTGTTAACAATGATTATGTCACCTCTGAACATGTATATTTTGATTGTGCACTAACCCTCTAATGAGTTGTTCTAAGTTTGGTGTGGAGGAAGTTTTCAAGGATCAAGAGAGGGAGATGATACAACATGATCAAGGAGAGTGAAAGCTCTAAGCTTGGGGATGCCCCGGTGGTTCACCCCTGCATATATCAAGAAGACTCAAGAGTCTAAGCTTGGTGATGCCCAAGGCATCCCCTTCTTCATCGACAACATTATCAGGTTCCTCCCCTGAAACTATATTTTTATTCCATCACATCTTATGTACTTTGCTTGGAGCGTCTGTGTGTTTTCGTTTTTGTTTTTGTTTGAATAAATGCTTGTGTGGGAGAGAGATACGCTCCGCTGGTTCATATGAACACATGTGTTCTTAGCTTTTAATTTTCGTGGCGAAGGTTGAAACTGCTTCGTTAAATTGTTATATGGTTGGAATTGGAAAATGATACATGTAGTAATTGGTAAAATGTCTTGGGTAATGTGATACTTGGCAATTGTTGTGCTCATGTTTAAGCTCTTGCATCATATGCTTTGCACCCATTAATGAAGAAATACATAGAGCATGCTAAAATTTGGTTTGCATATTTGGTCTCTCTAAGGTCTAGATAATTTCTAGTATTGAGTTTGAACAACAAGGAAGACGGTGTAGAGTCTTATAATGTTTACAATATGTCTTTTATGTGAGTTTTGCTGCACCGGTTCATCCTTGTGTTTGTTTAAAATAGCCTTGCTAGCCTAAGCCTTGTATCGAGAGGGAATACTTCTCATGCATCCAAATACTTGAGCCAACCACTATGCCATTTGTGTCCACCATACCTACCTACTACATGGTATTTCTCCGCCATTCCAAAGTAAATTGCTTGAGTGCTACCTTTAAACAATTCAAAATTTATCACCTCTGATTTGTGTCAATGTTTTATAGCTCATGAGAAAGTATGTGGTGTTTATCTTTCAATCTTGTTGGGCAACTTTCACCAATGGACTAGTGGCTTCATCCGCTTATCCAATAATTTTGCAAAAAGAGTTGGCAATGGGATTCCCAGTCCCAAATTAATTAACAAAAATAGACACTCCTCCATGGTATGTGATTGTTGGACGGCACCTGAAGGATTCGGTTAGCCATGGCTTGAGAAAGCAAAGGTGGGGAGGAGTGTCATCATAATAAAACTAAAATAAAAAGGCACTCCTTCATGGTATGAGATTGTTGGCAGGCACCCGAGGATTCGGTTAGCCATGGTTTGTGAAAGAAAGGTTGGAAGGAGTGCCACCCAAAAATAAAATAAAATGGGAGCCGCTCTTTGAAGGTTTGTCTGGCAAGGGGGTTAGAGTACCCGCTACCATTCGTTGACAACAACATACACCTCTCAAAACTTTATTTTTATGCTCTCTATATGTTTTCAAAACCAAAGTTCTAGCACAAATATAGCAATCGATGCTTTCCTCTTTGAGGGACCTTTCTTTTACTTTTATGTTGAGTAAGTTCACCTATTTCTCTCCATCTCAAGAAGCAAACACTTGTGTGAACTGTGCAATGATTCTTACATACTTGCTTATTGCACTTATTATATTACTTTGCATTGACAACTATCCATGAGATATACATGTTACAAGTCGAAAGCAACCGCTGAAACTTAATCTTCCATTGTGTTGCTTCAATGCCTTTACTTTAAATTATTGCTTTATGAGTTAACTTTTATGCAAGACTTATTGATGCTTGTCTTGAAGTACTATTCATGAAAAGTCTTTGCTATATGATTCATTTGTTTACTCATGTCATTTACCATTGTTTTGATCGCTGCATTCATTACATGTGTTTACAATAGTATGATCAAGTTTATGATGGCATGTCACTCCAGAAATTATCTTTGTTTATCGTTTACCTTCTCGGGATGAGCAGAAACTAAGCTTGGGGATGCTGATACGTCTCCGACGTATCTATAATTTCTTATGTTCCATGCCACATTATTGATGATATCTACATGTTTTATGCACACTTTATGTCATATTCGTGCATTTTCTGGAACTAACCTATTAACAAGATGCCGAAGTGCCAGTTCCTGTTTTCTGCTGTTTTTGGTTTCAGAAATCCTAGTAACGAAATATTCTCGGAATCGGACGAAATCAACGCCCAGGTTCCTATTTTGCCCGGAAGCATCCAGAACACACGAGAGCCGCCAGAGAGGGGGCACAGGCCCACCAAACCATAGGCCGGCGCGGCCTGGGGGTGGCCCGCGCCCCCCTATAGTGTGGTCGCCCCTTCGACCTCCTGACGCCGCCTCTTCGCCTATATAAAGGTCCCAGACCTAAAACCTCGATACGAAAAAGCCACGGTACGAGAAACCATCCAGAGCTGCCGCCATCGCGAAGCCAAGATCTGGGGGACAGGAGTCTCTGTTCCGGCACGCCGCCGGGACGGGGAAGTGCCCCCGGAAGGCTTCTCCATCGACACCACCGCCATCTTCATCACCGCTGTTGTCTCCCATGAGGAGGGAGTAGTTCTCCATCGAGGCTCGGGGCTGTACCGGTAGCTATGTGGTTCATCTCTCTCCTATGTACTTCAATACAATAATCTCATGAGCTGCCTTACATGATTGAGATTCATATGATGATGCTTGTAATCTAGATGTCGTTATGCTAGTCAAGTGAATTTTACTTATGTGATCTCCGGAGACTCCTTGTCCCACGTGTGTAAAGGTGACAGTGTGTGCACCGTGTGGGTCTCTTAGGCTATATTTCACAGAATACTTATTCACTGTTATGAATGGCATAGTGAAGTGCTTATTTATATCTCTTTATGATTGCAATGTGTTTTGTATCACAATTTATCCATGTGCTACTCTAGTGATGTTATTAAAGTAGTTTTATTCCTCCTGCACGGTGTAATGGTGACAGTGTGTGCATCCGTGTTAGTACTTGGCGTAGGCTATGATTGTGATCTCTTGTAGATTATGAAGTTAACTATTGCTATGATGGTATTGATGTGATCTATTCCTCCTACATAGTGTGAAGGTGACAGTGTGCATGCTATGTTAGTACTTGGTTTAGTCGTGTTGATCTTTCATGCACTCTAAGGTTATTTAAATATGAACATTGAATTGTGGAGCTTGTTAACTCCGGCATTGAGGGTTCGTGTAATCCTACGCAATGGTGTTCATCATCCAACAAGAGGGTGTAGAGTATGCATTTATCTATTCTGTTATGTGATCAAAGTTGAGAGTGTCCACTAGTGAAAGTCTAATCCCTAGGCCTTGTTCCTAAATACTGCTATCGCTGCTTGTTTCTTGTTTTCCGCGTTACTGCTGCGTTGCTACTGCTCATATATATTCATACCACCTGTATTTCACTATCTCTTCGCCGAACTAGTGCACCTATTTGGTGTGTTGGGGACACAAGAGACTTCTTGCTTTGTGGTTGCAGGGTTGCATGAGAGGGATATCTTTGACCTCTTCCTCCCTGAGTTCGATAAACCTTGGGTGATCCACTTAAGGGAAAACTTGCTGCTGTTCTACAAACCTCTGCTCTTGGAGGCCCAACACTGTCTACAGGAAAAGGAGGGGGCGTAGACATCACTCCCCCCAAGCTTAGGCTTTTGGCCTAAGTGGAGTTCAACCCCAGCGAGGGTCGCTGTTCCTCGCCGGTGGATAATGCATGGCGTAGTCATAGTAAGGTCCCTGTGCAGAAGAAAAGCGCGGAGGCTCCACATGTCCAAAATGTTGATGCGAAGAACTTGCTGCATCGGATGACGAGCCGAGGTGTTCCTCGGCCTCCTCCCTATTGTCTCTTGTATGATGGCCTCCTCCCTCTATGTGTGCCTTCAGTGCACCTTCTGTGACTGACCAATCCTCCCTGGAATCAAGGTTAAATAGAATAGGCGCAGAAAATCTTACTAGTTTTTTCAGTTTTCTTAGTTGTTCTCCAAGACTTCTTGTAAAATGTTATCTTGTAAGACAGGTTACTCCAGTTAGATGAATCAGAAACAAATTCATGTTTAATCATGGAGACTATGTCAAGTCTTTCTACGGAAAGTCGAATATCAAGATGGTGAGGTTCTACACCATGCAAAGCTAGTAAACGAGAGGCGATGAGACCTCCACAAATTCCGCCCTTCTCACGGTTGGTAGCAAGTCTATAAGCTATCAATGCCCCCAAATTATAAGTCTTACTACCTTGCAGTGCAGCAGCTAGAAAAGCTAAATCCTGGATAGATAGTTTACTACGATTCTTTCTAGCAAGAACGCATTTAGTAATGAAATAAGCAAAGTAGGGGATAGCTGGGAGTTGAATGCTAGTGATTTTACCACCATCCTCTGAGAAATTCCTTCCATGACAAATCATCTCGAAGAGGCTTAAAAGCTCTCGCGGCGATCCCCTTATCTTCTCGCATGATCCCCATTGCGGTACTCTAATTGCTGTACAAAAATCATTGAATGACAAGTTGACAGTTTTATTATAAATCTTATACTGAACCATGGGGTTAGATTGCGACCAATTGAACTTAAAATCCTGCACAACAGACATAGTCAATTTTGCATATTGGCATGGTTCTCCATCAACAAAATCATTCAACCCTGCACGAGAAATTAGATTCTGAACATCTTCCAATATTCATGCACTTCTGATGAAATCTGTGCACGGGTAGTAAGAGGGGTATACTCCCTCTTCGCGGTTCACTCTCATGACTTGTTGCACCTCCAATTCTTGTTGGTTTAGTTGATATCTATTCCACTCCATTTTCTGAAATTTTTCAACAAACATTATAAAATTTGATTTGGTGACATATAATTGAGGGGAACTACCATAGGAACTTGCTAGAGTACTAATCATGCATCAAAAATAGTTTATACAACTTAGAACAAGCATGCAAGCTCACTAAACATGTTACCTACAGCAGCAAAATATTCAAGATATACTCAACCAAACAAAATTCTACTTGGATAATCGGAGGAGTCACATACCGGAGAGCAAATGTGCCAAATTTCAGACAGAAATCTAGGCTGAGCAAAGAGATCGAAAAATCCTGAGCTCTTGAGCAAAAACGCGAGTGAGAGAAAGCTGGTGTCGATTTTTTCGGGAGAGAGAAGAGTCTGGGAGGAAGAGATGCTAAAGTGGGGCAAAGGGGGACCCACACACCAGGGTGGCGCGCCCCCCTTGCTGGCCGCGCCGGCCTGTGGGGTGCCACCCTGGGGTGCCCCACTGATCATCCCCAGGTGCTCCCGGGTGCATTTTCGAAAAATAGGACCAACGGTATATTTTTTGTGAATTTTTGAAAACTTTGAAAAATGCACATTTCCGGGTATTAAGTTTATTATTACTGGACAGGAAATTTTTTGAAATCTCTAATTAAATAAGGAACTTTGCAAAACAAAAGTGCTACAGCAAGTAGAACAAGTGGAGGAAGAAAGAGATGTTGTTTACCCCCTCTATGCATATAAAAAGTATTTGTTAACAAGGTTGATCAAGTCTTGCCACCAAATAAATTTTACATAGCATAAGAAGAAATAAACCTCAAATCAATCATGTTACCTTGAATTGTATTGATATGGATCCAATCATAAGACTTTGATAACCTTCTTTAGGCTCATATATAGGACAATCGATAGTTCCAACTTTGATAGTTCTCACATTAGAAATAGTATTAACTCCACATACTTTATCAATCCTCTTGGGGAAATAAACAGTATGCTCCTTATCATCAACATTGAAAGTAACTTTTCCTTTATTGCAATCAATAACAGCCCCTGCGGTGTTAAGAAAAGGTCTCCCAAGAATAATAGACATATTATCATCTTCAGGCATTTCCAACACAACAAAATCAGTTAATATCAAGCAGTTATTAGTAACTTGAACAGGAACATCCTCACATATACCAACAGGAATAGCAGTAGATTTATCAGCCATTTGCAAAGATATATCAATAGGTATCAACTTATCTAAATAGAGTCTCTTATAAAGAGAAAAAGGCATAACACTAACACCGGCTCCCAAGTCACATAGAGCAGTTTTAACATAATTATTCTTAATAGAACAAGGAATAGTAGGTATACCTGGGTCGCCCAACTTCTTTGGAACTTTGCCATTGAAAGAGTAATTAGCAAGCATAGTGGAAATTTCCTCATTGGGGATTTTCCTTTTGTTAGTAACAATATCTTTCATATACTTTGAATAAGGAGGCAATTTAATAGCATCAGTCAAAGGGATTTGCAAGAATAAAGGTTTCATCCAATCACAAAATTTATTATAGTGTTCTTCTTCCTTTGATTTTAGTTTCTTAGCAGGAAAAGGCATTTGCTTTTGTACCCAAGGTTCCCTTTCATTACCATGTTTCTTAGCAATAAAATCTTCTTTAGTATACTTTTTATTTTTAGCATGCTTTTCAGGTTCATCTTCAACTTCTTCTTTATCAGAAGCATCATTCTTATCATTATCATTACCATTATCATGTTCATTACCAATTTCAGTTTCAGCATCAGAAATAGAAATACTATTAGGATCATTAACAGGTTCAGAGGGTTCTACAACCTTTTTATGTTTCTTCTTTTTCTTAGAAGGAGCACTAGGTTCAATTCGTTGAGAATCTTGTTCAATTCTTTTGGGGTGCCCTTCAGGATATAGAGGATCCTGGGTAGAGACAGTTGTTACTTCATAAGCATGTTTCTCTTTAGAATTATTTTTTAACAAGTCACTTTGCACTTTAGTGTGCTGATCAATTTGAGTTTGAACCATTTGAAAATGCTTAACAAGCATCTTAACATCATTGGAGGTTCTCTCCACAATATCATGCAAATTGCTAATAGCTTGAGAATTTTCCATTAGATGATTCTCTACTCTCATATTAAAATTTTCTTGCTTAACAATATAATTATCAAACTCATCTAAGCATTGAGCAGGTGGTTTTGAATACGGAATATCTTCCCTAGTAAAGCGTTGAAGGGAGTTTACCTCAATCATGGATGAAGGGGGAATTATCTCACATATATCTTCTATGGGAGGTAGATTCTTCACATCTTTGGATTTAATACCTTTCTCCTTGAGAGACTTCTTGGCTTCCCTCATATCTTCATCATTCAATTCAATTAAACCCCTCTTCTTCAATATTGGCGTTGGAGTTGGTTTAGGTGTAGTCCAATCATCATGATTCCGGCCTATTTTAGCCAATAATTCTTCAGCTTCGTCTGGAGTTCTTTTCCTGAAAACACAACCAGCACAACTATCAAAAATATGCTCTAGACTCAACGGTTAGTCCACTATAAAATATATCAAGTAAATCATGCTTTTCCAAATCATGTCCAGGTCGAGCTCTGATAAGAGAGAAAAATCTTGCCCAAGCTTCTGGCAATTTCTCTTCATCTCCCTGGTCAAATCTATAAATTTTCTGTAAAGCAATATGTTGAGCACTAGCAGGAAAGTACTTTCGAAATAAAACATCACGCAGATCAGTTGGACTTTTAATAGAACCAGGAGGCAAATTATTATACCAAGTTTTAGCATCATCCTTTAATGAGAAAGGAAAAAATTTAGCGACAAAGTAAGTACGCATCTTGACATCATCAAAAAACAAGCTACTCATAGAAGAAAGTTCAATCATGTGTTCTACAGCACTTTCTTTTTCAGTACCACAAAAGGGTGTTTTCTCTACAATAGCTATATGAGATAGATCAAGAGAAAAATCATAATCTTTATCCTTAATGCATATAGGAGATGTGGCAAATTCAGGATCAGGAGATAGCTTATGTCTAATAGTATATTGTGCGAGAAACTTTTTAATTTTTCTTGCATCAACAGTAGCATTGCATCTATTAATAAAATCATCATTGAGCTCCACATAATCCTCATCAGGATCATCACTAGAATAATCAAGTTCAGGTGAATTAACAGGTGTAGCAGCATTTTCATTAGGAGTTTCAGCATTTTCAATTTGTCTAGACCTAGCAATTGTAGCATCTAGAAAGGATCCCAATGAACCACTATCATCAAGCACGGCAGAAACATTATCAATATTATGAGAGTTTTCAGATTCAGCAGAAGTACCAGCAAGTGAAGCTTGCGGCGGTGAAACAAGTTGACTTATCACAGATGGTGAATCAAGAGTAGCAGAGGTACTCAGAGTTGTACCTTTTCTTGTAGTGGATGGTAATATGGCGACTTTAGGATCGCGAGTTTTACCCATGATGGAGAATTTGCAGCGAACAATATCAATCCAAGTGAACTTCCAAATAAAGCTCTGCTCCCCGGCAACGGCGCCAGAAAACAGTCTTGATGACCCACAAGTATAGGGGATCGCAGCAGTCTTCGCGGGAAGTAAATCCCAATTTATTGATTCGACACAAGGGGAGACAAAGAATACTTGAAAGCCTTAACAGCGGAGTTGTCAATTCAGCTGCACCTGGAAACAGACTTGCTCGCAAGAGATTATCAGTAGTAACAGTTTTATAGCAGTAGCAGTAGTGAAATAACAGCAGCAGAGTAACAGAGACAGCAGTAGTGATTATAGTAAACAGCAGGATTAAAATACTGTAGGCACGGGGACGGATAACGGGCGTTGCATGGATGAGAGAAACTCATGTAACAATCAAAGCAGGGCATTTGCAGATAATAATAAAACGGTATCCAAGTACAAAGCAATCAATAGGCA
Organism: Lolium perenne; assembly: GCF_019359855.2. Taxonomy (NCBI): domain Eukaryota; kingdom Viridiplantae; phylum Streptophyta; class Magnoliopsida; order Poales; family Poaceae; genus Lolium; species Lolium perenne. Next base: position 12,540,243 of record NC_067247.2, on the reverse strand, counting down.
TGTGTTCCATATATAGTCGTACGTGCTCGCAATGAGAAACTTGCACAACATCTTTTGTCCTACCAGCCGGTGGCAGCCGGGCCTCAAGGGAATCTACTGGATATTAAGGTACTCCTTTTAATAGAGTACCGGAGCAAAGCATTAACACTCCGTGAACACATGTGATCCTCACATCACCGCCATCCCCTCCGGTTGTCCCAATTTCTGTCACTTCGGGGCCATTGGTTCCGGACAGCGACATGTGTATATAACTTGCAGGTAAGATCATAAAACAATGAATATCATGATGAAATAATAACATGTTCAGATCTGAGATCATGGCACTCGGGCTCTAGTGACAAGCATTAAGCATAACAAGTTTCAACAATATCATCAAAGTACCAATTACGGACACTAGGCACTATGCCCTAACAATCTTATGCTATTACATGACCAATCTCATCCAATCCCTACCATCCCCTTCGGCCTACAGCGGGGGAATTACTCACACATGGATGGGGGAAACATGGCTGGTTGATGGAGAGGCGTCGGTGGTGATGATGGCGATGATCTCCTCCAATTCCCCGTCCCGGCGGAGTGCCAGAAAGGAGACTTCTGGCTCCCGAGACGGAGTTTCGCGATGTGGCGGCGTTCTGGAGGGTTTCTGGCGACTTCGACTTCTTGGTCGCGATTTTTAGATCGAACCCTTTAAGTAGTCCAGAGGAGGGCGTCGGAGGCCGGCCGAGGGGGCCACACGCTAGGGCCGCACGCCCCCCTCCTGGGCCGCGCCGCCCTAGGGTGTGGGGCCCTCGGGCCTCCACCTGACTTGCCCTTCTAGCTTCGTGAGTCTTCTGGAAAAATAGGACCTTTCGCATAAATTCCGAGGATTTTCCTGAAAGTTGGATTTCTGCACAAAAACGAGACGCCAAAACAGTTCTGCTGAAAACAGCGTTAGTCCGTGTTAGTTGCATCCAAAATACACAAATTAGAGGCAAAACAATAGCTAAAGTGTTCGGGAAAGTAGATACGTTTTGGACGTATCATAACTCCAGTACCGAGAGCCACGATACGGAAAACCTTCCAGAGACGCCGCCGCCGCCAATCCCATCTCGGGGGATTCAGGAGATCGCCTCCGACACCCTGCCGGAGAGGGGAATCATCTCCCGGAGGACTCTTCACCGCCATGGTCGCCTCCGGAGTGATGAGTGAGTAGTTCACCCCTGGACTATGGGTCCATAGCAGTAGCTAGATAGTCGTCTTCTCCTCATTGTGCTATCATTGTTGGATCTTGTGAGCTGCCTAACATGATCAAGATCATCTATTTGTAATGCTACATGTTGCGTTTGCTGGGATCCGATGAATAATGAATGCTATGTTATGTTGATTATCAATCTATCATCTATGTGTTGTTTATGATCTTGCATGCTCTCCGTTATTAGTAGAGGCTCTGGCCAAGTCGTTACTTGTAACTCCAAGAGGGAGTATTTATGCTCGATAGTGGGTTCATGCCTCCATTAAATCTGGGACAGTGACATAAAGTTCTAAGGTTGTGGATGTGCTGTTGCCACTAGGGATAAAACATCAATTCTATGTCTAAGGATGTATTTGTTGATTACATTACGCACCATACTTAATGCAAATGTCTGTTGTTTGCAACTTAATACTGGAAGGGGTTCGGATGATAACCTGAAGGTGGACTTTTTAGGCATAGATGCATGCTGGATAGCGGTCTATGTACTTTGTCGTAATGCCCAATTGAATTTCACACTACTCATCATAACATGTATGTGCATGGTCATGCCCTCTTTATTTGTCAATTGCCCAACTGTAATTTGTTCACCCAACATGCTATTTATCTTATGGGAGAGACACCACTAGTGAACTGTGGACCCCGGTCCATTCTTTTACATCGAATACAATCTACTGCAATACTCGTTCTACTGTTCTCTGCAAACATCATCATCCACACTATACATCTAATCCATTGTTACAGCAAGCCGGTGAGATTGACAACCTCACTGTTAAGTTGGGGCAAAGTATCTTGGTTGTGTTGTGCAGGTTCCACGTTGGTGCCGGAATCCCTGGTGTTGCGCCGCACTACACTCCGCCGCCATCAACCTTCAACGTGCTTCTTGGCTCCTACTGGTTCGATAACCTTGGTTTCTTACTGAGGAAAAAACTTGCCGCTGTACGCATCATACCTTCCTCTTGGGGTTCCCAACGGACGTGTGCTTTACCGTCACAAGCAGCAAGCACCTTCGGGAGGTGCACTTGTACTTGCGAACGCTGTTCCCATGGCTCCAACTCCTGCCATAGCCATGTTATACAACGCCTCTCTTGGATCTCCGGGAGGTGGCCTGGATGCCAGTATATAAGCCTGAGTCGCCATGTATCCAGCTTCCGGTGTTTTGGGGATAATGTTTCCTCTTGTGTCTATCGACATAAAAGACATGTTGAGGTTTTGGACCAGATGCTCCCTCTCGCCCTCAGGTATATGCTGCAGCCGAGATCTTCCTCTATCGCGAGCTGCTCTATGGTTATCCGAAGTTCCTGATTGTCGACTTTGCTCAGCTCTTCGCCTACTTGACGTGGAAGCTGCCGCTTTTCTTTGCTGGAGTATCACCCTCTCCTTCTCCAGATCTCTACTAGCACGCGTGAGTCTATATTGGTATGCTTGCAACTCCTCCACCGTAGCCGTGGTGGTCATCGGATCTGTACCGTTCAAGGCTCTTGATGCTCTGTCCCAAGCTCCTTGCGAAAGTTGCAACCTCTGGCGCAGTGTAGGCCCGACAAACTTGATGCCTAAACCTCGCGTAAGATCAGTGGGATCGATGTATGGATTTCTCAAATCATCGAAAGCCTCTGATGTTTCGTCCTCTTGACGACTTTGCTCACCAATCACGCAGACTTGATGGTATGTTACCATTGTATGTTAATCTTCGGGGTCGGTGACACCGTCGTAATGATCGGCGAAGACCTCCTGAATAAGGGTAGATTTGTCGATGAAGCTGAAGCTGTTGATGCTTCCCGAGTCGCTGTCCAGATCGGAGTCCGTGAACGATTCGAAAGACATCACGCCGAACAGATTGGCGAGATCTCCGCCGGCGGTGGGCTTGATGCTGCTTGTCGACGAAATTTCGTCATCGCTTGACTTGGTTGACGATGATGACCCCGAGAAATTGGAACCAACCGCAACGGTCCCGAACAGATCGGTGCCGCTAAACGATATGATCCTTCTCTCCCGACGCAAAAGTGGAAGCTCCCGAACTTCATCTCCATTGGCTCTTCCAGATAGGCATATGCATCCAAACGGACGGGTGGGTGAGGAACAAAATCAACGAGACCATTTTTGATCTTTTTACGTCCATCAATCGCATTGCTTGCCACCGAAGATGTTGATGATGTTGAACGTGCCATCGAGATCAGCTCCTTGTCGCCTCTAATTCCGACAGACGGCGCCAATTGACAAGGTATTAACTTGTCAATGCCTACAGGTTGTAGGCTAGGGTTTCGTAGAAAGTAGAAGGCAAGTAGATCTCGAAGGTTTCAGCCGTAAAGGTACTTGACTGCTAAAAGCTTGGGTTGTGTTGACCATGAAATCGATCCTTTCTTTCCCCCTCCACTCCCCCTTATATAGGAGACGGAGCTGAGGGTTTCGTGATGTACAAGTTACAAACAACGGGATACTCTTTGAGTTCGTCCCATATTAGTTACAAGTTTTTATTCCTAATACAACTCTATCTTTTCATATCGACACCTAATTGGGCTTCCGGGCTTCGTATTCTTCGAGTCATGGGCCTTCAATAAACCCCGGGTACCTTTTTCGGCAGGCCCATTGGGAATACCTATGTCAGGCGGGCCCAAAGGGGATGGGCACGCCACCTTCCCTCTTTCCCAACCTGTTGATCTCCTAGTAGCCCACTTTAGCTCATTTTATCCGTCTCGAAATTGTTGAAGCGTAGCTCCTGACCTTGCCCTTTTTAGAGTCTCGTAGCTCATGTAATAAATAATTAAAAAGACTGCCAAACAGAATTGGAACCGGAGGAGAGTGAATTGTTTAGAAAATCCCTTAAATCATCATCAAATATGAGAATAACATTATATAAGATGCAAATATATGGTAATATGCTACAATAAAGTGCAAAATTTATGTATGCATTTTACATGCATCATCAGATGATCGTAGTTTTCTCACTGAGCAGATTATACTAAACAAACATTGGTACTCCACGTTTGTTCTTTTTCCTAGGTACTAAATCACAAATGATACTCCATGCATGCTTTGGTTCGCCATTGTTTTCTTTTGAACCACCTTCAGCTTGTTTTTAAATTTAGGTCAGATTTGATGTCTCTCGGTATGTGTTAGCTGCATGAAACGGAGGCATGAACCCACTATCGAGCATAAATACTCCCTCTTGGAACTTTCTGTCACTGTCCCAGATTAAATGGAGGCATGAACCCACTATCGAGCATAAATACTCCCTCTTGGAGTTACAAGTATCAACTTGGCCAGAGCCTCTACTAGCAACGAAGAGCATGCAAGATCATAAACAACACATATATGATAGATTGATAATCAACATAACATAGTATTCCATATTCATCGGATCCCAACAAATGCAACATGTAGCATTACAAATAGATGATCTTGATCATGATAGGAAGCTCTCAAGATCTAACAATGATAGCACAATGAGGAGAAGACAACCATCTAGCTACTGCTATGGACCCATAGTCCAGTGGTGAACTACTCACACATCACTCCGGAGGCGATCATGGCGATGAAGAGTCCTCCGGGAGATGATTCCCCTCTCCGGCAGGGTGCCGGAGGCGATCTCCTGAATCCCCCGAGATGGGATTGGCGGTGGCGGCGTATCTCGAAGGTTTTCCGTATCGTGCCTCTCGGTACTGGGGTTTCCTTGACGAAGGCTTTAAGTAGGCGGAAGGGTAGGTCAGGAGGCGACGCGAGGGCCCCACACAACAGGGCGGAACGGGCCCTAGCCTGGCCGCGCGGCCCTGGCGTGGCGGCGCCTCGTCGCCCCACTTCGTATCACTCTCGGTCTTCTGGAATCTTCGTGGAAAAATAAGACCCTGGGCGTTGATTTCGTCCAATTCCGAGAATATTTCCTTTGTAGGATTTCTGAAACCAAAAACATCAGAAAACAACAACTGGCTCTTCGGCATCTTGTCAATAGGTTAGTGCCGGAAAATGCATAAATATGACATAAAGTGTGTATAAAACATGTGAGTATCATCAATAAAGTAGCATGGAACATAAGAAATTATAGATACGTTTGAGACGTATCAAGCATCCCCAAGCTTAGTTCCTACTCGTCCTCGAGTAGGTAAACGATAACAAAGATAATTTCTGAAGTGACATGCTATCATAATCTTGATCAATACTATTGTAAGCATATGTGATGAATGCAGCGATTCGAAGCAATGGTAAAGACAATGAGTAAACAACTGAATCATATAGCAAAGACTTTTCATGAATAGTACTTTCAAGACAAGCATCAATAAGTCTTGCATAAGAGTTAACTCATAAAGCAATAGATTCAAAGTAAAGGCATTGAAGCAACACAAAGGAAGATTTAAGTTTTAGCAGTTGCTTTCAACTTGTAACATGTATATCTCATGGATAGTTGTCATCATAAAGCAATATAACAAGTGCAATAGGTAAACATGTAAGAATCAATGCACAGTTAACACAATTGTTTGCTTCTAAGATAGAAGGAAGTAGGTAAACTGACTCAACATAAAAGTAGAAGAATGGCCTTCACAGAGGGAAGCAGGGATAAAATCATGTGCTAGAGCTTTTCAAGTTTTGAAATCATATAGAGAGCATAAAAGTAAATTTTTGAGAGGTGTTTGTTGTTGTCAACGAATGGTATTGGGCACTCTAACCCCCTTGCCAGACAGACTTTCAAAGAGCGGCTCCCATGAATTTTTTTATTTTTGGGTGACACTCCTTCCAACCTTTGCTTTCACAAACCATGGCTAACCGAATCCTCGGGTGCCTTCCAACAATCTCATACCATGGAGTGTCTATTTATTTTAGTTTTATTTAGAGATGACACTCCTCCCCACCTTTGCTTTCTCAAGCCATGGCTAACCGAATCCTCGGGTGCCTTCCATCAATCACATACCATGGAGGAGTGTCTATTAAGGTTAATTAATTTGGGGCTGGGAACCCCATTGCCAGCTCTTTTTGCAAAATTATTGGATAAGCGGATGAAGCCACTAGTCCATTGGTGAAAGTTGCCCAACAAGATTGAAAGATAAACACCACATACTTCCTCATGAGCTATAAAACATTGACACAAATAAGAGGTAATAACTTTTGAATTGTTTAAAGGTAGCACACGAAGTATTTACTTGGAATGGCAGAAAATACCATGTACTAGGTAGGTATGGTGGACACAAATGGCATAGTTTTTGGCTCAAGGATTTGGATGCACGAGAAGTATTCCCTCTCAATACAAGGCTTAGGCTAGCAAGGTTATTTGAAGCAAACACAAGTATGAACTGGTACAACAAAACTTACATAAGAACATATTGCAAGCATTATAAGACTCTACACTGTCTTCCTTGTTGTTCAAACCCTCACCAGAAAATATTTAGACTTTAGAGAGACTAATCATGCAAACCAAATGTCAACAAGCTCTACAGTATTTCTTCACTAATAGGTGCAAAGTACATGATGCAAGAGCTTAAACATGATCTATATGAGTACAAAAATTGCCAAGTATCAAATTATTCAAGAAATTATACCAATTACCACATGTAGCATTTTCTGTTTCCAACCATATAACAATAAACAAATCAGTTTCAACCTTCGCCATGAACATTAAGAATAAAGCTAAGAACATATGTGTTCATATGCAACAGCGGAGCGTGTCTCTCTCCCATACAATGAATGCAAGGATCCAATTTTATTCAAACAAACAAAAAACAAGAACATAAAGACGCTCCAAGTAAAGCACATAAGATGTGACGGAATAAAAATATAGTTTCACTAGAGGTGACCTGATAATTTGTCGATGAAGAAGGGGATGCCTTGGGCATCCCCAAGCGTAGATGCTCGAGTCTTCGTGAAATATGCAGGGATGAACCACGGGGGCATCCCCAAGCTTAGAGCTTTCACTCTCCTTGATCATATTGTATCATCCTCCTCTCTTGATCCTTGAAAACTTCCTCCACACCAAACTCAAAACAAACTCATTAGAGGGTTAGTGCATAATCAAAAATTAACATGTTCAGAGGTGACATAATCATTCTTAACACTTCTGGACATTTCACAAAGCTACTGAAAGTTAATGGAATAAAGAAATCCATCAAACATAGCAAAACAGGCAATGCGAAATAAAAGGCAGAATCTGTCAAAACAGAACAGTCCGTAAAGACGATTTTTTCTGGGGCACTTAACTTGCTCAGATGAAAATGCTCAAATTGAATGAAAGTTGCGTACATATCTGAGGATCACTCACGTAAATTGGCAGAATTTTCTGAGTTACCTACAGAGAATACTACTCAAATTCGTGATAGCAAGAAATCTGTTTCTGCGCAGTAATCCAAATCAAGTATGATCTTTACTATCAAAGACTTTAGTTGGAACAACAATGCAATAAAATAAAGATAAGGAGAGGTTGCTACAGTAGTAACAACCTCCAAGAATCAAATATAAAACAAAAGTGCAGAAGTAAAATCATGGGTTGCCTCCCATAAGCGCTTTTCTTTAACGCCTTTCAGCTAGGCACAGAAAGTGTGAATCAAGTATTATCAAGAGATGAAGCATCACCATCATAATTTGTTCTAATGATAGAATCAAAAGGTAACTTCATTCTCTTTCTAGGGAAGTGTTCCATACCTTTCTTGAGAGGAAATTGATATTTAATATTACCTTCCTTCATATCAATAATAGCACCAACAGTTCGAAGAAAAGGCCAAATTTATAGCACTAGCATTGGGACTTCTAGCAAGTTTTTGTAAGAAATTTATAATTTCAGAGATGTGACAATCATCAAAATCTAAACCATTATTATCTACAGCAATGGGATCATTGTCCCCAATATTTTGAAAAATTTCAGCAGTTTTATCACAGGCAGTTTCAGCAGTTTTAGCAGTTTCAGGCAGTTTTGCACACTTTGCATTAGGAGTGGAAACATTGCCAACACCAATTATTTTACCCTTGATAGTAGTAGGTGTAGCAACATGTAAAGCATCAACATTACTAGTGGTGGTAATAGTCCAAACTTTAGCTACATTATTCTCTTCAGCATTTTCTTCTTTTTCCCACCTAGCACGCAATTCGGCCATCAATCTAATATTCTCATTAATTTGAACTTGGATGACGTTTGCTGTAGCAAATGACTTAATATCTTTATTTTCATTAGGCATAACTTTCAATTTTAAAAGATCAACATCAGCAGCAAGACTATCAACCTTAGAAGCAAGAATATCAATTTTACCAAGCTTTTCTTCAACAGATTTGTTAAAAGCAGTTTGTGTACTAATAAATTCTTTAAGCATGGCTTCAAGACCAGAGGGTACATTCCTATTATTGTTGTAAGAATTCCCATAAGAATTACCATAACCATTACCATTATTAGAAGGATATGGCCTATAGTTGTTACCAGAATTATTCCTATAAGCATTGTTGTTGAAATTATTATTTTTAATGAAGTTCACATCAACATGCTCTTCTTGAGCAACCAATGAAGCTAAAGGAACAATATTAGGATCAACATTAGTCCTACCATTCACAAGCATAGACATAATAGCATCAATCTTATCACTCAAGGAGGAGGTTTCTTCAACAGAATTTACCTTCTTACCTTGTGGAGCTCTTTCCGTGTGCCATTCAGAGTAATTAATCATCATATTATCAAGAAGCTTTGTTGCGGCACCTAGAGTGATGGACATAAAAGTACCTCCAGCAGCTGAATCCAATAGGTTCCGCGAAGAAAAATTCAATCCTTGTGGAGCTCTTTCCGTGTAGCTCTTCCTCTTAATGTGAAAGGAAACAATTTTAATTTTATAATGTCACCATCTACATCCTTATACTTTTGCATTTCACATACTTCAACAAATTATTAAGATGGGCAGCAGCATCATCAGAACTAACAACAGAAAATTGCTCTCTCATAACAAGATTTAGTAAACCAGGTTTAATTTCAAAGTATTCTGCTGTAGTAGCAGGTGGAGCAATAGGTGTGCATAAGAAATCATTATTATTTATGCTAGTGAAGTCACACAACTTAGTATTTTCAGGAGTACCCATTTTAGCAATAGGAAATAAAGCAAACTAGATAAAGTAAATGCAAGTAACTAATTTTTTTTGTGTTTTTAATATGGAGAACGCAAACAAGATAGTAAATAAAGTAAAACAAGTAACTAATTTCTTTGTATTTTGATATAAGAAAGCAAACAAAGCAGTAAATAAAATAAAGTAAAGCAAGACAAAAACAAAGTAAAGAGATTGGAAGTGGGAGACTCCCTTGCAGCGTGTCTTGATCTCCCCGGCAACGGCGCCAGAAAACATTGCTTGATACGCGTACAACACGCGTCCGTTGGGAACCCCAAGAGGAAGGTATGATGCGTGCAATGGAAAGTTTTCCCTCAGTAAGAAACCAAGGTTATAGAACCAGTAGGAGTCAAGAAGCACGTGAAGGTTGATGGTGGCGGAGTGTAGTGCGGCGCAACACCAGGGATTCCGGCGCCAACGTGGAACCTGCACAACACAATCAAAGTACTTTACCCAACGTAACAGTGAGGTTGTCAATCTCACCGGCTTGCTGTAACAAAGGATTAGATGTATAGTGTGGATGATGATGTTTGCAAAGAACAGTAAGAACAAGTATTGCAGTAGATTGTATTCGATGTAAAAGAATGGACCGGGGTCCACAGTTCACTAGTGGTGTATCTCCCATAAGAAATAGCATGTTGGGTGAATAAATTATAGTTGGGCAATTGACAAATAAAGATGGCATGACAATGCACATACATATTATGATGAGTAGTGTGAAATTCAATTGGGCATTACGACAAAGTACATAGACCGCTATCCAGCATGCATCTATGCCTAAAAAATCCACCTTCGGGTTAGCATCCGCACCCCTTCTAGTATTAAGTTGCAAACAACAGACAATTGCATTAAGTATGGTGCATAATGTAATCAACACAAATATCCTTAGACATAGCATTGATGTTTTATCCCTAGTGGCAACAACACATCCACAACCTTAGAACTTTCTGTCACCGTCCCAGATTAGATGGAGGCATGAACCCACTATCGAGCATAAATACTCCCTCTTGGAGTTACAAGTATCAACTTGGCCAGAGCCTCTACTAGCAATGGAGAGCATGCAAGATCATAAATAACACATATATGATAGATTGATAATCAACATAACATAGTATTCCATATTCATCGGATCCCAACAAATGCAACATGTAGCATTACAAATAGATGATCTTTATCATGATAGGCAGCTCACAAGATCTAACAATGATAGCACAATGAGGAGAAGACAACCATCTAGCTACTGCTATGGACCCATAGTCCAGGGGTGAACTACTCACACATCACTCCGGAGGCGATCATGGCGATGAAGAGTCCTCCGGGAGATAATTCCCCTCTCTGGCAGGGTGCCGGAGGCGATCTCCTGAATCCCCCGAGATGGGATTGGCGGCGGCGGCGTCTCTGGAAGGTTTTCCGTATCGTGGCTCTCGATACTGGGGTTTCCTCGACGAAGGCTTTAAGTAGGTGGAAGGGTAGGTCAGGAGGCGACGCGAGGGCCCCACACAACAAGGCGGCGCGAGCCCTAGCCATGCCGCGCGGCCCTGGCATGGCGGCGCGTCGTCGCCCCACTTCGTATCCCTCTCAATCTTCTGGAAGCTTCGTGGAAAAATAAGACCCTGGGCGTTGATTTCGTCCAATTCCGAGAATATTTCCTTTGTAGGATTTCTGAAACCAAAAATAGCAGAAAACAACAACTGGCTCTTCGGCATCTTGTCAATAGGTTAGTGCCGGAAAATGCATAAATATGACATAAAGTGTGTATAAAACATGTGAGTATCATCAATAAAGTAGCATGGAACATAAGAAATTATAGATACGTTTGAGACGTATCACATACCTATGCAAGTAGTCCCCGAGATTTTGCTTGAATCGTAGAGTCGAGTAAAATCTCCATCGTAAAACCAAAGTATGCAATTATGATAACGATTATTTTGCTCAATGTCTATTTTGTACATGGATATTGGTAAGAGTGCGGATTTTGTACACCAACACATGGGTGTGGGTGTATTATGTACCGTTCATTCGATTCTTGAGATTCGTGCAAGGAACAGTTGAGTTGAATATTTTCCACTCCTTGCTCAATTTTCGTTGCATCGCCAGACCCTTTTTCTCTGGATTTTTCTCTGCGCGACCCACTGCCTGAGTCTAGTCTCTATTCATGTCTGGGTTAGTGGCCCCTAGCTGGACTGCTGGAGACGCTGATGATGTCTCTGCCCCAAAATCACTAGGGGACCTGTCCTCCATTGCCCCATCATTTTCACTGATTCCTCATGCTCTTGCCACCGACGACGGAATTCATCTTCCTTTGCATGGCACCACATATGGCGCTCTGGACGGAGTGGATAGCCTCTTTCACCGTCGTTGCTCTATGCTTCGCGTACAGAAGGTCACCGTGCTGCTCGACGAGCCTATCGTGGAGCGACTACCACTCCCCCGGTGCCATCGTGTGGGACAGCTCCACAGTGACCCTGATCCGCAATGATCTCCACGGTCTCTAGGTGTCGGCCTCTCCACCCTCGCGAGCCATCAGTGTTAGACAGAACCATCACCAATATGGCATAAGATCTTGTCTCTGGAGTTCTCCCGCTGTCGAAGTTGGAGACCTTGAGCATGGGCATCTATGTGGCAACCACTCCTCCTGGTGGCTCCATGCCATCGCGTGAGCCGAGCCCAGACCGAGCACCTTGGTGGCCTCGGTGGACATTACGTCGCCGTCGTCTCCGTATCCGTCGCCAGTGCTGTGTCGGTGGCTTGATGCATCGCTGCTGCGCAGAGTATACTGAGACATGGTGTAGCAATGGTGTGCGCGAGAAAGGTGTAGACGAGAGGATGGCGCGCGAGGAAGATGGGCGAGACATTGTGCTTGTCGGGTGAGAGAGGAGACGTAGCAGCAGACAATGCGGCCTGGATTCCTGGTGTGTGGTGTGAAAAGCCATGTTGGAGGCTTTTTTCCTTTGTTGATGGGACCCGCCATCTTTGCAAAATTTAAGAAAAGGTGTAATATGATTTCTCTTTCCTAGCATCTTATCCGAATCTCCAAGCATCCAGCGGTTGTGGAAACACCCACACCCATGCTTGGGTGCATAAGTGTATTTCCATATTGGTAAATGAGGCTGGTTCATCTGATGGATCAGGTACCCGTTAATTGCTATTGTGTAAAACCCGCGTAAACCTACTTCAAGCTCGAGTCCCTGGACTCAAACCCGGGATACTGGCGTAATTCAACACACGTCGCTTAAGGACTTATCGTTACCGAACTTCAGCTTTATTTTATTGAGTACCCAACGCGTCCGTTGGGATTTTTCTTCACATCTGTTGATACGGATAAAGTGGAAGAGTGCATTCGGGTGCGATGCCATGCCACACAGGACGGGTCCTGGGTCTTACCTTCGCACTCTTTTTTCGAGTAACGACATTTAGAGTTGTAACCGCGGCAGACGCGCTCTGAGAATATATTATCGAGTGCCTTTGTTCGGCTGATGGAATATCTCATTCCTTCGAGTTGATATATTTATATTGAATAATATCTTGATCTCCCGATGGGAGTAGATGAAGAGTTATGTATAACTCGAAGAGGTATACAAAATTTCTTTGAATCCAGCTCTTTATATTGTCTTGCCACATCCTTCTTTTCTCCTTTTTTTATATATATCGGGTGCGCGACCAGCGCTCCCGATGGGAGTAGCCCCCAAGGCTACAACCTAGTGTTTGCACTTGGTTGTAGGCTCAACTTTTGCTATCCAACCACTCTGTTTTTTATCCTTCAGTCGCATTTTTTACTCTTTTTTTCCTTTTTTTATTTCGTCGGGTGCGCGACCAGCGCTCCCGATAGGAGTAGCCCCCGAGGCTACAACCGAGTATTTGTAATTGGTTATAGGCTCAACATTTGTTATCTTGTCACTCTGTATTTTCATCCTTACCTCTTATCAGAAGAATTTTCAATGCTTCTGATAAGAGTAGCCCCCGAGCATATGATATGAGCAGGTGCTTGCATCTGAACATAGGCGCCCGAAACTGTTCAAGCATGTATTGTTGCAATTCTCGAAGTTTTTCTTCCAACTACACTTTGCTCTACCTTCCGAAGTATTCCAATACTAGCGTTGTTGCTGACGAAAACAATGTGCTACCACCTTGGGAAGTTACAACTCCTGGCATACCGCTGTTTTGTGGGTCCAAACTTCTACGCGCTCGCCATGTCGCGCAAGTGGGGCGCGCACGTTCTCCAATATTTCCGGCACGCGCGCAATAACAATCCCTCAGTAAATTTACAGTAAAAAGACCATTTACCCCATGAGCACGTGTAAAGCTCAGGATCTCCTCTTTTCTCATCCAACGACCGAACTTCATCGTCTCCCTCTATAAGATCTTACCCTATTCCTCTCTTCTCCCATTAGCTGCGCCGCACAACTTCTCTCTCTGTCCTTTCTCCTTAAGCACCCCGAGCTCCTCGCGCACTCATCCTTCTGTTTCCTTCACTCCACCTCACGTCCGCCATGACGTCACACACCAAGCTTTGCAAGAACCGTGCCCCTGGCACTGAGGACCGCGCGGAGAGGAAAAGATCTCCGGATGGGAGAGGTCGAAGATATCCCCGCAGGACAAGCGCCTGATGAAGAAGATGGGCCTGTTCAACAAGAAGGCTTGATAACCCACAAGTATAGGGGATCGCAACAGTCTTCGAGGGAAGTAAAACCCAAATTTATTGATTCGACACAAGGGGAGGTAAAGAATACTTATAAGCCTTAACAACTGAGTTGTCAATTCAGCTGCACCTGGAAAAGCACTAGTAACAGGGGTGATGTGAAAGCAACAGTAATATGAGAGCAATAGTAATAGCAACATAGCAGCAGTAGCAATAACACAGAGGCGATGGCACTAGAAAATAGTTGATACTACTTCCAATGACATATAGAACGGGTATATAATGATGAGAGATGGACCGGGGTTCCCAGCGATCTACACTAGTGGTAAGTCTCCAATAACAAGTGACAAGTGTTGGGTGAACAAATTACAGTTGGACAATTGATAGGATTGAAATAGCATTAAGATAGAACATCAAGATTATTAATTATGTAGGCATGTTTTCCATATATAGTCGTACGTGCTCGCAATGAGAAACTTGCACAACATCTTTTGTCCTACCAGCCGGTGGCAGCCGGGCCTCAAGGGAATCTACTGGCTATTAAGGTACTCCTTTTAATAGAGCACCGGAGCAAAGCATTAACACTTGGTGAAAACATGTGATCCTCATACCTAGGCCTTCCCCTCCAGTTGTCCCAATTTCTGTCACTTTGGGGCCTTTGGTTCCGAACATAGACATGTGCATACAACTTGTAGATACAATCTAAGCAATAATTATAAAGCTTAAATCTAAGATCATGCCACTCGGGCCCTAGTGACAAGCATTAAGCATAACAAGATTGCAGCAACAATAACTTCACAAACTTTATAGATAGACTAATCATAATGTATCATCCATCGGATCCCAACAAACACAACACCGATTACATTAGATGGATCTCAATCATGTAAGGCAGCTCATGAGATCATTGTATTGAAGTACATGGGATAGATAGTACCAACTAGCTACTGCTAGAACCCGTAGTCCATGGGGGAACTACTCACGGAGCATGATGGAGGCGGTGGCGTTGATGGAGATGGCTTCCGGGGGCACTTCCCCGTCCCAGCAGGGTGCCGGAATAGAGACTTCTGTCCCCCGAATTGGAGTTTCGTGATGGCGGCGGCGCCCCTGGAGTCTTTCTGGAGTTTCGTCAATTGGTATCGCCTTTTTAGGTCGAAAGGGGTCTTATAGGCGAAGAGGCGGCGCAGGAGGGCGCCTGGGGCCTCCTCCCCATAGGCCGGCGCGGCCAGGGTGGAGCCCGCGCGGCCCTGGCGTGTGGTGGCCCCTGGCCCGCCTCCGACTCTCCTTCGGTGTTCTGGGGTCTTCCGGGAAAAATAAGATACTGGGTCTTTGTTTCGTCGAATTCCGAGAATATTGCCCGAACAGCCTTTCTGGAATCAAAAATAGCAGAAAATAGGAACTGGCACTTCGGCATCTTGTTAATAGGTTAGTTCCGGAAAATGCATAAAAACATTATAAAGTGCGAGGAAAACATGTAGGTATTGTCATAAAACAAGCATGGAACATCAGAAATTATAGATACATTGGAGACGTCTCAGCATCCCCAAGCTTAGTTCCTACTCGTCCTCGAGTAGGTAAACGATAAAAAGAATAATTTCTGTAGTGACATGCTACTTACATAACCTTGATCATACTATTGTAAAGCATATGAGATGAATGCAGTGACTCAAGGCAATGATCTATAGTTTCTAATCAAATAGATAACATATAGCAAAACTTTTCATGAATAGTACTTTCAAGACAAGCATCAAAAGTCTTGCATAAGATTTAACTCATAAAGCAATAAATTCAAAGTAAAGGCATCGAAGCAACACAAAGGAAGATATAAGTTTCAGCAATTGCTTTCAACTTTCAACATACATATCTCATGGATAATTGTCAACATAAAGTAATATAATAAATGTAATAAGAAAGTATGTAAGAATCAATGCACAGTTGACACAAGTGTTTGCTTCTAAGATGGAAGGAAGTAGGTAAACTGACTCAACATAAAGTAAAAGAAAGGCCCTTCGCAGAGGGAAGCAGGGATTAAATCATGTGCTAGAGCTTTTTAAGTTTTGAAATCATACAGAGAGCATAAAAGTAAAGTTTTGAGAGGTGTTTGTTGTTGTCAACGAATGGTAGTGGGCACTCTAACCCCCTTGCCAAACAGACTTTCGAAGAGCGGCTCCCATGAACATTATCTCTCACATGTACTTTAGTTTAATTTATTTTTATTTTTGGGTGACACTCCTTCCAACCTTGCTTTCACAAACCATGGCTAACTGAATCCTCGGGTGCCTGCCAACAATCTCATACCATGAAGGAGTGTCTATTTATTTTAGTTTTATTTAGAGATGACACTCCTCCCCACCTTTGCTTTCTCAAGCCATGGCTAACCGAATCCTCGGGTGCCTTCCAATCATTCACATACCATGGAGGAGTGTCTATTTGCAAAATTAAGTTGCTTACTGTCGAATCAGAGCAAAACATGTGAAGAGAATTATTAATGAAAGTTAATTAATTGGGGCTGGGAACCCGTTGCCAGCACTTTTTGCAAAATTATTGGATAAGCGGATGAAGCCACTAGTCCATTGGTGAAAGCTGCCCAACAAGATTGAAAGATAAAACACCACATACTTCCTCATGAGCTATAAAACATTGACACAAATTGAGAAGTATTTTGAATTGTTTAAAGGTAGCACATGAAGTATTTACTTGGAATGGCAGGAAATACCACATAGTAGGTAGGTATGGTGGACACAAATGGCATAAGTTTTGGCTCAAGGTTTTGGATGCACGAGAAGCATTCCCTCTCAGTACAAGGCTTTGGCTAGCAAGGTTATTTGAAGCAAACACAAGTATGAACAGGTACAACAAAACTTACATAAAAACATATTGCAAGCATTATAATACTCTACACTGTCTTCCTTGTTGCTCAAACACTTTTACCAGAAAATATCTAAACCTTAGAGAGACCAATCATGCAAACCAATTTCAACAAGCTCTACGGTAGTTCTCCACTAATAGGTTTAAACTACATGATGCAAGAACTTAATCATGATCTACTTGAGAGCTCAAAACAATTGCCAAGTATCAAATTATCCAAGTCAAAATGAGGCATTTTCTGTTTCCAACCAAATAGCAATAAATGCAACAGCTTCCAACTTTTGTCATTGAACATTAAAAGTAGAACGAAGGACAAGTGTTCATATGAAAAAGCGGAGCGTGTCTCTCTCCCACACAAGGATTGCTAGGATCCGAATTTATTCAAACACAGACAAAAATATAAACATACAGACGCTCCAAGTAAAGCACATAAGATGTGACCGAATAAAAATATAGTTTCAATAGAAGAAACCTGATAAGTTGTAGCTTAGACGCTTGAGTCTTCTTGAAATATGCAGGGATGAACCACGGGGGCATCCCCAAGCTTAGACTTTTCACTCTTCTTGATCATATATCATCCTCCTCTCTTGACCCTTGAAAACTTCCTTCACAACAAACTTCTCATAAACTTCATTAGAGGGGTTAGTACTCAAAAAACTTTAATCCACCTTGGTCCTGTAGTGGCACATTGCAAGAACTCAATAAAACATTAGCTACAGCTCTCCACGTCTAGAAATCCTTGCTTAAAGTCCACAAGAGACAATGCAAAAAACAGAGACAGAATCTGCCAAAACAGAACAGCCAGTAAAGACGAATTTTTAAGAGGTACTTCCGTTGCTCAAATCAGAAAACTCAAAACTAATGAAAGTTGCGTACATATCTGAGGAACACGCACGTAAATTGGCAGATTTTTCTGAGTTACCTACAGAGAACCATGCCCAAATTCGTGACAGATAGAAATCTGTTTCTGCGCAGAAATCCAAATATAGTATCAACCTTCTATTAGAGACTTCACTTGGCACAACATTGCAATAAAATAAAGATAAGGAGAGGTTGCTACAGTAGTAATAACTTCCAAGACACAACAAAATAGTAGCAAAATAAAGACATGGGTTATCTCCCAAGAAGTGCTTTCTTTATAGCCATTAAGATGGGCTCAACAATTTTAATGATGCTCTCGCAAGAAATAAGAGTTGAAGCAAAAGAAAGCATCAAAAGCAAATTCAAAACACATTTAAGTCTAACCCACTTCCTATGCATAGGAATCTTGTACACAAATAAATTCATGAAGAACAAAGTGACAAGCATAAGAAGATAAAACAAGAGTAACTTCAAGATTTTAAGCGTATAGAGAGGTGTTTTAGTATCATGCAAATTTCTACAACCATATTTTCCTCTCTCATAATAATTTTCAGTAGCTTCATAAACAAACTCAATAATATAACTATCACATAAAGCATACTTTTCATGATTCACAAACACATAATCTTTATCAAGCTCAAAGATGGTGGGATTAAAACTTTCATACCCACTTTTATCAATAATATAACATGATGATTGATCAATCTCAAGAGATATGGGACTCCTAGATAAAGTAAAGACTTCTCCAATCCCATTTTCATTAGTAGTACAATTAATATTATCAAGTAACATAGGACCATCATCTAGAGTTTTATCATAAACATTTGCCAAGCAAAACTCTTTAGTACCATGCATTTCGACATCAGGCACAAACAAAGCATTATCATAAGATTTATCAAAGTAGCATAGATTATCATAGATAACAGTAGCATAATTATTCTCACAAGTTTTACTCATAGGTAATATTTCAAGAGAATCCACAGGAACATAACATTCTTCCTCCTTTGGTAAGCATGGAGGACAATCAAATAGTGTAAGAGATAAAGAGTTCCTCTCATTAGAAGGTTGGCATGGGTAGCTAATCCATTCTTCCTCCTTTTGTTCATCACTCTCCTCTTCTTTTCCATCCAATCAGCTTTCAGGGTCATCAATTTCTTCTTCCACAGGTTCCTGCAAATTGTGAGTGCATTCTTGTGCATTAATGAGTCTCTCTTTATAACCAATGATATAAGGATTATCACTGTAACTTTCTACGCAGAAATTAAGGATAAAAGAGACATAATCTTTAAGGTCCTTACAAACAACACAAGTTTCATAATTTTTAGCTATGAAGGATTCGATCTCAGAAGCTCCCATAAACAAAACAAATTGTTCTACCTCTTCGAACCCAAGATGAATATAGTTATTCCAATTATAGTTCTTAATTAAAGCTTCTTCACTAAAGCCACATTGGAATTTTTCAGATGTTTAGTATCCTCTTTAGAGCAACAATTTATATCATGGCGTTTAAGCAAGATTTTAGCAATTGTATTCAATTTTTCTATCACAGCACTCATGACTTTACCCGCTCTTGATTCTCTATAATTATTATATAATTCTATAAGCTCCAACATGGTTATGCATTCTTCCATAACAACAGTTTTTAATTTTTAGGTTTTTCAAATTTTTATGGATTTTTGGGTATATGAGAAAAGTAAAACAAGACAAAAAGAAACTAAGCAAAAGTAAACTAAGCAAAATAATACTAGACAGAAATAAACTAGACAAAAATAAACTAAGCAAAACAAAATAAAAGAAAATAAAAACAGAGAGAGAGGTAGAGTGTACTCCCCAGGTGAACTTATGAGTAGAGCTATGCCTCCCCGGCAACAGCGCCAGAAAATAGTCTTGATAACCCACAAGTATAGGGGATCGCAACAGTTTTCGAGGGAAGTGAAACCCAAATTTATTGATTCGACACAAGGGGAGGTAAAGAATACTTATAAGCCTTAACAACTGAGTTGTCAATTCAGCTGCACCTGGAAAAGCACTAGTAACAGGGGTGATGTGAAAGCAACAGTAATATGAGAGCAATAATAATAGTAACACAGCAGCAGTAGCAATAACACAGAGGCGATATCACCAGAAAATAGTTGATACTACTTCCAATGACATATAGAACGAGTATATAATGATGAGAGATGGACCGGGGTTTCCAGCGATCTACACAAGTGGTAACTCTCCAATAACAAGTGACAAGTGTTGGGTGAACAAATTACAGTTGGGCAATTGATAGGATTGAAATAGCATTAAGATAGAACATCAAGATTATTAATTATGTAGGCATGTTTTCCATATATAGTCGTACGTGCTCGCAATGAGAAACTTGCACAACATCTTTTGTCCTACCAGCCAGTGGCAGCCGGGCCTCAAGGGAATCTACTGGCTATTAAGGTACTCCTTTTAATAGAGCACCGGAGCAAAGCATTAACACTTGGTGAAAACATGTGATCCTCATACCTACGCCTTCCCCTCCAGTTTTCCCAATTTCTGTCACTTTGGGGCCTTTGGTTCCGGACATAGACATGTGCATACAACTTGTAGATACAATCTAAGCAATAATTATAGAGCTTAAATCTAAGATCATGCCACTCGGGCCCTAGTGACAAGCATTAAGCATAACAAGATTGCAGCAACAATAACTTCACAAACTTTATAGATAGACTAATTATAATGTATCATCCATCGGATCCCAACAAACACAACACCGATTACATCAGATGGATCTCAATCATGTAAGGCATCTCATGAGATCATTGTATTGGAGTACATGGGATAGAGAGTACCAACTAGCTACTGCTAGAACCCGTAGTCCATGGGGAAACTACTCACGGAGCATGATGGAGGCGGTGGCGTTGATGGAGATGGCTTCCGGGGGCACTTCCCCGTCCCGGCAGGGTGCCGGAACAGAGACTTCTGTCCCCCGAATTGGAGTTTCGCGATGGCGGCGGCGCCCCTGGAGTTTTTCTGTAGTTTCGTCAATTGGTATCGCGTTTTTAGGTCTAAAGGGGTCTTATAGGCGAAGATGCGGCGCAGGAGGGCGCCTGGGGCCTCCTCCCCATAGGCCGGTGCGGCCAGGGTGGAGCCCGCGCTGGCGTGTGGTGGCCCCCTGGCCCGCCTCCGACTCTCCTTCGGTGTTCTGGGGTCTTCCGGGAAAAATAAGATACTGGGTCTTTGTTTCGTCGAATTCCGAGAATATTGCCCGAACAGCCTTTCTGGAACCAAAAATAGCAGAAAACAGGAACTGACACTTCGGCATCTTGTTAATAGGTTAGTTCCGGAAAATGCATAAAAACATTATAAAGTGCGAGCAAAACATGTAGGTATTGTCATAAAACAAGCATGGAACATCAGAAATTATAGACACGTTGGAGACGTATCAAGGCTATGACGATACCAGGGGATGAAAGTTCTCCCCATCCTCCTTCCGGTTTCCGGGTAACATTCGTCGATTTAATCATCCTCGGCCTTTCTGTTCCCGTGCATGAATTTCTTCGTGACCTCCTTTTTATCTATGGGATCCAACTCCACCATCTGACTCCGAACTCTCTCCTCCATATCTCCATTTTCGTCACTCTCTGTGAGTGCTTCCTGGGCATCCAACGTCTTTGGAGCCTTTGGAAACGTATCTTTTATCTTCGTCGCTGCTTGATGAATTTTTGTACCAAAAAGATTATCACAACCCTTGTCTATGACATTATGGTCCCACATGTATGCAAAATATTTATGAAATGATTCATATATATATGTTAATTGGACTCATTTTACAGAGTTCATCATCTACATTACGATGGTTCAAACAGATTTCAGTTTCGATAAACTATTTGGAAATTATGATCGTCCAAAGGTCTCAAAGCGTAAGTGCAAATGAGCTAGCTAGCTAACTAGTTTGTTAGCACCACACCGTCCAGCATGCAACAATTGAATATGTGATAGCTAAAGCAATGAGAAAAGAACAGCATGTAGCTGTTTGCCTCGGGTACACCGTGCAGAAACGACACCATGTTGCCTTACGCCAAACTGAAAACAAGAACGGGTCCATGTGGCATTGAGTTTGCAGGTCGCTGGGTCCAAATCCCTGACGCACGCACGCCCTGATTGAGATGAGGCAGATTTTAGACGGCCACGCGTTTTTTGCAATTGACTTGATCTACAAGCCTGGCGATGCATATATACAGAGATCAATCCTCTCGTCTACGGAAAGGGAGGCACAAGACCATACAGCCGAGAGTCTGCGGCGCTCGACTCACAAAGTCACAACTATGATGGCCAGGCCTGCACAAATTCCCTCTACACACCATGAGATCAATATAAACATACCTTAAGCCGACCGGCAGCTTGCACGCGCGTGAGAGCCACGGTGTTTTCTATCGGAGGTGAGAAATTATAAAACCAGATTGCATCGCTTATTTTGATTTAATGGAGAAAGAACATAGTTCTTCTAGACCATCCACGAAGGGTGCTAGAAGCAACTACACGTCTTTACAACCATGACACGACTTCTTCATCAAAGTCGGCTGTGTGTATCCGTGTTCAAACCATGGCATGACTGCTTCATCAATGTCGTCGGCCGTGTGGATCGATATTAAAATCATGGCAACGGCCATCCCATCAACGTTGGCTATTCGGAGTCTACACGAATTATCCATGGCACGACTGCTTCATCAAGGTCGGCCGTGTGGATCGGTATTAACACCATGGTTCAACTGCTCCATCAATGTCGATCATGCGGTCCCTACGCTATTGTTTACAACCATGGCTCGACCGCCTCATCAAAGTCGACCATGCTAAGTTTACAAGATCATCAACCATGCCTCGACCGCACCACCAACGTCGGTCAGCTCTTCTAGATCATCCACATGAGATGGTAGATTCAGTTTTACATTCTCAGTGCCATCGCTCGACTGATTCACTATATCGGCGATATACAATCTTCTTCCTGGTTAAGGAGTGAGGTTGCTAAAACAAGTAAAGACATGCTACATCAATTGTCTAGCTCGGATCTACGGCCCAATCTCTATGTAACAATGGCCAAATCATCGTACCCATCTCATGTCTAGTGCCGACGAGGCTAGGCTATACCATGTCCAAGTGACGACGAGCGTCGATCACTATGCCATCAACATGTCTTAGTTTTGATGAGATCGTCACACCGTTGCTGGGCACCGACGAGGCAAAAGCAGGATATTTTGGTGAAGTCAGGGTCATATGACTAGGCATCGACGAGGCGAAAGTCACCCTCTTCATCAAATAAATCGCACTCTTAATTAAGCATGTCGCAATAGCATACGTGACCGTGTTTTGCCGTAACAAAGACAACCCTTCTCATAATGATTATCTAAACGACGATTACCATGACGCAGTTTAATCGGAGGTATTCCGTAGGTTTGATCCTGCGGATGTAATTAACCGGCGGCTTTGTAAAAGCTCCGGGAATCAGCGGACTACACGCAATCTCTTCAGTCAGATCTCCTTAAGAATTTTCACGGAAGACAAAATAGGCAAACTCCTATGGGAGCATGTAACGTGTACTTTGTATTCAATACAATGAGCAATAAAATACAGAGTTCCCGTATACCTGTGTGCGTTTGTCATATATATATTTTGTTGTTACTTTTTCTGTCGAAACAGTCGTAACAACTCAAAGAACACCATCTACAATGCAGGTGGTGTTTGCATATGTGTCTGCCCGGAAGCTGGGTATTTTGATGTGAAGTTCGCCGACTCTGTCCAAGATTGGCGAAAGAAGTGGCTTTACGTGGAGGATGTTTCCTCGGCTGGTCAACAATACAGCCTTGCCCCCTTTGATGCTGCCGAAGAACCTCGAAGGCGCAGATCTTGGGATGCAGAAGCTACAGACGAAGAAATGGCTGCTACCAACGCGCTAATTGCTCGCATCCAGGAGCTTCAAAACACCGACGTGGCGGAATTTTTGGGTGTGCAGATTATTGCGCACTTTCTGCGCATTAGAGTGCAACCTCTTCAAGCTAGCAAAAACCCTCTCTGGATGTATTCGGGCGTGGAAGATGTTGACAGGGTCTCTGTCGAGTTTCCTTTGAAAGATCTCAAAAAACTTGTCCGCCGCTTCACTTCCCTTAGCAAGAACAATGAAGTCCCTTCTTCCTGCCGCGTGGAACCATTCAGTGGTGACCTCGCCCTTCCCGAAGTAAGTAATTTCCTTTGGGTCGTATTCCTCTGTTTTGATTGCAATTATTTTTTTTGACATTTTTATTTTTCCTCACCTTGTTTTCTTGCCTTCAGGACCACCAATCTCTTTCCTCTCTTCCTCCACTGCCTGAAGGTGGGGATGTAGATGGACGAGTTGTTGTGAACGATGACTCGCAATAATCTTTCGTTCCTGAGAGTGAACCCGCAGAATCTAAAAAAAGTGTGGGTTCCTCTAAGAAATACTCGGAATCATATCAACATTCTGATTCTACTCAATCCGTTTCTCCTCCTCCTGCCGCTTCTCCGGACAACCACAAAAGGAAGAGAAACAACGACGAAGAAGACTCTGGTGTGTCCAAACTCGCCGAACCATCCACTGAAGAATCCTCTTCCGAGGAGCAAGATGTCTTCGATCCCTACACCGCTAGTGGCGCCGTTAGCTCGTAAGTCGCCCTTCCATGTTTTTCCTATCTTTTTCTTTTTGGCTTTCTTATATTTTGTTTTACCACTATATTGTCAGAGCTGACGAAGAAGAAGAACCTAGAACTCGTGGAGTAGTCCACACGAGTACCTCCAATACGTTGGTTCTTTCGGAGGACCCTCCTATTGCGCCAGAAGCCTCGCCTCCCGCGCAAGATGATCCCGAAACATCAATTCCAGTGCGTGGCCCCCGAGGGACAAAGAAGAAGAAGGCTAAAATCGAGACTGCTGGCGACCAGGAACTTGCCGTCGGGAGTACGTCGATTCCTCTCCTTGATGATGTAAGTTACCTCTTCCTTCTTGTCGCCTTTTCTGCTAAATCGAACAATTTTCTGCTTCCCGGTAATATTTATCTTATCGACTTTTTGCAGCCATTGATGAAGGAGTTGGTCAACTTAGGTTCCCGATTGATCGGGTTCCGTGACGAGGCCGAAACTTTGAGGGGTTAGTCTTTTCCGTACTTGTTATTTTCTATGTTCCTGTATTATTTTTGTACCTTCATTTTTATCTATCCTCCCAGAGGCATTGCATCGTGCTGAAGAGCATGCCGATGATTTGGAGGCCAAGCTCAAGGCCAGCGAGAAGGCTCGCGAAAAGGCAGAAAAGGATGCGGCCGGTGTCGAAGACCTTCGTCGACGACTTCATGATGCTGAGGATGCCTTGAGCGAGAAAGAGGCGAAGTTGATCCAACGCGACAATGATATAATCATGCGCCCGAGACGCAATCCAGAAGATTCACGAGTAATACCACCTCTTATTTTGTGATTCCGCCTTTTCTTGTGCTAAAAATATCTTGTGATGTTGATGTAGTCTTGCTTTTCTCCAACAGGGAAAATGGGTGAGCAGTACACCTTGAACCAAGAATCGGAAGGTCGTCTCTTGGACACTCTCGATATTCTTGAATTGCATTGCGACCTGGCGCACAAATGCTTAACTTTCGCACGTAATGTGTTTAAGAGCATTTTCCCTCACTTCTTCCCAAACATCAGGCAGCCTGAGTTTTCTCCCAGCTTGCCCAGCAATTTCTGGCAAAGGATGATTCAGCTTTGGCCTATCGTCAAGCGAGCTTGAAGATTGGAGTCGAAGGAACCATCGGTTTAGTGGCGGCCACTAGCCAAGAGGTTCACTAGGTGAAAGCTGCTGCTCCCAAGGGTTTCAATACTAAGAAGTGGAAGGATTTCGTGTGAAGGGCGCCAAGCTTTACTCGAAGAAGTCTTCAGCCTCTGCTAGCACTACCCACACGAAGGTCAAGTAGACCAACTTGTGCTTCCTATTTTCCTTTTTGTAGATTTTGCCGCCTTTTGCTATTCCCGATCATTTATGTAGGCTCCTTACGACTCGTATTTTATAAAGACTTGTCTATGTAATGTTCCATGAATATGAATGAAAATATGTCTTGCCAAATGATTGATGTCGATAATTTCTTGTCTTCCATTTTATTTTTGACAACTATTCTAGGGCTGGTCCTTCCGATGTTTCTCCTGCTACTTCACATTCCGCGAGACTGCCTAGCAGCGCCTCCCTGGATGTTTCATCGTGTCCTGGTCCGATCCAGAAGAAACTTGCCGAATTACGCCAGCAACTGCAGTCGATGAACAAACAAACCAAAGTTGCTCTAGAACAATCGCCGAAATCTTCGGATCCGGAACAAGCAGCTCTTCGTTGGGCGCAAGAATATCTGGCTCTGAAAGAAACTGCGACTGCCAATGCTGCTTCATCTGCTCAACGCGAGAATTATATGTTGGATCTTATGACCGATGCGAGTCAAGATATGGCCGGTGAGTTTCTTCTACTCCAACTTTTCTTTCATTACTCCTATGTTTAATCCTTATGCTATGTTGTTTTTCTCCTTTGGTTCTTGCAGGTGCTTTTCTGGACATTGCTGTCGAAGAACAAAGGGTGAATGCCCGGGTTGAGAGCCTTACAAGTCTCGCCAGGGCCAATAACATTGATTTCTGGGCGCACAAAGTCCGCTATCACGCATTGTTCAGTTTCAGGACCGAGCTACTCAGACTCGAGGATTCCTCCACTGGTGGAAAAAGGGCCTTTGGTCGCGGTTCGCAACTGCCATTAGTCGCAATTGCGCAACCGCGACCAAATAAGTGCGACTAAAGGCCCCCCCTTTAGTCGCGGTTGCTTACGAACCGCGACTAAAGGCCCGTCCACGTGGGCGCCAGGCGACCGTCGGGGCGGAGGACCTTTAGTCGCGGTTCTTCTGGCCAACCGCGACTAAAGGCCGCCGCAGGTTTAGGGTTTTAGCCCCCCTAAACCTGTTTTCTTTTTAATTTGTATTGTTTTATTTCTTTTGTGCTTTATTTTAATTTTGAAGGAGTTTCACATATTCTACGGTACTACATACATGCATATGAATGTACAATTTGAAACAAATTGAAATTAGAACCGAAAAGAATTCAAGAGGAATATACAATATATATATTCAATATTATCGGATGACCATATACAATTTTGAACAAGTTTCCATACATAATTTAATGCATGTGAAGTTCTACGTCCTCTACATAGTGTTCTCCTTTAGGATCGATGACTTCCCTCGTGAACCATCCAGCTAGTTCCTCTTGAAGTGGTCGGAAGCGAGCTTCTGGACTAAGCATCTTCCGGAGGTTATTCCTCTTCTCATTGTTATCACTCGGAACCCGCTCAGAGGTGTATCTCCGGATCATCTCACAGACATAGTATCCACATAGATTGTCCCCGCTGGCTGAATATCGCCACCATTCTTAGCCATTGACCGCATGAAATGTAGCTCTTTTTTGAAATCACCGACCCTTTCATCTGAGAACCGTCTCCAAACCCTACGAGGCAAAGAAAATTAAATGAACAAGAGAGTTATTAGTTACTTGATATTAGGAAATTAACGAAATAGGCCGATCGATATAGAGCGCAAATGAATGAAAATAATTACTTCTGCAGCATTTTTCTCATGTCACCCCGAAGCTTTGCATCCAGAGTCAGAGAGTCGTGGATGAGACATGTGGAGGTGTCAAATTTAATTACTAGCAGAATCCAGTGGAACCTGCAGACACGATACATGCACAGTCATGCATAACTCATCGATTAGCCGGCCACATACCATGCATGGAGTAAACAAAAGAGAATGTGCTCAAGACAGAAACACTCACCCAAAATGGTAAGGAAATAGAATATCACTTTTGAGTTCCTGCTTTGTAAGAAACTGCCACAGGTCTTCCTCCACGTCGGCGGGGTGATGCTGTAACACATATCCATTAACGATGTGTGGGTCAATGAACCCAACATCATGGATGTTCCTTACTCTGCATTCCTTAATCTTCATTCTGCATATATAATAGCGTACACAACAATATAGTTAGGACATATATATAGTGCAGGCAATATGAACGAGATGGGGTAGAAATAAATCACTTATAGAACGCAGCAACTGATGATAGATTTGTCGAGCTCGCGCAGATTGAAAAGCTGGAACAATTCACTCAGATGAATTTGTACATAGTAATGTTTGAAGTGATGCTCATATCTAACTTCCTCATAAATATATTATTTGACGTTTTTATTTTTTATGTAACCCTTGTACCATTTCAGCAGACTTGTCATTTGTGGAGGTAGATCCTCTTCCTGCGCAGGCTCGACGAGAGGCCCATTCGGCACATATGTAATTACTACCTCCTTCACTGGCGCCTCATCAAGGCCTAACAGTTCACGAAGAGTCATACCTAAGTTGGCCGCTTGTTCTCTGGCACTCGTTACAATCAATCCCTGTGCTGCCGCAGCTTCTATGATATCGGGGGCATCCGGACCGGCGGCTTTCACTATAAGCGGGGCAATCGATTGTTTACTTTGTTCCCCGAGCTGGGCAACTCGTTTCCCGCTTTTTTTACTTTCTAATTCTTTCTCGGCCTCCTCCAAGGCTTTCTTCTCCTGCTTCTCCGCCCGCTCTTTCTTCTCCTTGAACATGAGTGCCTGCCTACGAAGTTCACGTGCATAGTCGCCAGGAAGATTCTTCGCGGCTTGGGACGGTGTGCTAAAAAATGACTTAGCCCACTTCTTTTGCTCATCAGAAAATACTGGCTTGGGGCTCTCTTTTCTTCTTGCAGTCCGCCTTCCATTTCTCATAATCAGCAGTCACGGCCGCGTCGACTTCCTCGGCACTACGTTCCCAAGGCCTCGTGGGGAGAGGCTTCAGTGATGGCTCTGGTACCTTTGTTATCTTAGGTACATAAGGGTCCGGGTTAATAATCCAGGACTGCTTCTGCTTCTTTGCCGGAGGTGGATTGGGGGCGGCGTCTGCTTACCCGCCCGGGGCGGACTGGGGGGCGGCGGCTGCTTACCCGCCGGAGGTGAATTGGGGGGCGGCGTCGGCTGACGTGAAGGAGGTGTAGGTGAAGCACCACCACCACCACCACCACCGCCACCGCCACCACCACCGTAGGGGGGTGGACTTGGCGCCTCGCCTGGAAACTTGATAAACTTCTTTTGCCATAGAATGATATCGCGCTTGACATCTCCAAGTCTTCTCGCCCCTTCAGGTGTAGCAATGTCAATGTCCAGGTCCTCAAACCCTTGGACTATGTCCTCCACCGTGACACGAGCATAGCCATCTTGAATGGGGTTGTTGTGGTGGAGTGCTCCAGGTAAACATGGTAAAGCACTGCCGATGGCTACCTCCATGGACATGTTCCCGATAGGATAATACAGATGACATTCTGATACGCGTACAGCACGCGTCCGTTGGGAACCCCAAGAGGAAGGTGTGATGCGTACAGCGGCAAGTTTTCCCTCAGTATGAAACCAAGGTTTATCGAACCAGTAGGAGCCAAGAAGCACGTTGAAGGTTGATGGCGGCGGGATGTAGTGCGGCGCAACACCAGAGATTCCGGCGCCAACGTGGAACCTGCACAACACAACCAAAGTACTTTGCCCCAACGAAACAGCGAGGTTGTCAATCTCACCGGCTTGCTGTAACAAAGGATTAGATGTATAGTGTGGATGATGATTGTTTGCAGAAAATAGTAAAACAGTATTGCAGTAGATTGTATTTCAGTATAGAGAATTGGACCGGGGTCCACAGTTCACTAGAGGTGTCTCTCCCATAAGATAAACAGCATGTTGGGTGAACAAATTACAGTTGGGCAATTGACAAATAAAGAGGGCATGACCATGCACATACATATTATGATGAGTATTGTGAGATTTAATTGGGCATTATGACAAAGTACATAGACCGCTATCCAGCATGCATCTATGCCTAAAAAGTCCACCTTCAGGTTATCATCCGAACCCCCTCCAGTATTAAGTTGCTAACAACAGGCAATTGCATTAAGTATTGCGCGTAATGTAATCAGTAACTACGTCCTTGAACATAGCACCAATGTTTTATCCCTAGTGGCAACAGCACATCCATAATCTTAGAGATTTCTGTCACTTCCCCAGATTCACGGAGACATGAACCCACTATCGAGCATAAATACTCCCTCTTGGAGTTACAAGCATCTACTTGGCCAGAGCATCTACTAGTAAAGGAGAGCATGCAAGATCATAAACAACACATAGACATAACTTTGATAATCAACATAACAAGTATTCTCTATTCATCGGATCCCAACAAACGCAACATATAGAATTACAGATAGATGATCTTGATCATGTTAGGCAGCTCACAAGATCCAACAATGAAGCACAATGGGGAGAAGACAACCATCTAGCTACTGCTATGGACCCATAGTCCAGGGGTAGACTACTCACACATCACTCCGGAGGCGACCATGGCGGCATAGAGTCCTCCGGGAGATGATTCCCCTCTCCGGCAGGGTGCCGGAGGTGATCTCCTGAATACCCCGAGATGGGATTGGCGGCGGCGGCGTCTCAGTAAGGTTTTCCGTATCGTGGCTCTCGGTACTGGGGGTTTCGCGACGGAGGCTTTAAGTAGGCGGAAGGGCAGGTCAAGAGGCGGCACGAGGGGCCCACACCACAGGCCGGCGCAGCCAGGGATTGGGCCGCGCCGCCCTAGGGTGTGGCCACCTCGTGGCCCCACTTCGTCTCCTCTTCGGTCTTCTGGAAGCTTCGTGGCAAAATAGGACCCTGGGCGTTGGTTTCGTCCAATTCCGAGAATATTTCGTTACTAGGATTTCTGAAACCAAAAACAGCAGAAAACAGCAACTGGCACTTCGGCATCTTGTTAATAGGTTAGTTCCAGAAAATGCACGAATATGACATAAAGTGTGCATAAAACATGTAGATATCATCAATAATGTGGCATGGAACATAAGAAATTATCGATACGTCGGAGACGTATCACATTCTTTCATCTCCTTCATATCGTCCACGGGGTAGCGAGGAGGCTCCGGTGCAGTAATTTCGATCGCCGGAGGCTCCGGTGCAGTAATTTCGATCGTCGGTGCATGTGCACCAGCCGGTGGGGCCTTCGTGGAAGCCATGCTGCTTCTCCGCTGCTGGCTTCCGAGATCCGCTGGATGATCTTCATGCTGCGCCCGAGCTGCATCTCATTCTTGTACTAGTACACTCACGGTTTTCTTCATCTCATCCATTTTTGATGCCAACCGCGCCACAACATCGGCATCCCGATCCATCTTTCTCTTACGGCTTCTGTAACCGTACGGGTCATCGTTCTGGGAGAACCCTATTTTCCACGGAATGTGCCCCATGCCTCGTACATGTCCTTCGTGTTCAGGATTCC
Organism: Lolium perenne; assembly: GCF_019359855.2. Classification (NCBI taxonomy): domain Eukaryota; kingdom Viridiplantae; phylum Streptophyta; class Magnoliopsida; order Poales; family Poaceae; genus Lolium; species Lolium perenne. The sequence goes on along the minus strand of NC_067247.2, from coordinate 12,509,211 downwards.
CGAGGGCTTTTGTCAGCGCGTCGTTCTCTCTGTTGAACTTGATCTTCCCCTCTTGAGCATCCCTCATTGCGTTAATAAGGGCTTGGGTGGGTTTTAATATTTTGCCCCGGTAAACACACTCCCCTGTCTCCGGGTGTAGCGTTCCCCCATGCCCGTACCACCAACTTTTGGCCCTTGGGTCCCATCCCTCCGTACCTGGACAGATTCCTCGCGCCCTCAGCTCGTTCTCCATCTTCTCCCACCTAGGCTCCCAAAGGCGATACCCTCCTGGCCCCATAATATGATTGTACTCCTTCTTAGCCGCATTTTCCTTATTTTTTCGATATTTGAATGAACTGCTCCGATTTCTTTTGCTTCACAAATTCTGGCCAATCATGTTTCAGTTTCTCATATTGTCCTTTGAAATCCGGAGTCTTGTTCTCGTTGACCTAGTCACGGGCTAGATTTTGCTTGAATTTCCGGAATGCGTCGGCCATCTTATGAAGAGCGAACTGTTTGACTAGCCTCCTCCTCTCCTTGTTTTCCTCAATCTTGTTACCCTCCTCATCGAATTTGTTGTATTCCGGAGGTAGAACGAAATGTTCCATAAGCTTTTTCAAGCAATCTTTTTTTGTTCTCTTATCGACAAAAGTGAAACCAAGACGTGCCTTCTTTGGCTCATTCCACTCCTGGATGGTGATCGAGACGTTGTCTCTAACAACGGCTCCGCATTGGCTGATAAACTTGGTGGCGTTCTTGCGGGGCTCCAGCGGCCTGCCGGTTGCACTGTCGACAACTTTGATGGTACATGTTTCTCCTTGTTTCATCGTCTTGGTTGCGCCACGCTTTGACGACGACGTACTCGATTGTTTCGATGATCCGGCCGAGGGCTAAAATAAGAAAGAGAGTCGCGCGCGTTAGTACACACATATTTATTCAAATCAGTTAGTTTGTATCACTAGAGGCTCAATGTATATATATACCTCGGCGCCGGAGGTGGTTGCTACTTCCAATTGAAGATCGTCGTTTATCGACGTTTGTTCGGCATCATCTTGCTGACGGCCTTCATCTTCACCGTCAAGGTTCAGATAAGAAGAGATATCATCTTCTTCTTGTTCGGTCGGCACATATAGAATATCGCCGTTTATGATGCCGAACATATGGTCTTCAGCGTCCGGATCATAGTTGTCCATAATCGGGTCAGCTCTATCGTCCGCCATATGTTAGTCCTGAAAACATGTAGTAAAAACAAATTAATTGTGTATATGCATTATCACATCTCTTCTACATATAAAGAGAGAGGGCGACGAGGGAGGCGAGAGGGGGGACGCAGTGACCGCGTGACCGAGAGACCGGTGGCGGTGGCGAAAGGGCGGTGGCGGTGCCGAGGACACATAACCCTCGCCGCCCCCTCTCGATCCCCAAAAAAACACCGCGCGTATACGGAGGGGGCGACGAGCGCTGCCCCCTCCGTATACGCGCGGTGCTTAAGTTATTTTTGTTATTTTAAAAGTGACAAACTTTTGTTAAGTTATTTTAAAAGTGACAAATTTTTAAGTCAAATTTTGTGTTCTTTTAAAAGTGACAAACTTTTGTTAAGTTATTTTGACAAACTTTTGTTAAGTTATTTTTGTTATTTCGAAAATTTAGTTCATTTATTTGACAAACTTTTGTTAAGCTATTTTTGTTAAATTTTGTTAAGTTATTTCTTGTTAATTTAAATTTTGTGAAGTTCAAATTTTGTTTCTGTGAAGTTCAATTTTTTTTGTTAAGTTAATTAAAGTTTTTATGAAGTTAAATTTTTTGTTAATAAAAAAAAGGGAGAGATGGAGGGGCCGGGGCGCCGCCGGGCGCCGCCCTAGCTACTGGCCGGGTGCGTGTGTGTGGCGCGCGCGCGGCGGCGCCGGCGCCGGCGGGGAAGACGCCGGCCGGGGACGAAAAGATCGAGCGCACGCGCGGCGTCGAGCACGTACGGTGGCCGGCGCTTGCGTGTGTGGCGATCCGCGTCGAGGGGCGCGCGGCGGCAATGGCGAGGGCGGCGGTCGGCGAGGGCGCGCAATGGCGAGGGCGGCGAGGGCGGCGGTCGGCGATCGAGCAGCCCGACGGCGTCCCCTGCGCGGAGAAGAAGAGAATGGGGCAGCGGCGGTTCGGGCGCGCAGTTTTATACTGGGCGACCTTTGGTCGCGGGTGGGGACCCCAACCGCGACTAAGGGGTACCTTTAGTCGCGGTTGGTGACCCCAACCGCGACTAAAGGGTATTTTTCACCGGGTTTAAGTTTCCCGCGGAAAATACCCTTTAGTCGCGGTTGGGGTCACCAACCGCGACTAAAGGTATTTTTCGAATTTCTTTTCTTTTTCAAAATGTGAAAAGTACATATAATATATCAATAAATTCAGAAAAATAAAACTAATTCATTTCAAAATCTGAAAAATACAAATAATATATCAAAACGTAAAGAAAAATAGAACTAGTTCATTTAAAAATCTTAAAAATACAAATAATATATCAAAAAATTCAGAAAAATAAAACTAATTCATTTCAAAATCTTAAAATACAACTAATATATCAAAAAATTCAGAAAAATAAAACTAATTCAATTCAAAATCTTAAAAATTCAAATAATATATCAAAAAATTCAGAAAAATAAAACTAATTCAATTCAAAATCTTAAAAATACAAATAATATATCAAAAAATTCAGAAAAATAAAACTAATTCAATTCAGAATCTTAAAAATACAAATAATATATCAAAAAATCAGAAAAATCCAATTTCTTCCCTCAACTGTCTTCCTGCCCCCCCGCTTCCCCGCCAGTTCTTTCCGGCCACCTCTGTCTTCCCACAAGTTCTCCCCGGTCTGTCTTCCCGCCAGTTCTTTCCCGCCTATGTCTTCCCGCCATTTCTTCACGCCTCTGTCTTCCCGCCTCTGTCTCTCATCGAGCAGTGCGTCCACCCACGCGTTCTTATCCTGCCGACAGCTTTAGTCACGGTTGCACCCTCCAGCCGGGACTAAAGCTTACCCAAACATCCTTGTCCCACCGACAGTTTTCATAGATGACACAAAAACCACCTTTAGTCACGGTTGCACCCACCAGCCGGGACTAAAGATTAGATGACCAGCTCTGGATTCCTCTTCTTCCCGCCATTTCTTCCCTTTCTTCCCGCCACTTTCTTCCCGCCTCTTTCTTCCCGCCACTTTCTTCCCGCCTCCTGTCTTCCCGCTCCCATTTTTCCCGCCATTTTTCACTACATATATGTAGCCCGGCTTGGCCAGCATTATCACATCTCTACAATCTCTCATGGCTTCCACCTCACCCACTCTAACCTACCAGCAGGTGGAGGAGCTTTGCGCCTCGAACTACCCTTGCCCACCGGGCTACCGCGTCCCCGCCGGCTGGAGCCTAAGCGCCGGCGGCATGCCGGTCCCTCCCGTTGATGACCCACAAGTATAGGGGATCGCGGCAGTCTTCGAGGGAAGTAAAACCCAAATTTATTGATTCGACACAAGGGGAGGTAAAGAATACTTATAAGCCTTAACAACTGAGTTGTCAATTCAGCTGCACCTGGAAAAGCACTAGTAACAGGGGTGATGTGAAAGTAGCAGTAATATGAGAGCAATAATAATAGTAACACAGTAGCAGTAGCAATAACACAGGAGCAATGGCACCGGAAAATAGTTGATACTACTTGCAATGACATATAGAACGAGTATATGATGATGAGAGATGGACCGGGGTTCCCAGCGATCTACACTAGTGGTAACTCTCCAATAACAAGTAACAAGTGTTGGGTGAAAAAATTACAGTTGGGCAATTGATAGGATTCAAAGCATTAAGACAGAATATCAAGATCATTAATCATGTAGGCATGTTTTCCATATATAGTCATACGTGCTCGCAATGAGAAACTTGTACAACGTCTTTTGTCCTACCAGCCGGTGGCAGCCGGTCCTCAAGGGAATCTACTGGATATTAAGGTACTCCTTTTAATAGAGCACCAGAGCAAAGCATTAACACTTGGTGAAAACATGTGATCCTCACATCACCGCCATCCCCTCCGGTTGTCCCGATTTCTGTCACTTCGGGGCCTTTGGTTCCGGACAGTGATATGTGCATACAACTTGTAGATACAATCTAAGCAATAAGTATAGAGCTTAAATCTAAGATCATGCCACTCGGGCCCTAGTGACAACCATTAAACACAACAAGATTGTAGCAAAAATAACTTCACAAATTTTATAGATAGACTAATCATAATGTATCATCCATCGGATCCCAACAAACACAACACCGATTACATCAGATGGATCTCAATCATGTAAGGCAGCTCATGAGATCATTGTATTGAAGTACATGGAGGAGAGAATACCCACTAGCTACTGCTAGAACCCGTAGTCCATGGGGGAACTACTCACGGAGCATGATGGAGGCGATGGCGTCGATGGAGATGGCTTCCGGGGGCACTTCCCCGTCCCGGCAAGGTGCCGGGACAGAGACTTCTGTCCCCCGAATTGGAGTTTCGCGATGGCGGTGGCGCCCCTGGAGTCTTTCTGGAGTTTCGTCAATTGGTATCGAGTTTTTAGGTCGAAAGGGCTTATATAGGCGAAGAGGCGGCGCAGGAGGGGCGACAGGGTGGCCCCACACCAGGCCGGTGCGGCCAGGGTGTAGCCCGCGCGGCCCACATGTGTGGTGGCCCCTGGCTCTCCTTCGACTCTCCTTCAGTGTTCTAGATGCTTCCGGGAAAAATAGGATGTTGGGTCTTCGTTTCGTCGAATTCCGAGAATATTGCCCGAACAGCCTTTCTGGAACCAAAAACAGCAGAAAACAGGAACTGGTACTGTGGCATCTTGTTAATAGGTTAGTTCCGGAAAACGCATAAAAACATTATAAAGTGCGAGCAAAACATGTAAGTATTGTCATAAAACAAGCATGGAACATCAGAAATTATGGATACGTTGGAGACGTATCACCCGTCCCTCAGGGTACTGCGCGCCGGGCGGCCATCACGAACCACTACTACCTCGACCTCACGCCGGAGCAGCGGATGAATCCCCGCTGGCATCCCGATAACCAGCATACTTGGGACGCCTTCTTCATCAATCGGCGTGAGAGGGCGCTCGCCAGGTATGAGGAGGACGGTCTGTCTCCTGGGAACTTCCACGAGGCCGGCCGTCGGCTATGGTGGTACGGCCGGACTCTGCAGAGCGTCATGGACTACATCACGGCCGGCGATATCCCCCGCCTGCGCTACCCTCAGTTCGAGCCACGAGCGCCGCCCGACGACAGCGACGACAGCAGCGATGATGACGGCGGCAACTTAGAAGGCGACGACTACCAGTACAACGGCGGCGGCTATCAAGACTAGGAGTATTCATATTATACGCCTAGGCAGGAGTATGACTAAATCACTCCAAATTTCATGTATCATCAGTGGTATCTCGAATCATTCGAAATGGACACCAAACACATCACGGGTAATATAATTCACATGATCCATTCAACAAAGTTTGGTACAATAAATTATTACACATCATTTCTTCCCTTGTGTCCCTGCTTGCTTACGATTGTGCCGTATCCATGGAGCATCCTCATCATTTAACTTAATGCTTGGGTCGGTGTTCACTTTGAAGGGCGGAATTTCAGCAAACATATTATAATCTTCTGACATGTCTGTCTTGTCCTCCACTCCCACGATGTTTCTTTTCCCTGAAAGAACAATGTGGCACTTTGGATCATCGCATGATGTACTGATCGTTTTCTTATCTTTCCGTTTCCTCGGTTTGCTACTCATGTCCTTCACATAGAAAACCTGAGCGACATCTTTCGCTAGGACGAATGGTTCGTCAAGGTAACCAAGATTGTTGAAATCCACCATTGTCATTCCGTATTGCTGGTCCACCTTTACCCCACCTCCTGTTAGCTTGAACCATTTGCACCGGAACAAAGGGACCTTAAAGGAGGGTCCATAGTCAAGTTCCCATATCTCCTCTATGTAACCATAATATGTGACCTTTTGCCCATTCTCGGTTGCTGCATCAAAGCGGACACCACTGTTTTGGTTGGTGCTCTTTTTATCTTGGGCGATCGTGTAAAATGTATTCCCATTTATCTCGTACCCTTGGAAAGTCGTTATAGTCGAAGATGGTGTCTTGGCAAACATGTACAGCTGATCTACAACATCATTGTCATTCATTAAATGTTTTCTCAACCAACTGCCGAAAGTATCCATGTGGGCCTTCCTAATCCAGGATTCAGGCTTCCCCGGGTTGTCCAAGCGTAAAATATTCTTGTGTTTCTCAAAGTACGGAGCCACCAAGCTGGAATTGGTCAGAACTGTGTGGTGTGCTTCAGTCATAGAATGGCCGTCCATACATATCGTTGATTTCCTTCCGATCGTGCCTTTTCCACTTAGTCTCCCCTCGTGCCGCGATCGAGGAAGACCAATCGGCTTAAGGTCAGGAACAAAGTCAACACAAAACTCAATTACCTCCTCATTTCCATAGCCCTTGGCGATGCTTCCTTCTGGCCTAGCACGGTTACGAACATATTTCTTTAATACTCCCATGAACCTCTCGAAGGGGAACATATTGTGTAGAAATATAGGACCGAGAATGGAAATCTCTTCGACTAGGTGAACCAGGAGGTGCGTCATAATATTGAAGAAGGATGGCGGGAACAGCAACTCGAAACTGACAAGACATTGGACCACATCGTTTTGTAACCGTGGTAGAACTTCTGGATTGATTACCTTCTGAGAGATTGCATTGAGGAATGCACATAGCTTCACAATGGCTACTCGAACATTTTCCGGCAGGAGCCCCCTCAAAGCAATCGGAAGCAATTGCGTCATAATCACGTGGCAGTCGTGAGACTTCAGATTTTGGAACTTTTTCTCCGCCATGTTTATTATTCCCTTTATATTGGACGAGTATCCAGACGGGACCTTCATACTGCTCAGGCATTCAAAAAATATGACCTTCTCTTCTTTGGTCAGAGCGTAGCTGGCACGACCTTGAAACCATTCCGGATGCCGGTCATCAGGGTCTTTCAAATGTTGCTGGTCCTGCCGTGCTTCTTTTTTATCATTTGTCTTCCCATACACGCCCAAGAAGCTTAGGAGGTTCACGCAAATTTCTTATGTTCCATGCCACATTATTGATGATATCTACATGTTTTATGCACACTTTATGTCATATTCGTGCATTTTCTGGAACTAACCTATTAACAAGATGCCGAAGAGCCGATTCTTTGTTTCTGCTGTTTTTGGTTTCAGAAATCCTAGTAACGAAATATTCTCGGAATTGGACGAAATCAACGCCCAGGGTCCTATTTTGCCACGAAGCTTCCAGAAGACCGAAGAGGAGACGAAGTGGGGCCACGAGGTGGCCACACCATAGGGCGGCGCGGCCCAGCCCTTGGCCGCGCCGGCCTGTAGTGTGGGCCCCTCGTGCCACCTCTTGACCTGCCCTTCCGCCTACTTAAAGCCTCCGTCGCGAAACCCCCAGTACCGAGAGCCACGATACGGAAAACCTTCCAGAGACGCCGCCGCTGCCAATCCCATCTCGGGGGATTCAGGAGATCGCCTCCGACACCCTGCCGGAGAGGGGAATCATCTCCCGGAGGACTCTACGCCGCCATGGTCGCCTCCGGAGTGATGAGTGAGTAGTCTACCCCTGGACTATGGGTCCATAGCAGTAGCTAGATGGTTGTCTTCTCCCCATTGTGCTTAATTATCGGGTCTTGTGAGCTGCCTAACATGATCAAGATCATCTATCTGTAATTCTATATGTTGCGTTTGTTGGGATCCAATGAATAGAGAATACTTGTTATGTTGATTATCAAAGTTATGTCTATGTGTTGTTTATGATCTTGCATGCTCTCCGTTACTAGTAGATGCTCTGGCCAAGTAGATGCTTGTAACTCCAAGAGGGAGTATTTATGCTCGATAGTGGGTTCATGTCTCCGTGAATCTGGGGAAGTGACAGAAATCTCTAAGATTATTGATGTGCTGTTGCCACTAGGGCTAAAACATTGGTGCTATGTTCAAGGACATAGTTACTGATTACATTATGCGCAATACTTAATGCAATTGTCTGTTGTTAGCAACTTAATACTGGAGGGGGTTCGGATGATAACCTGAAGGTGGACTTTTTAGGCATAGATGCATGATGGATAGCGGTCTATGTACTTTGTCGTAATGCCCAATTAAATCTCACAATACTCATCATAATATGTATGTGCATGGTCATGCCCTCTTTATTTGTCAATTGCCCAACTGTAATTTGTTCACCCAACATGCTGTTTATCTTATGGGAGAGACACCTCTGGTGAACTGTGGACCCCGGTCCAATTCTCTATACTGAAATACAATCTACTGCAATACTGTTCTACTGTTTTCTGCAAACAATCATCATCCACACTATACATCTAATCCTTTGTTACAGCAAGCCGGTGAGATTGACAAACTCGCTGTTTCGTTGGGGCAAAGTACTTTGGTTGTGTTGTGCAGGTTCCACGTTGGCGCCGGAATCTCTGGTGTTGCGCCGCACTACATCCCGCCGCCATCAACCTTCAACGTGCTTCTTGACTCCTACTGGTTCGATTAAACCTTGGTTTCTTACTGAGGGAAACTTGCCGCTGTGCGCATCACACCTTCCTCTTGGGGTTCCCAACGGACGTGTCAACTGCACGCATCAAGCAAATTTCTGGCGCCGTTGCCGGGGAGATCAAGACACGCTGCAAGGGGAGTCTCCACTTCCCAATCTCTTTACTTTGTTTTTGTCTTGCTTAGTTTTATTTACTACTTTGTTTGCTGCACTAAATCAAAACACAAAAAAATTAGTTGCTAGTTTTACTTTATTTGCTATCTTGCACTCTATATCAAAAACACAAAAAAATTAGTTGCTTGTATTTACTTTACTTATTTCATTATGTTTCCTTTTAATTTTACCGTAAAAAACATGCCGGTAGGACGCGGGTCTATAGTTGGGAGAAATAATATAGAAGAATTCTTCAACCATGTTAGTACTATTGACAATTTTGAAGATAGACACTTGGTAGATCTTGCTCCTACTTATGAAATTGCTGCCGCTGCTCTAGTTCGCATGTTGGAAACTAAATTTGTTAATCTCAATCCTATAATCCAACACATGTTTCTTACACTCGGTGATATGGAAGAGGGGGAAAAGAAAGATTTTGTCTTAGAAACCCTTCTTAGAGAATTTGGTGGTCTAGCAAGGGAGGCTAGAAAGGTCTTTGCTAAATATAATATGCTTGGTTCTTATACCAATTTTGTTAGTCTCCTTGAAAAGATGGATATGGATAGAATAAAGTACACCAATAATATTAATGATGGTGGGGAGATCAAAGCACCAATACCATGTAAGCTCCTAGCAATGAATGATGCACTAGAAAATAACTATGCTTGGCTTGTTCCTGAAAATTTGTTTGATGAGAGTAGCAAGCCTAAGACTAATGAAAAGGGAAATGCTAAAACTTATGTATCTAATATACTATGCCTGGTTGAGAAAACTCCACACCCCGCTGAAGATGCACCACCCTTTGATAATACTTGATACACACTTTCTGCGCCTAGCTGAAAGGCGTTAAAGAAAAGCGCTTATGGGAGACAACCCATGGTTTTTACTACAGTACTTTGTTTTTATTTTGAGTCTTGGAAGTTGTTTACTACTGTAGCAACCTCTCCTTATCTTAGTTTAGTGTTTTGTTGTGCCAAGTAAAGTCGTTGATAGTAAAGTTCATACTAGATTTGGATTACTGCGCAGAAACAGATTTCTTTGCTGTCACGAATCTGGGCTGTTTTCTCTGTAGGTAACTCAGAAAATTATGCCAATTTACGTGAGTGATCCTCAGATATGTACGCAACTTTCATTCAATTTGAGCATTTTCATTTGAGCAAGTCTGGTGCCTCGATAAAATTCGTCAATACGAACTGTTCTGTTTTGACAGATTCTGCCTTTTATTTCGCATTGCCTCTTTTGCTATGTTGGATGGATTTCTTTGATCCATTAATGTCCAGTAGCTTTATGCAATGTCCAGAAGTGTCAAGAATGATTGTGTCACCTCTGAACATGTTAATTTTATTGTCCACTAACCCTCTAATGAGTTGTTCTAAGTTTGGTGTGGAGGAAGTTTTCAAGGATCAAGAGAGGAGTATGATGCAATATGATCAAGGAGAGTGAAAGCTCTAAGCTTGGGGATGCCCCGGTGGTTCACCCCTGCATATTCTAAGAAGACTCAAGCGTCTAAGCTTGGGGATGCCCAAGGCATCCCCTTCTTCATCGACAACATTATCAGGTTCCTCCCCTGAAACTATATTTTTATTCCATCACATCTTATGTGCTTTTCTTGGAGCGTCGGTTTGTTTTTGTTTTTGTTTTGTTTGAATAAAATGAATCCTAGCATTCATTGTATGGGAGAGAGACACGCTCCGCTGTAGCATATGGACAAGTATGTCCTTAGGCTTTACTCATAGTATTCATGGCGAAGTTTCTTCTTCGTTAAATTGTTATATGGTTGGAATTGGAAAATGATACATGTAGTAAATTGCTATAATGTCTTGGATAATGTGATACTTGGCAATTGTTGTGCTCATGTTTAAGCTCTTGCATCATATGCTTTGCACCCATTAATGAAGAAATACATAGAGCATGCTAAAATTTGGTTTGCATATTTGGTCTCTCTAAGGTCTAGATAATTTCTAGTATTGAGTTTGAACAACAAGGAAGACGGTGTAGAGTCTTATAATGTTTTCAATATGTCTTTTATGTGAGTTTTGCTGCACCGGTTCATCGTTGTGTTTGTTTCAAATAGCCTTGCTAGCCTAAACCTTGTATCGAGAGGGATTACTTCTCATGCATCCAAAATCCTTGAGCCAACCACTATGCCATTTGTGTCCACCATACCTACCTACTACATGGTATTTCTCCGCCATTCCAAAGTAAATTGCTTGAGTGCTACCTTTAAAATTCCATCATTCACCTTTGCAATATATAGCTCATGGGACAAATAGCTTAAAAACTATTGTGGTATTGAATATGTACTTATGCACTTTATCTCTTATTAAGTTGCTTGTTGTGCGATAACCATGTTTCTGGGGACGCCATCAACTATTCTTTGTTGAATATCATGTGAGTTGCTATGTATGTTTGTCTTGTCTGAAGTAAGAGAGATCTACCACCTTATGGTTAAGCATGCATATTGTTAGAGAAGAACATTGGGCCGCTAACTAAAGCCATGATCCATGGTGGAAGTTTCAGTTTTGGACATATATCCTCAATCTCATATGAGAAAATTGTAAATTGTTGTTACATGCTTATGCATAAAAGAGGAGTCCATTATCTGTTGTCTATGTTGTCCCGGTATGGATGTCTAAGTTGAGAATAATCAATAGCGAGAAATCCAATGCGAGCTTTCTCCTTAGACCTTTGTACAGGCGGCATAGAGGTGCCCCTTTGTGACACTTGGTCAAAACATGTGCATTGCGATGATCCGGTAGTCCAAGCTAATTAGGACAAGGTGCAGGCACTATTAGTATACTATGCATGAGGCTTGCAACTTGTAAGATATAATTTACATGATACATATGCTTTATTACTACCGTTGACAAAATTGTTTCATGTTTTCAAAATCAAAGCTCTAGCACAAATATAGCAATCGATGCTTTTCCTCTATGGAGGACCATTCTTTTACTCTTTTTGTTGAGTCAGTTCAACTATTTCTCTCCACCTCAAGAAGCAAACACTTGTGTGAACTGTGCATTGATTCCTACATACTTGCATATTGCACTTATTATATTACTCTATGTTGACAATTATCCATGAGATATACATGTTATAAGTTGAAAGCAACCGCTGAAACTTAATCTTCCTTTGTGTTGCTTCAATGCTTTTACTATGAATTATTGCTTTATGAGTTAACTCTTATGCAAGACTTATTGATGCTTGTCTTGAAGTACTATTCATGAAAAGTCTTTGCTATATGATTCACTTGTTTACTCATGTCATATACATTGTTTTGATCGCTGCATTCACTACATATGCTTTACAAATAGTATGATCAAGGTTATGATGGCATGTCACTCCAGAAATTATCTTTGTTATCGTTTTACCTGCTCGGGACGAGCAGAACTAAGCTTGGGGATGCTGATACGTCTCCGACGTATCGATAATTTCTTATGTTCCATGCCACATTATTGATGATATCTACATGTTTTATGCACACTTTATGTCATATTCGTGCATTTTCTGGAACTAACCTATTAACAAGATGCCGAAGAGCCGCTTGTCGTTTTACGCTATTTTTGGTTTCAGAAATCCTAGTAACGAAATATTCTCGGAATTGGACGAAATCAACGCCCAGGGTCCTATTTTGCCACGAAGCTTCCAGAAGACCGAAGAGGAGACGAACTGGGACCACGAGGTGGCCACACCATAGGGCGGCGCGGCCCAGCCCTTGGCCGCGCCGGCCTGTAGTGTGGGCCCCTCATGCCGCCTCTTGACCTGCCCTTCCGCCTACTTAAAGCCTCCATCGCGAAACCCCCAGTACCGAGAGCCACGATACGGAAAACCTTCCAGAGACGCCGCCGCCGCCAATCCCATCTCGGGGGATTCAGGAGATCGCCTCCGGCACCCTGCCGGAGAGGGGAATCATCTCCCGGAGGACTCTACGCCGCCATGGTCGCCTCCGGAGTGATGAGTGAGTAGTCTACCCCTGGACTATGGGTCCATAGCAGTAGCTAGATGGTTGTCTTCTCCCCATTGTGCTTAATTGTCGGGTCTTGTGAGCTGCCTAACATGATCAAGATCATCTATCTGTAATTCTATATGTTGCGTTTGTTGGGATCCGATGAATAGAGAATACTTGTTATGTTGATTATCAAAGTTATGTCTATGTGTTGTTTATGATCTTGCATGCTCTCCGTTACTAGTAGATGCTCTGGCCAAGTAGATGCTTGTAACTCCAAGAGGGAGTATTTATGCTCGATAGTGGGTTCATGTCTCCGTGAACTGGGAAGTGACAGAAATCTCTAAGATTATGGATGTGCTGTTGCCACTAGGGATAAAACATTGGTGCTATGTTCAAGGACGTAGTTACTGATTACATTATGCGCAATACTTAATGCAATTGTCTGTTGTTAGCAACTTAATACTGGAGGGGGTTCGGATGATAACCTGAAGGTGGACTTTTTAGGCATAGATGCATGCTGGATAGCGGTCTATGTACTTTGTCGTAATGCCCAATTAAATCTCACAATACTCATCATAATATGTATGTGCATGGTCATGCCCTCTTTATTTGTCAATTGCCCAACTGTAATTTGTTCACCCAACATGCTGTTTATCTTATGGGAGAGACACCTCTAGTGAACTGTGGACCCCGGTCCAATTCTCTATACTGAAATACAATCTCTTGCAATCTTGTTCTCTTGTTTTCTGCAAACAATCATCATCCACACTATACATCTAATCCTTTGTTACAGCAAGCCGGTGAGATTGACAACCTCGCTGTTTCGTTGGGGCAAAGTACTTTGGTTGTGTTGTGCAGGTTCCACGTTGGCGCCGGAATCTCTGGTGTTGCGCCGCACTACATCCCGTCGCCATCAACCTTCAACGTGCTTCTTGACTCCTACTGGTTCGATTAAACCTTGGTTTCTTACTGAGGGAAACTTGCCGCTGTGCGCATCACACCTTCCTCTTGGGGTTCCCAACGGACGTGTCAACTGCACGCATCAGCGGACATCTAGGACTTTCCAATATTCTAGCTCCCAGAATATAGATTTCTTCTTCCACATGGCTGCGTGCCCGTCAGTTCCCTTCGGAACTGATTGTCCGCTAGGACCCTTTCCAAAGATGACTTTCAAATCCTTGACCATATCAAATACCTCAGCACCAAGCAGCAGCTCGTGTGCTTCGGCCGGTGATCTGCCTTGCCGTTGTAATGCTTGCCTTTCTTTCTTACTGGATGAATTTTCGGAAGAAATTGACGATGCCCAAGGTACACGTTCTTCTTACAATTTGGCAAATGTACACTTTCAGTCTCATGTAAGCAGTGCGTGCATGCATTGTATCCCTTATTTGACAGTCCCAAAAGGTTACTAAGAGCAGGCCAATCGTTGATGGTTATGAAAAGCAACGCTCGTAGGTCAAATTCATCTTCTTTGTGCTCATCCCACACACGGACACCAGGTCTGCCCCACAGCTGTAAAAGTTCATCAACTAATGGCCTTAGGTACACATCGATGTCGTTGCCGGGTTGCTTCGGACCTTGGATGAGCACTGGCATCATAATGAACTTCCGCTTCATGCACAACCAAGGAGGAAGGTTGTAGATGCATAGAGTCACGGGCCAGGTGCTATGGCTGGAGCTCTGCTCGCCAAAAGGATTCATGCCATCTGTACTTAGACCAAATCTTATGTTCCTTGCGTCAGCTGCAAAATCTTTGAACTCTCTGTCGATCTTTCTCCATTGCGTTCCATCTGCGGGGTGTCTCAACTCCCCGTCCGACTTACGGTCCTCTTTGTGCCATCGCAACAACTTGGCATGCTCTTTGTTCCTGAACAGACGTTTCAGCCGTGGTATTATAGGAGCATACCACATCACCTTGGCGGGAACCCTCTTCCTGGGTTTCTCGCCCTCAACATCGTCACCAGGGTCATCGCCTCTGATCTTATAACGCAATGCAGTGCATACCGGGCATTCATTCAAATTCTCGTATTCACCGCGGTAGAGGATGCAGTCGTTGATGCATGCATGTATCTTCAGAACCTCTAAACCTAGAGGGCAGACAACCTTCTTTGCTTCGTACGTACTGGCGGGCAACTCGTTATTCTTTGGAAACATATTCTTCAACATTTTCAGCAAGTTTTCAAATGCCGAGTCAGCTACACCTGCCTGTGCCTTCCATTTCAGCAAATCCAGTGTGCAGCCCAGCTTTTTCAGACCATTTTCGCATCCGGGGTACAACGCCTTTCTGTGATCCTCTAACATGCGATCCAAATTCTCCCTCTCCTTTTCAGTTTCGCAGCGTCTCCGTGCATCAGCAATGGTCCGACCAAGATCATCAACGGGCTCATCACGTGCCTCTTCTTCACCTTCCCCTTCACCTTCCCCTTCACCTTCAGCATCCTCCATGAAAGTATCACCGAAATGGGCAAGATAGCCTTCATCGATGAAATCATCCCCTTCTTCATCTTCTTCCATTATAACCCCTCTTTCTCCATGCTTGGTCCAACAATTATAGCTTGGCATGAAACCGTGCCGAAGCAGGTGCAGGTGAACTTCCCTTGAGGAAGAGTAACCCTTCTGATTCTTACTATCAACACATGGACAGATAACAAAACCCTTCTGCTTGTTCGCATTAGCCACTACGAGGAAATCTTTCAAACCCGTAATGAACTCGCCGGAGAGTCGGTTACCGTACATCCATTCCGATTCAGCTGCATTATTATAATATAAAATATATAATTAACCATCATGCATTTGTTAAACTAACTAGCTATAAACAATAGAAATTAAACAATGAACTACACACATGCATATTTTATCAATGACACATATGAAAGGTTCAAGTTGCTAACCACGATCGAGGAGGAAAAAATAAATGAGGAAGCTCAAGTGTGGCTCCGACACTTCATATCATGTTTGTTTCATGCTCTTGGGGCATTTCATCAAACACCTTGTGTGCATAAGAGGAACCAAAAGCAAACCTACACCCCCTTGTGAAGCTTGTGAAGAGAAGTGGCACCAAATGGCTAAGTGCTGTGAGCTGAGGCCCTTTTTATAGGGATGGGCCTTTAGTCCCGGTTGGCCTGGCCAACCGCGACTAAAGGCCTTCGGGCCAGGCCTGAGGACCTTTAGTCGCGGTTGGTCTGGCCAACCGCGACTAAAGCCCCTCCCGTCCACCAGCTGGCCAGCGAGCGCGCTGGGCCCAGGTCTTTAGTCGCGGTTCGCCACCCGAACCGCAAATAAAGACCCCATTAGTCGCGGTTCCTATATTTTGGCGACTAATGGGGCTGGACGGAAGGCCATTTTTCTACCAGTGCTCGACTTCTGCAACAACACCTTGGCCATGGTTTACAACGCCATGTTTCCCCGTAATCATCAGCCTGCAAACCTCACTGAGCTTATGGACCAGTTTAAGGATGTACGTAACATTCACGACTTCGTGAAGGCTCAAATGGTGGCTGGAGCAAAATTTTCTTTGATCTGCCAGCGAATCTGCAATTCAAAGTTGGACCTTGACAGGGTTGTCGAAACTGTTCTGTTCAAGGTGTCGAAAAGGCGTGTAAACATTGTTATGCATAATGAGTCGGAAGCACCTATTGCTGAGAGGATGATTGATGAACTCCTTAAGGTAGAAAAAACCTTCTTCAAAGAATAAAGATATGACGATTCGACACAACAAGTACGCGCTGGCAGGGAAAATATAGACATGTTAATATAGGAACTCTTTTTTTATATTGTTCAACGCTTGAGGTTTATACTAAGACGCGTTTTTGAACACTTTTCGTGTATATATTGTTTTAAATGTTGGGTCCTTGTGCGGACAATTTATTCATGTATACTTCTTTCCAGCTGTTGTAAAATGTTGTGAGACTGATGTGTAGTCAGGGCAAATTCTTCTGATTTATATCATAACTTCCTTCTTTAGTCCCCGAGTATAAGAATACTACTTTTTTCGCGAGGTTTTTTTGAAACCAAAGTGTGTATATTGCCACTCTGGATCTCCTATGTTTTAAATTTGCGGGTTCTAGCCCCCGAGCATTGCTTTGTAACAAAGGAGAAAATATATAATCACTATTTTTTATTTCAACCCTGCTATATTGAAGCATCGTAAGCCCGCCTCATTAAAAACCTTTCAGTCCCACTCGGTACCCTGAAAGGAAAAGAGCGCGTCTGAAAACTTGTGAGCTGTTCAGGTACAATGTATGTTTACATAGTTGCTGCTATATTGGCTCTTCTCTATGCATTGAAACATCGCAATTGCGCAATGTTCCAAGGGTTTCCTTCATCTTTGCCTGACTTCTTGTCCTTCAGTCGATATGCTCCTCCTGGATATTTTCGGTGACGATGTATCGTCCTACCCATGGTGATTCCAGCTTTTCATGACCATCTTGTTTGAGCCGAAGAACTAGGTCGCCAACTTCGAAGCATCTATGCCACAAACATCGGCCATGGTAGTTTTTAAGCATTTGCTGATACGAACTTACTCTCGAGAACACCACATCTCTTGCTTCGTCTAGTGTGTCCACATCATCTTCGATTGCTTTGTGCCAAACTTCCTCATCACATTCCACAACTTTAGAAGAATCGTGTTCTATTTCTATTGGGAGTACTGCTTCAGCGCTATGGACAAAGAAAAATGGAGTTTCTTAAGTTGTTGCATTGGGCGTTGCTCGAAGCTCCACAGGACGTTGGGTAACTCATCAACCCACATATGCTTTGGTTTTTCGAGTGGTGTCAACAGACGTTTCTTGATGCCGCTGCATATAAGGTCGTTTGCTTTTTCGACTTGGCCATTTGTTTGCGGGTGTGCAAGAGACGCGAACTGCAGCTTGATGCCTACACCTTCACAATAGTAGTCCTTGAATTCTCGGGAGGTGAAATTGCTGCCGTTGTCTGTGACTATGCTGTTAGGGGCGCCGAACTGAAAAACTATTCCCTTGACGAAATTTACCGCTGATGTTGCATCTGCCGAAGTTACTGGTATTACTTTGATCCACTTGGTGAACTTATCGAATGCTACTAGAAAATATACGTGTCCTCCTGGCCAAGATTTGTGTAATTTTCCTACCATATCGAGCCCCCATTGTGCGAAAGGCCATGCCAAAGGTATTGGCATTAATTCTACGGCTAGAGGGTGATGTTTGGCCGCAAATCTTTGGCAAGCTTCACAAGTACGCACGATTTCCTTGGCATCCTCTATCGCTGACAACCAATAAAACTCAGCTCGAAAGGCCTTAGCTGCAATTGCTCGGCTGCTTGCGTGGTGGCTGCATATGCCTCCGTGTATATCCTTCAGTATGGTGCGCCCTTCTTCGGGTGTAACACACCTCTACAGGACGCCTGATATGCTTCGTTTGTATAGTTCTCCCTTGACAACAGTAAACGCCTTAGATCATCGGATGACTCTCTGTGCCTCCAATGGATCCTCCGGTATTTCTTTCCTCGTGATGTAAGCCAAATATGATAGCATCCACGGGATTTCTATCATCATGACTTCCTCTAGTTCTTCCTCTTCCTCAGAAACATGAGATTCTGGGGCTGCTGCAGCCCCTGAGCCTTTCTTGGGATTATCCTTTTTCTTTGACTGTTTTGGCGCCATTTTCTTTGGCTTAGTTGACCTTTCACTGATCTCCTCCCAAAAGACTCCAGGTGGTATGGATAAGCACTGCGGCCCGATGTTTGCCAAAATGTCAGCTTCATCGTTACTGAGTCTGCTAACATGATTTACCTCGCAACCATCGAAGGTTTTCTCGAGTTCATTATATACCTCCTTATATGCTATCATGTTGTCATTGACTGCGTCGCACTTGTTCATCACCTGATGTGCCACCAGCTAAGAATCGCCAAAGATTTTGAGGCGAGTAGCGCCGCACTCCTTTGCCATCTTCATCCCGTGAATAAGAGCCTCATATTCTGCTTCGTTGTTTGATGCGTTGGAGAAGGTCATCCGCAATATATACTTCATCTTATCGCCTTGTGGTGAAACAAGTACTACACCTTCTCCAGCTCCTTCTAATATCTTGGACCCGTCAAAGTTCATATGCCATGTACTCGATAAATCTGGAGGTCCTGTATTTTGGAGTTCCATCCACTCTGCGACGAAGTCCGGCAGAATTTGTGACTTTATTACTTTCTTTTTTTAATATGTGATGTCCCGAGGGGAAGTTCGATTCCCCAGAGGGAGACACGTCCTGTAGCTTCTGGATTATTTAAAATATTCGAGAGGGGCGCCTCATTGACCACTATTATCGGGTGTGCCGCTAAACTTCGTTAATTTTTCCCTCTTTCTCTCTTTCTACCACGAGGATTGTGCTGACCACCTGAGGTGTGGCTGCGATGTACAATAACAACGGCTCCTTGTCTCGTGGCACCATCAATACTGGTGGTGTCGATATTGTGTGCTTCAGGTGCTCGAAAGCCTTGTCTTCTTCTTTATTCCACTCGAAATTTTCTCCTTGCGTGATGAGCGCGTAAAAGGGCAACACATTTTCTCCCAACCCTACGACGAATCTGCTCAATGCTGCGACTCGCCCCGTTAGCTGCTGTATCTCCTTGAGCTTGGTTGGTTTTATCATTGTTAGGATAGCTTGTATTTTCTCTGGATTGGACTCGATCCCTCTGGCTGATACCAAATATCCAAGGAGTTCTCCCGCGGGAACACCAAAGGAACATTTTGTCGGGTTCAGCTTCAAACGGAACTTGTCGAAAGTTTCTCGCAGATCATCAATGAGGGATGACCCTTGCTTTGTTGTAATGACCACATCGTCGATATATACTTGGACGTTTTTACCAATCTACGTGGCTAGGCACTTCTGCATCATCCTCTGGTACGTAGCTCCCGCGTTTTCAATCCGAAGGGCATTGTTCTGTAACAGTACACACCATAAGGGGTTATGAAAGCTGTTTTGACATTATCTTCTTCTTTCGGTCGAATCTGATTGTAACCAGAGTATGCATCTAGGAAGGAAAGACGTTCGCAGCATGCCGTGGAGTCGATAATTTGATCGATCCTTGGGAGAGGGAAGTGATCCTTTGGACAATGTTTGTTGAGGCACGTGAAATCGACGCACATGCGAAGCACTTCCGTGTTTTTCCTCAGGACCAACACTGGGTTGGCGACCCACATTGCTTCAGTTTTCAACTCCTTGATAAAATCAGCTTCTTGGAGTCGATGGATTTCAGATAGCATGGCTTTGCGGTTCGGCTCGAAAAAATGCCGCAAAGGTTGTGGAATTGGTCTAGCTATTGGATCTAGATTGAGGGCTTGCTCGGCAAGTTTCCTGGGTACTCCTGGCATGTCAGTTGGGCACCATGCGAAGATTTCCCAATGCTCATGGAGGAACTCGATAAGTGCGCTTTCCTATGCGCTATCCATGTTGGTAGTGATTGATGTCATCTTTTTAGGATCTGTCGGGTGGATCTGTATTTCCTTTGAATCCTTGGAGGTGTCGAAAGCTTGCTCCTGCAAGGATCTACTCCCGTCCGGTAACATATCATGATCTGTGGTTAGCCTCGATTCCTCCTATTCAGCTTGCATCCCAAATGTTTCAGACAGCTTTTGAAAGTCCTTATCCCACTTATCCGGCAGAGAAAAACTTCCTTTGACTGTGATTGGGCCCTTAGGTCGAGGTATCCTCCACAACAGATACATGTAATGCAGCACAACCATAAATCTGGCGTATGCAGGTCGTCCCAGTAGGGTGTGATACTGCGATGGCCAATCGATAGCTTCGAATTCCAGCCTCTCCTTTCTGAAGTTTTCTCTTGTTCCAAATTTTACATCCAATAGGATCTTGCCCAAAGGGTAATTCGGCTTCTCAGGTGTGATACCACGGAAACGCGTATCTGTTGGTGTTAGATTGGCCAATGATATGTTCATTTTCCACAGTGTATCTACGGACATGAGATTCAGACTGCTTCCTCCGTCCACGAATATTCGGGAGACTTCGTATCCTTCGATAACCGCTGGTAATATCATTGCTGACTGTCCTGGTCGTGGAACTTGAGGTGGGTGATCCTCCTGAGTGAATCCTATGGGCTGCCCCGACCAATTGAGATATTCATTGTTTGGTGGAGGTTTCGTTACTGCCATGTAAACTTGTCGAGATATTAGCTTCTGTGACCTATTTGAAGGTCTGCCCTTCTGTATCATCGATATTGCTCCCCTTGTGTTTGTGAAACCATCATTGGCAGCTGGAGCTCCCGCTATTTGCACTTGATGCTGATTTGCACTCGTAATTACGGGCGGTGGCGGTTGGTACATGTACCTCAGTTCTTGGTCCTTGCACGTACCCTCTCCTTACTGCCATTGCTTGCCTGCTCTCTGTTACCCTTTGCAAAACTTGAAAAGTTTGGCAGTCCTTCTGGAGGTGACCCGGCTGTCTTCTTCCATCAGAGTCAACATAAAAATGTATCTGGCACGGGCCATTCAAGAGATCTTCGGGTGACACATTGTATGGACGTGGAAACCTGGGTCGATTATTTTGCCTGCTGGAACATGGTGCATCTCTGTAATGTCTTTGTTGATCGTTACTCTTGTGATAATCATCGCGATTATTTCCTCCACTGTTTCCTCGGAAGCCGGCCGATACTTGGCCGGGACCGTCAAACTCCGCATAATTGTGAAAACGTCGCCTATTTCGGTTGTTGTTCCTGTTACGATCTTCTTCGGGTGACCTTTGCCTTTTATTGTGAACAACATCCTCTCCGTCGGCCCAGCGATTCGCTATTTCCATGAGTTATGACATTGTTCTCGGGTTGGATCTTCCAAACTCCTCGATTAGGTCCCTCCTTCGTATTCCATCTACGAATGCGTTGATTGCTCTTTCATCGGATACGTGCTCAGCCGAGTTTTTGATGATGCTCCACCGCTGGATGTATGCTCTCATTGATTCATCCAACTTCTGCTTGCAAGTCCTTAACTGCTCGATGTACACTGATTTTTTACAGGTGGACCTGAAGTTCCTCACGAAAAAGTCCTCGAAAGTTTCCCAACTGTCTATGGATCCTTCTGGCAACTTCTTCATCCAAGATCTTGCGGATCCACTGAGGTGGACTTGGATGCTTTGCATAGCTATTTCCCTTGTTCCACCCATCAACTTAACTGTCTCCAGATAATCTACCAGCCAATCTTCTGGATCTTACAGTCCGTCGAACTTTTTATACTTGTCGGGTAACTTGAAACTCGACGACACTCAAGTTTTGGAACCCTTCGGGCAAAGCAAGGGAGTCCACACAAGTCTTCATCGTTGTCTTCTAGTGTATGCCGACGTTCATGCGTCCTTGTTTCGCGAGTTCTCTCCTCACGTGCTCTATCCACTCGAGCTTGAGCTACCGTGTTCCTTGCGTCACCTTCTCTTGGAGCATCTCGCGTATCTCGCGCTGCTGCCACAATGTGTCGAGGACTATTTTGCGTTGGACTATTTCTGCGTGGAGTACTATAGGGTCGTGTTGCTATTTCCCTTCCTGCTAGTGCTGCCCCCATAACACCGACTCCTGTCATAGCCATCTGGTACAATGATGCACGAGGATCTCGTGGGTGGGGTTTGGATGCCAATAGGAAAGCCTTTGCCACCATATATCCTGGTTCTAGCGTTTTTGGGATTATGTTTCCTCTCGTGTCTATTGACATAAAATACATGTCAAGGTTTTGGATTAGGTTGTCCCGTTCTCCTTCGGGTATACCTGCCATCCTGGACCTTGCTCTTCCTCTATGGCCTCCACCATTGTTCGCTGAACTTCCTGAATGTCGGCTCAGGTTATTTCTGCGATCGCTTGATGCATCAGTTGCTGCTTTTCTTTCGTCAAGTTTTTGATGAATCTTTTCTAGATCACGCCTGGAACACACGATTTTATATTGATATGCTTGCAAAGCTTCTGGCGTGGCTTGCGTATTCATTGGCTCCGCGCCGCTCATGGCCCTTGCGGCCCTGTCCCATGCTTCCTGTGGCAACCGTACTTTTTCTCGCGGTGTAGTCCCAATGTATTTATTTCCAGTTCCTCGAGTAAGATCCACGGGATCGATGTAAAGGTTGACCAAATCATCGCAAGCCTCAGATTCTTCATCGGCGTCACGACCCGATCCTGTGATTACACAGATCTGGTGATGTGCTACCATGAAGTTTTCATCGAACTCAGGATCGGTGATGCCGTCGTAAAGATCGGCGAAGACCTCCCTGCTGGAAGTGGAGTTGTTGTCGTTGATGAAGTCGAAGTTGTTGCAGCTTTCTGAGTCACTGTCCAGATCGGATCCCGTGAACGACCCGAACGTCATGTCACCGAACAGGTCGGCGATTGCCCCGCCGTCGACGGGCCTGGTGGAGCGCAGCGGCGAAACTTCTTCGCCTGATTCGACAGATGTTGTCTACAATCCCGAGAGATTGGACTTGGCTGCAAACGGTCCCGAAAAAACCGGTGCCGAAATATGGTGCGATCCTTCC
Source organism: Lolium perenne (assembly GCF_019359855.2). NCBI lineage: Eukaryota > Viridiplantae > Streptophyta > Magnoliopsida > Poales > Poaceae > Lolium > Lolium perenne. The sequence continues at coordinate 12,486,047 of NC_067247.2, read as the reverse complement.
TTCCCGACGAGAAAGCGAAAGCTTCCGAACATCATCTCCGTCGAGTTCTCCAGATGGGCATATGCATGCACACAAGCATGATCGTGAGGAACAAAATCGACGAGATCGGGTTGCACTTTTTTACCTCCTTCCATGATGTTGCTTGCTGCTGACGACGATGTTGGTGATGCCATCGAGATCAGGACCTTGTCGCCTCTAATCCCCAGAGACGGTGCCAATTCACAAGGGATTAACTTGTCAATATCGACAGATTGTAGACTTAGGATTTTGTAAGAAGTAGAGTGCAAATACATCTCGAAGGTTCAGCCGAAAATGTGCTCGACTCAAAGTTATGGTGGGTTTGTTGGCAAAAAATTCGATCCCTTGTTTCTCCGTTGGCTCCCCTTTATATAGGAGGTGGAGCCGAGACTTTTCGTGTCGTAAAGATTACAAACTACTCAAGGCGCATTGGGCCTTTCCTATATTGATGCAAATTTCCTAATACAACTCTAATTTCCTTATTTGGAGAACTTTGAGCTTCTGGACCTCCAAACTTTCGGGTCCATGAGCTTGACGTCATCTTAATACAACCTGAGTACTTTATTGAGCATGCCTGCTAGTATACCTATGTGACTTAGGGCCCGATGGCAGCATTTCTGGTGCTATATTTTTTTTGGTTGCGCCCTCCGTTTCAACCTGGTTGACGTTCCCGATTGAGTCATTTATGCTTCTAGCTGATGGGTACACGGTGTCAACCTCTCTTAATAATAAATGTTTCATTTCTTAGATTATATTTTACCTTATGTTTTACCTTTGATTTCTGGCTATTTGACGTTTTGTTTCAATCCCTTACCGCCTTTTCAACATTTAGGAACCCTAAGGCTACCGTGATTTCTAGGTACTTGCTTTTTTTTCCAATCCCTTCAGCCTTGTTAACATTGAGGGATGCTGCTGGTAAATGTCAGCCTTTGTGTGCAAGAAACTTGAGATATCTTAATTATGTTTTACCCATGGTTTCTGGCGGGGGTGGGGCTAAAGTTTAGTCCCACAGTTCTAATTGAGCGAGAGTTGGAGTGGTAGGGGATTGTTCTAGTCCTTGTAAGTGAGTGAGAAGAGACAGTCCTTGCACACTCCTCCTCATCCGCCGCCCGCCTCGCCACGCCTAGTCAGGCACGCCTCAACGCGCGGGCTTGGGTTGCGCCCTTCCCGAACCGCACAATATAAGCGCGGACACGAACCCTAGCATGTACGAGACACATATGTGGCTGCCTCCTTCCAAAACCTTGCGCCGCCGCCTTCGTCTTCCTCATCCCGTCCTTCGGTGTGCACCTACCGACATGACAGTAGGCCTTCGGAACCCTGCCTATCGTAGATCTGCACGGGTGAGGGGCAATCATGTTTTTGTGGAGCGCTTACGCGCAACTACTGGCAACACGACGTCGTCCGACGACGAGTTCCCGAACTACGACTTCTTCTGGATATCGACGACCTCTTCGGCAACTCCAACATGGACGACAACGCCTACGCAGCTGCTGCTACCGTCAACATCGCTGGTGCTGCTGCGACCAACGCTGGACCGTACATATTTATGTCTTACCTGCTTTAGATCTTGGTAGAGTTTCTAGTACTACCGTTTGGATTGTAGATTATAAAAACGACAAGTTGTTTGAGAGGAAAAAAGAGCTAGCACGGGAATGTCCTCTCTCAAAGAACGAAGTGCACTTTAAGTTTTTTCTTCTTTCGAGAGGCCTCTATTGGTTTTAAAGCTCTTTCGGTCCTAAAGCTCTTTATTCTGTTATCTCAAAAAAGGAAGGTCTTTATTCTGGCAAGGACCTGCAGGCGTGTCGTCATGGACTGGCATCTCATTCTTTCATCTGAGTAGTAGTGCTCCCATGGATCATTTTCATTTTTGACGCAGGCAATCGGAGCCTCGATCGCCTGGATCAAGATGGACCTGGTCGTGGGTGCCTCCAGCGACGCCGTGAAGTCCCTGGTGGGCAAGCTCGGGAGCCTCCTCGCCCAGGAGTACACGCTGATCCAGGGCGTCCGCGACGACATCCAGTACATCAACGACGAGCTGGCCAGCATGCAGGCCTTCCTCAACCGGACCAAACGGGCCGGCAGCCACGCCCACGACGAACAGATGCAGGACTGGATGAAGCAGGTGCGCGAGGTGTCGTACGACATCGAGGACTGCATCGACGACGTCAACCACCGCCTCGGCCACGAGCCTCGGGGCACCGGCAAGCTCGTGTACCTCCGCAAGGCGTGGTATCTCCTCACCACGATCTGCGTGCGCCGCAGCATCGCCGCCGCGATCGGCAACCTCAAGGTCCGGGCGCAGCACGTGAGCGAGCGGCGTGGCAGGTACGGGGTTGAGAACCTTACTACGGTCAGCAGCGACAAGCCCGTGGCCGCCGGAGCTGATGCTGATGATGCTCCCACGGATCGGCTCGTCCCTCCTCCCCAGCTCATTGGCACGAAGCAGCCCGTGGGCGTGGAGAGTGCCATAAAAAAGCTCGAGGAACGATGGTTCCGGAACCAGGAGTACAACACCCAGGAGGGCACCTGGAAGAGGTTCCTTGCCATTGTCGGATTTGGTGGCCTTGGCAAGACCACGCTCGCCTTGGAGTTGTACCGCAAGTTTGGAGATGAATTCGACTGTAGAGCATCCGTGCAGGCGTCGCAGAAGTTCGATATCCTCCTGCTTCTCAGGAGCCTTGTGAAGCAGTTCCATGAGCAGCAGGCTAGCGCTTCTCACAACGACGACCACCCCCTCGACAAAATTGATGAATGGGAACAAAAAGATCTCAGAAAGAAGCTCGGTCTCCAATTGCAAAATAAGAGGTACTACTCCCTTCTTTCCTTCCAAAATACTGTACAAACATGATGCTCTCTTGTTTATTGGTAAATCTACAATAAACATCTTTATTAGTCAGCCGTTAATTACCTATATATATAGAGTAAATTCCAGTTTTTACTCCCTAATTTCAAAAATTTGACACTAATTACCCCATTCAGCAAAATTTTATCCTAATTACCCCATTTAGTGAAAACTTTGCCAATTTTTACCCCATATAAATTTTATAAGCGATGCAATAGGTGTTTCCCTTCTGCTAAGACATACATATACTACAATAAAACTACAATGGCTCTAATCAGTAACCACCATGTCTAGGCAAACTTCTGGCCTCATATTTTTGCTTCTTCTCCCGTGCGTATTCATGGCTCTCTCATCTCAAGAATCAAGATGAATCCAGCTCCACCTACACCATAGGTGTGTGTGCTCTTTTCTCCATTGCTCACATTTATCCAACAACTTGGTAGTTACAATAGCTTTTTTACCGCAAGGCTTCCTGTTTGAACCTCAACTATATGGTCTCACACTGCGTAAGTGCAGTGAACTGTAGATGCCACATGCGAACGTGACCTATCGAATCGCTCAAAAAATTACAGTACTTGGATTAGGTATGCCTTCACGAACAGTCTATGTGACACATCAAGTCACCACTTGTACCTGGCAGCCGGGAATCACCCATCCAATCGCTTAAAAATAATATAGGAGATAAAAATTGGCATAAGTTTTACTAAATAGGGTAATTTGGATGAAACTTTCCTAAATGGGCTAATTGGCGTCAAAATTTTGAAACTAGGGGGTAATAATTGGAATTTACTCATATATATATAATATCAACATAAATTATTTAAAAATTATGGGAACAATGATTTTATTCGTTACTAATATACCATGCCATTTTTAACTTACTCATATTAAGCTTTACAGTTTGATCATAATAATATTACTCAAATTTATGGAAAATGGACCAGTTCCTTGGAAATGCAGAGGTTATGATAATTGCAATCAGCCCAAGCCAGTTAGACTCAGTATCTCGGTGAGGCTCATAGAGGTTATGTGTGCGTGTGCGTGTCCGTTTGTAGAGGTGGGTGCATGTATCTTTGAGCATCTGGACTATGTTTAAAAAAATATGGAAAAACAGAATTCGCTCAGCTCTCGCTCCCGTGGGCTACTCGGGGGTGTCCGCCGCCAGCCCCCTAGCGCTTGCTCCACGCCTCCCATTAGCCGCCAGCCCCCTAGCGCTTGCTCCACGCCTCCCATTACGCTCCTTCCTCCGCCAGGGAAGTCGCCAGGTAAAGCCCGGGTGGCGCATCTCTGTTAGCCAAATAAACCTGGTTAGCTCCATGTGCGCGTATGTTAGTGGACGCATAGGCGCGTTTGAGCTAGCTAGGTTGTTAGTGATCTGTTGGAGCGGCCGTGGTGTGCGCGTTGATCGTTGATCGCGTCGTGAGCGCGGAGCGGCCGGACGTGCAGGTCGTGCATGCGTGAGACGGAAGTGCGATCGTGGGCATGGGCGAGTGGAGTGTGTGCGTGCGTGCTCTGTATAAATACTCCCATGTGCTGATCGCGTTGAGTACTGGTACGAGCCAAGTAAAAAAGAAAAGAATTCGGGCGTTGGTGCACCCGTGGCGGCGTTCGTCGCCGGCCAGAAAATCTTGTGTCACTATTGTTCTTCTTCCACCTCTGAGAGAGAGAGAGAGAGAGGGAGAGACGGTGCAGCCTCGGGCTGCACCAACAATCTCCTCAGTCATCATCTTGGTGGGCTATGGTGGTGTCCGCTCCTGCTTTCTTCCAGCAGTGTTGCAGCGGCATGGCGGCGGGCAACACTTGGCGATGGCCAGATACGGAGGAGTAGTGGGCGGTGGAGGGGTGGTGCTGGCTGGTCTGATTTAGGCCTAGGTGGGATGGGTGGGCTGCGACCTCTTTGCGTTGCTGCTCTTGTGGGAGCTCGCCGAGGCCCTCCTTGGCTTCACCCCAAACACGAGGACGCCTGGGGCAGTGACCCCGGGCATGGTGGTGGTGGCCTCCTCCTCTGCCATAGATGGTTGGCCGTTTTGCGTCCTCTTGCGGCGGATCTTGTGATCCAGCATCTTGTCCAAGTTGCAAGTCGGTACGCGCGACGGCCGGTGAAAACCGAGCTTCGGTCATGGTTGGCAATGGTGTCATCTATGCGCCGTTATCGCGTTGAAGACATCGCCATTGCAGCTATCGTAGCCTTACTCGTAATGCTCCGGGGGAAACCATAGATCTAGGTCTCCTTAATTGGACAATGCGGCGGTGTCACTCTTCCTCATTGGTGCATTGTTGTTGGAGCAAATGCTGTATGTAAGTGGTGGATTGGTGTTGGGTTAACCGTGTCAACGACGGTGTCTCTGCGACATGGCGAAGTGGGTTCTCTTGATGGACGTGCCATGAGTACTATATGGTGCTACGACATCGTCGACTACAGCAAGGTTTATACGGACCTTGGCCATGAACTTGGCTTAGCGATTCGATGGTGGCAACAGCTTCAGAAGCATACGTATTGAAGGCAATAATAGTTGTATTGATTCTAAATTGATACTGCGTACTTGCATTGAGAGTTCCTTGAACTAATTATATAGTAGTAGAAGACTTAGGGACTAAGAAGCCTACTAGAGATAGAATCCTAAACTACCAAATATAGCAAACCGTGTCCTACTCTAATATCTAATTGTGGTATACTCTAACACCCCCCGCAGTCGGATCGGTAGTGACGGGGAATACAGCAAGAGCGTCACGGACGGTCCGACTGGAGCATAAGCCGAAAGCGCCGACTGGAAGAGGGGGCCGGTGGATGATAGCCCTTGATACCGATGTCGATGTAGCCGGTAGTTAGGGCGTTGTAGTCGCGGTCGATGGAGCCGTGTGTGATTTAATCGCCGTGGATGTTGATGTTGTTGTGGTCGGTGTCGTCTTGAGCCTGGGGGAAATCGCCATAGTGATAAAATAAAAGGCGGTTGCAGCCGTAGTCAACTCGAGGTAGACGTAGCTGGATTTGTGGTAGTTGAGGTAGGCGACACACCGCGCCGAACTTGCCGGGCTCGGGAGCGCGCCAGGGACGAAGGCACGCGCCGGTGTTGCCGGTACCGGGCGTGCGATGACAGGGACCACCATGAGCCAGGTGCGCCAGAGTTGGATGGAGTAGCAGAGAAGGCCTCCGTGTACGGTCGGTTGCGCGCCGTATGCGCCGGAGTAGATGAAGTGGTTGCAAGAAGAAAATTGAGCACATGCGGTGCAAACAAAAAAATTAGACTGCAACTCTAACGGTATGGTCATTGTGGACGAAGATGACGAGGTGGTTGTCGATGGTGATTAAACTGTAGCAGTAGTAGATGTCGGGGATCGAACCCGTTTTATTCATCTACATGCAAGAGCGCGGCGACGCAGAACCCGTTGGCGTTGACAAAGACCTTGATTGGTGATGACGGCGACAATGCAGTATGTGCGGCAGAGTTGTTGGTGTAGATGGTGGTCGGCGATGATGACCAGCGACGATGATGCAGCCCTTTGTTGATGGCGAGGCGTATAGTTGGGATGGGTGTTCCGGTTGGTGTTGGCGAAGATGATCCGACATGGGCGTGAGGTTGGCGTGAGGTTGGAGTAGAGACGCGTGATGACAACATGGTGAGCAGACTATTTGGTGGCTAAAGAAAAAGAGAGAAAGAAATAGATCTGAAACAAAGTTTGCTAAACTACGAAACTAATCTAAAGAAAAACCTAGCAACGAGATCGGATGCCCCCGGCGGAGATCATGGAGATCGATCTCCCCGGGGGCGGCGGAAGCGGTGGGTGGCTAAAACCTAGGTTGCAAAAAGAACCGCTCTGATACCATGAAGGCAATAATAGTTGTATTAATTCTAGATTGATACTGCGTGCTTACATTGAGAGCCCCTTGGACTGATTATATAGTAGTAGAAGACTTGGTGACTAATAAGCCTACTAGAGATAGAATCCTAAACTATCAAATATAGCAAACCATGTCCTACTCTAATATCTAATTGTGGTATACTCTAACACGTATGAGGTGCTCGATGAGCATATGTTGAACCGGACTTGTGTTCCAGGTTCGGCATAGGGTGTGACTCGGTAATGTCCCTGATGCCTAGCTGATGGAGCATTATCTTTTTAGGCCATATGCCCCCGATGTCATGATCTTCACCCATTGTCTGGTTTATATGTGTTCTGTGGTGGCTTTAGGTTGTTTGTGATATATGTTTTTGTTGGACCTTTGTTGAATATAAAATTTACATAAAGATTGTATGCATCTTTTTGATGCAGAATGGATAATTCTGTTGAACTGGGTGGCGTCACACTAATAGGATACAAAATGGATAATTCGGTGTTTTTATTCATTTTTTGATGGTTGATATTTGTCTCAATCATTTCTGATCCGTGATGTAAAACTTCTGAATAATTTTTGATGGGGCCTAAGGGCTAGGATGTGCTCAGATCCCACGAATTTGACCAAGTGAGTGGATGGGGGAGATGGAAAAGGGGAAGAACACACACAAAACCCAAATCAAAACACACACAACCCAACACAAACCAAATTTACTCCCTTGGTAGGTTAGACCAAGCCAATAGAACCACTTCTTAGAGAGACCGTTGGGTAGAATCTAACAAGTGGGAGATTGGTGTTGGAGACCTGAACTAGAACTTGGATGAGAGAGGTGATAGCCTTGAATCATCCATGAAGAGTAGAAATCCCTCAAGAGTGCCTTGATACAAAGAACATATTCTAGGGAGACAAAACTCAAAGTAGTTTGAGCCTAAATTATGTCTAAACCCTAATTGAGGTGGGGGAAGAGGTACTTATAGGTCCAGATTCGTACAGGGGAAAAATGGGCATTACAATAAAGTATCCAGGTCCATAGATGAGAAATAGACGGTCTAGATGAAGTCATCTCGGGTGGTGCCGGCCTGGTTCCGGCGGTAGTGCCGGCCTGGCTCGCGGTCGCGTCTTCAGAAGGCTGGGGCAGCAGTGCCGGTGGTTGGAGGCCGGCAGTGTCAGCGGCTTGAGGCCGGCAGTGCCGGCAGCTTGGGGCCGGCAGTGCCGTGGTGTCGAGGCCGGCATCTCCGGGGTGGTGAGGTCGGCATGGCCGGTCCTGGGCGATGGCCTCCGGCTGAAACTCTTCTTCTCCTTCTTCTTTGTCCAGCGTCGGGTCTCCTGCGACGTACTTCTCTCGAGGCTCGTATCTTTTCATGTAGGGCTTTCACCCGAGCTCGAGTCATAGGTCCACTTGGGGGACTAGTTGGTCTTGGTGTAGTGTCGTCCTTAGGCGGGGCTACATCATCTGCCCCCTTGGGAGAGATTCGTCCTCGACTCTTGTTCCTCCTCATCTCCATGATAGGGTGAGAGATCCGAGATGTTGAAAGTGTTGCTCACCAAGTACTTGGAGGATGGTATGTCGATGACGTAGGCGTTGTTGTTGATGCGCTTGAGGACCTTGAAGGGCCCATCTCCTCTTGGCTTTAGCTTGGAGTTGCGTTCATGAGGGAAGCTTTCTTTCTGAAAGTGAATCCAAACAAGGTCTCCTTCTTCAAATACTCGTTCCTTCTTGTTGGCGTTGAGGTGGGTAGCTTGACGAAGCACATGGTCTTGTATGGTTGCTCTTGTGTCTTCATGTAGTTTCTTCATGGTGGTGGTGCGCTTGTCGAAGTCCATGTTCGTCCTCTCATGAAGAGGTAGTGGGAGGAGGTCGAGTGCCGTGGGAGGGTCGAAGCCATAGACGATCATGAATGGACTCCGTGATGTTGTGGAGTGCTTGGCTCGATTGTAGGCGAACTCCGTGTGGGGTAGGTACTCTTCCCATGACTTCAATTTTTTCTTCACTAGTGTGCGTAGAAGAGTTGAGAGGCTTCGATTGAACACTTCCGTTTGTCCGTCCGTTTGCGGGTGCGAAGATGATGAGAACAAGAGCTTCACTCCAAACTTTACCATGAGCGACTTCCATAGATAACTCATAAACTTGACGCCTCGATCCGATACAATGCTTGCCGGTATTCCGTGTAGGCGAACAACTTCCCTGAAAAACAACAAAGCAATGTGTGAAGCATCATCGGTCTTATGGCAAGGTATGAAATGAACCATTTTAGGAACCTATCCACTACCACAAAGATCAAATCATGCCCAAGTTTTGTTCGTGGTAAGCCTAGTACAAAGTCCATGCTTATATCCGAGCATGGTGCATATGAAATAGGCAAAGGTGTGTAAAGACCATATGGGTTGGTGGTGGACTTAGCTTGAAGGCATGTAGTGCAACGGTTGCATAGGCGCTCCACATCTCGCTTCATCTTCGGCCAATAGTAATGAGTGGATAGAATAGAGAGTGTCTTGTCACGTCCAAAGTGTCCTATGAGACCACCTCCATGTGACTCTTGCAAAAGCAACTTTCGAAGAGAAGACTCGGGTATGCAAATTTTGTTAGCTTTAAACAAGTAGCCATAATGCAAGTAGAAATCATCAAATCCTCGTTCAACGGAACACTTCTCAAATATGGGTCCAAAGAAAGAATCGGAAGGGTAGAGTTCTTTTATCTCCTCAAGACCCAAACCGTGAAAATCCAAGCGAGTGAGCAAAATGTTGTTCTTGCGGGAAAGAGCATCCGCGACCACATTGTCCTTTCCCTTTTTGTATTTGATCACATAAGGGAAGGACTCAATAAACTCAACCCACTTAGCATGTCACTTGTTAAAATTTGTTTGGCTTTTCAAGTACTTCAAAGACTCATGATCGGAGTGAATAACAAACTCTTTTGGCCAAAGATAGTGTTGCCAAATCTCAAGAACACGAACCAAAGCATAAAGTTCCTTGTCATAAATAGGATAGTTGAGGCGTGCGCCATCCAACTTCTCACTATAGTATGCCACGGGTTTTCCATCTTGCATAAGAACTCCACCAATACCGAGTCCACTCGCATCACACTCAATTTCAAAAGCTTTTGCAAAGTTCGGAAGGACGAGTAGTGGTGCCTCGGTAAGGCGTTTCTTAAATTCATCAAAACATTTTCTTGAGCCTTGCCCCACACAAACGGAACATTCTTTTTGGTAAGCTCATTTAAAGGGCAAGCAATGGTGCTAAAGTCTTTCACAAAACGGCGGTAGAAACCGGCGAGTCCATGGAAACTTCGAACTTGACCAACGGTGGTGGGTGTGGGCCAATTATGTATGACGTCAACCTTCGAAGAGTCTACTTCAATGCTATTGGTGGAAATCACAAATCCAAGAAAAACCAATTTGTTTTGGGCAAATGTGCATTTGGGAAGATTTGCATAAAGCTTCTCATGGCGTAAGATGCATAAGACTTCTCTCACATGTTGAACATGGTCCTCGAGATTTTTGCTATAAATGAGAATATCATCAAAGTAAACAACCACACTCTTTCCAATGAGAGGTCTCAAGATATGGTTCATAAGACACATAAAAGTCGATGGAGCATTTGAGAGACCAAATGGCATGACAAGCCATTCATAGAGACCAAGTTTGGTCTTGAATGTTTTCTTCCATTCATCACCAATTGCCATGCGAATTTGGTGGTAGCCACTACGCAAATCTACCTTAGAGAAAATCGTGGCACCACTCAACTCATCAAGCATATCATCTAAACGCGGAATGGGATGGCGGTATCGAACGGTAATGGCATTCATGGGGCGACAATCCATACACATTCGTTGCGTCTCATCCGGTTTAGGAACGAGAATCACCGGAACCGCACAAGGGCTAAGGCTTTCACGAACGTACCCTTTTGCGAGGAGATCTTGTATTTAGCGTTGAATCTCCTTTGTGTCTTCGGGGTTGGTGCGGTAGGCGACGCGGTTTGGAAGAGGAGCGCCGGGTATGAGGTCGATGCGGTGTTCGATGCCCCGAAGCGGTGGTAGTCCATGAGGTAGCTTGTTGGGGAAGACATCTTGAAACTCTTTCAAAAGAGACAACAAAGACGAAGGAATGTTGGTTAAGTCATTAGTTTCCGACGATGGTCCCTTGCAAATGAGCACATAGTGCAAAGTGGTGGATGGGTTTTCTTGCACTTCTCTCCACTCGCTTTTGGTGGCTAGGAGGACGCTATTTATCTCACTCATGTATGGCTTGTGGCGCTCACTCTCTTTTTGGTGGGTCGCTCCCTCTCCTCTCAACTCTCTATGGTGGTTGTGTTGTTGGGCCCTCGCTAAAGCCTTCGCATTGTCCGCGATGATTTGGCTAGGAGTCATTGGGCGAAGCTCAAACTTATTATCCTTGACCGTGAAGGTGTAGACATTTGAGTGTCTATCATGTATCGCCTTCTTGTCGTATTACCATGGGCGCTCAAGCAACATGTGGCACACCGTCATGGGCACCACGTCACACTCAATGGTGTCTTCGTAAGGGCCGATCTTGAAGTTGACGGTTACGATATGTTGTATCTTGACATTGCCCTTGTCACTCAACCATTGGACATGGTAAGGGTGAGGATGCTTTCGGAGCGTGAGGTTGAGCTTCTCACACAACTCGGTGCTTGCTAGGTTGTGGCAACTTCCTCCATCGACGATGACCTTGATAGACTTGCCACCAATACCGGCACGGGTTTGGAAGATGTTGCACCGTTGGTCTTCCATAGCTTATGGTTGAGTTGTTAGCACCCTTGTGACCACAAGCGAGGGGCTAGGGTCATGCACACATAAGAGAGGGTCTTCTCCTCTTTCTTCATCATAATCTTCTTCATTGGTGATGGCGGCTTGGACAAGAGCTTCATATTCACCTTCAGTTAGCGTTTCTATGTCACCATTCTCCATAGTGATCATGACTTTGGTATTCTTGCACTCGAAGGACTTGTGGCCTTGTGTGCCACACTTGAAGCAAGTGACATTAGGGGGTCCCGTAGAGGTCTTTGAGGATGCAGTGGAAGTCACCGGTTGCTTCATGCGACTTTGGGTAGCCGTTTGCTTGGATGGTGTAGAGGAAACGGAAGGCTTTGCACTTGATGGAGGATCGGATGTAGCGAGCTTGGAGGCAAAGTAAGATTTGGACTTGGAGTACTTGCTGTCCTCGTTCACTTGACGCTCGGCCTTGGAAGCTTGGTGTACCAACTCAATCATGTTGGAGTATGGTTGGAATTCAACTATCCTCTTGATTGGGTAATTGAGGCCATTGAAGAACCTAGCAATAGTTTGGTTCTCGGATTCTTGGATGTTGACTCGCATCATAGTTAACTCCAACTCCTTGAAGAACTCCTCGACGGTCTTGGTGCCTTGCTTCAATTGTGGTAGCTTGTTGAAGAGGTCGGTCTTGTAGTGGGTGGGCACAAAGCGAGCTTGCATCTCTTCCCAAGTGTCAATTGGGTCTTCACCCTTTTCTTCCCTTAGAGTGACTACTTGCTCCCACCAAGTGTTGGCATAATCTTCAAACTCAAGAGATGCCATGGCCACTTTCTTGGTACTGGAGTAGTTGTGGATGCGGAAGATCTTGTCGACCTTCAGTGCCCATGAGAGGTAAGCCTCGGCGTCGTCTTCACCTTTGAACTTGGGCATGTTGAACTTGAGCTTGCCATACATGTTTTCTTCATCTTCCAAGTTTCGTCGGCGAGGGCGGATGCCTTCATCTCTTGCGGCTTGAGGTGGTTGAGGAGGTCTTCCACGGCCAACCATAGCATTGGGTTGGTGTTGAATTTGAACACTAGCTTCACTTGGTTCGCGATGATGGTGTTGTCGAAGATCTTGACGAGCTTGTGGAGGTTGTTGACGATGTCCAATGTTGTTGGCCTCCTCTTGAGCCATGTCCGGGTCTCCTCTTCCATGTTGTTGTTGACGGGGATGATTCCGGAGATCATGCCTCGGTGGGTCTTGATGACCTTGGTCTTGAGCATCAACATGTGGCTCACGAAGAGGTGCCGGTTCCATGTTGTGGATGACGTTGTCGTGGGGTTGGTCATCACGCCCATGGTGGGCATGGCGATCCTCTTGATGGCGTACATGGTGTAGTACTTGTTCTTGTTGAGGACGTTCATGGGGACGAGCGTGGCGATGAAACTCTCCTCGCCTCGAGTTCGATCGAGAGTCTTCATGACGATCATGTGGGCGACGAAGTCAATGATGGTCTTCATGCCTTGAGTTGGAGCTTGAGGACGTATGACGATTGTGAGAGTAGTAATCTTGCGCCGAGCTTGATGATGAGGAAGTAGAGCGATGTCGGTGTCGGTGACCCAAGTTGTTGATGGCGCGCTCGAGACTATCCATGCGCCTCTCCATGTTCGCATCATTGGCCGCCATTTGGCCATTCAAGTTGTCCGTAGCTTCTCGAAGTAGGGTCATATCTTGATTGACGATGGTGAAGTTGTTGGACACCTCCTCATATTGCTCGTCGATGCGTGTTTTGAACAAGGCGAGTTGCTCCTTGAACTCTTGGCGTTAAGTCCATAGGTTGTGTTGTGTAACCAACCGCTTGTTGTTGTGGAGGACTCCATCGTCCTTCCCTTTATCTCCATTCCTATCCATGAGATCAAGGCAAGAGCTATATGGTGGTGGTTAGTGGAGAAACTACCTTCGGGTCTTACCTTGAAGTGATGGAATTGGGTCGACTAACAATACCGAGAGCAAATCGATTTGTGTTGGGGTACTCACACAAAAACACAAGCAAAAGCTAGCAAATATGGTGGTAGGTTAGGATCATGGAAAGCCAAATGATGAAATCCAAGATCAAGTGTATTGTTAAAAGTGGGTAAGCTTCAAAAATCAATTGTCCAAATGGTGATCACGAAAACAAGAAAGATGTGGAACACACACACGAGATGATTGCGGTTAGTGCGACCAAGGAATGAGCGGAAAAAGTAAAAACCCCTTAGCAAGGGTGCTCGGTGTCACACTAACACAAGGAGAGGCAAAGTTTGGTTGCAAACGAAGAGACAACAAGATTTACACGCGACCTCTCTTCTCTTTTCTCTCTTTTGCTTAAAAGCTTTTCCTTCTTCGTATTTGGTGGCACTAGACACTCTTTGCTCTTTTTGCTATTTTTGTGTTTTTGCGGCTTTTTCTCGCACTATGTTAGCGTTAGCCTCGCTTTTGCTATTTTGCCACACGAGTTTTGCTTATAAGCTTAACTCCACACTACACACACCTCACAACGGGGACGCGTGTAATGTCTCGCAACACTTGACAAGCAATGCTCGGAAGGTTTAGATCGCAAAAGGAAAAGGGATTTGCAAGTTATACCTAGATGTGGCGTAGGCGGTGATGATCACGCAACTTGCAATATGGTGGTGGGATCAAGAGTACGTTTGCAAGTTCGGGGTGCCGAGAGTGTCGTTGCTTGAGCAAACACAAGAGTGAAGTCGTGGTCGAAATGGAGCTGGCGAGCTTGGCTTGTTCCTGGCGGCAGTGCCGGCCTAGATGGGGCGGCAATGCCAGCCGGGGCGGCAGTGCCGGCCTTGAGGTGGCGGCAGTGCCGGCCTGGGCGGTAGTGCCGGCCTGGCAGGAGCGGCAGTGCCGGTCCCTGATGAACCGCTCGAACTGTTCTTCGCGAAAAGCGGACCAAATTCGACCAAAACGAGGAAAATCGATGGAATTGAAGTCTAGAAAGTGGGAGAAACGTAGATCAACCAGAGGGGCATGAAATCCATGGACCAAAACCACTCAAAACTCAACCAAATCACAGATCTGACCAAAGGCAATTTAGGGCTATTTTTGGGGAATTTTTTGGAATTTTTTTGGGTGTGAAATTGGATGGATGGAGGTCAAATCCGGGCTAACCAAGAGCTGCTGATACCATTTGATGAGGCCTAAGGGCTAGGATGTGCCCATATCCCACGAATTTGACCAAGTGAGTGGATGGGGGAGATGGGAAAGGGGAAGAACACACACAAAACCCAAATCAAAACACACACAACCCAACACAAACCAAATTTACTCACTTGGTAGGTTAGACAAAGCCAATAGAACCACTTCTTAGAGAGACCCTTGGTAGAATCTAACAAGTGGGAGATTGGTATTGGAGATCTAAACTAGAACTTGGATGAGAGAAGTGATAGCTTTGAATCATCCATGAAGAGTAGAAATCCCTCAAGAGTGTCTTGATACAAAGAACATAGTTCTAGGGAGACAAAGCTCAAGGTAGTTTAATCCTAAATCTTGTCTAAACCTTAATTGAGGTGGGGGAAGAGGTACTTATAGGTCCAGATTCGTACAGGGGAAAAAGGGGCATTACAATAAAGTATCCAGGTCCATAGATGAGAAATAGACGGTCCAGATGAAGTCATCTCGGGTGGGGCCGGCAGTGCCGGTCTGGCTCGCGGTCGTGTCTTCAGAAGGCTGGGGCGGCAGTGCCGGTGGTTGGAGGCCGGCAGTGCCGGGGTGAGCAGGCCGGCAGTGCCGGCGGCTTGGGGCCGGCAGTGCCGGGGTGTGCAGGCCGACAGTGCCGGGGTGTCGTGGCCAGCATCTCCGGGGTGGTGAGGCCGGCAGTGCCGGTCCTGGGCGACGGCCTCCAGCTGAAACTCTTCTTCTCCTTCTTCTTTGTCCAGCGCCGGGTCTCCTGCAACGTACTTCTCTCGAGGCTCGTATCTTTTCATGTAGGGCTTTCACCCGAGCTCGAGTCATAGGTCCACTTGGGGGACTAGTTGGTCTTGGTGTAGTGTCATCCTTAGGCGGAGCTACATCAATTTTGAACCTTTCCAATAAATGAAAAGCCGTGTGCATCACCTTGATGCAGAGGCTGGGTAATGCCCCATTTCGAAAAAAACAATCTTTTTGATGCAGAGGCCTAACCTTCTCTTCACGGAGAAAAAAAGGAAGAAAATATTCTAGTGTTTTTTTTCATTCAACATGGTTCTGCCATAGCATTTACTTTTAAATCTAAACAAATGAGCATATATTGAAAATTATTTCATGTTAAGTTTTCTTGCATGACGCTTTTATTTCTTGCTACTTTTTTCGAAATGGTGGTATACCCCGGCTTCTGCATCATGACGATGCACACGACCATTTATTAGAAAAATAGGTTTCGAACAGTATCGTTTACAACTCACGCATTACCGAGGATTGATACAAAAATCGACCATCGAAAACAACACATGCTATGACTACACATCAACATAGCCTTCTAGTATGTCGCCAACTAGGCTGGCACAAGATATCCTGAGCGACCATCATTAGCTGTGTCCAACCAGAAGCCATCGCATCCCGCTGCCCCTCCGGAGAGAGTAGGACCCAAAACTGGACCCAATGGGAAACCATATGGATAACCTGCAAGAAATGAAAAAAAGGCATTTTTATTAAAAGTTATGTCATTTCTGACCCTCCAAATAGACCAACATAAAGCAGAAACCCCAATCCGGATAAAAACCTTAGATTGTCTATCTACTCTATTTAACCAATTACCAAACATATTAGTAATATTAGTCGGAGGTGGAAGATCATAAGTGAAATTAACCGTACGTCATAAGAGTTTAGCTAAGGGACATTCAATAAAAAAGTGATGTATGGTCTCCTGTTCCCCACAGAAAACACATTTTGTACATCCATTCCAATGACGTTTAGCTAGATTATCCTTAGTTAACAGAACCTTATTACTCAAAAACCACATGAAAATCTTAATCTTAAGGGGAATTTTAACCTTTCAGAGATACTTTCTCAGAAAAGGTGTATTGTCACACATAAAATCTTCATACATAGACTTCACTGTAAACAAACCATTAGATGTCAAATTCCAAACAAAACGATCATCCTCTTCATTCAAATTTACCATCATGAGTTTTCGACATAATTGCAACCATACAGTCCATTTATTACCACTCAACACCCTTCGAAATGTAATGTTCAGCGGTGTTTGGGCTAATACCTGTGCAACTGTGATATTTTTATGGTGTACAATATTATACAAGGACGGATATTGATGAGCCAAATGAAGCTATTCTTGTAACTCTTATACTTTTTTTTGACCATGCTTCAAATAGGTACCTTATTTTGATAGATGACATTTGGTCTATATCTGCATGGGAGAACATTAATGATTCTCTACCTGAAAGCGAGAAGGGTGGTAACATAGTGGTGACAACAAGGTTTAAGTCTGTAGCTGCAGCTTCTTGCCGTGGACGACATGGTTATATTCATGAGCACGAGCCACTTCTTCAAGTGGAATCTGACAAACTATTTAGTCAAATTATCCTGGGAACGCTTGATATTCCAATTAGAGCTGCATTTGATGGTGGGATCACCTCTACTGCTCCTGACAATATAATTAAGGCTGCATTAGACGGCCAAATTGTCAAAACTGCATTTGATGGCCAACTTATCTCTAGTGCCCCTGGCAAGCAAACTAAAATGGCATCGGATGGTCAAATTATCTCCAGCGCTGATTATAATCCCAATAAGATGGCATCATCTGGTGAAATTACCTACGGTCCTCCTAATGATCGCAGTAAGAATACATCAGACTTCTCCAGTAATCCTAGTAAGGCTGCATCAACTGGTCCAACAAAAGCTACATCAGCCGGTCAAACAAAAGCCGCACCTGATGATGGTGGAATAATGTCAGCTTTGTTGAAGAAATGTGGTGGTTTGCCTTTGGCCATCATTATTGTAGCAGGGCTTGTGGCAAGTAAACTGAGATCGGGCACTAGTTTGATGATATTAGATGCCTATTTGCGTAAAGTAGACAAGGATTTGAGCGGAGGGTTGGGAACAAATCTCACCACGGAAGGAGTGACAAAAATACTTGACCGATGCTACAATGATTTGCCTGCTGGCCTTAAGACGTGCTTGTTGTACTTGAGCATGTTTCCCAAGGGTTGCTTTATCAGCAGAAAGCGGTTGATCAGAAGATGGATAGCAGAAGGGTTCATCGTTGAGAAGCATGGGAAGAATGTTGAGGAGGTTGCTGAAGACTGTTTCAATGAACTCATTAGCAGGAACTTAATAAGGGCAGTCAACAATAGTAGTAACGGCAAGGTGAAGAACTACCAAATTCATGACATGGTTCTTGAGTACGTTGTATCCAAGTCAAGCGATGAGAATTTCATCACTGTGGTGGGTGGGCACTGGCAGACACCGTTTCCAAGCTATAAGGTGCGCAGGTTGTCTGTCCACAAAAGTTCTTTGGAAGAAAAAAACACAGTGGAGAGAATGAAATTGTCACATGTGCGATCCTTGACAGCATTCATAAGCTTTGAAGCAATGCATTCTTCTTTGTCTAAGTTTCAGATATTACAAGTGCTGGATCTTGAATTCTGCCGAGATTTGTCACCCCATCAACTCAAAAAAATATGCAAATTGCATCAGTTGAAGTACTTGAGTCTACGCCAGACTGACATTGACGAGATCCCATCCGAAATAGGTAAGCTGGAATGTTTAGAGGTACTTGACATAAGGGAGACAAAAGTGAGATTGTTGCCTCGATCCATTGAGAGGCTTAAGAGAATGGCCCATTTGCTTGCAGGCAACAAAAGCAAGAGGGTAGCTTTGCAATTAACAGAGGAGATCACAAAAATGACAACTCTTCAGGTACTATCTGGCGTGGAGATATGTGGAAGCTCAACTTCATCAGAAAGCAGAGCCTGGTCTAAGGAATCGGTCCAAGACCTCGAGAAGCTCACCAACCTGAAGAAACTCAGCATTTACATACTTGGGAAATTGGGAAAATCAGATAAGGAATCATTGCTGTCTGCTATTGAGCACTTGAGCAGCTGCTCCCTCAAGTCTCTTGCAATTGACGATGACTTCACTGGCTTTCTTGAACACTCGCTCAATTCTTCAGAAGCACCGCCGGAGCACCTGCACTCCCTGGAGCTTTCGGGCATGTTGTCTAAATTGCCCAAGTGGATTGAGCGCTTGCATAGCCTTGAGAAGCTAACTTTATCGTTAACTTCACTCACTACAGATACTTTGGAGGTTCTCACTGACCTGCCTGAGCTCTTTTCTCTCACATTTTCCCTTGATGCAGTGAAGTTGAACAATCCAAGTTCGCTCACAGTTGTGCACAAAAATACATTAGAGTCAGGAGGGGAGATATTTGTGCCAATTGGAGGCTTCGAAAAGCTTAAGCTACTACGTTTCATGGCACCAATCCTGCCACCTATTAGTTTCCCTGAAGGGGCAATGCCAGTGCTGGAGAGGCTCGAGCTAAAGTTCAGGGCTGTTGATGGTGTTCATGGCCTGGACAACCTTGCAAGTCTCCGACAGGTGTTTCTAACAGTCAGCGGTAAGGCACCTAAGGCTGCTGAGGAGATCAAGGGACTGGCGAACAAGATGAAGAATCCCCCTACAGTGATTGTGGACGAGTACAACGAATCGTCAATGTAGCAATGTAGCATCAGATCATAGTTAACCCTTCTCAAGTCATATTTTGAGCGAGTAATTATTGTGTGTGATACTGTGATGGTGCTTTATTTACAATTTTTAGAACTGGTGTTCTAAAGTCAAGTGATGTGCTTCTTGTGGTTATGCTATGCTCCGGAAGCATGGTCAGAATAATATTTATAGCATTATTTTTCAGAAATAAAAGAAATCACTTTTTGTATTGATTAACATGGGTTGACTTAGGGCATCTCCACTAATGCCCCCCAAAACCCCATCAGCAACCCCAAAGCCTTGTTTGATGCTAGAGTTTTAGTGGGAATTAGTGGAAATAATCCGCAACAAACTCCAAATCCCCACTTATTATAAATGCATGTTTGGTGTTAGAGTATTGAGCGAGTTTAATCCCTGCTTATCCCCACTTTTTCTCAAATCCTAGTGTATTTTTTTTAATCCCCAATGTTCTACCCCTACCTAGTGAATAGGGATGTAGTTTTGTGGGGATTGGGTGACGCTAGGGGTTCACCCAATACTATAGAGTATTATCCTAACTAATCCCCACAAACGCTCTAGTACGAAACAAGGTCCAAGCGGGTTTTGGGGGCTTTGGCCTAGAAAATAGGCCCCAACATAAGAATCCAAACCATGCTGACAGGCAGGGGTAGTCTAATATTTGGTCTGGCATTACCTGCAGGGATCACTTGGGGGCGCCTCAAATGTACCGCATTGGATTAACCGCGCGGGTCCCTCTCGGCACCGATCCAGCCATTCCCTTGCCCTCTATCTTCCCCCGAGCGCTCGGCTCCTCTTCATTGCTCATTCATGGATGTGCGCCGATGTCCGCTCACAGCTTCTACGACAGACTGATGACGTCATCCCGGACTCTCAATGGTGGTCGCCGAGCTTGGCGCCGAGCAAATGAAGGGGTTTGATGCAAATAAAAAAAATCATCCTACATGATTACCCAAGATCTATCTATTAAGATACAATAACAAAACTGGATCTAGAAGAACTCACTAAGCTAAAGTAGAAGAGGCTTGATGATGACTTTGAATGTGGTGATCCCCGCAGCTAGGTGGTTTGGATGCTAACATGAAAGCATGTGTCGCCAAATATCCCGCTTACGGTGTTTTTGGTATGATGTGCCCTCTCGTGTCTATCGACATAAAGGACATATCGAGGTTTTGGATCAAGTTCTCTTTTGCCAGTCGAGATCTTCCTCCTGCACGGGCGTCTCTGTGACTGTCTCCCATCGTTCCTAATTGTCGACTCAGAGCGGCCCTGCGCGCACTTGACGTGGAAGCTGCAGTTTTCCTTGCTTTAAGTATTATTCTCTGTTTCTCTAACTCTCGTCCAACACGAGCGAGTTTATATTTATATACCAGCAGCGCTTCCGGTGTAGCCGTGGTAGTCATCGGCTCTGTGCCATCCATGGCTCTCTGAGCTCTATCCTAAGCTTCTTGCGGCAGATGTATCTTTTCTCGCGGCGTGGACCCGATGTATTTGCCTCCTGTTATGGTGAGATCTGCAAGGTTCGATGTATGTATTTCCCAAGTCATTGAAAGCTTCTGACGCTTCGTCCTCTTGTCGGCACGATTCCCCAATTGCACAGACTTGATGATATATTGCAGTTATGTTTTCATCATCTCCAGGGTCGGTGACGCCGTCGTATCGATCGGTGAAGACCTCCCGAGTAGAGGTAGATTTGTCGATGAAGTCGAAGTTGTCGATGCTTTTCGAGTCGCTGCTCAGATCGGAGCCCGTGAACGACCCGAAAGACATACCGTCGAGCAGATCGGCGAGTTCTCCGCCGATGGAGGGCTTGATGAAGCTTGGCGGCAAAACCTCCTCGTCGCTTGACTCGATCGATGATGTTGATGATCCCGAGAAATCGGAATCGGCCGCTAACAGTCCCGAAAAAATCGGTGCCGCGAGCCGATGCGATCCTTCTTTCCCGACGCGGAAGTGGAAGCTCCCGAACGTCATCTCCATCGACTCCTCCAGATCGGCATATGCATGCAAACGGGCGGGAGGGTGAGGAACAAAATCGACGAGATCAGGTTGGGCCTGTTTACCTCCGTCCATCAGGTTGCTTGCTGTCGATGATGTTGACGATGTTGATGATGCCATCGAGATCACCTCCTTGTCGCCTCTAATTCCAACAGATGGCGCCAGTTGACAAGGTATTAACTTGTCAATGCCTACAAATTGTAGACTTAGGGTTTCGTAGAAAGTAGAGGGAAAGTAGATCTTTATGGTTCAGCCAAAAAGGTGCTCGACTATGAAAAACTAGGGTGTATGTTGACAATGGATTCGATCCTCTCTTTCTCCCTCGGCTCCCCTTTATATAGGAGGTGGAGCCGAGGCTTTCGTATCGTACAAGTTGCAAACTCCGGGAGACTATTTGAGTCCTTCCCGTATAATTACATGACTCTTTATTACTAATCTAGATCTATCTTCTATATCAATGTTTATTGGGCTTCCGGGCCTCAAAAGTTTCGGGTCGTGGGCCTTCATATAACCTCGGGTACCTTATTCGGCAGGCCCATTCGGGATGCCTATGTCACCCGGGTTCTTCATGTAGTCGGCTCACACTATGTATGCGCGCGTTTGCTACTACTATTCCGGTTATGCGCTAGCTACTACTATGTATTTGGATGACATGACAATCCTATTGTATGCTATTATGTGCACTATGTATGCTATTATGTGAATTATATGCTATTTTGGTGAATTATGGAGAATTATGGTGAATTTGGTCGAATTATGGTGAATTTGGGTGTTGTAAAACCTGCTGAAATAAAAAAAAAACTGGGCAGGGCTACGCCGAGGGCAATGCCGTCGGCATAGACCCTTGCCATGGCCATATGGTCAGGTCTATGCCGAGGGTATTGCCCTCGGCGTAGCCTGTGGCCTGGGCTCCGGCCTGGTTCCTCACGTGCAAGGCTATGCCGAGGGCCAGACCCTCGGCGTATGGCCTGGCCCGGGCTCCGGCCTAGCTTCCTCCGCTCGCCACGTGCACGTCTATGCCGACGGTAATCCCCTCGGTGTATGCAGTCCCTCCGTTAACGGTGACGGCGCGCCAGCACGCTACGCCGAGGGGCTTCCGTCACCGTCGGTGTAGGAGGCGTATGCCGACGGCCAACCCTACGCCGACGGCGCAGCAAGCTCTGCCGAAGGAAGTGGACGCCGACGAGCTACGCCGAGGGCTTCCGTCGGCGTAGCCTACGCCGAGGGCCAGGAATGGCTACACCGAGAGCAGTCGGCCGTCGGCATACTCCACGATTCCTGTAGTGTCTGTTCGAGTCTATAAGACTACTAATAGCTACGAGTAGATTATAGATATTGATGTGCATGTCGTAGCAACTAAGGCCGCATGCTTGTGCGATGTGGTTCATGCAGTGACAAGGTATCGATTTGTCAATGCCTACAAGTTGTAGACTAGGGTTTCGTGGAAAGTAGAGGGCAAGTAGATCTCGAAGGTTTCAGCCGAAAAGGTGCTCGACTGCTAAAAGCTATGGTTGTGTTGACAATGAATCGATCCTTTCTTTCTCCATCGACTCCCCCTTATATAGGAGGCGGAGCCGAGAATTTCGTGATGTATAAGTTACAAACACCGGGAGACTCTTTGAGTTTGTCCGTATAATTACAAGTCTATATTCCAAATACACTGGTGGAAAAAGGGCCTTTGGTCGCGGTTGGCAACTGCCATTAGTCGCGGTTGCGCAACCGCGACCAAAGTAGCGCGACTAAAGGCCCCCCCCTTTAGTCGCGGTTCCTTACGAACCGCGACTAAAGGCCCGTCCACGTGGGCCGCGAGCGAGCGCGAGGCGGAGGACCTTTAGTCGCGGTTCTTCTGGCCAACCGCGACTAAAGGCCTCCGCAGGGTTTAGGGTTTAGCCCCCCCTGCCCCTAAATCTGGTTTCTTTTTAATTTGTATTGTTTTATTTCTTTTGGGTTTTAATTTTGAAGGAGTTTCACATATTCTACGGTACTACATACATGCATATGAATGTACAATTTCAAACAAATTTGAAATTAGAACCAAAAAGAATTCAAGAGGAATATACAATATATATTCAATATCGGATGACCATATACAATATATATTCAATATCGGATGACCATATACAATTTTGAACAAGTTTCCATCCATAATTTAGTGCATATAAAGATCTACGTCATCGTAATGGTGTTCTCCTCTAGGATCGATGACTTCCCTCGCCAACCATCCAGCTAGTTCCTCTTGAAGTGGTCGGAAGCGAGCTTCTGGACTAAGCGTCTTCCGGAGGTTATTCCTCATGATGTTGTTCTCACACTTCTGGTCCCGCTCATTGCAGTATCTCCGGATCCTCTCACAAACATAGTATCCACATAGATTGGTCCCCGGTGGCTGAATATCCCCAGTCGTCCGCACTGCCATTTTAAAATGTAGCTCTTTTTTGAATTCACCGACCTTGGTATCTACGAACCGTCTCCAAACCCTACGAGGCAAAGAAAATTAAATGAACAAGAGAGCTATTAATTAGTTACTTGATATTAGGAAATGATGAACGAAATAGGCCGATCGATATAGAGCGCAAATGAATGAAAATAATTACTTTTGCATCATTTTTCTCATGTCGGCCCAAAGCGCCGGATCCATATTCAGAGAGTCGTGGACGAGAACTGAGGAGGTCTGAAATTGAATTACCATAAGAATCCGGTGGAACCTGCGGACACGATACATGCACAATCATGCATAACTCATCGATTAGCCACATACCATGCATGGAGTAAACAAAAGAGAATGTGCTCAAGACAGAAACACTCACCCAAAATGGTAAGGAAATAGAATATCACTTTTGAGTTTCTGTTTTCTAATAAACCGCCACAGGTCATCCTCCACGTCGGCGGGGTGGTGTTCTAACACATATGAATTAACGATTTGTGGGTCAATGAACCCAACATCATGGATGTTCCTTATTCGCATTTCCCGCTTCTTCATTCTGCATAATAGCGTACACAATAAGATAGTTAGGACAATATATATATATATATATATATATATATATATATATATATAGTGCAGGCAATGAACGAGATGGGGTAGAAATTAATAAATCACTTACAGAACGTAGCAACTGATGATAGATTTGTCGAGATCGCGCAGATTGAAAAGCTGGAACAATTCACTCAGATGAATTTGTACATAGTAATGTTTGAAGTGATGCTCATATCTAACTTCCGCATAAATATAGTCTTTGGCGTTTTTAAGTTTTATGTAACCCTTGTACCAATTTAGCAGACCTTTCATTTGTCGAGGTAGATCCTCTTCCTGCGCAGGCTCGACGAGAGGGCCATTCTTCACATATGTAAATACTACGTCCTTCATTGGCGCCTCATCAAGGCCTAACAGTGCACGAAGAGTGATACCTAAGTCGGCCGCTTGTTCTCTGGCACTCGTTACAGTCAATCCATGTGCTGCCGCAGCTGCTATGATATCGGGGGCATCCGGACCGGCGGCTTGCACTATGAGCGGGGCGATCGATTGTTTACTTTGTTCCCCGAGCTGGGCAACTTCTTTCCCCCTTTCTAAGTTTTTCTCGGCCTCCTCCAAGGCTTTCTTCTCCGCCAACTCTTGGTTCCTCTTGAACGCGAGTGCTTGCCTACGAAGTTCACGTAAATAGTCGTCAGGCAGATTCTTCGCGGCTTGGGACGGTGTGTTCAAAAATGACTTAGCCCAGCTCTTTTCCTTGTCAGAAAATACTTGCTTGGGCTCGGGCTCTCTTTTCTTCTTGCAGTCCGCCTTCCATTTCTCATATTCAGCAGCCGCGTGTGCGTCGACTTCCTCGGCACTACGTTCCCAAGGCCTTGTGGGGAGAGGCTTCAGTGATGGCTCTGGTATCTTTGTGGTTCTAGGTACATAAGGGTCCGGGTTAATAACCCAGGACTGCTTCTGCTTCTTCGCCGGAGGTGGATTGGGGGGCGGTGTCTGATCACCCGCCGGACGAGGACTGGGGGGCGGCGTCTGCTTACCCGCCGGAGGTGAATTGGGGGCGGCGGGCGACGTGAAGGAGGTGTAGGTGAAGCACCACCACCACCACCGCCACCGCCACCGTCACCGCCACCGCCACCGCCACCGCCACCGCCACCACCACCACCGTAGGGGGGTGGACTTGTTGGCGCCTCGCCTGGAAACTTGATAAATTTCTTCTACCATAGAATGAACTGGCGCTTGACATCTCCAAGTCTTTTCACCCCTTCAGGTGTAGCAATGTCAATGTCCAGGTCCTCAAACCCTTGGACTATCTCCTCCACCGTGACACGAGCATAGCCATCTTGAATGGGGTTGTTGTGGTGGAGTGCTCCAGGTGGTAAAGCACTGCCGATGGCTACCTTCATGGACATGTTCCCGATAGGATAATACAGATGACATGCTTTCATCTCCTTTATATCGTCCACGGGGTAGCGAGGAGGCTCCGGTGCAGTAATTTCGACCACCAGAGGCTACGGTGCAGTAATTTCGATCGTCGGTGCACCAGCCGGTGAGGCCTCCGTGGAAGCCACGCTGCTTCTTCTCCGCTGCTGGCTTCCGAGATCCATTGGATGATCTTCATGCTGCGCCCGAGCTGCATCTCTTTCGGCTACTAGTACACTCACGGTTTTCTTCATCACATCCATTTCCGTTACCAACTTCGCCACAACATCTGCATCCCGATCCATCTTTCTCTTACGGCTTCTGTAACCGTACGGGTCATCGTTCTGGGGGAACCCTACTTTCCACGGAATGGGCCCCATGCCTCGTACACGTCCTCCGTGTTCAGGATTCCCGAGGTGTCAGGGCGTCGTTCTCTCTGTTGAACTTGATCCTCCCCTCTTGAGCATCCCTCATTGCCTCAATAAGCTTTTGGGTGGGTTTAATTATTTTGCCCTGATATACACACTCCCCTGTCTCCGGGTTCAGCGATCCCCCATGCCCGTACCACCAGCTTTTGGCCCTTGGGTCCCATCCCTCCGTGCACAGACGGATTCCTCGCGCCCTCAGCTCGTTCTCCATCTTCTCCCACTTAGGCTGCCAAAAGCGATACCCTCCTGGCCCCATAATATGATTGTACTCCTTCTTGGCCGCATTCTCCTTATTTTTTTTTTGATATTTCAAGGAACTGCTCCGATTTCTTTTGCTTCACAAATTCTGGCCAATCATGTTGCAGTTTCTCATATTGTCCTTTGAAATCCGGAGTCTTGCCCTGCTTGACAAAGTCATGGGCTAGATTTTGCTTGTATTTCCGGAATGCGTTGGACATCTTAGAAAGAGCGAACTGTTTGACTAGCTTGCACCTCTCCTTGTTTTCCTGAATCTTGTTACCCTTCTCATCGTATTTGCGGTATTCCGGAGGTAGAACGAAATGTTCCATAAGCTTGTTGAAGCAATCTTTTTTTGTTCTCTTATCGACAATAGTGAAACCAAGACGTGCCTTCTTTGGCTCATTCCACTCCTGGACGGTGATCGAGACGTTGTCTCTAACAACGGCTCCGCATTGGCTGATAAACTTGGTGGCATTCTTGCTGGGCTCCAGCGGCCTGCCGGTTTCTTCATCGACAACCTCGATGGTGCATGTTTCGTTTGGTTTCATCGTCTTGGTTGCGCCACGCTTTGACGACGTACTCGATTTTTTCGACGATCCGGCCGAGGGCTAAAATAAGAAAGAGAGTCGCGCGCGTTAGTACACACACATTTATTCATATCAGTTAGTTTGTATCACCAGACACTCAATATGTATATATATACCTCGGCGCCGGAGGTGGTTGCTACTTCCAATTGAAGATCGTCGTTTATCGATGTTTCTTCGGCATCATCTTGCTGACGGCGCCCTTCATCTTCACCCTCAAGGTTCAGATAAGAAGAGATATCATCTTCTTCTTGTCCGGTCGGCACCTCTGAGAATATCGCCTTTTATGATGCCGAACATATGTTCTTCAAGGTCCGGATCATAGTTGTCCAGAATCGGGTCAGCTCTATCGTCCGCCATATGTCAGTCCTGAAAACATGTAGTAAAAACAAATTAATTAAGTGAAGAAGGGGGGCGGTGGCGGTGGCGAAAGGGCGGTGCCAAAAGGAGGGGGCCGGCGAGCTGGAAGGGGTGGGAGAGGGTGTCGCGGAAGAGCGCGTGTGTGCGCCGGGAGAGATTGGAGGGGCCGGGGCGCCGGCGGGCGCCGCCCTAGCGATTGCATGTGTGCGTGTGTGGCGCGCGCCCCCGGCCGGCCGCCGGCCTCCCTCTCCCCCTGTCTGTGTGGCGCCGGTGGGGAAATTATAAGTCTCAATTATTTGTTTTTTAAGTCAAATTGTAGTCTCAAATTATTTAGTCAAATTGTAGTCTCAAATTATTTAGTTAATTTTAAGTCTTAAATTTTAAGTCTCAATTATTTGTTTTTTAAGTCAAATTGTAGTCTCAAATTATTTAGTTAATTTTAAGTCTCAAATTTTAAGTCTCAAATTTTAAGTCCCAAATTTTTAAGTCTCAAATTTTAAGTATAAAATTTTAAGTAATTTTTTATTTTTTTAAGTCTCAAAATTTTAAGTCTCAATTATATATTTAGTAAATTTTAAGTATCAATTATTTAGTTTTTTAAGTCAAATTTTAATTAGTTCCTTTTTAAGTGAAATTTTAGTACACACATATTTTTAACAAGAAAAAAAACTAAAAAAAAAGGGCCGGGGCAGCCTCTCTGATTTCCGGCCTCTCTCTCTCCGCGGGTCTCCCCGGCCCCCTTCTCTCTCTGGCCGGTGGCTCGGATCGACGGCGGTACGGCCGTCGGCGCGGCGCGGCGTGTGGCGGCGGCGGCGCAACGCGGGAGAGCAGCGCGTCGAGGGCGGCGTCAAGGGACGCCCGAGAGCAGCGGCGGCGTGTGATAGTGTGGCGGCGCGCGAAGTGAGAGAAGGCCGGGAGAGGCGCGCGGCGACGGCGGACGACGGCGACGCATCTGAGCTTGGCGTCAGCGGCGGAAGACGGCGTCGGTGTGTGGCGGCAGCAGCCGGCGTCGGCGAGGGCGGAGGCGTCGAGGGCGGCGGCGTCGAGGAGCGCAGCAGTACTCTGGATCGCGCGGAGAAGAAGAAGTGCCGTGGCGGTTCGCGCGGCAAGTTTTTATAGGACCCCCCCTTTAGTCGCGGTTGGGGTCCCCACCGCGACTAAAGGTACCCCTTTAGTCGCTACTGGGGACCCCAACCGCGACTAAAGCCTTTTTTCGCCCCGCGGTTGAGGTTCCCGCGGAAAACGACCTTTAGTCGCGGTTGGCCTGGCCAACCGCGACTAAAGGCTTTTTTCGAAATTATTTCGTTTTCTAAATGTGAAAAATAAAACTAATTAAATTCAAAACTTTAAAAATACAAATAATATATCAAAAAATTCAGAAAAATAAAACTAATTAAATTCAAAACTTTAAAAATACAAATAATATATCAAAAAATTCAGAAAAATAAAACTAATTCATTTCAAAATATTAAAAATACAAATTATATATCAAAAAATTAAGAAAAATAAAACTAATTCATTTCAAAATGTTTAAAATACATATAATATATCAAAAAATTCAGAAAAATAAAACTAATTCAATTCAAAATTTTAAAAATACAAATAATACATCAAAAAATTCAGAAAAATAAAACTAATTCAATTCAAAATCTTAAAAATACAAATAATATATCAATAAATTCATAAAAATAAAAATAATTCAATTCAAAATCTTAAAAATACAAATAATATATCAAAAAATTCAGAAAAATAAAACTAATTCAATTCAAAATTTTAAAAATACAAATTATCAAAAAATTCATAAAAATAAAACTAATTCAATTCAAAATTTCTTCCCGGCCGCCTCTGTCTTCTCGTTGGCCCCCTCTTTCCGCCTCTGTCTTTCCGCCGACCCCCTCTTCCCGCCTCTGTCTTTCCGCCGACCCCCTCTGTCTTTCCGCCGACCCCTCTTCCCGCCATTTCTTCCCTGTCTTCCCGCCTCTTTCTTCCCGCCAATTTCTTCCCGCCAATTTCTTCCCGCCTCTTTCTTCCCGCCACTTTCTTCCCGCCTCCTGTCTTCCCGCTCCCATTTTTCCCGCCATTTGTCACTACATATATGTAGCCCGGCTTGGCCAGCATTATCACATCTCTACAATCTCTCATCACTCTCTCATGGCTTCCACCGCACCCACTCTAACCTACCAGCAGGTGGAGGAGCTTTGCGCCTCGAACTACCCTTGCCCACCGGGCTACCGCGTCCCCGCCGGCTGGAGCCTAAGCGCCGGCGGCGTGCCGGTCCCTCCCGTCCCTCGAGTGCTGCGCGCCGGGCGGCCATCACGAACCACTACTACCTCGACCTCACGCCGGAGCAGCGGATGAATCCCCGCTGGCATCCCGATAACCAGCATACTTGGGACGCCTTCTTCATCAATCGGCGTGAGAGGGCGCTCGCCAGGTATGAGGAGGACGGTCTGCCTCCTGGAAACTTCCACGAGGCCGACCGTCGGCTATGGTGGTACGGCCGGACTCTGCAGAGCGTCATGGACTACATCACGGCCGGCGATATCCCCCGCCTGCGCTACCCTCAGTTCGAGCCACGAGCGCCGCCCGACGACAGCGACGACAGCAGCGACGACGACGCCGGCAACTTAGAAGGCGACGACTACCAGTACAACGGTGGCGGCTATGAAGACTACGAGTATGCATATTATACGCCTAGGCAGGAGTATGACTAAATCACTCCAAATTTCATGTATGCAGGAGTATGACTTAGTCACTCCAAATTTCCTGTATGCAGGAGTATGACTTAGTCACTCCAAATTTCATGTATGCAGGAGTATGACTTAGTCACTCCAAATTTCATGTATCATCAGTGCTATCTCGAGTCAATTGAATCATTCGAAAATGGACACCAATTCAAACACATCACGGGTAATATAATTCACATGATTCATTCAACAAAGTTTGGTACAATAAATTATTACACATCATTTCTTCCCTTGTGTCCCTGCTTGCTTACGATTGTGCCGTATCCATGGAGCATCCTCATCATTTAACTTAATGCTTGGGTCAGTGTTCACTTTGAAAGGCGGAATTTCAGCAAACATATTATAATCTTCTGACATGTCTGTCTTGTCCTCCACTCCCACGATGTTTCTTTTCCCCGAAAGAACAATGTGGCGCTTTGGATCATCGCATGATGTACTGATCGTTTTCTTATCTTTCCGTTTCCTTGGTTTGCTACTCATGTCCTTCACATAGAAAACCTGAGCGACATCTTTCGCTAGGACGAATGGTTCGTCAAGGTAACCAAGATTGTTGAAATCCACCATTGTCATTCCGTATTGCTGGTCCACCTTTACCCCACCTCCTGTTAGCTTGAACCATTTGCACCGGAACAAAGGGACCCTAAAGGAGGGTCCATAGTCAAGTTCCCATATCTCCTCTATGTAACCATAATATGTGACCTTTTGCCCATTCTCGGTTGCTGCATCAAAGCGGACACCACTGTTTTGGTTGGTGCTCTTTTTATCTTGGGCGATCGTGTAAAATGTATTCCCATTTATCTCGTACCCTTGGAAAGTCGTTATAGTCGAAGATGGTGTCTTGGCCAACATGTACAGCTGATCTACAACATGATCGTCACTCATTAAATGTTTTCTCAACCAACTGCCGAAAGTCTCCATGTGGGCCTTCCTAATCCAGGATTCAGGCTTCCCAGGGTTGTCCGAGCGTAAAATATTCTTGTGTTTCTCAAAGTACGGAGCCACCAAGCTGGAATTGGTCGAAGCGTGTGGTGTGCTTCATCGGAGAATGGCCATCCATACATGTCGTTGATTTCCTTCCGATCGTGCCTTTTCCACTTAGTCTCCCCTCGTGCCGCGATTGAGGAAGACCAATCGGCTTAAGGTCAGGAACAAAGTCAACACAAAACTCAATTACCTCCTCATTTCCATAGCCCTTGGCGATGCTTCCTTCTGGCCTAGCACGGTTACGAACATATTTCTTTAATATTCCCATGAACCTCTCGAAGGGGAACATATTGTGTAGAAATACAGGACCGAGAATGGAAATCTCATCGACTAGGTGAACCAGGAGGTGCGTCATAATATTGAAGAAGGATGGCGGGAACACCAACTCGAAACTGACAAGACATTGGATCACATCGTTCTGTAACCGTGGTAGAACTTCTGGATTGATTACCTTCTGAGAGATTGCATTGAGGAATGCACATAGCTTCACAATGGCTACTCGAACATTTTCCCGCAGGAGCCCCCTCAAAGCAATCGGAAGCAATTGCGTCATAATCACGTGGCAGTCGTGAGACTTCAGGTTTTGGAACTTTTTCTCCGCCATGTTTATTATTCCCTTTATATTGGACGAGAATCCTGACGGGACCTTCATACTGCTCAGGCATTCAAAAAAGATGACCTTCTCTTCTTTGGTCAGAGCGTAGCTGACACGACCTTGAAACCGTTCCGGATGCATAGAGTCACGGGCCAGGTACTATGGCTGGAGCTCTGCTCGCTAAAAGGATTCATGCCATCCGTACTTAGACCAAATCTTATGTTCCTTGCGTCAGCTGCAAAATCTTTGAACTCTCTGTCGATCTTTCTCCATTGCGTTCCATCTGCGGGGTGTCTCAACTCCCCGTCCAACTTACGGTCCTCTTTGTGCCATCGCAACAACTTGGCATGCTCTTTGTTCCTGAACAGACGTTTCAACCGTGGTATTATAGGAGCATACCACATCACCTTGGCGGGAACCCTCTTCCTGAGTTTCTGGCCCTCAACATCGTCACCAGGGTCATCGCCTCTGATCTTATAACGCAATGCAGTGCATACCGGGCATTCATTCAAATTCTCGTATTCACCGCGGTAGAGGATGCAGTCGTTGATGCATGCATGTATCTTCAGAACCTCTAAACCTAGAGGGCAGACAACCTTCTTTGCTTCGTACATAGTGGCGGGCAACTCGTTATTCTTTGGAAACATATTCTTCAACATTTTCAGCAAGTTTTCAAATGCCGAGTCAGCTACACCTGCCTGTGCCTTCCATTTCAGCAAATCCAGTGTGCAGCCCAGCTTTTTCAGACCATCATCGCATCCGGGGTACAGCGCCTTCCTGTGATCCTCTAACATGCGATCCAAATTCTCCCTCTCTTTTTCAGTTTCGCAGCGTCTCCGTGCATCAGCAATGGTCCGACCAAGATCATCAACGGGATCATCACGTGCCTCTTCTTCACCTTCCCCTTCACCTTCCCCTTCACCTTCAGCATCCTCCATTAAAGTATCACCGAAATGAGCAAGATAGCTTTCATCGATGAAATCATCCCCTTCTTCATCTTCTTCCATTATAACCCCTCTTTCTCCATGCGTGGTCCAACAATTATAGCTTGGCATGAAACCGTGCCGAAGCAGGTGCATGTGAACATCTCTTGAGGAAGAGTAACCCTTCTGATTCTTACAGTTAACACATGGACAGATAACAAAACCCCCCTGCTTGTTCGCATTAGCCACTACGAAGAAATCTTTCAAACCCGTACTGAACTCGCCGGAGAGTCGGTTACCGTACATCCATTGTCAATTCATCTGCATTATTATAATATAAAATATATAATTAACCATCATGCATTTGTTAAACTAACTAGCTACAAACAATATAAATTAAACAATGAACTACACACACATGCATATTTTATCAACGATACATCAAAGGTTCAAGTTGCTAACCGCGATCGAGGAGGAAAAAATAAATGAGAAAGCTCAAGTGTGGCTCCAACACTTCATATCATGTTTGTTTCATGCTCTTGGGGCATTTCATCAAACACCTTATGTGCATAAGAGGAACCAAAAGCAAACCTAACACCCACTTGTGAAGTTTGTGAAGAGAATGGCTCCAAATGGCTAAGTGTTGGCTGCTGGATGGGTATATATAGGGGGGGGGGGGCTTTAGTCCCGGTTGGCCTGGCCAACCGCGACTAAAGGCCTTCGGGCACCTTTAGTCGCGGTTGGCCCCACGTGCACCGGCTGGCCACCGAGCGCCCTGGGCCCAGGCCTTTGGTCGCGGTTCGCCTCCCGAAGCGCGACTAAAGGTCCCATTAGTCGCGGTTCCTACAGCTTCGCGACTTATGGGGCTCACCGGAAGCCTGTTTTTCTACCAGTGATATATCTCTAATTTCCATATCGACGCTTTATTGGTCTTCCGGGCTTCGTAATCTTTGGGTCGTGAGCCTTCAGTAAACTCCAGGTACCTTCTTCGGCAGACCCATTGGGAATGCCTATGTCATGCAGTCCAGTAACAAAGCAGATCAGGTTTGCTTTGCCCCTCCGAAAACTCCGAAAAGAAGCCTGCTAATGCTGATTAATCGACCGTAGAAGGAAGGTAAAGGTGAATATTGGGGGCGTGCCGCCTGGTCAATTAGACCGTTCTTGCGATTAGCATTCTTTACAGCTCCAGCATGAGTACGTAGTGGCATTAACCTACCAACAACTCACTTAGCTACCCTGTTCTTGTGTGTTTTACTATATAAGATGTCTCTCCGTCGCATGGGCGGTGGCAGATAAGGGCATGCGATGGCTAGAAGCTAGGCGGGATGGCATCTACTTTCATGAGCCCGAGGTCAATAGACAATGGTGGCCACTTATTCAGTTCATATGTTATTTTGAAGTTTTTTTTTAGCACTCGCAGGAGATCTGCGTGTCGTTGTGTTAAGCTTGAGACGGACTAAGATGTCCAACAAGTCGGTTTACACAGAGACTATCCTGACCTCAGCCGCAAAGATCACCTAGTCTATTTCTTGCCATGAGCCACCTCTAGAAGCCAACCAAGTCGCCCACTCATCGGCGATCAGGTTCATCACCGTCGGCACGGTAGCCCGCTTGCCATCAAACACCCTGGCGTTTCGCTCTAGCCAGAGGGATCGCATGAGAAGCATGATGAGCAAGTTTGCCTCCTTGCGCTCGCGAACACCAAACTTGCGGGAGGCCTGCAGCCACTAGTCCCAGATGGCGAGAGCTGCAGTTGCCGTGATGTCCAGGAGGTGAAGTCGAGCAACCAAACCAGACCATATCCCACGCGCGAAGCCGCTGTGAAGCGTGATGTGGTCGATGGTTTCATCCGCGCCGCCGCAGAGAGGGCACATCACATGGGAGGCCAGCCCACGCCGAATCCGTCGACCGGCAGTCCAACACCGCCGGCAAAAGGCCAGCCACGCGTGTAGCCTGAATTTAAGCGAAGCAAAGGAGTGCCACACAAGGGGAGCAGCCGGCAAGCCCGTAGAGCCCTGGAACATCAAGCGGTAGGCTAATCGCGAGGAGAATGAACCGATCCCTTCCCACTTCCAACGGAAGAAGTCAGATACCCCTTGTGTGGCGTCTGCGCGGGGCACTGCCGCGATAGCAAACCAGAGCCGGAGAAACTCAACAGTGGCGTCGACTGATAACTCTCTCGCGATGTCCAAAGCCCAGCTGTTGGCAACCAGCCCCGCCTTGACGGTTCGGCGCTTTTGGATGGATGGTCGGACCAGTTTGAGAAGATCACGCTAAATTGCGGCCGCTGACAACCCTCCAATCCAGGCATCCTCCCAAAAGAGGACCGAGGAGGCATCACTGATGGTGAATTGGTGATGTGCACAGAGGCGTTGAATAGGCCTCGAGCATCATGGCTGGCCTCGAGGTCGAGCCCGCTCCATGGCTTAGACGCGTCCATCTTTTGCTACCAAATCCACCTCATGCGCAGGGCAACGTTCATACGCCTCAAGTTGTGCAGCCCGAGGCCTCCCAAACTCTTGGGCTCACATACCAAGTGCCATGCCACGGGGCAACAACCACCCCGCACCTCGTCCTTCTCGGCCCAGAGGAAGCTCCTCCGTAGCTTGTCAACCGCTCTGAGGAACCAAGGGTCGAGGTCGAGGGCCATGAGCTGGTACACCACCGACGCGGTCATTGCCTCCTGGACGTAAACGACGCGCTCTTCACGCGAAAGCAGCCGAGCTTTCCAGAACGGAAGCTTCCGGGCAAGCTTGTCCAACACAACATGCAGCTCGCCCTTCCGTGGCTTCCTGGCCGAGAGCGGCAGACCAAGATAGGCACAAGGGAACTACACCACTGGACACGGCACGGTCGTGGCAAGCGTGTCAGTAACCTCGCCAGAGCACAGGATCGTGGCTGCCGAGCTCTTGCCCGCGTTGACGTGGAGCCCAGAGGCCGCACCAAAACAGCGGAGAACACGCCAGATTGCTGCAAGCTCCGCAGGATCCGGCTTGGCGAAGACCACCACATCATCCGTGTAGAGAGAAAGTGCAGTGCTTGGATTCTTGATTTATTGTACCGTCCAATTCCTCGTGTCTTGTATTATCCAGACATGAATTGATGCTAGATCACCAATTTGTTCTGTATTTCACAGAGTTTAAAGTAACCAGAGCTTAAGGATGGTTTCCGTGCATGTGCAAAAATTGATTAATTTTCGGTAAAAGGTGGGTGCAAATAATAGTACAGTATCCAGAGTTTCTATTTGAGAGCAAACATGACTAATCCTATGTTAAAATTCTTGTTGCTATGTGCATGTAGAACTTCACATATGTGAGGGCTAAACGCTAAAAATTACTGATACTTGAGAGCTGTCTATGTGCCAAACGCTAGATTTGTTTTTATTTTGGTTGTAATAACCATCTTACAATCGGTCATTTATAGTCAAATTACAATCAAAACATTTGCCTAACTTATAATCAATAAATTAGCTCGCATCGACTATGCAGGCGTGTTGTCAAACAACTAACTTTCGTCATGTTTTCTTCATCAGCACAACAACTTTCCCACCAGTCAACCCATATCAGCTCCGAACAAAGCTAAACCCAACCAAAAAGAGACGAAAGTCATGGATATGATCTAGACTCGTAGCGAACACGACGGTTGGAGAACAACCTGAAAACGAAGTGAAAGATTGAGTGCTTCTGGGTGAACCAAGGGCTGTGGAGCACTCAACGGTCCTAGCCGAGAAGACAGATATACCTAAGGTCGCACACTTGATATCACTGGAAGGTCGAGACTCAGGGTCGTGAAACCCCACCGAGGAGGCGACGAGATGGTAACAGGCCAGGAGGTCAAGCCCCGTGTTGTTCTTTACCTCAATAGCGATATAGATAGGACAACCAGGGAGGGAGCGAAGTAAAGTTCACTGCCGGGAGTTTCCCCTATCTAGGGGATGTACTATCTTTTGGAATTCAAGGTCTTTTTAGATGGTGGTGGGGGAGAAACACGGGGACTGTGGACGGAGGGCCGATTGTGATAGACTTCATCCCATTCATGCTCGGGAGAAGCACCAATGGGTGAATTTCGGAGTGGATCTAGGAAGAGGGTGAATGGGTGATAATGAGGCATGTGAAGATGATGCAGCATAATACAACACCATGGTAAGCCCGCTCCCTCCTACCTCCTCCACCAGCCCCACGCCGGCGCCGTTCCAGCCGCCGGCGGCCACCTTCTCGTTTTTTTTTCGATAAAGGGCGTTTTATTACTTAAGTTAAGCATTACACCCGGCCTCTGCATAACTAGGATGCACACAGCCGTTCGAGCCAAAAGTTACACCATCAAAACGAGTACAATCCATATAGTAAAAAACGAAAAGCTAAGGTAGCGTCACAGATGAATGAGGCTCAATCCGAAGATTTCTATGCCACCCATGTTAGGAAAAAAATATCCCTCGCCGTGTCCTCCAACCGTGTACAAACCTCCATAAAGAGGTCTCGATACTCCACACGCTGTAGAGGAGACCAAGAACGGAGCGTAGCCGTACACCGGTAGATAACCTGCAAAAGAGAAGCATATTTATCATTAAAAACATTGTCATTTCTACATAGCCAAAGCGAACATATCACGGCAATCGCTCCCACCCTAATAAGTATCTGAAACCTAGGATCAACACCATTAAGCCAATTGCCGAAAATGTTCGCAACGCTACGTGGTGGATATAAGGTAGAACCTATCTGGATGACTGACCATATAGACCTCGCGAATTTACACTGGAAGAAAATGTGTTTGATTGTCTCGTCTTAATGACAAAAGACACACGATTTACTTCCATGCCAATTTCGTTTTACAAGGTTTTCTTTTGTTAAGATGACCCCGCGACGAAGATACCAAGCGAATACCTTCGTTTTAAGCGGGGTCTTCATCTTCCAAATTTTGTTATTACTATCGACTTGAACCTCAGGATGGATTAAAGCCTTGTACATCGAATCTACCGAAAACTTTCCATTTTCGGTGAGATTCCATCGAAACACATCGGATCCCTGCGTCAACTGGACCGAATCCAAACGTTGAAGCAAAGCATTCCAAGATGCTTGTCTAGGACCAAAAATGCTCCTTCTGAACATCACATTAGGTGGGGAAAATTCCATCACCTTGGCGAGAGTATCGCTTTTATGGCGCACAACATTGTATGAAGCCGGATATTGTTCACGGAGGGTGGTATTACCTAGCCACTTGTCCTCCCAGAATCTAATTTCCGATCCATTCCTAATAGAGAAGGAGCCATATGGAAAGAAGAATTTCTTCGTTGCCATAAGGCCAGCCCAAAAATGTGAATCACCCGGATTCCAATAAACTTGGGACATAGCATTTGAGCCAACACATTTTCTCTTAAGTAAGGTTTGCCACACCCCTTCTTCAGTAAGTAGCTTAAAAAGCCATTTGCCAAGGAGGGCCTTATTCTTGACCTCGAGGTCATGAATGCCAAGACCTCCTTGATCTTTAGGTCGGCAAACTATACTCCATTTGGTCAGTCGATATTTCTTTTTCTCACTATCCCCTTGCCAAAAAATCTTGACCGGAAATAATCCAATCGTTTTAAGACTCCTTTGGGCAATTGGAAGAAAGAGATCATATACAATACCATGTTACTTAGCACTGAATTAATAAGGACCAATCTTCCTCCCAAGGACAGTAATTTACCTTTCCAACTAGCTAATCTTAATTGCAATCTCTCCTCAACAATCTTCCATTCAGCATTTGTAAGTCTCCGATAGTGAATCGGAATACCCAAATACTTAATAGGGAACTGACCTTGCCCACAGCCAAATAACTCAGCATACTGGGCGACGTCATCCTGAGCCTCGCCAAAACAAAACAACTCACTCTTATGGAAGTTAATCTTTAGACCCGATAGTTGCTCGAATGCTGAAAGTATTAACTTCAGATTCTTTGCCATTTCGATGTCATGTTCCATAAAAAGAATTGTATCATCGGCATATTGAAGGATAGATAAACCTCCATCAACTAGATGAGGAACAACACCTTCAATTTGGCCACCAGCCTTGGCGCGTTCAATCATGACAGCGAGCATATCGGCCACTATATTAAATAGCATTGGCGATAGAGGATCACCTTGTCTAAGCCCCTTCTTGGTCTGAAAGTATTTGCCAATGTCATCGTTGACTTTAATGGCTACACTTCCTCCCGAGACGAAGCTTTGAATTAACCGCACACCACTCGTGAGAGAAGCCTTTCATTCTTAAAGTTTGTTGAAGGAAAGACCACTTGACCTTATCGTAGGCCTTCTCAAAATCAATTTTTAAAATTACCCCATTCAACATCTTACGGTGTAGTTCGTGTACCGTTTCATGAAGGATCACAACTCCGTCAAGGATGTTACGACCTTGCATAAAAGCAGTTTGAGAAGGACGAACCACATGACCAGCTACAGAATTCAGCCTAATGGTTGCAGCTTTGGTGAAAATTTTGAAACTAACATTAAGGAGACAGATAGGTCTATACTGTTGTATTCTTTCTGCCTCATTAACCTTAGGTAACAGGACAATCTCACCAAAGTTCAGGCGAAACAATTCTAGCTGTCCACTATGAAGGAAGCTGAACAAATCTAAAAGATCCGCCTTAATCACGTCCCAAAATTTCTGGTAAAACTCAGCTGGGAAGCCATCAGGACCCGGAGCTTTGTTGTGTTCCATTTGGAAAACCGCCTTCTTAACTTCCTCCTCAGAGTATGGAGCAGTAAGAAGGTCATTTTCCTCATCGGAAACCTGGGGTATGTCGGCTGTTCTAGACTCATCCAAAGAGAAGCTACCTTCCTCTGGTGCGCCAAACAAGCTTTTGTAGTAATTAGTGATATATGACTTTAGTTGCTCATGGCCTTCAATCGTACCCTCACCCTGAACTAAGGACCGAATACGTTTT
This sequence comes from Lolium perenne, assembly GCF_019359855.2. Lineage (NCBI taxonomy): Eukaryota > Viridiplantae > Streptophyta > Magnoliopsida > Poales > Poaceae > Lolium > Lolium perenne. The sequence continues at coordinate 12,446,755 of NC_067247.2, read as the reverse complement.
TTCCTATGTCTGCCATTAGCAATACTATGGAAATATCTTGTATTCGAGTCCCCTTCCAGAATAAATTGGGATTTAGAACATTGATACCATTTAAGCTCCTCCTCACGCAGAAGTCGCGCTATCTCCGCATTAGATTGGCTTTTGAGCTCAATTTCCTGCGTGGATAACGGACGCACCTCTGCTTGGGCCTCGAGGTCATCTATGATAGATGAAAGTCGCTTCTTCTCTTTCTTTAGTAAACCAGCTGTGTGACGGGCCCAACCAGATAGGTGTTTGCGTGTTGCACGCATTTTATTATTCCACCTCTGAATTGGATTGTCCCCAACAACCGGTCTTTCCCAAACTTTCTTGACCATATTCTGAAAGCCTTGTCGATGTAGCCATCCAATTTCAAACTTGAAACGGTGGGCTGTCGGTGGTCTAGGCAATCCAGTGGTCAATAGGATGGGAGCATGATCCGACAGTCCCTCAATACGTTCTAGGGCACGTACGGAAACCATAGGAAATTTACTTTCCCATTCGGTATCCATCAGGACCCGATCTAGTTTTTCGTATGTAGGCTCAGGAAGGCTATTTGCCCAAGTAAACAGCCTTCCTACCATTGAAACCTCCCTTAAATCCAAGCTGTCAATGACTGCGTTGAATAAAAAAGGCCAATGGTTGTCAAACCTGCCTCTGCTCTTCTCAAATGGGAACCGTAGCATGTTGAAATCCCCTCCTATGAGGATAGGATATGGGTTATCTTTAGCTAGGTTGACCATTTCACGAAGAAAAGCGGCCTTAAAATCCTCCCGGGCGGCTCCATACACGGCAACAAGAGTCCAAATGAAATTGTCAGCTCTGTTTCGGATATGGAGTTTTATGTGAAACTCGCCATACGAATCAGCCAACACTTCCACAGATTCGGACTTCACTCCGAGTAATATACCCCCAGACCTTCCACGAGGTGGACAAGAGAACCATGCAAAGTCTAGACCTCCTGAAATTCGGTTTAATAGACTTTGCGAGTAATCTCGTTTACCAGACTCAGAAATGGCCAAAAAATCCAACTTATGATCCCTAATACAATCAGCATAGTGCAAGTGTTTAGCCAAGTCACCGAGACCTCTGCTATTTGCAAACATGCCATTAATTGGGAAACTATTGAAGATTTTGAAAATTTTGAGCGCTTCCGCGGTTTCTTATTGGAAGAAGATTTAGATTTACGGCTGGATGCTTTCAACTCATACAATGAGTTAAGTCCGTCCTCATCCAAACCCACCTCCGACACCACTCCAACTAAATGGGAGAGTAGCTGACCATCTGATGTGGCATTCACATCCTCCTCATCTAGGTAGGTGGTGTCAACCTGAGTCGAGGCCTTAGGAATAACCGTTAGACGGTCAAATTCCATATGCCTCAAGACCCTAGTCGAAACATTAATTTGATTTGCATTACTACCAAGACTTATCCCAACACTATTAAGCTTAGAATTAATGGACGGTGATGAAAAAGAAAGAAAAGACTTTGAACTTTTAAGCATACCATGTGAATCCAAGTTCAACGCCGCCTTACGACGCATGGCTTTCTTCAACGAATTATCATCCGTCGCAGAAGCTCCATCCACAGATACCTCAAATCTGCCACTTCGGCGAATCGGGGTAACCCCATCGGCGAAAACCGGCACTGTGGGAGGGGGCGTGCGTGGTGACGCGGAGTGAGCGAGTATCCTCGTGGTCGATGGAGACCCTTTGTCTTGGGGTGGCGAGGATGAAGTAGCAGCCCCCCAGACAAAGGAGTAGCAGGTGTCGTCGTAGGCGAGAGGGGCGAGGTCGATGTCGCAGCCCCCCTCGGGTCCATAGCGGCCTGCGACGATGGCACAAGGGCCGCGTCGTCAAGGCAGGAACAGGTCGCCGCGGCGCAGCTGGAGCTGGCCATGACGCTCACTGAAGGGAGTGCGCTGAAGAGGGCCCGTCCAGCCGCAGCATCCTCCTCGCCACCGCTTACAGCATGTGCGTCTAGAATGGCCACCTCGTCGCTAGTGACACCAGACGAGCAGGCAACAGCTGGTGCGCCTTCCGGCACATGGTCAGGTGCCGTTGCAGCAGCACCTGCGATCAGCTCTGTCCTACCAAGGACAGCATCATGCAGCACATTCCGGGGAACATCATCAAGAGACGAGTTGAGTTCAAGACCCTCACGTGCAAGAGAAGTGAGATTCACTTGAGTACCAAGATCAGCCCCTGGTGTAAAAACAGTAGAAGCAGACAGAGGCTCAGCAGCGCATGTACGTACTAGACCAAGAGACAACCTGCGAATTCTTGCTACAATTTCCAGTCCTCTGGGAGTCCGTGGGTTCGGATTATACGGTGTGATCGCGACTACCGACTGCCTCGACGAATTCGCCTTAGAGGACACTGATTTGCCATGATTAGAAGAAATAGAATCCTGCACATCAACCGTCCATATTGACTGACTGTCACCCTGGCTGACCAAAATGTCCAGTAGTACCATCCTTAGCTTCTTCCTTACTGTTATCCTCCTCATCACCATCATCTCCCTTACGCCGCCAAAAAAAAGGAACAAACGTAGGATCAGGTACAAAAACAGTGGCCTCTCGACGGAAGATGAAGTCGAAAGCCTTGAGTTTATCAACACAAGAAGCACCAATGTAAGAACCGGAAACATCAACAATTTTATCCAAAAACTTCGCATTGAGCATCCCCACCAGGATACGCACAATGCCCCGGCTGCGAAGAGTGACAAGATCAACATCCAAGGTGGTGCCAATGAGAGAGCCAACCGCCCAAAGACCTAGAAAATGCCTCACAGTATAAGGAACTCCCTGCACATGGACCAAACCTGCTCGAGCTCTGACTTATGTGGGACATCTTGCGATTTCCACATAGAAACAGTCGCCTGGGCTTTGAAAGAAGGCACTCCCATTTGAAAACCAACAATCCTCTCAAGGTCCTCAAAAGAAGGCAAACCAATCAAGAAAGCATCGTCACCGTGTGGAAGAGCCTCCCAAGTCCAATTAGAATTCGAAGGACACATCCTAGACATCAGGTTCTGGATCGCCGAAGCGGGCACTGACTCACCATCAATCTTAACCAAAGCAGTGGGTGTACTCATCGGAGCTAAGTGGGGTTTGTGCACACTATCAGGTAGCTGTAAGAAAAGAGTGTCATCTGTCCCAAAAGCAGTTGCAAAAGCGGATGGTTTCGGAAGCTTCAGAGTAGGGCACCGAACCGTGGGATGTTTCATATTGTCACACACCAGACAATAGTGTTGTACAGTGCAATCCTTAGAGCATGTCTAGCAGGCCCCTTATATTTCTGCCCCGTATCTCGCTGCTTTTTCGCCCCGTATCGAAAAGTTGGCAACGGAAGAGCCATTCCGTCTAGCAGAACCCGTATTTCGCCCCGTATTTTCAAAAATAAAAACCCCGGGAAGTTCGATTTCATTGATCATACTACGGATCATACATACGGATCAACGATTCTACATCCAGAATGCGCGATCCTACTCGGGGAGGTCGACTAGGTACGAGTCCGCCTCCGCCTCCGCCTCCTTTGCGGCGGCGATGGCCGCCGCCACCTCTTCCTCCTCCGCCCTCTTCCTCTTGGCGTCGTCCTTGAGGAACTGCCGTAGCTCCTTCAACAAGTCGGGGGCCTCCTCGTCATCGCCGGCGAGCGGAGCTCCTCTAGCGCTGGTGCTCCCGCTGCTGCAAGCCTCCTTCGCCCAGCGGCGGCGCTCCCAGTCGGCGCACCACTCGTCGAACTTGGGCCCGCTCATCGGCTTCATCGGCGGATCCTCGATGTACCAGCGCCCGCCCCGCACGAAGTCGATGAGCTTTTCCGGGACGCACGCGGCGCCGTCGTACTTGCAGGCCGCGCGACGGCTGCCGGCGGCGGATCTCTTGCATTGCCGCCGCCACGCTTCCTCCACGGTGTCCGGCGAGCGGGATCGCTTCGATCCGCTCGCCGGCGAGGCGCTACTGCGGCGGCGGGAGTCCATGCAGGATCTGGGGTGGAATGCGGCGCGGGGGAGCGACTAATTGCTCGCCGGAGCAGGAGGAGGAGGCGGCGGCGCACGGCGGAGCTAGGGTTGCGAGTGAGGGGTTAACCCCTCACTCGCACCTGCGCCCACTATAAGTACGGGGCGACGGGGCCGATTTCCTGGGCCCCGTATTCCGCCGAAACGGGGCGGCCTGGATACGGGGCCTGCTAGACGCCCAAACTCGCTCCGGCCCCGTATCCCGCCGGAATTTTACGGGGTGAGCGGGTTATACGGGGCCTGTTAGACATGCTCTTAGTGGCGTGAGAACTGACTGCACACTTCCAACAATTCGTGGCTTTCTTCCCTTTACCTTGCACACCCGAAGAAACAACCTGAACTGGTGTTGCAACCGAATCATGCACTACCTCAACCTGACCAATAGCTGGAGCTTGTGCCATCTGCGGTAACATGTTCTGTGCCGGAGGAAAAGCCATCGGCATGGGTAAAACCTGTTGCTGCGGCATGCCTTGCTGCACCTGCTGGCCCGGCTGCGGAGGATTCTTCTTCCTCTTGTTCCTAGCCGCACCCTGCCCCGTGGCAGCCCCTGCAGGAGGAGCCCTCTGCTGCTGAAACGGCGCATATTGCTGCATATACTGCTGAGTGGCAGATTGATGTTGATGTTGAAAATGCGGAGGAACAAGGTTCTGTTGCTGAGGTTGCATGAACTGCGAAGGAGACATGTATGCCGGCGGCCCTGGCTGGCGAGACGGCGGCTGAAGGGGCCTGAGAGGCGGTGGAACCGGCTGCCTGAACTGGCCCGGATGCATCGCTGGAGGAGGACCAGGAAAGTACGTAGGACCCTGTCCACGAACCGAGCCAACAGCATGGCCCTGCGGGACAGGCGCCATCAGCGGGTGAGGAGCCGTTGTTGCCGGACGAGGGACACCCGGCGCATCCGAACCGCCCGCCCCCGCCGAAGGACCTGCCATAGGCAGCAGCGGCGCCGACGCAACAACGTCCGCGAAGGAGCGGGGCCAAAGGGGCGGCAACGGAGTCGGAGAAGATGTCGCAGCCGGCGCACGCAAAGTTGTCGACGAACTTGGGGGGCGGCGGTGGAGACAGGCTTGACGAAGAAACGGAGGAAGGCGCGGCCTGACGAACGATCGAAGGAAAGCTGGGTTCCCAAACCCTACGCATCCGACGGCGTAAGTGGTCCCAACCGAAGGAGCGGCTCGGATCCGCAACATGCACGCTGGCCCCAGTATCGGAGAGCTGATCCGTGATCAGCGCATCTTCGGAAACGGTCGCTGACCGAGGGAGCTGCAACGCCTTGCACTACTACACGGTATAGATTTTGGGGCACTCCAAAGTGCCCCTATATGTTAACAAAGTGCCCCTAATTACCTTTAGAGGCAGTTTTAAAAGTGTCCTGGATACTTGTGTCCATAAATGTATTAGGGGCAGTTTAATTGAAATGCCCCAAAGAGCTTTAGGGACACTTCAAAAACTGCCCCAAAAGGGATTTAGGGGCATTTTGCAAACTGCCCCAAAATAACTTTAGGGGCACTTCGAAAACTGCCCCAAAAGAGGTTTAGGGGCACTTCAAGAACTGCCCCAAAAGAGGTTTAGGGGCACTTTGAGAACTGCCCCAAAAGCGCTTTAGGGGCACTTTAAGAACTGCCCCAAAAGGGATTTAGGGGCACTTTACGAACTGCCCCAAAAGGGATTTAGGGGCACTTTACAAACTGCCCCAAAATGGCTTTAGGGGCACTTTGCGAACTGCCCTAAAATGGATTTTGGGCACTTTGTAAACTGCCCCGAAAGAGCTTTAGGGGTAGTTCAAGAACGCCCCAAAGGGATTTAGGGGCACTTCGAGAATTACCCCAAAAGGGATTTAGGGGCACTTGGCGAACTGCCACAACATGCAATAGTAATTCATACAATCCAATAGAGCCAAAACATAACCACCACAGTAAATAATCTGGAATACCAGTACCATCACAGTATGTAACATCAAAATCAGAGGATTGTAAGCACAGTATTCCATAGAACAATATAAAGCAGAAAACAATACAATTTCATGTGCTACATCACTTCAAGCTGAAACACGAGAAGCTCAGGGCGCTATAATTGCAATCACGTTGGGGGTCTCAAGCAACAGCTTGGAGAGCCATGTCAAAGTTATCTTCTGCTGGTGCGGTTGATTAAACTAGCATGTGATCAGGGTGCAACAATTTCAACTGGCTGCAGAACATATCGAGCCTCCAATTCTATTAAACCAAAGAAAGACATGTGTGCAGGAACTATGACACAAAAGACATAATATAGTGTGTTGTCGCTGGAAGCGAGAATGACGTTGTCATGTATTTGTCCAGAGAATTGATGAATGGCACGTAAGCTCCTCCCCGTGTCGAGGGCCCGCTTTGCTCGTCACCGGAGCTCCCAACATCAGACCAATCATGGAGTCATGAACTTCTTTGAAACTAAGAGCAGCGGAAAACCAAATTGTTATAACCAAGGGAAGATAGATGAGCATATTCAATGTAGGCAATACATACATCAGTTTAATTGAAGAGCACACCATTATATATTAAACGATATTACTTCATGGTGAACAGCATTGCACTACCTTCCGTCGATACGATCAACAAACCACGGATACATGAACATTGATTTTGGTTGACATTATCGTCATGTACTTCCCTCAAAACGCAGCATAACATATTAGTGTTGGAAAAACGCAACATAACAGATCAATATGGTGCTCCTAGACTTGAATTTCACTCCACCCGAAGAAGATGGTGTCCATATACCTATGGAGAACATGAAGGTACATTATCTACCGCAAAACGAAGTTACAGTTTCAAATACATCAAGTTACGTACTGCAGGTTCTGCCTCTTATATATAGCAAGTTCCTAAAACAATTGGTAAACTGGATTCGTTTGAATGTACATTTAGATATGCAATATTATCACATGTTCCTTTTATCACCATGGTATGGCAACACTACAGTCTGCAGTTAAATAAACAGGCAGAAACTGACCTGACGAGATGGAAGCAACCTAGCAGTCCATCCCTCGATCTCCTTGACGCCAACATCAAAGCGGGGACTGATGACTCCACACTTGTTCAGCCTGCCGTTCAACTCAACAACGATCTTGCCAGATATGTGGTCATCCACATACTCAAACTCACCAATGTAACCTGCATAAAAGAGAGGCAGTGAGTAATTTGTTCTCCCTGAGAGTGGCAGACGAAACAAAAGTGAAACAGAACTAACCGTGCTTCTGCATGACGATAAGGAACTTTATGATCACCTTGGAGGAGGGCCTGATCATGATCTTGCTAGCTTACAGAATAACCACCATGAGGTATATAAACAGCATAGTTTTCGTAATTTATCCGCAGTGGCAAGAACAGAGTAACAGTGCAGTAGCTTTTGTTAAAGCCTACAAGTGCTGTGGATTTTGCTAACAGAAATATCAACAGATAAGATAGAGAAGCGCCCTGGATGAACAGTCAGTCTTTCATATCCATCAGCCCGCCTGTTGTGATCTGGAAAACGTGTTGGTGGTCAAGGGAAAGAACTTCTCGACATCTGATCATTGCCAACTTATGTGAAGCTTTCAGTCATGGAGATTAGCAGCTAGAATTAAATTATACATATGATGTGCAAGTCTGAGAAAAGCATTTTTTATCAAGAGCTTAACAACTAGTAACAGTTAAAGCAATGAACAACAAAAGCAGTAAACATGCTTAGAGTAAAAGGATATGGCTTCTCCCTCAGGAAGGTTAGGGGCATCAAAGATCTTGCAGATGCGCTGCTCGCCCTTGCCTTTCCTCAGCATCAACTGGACCGTGGCTGCATGCGTCAGCACGTGGCCTCCCGCTGGTTTTTTGGGGTCAGTTATGAACATACCACCACCTGGATCCGCAATCACTGAAACAAGAACAGAACTTACGGTTTGAGATCCATGAATCTAAGGAACTCTTTCTTGGAACAGACAAGATTAGATTGGAAAACACACCTTGGTTGGTGATGTACACTGTAACATTGAACTCCTCAGCAATCTTTGTAAGGCGGGACAGCATCTGAGCCAGTTTTTGCTGCAGTTCCAGAGCACATACACTTAAGCAAGTATATAAACTGGAAGCTATCGATTATTCACGAGTTGCTTGATCTTTCGACATAGTTAGGTAGTTACAATATTTGCAGCAATGTTATGCCTACCAAGGTCTTCATCTACTCGTTCTTAAATGGATTAAAAGAGCCGTACATTGTCAAGCTCACCTCAGTCCTCTTGTAGAACCAGCAAATGTCTTCGAAATAACTGACCACTGCCAGCGCATTGTGAGCATCAGATGCTTCAAAGTTGTACGTCGTCGGTGGGTTCCTGCGAATGGTGGTTGAGCAACCGTGGCCTTGGGTTTCCTCACGAGCCTAGCATCTGCTGAAGTTAGAGTATCAGAGGAGGAACACAAGAAATTCATTAGAGGAAATCTTGTAACTGAAATTAGAAAGAGTACACAATGCAATCTGTACTACCAGGGACAAGAATCCGATCAAGAGCCGAACATGGATATTCCAAGCCTCGGTGCAACATTAGGGAAATGCCCAAGATCATAAACATGAGGACCTCCACCAGAAATTCTTTGTTTCCTTTATTACCATCCCTATTGAGCAGCTTTATTGCAACGACCTGCAACAGATGCTTCTAACATTTCAGCTCGGAAAGTGTCACAGTCACACCCCATCGCATGATCTAGGACAATCAGAATAAAAAAGATAAACTGGAGTAGCTCGCTAACAGCATAAGTTTCTCAATTCAATGTGGACGTGCATCAGAGAAAAGTTCATAAGCCTAACTGCATCTGGTTATGATGACTGATGAAAATGTATCAATATTAGGGGAGAGTACAAAGTTTGTGTAAATAGAAGGCACTGAAACAATCAGATCTGACAAAGGAGGATTAAAATTATGAAGAAGTGATTATAGTGAACAATCACAATGATACTCGACCAAGTATGAAGATGCTGCTGAAAAAACCTAGTGGTGTTACAGGTCGCCACCTATAAAACTATTACATCTATATTGTTTACTGAAATGAGTGGTTTTACTCTAAAGAAAGGCATTGCCCCAGTTCATCTAAGAAGAATACCAAAAAGTCACACTGACTTAGTGAAGGTTGGGCCTAACACATGGTTACAAGCGTATTAAGAAGAACGCACACTTTACAATCAGTTCAGTCATGCAGATGTCTGGGTGTAAGTGGGCTGGCTACAATGGTGCCATGGCATCTGATTTTGAGGTAGCACCTCTGTATTTTTCGTCATGAAATTTTGAACTCTACAATACCCTCATAGAAGACAAACTAAAAGGAGACTATAAGAAACAACCTAAAACCACAACACTATTCTCCTATGAGGTCGCACAAATATAATGTACGAATGAGCTTGACTTAACAAACTTTTCATAGCTTATCATAAGTTTTATTTCTCAAGCTTCTTTTTAAGGATAAAATTGGAACCACACACAGAGAAACAAGCTTGTCTACATGAAGATAAAGTGAACACTGAACAAAGAAGCCTACAATTTGGAACTAAATATATGACTAAACACTATTATATGATCAAACATAGATTTATGACTCTTTAAGCTTTCGCAAAAAAAAGACTCTTTAAGCAAACGAAAATCAGACTAATATAAACAGTATGAGTGCTACCATAGATATTTTTAGTTAAGACGAGCCTATCTGTTTTGGCGATTTGCACAAAAATAACCCAAAACTGAAAGAAAATCACAGACTGACCCTCCGGCGAAACTATTTCACGGATCTAACCCTTTTGTGTGGCGCCCCTCTCATGGGCGCCACACATGCCCATGTGGCGCCCCTGGCGCTGGCGCCACAGACCCATCCGACGTGGCCCGTCGACGCTGAGCTGGTGACCCCGATCCGACGTGGCAGCACGTGTGGCGCCTCTCTCGCCGGCGCCACACTTTGAAAGTGTGGCGCCCCTGGCAAGGGCGCCACACATCCACTTAAGTTTCGGCCGCGCGCGCGCCCCCAGCCCGACCCTTCTTCTTTCTTTCTTTCTCTTCTCTTCTTCTCTCCCCTGTGGCGTCCGGTTCTCTCTCTCCTCCCTCTCCCCCCACCAAATCCACCACCAAATCGTCAGATCTGTCTGTGGAGATCGTTCCCCATCCATTTGTCAAGGTAATCTCCTTCGAATCTTCTCCATTCATCCATTAATTTCATAGATCGGGCAAGATTTGGACATGAACCCTAGACATGGTTTATTTTTTTTGTGCACTCTATATTGTATTGTTTGTGTTGGAGATGGTAGCCTCATGTATGCATGTGTTTGAACCATAGATTTGTTGAAACCTACATATGAAATTTCACATGTATGTGTATGTACCCTATGTATGTATGTGTATGAACCCACATGTATGCCTAGTATTTGTGATGGAGTAACTCATATTTGTTAGTGGAATGGATCGTAATATGGTTCAAAAATGTAAACATGTAGGATGGCCGGTCCCGGTGGCCGGCGAGGCGGTCGAGGCCGCGGTCCTGGGCGCCCCCGGAGCCGGGGAAGGGGCCGCCGCGGTGGAGTAGCAAGGGCCCCACGGTCACCGTCACCTGCATCTTCCTCGTCTTCGCATGAGGAACGCTGCTTCGAGTTCCTCCTCCGCATCGACGACGACCCACTCGGCATCAAGCGGCTACCGGACAAGTTCGCCGAGTTCGTCGACGGTGTCGAGCCGGCGCACTTGCAGCTACAGGAGGCTAGCTGCAACTTCTGCCGCTGGTCCGTGGAGGTCCTGTTCGACGGGCAGGGCAAGATGTACCTGCACACGGGGTGGGACAAGTTCGCCCGTGACCTCCACCTCGAGCCCGGCTGCCAGCTCACCTTCCTGTACGAGGGGGACGGCGAGATGATCGTCAAGGTGTTCGACGACACCGCCTGCCGCGTGCACTACCACACCGGCGAATCCGGCTCCGACACCGATAGTTAGAACGTCGAGTGTTGTCAACTCTATCTTCGTTGCTTTGTGTTGTTTGAATGCTATCTTAAATTGTATGAAACTATGTGCTACGATGTTAGGTATGATGATGTTATGTCCATGATGTGTGTACGAAATGGCTGTTGATATGATGTGTGTATGACATAGCTTTTGACATGATGGCAGTTTTGTTGGAATATGGTAGGATTTTTCATGGTTTTAACACAAGTCAATGTGTGGCGCCCTTCCCACTGGCGCCACACTGCAATGTGTGGCGCCCCTCCCATCGGCGCCACACATCCATGTCTAATTGCCCAGAACATACTGTAAGAAAAATCGTCTGGGACTTAGCCGTTTTGGCGAGGCTCTTTGTGTGGCGCCGATGCCACGGGCGCCACACTAGCATGTGTGGCGCCGCTGCCACGGGCGCCACACGAAGAGGGTGTCCAAAACGGCTAAGGACTTATCGTCCGGAGCCCCTGGATGTTCTCGACCCAATAGTTCATATAAGTTGGCATGTGTGGCGCCGATGCCACGGGCGCCACACTAGCATGTGTGGCGCCAGTGGGAAGGGCGCCACACATTGACTTGTGTTAAACCCATGAAAAATCCTACCATATTCCAACAGTTTTGACAACAAGAACATTGCACTGAATATGTACCACACATTGACACAGCATAATGGTTCAAATGACAAATAAGGTTCGACGACATCAAGGTTTCAATTACAATAAGGTTCAACGACACGAAGGTTCGAGAAGATCAAGGTTCACACAACATAAAGGTTCGACAACAAGAACATAGCCAAAGGGATATCACTGCGTGGCAAAGGCTCCCTCCCCCCTTGCCTTCTTCTTCTTAGATTCTTCAGCCAATTCTTCCTTCTCCCTTAAGTCACGAGCCAACTGAACGACCGAATCGAAGAAGTGGTGGCGCTCCTCCGTCTTTGCAGCTTCCGCTTGAGCTCTCTCCTCCTTGATGCGTTCAGCCTCCCTAGCCACCTCCTCTACGTGCATCCTATTGGCCCTCTCCCTCGCAATTTGCTCAAGATGGCAGCTCCTCAGGAATTTTATCCGTGCCTCGCGGTCCCGTTCGGCCTTCAGCTTGGCATTCCTCCTCTTGTGGAACAATAGGTATTCCTCATACCCCTTTGCATACGGGCACGCTCGGCCATCTTGTTGTCTTCCTCCTCCTTCTTCTTCCTCTCTAGTTCTTCCTTCTCCTTCTTCCGCACCGTCCTTACCGCCTCCTCCCAAACGGACTCCTCCTTCTCATTGCCCTCCCATGCTCCCTTCCCCTTGGTGGGTTGAGTTGCCATAGCTGTAAACCAAATTGAAAAACCAAAGTTAGTCATGGAATATGAAAATAGAAAGTACAATGCAATTAGTAACTTGGAGACACATACGGATAAGGCCCCGCTAGGTATCGTAGCATACTAGTACCGCGACGGCCACCATGCCGACCTCTACTAAGCCCTACGTGAATCCTTGGTTGCCTTGGAGCTTGTTGCCATTGTGGTTGATGCCTTGAGGCGTATTGCCTTGGAGCTTGTTGCGTAGGAGCTTGTTGCCGTTGGGCTTGTGTGCTTGGAGCTTGTTGCCGTTGGGCTTGTGTGCTTGGGGTTTGTTGGCGTTGGGCTTGTGTGCTTGGAGCTTGTTGCCGTTGGGCTTGTGTGCTTGGAGCTTGTTGGCTTGGAGGAGGTTGTTGCCGTTGGGCTTGTGTGCTTGGAGCTTGTTGGCTTGGAGGAGGTTGACGCGTTTGGCTTGGAGGAGTTTGACGCGGTTGGCTTGGAGCTTGTTGGCTTGGAGCTTGTTGGCTTGGGGTTTGTTGGCTTCGAGGTTGATTTGAGGCTTGTTGGATACTTGATGCTTGACTTGTGCTAGCATCGTTGCCCTTTGATTTTTTGCCGGATGTGCACTTCCTTTTATTGTGGCCCTTACTATTGCATGATCCACAATTAGTTGGCTCGCGAGCCTCTTGAGAACTCGGACTCCCAAACGGTGAGCGGGTTATTGTAGTCGACACGTCTAGTGCGTGCCGCTGTGAGCAAGTGGGAGCAAGCCAAATGAAGCAAAGAGGGCCTCCTACATGTGCATTCACATGTCTTTAGGGACACACGGAAAGCCCGGCCTCCGTGTTGGACACCACCTTGTGTGGTGCCTCCCGGCTCATTCACTTGGTAAACCCATTCAACATTGTCATAACATGTAGCCGTTTGGGAGTCCGCCTTCCTCGCCTGAAATTCCATGAACTCTTCAACCTTCGTAGGGAACTCGCAATTCCTAGCAATTTCCTTCTCCGTTTCATCGGTGTAGTTCTGGAAATAGACATTCAACTTCTCGAATGTGTATTGAATGATTGCCATCACGGGCAATGCACGGACACCCTTCAACACATTGTTGAAGCACTCGGCCATGTTGCTTGTCATTTGAACATATCTCCTCCCATCCTCATCATAAGATCTTGCCCACTTTGAGTTAAATATGAGGTGTCTATGAAGAAACTCTTGACCACCCGCGTTGAGGTCTTTGTGCTTCAGCAAGCCGTTGTATAGGTTTGCGAAGCGGCGCTCAGAGTAAGCGAGGCAACAATCTTGAAGGAGGTCAGACAACTCTTTGCTCTTGCATGCCCGGTAGAAGTTTGCACAAAAATGCCTCATGCACCATCGGTGATGCAAGGGAGCATGCCCGGGAATTGCAAGCTCCACCGCATTGCTTGATGACGATCGGAGATGACACACACTTCCTTTGAGGGTGGTATGACCCTCGCCCTCAATATATGGAAAAACCATTCCCAGTTATCATTGTTCTCAATCTCTACCAATGCAAAAGCCAATGGTACTAAACGGTTGCTCGCATCACTTGCTATTGCCACCAATAGTGTGCCCTTGTATTGCCCGGTCAAGAAGGTACCATCCACGGCTATGAAGGGCCTACAATGTTTGAATGCCCTCGTGCATTGCTCGAATGACCAAAATGCACGGTGAAATTGTAGGATAACGTTGCATAGAAAACAAAAAATTTCCTACCGCGAACACGCAATCCAAGCCAAGATGCAATCTAGAAGACGGTAGCAACGAGTGGATTATCGAGTCTCACCCTTGAAGAGATTCCAAAGCCTACAAGATGAGGCTCTTGTTGCTACGGTAGACGTTCACTTGCCGCTTGCAAAAGCGCGTAGAAGATCTTGATCACGGCGCCACGAACGGGCAGCACCTCCGTACTCGGTCACACGTTCGGTTGTTGATGTAGATGACGTCCACCTCCCCGTTCCAGCGGGCAGCTTAAGTAGTAGCTCCTCTTAAATCCGACAGCACGACGGCGTGGTGTCGGTGGCGGTGGAGAATCCCGGCGGAGCTTCGCTAAGCGTGCGGGGAAGAAGGAGTAGTGGAGCGGCTAGGGTTTGGGGAGAGGGGGGCGCCGGCCATCTAGTGGTGCGGCCACCTTGTGGTTGTTGAGGTGGCCGGCCCCCTCCCCTTGTTCCTCATTATATAGGTGGAAGCCCCAAGTGTTGGACTACAAGTCTCCGAATAAGACCCGAACCCAAAACCTTCCATGTGATAGGGAAACCTACCCAAGGTGGGAATCCCACTTGGGGTGGGATTCCCCCCTTCCATGTGGGGGGGTGGCCGGCCCCCATAGGGGGAGTCCACTTGGGACTCCTCCCCCTCTAGGGTTGGCCGGCCATGGAGGTGGAGTCCCTTTGGGACTCCGCCTTCCATAGTGGTTTCTTCCGGACTTTTCTATAACTTTCTAGAACCTTCCATAGAACCTTCCGGATCATTTTAAATCTCATAAAATGACTTCCTATATATGAATCTTATTCTCCGGACCATTCCGGAACTCCTCGTGATGTCCGGGATCTCATCCGGGACTCCGAACAAATATTCGAACTCCATTCCATATTCAAGTTCTACCATTTCAACATCCAACTTTAAGTGTGTCACCCTACGGTTCGCGAACTATGCGGACATGGTTGAGTACTCACTCCAACCAATAACCAATAGCGGGATCTGGAGATCCATAGTGGCTCCCACATATTCAACGATGACTTTAGTGATCGAATGAACCATTCACATACGATACCAATTCCCTTTGTCACGTGATATTTTACTTGTCCGAGGTTTGATCATCGGTATCACTTCATACCTTGTTCAACCTCGTCTCCTGACAAGTACTATTTACTCGTACCGTGGTATGTGGTCTCTTATGAACTTATTCATATGCTTGCAAGACATTAGACGACATTCCACCGAGAGGGCCCAGAGTATATGTAATAACCCAGAACATAGGAACAATGAAGGGTAGATTTAGAAATGGGATGTGCATTTCATCGCAAAACGGGGGAAATTTTCGCGCCTTATTGCAACTAAACCTAAGAGGGATCGAGGTTCTCTCTCATTTTGCACTTAGGGGGCAATGTGAGTTAGGGAAATTTCGACATGATCTCTTTTGTATCTTGTTACCTTGGGGAATGATTGCATTTGATAAGTGTTAAACATTTAAATATAAACATCACACAATATAAACAATGAATTTGAAATTCAAACACAAGATATAAATTCAAATCACTTTGAATTTCAAAGTGAATATCAAATACAATATTTAATCAAGAATATACACATTACATAATACAAAAGCTCATAAACCAAAACTTGAGCTTTATTGATATGCAACACAAATTACAGAGTCTTTACAATATTCTTGATACAAGAATGGTGACATAATAATCAGAAATAAAAGAAAAGGAAAAATTACAAGTTTATTCTAAACTAAACCTAAACTTAGTGGCTTGAGGATGATCTTCTTGCCATAGCATAATTCAAACCTGCAAAACAAAACAAAGAACAGATACTAACCAGAATACAAGTGTTAGCAAAGTTCAGTTTAGACAGTTAGCAGAAATAACACAAAATGCAGTTTGGACAGTGAAACTGTCACAGCACACTTGTGCTTGTCCAAATTTCTGGACAGCACAAGATAGGCATAGGCAGACCAACACTGAGCAAGTCACAGGGGCTCAAGTTTCACCATATGAAGGCTGTTGCTAGCCAAGCAACAGCAAGGCAATGCAAGGGGTGAGTCATAAAGTAACCAGGCTTGTGTGTCATGGCCAGGGAAGAAGTAGAGACCATATAAATAGCACACAAACCCTAGAACCATGACAGTCGACCACATAAGCAAATCACCAGGTAAGGGTGAAGCAAGAACAAGCACCAGTTCATCCAGTTCATACTCAAGAACAGAAACCAACACACAACCAATTAGCCCCAGGAATCATGGTGACCTGAGAAGCTCAACCAGAAACTGGAGGTGAAGGGCTGTGCACAAAAACCCCCAAGTCTGCATCAACCAAATATTTCACACTAGGAGCTGGAACAAGGTATACCAAGATCCTGGACAGATCCAATGGATCTGATCCATCATATATGCATGATAAATCATGGGAGTGAGCAGATGCTCAAGTGGGTAGATCATCACTTGGTTTTCACCAAGGATTACTGCCAGTCAAAAAGCTACTAAAAATAGAAAGCATCTAGGTACAGATCTTGTACACAGAAACTAGCACACATGCACAGATGCACACAATAGCCAGATCAGATGCACTGATAGCACCAGTAGATGAATTGCAAGGATTAGCAGCCAATAAGACTACACAGTAAATCCTAAGCTATGAACCATCAGTAAACCCTAGATTTTCATCAGGCAAGCATATTGGCATTCATATCTAGTATGATCCCCAAATATGCAAGCAAAGGTTGAGTAGCCACAAGATCCAATTAAATAGGTGAGCAACCAATCAGTAGCAAGGCTACTGAGGTCACATCACACTTAGCATCAATTAAAAGAAAGCCAAACATAGTACATCATTATCCAGGAATGGATTCAGAATCATTTGCTTGCTAAACAATCATGAATAGCCAAATCATTTGCAAGCAAGTCATTTAAATCATTACTGCATAAGCAGTTCATCATAACTTAATTAATACAAGCATGAATTTATCACAGATCCATGCTTAGCACTGACAGCAGCATAATACAAGGCAACACAGTTTAATCACTGCATCATAGCCACTGGAGCAAGTCCAGGTAGCTTGAATGAGCAACAACACAAGTAAGCAACAGTATAGTGATGCTTGAGCATCAGCATCACAAAGAAATTGAATCACTTAGCCACAGAATTAATCAGTAAGCCATCACTGACAATTAATTGATCAAATGGATCAATTGAATCAAGTCAAGCTACACAGGGAAGCTAGCCAACAAGCAAAGAATGATCCAATGGATCACTAGCTTGCATAGGAAGCACATAAGCATATCACAAGCACCACTGGCACACACAAGTGTCACTGATGCATCACAAGTACACCTAGACAAGCAAGCATGATATGCCAGTAAGCACAAGCAAGCCATAATCAAGCATAGCATGGCATAGTAAGCTCAATAAGCAAGCACAGCAGAGCATGGCAAGTACAGAGCATGCTAGGAGCAGCAGATGAGCAAGTAAAGCATGAATCGCAAGCAAAGCAACATGGGCCAGTACCAGTAACTAGTAATTTGGCCATGAGCTTGCAGTATATAGGAGCACAGGAAGATTGAGCAGCAATGGCATAGCTCTGTGTGATCACAGGATCACCAGAGAGCAACAGAGCATGAGGAGGAAGAAGAACAGTAGCAAGGGAGGCGCACAGAAGAGAAGGAGGAGGTGAAGTACTTACTCGCGCCTGGAAGCAGAAGCTAGGGCATGGCGAGGCAGTGCTCGCGCGGCCCTAACAGCTGCAAGTCCAGGGTAGGCGCCGACGTTATGCTGGCGAACCCAAACACGAACCAACACCACCGTAGCGAGCACCTGAGGCGACGGCACGAGTACTGCGAGCAGCACCCGCGCCAGGTCAACCCCAGGAGCGCACCCATCGTCGGCGAGGACGAGCGCTCGCCGGAGATCGTTGAGGCGATTCTTCCCGAGATCCAGAATGGAGGCGATTCGCCAGTAGAGGAAGAGAAGGAGAAAACCACGCGGACAGATCGATAGATCTGCACGCGGCGGTTCTGATTTGGTAGGTGGCTACGGCGGGGAAGCACGGAGCTGGCCGGAGCGAGGCGGCGGCCATGGTGGCGACGCCATCGCCACGGGCGTCGCAGGAGGCTAGGGTTAGAGACGAAGAGTGAGAGAGGGCCGAGTGAGTGAGAGAGGTGGGCCGTTCGGCGCCACCGACCCATGAGGGAATAGCCTTATTGGGCTGTCCTTGGGCTTTAGGTAAATGGGCTGGGCCCAATAGGGGCCAGGGGGCATTTTTGTCTTTTAACAATTAATAAAAGGCCAGAACTTTACCAATTTTTAATAAATAAAATACAACTCTAAAAATCCATTAAAAATTGGATTAATGAATGAAAAATAAATCTTAACAAGAATAAATATGAAATGGAATTTATGAAACAAATTCAAAATTATGAATTTTAAGAATTTAAATAATAACTTGGAATTTTAAACTATTATTTCCTTGTATTTAAAATTCAAGGAAAAATCTCAAATATGTTCAAATACTTATTTTCAAACATTTCAAAATGAAATTCTACTATTCCAAGTCATTTCTTTTGGAAAAGGGTATTTTTCCAAGAAAAATACTATATTCCTTTTTATTCCAAAAACTATAAAGGTAACTCTATGATTCCAAATTATTTTTGGAATGATTAAGGAAAGCACCAAGTAAAATAGCTTTACTTTGAATTGTTGTACTTTGTGTGAATTAAAATAGTTTATACTTTTAAATCAATTGCAAGTTACCGTCAAAGACATAAATCTTAAACTCAACCCTAAATTGATATAACTCAGCGGGGTAAAGGGATTCAACATAAAATAATACATCCATGATTGCATTATTTGGATTTTATAACATTATCCTTACCGGACAATGATGCTTCTTACAGAACCCGAGGTCCAGGTTCCATCAACCGCATTGAACTGCACTATCTCGCAGTCCATAGGCAAGTTCACCCTTGCTCATGTCAACTTGAGTATTTTCTACTACTTTAATGCAAAGTTATATACTTATCATTCCTGCATCGCAAATAAAATATTACTTTCCAACTATGAATATGACTATGTGGTTAGCAATGGAACCATGGTATGTGTTGATATGGTGGAGGTTCCATTGCATGGGTTATATCACCCTAGGATTAAATTACCAATGCCGTCCAGTGATTCTAGCGCCGTACAAACCGCGTTGACCATGAGATCTATAATGGCTCTGGGGAAGCCAGCCGTATCTTTTCCCTTCTGCACGCCAACGGATTGGTAGAGCCGGTGGGGTGTTGGAGGCACTGCCGCAATAGGTTGGGATATCCTTTTAAATCCCCATCCATTAGTGATGATAAGCTCTACCATCTATGAAGGATTGACCGGAGTACACCGTGAGTAAAGCCGTATTATCGGGAGAAGTCTACTGGGGGTGTACGGTTGGACAAAAGGGTGGGTTTGTGTAATGTCCCAGGTTTAGAGACGATCGAGGGGTAGATTTTAGAAAGGGATGTGCATTGCATTGTAATTTACGGGGAAATTTCGCGCTTTTTAACAAAAACTGCATCAAAGGGGGACAGGTTTCTCTCTCAACACTTTACAGGGTTAGGGTTTCGAGAGAGCTATGAACTTGTTCCTACTTAGCTAGATTAGGGTTTTGAGAAGAGAGGGGAGAGTTTGCATCACATCCTTAAGTTGCATGATTGAATTCTAAATTAAGTTGTATGATTGAATTCAAACCAAATTTGAATTTGAATTTCAAATTCAAACATCAAATGGATATCTCATTATTCACACTTGAGCTAATTCAATAAACAATTATAAGTAATCAAGAATTTAAATAGAACAACAATTATAGAAAGCTCATTAAGGAAAATTGAGCTTTATTGATATTCACACAAGATACAATGTCAATTACAATATCCAGAATTGAGATATAAATTTACAACACATTACAAGAATTGGAGAAATAGAAAATTAAAAGAAAAAGAAAAGAAAATTACAAAGTATGAATCTGTTCTAAATACTACAATGTGAATATCAACTAATCTTGAGCTTGATGATCATCATGTCTATTTGATTAACTTTTTGATCCCTGCACACAATCACAAAGAAAGCAAGTTAGGTTAGAAACTAAATGAAAAGGGTGTGGATATGATCAAAGCTGCCGAGCTGATCTTCTCACAGCTCAAGTCCCAAGCCTCTGGTACACACATACACACAGGCAGCACACACAACATGTGTGCATGCACAACAGCACCACACACACAGTGAGTCACCAAAGTGAACTGGTGGAGCTGTCGACCAGGGAAGCAAGGCAGGCTAGGTATAAAACCTTTTCACCAAGCCAAAACCCTAGCAGCTCCATCGGCAGAGTCTCCAGGGTAAGAACACAAGCACAAAGAAGAACAGAAGAACAGCCATCGCTGTTCAACCCGCCTAACTCACCACAACACTGAATCAAGCACCAGAAGATTGCAAGGAGGAGCAGGGCAAGCATCATCACCACACTGAAGAAATCCTCTACACCAACACCCATTTTCTAGGAGCTGGAGTGAGGTATACACAAAAGAACCTGAGCAAACACATGCTTTGCTCATCAATAAGCATACACATGCATCACAGAATCAAAAAAGGGTAGGAAACCCTGGATGTATCATCACTTGGTTGCAAAACCATTTGGTGCCAGCAAATAAAGCAAAGGCTAGAAGGAAAACAACCAAGGGAACACTGGTTGTGTCAACACAGTGACACAACCAGAGAAATCCATCATGGATTTGATCCTAATTAGCCATTCCAAGTCACCAAGCACCTAACAGTCTAGCTACACCATCAGAATGGTAGAAATACAAGTTTCTACCAGTATTGTCAACATCAAAAGGCTTCTGGCAGTCAAACATGATCAGCCAGAAAGCATTTGTCCATGCACAGCAAGCCATAGAAAGGGGAGCTACCCTTGACAAGATCACAAGATCACGCTTGTGGCTACCTCAACCCACACCAACACTTAGAACCACCACATCATCACCGAGAAGGTTCAGGCGGTGGGCTAGGGTACCCAACCAGTGGTTGGCATCCAGCTAGCCCTAACAAATTCATTGAAATGATCATCACTGAATCACAGTTCAAATCATTCATCCATCTATTAAAGCCAGATAAACAGATAAATGAAACAGACAAGCAATTGATGCACCAGGGTCTTGCAAATGATCAAATGGATCATGGCAGGCATCAATTGATGCTTAAGCAAGCAACAGCACACATCAGGCAAAGCCTGTGTGATGCATACACAGCACAGAGTGAGCCCCAGAGAGCCACAGAAAGAAACACAGCAGTTAACTATCAAGCAAATGATGATCAGATGATCATCAGAGCTTGCTAGCTCTTGCTACAGATTGCCATAGCCAAGTACAACAACAGGAATTAACCAGCTACTGAAGAAATCCAACCAAGTCATAACTGAATAAATAGATAACTGAATTAATGACTTTATGATTGTATCCAGAAGCACATCAAAGGCTTGATGAACCACTGGATCAAGATACACAAGTAACACACATAGCATTCATCACTGAAGAATACTATTAAGCCAATAGCAATGCTCAATTGAGCATGCTCATGAGTTTGAGCACAAGAAATAGCACACCATGGCACTGGCACTTGCAAAAATTGCCAGGAATACACACAGTAATCACAGCCAGGGCAAATAGTTGAATACACTTGATGATCTAGCAGTAATAGCATCAAGGACAAGATCACAGAGATAGAATTAAGCAAGAATTGCAAACATAAGCAAGCACAGAGCCTAGGAATCTTGCACAGAATCATGTATAGCATGGCAGGATAGCACAACAGTAGTAACCATGGCAGTAGCAAAGCCAAAGAGATTTACAAGAAGCAAAGACAAAGAGCATAGCAACACAAGCACAGTAGCACATGAACAGGCTAGCAAGGCACAAAGAATAAATAAGATAGTCACGGCAAGCATCTCAACATGGAGATGCAGGCCAGTGGCTGAGCAAGACGAAGAGGATGAGGAGAGAAGTGAGCAGAGCAGACAGGGAGAGTAGGAGGCGATGGATACTCACCGGTGAAGTGAAGCGCAGGGCACGGCCATGGCGGCCACGGCGGCACACGCCGAGGGCGTAGCAGCGCCAGGCCAGGCCAAGCCATGGCGGCGCCACGGCACCAGCACCACCACGGTCAGGCACGGCGGCGCCACGGCATCTGGAGCGTCGGTGGCGACGAGATCGCCACAGCACTCCACGCCAGGCGACCAGAGCGAAGGGGGGCAAGACGAGCAGGCGGTGCTTCACAAATCGCCGCGGTGGATCTGAAGCGCCGTTGAACGGCGGTTCAGATGCGCCATGTCTCGCCGGCGGCGACGGCCAGAGATGGCCGGAACAATTCGGAGAAGACGGCGGCGACGCGGGTGTCGCGAGAGCGTGGGCGAGGGCTAGGGTTTGCGAACGAATGAAGGAGAAGGGGTCGGTGCGACCGACCGAGCCCAAGTGTGGCTCGGGTTAGGGTTAACCACTGGGCTCCACTGGCATGTGGGCCCAGGGGCAATTCAGTCATTTCATAATTCCAATAAATACAGAAACTTTGAAATTATATAAGAAATGTTTAATAGCTCTAAAAAACAATTAAAAATATGAAAATAGATCAGCATAAAATTCTCTATCATAATAAAATACAAAAGTGAATTTTTGAAGACAATTAGGAATAAGTCTTCATTTGATGATTTAAATAATCATTTAAATCACACATATTATTTTCAATAAAGAAAATAATTCCATTAATGCATTTGGACTTTAAAAACACCTTGACAATATTTCAAGGTTGTATTTACCCTAAAGCAAGTATCTCCAAGTTGTTCTTAGTATTAACCTCTCACATGAAATAACAACGACATCGGAAGGGGGGGAACAAACCCTAAAACTGGAATCATGCATAATTGCTTCTTTAACCATTGCCCTTATCGGACAATGATGCTATTTTTCAGAGACAGAGGACAAGGGTCAGTCCACACCATCCAACTGCAAAACTTTGCGGTGTTGTGCAAGTTCATCAGTTGCTCATGTCATTTGAGTATTTCTATCAAATTACTTGCAAAGTATTATGGTTATCACTATTGCATAAAAATCAAAACCACTACTTTCATAACTATGAATATGACTATGTGGTGGGCAATGGAACCATGGATTGTGTTGATATGGTGGAGGTTCCATTGCAAGGGTTATATCCATCTAGGATTAAACAACAAATTTCGCCAGTGATTCCTGTGCCGTAATACCCGTGTTAACCATAAGATCCGGAGTGGGACGGAGTAGTCAAAAGTGTTTCCACCTCTCGTTCATCAACGGATGCTCATTACCGGGTGCTCATGATCTTGCGAGACTTGATGCAGGGGTGGGAACCCGTAGAAGTCCCAACGGTAATGAGGTCTATGATGGGTTGCATCTGCCGGCGTAGGAATGTATGGTAGAGCCCTGCATTGACGTCGTGGTCGGAGTCCACCCTGAAATCTATGGGAATAATGGGGCCGGCGTGGACCCAGGGTCGGAGTATGCAACAAAGGGTGGGTGTTCGAGGTAGCGGAGGAACATGATTGGCTAGACCTTATACCGGGCCTTACACCGAAGGAAGTGTGGACGGGAAAGCTGCCCGGTTGGCACCAAGGTTAAGATCTCTTATGGGTAAAGCAACACACCTCTGCAGAGTGTAAAGAACTGTGACCTATCACTCCCTGTTCCGGGATAAGGAACTGCGAACGCGGCCGGAAAGGAGCTCCATGAAGTTCTAGTAAACCGGTGAAGGCTGACGGACATAGCTCTTTGGAATAAAAGCAATCTCTTGAAGAAATGTTTATCAAAACTTGCATTAGTATTAGATCTTCTGGTCTAATATCGTAGCTAGAGCATTAAACACCTCTTATCTATAATGAACTTGTTGAGTACGCTCGTACTCATACCACTCTTAAATCCCATGCTTAGATTGTCTGAATCGTCTGGAGGAGGACTACGACAACAATGAAGGAGCCGAGATCATCGGCTATGAAGAACCAGACCTCTCTGGAGGTATAGAAGGCGTAGACTACCTCATCGTCTACGGATCCGGGGAGGCTTCCGGAGGAGATCAATCCTAGAGACATCCAGTAGTAGTCGTAACCGAGCAGCCCGAACTCTTAGTATTTAGCTGCTCGAGGAAATAAATGTATAACTTAATGAGACTCTTATATTGTAAGCTAAGTTGGGTTCGCCTCGAACCCAGGAGTATTCCTCTTAGGACCCAAGAGGAGCTCCAAGACAACATGTGTATGATATTTGTAATAATAAATGAATGAGTTATGGGCCTGATATGTTCTGTTGTACTACTCTGAGGGATGTAATATTTGCGGAATGGTACTTCGTGAATGTTATATCAACGACTGGCATACTACAACATGCAGTGGTATGCAGGGTCACCACAGTTGGTAAAGTGTGGACGGGAAAGCTGCCCGGTTGGCACCAAGGTTAAGATCTCTTATGGGTAAAGCAACACACCTCTGCAGAGTGTAAAGAACTGTGACCTGTCACTCCCTGTTCCGGGATAAGGAACTGCGAACGCGGCCGGAAAGGAGCTCCATGAAGTTCTAGTAAACCGGTGAAGGCTGACGGACATAGCTCTTTGGAATAAAAGCAATCTCTTGAAGAAATGTTTATCAAAACTTGCATTAGTATTAGATCTTCTGGTCTAATATCGTAGCTGGAGCATTAAACACCTCTTATCTATAATGAACTTGTTGAGTACGCTCGTACTCATACCACTCTTAAATCCCATGCTTAGATTGTCTGAATCGTCTGGAGGAGGACTACGACAACAATGAAGGAGCCGAGATCATCGGCTATGAAGAACCAGACCTCTCTGGAGGTATAGAAGGCGTAGACTACCTCATCGTCTACGGATCCGGGGAGGCTTCCGGAGGAGATCAAGCCTAGAGACATCCAGTAGTAGTCGTAACCGAGCAGCCCGAACTCTTAGTATTTAGCTGCTCGAGGAAATAAATGTATAACTTAATGAGACTCGAACCCAGGAGTATTCCTCTTAGGACCCAAGAGGAGCTCCAAGACAACATGTGTATGATATTTGTAATAATAAATGAATGAGTTATGGGCCTGATATGTTCTGTTGTACTACTCTGAGGGATGTAATATTTGCGGAGTGGTACTTCGTGAATGTTATATCAACGACTGGCATACTACAACATGCAGTGGTATGCAGGGTCACCACAGTTGGTATCAGAGCAAAAGCTTTGACCTTAGGTTGGAACCTAGTAAATGGGACCAAACGTTAGAAGTCAAATAGGACTAGTAAAGAATTCTCTAAAAATATGGTGTATATTCAATTGAGAATACAACAATCATATCTTTTAGTGCGATAATTCTTTATTATCTCTATTATGATGCATTATTACTAATCTTATAATCTTTCTATTTCTACAGCCAACGTGGCAAGTTCACGTCCCGGACGAAACGTGAAAGTGATGGATTCCACACTGAGTGAATACGAAGGAGGACTTGCAGATATTCTACGAGCCATGTTACTTGAATTTGGGTGTGATCCCCAGATCCAAGTAAAGAAATACATGTACTATGATGGTACTGTATTGGCTAAGTGTAGGGTAGGACTGCGACTTCCCGAATCTCTGGGAATGAGCGTAGTCATGCCAGCAGGGGAAGCCAGGACTATCAACATAGCCTATCATATAGCTGTTATGAGAGCCATAACCGACATTCGAGAACATAAGACGAAAGAGCTTATGGGTTCCGAATTCTCCCATATTCCTCATAATCAGGAGGAAGAAGATCCCATGCTTAACCACTACAAATATGCAAAACGCAAACCCATAGCAGCTGCAAAATATATGGATAATAGCCGCAACTTCATATCTTTACTCTTTCAGTTGAACCATCATCTGACGGGAGCAATTGATACGATGCTAGAGGAGTTTACTGAACCCAAGGAGGAGATTAGGGGGAAAGAACCTATGGAGAATGTGGTGCACACACCAGTTTACTTAGCTGGTGACTACATTAGTATTGATCCTCTTGAGCGTGAAACTACACCAGTTATACCTGGGAACTATCTGGGTAGTTCCTATGGGGGATACGAGGGCGGAGAGGAATCCGGAAACAATCAGCGTTCCGAGACTCCTATAGAAAATTCCACGGGTTGGCATTGGGGATCTGATACGGGAACTCATAGTACTTCTGTGTATTATGATGGGGAGATGAATGATGACGCCACAACCCAGAACCAGAGTTATCCTAGTAATGAAGGAGTTGATGGAGGGTATCCGACACAGGTTGAGTCGAGTACGAGTGTTGGAAACATCTATGGTGGAGCTACAGGGGAGTACACCCGATGGGTGGACTATGATGCACTTAACGATCAGTTTGTGAACACTGATTTCTCCCTAGGATCATCATCTGATTCGGATTACCAGCCAACGGGGAGACCTTATGTTCCAGGGTCTATCAGAAGGACAACACGTTCGACCGGATGGAAGCCTGGGATGTACCGGGAGTGAAGATCGGCTAGAGTCCACCAAGGGAGGCGAGGCTATAATACACAAGTACCACGTGTATTATAGTATGTAATATTTGTATAAATTTGTACATATACTTTAATAAGTGAGTTTGCATACTCACATCGACTTGAGTATTGTAATAAGACCACTTAAGTATGTATATACAGGGTATATGTTTTGTATGATTTGGATTTGCTTCTTGATTTCCATTGCGTGACTAGTTCTGTGCACAAAGTTGAGCTCAGAAAACTTGCGCATGGAGTAATTATGAGTATCATCTTGTGTTGCAGAACTAGGGGGTTATGTCGGGAGCGTTAGGAGAGGAGACCGAAGCGCAGCGCATGGAGCGTGAAGCAAAACAAAAGGAAGAGGCTGAGGGAGCAGCCAGAGATCAGTTTCCACCACCACCACCCATGACGCAGCAGAATTTCATACAGTACATGCAGCTGGTGGAGGAAAGACAACGTGTTACGTTGGAGCAGCAGAACAAATTCTTTCAAGAGCTGCTGCAACAGAACCGGGTGGAGAGACCCGAGAATCCGGGAGTCACCTTAGCAGACTTCCAGAACACCAAGCCTATATCTTTCGCATACGCGCCCGAGCCAATGGACGCGGAAGATTGGCTTATGGATACTGAGCGAAAGCTCAATACCGTTGGATGTAACGACCAAGAGAAGGTTCGTTATGCTACTCATCTGCTGTGTGGACCTGCCGCATCATGGTGGGACAATATCGTAGCCGTTTATCCGGCTGGAAAGGTATTTACCTGGGAGGAGTTCACGAGGAAGTTCAGGGAATCCAATGTCCCTGAAAGTATTGTGGAGCTGAAGCGTCGAGAATTTGAAAGTCTCGAGCAGAAGGACAAGGCAATCCTGACTTATGTTAGGGAATTCTCCAAGCTGTCCCGGAACGCCGTTGAGGAAGTCAACACTGAGGACAAGAAAAAGAAGAGGTTTCTGAGGGGGTTAAGTCCCCAGTTCAAGGTACAGCTCCGTATGATGAGAGCAACGGAGTTTCAAGAGTTGGTGGATGCTGCCATCACTCTGGAAGATGATTTTAAACAACTGCAGGAGGAGAAAAGGAAAAAGGCCAAGTTTGAGCCTAAGAGGTTTGTTAGTAACAAGCCTAATAGCAGCTTGAGTTTCAAGCCCAGATACAACAACAACAACAACAACAACAACAACAACAACAACAACAACAACAACAACAACAACAACAGCAACTACTACGGTAGTAGGAAGAACCAAGCATTCCAAACTGCAAATCAAATAGTTTGCAGAAGCTGTGGAGGTACGGGGCATTTCTCCAAGGACTGTAAGAAGCCCAGGATCATTTGCTTCGGGTGCCGTGAGGAAGGACACATGCTTAGGGATTGCCCTAAGAATAAGAATAAAGGAGGTCAATCTGGAGGGGGAGCAAGCCGAGGAGGAAATAACGGAGGGAACTGGAAGAATAAGAAGCCCTTCGGCAAGCTGAACTGCACTAGTCTGGAGGAGGTGGTCAACTCCGATCAGGCGGTGATAGGTACGCTCCAGATACTCACTCATCCTGGCAAAGTACTTTTTGATACTGGTGCAACTACATCATTCATTTCTCAACAATTCATCATCAAACATGGGATTAGTTGCACTAAGTTAGATACACCCACAACTATACTTTCCGCGGGAGGAACGATAGTAGTAACCCATACCAAACAAAAACAAGTCATCATGATCAATAAGTGCGCGTTTGACGCGGACCTGTTCATTCTACCGATGAAGGACATTGATGTCATTCTTGGTATGAACTGGTTAGAAGCTAATGGAGCATTGATCGACTGTGTGAACAAGACAGTATCTTTGAAAAGCCCCGATGGAAGTAGAATGATTTATCAAGGCGACAAACATACATAGATTGAAGTGGAGCTACAGCTGAACAGCATGAAGGAGGTGAAATTAGAGGATATACCTGTAGTAAATGAATTCCAGGATGTATTTCCTGCGGAATTACCTGGTATGCCACCAGATAGGGAGATAGAATTCACTATCGACCTAATTCCAGGAACAGCTCCGATTGCTAAGGCACCATATAAGATGGGGCCCAAGGAGTTGAAAGAACTTAAGGAGCAACTGGATGACTTGGAACAAAAAGGATTTATTCAAGAAAGTGTTTCACCATGGGGATCACCTGTGATCTTCGTGGATAAAAGGGATGGAGGAAGAAGGATGTGCGCAGACTACAGGAACCTGAACAACGTCACAATCAAGAACAAGTATCCACTTCCAAGAATACAAGATCTATTTGATCAAGTTAGAGGCGCGGGAGTCTTTTCCAAGATTGATCTAAGATTCGGTTATCACCAGATAAAGATCAAGAAGGAAGACGTTCCGAAAACTGCCTTTGTCTCAAGGTATGGACATCATGAATACCTTGTAGTGCCTTTTGGATTAACCAATGCCCCAACAATATTCATGAATCTCATGAATAAGATCTTCATGCCATATCTAGACAAGTTTGTCATCGTATTCATCGATGATATCTTGATATATTCCAAGAACAAGGCCGAACATGCTGAACATTTGAGGTTAGTGTTGCAAACACTAAGGGAACATCAACTCTATGCCAAATTTAGCAAGTGTGAATTTTGGCTAGATCAAGTGGAATTCCTTGGTCATGTTATTAGTAAAGATGGAATAGCTGTTAACCCGAGTAAGGTAGCAGCAGTTCTAGAATGGGAAGCACCCAAGACTGTCAAGGAAATCCGAGGATTCCTAGGAATGGCAGGATATTATCGGAGATTTATTGAAGGATTCTCTAAGATAGCAGGACCAATGACAAAGCTGTTAAGGAAGAACACACCATTCGTGTGGTCAGAGGAGTGTGAGAAGAGTTTTCAAACTCTGAAGGAGAAACTCACCACGGCACCGGTGTTAGCAGTTCCGGAAGTTGGCAAGGATTACACCATGTACTGTGACGCATCCAAACATGGATTGGGTTGCGTACTCATGCAAGATCGGAATGTGATATCTTATGGATCGAGGCAACTCAGACGTCATGAAGTGAATTATCCAACACATGACTTGGAATTAGCAGCAGTTGTATTTGCACTCAAAACTTGGAGACATTTTCTTTATGGAGCCAAGTGTGAGCTCTATACAGATCATAAGAGTCTCAAATATTTCTTCACTCAGAAGGAACTCAACATGAGGCAGAAAAGATGGCTTGAGCTAATCAAGGATTATGATCTGACAATCAATTACACTCCAGGGAAGGCCAATGTTGTAGCAGATGCCTTGAGCAGGAAGAGTACCGGCGGAGTGGAACAAGAAATCTCACCGGAGTTGAGGAAGGAAATAAGTCAAGCCCAAATACAACTTTGGGAGAAGGAAGCACATGAAGGATTATCGGCGTTGCAAGTAGCCGATGAGTTAAATGTCAACCTGAAGAATGAGATAATGATGGGTCAGCTGGACGATCCATTTATCGTTGAGGAGATGAGAAGAATAGATGAAGGAAGACCATCAGAATTTCACCGCGGAGAATCTGGATCATTATGGTGCCAGAAGAGAATTTGCGTTCCGGATATTGCTGAAATTAAGGAAGTAATACTCCGGGAAGCTCATCAAACACCATATTCCATACACCCGGGAAGTACAAAGATGTACATGGATCTAAAGGAACTATTCTGGTGGAATAACATGAAGAGAGAGATAGCACAATATGTGGCGGAATGCCATACCTGCCAGAGAGTGAAGGCTGAACACCAGAGTCCGGCAGGAAAGTTACAACCTTTACCTATTCCAGAGTGGAAATGGGAGGAAATAGGGATGGATTTCATCACCGGACTACCCATGTCTAATAAAAAGAAGGACATGATATGGGTAATCATGGACCGGTTGACAAAGAGCGCCC
The DNA here is from genome assembly GCF_019359855.2 of Lolium perenne. Lineage (NCBI taxonomy): Eukaryota > Viridiplantae > Streptophyta > Magnoliopsida > Poales > Poaceae > Lolium > Lolium perenne. The sequence goes on along the minus strand of NC_067247.2, from coordinate 12,416,282 downwards.
ACTTCTTAGCGGTAAATCAGCAGGATAAAGGAGAGAAACTCATCGATCTTTACATCAAAGAGATCGTGAGTAAGCATGGAGTGCCTAAGAAGATAGTGTCGGATCGAGGATCCGTGTTCACATCAGCATTCTGGAGGCAACTACACGAAGCTTTAGGATCCAAGTTGGACTATAGTACCGCTTACCATCCCCAGACAGGTGGACAAACCGAGAGAACCAACCAGATCTTAGAGGATATGCTTAGGGCTTGTGCCCTAGACTTCGGAGGATCATGGGAGGAGCACTTACCACTAGCAGAGTTTTCATATAACAATAGTTACCAAAGCAGCATCAAGATGGCACCATTTGAAGCTCTGTATGGAAGGAAGTGTAGATCACCGATATGTTGGTATGAAGCCAGAGCAAGCAAAGAGTTCAACCCTGATTATGTCAAGGAAAAACAACAAATCATTGACATTATCAGAGATAGGCTCAAGATAGCCCAAAGTCGACAAAAGAGTTATGCCGATCAGAAGAGGAGAACATGGGAGCCACGAGTTGGAGACATGGTATATCTTAAGGTAAGCCCGATGAAAGGACTCCAGAGGTTTGGAGTAAAAGGAAAGCTCAGTCCTAGGTACATCGGACCTTTCAAGATTTTGAGTCAAAACCGAGGATTAGCCTTTGAATTGGAATTACCGGGAAGGTTATCTCAGGTTCACAATGTATTCCATGTGTCACAACTCAGGAAATGCTTAAAGACCCCAGATGAGCCAGTATCACATGCTGAGCTCGAGTTACAACCAGATTTGACTTACATTGAGAAACCAGCCAAGATTCTCGAGGAGAGCTGGAAACAACTCAGAAATAAAGCTATCAAATACTGCAAGATACAATGGAAGCATAACCCCGAGAGGGAAGCTACCTGGGAAAAGGAGGAAGACCTGAGGAAAACATACCCCGAACTCTTCAGGTATTACAACCACAACTTCGGGATGAAGTTTTCTTTAAGGGGGAAAGGCTGTAATGTCCCAGGTTTAGAGACGATCGAGGGGTAGATTTTAGAAAGGGATGTGCATTGCATTGTAATTTACGGGGAAATTTCACGCTTTTTAACAAAAACTGCATCGAAGGGGGACAGGTTTCTCTCTCGACACTTTACAGGGTTAGGGTTTCGAGAGAGCTATGAACTTCTTCCTACTTAGCTAGATTAGGGTTTTGAGAAGAGAGGGGAGAGTTTGCATCACATCCTTAAGTTGCATGATTGAATTCTAAATTAAGTTGTATGATTGAATTCAAACCAAATTTGAATTTGAATTTCAAATTCAAACATCAAATGGATATCTCATTATTCACACTTGAGCTAATTCAATAAACAATTATAAGTAATCAAGAATTTAAATAGAACAACAATTATAGAAAGCTCATTAAGGAAAATTGAGCTTTATTGATATTCACACAAGATACAATGTCAATTACAATATCCAGAATTGAGATATAAATTTACAACACATTACAAGAATTGGAGAAATAGAAAATTAAAAGAAAAAGAAAAGAAAATTACAAAGTATGAATCTGTTCTAAATACTACAATGTGAATATCAACTAATCTTGAGCTTGATGATCATCATGTCTATTTGATCAACTTTTTGATCCCTGCACACAATCACATAGAAAGCAAGTTATGCCAAGTGGCATAGCCACTTGGCAGGTTAGAAACTAAATGAAAAGGGTGTGGATATGATCAAAGCTGCCGAGCTGATCTTCTCATAGCTCAAGTCCCAAGCCTCTGGTACACACATACACACAGGCAGCACACACAGCATGTGTGCATGCACAACAGCACCACACACACAGTGAGTCACCAAAGTGAACTGGTGGAGCTGTCGACCAGGGAAGCAAGGCAGGCTAGGTATAAAACCTTTTCACCAAGCCAAAACCCTAGCAGCTCCATCGGCGAGTCTCCAGGGTAAGAACACAAGCACAAAGAAGAACAGGAAGAACAGCCATCATTGTTCAACCTGCCTAACTCACCACAACACTGAATCAAGCACCAGAAGATTGCAAGGAGGAGCAGGGCAAGCATCATCACCACACTGAAGAAATCCTCTACACCAACACCCATTTTCTAGGAGCTGGAGTGAGGTATACACAAAAGAACCTGAGCAAACACATGCTTTGCTCATCAATAAGCATACACATGCATCACGAGAATCAAAAAGGGTAGGAAACCCTGGATGTATCATCACTTGGTTGCAAAACCATTTGGTGCCCGACAAATAAAGCAAAGGCTCGAAGGAAGACAACCACGGGAAGACTGGTTGTGGCAACACAGTGACCCAACCAGAGAAATCCATCATGGATTTGATCCTAATTAGCCATTCCAAGTCACCAAGCACCTAACAGTCTAGCTACACCATCAGAATGGTAGAAATACAAGTTTCTACCAGTATTGTCAACATCAAAAGGCTTCTGGCAGTCAAACATGATCAGCCGTAAAGCATTTGTCCATGCACCGCAAGCCATAGAAAGGGGAGCTACCCTTGACAAGATCACGACGCTGTGGCTACCTCAACCCACAGCCAACACTTAGAACCACCACATCATCACCAGAAAGGTTCAGTAGTGGGCTAGGGTACCCAACCAGTGGTTGGCATCCAGCTAGCCCTAACAAATTCATTGAAATGATCATCACTGAATCACAGTTCACATCATTCATCCATCTATTAAAGCCAGATAAACAGATAAATGAAATAGACAAGCAATTGATGCACCAGGGTCTTGCAAATGATCAAATGGATCATGGCAGGCATCAATTGATGCTTAAGCAAGCAACAACACACATCAGGCAAAGCCTGTGTGATGCATATACAGCACAGAGTGAGCCCCAGAGAGCCACAGAAAGAAACACAACAGTTAACTATCAAGCAAATGATGATCAGATGATCATCAGAGCTTGCTAGCTCTTGCTACAGATTGCCATAGCCAAGTACAACAACAGGAATTAACCAGCTACTAAAGAAATCCAACCAAGACATAACTGAATAAATAGATAACTGAATTAATGACTTTATGATTGTATCCAGAAGCACATCAAAGGCTTGATGAACCACTGGATCAAGATACACAAGTAACACACATAGCATTCATCACTGAAGAATACTATTAAGCCAATAGCAATGCTCAATTGAGCATGCTCATGAGTTTGAGCACAAGAAATAGCACACCATGGCACTGGCACTTGCAAAAATTGCCAGGAATACACACAGTAATCACAGCCAGGGCAAATAGTTGAATACACTTGATGATCTAGCAGTAATAGCATCAAGGACAAGATCACAGAGATAGAATTAAGCAAGAATTGCAAACATAAGCAAGCACAGAGCCTAGGAATCTTGCACAGAATCATGTATAGCATGTCAGGATAGCACAACAGTAGTAACCATGGCGAGCAAAGCAGCAGATTTACAAAGCAGCAAAGACAAGAGCATAGCAACACAAGCACGAGCACATGAACAGGCTAGCAAGGCACAAGAATAAACAAGATAGTCACGGCAAGCATCTCAACATGGAGATGCAGGCGAGTGCCTGAGCAAGACGAAGAGGATGAGGAGAGAAGTGAGCAGAGCAGACAGGGAGAGTAGGAGGCGATGGATACTCACCGGTGAAGTGAAGCGCAGGGCACGGCCATGGCGTCCACGGCGGCACACGCCGAGGGCGCAGCAGCGCCAGGCCAGGCCAAGCCACGGCGGCGCCACGGCACCAGCACCACCACAGTCAGGCACTGTGGCGCCACGGCATTTGGAGCGTCGGTGGCGACGAGATCGCCACGGCACTCCACGCCAGGCGACCAGAGCGAAGGGGGGCAAGACGAGCAGGCGGCGCTTCACAAATCGCCGCGGTGGATCTGAAGCACCGTTGAACGGCGGTTCAGATGCGCCATATCTCGCCGGCGGCGACGGCCGGAGATGGCCGGAACAATTCGGAGAAGACGGCGGCGACGCGGGTGTCGCGAGAGCGTGGGCGAGGGCTAGGGTTTGCGAACGAATGAAGGAGAAGGGGTCGGTGCGACCGACCGAGCCCAAGTGTGGCTCAGGTTAGGGTTAACCACTGGGCTCCACTGGCATGTGGGCCCAGGGGCAATTCAGTCATTTCATAATTCCAATAAATACATAAACTTTGAAATTATATAAGAAATGTTTAATAGCTCTAAAAAAATAATTAAAAATATGAAAATAGATCAGCATAAAATTCTCTATCATAATAAAATACAAAAGTGAATTTTTGAAGACAATTAGGAATAAGTCTTCATTTGATGATTTAAATAATCATTTAAATCACACATATTATTTTCAATAAAGAAAATAAGTCCATTAATGCATTTGGACTTTAAAAAACACCTTGACAATATTTCAAGGTTGTATTTACCCTAAAGCAAGTATCTCCAAGTTGTTCTTAGTATTAACCTCTCACATGAAATAACAACGACATCGGAAGGGGGGGAACAAACCCTAAAACTGGAATCATGCATAATTGCTTCTTTAACCATTGCCCTTATCGGACAATGATGCTATTTTTCAGAGACAGAGGACAAGGGTCAGTCCACACCATCCAACTGCAAAACTTTGCAGTGTTCAGGCAAGTTCATCAGTTGCTCATGTCATTTGAGTATTTCTATCAAATTACTTGCAAAGTATTATGGTTATCACTATTGCATAAAAATCAAAACCACTACTTTCATAACTATGAATATGACTATGTGGTGGGCAATGGAACCATGGATTGTGTTGATATGGTGGAGGTTCCATTGCAAGGGTTATATCCATCTAGGATTAAACAACAAATGTCGATGATTCTTGTGCCGTAATACCCGTGTTAACCATAAGATCCGGAGTGGGACGGAGTAGTCAAAAGTGTTTCCACCTCTCGTTCATCAACGGATGCTCATTACCGGGTGCTCATGATCTTGCGAGACTTGATGCAGGGGTGGGAACCCGTAGAAGTCCCAACGGTAATGAGGTCTATGATGGGTTGCATCTGCCGGCGTAGGAATGTATGGTAGAGCCCTGCATTGACATCGTGGTCGGAGTCCACCCTGAAATCTATGGGAATAATGGGGCCGGCGTGGACCCAGGGTCGGAGTATGCAACAAAGGGTGGGTGTTCGAGGTAGCGGAGGAACATAATTGGCTAGACCTTATACCGGGCCTCACACCGAAGGAAGTATGGACGGGAAAGCTGCCCGGTTGGCACCAAGGTTAAGATCTCTTATGGGTAAAGCAACACACCTCTGCAGAGTGTAAAGAACTGTGACCTGTCACTCCCTGTTCCGGGATAAGGAACTGCGAACGCGGCCGGAATGGAGCTCCATGAAGTTCTAGTAAACCGGTGAAGGCTGACGGACATAGCTCTTTGGAATAAAAGCAATCTCTTGAAGAAATGTTTATCAAAACTTGCATTAGTATTAGATCTTCTGGTCTAATATCGTAGCTAGAGCATTAAACACCTCTTATCTATAATGAACTTGTTGAGTACGCTCGTACTCATACCACTCTTAAATCCCATGCTTAGATTGTCTGAATCGTCTGGAGGAGGACTACGACAACAATGAAGGAGCCGAGATCATCGGCTATGAAGAACCAGACCTCTCTGGAGGTATAGAAGGCGTAGACTACCTCATCGTCTACGGATCCGGGGAGGCTTCTGGAGGAGATCAAGCCTAGAGACATCCAGTAGTAGTCGTAACCGAGCAGCCCGAACTCTTAGTATTTAGCTGCTCGAGGAAATAAATGTATAACTTAATGAGACTCTTATATTGTAAGTTAAGTTGGGTTCGCCTCGAACCTAGGAGTATTCCTCTTAGGACCCAAGAGGAGCTCCAAGACAACATGTGTATGATATTTGTAATAATAAATGAATGAGTTATGGGCCTGATATGTTCTGTTGTACTACTCTGAGGGATGTAATATTTGCGGAATGGTACTTCGTGAATGTTATATCAACGACTGGCATACTACAACATGCAGTGGTATGCAGGGTCACCACAGTTTGCAGTCGCGGAGAAGGCGGTGTGGGCTTGGATCTTTATACCTGGCCTCACACCAAAGGAAGTGTGAATGGGGGCAAGTCCCTGCGGATGGCAAAAAGGGTGAGATCTCTTGTGGGAAAAGTAACGCACCTCTGCAGAGTGTATCAAATTGTGGCTGTCACTCCTTGTTCCAGGAAGGGAATTGCGAACGCGGCAGGAAAGGAACTCCACGAAGTTCTAATCAACCTGTGAAGACTGACGGGCATAGTTTTCATAATAAAATCAACCTTTTGAAGAAATGATTTCAAAACATGCATTGACCTGCGATTTCCTGATCAATGGTCGTAGCTAGTGCATCAAACACCTTTTTACTCTTTTAGAACTTGCTGAGTACCCCTGTACTCACTTTCTTTCGACACCCTTGCTAGACTGTGATCCGGAAGTGGAGGCTATCAATGATGGAGCACTAGAAGGAAGTTACGAGCTGGTCTACGAAGAACCTGATCTTACCGACGGAGTGGAAGGCGTAGACTATGGGATAGTCTACGGACCAGATGACACGGAGGTGGAGGAGTAGTAACATACCCTAGCATCATAGAGCCGAGCAATGTAAAACTTACCTAAATAAGTTGTTGAGCTCTCTTTATATTTAGTTATGAGTTGTAATCGTACTTAAGTAGTATCTTAGGATGTTCTCATAGGACCTGTGAGAATATCAACTTGTAAGACAATGTTTGTAATAATGTATGGAGTGTTATGACCTGCAATGTTTCTGTTGTACCACTCTGAGGGATATGGCAATTTGTGAAGAAGTCCCTTCACAAAGATCATATCAACGACTTGTATACTACAACATGCAGTGGTATGCTGGGTCACCGCAGCTGGTATCAGAGCAAATGTTGCGACCTTAGGTTGGAAAAACTTAGTATAGGGAAGAAACCTGTAGGAGTCTAGTAGAAATAGTAAAGGATTCTCTAGAAATATGGTGATTATTCACTTGAGAATAGCAAAACCATATATTTTAGTGCGATAATTCTTTATTATGGCTATTATGATGCATTATCACTACTAATATTCTGCTTTTGTATACAGCCGTAATGGCGAACACTTTTCCTAAGAGGACTTTGAGGAAGGTTGAGGGATGGCTCGGTGATTATGATGGACCAATCACAGCTCTCCTGTGTGGGATGCTGAAGGAACTTCATTGTGAACCACGGATACCTGTTATCAAGTATATCTACTATGATGGGGAAATCCTAGCCAAGTGCAGAGTATCGGTCCAATTACCGACAAAACTGCTGATGAGTCGTGTAATGCCGTACGGAGAAGCCAAAACCATCACCACAGCCTACCACATGGGCCTATTCAAGGCAATCCTTGAGATAAGGCAGCACAAGTCAGTAGAACTGCTATGTTCAGAGTTTTCTCATATACCTCATGCCGAGGAAGATGAGGATCCCACTCTGAATCATTTGGTGTTAGCACGCAGAAGTCCTGAAGCTGCAGCACAGCACATGGATAGCTGTAAGTCTTTATTGACCACGATGTACCTTTTACACATGAAGATGAGAGGTGAGATTGACCACATGCTAGCTGAGTTCACGAACCCTGATAAAGTCCAAACTCGGATGCGTGATTTGAGGGCACAACCACAACATACTACACCTTTCTTTAGCTTAGACAGCTATGTAGATTTGAGTGACCAGTTGTCCCATAAAGATCCACTCACACCCAACTTTGTTCCACACTATCCACATGTGTCAGCATCATATGAATCTGGATATGGGGGAGATGATTCCAGGAACCTAAACTGCTCGGAGTCACCGATCGAGAATTCGACTGGTTGGCGTTTCGGGGAACCATTTGGAGATGAAGGAGAACCCATCACTTGTGAGTCAGAGGATGAAGGAGGCGCGGTTAACCAGAATGTTAACCAAAGCTTTGGGCAGGAAGAGAAAGATACCAACTCCATTTCTTTAGACTTGGAGATGGGATTACCTAAAACATCCCAGTACGTCGTAGGTGAGAGTTCTGGAACCAAGAAAAAGAAGAAGAAGAAGTTGAGGGGTCAAGTGAATAGGAATCCTCCATGGATGGCAGAAGAAGATGAGCTGTATCCCACTGGGGATACATATGAGTCTTTATCCAGTTACTTTGGCATGACAGATCTCTGTCTCGGCACTTCGTCCGATTCAGACTACATACCTACGGGAAGGACCTTCATTCCGGACGGTGTTCGGAAGACAAACCGCTGTACCGGATGGACCCCAGGGATGTACGCGGAGGCGAGTTATGATGACGAGGAGTAGAGCTCCAAGGAAGAATAAAGTAATCTAGGTGGTATTGTAATAGAACGTATTTTAAATTCCCGTTGGCTTGGGCTTTGAGCCAAATAAGTGGTTTATATGTACCACATGTAATATAAGTTTGTGTGTGTGTTATGTATTATACAAAGTATATGCATAATAAATGTTTGTTTTGTATTTGCTTCTTGATTTCATTGTGTGACTAGTTCTGGGCATTGAGTTGAGCTCAGAAAGCATTTGCATGGTGTAATTATGAGTAATCGCTCTTTGTTACAGGACTAGGGGGAAATGGCGTTAGTAGAAACCGAAGAGGCTCGCAGAGAGCGGGAAGCAAGAGAAAAAGAGGAGGCAGATGCATCAGCTAGAGCAGAGAATGCACCACCACCACCACATCCAATGATGCACCCAGACTTCCAACAGTATATGAGGGCAATGGAGGAAGATAGGAGGCGTTACCAGGAAAGCCAGAGCAAGAACATGCAAGATTTCTTTACCCACGTCATCAATGATAGGGGTAATGAAGGCAAGGGAGTAACTCTATCAGACTTCCAAAATGCAAGACCACTACCGTTTACATCAGCTCCAGAACCAATGGACGCTGAAGATTGGCTTACGGATACGGAACGGAAGCTGAAGACCGTTGGTTGCAACGATGAGGAGAAGATTAGATACACTACTTATCTGTTGTCAGGACCAGCAGCGTCATGGTGGGAGAATCTTGTAGCAGTACACCCTCCAGATAAGGTGTTCACCTGGGAGGAGTTCAAGAAGAAGTTCCGGGAGGCTCATGTTCCGGACAGCGTGGTGGAGCTGAAGAAGAGGGAGTTTGACGAACTACGACAAAATACTGCACCCATCATGCAGTATGTTCGGGATTTCAACAGGCTATCCAGGTATGCACCTGAGGATGTAGATACGGAGGAGAAGAGGAAGAAGCGGTTCATGAAGGCATGAATCCATACATGAAGATGCAACTGAGGTTGGCACGGACTGCCGAATTCCAGGAACTGATTGACTCGGCAATCACTTTCGAGGATGATTACAGGCAAGTCCAAGAGGACAGGAGGAAGAGGGCTCGTATCGAGCCAAGGAAGTACCCAATCAGTAAACCAACACCTGATCGGAGTTTCAAACCCCGATATCGACCTACTACTGGTAATCAATACAACCGGGAGCTCAGAGTCAGAATCCAATCAACCAGATCATCTCCAACAATTGTGGCCTGAGAGGTCATTTGCAGAAGGATTGTCAGAAACCTAGAATCATCTGTAATGGTTGTGGGAAGGAAGGACACATCAAGCCGGATTGTCCAAACAAGGCGTCTTGGAGCGGACAGAGTTCTGGAGGACGAGGTGGAAACAACAACAACAACAACCGCAACAACAACAACAACAACAACAACAACAACCGCAACTACAACAACAACAACAACAAGAGGGGAAAGCCTTATGGAAAGCTGAATTGCACATCTTTGGAACAAGCGGAAGAGTCGGATCAAACAGTCTTAGGTACGCTAAGCATTCTTACTCATCCTGGCAAAGTATTCTTTGATACTGGAGCAACCACATCATTTCTTGCATTGGAGTTTGTGGAAAAATTCGGGCTTAGATGTTCTAAGTTAGAAACTCCTATAACTGTTCTATCCGCGGGGGGAACGATATTAGTAACCCACATGAAAGAAGCACAAGTCCTAACCATATGTGATTGTGTGTATTTCGCGGACCTATTCATCATACCCATGAAGGACATATCAGTCATCCTAGGGATGGATTGGTTGACAGAGAATGGAGCGGTGATTAACTGTGGAGACAAAACAGTATCACTTCGCAACTCCATCGGAGGTCGAATAGTGTTCCAAGGAGATAAGTACAGTGAGTTGGAGATCGGATTGGAACTCAATAGTCTGAAGGAGGTGAGAATTGAAGATATTCCTGTAGTGAATGAGTTTCAAGATGTATTTCCTAAGGAACTACCGGGGATGCCACCCGATAGGGAGATTGAATTCACAATCGATCTGATTCCAGGCACAGCACCAATAGCTCAACCACCATATAAGATGGGGCCAAAGGAATTAGTGGAACTGAAAGCTCAGATTGATGAGTTAGAATAGAAGGGATTCATTCAAGAAAGTGTGTCACCATGGGGTACACCAGTTATTTTTGTGGATAAAAGAGATGGAGGAAAGAGAATGTGTGGAGATTACAGAAATTTGAACAATGTAACTATCAAGAACAAGTATCCTTTACCTAGAATCCAAGACCTTTTTGATCAAGTTCAAGGAGCTGGAGTCTTCTCGAAGATAGATTTAAGGTCAGGATACCATCACATCAAGATCAAGAAGGAGGATGTACCAAAAACAACGTTCGTATCAAGGTATGGACACCATGAATACTTGGTTGTACCATTTGGACTAACAAATGCACCAGCAATTTTCATGAATTTGATGAACAAGATATTCATGAAGTACTTGGACAAGTTTGTGATAGTGTTCATAGATGATATTCTAATCTATTCCAAAGATAAAGAAGAACATGCCAAACATTTGAAGATAGTTCTGCAAACTTTAAGAGAACATTGATGGCGTGTACATCACACGTCCGTTGGGAACCCCAAGAGGAAGGTGTGATGCGTACAGCGGCAAGTTTTCCCTCAGTATGAAACCAAGGTTTATCGAACCAGTAGGAGCCAAGAAGCACGTTGAAGGTTGATGGCGACGAGATGTAGTGCGGCGCAACACCAGGGATTCTGGCGCCAACGTGGAACCTGCACAACATAAACCAAGTACTTTGCCCCAACGAAACAGCGAGGTTGTCAATCTCACCGGCTTGCTGTAACAAAGGATTAGATGTATAGTGTGGAAGATGATTGTTTGCAGAAAACAGTAGAACAAAGATGTGCAGAGATTGTATTTCAGTAAAGAGAATTGGACCGGGGTCCACAGTTCACTAGAGGTGTCTCTCCCATAAGATAAACAGCATGTTGGGTGAACAAATTACAGTTGGGCAATTGACAAATAAAGAGGGCATGACCATGCACATACATATTATGATGAGTATAGTGAGATTTAATTGGGCATTACGACAAAGTACATAGACCGCTATCCAGCATGCATCTATGCCTAAAAAGTCCACCTTCAGGTTATCATCCGAACCCCTTCCAGTATTAAGTTGCTAACAACAGACAATTGCATTAAGTATTGCGCGTAATGTAATCAGTAACTACATCCTCGAACATAGCGCCAATGTTTTATCCCTAGTGGCAACAGCACATCCATAATCTTAGAGGTTTCTGTCACTCCCCCAGATTCACGGAGACATGAACCCACTATCGAGCATAAATACTCCCTCTTGGAGTTACAAGCATCTACTTGGCCAGAGCATCTACTAGTAACGGAGAGCATGCAAGATCATAAACAACACATAGATATAAATTGATAATCAATATAACAAGTATTCTCTATTCATCGGATCCCAACAAACACAACATATAGAATTACAAATAGATGATCTTGATCATGTTTGGCAGCTCACAAGACCTGACAGTTAAGCACAATGAGGAGAAGACAACCATCTAGCTACTGCTATGGACCCATAGTCCAGGGGTAAACTACTCACACATCACTCCGGAGGCGACAATGGCGGCGTAGAGTCCTCCGGGAGATGATTCCCCTCTCCGGCAGGGTGCCGGAGGCGATCTCCTGAATCCCCCGAGATGGGATTGGCGGCGGCGGCGTCTCTGGAAGGTTTTCCGTATCGTGGCTCTGCATCGGGGGTTTCGCGACGAAGGCTATTTGTAGGCGGAAGGGCAGGTCAAGGGGCGTCACGAGGGGCCCACACCATAGGTCGGCGCGGCCAGGGCTTGGGCCGCGCCGCCCTGTGGTTTGGCCACCTCGTGGCCCCACTTCGTTGACTCTTCGGTCTTCTGGAAGCTTCGTGGCAAAATAGGACCCTGGGCGTTGATTTCGTCCAATTCCGAGAATATTTCCTTACTAGGATTTCTGAAACCAAAAACAGCAGAAAACAGCAACTGGCACTTCGGCATCTTGTTAATAGGTTAGTTCCAGAAAATGCACGAATATGACATGAAGTGTGCACAAAACATGTAGATATCATCAATAATGTGGCATGGAACATAAAAAATTATTGATACGTCGGAGACGTATCAAACATCAGCTATATGCAAAGTTTAGCAAGTGCAAATTTTGGTTAGATAGTGTTGAATTTCTTGGACATGTCATAACCAAAGAAGGCATAGCGGTGAATCCAAGCAAGGTTCAGTCCGTATTGGAATGGAAATCACCTAAAAATGCTAAGGAGATACGAGGATTTCTTGGTATGGCAGGATATTATCGGAAATTCATAGAGGGATTTTCGAAGATTGCAGGACCAATGACCAAGTTACTCAAGAAGAATACTCCATTTGTGTGGACTGATGAGTGTGAAGCCAGCTTCCAAACACTCAAAGATAAGTTAACCACAGCACGAGTGTTAGCAGTTCCTGAACCTGGAAAGGATTACACGGTGTATTGTGATGCTTCCAAGAATGGACTTGGATGTGTTCTTATGCAAGATCGGAAGGTAATAGCTTATGGATCAAGGCAGTTGAAACCACATGAACACAACTACCCAGTACATGATTTAGAGTTAGCGGCAGTTGTGTATGCTTTGAAGAGTTGGAGACAATTTCTATATGGATCCAAGTGTGAGTTATACACCGATCATAAAAGTTTGAAATATTTCTTCACTCAGAAGGAATTAAACATGAGGCAGAAGAGATGGTTAGAGTTGATTAAGGATTACGACCTTAAGATCAACTATACACTAGGCAAGGCTAATGTAGTAGCAGATGCCCTAAGTAGGAAGAGTACGGAGAATCAACCTACGGAATGGGAGATTCCAAAGGAACTTCGGAAAGAATTAGAGGATGCTCAGATTTTGTTTATTCAAGGATGTCAAGGGAAGTATAGCAACCATGAGGATTATGGATGAGATGTATTCAGATTTGAAATATGAGATTATCCGAAAGCAAGCAGATGATTTGTTCATCCAAGAGGAAATCAAGAGGATTGGAGAAGGAAAACCATCAGAATTCCATCTAGGGGATTTTGATTCATTATACTTCCAGAAAAGGATCTGTGTACCGGATGATCTAGAAGTGAAGTCAATCATATTAAAGGAAGCACATGAAACCCCTTATTCAATACATCCGGGAAGTACCAAGATGTATATGGATTTAAAGGAAATGTTCTGGTGGAACAACATGAAAAGAGAAGTAGCACAATATGTCTCGGAATGTCATACATGTCAACGAGTGAAGGCAGAACATCAGAGTCCTGCGGGATTACTCAAACCACTAGAGATACGGGAATGGAAATGGGATGAAATCGGAATGGATTTTGTTACTGGTCTACCAATGACTAGTAAGAAGAAGGATATGATATGGGTAATAGTGGACAGGCTTACCAAGAGTGGTCATTTCATAGCCGTAAATACAAAGGATACTGCAGAAAAGCTTGTGGATATATATGTGAAGGAGATTGTGAGTAAGCATGGAGTACCAAAGAAGATAGTCTCAGATAGAGGTTCAATTTTCACATCAGCATTTTGGAAACAACTCCAAGAAGCTTTGGGATCCAAGTTGGATTTCAGTACCGCTTATCATCCACAAACCGGAGGACAAACCGAAAGAACCAATCAGATACTTGAGGACATGCTTAGAGCTTGTGCTCTGAACTTTGGAGGCTCATGGGAGGATCATTTACCTTTAGCGGAGTTCTCATATAACAATAGTTATCAGAGTAGCATCCAGATGGCACCGTACGAAGCATTGTACGGAAGGAAGTGTCGATCACCAATTTGTTGGTTTGAAACCGGAGAAAACAAGCAGTTTACACCGGACTACATCAAGGAGAGACAAGAAGTCATCGAGGTGATCCGGGATAGACTCAAAATAGCTCAGAGTCGTCAGAAGAGTTACGCCAACCTGAAAAGAAGAGATTGGGAACCGAAAGTGGGAGACATGGTTTATTTAAAGGTTAGCCCAATGAAAGGACTTAAGAGGTTCGGAGTGAAAGGAAAGTTAAGTCCTCGATATATAGGACCATTTAAGATACTCAGTCAGAATCGAGGAACGGCTTTTGAGTTGGAGTTACCAGCACAACTAAGTCAAGTTCACAATGTGTTTCATGTTTCACAACTTAGAAAGTGTTTGAAGGCACCGGATGATCCTATCACATATGAAGAAATAGAATTGCAATCTGACCTAACTTATGTGGAAAGACCAGAAAAGATTTTAGAAGTACAGTGGAAGAAGTTAAGAAACAGAGCAATCAAATACTGCAAAGTTCAATGGCAACATCATCCTGAGCGAGAAGCAACTTGGGAGACGGAAGAAGAATTAAGGAAGTCTTACCCCGAGATGTTCAGGTACCAATTTTAACTTCGGGACGAAGTTTCTGTTAAGGGGGAGAGGCTGTAATAACCCAGAACATAGGAACAACGAAGGGTAGATTTAGAAATGGGATGTGCATTTCATCGCAAAACGGGGGAAATTTTCGCGCCTTATTGCAACTAAACCTAAGAGGGATCGAGGTTCTCTCTCATTTTGCACTTAGGGTTAGGCAATGTGAGTTAGGGAAATTTCGACATGATCTCTTTTGTATCTTGTTACCTTGGGGAATGATTGCATTTGATAAGTGTTAAACATTTAAATATAAACATCACACAATATAAACAATGAATTTGAAATTCAAACACAAGATATAAATTCAAATCACTTTGAATTTCAAAGTGAATATCAAATACAATATTTAATCAAGAATATACACATTACATAATACAAAAGCTCATAAACCAAAACTTGAGCTTTATTGATATGCAACACAAATTACAGAGTCTTTACAATATTCTTGATACAAGAATGGTGACATAATAATCAGAAATAAAAGAAAAGGAAAAATTACAAGTTTATTCTAAACTAAACCTAAACTAAGTGGCTTGAGGATGATCTTCTTGCCATAGCATAATTCAAACTTGCAAAACAAAACAAAGAACAGATACTAACCAGAATACAAGTGTTAGCAAAGTTTAGTTTAGACAGTTAGCAGAAATAACACAAAATGCAGTTTGGACAGTGAAACTGTCACAGCACACTTGTGCTTGTCCAAATTTCTGGACAGCACAAGATAGGCATAGGCAGACCAACACTGAGCAAGTCACAGGGGCTCAAGTTTCACCATATGAAGGTTGTTGCTAGCCAAGCAACAGCAAGGCAATGCAAGGGGTGAGTCATAAAGTAACCAGGCTTGTGTGTCATGGCCAGGGAAGAAGTAGAGACCATATAAATAGCACACAAACCCTAGAACCATGACAGTCGACCACATAAGCAAATCACCAGGTAAGGGTGAAGCAAGAACAAGCACCAGTTCATCCAGTTCATACTCAAGAACAGAAACCAACACACAACCAATTAGCCCCAGGAATCATGGTGACCTGAGAAGCTCAACCAGAAACTGGAGGTGAAGGGCTGTGCACAAAAACCCCCAAGTCTGCATCAACCAAATATTTCACACTAGGAGCTGGAACAAGGTATACCAAGATCCTGGACAAATCCAATGGATCTGATCCATCATATATGCATGATAAATCATGGGAGTGAGCAGATGCTCAAGTGGGTAGATCATCACTTGGTTTTCACCAAGGATTACTGCCAGTCAAAAAGCTACTAAAAATAGAAAGCATCTAGGTACAGATCTTGTACACAGAAACTAGCACACATGCACAGATGCACACAATAGCCAGATCAGATGCACAGATAGCACCAGTAGATGAATTGCAAGGATTAGCAGCCAATAAGACTACACAGTAAATCCTAAGCTATGAACCATCAGTAAACCCTAGATTTTCATCAGGCAAGCATATTGGCATTCATATCTAGTATGATCCCCAAATATGCAAGCAAAGGTTGAGTAGCCACAAGATCCAATTAAATAGGTGAGCAACCAATCAGTAGCAAGGCTACTGAGGTCACATCACACTTAGCATGAATTAAAAGAAAGCCAAACATAGTACATCATTATCCAGGAATGGATTCAGAATCATTTGCTTGCTAAACAATCATGAATAGCCAAATCATTTGCAAGCAAGTCATTTAAATCATTACTGCATAAGCAGTTCATCATAACTTAATTAATACAAGCATGAATTTATCACAGATCCATGCTTAGCACTGACAGCAGCATAATACAAGGCAACACAGTTTAATCACTGCATCATAGCCACTGGAGCAAGTCCAGGTAGCTTGAATGAGCAACAACACAAGTAAGCAACAGTATAGTGATGCTTGAGCATCAGCATCACAAAGAAATTGAATCACTTAGCCACAGAATTAATCAGTAAGCCATCACTGACAATTAATTGATCAAATGGATCAATTGAATCAAGTCAAGCTACACAGGGAAGCTAGCCAACAAGCAAAGAATGATCCAATGGATCACTAGCTTGCATAGGAAGCACAGAAGCATATCACAAGCACCACTGGCACACACAAGTGTCACTGGTGCATCACAAGTACACCTAGACAAGCAAGCATGATATGCCAGTAAGCACAAGCAAGCTATAATCAAGCATAGCATGGCATAGTAAGCTCAATAAGCAAGCACAGCAGAGCATGGCAAGTACAGAGCATGCTAGGAGCAGCAGATGAGCAAGTAAAGCATGAATCGCAAGCAAAGCAACATGGGCCAGTACCAGTAACTGGTAATTTGGCCATGAGCTTGCAGTAGATAGGAGCACAGGAAGATTGAGCAGCAATGGCATAGCTCTGTGTGATCACAGGATCACCAGAGAGCAACAGAGCATGAGGAGGAAGAAGAACAGTAGCAAGGGAGGCGCACAGAAGAGAAGGAGGAGGTGAAGTACTTACTCGCGCCTGGAAGCAGAAGCTAGGGCATGGCGAGGCAGTGCTCGCGCGGCCCTAACAGCTGCAAGTCCAGGGTAGGCGCCGACGTTACGCCGGCGAACCCAAACACGAACCAACACCACCGTAGCGAGCACCTGAGGCGACGGCATGAGTACTGCGAGCAGCACCCGCGCCAGGTCAACCCCAGGAGCGCACCCATCGTCGGCGAGGACGAGTGCTCGCCGGAGATCGTCGAGGCGATTCTTCCCGAGATCCAGAACGGAGGCGATTCGCCAGTAGAGGAAGAGAAGGAGAAAACCACGCGGACAGATCGATAGATCTGCACGCGGCGGTTCTGATTTGGTAGGTGGCTACGGCGGGGAAGCACGGAGCTGGCCGGAGCGAGGCGGCGGCCATGGCGGCGACGCCATCGCCACGGGCGTCGCAGGAGGCTAGGGTTAGAGACGAAGAGTGAGAGAGGGCCGAGTGAGTGAGAGAGGTGGGCCGTTCGGCGCCACCGACCCATAAGGGAATAGCCTTATTGGGCTGTCCCTGGGCTTTAGGTAAATGGGCTGGGCCCAATAGGGGCCAGGGGCATTTTTGTCTTTTAACAATTAATAAAAGGCCAGAACTTTACCAATTTTTAATAAATAAAATACAACTCTAAAAATCCATTAAAAATTGGATTAATGAATGAAAAATAAATCTTAACAAGAATAAAATATGAAATGGAATTTATGAAACAAATTCAAAATTATGAATTTTAAGAATTTAAATAATAACTTGGAATTTTAAACTATTATTTCCTTGTATTTAAAATTCAAGGAAAAATCTCAAATATGTTCAAATACTTATTTTCAAACATTTCAAAATGAAATTCTACTATTCCAAGTCATTTCTATTGGAAAAGGGTATTTTTCCAAGAAAAATACTATATTCCTTTTTATTCCAAAAACTATAAAGGTAACTCTATGATTCCAAATTATTTTTGGAATGATTAAGGAAAGCACCAAGTAAAATAGCTTTACTTTGAATTGTTGTACTTCGTGTGAATTAAAATGGTTTATACTTTTAAATCAATTGCAAGTTACCATCAAAGACATAAATCTTAAACTCAACCCTAAATTGATATAACTCAGCGGGGTAAAGGGATTCAACATAAAATAATACATCCATGATTGCATTATTTGGATTTTATAACATTGTCCTTACCGGATAATGATGCTTCTTACAGAACCCGAGGTCTAGGTTCCATCAACTGCATTGAACTGCACTATCTCGCAGTCCACAGGCAAGTTCACCCTTGCTCATGTCAACTTGAGTATTTTCTACTACTTTAATGCAAAGTTATATACTTACCATTCCTGCATCGCAAATAAAATGTTACTTTCCAACAATGAATATGACTATGTGGTTGGCAATGGAACCATGGTATGTGTTGATATGGTGGAGGTTCCATTGCATCGGTTATATCACCCTAGGATTAAATTACCAATGCCGTCCAGTGATTCTAGCGCCGTACAAACCGCGTTGACCATGAGATCTATAATGGCTCTGGGGAAGCCAGCCGTATCTTTTCCCTTCTGCACGCCAACGGATTGGTAGAGCCGGTGGGGTGTTGGAGGCACTGCCGCAATAGGTTGGGATATCCTTTTAAATCCCCATCCATTAGTGATGATAAGCTCTACCATCTATGAAGGATTGTCCGGAGTAAACCGTGAGTAAAGCCGTATTATCGGGAGAAGTCTACTGGGGGTGTACGGTTGGACAAAAGGGTGGGTTTGCAGTCGTGGAGAAGGCGGTGTGGGCTTGGATCTTTATACCTGGCCTCACACCAAATGAAGTGTGAACGGGGGCAAGTCCCTGCGGATGGCAAAAAGGGTGAGATCTCTTGTGGGAAAAGTAACGCACCTCTGCAGAGTGTATCAAATTGTGGTTGTCACTCCTTGTTCCGGGAAGGGAACTGCGAACGTGGCAGAAAAGGAACTCCACGAAGTTCTAATCAACCTGTGAAGACTGACGGGCATAGTTTTCATAATAAAAGCAACCTTTTGAAGAAATGATTTCAAAACATGCATTGACCTGCGATTTCCTGATCAATGGTCGTAGCTAGTGCATCAAACACCTTTTTACTCTTTTAGAACTTGCTGAGTACCCCTGTACTCACTTTCTTTCGACACCCTTGCTAGACTGTGATCCGGAAGTGGAGGCTATCAACGATGGAGCACCAGAAGGAAGTTACGAGCTGGTCTACGAAGAACCTGATCTTACCGGCGGAGTGGAAGGCGTAGACTATGGGATAGTCTACGGACCAGATGACACGGAGGTGGAGGAGTAGTAACATACCCTAGCATCATAGAGCCGAGCAACGTAAAACTTACCTAAATAAGTTGTTGAGCTCTCTTTATATTTAGTTATGAGTTGTAATCGTACTTAAGTAGTATCTTAGGATGTTCTCATAGGACCTGTGAGAATATCAACTTGTAAGACAATGTTTGTAATAATGTATGGAGTGTTATGACCTGCAATGTTTCTGTTGTACCACTCTGAGGGATATGGCAATTTGTGAAGAAGTCCCTTCACAAAGATCATATCAACGACTTGTATACTACAACATGCAGTGGTATGCTGGGTCACCGCAGTATATCTATCCGTCATCGGGATGGACAAATCCCACTGTTGATCCATATGCCTCAACTCATACTTTTTGGATACTTAATCCCACCTTTATAACCACCCATTTACGCAGTGGCGTTTGGTGTAATCAAAGTACCTTTCCGGTATAAGTGATTTACATGATCTCATGGTCATAAGGACTAGGTAACTATGTATCGAAAGCTTATAGCAAATAACTTAATGACGTGATCTTATGCTACGCTTAAATGGGTGTGTCCATTACATCATTCATATAATGACATAACCTTGTTATTAATAACATCCAATGTTCATGATTATGAAACTAATCATCCATTAATCAGCAAGCTAGTTAAGAGGCATACTAGGGACTCTTTGTTGTTTACATATCACACATGTACTAATGTTTCGGTTAATACAATTATAGCATGACATATAAACATTTATCATAAACATAAAGATATATAATAACCACTTTTATTATTGCCTCTTGGGCATATCTCCTTCAGTCTCCCACTTGCACTAGAGTCAATAATCTAGATTACATTGTAATATACCTAACACCCATGGCATTCTGGTGTTGGTCATGCTTTGCCCTAGGGAGAGCTTTAGTCAACGGATCTGCTACATTCAGATCAGTGTGTACTTTGCAAATCTTTACTTCTCCATCTTTGATGTACTCGCGAATCGAGTGGTAACGCAGCTTGATATGCTTCAGCCTCTTGTGTGACCTTGGCTCTTGTGCATTGGCGATGGCACCCATGTTATCACAGTAAATGATTAATGGGTCCAATGCACTAGGAACCACACCGAGCTCTACAATGAACCTCTTCATCCATACCGCTTCTGATGAAGCCTCTGAAGCCGCTATGTACTCTGATTCTGTTGAAGACTTCGCCACCGTGCACTGCTTCGAGCTTGCCCAGCTTAATGCAGCACCATTCAATATAAACACGTACCCAGACTGTGACTTAGAGTCATCAGGATCAGTGTTCCAACTTGCAGCGGTGTAACCATTTACAACGATCTCTTGGTCACCTCCATAACAAAGAAACATATCCTTAGTTCTTTTCAAGTGCTTCAGGATATTCTTGACCGCTGTCCAGTGTTCCATTCCTGGATCACTTTGATATCTGCTAGTCAAACTAACAGCATGCGCTATATCCGGTCTAGTACATAGCATGGCATACATGATAGATCCTACTGCCGAGGCATAGGAGATATTACTCATCCTTTCTCTTTCTTCTGCCGTAGCCGGTCCTTGAGTCTTACTCAAGACCTTGCCTAGTAACATAGGTAAGAACCCTTTCTTACTTTCGTCCATTCTAAACTTCTTTAGAATCTTGTCCAGGTATGTACTCTGTGATAGCCCTATTAGGCGTCTTGATCTATTTCTATAAATCTTGATGCCTAATATATACGATGCTTCACCAAGGTCTTTCATTGAAAAACTATTATTCAAATAACCTTTTACACTGCTTAATAGTTCTATATCATTCCCAATCAATAATATGTCATCTACATATAATATCAGGAATGCTACAGAGCTCCCACTCACTTTCTTGTAAATACAGGCCTCTCCATGACACTGTATAAACCCGAAGTCTTTGATCACTTTATCAAAGCGTCGGTTCCAACTTCTTGATGCTTGCTTCAGTCCATAGATTGAACGCTGAAGTTTGCATACTCTGTCAGCATTTTTAGGATCGACAAAACCTTTGGGTTGTACCATATACAACTCTTCCTCAATGTCTCCATTAAGGAATGCCATTTTGACATCCATCTGCCAAATCTCATAATCGAAAAATGCAGCTATTGCTAACAAAATCCTCACAGATTTTAGCTTCGCTACAGGTGAGAAAGTCTCATCGTAGTCAACTCCTTGAATTTGTCGGAAATCCTTTGCGACAAGTCGAGCTTTATAGACAGTAATATTACCATCAGCATCTGTTTTTCTCTTGAAGATCCATTTATTCTCGACAGCCTTGCGGCTATCAGGTAAGTCTACCAAAGTCCATACTTTGTTATCATACATGGATCCCATTTCGGATTTCATGGCTTCTTGCCATTTGTTGGAATCTGGGCTCATCATCGCTTCTTCATACGTTGTAGGGTCCTCATCATTGTTATCCACAATCATGACATTTAGACAAGGATCATACCAATCAGGAGTGGCACGTTCTCTTGTCGATCTGCGAGGTTCAGTAGTTTCCTCGTTCGAAGTTTCATGATCATTATCATTAGCTTCCTCTGTTGCCGGTGTAGGCGGTACAGGTACAACTTCCGGTACTGCGCTACTCTGATCAACGAGTATAGATTCATCAATCTCATCGAGTTCCACTTTTCTTCCAGTCACTTCTTTAGTGAGAAATTCTTTCTCAAGAAAGGTTCCGTTCTTAGCAACAAAGATTTTGCCTTCGGATTTGTGATAGAAAGTGTACCCTATAGTTTCCTTAGGGTATCCTATGAAGACGCATTTCTCCGCTTTGGGTTCTAGCTTGTCCGGTTGTAACTTCTTTACATAGGCTTCGCAACCCCAAACTTTAAGGAACGACAGCTTAGGTTTCTTATTAAACCATAATTCATACGGTGTCGTTTCTACGGATTTTGATGGTGCTCTATTTAAAGTGAATGCGGCTATCTCTAATGCTTAACTCCAAAAAGATAACGGCAAATCAGTAGGAGACATCATAGAACGAACCATATCTAAGAGAGTTCGATTACGACGTTCGGACACACCGTTTCATTGTGGTGTTCCCGGCGGTGTCAATTGTGAAAGTATTCCGCATTTCTTTAAATGCATGCCAAACTCATAACTCAGATATTCACCTCCACGATCAGATCGTAGAAATTTAATCTTCTTGTTACGTTGATTTTCTACTTCACTTTGGAATTCCTTAAACTTCTCGAAAGTTTCGGATTTATGTTTCATGAAATAGATATACCCATATCTACTCAGATCATCTGTGAAGGTTAGAACATAACGATAACCACCGCGCGATGCTACGCTCATTGGTCCGCACACATCGGTATGTATGATTTCCAATAAGTCAGTAGCTCGCTCCATCATACCAGAAAATGGAGTCTTAGTCATTTTTCCCATTAGACATGCTTCGCATCTATCAAGTGACTCAAAGTCAAGTGATTCAAGTAATCCATTAGTATGGAGTTTCTTCATGCGTTTCACTCCAATATGACCAAGACGACAGTGCCACATATAAGTAGAATTATCATTCAATTTAATTCGCTTAGCATCAATGTTATGTATATGCGTATCACTACTATCGAGATCTAACAGAAATAAGCCATTCTTTTCAGGTGCTCGACCATAAAAGATATTATTCATAAAAATAGAACAACCATTATTCTCAGACTTGAATGAATAACCGTCTTGCATTAAACAAGATCCAGATATAATGTTCATGCTCAACGCGGGTACAAAATAACAATTATTTAGGCTTAAAACTAATCCCGAAGGTAGATGTAGAGGAAGTGTGCCGACAGCGATCACATCTACTTTGGATCCGTTTCCAACGCGCATCGTCACTTCATCTTTCAGTAGTCTTCGTTTATTCTTTAGTTCCTGTTTCGAGTTACAAATATGAGCAACCGAACCAGTATCAAATACCCAGGTACTAGAACGAGAACCAGTGAGATAAACATCTATAACATGTATATTAGATATACATTCTTACTTCTTCTTGACAAGGCAGCTCTTCAGATCAACCAGATACTTGGAGCAATTACGCTTCCAGTGTCCCTCCTCCTTGCAGTAATAGCACTCAGCATCAGGCTTAGGGCCGTTCTTAGGTTTCATAGGAGGCGTGGCAGCTTTCTTGCCACCCTTCTTGAATTTTCCCTTAGACTTGCCCTGTTTCTTGAAACTGGTGGTCTTGTTGACCATCAACACTTGGTCCTCTTTCTTGATCTCAATCTCTGCAGCTTTTAGCATGCCAAAAAGTTCAGGTAACTCCTTGTTCATGTTCTGCATATTGTAGTTCATCACAAAGTTCTTGTAACTTGGTGGTAGTGATTGAAGGACACGATTAATCCCCAGTCTGTTAGGAATCACTATTCCCAAGTCACTGAGTTTCTTCGCATGCCCGATCATGGCGAGCGTGTGCTCACTAACGGAGCTGCCTTCTTCCATCATGCAGCTGAAGAAATGTTTCGATGCTTCATAGCGTTCCACGGCCGCATGAGTTTCAAAAATAGCTTTCAGCTCTTTCATCAACTCATGAGGATCGTGGTGCTCAAAACGTTTTTGAAGATCGGATTCCAGACTGCACAGGATGGCACACTGAACTTGAGAGTACCGAGTTTTCCGAGTCTCGTAAACAGCTTTTACTTCATCGGTTTCAGTTTCTGCAGGAGGGTCACCTAGCGGTGCATCAAGCACATATTGCAGATTTCCGCCAGAGAGGAAAATCCTCACATGACGGAACCAGTCGGTGAAGTTGCTACCGTTGCTCTTAAGTTTTTCTTTCTCTAGGAACTGGTTAAAATTGATTGGGGACGCCATCTCTACAACATATATTTGCAAAAGTTTAGACTAAGTTTATGACAAATTGAGTTCAAATTTTAATTCAACATAATTAAAAATCTAGGTGAACTCCCACTCAAAATAATATCCCTCGCATTGTCTTAGTGATCACACGAACCAAATCCACCGCACCTAAGTCCGATCATCACCAGACAAGGTGTGATTTCAATGGCGAACACTCAAAGTGTTCATCATATCAACCATAGATTCATGCTCTACCTTTCGGTATCACGTGTTCCGAGACCATGTCTGTACATGCTAGGCTCGTCAAGGCCACCTTAGTATCCGCATGTGCAAAACTGTCTTGCACCCGTTGTATGCACTTGTTGATTCTATCACACCCGATCATCACGAGATGCTTCGAAACGACAAGTCTTGGCAACGGTGCTACTAAGGATGAACACTTTATTATCTTGAGATTTTAGTGAGGGATCATCTTATAATGCTACCGTCGCGATCTAAGCAAAATAAGATGCATAAAAGGATTAACATCACATGCAGTTCATATGTGATATGATATGGCCCTTTTGCCTTTGCGCCTTTGATCTTCATCTCCAAAGCACGGACATGATCTCCATCATCTTCGGGCATGATCTCCATCATCGTCGGCGTAGCGTCAAGGTCAATGGCGCCGTCTTCATGATTGTCCTCCATGTAGCAACTATTACAACTACTTTGAAATACTACTCAACATGAAATTTAAAGACAACCATAAGGCTCCTGCCGGTTGCCACAATACAATAATGATCATCTCATACATATTCATCATCACATTATGGCCATATCACATCACCAAACCCTGCAAAAACAAGTTAGACGTCTCTAATTTGGTTTGCATATTTTACGTGGTTTAGGGTTTTCGAGAGAGATCTAATCTACCTACGAACATGAACCACAACGTTGATACTAATGTTGTCAATAGAAGAATAAATTGAATCTTCACTATAGTAGGAGAGACAGACACCCGCAAAGCCTCTTATACAATACAAGTTGCATGTCGAACGAGGAACAAGTCTCATGAACGCGGTCATGTAAAGTTATTCCGAGCCGCTTCATCCCACTATGCCACAAAGATGCAAAGTACTCAAACTAAAGATAACAAGAGCATCAACGCCCACAAAACCATTGTGTTCTACTCGTGCAACCATCTATGCATAGACACGGCTCTGATACCACTGTAGGATAACGTTGCATAGAAAACAAAAAATTTCCTACCGCGAACACGCAATCCAAGCCAAGATGCAATCTAGAAGACGGTAGCAACGAGTGGATTATCGAGTCTCACCCTTGAAGAGATTCCAAAGCCTACAAGATGAGGCTCTTGTTGCTGCGGTAGACGTTCACTTGCCGCTTGCAAAAGCGCGTAGAAGATCTTGATCACGGCGCCACGAACGGGCAGCACCTCCGTACTCGGTCACACGTTCGGTTGTTGATGTAGACGACGTCCACCTCCCCGTTCCAGCGGGCAGCGGAAGTAGTAGCTCCTCTTGAATCCGACAGCACGACGGTGTGGTGTCGGTGGCGGTGGAGAATCCCGGCGGAGCTTCGCTAAGCGTGCGGGGAAGAAGGAGTAGTGGGGCGGCTAGGGTTTGGGGAGAGGGGGGCGCCGTCCATCTAGTGGTGCGGCCACCTTGTGGTTGTTGAGGTGGCCGGCCCCTCCCCTTGTCCCTCATTATATAGGTGGAAGCCCCAAGTGTTGGACTACAAGTCTCCGAATAAGACCCGAACCCAAAACCTTCCATGTGATAGGGAAACCTACCCAAGGTGGGAATCCCACTTGGGGTGGGATTCCCCCCTTCCATGTGGGGGGGTGGCCGGCCCCCATAGGGGGAGTCCACTTGGGACTCCTCCCCCTCTAGGGTTGGTCGGCCATGGAGGTGGAGTCCCTTTGGGACTCCGCCTTCCATAGTGGTTTCTTCCGGACTTTTCTAGAACTTTCTAGAACCTTCCATAGAACCTTCCGGATCATTTTAAATCTCATAAAATGGCTTCCTATATATGAATATTATTCTCCGGACCATTCCGGAACTCCTCGTGATGTCCGGGATCTCATCCGGGACTCCGAACAAATATTCGAACTCCATTCCATATTCAAGTTCTACCATTTCAACATCCAACTTTAAGTGTGTCACCCTACGGTTCGCGAACTATGCGGACATGGTTGAGTACTCACTCCAACCAATAACCAATAGCGGGATCTGGAGATCCATAATGGCTCCCACATATTCAACGATGACTTTAGTGATCGAATGAACCATTCACATACGATACCAATTCCCTTTGTCACGCGATATTTTACTTGTCCGAGGTTTGATCATCGGTATCACTTCATACCTTGTTCAACCTCGTCTCCTGACAAGTACTCTTTACTCGTACCGTGGTATGTGGTCTCTTATGAACTTATTCATATGCTTGCAAGACATTAGACGACATTCCACCGAGAGGGCCCAGAGTATATCTATCCGTCATCGGGATGGACAAATCCCACTGTTGATCCATATGCCTCAACTCATACTTTCCGGATACTTAATCCCACCTTTATAACCACCCATTTACGCAGTGGCGTTTGGTGTAATCAAAGTACCTTTCCGGTATAAGTGATTTACATGATCTCATGGTCATAAGGACTAGGTAACTATGTATCGAAAGCTTATAGCAAATAACTTAATGACGTGATCTTATGCTACGCTTAAATGGGTGTGTCCATTACATCATTCATATAATGACATAACCTTGTTATTAATAACATCCAATCTTCATGATTATGAAACTAATCATCCATTAATCAACAAGCTAGTTAAGAGGCATACTAGGGACTCTTTGTTGTTTACATATCACACATGTACTAATGTTTCGGTTAATACAATTATAGCATGACATATAAACATTTATCATAAACATAAAGATATATAATAACCACTTTTATTATTGCCTCTTGGGCATATCTCCTTCAGAAATACCCTCACTCTTTTACCATCATGCAATGTCATTTTGGTTGCGGAAGGCTCCACCACATGCACCATGCCCGGGTTAGTTGCGGCCATCGCTAACAACAACCTAGGGACACGGTTGTATGCTTCCTCTCAATCACCGTACAACATCTTGAATGCGGCTTGTTTGGCCTTCCATGCCTTCCCGTACTTGACATCGTAGGCAAACCGGGATTTAACCGTATCTTGCACGGACCTAATGCTCATGATAGGAAGTGATGAGATCTCCGTCGAGAGCTTGTATGCAATGAACTCGTATGTGAGTTGACGGTGGTCCGGCTACGCATCCTTGCCATCAAGCTTCGGCCCCCGGCACATGTGAGTGGCTACACAACTTGTTATGTGCCAAGAGGGCCCTTTTTGAAAGGTCGTGCACGGACAACCCATGGGCACCTTTTATCCACACATTTTAGCGTGTACCGCTTCTTCAAGTCCGAGTGAACAACGATGTAAGGGCGATGATGCTTAATGGAGAACTCCTTCAACCATATCTTCAATTCCAAGAATGTATCAAACGTTAGCCCTTTAGAGATCATAGCCGTCCTACCATCCACATCTCTCTTGGATAGTGGCCTAGCTCCAAGAAGTAAACTTTTGCCACCATCAACCACGGCTCCATCCGCAAGACTAACATCACGGAACAATGGTACCCGGATATCCCGTCCGGTTACCTTCTTGAAGATCTCGGCTCTTTCGGCTTCCTTGGCCGTGAAGCCATCCTCGTCAACCTCCTCTTAGGGTCCATCATCATCCGAGTCCAACGCATAGCATCGGGAATAAGGAATGGAGTGGGCCATCTCCTCTTGCGTCCAATATTTATCCAAATCACCAATATTGTTGCAATTCATCTCGAAACCATCATCACCATCGTCATGCTCATCATACTCATTATCCAACGGAGGTTGTTGGGCAATGGGAGATTGGACAATGGGAGATTGGGTGGCCTCTTCTTGGCTCATGGGTGGAGGAGTCCTCTCTCGAACGGGGGAGGAGGGCCGGTTAAGGTCAAGATCGATACGAGCATCAACCGTCTTGGTTGCAAACAACTCCAAAGCCTTATCTTGTGACCCGGCCACCGTCTCCTTGTAAATGGACCAACGTTGCTCGGAGTTGATACGCATTATCTTCCAACGGGTGTGCATTCCAAACACCACATTATGCCTTCCCTCTAGCTCAACACCATCATTTGGATCATTCCAATTCAACTCAACCCTAACTTGTGCTACCTCCTCCGCAAAGCTAGGGCTAACGTCAAACACCAAGTCAACCTCTTCCGGGTCCGGCTCTATGTTTCCCTTCAAGAAAGCATCCTTCTCCACATGATGAACATGAACAATTCTTTCCATCCCCCTAGCATAATGGGAACAACACATACACACATGTGTTCATTAGTTACCATAATCAACATAATCTACCCATACAAACTAGCACACTACCATTTCTCCTACTTCAACAACCCTAACATCCAACCAAATCCATCTCCACCCTCAAATCAACCAAATCCACATCTAGGGTTTCACATATAGATTGGAGCAAATACACAAAATCAATGGATGAAAAGAGGGGGAACGGAGGAGATTACCTCAAGCAACGACTTGGGAACGATCTCCACGGACAGATCTGACGATTTGGTGGTGGATTTGGTGGGGGGAGAGGGAGGGAGAGAGAGAGAGAGCCGGCCGCTTCCTGTGCTTGGACCGAGCGAAGAAGAGAAAGAAAGAACTGGGTCGGGCTGGGGGCGCGCGCGCGGCCGAAACTTAAGTGGATGTGTGGCGCCCTTGCCAGGGGCGCCACACTTTCAAAGTGTGGCGCCGGCGAGAGAGGCGCCACACGTGCTGCCACGTCGGATCGGGGTCACCAGCTCAGCGTCGACGGGCCACGTCGGATGGGTCTGTGGCGCCAGCGCCAGGGGCGCCACATGGGCATGTGTGGCGCCCATGAGAGGGGCGCCACACAAAAGGGTTAGATCCGTGAAATAGTTTCGCCGGAGGGTCAGTCCGTGCTTTTCTTTCAGTTTTGGGTTATTTTTGTGCAAATCGCCATCTGTTTTAGAAGGTATGAAATAATAACATAATTAATACGCCACAAATCACAACAGGGATGTAATTGTTCTATCTATGGTCAGTGGGTTGAGAGAATAACTTATAGGGTGTGGCAACCAGACTTAGACATTGTTTTTAACACTCCATATCTTGACAGAAGATCATAGACTGAAATTATAAATAAAAGAGCACTAATTAGAAATAGCAGCAAATGTGAAATTCATGCAGCGCCGCTTAACAATGTTGAAAGTTTATACGAAAAACAACGACTATTTTTTCAGTCGCATTCTTAACTCCATAACTTTAAGCTTTGGTTAACTAAATGTTGTCTACCTAAACTTGAATTGACACATAAATCGTGCAACCATGGACTCCTGATAATGTGGAAACTCAAGATACCCCCTCTTCCCAGTAGAGCATTGAAGAGCTGATGTTTGTTAAGGAATTTGTTCCTAGGAAAAGATTTAAGAAATGTGAAGAAAATATCATCTTCAGTGTCTAGTACTCCTGAATCTTCTAGTTACTGTTATTTGTATAAAGGGAAGAAGAGCTATATGTTGCACACATTGTAGGCAACAGAAAGTTACCAACTAGAAGTAACCAGGACCCTATTAACCAATCAATTATCCATTCACTAGAATACCAGCAGCTAGAACCTAATCAGAACATCACCACGGTCATGTACCAGCAACATGACAACACACACTTGTTCAGGAGATAATCACCATAATCCTAAACCTAAAACTAACCACAGCTCCTTGCCGAACCATCACAGTGCACAAGAGAGATGGAGAGAGAAGAAATAGCTCGCAGAGGTAGTAGCCGTGGAGGAAGCCATCGAGGTCGCTGAAGAAGAGGGGCAGGAAGCTGCAGCCTACCACCGCACCACGGTGGGGAGGGCCCCGGCCACCTAGGCGACAACAATAGGTGGCAGTCGTCGACGTCGGGTAGCAGGAGACTAGGGAAGTAGGGAAACTCGTGGTCGACGAAGGGGAGTAGTGGCTGCGCGGGCGCGGGCACCGTGTTGCAAGCCCGAGCCCCACGGCTAGGGTTTCGCGGGCATGCGCAATTGAGTGTTGTAGGGTGGTGCTGAAGCATGGATCCAGCGGAGGGGTTCATGCAGGCGTCACGCCGGGGCGCCGATATCGGCGGGAGGCAGCAGGAGCAGCGCCGGCGAGCCCAAGCTGCGAGGCTAGGGTTTCGTGTAGCCGCGCGTGCAGGCACGGGCGTCCATCGTGGCAGCGGGGAAAGTGGTAGAGGAGAGACGCGGGAGTTTCAGCGGTCTACGATGGCGGCGGATGCGGCAGGTACCGGCGGTTGCAGCTGGCGGCGTCGGCGGCCGCGGCATCGCAGGGGGAAGAGGATCGACAGGCGCGTGCGAGGTCTGGCTGGGTGAGAACTGGGGGTCGGGCTGTCGGTCTGGGAAACTTTTCAGTTTAGTCCTTATACTCCCTCCGTTCCACGGAAAATGTCGCGCCGGTATTTGTTCAAAACAACCCTTGTGAAATTTCCGACCAATCCTGACCTCCTCGCAGCCTCTTCCCCACGCTGCCGCCACATTGCCTCCCCCACTCCGCCGCCACCTCCTTGTGGTCCTGGTCCAGCATACCTTCTTTCCCTCCTCTAACCCACTATCACGCCGTTGCCTCAGCTGATTCGCGGAGAAGGTCCGGCCGCCGCCGGCCATCTCCAGCTGCAGAGGAGGCCAAGCGGGGGTGCAGCAGTTTGAGGGGAAGCAGATGGAGCTGCTAATCTTATTGCCACCTATAAAACTCAAGGAAAAAAATAGCGCGCTATAACAAAATAGCGTGGGTCTAAAAATACGCTATTAGCATGCTATAGCGTGCTATTAACACGAATAGCGCGCTATAGCGCCGAAATAGTGTAGCGTCGGCTCTCTAGATATGCTACAGCGTGCTGTTAGCGTTGGAATAGCGCGCTATTTTTTTCCATGATAAAACTATTACATCTATATTGAGAGTATGTCTTCTGGTGATAGCGGTGGAGCTGCTAATCTTATTGCCAGCATCAAGATATCCAAGATCCCTATAGTTTCATTTATATTGACTGTTCTATCGAAACTGAAGAGTATTGTAAATTTCTGATTGTTGCTCAACTTCACGAAACCAACAAAGTAGCAGGTTATTTCATGCCACATTCATACTAAATGATCTATCAGAATTATTGGAGTATTACTTTTCCTGCTGTTGTCTATTGCTTTCTTATTCCCCTTACAACTTACATGTTGTTCTCACTTCTAAGTTCCTTGCAATTTCTAGGTAGAGATGTTTAGCCTGCTGCTACTCATTCTATATGATACAAATCGATCTGTTTAATGTTGCTTTTCTGAAGGTGAGAAAATATGGTTATACTCATTTATTTATTTTTCTAATTGCTGTAAAAAAAAATTAGTTATGCATTCTCCCCGAGTATGTGGAAATCAAGTCTGCTACCATGCAGTCTTTTTTTGCTTAGTGTTTTGAGATGCAGGTAGTTGCTTGTGGTATTACAATTCTGATTATCTTTTTACGACTATTTGAACAGCTTGTTCTATATCATATTGATTGGACTTCTAAATTGTAACATTGAATGTCCAGGCCAAAGACAATGCAATTGTTACTCTTCATTAAGTATAGATGTTAGTTTAGTCCTTGTCCGATAGCAAATAGGATCAAACTGCAATACGTTCATCCTTATAGTGTAGCATATCATTCTTACTGTGAGGAGAGAACAGGCTGAATGATTCAGTTAAAAGTGAATTCCCTTGTCGATAGAAATGCTAGAAGGAAATAAATGGCAGCTTTCAACTTTATGCAGTGTTCATTATTTCTTTGTATAATCTTTACCTCACCCTACTTTTATATGTTTCATATACCGCTCGTCCGCATATGATGGGTATGAGGTGATGGCAATGTCAACGGTTGCATCTCATGACAGTGTTCTGACACCCTCCTTATCTAGGTGGCTGTCGTGGCCGCCAGATGCAGAATCCATGGGGGCAAACCATGTTCGCTGTCGTACGGAAGCTATGCCACAATGGGCATGCATGACACTTATTCAATGGCTCAGGACCATCGAACATGATCAAGAAGAAATACCGAATGTTCTTTATTCAATGGCTCAGGACCATCGAACATGATCGAGAAGAAATGCCGAATGTTCTGAGCAGGTATGTACATTCCAGCGACAGATGCTCTATTTCAAAATTCTAAGCTTCCTGGCGGTTTTATCTTGGTGACCACATGCTATTGCTTCAGATATTAGAAAGCTGAGATGATCAGAATAATTTAAATCTAAATGTATATAAGAACAGGTATCAGAATAATTGCAACCGTATTGGTACTCTTGGCACATCCTATGCTATGCTATTATCAGAAAAAATGGAACGGTAGCAATTCCATTACGACACATGCTCGGCTAAATCACCTGCCACCAGGACATGTACAAATTTCGGAGCCCACTCCATCCATAGAGACTTAGGAATGTGTCGTCTCTCACCCCCATCAAGTACCATGCTATGATCCAAGTTGGTGCTCAGAGAATTGTTTGCAGATGACTAAGATAAAATTCTGAATTTAAATTTGTTTAGAAGAATATTACATATGTGAGTACTGAGTAATGAGTATAATGCAAAACAAAAATTGACCTTCTTGGCTCAATCCTCTATCAAGAAGCATATGAAAATCATAAAATTGAAATAATCTGATTATCTATGAAATACCTTAGTGGTCTTCGTTGTTGGAGTCTCATGGTTCAGATTATGCCCACAATTTTTATTTGAGTTTCTTAACAGGTCAGAGGTGAAACAATAATATTTTCAAGTTAATCAAGTGTGCAGTCTTTATACAGTTAAAATGTACTGTTGGCAGAGTGTTCTAATTGATGTTTCCAAATATAAGTTATGCATGATCTGGGTGTCCCATTTCAAATGTGTTTGTTTGTGTCTCTCATTCTAATTTTTGTTCCTCTTGATGCAAATATGTACTTGCTATTCTATAAAACATAGTATGGTGTTGTTTAGATCCTGAGCCTGGCTCATTAGAGACCTTGAAACATGCATGAAGAGGAGAGTTGTGCTCCCTGCCAGACATATGCATAGTCCATTGACAGATCATCTATTCTTTTACTACAACATAAATCCCGAAACCTAACTGTTCTTTTTCGATTGACTGAATGTAATGAAGACGAGCTGAAAAGGTTGAAGATCGATAGTTCATACTACAACATAAATCCCGAGACCTGCTGTTCTTTTGGATTGGGTATATTTAATGAACACCCGTTGAAAAGGTAGAAGATCTCAGTTTGTTGCTTCCACGGTTCCACCTCAGGATCCCAGTTATAAATTTGCTTCTTTTGTGTGCTTGTGCAAGTGCCATTCTTTTAATTTTTCTTGGGGTGTCAGACCTGTCGCACTTTCTCATGCCTTCCAATGAATTCCTTAACATTAGGATTTGTCCATGCAAAAAAAAACATATCTAAAGGACAACTGGAGATATTTAATGTGGAGATTTTAGAAGTACACAATTACTCCTTAGGATTTTGTAGATTAAGCCAGAAAGAGATCTCTTCCGTGTCTTCACCATATGTTTGCGCATTGGCTTACGAAGTGGACAACCATTACCATGATCAATCATGTACGTCAGAGTTTGCCTCGCTATGCTTGCATGATTAACTCACCAAAGTATACTTGGTAACGTTAATGCCAGGACTTACCTTTCCGGTAAATACAGAAAAATGCCTGAAACTTCGCAAGTTTTATGCCTCCTTCTATGCAGTGTTTTTACCTGAATGTCCACTCTTCCATTTCTATGCAGATGCTATTGGTATATTGGCATGTATATGGTCTGTTGTCACCAACTGATGTTTAAGGTCGCCCAAGCGGTTCTAAGTCTCTCAGCAAGCTACCGGTCTCAAGTCGCATACAAATATTTTTGGAGATTGCTTTGCGTGAAAGGTAATCTGCAGCTTGGCATGCCATATGGTGATCTATGTGTATGTTCTTTACCTATTTAATATATCGATGATGTGGTGTATAGGCCACAGGGATATTTGTGCCTTTTTGAGCTTATCTGTGAGAAATCAAATGGAGTTGAGATGACCACTATATAAGAGTTGCGTGTTATGAATCTACATATAGGATTGGTAAGTATTTGTTGTTTACTCGACGGTTTACCTTTAAGTAGGACATTGCATTGTGTTTCACAGTGTAAACTGTTTGTATGCAAAACTAAGATCGATGACTTGCAGCGCAACCAGAACTGGTGTTTTCTTTCATGTAATGGTTGTACTTGGAAGTTAATTCTAGAAGATACTGTTTAGAGGTATTCTGAGGACCATGCTCACACTAAACCACGAGCCTACTTAATAGGATTTTAAGTTTACTTCAGATAATTATTATTGCAGCAGGAGAAAGCTTTGGTTTGGATGTCTACTCAAACTAAACCATGAGGTGGTTTTATTTTGTGATATATTACCTCTGTACAGAATTATAAGACGGTACAGTGTGGTAAAACGTCTTATAAATCGGTACAGAGGGAGTAGGCCAAGACTGAAATCAGTAAAAGTTTTAATGTTCCGATGGCTGAAACCCATATGTGGTGTCTATCGAGCCTGCAGAAATCTCTATTTTGGTTTGGAGGAATTAGTTCATGGGTGTCACCATTTCATAGTAGTAATTCTTAGAGAAGACGTCCCTTTCCAAGTCCTTCGGTTTTACCAATAAGGCTACATTATTTTTGCTGCCTTTGCATCATCTGGATCAGATGCCGGCGAAACATGGTTCAGGGTTATTACATGCTTTTCTGTTTGCATTGTGTAATACTCACCTATTGTTTGCTAAAGCCGGGCAAGGAAGTGGCGACAAGGGGGTCGAGTCACCTGGGATTGATGCAGCTCTTCTTTCAGGATCAGACACTCCACCTGCTGTTCTGGTTTGTATGGAAACGATTATTAGTTGAACTCTTTCAACCCGGTGACTTATAATGTTCAATTGAGGAAGCCTCTGCCATAGAATCTACGGGCAGTGAGAAGGCCGGGGATATAGTTGATGTCATCTGACCAATTTTCCAAAAAATGCAGTGCCTCGGGCGTTGATTTATTGTTGCCTCACATTTCGTAGATGGTTGTTGGTCGCCGGCATTGAAGAAAATTTGTTTGACAATGCACAAAGAGGTCGACCGTATGTTTCATGCCGAGACATTATGGTTGTTGGACTACATTCATTTTGATTGTATCCTGTTTGCCTTTTTTTAGGCCCGCTTATGAATAACTGTATCAACAGCGACAAACTTTTTATTTGTTGCGGACTAAGAGGTGAAATTGTGGTCATGATGTTGTCTACCCTATTCACACCAGTGTAAGGTTGAACCTGTTATGTTGGTACAAATATGGATAGAATATGCTCCCCCTTGACTATAACATGTGCGAAATGGAGTTGTGTTTTCTGCTACAGTGTTCTTTGTGGTGACAAAACTAGATGATGCGGATTTACGGATTTACGGATTTACGTGACGTAACCTTTTATGGAGATTTCGTGGGAACTTGCAATCAAAAGAATGATAGTTAGACGTTCTTTCTTATTAGTGTATTATTATTACTAGTAAGCATGCCCGTGCGTTGCTACGGGTTGAACAACTAAACGACCACAACTGCCTCTCCGGTACCAGTGGCGGGGACGAGCGGGAGGGTCAGATCACGAGGACCTTCTATGACGATGTGGTAAGCACATAACGTTGACGACCACCCTCCGTGGTAATGATGGTGAGCAGGACAGTGGATGCAAGTCGTCGGACAGTGTTCCTAAGCGATGGACAAGCTTGTCTCGGATGCGTCGGGGTTGTACTCGCCGGGGGTCTGCTCGCAGGCTACCAAGCTTGTCGCTCGCACGGTGTTCTCCTCCTCAGGAGAGTCAAGTCCAAAAATGGTGGTGGTAACGACGGAACCCAGTGTACCAGCAACAGGGGGAAAATAGGAGGAGTTGCACGCCGGTACGCGATATTGTCAGTACATGTTCAGAACCAAACTCACCTAGATTCAGTAGACACTATGGAGCGAAGATAGAAGAAGCTTTCGGCTAGTCATTGATCTGCAACTCGTACGTGAGAGCAGCCGAACAATACACCAGGATCGAACTTAGTTAACACTACAATGTCATGCCATGACGTAGGTAACAGAACATGTACATAGGAGATGCGACCTTTACTAACACAACATGCACCAAGTTCAAGTGAACATACAGAGAGATAACGTGATGAGTTCCCAACCCGGGCGGCTGCGACCGGACCAGTGGCAGAGGCAGCGTCGGCGGCTTCGAGCATGGGCAACCTCAGAAGCTGTTGGCGCCTACTCGTCTAGTCGTCTTCCACCATCGGGAGCAGGTTCAATGTCCGGGCCCCATTCCTGGCGTTGTTAAACCGCGGGGCCTAGATGGTGGCCATCATAAGCTTGCCAGACTTGTGTGGGCGCGAGTGTGCAGAGGCTCGCGGCTGGAACGCTCTCGCGGGTCGGCGGGTGCCGCCGCCTGGGACTTTGGGAACTGTTCTAGGGCTGGCATTGCCGCTTCGTTTTTCCTCACCACCTGTGAGTCCTAGTCTCCCGGCACGGTCGTGCCCAAGCGACGCTGGCCCGACACAGTCCTTTATTGGTTGCATCTCAAGGATGTCTTTGGTGGTGCTAGGGTCGGACTTGGAAGAAGATGGCGCGGCGGAGGTAGCTCATGGGACGAGCATTCGGCGACTTGGCGTGTTGCGCTCTTCCGTTGATCTTGATTATTGCCTTTCTTCATTGGATTGTATAAATGAATCGTCATCCAGACATAGGCTCCTACTTGTTAGAGCATCCCCAGCCGTCTCCCCGACGAGACCCCCAGGACCGCGTTTTATCATCCGGATGGGCGAAAACGGCCCAGTCGCGTCCCTGGTTCCTCGTTTTCGTCCGGAATAGGCCTTTCATCCGTCCGGAGAGCCCAGGCCATCCCCGGCACCTCGGGGAGCGCTCGGGACTCCGGACGAAACGTAAGCGCGGGAAACGCCGAAAAAACTTCTCGCGCGTCTGGTGGCCCCAACTTGTCGGCGAGAGACACCGATCGTCGTCCTCATCGCATCGTCTTCCGCGCGCTGTAAAAGCCTGCCGCCGGTCAGTATTCGCCGGCCGCGTAGCTTCCACGCGGCGAGTTAATGCCGTTGCCTCGGTATCACGCACGCCTACCTCTATTTATCGCCGAACTACCGTGCCTGCCCCACATTCACCTCGCTCGCTTTCCCCCAAATCTTCCCCGATCTCGAACGAACCAGCGGCGATCAAGCAATGGCGAACGACGGTGCGGCCAACAATGGCTTCGGCCGCCGCTCTCTCCACCAATGGGAGGGACGGCTCCTCCATAGCGCGGGCTACCCGGCGCCACCAGACTCCCGCGCGCCGGGAGGATGGAGACTAAGCGCGGGCGGCGTGTCGATCCCGCCGCCGCCAATGGGTCGGGCTGCCCTGGAGGCGGAGATCGACGCCGTGCTCGCCACTTTCACCGACGAGCAGCGCACGGAGCCGCTCTTCTTCCCCGACGCCTACGACTCATGGACCGAGTTCTTCCGGCGCAGGTACGAGCGCGAACTCACCGCGTATGACGGCCCTCCTCCTCCTCCGGCAAGGAACAACGCCGCCGGTCGCCGCCGGTGGTGGAGCGCGCCTGGCCGCACCCTCCCGAATGTGCTCGCGCACATCGAGGGCGGGAATTCCCCCGTCCTGCAAATGCCGCCGCCGGAGGCAGCTACTGTGTCGCGCCGGTGCGGTAGCTCCTGGCTGCCGAGGTGGATGGCGCCGTCCTCCTCCTCGTTTGGGTCAAGGTCGGCGTCCAGGTCCGGCGGGTCGACGTCGGTCTTCGTTAAGAAGGAGCCGGCGTCTCCGTCGACACCGGTCTTCGTCAAGAAGGAACCGGCATCTCCATCGCCGACCAGAGGGCGCAGCAGCGGCGCCCTCGTCATCTGCGACCAACCCTCCTCTCCACAACGCGGGCGGAAGAGGAAGTCGGCGAAGAAGGAGGCCGCCGCGGCCGCCGCCAACCAGCTCGCCGAGGAGGAGGCGAAGCGCGCGGAGGACGCCGCGGTGGCGGAGGCGATCGCCAGGTCACTGAAGGACCTGGTGCCCGCCGACAACAGCCTCCCCATCGACGCCGCACTGGAGTGGTCCAGGTGCGACTGGGAGCGCCAGGAGGCGGAGCAGCAGCGGCAGCTTCTGGATCTGGCTGCCGCGCGTCAACTCACCGCCCTCGCAGCCGCACCAGCCGCCGGAAGGAATGCCGCGCCCAGGGAGGTGATCAAGCTCGAGGAGAGCAGTGACGACGACATCTCCCGGTCGTCGCCGCCACGCGCCGGCGATGCTGGCCAGGATACGAGCCGCTGGTACGAGGCGCCGCCGCCCCAGGACGACGTCGGCTCGAGCGACGACGATGACGGTGGCGACTACACGGCCTTCTACCATCATTTCGGCATGTAGGAGGCCGGTTTTAGTTTAAGTTTAAGTTATCCCTTGGCGAATTCAAATATATGTACGAATTCGGCCTTTTTATGTACGAACTCGCCTCTATATGTTAAATATCATTAAATTTCGTTTATGTTTGAACTTGCTTCGCCCAATTTTGTCTGAATTCGCCGTATTACATCAAACTACTTACATCCATCCTGAACTCGCGGCTGGAAAAATAGGTCTCCCCAGACCAATTTTTACATCCATCCGACGCTATTTAGCGCCGGATTTCGGCCTGGAGGGGCCAACGACTGGAGATGCTCCTACAGCCTACAATTGTTTGGTAGATTTCCGGAAACAACGCATGCACTGATAGCCGCGTTCCCAAACTGAATTTTTGCTATTGATGATGACGGACGGAAAACAATGACCAGACAGGCGTTGGCATGAGATCACCTCTGAATTTCTTTCACGTGGACTGAATTTGCTGTCGGGAGAGAGTTCAAGACGAAACAAACTCACGTCGTATGCTTCTTTGGGAAGGCCGTGTACAGCGTGTATGTTTATACCTGATGCCTAATTTGTTTATGTTCTAGTAGGACACGGTTCTCACGTTAGATGGACGAAACAATTCTAATAGAACACGGCCTCCGCGATGACCGACGCTAAACGAGCATAGGCAGAGACGGACGTACGACACCTAACATGGACGGACGGACGCGATTTTACGAGCGAACGGCTGCGATTTTGCGACGACCAAACCAAACCAAACTACGGAAA
Organism: Lolium perenne; assembly: GCF_019359855.2. Taxonomy (NCBI): domain Eukaryota; kingdom Viridiplantae; phylum Streptophyta; class Magnoliopsida; order Poales; family Poaceae; genus Lolium; species Lolium perenne. The sequence goes on along the minus strand of NC_067247.2, from coordinate 12,376,627 downwards.
CACTTTTGCTTTTATTATTATTAGGTATGGATAAGAAGAAGAATAAGGAAACACAAGTAAATCTACTATGTCGATAACCATATGAAGCCAGGATGAATAGGCGAGCCTATTCACCTAGTTCTATGTATATTCCCTGATGTTTTTTTTGCCGTGCTTTCCCTGGTATTTTGGACCTTCTTAGGAAGGTAAACTTCTTTTTATGCAGAATGGTAAATTTTAAAAATACAAGTCTTCCAATTTTTGAGATTTTTTTTACTTGTGCCATGTTGTTTAGTAGGCAATCATTTTATTGTTATTGTTTAGTAGGCAATCATATTATTTATAACTGAACACTATTGTTGTTTCAGTAGACACAATTTGAATTGAACTTCAATTTAACTTGAATCTGAGGCACCAATGACGACCCTTGTCAAAGTGCCTCGGTAGATTGCTACCTATTGAGGCATTTCTCCGAACGGCCTCCGTAGGTGTACATCTATTGGGGCACTTCTGCAAATTGTTCCAATAGGTGTACACCTATAGGGGCACTTCGCCAAACTGCCCCAATAGATGTACACCTATAGGGGCACTTCTCCAAACTGCCCCAATAGGCGTACACCTACAGGGGCACTTCTCCAAACTGCCCCAATAGGCGTATATCTATAGGGGAACTTCTCCAAACTGCCCCAATAAATGTATAACTATTGGGGCACTTCTTCAAACTGCCCTAATAGGTAAGTTATTAGAGGCAATTTAGCCAAAGTGCCTCTAATGGAAACTATTTAGAGGCACTTTGAAAAGTGCCCCAGGGCAAAATGCCCCTAAATCACTACCGTGTACTAGTGTTGCCACCGCTCGCCGTGCCGGAGACTGAGTGAGCGTTGAGGCTTGCCGCAGACGACGTCGATTTCGCCAACTCCAGAAACTGGCCAAGGACCGGCGCCGGCGTGATTCTCCGCGGCGGAAGAGGACCCCTCCAGCTCCCCATATGGGGTGACCGGGAGAGGCACAACCCAGTAGGAGATGAGGACGACGAGCGGCGAGGAGACCTCGACGTGGAAGCGCAGCCAGAACGGCGCGCCATCGCCGGTGACGATGAAGATCGCGAAAACCTGTGCTCAAAAGACCCGTCAGTGATCATACCTTGTACAGGCCCTGCGCTGGGCGAACGCCGCTCCCAGAACCTGGCCGACGGCGAAGGGAAACCGGCGTCAGCCCAAAACTCAGCGAGAAGCTCTTGGTCTGACTTCGGTGGTCGACGGACAACCGGTGTCCAGACGTGCGACGGATAGTCCTCGATGGCTTCCTCCGCGATCTGAACCGCGACATGGGGTGTCTCCCCGTCGGAACCCATCTCCGAATCCTCCAGAGCCTCCAGCAAAACAGCAAAGCGAGATCCCACTGGGGATGTCGACGATCCTACCACCCTCGAGGCCGGCGGAGCGATGGTGAGGCAGCGCCGACGCAGTGTCGCCGGGTCGCCCATCCGAACGTGTCACACACACTCTCGGCCACATTCTCGTTGACGCCCTCTGCTGGCCCAACGCCCACCCCTCCCGCCCTATCCTCCTCACCTTTGCTCGCGGACGCGGCCTCTGCTCCTGTGCTGGCGCGGGCTTCTCCTCGCACGCCTGCCCCGCCGTCTGCTCCTAGCCCGCCCAGCTACGCCGCTAGCCTGGCCTCGTCATTCATTGGCCTGCCCGGCACGCCGCAGGGCAACCTTGATGGGGGCGGCCTGAGCACGCCACCCCACCCTTCCCCTGTCGGGCATGCTGCTGCTGCTGCTCCCGCAGCGCATGCCGCGCCTACCGCCCCCGGCATGGCCTCTCCGGAGCGCGCGCTGGGCGCTGCAGGCTCCCTCTCCTCGTCGACCGCGCCCTCTCTCTCCCGCAGCATCCATGTGGCCTCCACCCACCCCGAGGATCCCGCGGACGGACGGGTTTGGCAAGTGCAGCGGTCAAAGCGCAAAAGGAAGAAGATGACCGTACCCCTTCTTGGCTCCCGCAGTAATGGCGCCCGCTCCTCCGGTCTTGGGCTCGGGGTCGCGCGCGTGCGTGCTCCCTCCCGCCTTTAAGAACGAGCTGCGCGGGTGCTGCTTCCGGTGTCTCTCTCCCAGCCACTTCGCCAAGCACTGCCGCGACCCCATCCGTTGCCTCTTCTGCCGGCGTTTCGGTCACACCGAGCGTCACTGCAGGCGCCGGCGCTCCGGCCTCCAGGCCCAGGCTGCCAGCTCCTCCTCCGGATCGGCCTCGCCCCCTCCCTCGCAGCCGCCTCCTCCGCCTCCCCAAGCTCCGGCCATGGCGACCCGCGGCGGCGCGGCGCCGCTCCGCATGTTCGAGAGCCACTCGTTTGTCATCGCCACCCCTCCCATGGAGAACCACGTCAAGGCCCTCAGCACCACGGCGCTCGTCGGCACGCTTGCGGAGAAGCGCGACGTTTCGCCGGATGCCGCGGCGCGGGCGCTCGAGCGCGAGCTTGGGATTCCCTGGGCCAACGTCGTCGTCACCAAGCACTCCCCGGAGGACTTCCTCGTCCGTTTCGACTACCCCAACCACCGCCGCATCGCCATGGAGGCTGGCTCGCTCCCGGGGCCGGGGCACGACGCTGTCCCTCAAGCCGTGGTCGCCGACGGCTAGGGGCATTCAGCGCACGTGGCGGTTCTACTGCCGCCTCGCCATCGAGGGTATCCCGCAGCAGGCCTGGTCGGTCGACGCCGCCCAGCAGGTGGTCGCCAGCAAGGTCATCGTCGATCGCCTCGAGCAGCAGAGCGTCGAGCGCGTCAACACCTCTGCGTGCATCGCTTGGGGCTGGGCTTGGAACCCGGACGTGATCCCCACCTCCAACACGTTCTCTGTCATCGACCGCCTTGACCTCACCGGTCGCGTCGTCTGCGTGGAGGGCGTGCTGCCGGTTCCGGAGCGCGGCGGCGCCACGTACCCGGTACTCATCCACCTGGACACCTCCAAGGAGAGCGACGGCCCGAACGGCATCGTCCCGCCGCCGGTGCGCCACCCCTGGACGCTTGGTGTCGAGGAACTCGCTCCCAGCAGCCGCCTAGACCGCCCGGTGGTGCGCATGAGCGCCTCCTTCCACGCCGGCGGGACGAGGACGGTGATGACGCCGGTGCTCCCAGGCGCCCTCGTGGCCGCCGTTTCTTCAACGGCCCGCTTCTCGGCTGCGACGCGCCGGAGGGCAGCGCGAGCGCGCCTGCGCGCCGTTCCCGTGGGCAACGCGGCTCGGGCGGCGGCGGCGGACGAGGGCGCCTCGACAACGGCGCCGCGGAGGCCGCGCATGCGCCTGCTGACGAGGTCGGCCACGACGGCGCTGACGAGGGCGCGTCAGCGGGCCTGCCGCTATACGTGCACGCCATCGCTACCGAGCTCGTAGTCCCGCTCCCGCCTGCGGAGCTCCCTTGGCCGCTTGCTGCCTCTGCCGTCAGCCCCCAGGCTAGCCTCCAACTCGAAGTGGAGCCCAACGTTTTTGGCTTCGACGCTGACTCCTGCTGGGACGCGCTCACGAGGGTTGACCCGATGCTCCTGGAGGCCTCTGACCTGCTGCATGCGCCTGCTGACCCCGCCCCGGATGCTTGCTGGCCGATGCTGCGCTCTGGCTCCGACAGCGAGCTGCACGTGTGATGGCGTGTATTTCACACGTTCGTTGGGCAACCCCAAGAGGAAGGTATGATGTGCACCGCAGCAAGTTTTCCCTCAGAAAGAAACCAAGGTTTATCGAACCAGGAGGAGCCAAGAAGCACGTTGAAGGTTGATGGCGGCGGGATGTAGTGCGGCGCAACACCAGGGATTCCGGCGCCAACGTGGAACCTGCACAATACAACCAAAGTACTTTGCCCCAACGAAACAGTGAGGTTGTCAATCTCACCGGCTTGCTGTAACAAAGGATTAACCGTATTGTGTGGAAGATGATTGTTTGCAGAAAACAGTAGAACAAGTATTGCAGTAGATTGTATTTCAGTAAAGAGAATTGGACCGGGGTCCACAGTTCACTAGAGGTGTCTCTCCCATAAGACGAACAGCATGTTGGGTGAACAAATTACAGTTGGGCAATTGACAAATAAAGAGAGCATGACCATGCACATACATATCATGATGAGTATAGTGAGATTTAATTGGGCATTACGACAAAGTACATAGACCGTCATCCAACTGCATCTATGCCTAAAAAGTCCACCTTCAGGTTATCATCCGAACCCCCTCCAGTATTAAGTTGCAAACAACAGACAATTGCATTAAGTATGGTGCGTAATGTAACTAGTGACTACATCCTTGAACATAGCACTAATGTTTTATCCCTAGTGGCAACAGCACAACACAACCTTAGAACTTTCTCACATCGTCCTGTGTCAATGCAGGCATGAACCCACTATCGAGCATAAGTACTCCCTCTTGGAGTTACAAGCATCTACTTGGCCAGAGCATCTACTAGTAACGGAGAGCATGAAGATCATAAACAACACATAAGCATAACTTTGGTAATCAACATAACAAGTATTCTCTATTCATCGGATCCCAACAAACGCAACATATAGAATTACAGATAGATGATCTTGATCATGTTAGGCAGCTCACAAGATCCGACAATGATAGCACAATGGGGAGAAGACAACCATCTAGCTACTGCTATGGACCCATAGTCCAGGGGTAGACTACTCACACATCACACCGGAGGCGACCATGGCGGCGTAGAGTCCTCCGGGAGATGATTCCCCTCTCCGGCAGGGTGCCGGAGGCGATCTCCTGGATCCCCCGAGATGGGATCGGCGGCGGCGGCGTCTCTGGAAGGTTTTCCGTATCGTGGTTCTCGGTACTGGGGGTTTCATCACGGAGACTTTTTATAGGCGGAAGGGCAGGTCAAGAGGCCCCTCTGTTGTGGTGTGGCCCCTCCGTGGCCCCTCTTCGTCTCTCCTTCGGACTTCTGGAAGCTTCGTGAGAAAATAGGCCCCTGGGCTTTGATTTCGTCCAATTCCGAGAATATTTCCTTACTAGGATTTCTGAAACCAAAAACAGCAGAAAACAGCAACTGGCACTTCGGCATCTTGTTAATAGGTTAGTTCCAGAAAATGCACGAATATGACATAAAGTGTGCATAAAACATGTAGATAACATCAATAATGTGGCATGGAACATAAGAAATTATCGATACGTCGGAGACGTATCAGCATCCCCAAGCTTAGTTCTGCTCGTCCCGAGCAGGTAAAACGATAACACAGATAATTTCTGGAGTGACATGCCATCATAATCTTGATCATACTATTTGTAAAGCATATGTAGTGAATGCAGCGATCAAAACAATGTATATGACATGAGTAAACAAGTGAATCATATAGCAAAGACTTTTCATGAATAGCACTTCAAGACAAGCATCAATAAGTCTTGCATAAGAGTTAACTCATAAAGCAATAATTCAAAGTAAAGATATTGAAGCAACACAAAAGAAGATTAAGTTTCAGCGGTTGCTTTCAACTTGTAACATGTATATCTCATGGATATTGTCAACATAGAGTAATATAATAGATGCAATAAGCAAGTATGTAGGAATCAATGCACAGTTCACACAAGTGTTTGCTTCTTGAGGTGGAGAGAAATAGGTGAACTAACTCAACATTGAAAGTAAAAGAATAGTCCTCCATAGAGGAAAAGCATCGATTGCTATATTTGTGCTAGAGCTTTGATTTTGAAAACATGAAACAATTTTGTCAACGGTAGTAATAAAGCATATGCATCATGTAAATTATATCTTATAAGTTGCAAGCCTCATGCATAGCGTACTAATAGTGCCCGCACCTTGTCCTAATTAGCTTGGACTACCGGATCATCACAATGCACATGTTTTGACCAAGTGTCACAAAGGGGTACCTCTATGCCGCCTGTACAAAGGTCTAAGGAGAAAGCTCGCATTGGATTTCTCGCTATTGATTATTCTTCAACTTAGACATCCATACCGGGACAACATAGACAACAGATAATGGACTCCTCTTTTATGCATAAGCATATACCAACAATTAATAATTTTCTCATTTGAGATTTGAGGATTGTTGTCCAAAACTGAAACTTCCACCATGGAGCATGGCTTTAGTTAGCGGCCCGATGTTCTTCTCTAACATATGCATGCTTAACCATATGGTGGTAGATCTCTCTTGCTTCAGACAAGACGAACATGCATAGCAACTCACATGAAATTCAACAATGAATAGTTGATGGCGTCCCCAGTGAACATGGTTATCGCACAACAAGCAACTTAATAAGAGATAAAGTGCATAATTACATATTCAATACCACAATAGTTTTTAAGCTATTTGTCCCATGAGCTATATATTGCAAAGGTGAAATATTGGAATTTTAAAGGTAGCACTCAAGCAATTTACTTTGGAATGGCGGAAAAATACCATGTAGTATAGGTAGGTATGGTGGACACAAATGGCATAGTGGTTGGCTCAAGTATTTTGGATGCATGAGAAGTATTCCCTCTCGATACAAGGTTTAGGCTAGCAAGGCTTATTTGAAACAAACACAAGGATGAACCGGTGCAGCAAAACTCACATAAAAGACATATTGAAAACATTATAAGACTCTACACCGTCTTCCTTGTTGTTCAAACTCAAAACTAGAAATTATCTAGACCTTAGAGAAACCAAATATGCAAACCAAATTTTAGCATGCTCTATGTATTTCTTCATTAATGGGTGCAAAGCATATGATGCAAGAGCTTAATCATGAGCACAACAATTGCCAAGTATCACATTACCCAAGACATTTATAGCAATTACTACATGTATCATTTTCCAATTCCAACCATATAACAATTTAACGAAGGAGAAATTCGCCATGAATACTATGAGTAGAAACCAAGGACATACTTGTCCATATGCTACAGCGGAGCGTGTCTCTCTCCCATAAAGTGAATGCTAGGATCCATTTTATTCAAACAAAACAAAAAAACAAAAACAAACCGACGCTCCAAGAAAAAGCACATAAGATGTGATGGAATAAAAATATAGTTTCAGGGGAGGAACCTGATAATGTTGTCGATGAAGAAGGGGATGCCTTGGGCATCCCCAAGCTTAGACGCTTGAGTCTTCTTGATATATGCAGGGGTGAACCACCGGGTGCATCCCCAAGCTTAGAGCTTTCACTCTCCTTGATCATGTTGCATCATACTCCTCTCTTGATCCTTGAAAACTTCCTCCACACCAAACTCGAAACAACTCATTAGAGGGTTAGTGCACAATAAAAATTAACATATTCAGAGGTGACACAATCATTCTTAACACTTCTGGACATTGCATAATGCTACTGGACATTAGTGGATCAAAGAAATTCATCCAACATAGCAAAAGAGGCAATGCGAAATAAAAGGCAGAATCTGTCAAAACAGAACAGTTCGTATTGACGAATTTTAAAATGGCACCAGACTTGCTCAAATGAAAATACTCAAATTGAATGAAAGTTGCGTACATATCTGAGGATCATGCACGTAAATTGGCTTAATTTTCTGAGCTACCTACAGGGAGGTGGACCCAGATTCGTGACAGTAAAGAAATCTGTTTCTGCGCAGTAATCCAAATCTAGTATGAACTTTTCTATCAACGACTTTACTTGGCACAATAAAACACTAAACTAAGATAAGGAGAGGTTGCTACAGTAGTAAACAACTTCCGAGACACAAAATAAAAACAAAGTACTGTAGCAAAATAATACATGGGTTATCTCCCAAGAAGTTCTTTCTTTATAGCCATTAAGATGGGCTCAGCAGTTTTAATGATGCACTCGCAAGAAATAGTATTTGGAGCAAAAGAGAGCATCAAGAGGCAAATTCAAAACACATTTAAGTCTAAAATGCTTCCTATGCATAGGAATCTTGTAAATAAACAAGTTCATGAAGAGCAAAGTGACAAGCATAGGAAGATAAAACAAGTGTAGCTTCAAAAATTTCAGCACATAGAGAGGTGTTTTAGTAACATGAAAATTTCTACAACCATATTTTCCTCTCTCATAATAACTTTCAGTAGCATCATGAGCAAACTCAACAATATAGCTATCACATAAAGCATTCTTATCATGAGTCTCATGCATAAAATAATTACTACTCCCAACATAAGCATAGTCATTCTTATTAATTGTAGTGGGAGCAAATTCAACAAAGTAGCTATCATTATTATTATCATCACCATAATCATCAAATGTAGGAGGCATAGTATAATCATAATAAACTTTATCCTCAATAGTAGGTGGCACCCAAATACCACTATCATCATAAATGGGAGGCAAAGTGTCATCAAAGTAAATTTTCTCCTCCATGCTTGGGGGACTAAAAAGTTCATGCTCATCAGAGCCAGCTTCCCCAAGCTTAGAATTTTCCATAGCATTAGCAACAATGGTGTTCAAAGCATTCATAGTAATAACATTCCCATTAGCATGCATATAAAGTTCCATGGGTTTTTTAATTCTCTCTTCAAACACATCATGTCCTAATTCAAGATAAAGTTCATAAAGATCTCTCATATTTTTGTGGTTTTCCATTATGCTTAACTAGTGAAATAAAAACATGCATGATATTAAGTAAAGTAAAACAAGTAACTAATTTTTTTGTGTTTTTGATATAGCAAACAAGATAGCAAGTAAAGTAAAACTAGCAACTAATTTTTTTGTATTTTGATTTAGTGCAGCAAACAAAGTAGTAAATAAAACTAAGCAAGACAAAAACAAAGTAAAGAGATTGAGAAGTGGAGACTCCCCTTGCAGCGTGTCTTGATCTCCCCGGCAACGGCGCCAGAAAAAGAGCTTGATGGCGTGTATTTCACACGTTCGTTGGGCAACCCCAAGAGGAAGGTATGATGCGCACAGCAGCAAGTTTTCCCTCAGAAAGAAACCAAGGTTTATCGAACCAGGAGGAGCCAAGAAGCACGTTGAAGGTTGATGGCGGCGGGATGTAGTGCGGCGCAACACCAGGGATTCCGGCGCCAACGTGGAACCTGCACAACACAACCAAAGTACTTTGCCCCAACGAAACAGTGAGGTTGTCAATCTCACCGGCTTGCTGTAACAAAGGATTAACCGTATTGTGTGGAAGATGATTGTTTGCAGAAAACAGTAGAACAAGTATTGCAAAGATTGTATTTCAAGAAAGAGAATTGGACCGGGGTCCACAGTTCACTAGAGGTGTCTCTCCCATAAGACGAACAGCATGTTGGGTGAACAAATTACAGTTGGGCAATTGACAAATAAAGAGAGCATGACCATGCACATACATATCATGATGAGTATAGTGAGATTTAATTGGGCATTACGACAAAGTACATAGACCGTCATCCAACTGCATCTATGCCTAAAAAGTCCACCTTCAGGTTATCATCCGAACCCCTCCGCATTAAGTTGCAAACAACAGACAATTGCATTAAGTATGGTGCGTAATGTAACTAGTGACTACATCCTTGAACATAGCACTAATGTTTTATCCCTAGTGGCAACAAGACAACACAACCTTAGAACTTTCTGTCCTTTGTCCCAGGTGTCAATGCAGGCATGAACCCACTATCGAGCATAAGTACTCCCTCTTGGAGTTACAAGCATCTACTTGGCCAGAGCATCTACTAGTAACGGAGAGCATGCAAGATCATAAACAACACATAAGCATAACTTTGGTAATCAACATAACAAGTATTCTCTATTCATCGGATCCCAACAAACGCAACATATAGAATTACAGATAGATGATCTTGATCATGTTAGGCAGCTCACAAGATCCGACAATGATAGCACAATGGGGAGAAGACAACCATCTAGCTACTGCTATGGACCCATAGTCCAGGGGTAGACTACTCACACATCACACCGGAGGCGACCATGGCGGCGTAGAGTCCTCCGGGAGATGATTCCCCTCTCCGGCAGGGTGCCGGAGGCGATCTCCTGGATCCCCCGAGATGGGATCGGCGGCGGCGGCGTCTCTGGAAGGTTTTCCGTATCGTGGTTCTCGGTACTGGGGGTTTCGTCACGGAGACTTTTTATAGGCGGAAGGGCAGGTCAAGAGGCGGCACGGGGGCCCCACACTACAGGCCGGCGCGGCCAAGGGGGGGCCGCGCCGCCCTATGTTGTGGCCCCTCCGTGGCCCCTCTTCGTCTCTCCTTCGGACTTCTGGAAGCTTCGTGAGAAAATAGGCCCCTGGGCTTTGATTTCGTCCAATTCCGAGAATATTTCCTTACTAGGATTTCTGAAACCAAAAACAGCAGAAAACAAAGAATCGGCACTTCGGCATCTTGTTAATAGGTTAGTTCCAGAAAATGCACGAATATGACATAAAGTGTGCATAAAACATGTAGATAACATCAATAATGTGGCATGGAACATAAGAAATTATCGATACGTCGGAGACGTATCAACGTGCTCGCCCTGGCGCCCCCTGTCGCGCTGGGAGAGGCATCGCCCACCCAGGGCTGGTCCCTCTCTGCTCCGCATGCGCATCTTGCATGCACGCTGGGCCAGCCTGCCTTGCATGGCTATCTACAGTCCTCTCTGGGCCTGCTGGGTGTGGGCCGCGCGGATGACACGGCTTTCTTTGAGGCGGTCGGCGCTTTTGGTGCCGCAGCTCCTCCGCCAGCTTCGGTCGTCGGCTTGCCCATCATCGACGACATCGCCTGGCAGCTGCAGCGCCTTGACCTGGGCGGCGGTGGCCCCCTCGACAAGCTGTTCACCGCGCCGCCCCCGGCCATGCTTGCCACGCCTCCGGCGGACGTCCACGTCCCCAACCTCGGCGCGGACGCTTCTTCCTTGCCGTCTGCCGTGGCTCGGCGCAGCGCCCGTATCGAGAAGCTGGCGCTTGGCTCCTCCACGGCCACGGAGCGTGCGCAGGCGCTGCTCGCCAAGCAGCTCCAGTTCATCGACAAGGTGCACGACTTCTCGCCCAAGGTGCGAGGCCAACGCCAACCGGTCCAGCCTGTCCTGCATCAACTCCTCGCACATCGTCCTCATCCCGAAGACCGATAGCCCTGCTTCTCTCGCGGACTACCGGCCTATCAGCCTCATGCATGGCATCGCCAAGCTCTTCATGAAGGTGCTGGCCGTTCGTCTGGCCAAGCGCATTGATGAGCTGATCGCTTGATGGTCAAAGCGCGTTCATCCGCGGCCGTAGCATCCAGGATAACTTCATCTATGTCCAGGGGGTAATCCGCCACTTCCACCGCGCTAGGAACCCCCTCGTCTTCCTCAAGCCCGACATCGCGCGGGCTTTTGACTCCGTGTCCTGGCCATACCTGTTGGATATGCTGCGTGCCCGTGGTTTCAGTGACCGCTGGAGAGATTGGATCGCTATGATGCTTGCCACCTCCTCCTCCCGCGTTATCCTCAACGGGGAGGTAGGACCCCGCTTCCTGCACCGCCATGGCCTCAGGCAGGGGGACCCCCTCTCCCCGCTGCTCTTCATCTTGGCCATCGAGTCGCTGCACCGTCTTTTCGACATCGCCACGGTCGTCGGGCTCCTCTCGCCATTGCGGGGCCGCAAGGCGCGCCTTCGCTTCTCCCTCTACGCGGACGATGCCGCCGTCTTCCTCAACCCGGTTCGGGCCGAGATGGAGCATGTGCATGCCATCTTACAGCGTTTCGGAAACGCTTCCGGGTTACACGTCAATCTGGCGAAAAGCACCATCTACGGGATCCGCTGCCAGGACTTGGACCTTGCCTCGATCTCTTCGCCGCTTGGTGCGCCCGTGGGCCCCTTCCCCTGCCGTTACCTGGGCCTGCCCCTGAGTTTCCGCCGGCCGCGACGCGTTGACTTCCAGCCGCTGCTTGACAAGCTCGGCAGCCGTCTTGCCCGGTGGAAGCTTCGCCTCTTTTCGCTCGCTGGACGGCTGGCCCTTCTCAAGGCCGTCCTGTCCGCCCTCCCGACTTACCTCTTCTCCGCTTTCGCGCCTCCCGCTTGGCTTGTGAAAGCGGGGGTATAGGATTCGTCGTGCTTGGCTCTGGGCGGCCGATGTTACTTGCACGGGTGGACGCTGCAAGGTCGCCTGGGGTCGTGTTTGCCGACCACGGGATCTTGGAGGCCTCGGCGTCCTGGACCTTGTTCTCTTCAGCCGTGCGCTACGGTTACGCTGGCTCTGGCTCCAGCGTACGCAGCCGGAGCGTCCCTGGGCTGGCCTCCCGGTCCCATGCGACGATTCGGATCGAGATCTGTTTGCAGCTGCCACCACGGTCTACATCGGAGACTGTCGTTGCCTAATCGACGGTACCCCGGAGGAGGGATCCTCACGAGGGGGAGAAGAAGTAGGGGCCATAGGGCGGAGTGCTCTCGGGACGGTGGTACGCGAGTTACCCAGCTTCGGAACACCTGCACGATGACAGGGCCTATTGCTGCTTGTCTGGAATTATCTGGGCGCTTTCGCGTTGTTACAATGAGTTGTGGTTGTGCCTCTAGGGCTCCCGGGATCTGGCTTATAAAGGCGCACGGATCTAGGGTTTACACGGAGAGTCCTAGCCGGATTACAGATAGCCTAGCTACGGTACAATATCTTGCCGTGCACGTCACGGATCCGCCTTCCATACATGTCGTACTGGATCCGGGTTCCTCATGGGCCTCCCTGGATCCGGGTCACTCCTAGGTCGGTGCGGATCCGGCCTGCTGATCCTGGGCTGGACTTCTTCCTTCATGATCAACAAGAATCGGGCCGCCCGATGGGCCACATGCCTCATCACCGTCTGTGGGCCACCCGGGCTTGCCGGATCTAGGCACTGTCGATGGTACACCCATGAAGTATACCCACAACAGTAGCCCCCAGAGTTCTCCGAGTTTCGCCAGCAGTTTCCGCCATGCTTGTTTCTTAGGTTTCCGGCATCGTCGGCAACGCGGAGAAACTTGAAGAGCTCAAACCTTGCATTTTCTTCTTTTTCCAACTTATAGCCGGAAAATGCTCTCATCCTGCGGGACTTCATCCATCGACGTTCCAAAGAACATTTCCGGGTTACTCCCTGCTTGCGAACAAGAGCCAACTTATCTTCACGCAATCACCCGGAATCTTAAAAGACTCAAACGGTTCCGCCAATTCTGGCGCCATTTTCGCGCGATTTGCGCGGTAACTTATCTCTAGCCATTTTTACCGCTAGGGTTTGGGACACGTGTCACGCATCCAACGGCGCGACGCTTGCGTTCCGACCACAGGATGCGGAACACGAATCTTATCCCCTCAGCCTATAAATATCAGCCGTCGACCCCTTCTCACCCCATTCACCCCCTTTTCACCTCTCCTCCGAGCGCCGCCCGCGAGCCTCTTCTCCGCCGCGCTGGAACCTGCCGGAAAGTCGCCGGAGCATTGCCGGAGCGAGCCCTCCGCCGCAGTGTTCTTCGTGTTCTTAACTCCGGCGAACCACCGCGCGGAAAAACTCGCCGCCGGCAACCCCGACCACCGCACGCGCCATTACGGTAAATCCTCGAGCTCAAACTTCGCGCCGTAGTTGGTAGGGATGAACTTGGGGAAGACGAATTGAGATCCGACTAAGGAAAGTTTCCGCCAACCTTTTTTCTTCAGATGTCTTCGACGACTCCGCCTCCGAGCTCGGAACCGATCATGGCGACGCCCATTTCCTCCGCCCCTCCTCCCTTTGTTCCCATCAGGCTGGATCCTACAAAGGATTCCGGCAAGGAGACTGAGGGGACCTCTGCTCACCCGGAGAAAACCTCCGAGGCGGGCCAGTCGGAGCAGCAAACAGAAGAGGCTGCCAAGAAATCAAAAGCTCGGAAACGCGACTCCGAAGCTAAGGGGAAGTGGTGGCCCTGTACCACCACCGAGATGGAGTTAAAGAATCTCGAGTCAGAGGGCTTCCTGCAACCCGGAAGCTGGAGAACAGTTCCAAATGAACCAGCTCCGGCTCCAAGGGACAACGAGATGGTGCTGACGAAGGCACTGGTGGAGCGCGGATTTTCGTTTCCGCCTTCAGATTTCTTCCGGGAGATTCTGAAGACATACGGACTCCAACCTCACAACATATCTCCGAACAGCGTGCTCGCCATCAGCAACCACGTTGCTCTCTGCGAAGGCCACCTCCGGGTAACCCCAGAGCTCTCTCTCTTCCAATACTACTTTTCTGTCAAGAAGGAGAAGATCCGCCAAACTTCCGAGTTGGCGACTTGCGGATCCGTCACCTTCATCATCCGCCCGGGCCGCGTTTACCCCCCCACCGACCGCCACGAATCCGCGAGATACTGGTCTGGGGGCTTCTTCTATCTGAAGGACGTCTCCGACCCTGCGAGTGACAAGAAGCTACCACCTTTCAAGAACTGCCCCGCCACCGAGCTTCTGTCTTGGACGCACTGCCCCCACTTCTCCGACTCACCTCAGCTGACCCGTTGTCAGCGGATCTCGCAAGCTTACGGAGGAGGGGCTGACGGGAAAAGACCTAACCCTCTCGTGGTTCACGAAGCGGATCCAGCCCGCCGCAACATCGGGACCGCCTGATGTTTGAATACACAGGGCGCGACGATCCGATGCGCGCCACCAAGGATAACCTCTCCGCCGACGCCATCGACAAAAGGATCCGGGTCCTCATCAAGATCCCACGTGAACTCCACGTTCACGTATGCAACAAAGACATCCACACGGAGGGATCCGGAACTGCGGTACGTCGTCCTGACTTTGGTTTATCGCTTTTCTTCAAACTTTTGGCTAAGTGTAACTTTGAACTAGCTCGAGGCGCTTGAGGAAAATGAGCTCGGAACTCTCCTCCGAGTCCCATCCACCGGCCACACGGATCCGGAAGCCACGTCAGAGGCGGAAGCTCCTGAAGCTCCACGTCCCGCGAAGAGGAAGAAGCCAGCCCCTTCCAGCCCTTACGCGAAACGCCCCCGCGAAACTCTCAGCATCGCGGCTACCCGGAAAGCTGAAGCGGAAAAGAAGCGCCTCGCGCTGATCAATACCAGCAACAAGGGGCAGCCTGCCATCCAGCACTTTTTCAAGCCTTCCGGGTAAGCGTCTTCTTCCGAGACCCAAGTTCTGGTTAACACTTGCTCTTATATTTGTATGTTTTTCCTGAAGTTCCGGAAGCCAGCCTCCCAAGGCCCCAAGGGTCATCAAGAAGAAGGCCAAACCATCTCCGGCTTCCTTCCCTATCACTCCTGAGGTGGAAGTTCCGCCTAGGGCTTCATCTGCCAGCAAGCCGGATCCGAAGGACATCATTGACCTTGATGACCTTCCGGAAGACCCTGCCCACCATGGCGACTCCACCCAGGGGACCTCCTCTCCCATGCCTCCACCAGATCAACCAAGTTCCGCTTT
Source organism: Lolium perenne (assembly GCF_019359855.2). Taxonomy (NCBI): domain Eukaryota; kingdom Viridiplantae; phylum Streptophyta; class Magnoliopsida; order Poales; family Poaceae; genus Lolium; species Lolium perenne. Next base: position 12,361,377 of record NC_067247.2, on the reverse strand, counting down.
CGCGGGACCTACTGATGAGGAGCAAGAGCAAAAGGCCAAGCTCCTCCAAGTTACCAATGCGACCCGCGTCAGCCTCGAGCCAACTCCGTCCCTCCGAAAACTTACCCTCGCAGAGCGTCACGCGGAAGTTTCCGCCATGCTGAACAAGGTATGGGGGAAGCCGGAGGAGGAAGTGGGTTATCTCGCGGAACTGGAGGATAGCCTGAAGGATTTTTTCGCCAAGCACAGGGAAGTGCGGCAGGTAATACTAGCCCCCAAGCATTGGGTGATATAGTTTCGTGTAACATGTATTAGCCGATGCTTTCTCAAAATGTACTGTTAGGCGGAAATTTGAAATCTTCGCCAAGTCTGAAATCTTCGCCAGCCCCCCAGATTTTAATATCCGACTAACTCTGCTGCTTCTCAGTCCACGCGGAAACTGCACGAAGATTTGCGCATTCACGTGCTGGAGCAAATCAAGGAGATTGAGGGACTGCGCGAACACGCGGAAAATAGCCAAAAGGCTATCCAGCTGCTTGAGACCCGACTTCAAGGTACGAGATCCGGATCTTCACTTGTGCTGACAGTTGTTCAGGGTGCATAACATGTTCAATTCTGCTTTCAGAAGAAACTGCCAAGCATTCCTCGCTTGATGAACTATCCGCCAAGGTCAAGGTGCTTGAGGCGGAGAACGAGTCCCTCCAAAACTTCATGAAAGAATCTTCAAGCAAAGAGACTGAGGCGAGGAAGGAGCTCTCCGAGAAGCATGCTCGTGAGAAGGCGGAACTGATCGACAAGCTGGAGAAAAGCCAAGGTCGCGCGCTCTCCCTAATTGCCAAGAACAAAGCCCTGGAAGCGGAGGCGGAAGCCATTGACAAACTTATCTTCCGTAAGCATGTTTCCGCGTCGTTGCTCCGACCACCTTTGCATATTTTCTCTGACGGAACTGATCCTCTTTCTTCCGCAGCGAGCCTTGGCTTTGAATGGACAAAGGATTCAAATCTGGCGAGGACGGAGGCGTACGAAGAAGCGCGGAAATCAATTGATGCGCTGTTTGGAGCTTGTCGCGGAATCGCCACGGCTCTGCGGCTAAAGAAGGCCAAAACCAGTGTCATCGACACGATGACCAAACTTATGCGACAGGTGCCGGAGTTTATGAAGGACTGGCAAAAGTCTTCAGCGCGCGGAGCCGCCTCCTTAGTCCTGGCCACCTGCAAGGGTTTCTTCCCCTCACTCAACCTGGCGCAAGCTGCACGCGGAGCCCCCGAGAGTTCCGACATGAGCGCCCTCCTCGCGGAAACTGAAGGCTATGAAGAGCTGTTTGTCAGGCGAGTGGATCACTCGTTCTGGTACAAGCAGCACAATCTGCCAGAAGGTTTTTCCGAAGCGGAGGAGGAAGCGGGCGAGCCAGAGTATTATGGGGAAGGATCCGGGTCCAGCAGCGAGCACTCCGGAGAAAACTCTGGAGACGACTCTGAAGCCGGATCTGGCGGCAGTGACGACGGCTCCAGCTACCAGCAATCTGAAGAGGAGGACTCCGAGTAGAGTTCCTGTTTGAAACATTGAAAAAAGTTGCATCATTTTGGCCCCAGCGAGGGTTTGTAATAAGACTAAATTCTTAAGTAGCTAGGAACGAAACGATAATGCATGGGGCGGAAAAACTTATCCTGCTATCCGTTAAATATTATGCGCATGTTTCGTTTTATGTCGGAAAGCAAGTGCTGATTTCGCTATTTTCCGGCTTGCTCGCTTGACCTTCCACGAGCCGGAAAACCTTAGCCGGAAACGCTCGCCAGCGGCGACGAAGCCCAATGGCAGTCCGTCCATAACCGCGGAAACAAGCCCCCAGGCATAGGTGCCGGAGATCGCTACTAGGAATCCACGAGTTCGCAACAGATAACAACTTAATCAGAAAACTTAAGCTTACGTCCTAAAGGACGATTTTGAAAATCACAACTTTCATACACGCCTAGGCGGAAAAATCCAGCTCTGCGGTTTTAGTCGGAAAAAACATACACGATCTAAAATGAACAAGTAAAGGAGGTAAAAGACTCAAAAGAGTGAACCAGAAGCTTTATTTCATTGATCATGTATAACTATTACAGAGTTTAGAACTCGGAAAGTATATGCTAAGTGTAGAAAGGACGTAGCTGTGCGATATTCCAAGGGTGATCTGTTTCATCGTAGATGTCATCCGGATCCTCACGCTTGCGTTTCCGGTGCCAGTTAGCAGGTCTATCCCTTAACTCGCGGAAATCAACAAGGTAGTACGACCCGTTATGAAGCACTTTGCTAACGACGAAGGGTCCTTCCCATGGAGATTGCAGCTTATGGTCTTTCACTGTCGAAGGCGGAGGACCAGGTCTCCTGCCATAAAGGAGCGTTTCCGAACTCGACGAGTGTGATCACGTCGGCGCGTATGCTGATAGTTGGCGGATCTCTGATCTGCTAAGTGCCGAGCTTCGTCGATCAGGTCCACGTATAGCTGTCCACGGCCTCGTCAGCTGTTTCTTCATTGTAGGCGGAAAATCGCGGTGAATCGTGGATGATGTCGGAGGGAAGTACGGCTTCGGATCCGTATACCAGGAAAAAAGGGGTAAACCCTGTTGATCTGTTAGGGGTAGTTCGTAAACTCCACAGAACAGCCTCCAACTCATCAGCCCAAGCTCCGGCTGCTCGTCGCAGCGGTCCTTCAAGGCGTGGTTTAATTCCTGATAATATTAGGCCGTTAGCCCTTTCAACCTGACCATTGGATCGTGGATGAGCCACAGATGCGAGGTCCGTCGTATCCCCATTGTCTCACAATAATCCCTCAATTCTCCTTGAGCAAAGTTCGTGCCATTATCTCGTGATTATGCTGTGCGGGATGCCGAATCTCATCACGAGGCTGCAGACGAATTTTAGTGCCGTAGCACCGTCGGCTTTTCTCACCGGCTTAGCCTCGATCCATTTGCTGAACTTGTCAACAGCGACCAGTAGGTACTCAAAACCGCCAGGAGATGATTTTTTTAACTTACCAACCATATCAAGCCCCCAGACCGCAAATGGCCAGGTGATAGGTATGGTCTTCAGCTCTTGGGCTGGAGCGTTTGGTTGAGTAGCGTAGTACTGACAACCTCGGCAGGTCTTGACTATTTTATCAGCGTCTTCTTTAGCTGTAAGCCAATAGAAACCTAACCGAAAAGCTTTTGCAACGAGTGATCTGGGAGCGGCGTGATGCCCGCAGTCCCCTGCGTGGATCTCTCTGAGGATTTCAATGCCATCTTGATTGGAGACGCATTTAAGAAATACCCCTGCTGCACTTCGTTTGTAGAGCTGTCCATCAACTATTGTGTAGGTTCGTGCTCGCCGGACGATCCGTCGTGCGAGGACCTCGTCCTCCGGCAACTTCGATCGATGAGGTAGTCCAGGAAAGGCTGGGTCCAAGCCGGAATGATAGCCATCACTTCCCTAGCCGGAGACACTGCCACCTCTGGGTTTTCCGGGTTAGCGCCCTTAACTGAGGGTATCCGGAGATGCTCCAGGAAAATGCCAGGCGGAATTGGTTTCTTGCCGGATCCGAGCTTGGATAGCATGTCTGCCGCTGTGTTATCGTCTCTCCTGACGTACTTGACTTCGTATCCGAGGAAGCTCTTGGCCATATCGTCAACGTCGTCTCTGTAGGCCGCAATCACGGAATATATGGCGTTCCAGGTTGCGGCTACTCGATGTGCCACAAGCTCGGAATCTCAACAGCAAATTATGTTATAGATCCCAATTACCTAAGCGATGCGCACCGTGTAGTAGAGCCTCATATTCCGCCATGTTGTTGGTAGCTTCGAAGTGGATCTGCAGAACATACTGCAATTCTTCTCCGGTAGGGGATTTCAGGGTGACTCCGGCTCCTGAGCCTTGATGCTGCTTGGATCCGTCGAAGTGCATGACCCATGTTTCTGGTTCCGGCTCCAGACTTGCATCCGGAGCTTCTGTCCAATCTGCAACGAAATCCGCGAACACTGGGATTTTACCGCAGTCCTTGGCTTGTAAGCGATGTCGAAGGCGGATAATTCGATGCCCCATTTAGCCGTACGTCCTGTTGCGTCAGTGTTGTTGAGAATTGTTGACAGCGGAGCCTTGCTCACGACTGTTACTGGATGCTCTTGGAAATAATGCCTCAGCTTCCGGCTGCCTAGGAACACGCCATAAGCTAGCTTCTGAAAGTGAGGATATCTCTGTTTTGATTCCGTCAGCACCTCGCTGATGTAGTAGACAGGTCTCTGGACGTCATATTCATGACCTTCTTCCTTTCGCTCCACCACGATGACGAGGTGACGACTTTGTTGGTAGCTGCCGGATAAAGGAGCATTGGCTCGACTCTACCGGAGCTGCCAAGATAGGCGGGAGGTGAGTATTTCCTTCAACCCTCGAAGAGCTGCATCGCTGCGTCGTCCCAGCACAAATTTGTCTATTTTCTTCAGCAGCTTGTCTGAGGTAGTGCCTTCGCCAAGACGGCTGACAAACCTACTGATTGCTGCAACACAACCAGTTAGTCGTTGCACATCTTTGAGACAAGTTGGCCTTTTGATGCACAGGATTGCCTTGATCTTTTCCGGGTTAACCTCAATGCCTCTGTGAGAGACTATGAAGCCAAGGAGTTTTCCGGCTGGCACGCCAAAGACGCACTTCAGCGGATTCAACATCATCTTGTTCCTGCGGAGGTTGTCGAAGGTTTCTGTGAGGTCGCTGATCAAGTCGGATCCTTTCCGGGTCATGACCGCGATGTCGTCGACGTAAGCGTGCACGTTCCGGCCAATTTGGTCCTTCAGGCACCGCTGCATCGTACGCTGGTAGGTAGCACCTGCATTTTTCAAACCAAAGGGCATAGTAACATAGCAGTAAGTACCGAACGGGGTAATGAATGAAGTCGCCTTTTGGTCGGATTCCTTCATCCGGATCTGATGATACCCGGAATACGCATCAAGAAAACACAGAAGTTCCGCCCCCGCCGTCGAATCAATGACTTGGTCAATGCGCGGCAAGGGGAACGGATCCTTCGGGCAGTGTTTGTTCAAGCCAGAGTAATCGATGCACATTCTTAGTATTTCAGTGTTCTTTTTGGGTACAAGGACGGGATTCGCGACCCAATCGGTGTGGATAACTTCTATTACAAAACCTGCTTCTAATAACTTTGCTAGTTCCATCCCTATGGCGCGGCGCTTCTTATCTCCAAAGCGTCGCATAGCTTGCTTCACTGGTTTGGCCCCCGGATTTATGTTGAGGTAGTGCTCGGTGAGTTCCCTAGGTACTCCGGACATGTCAGAAGGTTGCCATGCGAAGATATCCATGTTAGCGCGGAGGAACTCGACGAGCGCGCTTTCCTATTTGGGGTCCATGTTGGCTCCGACTGAAACCTGCTTGGAAGAGTCACCTGGAATGAGGTCATGCTTCTTGGTTTCTATCGCGGGCTTGAAGGAGGTTTTCTGCTCGGAGATTTGCTTCTTGGTGGTCTGCATCTCAGTCGGATCCACCGCGGCTCTATAGCCTTTCAGCTCTTCTCCGGATATCACAGACTCTGCGAAGGCGGCTTCGCCTAACTCGCACTCATGAGCCTTTTTGTAGTCTCCGGATACGGTAATCATACCTTTAGGACCCGGAATCTTGAGCTTGTTGTAGATGTAGCACGCTCTTGCGTGGAACTTGTGGTAGGTGGGCCTGCCGAAGATGACGTGGTAGGAGCTCTTGAAGGGCACAACTTCAAACGTGATCTTCTCTTCGCGGAAATTATGAACATCGCCAAAAGCCACGGGAAGTGTGATGCTGCCGAGGGAGTTCGCCTTCTTACCCGGAACCACGCCATGAAACTCAGTGGTGCTGTGTTTGAGCTGTTCCTTGGTGAGGTTCATCCTCTCTAGAGTCTCCAGGTACATGATGTTCAGGCTAGCTCCGCCATCCATGAGGCACTTGGAGAAGTCATACCCGTCTATGCGGGGACTTACAACCAAGTAGGGATGTAAACGGATCGGATCAGATCGGATATTGCTCTTACCATATCCTTTACCATATTTTTGTAACGGATTCGGATCGGAGCGGATAATGGTCGGATGCGGATTCGGATGCGGATTATATCGGATTACGGATTCGGACCGGACTCGGATCGGAAACGGATTATTAAGAAAATATACGCATAAAAAATTAAAAGTATGCTTTTCTATGTAAAATATGCTTGTAATTATAGAATATAGCTAAATGTACACACTATTTCGTACAACAAAGCAATTTATGTACTAATAGCATACATATTTTGACCGATGAACTAACTATATTGTCTAAATATTTAGGGTTGGGCTAATTTTCTCGGATTATCTCTTTGTAGACCTCGGATAATCCGCAAAAAATGGCGGATAATCTGTATCCGTCGGATAGTATCAATACCATATCCTCTACCATATCCGCCGGATATCCGCTTGATCATTATCCGCATCCGTATCCATATCCGGCGGATTTCTAAAAATGCATACCATATCCTCAAAAACGGATATGGAAACGGATTCGGAGCGGAAATTATCCGTACCATTTACATCCCTACAACCAAGGCGTAGCACTCCTTTGGCACAATTGCGGGATGATCCTTCCGATCAAATGTGCACGGAATTTCCGACCACCTGACGTACTGCGGCACAGCCGGAACTATGGCGTTCAGGATCCGGGTAGCTGACTTGGAGGCGCGTACTGTTGGGGTTCCGAGGAAAGTGTGGTAAGCCCCCACGCTCTTTTTGTCGAATGGGTTGGATTTTCCTGCGGATCCTGCCTTGGGATCCGGCGAGTTATCATCCTCATCCATCGCCTCGGAACTATCATCCTCTTTGTCCTTGTTCTTGCCCTTGCCACCTTTTCCGCGAGGGCGGTGCTTCCGGGCGCGCTTGTATCCGGCCTCCGGGTCGTTCTTTAGATCATTGACCCACTTGCAGTTGCGGTTGGTATGAGTGGACTTCCCTGTAACCGGATCCAGATGGGCCAGGCAGGGCATGTCTCTGTACTCCTCATAGGTTTGCGGTGCGCGGGATCCGGCAGCAGTGACCTCGGAGGTATGCTGCTGACCCCTGCCGGCTCCGCCTCCGCGTCCGCGTCCTCTTCCGCCTCCTGGACCTCCGCGTTGAAACGCCATGGCGACCATCTCGGATCCGCCACTCTTCTGGTCATCAGGGTTCTTGCGCTTATGGCTGCTGCTGCCGCCATTGTCACGGTTCTTCTTTTGTTGGTGCAGGGGGATTGCTGTAGCTGCGAGATCACCGCCTGCGTCGTCATCGGCGGCAGTGTGGTCGCTAGCGATGGTGATCATGTCATCCAACGTCAGTTGATTTGCATTGACCATGCAGGTTAGCTTGTGTCGCAGCAATCCTCCTCGCTGCAAGCCCCCAATGAAGGCGTGCATTGCTGTGCGGTTGTCAACGTTCTCGCACTGCTTACGCATGCCAACCATCGGGTGAGGAAGTTTCTCGATGTTTCGCCCTTCTTCTCGGATGCAAGCACGTAGGTCGCTTGTTGTGGCAGGTCTCTTGTAGGTGCCCCTGAAGTGTTTCTCAAAAGCATTCTTCAGGTCGAACCAGCAAAAGATGGAGTTCTTCTCGAGGTCACTGAGCCAGATCCGGGCTGGACCTACAAGGTACAACTGGAGCATGCGGCAGCGATATTAGGGGTTCCTCCGGCGAAGGTTACAGCATTGTAGTAATCCTCGATCCAGGTATCCGGCCTTTCGGTGCCATCATAGTGCTTCAGATTTCCGGGTAGCTTGAGGTTCATCCTTGGCTTTGGTTCCTCTCGAATCATCCTGCCAAAGCACTTCGGGCCAATGTAGTCGGTTCTCAGTACTCGTTAAGGCGGTCCCGCGTCGCGCGAGCCGTGGCGAGGAGACTTTGAGCGAGAGCGAGATCTCCGGCCATTGCCTCCGCCTCCACCTCCGCCGCCACCGCTAGGTGGTGGGGAGGGAGACCTGCGAGGTGGGCGGTCTGACTTCTTGCTTCCGCCATCTGAATCTCCTCGGCCTTCCTGGTGCTGACTCCGGCTCCTGTGGCTGCCTTCGCCTTGGCGCTGGCTGCCCTGGTCGTTCCGGCGAGGCTCCGGTCACGGCTCCGACGAGGCTCGGGTCCCGGCTCCTACGAGGTCTCCGGATCGCGGTTCCGGCGAGGCTCGGACCGCGGTCTTCATTCCGACTCCTCCCGGGCTCGGGGTCGTGAACAGTGTGCGGATTCCGGGGAGGTTCCGGCGAGCGCTCCTCGTTTCGTTTCTTGGCAGCACGTTGTCGCGGATAACAAGCGCACCATGCCCTACGGGCCTGGTGTTTCCGGCTGGACTACGGCGGCGAGGGGGTCGCGGGTAACCGTTGGGTGGAGGTGAGGGGTTGCGGTATTTGTCTCTTCCGGAGTACATCGCGTCCTTTCCCTTCCTTGGATCCGACGGAGGCGTCTGTGACGGAACGGGGATCGGATTTGGGTGCTCCCTGGCCCTTCTTCTGCGCTCCGACGATCCGGTGTGCGATTCATCGTCCTTCTGCGCGGTAGATACACAGTTATCCGGATTGGATTCCAACCTGCGCGAAGTATCTGCCTTGCTCTGCTGCTGCATTGCTGAAGCGACAAGTGTGCGGAGATAGTTGATGTCAACTTCTTCGTCCTTCTTCTTCAGCAATTCCGCTGCTTTCTGTATGTTGTCCTTGGGAGTTTCCAGCGGCTGGTGATCTGCGGGCGTGTTGAAGGGTATTCTGCGAGGCGGAATTGCTTCTCTAACAATTCGATCGGCCTCCGCCTGCGCATAGGTCATCTTTACCTCCCACTCAGCCCTCATGCTCTTGACTTGCTCGAGTGTGGCAGCAATCTCGCGGTCCTGTCTCTCGAAGTTTTCTGTCCAGGCTGCATGATCTGCCCTTCCTATCCTTAACGCAGCTTCGGTATCGGCGAGCCTCTTGGCTGTGGCCAACATTTCCTTTCTGGCGGTCTCTAGGGCCTCCAGATCTGCGGCGTCGCCCGGGGTTATAGGTGTGTTAAGAACTGCTCGCGCGGCCACCTCTTCTGCTGACAAGATTTCCTCCGAGGGAGAATCCCTTTGGGGTCGCACCCGAGACATTGGAGATCCTTGATGGGATGGTTGGGGGTCAGATTGGCTGACTTGGTCTCCGGATCCAGTTTGTCCCAGCGCTGCTACCGTTGCGAGAACCTGCTTGGGCTGGGCGGAGTCGACTTCAGGCTGATCGCCATATCCGTACTCCCTTATCTTGCGAACGAAGTCATCAGATTCCGTGGACGGGGTGTCGCCGGAAATTGGGCTCAGATTGCCCAAAATCGACTCTTCAACCGGAGCTTCGCTTTCTCCGACAAGCTGAGCCTGATCCGGATCCGCGTTGTGCTCCGGTGCCTCTACCTGCTCAGGACCAGCTCCGACTGCTTGAGGGGCGGTTCCGGCGGTGTGGGCCAAGAAGTGTACGAAGTGGCACCTCTGCTTTTCTAACACCTGGGAGACCCAGGCGGATCTGCATTGGTCTTCCACCTTTGTTTCCTGCTCAGGGGCGGATTGGGTGGGCTTTGAAATTTCCAGATCCAAGGCGGAATCTTCCTTGGGAAGCTCCTGCATCTCAGATCGGATCTTCGCGACAGCGTCCAGCTCTGCGGCGGTCGCGTCTGCGTTACTTACCAGTGGGTTTCCGTCGGAATCGACGGTTTCCCCGATGAAGATGTGAATGCCGCCAATTTGGACGATGGAGAGCTTGACGGGGTTTGTCCTAGCCGGAATCCAGCACTCATCCGGAGGGACGATCGGCAGATTCCCGGCGTAAAGGACGCGCCCCACAGCGATGGTGTCGTCGTAGCTTCCCATGGCGGAACCCTCCCGGTTCCGGCCTCCAGACGCCACAGGCCCCACGGTGGGCGCCAACTGTCGTTGCCTAATCGACGGTACCCCGGAGGAGGGATCCTCACGAGGGGGAGAAGAAGTAGGGGCCATAGGGCGGAGTGCTCTCGGGACGGTGGTACGCGAGTTACCCAGCTTCGGAACACCTGCACGATGACAGGGCCTACTGCTGCTTGTCTGGAATTATCTGGGCGCTTTCGCGTTGTTACAATGAGTTGTGGTTGTGCCTCTAGGGCTCCCGGGATCCGGCTTATAAAGGCGCACGGATCTAGGGTTTACACGGAGAGTCCTAGCCGGATTACAGATAGTCTAGCTACGGTACAATATCTTGCCGTGCACGTCACGGATCCGCCTTCCATACATGTCGTACTGGATCCGGGTTCCTCATGGGCCTCCCTGGATCCGGGTCACTCCTAGGTCGGTGCGGATCCGGCCTGCTGATCCTGGGCTGGACTTCTTCCTTCATGATCAACAGCAACTGGGCCGCCCGATGGGCCACATGCCTCATCACCGTCTGTGGGCCACCCGGGCTTGCCGGATCTAGGCACTGTCGATGGTACACCCATGAAGTATACCCACAACAGAGACGGTGCCTCGGCTAGTTTCTGGCACGACTCCTGGCTCTTCGGTGCTTCGCCTAGAGCCCTAGCCCCCGCCCTATACAGCCTCTCCAGACGCAAGCACCGCTGCGTTCGGGATGCCTTGCGGGGAGGTGCTTGGGTTCAAGACCTGCGCTCACGTGTCTCTGCCCATCTGCTGGAGTCCTTCGTGGCCCTTCGCACCCTCATTGAGTTGGTCGTACTGTCCCCGGACACGCGCGACAAGTTTACCTGGCGCTTCTCTTCGGATGGTCGCTACTCAGCCTCCTCCGCGTATCGCCTCCAGTTTGTGGGCTCCGTGCAGACAGCCTTCGTCCAGCTCATCTGGAAGCCCTGGGCTACTCCGCGCTGTCGCCTCTTTGCTTGGCTCTTTGTCCAGAACAGGCTTATGACGGCTGACAGGCTGCTTGCTCATGGATGGCCGAATGGGTACTTCTGTCCGCTTTGCATGCGGAACCTCCAGACCGCGACACACCTCTTCATCGAGTGCCCATTCTCGCGGCAGGTTTGGGCCGGGGTGGCAATCACCGCCACGGCCCCATCCCTCGCTCCCTCCTCCTGGGGGAACCACCACAGGTCCATCGATTGGATGGCCGACCTGTCTGAGGGGCTGCCTTCCCTGGAGGCATCCCGTGTCCGCTCCTGGTCCTCTGGCACTTATGGCTTGAGCGAAACGCCCGCGTCTTCACAGCCTCCCCCTCTCCGGTCCGCTCCCTGCTGGCTCGGATCACCGATGAGGCGGCTGCTTGGGACTTGGCGGGTGCGAAGATCTCCGTAGCTCGCGAGTAGTCCACTTTCTCTTTTTGCTGTGGTGGACCCCCTTTCCACCACCTTGTTTGCTCGGCGCGGCGTCTGTGCCGTGGCCGCAGCCGTTGTAGTCCGGTTGTAACCTCTTCTTCTATTAATATATCGAGCAGCTCACGTGCCGAATTCTCAAAAAAAGATGATGCAGCATATTTTGTTAGATGACATCACTTTTTTTAGGGCTTCGGTGCCATCCAGTACCGAATGGCCGGGAGATGAGAAAAAACTCTACAAAGAGAGTGTACGTTGTGTAGCTATTATATTTACACATGTTTTGGCAAAATAAATTTGAAAATCATTCAACTAGTATATATAAGTTACAGCTGTGAAAATAACCAACTTGTGATTTGTTTTAAGTAGTTTAGGCTTGGGTTACCCTCTCCTACTTTGAATTGTTATCTACCTGATCATCCTACTTTCCATACTTAGTTTATTGCTAAGTCCTGAAGAACTAAACCGAACGGTTGCCCTCGCCTACTCTCTCGCTCTGCATGGGTGCATCTGCCAATGCGATTTTTTTTTTTTGCAGAGCCACTAGCTACTGCTTAAGAATCCACCGTCCTTTGTCCTTAGAGGCCTAGATTTGTGATGATATTTGTATCTTTCAAAAAAAAAGAGGCCTAGATTTGTCATGATATTTGTCTTGTTTCATATCGACATAGCATATCTTTGAAATCTATTCAATTTTAAATGAAACCATAATAAATCTTGCTATTTGAGGAAGATTCTTCATAGATCCAACACATATTTGGATTATCAAATGTTTTTCAATGAAATTATGGTTTATCTCAGTTCGTACAAAAGTCTGCAGGAACGATGGATTCCTAATTAACCAGTTTGGGTTTCGTTCACGGATCAATCATTACGTTGCTTTCAAACACAGGCCAACGCAAAGGGGAGTGCTGGGCGTCCCCCGGGGGATTAGAAATCTAATCCCCGGGTCCCCAACCGTCTGATCAACTGATCTGAAACGATTTCGGCCGTCAGATCAAACCAATCAGCCCTCTCTCCCACTTTTGCTACCATGATGCACCAAAGTAGCAAAAAACGGTTCAATTGTAGCAAACTCTATTTTCACCTAAAACACACAGACCTCGCCGGAGTCTCGCCGGAGACCTCGCCGGAGTCCGCCGGAGACCTCGCCGGAGATCACGTAGCATAAACGTTATGCTATTGTAGCAAAACGAAAATAGAAATGTAGCAAAAGTAACCTCACCGGAGACCTCGCCGGAGATGCCGCCGGAGACATCACCGGAGACATCACGGAAAACCTCGCCGAAAACTTGGTAGCAGAAAAAATGTATTATAGTAGCAAGAAAGCATAAATATTGTAGCAAGAAAAATTTGTTATTATAGCAAACTGTGCATTGATGAAAAAATAATGGTAGCAAGACAAAATTTCCCAAAAGAATTGTAGCTAATAATTTATACTATGTTAGCAAAAACGCTAAATTAAGGTAGCAAAAAGAGCAGATAATTGTAGCATCACATTTTCGTCACAAAGACCCAAATTGCCGGAGAGATGGTAGCAAACAATTTACACTATATTAGCAAAAATGCAGAACTAAAAGTAGCAAAAAGAAAAAACTATTGTAGCATCATAATATATTTTTTCTATTGTAACAAACTGTTGGGTAGCATTACAGAGAACGGCCAAAAAGGAGCACCGGATCCATGGCGGAATCCCGCGTTGCCCCACGTCCTGAACTCGCGCGCTGGCCGGCGGCGAGGCGACAGTGGGAGAGATGGCCGATGGCGAGGCAGCAGCGGTCGAGCTCGGGAAGAACCACATGCATCTCGATTCGGCCATGGATGGAGCTCCGAGCCGGCGCGGGTTGCGGCGATGCAGAGGGGCCGCCTTAGATGGCGCTCCGGGCGGCGCGGGAGGAGAGGAGGGGAGGGAGGCCGCCATGGATGGAGCTTCGGGGCGGCGCGGGAGAGGAGGAGGGCCAAGGATGGCCGCGGCGGATGGAGCTCCGGGGCGGCGCGGGAGAGGAGGAGGACCGGGGATGGCCGCGCCGGATGGCCGCGGCGGATGGCCACCGGGGGCGAGGTGGGCGGTGCCGGGAGCGGAGGCGCATCCATGGGGGCGTGGGCGGCGGCGCTGCCTGGGTGTGGTGTAGTCTCCGTTCCTATCGATGGAAGAGACGATAAGAATGTGGTGGGACCCACTCTATCGCTCGCCTTTGGAAGGACACGCGTCGTTCGCTCCGTCCGGAGGATTTCTGCGCTGTTCCCCCGGGGGAGAGACAGCGTTTCCCCAACGCAAATCTTAATGCCAAGGGTTTGTATCGTTCCCTTGGATTTTTCTTTATTTATTTGCTTTTCAACTTGATCTAGTTATGTACGTACGTGGATCCTTCCTAAACTCTAGAGAGCCCCGTACAGCATATGCAAGCCAACCACACATTTTGCTAATCACAAGCCAAACGGAACACTAACTCAATACTAGCCGGGATTTAACACTAACTCAATACTCCGCTAAAAATGCATTTTCGGTGCTTCAACCGTTTATGGCCGGGCTGCTGCTCTCGCCTTCTCCCTCAAGGATTGCTTGCACATCGTCTTGGATGCCATTGATCACAAGCTTGACCAAGTAGTGAAGGTCGGCGACCTGTTTCCGCACAGCATCGACGGTGGCCTTGACACAGTCGCTGTTGAGGTACCACGCGTGGTAGCGAACGGTGACCTGCTCCAAGCTCATGAGGTTCCCGATGCCGGACGGCACGCCCTCCCGGCTAGCCGGTGCCGGCCCAGGTACCCGAGAGAGTCTAATGTCAATGTGTGTCAGCCTCGGCATTGCCCCATGTTTGAAATCCAGCCAGGGAACCCGGCAGTCGATGGAGAGCGTCAGAAGGCGACGGAAGGCGCCGTCAGGGATCACTGCCGCTTCTCCCGGGAGGTAGTCCAAGCCTAGCACGAGACACTCCAGCATGGGCAGGTTCCCCAGTATCTCCATACCACTCCGCTCGAGGCTGCAGACCGTGATCTGCAGGAACGCGAGGCGGCTCAGCCTCCATATCCATTGAGGGGTAGCGGGAAACCTCCCGGCCGTCACCTTAAGCATCTCCAGCTCCTCGGGGAGGGGGATGCCCTTAAACTTCCCCAGCATCTCGGGAGGAGGGGTGTCGCCACTAGAAAGGGGGTCTAGGAACTCCATGGAGCATCCGAGCCGGCAGTGGATCGTCAGAGACTTGAGCCGCTTCCAGCTCCCGATCGAGTGCCATAGCGCGTTTCTGTAGGCTATATCGGCGCACTGGTGGCGAGACCACGTCATGGAGAGCACCCTGAGCGAGGTTAGACCTGTTGGCCCAGACCCAGCAGTACTCTCGCCGATCTGATACCAAACACAGCCCCTGCCGTCGAGTACTTTCCGACGACTGATGATGAAGTGATTTCCGACGAGACGTCACGCACGTACGATAGCCAGTACTTCCGCCGTGAGATAAGACCCAGCTAGCCAAGCTCCTGCTTGATCGATCTTGTGATCTGCTAGCTATACTACTCACGCGCACAACACAAAAGCGCCAGACCCAGCAGTACTCTCGCCGATCTGATACCAAACACAGCCCCTGCCGTCGAGTACTTTCCGACGACTGATGATGAAGTGATTTCCGACGAGACGTCACGCACGTACGATAGCCAGTACTTCCGCCGTGAGATAAGACCCAGCTAGCCAAGCTCCTGCTTGATCGATCTTGTGATCTGCTAGCTATACTACTCACGCGCACAACACAAAAGCGATTAGCCACAGGTGCATATCGCACCTTGGTGTTTTTCCTTGTATTGATTCAACTCACGGTGGTTTACACGTTCAGGTTACAAGCATATAAATAGCACATCTAGCTAGCTAAACCAAACCTAGTCGGTGACTAACTCTAGTACTACTCGGTTACATCATGTATACTCTGAACCGTGCAACACACGTAGTGTTCCTACCCGGAACATGTAGGTATACATATTCGTATACGGAGACGTACGACATCGTGCCGGACTCGGAGTGCTTATTCCTAACAATCACCCCCTAAGCACGACGTGTGCTTCACTTCCACCAGGGTCCCAAATGCGCCAGCTGTTTCTTGCAGGCGTCTTCATCGGCATTGCTTTCGCCGTTCCTCGTGGCACCCATGTTACCGACTTTACCTTCGCCGGCTTCTCCTGAGCTTCACGCTGACAGTCCTTGTCCGCGTCTTCAGTCTTCACCGGTTCCTTGATGAACAAACATTGCTTCGTGTGCTTCATCTTCACCGGATTATTTACCGTCCGAAGTTCCTTCTTCGAATAGTAGTTCAACACGCGTCGCATGCGTGCTCGTGTCGGTCGTAGTCGTCTCGTCTCCAGTGTAAGTAGAGATAGCACGACATACTCTTCTGCGCCCGACGTCGCACTTGTTTCTTCACTTGCGGATCCTTCACTTGCTAGCTGAGGACCCACGTCGCTTCTTCGCGACTCACCTTTGTAATCTCGTCGAAGTACTTCCTCCCCGAGATTCAAAGGAACATGCATAGCTAGCTCCTTACCTGATGGATGCGATTCTTGCCGATGGTTTTGGCTATAATGCACCCCCGTACAAGCTAGCTCGTGCATAGCTAGTTCCATCAGCTCTAGACACATGTAACGTGTGTGCCTCCTTACTGGAATATCTGCTTCCAGCGGAACAAGTGCAGCCTGAACTGGTCTACCTCCACCCAAATCAGCTGAACCGTTGCTCTCTTTTGACTCTATTAGTGCAGCGCAAAGTCTGCTCCTTTCTGACCTACTTGCTGGGCACGAGGCCTGCCCGTTTGTTGTTTCTTCTGGCGACGTAGCTCCTGGCAAAGCGTGGCTTTCAACGCTAGCTTCTGGTTCTCGTCCCAACACTCTTTCTGGACTATGTCCTGGCGGTAGAGCCTCTCCAGGCCTGACCTGCCCACCTGAATTGCTCGGCTGAGCATCAAGGCCTCCAGGCAGAGCTCCATCCGGCCCTCCTAGCCTGCTTGGACTACCAGCCCGAACACCTCCTGCGCTGCTGCATATGCTCCCTTGCAGAGCTCCTGCCCACGCGTGTGAGCCTGGCAGCCATGCCAAGCCGCTCCCTGGGCTGCATGGGACTAGTGATGCATCACCAAGCGTAGCGCCCGCCGGACATGCAAAACGACGTCCCAAGTTTTCAGCTTCTGCATCAGCGTCATAAGGTTCCGACGTAGATGAACTCGATGTACCGCTCGACTCGTCCATGTCTTTTCCAGGTTGATCATCTGCATGCTCAACTTCACTATGAACCACAGTAAAAGTATCATCCGGCTCCGTGGAGTTCCAAATCCATGATAAGTCTTCCTCGAAGACTACATCGCACGTGACAATCACCTTGTTCGTCGAGGGATTGCACAAACGGTATGCCTTCGAGCCTTTTTCATAGCCAGTCATGATCATTGGAGTACTCCGATCCTCCAAATTCCTTTTATGGCTGGACACCGTCTTGACATGGGCCACACACCCGAAGGTGCTAAGATGATCAACTGAGGGCTTGCGTCCGTACCATGCTTCGTACGGAGTCCCGCCAACCATACTCCTAGTTGGCGCCCTGTTCAGCAAGTAGACAGCCGTGTTGACTGCCTCACCCCAGAACTTTCCTGGCAAGCCTTTGCTCTCCATCATGCTCCGTGCCATGGCCACCACCGTATGCTTCAATTTACCACCCCGGTCTATGCGTAGGGACTTTCTCTTCTCCCTTGCTTCGATTTCTCCAGCTTCCTTGATCTTCTCGAATGCTTGTAGACCTAGATCTTTACTCTTCAACAACACAATCCACATGTATTGGCTGATATCATCCACCACAAGCATGAAGTACTCATTGCCGGACGGGGTTGCGGGTGAAATTGGACCGCATATATCGCCATGAACGAGCTCCAAAGCTTCACTTGCCTGATCCGTGGTTTCACGTGAAAACGGGGAACTCCGTTGCTTCTCGACGACACCTTCGTCACATAGCTTTTCCACGTGATCCACACACAGTAGACCGTGATCCATCACAATCTCCGTAGCCGGTGATGGAGGAGGTAGCTCCTCCTCGTCCTTCTGCTCGCATACTTCAAGCATCAGCATCATCGGTCCATCATCTCCTTCCTGGGCGATGAGAGCCCTTTCCTTTGGCTTTGGTGGTTTCCGGCAATCAACCTTGAAGTGACCGAGCTCGCCGCAGTTATGACATCTTACTTTCTTTATGTCAAACTTCCTCCTCGGCGGAGCGTCGTCCTCGTCCTCCCCTGCGATGTACTTTCTCGCTGGGAAAGAAGCTTCCTTATCACTTCTATTGTCATATGCCTTATCGCCCTTCTCTTTGGCGACCACCGCCTGCCACCGGGCACGGGTAAGCATAACGTGCTCTTCCGGTACCACATCACCATAGGTGATCTTCATCCGCTCGTCATGAGCCTTGAACCGTCCAACTAGATCATCCATCGTGAGAGTCTTGAGATCGACGCACTGCTCGATCGCCGAAACAACGGACAAGTAACGCGGCGGCACCGCGCGAAGGAAACGCCTTACGATCGAGATCTCCTCGAGCTTCTCGTCGAGCGCACGAATCCCATTGACCAATGTTGCGACCCTCGAAGCGAAGGCGTCCAGCATCTCATCTTCTCCCATCTCCAGATTCTCGTACTTCTTCTGCAAGGTTTGTAGGGCCGCCTCGCGGACGCGCTCATGACCAAGATTTAGCGTCTTGATCGTCTCCCACGCCTCCTTTGCATATTTCTTCGAGATCAGGTGCTGCTTCACGTCCATCGGCATCACCGAGCAGATGGCCGTGAGTGCCTGTCGGTCCTTGCGGTACTTCGACGCGCCCTTCTTGAACTCGTCGCCGCCTGGATCGACAGCTTCCCAGATTTCGTTGGACTCGAGCGCCCACATCATCGTGGTCGCCCACACCGTGTAGTTGTCGCGGATGTACTGCGGGTACTGCGTCGATACCGGTGCCGCGACGCCGGAATACTCGCCCATCTCCTTCGTCATGACCTCCCGTTACTAGGAGATCCTCCACGAGGCTCTGATACCAATTGTTGGCCCAGACCCAGCAGTACTCTCGCCGATCTGATACCAAACACAGCCCCTGCCGTCGAGTACTTTCCGACGACTGATGATGAAGTGATTTCCGACGAGACGTCACGCACGTACGATAGCCAGTACTTCCGCCGTGAGATAAGACCCAGCTAGCCAAGCTCCTGCTTGATCGATCTTGTGATCTGCTAGCTATACTACTCACGCGCACAACACAAAAGCGATTAGCCACAGGTGCATATCGCACCTTGGTGTTTTTCCTTGTATTGATTCAACTCACGGTGGTTTACACGTTCAGGTTACAAGCATATAAATAGCACATCTAGCTAGCTAAACCAAACCTAGTCGGTGACTAACTCTAGTACTACTCGGTTACATCATGTATACTCTGAACCGTGCAACACACGTAGTGTTCCTACCCGGAACATGTAGGTATACATATTCGTATACGGA
Source organism: Lolium perenne (assembly GCF_019359855.2). NCBI lineage: Eukaryota > Viridiplantae > Streptophyta > Magnoliopsida > Poales > Poaceae > Lolium > Lolium perenne. The sequence continues at coordinate 12,342,625 of NC_067247.2, read as the reverse complement.
GACGTACGACATCGTGCCGGACTCGGAGTGCTTATTCCTAACAAGACCACCGAGAGCCTCTGCCACGAAGCGCGCGGAGCAGCGGCTTAAGTCGACTGTCTCCAGTGTGCGCAGCTCCGCGATATGCCTAATCCCCTCCGGTACCTGTTGCTGCATCTCCGCCCATGAAACGCCGTCGAGCTGATCAAGGAGCAGCCGCCGCAGCCCTTGCAGGCACTTGATCTGCTCTGGGAGCTGCCTTACCCGGGTGTTCCTCAGGTCCAACGCCTCAAGCTTTTCTAACCTGCATACCTGCAGAGGGAGCTCGCATATCCGCGTGCAGCCGCCAATGTCCAGTTCCCGCAGATGGAGCAGCGCCTGGATCTGCGTCGGAAGCTTGGTGATGCTCGTGTTCCTCACGCTCAGATACTTGAGAGGAAGAAGCTTGCCCATGTCGCACACCCGCAGCAAGTCGTCGTCTGTCAGATTGTTCCAGCCTTCAAGATCTAGCACCACCAGACTGCCCAGCGTGACCTTGTCGAGCAAAACCCCTTGGGCTGCGCCGGAGATGGTCAACGAGAGTGTGGAAGATAAATTCATATTTTCTAGCATCTCTGGGTGATGAGCAGACAAATTCATCCGGCTCTTCTTTCCTGCTGATGCCTGCTGGCTGCTCGTAGTAACAAAGTTCACCTTGGCTGATTTGGAGACGAGGAACTGGAGCACGAAGGGGTCCACCTGGCAGTGGCAGGCCTCCGTCATGCCAGGGAATGTCACCAGCCGGATGATGTTCCTGTCGACGAGCTCAGAGAAGCAGTGCTCTGCTTTCTCCTCGCAGTCTCCCCAGTGATCGGAATAGATTAGCCCCTCACGTACCCATGCTCTGATGAGACGCTCCTTGTCAATCATGCACCCCTTCTGGTGTACAAGTGCTGCACTCATGCACAGCGGCAGTAACTCCAACCCGTAGAAGAGATCGTTGTAACTGTAGGACATTTCCTTCTCGAATTGTTTGACTAGTTGGGGAACATGTTGCAAGTCACAACCACTGGAGCTCTGCTGCATCTTCTTCTTCATCAAGTCAGCCATTCCGGTTATGAACATGGGTATACCTTCACATATCCTCAAAATTTCATCACGAGCTTGCCTTGAATCGTCTGCTGCCGGGTAACCATTCTCGGAGCCAAAAGCTTTTGTGAGAAACAACCTTTCTGAATCCACGTCATTCAGAGGCTTAACCTCATGCACAAGCCCATTAGAGGTACTAGAACAGCAGAATCGAGCTATGCTTGAGATGCGTGTTGTTACGATTATTCGACTGCCACACCCGTCATCAGGAAAAGCGTCCTTGATGATTTCCCAATCTTTCTTTTTATATTCTGAGATAGTCCATGATTTAAATTCCCAGTCATCTAGGAAATTGAGTAACCTGTCTTCGTTTTCTTTCTCGGCCGGATCCTCATTTTCTTGGCTTTCTTTTTCTGTCTCGTCTTCTTGACTCCCTTTCTCAGCATCATCTTCTTTGCTTTCTATCAGCTGGGCCTTATCATCATTCATTGCTACGTCTGTCTGATCTACAATAGATTCTAGCTCTGCCCAGTCTTCTTTGCTTCCTTTCTTGGCATTATCTTTGGTCCTTTCCAGGGCCTGACCTTCTTTGCTTACTTGCTTCTCTTTATCTTCGTTGCTTTTTTTCTGGCCATCGTATTCGTTGTTTTGGTCATGGGTTCGATAATCAAGGATTACTTTTTTTTCCTCATATTCTTTATATCCTTTCGTGGCATGACCTCCTTTGCTTCTTTCATCGGCTTGAACTTCATTGCTTTGTTTCATGACTTGATTTTTTGGCCCTTCTTTCTTGGAAAGATCTTTTTGCTCAGCACGATATTTTTTGCTTATTTTGTTAGCCTGATCTTCTTTGATGTCCATCTCTATCCGATATTCATCGATCTCTTTCTCTGTTAGATCATCTTTGCTTCCTATATAAACATTATTCTCGAATTCTTTATTGGCCTCATCTTTTTTGCTTTCTTCCTTGGCTTGATCTTCATTACTTATTTTCTTGGTGTGATCATCATTACTTTCTTTCTCGGATTTACCTCTCTTGATTTCTTCCATTCTCTGATCTTTGTTATTTTCTTTCTTTGCTTGATCTTCATTTATTTCTTTTTCCCCCCAATCCTCTCCGTTTCTCTTTTCGATGTGATCTTCTTTGATCCCTTCCTCGGGTTGGTCTTCATTGCTTTCTTTCTCATCTTTATCATCTAATTCCCATGCTTTCATTACTGTGTTTTCTCGTAGAGGTGATGATTTCAATCCCAACTCTGATGTATCCCAAATATCATCTATTACAATAAGATACCTAGCATGGAGGGAATAAAATGTGAAAAATGATAAACATCTCGATATAATTGTGAAATTATAATAGACCAAAACAAAACAAAAATCCCAAACATAGGTGTTGCACCGCATTCAACTAAATGGATGCAATACTCTATTAGAAGTTTAGAACCTTATATTACATTACCATATAACCAACATGGAAAGCCACCCTAATGAAAATTAGAGTCATGGTATTGTTGAACTGTACATGTGGACTTTTGGTTGTCTTCGCTAGTATATGAATTTTGACATGGTATCAGAACCAAGGTCTCGGTTTCAAGCCATGTGAGGCATAATTTATCCTGAACTTATTGTTGCCCCCTCTGTCTACGTACAAGGCCTTTTGAGCCCACCTCTTGAAGTGTATGTGCATTTCCTAGATCTTTCCATTAGTTCGGACTTTGTTTGTGTTGGCTAGTGCATAAAATTTGACAGATATTTCATAATAATATGATAATATATTATATTTTTATCACCAGTATGATCTAGTAATTAATATCAGTTCCACATCAAAAGTTTACTTTTGTGAATAGAACATCGGATTTATTATCCACTTTAACCATCATGGTGAGATATTTGGAACAAGATGACCTATGTGTGATATATTTTGGTTTCACCATGACATCATCTCAATTTAAGTCTAAAGTTCTTGTAGCCTTCTTTTTGTTCTGCGTTGTCAAAAATTTATGTTCTAGTACTGCCACTTTGTCGTTCCATATGATACATCACTATGCAAACAGTGTCTCCAACTATAAGTCATTTTTACATGGGTCAAATAATGTTTTGTGACATGTTTTACCTTTTTCATATGAGACTGCCAAACTTTCTTTCTCTTTTCCAAAAGCATACAATCTCCACAATGGTTTAGCTTAATTGGAGAATTAGGTTCCAGCAGATTAACAATAGTGAGATGTTTCGCATTTTATGAGAAGCCATGCTATTAATTCAGCCGAACAGTGATAGAACAAGGAAATCACTAAGAAAATAGTAAGAGTCAGCCACATATATAATCATTTAGTCCTTCTAGTCCTTCCGTCTGGGTTTATAAGGCAACCTCATACTTTGGGTCCAACGTGCAAAAAGGGTGCAACATGAAAATGAAATTTGTAATAACTACACAATCACCAGATTAATATACTGAACCAGAATTTCCCAAGGCTAGGACAAGCATAACAAAATGAGGGAGTGAACTCTGTTAGGAGTCCTTAAACACTTCTGATAATCCATTATTTCTTAACTAGTCATTGGCCTCTGGCTGGTGAAGCATAGCAAAACTCTTAAACACAAGAATAGTGAAAAGTTTTGGAATGACATAAATTTGTGTTTAACATCTGTAGGGATTTCAAGCATAGTAAAACAAGCGTAAAATAGCCCTTCTAAAAGTAATATAGTACGACCCACTTTTCAGGCAAAAAAATAAATAGTACGGTACCTCTTATTTTTCAGCCTTTTCTTGATGTTGCTAACCACCTCCATCTGCTCAGTGGATGAGTTGATTGCATTTTTTGTGGACATGTCATTGTGAAACGGCTTCAAGTTAGGCACTGGCGGCATCATCTTGCCTCTCACTGGGTGTGCAACGATAACATGGCTGTACACACAACTACACTTCAGCTTAATTCATGCTCATAAAATTGATGATGAAGTAGTTTCGTAATGGCTTGGATGTATACATAATTATCAGGATAGTTGAGTATTAATTCACATGCAAAAATAATGACGAAATTGTTTCTTCTTTTTTGCAAATGACGAAATTGTTTCAATCGGGAAACTATACACGTAGCATGAGAGTGTACTCTTTGTGATCTTATGCCAAGTGTCGTGGACATGTTAGCCTAGTGTTTGCAGAGTGCCCAGAGAAGGGAGATCGGTATAGAAGGACACATGACGCCCTCGAGAACAAGCATATGCCCTTTTTGCAGAATATATTTTTCCTAGCGCCTAGGGCGCAACATTTTGAAAAAGATATGAGACACATGATGCGCTAGTGTGATACCTTCTTTGCCGTGTAAAATACGAGTGGCATGCGGAACTACCATCCTTGTACCGGCATTTTTTTAGCCGAGCATCCCTTTTTAACATTCGACAAAGACTTGCCGAGTGCACGGTAAAAAAACATTCAGTAAATGCATATTTGCCAGTTTGGTCTCAGTCGATGCATGTAGTCGATGCATGTACGTCAAGTGCAACACCCAACAAAGCCTTTGTCGAGTGCAAACAAGGCTTTGCAAAGTACCTTGGGCACTTGGCATATGGCTCGAATACGGTATTGTAGGGTGCCTTTTTGGTTGTTGGTTTGTTTTTAGAGGGGTATATTGTAAGTTATTCATATGTGTTCAAGGGGTTAGTTTCGGGGTTAGTTGTATTTTTCCCCCGGAATGGAGGGTAACTCTAGCATCTACATCGATAGATGCATCTATCCAATTTAACTGATTAATCGACAAACCCTGCCAAAATCATATATTCGAGTAACCCCAAACCACATTCCTGGCGACATCACCACCCAAACGTCCCACATACCCTAAACCAAAAACTGGACAAAGAAGAAGCACATAATGGCGATAATGGCAAGTCGAACCTCCCACGGGCGTGATAGCCGGTCATAGATATTTTGTTTCCACTAGAGAGAGCGCATATTGATGTTTTGATCGGCCATTGCCATCAATCATTCTAGCCCCGCTCCCAATATGAATGTCGCCACACCTTCTAGCTTGAAAATGGGGGTAATCATGTCTTCAGCACCTTGTACCCCGACCTCACAACGACCCCCTAGAAGGTAGAATAGGTGACTTCCCCAGGATGCCCTGTGGCAAAGCGGGAACCTAAATCCAGCCAAGCAGAGCCGCGTTCTGGAATACATGTGAATGCTCGAGAAGCCACTGACTCAGTCTTCTATCGACCCATTTTAAGGGAACAAATCCACGTAGAGACCTCGATAGGCCTGTCATCGATGGCCCCATGGCGCTAGACAACACCATCACCCTGTGCGGGTCCATCTTCACGCATTGGACGTCGAGGCCCAAAGGTGCGACGTTCCCGGACAGCATCACCACCCTGCGCGGTTCCATCTTCATGCATTCGCCTTTGAGACTCCACGACGTAGCTGTTGTTAGGCTGGTGCCAATGCATCACCCGTTATAGCCTCGCCACGTCAGCTTTTATCCTCACTATCACCCCACTCTCACCTCACTCTCACCCCACGGTGACAGTGCACGGGCTATAGTGTCAGCTCTCACTTCTCTCTCCTCCCTACCGCCCCCAATAGCACCGCTATCGCCTCCCTCTCGCCCCGCTCTCGCCTCCAACGCGGGCTATAGGAGGGTGGTACCGCCCCTACCGCCGGGCGGTGGAACCACCGCCCGCCGCTACCGTCACGACCGCCTACCGCCCCGCTACCGCCTTGTTGCGGGCGGTATCGCCCGCGCTATAGCCTGCGTTGGCACCAGCCTTAGATGCAGCATCGCTAGCTCCACCTCATCAGACATCACTTGCGGACCCCGGAGGGCACCATAGCTGCCAGGCGGTGCCGCCCAACACGTCTTCGATCTGCCATTGACTACGCCGATGACTGATCCAGGCGGGAGCCCAGACCCACGACTCACCAACTCCAGCCTCCCCACAGCAGCACAGCGTCGGTCAAGGAAGAGGCAGAAATATTGAGTTTACTCTTATCCTCGAGGTTGGCACTTGTATGTTTTCTACCCTCTAGATAGTTTCAACTATTGACAGATTTTGTTGCACATATATAGATGATCAAATTTCTTGTCTTCCTCCGTTTCAAAATATATTAATTGTATTCTTTGTTTGATCAAAAATATATGGCATTCTAGTACTATTGTCCTAAGTATATCAAACATTTTAAAATTTGACTCAATTTAATTTATGGAAGAAAATATTAACATCTACAAAAACTAATGATACATTTAGTTCAATGTTGACTTCCTTCCATGCATCCAAATGTAATTTGTTTTTATATTTTGATTTTAGAAAATATTACACAAGGTATAGCATTATCAATAATTTATCATACCTGTTACTATTTTGGTTCTGGCTGCTAACCCTACCCGTTTGGTCGGTTGCCGCGTGCTCAGCTGCTGTGATCTGGTGGAGTATGTGCTGGAGAAAGTGGTGCTTGTGAGGTCTCCGGGACATCTTGGCAGTCACGCAGCAGTCGAACTGGCCGCTAATCTGATGGTGCAACTCCATGGCCAGCGCCGTCTTGCCCACCCCGGCGCGTCCGACGATGGAGACGATTTTGAGGCCGCCGTCGTCCTTCTCCGTGAGCCATGTGCGCAGCTTCTTGGTCGCACCGTCGACGCCAAAGAGCGGGCATCCTCCTCCATCCTGCTCCTGCCGCAGCAGCTCGGGGGCAGAAGCGGACACGGGGTCGGCGTCGGCGTCGGCGTCGTGGGTGAGTACGTCGGTGAGCCGCATCCCTTTCCAGACGAGCCAGGCGAGGCTTCTCTCGATGGTCGCGGGGCGGACCTGCTTGCGCCACGGCAGCGGGCAGAGCGGGGCTTGCTCCCACGCGTCCAGGAGGCACCGCACCTCCCCGTCGGCCAGCTGCGTCAGCTCCTGCAGCCGGAGCGCCGTCTCCGGCTTGGAGGGATCGTCGTAGATCGGAAGCTTGTCCAGCTGGCGCTGCAGCACCGCAACGATGCCGCTCAGCTTGTCCGCCAGGAACGCCAGGCGGAACCAGACGTGGTCTTGAGAGACGACGCGCCCGCGAAGCAGCGCCGACAGCCTCCCTCCAAGGAGCTCCATCTTCTTCAGCGCTTCCTTGAGTGACTCCACATTAGAATCATCGCGGAGGGCCTCCGCCATCTTCAACGCCTGCTGCTCTGGTGACTCCACATTCCTGGAACCTGCCGCCGCCATCCTGCAGCGTGTCTTGGGTGTGTTGGGGTTTGGGTCGATCGATGATGACGAGACTGGACCTCTTTGCGTGGCACCAAATATAATCATTGCACTCCGATTCCTCCTCAACTTTATTTATAATACCGTCGGGGCCACTACAAAAACCATCTTTTTTTCCTTTAAGAAAAAAAAAACAATCCTCACCACCTCAAAAGCGCAAAAGTCACGGGCACACACAGAATAAAGGAGTTTTCTTAGCCAACTACTCCAAGTTAGCGAAGCTTCGCCTGGAATACTTACTCATCTTCCTTTACCTCTTTTTCGAACCGTATCTTATTGACACAGTTAACAGTTAGGGTATGTTCGGTTTGTGTCAGCAAGTGAAATGTAGTGAGATGGTTCCGCACCTAGATCTTGTTCCGGTGTTCAGTTGAAAAATAGAACGGAACGAGGTGGTTTCTCAAAAAAGAATATTCTCTCCAGATCCGAAACGCACCCATTTTTCAAAATTGATGGAATCTCCCCACTCCTGTATGCTAAAGCCACCCAACTCAAAGGCGCAAAAGTCACGGGCACACACACAGAATAAAGGAGATTTCTTTGCCAACTACTCCAGCTAGCGAAGCTTCGCCTGTAATACTTACTTTTCCCTTTAAATTAGCTCTTTTTCGAACCCTATCTTATTGTTAATACACTTAAACTCTGGTGCATTCCATCTCCGAAACTAGCCAAGGCCAGAGCACATATGGTTTGCCATTTTGTCAACATTCCAGGTGGTTAATATTTGTGTTTATGGTTCTGAATATTTTTTTTCCTCTAGATTTTTCTTTTTTTTCTATTACTTAATATATTCCCATCAGATAACACTAATTAGACCAAGTGTTGCCCTACATCTTTAAATTTTCTATTTATTTAGCTAAGCGCTTGTCGGCCCGATTCTTTGCGCCGATGCCACGGCACCCGGATTACTCGTCATCTTTATAGTTGATATGTCGGAGTTGCTACTCGTACTCGGTACTCCCTCTTTCCTATATTAGGATGATAAACTTTGCTCAAATGTATAGAAAATAATATCAACATCAACAAAGGTAACTTGATTTCTCGGGTCATAAGATGGTTGAAATGGTTGAGCTGAAAATTCTCGGCAAACTCGATTTCAAGTGGCTTGAGGGTTAGCCCATCAACGGATGGTGTGGCTTGTGCCGCGGCCATCGCATGTACATCTCCTTGTGTTCATATAAAAAGAAAAATTAAAGATAATATAAAATTTGATCCAATAAAAACAAAAATATTAAAGGTATTCCTCTACGCTATATATGAATAAATCTCCTCAAAAAATAAATCTAGGCATACTCATTAATCAATATTGGTCCAAGAACAAGACCTAAGTCTAGATAGATAATGGCAAAAGACTGAGCATGGTTTTGCTGAAAATAAGTTGGGAATCGAAGAAGAAACATACCTTTGATAGATTATGTGCGAGGAATCAAAGAAAGACGGGTAGAATTAAAGATCGAATGGAGGTTGTTTGGAGTTTGGAGGAAGAAGAAAGGGAAATAGATAGATGGTTTTCAAGTTACCTCCTTCTTGGGGTTAAATATCGTTGCCGGATGCTAGTACGGTCGGGCGGTATGGGCGCGCGCGCCCACGCCGAGAGTTGTCGCGTCAGTGTAGTGACCTCACCTGAAAAAGTGAGAGTCCCTGTGCAATAGTGCTAGTCCTAGATCGAAATGCTAGCACACATAGTTTAAGATCAAATACCAAGTAGCAAAGGTCTTCATTACAACGTAGGATCCAGCGGAAATAAAATGGTTCGATACAAGTTGCATAGCTCTCAGGCTAGCACAAATTCAGAGTTTAAAGCAGCAAAAAAATCTTAAAGCATGGAGTCATCTTCCTTCATGAAGCCACAGGCAGACATGTTGGGCAAAGACTCGTGAACCTAAACAAATATCTTCAGCTAGAGAAGTAACCTGCAACATAAATACATCCCGAAGGTCAATACATTTAGAATTGTATTGGCAAGATGACACTATGGTGGACACAAGTGGCAACCTAACACATACGTGATCATTCGGCTGGTAGAGCTCAGACATATTTGCATAAAGCCAATTTTATCTTATCATTTGACAAATCATTTTCTTTCATACTAATTAAGCGGTACCATTGGTAGACATTAATGAACCTTGACACTACCGATAGACATCAGTGAGCCTTGACACCACCGATTGACATCAGTGAGCCTTCCAACTTCATATGATCAACTTGGTTTGGGCGACCTACCCCTGTAGTGTCGGACCATAGACATGGCACAGAACCTGCTAGCCGATAGTCACACGCACCAATTATCATATTTCCTGTTCACCCATCAAGTTTTATTTAAGAAATTAGAATGAGGAGACTTTCGAACAGGATCCTTGTCAGTTCGCTTAAATTGTCCGTAACCGAGGACACGGCTAAGTACTTAGTTTTAACACTCTGCAGAGGTTGTACAATTTACCCACATGACCTAGTCTGCTCTTCTTCCATGAAGCACATTTTTCTCAAATGGACATATGTTGACTAGGACAAGACTTTTCTGAAATGATCCCCCCAGACCATTCTTTACGGACACGTACCAACATACAATCCCCTACATCATCTGTCACGTAGGATCCGGGTTTTCACGACATACTCCATCAAGCCATAGCCCATATTAGCATGTGGCTGTATGGTAGTTAATAAGCAAGGTTGTCTACAATCTCTTTGTTCCTGGGTGGCCGTCCACAAGTGCGATGCACACGGCGGTTCATAGACATGACCCCGTTGCAACCACTCAACATAACCCGAGCAATACCAATTCCACCCAGGTAATTCCTTAACTTAGTTGTTTTTCCATAACTCACTAACAAAATCATTTCATATCATAGCTGGGCAACAACTAAATTTAATGGCGACAAAGAAATCAAGTAGGGGTAGCTAGACTACTGGGATTGCATAGCAAGCATAAGACCCTACACATGTATACTACAAAAATTTCTACCGTTCATAGATAAAAACTTGGACTTTTGTGATTGGTGTGTCACTTTCCTGGATAAAGTGGAGAGTTGATACAATCTTCACAAGCACAGGCGTTGCAGTCGGCACAATCACAATCTACAATCATATAACAATGCACCATAAGCATGGTGCTATACATTGACATGCGTAAACAGAAAAATATGGATGCAATATGTATCTTAATCATGATAACACCTCTTAGTTGTTCTCTGGTTGTTTACTACATGCACGATGTCATGGTCAAGTTTTATGGTCGGTTGAATTATTGCGAACCATCTATGTCGCAGTAGCGAAGGGCAACTACCATTAATTGTAAAAGGTATTTTTGTACAGTAGACAAATGTTGATTTTTGTACTACTGGACAGAGGGTTCCATTTCAAGCATATGCAAAAAAGAATCACTCGAAAAGGATATGTAGATCTCATTTATGGGTAAAGTACTCCAATTAGGCATTTAAATATGAATGGTTTTTAAACTTCTGCAAGTTCACATTTTATTGTTTCATAATGTGCTTATATTTTTAGGATTCCAACGATATATGATTTGTAATTTTTTGGACCTACAGATCTCTGGATATGATTTTTACAAAGCGCAGACTATCGAATCTCTGTTAAAACAAAATCTAGGGTGGCCTGGACACGTGGCGGAACGCCATTGGTTTGTACCTCTATGGCGCGGATCGGCGCTCGCAGCCGTTGGACCTACACAACACGGACGGCTGGGATCTGTTTACAGAAAATGGACAAAGAAACAGGGGTGCTTACGTGGCGCTGGCGTGGTGCACGCGTGGCGATGACATGTCGGCGACGTGGAGGGTGATGTGGCATTGGCGATGGTGGTCCACGGCGGCGTGGCCAGGACGCGGCGACGGCGATGTTCCCGGCGTCCTCGGGCCCGACGGCGGGGTGGACGCGGTTCGGCGCGCAGTGGTGAAGCTGGGAGCGGCGGCAGCGTGGCCTGGCTTGCCCCTTACCGGCAGCGGGAGGCGGACGGAGGCGGCGCAGACGGTGGCGCGGCGGCGGAGGCTCGGGTGTGGGGTGAGGGGGAAATGGAGAGGAGGTCGGGGGCTTTAAGGGGAGGGGCTCGGGCCGGTTGGGGAGGAGCGTGGGGAGGTGGGGGAGGTGAGGGAGAACGTGGCTGGGGTGGGCGCGGGGTGCGCGTGCAGCGGCGGGAGGTTGGGGAAGGCGGCCCCTGACAGTTGGGCCCCACCTATCGGCGGCAGAGGGAGAAAGGGGACGCGCGCGGGCCGTTTTTGTCCGGATGGGCCGGCGGCTCGTTGGGTCGGCGGTTCGTTGGGTCGGCCCACTTGGGTCGGCCGTTCTCTTTTTTCTTTTCTTTTCCTTTTTCCTTTTTCCTTTTTTTCCTATTTTCTTATTTGCAAAGCCATTTTGACACTAAAAAATAATCAGAAAATACAAATAAAATATGTGTGTGTTCCTTGTGAGAAGGGTTTCACTTTGGAACTAGTTTTAAAACAAAATAAACACTTTATAAATCCAAACTTGGCAAACATGCCTAAGTGGCTATAAGTGCCATTTTTGAAATAAAATTTAATTTTTTCCTAAAATGCAATGATGATATGATGCTTATGAATGCAATGCATGATGTTTGAAAATTCTAGAATTGGGATGTTACAATCAGGGTTTGGCCAAACGCCGGGCGATGAACCTGGTACGGGCGTGCGATACGGGCGCACCCGGGGAGCAAATTAAGTGATTGAAAAGAAAATGCTTGATAAAGTGAGACAGCTGCACTAAAGAAGCGAATCAATTTCTTTGTGCGGCAGAATAAAGAAGATCATATAATTACCCAAAAAGAATAGAAAAGAAAAGTAAAGAAAAAAGAAATACAAACTCGAATCTGATCTTTTCTTAAAGGCCCGACAAGAAAAAAAATGAGTCTGAGATGAAAGAAAAGACGACACCCCCATCATCAACGTAACGCCGGCCTGTTAAAGAAGATCTAGGCGCTAGCATGGCTTGCGCCTCCTCCGCAGCTCCGCTCCCTTGTCTCTAAGTTGCCTTGCTCACCACCACGTACGCCACTTGAGCTGAAACCATCACCGGTCGGGCAGAGGCAGCATGCCCATGTCGAGCGGCGGCGGGACGTCGAACCCGCGGCGGCGGGACCGGACGAGGAGGACGAGGATGGCATCATCGAGGATACCGAGCTCGTGCCGCCCACTTCCCTCGCGCCCATCGTTCCCATCCTTCGGGCCGCCGACGAGATCCAGGCGGATAACCCACGCGTCGCCTACCTCTGTATGTACACTAGCTAGACGCATACGCTTTGGCTCCTCTGTTTTCCATACTGACGGAGACTTGTGTGCCTGTTGTTGGGAAGGCCGGTTCGTTGCGTGGGAGAAGGCTCGCGCCATAGATCCAGCAGCAAGTGTACGTGGGGTTGGGCGGTTTCAAGCACGACTCGTGCAAAGGCTAGAAAAGGTACTACTCATTATCATCCTAGTACTCGTACGGTAGTACTCATCAACACAGAAAATCTGTTGTTGGTACAAGATCGATGAAGAAACACCATTTCCGCTGACTTGCCACCGTGATTCTGCTAGATTATTCTGGCCAAACCTAGCTAGGTGCTCAATTATGCATAGCAGATACCGAGATAATTAAAAACCGTTGAGCATTGTCTGTAACTAAAATTTAATTGATTCGCTATATACTAACTACTCCAGATTCCTTTGAAAAGTAGTATAGATATTATGTACATGTGTGCCTGCTTCCACATAATGGACGTGCGTTTTTTGTCTGACAGGAAGAGATGGAAACACAGCGCAGGCTTGCCTCAACTGATGTAAAAGAGGTTCAGAGGTTCTATGAGCGCTATTGTAACAAACAGATTGAGGAGGGTGTTCAAACGAGAAAACCGTAAGCTAGCATTGGGTTGCATTACCAATCCTCTTGGAAAAATCATCTATCCTTAGTTCCTCACTCAATACATTTTGAATGACGCATAGGGATGGGATTGCTACGTACTATCAGACTGCATCTGTCCTATTTGATGTGCTCAAAACCGTCACACCCGAAAAATTTCGCCCTCAGGTTCTCCATCCAACAGATACAACTGATTGCAATGTACCGCTTTTTGCAAGAATATGATGACCTGGAACGATCGTTTTGCAGTTTGTTAAGTATGGTAAAACACTTGAAAAGGAGAAAGCTTCGTTACACTACAACATTCTACCTCTTAATATCTCTGGCCCAACACAACCAGTAATGGACATTCCTGAGGTCAGGTCATACATATCTTCAATTTGTTTGGACTTCCTTCTGTTAATATAATATATACGTTGAACTATTTTCCTGGATTGTGAAAACTATAGATAAAAGCAGCAGTTCAGCTTCTTCGCAGTGTACAGAACCTTCCACAGCCAAGGCCCAGTCCAGCTTCTGTGCCTGAAGAAATAGATGAACCTATTATTTGTGATTTGTTTGATTTGCTATGGCAAACATTTGGATTTCAGGTGAAAAATAACTGATCCTTAAACTCGTATTTAGATGCGACTTCTTTCAATCTTCTTGAATTTTAGTTTTCTAAATCTATCCTGGGGGCTTGTGGCAGTGGAAATATACTCCTTGGGGGCATATCAATCAAGTGTCTAATTTTTGGACTAATGAAATGGCCCGGCTAGAATATTTATAAAATTTATGAACTTATTGTTTTTGTTGGTTTATGAACTTATATTTACTTTTTCTGAAGTTGTTATAATTTGTTAAACGATAATTACTTCATCTGCTCTAAAACATAGGATGTCTACATGTATTTCAAGTTCCCATACATGCACTGCAGGGTACAAAAATTTACCGTTATGCTTTATCACTTATTCTTTTTAATAGAGATTCAGCAATATCACTTATGCTTTATATAACCAACATGTTATTTGTCAAACTGTTGGTGAAATATAAATATTAGAATGAGTGGGAAGTTTATATTTCGGAATGAAGGAGTACATAAGTGAACCCAAATATCACATGTGTATTTTAATTACTCTTTATTTTATCCATAGTTTCTATGCTTAAATTTGGGAAAATATGTGTGTTTCCACTATTCTCGGCATAATAAAAAAACATGGTGATGTTTTAATGGTGATATGGGCATCTGATAAGTTTTTCGTATTTGTACAAGGCTCTGTATGGGTTTTTGGGTCATATTTAGTGGCGGTGCTTAGTTGAGGCCAAGGTGGCCATGGCCCCCATCTGGAAGAACTTCTTTCTTACTATCTTTACCGTACATTTGATAAACTACTCAAGTTTGGCCGTCTCATCTCTTATTTGAACATTCTCTTGGCCTCTTCTACGATATTGGTCAAGTTCCGCTGCTGGTCATATTATGATTAATTTACGTCTTGTGTTTGTGTCCATGTTTTTGTTTGTATTCTTTGTAAAAAAAATATTTTCCATACTATGGTTTGGGTCCTCATTATAGAAATCCAACGTGGAGAATCAAAAGGAACATTTGATCTTGCTGCTTGCCAACATTGAAATGTCTGAAGGGTCTGATTTTCACCAAGTTGAAAAATATGATTGCACGGTAAAGGTTTCTATTTATTTATTGTTGAGTAAAATCAACTTCTCATAGCACGTCTCCACTTGTTTCAGTTCCTATGTGCATGTTCACCTTATTCATGAAACTTTAATATGACTTGCAGATTCATATGAATGTAGTGAACCATTTGATGAGCAAAATTTTTCAAAATTACATTTCCTGGTGTCGTTATCTGAAGTTGGAGTCAAACATCAAGTAAGAAATACAGAAGTTTTTCCTCCACATCTCGTTCTCAAGTCAGTCTCATCAACAGTTCGATGTTTTTTTTACATTACAGAATTCCAATCGCTGCTACTACACAGCAACCAGAGCTACTTTACATAGGGCTGTATTTGCTGATCTGGGGTGAAGCTTCGAATGTTCGCTTTATGCCTGAATACCTTTGTTATATCTTCCATCATGTAAGTGACAATTTCGTTCTTTCTATTTCAGAAATGTACTTACAGTACATTTGCTATTAGTAATTTTTGCACGTAAATTTTGGTTAGATATTCTTACTTGAATACCTAAAAAAGAGAGGTTGAAACACCTGACATTTGCATCAAACAGATGCACATGGCCTTCTTTCAAATCCCGGCATTTGCATCAAATATTATTCAACAAAGGTCTGAAAAAAGCATACGTCAAACAATCCCAAGCCACCATCTGGCTGACTTCACACCTACAAGCTCAGCAATGGGGGTAATCATGTCACCAAGGCATTGTGCCTTAGACACACAACAACACATCAACACCCCACCAGGTAGATCGTTGTGAATCACAGAGTCATCCTATGACGAGTCGGGAGCACACGTCCAGTCACCGCATGTGTACGATCCAAAAGCCGCTAGTGATGTCGTAACTACAACCATCCTTTGGGAATAAATCCGCATAACCCATGTTAGACCTGTCTTCGATGGTGCAATGGCGCCAAACAACGCCACCGTCATGCGCACATCCATCATTCTGTGTCTACCGAAGTGACCTTGTCGTGTCACACCATGGAAACCCGCCGTCCTTGATGTGGTAGATGCCACACGGCACCACCTCCTGATCCCTCCAGCGTGCATCTTCTCCTGAAATGATCCCCCCCCCCCCCCCCCCCGCGCCAAGGGAGAACCACGTCGGACACATCGCCATCATCCGATTCAGGAGTCCAGCATCTTGGGCGAGGAGATGAAAATGGCATCGGCTGCAACAAATACAGGAGCTCCTTGATGATGCATCCATCAAGGGGAGTGGTGCTCTCAGAGTGCCACTAATGACTGATTCCAAGATATGGGTTTCCCCTAGAGACTCAAGAACTAGGACAATGAAGTGCGGCTCCCACAGACAATGCCTCCACTCAGATACATGGATCTTGAAGGCTTAGCCATTGTCATCTCCGGCCAAAAGCTAGAACAAGGTTTTCGCCCAGTCATGAACATACTTTTTTTTTGACCTGGACTACGGTGGGCTTACGCCAGCCTGAACACTTTATAACCGACAAGAGAAAACAACAGGGTTCATTACAAGGAGAATTTTTGAGGCACCTAGGCGACTAGGCGCGGAGAGCAAAAGAGAAAGAAAAAAAAGGGGGGGGGAGGTTTTCAGGGGGATCATACCCATTACATCACGAATTAAGAAAGGAGTTTGAAGAGGGGGTGTTACATCTGAAAGCCCATAGCCGGATATCCTGGATACATCTGCGAGCGACTAGAGAGACCCTCGTTAATGGTATTGAAAGTTCGAGCATTCCCAGATGTTCCAAGCGATGGTCCTGTTGATAGTGGCTTCCTCATAGCTGCAGCTGTGCTTGAGGCAGAAGTCAGAAAAACTGGAGTAGGCGTCGGGGTCAAAACCCAAGTGAAACGACTCCCAAACTTCGGTAGCTCGGGGACAGAAGAGCAGCAGGTGGTCAGTATCTTCAACGGTGTTGCATGAGAGGCAAGCGGCGGAGGTGGTGAGGTGGTGCCGGAATCGCCGTTCGTTGGTGGGGAGCCGCTTCTTCCTAGCAAGCCAGCAGAAAATCTTGCACTTGAGAGGGGCCGCACTCCTCCAAACCACAGTCGCCACATCATCAATCTGCAAATGCCTGAAGAAATGGACATAGAAACTTTTGTTTGAAAGCTTTTTGTTAGAGAGGCGGGTGTCCCGTAAATCCGAAACGTCAAGACGAAGGTCTACCAAGGTCAGCTCGTGAGACAAGAATCGAAGGTCATCTGCCGCGGCAACATTAAGGCGCGGTCCAAGGTAGGTGCGGAGACCCAAAGAAAGAGTAGTAGCAACACTGACGTTAGGGCGAGTGGAGTGGGAGAAAAGGTTGGGGAAGCGCTCAGGAAGGGGTTGATCACCAAGCCAGAGATCCATCCAGAAGGCCGCGACAGTCCCATTTCCCAAGGTGACCTTGGAGATGGAGCAAAAGGCGGGGAGCCCGACAACAATATCCTTCCAGATGGGGGTGTCATGGTGTGATGGCGGTCTCCCAGGTCCCAGGAGCCATTCCATCCGTACATCCGGCAGAACCAGGATGCCCAGGGGCGGAGGAGTCGGAGTGGATTTTTGTTAGAAATTTTGCTAGGAGAGCCGAGTTTTGTGAAGGCAGGGAGATGACCCCCAGCCCCCCCCCCCCCCCAGCTTTTTTGGAACGCACACATCCTCCCAGGCCAAGATAGGTTTGGGGGAAAGTGGAGACCTCACAGCCGAAGGCAGATGCCATACTGGTTGCAGTGGAAGGATCAGTTTTGATGGGAACAAAGGTGCTATTATGGAAGTTAATTGTCAGGCCCGTGGCAGCGGAGAAGTCATCCAGGACTTTCTTAAGATTGTGAACGTGCTCCGGGACCGCTCTGATAATGATAAGGGTGTCGTCAGCGTACTGGAGGACGGGACAGGTGAGGTCATCCACAAGAGGGTGAAGGAGGAGGCCATCACGGGAGGCCTGAAGGAGCATATATTGTAGCACATCCGCCACAATGTCAAACAGGAAGGGGGAAAGGGGGTCGCCTTGTCAAAGGCCACGACGGCACTGGATCCACCTACCAAGGATGCCGTTGAGGAGAACCGCAGTTTGGCTAGAGTGGTTTAGCAACCGGATGCAGGAGCACCATAGGTCCAGGAGTCCTTTGGCCCTCATAATGCGGTCAAGCGCATCCCAACCGATGGAGTCGGAAGCCTTGCGGAAGTTAAGTTTGAAAACTGCCGCAGGGGCAGATCGCTTATGGAAAGCTTGGACAATATCGGCGGCATAGACAAAGTTTTCCGCAGTTGAGCGTCCGGAGATGAAGCTAGTTTGGTCGGGGTGGACCAGGGAGGTGATGAGTCCCCGAAGGCGCAAGGTGAGGCATTTGGAGTGAACCTTGAGGCAACAGTTTTGAAGGGAGATGGGGCAAAAGTTTTTGGGCTTATTTGCCCCCGCTTTTTTAGGCAGCAAAACAATATGGGACTTGTTGATGGGTCGCAAGTCAGAGGAGAGAGAGTGGAAGTCCAGCAGGACACACTTCATCTAGGTGTGCCCAACTTTTCCTAAGACCGATGTCTTCACCATCACTAAAGCCCAACACCGTCAAGGGTCTCCGCCAGCATGCAGCGAGGGTGCCGATGGCGTGGCCGATGACGATGATGAGGCACGAGCAGGACATCGTGTCGCCACTGGCCATCCGGAACCGCCGCCCCGGGATCCTAACTCCGCCGATGAAGAACAATAGGGAACTGAATGAAACAAGGCATGTCACCACTGCGGGTGGAACAGACGGGGTGGAAAAGGGAGCCACCCAGATCGCCCACGTCAAGCGACACACGACAGTCGCCCAGGTTGAACACTTTCACTATAGGTAAATGACGATGTGCTGACAATGATTGCCGTCGATGTAGCTCGGAAAACCGTCGACGTAGGGCTATGCTGAAAGTGACCCTCGGCGTACAACCGTCGGCAACGCTGCTTGCCGGCACAGCTATAAAACTGTCGGCATAGATATACCGTTGCCACAGATCCGCTAAGCCGTGGGTTAAACCTGGCCGTCGGCGCACTAGTGCTAGTGACCTATGCCGACGATGTCACCGTCGGCATAGCTTGCCACGTGTCATGCTCTGGCATGCTGCCGCGGACGCCCGTATCCAGGGAGCTATGCCGACGGCTATACCATCGGCATAGCTCCACCGCCACGCGGCTACATCGTAATGCAAATTCAGCCCGGTCCATTTTAGTTGCTTATATGGGCTGAGCCCAATAATTCAGCCCATCTTTTCTAGGCCATGGCTATTTGCCGTTTTTAGCTTTAGCCTTTTAATAGCCTTCTTTCTACTTTGGGCCTTGTTACAGTCTACTTTTTGGGCTGGACTTTCTACAACGATTTCTTCTTGGGCTGATCATCCTAGTTTTTTTTTGCGGGTATATCATCCTACTTGTTAGAAAGCCCAATTAACCAGGTCAATTTCGATTCCTTCAGGATTTAGTTTCACAGATTCGAAAGTAATCAAAAAATCAAATGATTTAATCAAAACCAAGTACATGTAATTATTTTGATAGCAGTGATAATCAAACCCAGCTATCAAAATACAACATAATGAATTTGAGAAAGACACAAGGCTGTAACTGAATCTACACCAAATTGGAAACCCGTCACAGTACCATACCCCTACAGCAGGAAAGATCAATTATCAGTTGAAGCATGAAAAAAGGTCATTTTTGTCCGGCCTGACTCGTCTCCCAGCCTCTAGGTCTCCTTGCTGTTGCATTGTCTCCACCAACGCCACGGCAACCTGCGACTACTCCCGGTGTGCACCCCTTTCTCTCCAGCAGCAGATGCCTTATATGCAATATCCTATCACTGCGCCTTTTATAGGTCTTGCCCAAACCTTATATGCGTCCATGTAGCTACTTCACAAAAAACCTTTCGGCACCCCGAAAATAGAAAATGGGTTGCCGCCGATAGACAAAACTCTAATCCGGAAGCCCCGCAGATATTCCCCTTTGACTGGCCTCCAATGATAGTTGACCAATGGAATTTTCTCTTACTTTGTTATGTTAGGTGATAGAAACATGTAGTACCAATAATTAGCCCATCTTACCTTAATATTCCCTCCGGTGGACGAAACCCTAGCCCAGGAGCCCCGCAGATCTACCCCTTTGACCGACCTCTAATGTTAATTGACCAATGGACTTTTTCTTCCTGTGTGGTGTGTTAGGTCATAGAAACATGTAGTATACGGTAGACGAAACCCTAATATGGGAGCCCCGCAGATCTACCCCTTTGACCGGCCACCAATGATAGTTAACCAATAGAATTTCCTCTTCCTCTGTGTTGTGTTAGGTCATACAAACATGTAGTACTAATAATTAGCCCATCTTACCTTAGTATTCCCTCTGGTAGACGAAACCCTAATCCAGTAGCCCGCAGATCTACCCCTTTGACCGGCCTCCAATGATAGTTGACCAATAGAATTTTCTAGCTACCAATTCACGTAAAATTATGTGTCCTAGGGAAAAAATATGGAGCCAAACCTAGGGGAAAATAGAATTGAGGCTGTGGCCTCTATACGCTGGAAAAACAAATTATGGAGGCAAAAGTGGGTGGGGAAAAAAAGGTGTAGCTACGCAGACGGTATAACCATCGGCATAGCTCTGACATGCCGGGTCTCTAACGCCCTTGACGGCAGGGGGCGGAATGGGCTATGCCGATAGTTATACCGTCTGCGTAGCTCGGCGTCGTCGTCGGCCGTTAAGCTTGGGATCGCAGGGCCACGAGGCGCTGACGATTGTTTAACTTGTACGGTTTCGTAGTTGATGGCCAGATATGATCAACACGGAGAGGTGAAAAATGTACATTTCTCTTTCTCGATTGGTGCCTTTTTGTAGGACACATTCGACTCTCACATGGTTGTCCCACATTTGCCTTGTAGTGTTGCAGCAATTGTTTCAGAGGGTGGTGGCGGTGTACTTTTAGAGGTTGGTTTGACCTAATAATTTTGTTGTGTGCGTCATCAATGTCTGACATTGTGTTGTTGTGGAGGCCTGATGGTGTTGTTGTTTTCATTATGTGATCGAAATGGTAAATTTTAATTAATGGATGTGAATGCCACTCTATTTTATTTTATCTTAAAGCCATTCCAAGTCTAACACCATGGATATGTCCCAAACATACACTCCAGATGGCAAAGGATTTATATCACTTAGTGTTAAATGGAAGAGAAAGTTGTTTCGACCCGCCCATTCAGAACGGGGGGAGCGATGATGCATTTCTAAAGCTGGTTATTCAACCCATATATGATATTATTCAAAAGGTGTGTGCTTGTATGAATATTTTGTGTAGCTCTTTGCTAAATATGCTTAGCAACACTTCTCTTTTTTTATGAATGACTAATTCAATATTTTAAATATTTATTTTCGGTGAAAGGAAGCTGCAACTAGTCGATATGGTACCGTGAGCCACTCAAAGTGGAGAAACTATGATGATCTTAATGAATACTTCTGGTAAGTCGTTCTTAGTAGATCATTGTATGCTTTACACCAGTATAGTTTTAAAAAAGCATTCCCTACCAGCCACATTTTCTCATAAATATGCACACTTTCAGGTCGAAGAATTGCTTCGAACAATTTGGATGGCCAGCGGACTTCAGAAGTATAAATAAAACTGAGGTTACTTATTAATCCTCTGCTTTTATTTTTGTGCAACAAATGCTTTATCGATTTTTATTTGCTTTACAAATACATCATACTATAACAACATACATCAGCAATCGGTTTACTTTTTGGCTGATATTGGACTAAATTAATCACTTATCAATCTCTTTTATGGTAGGAATAGACTAAAGTACAAAATAATAATTACATATGTGATGAACCTTTAGTATTTCAATGCATTATTGGCACAATTATTTTTCAATAAACACCTATTGTACTATTAAGTTTCAATTTTTCTCAACATGAACTCCTGCTGTTAAGTTTCTTTTTTTACTACTGAAAGGGGATCTATTATGCCCTCCACGGTGTATGCTCAGATCGGTGTCCAACACAATTTTGAGGCATCAGCCACCAGTGCCCTCGCACCACATATAAATTTTAGGGAATCGGAGCAATAGATGCTCCTGCTCCGAGCTTAGGGAATCTCCAGCGGCGCGACTTAAACAGTTTTGCCACGTTCGACTCGGTTTGTGCAGATAGGAGGACTGGGCGCGTGCGCTCCAGCAGCGCGATCCAAACGAACCGACTCATCCGGTGCGACCAATCCGCCCATCAAATTAGGGGAACATATGCCTATGCGGAGACATCGCAAACGTCCTCCTGTGTCGGCCCGCGTGCGTTGAGGCTCGCATGGTAGGGACCGAACGGCCTTCTTCTTCTACCATCAATGGATGTAGGCTAACTCCAAAGTTACCTGCGCTAGCCGCGCCACCCGACGCCTACGCTAGCCGGCTGCCTTCAATGCTGGTGTTTCGGCCTCTGCGCCGGCATCCAATGCCTTGGGCTTTTAGCAGGCCACTCGCGGCCATTTTATTCCACACTCCCATCTTCTTCCATCCACATCAACCACCACAGGCATTGCGGCAGCCATGTCCGGTGGCATAGGATCGAGGGGAGGGCGTCTAGCATGTCCCCTACACCCGGGGCGTGGCTAAGGCCAAGATCAGCGAGGAAGACGTGGGGTGTGAGGCCATACCGGTTTTCCACCACCTGACGTGGGGCAACCACGACAATGCCGTACGTGATGGACTTGGGTTTTGGAGAAGAAGCATAATAGTGGTTTCGACGGTGTACAAGCACACCGCACAGGAAACAAGGAAGGTTTTACCCTGCTTCAAGCCTTCAGAGGAGAAACCCTAGCTGATGCTTGTCTACTTGTATTATTGATGATTTTACAAAAGTTTGACGAGATTGGCTATGGTGAGATCGATCTAGCGTAGCTAGGGTTTGGTGTTTCATGTCTCTCCATCGTGTATGAGTTGGGTCGATCTAGGTCTTACCACTTGGAGCCCCCTCCTAACCTATGTTTTTTTAAAATATGGGCGTACCCTAGCCTCTGCATCAAAATAATGAATATGGCTACTTTATTTCCTTAATCATATATAGTATTAAACTTGTTACAGTTCACGGATCAACTAAAGTCAATACAAAGATCAATCATCTGAAAATGTAGAGAAGAGAACGCCAAAATACATCAAAAAGTTATTCTACGGTTAAGCAGCCAGCCACACCGGTTTTAGAAATCCTGTGCAACGGTTGCACCCACACAAATGATGTGCAAGAAAGGTTGAGGTTTTGGTTTGATAAAGACCACTTCATTACGCACATTCCAGATAGCCCAAATAATAGCGCAAACACCCACGCGAATCTGCACTACATCTTTCTTAGCAACGCCGCTTAACCAATTACCAAAAGGATTAGTGATATTAGCTGGTGGGGATAAACTGAAAGTCATAAATATGATGCACCACATAATCTTAACCAAAGGGCATTAAATAAACACATGTTTAATAGCTTCATCTTTATAATAGAAAACATATTTCTTGCAACCTTGACAATTCCTTTTTGCAAGATTATCTTTGATTAGAATAACTTTACGATGAAGAAACAACATAAAGATCTTGATCTTCAGGTATACTTTCATTTTTCAAATATATTTTCTGAAGTACTTTGTTTTATCATCTTTAAGGCTCCAAACAAAGAGTCATTTTCATTTGTCAATCGAATGTGCATAAGGCGTTCTACTAACTCTAACCAAAGTGCCCACTTGTTGGGTTTTAGCATCCTCCACAATGTAACTTGAAGTGGGTGATTTACTAATACATCTGCAACGGAAACTTGTTTCCTTTCAACCTGCCACGACAAAGGAACATTCCCCAACCATTTATCCTCCCAAAAACTAGTATTTTTTCCCATTCCGAATATTAAAAGATCCCCTTATAAAAAATCATCTATCACTTTCATCAATCCTTTCCCGAAGGGAGAATCATACGGCTTCCCTGTCACTTGTGATAAAGTTGGTAGAATAAATATATTTGTTAGGAAGTAAATCTTTCCGTACCCTGTCTTTGTTTAAAAGTTCAAACAAGCACTTACTAATTAAGCATTTACTTTTTATATCTAAAACTTCAATACGACCTCCCACCCCCCCCCCCCCCCTTTGGGTGACAAATAATATTTCAGGTAGAAAGCTTATACTTTCTCTTATGACATCGCTCTGCCAAAATAAGCACGATCTATAGTGGTCTAACCTCTTCCTTACTCCCACTGGAATCTCAAAAAACAAAATCATAAACATGGGCAAGCTTGTTAAAATAAAATTAATTAGAATTAAGCAATCTCCATAAGATAAAAGCTTCCCAATCCAACTACTCAACTCAAATCTGTCCTCAATAGGTTTCCATTCACCATTCCTCAACTTGCGATAAGGAATAGGTATACCGAGGTATTTAAAAGGAAAGGCACCGATCTCACAACCAAATAGGAATCTATATTGATCCTCGACCTCTTTAGCTTTACCGAAACAAAAGATCTCGCTCTTGTGAAAAATAATCTTAAGACCAGATAATTGTTCAAACATATAGAGAATAAATTTCATGTTTAAAGCTTTTTCTAAATCGTGTTGCATAAAAATAATGGTGCCATCTGCATACTGTAAAAGTGACACACCTCCCTCAACTAGATGAGGGATAAGGCCATCAACCTGACCATCCTCTTAGGCCATCTTAATAATTGCTAACATATCAGCGATAATGTTAAATAAAATAGAAGATAAAGGATCCCCCTATCTTAAACCTTTTTTTTGTTTGGAGCCGCTATCTTTTCTTGGGGTTCGTGGCCCATCATGTGGGCATCCAGTTTGGCAGAACCAGGTACGGTAACGGTGGATACCTGATAGGCTATCAAGGGGGAGGTATCAAGCAGGAGGCACACGAGGACGCATCGAGAATTTGCGAGGATCCAAACACCTCCCACTCCCTGATTATAAAGCTCCGCTCGGAATTGTGCAAGGACGGTGCCGAATTGGAAAAAAGGAAGCAAGGAAAGGAGGCCAATTTACTCTAGAGTGAAAGGGGAATTTTCTGGTCATGCTACGAGGAAGAGAAGAAGTTGCGGGGAGGAAGGGCAGAGGTTGCCTTGGTCAAGTTTTTTTTATCATTATGTGGGTCCCACTTGTTTTTACAGGAATCCATCATGCTATGAGACCGGTGTCCAAATAATCTGTGGGGGTAGACATTTTCAGGTTTTGCCACTGTCCACTCTGTGCAGGTCCTCAAGCAACACGCTCCCGAGGAAATCCCTCATGTGTATAGAGGATCAAATTTACTTAAATGATGATATATGTATGTCCATTTTGTTCCTCTCCCTCATCTGGTCTACATCTCCAATCACAACCCTCACTTCCAACCGAGAAGCATTGTGTGGTTGCCGTAGATGATGGAGGCACGTCTTCCGGGAGAGGTGGTCTAGGTAGGACGCTAGTTCTCAACCAAGCGGTGGTGATGATGAGACACCCCCTTCTTAGCGTGGCTCAATATACTACATCTCACCTTTTATTGGAATACCCTTCCCCTGATGGGTGGGCTATGAGGAGACATTGTTAGCAACAAACAACCATCCAAATATGTAAAAATTCCCACTAGTCTTTACAACCTGTTTGGTTGGGGGGATTTAATCTTAGGGAATGAGAATTAAAGCGATAGGGGACTACAAATCTCTTGTATGTTTAAGGGGTATGGGAATTAATCAGGGATGAGGAAAGGGAATTGAGAGGTCCAACTCCCACGTTTCTCTTCCCAAGTGAGACTAGGTAATTAACGTGGGGAAAGGGAATTGGCGAAATAAAACGTTTTGTTTGTTGGTTCCAATACAACTTGCTAACATCACGATATCAAAGACAACCTTTATTCGCGGGCCCAGCGCATGCCGTGACCCAACTCCCTGATATATCTCCCATCGCAAACCAAACAAAGGAATGACAATTAAAATCAAAATCCCTGCTGGTAAACTCCCACCATTAAATTTCTATTCCCCTTCCCAAGTATTGCCAAACATGCTGTTAGGATTATGACTTAAAAAAATGGATGAATCAATCCAAGGGCACACACCTAGTGCTATAAGGGCATGTACAATGGTTGATAAGACGGTCTTATCTTATGTCTTTTGATATGACAACAAAACATGGTATACAATGTGTTATTTTTTAGTCTTATCTTTAGCCTCGTGTATTTCTAAAAATATGGTGAGACATATTGTGCTAAGAGATGATCTCTTAGCTAAGAGAAGGCAAAGATCTTTTTTTGTTTCTCTCTCCTCCAACTCAGCAATTATCTTATGTGGCATTCCTAAGATAAGATCATTGTACATGCCCTAATCCTACAAGCAAGGTCGAGATGCCGGCTAGATCTGCGATAGGGGAGAGGACGAGGATGACCGAGATGGGGCGCTGGATGGGGGAAGACGACGAACGAGACTCTTCTCTGCTGCTCTCCGCTGACGGATGGCCTCCTTTGGCAGTGGAGTAGCTAGGGTGCAGCTTTTCTATGGCCTCGAGAGTCGCCGAGAGATCGAACCGGGAATCAGTTTTGATCACGACCGGTACTGAACATCAGCCCACCGACCATTAAATGTTACTGGTGGTGCAGTGATGTTACCATTGCTTCCTGCTGCTTGCCACTAATTGTTTTCTTCTGAAGTAGAACTAAGAAGCGCGAAAAATTCTTTTGGCTCCCGATATTCAGTGCTTTTATTTAAAAAATTAAAAGAAAGTTTTACAAGTTATTAAAAAATCTGAAAATAATTCTGGAAATTGCCAGTGAAACATCTTACATCATGCAAAATCTCAACCCGAAATACTTTTTATTTTGTGCTAGACAAAATTGATAAAATCTGATATGTTTTGGGGATTTGAAAATATACTACTGAGATCTACACTTTTGTCATTTTTTAAATTGATATTTTGCACATTTGTGGGATACATCATTGACTATAAGAGATTTTTTTTCAGAACTTTTTGAAACTGAAAAATATAAGTTTTAAGTTTTTTTGAAAGAACGAGATCATTGGTGCCCATGTACACCAAATCTCTATTCTGTGAAGCGTCCAAAAAAGACAATGTACAGAAGGGAAAAGCATGTTCCGTTTACTCTTTCTTGGTAGGAACATACATGTAATTTAGACTTCAACTCGACATGTCGATGCGTTTGCATGTGATTGTTCAGATTCGTGTTTCTTAAAGAAATTTTATCAAATTGAACTATGTTATGTAATATATTTGAACTGATTTCAAATGTATGCACTATATATGCAGACACATGCTAATCCTATTGGCAGACAAAGCATGTGCAAAACTAATTTTGTTGAAGTTCGTACATTCTTGCACCTCTTCAGAAGTTTTGATCGAATGTGGGCTTTTCTTACATTAAGTTTCCAGGTATATCTATTGGCAGAATGAAAAGATTTCTTTTTTTTCTCCTTATTTCTGACGTGTTCTTGTTTTCTTGTAGGCCATGGTAATTATTGCCTGGAACCCTTCTGGTTCACTTTCTGCTATTTTCAAACCAGATGTTTTCAGAAATGTTTTGACCATATTCATAACAGCTGCATTCTTAAACTTCCTTCAAGGTACGAATGTACTCTGGAACTTCAGTACTTTTTTTGACAACTGGAAAGTCGATACTTTATGCATCCTAAAACTGTGTTTTATTAACAAAAATAGAATGCCTTATTCTTCATTCACATGCCGCATAGTTTTTAAACTTGGTTTCCCAAACTTTTTCAGCCACATTTGATATAGTTCTTAACTGGAAGGCTTGGAGAAGTCTGGTGTGCTCACAGAAGATACGATATATTCTGAAATTTTTTGTGGCTATTGCCTGGTTAATAATCCTTCCAACAACATACATAATTTCTATTCAAAATCACACACGCCTGGTCAAGTTATTCGGCAATCACATTGGGAATTTCCAGAGCGGATCGGTTTACAATTTTACAGCTTTTCTTTACATGCTACCCAACATATTCAGTGCCCTGTTTTGCGTATTTCTACCAATTAAAAGGGCATTGGAGCGTTCAAATAGCTCCATTGCTAGATTCATCTTCTGGTGGACTCAGGTATTTCTGAAAGTATATCTATCTGCAATTCTGGGTGATTTCGCGGTAGAATTGTTTGTACCTTTCGGTTTTCACACATGTTTTTTTATTGACTAGCCAAAGTTGTATGTTGCCCGGGGAATGTATGAAGACACATATTCATTTCTTAAGTAAGTATGACATCTTTTTCATACTTAAATTTGCAGTATTATCACTATTGTCTAGAACTAATGCTTTTTGTTAATAAAATAGGTACGCATTGTTCTGGATTCTATTGCTTATATGCAAGCTTGCCTTCAGTTTTTATGTCGAGGTTGGTATAATCTAGGCTTTATATTCACTTGACTGTTTCCAATTGAATCCAGTTTTATTCATGGATGTTTTGCACTAGAATATAATTACAAGTATAATTGTAATAAATTATTAAGGCACTTTCCTATCTTATAAAGGCGACAAGCAAATAACGAAGAATGAAAAAGAATCCACGCAGGAGACACAAGATTTTAAAGCCAAAAGACCTCTCCAACATAGAGAGGGAAAAAAATCACGATCGAGCGCCAACCAACTAAAATTCACTATATAGGAAATGTTTACAAACACCTTTAGTTATCTTATGAAACCCGGTGACGGATGGCTTACAAAAATTGACCACGATGGTCTTCTTCTGGTTATTCTTCCTCTTTTCCCCCTTCTTTCTCGTTATCCCTATCAGGCGGTTCATGTACCTAGCTTCCGTGTCCGCTTTGCTCTTGTATCCTTCCTAGTTGTTGCATTTGAATCTGTTCACTTGCTTCAAGCAGTCATCCCACTCTCGTAGACTCTTGGAATCCTACCTTGATACACGACATACCACTTTGGCATCTCTATACCCAAGGCAGATGTGTCATAAGACAAGCCATGAGCTAAATCATAGATAATATGCAACATAATATTAGGCAATAAAAAAAGATTCACAATAAAAAGAAACATAATTAAGCATGCATGATTTGTAACTCAAAAGCATCACAAAATTAGGAATAAATTTTACACGACAAGTTCATACTCTAGAACTAGAGCGCTAGGCAAGTTTAGGAATAAAGTTTACACCACAAGTCCATAGTCTGCAACTAGAGCGCTAGGCAAGTTTACGAATGAAAAGTTCACGTGTTCCCCTTGGGAAGAAGATTGTGCGACCATTTTAAATGAAGGTCGACGCTTGAGTCATGCCATCTGTATTTTGACTTCCGCTGCAGAATTATCGAGTGTTACTTTCAAACGGGACTCCTTAGACCCGCAACTTATATACAATGGAGTATTCGAGTCTGTTATGTTAGCTTCAATTTCTCTCTAGAAGCAGCGCTGCCGGTAGCCGTCTTCTTGAGAAGCAGTTCTTGAACATGAGGGTCCCTCATGATAGAAGTTAGCGCCATCAATGGAGACTGTGTGCGCGCGTCTTCTCCATTATCAGCCTCTTCTGCTCTATGTTTGGCTACCTCTTCTTCATCATGTCTGGGAGGCTCTTCGTTCATTCCTTCTTCTCATCCCTCGTCTTTGTTATTGTCTTTCCCATTCGCATCCCCATTGACATCCTCATCATCTTGACTTACATACCCACCGAGTAAATCCATCTATAAAACCATTCATGAGCAGATGCACCTTCAAATAGCCAAAGAAGGGGTCGAGCAAGCACCTTTGTTTGCTTTTTCAACACGAACACCTTATCTTTTATACTTTATTTTGAAGCATGTCATGCGTCATGATTTCAAATATTTGGTCAAGACCCTTCCGCTCATTTATTTGGTCAAGACCCTTCCGCTCATTTTGATAATGATTACCTATACGATATAAGAAAGTGAATTTCAAACAAAATTTTGGCATGAACTTTGCTAAAAAAGTAGGACCTATATGGAGTGCTAGAAAGTTTCC
The DNA here is from genome assembly GCF_019359855.2 of Lolium perenne. Classification (NCBI taxonomy): domain Eukaryota; kingdom Viridiplantae; phylum Streptophyta; class Magnoliopsida; order Poales; family Poaceae; genus Lolium; species Lolium perenne. Next base: position 12,312,890 of record NC_067247.2, on the reverse strand, counting down.
GAAATGGAAATGGATCAACATTTCGACGAAACATTGGCAACTCCTTTGCATGCCATCATCGCCACACCGTCTTTCGATCAAAAACACAATGCAATCTTATACATAATAAATTTGGTCATCTCGCGCACACACGCACATATATGTGAGGTCGTCCACGACAACTAGTTTAATTAAGCTGCATAGTCTCAATATTAGATAAATAAATTAGAAAATAATTAACCAAGATGACACGTTGACCGAGAGAGCGGTGGGCTGGCTTGTTGGAGAGTGTGTGGCTAAGGCACTTAATTATTGGAGGTTCAGGAAAACCATTTGGTTAGATCTAGGAGTGGGAGAAAGGTTTGGTTAGATCTATAAATCAAACATGAGTTAATTGACTAAAATACGGGGACTAGCTATAGATGGAGAGAATAAGTTGGGGAGGAGGAAGGAGCCGAGCAAAAGTAATGTGGTAGGGAGGAAGGAGACGAGCAAGATGCGAACAGTGTGGCTGTTTTGCGGTCACAATAAGTGAATCTCCCAGTTTATTGGTCGCGTGCGAAAATAGCGGGCGCTACCAAACCTAGAAAATTAGCCGTGTGACTTAATAGATCACACTACAATTAACTTGATCACACCCGCGCGGCCTCCGGCCAAATATATTGACCTCACCCGCGCTGCAGCATGATTGAAACACCTCGATACATGAATATACGACACATCATTTATTGTCGTGACACGGGAACATGCGGCGCAAAATTATGCCTTTTTTCTAATATTTTTTGAAAATTTGTATGTTCCTGCTTGAGTCGTACGAGATGAAATTTCCATATACGGCTCTTAAAGGGGGACTTGACTTAATTACCTATTTGGGTAAAGTATATGATTGGTTTGAGGAACGGCTTGGTATATCTTGTATGAAGCCTTAATTAATCACAATCACTAATTCATAATCAAGTGATCAATTCCTTCACCATGATTGTAATTTTAATTTAATCAAGATATCAACTTTATAATGATCCAAGATTACAATGGAAACTAATATAATATACTTTTCCACTTATCCTACGAATCTCCAATAGAAAAGAAAAGAAAAATATTTACATATGAAGGACAAGTGGAGAATTTTACTCCACTTTGCATCTCTCTATTTGGCCAGATTCTACACGTACAGTGCTATGATGGGGGTGGTGACATGGACAACAACATTTTGGGCACGGCACTGGCGACAATGGCCAGTTTCCTTCGTGCACGCGGCGGCGACGATGACATGGGCAGCTTACTTAGTGCACGTCAGATGCCCGCCATTGTCCGCGTGACGAGGGATGATGATGGTGTCCAGATACCCACCATCCTGCGCGCAAGCTTGGATCAGAAAGGGACAATATGAACAGAGGTGGAAGTGAAAAAATAAGATGCACCACAGGTTATACAAGAGAGGAAAACCATACTTTAGATTCAGGAAGTGAGGTGGAGTCTACGATGCACGCTGCGCCGAATCGGGAAATAGGATCCAACATGAGAGCCTTGAGTTTTCTAATTTGGGCTTCATCTCCTTGCCACGTCGAGAATGGGTTAGCAGAGATGAGGGTTGGGTGAGATCTAATTTTCATAGTCGATCTAGGTTTTATGGGAGTCCATAACTAAGAGCACAGTGACATACGGATAGGGAAGTGAAGAGTGAGCAGTGGATGATAAATGTTTCCTGTATTGTATAGCAAGGGATGAGAAGTGGGGGTTAGGTTATGAGCTCTATTTTTTTTTTGAAAAATACAGTACAAACATAGACGCTCATATACACACGCATACACTTACCTCTATGAACGCACGCACACCCTACCCCTATAAGCACCTCCGAAAGACTGAGCTGGCGGTTTGGATCTTCAAATTATCAAAGTCACCATAGGTGCCTCGTTGTCGACAGAAACATCACCTCCCAGTGAATGAATATTCCGCTTTTATGAAACACACATATATCAAACCTGGGATTTGAACTCTGGTGGGCTGGAGGTACAACCACCATTCTAACCACCCAATTTCGGGTTGGTTCTCAGGTTATGAGCTCTATAACAAGTGCGGCCAGCTATTTAGGTTGCATAAGCATAAAAGGTCCATAGAAAGAGAAGGCAAGACTCAACATTAATGGGACGTACTTATCAACGAGACATTATAGAAAGAGAAGGCATGGCTCGACATTAATGGACCGTAGATACTACCTTTTGTACATTATTTATTGGCAAGTATAATTTTTGTTGACAAGCGCAAAACTGGAAAGCCTTCAGATTTGTTAGTACTAGATGATACCCCGCGCGTTGTTGCGGGAAAGGTTTGTAGAAATAGTTTAGTAACATTTTATTATACCGTGGTACAATAATCTACGGATGACACGTTAGATATAAGATTTTTAATGATGATTACAAAATGATCTATGGTATAAATGGTGCAAGATAAAATTGAGATCTTTGTAGAGGCTATTGTAAAAATTAGTAAAAGCTAATTGCTTTGGATTTGCTCACTTGCACCTATTAAGACAAATATCACTTTAATCGGGTTTCACTCCGTAATTTGCAACTCGTAAATTTCATATGACAGCTCAAACGAAAATTTTTGCAAATGTAAAGATCAGTTAAACATGAAATGAATCGTCCTATTTTGAAGCACATAAAGCAGATATCAGTGTCGCCAATATTTTTATTTGTTATTTCCCATTTCCATGGCGAGTTAGAAGAAACGACAAACGTGACCATGTTATATATACAAATTCTGTATGCGTAAGACCTGAAATATCTAGACCTGTAGATTTCCTACACTGGATAAGATAATAAATATGAACATACTACCAAGAAATGGCCAGTAATTTATTCTTGATCTCAAGCTACCACACGATGAAATATGAAACCCATATCAGTTAAAGAAAAACCTGCACAGTGTACTGAACTGAAGGGAAAATAATATAAATTTTATCCATTCATCTCATAGCACTCCATTAGGTACTTATCGTAAGTAAGCAAGAAAGATATATACCGCAGAAGGAACCAACAAACCTCAGGTAGAAATATAAGAATCTCATCATAATTTTAAAATAATCTGTTGTAATAGAAAAACTCCTCCACGGTAAGAAAGAGGTCTGTGATATCGATCACCACATTCAAAATGAAGCAATAAAGATATATATTGTAGAAGGAACCAACAAACCTCAGGTAGAAATATAAGAATCTGGCCATAATTTTAAAATAATCTGTTGTAATAGAAAAACTCCTCTACAGCAAGAAAGAGATCTTTGATAGTATTCATCACCACATTTCTCTAGTGCCTTACATAGTCTGCAGTAAATCATAAATGGACCATATTATCTTCTAGGGAACAATACAACAGTAAAACCATTATAATAAATTCATAAGGAATGTCGGGGAATATCAATTGGTTTCTTGGATAGAAGGGTCCTGGAGAAACTCAAGAAGCAGACGTGTACCTAAGCAGATCAATGCAAAAGAGGTGCCAACAGGCAACAGCCCATCCACCTTGCCGCCGAGCTCGCAGCAAGGGCCAGCAGAAAGACGTGTCGAGGAGCGCGTCAACATGCCACGCTGACACGAGCCGAGGGACACGGCGGCGGCAGATTTGAGCGGAAGCACGAGGAGCTCAGAGAAGGAGATGCGTTTCGTGAACGCTTCACACAGTGGATAAGCAATGCAAGCTGACCATACATAAATAGGAAGAGAAATAATCTGTTGTAATAGAAAAACTCCTCTACAGCAAGAAAGAGATCTTTGATAGTATTCATCACCACATTTCTCTAGTGCCTTACATAGTCTGCAGTAAATCATAAATGGACCATATTATCTTCTAGGGAACAATACAACAGTAAAACCATTATAATAAATTCATAAGGAATGTCGGGGAATATCAATTGGTTTCTTGGATAGAAGGGTCCTGGAGAAACTCAAGAAGCAGACGTGTACCTAAGCAGATCAATGCAAAAGAGGTGCCAACAGCCCATCCACCTTGCCGCCGAGCTCGCAGCAAGGGCCAGCAGAAAGACGTGTCGAGGAGCGCGTCAACATGCCACGCTGACACGAGCCGAGGGACACGGCGGCGGCAGATTTGAGCGGAAGCACGAGGAGCTTAGAGAAGGAGATGCGTTTCGTGAACGCTTCACACAGTGGATAAGCAATGCAAGCTGACCATACATAAATAGGAAGAGACTCGTGTTATTTTTCAGCTTCGCATAGCGTTGGAGGAAGAGAACTTAAAAGAGTCAGCAGAGAAATGCTCAAGTGGTAAGGCAAGGAGGCAATTAATTAGGCGTTTAGTATTCATTTATCTGTTGAGAAGATGTAACATGCAGAGTCCATGAACAGCCACGGGAGAACTGGTGAAATTGCATTTTAAATGAGGAAATAAAGAGAGGGATTCCTGGAGAAGACGATACGGCCATCATGCTGCAGCGTTGGAATTTGAAAAGAAAAGTAATAATGACATCGGGAGATGACATGGCTGAGCTGCATGATGTGGCAGGACATGATTGCTCAGACATGCCCGATGAGGTGGACAGCTTGCATGTTTAGAGAATTACTCTTAGTGGGTTGCTCCAATTTAGATATTATAGATTATAGATTTCTTCTTGAGATTTTGCTGTACCATAATACATATTCCTTTTAAATCGGAATCAATTAAATAGAAACCGAGGGAGTAGTAAGTATTAACATCTACTGTACCATTTTTTTCAATTTTTTTAAACTTCGAAAATTCAGAAACCTCCGAAAAGATATTTCATGGAAAGATCGCACCAGTGCGGCAGGGCCCTGCTCCGTCCAGACGAAGTCGCCGGATGCAAGGCAGCCTCCGGGGAATAGATCCAGTGGAGGGGAATGTGAGGGTCTGATCTAGAGAAACTTGTCCCCTTTGGGAGCAGAGATGCCCGCTGTCACAAGGTCGCTGCCCTCGGCCGCGGTGAGGATGAACGTGCAGGAGGCGGCGCCAAGGTCTCGTGGTGGTGGTTTCCCCATTGTCTCCCAAAGGAGAGCGACATGGGAGCCAATTTGTGGAATGCATAATACGCCGGATCACCAGCGCCGCACCACGAAACAACCAAGGGCCTCCTCCCATTAGTCATTCCAATCTCCAGGTAAATTACCATCCAGATTGAAAGCACTAGTTCAGTCCCTACCAAACGATCCCTATCACAAGTTTGCCGCGAGAGGGAATAGAAACCCGATAGATTTGTAGCTGTGTTACACAAGCTCATTATGTAGGGGGTGACAAGTGAGGATGAACCACCTGGAGCTCATTATATTGATTGTACTCACCACTTGGTGGATCTGTAAGCGACCTAATGCGGCCAGAACCATCAATCGAGAGACCGATCTAATTAGGCCTTTAGACACAATCTGGTTTGAGTAAGGAACAGCCGGCAAGGAGCTCTACCAGAGGGGCTTGACATATTAGGGCAGTGGGGTGTGTCCTCTCCATAGGCTCAAACAAAATAAATAAATTCCAAGACTGCATTTTGATTCTGTTTTGAGAGTAGCTTTGCAGTTTTTAAGTAACCAAAGCATCCAGTCAAAGCATATTGTCCTTCTTAACCAGGATTCGGTCAAGCCAATCCTCTTGAATATTTTTATCCATTGTTAAGGGCTGTTCTCAAACACAATTGTTTGGTATGCATGTTCTCAAACTTAGTATTACTTGATTATGTCTCATATATTATCTGAATCCTCAGTTATTTATGTTGCATGTAACTAAATTCTGTTGTCTAGTGTAACATGAAAAATTCAAGTTGTCCTGAGCCTGTTGTGATCACTTTTTGGCAGATATGCCCTCTGGTTGGACCTACCAGGAAATTTTTGTTTTCAGAACGGGAGAATCACACATGGCATTTGCCTTTTCTATACTGTAAGTTTATATTGTTATAGTAAGGCAATATTGTACTAATTCATCTGCATAATGTTGCAAGCACTGATAGGATACTAACTTCTCACAGTGCGTCAAATTTTAGGCGTTATTATCACTTTATGGGCACCGGTTGTCATGGTATGTATCAATGCATGACTTTAGGGGTTTTATTCAATATCCCATTGTATCTGATTTTTTCGTATAGGTATACTTCATAGACACACAAATATGGTATGCCATATTTTCCGCGCTATATGGTGGACTGAACGGTGCTTTCAGCCGCCTGGGTGAGGTTAGTGACATATGTCTATTTTTGCCCTTATAGTGTACATGTTTTAGTTACTACTAGTATGTGTTTCCGAATGTTTGCCTGATGCAGATCGGAACCCTTGGGATGTTAAGATCAAAGTTTGAGGCAATCCCGAGAGCTTTTAGTAAAATTCTGGTGCCTAGATATGACAGTGTACCAAAGAGTCACCAGTTCCAGGTCCAGATTTGCTAGAATTTTTTTTCTCGAACACAAATTTAGAAGAAAGCACCAAGATTTGCTATAAATTTCAGATTTTTTTCAAACTCTTTTGTTTGTTGACGTGAGATTTGATTTATTGTTGTTGTTTCTTTGTACTTTCTGTGTGAACTCTCACCTGTACCAGGACGATGGATTGCATATGGGGGAGTTCTCTGACATGTGGAATGCAATTATTAGCTCATTGCGACATGAAGACCTGATAAGCAATAGGTTTGCATTCAGTATCTCTTTCTTTCCTTTTTCTCGGCATGCTTAATTCTAAGATTGTGTGTGATTATTTATAGAGAGAGGAATTTACTAATTGTTCCATCATCTGTTGGTGACACTACTGTTTTCCAATGGCCTCCTTTCCTTCTTGCTTGTAAGGTAAGATCTTTCAGTCATCCACTAATTGATCTACTCAATTTTCTCCCTGAGGCAGTACTACGGTGCTCATTGCATAATATGTTAGATTCCAATTGCACTTCATATGGCATTCGGAGGCAATAAAAAGGATGAGGAGTTAATAAAGATGTTAAAGAAGGATCCATATACCTATTACGCTATACGAGAATGCTACGAGACATTGCTAAACCTCTTGGATAGCCTTATGGCAGTACCAAGGGATAAGATGTAAGCTATCTTTCCTTTGGTCCCCATAGCTTGATGTTTGAACCTGCCTTTATTTATAGTAGCATAACCAATTTAGCAATTGTTGTGTGCCTATCTAATTCAATTAACATTTCATCTCTTCATGAGTACAGAATTGTTGACCGAATCCGTGAGAGCATTGCTATGAGCATACATAGCCATTCCGTCGTGAAAGACTTCCATTTGTGGAAACTTCGTCAGCTAAGTGCTATTTTTGAAAAACTGCTAAATGTATTATTGGTACTGATAACCTATGTGGCTGTGTTCTTTTAACCAATTATCTTTTTGTGCCTTTCTCATTTTTTCATTCTAACACTTCAAAAAATTGATTTATCTATTCATAGAGAGGGTATGTGGATATTGGCACCATAAAGACACAGATCACCAATCTGTTACAAGATATAATGGAAATAATGTTGAATGATATTATGAAGAATAGCGAAAGGTAAGATGTATGCTGAAATTTTCTCTTGAGGATTAATTTTTGACATTCATCTTTCTTCTGAACCATGTAGTATTGTGAAGGGTGAAAATATATATGAACTGTTTGCAAATCCAAATCTGGACTCCATAAATGATGAAGTTTTCAGAGAGAAGGTCACGTTTCCTTTTAAGCAACTTATTTCATTAGTAAATTTATGTTCTGCAAGTTTACAAACACTTGTTAGAATCCTGTCTTAGCAGTGTGTCAGGCTTCAGTTGTTACTAACAATGAAAGAATCTACAATATATGTACCAACAAACTCCGAAGCTCGGCGTAGGATTATTTTCTTTGCAAACTCGCTATTTATGAAAATGCCAAGGGCTCCAGAAGTACACAAAATGATGTCCTTCAGGTAAGAAACCCAACTCACCCACCCAGCATGCACCTGCTTGCACTCCATCTTAAGGTACTCCCTCCGATCCATAATAAGTGTCGTGGTTTTAGTTCATTTTTAGTTAAATTTGAACTAAACCCATGACACCTTTTATGGATCGGAGGGAGTAATAATTTCTGTATTAATTCTACAGTCAACTACTAACATCTCTATTAGTAATTCTTTTATGCCAAATCATACATCTATAATAATAGTTTGGTGTAAAAAAACTGAGTTAACAATATTTCGATTTTTTCTACCAGTATTTTGACTCCATACTACAAAGAAGGTGTGCTATTTTCGGCAGAAGATCTTTGTAAAGAGAATGAGGATGGAATATCAATATTGTTCTATCTACGAAAAATGTTTCCAGGTACTTTCTACAACAGGTACTTTCTCGCAAATGTTTTATATATGTGTGTGTATATATATATATATATATATATATATATATGATTAATCATGAAACTCCATGTTAATAGATGAATGGCACAATTTTCTTGAGCGGATAAATTTTGATCCAAAGAATGAAGATTCACTTAGACTAAAGATGGATGATATTTGTCCCTGGGCATCTTATAGGGGACAAACGCTAACCAGAACAGGTAAATTCAGCAGCTATTTTACTACATTAACTGCATCTAACTTGTTCTATATATTTTTATAGTCAAACCAACTTGTTATCTAATTATTTTTTGCCTTCGCTAGTTAGAGGAATGATGCACTATAGGAGAGCACTTGAGATTCAGTGTATTCAAGATAAAACTAATCTTGGTTAGATTATTTCTTAATCCTTCATTTTCCAACATTTGTAATCTGTGTATATTTTGACTTAGTTTAACATTTGGCAGAAAAGTTAGGAAGAACACCATCCTCAGAAGTGCGTTGGCCAATGGTAGACATGGCACAGGCCATTGCTGATATCAAATTCACCTATGTTGTCTCGTGTCAAGTATATGGCATGCAAAAGCTATCCAAGGACCCTAAAGACAGAGCTTGCTATCTGAATATCCTTAATCTCATGATAACGTACAAATCCTAGTGCTTTCAACTTTGAAAAGTTATCTACTCCATTAAATGTTAAGGTTACTTCAATCCAAGTGATATTTAAAACGTGCAGGTACCCATCGTTACGTGTTGCTTATATTGATGAGGTAGAAGCTCTGACTACAAATGGAACGATAGCTAAAACATATTATTCTGTTCTTGTCAAAGGAGTAGGTGACAAGTATGATGAGGTATTTACTGAAATTAAAGATACATATTTCACTGAACTTTGTTTGGGCCATAATGATTTACTGAATTGTAGTTGACTATGAAGGTAGAGAGCTACATTCTAAGTACCATTTCCTAGATAAACGTTCTTTATTAAGTCAACATTTATATTTGAAGTTGGTAGTTGTTCTAGAGAATACGCAAAAGGATTACGCATCATTGCGTTTATAGAAGAAAATCTTACAACAGTGTGGAACCCATGTCTATGGCCACACTCCATGCGGAACAAGGTTACAAGATCTTGGTGTAAGCTCTACCTAGAACCCCATAGATAACTAGGAGACAAGATTGTGCACACACTTAGCACCAACCGCCACCAACCTTTGTTCTCGAAAGCCTCTTTTGCCCTGATCATCCAAATGTGAAGCAGCACAATGTTGTGGAGGAATAACTCCACCGTGTTGCTACAACGTGGACAACATAAATGTTGAAGGAACCGCTTCAACGTGCTGCGCTAGATATCGCTCTAGGAACGTAAGCTAGATATCGCTCTAGGGGCGGGGCTGTCAAGAGTTCAATCCAAAACTCTCTAACTCACAACATCTAAAACAAGAACACAAAGTTCTCTTTATTGATAGGTAGTGGGTACATGGTCCCATTACATAGGTAGAGGTTGGACCTCTATTTATAGGCTGCATGAGCCTTCACTACTTAGCTCTACTTACAACTAGAGTGTTCTAGAGAACACTACATAAGCTAGGGAAAGAACTACAAATATCCTAGTTACAATTTATACTAGAATACTCTGGAAACCACTACAACACACATAACTAGAGGACCATATTACCTAGAATATAGTAGAAGTGTGTAGAAGCTAGTAGTGGAGATTACTTATGTTTTATTTTTATTTTATTTTATATACTGTCCCTCATCATTCTCCCCTGGTTGTTTAGAACTCGACCTCGAGTTATCTTCATAGAGTGCTTGTTCTGGATGATAAAGAGCCAAGTCTGCCACATTGAATATGTTGGATATTCCCATCTTAGCTGGAAGATCTATCATGTAGGCATTATTATTTATCTTAGAACAGGGAAGGGCCCATATTTCCACCATCTAAGTTTTTCTTTGATGTCTAATGGCGGTCCTTCTTTCCGGATGTATACCATCACCTTATCACCAACTTGGAATGATTTTAGCCTCCGTTTGTAGTCACTTTTCTCCTTCACCTTGGAGCTATTACAATTTGATTGGTTTGGTAGAATGATGATCTTCCACTCTTTCCAAGTGAAAGAGTAAGAATTTTCCTTCCCTTCGTGTGTTGTACCCACATCAAATTGCCAAGGTCTCCCAAGAAGAACATGGCTGGCATCCATATCAACAACATCAAATAACACACTTGAGCGATAGTACTTGCCCAAAGAGAGTGGCAGGTTGCATTGTTTGGTGACCCTCATATTCACCCATTTCTTGATCCATCCAATAGTGTATGGGCTTGGGTGATCATGAGTCTCAAGTTTTAAATGGTTCACCAAATTTTGGGAGATAAGATTCTCGCAGCTGCAACTATCAATCACTAATTTGCATACCTTGCCATTCACCGTGCATCCGCTCTCAAATATTTTCTTCCTTTGTGTGTTGTCGGGCTGCGGTGTTGAGCACAAGAGGCGTTGAATCACACATACCACCTCTTCTCCCTTTTCTTCACAAATATCTTGTCCTTCTACATCTTTAGATTCACATTCTTCATCATCTTCACCATCATGGATTGTGGTGTTCACAAATTTCCTCAATGGGCAATTGCTAGATACATGTCCCTCTTCACTACATTTATAGCATTTTATCACAGGCTTTGCCCTACTGTTACCTCCGGCTTGCTTTGGGACAGTTTCTTTTGCATCGGGTTGAGTGGTCTCTTCTTCCATTCCGTGGGAATGACTCCTAGATGACTCTTCCATATGAGAATATGGAGCCTTACTTGCCTTTCTTGCCTTTACCAATCTCTCTGCCTTTAATGCTAGAGCTTGTGCTTGATCAAGGGACCAAATTTACGATCCTGGATAGCATCATTGAGACCATTGATGTACCTTGCAACTTGTTGATCTTCAGTTTCACCAAGGTGGCACCTCACTTGTAGCCTTAGGAACTCCTCTGTGTATTCTGAAACGGTCCTATTTCCTTGAGCACAATTCTGAAACTGAATAAATAGGATCTGATCATAATCTGCAAAAATCTCCCCTTTAAAAGATTCTTCATTTGCCGCCAAGATCGCACACGAGGTTCTCCTCTGAGTCTGCGTTCTTCTTGAAGGCGATGCCACCATGCACCAGTAAAGGCTCAAGTCAATGCTTTCAACCAGGAAGTCACACCCACTGCCACCATTGCTAGGTATGACTACCTAAGGGCAGACCTAGTGATTTCGCTCTGGAGTTGAGGAACCAATGCTTGAAAGCTCCATCAGGTGGTGCCGCCCCAAATTGTCAGGGCGGTACCACCATAGTAACTCCTAGCCTTAGTAGACTGCCACCCGACACGAACATGGCACCTTGCACACCTTATCAACCACACCACCGTCAAGGACTCAACTGTGAACAAGCCAGTGTGGTCTAAAAAGGGCATAAAGGTTTTCGTAGCCCGCAACTCCAGCAAGTGACTAGAACAGCATGTGTTGGGAGAATTTGTCGGGTTGACCATAGAACGATCAGTCGCTCTATTGCCCCTGATGCTGATTCGATAATGAGTATTCCTCTAAAAAGTTCAGTGGGTGATGATTGGCTAGCGTGGTCGAAGGAAAAATCTGGGATATATGGTGTGCGATCGGCGTATAGAGCCTTGATGGAGGCACGTCAGTCGGAGGAGGCCAGGAATGATACTTCTGTGTCGTCTTCGTCTGACAATGATGCTGATGTGTGGAAAAGGCTATGGAAACTTCCAGTAGTACCAAAGTTGCGTGTCTTTTGGTGGCGAGTTCTTCGAGATATTCTACCTGATTATAGGACTTTGTCACGGCGACATATAATGGAGAATGGCACCTGTGCTCTGTGTAAGGCTGAATCTGAAGATGTGATACACGCATTGATTGAGTGCAATCATGCAAAGTTATTCTGGGAGGCGGCTAAGAAAATTCTTTTGATTAAGCTTCCAAGGCTACACCCGTTAACTTGGGCGAAAGATATACTTTGTGAGAAAGTTTTCAACCAAAAGGAGAGAGCTATTATAATTTCAGTGATGTACTCAATTTGGTCATCAAGGAATAATCTTACTCACGGTGAAACTGGTTTTAATCCAGCAAAGTCGATTGAGTTGGTGAAGCAGACCTTGCAGATTTTAGAGCTTCCAAGGAAAAATCCTAAGCCTATTAGGCTGGTTGCTAAGTGGCAGAGACCTGCAGATGGCTTTGTGAAAATAAATTCAGATGGGGCGTTCAATGTCAGCGAGAACTTGGCTGCAACTGGTGTAGTTGCACGTGAGGGTTTGTTGTATAGGGTTGCCATGGGTAAAACGTACCGTGGTATTTCTGATCCTCTGATTATTGAGACTCTTGCACTACGAGATGCCGTTACTTATGCATGGGACAGAGGGTTTATTAGAGTTGTCTTTGAAGTGGACTCTGAAAATCTGGTTCATCTTTGGCACAATAGAGCGACTGGTCGTTCTATGGCCAAGAATGTTTTAGATGAGATTGGTGAGCTGAGTGTGTTTTTCACAGTTTTTAGCTTATGTCATGCTCGTCGCGAGGCTAACCAGGCAGCTCATTCTTGTGCAAAATTTGCAAGCATTCAAGATGGGTTGTTTTCCTGGGATGCTGAGCCACCTGCTTTCCTAGTTCATAGTTTACAGGCTGATTGTAATGGTGTGTGAATGGTGGCTGCAAGTTTTTGACGCACTCTTCTCCTTACCAGGGTACCTAAGGGGACTGGAAGAAAAAATGAGGCGGCTTGCTAGCTTAATATATTGATTCTAAAAAAAAGCATGGGGTTTTCTTCCTTTGTGAGTAGTTTGTTGTGGTATTTTTGTATTGGTTTTCAACCGGTTTTCCGTAAATAAATTGGGCAATTATCTCCTTAATTAGTAGATTGGGGGCAAAGCTTTTGCCCCCGTTTCAAAAATAAACTCCAGCAAGTGTCTAGAACATTATGGCCATTCCAAACAGATCAGATATTTGCACGATGGCCCAGATCCGTGAGCCGCACACAACCGAAATGTGGTTGCCATTGATGCGCCCAAGCAACCTCGCACCATGAGGAGCCGCCAAGGCTAAGAAGGCCGATCTCGAGATTGGGGAGTGAAGCTGCCGGCCATCATTGAGGAAACCCCTGGATCTAGGCGCGAGACTTCAGATCAGATTGCCAACCCTTGGCCCTGACCAAGCTGCCACGAGACTAGAAGCCGTCGGGAGCTCCTCCAATATTCCAATGTCCGGACTACTTGAAGAAGCCGCAAATTCACTGGAGAAACATCTAGTTAGGCAAGGAGGTTGGTGAAGTAGCTTTTTTTGGGGGGCCTCCTGTGAGGAGCGATGCAGTACGGTGTTTTAGGAAGTAATCAATACAAAGTCATGTTGGGATTCTCTTTCGGCTATTGCAGAACCAAGTAAAGCAACATACCATTGCTTTGATCATACAATACATAGGCCTGGTTGCAGGTGTGTTAGCCTTAAGTGGTTCAGCACAAATTATGCCACAGTATGAAGCCAGGTAAAGATTTTAATGTGACCAGACATCCAAGACTTGCAAGTTTAATTTCCTTCCAGCAACTACACTCAATCAATCGTAGGAGAAGAAATGGTCTTGTAACATCATTTGGCAATGTACCTGTCGTCCACAGTCCAGTGCCATCTCCACTGATCTTGCATAGTGGTCAATACAGTGCAGTGTGTGCAATAGATCTTTGCACTATCCTATGTGCGTTGAGGGCACCGTGGCCATTGTCAGTACTTTCTCATCAAATTATATGCACACATTTCTCAGAATCAAATGCTTATGTGAATTCAACAACAAACCCTATTATAAATGTGTGTGTCTGTGTTTAATGCAGTGATTTTTTTCAAGCTTTGTGTTTCCAACTTGATTCAGGAAATTTACCGAATCAAGCTTCCCGGCAACCCTAGTATTGGAGAGGCAAGAGCTGAAAATCAAAACCATGCCATAATTTTCACTAGGGGAGAAGCACTCCAGGCCATTGATATGAATCAGGTACGATTTTCATTCCACATTATGCATGCTGAGTTCCATGCATCAACCACTCTTAGCTTATGTTGTTTGTAGGTGATCTAGTCACATTTAACAAACACATGGATTCAGCCAGACTAATAATTTGACTTGATGTTTTGCTTGGACTTGGTCCGTCCCTATGAGCTCTTGGCCCTACAACCCAAACCCTTCAACTGCCTCCATTTTCTTGTTATAGAATAAATAATAGATGTAACCCTTTCTTGGCATTTGTCCAAGCACATGCTAAAAACATTCATTTGTTGGATGGGATAATTTTACCCCCTAAACGTACACTATAAGTACAATTTCATTAGCAGGAGTTGATAGAGCTGAGTCTTAAAATTGTGCCAGGTGGTGACTTGTGTGCACCTTTGGTTTTGATACATCTTAAATGTATGTAGAAACGACAGTCTCTATCATAGACATGTTGGCACATACACGTACAAGCTATAAGGATAGTATGTGGAATCAGTTGGGACTAACATTTCCTAGCTAATATTTATGAACAGTAGTTACTAAGATAACAAAGTACTAGTAATCATTTCTTCTCTCGTAGGATAATTACCTCCAAGAGGCATTTAAAATGAGAAATCTCCTGGAGGAGTTTCGGAGTGTAAAGTATGGCAAGTGTAATCCCACTATACTAGGTCTCCGTGAGAATATTTTTACTGGAAGGTATGTCCATCTATCCAAATTTCTTTCTCATTATATTCATGGTGTAAATAAAACTTTAAGCTCAATGTGTGATCTTTGCACTCGGAACTCCAGAATCCCTGTCAATCATCTTGAGGTTATTTGACAAACCAGGGATGAAGTGAACATAACCAAGACTTTCCCTCCCTCTCGCTGACCTTCCGATACAACCACCACTACTGTGGCAGGAAGCAGCCTCACATTGTTGCTATCTAGCATGTCAGACATACATGGGGTATGTCACTCGCAAGTACTTGTGTGGAGCATGTCAATTAGGAAGTTCCTTCTAGTTGAGCAGCCTCTTGAGCGCAGCTTGAACTGACACCGAGATGAATCTCCTTGATTACAATGAGAGGCGTTAATCTCACCTGATAGCGATCGGCTGCTCTATTTTGGTAACAACACGATTCTAGGCTTATAGCTTGTGGCTTCCTGATTGTGTTTTTTCGTTTTGTTGCTTGTGTGGTTAGAGAAGTTTTTTGTATAGCTTGTGTGGCACCCCGGGAGGCGCTTATAAGAAAACCATGTGGAAAAATAAATGGAAAAAAGGAAGAACGGAAAAATTAATCAGGGATAAAATCTATTATCCTTTTCTTCCTTTTGCGTTGAATTCTTTCAAGTCCAGATTTAGGATGAGAAAGTCTCAGAGAGGGGAAAAGATGAAACTGGGCATTTGGGCTACTCCCTCCCTCCCAAATCACATTTCCTAAGTCAAGTTTTACAAAGTTTTACCGAGTATATGGAAAAAAATATCAGCATCTACAATATCAACTGAATGTTCTTAGAACCATCATGAGACATATTTTATTATGATATGCATTTGGCATTGTGGATGTTGATATATTTTCTATATAGTTGGTCAAAATTTATAAAGTTTGACTTTGACTAAAACTAATAGGAAATGTAATTTTGGAAGGAGGGACTATTATGCAAGTGAGAAAGCAAGAGGCATCGTCGGTATTCACTCTGTTCAAGGTGTGCCAAACAAGTCCAAGGTTGGGATGGGCAGGGATTCTAATGTTCAAGGTGCAAAGAACATAGATTGAAAAATTAGGGTCTGATCCAGACTATCCATATAAGCCGCGGGGTTTCAAAGGACCTTAATCTTATATATATCCTCCTCATATCATTCATGTCAAATATTTCTGCTATTAACATATATTTTCTTATGTTTATTTTCTATTTTAGTGTATCATCACTTGCTTGGTTTTTCTCGAATCAAGAGACAGGCTTTGTTACGATTGGACAACGAGTTCTGGCTAATCCTCTCAAGTATGTAAATCTTATTTCTGTTTGGATATCAAAACTGTTTCATCCACCACTTTCAATGTCAATGTGAATCTATCTGTACTGGCTATCCACTTATACTATTTTGTTGTTTTTATTCTTTGAGAAAATGCAAATAGTTTTGCAGGTCATTGCATTGAGAAGATACGAGTTTATGTACGTACAGCCTTCAAGTTTTTTGATTTGGTCAGACCATGACCATGGAAAAGTAGTTTGAACTCATTTTCAGCAATTAGCTTATTGAGACGATTCTAACTAGTGTGAAATTGCTGTTGCCTGCTAAATACTAGTCTTTTAGTAGGCCATTAATGAAGTCAAGAACTGATAAGGAGCTAGGTGAAGTAGCATAATAGCACATAGGGGCAAACTCCCAAGTTGAACTAGGCATTCCACTACGTGTATGCTGAGGTGAAGACAATCTTGTACTCCACAGACTATTAAACTCCTAGGTCATTGCACCGCTGGATCGTAGGAGGACACTCTTGTGGTGGTAGGGAGGTTCTTTTTGATGGCTAATGTGTGGAAGCACTTGGTTCTTCAGACATTGACTGGATGTGGGGCCATCTTCACCTAAAGAACAAAGGCCAGAAAACAGCCTCCACACTGAACACAAAAAGCCTAGCAATTTGAAAGAAATTTATGCATCCAAAATTGGTAAAACGTTGCATCTATGTTCTTCAAGGTGTCAGACTCCCAGTGCTTAGTCCTGCGGGTTGTTGCTTGAAGATCTCATGCTCCACAGAACTTCTACATACAAACCATCATCCAAAGTAGAGGCTGAGCAATGCTGGCATTTTATTGTCCTCTAAAGGCTGTAATTATTGTAGTTTGAGACAGTTACTAGCTAGGTAGGTTGGACTTTCCCCTTAATTACAAATTCCAGCCTAGCTGTTGTCAGATGGTCCACGATGTCCTGACAATTTATAGTATGAGAAATCTGATAACCAATATTAAATCACAACTCCAGCCTTTTCACTATGTGAGTGTCCAATATTGGGAAGCTTTGTTTCAATATATCCGTTCAGATAATCAAGATGTACATAGTTACAGCCATATTTTACTTAATAACCCTATTTAATTAAATGCTTTCAGGGGTGCCGGTTCGTTGGTATGCCATTTAATAGGGATATGATTTTTCAATAAATTTATTGATTCCTTTGTGCACTGCTGAGGATAACATGGTGAAACATAGCTAGTAGTTCCTACTTCCTAGTAGTTTCATCGTGACCTACACTATCTTGAAGGCTTAAGCTGGGTGTGTGAAATTTAAAGAGTGGGAAAGGAGCAATTCTCCATTGAAAAATGGTAGCAGAAATATGTCTGAGCATAGACCTTGCTGGTAGGGTAATTAGCAGAATCGCTAGATGAAGCCAAGGATCACAATTCAATATTTTTTTGATTTTTTTCTTGTTCAGCATTTTCTTAGTTCGGCATGCAAGATGTGTATTTTCTTTTGATTATGGGGCTACTTGTATCTGTAACTGTTTTAATGCGTTACAGGGTACGGTTCCATTATGGCCATCCTGATATTTTCGACAGACTGTTCCATATTACCAGGGGTGGCATAAGTAAAGCTTCGAAGACTATAAATCTGAATGGAGATATCTTTTCAGGTAATTCTGCACCTCATACAAATAGCTTGCAGTCACCCCTTGTGTAAAAGAAGTTAATGAATTCGTTGTTCTTAGGTTTCAATTCAATTATGAGAGGAGGATGTGTCACACATCATGAGTACATGGAAGTTGGTAAGGGGCGTGATGTAATAATGAATAATATTTCAACCTTTGAAGCTAAGGTGGCCAGTGGAAATGCTGAACAAACATTGAGCCGTGACGTCTATCGGCTTGGACATGGATTTGACTTCTATAGAATGCTATCTTTCTACTTTTCTACAGTTGGGATTTATTTTAGTAGCATGGTAAGAATTTATGTGGAAATTTTTCCCTAAAGATGCATGAGATATTTCTAACTTTATGAACGGGCATGGTAGGAGAGAGGCCTGCTAAAAACGTAGGTGAAACCAAAGTTGCGTAAATTCATTTACATATTTTTTGAAAAAAATGATAAGAAGATATAAGTGAAGATGTTCTAACTCAAGCCATTTATTGTTTCATGCAACAGTATGTTCAATCTGTAATCAGAATGTGTAATTGCATCCATCTTCCAAAATTTCAATTATTATGCAAATTAACATATGTAGTTTTGTTGTGAAATCAGGTGGGCATTTAGCACTCATATAGTTTGGTGTTTAACATGTGATATATCCATTTTCCATATTTTGCGGTACTAAGCTCCAATGCTCCATTTTTTTCCAGGTTACTGTACTTACAGTTTATGTATTCTTGTATGGGAGGTTATATATAGTTGCGAGTGGCTTGGAAAGGTCTATGTTGCTGGATCCCCGTATTGAAGATAGCTGCAAGCCTCTCGAAAATGCATTAACTTTACAGGCTGTCTTCCAGCTTGGTTTGATGCTTGTCCTCCCAATGGTCATGGAAATAAGCGTAGAGCAGGGATTCCGCTCAGCATTAATAGAGTTTGTCATGATGCAGCTTCAGTTGGCCTCTGTGTTCTTCACATTCCAGCTTGGCACAAGAACTCACTACTATGGGAGAACAATACTCCATGGTGACATTAAATACAAACATGTAGGACGCAACTTTGTTGTGTACCATGCAAAGTTTGCGGAGAATTATCGCATGTACTCCCGTAGCCACTTCGTTAAAGGATTTGAACTGTTGATGCTTCTGGTAGTGTACCAAGCTTACGGAAGGTCCTACCACAGCTCCAGACTGCACCAGTTTGTCATCTTCTCTATATGGTTCCTGGTTGCATCTTGGCTCTACGCACCGTTTATCTTCAACCCGTCATGTTTTGACTGGCAGAAGGTGGTTGCTGACTGGATGGATTGGAGGGAGTGGATGGGCAAAAAAGGGGGTTTTGGCATGTCTGTGGAACAAGGCTGGGAGGCTTGGTGGAGTAGAGAGCATGCGCACTTCAGGAATAGTAGCATTCGTGCTCTTGTCATGGATATCATCATGTCGCTTCGTTTCTTGGTCTATCAGTATGCCATTGTGTACTATCTAAACATAGATCACAGCAGCAGAGGCATTCCGGTACTAATTTTTTCTCCATATAGTTTTTTTTTGTTTTTCTTCTTTTGTAGTCTGTGGAAAACTATTGTAATTCCCTTTTTCTTTTAACTTGATTTTTGTAGGTATATGCGTTGTCATGGCTACTTATGTTCGTGGTTCTATTCGTTCTGAAGGTAGTAAGACTTTGGCCTTTCATTTGGTCCATTCACGTGCCTCCGATGCTTAATAAATTATCAGCTGGATGCGTGTTAACTAGCTTGTTCCATCTCTTTCAGATGGTTTCAATAGCACAAGAAAGATATGGGATAGACCTGCAGCTTGCGTTCCGCATTGTCTATGGACTTATCTTTCTTGGTTTGGTCTCTCTGGTGATCGTCCTGTTGCTGGTACTTAAGCTCCCAATTTCGGGCCTTCTTGCTAGTATTATTGGTTTCATCCCCGCTGGTTGGTGTATTCTTCTGGTAAGTGAAACCCCTACTTATCAGCCTGTTATTATAGCTTATTTTATTCATAAAATATTAAAATCGGAAAAGACATCCAACTTCCCTCCTCACGAGCCAGCCATGCAGGGCACGGAAAAAATCAATTAAGAGAGCCTGTTAATTCTCAAACAGTTGATTGAAAAGCTAAGGCAGACCTAAAATCTCATTGCAATATGATTTGTCATTCGCAGATTGCGCAAGCATGCTGCCCTTTGGTTAAGGCAGCTAGGATGTGGGACTCCATCGTGCGGCTCGGGAGGGCATACGACGACACGATGGGTTTCATCCTGTACCTGCCCATCGGATTCCTGTCGCTATTCTCCTTTGTCTCAGAGTTGCAGACGGTGTTGCTCTTCAGCAAAGCCTCCACCAGGGGCATCCAGATCTCAAGGATCCTTGCTGGTCAATAGGACGCTGCTGCTGGGGCAGTGGGGGGTGTCGGTCCGATTGTGCGGTACCACCTCTGTTCCAAAGAATAAGGTGCATGCGTATTTTAAGACGAACTTTGACTATAAAAATTAGTCAACAAAATCCTGATTATATTATATGTAATTAGTATCGTTGGATTCATATTGAAAAGTACTTTCTAGTGATGCTAATCTCATACAAACAATCTTTATATATTTGAAGTAAATCTTAATCAAACAAAAAGCATGTAAAACAAGAACGTCTTATTCTTTGAAACGGATGTAGTATTTATTTGTTCCATTTACTATATTCTCATCCGGTGCAGGCTCCCTTCGCCGCTCGTGCTGGGCTTGTGCCTGCATGAGCTTTCGAGCTTGAGCATTTTAAAAATTCGAAATTCGACACAACGTTGGGTGGCTCTGTTGTTGCAGGGGGCTTGGAACATTTTAAAATATGAATTTGCTAGAAGACCGACGCGCGGCACCACCACCGCATCAGTTTTGCATGTGTACGCCTTCCAGCACCAATGTTTCGTGCTGGAACGTACTTGAGCTAGCTTTGCACTCAGCCCTAATGAACGGATTCAGCTTCAGTGACTTGTTGTACCTAAATCTCACGGTGACTTAGCCCACATACTTTTTGATTCACAGGGAGACACCTCCCTGATTCCATTTGTAGCATAAACGAAACCAGTGTTTAGATCATACCACGAAAACCAAAAGAAAGCACAAGAAACCACCAAAGACAAAAGGATTGGCAGACTTGGCCGCTTTAACTAAGACAACGAGCGACCAGGATCAAGCACACTGACCATGGATGATGATGGGGCGAGTGAGACCGGTGCCTCAGCAGAAGAGGCATATCCCGTAATTTACGAGCCAAATGATTTGTTTCCCGTGGCGCTGTTGTGGCAGGACGCGGCCGTCGTGGGGCAAGCGCATGTGTAGATGCTGCACCGGCTGTGTTCTCAGAGCTACGGCGCGGGCGGCAGCACCGGGGAGGGCGCGGTCGCTTGCGCGTGGTTGATCCCGAACGGCAGCGGCGTCAGGGACGTAGCTTTGCTACGGCATCGCCAACGCTTACGCCCACAATGTAATAACCCAGAACATAGGAACAACGAAGGGTAGATTTAGAAATGGGATGTGCATTTCATCGCAAAACGGGGGAAATTTTCGCGCCTTATTGCAACTAAACCTAAGAGGGATCGAGGTTCTCTCTCATTTTGCACTTAGGGTTAGGCAATGTGAGTTAGGGTAATTTCGACATGATCTCTTTTGTATCTTGTTACTTTGGGGAATGATTGCATTTGATAAGTGTTAAACATTTAACTATAAACATCACACAATATAAACAATGAATTCATAATTCAAAAACAATATACAAATTCAAATTACTTTGAATTTCAAAGTGAATATCAAATACAATATTTAATCAAGAATATAAAACATTACATAATACAAAAGCTCATAAACCAAAACTTGAGCTTTATTGATATACAACATAAATTACAAAGTCTTTACAATATTCTTGATACAAGAATTGAGACATAATGATCAGAAATAAAAGAAAAGGAAAATTACAAGTTTATTCTAAACTAAACCTAAACTAAGTGGCTTGAGGATGATCTTTTGGCCATAATTCAAACCTGCAAAACAAAGAACAGATACTAGACAGAATATAAGTGTTAGCATAGTTCAGTTTGGACAGTTAGCAAAGATCACAGGAAAATTCAGATTGGACAGTGCACACTGTCACAGCACACTTGTGCTTGTCCAAATTTCTGGACAGCACAAGATAGGCATAGGCCGACCAACACTGAGCAAGCCACAGGGTCTCAAGTTTCACCATAAGAAGGCTGTTGCTAGCTAAGCAACAGCAAGGCAATGCAAGGGGTGAGTCATAAAGTAACCAGGCTTGTGTGTCATGGCCAGGGAAGAAGTAGAGACCATATAAATAGCACACAAACCCTAGAACCATGACAGTCGACCAGATATGCAAATCACCAGGTAAGGGTGAAGCAAGAACCAGCACCAGTTCATCCAGTTCATACTCAAGAACAAAAACCAACACACAACCACTTAGCCACCAGGAATCATGGTGACCTGAGAAGCTCAACCAGAAACTGGAGGTGAAGGGCTGTGCACAAAACCCCAAGTCTGCAACAACCAAATATCTCAATCTAGGAGCTGGAACAAGGTATACCAAGTTCCTGGACATATCCAATGGATCTGATCCATCATATATGCATGAGATAATCATGGGATTGAGCAGATGCTCAATAGGGTAGATCATCACTTGGTTTTCACCAAGGATTACTGCCAGTCTAAAAGCCACTAAAAATGAAAAGCATCTAGATACAGATCTTGTACACAGAAGCTAGCAAACATGCACAGATGCACACCATAGCCAGATCACATGCACAGATAGCACCAGTAGATGAATTGCAAGGATTAGCGGCTAATAAAGACTACGGTAAATCCTAAGCTATGAACCATCAGTAAACCCTAGATTTTCATCAGGCAAGCATATTGGCATTCATATCTAGTATGATCCCCAAATATGCAAGCAAAGGTTGAGTAGCCACAAGATCCAATTAAATAGGTGAGCAACCAATCAGTAGCAAGGCCACTGAGGTCACATCACACTTAGCACCATTTAAAAGAAAGCCAAATATAGCACATCATTATCCAGGAATGGATTCAGATTCATTTGCTTGCTAAACAATCATGAATAGCCAAATCATTTGCAAGCAAGTCATTTAAATCATTACTGCATAAGCAGTTCATCATAACTTAATTAATTTAAGCATGAATTTATCACAGATCCATGCTTAGTACTGACAGTAGCATACTATTAAGCAACACAGTTTAATCACTGCATCATAGCCACTGGAGCAAGTCCAGTAGCTTGAATGAGCAACAGCACAAGTAAGCAACAGCATAGTAATGATTGAGCATCCACATCAGCAAGGAAAGTGAATCACTTAGCCACAGAATTAATCAGTAAGCCATCACTGATAATTAATTGATCAAATGGATCAATTGAATCAAGTCAAGCTACACAGGGAAGCTAGCCAACAAGCAAAGGGTGATCCAATGGACCACTAGCTTGCATAGGAAGCACAGAAGCATATCACAAGCACCACTGGCACACACAAGTGTCACTGATGCATCACAAGTACACCTAGACAAGCAAGCATGATATGCCAGTAAGCACAAGCAAGCCATAATCAAGTATAGCATGGCATAGCAAGCTCATAAGCAAGCACAGCAGAGCATGGCAAGTACAGAGCATGCTAGGAGCAGCAGAGAAGCAAGTAAAGCATGAATCGCAAGCAAAGCAACATCGGCGGTACCAAGAATCGGTAATTTGGCCATGAGCTTGCAGTAGATAGCAGCACTGGAAGATTTAGCAGCTATGGCATAGCTCTGTGTGATCACAGGATCACCAGAGAGCAACAGAGCATGAGGAGGAAGAAGAACAGTAGCAAGGGAGGCGCACAGAAGAGAAGGAGGAGGTGAAGTACTTACTTGCGCCTGGAAGCAGAAGCTAGGGCATGGCGAGGCAGTGCTCGCGCGGCCCTAACAGCTGCAAATCCAGGGTAGGCGCCGACGTTACGCCGGCGAACCCAAACACCACCGTAGCAGATGCACCTGAGGCGACGGCACGAGTACTGCAAGCAGCACTTGCGCCAGGTCAACCTCAGGGGCGCACCCATCGTCGGCGAGGACGAGCGCTCGCCGGAGTTCGTCGAGGCGATTCTCCACGAGATCCAGAACGGAGGCGATTTGCCAGGAGAGGAAGAGAAGGGGAAAACCACGCGGACAGATCGATAGATCTGCACGCGGCGGTTCTGATTTGATAGGTGGCTACGGCGGGGGAGCTCGGAGCTGGCCGGAGCGCGGCGGCGGCCATGGCGGCGACGCCATCGCCACGGGCGTCGCAGGAGGTTAGGGTTAGAGACGAAGGAGTGAGAGAGGGCCGAGTGAGTGAGTGAGGTGGGCCGTTCGGCGCCATCGACCCATAAGGGACAAGCCTTAATGGGTTGTCCCTGGGCCTTAGCTAAATGGGCTGGGCCCAATAGGGGCCAGGGGGTATTTTGGTCTTTTAACAATTAATAAAAGGCCAGAACTTTACCAATTTTTAGTAAATAAAATACAAATCTAAAAATCCATTAAAAATTGGATTAATGAATGAAAAATAAATCTTAACAAGAATAAAATATAAAATAGAATTTATGAAACAAATTCAAAATTATGAATTTTAAGAATTTAAATAATAACTTGGAATTTTAAACTATTATTTCCTTGTATTTAAAATTCAAGGAAAAATCTCAAATAAGTTCAAATACTTATTTTCAAACATTTCAAAATGAAATTCTACTATTCCAAGTCATTTCTATTGAAAAGGAGTATTTTTCCAAGAAAAATACTATATTCCTTTTATTCCAAAAACTATAGAGGTAACTCTATGATTTCAAATTATTTTTGGAATGATTAAGGGAATCACCAAGTAAAATAGTTTTACTTTTGAATTATTGTACTTTATGTGATTTAAAATGGTTTACACTTTTAAATTAATTGCAAGTTACTGCCAAAGGCATAAATCTTAACTTAACCCTAAATTGCTATAACTCAGCGAGGTAAAGGGATTCAACATAAAATAATACATCCATGATTGCATTATTTGGATTTTATAACATTGTCCTTACCGGACAATGATGCTTCTTACAGAACCCGAGGTCCAGGTTCCATCAACTGCATTGAACTGCACTATCTCGCAGTCCACAGGCAAGTTCACCCTTGCTCATGTCAACTTGATTATTTTCTACTACTTTAATGCAAAGCTATATACTTATCATTCCTGCATCGCAAATGAAATGTTACTTTCCAACTATGAATATGACTATGTGGTTGGCAATGGAACCATGGTATGTGTTGATATGGTGGAGGTTCCATTGCATGGGTTATATCACCCTAGGATTAAATTACCAATGTCGTCCAGTGATTCTAGCGCCGTACAAACCGCGTTGACCATGAGATC
This sequence comes from Lolium perenne, assembly GCF_019359855.2. Classification (NCBI taxonomy): domain Eukaryota; kingdom Viridiplantae; phylum Streptophyta; class Magnoliopsida; order Poales; family Poaceae; genus Lolium; species Lolium perenne. The sequence continues at coordinate 12,287,567 of NC_067247.2, read as the reverse complement.
TATAATGGCTCTGGGGAAGCCAGCTGTATCTTTTCTCTTCTGCACGCCAACGGATTGGTAGAGCCGGAGGGGTGTTGGAGGCACTGCCGTAGGTTGGGATAGCCTTTTAAATCCCCATCCATTAGTGATGATGGCTCTACGATCTATGAAGGATTGTCCGGAGTACACCGTGAGTAAAGCCGTATTATCGGGAGAAGTCTACTGGGGGTGTACGGTTGGACAAAAGGGTGGGTTTGCAGTCGCGGAGAAGGCGGTGTGGGCTTGGATCTTTATACCTGGCCTCACACCAAAGGAAGTGTGAACGGGGGCAAGTCCCTGCGGATGGCAAAAAGGGTGAGATCTCTTGTGGGAAAAGTAACGCACCTCTGCAGAGTGTATCAAATTGTGGCTGTCACTCCCTGTTCCGGGAAGGGAACTGCGAACGCGGCAGGAAAGGAACTCCACGAAGTTCTAGTCAACTTTGTGAAGACCGACGGGCATAGTTTTCATAATAAAAGCAACCTTTTGAAGAAATGATTTCAAAACATGCATTGACTGCGATTTCTGATCAATGGTCGTAGCTAGTGCATCAAACACCTTTTTACTCTTTTAGAACTTCTTGAGTACCTGTACTCACTTTCTTTCGACACCCTTGCTAGACTGTGATCCGGAAGTGGAGGCCATCAACGATGGAGCACCAGAAGGAAGTTACGAGCTGGTCTACGAAGAACCTGATCTTACCGGCGGAGTGGAAGGCGTAGACTATGGGATAGTCTATGGACCAGATGACATGGAGGTGGAGGAGTAGTGACATACCCTAGCATCATAGAGCCGAGCAACGTAGAACTTACCTAAATAAGTTGTTGAGCTCTTTTTATATTTGTTAAGAGTTGTAATCGTACTTAAGTAGTATCTTAGGGTGTTCTCATAGGACCTGTGAGAATACCAACTTGTTAAGATAATGTTTGTAATAAAGTATGGAGTGTTATGAACTGCAATGTTTCTGTTGTACCACTCTGAGGGATATGGCAAATTGTGAAGAAGTCCCTTCACAAAGATCATATCAACGACTTGTATACTACAACATGCAGTGGTATCTTTGGGACACATGAGTGGTATCAGAGCAAATGTTGCGACCTTAGGTTGGAAAAACCTAGTATAGGGAAGAAACCTGTAGGAATCTAGTAGAAATAGTAAAGGATTCTCTAGAAATATGGTGATTATTCACATGAGAATAACAAAACCATATATTTTATTGCGATAATTCTTTATTATAGCTATTATGATGCATTATCACTACTAATATTCTGCTTTTGTATACAGCCGTAATGGCGAACACTTTTCCTAAGAGGACTTTGAGGAAGGTTGAGGGATGGCTCGGTGATTATGATGGACCAATCACAGCTCTCCTGTGTGGGATGCTGAAGGAACTTCATTGTGAACCACGGATACCTGTTATCAAGTATATCTACTATGATGGGGAAATCCTAGCCAAGTGCAGAGTATCGGTCCAATTACCGACAAAACTGCTGATGAGTCGTGTAATGCCATACGGAGAAGCCAAAACTATCACCACAGCCTACCACATGGGCCTATTCAAGGCAATCCTTGAGATAAGGCAGCACAAGTCAGTAGAACTGCTATGTTCAGAGTTTTCTCATATACCTCTTGCCGAGGAAGATGAGGATCCCACTCTGAATCATTTGGTGTTAGCACGCAGAAGTCCTGAAGCTGCAGCACAACACATGGATAGCTGTAAGTCTTTATTGACCACGATGTACCTTTTACACATGAAGATGAGGGGTGAGATTGACCACATGCTAGCTGAGTTCACGGACCCTGATAAAGTCCAAACTCGGATGCATGATTTGAGGGCACAACCACAACATACTACACCTTTCTTTAGCCTAGACAGCTATGTAGATTTGAGTGACCAGTTGTCCCATAAAGATCCACTCACACCCAACTTTGTTCCACACTATCCACATGTGTCAGCATCATATGAGTCTGGATATGGGGGAGATGATTCCAGGAACCTAAACTGCTCGGAGTCACCAATCGAGAATTCGACTGGTTGGTGTTTCGGGGAACCATTTGGAGATGAAGGAGAACCCATCACTTGTGAATCAGAGGATGAAGGAGGCGCGGTTAACCAGAATGTTAACCAAAGCTTTTGGCAGGAAGAGAAAGACACCAACTCCATTTCTTTAGATTTGGAGATGGGATTACCCAAAACATCCCAGTACGTCGTAGGTGAGAGTTCTGGAACCAAGAAAAAGAAGAAGAAGAAGAAGATGAGGGGTCAAGTGAATAGGAATCCTCCATGGATGGCAGAAGAAGATGAGCTGTATCCCACTGGGGACACATATGAGTCTTTATCCAGTTACTTTGGCATGACAGATCTCTGTCTCGGCACTTCGTCCGATTCAGACTACATACCTACGGGAAGGACCTTCATTCCGGACGGTGTTCAGAAGACAAACCGCTGTACCGGATGGACCCCAGGGATGTACGCGGAGGCGAGTTATGATGACGAGGAGTAGAGCTCCAAGGAAGAATAAAGTAATCTAGGTGGTATTGTAATAGATCGTATTTTAAATTCCCGTTGGCTTGGGCTTTGAGCCAAATAAGTGGTATATATATACCACATGTAATATAAGTTTGTGTGTGTGTTATGTATTATACAAAGTATATGCATAATAAATGTTTGTTTTGTATTTGCTTCTTGATTTCATTATGTGACTAGTTCTGGGCATTGAGTTGAGCTCAGAAAGCATTTGCATGGTGTAATTATGAGTAATCGCTCTTTGTTACAGGACTAGGGGGAAATGGCGTTAGTAGAAACCGAAGAGGCTCGCAGAGAGCGGGAAGCAAGAGAAAAAGAGGAGGCAGATGCAGCAGCTAGAGCAGAGAATGCACCACCACCACCACACCCAATGATGCACCCAGACTTCCAACAGTATATGAGGGCAATGGAGGAAGATAGGAGGCGTTACCAGGAAAGCCAGAGCAAGAACATGCAAGATTTCTTTACCCACGTCATCAATGATAGGGGTAATGAAGGCAAGGGAGTAACTCTATCAGACTTCCAAAATGCAAGACCACTACCGTTTACATCAGCTCCAGAACCAATGGACGCTGAAGATTGGCTTATGGATACGGAACGGAAGCTGAAGACCGTTGGTTGCAACGACGAGGAGAAGATTAGATACACAACTTATCTGTTGTCAGGACCAGCAACGTCATGGTGGGAGAATCTTGTAGCAGTACACCCTCCAGATAAGGTGTTCACCTGGGAGGAGTTCAAGAAGAAGTTCCGGGATGCTCATGTTCTGGACAGCGTGGTGGAGCTGAAGAAGAGGGAGTTTGACGAACTACGACAGAATACTGCACCCATCATGCAGTATGTTCGGGATTTCAATAGGCTATCCAGGTATGCACCTGAGGATGTAGATACGGAGGAGAAGAGGAAGAAGCGGTTCATGAAAGGCATGAATCCATACATGAAGATGCAACTAAGGTTGGCACGGACTGTTGAATTCCAGGAACTGATTGACTCGGCAATCACTTTCGAGGATGATTACAGGCAAGTGAAAGTGCATGGAGCCCCCATGTGTGGTTTTGGTAATTAATGACAATCCCTATGGACTAATGTTTGCATTGAGTTATATTTGTAGGTGTTGTCCATAGGCAATGCTTGAACCATTTGTTGGCTTCAAGGTTGCAATAAGAAGAAATTGATGAAGGATATCAAGTGTCAAGTATGTCTTGAAGATGAAGATGAAGTGAGCCCTCAAGTTATCTCAAGACATCAACATGATGAAGAATGAAGAAATGAAGTGCAAGTTCAAGATGAGCCAACTCGAAGAGATCATATGCTTGAATCTTGCCATCCATATGGTGTTCATGGATATGTGAAGATGCACCGAAGAAGTAGCTCTCCCATAGTGGAGTATGGGGGAGCATTTCGCATGACTTCATCAAGCAAGCACAATCAAGAAAGGCGTTCCATCTTGTTGCGGTCAAGACCGTCATCATCAAGCTCAAGTGGAATGCGCAAGGTTAAGGTTTGCTCTTGATAGGGTTTCTTTCTCACCGGTCTCATGGTGTAGTTGGAGACCGGTTTATAGTTTAGTTGCCGTACTATCAAGAGGGCTCTCGAGTGAGTAACTCGATCGTATCCTTCGGAGAGCTCAAACCTTTGCATCCTTGCATCATCTTTCTTGGTTGTTGTTTGGATCTTATCCATGTGATGTTTTAGAGCTTGTGCTTACTTCCATAGCAAGTTCTAGTTCATCGAAAACGGATTCCGCATGAATCACTTGTTGCGTTTTCGATATTGGAGTTTTTCTCGGTTTCTCGTATTGAGAGTTTTCACTCTAAAATACATAGAAAAACCTACCCCACTTGTTCTTAAGCTTTTCACTCTTTGTGGGGTAGCTCTTGTCATCTTCTTTACAACAAAATTGGTTTCACCCAAATCCGAGTTTCCCAACTCAAGTTGTTGCATTTTCAAGATTGGAGGTTTTACCGGTATGTCTTTTTAGATAGGTCAAACCTTTCGTCTTTTGTTGCTATTCTACTTTGCTGGACTATGATGTTTCTATGCATATTGTTGTAGAGCTCGTTGTTGTGATTTCAACGAGCCCAAGATCATCGAAATCGAAGTCCGGATGCAAAAGTTCTTAAGGTTTTGGTATGGGGTGTTTAGGTAAAAACGTTTTGTGAGGAGGGACCCTGGCTGGAGCCTCCACCCTGCCCTGGCCAGAGCCTCCACCCAGCCCATGGCTGGAGCCTCCAGGCAAGGTACCGCTCGCGGTACCCAGCCCACGGCTGGAGCCTCCAGGCGAGGTACCGCCCGTGGTACCGGAGAGCCATTTGTGGCTCAGGTCTTGTGCCAGGAGGTTGGAGCCCCGGCGGTACCTTGGCCGGTACCCCGGCCGGAGGCTCCGGCCTCCCCCTCCCAGCCCGTAGCTCTCTCTTCGCCACCTCCTGCCATCACTGGCCGGTAGTACCGGCCACCAAGGGCCGGTACTACCGGTCCCCTTCTCCCCCGCGCGAGCAAGTCTCCAACGGGCAGAAAATTTGGGGCATCCTTTTTAAGCCCTCTCTCTCTCTTGGTTTTTTTACCACTTGCTACTTCTTCTTCCTCCTCTCTCTCAAGCTCACCACCATTGTTGTTGACTTTTTGTGAGCTTGATCTCACCTTCCCCAACCAATGATTCTTGCATCTTTTTGAGAGAAAGATTGAGGGGATCTAGATCCACACTTTGACCAAACCAAATCATCTCTTTGTGAGTGAATCTTTGGGATCTAGATCTTGGAGAATTTTGTGTTCTCCTCTTTGTTCTTCCTCTCTTATTCCCCCAATAGCTTTTGTAGCTTTGTTGGAATTTGAGAGAGAAGGACTTGAGCATCTTTGTGGTGTTCTTGCCATTGCATTTGATGCATAGGTTTGAGTTCTCCACGGTGATTCGTGGTGGTGAAAGCAAGAAGGTTGTTACTCTTGGGTTCTTGGAACCCTAGACGGATTCTAGACCTTTGTGGTGATTTGTTGGGACCCTCCGATTAAGTTGTGGATGTGTGCCCCAACCTTTGTGTAAGGCCCGGTTTCCGCCTCGAAGGAAATCCCTTAGTGGAACCGTGACCTAGGCCTTTGTGGCGAGGGTCACCGGAGATTTAGGTGAGGCGCCTTCGTGGCGTTCGGTGTGTGGTGTGAGTACCGCATCTTGGGGTGAGGCCTTTGTGGCGTTGGTGTGCATCGAGCAACCACACCTCAAGGTGAGCCTCTTGTGGCGTTCGGGAGCACTAAGCAACCGCACCTCTCCACCGGAGATTAGCACTCGCAAGAGTGTGAACTCCGGGATAAATCATCGTCTCCCGCGTGCCTCGGTTATCTCTATACCCGAGCTCTTTACTTATGCACTTTACCTTGTGATAGCCATCGTGCTTGAAGTTATATATATCTTGCTATCACATACTTGCTTGTATTGCTTAGAATAAGTTGTTGGTGCACATAGGTGAACAATAGTATATAGGCTTTGGGCTTGACAAAGTAAACGCTAGTTTTATTCCGCATTTGTTAAGCCCATCTCGTAAAAGTTTTAAATCGCCTATTCACCCCCCCCCCCTCTAGGCGACATCCGTGTCCTTTCAATTGGTATCAGAGCAAGGTCTCTCATTCTTAGGCTTCACCGCCTTGAGAGTAAAGATGTCGGTTAGGGGATTAGATCACAATAACTTGTTTATATTTGATGGCACAAATTATGATCTATGGAAAATTTATGTGCTTAATATTTTGCGGGGTATCTCCCCGAACATGGAGCGATTTCTTGACATGGGTTTTTCTTCCCCTAAGGATCCCCAAAAATTATCTTATGAGGAGAAGAAAAACTCTTGTCTCGATGCTCTTGCTTCTCATGTGTTTTCCATTGTTGTGAGCAATGTAGTTACTTCTTCAATCATGCCTTTTGGGAGCGCTCATGAATTATGGACAAAGCTTCAAGACAAATATGATGTGTCCAATATTATTGAGGATGATTGTATTGCTTCCACTTCCGGCCGTGATGAGTTCTCATCTTCATCCACTTCACCAAAGTGTGGTAAGACACAAGGTAATGATATGGTGAGTGGTGATGAAAATTGCAATGTTGATATTGAGCTTACTATTGATGATTCATCATCTCTATCTCATTGCAATGCTTCATCTTTGGACTTAAACGCATCTAGCACTAGAAAGGATTTACATGCTTGTGTTGATAGTCCTTGCATATCATGTGTAAGTTGCTTGAATAAATCTCATGATGATATGCTTGATTTGTCTTGTGGCCATGATAAAAATGCTTCTATTTCCTCTAGTTGTTGTGTGGCTAACAATGTAGAGGAAACCAAAGATTCTATTGGTCAAGACAAGATCTTGAAAGGATCCTCAAGTAACTCCTCATCTTTATCTCACGGTCCTCATATATGCCTTATGGCCAAGGGTTCCACGGTACCTCCTACCATGGAACCTAATATTTCTCGTGGTGATAAGGATGAGGATGAATATGAAGAAGAGGATTGGGTTGTCTCTCTACGCGATAAAGGTGAGAGTGTATTCAAGGTTCTTTACAAAGATAAAATTGCTAGCTCTCACTTCTTTGAAATCTTGACTACCGCTATTGAGAGCCAAAAACTTATTTGGATGCATGAGAACACCATTGATAAAAAGGGTGCTCTTGAACGAGAGTATGCCGATGATGTAGCATCATTAAAGAATGACCTTGAAGAAGAAAGAGACCATGCTAAAGCTAAATTAAAATTGCTTAAAAATGAAAAGTCCAAAGTTTGTGGTCATGATAAAATTGTTAAGGATCTAGATGATCTAGACAAGGCCCACAAGGCCTTGGAGAGCGAACACTCTATCCTCACCAAGTCATATGAGCAACTACAAGCTTCATATTTAAAAGAGCATGCTATGTTACCCTCTCTTCTTAATATGTCTTGTGATAATGCTTGTGCTACTAACTCTACTTCTTGTGAAGCATCTATCTTGAAGGAGAATGTTGAGCTAAGGGCTCAACTTGAATTGCTAACTAGCAATTATGGAAAATTGGAAGAAAATCATGGAAAGCTTTCTAGCTCCCATGAGGATCTTCTAGCCTCCCATGATAGGCTAAAGTTAGCTCATGAGGCTATCATATCAAAGGCAACACCTTGTGAGCCTCATGTGGATACTAGCACTACTACCCAAAAAGCTATATTGCCATGTGCTAGTCCTAGTAATTCATCCACTCATAGTATTGCTAAATCTTGTGGTGAATTATCTTCCTTGGCTTGTTGCTCTAACAATGAAGGTTCTACTTCCTCTAGTACTTGTGTTGTTACTAACCATGTAGAGGAAATCAAAGAGCTCAAGGCCCAAGTCACTTCTTTGAAGACCGACTTGGTAAAGAGTCATGAAGGGAAATGCAAACTTGACATGATGTTAAGTGTGCAACAATCCCCCAATGATAAGAGTGGACTTGGATTCAACTCCAACAACAAGAACAAGTCCAACAACAACAAGATTAAGAAGGGACAACTAAAAGTCAAAGACCCGGCCAAGATTGTTTGCTTCAAGTGCAAAATTGAAGGGCATCATGTTAGATCTTGCCCTTTGAAGAAGAAGCAAAAAGGGAAGCGGCCTCAAGCTCAAACTCATATTCAACCTCAAGTTGAAGAAATGCCACTTCCCAAGAAGAATCAAGCCAATGCTCCCATTGTGGAGAAATCTAGTGAGAAGAAGGAGAAGAAAAGAACTTGCTACATATGCCGTGAGAAGGGCCACATCTCCTCCTTTTGCACTATTGGTACCTCATCCAACTCTATTACCATAGATGATGTTTATTCTCTTCGTAAGGATGAGGGTGGCAATGTGTTTGCCAAATTTGTTGGTGCTCAAAGTGGTGTCAAGAAAAGAACCATTTGGGTTGCCAAGCCTATTGTGACTAACCTCTTAGGACCCAACTTAGTTGGGGACCAACAATCCAAAACTTGATCAATAGGTGCTTGTTGGAGGGCATTGGAGACTTGGCTACATCATGAAGAATTAAGGGATCTTCATCATTTATATTATCTCAAGCCAAGTCTTGGTTATCTTGCTTCTATCATATATTCAATGTTCCTCCTTGCGGTAACATGTGCTCAACTCATTTATATTGAAAGTTACTCGCCCCTTTGCATGTGTTAGTTTTGTTCCTAACATGTGTTTGTATATGGTGTGCTTCCTAATTGTTTTGCTTGAGAAATCAAGTCTATGCATGTTGGGTTGCACACCATGTATTTGTGTTTGTGTTGGAGCCTCTTTGCATCTTGTTGTATCTTATATGGCTCTTATGAGCGAGTAATGGACAATCCCATTTTGGGGGAGTGATATTCCTTTTGGAATTTCATGATCCTAAACATTGTGTGTACATGAGGAATATCACTTAGAATTGATGTTGCAATATTATCTAGTCTCTATGTGGTATGTCATCTTCATGAGAAATTCAAATTCTAATGTCCATTAATATCTCTACTTGGATCTTATTTGCCTCTTGTGAAAATAAATTTCTTATCACATTATGGGGGAGTAATAAGCTTTGTGCATATTACAAGCCTAGAAAATGTGAACATTTGAGGTTGTGTCACATAGAATTGATACCGTAATTTATCTCTCTCCTATGTGGCATGTTTGCTCAAACAAGCTCCAATTTGCTTAAATGGCTTCATTGCTAATATCTTTGTGGATCTTATTTGTGAAAGTTTTTCTTGGCATGGTTTTTCACAACGTGTCCCTCAATACATTTTTGGAAAACCATGTGCTTCAAGTCATACTATTAATTGCTTTGCATGATGGTATGAATACTATTAATTGCTTTGCAAGTTGGTATGAATACTATTAATTGCTTTACATGTTGGTATGACTAAATGAAGCAATCAAGAAACTATCTTTGCATGATGGTTAACTCTTATCTTTTACCATATGCTTTGTTCGTTGTAAATATGATCTTATTTATACTTACAAACTACCACCGGGAAATATTTCCTAATACCTCTTGTCCTATGACAATTGGTAATCAATTATGAGGTAGATATTTATTGATCATATCTACATTGGCTCTTGTGTTTAAATTGCCTTATTTATTGCAATGAATTTGTTGTGCTTTGACTCCCATGTGTCTTCCTTGCATATTATGGATCTAATTTGTCAATTCAAACTTTCTTAGCATTTTTAGTAGATATATGTAGCGTGATGATCCTAGTTTTGTGCATTTTGTATCCATATTCTAAATCCTAGATAATGCACTAATCTTGGGGGAGCTCTCCTATATTTGTTATAATGCTTAAACTTCTCTTGATCATTATAAAAGAATTTGGTTTTGGGAGACATAAATTTTTTTGGTACTTTGTGCCATCATAAAAAGTTTCGAGGGTTTGGTTTATTTGTTGGAACCTTGCTCTCTTGGGAGTTGGTTATCTCATTCCTTTGTGTTTAGGTTTAATTAGCTTCTTATAATGAGATAATTCTTTGGAGTCAATCTTGTGTTGATTTGATTCTTTGATATAATTTGGGCAACCATTGTCTCTTGATTTATTTGATGTTTTGTCCAAATTGTATCTTCCTTTGGTTCTTGAAAGTATTGTGCATGCATATTCAATATATGTATATCTTATGGCATGTGTTACTTCCTTTGAGCCAATATATAGGGTAAACTCCATCAAATCCTATTTTGGCTAAGATGTGCATGAAATTCATTTTCATATCTATATGCACATAGTATTGTGGAGTTTATCCTATATGTTGTAGTGTGTCTAACTACTTCGGACCCAATTAGTTTGGGGACCATTTTGCACTTACCTTTGTGTTAGGTACAATGGATATGCATTGGATGCTTGTCTCACTCTTGGAAAGAAGTGGTGACTCAATGGTAACTTGAGGCAAGCTAGGATGGTCAACGAACACATATCTACTACATCCACACCAATGTTATCTCGGTAACAAGTATCTTCTCATGCATACTTTTCTTGTATCCAACCTTATGGTTGCATCTTGGCATGAATCTCTTGATTTGCAAATGTTGTGCTTCTTGCAAAAGTCTTAATGAAACCTCTTTATTGTGAATGTGAGTAATTTGAGATGAGTGCATTTGTTGGGAAGTATATTAAATCATGCTCATGATCCATCCATCCCAACTATGCCTATCTAGCAATTTTATTGCATATCAATTCCTCAAGGCTCTCACATGTGCAATATAGATGAAAGTGCAAATTTAGTTATTTCTTTTGGTATCCTCGTTTGTGATACTTGTTGACTTTCTCAATGCATCCCAACTATCTTCTTTCCCTTGTTGATATTTGTGATGTATTTTAGATGTTTGAAGTTGAAGTTCAGGAATGTACAATAAGATAAAGTTGAGCCTTTGGCCATGCTATTAAGTAAAAATTCTTATTGGTATATTGCATGACTTCGTCTTGGATATCATGCTATATTTGTTGCGTATCTATTTTGTGTGTGCATGTTTCTTTGTGGATAAATATCTTTGTGATATTGCTCACTTAGAGAAACTTATACACATAAGAGATGATACATCTCCTTTTGATATCTTATTTATTTATTGCGTGTTGATTGGTCATGCTAAGCAATATAATTCATTGAAGACTATGATGATGCTTTTTGCTCATCCTTGTAAAAGTCTTATAATATGCTTTATCATGCCTTTCACATATCCTCTTGGTGAGCCTTTTATTATGATGCCTCTTACTTGTTGCTCAACCATTTGTTTGTTGCAAGTGTTAAGCTTATTTTTCTATCGATGATCTATTGAAAATGTTTGTGTTTTAAATGATAATGAGGAAGTGAGGATTCCATGTTATGCATATTGTATTCAAATACAACATTTTAATTTATGCATGTACCTTGGGGAGCTTCCTCATTTGATTTAGAGCACTATCTTGTGGCGATCATTAGAGTTTGATTCACTTGGTATCTTTTGTTTTTGAATGATATTATGGAGTGATGATTCCATGTTTGTGCACTTTATACTCTATGCAAATTGTCTAGTTTTGTGCACAAACCTTGGGGAGCTTCCTCATATTATTTAGAGCAATCTTCTTGATCTTATCATAATATCTATCTTTCTTTTGGTATCCTCTTTGTGGTTCATTTGGTTGCTTGCTTCATTTGTTGAAGCTTCTTGACTTTCTTATCTTTTTGCAATCTTTGATCCTATCTATAGTGTGATTCCTTCCGAATATTCGTCATCGGATATGTGCATTTGATTCCACTCAAATTATGAGAAATGCACACGCTATGGAGGAACTCTCACTATATTGGCCTTCTAAATTTTTCACCCATTTCGGCAATTGGTGCCAATGGGGGAGAAGTTTGGAGGGTTTAAGGGAATTTGGTTATGTCTTTGCTTTGTGCTTAAGCATGTGCCTTTATTGCATTGCATCTTGTTGCTTTGCATAGTTCAATATTTAGAGGAAACTCCACTAGGCTTTGAATGCCAATATATGCAATGAAAGTCAAGATCATTCACACATGCATATATTATGGGGGAGTTTGCTCTATATATTCAACTTATTTGTTACTTAAATTCCTTATATAAACCCTCTCAAAGAGATTGTCATCAATTACCAAAATGGGGGAGATTGAAAGTGCATGGAGCCCCCATGTGTGGTTTTGGTAATTAATGACAATCCCTATGGACTAATGTTTGCATTGAGTTATATTTGTAGGTGTTGTCCATAGGCAATGCTTGAACCATTTGTTGGCTTCAAGGTTGCAATAAGAAGAAATTGATGAAGGATATCAAGTGTCAAGTATGTCTTGAAGATGAAGATGAAGTGAGCCCTCAAGTTATCTCAAGACATCAACATGATGAAGAATGAAGAAATGAAGTGCAAGTTCAAAATGAGCCAACTCGAAGAGATCATATGCTTGAATCTTGCCATCCATATGGTGTTCATGGATATGTGAAGATGCACCGAAGAAGTAGCTCTCCCATAGTGGAGTATGGGGGAGCATTTCGCATGACTTCATCAAGCAAGCACAATCAAGAAAGGCGTTCCATCTTGTTGCGGTCAAGACCGTCATCATCAAGCTCAAGTGGAATGCGCAAGGTTAAGGTTTGCTCTTGATAGGGTTTCTTTCTCACCGGTCTCATGGTGTAGTTGGAGACCGGTTTATAGTTTAGTTGCCGTACTATCAAGAGGGCTCTCGAGTGAGTAACTCGATCGTATCCTTCGGAGAGCTCAAACCTTTGCATCCTTGCATCATCTTTCTTGGTTGTTGTTTGGATCTTATCCATGTGATGTTTTAGAGCTTGTGCTTACTTCCATAGCAAGTTCTAGTTCATCGAAAACGGATTCCGCATGAATCACTTGTTGCGTTTTCGATATTGGAGTTTTTCTCGGTTTCTCGTATTGAGAGTTTTCACTCTAAAATACATAGAAAAACCTACCCCACTTGTTCTTAAGCTTTTCACTCTTTGTGGGGTAGCTCTTGTCATCTTCTTTACAACAAAATTGGTTTCACCCAAATCCGAGTTTCCCAACTCAAGTTGTTGCATTTTCAAGATTGGAGGTTTTACCGGTATGTCTTTTTAGATAGGTCAAACCTTTCGTCTTTTGTTGCTATTCTACTTTGCTGGACTATGATGTTTCTATGCATATTGTTGTAGAGCTCGTTGTTGTGATTTCAACGAGCCCAAGATCATCGAAATCGGAGTCCGGATGCAAAAGTTCTTAAGGTTTTGGTATGGGGTGTTTAGGTAAAAACGTTTTGTGAGGAGGGACCCTGGCCGGAGCCTCCACCCTGCCCTGGCCAGAGCCTCCACCCAGCCCATGGCTGGAGCCTCCAGGCAAGGTACCGCTCGCGGTACCCAGCCCACGGCTGGAGCCTCCAGGCGAGGTACCGCCCGTGGTACCGGAGAGCCATTTGTGGCTCAGGTCTTGTGCCAGGGAGGTTGGAGCCCCGGCGGTACCTTGGCCGGTACCCCGGCCGGAGGCTCCGGCCTCCCCCTCCCAGCCCGTAGCTCTCTCTTCGCCACCTCCTGCCATCACTGGCCGGTAGTACCGGCCACCAAGGGCCGGTACTACCGGTCCCCTTCTCCCCCGCGCGAGCAAGTCTCCAACGGGCAGAAAATTTGGGGCATCCTTTTTAAGCCCTCTCTCTCTCTTGGTTTTTTTACCACTTGCTACTTCTTCTTCCTCCTCTCTCTCAAGCTCACCACCATTGTTGTTGACTTTTTGTGAGCTTGATCTCACCTTCCCCAACCAATGATTCTTGCATCTTTTTGAGAGAAAGATTGAGGGGATCTAGATCCACACTTTGACCAAACCAAATCATCTCTTTGTGAGTGAATCTTTGGGATCTAGATCTTGGAGAATTTTGTGTTCTCCTCTTTGTTCTTCCTCTCTTATTCCCCCAATAGCTTTTGTAGCTTTGTTGGAATTTGAGAGAGAAGGACTTGAGCATCTTTGTGGTGTTCTTGCCATTGCATTTGATGCATAGGTTTGAGTTCTCCACGGTGATTCGTGGTGGTGAAAGCAAGAAGGTTGTTACTCTTGGGTTCTTGGAACCCTAGACGGATTCTAGACCTTTGTGGTGATTTGTTGGGAGCCTCCGATTAAGTTGTGGATGTGTGCCCCAACCTTTGTGTAAGGCCCGGTTTCCGCCTCGAAGGAAATCCCTTAGTGGAACCGTGACCTAGGCCTTTGTGGCGAGGGTCACCGGAGATTTAGGTGAGGCGCCTTCGTGGCGTTCGGTGTGTGGTGTGAGTACCGCATCTTGGGGTGAGGCCTTTGTGGCGTTGGTGTGCATCGAGCAACCACACCTCAAGGTGAGCCTCTTGTGGCGTTCGGGAGCACTAAGCAACCGCACCTCTCCACCGGAGATTAGCACTCGCAAGAGTGTGAACTCCGGGATAAATCATCGTCTCCCGCGTGCCTCGGTTATCTCTATACCCGAGCTCTTTACTTATGCACTTTACCTTGTGATAGCCATCGTGCTTGAAGTTATATATATCTTGCTATCACATACTTGCTTGTATTGCTTAGAATAAGTTGTTGGTGCACATAGGTGAACAATAGTATATAGGCTTTGGGCTTGACAAAGTAAACGCTAGTTTTATTCCGCATTTGTTAAGCCCATCTCGTAAAAGTTTTAAATCGCCTATTCACCCCCCCCCCCCCCCTCTAGGCGACATCCGTGTCCTTTCAGCAAGTCCAGGAGGACAGGAGGAAGAGGGCTCGTATAGAGCCAAGGAAGTACCCAATCAGTAAACCAACACTTGATCGGAGTTTCAAACCCCGATACCGACCTACTACTGGTAACCAATACAACCGGGGAGGTCAGAGTCAGAATCCAATCAGCCAAATCATCTGCAACAATTGTGGCCTAAAGGGTCATTTGAAGAAGGATTGTCAGAAACCCAAGATCATTTGTTATGGTTGTGGGAAGGATGGACACATCAAGCCGGATTATCCAAACAAGGCGTCTTGGAGCGGACAGAGCTCTGGAGGACGAGGTGGAAACAACAACA
Source organism: Lolium perenne (assembly GCF_019359855.2). Classification (NCBI taxonomy): domain Eukaryota; kingdom Viridiplantae; phylum Streptophyta; class Magnoliopsida; order Poales; family Poaceae; genus Lolium; species Lolium perenne. The sequence goes on along the minus strand of NC_067247.2, from coordinate 12,272,538 downwards.
ACAACAACCGTAGCAACAACAACAACCGCAACTACAACAACAACAACAAGAGGGGAAAGCCTTATGGAAAGCTGAATTGCACATCTTTGGAACAAGCGGAAGAGTCGGATCAAACAGTCTTAGGTACGCTAAGCATTCTTACTCATCCTGGCAAAGTATTATTTGATACTGGAGCAACCACATCATTTCTTGCATTGGAGTTTGTGGAAAAATTCGGGCTTAGATGTTCTAAGTTAGAAACTCCTATAACTGTTCTATCCGCGGGGGGGGCGATCTTAGTAACCCACGTGAAAGAAGCACAAGTCCTAACCATATGTGACTGTGTGTATTTCGCGGACCTATTCATCATACCCATGAAGGACATATCTGTCATCCTAGGGATGGATTGGTTGACAGAGAATGGAGCGGTGATTAACTGTGGAGACAAAACAGTATCACTTCGCAACTCCATCGGAGGTCGAATAGTGTTCCAAGGAGATAAGTACAGTGAGTTGGAGATCGGATTGGAACTCAATAGTCTGAAGGAGGTGAGAATTGAAGATATTCCTGTAGTAAATGAGTTTCAGGATGTATTTCCTAAGGAACTACCGGGGATGCCACCCGATAGGGAGATTGAATTCACAATCGATCTGATTCTAGGCACAGCACCAATAGCTCAACCACCATATAAGATGGGGCCAAAGGAATTAGTGGAACTGAAAGCTCAGATTGATGAGTTAGAACAGAAGGGATTCATTCAAGAAAGTGTGTCACCATGGGGTACACCAGTTATTTTTGTGGATAAAAGAGATGGAGGAAAGAGAATGTGTGGAGATTACAGAAATTTGAACAATGTAACTATCAAGAACAAGTATCCTTTACCTAGAATCCAAGACCTTTTTGATCAAGTTCAAGGAGCTGGAGTCTTCTCGAAGATAGATTTAAGGTCAGGATACCATCAAATCAAGATCAAGAAGGAGGATGTACCAAAAACCGCGGTCGTATCAAGGTATGGACACCATGAATATTTGGTTGTACCATTTGGACTAACAAATGCACCAGCAATTTTCATGAATTTGATGAACAAGATATTCATGAAGTACTTGGACAACTTTGTGGTAGTGTTCATAGATGATATTCTAATCTATTCCAAGGATAAAGAAGAACATGCCAAGCATTTGAAGATAGTTCTGCAAACTTTAAGAGAACATCAGCTATATGCAAAGTTTAGCAAGTGCAAATTTTGGTTAGATAGTGTTGAATTTCTTGGACATGTCATAACCAAAGAAGGCATAGCGGTGAATCCAAGCAAGGTTCAGTCCGTATTGGAATGGAAATCACCTAAAAATGCTAAGGAGATACGAGGATTTCTTGGTATGGCAGGCTATTATCGGAGATTCATAGAGGGATTTTCGAAGATTGCAGGACCAATGACCAAGTTACTCAAGAAAAATACTCCATTTGAGTGGACAGATGAATGTGAAGCCAGCTTCCAAACACTCAAAGATAAGTTAACCACAGCACCGGTGTTAGCAGTTCCTGAACCTGGAAAGGATTACACGGTGTATTGTGATGCTTCCAAGAATGGACTTGGATGTGTTCTTATGCAAGATCGGAAGGTAATAGCTTATGGATCAAGGCAGTTGAAACCACATGAACACAACTACCCAGTACATGATTTAGAGTTAGCGGCAGTTGTGTATGCTTTGAAGAGTTGGAGACAATTTCTATATGGATCCAAGTGTGAGTTATACACCGATCATAAAAGTTTGAAATATTTCTTCACCTAGAAGGAATTAAACATGAGGCAGAAGAGATGGTTAGAGTTGATTAAGGATTACGACCTTAAGATCAACTATACACCAGGCAAGGCTAATGTAGTAGCAGATGCCATAAGTAGGAAGAGTACGGAGAATCAACCTACGGAATGGGAGATTCCAAAGGAACTTCGGAAAGAGCTAGAGGAGGCTCAGATTTTGTTTATTCAAGGTGATGATAAGGGAAGTATAGCAACCATGAGGATTATGGATGAGATGTATTCAGATTTGAAATGAGAGATTATCCGAAAGCAAGCGGATGATTTGTTCATCCAAGAGGAAATCAAGAGGATTGGAGAAGGAAGACCATCGGAATTCCATCTAGGGGATTTTGATTCATTATACTTCCAGAAAAGGATCTGTGTACCGGATGATCCAGAAGTGAAGTCAATCATATTAAAGGAAGCGCATGAAACCCCTTATTCAATACATCCGGGAAGTACTAAGATGTATATGGATTTGAAGGAGATGTTCTGGTGGAACAACATGAAAAGAGAAATAGCACAATATGTCTTGGAATGTCATACATGTCAACGAGTGAAGGCAGAACATCAGAGTCCTGCGGGATTACTCAAACCACTAGAGATACCGGAGTGGAAATGGGATGATATCGGAATGGATTTTGTTACTGGTCTACCAATGACTAGTAAGAAGAAGGATATGATATGGGTAATAGTGGACAGGCTTACCAAGAGTGCTCATTTCATAGACGTAAACACAAAGGATACTGCAGAAAAGCTTGTGGATATATATGTGAAGGAGATTGTGAGTAAGCATGGAGTACCCAAGAAGATAGTCTCAGATAGAGGTTCAATTTTCACATCAGCATTTTGGAAACAACTACAAGAAGCTTTGGGATCCAAGTTGGATTTCAGTACAGCATATCATCCACAAACCGGAGGACAAACCGAAAGAACCAATCAGATACTTGAGGACATGCTTAGAGTTTGTGCTCTGAACTTTGGAGGCTCATGGGAGGACCATTTACCTTTAGCGGAATTCTCATATAACAATAGTTATCAGAGTAGCATCCAGATGGCACCGTACGAAGCATTGTACGGAAGGAAGTGTCGATCACCAATTTGTTGGTTCGAAACCGGAGAAAACAAGGAGTTTACACCGGACTACATCAAGGAGAGACAAGAAGTCATCGAGGTGATCCGGGATAGACTCAAAATAGCTCAGAGTCGTCAGAAGAGTTACGCCGACCTGAAAAAGAAGAAATTGGGAACCGAAAGTGGGAGACATGGTTTATTTAAAGGTTAGCCCAATGAAAGGACTTAAGAGGTTCAGAGTGAAAGAAAAGTTAAGTCCTCGATATATAGGACCATTTAAAATACTCAGTCAGAATCGAGGAACAACTTTTGAGTTGGAGTTACCAGCACAACTAAGTCAAGTTCACAATGTGTTTCATGTTTCACAACTCAGAAAGTGTTTGAAGGCACCGGATGATCCTATCACATATGAAGAAATAGAATTTCAATCTGACCTAACCTATGTGGAAAGACCGGAAAAGATCTTAGAAGTACAGTGGAAGAAGTTAAGAAACAGAGCAATCAAATACTGCAAAGTTCAATGGCAACATCATCCTGAGCGAGAAGCAACTTGGGAGACGGAAGAAGAATTAAGAAAGTCTTACCCCGAGTTGTTCAGGTACCAATCTTAACTTCGGGACGAAGTTTCTGTTAAGGGGGAGAGGCTGTAATAACCCAGAACATAGGAACAACGAAGGGTAGATTTAGAAATGGGATGTGCATTTCATCGCAAAACGGGGGAAATTTTCGCGCCTTATTGCAACTAAACCTAAGAGGGATCGAGGTTCTCTCTCATTTTGCACTTAGGGTTAGGCAATGTGAGTTAGGGTAATTTCGACATGATCTCTTTTGTATCTTGTTACTTTGGGGAATGATTGCATTTGATAAGTGTTAAACATTTAACTATAAACATCACACAATATAAACAATGAATTCATAATTCAAAAACAATATACAAATTCAAATTACTTTGAATTTCAAAGTGAATATCAAATACAATATTTAATCAAGAATATAAACATTACATAATACAAAAGCTCATAAACCAAAACTTGAGCTTTATTGATATACAACATAAATTACAAAGTCTTTACAATATTCTTGATATAAGAATTGAGACATAATGATCAGAAATAAAAGAAAAGGAAAATTACAAGTTTATTCTAAACTAAACCTAAACTAAGTGGCTTGAGGATGATCTTCTGGCCATAATTCAAACCTGCAAAACAAAGAACAGATACTAGACAGAATATAAGTGTTAGCATAGTTCAGTTTGGACAGTTAGCAAAGATCACAGGAAAATTCAGATTGGACAGCGCACACTGTCACAGCACACTTGTGCTTATCCAAATTTCTGGACAGCACAAGATAGGCATAGGCAGACCAACACTGAGCAAGCCACAGGGGCTCAAGTTTCACCATATGAAGGCTGTTGCTAGCTAAGCAACAGCAAGGCAATGCAAGGGGTGAGTCATAAAGTAACCAGGCTTGTGTGTCATGGCCAGGGAAGAAGTAGAGACCATATAAATAGCACACAAACCCTAGAACCATGACAGTCGACCAGATATGCAAATCACCAGGTAAGGGTGAAGCAAGAACCAGCACCAGTTCATTCAGTTCATACTCAAGAACAGAAACCAACACACAACCACTTAGCCACTAGGAATCATGGTGACCTGAGAAGCTCAACCAGAAACTGGAGGTGAAGGGCTGTGCACAAAACCCCAAGTCTGCAACAACCAAATATCTCAATCTAGGAGCTGGAACTGAAGGAGATATGCCCTAGAGGCAATAATAAAGTGGTTATTATTTATATCTTTATGTTTATGATAAATTTTTGTATGTCATGCTATAATTGTATTAACCGAAACATTAGTACATGTGTGATATGTAGACAAATAAAGAAGTCCCTAGTATGCCTCTTAACTAGCTTGTTGATTAATGGATGATTAGTTTCATAATCATGAACATTGGATGTTATTAATAACAAGGTTATATCATTGTATGAATGATGTAATGGACACACCCAATTAAGCGTAGCATAAGATCTCGTCATTAAGTTATTTGCTATAAGCTTTCGATACATAGTTACCTAGTCCTTATGACCATGAGATCATGTAAATCACTTATACCGGAAAGGTACTTTGATTACACCAAACGCCACTGCGTAAATGGGTGGTTATAAAGGTGGGATTAAGTATCCGGAAAGTATGAGTTGAGGCATATGGATCAACAGTGGGATTTGTCCATCCCGATGACGGATAGATATACTCTGGGCCCTCTCGGTGGAATGTCGTCTAATGTCTTGCAAGCATATGAATGAGTTCATAAGAGACCACATACCACGGTACGAGTAAAGAGTACTTGTCAGGAGACGAGGTTGAACAAGGTATAGAGTGATACCGATGATCAAACCTCGGACAAGTAAAATATCGCGTGACAAAGGGAATTGGTATTGTATGTGAATGGTTCATTCGATCACTAAAGTCATCATTGAATATGTGGGAGCCATTATGAATCTCCAGATCCCGCTATTGGTTATTGGTCGGAGTGAGTACTCAACCATGTCCGCATATTTCACGAACCGTAGGGTGACACACTTAAAGTTGGATGTTGAAATGGTAGAACTTGAATATGGAATGGAGTTCGAATATTTGTTCGGAGTCCCGGATAAGATCCCGGACATCACGAGGAGTTCCGGAATGGTCCGGAGAATAAGATTCATATATAGGATGTCATTTTATGTGAATTAAAATGATGCGGAAGGTTCAATGGAAGGTTCTAGAAGGTTCTAGAAAAGTCCGGAAGAAACCACCAAGGAAGGTGGAGTCCCGATGGGACTCCACCTCCATGGCCGGCCAACCCTAGTGGGGGAGGAGTCCCAAGTGGACTCCCCCTTAGGGGGTCGGCCACCCCCCCATATGGAAGGGGGGAATCCCACCCCAAGTGGGATTCCCACCCTAGGTAGGTTTCCTTTTCATATGGAAGGTTTTGGTTTCGGGTCTTATTCGAAGACTTGGAGTCCAACACTTGGGGTTCCACCTATATAATGAGGGGCCAAGGGAGGGGGCCGGCCACCCCAAGACCATAAGCTGGCCGCCCCATTGAAGTGGCCGGCCACCCCCTCCCAAACCCTAGCCGCCCCCTCTCCTCCATATCTCCCGCGTAGCTTTAGCGAAGCTCCGCCGGAGTTCTCCACCACCACCGACACCACGCCGTCGAGCTATCGGATTCAAGAGGAGCTACTACTTCAGCTGCCCGCTGGAACGGGAGGTGGATGTCGTCTTCATCAACAACCGAACGTGTGACCGAGTACGGAGGTGCTGCCCGTTCATGGCGCCGGAAGCGATCGTGATCAAGATCTTCTACGCGCTTTTGCAAGCAGCAAGTGAACGTCTACCGCAGCAACAAGAGCCTCATCTTGTAGGCTTTGGAATCTCTTCAAGGGTGAGACTCGATACCCCCTCGTTGCTACCGTCTTCTAGATTGCATCTTGACTTGGATTGCGTGTTCGCGGTAGGAAAATTTTTGTTTTCTATGCAACGTTATCCTACAGGAACAACGTATACCAAGTTCCTAGACAGATCCAATGGATCTGATCCATCATATATGCATGAGATAATCATGGGATTGAGCAGATGCTCAATAGGGTAGATCATCACTTGGTTTTCACCAAGGATTACTGCCAGTCTAAAAGCCACTAAAAATGAAAAGCATCTAGATACAGATCTTGTACACAGAAGCTAGCAAACATGCACAGATGCACACCATAGCCAGATCACATGCACAGATAGCACCAGTAGATGAATTGCAAGGATTAGCAGCTAATAAAGACTACACAGTAAATCCTAAGCTATGAACCATCAGTAAACCCTAGATTTTCATCAGGCAAGCATATTGGCATTCATATCTAGTATGATCCCCAAATTTGCAAGCAAAGGTTGAGTAGCCACAAGATCCAATTAAATAGGTGAGCAACCAATCAGTAGCAAGGCCACTGAGGTCACATCACACTTAGCACCATTTAAAAGAAAGCCAAATATAGCACATCATTATCCAGGAATGGATTCAGATTCATTTGCTTGCTAAACAATCATGAATAGCCAAATCATTTGCAAGCAAGTCATTTAAATCATTACTGCATAAGCAGTTCATCATAACTTAATTAATTTAAGCATGAATTTATCACAGATCCATGCTTAGTACTGACAGTAGCATACTATTAAGCAACACAGTTTAATCACTGCATCATAGCCACTGGAGCAAGTCCAGTAGCTTGAATGAGCAACAGCACAAGTAAGCAACAGCATAGTAATGCTTGAGCATCCACATCAGCAAGGAAAGTGAATCACTTAGCCACAGAATTAATCAGTAAGCCATCACTGATAATTAATTGATCAAATGGATCAATTGAATCAAGTCAAGCTACACAGGAAAGCTAGCCAACAAGCAAAGGGTGATCCAATGGACCACTAGCTTGCATAGGAAGCACAGAAGCATATCACAAGCACCACTGGCACACACAAGTATCACTGATGCATCACAAGTACACCTAGACAAGCAAGCATGATATGCCAGTAAGCACAAGCAAGCCATAATCAAGTATAGCATGGCATAGCAAGCTCATAAGCAAGCACAGCAGAGCATGGCAAGTACAGAGCATGCTAGGAGCAGCAGAGAAGCAAGTAAAGCATGAATCGCAAGCAAAGCAACATTGGCCAGTACCAGTAACTGGTAATTTGGCCATGAGCTTGCAGTAGATAGCAGCACTGGAAGATTTAGCAGCTATGGCATAGCTCTGTGTGATCACAGGATCACGAGAGAGCAACAGAGCATGAGGAGGAAGAAGAACAGTAGAAAGGGAGGCGCACAGAAGAGAAGGAGGAGGTGAAGTACTTACTTGCGCCTGGAAGCAGAAGCTAGGGCATGGCGAGGCAGTGCTCGCGCGGCCCTAACAGCTGCAAATCCAGGGTAGGCACCGACGTTACGCCGGCGAACCCAAACACCACCGTAGCAGATGCACCTGAGGCGACGGCACGAGTACTGCGAGCAGCACTTGCGCCAGGTCAACCTCAGGGGCGCACCCATCGTCGGCGAGGACGAGCGCTCGCCGGAGTTCATCGAGGCGATTCTCCACAAGATCCAGAACGGAGGCGATTCGCCAGGAGAGGGAGAAGGGGAAAACCACGTGGACAGATCGATAGATCTGCACGCGGCGGTTCTGATTTGATAGGTGGCTACGGCGGGGAAGCTCGGAGCTGGCCGGAGCGCGGCGGCGGCCATGGCGGCGACGCCATCGCCACGGGCGTCGCAGGAGGTTAGGGTTAGAGACGAAGGAGTGAGAGAGGGCCGAGTGAGTGAGTGAGGTGGGCCGTTCGGCGCCACCGACCCATAAGGGACAAGCCTTAGTGGGCTGTCCCTGGGCCTTAGCTAAATGGGCTGGGCCCAATAGGGGCCAGGGGGTATTTTGGTCTTTTAACAATTAATAAAAGGCCAGAACTTTACCAATTTTTAGTAAATAAAATACAAATCTAAAAATCCATTGAAAATTGGATTAATGAATGAAAAATAAATCTTAACAAGAATAAAATATAAAATAGAATTTATGAAACAAATTCAAAATTATGAATTTTAAGAATTTAAATACTCCCTCCGTTCCTTTCTATAATGCCTATTGTTTTTTCGCTTTTGTTTCAGAATATAAGAGTAAAGCTATGTTTTTTTGCAAAGACCCCCTTCCATCGATTTGTTCCCGTCCAGAAAATCTGGAAACGAATCTGTTCCCGTCTAGAAAATCTGGAAACCAATCTATTCCCGCCCTATAAATGTGGAAACCAATCTATTCCTGTCCAGAAAATGTGGAAACCAATCTGATTATGGAAAGAATAGCGGGAGAGAGGGAGTACATGACGCGATCGGTTATGGAAACAGGATTATTTTCTGAGATCTGATTTCAGTTTCCCATTTTGTCTCTAAGATCGCTAGGGGTTTTGTGTCAAAAAAATGGTTTGCGCTAATTTCCGTGCCAAAATACAATAGGCACTATAGAAAGGAACGGAGGGAGTAATAACTTGGAATTTTAAACTATTATTTCCTTGTATTTAAAATTCAAGGAAAAATCTCAAATAAGTTCAAATACTTATTTTCAAACATTTCAAAATGAAATTCTACTATTCCAAGTCATTTCTATTGAAAAGGAGTATTTTTCCAAGAAAAATACTATATTCCTTTTATTCCAAAAACTATAGAGGTAACTCTATGATTTCAAATTATTTTTGGAATGATTAAGGGAATCACCAAGTAAAATAGTTTTACTTTTGAATTATTGTACTTTATGTGATTTAAAATGGTTTACACTTTTAAATCAATTGCAAGTTACTGCCAAAGGCATAAATCTTAACTTAACCCTAAATTGCTATAACTCAGCGGGGTAAAGGGATTCAACATAAAATAATACATCCATGATTGCATTATTTGGATTTTATAACATTGTCCTTACCGGACAATGATGCTTCTTACAGAACCCGAGGTCCAGGTTCCATCAACTGCATTGAACTGCACTATCTCGCAGTCCACAGGCAAGTTCACCCTTGCTCATGTCAACTTGATTATTTTCTACTACTTTAATGCAAAGCTATATACTTATCATTCCTGCATCGCAAATGAAATGTTACTTTCCAACTATGAATATGACTATGTGGTTGGCAATGGAACCATGGTATGTGTTGATATGGTGGAGGTTCCATTGCATGGGTTATATCACCCTAGGATTAAATTACCAATGCCGTCCAGTGATTCTAGCGCCGTACAAACCGCGTTGACCATGAGATCTATAATGTCTCTGGGGAAGCCAGCTGTATCTTTTCTCTTCTGCACGCCAACAGATTGGTAGAGCCGGCGGGGTGTTGGAGGCAGTGCCGTAGGTTGGGATAGCCTTTTAAATCCCCATCCATTAGTGATGATGGCTCTACGATCTATGAAGGATTGTCCGGAGTACGCCGTGAGTAAAGCCGTATTATCGGGAGAAGTCTACTGGGGGGTGTACGGTTGGACAAAAGGGTGGGTTTGCAGTCGCGGAGAAGGCGGTGTGGGCTTGGATCTTTATACCTGGCCTCACACCAAAGGAAGTGTGAACAGGGGCAAGTCCCTGCGGATGGCAAAAAGGGTGAGATCTCTTGTGGGAAAAGTAACGCACCTCTGCAGAGTGTATCAAATTGTGGCTGTCACTCCCTTTTCCGGGAAGGGAACTGCGAACGCGGCAGGAAAGGAACTCCACGAAGTTCTAGTCAACCTGTGAAGACTGACGGGCATAGTTTTCATAATAAAAGCAACCTTTTGAAGAAATGATTTCAAAACATGCATTGACCTGCGATTTCCTGATCAATGGTCGTAGCTAGTGCATCAAACACCTTTTTACTCTTTTAGAACTTGCTGAGTACCCCTGTACTCACTTTCTTTCGACACCCTTGCTAGACTGTGATCCGGAAGTGGAGGCCATCAACGATGGAGCACCAGAAGGAAGTTACGAGCTAGTCTACGAAGAACCTGATCTTACCGGCGGAGTGGAAGGCGTAGACTATGGGATAGTCTACGGACCAGATGACACGGAGGTGGAGGAGTAGTGACATACCCTAGCATCATAGAGCCGAGCAACGTAGAACTTACCTAAATAAGTTGTTGAGCTCTCTTTATATTTGTTAAGAGTTGTAATCGTACTTAAGTAGTATCTTAGGGTGTTCTCATAGGACCTGTGAGAATACCAACTTGTTAAGACAATGTTTGTAATAAAGTATGGAGTGTTATGACCTGCAATGTTTCTGTTGTACCACTCTGAGGGATATGGCAAATTGTGAAGAAGTCCCTTCACAAAGATCATATCAACGACTTGTATACTACAACATGCAGTGGTATGCTGGGTCACCGCACACAACGACAGGAACGCGCTCGTGACGGGGGCGGCGCTGGGTCGAGCTTCTGCGCGAGCAACACCGTGACGGCTCCAACGCTTATGACGTCGCCGGAGGAGCCCTATTCGACGCCCCGGTGAGAATGGCCAACTGGGGAGCAGCCGAGGTGGAAAAATCTCCAGGGATGGAACATTGGAGGCGCTCTCTCCACGGTGGCGCTTCTCCGTCAGCCATCAAACTCCTCGCCTCCCGCTTCCGTTGCGAGCGGCGCTGGAAAATCAATCTCGGCCTCGCCAAAACACCATGTCCAAGTCAACATGCTAAAGCATATATGAGCCTCCTTGAAAAAGAGGCTCTCTCTCCACTGTACCTAAGTCTGTGCTAAAGCAGCCAACTCTGGGGATTTTGCCTTCGGTGGTTTTCTTCGTACACCGACGCCCCCAAAACAGCGGCCCCGATAGATGATTTGAATGAAAATCTCAAATAAAAGCATAGAAATTCGAATAAAGATGAGGAACTTTCCACACATAGTTTGGCACATGGTTTACACAAACTAACACATAATTTGGCATATGGTTTTACACAAACTAACACATAGTTAGGCATATGGTTTTACACAAACTAATACATAGTTTGGAACATGGTTTACACAAACTAATAAATAGTTTGAACCATAGTTGACACAAATTAAAACATTGGAAAATGAGAAAATCTAACTAGTGTTGGCATCGCAAATTTCGTGTGTTCCCTACCAAGAAAGAACATCTTAGACACTCCCACTCACCCAAACTGAAAAATCGAGTTGGTGGGATCAATTGCTGGTGAACTAAAGTAACTGTCTTCTTCACTGCTGTCGTCCATCAGATTTACCTCCAGTTACGCACTTTCTGAATGTACAAGGAACCAACAACACAATACCACTAATAAATCCAGCGCTATCTTGTTCTACTGAAACCATTTAGTAGTGTAACGTGGTGAACTGGATTGAAACGAACAATGCGTTGGTGGTAATGGAGTATATTTTAAATGGTTGAATGAATGGATCCTCCTGGTCCGTGTGAATGATGTTCTCTGGTTCGCATTGTGTTCCCAGTTTGATTGCAACAATGTCAGTTAACAAGTGTCGAAATGCATTTGACGAAAGCTGGTTGTGCATATGTGAATCCTGTTCTCTATGTGGATCCAGAGAAAAATAATTGAAGTTTAGATGTCTGGATGCAGTCAGATAGTTACTCTTGGAGAAATTGAATGCAACAGCTTATTTATACCTCGGAACATAGGTGTGTTTGAGCAAGCATCAAGGCCAATCATATATGTAGCCCTGGGAAGAAAGAAAGAACAGGATCCAACTCCAAAAGAAAAGTGTCCCCTGAACCCTTTGTTTTGTATGCTTAGGTGCTCTGAGCATTCCCTGCAAAATGGGTGCTAAAATAGAGGGATGCTCAACATTTCTAATTTTCTTTTGCAATTTAGGTTTGAAAAAGAGAGCATGACTCCTCTAAAACTCAAGCAAATTTCATGGGCTTCGAGTTAAAAACTGAGGCATGTGGTGTCTGCTAACTCAAGTTCTTCCAGCAGTACGGATACATCATTTGTGGTGCAGTACAACAACGGAGGATATGATCAGTTAGGAATGTAACCAGAATGTACAATGCGCACACAGGTTTATGGAACGGTTCAACAACACACTTGCTAATACACAAGAGGCAAAGCGACCTGTAAATCTGAATCTGGCAGCTTCACAGAACCAACAGATGATAAATAGAAGTCCTCATTAAACAACAGTTCTGTCTTACCGGCCATCTAGATGCATGAGCTCCGAGAATACGGCTTTCTGTCCTGACATGCTCATCACTGAACCTGAAGATGGTCGTACCCAGTTCGTCAACAATGGTGTCTCCTCGGAGTGGTACCAGTCGTCCGTCAGATCTGTTGCACCCCGCTGCAGCTGTAGTGCGACCTGGAGGTTCCACAGAACATCACCCATAGATGGCCTATCCGTGCTCCGTTCAGCGACACACTGCTCTGCAGTCTCTGCAAATTTCCTGAAGCACCTTGGTGTGATTTTGCCCACGAGATAGGGGTCGATGATCTCATCGAGCACACCTTTTCTCTGGAAAGACAACGCCCAGTCACGCAGGCTCACTTGCTCCTCAGGAAGACTGGTGTTGATTACTGGACGTGCGCAGAGAACCTCAAACAGAACAACCCCAAAGGAGTACACGTCTGATTTGTTGGTGAGCCGCTGGTACCGAAAGTATTCAGGATCTAGATATCCAAAGCTGCCTTTCACGGCAGTGCTCACATGGGTTTTATCCATGTCTGTACTAGCCTTAGACAACCCAAAGTCAGAAACCTTTGCCACCCACTTGTCATCCAAAAGAATGTTAGTAGTTTTCACATCACGGTGGATGATGGCCTACTTCGCACCGGTGTGCAGGTAATGCAGCCAGCAGTGCTGCACCAATGCATATCACAAGACGCTGCTCCCATGGCAATGGTGGTTTGTTGGTGTTGTATAAGTGCTCCTGGAGTGTCCCGTTGGCCATGTAATCATACAACAAGATCATCTCGGACCCTTCATCACAATACCCAATCAGTGACACGAGGTGGCGATGCCGGAGATCGGTTAACATCTCGATTTCATTCCGGAATTCGTGGATGCCCTGCTGGGACAGCGGGTTACCACGCTTGATTGCCATCTTCTTCCCACCAGCTATCTGGCCGTGGTATACATTCCCAAACCCACCTTTGCCAAGCAGGAAGGCTGCATTGAAGTTATTGGTGGCTTCTTGGATTTGCATGAACGAGAAGCGGTGGCAAAGCTTGGAATCCTTTGAGTGCGAGGTGGTTAATAGCAGATGTCTGTGCCCATCTGGAGGATTCCAGCGACTCCAGTTGGCCATGCCATGATTGTCAGTTTTCTTCTGACTTCTGTACAAAACACAAATGCAGAAACAGACAAACGACAGTGCCAAGAAACCAGAAGCAGCTCCACCAACGATTGCTGGGATACTAGCATCCGTTTTGTCTTGGCCATGAGATGCTGTGTTAGAACCCCCATCACGATTTTGCATGAGCGTAGGGTTGACACCAGCAAGGTTATTATTGCTATTATCTTGTAGCTTGAAGACCTCCAGGCCATTCAGAATCGCATCAACATATTCTGACCTGGCTGAGATATCGGGGTGGAGTGCCACCCACAGATCTGTCTGACCAGATCCAACTGTGACAACGATGTAGTTGGTGTAAAACGGAATACCAAGTCCTCCGCTCCAATAAATGACATCCATTTGCTCTTCAGCAGTATGATTATTGATGTATATGAAGAAACTCCTCTGGTAAGCCTCCGTAAATTCGTTCTGTATCTCACAGAAATGGAACCTCAAAAGGTAGTAAAATCCTGCATCAACAGGCAAGACCCATGTAAGGTTGTAGCTTAAGTTGACGTCTACATCTGTTGCCATAGATCTTGCTGTCTCATAGAGATACACTGGTGCCACGTAATCTGGCATGCTAGGCGGGTAACTGATTGTGACATTGCTGTCTCTGAAGAAATTCACCCCATCTGAAGGTCCATGAATATATGGGGAGTCCTCTTCCCATGAGCGGTAAAAGACGGAATCATATTTCCCTGAGGTAGTCACACCCCCAATATTAAGACGGTACATTGTTTGAAAGCCTATGTCAGAGGAAACTGGGACTAGATCTCGGTTCCCACCATTCACAAATCTGGGCACCGGTGTCGTGAAAATGTCAGGAGTGGGCACAACCTCAATGCCATTCACAAACGCGTAAGACCCAACGTGGCGGGATGATGGAAAAAATGTGACTTTGAGTTTACCTGAAGTAACACTCAAAGAGTATTCACGGATGAGGTAAGTGTGTCCCATGACCTGAGCAGTCTGGAAAGGGTTGAAGTCATTTAGAAGGCTATGGATCCCTGCAGTGACACTAAACAGGGCATCTGCAGCAGAATGTTCACCATAAGCGGTTGGATAGAAGTAGAGTCGAAGGAACACGCGACCAGGATCAACCCCAAATGCATATGTGAAATTCGAAGTGAAGAGGCGAGCAGTCATATAAGGAACTGGAGAGGGAAGTAAGGGGTCTAGGTATGACGCGTTGGCTGGAAAGCCAGGAAGAGCCATCCCCAAGTTAGCGTCCCCTTCCCATGTTCGACCATCAGAATCACTGGCACTGCTGGTGGCGCCACATCTCAGGCGGAGCTGGCGAGAGCCTTTGGAGGCGTCAGACACCATGGGAAACAACAAGAGAGCCATCAGTGGCAGGCATGTGAGGGCAAATAGTGGTTGGATTGGGTAGGCCATAGTGGGCGTTGTCTTTCTGTCTGAGTGTGCCAAGACAAATGCCGAAGAGTTTTTGTCGTTCTTTCATGTACAAATGTACCAAGCAAGAAAACTGGACTAAGGCCAATTGTAGAGATTCAGATAAGAGTCAACGAACATGGTTGATTTTGCATACTGTTCTTCCTTTCTGGCGAATGCGCAACAGGATAGCTAGACAACCCCACCTGAATATGCAGAAAAATAATCAGTTACAAACTGGGTGAGGACCAAACTGAATTGCGCCAATATTAGTCAATAATAAAATGATACGTCATAGCGCTTCAAGTGACCACGATAGAAGTTGGGATAGTAAGTAACATTATAAACCCTACAAGAACAACATAAAGTAATTTAGAAATAATCAAGGTTTCATGTTGTGGGACATGGAATAAGCAGCTCTGTTTCCCAGTCAAGGTTACCACTAGGAAATGGTAATCTCTGTGAGTGCGGGGTGAACAAGCTGATGAAGAGTAATTACGAGGAGGAACCTGGAAACTCTAGGCGATAACCTAGGCAAATACCGTCAAATTCAAAAGTTGGGTTCATATTTGTCAACACGTGGGCAAATACCGGTTAAGCTGCAGCCAAATAATAAGGATTTAGTGCTCCAACTCTTTTAGATGTGAGTACTTTCTCAAAACTAAACCGATTAACTATTTTATTGCTCAACCATAGTTTCTAACTATTTTGATGAGAGAACTTTCTCAAACCAGGGAATAAGTCAATACTTTTTTTTATTTTTTTGCAAAATCAGGGAATAAACCAATACTTGTCTCCTTATTTCTCGACCTCTCCCCTGCCCTTGAGGGCCTAGCTGCCATCAAGGCGCCAGCGGTTCAGGTTAGCTATCCTACCACACTCCATAACAACCCCCGTAACAGATATGAAGCTAGGTTGAAGAATAAAAAGTTGCTACAGAGGTTTAGCAGCCCTTATTTAGCAAACAAATATAAAGGTTAGTCCACATAAAGACATCAAACCTGAAGGATAGCAGAAACATAAAGAAGTGATCAAAGAATGGAGAGCTCACAAATTTAGATTTACCTGATAAGATAACTGAAGTTGCAAATTCCCAGTAAAAATGAGGTTGAGTATCTACAGGAGGATGATACACCAGCACAGTAGCTAAGCCTTGGGTTTGGTGAAGTGATAATGCAATGGTTGGAGGGGAAAAAAGGAGGATATATGGAGTGTATTTTGGCAAACAAGTACCTATACTTTTCACAAAATTAGAGGAATAACTATTTAGATTCTTTCCATAAATTATTTCTGTTTTATGTTTATAATACTTTTTTCAGCACATCAAATTTGTGTGCCCTTGGAGCGTCGGGTTATTATACATCATGCTTATAAAATAGGTTTACATTTTCCTACCTAACAATTAATTGATTTGTCATCACACCTTGCGTATGTTGGATTTTCGTACCAAAATATCACTTTGAGTTAAAATTTGTTCAAAATATAAATTTAGTAAAAATATACTGCAGAAAAATGGTTATGCTCGCTTTCTAGTAATTCCACCAAGTCACTTGGATCGGTTATTGCCTCTTTATCTATTTTTTGGCGCGCTAACAGAATTACAGCAGTGACTAACCAGTTAAAGAATTAAAGGTGATATCAAAATATTCTGACTAATGTAGAAGTTAGCCTAGACAGCATCGATAAAATACAAAAAGGCTTCACACAATGCAAGAAACAGAGGGCAGATTATTCCACTTGATCACTTGAGAACCACTCCAAACAAGCCCTGGATATAGAGGGCTTTAGGAGACTGGCAGGATAAAGAAGTAGAAAGATCTGTATATGTGGATGCTAATTCACATTTTCTTGGAGAAAACTGAAAGAATGTAGTCAGTTCAATAGTTCAGTACAAGGTACAATTCAGCGAGGAGTGATTCGGGCATTCATGGCAAGAAAATACTATACAAAGTAGTAAAATACACAAGAATTGAGGAACAATATTATGAACAAATGATACAAGAAATGAGGTGCTTCTACAATTTGAAAATACTGGTGAAAGAAGTAAAATTATTACTTATATTATAAATTTCTAAACTGACCTGACAAACATTGGAATTTGATAAAAGGCAATATCCTTAAGCTCAAGACAGGCATATGAAACTAAGGATACCTATCGAAAAGAGCAAAATAAATTTTTTAAGGGGACTTCAAAGCAACAAACAACTGGAAGACCCATACTCGAGTCAATGGCTGGCCAGAAGCTTTCATGACTGACCTGTGAATTGGCCTGAATGGCATCTCAGAATTGACAACATAGAAAGTGATTGTTTTTCTTCATTCTTTGATTTACAATTTCTGGCAAAGAAGCAAATATTTTGGATGACTTTGATTATTCCTACTAGTCATCAACTCGTGCACTTATGCTGGCCAGCTATTTCAAAAGCTGTTTAACTACTAAATTATCTTTATCACTTATTACATCTGAAAATGTACAGGAAGCGGTATATAATTAACTTAAGGATCATACATACAAAAAATTACCCCCAAAAAAAAGAAATAAATTATACTTTTTTACCTTTTAGGGTATATCTTGGTGGTCACCCTTTACGTAATAAGGTCCTAATGTCCATTGTTATCAAATCTGTTTTTAACACCATCTTCTATCCTATGGCGTATATGACATAACAGAAGCAACGATAGGATGAGGCACTTAAAGAAAATACTGAGAGGTGATCAGAGGAACGAAAAACAAAAGAAACATCATTTCATGTTCTAAGAAAGCAGAGCTTCTATCATAGAAAACAATGTACATCAACTTTTACAATGATCATATGACATAAAATTGACATACAAACAGATCTTCCTCTCACAATAAACTGTTGGTGGATTACAGAAAAGTGACGAAATAGTACTGAAGTGAATTCCTACATGCTTTGTTTACCAAATTTAACTAGTCCTAAAGGATCATTGTATCTGAGGCAAAACGGAAATAATTGATAAAGCAGAAATAAGAAATTTTGCATCAAGCTTCGTGTATATACATAAAGGTGACAGGAACTTACAAACAGATCTGCTGCCTTTGGGAACCTAAGAACACCTTCAGTAGTTCAGTGCAATTAGCCTCTGAGGTTTTGTTCAGTGTTGTATCAGGAGCTGCTTTCTGGTCCTATTACCAAACAACGTTGTTAGAGTTTTCTTCAAACTAAGCTTGAGTTGCTATCCCTAGGTAAATATGTCACACCATCACTCCTTATGAAGATACCGCTGTATTAGTTATCAACCGGATTGCTGATCCACATAAATAAATATTATACAGAAGCACAGAAGAAACTATAACAGGCTAATTGCATTTTTTTGTGGGCCATTGCATTGACTAATCTAGGACCTGAGATCTTTCAACGGAATGCTTAGACCATTGAGATATAGCTATAGAGATTGGGCTAAAGGGAAAGTTGTGGATGTACCGTTGCGCTAAACCATTGAGATATGTAGCTATATAAGCAACATTTCTCATGGAACGCTGACATAAAAAAGGGGAGTTATATCTTATATGGTAGAACACTGACAATTAAGGTTTTCAACTCTCTACGGTCTTTTTATCCAAAAGCACTTGCACTATTTCCTAGCTACTAGTATCACGGTATTACCAGTTGAGTTGACTGGGAAATCATTCCCAAGGAACATCCTTCAGTTATAATTCAACTCAGCAAATCAGCGAACACATAGAGTGCATAGCCTAACGGCAGGAAATACAGAGGAAAAAAAAAGACTGGAACTGGGCGAGTTAAGGTTCTTCAGGCCTGATCCCTTGAAGTGCATGCGCATTGTATGCGGCTCAGACCTGTCTTGATCAGCGGCCACCGTGGAAGCCTCGGCGACCGCCGGCGCCTCCTTCCCGTCCTCCCCTCTCTTTGTTTGCTTGAGGTCTGGTTCTGCGTTCCAACGGCAAGGAGGTGATACGGAGGCAGCAGTTGGGTAGGAGAAATTGGTGGCGTGGAGAGAGGGACGAGAAGGCGGCGGCGTCGGGATATTTTATAATTTGCCACACATTACATTGGACCTTTATAATTTGCCACATATTACTTTGTCTTTTACTATTTGCCACACATTACACTCATTTCTTTATAATTTGCCCTATTCCCCACTTTACAGCTTTATTATAATTTTTTACTCCAAAATACTTTGTGAAATACCCTAACTGTACGTATGTGGCTGGAACTAGTTGAATCGATGAACAAGACGAATCAAATCCCCCAATCAGTTGGTCGGTCAACCACTGCTATTCCCCATTCCTCTTCCTAGTGACCACACAAGGTCACAAGCGAGAACCATCCGATGCAGCGAGCGTGCCAGGGTCCTCGCCGGCTGGCCGGCCGCCATGCTCACGATCGTCCCGTGTCCGGCCAAGCGACGGCGAGCTCCCATGGCAGGGGAGACAGCGGAGCTCCTCAACGCGTGGTACAGGGGCCGGGCGGGGACCCCAAAAATGGAGCCATAGTGGTGCTCGGCAGCAGCTGGGGCTGGTGCGACTAGGAAGAGCCGGCGATTGCTTGCGTCGAGCTGCTTTTCTGGCGTCGACCCGAAGCCGCTACCGGCGACTTCCGGCGACACCTCCGAAAGCTGATGTTTGCGGCGATGTACACGAGCTCCTGCCGCTGGCGCCGGCGGTCATCCCAGCTAGCTTCTCTGTTTCGTGGATCCTGTTTTTCCGCTGTTGTAAAAGAACGACGGTTTCGTTTTGTTCTGTGCAGATCTAATCTGCTAGGTTGATTGTTCCGGCCACATACGAACAGTTACGGTATTTCACAAAGTATTTTGGAGTAAAAAATTATAATAGAGCTGTAAAGTTGGTATTAGGGCAAATTATAAAGGAATGAGTGTAATGTGTGGCAAATAGTAAAAGACAAAGTAATGTGTGGCAAATTATAAAGATCCAATGTAATGTGTGGCAAATTATAAAATATCCCGGCGGCGTCAGCGACGGGAAGGAGGAGAGGTTTTTTTTTTTTTTTTGCTTTTGAGAAAAAGGAGGGGAGGTGGATGCCTGAATGGGCCATTTGGGTGGCCCTAAAAAGTCTTTCCCGTCGTAAGTTGGCCCAGTTACGTTAGTGTTATGTGACCAAGGCCCAGCATAGTTTTTACATCATTGTAAGTAGGCCGAATGGCGCAAAGCCTCCAGTCTTCATATCATTTGTCTGTAGGCCTATGTAGGCGAATGGAGATTTGGTGCACATGAACACCATTGATCTCGTTTTTTTTAAAAATAAAAATTATACTTTTAGGTTTCACAAAATTCTGAAAGAAAAAACTCGCATATATTCAATAATGTATTTTACAAACATGCAAAATATAAATTTTAAATAATATATATTCTGAGCTGCACAAAAATGATAAGACTGTTAATCTGAGTAGTACATTTGCAAATCTCCAAAATATATCAGATTTCATTATTTTTGTCAAACACAAAAAATAGAATTTCGGGTTAATATTTTGCATGATTATGTATCATTGACAATTCCTATAATTATTTTTAAATTTATTAATAACTTGTAAAATACCTTTTAATCCTTTTAAAATGGTGGCAACACTGGAGCTCGGAAACAAAAAAAGGACTTTCCATATGTAGGCGGAATGGTCTACACTGCAGTCTTCACATCACTGCGATGCCCTATGATCGAGCAATTCCTACACGGGCACTATCTATAGCTTGCAGCGAGTTGCATGGTGTGCTCACCCCTACGTAGCACCATCGGCATTTTAGGTCAGTCATGTTTTCGTTTCGATTTTCCTTTTCTTCTTATGTTTCATTTTTCATTGTATTTCGTTGTTTTCTTTAACTTTTTGTTTACAGTTTTTTTATACTTTCCTTCTTTTCACATTTTTTATCCGGTTCTTATATTTATTCGTCAAATCAATTGTACAATCTGTTTCTTAAAAAATCAAAAACTTTTTTTTTAGAAAAAACTAATAATTTTTAAATATGAACCTTTTTGCATGGTGAATATTTTTAAATCTAAACCATTAATAGCCGGTGAATAATTTTAAATTCAAAACTTATTATTCGGTGAACAATTTCAAAATCTAAACTTTTAAAAATCATGAACAATTTTTTAAAGTGAACATTTTTTTAAATTAGGAAACATTAAAATTTAATTATTTTGAAAAAAATCACGAACGGTTTATGCTGAAGCTGATTGTTGTTTTTCTAGAGGTGGTCTTGCGGTCGTTCCTGCACTGGCTCCTTGGTCTCTAGATACGGACAAGGCTCATGTACCACAAATGTGAGAGCGAAGGCTTCACTCGCTTGAAACGATCTATAGGGTTATTTTGCGAAAAATATCTTTGACACATGGGCACCAATGCTCTCCTCAGTTTTATGCTGAAGCTGATTGTTGTTTTTCTAGAGGTGGCCTTGCCGTCGTTCCTGCACTGGCTCCTTGGTCTCTAGATACGGACTAGGCTCATGTACCACAAATGTGAGAGGGAAGGCTTCGCTCACTTGAAGCGATCTGGGTTATTTTGCGGAAAGTGTCACATGGGCACCAATGCTCTCCTCAGTTTTAGATTTTTTTTAATTTTTTAAAATCTCCCATTTCTAAGTTTAAAATAATTATGACGTCAAATACCTAGATAGATATATACGGGTGGGGTGTATGCACAAAAGTCTCATTAAAAAATACTTTGTATTTTGAATAACATAAAAGACAAATTTGTTTTTTGTATTTCCCAATATTTAAAGTATTTTTACCGGGACACGCTTCTGATGAACATATCTACATGTTTAACGTCATAATTTTTCAAAACATAAAAATATGAGGTTTTAAATTTTTCAAAAAGCAAAAAGTGGAGGGAGCACTGGTGCCCATGTGCACCAAATTCATGTCCGTTATTTTAGGCTTTCTTTGGCTCGTATTGAGGTGTAGTTTTTATTTCGTTTGGTTTTCTGAGCTTCTTCGTGTTCTTACACGAATTGGTTCTCAAAGGAGTGTTGGGACCTTTTCTATCGGACCTATTCTGTTCTTTTCACTCGTGCTTTTCCAGCTATGCAACCTTTGTACTCCTTGAACTACTTCACACTCCCTCTTTTCTAATCAACACAATCATACAAAATAAGCTGTATATGAAAATATGTGTGTCGATGATATGAATCAATTCCGACAATTGGTTTCCAGTTTCGTAAGTCGTAAATCATAAATTTTGTGAATAAATTTTTTGAGCAAATTTTGCCAAATTTGTCGCAGACGCTAAACCGTTTGAAGTTACGTTTGAGGAGTATGTTCACCTCACCATTCCACATGACTCTCATGTTGTAAGATTTTTGTTTCGGTGGACATAGACGGACATATAAATGACTCGCTAGTATACTGTAATTCGTGTATATGTGTGAGTATATTTTGAAGTACTCTTTCTCAACTTCTCACTTGTCATCTTCATGGACGGCGACATGGTGATGATAGGTGAGAAGCGAGAGGTGATAATCCATGGTGGTGGCCATTATCGTCGTCGGTGGTGGCATGGTGTTATTTCCGCGTGCTGTCGTGATATGTTGGGCGTGACCACATTGGCATGTGTTGTCCGGCTAACGTGAACGATGACATGAACGACGGCGTCAAGGTGATGTTCGTCTTCATGGTCGACGACGTGGTTATGCTTGTGACTGGTGTGACCGATGGTGTCATGGTGGTGTTCGGCGACGTGGTTGGTGACATGGTGATGCTTGTGACCCGGCGTGAACGGCGATGTCATGGTGTACGGAGATATGGTGATGATTGTGACCGGCGGTGCCATGGTGGTGTCTGGCTTCGTGATCGCCAACGTGACGATGCTTGTGATGAGTGAGGTAATGTCACCATGTTGTCATACAGGTGAATCGAAGAAAAGCATGCGACCAACCAAACAAAGTAACACTTGTGTACCACTATATGCAACCCAGACTACCAGACAAAGTGAACGCGCAATGTTTTCCATCTCCGTGACATAGTTATTCTCAAATCAGACCCCGGCAACCAATCGCGCTCTAGGAGGTCCAAAGTTCTTATTTGACGACCGTAGCTATTGGCCTTATGTTCGAATTGGGCCGCCCCATTAAGTCTGGTGTGTGTTGGTTTATCTCGGCTTTCGGAACATTTTGGAACATTCTAGCTTGATTTTCTGGATTTTTTTTCTATTTTTCATGGTTCACTTTTTCCCGGTTTTCAATGTTTCTACTGGTTGGATCCAGATTTTTTCGGTTTCTGACCTTTTTTATTTTTCACTTTTCTCATGTTTGGACATTTTCAAATCAGAACAATTTTCAAATTTAAACAATTTCAGAATTCAAACAATTTTGAAAATTTGGACAATTCATTTTTGTTTTCTTTTTTTTACTTCCCTTACTGTTTTAGGATTTTTAATTTTTGAAATGGTGAATTTTGAATATGTTTTTTTTTGGAAATTGATGATATTTTGAAAATATTTGTAAATAAAAAGGAAACAAAAAGAAATATAGAATATAAAATATAAAATAAAAAGATACAAGATACAAGAAAATATAATATATTTTGTTGGACCGCATTGGAGTGGCCTATGAAGCCACTTGTTCAGGCGGAGGGAGATTTCGTCATGCTTTAAGCGAAAAAGTAGGAGGTCCCTGATCACATGCCTCTGCGTGCATCAGCAATGGTCCGACCAAGATCATCAGCAGGCTCATCACGTGCCTCTTCTTCATCTTCCCCTTCACCTTCCCCTTATGCTTCCCCTCGTTCAGCATCCTCCATGAAAGTATCACCGAAATGATCAGGATAGTTGTCATCGACATCATCCCCTTCTTCATCTTCTTCCATTCTAACCCCTCTTTCTCCATGCTTGGTCCAACAATTATAGCTTGGCATGAAACCGCGTCGAAGTAGGTGCATGTGAACGACTCTTGAGGAAGAGTAACCCTTCTTATTATTACATTCAGCACATGGACATATAACAAAACCCCACTATTTGTTCGTATTAGCCACTGTGAGGAAATCATTCAAACCCGTAATGAACTCGCCCGAGAGTCGGTTACCGTACATCCATTGCCGATTCATCTGCATTATTATCATATAAAGTACCATCATGCATTTGATAAACTAACTAGCTAGAAATTAAACTATGAACTACACATGCATATTTATCGATGACACATGAAAGGTTCAAGTTGCTAACCACGATCGAGGAGAAAAAAAAGAGAAAGCTTAAGTGTGGCTCGGACACTTCATATCATGCTCTCGAGCATTTCATCGAACACCTTGTGTGCATAAGAGGATCAAAGCCAAACCCACCACCCCTTGTCAATAGAAGTGGAACACCAAGTTGCTCTCACACACAAGTGAAGTGATGCTGCAGCATTTATAGGCGTGGGCCTTTAGTCCCGATTGGTCTGGCCAACCGGGACTAAAGGCCCGCGGGTCAGGCCTGGGGACCTTTAGGCCCACCCGTCCACCAGCTATCGACTGAGCACGCTGGGCCCAGACATTTGGTCGCGGGGGCCTGCAGAATCGCGACTAAAGACCCCATTAGTCGCGGTTCAAATATTTTGAAGACTAATGGGGTGGTATGGAAGCCCCTTTTCTACTACTGACAGTTTAGGTGCTTTGAGCATTGCCTGAAAAAGCGGTGTTCGATTTAAATCTGATATGAGAAAAATAATTCACAGCTGGAGTACAAATTGCATTTTTTGTGTTTAAAATATCCTTTATTCCATGGACGTCCAAATTGCAAATTTCCATAGCTCGAGATAATCGGTTTGCCATTTCTGGCGACCGGTGCCTACTGCTCTCCGTGAAGGCTTATGTGCTTTGAGCATTGCCCGAAAAAGAGGTGTTCGATTTTAATCTTCTAAGAGAAAATTAATTTTCCACGGCAAGAACAAACTGCATTTATTCTGAAATATTTTCACGGCCATCCAAAATATAAAATTTCCATAGCTCGAGATGAAAGGCAATTAAACTGCCTGGCGCCTCCACCTACATACGACCTTACGTTCCGGGGGAAGGGGAAACTGCCCTAGATCTCGGTTAATCCTGGATCGGATGATGACGACACTTTCGGTATTGTTGTCTGTCACCGTTTTGGAGCACTAGATGCCTGAAGGGGGTCTGATTTGGAGGAGTGGTGTTGTTACTACCGCATCGACGATGGCGAGAGTCTCGGCGTCGTGGCGCAGTATGTCTCGACGATGTTCGTGTGATGTTCGACAGGTGCAGGGGTGGAGGCGCAGTCTGACAGTATGGTGGCGTCGATGACACAAAGGACACAGTTTATGTAGATTTATATCATGAAGGTTGCTTAGCGGTTCGATGTCGATGATGAAAGTGCTTGCTAAGAGTTCATTAGCTTGTATGTATCTTTTCGATGCACAGGGCGTGTCTATATCCTCAGTGTCAAAAAACGAGTATGTAGGTGGAGCCATAGTCTCTGGAGAACGTAATTAGGTAAGCACGGTACGACGCTCTTTCTTAAACGAGTTTTTTTGACCTGGGCCTCTACGTACCCGGACAAGGACCAGATCGAATTGATAGAAAATCAGCAAACGCCTTAAGCATGCCGCGTGTTGAGCAGCGTCCACATCCGACGGAGAAACCTGTGGACGCGTCGCTGTTGTGGAAGAAAATGCATAGTGTAGGGGCTGATGTATGCAATCAATCAAGCACACGTACTGGCGCTGAAACGTACCGAGTTCGAGTGTGGAAGAGCGATCGCGCACCTACCGATAGATGCTGTTAAGCGTTTGGAATTAATTAAGGGCGAGAGAGGGATGTTTAGTTACTTTCCTGGAGAACAGTTCGTATTGCATGCATCGTACATGATGCGCCGAGGACGGATGCATAAGTGTATATCTATAATTAAAACCACGATACTTACTACAAATCGTAGAAGCAATACTGCTACTGATGCTACTACAGGCTCTTAATCTGTGCTCCCGTAAGAGACGTTGTTCCTTTGTAGCCCCATGGGAAATGGTGTTATGGAGGAGCTCGCGATGCTAGACTGGTAGTTGAACTGCTTTACCAGTAGGTCCGAAACCAAATCCTCGCAGTCGATGGACGAACCGTACAGCGAATCAGGGAACTCAACCACAGCGAGTGGTAGATGAACCTAACACGATGAGCTAGCACAGCAGCAAGTACATGAACGCATTATGAACTAATCATGCATGCACGGTGCAGCAGGCCACCTAAGTAGGCTAGGCTAGCAGTACATTCTCGCAAGATTCTCCTCCGCAAACCAATCCATAAATGAACGACTGCAGACAAGATCGGGAACTGAGTAAACTGAAGCACTGTGCTGCATTCAGTCTGTAGATGGAACCTTCCATCTACAGACCCCAAACCCAGCGTCCGTCGCTGGGACGTGGCTACCAATGTACAGAACACGTCGCCGTCAGCACAACGCGAGTCCCTTGACAAGTCTAATACATAGCACAAAAGGCCAAAGATGACAGGTTGCGCAATGCGCATACACTGGCTAGCTGCACCTGCACCGAATTATTTGTAGGTAGTTGCTGTTGCACATGATCCAGCAGCAGCGATCCCTGCTACTACGTGGCTCCCTCATGATCTTTGGAAACTGTTGCGACATGGTCCTTAATTTGAATCATGCAAAGTTAAAAATAGTTACTCTGTGCATAATTTAGTACTCCATTCGTACTAAAAAGGATAAGGGTTTCTTTGATTCATAGGAATTTTATAGGAATTGTGTATGATTTGAATCCTATAAAAAAAATCCTACACATGTTGTTTGATGAAATACATTTGTAAAAAGTACACCCACATCCATGATTGGGTGTACAAAATCCACACTCTTGTTTGTGTTATCCCCAGATTTTAGCCAAATCAGGAGATGGGCCGTAATTGAGATGGGCTTGAAAAAGATACACGTGGAGAATATCTGAAGCGGCCTTGCACGAGAGTTGGGCTGAATTGCCCGTGTATCTGTATATTATTAGTAGATCGTATTTAGAATTTAAAGATAGAGTTTAGCTCGTACACGGTTAGGTGTACTTCCGAATTAGCAAGTCCCTTGGACTATAAATATGTATCTAGGGTTATTGAGAAAGAAGGACGAACACGTTCACAACAAATCAATCTAGGCGCATCGCCACCCCTTGTTTCGAGGGTTTCTCCCGGGTAAGCAACATGCTGCCTAGATCGCATCTTGCGATCTAGGCAGTATCAGTTTATTCGTTATTGGTGTTGCTCGTGCTGAAACCTTTTTGATGGCGAGCAACATCCTTATCTCAGGTGTTTTGAGGTTGATCACAATGCTTTCACGATGCACTTGTTTAATTACGCTACCCCTTGATATCTAGCTGCCCTTACACCTATCTCAGGTGTAGGGGCAGCATCGTGCTTAATCTTTATTTAGTAGATCTGATCCATTATAGTTGCTCCTTGTTCCTCAAGGATTGGTTTGATATCTGTATGGTTAGGCCTTATAAACGGGTTGAACGATCCGGTAGTGCGTGAGGTGTGGTTTATTAAGCTCTAGAGGGATTGTTCTGGGGATCAACTTCACGTTGGTTTTTAGGCCTCTTTAGGGCTGGTTTTCCATTATCTTACATATCTGCTAGGCTCAACTACACATAGGATGTTCCGATTATACGGCGAAAACCCTAGACTATCGTAGATTAGTTTAGCTTGATATTGATAAAGCATGATCCCCATGTCCTTATAAATCTAACATGAACCATGGGGCAATCGGCTCTTTGAGCCGATCCACAGAACAATTTAAGAGCCGATCGGGGCTCGTATTTAATGTTTACGTGTTTGCCATGCAGGAAATTAGTCGAAGCAATCCATCACCTTCCTGACCAGGTATAGGTCAGGTGGCACGCCCTCGTAAGCACCAGGACGCGTGTACCAGAAGGCTTTGCCGGCCGTCGCCTGAGGGACCAGGGTCAGCCGCAATCCTGGGAGCCTCCCGGCTCTACGGTGTTGCCCGTCGCTGCCCGCCGGTGGGTTTCTGACCGCAACACATTCTGGCACGCTCGGTGGGACACTCTACAGCAACCACTACGTCGACATCTGCAGCAACCATGTCAAAAGCCGCGGATGAGGTGGTGGGCGAACCAGTCACGTACGCAGATCTGCCGGAAGAACACAAGAAGAAGTACGATGAGATGAAAACCATCTTAGAAGCCGATCTCATCGGCTCTTTCACGAAGACCCGTTCACATGGCATCAGATGGAAGGGGTTCTCCCCTGAAGGGGCCCTCGATGAAGTGGACCTCTCTACCTCTTCAGAGGAACGTACCAGAGCTCTACGCCAGGAGATTAATTACATGGTAGCTCATTCCCTACACCGCCATTCTGAGAGCTTGGTGAACGCTTTTGAGCGCGTCGCGGTCCGAGTGGTGCAAGAGATCATGAAGCATCAGTACTCTCCGTCAGGACCTACCCTGGGAACTCACCAGGGAGAGATACCACTCCAGATTAGACCACCGCTGCCATTCGCGCTCGCAGCACCAGAACCGCCGGGTTCACCGGCGTACGTTGTCTACAAGGTTGGAGGCGATCCTACCGATTGCCAATTCCTATATGAGCCGCCCAAGGAAATCCCACATGGATACGTGTGCACATACGTGCCGGACTGCAATGCCTTGGCGCGCACAAGCCAGACCGCACCAACAGGGATCGCTGGAGTAGATGCTGACAAACAAGCATGGCTGGCTAAATATGCTACTGGAACGAGTCATGAAGGTTCGGTCCCTACAGCTAATACCATGGAGCAGATCATCACTATCTTGAGAGACCAGTTCGGCATCTTGCCGAAGAGGAAAGCAATCGGCTATTCCAAGCCGTACCCCGACAAGTACGATCTGATCCCGCTGCCACCCAAATATCGGCTCCCTGAATTCTAAAAGTTCAATGGAGCTGAAGGAGCTAGCTCAATAGAGCAAGTAAGCCGATATTTGGCACAGCTGGGCTTGATTTCAGTATCAGACCCTCTACGTGTGAGGTTTTTCGCACAATCTCTTACGGGGTCATCCTTTGGATGGTACACCTCGTTACCACCAAACTCAGTCCGCACATGGAAGCAGCTAGAAGAGCAGTTTCACGTGCAATATCACTCAGAAGCTACCGAGGCTGGCATTGCCGATCTAACACAGGTGCGGCAGAGGCGAGGAGAGACAGTATCTGAATACATCCAACGTTTCAGGACTGTCAGGAACCGATGTTATTCGGTTCGATTGTCTGAGAAGGAAGCGATCGATCTGGCAGTATTGGGTCTCGCAACGCCGATCAAGGACCTGACTTCCCAAGCAGAGTACAGTTCATTGTCGCACATGGTGCAGAAGCTCACATCATATGAGCAGCGACACCCTGAATTGTACCAAGACAAGTACAAGCGTCCGATAGGCCTGGTTGAGATGGAAGAGACTGAAGATCCCACGCCAGACCTAGAAGTAGTTGTAGCTGAATGGGCTCGGGGGGCAAACCCCGTGTCCTGCAAATGGGTGAAACAACCAGGGCCTCCAAAAGGGTTTGACTTCGATTTAAGCAAAACTGAGCAGATTTTTGATTTGCTGCTGAAGGAGAAACAGCTGAAGTTACCCGAAGGCCACAAAATCCCTACGTCACAAGAGATGAACGGCAGGCCATACTGCAAATGGCATCACACGTTCACCCACGCCACCAACGATTGCAAAGTATTGCGCGCACAGATCCAAATGGCAATAGAATCAGGCCGATTAATCTTCGGACAATTTGCCATGAAAGTAGACACACATCCGTTTCCTGGCGTCAACATGATGGATCTCAGTCACTCCATAAGATGCGAGCCAGGTTTCTCTTTTGATGTCAACATGGCCGGGCTGGTGAACCGCCATGGCAAGGATAAAGCAGAAAGCAGTCACTCCCGTGGCAAGGATAAAGAGGAGGCCGATCCACGCGACCGGCCCCGATATGATGACAGACGATACTTGACCGAGAAAGAAGTGAGAAGCGTGCGGTACCAACGACCACTCTCCGCGCACCTCCTTAACAAGTATGAGCAGCAGTATGACCGACGTCGGCGCTACGACGTAGATGATGAAAGATATCGTCGGTCTGATGCCGATGACAGAAAGTATCATCGATATGATAGAGACAACGACGGGTATGAGCGTCACGCTAGAGGGAGGTCAAAAGAGCAAGAAGACATGGATAGGTGATGTCTACGTTCCCCCTCCTTTCCTGTAGACAGTGTTGGGCCTCCAAGAGCAGAGGTTTGTAGAACAGCAGCAAGTTTTCCCTTAAGTGGATCACCCAAGGTTTATCGAACTCAGGGAGGAAGAGGTCAAAGATATCCCTCTCATGCAACCCTGCAACCACAAAGCAAGAAGTCTCTTGTGTCCCCAACACACCTAATAGGTGCACTAGTTCGGCGAAGAGATAGTGAAATACAGGTGGTATGAATATATATGAGCAGTAGCAACGGTGCAAGAAAATAGCTTGCTGGCGTGTAGTTGATGGTGGTAGTATTGCAGCGGTAATGTAGTAAAAAGCGGTAAACAAGCAGCGATAGCAGTATTTAGGAACAAGGCCTAGGGATTACACTTTCACTAGTGGACACTCTCAACATTGATCACATAACAGAATAGATAAATGCATACTCCTTGTTGGATGATGAACGCATTGCGTAGGATTACACGAACCCTCAATGCCGGAGTTAACAAGCTCCACAATTACTGTTCATATTTTAGTAACCTTGTAGTGTAAGATAGATCAACAGATTAAACCAAGTACTAACATAGCATGCACACTGTCACCTTCATGCATATGTAGGAGGAATAGATCACATCAATATTATCATAGCAATAGTTAACTTCGCAATCTACAAGAGATCATGATCATAGCATAAACCAAGTACTAACACGGTGCACACACTGTCACCTTTACACACGTGCAGGAGGAATAAAACTACTTTAATAACATTGCTAGAGTAGCACATAGATAAATTGTGATACAAAACTCATATGAATCTCAATCATGTAAAGCAGCTCATGAGATTATTGTATTGAGGTACATGGGAGAGAGATGAACCACATAGCTACAGCGAAGCCCTCAGCCTCGGGGGTGGATTACTCCCTCCTCATCATGGAGGCAGCGATGGCGGTGAAGATGGCGGTGAAGACGGCGGAGGAGATGGCTCCGGGGGCAATTCCCCGTCCGGCAGGGTGCCGGAACAGAGAGTTCTGTCCCCCGAATTGGAGTTTCGCGATGGCGGCGGCGCCACAGTAACTTTTCTGGAGTTTCGTCAATTGGTACTGCGTTTTTAGGTCGAAAGGGATTATATAGGCGAAGAGGCGGCGCAGGAGGGCTGACAGGGTGGCCTCACCCTAGGTCGGCGCGGCCAGACCCTGGCCCGCGCGGCCCTATGGTGTGGGGCCCCCTGGCTCTCCTCCGACTCTCCTTCGGTGTTCTGGAGCCTTCCGGGAAAAATAGGAGGTTTGGCGTTGATTTCGTCCAATTCCGAGAATATTGCCCGAACAGCCTTTCTGGAACCAAAAAAGCAGACAAAGAATCGGCCTTTCGGCATCTCGTCAATAGGTTAGTTCCGGAAAACGCATAATAATGACATAAGGTGTGAACAAAACATGTCGGTATTGTCATAAAACAAGCATGGAACATCAGAAATTATAGATACGTTGGAGACGTATCAATAGGCATTGGAACTGTCCTTTCTTTAAACACTGCTGGGACTCAGGAATGAGCCGATTACCTACAATCGAGAACTGCCCAGAGTGTGGACAACGGAGGAAGGGAACAAATGAAGTTTCAGTGTTCAAGCGTCTAGGGCCTCTCCCACCTCAGAACAAACGAGCTGAGTCATCTCAAGATGAAGACTTTGAGGAGTCAGATGAAGAAGAAGATAGGTACCACCGGCCAAGGTGGTGCCCTGATGGACTCAGCCATTCTCAGAAGCGTAGGGTGCAGCAGCTACGAAACCTGGAGGAAGCCGAGGCACAGTACCTGTACACGTTGAGGAAGGCACGGCCCGATCTGGCCGTGAAAATTCAACAAACATTGAAGACGGAGACGCGCCCGACAAAGAAAGTGTGGCGCCCTAAACAGACAAAAGCCGATGCAGAGGCATCGGCTGATACAAACATGGTGTTCATACTCCCGTCAGAGTTTTGTGCTCCAAACGATGAGGAAGTATCGGTGGCTCAATTCGACTGCGGTCCACGGCCAGTGATCTTTGAGAAGCCACGAGAGAGGAGCTACAGGCATTTGAAAGCTCTATACCTAAAAGGTTATATCGATGGGCAGCCTGTCAGCAAGATGTTGGTTGACACGGGAGCGGCAGTCAACATAATGCCGTATTCCATGCTACGACGTTTGGGACGTTCCAACGACGATCTGATCAAGACCAACGTCACATTAAGCGATTTCAACGGCCAAGCATCAGAAGCAAAAGGTGTTCTGAATGTAGATCTGACCGTAGGCCAAAAAACCATCCCTACCTCATTCTTCATCGTCGACAGCAAAAGCACCTACGCTGTCCTGCTAGGAAGGGATTGGATTCACGCTAACTGTTGCATTCCATCCACAATGCACCAATGCATCATACAGTGGGATGGAGATGAAGTGGAGGTCGTTCAGGCAGATGACTCAATCAAGATCTCACTAGCTGCCGTAAATATTTGGGATGCAGATGACCAAGAGCCGCTCTCTGGAATCAGTTTGGACGGCTGTGAACGCATCGAAGCTTCAAAAAACGGAGTGAGGCTGGTCTTATCCACCGGCCTGATAGAGTAGTAAGATCCAAGGCACTAGACGCACGTGGTAAGGCCGATCCCTGCGATCGGCCCCAAAAAATGAAAAGTAGCAATCTTACCTCAAGCGCGTCACGTAGCCATAGTGAAGCACCAAGAAGTTGTAAACCCTCATTGAGCATTGCAATAACAAAGGAGGCCGATTTTAGCAGTCGGCCAAAATTATCCTCAACATGCATTTTACCTGTGTTCAGCATTGATCTAGCAGGATGGAAAGCTGGGGTATGGGTTTACATCAGCGGATGAGCTGGAAGAAGTCAACATTGGTCCTGACGGAGCCAGTGTTCAAGTACAGTGCCTTGGCTAACTACAGAGCCGATATCTGCAGTCACCTGACAGATTTGGCTCGGGGGGCACCTAATCGGATGAACATGTGCGATGAACATGTGCGATACATGGGCGGTGGAATATTGGGGGCCGATAAAAAAATCGGCCGGTAAAAAAAATGTACAGCCGATGCACAGACATCGACTTGAGAAAATATGCGAAGACAACAGTATACAAGTAAAAAGCCGATGCATAGCCATCAACTCTAGAGGTACAAGTTCAGCAAAACATTTATCAGTTTACACAGAGAGGCTCTACTGAAGAAACGCGTTGAGGGCGTGAAGGGCGTCAGCACGGATACGATCCACGTCGGCGATCTCAGCCTCGTCGTCCTCGTCTTTGCCCGTCACCAGCTGACTGCTCAGGGCACGAATTTCAGCCAGATCGGTCTTCAGATCTGTTGTGAGGCCTTTTGCTTCCTCTTGAGAGCGGGCAATGAGGGTTTCCTTGTCTTGGATAAGCTGCTTGGTCACCCTGACCCTCTCTTCAAGGTTCTCCAGTTCCTTACGCAGGGTCTCGAGTTCGGCACTATTGGCAGAAGTGTCAGTTTTGGCGTCTAAAGCAGCCTTTTTCTCGTTGAGCCGTTGACACTTGTCTGCAATATCGGCTCTCAACGGAAACTAGGCGTGACGAAGGGTAATTCTTTGACGAGCCGACTGCACCCTTGACCTGAAGACCGACAGAGTCACAGCTGGCCAAAGCTTCACCTGCAGTGTCACCGGGAGATGGGGCTGGATGTCTTCGAGGATGCCCTTGACTGCCTCGGGGTTTTCAACAAGGGTCTCAACTGAGGAGGAGAGCAAAGCCTTGAGACGCTGGAGTGGACCATGGACCGTGCTAGGAATTGGCTCTTCACCTGCCTTGGAAGTAGCTGGTTCGATGGATTCAGGATCGAACGTCAGCAGGCTTGAAAGATCACAACCCTGACAGACGAACAAGAGCAGTATTAGTATACAACAAAGGAAAGGGTAGAGCCAAGGGAGTGGAGTGTACCTCTCCCAAAGTAGGAGGAGCAGCCGATGTTGTGATAATCGGCTTTTCCGTGGACTTGGCTAGGTTAGCCACTTGGTCAGCCACGCTCGTCGAGGTGGCTAGGTCTAGCGTGGCGGATGGCATCAGTACCTCTTCAACGTCCCCGCTAGAGGTCTCATTAGTCTGCAAAAGAAATGGTGAGCCGATCCAAGTAACAATGGGACGGCATGAAATATGAACTGGTGAAGTAATTACATTTGAAACCTCTTGGCTTGGCGAGGAAACTCGTGGGTCTTTATGAGCCCTTTTGACGCATCGACGCTTCACGCGTGACCCTGTTTTGATCGGAGCTTGAGGAGCAACAGGCTCAGGAGTCGACCTTTTCCTAGAAGCCGATGCTGGCGAGTCCGTCTGACTCTGTGTGGTGGATCTCCCGGAGTTGCCCGGGTTCGAGTCCCTTTGGCTGGACTGTGCCTCCCCGCTGGAGTTCTCTTCGGTGGAAGTCTGTAAAAAGAAGTACAAGCATGTTGCAAAAGACTGGAAGGATAGATAAATTTGGTCAAGGCACGAGTCAGCTTACATGCAAGCTTTCTTGGACAGGAGCTTTGCGCTTCAGGGTCTTTCTGGCAGCTACTTTCCTCACTGCCTTCCTCGCCTGGGTTGAGGCTCGGGGGGCAACTGGCCCCGAGGATGCTTTACTCTTGGGAGCCGATTTCGCTGAAATCGGCTGGCTCTGCATTATGACCTTCTTCAGGGGTGGCGAGCTCTGGCAGAAGAGAACCACCGGGGCTGGTGGAAGGAATTTGAAGGGGGAGCCATTGGCTTGCGCGAGCTCTGGGCCATCTTGTTGTTGCCAAGAGATAGAGCCAGGTTTCACACAATCATCATGAGCCATTGCAAGAAATTTATATGTAATGGTACCTGGTGTGCAGGAACGTCATATTCGGCATCAAGTTGCTTCAGTAATGGCCCTAGAGCTCTTCTGAAGGCGTGGGTCTTCCACATGGACCACCAAGTCTCGAAACCATCGGTAGTGATGGTGAAACAGAGGTTGTGAGGAATTGGAATGGCCAGAGCGTCAAAGAAGGTATAGCACCGTTGGCCAGTAAGGATGTCGTGCGATTCGGCTACGCTGGCTGTCAGGTGGTGGAGAAAGAAGTGTGGGGGCACTTGCCCGAGGCCAAGCTGCCGGGCTACTACCACCGGTTGGTAAGACTCATAACCAGGCTTGATGATCCTGTTGGAGGTACTCATGCCAACTGGGAGAAAGCAAGGACGGATCATGATAGAGTACAAGTGCCGGGTGCTAGCGTCATCGGCAAAGCTGTCTAACCGGAAGGAGACTGGATTCTCAAAGTTCTCCGATTCAGTATAAGGGAAGAACAGGGGGTTGCCCAAGCCTTGGAAGAAAATCTTGAACCACTCTGCTGCTTCCTTAGGGATCAGCCTGCTGCCTGGGAGGCTATACAGAGCTTGGCCATAGCTAGTGCATCGGATCTCCTTCCCATTAGCATCTGGGAAGGTGCAGGTGGCCAAAGGTGGAAAGTTTGGGATCTGGTTCTGAAAGTACAGCTGAGCCCATAACTGAATAAACCACCAGGGGCCTCCTGTTTTAACTGTCTTTTGGGAGAACAGTTTGACAGACATCAGTTGAAGAGATCGGTAGACCTCTCCAAGGAACAGTTTGCCAAGGCCAAGTTGAGTGCCTTTGGCGAGTTCATAGTCCAGGGAAAGGTAATTCTTGGTTGGGGCGAGTGAAGGACCACAGAATATGAAGTGCTCCAGCCAGAAGTTCAAGAAGGCCGTGTGCTCTTTCTCTGTCACAGGGCCTTTGGTTTTCATATAACGCCTTAGGTAGGCGCTGATACGTCTCCGACGTATCGATAATTTCTTATGTTCCATGCCACATTATTGATGTTTTCTACATGTTTTATGCACACTTTATGTCATATTCGTGCATTTTCTGGAACTAACCTATTAACAAGATGCCGAAGTGCCGATTCTTTGTTTCTGCTGTTTTTGGTTTCAGAAATCCTAGTAACGAAATATTCTCGGAATTGGACGAAATCAACGCCCAGGGGCCTATTTTTCCACGAAGCTTCCAGAAGTCCGAAGACGAAACGAAGTGGGGCCACAGGGTGCCCAAACCCTAGGGCGGCGCGGCCCCCCCTGGTCGCGCCGGCCTATGGTGTGGGGCCCCTGTGCCCCCTCCTGACTTGCCCTTCCGCCTACTTAAAGCCTCCGTGACAAAACCCCCAGTACCGAGAGCCACGATACGGAAAACCTTACTGAGACGCCGCCGCCGCCGATCCCATCTCGGGGGATCCAGGAGATCGCCTCCGGCACCCTGCCGGAGAGGGGAATCATCTCCCGGAGGACTCTACGCCGCCATGGTCGCCTCCGGTGTGATGTGTGAGTAGTCTACCCCTGGACTATGGGTCCATAGCAGTAGCTAGATGGTTGTCTTCTCCCCATTGTGCTATCATTGTCGGATCTTGTGAGCTGCCTAACATGATCAAGATCATCTATCTGTAATTCTATATGTTGCGTTTGTTGGGATCCGATGAATAGAGAATACTTGTTATGTTGATTATCAAAGTTATATCTATGTGTTGTTTATGATCTTGCATGCTCTCCGTTACTAGTAGATGCTCTGGCCAAGTAGATGCTTGTAACTCCAAGAGGGAGTATTTATGCTCGATAGTGGGTTCATGCGCATTGACACAGGACGATGTGAGAAAGTTCTAAGGTTGTGTTGTGTTGTTGCCACTAGGGATAAAACATTGATGCTATGTCTAAGGATGTAGTTGTTGATTACATTACGCACCATACTTAATGCAATTGTTCCGTTGCTTTGCAACTTAATACCGGAAGGGGTTCGGATGATAACTTTGAAGGTGGACTTTTTAGGCATAGATGCAGTTGGATGGCGGTCTATGTACTTTGTCGTAATGCCCAATTAAATCTCACTATACTCATCATGATATGTATGTGCATGGTCATGCTCTCTTTATTTGTCAATTGCCCAACTGTAATTTGTTCACCCAACATCTTTGTTTGTCTTATGGGAGAGACACCTCTAGTGAACTGTGGACCCGGTCCAATTCTCTTTACTTGAAATACAATCTCTTGCAATCTTTGTTTCTTGTTTCTGCAAACAATCATCTTCCACACAATACGGTTAATCCTTTGTTACAGCAAGCCGGTGAGATTGACAACCTCTTTGTTTCGTTGGGGCAAAGTACTTTGGTTGCGTTGTGCAGGTTCCACGTTGGCGCCGGAATCCCTGGTGTTGCGCCGCACTACATCCCGCCGCCATCAACCTTCAACGTGCTTCTTGGCTCCTCCTGGTTCGATAAACCTTGGTTTCTTTACGAGGGAAAACTTGCTGCTGTGCGCATCATACCTTCCTCTTGGGGTTCCCAACGAACGTGTGAGTTACACGCCATCAAGCTAGATTTACGGCGCCGTTGCCGGGAGATCAAGACACGCTGCAAGGGAGTCTCCACTTCTCAATCTCTTTACTTTGTTTTTGTCTTGCTTAGTTTTATTTACTACTTTGTTTGCTGCACTAAATCAAAATACAAAAAAATTAGTTGCTAGTTTTACTTTATTTGCTATCTTGTTTGCTATATCGAAAACACAAAAAAATTAGTTACTTGCATTTACTTTATCTAGTTTGCTTTATTTTTGTTGCTAAAATGGCTACCGCTGAAAATACTAAGTTGTGTGACTTCACAACCACAAATAATAATGATTTCTTATGCACACCTATTGCTCCACCTGCTACTACAGCAGAATTCTTTGAAATTAAACACCTTTCTTTGAATCTTGTTATGCGAGAGCAATTTTACAGTGTTAGTTCGATGATCTGCTGCCCATCTTAATAATTTTGTTGAACTATGTGAAATGCAAAAATATAAAGATGTAGATGGTGACATTATTAAACTAAAATTGTTCCCTTTCTCATTAAGAGGAAGAGCTAAAGATTGGTTGCTATCTCTGCCTAAGAATAGTATTGATTCATGGACTAAATGCAAGGATGCTTTTATTGGTAGATATTATCCCCCTGCTAAAATTATATCTTTGAGGAGTAGCATAATGAATTTTAAACAATTAGATACTGAACATGTTGCACAAGCATGGGAAAGAATGAAATCTTTGGTTAAAAATTGCCCAACACATGGACTGACTACTTGGATGATCATCCAAACCTTCTATGCAAGACTAAATTTTTCTTCGCGGAATTTATTGGATTCAGCTGCTGGAGGTACCTTTATGTCCATCACTCTTGGTGAAGCAACAAAGCTTCTTGATAATATGATGATCAACTACTCTGAATGGCACACGGAAAGAGCTCCACAAGGTAAGAAGGTAAATTCTGTCGAAGAAACCTCTTCCTTGAGTGATAAGATTGATGCTATTATGTCTATACTTGTGAATGATAGGACTAATGTTGATCCTAATAATGTTCCGTTAGCTTCATTGGTTGCACAAGAAGAACATGTTGATGTAAACTTCATTAAAATTAATAATTTCAACAACAATGCTTACCGGAACAATTCTAGTAACAACTATAGGCCATATCCTTATAATAATGGCAACGGCTATGGTAATTCTTATGGGAATTCTTACAACAATAATAGGAGTTCACCCCCTGGACTTGAAGCCATGCTTAAAGAATTTATTAGTACACAAACTGCTTTTAACAAATCTGTTGAAGAAAAGCTTGGGAAAATTGATATACTTGCTTCTAAAGTTGATAGTCTTGCTGCTGATGTTGATCTTTTGAAATCGAAAGTTATGACTAATGAGAATCATCATAATAAAATTACTACTACAGCAAATGCCATCCAAGTTAGAATTAATGAGAATATAAGATTGATGGCTGAACTGCGTGCTAGGTGGGATAGAGAAGAAAATGAAAAACTAGCTAAAGAGAAGAATGTAGCTAAAGTTTGGACTATTACCACCACTAGTAATGCTAAGGCTACACATGTTGCTGCACCTCCTACTAATACTAATAAAAGAATTGGTGTTAGCAATGTTTCCACTTCTAATGCAAAGCGAGAACCGCTGAAACTGCTAAAACTGCCTGTGATAAAGCTGCTGAAATTTTTTCCAACATTGGGGATGATGATCCCATTGTTTTAGATTATAATGGTTTGAATTTTGATGATTGCCACATCTCTGAAGTTATAAAGTTCTTACAAAAACTTGCTAAAAGTCCTAATGCTAGTGCTATAAATTTGGCTTTTACACATCATATTACAAATGCTCTCATAAAAGCTAGAGAAGAGAAACTAGAGCGCGAAGCCTCTATTCCTAGAAAGCTAGAGGATGGTTGGGAGCC
Organism: Lolium perenne; assembly: GCF_019359855.2. Lineage (NCBI taxonomy): Eukaryota > Viridiplantae > Streptophyta > Magnoliopsida > Poales > Poaceae > Lolium > Lolium perenne. The sequence goes on along the minus strand of NC_067247.2, from coordinate 12,233,066 downwards.
CATCATTAAAATGAAGGTTAAAGATTTTGATTGTAATGCTTTATGTGATCTTGGTGCAAGTATTTCTGTTATGCCTAAGAAAATTTATGATATGCTTGACTTGCCACCGCTGAAAAATTGTTATTTGGATGTTAATCTTGCTGATCATTCTACAAAGAAACCTTTGGGGAAAGTTGATAATGTTCGCATTACCGTTAACAATAACCTTGTTCCCGTTGATTTTGTTGTCTTGGATATTGAATGCAATGCATCTTGTCCCATTATATTGGGAAGACCTTTTCTTCGAACTGTTGGTGCTATCATTGATATGAAGGAAGGTAATATAAAATATCAATTTCCTCTCAAGAAAGGTATGGAACACTTCCCTAGAAAGAGAATGAAGGTACCTTTTGATTCTATTATGAGAACAAATTATGATGTTGACACTTCATCTCTTGATAATACTTGATACACACTTTCTGCGCCTAGCTGAAAGGCGTTAAAGAAAAGCGCTTATGGGAGACAACCCATGTTTTTACCTACAGTACTTTGTTTTTATTTTATATCTTGGAAGTTGTTTACTACTGTAGCAACCTCTCCTTATCTTAGTTTTGTGTTTTATTGTGCCAAGTTAAGCCGTTGATAGAAAAGTAAGTACTAGATTTGGATTACTGCGCAGTTCCAGATTTCTTTGCTGTCACGAATCTGGGTCTACCTCCCTGTAGGTAGCTCAGAAAATTAAGCCAATTTACGTGCATGATCCTCAGATATGTACGCAACTTTAATTAAATTTGAGCATTTTCATTTGAGCAAGTCTGGTGCCATTTTAAAATTCGTCAATACGAACTGTTCTGTTTTGACAGATTCTGCCTTTTATTTCGCATTGCCTCTTTTGCTATGTTGGATGAATTTCTTTGATCCACTAATGTCCAGTAGCATTATGCAATGTCCAGAAGTGTTAAGAATGATTGTGTCACCTCTGAATATGTTAATTTTTATTGTGCACTAACCCTCTAATAAGTTGTTTCGAGTTTGGTGTGGAGGAAGTTTTCAAGGATCAAGAGAGGAGTATGATGCAACATGATCAAGGAGAGTGAAAGCTCTAAGCTTGGGGATGCCCCGGTGGTTCACCCCTGCATATATATCAAGAAGACTCAAGCGTCTAAGCTTGGGGATGCCCAAGGCATCCCCTTCTTCATCGACAACATTATCAGGTTCCTCCCTTGAAACTATATTTTTATTCCATCACATCTTATGTGCTTTGCTTGGAGCGTCGGTTTGTTTTTGTTTTTTTGTTTTGTTTGAATAAAATGAATCCTAGCATTCACTTTATGGGAGAGAGACACGCTCCGCTGTTGCATATGGACAAGTATGTCCTTGGTTTCTACTCATAGTATTCATGGCGAAGTTTCTCCTTCGTTAAATTGTTATATGGTTGGAATTGGAAAATGATACATGTAGTAATTGCTATAAATGTCTTGGGTAATGTGATACTTGGCAATTGTTGTGCTCATGATTAAGCTCTTGCATCATATGCTTTGCACCCATTAATGAAGAAATACATAGAGCATGCTTAAATTTGGTTTGCATATTTGGTTTCTCTAAGGTCTAGATAATTTCTAGTATTGAGTTTGAACAACAAGGAAGACGGTGTAGAGTCTTATAATGTTTTCAATATGTCTTTTATGTGAGTTTTGCTGCACCGGTTCATCCTTGCGTTTGTTTCAAATAAGCCTTGCTAGCCTAAACCTTGTATCGAGAGGGAATACTTCTCATGCATCCAAAATACTTGAGCCAACCACTATGCCATTTGTGTCCACCATACCTACCTACTACATGGTATTTTCCGCCATTACAAAGTAAATTGCTTGAGTGCTACCTTTAAAATTCCATCATTCACCTTTGCAATATATAGCTCATGGGACAAATAGCTTAAAAACTATTGTGGTATTGAATATGTAATTATGCACTTTATCTCTTATTAAGTTGCTTGTTGTGCGATAACCATGTTCACTGGGGACGCCATCAACTACTCTTTGTTGAATTTCATGTGAGTTGCTATGCATGTCCGTCTTGTCTGAAGTAAGAGAGATCTACCACCTTATGGTTAAGCATGCATATTGTTAGAGAAGAACATTGGGCCGCTAACTAAAGCCATGATCCATGGTGGAAGTTTCAGTTTTGGACATATATCCTCAATCTCAAATGAGAAAATTATTAATTGTTGTTACATGCTTATGCATAAAAGAGGAGTCCATTATCTGTTGTCTATGTTGTCCCGGTATGGATGTCTAAGTTGAAGAATAATCAATAGCGAGAAATCCAATGCGAGCTTTCTCCTTAGACCTTTGTACAGGCGGCATAGAGGTACCCCTTTGTGACACTTGGTCAAAACATGTGCATTGTGATGATCCGGTAGTCCAAGCTAATTAGGACAAGGTGCGGGCATTATTAGTATACTATGCATGAGACTTGCAACTTGTAAGATATAATTTACATGATACAAATGCTTTATTACTACCGTTGACAAAATTGTTTCATGTTTTCAAAATCAAAGCTCTAGCACAAATATAGCAATCGATGCTTTTCCTCTATGGAGGACCTTTCTTTTACTTTCAATGTTGAGTCAGTTCACCTATTTCTCTCCACCTCAAGAAGCAAACACTTGTGTGAACTGTGCATTGATTCCTACATACTTGCTTATTGCACTTATTATATTACTCTATGTTGACAATATCCATGAGATATACATGTTACAAGTTGAAAGCAACCGCTGAAACTTAATCTTCTTTTGTGTTGCTTCAAAGCTTTTACTTTGAATTATTGCTTTATGAGTTAACTCTTATGCAAGACTTATTGATGCTTGTCTTGAAGTGCTATTCATGAAAAGTCTTTGCTATATGATTCACTTGTTTACTCATGTCATATACATTGTTTTGATCGCTGCATTCACTACATATGCTTTACAAATAGTATGATCAAGATTATGATGGCATGTCACTCCAGAAATTAACTGTGTTATCGTTTTACCTGCTCGGGACGAGCAGAACTAAGCTTGGGGATGCTGATACGTCTCCGACGTATCGATAATTTCTTATGTTCCATGCCACATTATTGATGTTATCTACATGTTTTATGCACACTTTATGTCATATTCGTGCATTTTCTGGAACTAACCTATTAACAAGATGCCGAAGTGCCGATTCTTTGTTCTGCTGTTTTTGGTTTCAGAAATCCTAGTAACGAAATATTCTCGGAATTGGACGAAATCAACGCCCGGGGCCTATTTTTCCACGAAGCTTCCAAGTCCGAAGACGAAGCGAAGTGGGGCCACAGGGTGCCCAAACCCTAGGGCGGCGCGGCCCCCCCTGGCCGCGCCGGCCTATGGTGTGGGGCCCCTGTGCCCCCTCCTGACTTGCCCTTCCGCCTACTTAAAGCCTCCGTGACGAAACCCCCAGTACCGAGAGCCACGATACGGAAAACCTTACTAAGACGCCGCCGCCGCCGATCCCATCTCGGGGGATCCAGGAGATCGCCTCCGGCACCCTGCCGGAGAGGGGAATCATCTCCCGGAGGACTCTACGCCGCCATGGTAGCCTCCGGTGTGATGTGTGAGTAGTCTACCCCTGGACTATGGGTCCATAGCAGTAGCTAGATGGTTGTCTTCTCCCCATTGTGCTATCATTGTCGGATCTTGTGAGCTGCCTAACATGATCAAGATCATCTATCTAATTCTATATGTTGCATTTGTTGGGATCCGATGAATAGAGAATACTTGTTATGTTGATTATCAAAGTTATATCTATGTGTTGTTTATGATCTTGCATGCTCTCCGTTACTAGTAGATGCTCTGGCCAAGTAGATGCTTGTAACTCCAAGAGGGAGTATTTATGCTCGATAGTGGGTTCATGCCCGCATTGACACAGGACAAGTGATGAAAGTTCTAAGGTTGTGTTGTGCTGTTGCCACTAGGGATAAAACATTGATGCTATGTCTAAGGATGTAGTTGTTGATTACATTACGCACCATACTTAATGCAATTGTCTGTTGCTTTGCAACTTAATACTGGAAGGGGTTCGGATGATAACCTGAAGGTGGACTTTTTAGGCATAGATGCAGTTGGATGGCGGTCTATGTACTTTGTCGTAATGCCCAATTAAATCTCACTATACTCATCATGATATGTATGTGCATGGTCATGCTCTCTTTATTTGTCAATTGCCCAACTGTAATTTGTTCACCCAACATGCTGTTTGTCTTATGGGAGAGACACCTCTAGTGAACTGTGGACCCCGGTCCAATTCTCTTTACTGAAATACAATCTATCGCAATACCGTTTTTACTGTTTTCTGCAAACAATCATCTTCCACACAATACGGTTAATCCTTTGTTACAGCAAGCCGGTGAGATTGACAACCTCACTGTTTCGTTGGGGCAAAGTACTTTGGTTGCGTTGTGCAGGTTCCACGTTGGCGCCGGAATCCCTGGTGTTGCGCCGCACTACATCCCGCCGCCATCAACCTTCAACGTGCTTCTTGGCTCCTCCTGGTTCGATAAACCTTGGTTTCTTTCTGAGGGAAAACTTGCTGCTGTGCGCATCATACCTTCCTCTTGGGGTTCCCAACGAACGTGTGAGTTACACGCCATCAGGCGCCCCAGCTTGTACACTCTGTTTTAGAGGAAAGGGTGAAAGGGACCTTTGGCAACTTATAGGCAGAGGGGCTTGAGGATGCAATGTCCAGGCCTGTGATCATGGCCACGTCCAGCAGAGTTGGTGTCATGGGGCCATGGCCGAACATGAAGCAATTCAGTGCATCAGACCAAAAGTAGCCGATGGTTTTTAGAATGTTCTCATTCTTTTCAAGAGGAGACAATGATAATGATAAAGCATCGGCTATCCCTATCGTTTCCTAGGTGGCATAATGGGTTTTAGACACTCTACTGTACCATGCCACCCAACCTTCAGGAGGATTAGGCCAGGCTCGCAGGCAGTCGGCCCAGGAAGTCAGATCTAAATTCTGGTTCACGAAGGGGATTCTATTGGCCTCGCATGAGATTAAGTGAGCAGGACTCTCGGAAGAACGGGGGCCAAGACACATAGAATTTGGGAGAGAAGAATGCGGCAGCAGGATGTCTGAAACCTAAAATTAATAACGGAATATGACATTAATTCAGGTGTTTGCTGTTTAATCCTAACATTGATTCGAATGGCGAAGAAGCGGTTAAGGATTACCTTCAGACCGGAGACCATGGCGTTGGCGTTGGATGATTCCTCCATTTGATGCGCTGCGGAGTTGGGACGGCGCGGTTGAGATCTGAGATTCGTGGAGCTGCTTGGGCGGCGATTTTGGGGATCTGAGTTTGCTTTCTCAGACGGAGGTCGCAGGTTACCGTTTGGAGGGGCAAGTAGGTTGGCCTTACTCGTGTTTTTTGGTAGAGGCCGATGCGATGCCATCGGCTCTTTTGGGGATTGTTTGATTTTGACTATCGGCAAAATTAACTGGAAGCACTTGTTCATTAGTAAGAGGGGTTTTTTACAATGAGGAGCCGATTGCTCAAGAGAGGAAGAACAAAAGAAGAGCCGATTGCTCAGGCACGGAGGAACAAAAGGAGGACAGATTGCTACCACTAGTCCTATGCTAAATGGTCCCTACTCTAAGGACCGTCGATGTCCTCATCATCGCCGCTGTAGCCGCCGCCGGTGCTGCTGCTGGCGAGCTCCTCGTCGCTACTGCCGTAGCCCTCAATGGGGGCTTCTTCCTCCTCATCATCGTCGTCTTCGTCGTCATCCGACCAGGCCCAGCCGCGGAAGCGCTTCGCCGGCGGCTCGTCGGAGGAGGTGTCGCCCTCCTCTTCTTCCTCGTTGGAGGAGGCGTCGTCCTTCTCATCCTCCTCTTCTTCCTCTTCGTCGGAGGGGGTGAAGCTACCCCAGGAGAGGAGGTCATCCTCGCTCTCCGCCACCAGTTCCCCGTCGATGAGGAACCGGAGGTCGTCCTCCCCATCGATCAGGGGCAAGTCGCCATCTGACCCGACGAGGGCCTCGGGTGGGCCATCTGGCACAAAGTCGAAGTCCCACTCCGGCTCATCCCATTGGTCGGGCTCTGGCATCGGCTCGTCTGAGGAAGAAGATTGGAAGGAGAGAGCCGATGCAGCAGAGGAGGAGGATGAGTCCATGGTGGAGGAGGGTTTTTCGGTGGCTGGTACTGAGGGAGGGGATGAAGAAGTGAACTGCTCGATGCGGTTAAATAAAGGGATATGTGGGAGAGTTAATGTTACAGCAGTTTCCGAGGAAGTGGTGCCAAAGAACTGTCAAATCGTGCAGAGAAGTTGAGAAGGCAAGACATCATGATGAAGGATACTGCGACGGTTCTGCCCTGCCATGACGTGACCCTACGAAGAAGAAAAAACGGAGTGGTTTTGAAATTATCATTACCAAAACCAGGGGGGCATGTGTTATCCCCAGATTTTAGCCAAATCAGGAGATGGGCCGTAATTGAGATGGGCTTGAAGAAGATACACGTGGAGAATATCTGAAGCGGCCTTGCACGAGAGTTGGGATGAATTGCCCGTGTATCTGTATATTATTAGTAGATCGTATTTAGAATTGAAAGATAGAGTTTAGCTCGTACACGGTTAGGTGTACTTCCGAATTAGCAAGTCCCTTGGACTATAAATATGTATCTAGGGTTATTGAGAAAGAAGGACGAACACGTTCACAACAAATCAATCTAGGCACATCGCCACCCCTTGTTTCGAGGGTTCCTCCCGGGTAAGCAACATGCTGCCTAGATCGCATCTTGCGATCTAGGCAGTATCAGTTTATTCGTTATTGGTGTTGCTCGTGCTGAAGCCTTTTTGATGGCCAGCAACATCCTTATCTCAGGTGTTTTGGGGTTGATCGCAATGCTTTCACGATGCACTTGTTTAATTACGCTACCCCTTGATATCTAGCTGCCCTTACACCTATCTTAGGTGTAGGGGCAGCGTCGTGCTTAATCTTTATTTAGTAGATCTGATCCGTTATAGTTGCTCCTTGTTCCTCAAGGATTGGTTTGATATCTGCATGGTTAGGCCATATAAACGGGTTGAACGATCCGGTAGTGCGTGAGGTGTGGTTTATTAAGCTCTAGAGGGATTGTTCCGGGGATCAACTTCACGTTGGTTTTTAGGCCTCTTTAGGGCTGGTTTTCCATTATCTTACATATCTGCTAGGCTCAACTACGCATAGGATGTTCCGATTATACGGCGAAAACCCTAGACTATCGTAGATTAGTTTAGCTTGATATTGATAAAGCATGATCCCCATGTCCTTATAAATCTAACATGAACCATGGGGCAATCGGCTCTTTGAGCCGATCCACAGAACAATTTAAGAGCCGATCGGGGCTCGTATTTAATGTTTACGTGTTTGCCATGCAGGAAATTAGTCGAAGCAATCCATCACCTTCCTGACCAGGTATAGGTCAGGTGGCACGCCCTCGTAAGCACCAGGACGCGTGTACCAGAAGGCTTTGCGGGCCGTCGCCTGAGGGACCAGGGTCAGCCGCAATCCTGGGAGCCTCCCGGCTCTACGGTGTTGCCCGTCGCTGCCCGCCGGTGGGTTTCTGACCGCAACAGTTTGATAGGAAATACACTTCATCTCATGTTTGTTTGATTCATAGGAATATATCAGATTTGAACAATTTCTAGGGAACCTTGTAGTGTAAATCTTATAGAAAAAAACATGAGGTTATAACTCATGAAAAAATTTCTTTGCTACAATTAAACACACTTCATCTTCCGTAGGATTTAAGTAGCCATGACATTCCAATCATATACTTTTTATATTCCTATGATTTTTCTATCCTACGAATCAAATGAGCCCTAACATTTGTATGTATCCAGAATTCCAGATCTTAAAATGCATCTAGATACATGCATATTTAGACCAAGCAAAAACATCATGTTTAAAACGTAGAAAGTATTATCGCAGAAAAAGCGTAGAGAGTATTATCTCTGTTCCAAATTATAAGCCTACAAAAGCTATATTTTGGAACAGATGTAGTACAAAATTATACTAAATCAACGACTCTTACTATGGAGTAGGGGGGGGTTCAAAATCTAGGGGGTTTCCATTAGGTCAATACAAGCACACTAACGTGAATAACTATTTTAACTTCTTCAGATAATTTTAAAATTTAGAAATTAAGATTAAGGTTTGGCTGGAAGTTATGAAGTGAGTGAAAACCTCCTAATCGGCTACCTAGAATGAGCTATCATTCCCGGTTTACCCACTACATGTTGTTCGAACTACTAGATTGTTTTATAAAAATGTTATTTTTAAAATATTTTGGTCAGAAGTTACAAAAGGCATACAAAAAAAAACCTTATGCGGTTTAAGTTTGTCTAAGTTCTGGTTAATTTGGTAAAAAAAAAACCACACGAGAGAGAACCACCTCCTCTGCCACGTGACACCTGACTTCTAAGCTCGGGGTGTTGAGAACTGTGTCAAACTTCTCTGAAATAATATATATACCAAAATATTGCATGTGGTTTCATGGAGAAGAAATCATCCTCGATTATGGTTTTAGAAATTATTATGATGGAATTTTGGCCGAAAGTTATAAAAAAGAGTCAAATCTCCAAACGGCCACGCAAAATGAGAACATTGCCAGTTTACTAACTACATGTTACATGTTGTTCAAATTATTAGTTTGTATATAAATGTATTTGTTTTGAATAAAATTGGCAAAAGTTACCAAAACAAAACTTGCCTGGGTCTAGGTTTGGTTACAACTTCCTCTGCCACGTGTTACCTGACTTGCTTCTTTCTTTGGAACGATATTACCCATATGTTAGAGATTTTGTTGAAACTTTTTGTCGAACTTAGAGATTTTGTTTCTTTGAAACAGTACACAGATAAATGGCATGTCGTTTTCTAGGGAAGAAAATCATCTATCGATTGTGGATCCGTGAAATTTTCCCCAACATTTATGATACCGGTGGAATACATGTGCGTACGACGTGGAAACATTGTTCTCGGATCGACGACCGAAAAAGCAATTAAGCATGCATGCCGGAATTGATCGTTGCCCCGGCTAGACGTCCACCGTCGTTTTGGGGCACGTCACGATGGATGGCCGGTCCCGACGACGATCGAGCACGACGTGTGCTGCCGGGCAGGGCAGGGAATGAAGATAGAACAGTGCACGGAACGGAGACCTCACAGCTAATCTGGGTGCCCGATCCGCGCAGAACGCTAGGCAAAATCGGCATACGTCGCCGTCAAGCTATCAACCAAAAAGTTGGCCTCCCTGATTTAACATTTTCACTGCACTCCACCGGACGTATACATACGTAGATGAAGAAGAGTCAATATCACCATCCTACGAAATATACACTCGTATATAAAGGACAGACACCGTGGGAGATCATTGAGACCATGGACCATAATTGTCACATGTACAGAAGCTTGCAATACATGCATCATATATAGTGTATTTCTCATGGGGTGTCTCTCGTTTTTCTTGTGAAATTTCACTGATCTATCAATAGTCATCAATAGCAATATAAATAGATTAAAGAAAAATAAACGCCCCGCATACATACATTTTCTGTCTGTATTTACCCCTTCCTTTTGGATTTAGTTTAAGTTAAATTTTAGTATAAGTTTGTTCAAATATATAGTAAAATATAGCAACCTTTATAGTAACATCAATGCAACACTTATGAATGGTAAACCATCATTGTTTGAATCTTTATAACTTTATTTTCTTATTATACGACGCACTTATATTAGCAATATAGCATTTTCTTTTGAAGAGTCAAAAAATATTAGATTTGACCAAATTTATCGAGAGAACTATTTATATGAGTAAATGCATAACATACGAAAATGCAAATCATAATGATTTTAACGGTATTGTTTCGATATTGCAGTTGTTCATATTTTTTCAACTTACTAGGTCAAATGTCACAACATTTGAATTTTTTAAAATCCTATATGCACTATATTGTTGGTGAGGAGGGAGTATTTTTATGTATACTTGACACTACTAGAAAAAAACCTATTAGTGGCGCACTGGTTTCGCCCATCAGTGGCGCACCAGTGGTGTGCCACTAGTAATCCAGATACCAGTGACGCGACACTTGGTGCGCCACTGCTAACCTTACAGGTGCGCCACTGATATACCTCCATGGTGCGCCACTAGTACTAGAAATGGTGTGCCACTGCTATTTTTGAAATTTGGATCTGGATCTACCACGATTTTTTTCTCGTTTTTTTTTAAATTATTTGTCCCAATCATCTAGCCCATTTTTTGCTCGTTTTTATTCTCTGATTATTTGTCTCGTGAGATATGTCGGAGGATGTAGGAGAGAAGAGGATGGAGGATGCAAGAGAGAAGAGGATGGAGGGTGGAGGAGAGGAGGGGGAGGAGGAAGGAGGTGGCCGGATGGAGGAGGAGGGAGGGGTGGCAGGAGAAGGAGAAGCATGGAGGAGGAGGAGGAACAAGGGAGGAGGAGGCCGGCCATCGGCGAGTAGGAAGAAAGGAGGCGGGCGCCAAAGAGGATGGAGGAGGAGGAAGTGGAGGAGAGGAGGTTGGAGTGGAGGAGAGGATGAAGTGGATGATAAGGAGGAGAGAATGGAGTGAAGGAGAAGGAGGCTAGGAGGCAGTAGGGGTAGGTGGTGGTCGGCCATAGTTTGAATTTCGATGGAGGGAATCTTAGCAGTGGTGCACCAAGACATGAACCATTAATTAGTCCTTTAACCCGATTAATTGCTTTGCCATCCCGATTACTAGGAATGTTCCCGATTAATTAGTCCATTTTGATCAACAAAAATGCAAAATTTTCAACTCAGATCATCCGTGCAGCCGCTACCACGTCCAAATCAAGTAGGTTTGTGAAGCTTCAACTCCATTCTCGCCTCCAGGAGCTAGCTTCCCGCTGTCGGACCAATTGCTCACCGTTGATGACTAGACCTTGGATACAAGATCACAACTGCACGCCTTGAGGAGCTTGTCGAAGAGCTCCAGAACGCCTTCAAATAGGGTAGCTGGTTGTGGTGCAAGAGGTGCAAGAGGGGCAGTAACCTGGTTAGGTAGTGGAAAAAGAGAAACTTCAGAGGGCAAAGAAGGAGAAGCGACGTGAAGGAACATGGTGGCGGCTGATGGCTCCTTTGGGACACATGACCTAGAAGATTACGGTCACATCAGAGAAGCCTAAAATGTTTTAATGAGATTTTGGGCTCAAAAACGTAGTGCAGACATATAGAGATACATATACTATTTGTTTCTTTCTTATATAAACATGTTTTGGGTACTAATTTGTGTAGGTTGCACCGATTAATAGTTGAATGATTAAATTCGATAATCGTCCGAATTCCGATTATTCATTACTCCCAAACCGGCCGAGCACTTAACGATTACTGAATTGTGTCTTTGCTAACATTTTTTTAAAAAAAAAATCCATCAAAATCTTAAAGATGAAAAAACTCCTATTTCTATTTTGATTTTTGGGAATCTAATCGTTGAAATCAGATGTAAAATTTCGCGTAGATACAGTTTCATATAAAAAGGATTTTAATCGGAAGTCGTATACAACCAGAAAAGCTGTTCTACCGATACACGACATAATTTTGCAAAAAAAGTCAAAATTTATTTTTGTTAATTTCTCTTTCAACTATATGACATAACACATGGACATCTCGAAGGATTTTTTAAACTTTTTTTTATCAATTTCCTTTATTTATTTGAAAACAGATAGAAGATCCACAGTGGGTAGAGTGCGCCACTGCCAATTCAGATAGCAGTGCCATGGTGCACCATTGCTAAGGGGTACCAAAAATTCACCATTTTAAAAAATGCTCAGACTTACCAGTGGTGCACCACCACTCCTATCTCACATAGCTTTCTGGTGCGCCATTGGTGCGCCACTGATAATATAGCTAGCAGTGGAGCAACTTTTTCTGGTGAACCACTGATATAGTGGCACGTCACTGCTGATCATCCTACGGCTAGTTCTTTTTCTAGCAGTGTGATCAAAACTTATTTTGACCAAACCCAAAACTGATGATAATTAAATGGAGGGAGTACAACTAACAATCTGTTGTTGGTTAGACCTCGACAACCTAGAAATGTGGTAATCCACTCTGCCACAATATTACTCCATATCCGTTCTGATTTATTCTATATTTTTTAAAAGCTCAGACAAACTCTATTAGTACTATTTCAAACAACCAAAATTATGTTCAAACTAGTGACATCCAATTGAGAGAGCCGGTTCGATTTATGTGTTATTGTTGACTAAAAGCTAAAATATAGATTAATATAGAATAAAATTTTAATCTGAAATATAGACTAAATCTAAACGAAGGGAGTACTACTACATGCATGCACGCGTGTCTCCGTGATTAATCTACATGCATGTTACTCTTCCGTCTGGAAATAAGTAACTTGGATGTATGAAGTTACGAGAACCAACCTGACCTCCAACCCATCAGAGTTTAAATTTCAGGTTTGCCATCTATGTGTCTCGTAAAGGCGGAATATTCATTCAGTGGGAGGTGACGTTCCCGTTGATAGCAAGGCGCCTGTAGTGACTTCGTCAATTTTAAGATCCGATCTGCCGGCTCAGTCTTTCGGAGATGCTCATAGGGGTAGGGTGCACGTGTGTGCGTAGGAGTGAGTATATGCGCGTGTATGTGAATATATGCGTTTGTACTGTGTTTCTAAAAAAATGTATAAAGTAACTTATTTTCAAGGAAGTAATTTTAATCGGGCAAAATGTTTACATCCCAAACGAACAACATGCATGGATTGTCCCTTACCCCGTAAGGCTACAGATGGTTGCTCAGGATATCTTGTGCCAGACTGGCTAACGGCATAATGGGCGGCTACGTTGATGTGTAGTCAGTCTATGTTTTATTTCTTTCGCTGGTTGATTCTTGTATCAGTTCTGGACGATGCGTGATTTGTTACAAATAATGTACTCTTAATTTTTATAATAAAAAGACCGTGTGCAACATCATGATGCAGAAGCCGAGGTTTTAATCCCCATTTCGAAAGAAAAAAAAGTCGGCTACCAAGTCGTTCACTACAGGAACGCGCCGAGACGCCGACGGCCAGCTGCCCTCGGCGTATGCCTCGCAAGCCGTCGGCGTAGCATACGCCGAGGGCAGCCGTCGGCGTAGCCCCTCGGGCTAGATGGGCCTCGGCGTAGGCCTTTTTGCCCTCGGCGTAGCCTGGCCGTCGGCATAGCAGTTGCTACCCCGAGGGCAGCCCTCGGCGTAGACAGGCCGTCGGTGTATATTTCGTATATTCAAATTTTAATTTTTCAAAAAAAAAATCATAAAAATTTCTTTTTTTTATCCTTATTTTTTCTTTTACTTGTTTATCACACTTTGAATTCTAAGTATAAACTTAACTCTAAGTTAATTACAACTTCCCAGTTGGTCACCCATCCTCACTCTACTCCAGCCTCAGCACGCTTAACTTCCTGGTTCCCTTCGGGTTAGCTTTCATGAAAGAAATAACACCTTTCTGGTAATATTACCTTACCACTCCTATTAACCCTTGGAACCTGATGTCACAACTCTTTATTTTTTGAATTTCAAAAAATTACTTAAGCAAACAACAATAAATATATAAGTAATAACATATATAGAATTCAAATAACAATAAATGATTTTTTTGTCTTTTATTTAATATGGAACAATTAATATTTTTAAATCCATAAATCGGAATCGGATAAATAATATGTCTAAATCGATCAGAAAAATGATAGGAATCCAAATATAACATACATATCATCTTTGAACCTAAAAAATGAGAGGAATCCAAATATAACATACATATCATCTTTTGGAGTGGTTACTAGGACACATAAAATGATTCCATGCGAAGCCGCGGGACTAAATTGTCATCTGGCCAAAACGGGGCCCCTGGAAGGTGCGGTATGGTTGTATCGGGCGCGCGGGTGCACCCTTTCGCCAATGCGCTAAACCGAAAAAATTAGCACATAAAATGATGTATCGTAGACCTAAAAACATTTTCCCAAAATTTATCGAGCAACGGAAAGTGTACCCCTAGTTCAAATCCGGTCAGTTTCCACCGGATTCGGCGGGACACCGCAAGAAGCCGCAGGGATTTCCAGATGGCTAGAGCACGCATATGGCATGTGATAGGTGGTGCGTAGGCGGTCTCCTACCACTGCGCGGAGGTCTCACGCTATCACCTAACTTGTTCCTTGTAGCTGCTTCACCCGTTTCCTACTTATTTCCATCAAAGTTTTAGACATATGAATTATTGTGACAAACTTCATTATTCAGGTATGCATGATTTTGATATAAACGGATTGAGGATGTTTTCCTGAAAATTTTGATACCTTATATGCATTTTTCTGACATCTTATGAATTAGTTATGATTTATACAATTTTGTACAAATTTAAAAAAAGAGCTACGCCGAGGGTGACCGTCGGCGTAGAGCCAAGAAAAAATGCGAGGAGGCTATGCCGAGGGCTACCGTCGGCGTAGCCCTGCCTTACGCCGAGGGCTTTTATATGCCGAGGGTGGCCGTCGGCGTATCATGGCCTACGCCGAGGGCGTAGCTACGCCGACGGCTCACGCCGCGGGCTGGCTTGGCCGGGGTCTACGCCGACGGCCCCGACTTTTGGCCGTCGGCGTAGAGGATGGCCGTCGGCATCTTCAGCCATTCCTGTAGTGGTTCTTCATCTGGCAATAGGATAGGATAGGTCGAACTGTCCATATGATGAGAAAAAGGATAGTACAATGGGCGCAAGCAAGGTCACAGCCGGGGGCTCAAATTAGACAAGATTTGTTAAGCGGGTTAATATTTATCAAAAGGTCACCAACCAGCAAGGAGGATTTCGTGGATTGTCTAAAAAGATCTTTTGGTTAATTTCAGGTCGGCAGCCCAAGGATCAAGTCCTAATCTGGCCTCGATGAAGAAGAGTCAAAGGCGCCAACGATCCGTCATACCTACGCATCACGCATGGCACCATGTGCATTTCGCCCATCCACGCCAACTCTCACGCAGCAAGGCCACCGCAGCATCGCATTCGTCACGCAAAATACCAACATGAATTCCACTATCAAGTATAGATGCTAGCACATACATTGCCGTCCTGTGGAGAGAGAAGAAATGTATGGACCACTCTTGTTCCGATGCGAATATTAATGCCAAGATAGCAACTAAATTATCAAACGTGCACATAAAAAATACTATCCAAATTATTAATTTGCAAGCAAATTCTACTTTGTGCGTCCCAAATTATAACTTTGCTAGTACCCTCTTTATATATTTGTGCCACATTTTACCCATTAACCCTTGCAAATTTTTAACTATTTTTTCTTCAAACTGAAGTTCCGGATCCAACTATTATGACGACGTGTTAGCTGACAATGACGTGTGGCACGGGCGCCCGGGCGGAGCCAGGATCCAACCAAACCCTAGGCCTTTGTATTATATATGTAATTAGACTAAATCACACTTCAAAACAACTATTTCTACTAATAAATTGGCAAAATAGTTTCTATGCTCTGGGCCATGGCTAGGGTTGCTAGGGGTGTGGTCTAACGCTTACGTGTGGTCAAATTCCGTCAAACCCAGTCAAATTATGTGGTTTCATTATTAATTGTCGATCATGCGCGCCTAACTACACCACACTGTCCACACTCCACCGTACCATATCCGATACACCCCTAGTGAATAAATGTCCGTCAAATCCGTTGCCACCTCATTTTGATATATGGGTCCGCCTTGATAGCTTGAGAAAAAATCGGGTCAAAAGTCGTTACATGGTATCAACTCATGGTGTCAAGCTGTTTTCCGAAAGGAAAAATATAATTAGAATATCCAAAAATTGAGAGTAAATTAACTTAAAAGTTGACAAAAATGTCAAAACTAAGGGTGGGAGTTGGTGAGCTTGGCTCTGGTGGTTAGGTCCCTTGTGGTGGAACCAGCCCACCCAGGTTCAAGTCCTAGACTTGACATGGGTGTTTGCATTTACCTGGATTTATTCCAGGATTTAACCGGCGCTATGCTTTCAGTGGTAGGTGACGTGCCCGTCAACAGCGAGGCGCCAGTGGTGACTTCGTCAACCTCAAGATATGCCGGTTCAGTCCCTCAGAGGTGCTCATAGGGGTAGGGTGTGCGTGCGTGCGTTCATAGGGGTGTTTGTACGTGCGTGTTTGTGAGCGTCTGCGTTGTACTGTGTTCTCAAAAAAAGGAAAAATATAATTAGAATATCCAAAAATTGAGAGTAAATTAACTTAAAAGTTGACAAAAATGTCAAAACTAAGGGTGGGAGTTGGTGACTTTTTCTCATATTGTATTGCTTGATTTCAGGTCAGCAGGGCAGCCCAAGGATGGAGTCTAGTAGATGCTACTGGTCCTCCTGTTTAAGGGCGAGTCGACGTCATGTTCATGGGAGCCCCCTGGGGACCGGCGGGATGGCCGGAGCCGCCTATTTAAGGTCCCGGAACACCTCATATACTCCAGTTAGTCCTGCCTAGCTAATCCTATCATCTATAGTACTTACTGATCATTCATGTGAGGTGAGTGATCAGTGTACTTCGGTAGTACTCTAGTTGTCTAGCATACCGAACCAGGACACACCATCGGTTCGATCACTAGCTAGTGATCTATGACGGGGAAGGCCATGGTAGCGGAAGCCACGGCACGGCAGGCGGTGTCGTTCGTCCTTGGCGCCGTGGCCGCGCTCACCGTCATCATGCTCGTCCAGTACCGGGCGCCTGCTGCGGGGCTCAGCCGCGCTAGGTTGGCGGGGCACTTCTCAGGCTCGAGATCATTAGACCACCACCGCCTCAACGGCACAGCAGCACGTACAGTCAATCAGGCGCCGACTGTAGGTGCAGAAGATCATCATGTTCATCAGGCTAATGCGACCTTGAAGGCCAATTCAACTCCTACTGATCATCCCGCCGCTCTAAGTCATTTTCCACGCACTGATCGCAAAGAAGAGGTTAGTTTAATCACTTCAGGTTTGTAACCAAATTTTCTGCTTTTTCCAGGAGCAAATTCAGGGTGCTGTACAACTTGCAGTACAGCGTAACTGTACCAACTGTAATTGACCAACTAGTCATGTGAATTTAACTAGTAACCAACCTTCTTTGTTGGTCTAATAAATTTTTGCGAGTCAGACAAATGCAGTTGTTAGTTAGTATATGTATCGTTAATCATATCAGACCGCGCGGCGTCTAAAAACAGTAAATGTTGATTATTCAGAGCACGCAAGAGCCGGAGGAGTTCCGAGGGCTGGCGGCCGCGGTGGCGCTGGCGGCGATGGACGACCGGAACGTGATCATCACGTGCGTGAACCAGGCCTGGGCGGCGCCGGGCTCCCTCCTGGACCTCTTCCTCGAGAGCTTCCGCGTCGGCGACGGCACGGCGCGGCTCCTCCCGCACGTGCTCGTCGTCGCCATGGACCCGGCAGCCCACGCCCGGTGCCAGGCCGTGCACCGCCACTGCTACCACTACACCATGCCGGGAGTCCACATGAACTTCACCTCGGCCAAGTTCTTCGGCTCCAAGGAGTGGCTGGAGATGGTGTGGAGCAAGCTGAGGCTCCAGCGCCGGGTGCTCGAGCTCGGCTACGGGTTCCTCTTCACCGACGTCGACATCCTATGGTTCCGCGACCCGTTCAAGCACGTGACCGCCTACGCCGACATGACCGTCTCCTCCGACGGCTACTTCGGTGACCCCGACAACCTCGGCAACTTCCCTAACACGGGGCTCTTCCACGTGAAACCCAATGTTCGCACCATCGCCATGACGAAGGTGTGGCACGAGTCCAGGGGCAGGTACCCGGGGGCGCCGAACGAGCAGCCGGTGTTCAACATGATCAAGAAGCGGCTGGTGGCGGAGCTCGGGGTCCGGCTGCGGTACCTGGACCCGGCGTACGTGGGCGGCTTCTGTAGCTACGGGAAGGATCTGGGGAAGATTGTGACCATGCACGCGAATTGTTGCGTTGGGTTGAAGAACAAAATGAGGGACCTGAGGGGGGTGCTGGATGATTGGAAGAATTATACGAAGATGCCGCACTGGGAGAAGCATAAGGCAAATTGGACCGTACCCGGCGCCTGCATCAAGTGACGATTGTCGTCAATCGCGTGCAGGCCGGCCAGTTTAAGCTTAGGAGATTGAGTTTGAGAGAGGCGTGCAGGAGCATCTCAATCTACCATTAGGTTAAGTTATTCTCATATATTCTTTATTGAAAAAAAAAGTTATACTCATATTCTGTATATGTGCCCTTCACTGTAATTATCGATGAATTATGCATACTCATGAACATAGTAAGTTATGTTAGAGCGAAGCATTAGTGCCAACATAAATTTGAAACATATGTAAATATTCTTCTCTCTTTATTTTGAATTGTGCAAGTTTTCTTTCGCTTGGAAGCTCAATCACCTCGCTTCTAAGATCGTGATTTCCTCAAGTTCATGCCAGTTGTCACTCAAGGAGGGAGCTCCAACCTCAGCGATAGGGAAAATTCTTGATTATTAATTCTAGGCTGGACCAAATCATGTCCAACAACCATTGAAATTTTGCATATCCTTCCATTCTTTAAGATAATTTGGATTTGTGAGCGAACAAATAGTTTTGTCATTCTGACAATTTGCTTATTTGATAGAACGGTTAATCGCAACAAAAGCCTTTATTCTTTCTCACATTAACAGAATCATTGCTCCCCTTCCCTATATTCCATTTAGAATCACCAGTCTGTGCTTGCTGGTAGCACACTCGATGGAGAAAATGGCCAAGTAATCCCCTTTGGTAGTGGTTGAGTAGTCAGAAATATTGTGAAAGAAAGTGAAATGTCCTATCGTCGTCTCAATTTGGGTAATACACGATGTCTTCATTTTACGTATCATTTTTGAAAACTAAAACTACAAGTGTCTGATTGATTAGAAACAACATATGCACTCACAAAAACAAAACAATAAAACTCAGTAGCTCAAGGCATATATGGGGTATTTAGATTTGACGAGGTCGTAATCATTCCTTGCGTTGTGAACTGGCCATGTCAATATGGGTGAGCTCCTATTCAACACATTTTGTATCTGCGAAGTGACTGATATCCACATTGAGTGCATAGTGGGCTGGGCCCAGCAACAACGCCGCTCCTAAGGTCTTTTTCTTTCCCAACACCGGGTCCACGACATCTACTCCATCACAACCCCACTACCCCCGCCACCTGCAGCCAGTGACACTGTTCTCCCCCCCCCCCCCCCCCGCCCAAGCCCCCACCTCCATTAGTCCTTCACCGCCCTCTAACACCCACCCCCCTTCCCCATCTCCAGCGAGACCCGTCACCACCATCCCAAACCCCAAGTCGACAAGACCCTCTCAGCATAAATGTTGTAATTGATCCTCCTCACTAAGGCATTTCCAGTGCTGCTCCCCAATAGAGAAGGAAGGCCATTTAGCCGGCCGGTAGCTTCAGCTATTGATATCAGCATGACACGACCGAAACGTATTGGAGCTCCACGTCGGTGTCCCAAGAGGGTGATGATCCAAAAGCGCCGCCATCACCGAGGCCAAAGACGGCCAAGGGTTTTCACGCAGAGTTATGTGGCGTGGGGACCACAACGACGTCCCCAAGAGGGTGATGTCACCCGCATGCATCGCTACCGTTGGCTCCGGAGCGCTAGGCTTTCGCCTGAAATGACCCCGATCACACCATGGTACCTTGGTCCGCCCGACGCCACCCAGACAAACCTCCAAGATGCGATCTGGGAGTTGCCACCGCCAAAGCATGGCACACTACTCTTCCTTGACGGCATATTCTTGGCGCTTGAGTACCAAAAAGGAAATTAATTATAGTAACATATAAGGATAAGCGTCATGAATCCCAATGAAAAAGGTTAAATTCAGGCGCCAAATAGATTTTCGCATTTAAATAGCGCCAGCGGCTGGTAGATTAGTTTTATGGGGAAGGGAAAAAAAAGCTTACTCGCCCAACACATATTTAAGCTCCTGGCGCATACTTCTGCGGCGAGGCAAAATGGAATCCCTAGATTGGCATGAAATTAAGCGTAACTGCCAGGAAGAGTAACATAGCGCCTCTTCTAAGAGTCACCTTGTACATCGAAAATACGTTGGTGAACCTGGGAGCAAGCGCACCCTATATTTAAAAAAAAATTAGTAATTCAGAAAAAGGTCAAAAAAATTCAAATCTTTTTGGGAATCAAAGATGATCATGTATTGTACTCGTATACGAAAGATTCACCATGGAATAACTTCTCTTGTTTCCTGGGTGAAAAAACGGACATGAAGGTCCTATATTAAAGTACTATTCACGCTATATTCGTCATAGATTTGTTTTTTTTTTTGCCTGAAGTCAATGTGAATCATTTCTTGGCCAAACAATTTTATACGAGTACAATACCGGATTATCTTTGATTCCCAAAAGGATTCGAATTTTTTTATACTTATTTTAAAATTACTATATTTTTTGGAGTATATAGGGTGCACCTGCACCTGAGAGCACAAAGTGCGGGTCAGTACCTTGTACAGCCCTAATAGGGAGGTATGGCTCGGTCACATACTGAGTTGCCCGGTATAATTTTGTGTGGACTCGGCAACCTTGCCACATGGCAGTTTATTTTAAAAATCGACATTCACTGTACTTTATAAAATCTAAAATCTGATGGCCCCGGATGCGTTCGCTCTGGGAAACTAAAATTCTCGCTTTCCCTCAATGTAATTGCTACTTCCTTCACTTCATACTAATTATCTCAAATATAAATAGATGTATCTTAACATATTTTAGTATATTAGATACCTCCGTCCCAAGGAATAAGGCGCACGCGTATTCCAAGGCGAACTTTGACCATAAAAATTGAGCAACAATATCTTGGTTATATTATATGTAATTAGTATCGTTGGATTCGTACTGAAAAGCACTTTCTAATTATGTTAATTTCATACAAACAATCTTTATATATTTGAAGTAATTCTTAGTCAAACAAAAAGCACGTAAAACGAGGACGCCTTATTCCTTGAATCGGAGGTAGTAATAACTAATATGAATAGGAGGGAGTAATAAAATTGAGCGTGGCTCCTGTTAAATTCGAGCGCAATCCATGGGTTTTCAAACGTTGTCAATACGTACTTCGTCTGACAGAGAAACTTGTCGACCCGCCGTCGCAGCCGTGGGACACGGGTACCTCGCTAATGGCCGAGGTAAGCAATTACACCGCTCGTATACTGACTATTCGTGATCGAGCGTGCGGAAGCTTAGCTAGAGCGATTGTTCACCTAACGATCGAGACTGATCGTGTGTTGTTAAGCGTTGGAATTAGTTAAGGGCTGGAGACGGTGGCGGTTGAATTCAGGCAATCTTCTCATGCATGAATACCCCAATATGTCCGAAATAAGATAGCTACAATTCTACTCCCGATTTCAGGTCAAGCCAGCATCTATGTACTTACTCATGCATGACAGTTGCTTCGCATAGAATCGTGATCCAGTATAAATTGTTTGTGTAAGTTGTTTGTAGCCAGACTGAAAATGGTGACCTGAAATCTTTAAGAAATACTACTTTTATTATATAATATAAGGGACGAGGAGATTTGGCACTCGAGCTCACCTGAGGCCGATATCGTGCACGATAGTTTTCTATGTGGATCCGAGCCTACTCTGACGTTGGTAGCAGATACAGTGGGCCAGAATCGTATGGCTGGACAGATACGATGGGCCTGATTGGTGACGGAGGAACGGCTGGTAGACGGCCTTCTATCTGGGCCTTCCGCACCGAATTGAATGTAATTCTAGACCTGTAGAACAGAATCTTGTGGGCCTTCCGTAACTAGTCGGTCACTAATGGTGCCCTTCCGGTTTCAGTCTTGGCATATATTATATACATTCGAACGAAATTTGATTAAATTTAAACTAAACCTAATCTAGAAGTACTTGCGGCGGTTGGAGGCGTCGTAGTACTGGTGAAAATTGTACATGTCGTCGGTGACGACCTCCTGCTTGACGCGCTCGTCGGGCTCGTCGACGGGCTCGTTCTTCACCAGGCCGCTTGGCCCTGCCTCGCCGTCGTCGGTGAGGTCCACGAGCAGCTTGCCGGAGTCGTGGATGGACATGGCGATCTCCGTCTCGGCGTCGCCCCTCCAGGCATCCTTGTCATTGAGCGATGCCAAGAACGCCGCTTGCAGCCCTAGGCAGTCCTCGGGGTTGTCGCTGCTGGCGATGAGGCGCTGCTGCCGCTCGTATTCCGCGAGCAGCGCCTCCTACGCCGCTTCCTCCGGCTCCTCCTTCAACTCCGGCTTCGGGATGAGGAGAGCGCCGCCGCGCCTCTCTTGCTGCCGCCGCGCCTCGGATTGGGCGTCGCCGGCTCCTCCTTCACGCGATTAGGGACGGTGTAGGGCGCCGAGCGGTACGACGAGGACGGCGTCGATTGGGCCGGTCCCGAGGAAGAAGAGTTCGAGGAGGACGAGTATGTGGTCCTCCTCGGCTGCCATTGCGCAATGGGAGACAGTGGCGGTGAGGGAGGCACCTCCAACCTTGGAGCGCCGTTGCGGATGCCGCGGATGACATTGTCGAGGGTGCGCCCCGGAACGCCCCAGAAAGCAGCGCGCCCGTCCCTGTTCCAGTTGTTCGGCCCACCGACGAGGCCGGTGGTGCTGCGCATCTCCACGTTGTACTTGGCTTTGAAGTACGTGGCCCACTAGTGGTCGTCGTTCTTCGCCGCCCAGGTCGGATCCGCCCGCTCCTGGGTGGTGAGTTCAGCCCGCCGAGCCCTGATGGCGTCCTTCCAGCGCTCTGTCCCTGGCGTCGGCGGCGGCGGGACGCCAATACCGTTCACGTCCGTCTTCCAACCGCCGCTGCTTGGTAGGCGCATGTCCGGCGGGACGGATATCCCGCGTGGTACAGCACCCACGCCTCCTTCATGGTTAGACTGCCGCGGCCGAAGCCGTTCGCCGCGGCGATATTGCGGGAGGACGAGGACGACATTGCTTGGAGCGACAAGGAGACGATCTGGGGGCGGCGAGGAGAAGGTTTGGGAGCGGTGAGAGATTGGGACGAACCGCAGGGCCTCTTAAATATACATCGGCGGCAGTGGGTAGTTGCACACAATAACGCCGGCGCGGACGGCCACGCGGCCATGCACGACGAGACGCGTCCCTGCGTCGCTTGGGAAAACTGAGATGCCATTAACGTCGCTTGACCAAAGGTAGGCGACGGGGTTTTAGGCTTCCGAGCCGCTGACGGGTCGAGCCCGCGTCGCTTCGCCTCGCTTTTCGGTGCGTCCGGCGTCCCCGGTGCATCCCCTGTGGGGTGGGGACGGGCTCGAGGCACCGGACACCGTATCGGACCGCGCCGGACAAAAATGGGCTTTGGCAGACGCGGCTGGAAACGTTTTTCTGTCCAATGCATCTAAATCACTTTGGGGGACGGTTTGGGGACGCGACTGGAGATGCTCTTGGTTCGCCATATAGCTCTGCAAACTAGTAGCTGTGACAGCAACTGTGGACATGGATGGTCAGGTGCAAGGTGACACTTGTCACCGCTGTATTTCGAATTTTCAATGCATGCCGTCTAGATTGCACATAAACATTGCAATCGCATGGGCTGGCACATAAACATTGCTTCGCGGTACAGTCCGTCCATGATTTCATGCACCGACTGTTAAACTGGCGACGGATTCAATTACAACGGTCGCATGGATGGGCCCGAGAAGAACTGCAGCAGCAGTGGTAGGGACAGATACGAGACGGACTACATCAATGTACCGCCAATCTCCACGGCAGTTTGCGGCTCAGATAAGGTGAGCAGATGTGCCCGAGATCAAAGATGGATTTTCCTAATATAAGCCGTTTTAGCAAACTAAAATTATTATGGAACAGAGTGATAGAATGCATGTTTAATTACGTAGTAACGACACAACAGGTAGTTGAACTACTAAATCAAATAGCGCAAAGAAATTCCTTGCCAATCAAATCAACGAACCGTACAAATCAGGGAACTCAACAGGTGGTAGATGGACCTAACACGATGAGCTAGCTAACTAGTACAGTAAGTACAGGAATGTATTATGAACTGATGATGCATGGTACTACAGTACTGGTACTTCCAGGACGTTCAGCCCACTAGCCTAGGCTAGCACTTCTAGCGGTACGTTCACAATCAAGATTCCGCGTGAATTAACCAATGAATGCAGGACAAGCCGAAGCACTGTGCCCTAAGAACCTTCCATATGCAGAGTGCAGATCGAAGAAAAGGCCAAGAATGACAGGTTGCGCATCCAGCAGCTAGCTGCAGCAAATTATAAGCGAGTAGTTGCTGTTGCACATGATGCGGCAGTAGCAGTCCGTACATACATGGCTCTCGTAATTTTCATTAGTCTAATTCGGTGTAGTTGATCGTTGTTAGTGCGTTCAGAGGGAAGCCCTGGTCGGCGCGCTACCACGTTCTGAGCAGTAAGGTCGCCACTATCGGAAGGGCTCCCGCGACGCGAAGGCGACTAGGGTTCCGCCCCGTCGCGCCGCCGCCGCCGCCAGGCCTTCCTCGCCTCCGCCCCCGACCCCCACCCCTCCTCTCCCCCGGCCCTTGCTGCCGCTCCCCACGGGCGGCAGGAGGGTGCCCAACACCTAGCGCCCCCTCGCCCCCCTCCTCCGGCCTCCCCAGCCACCGCCGTCGGCGCAGGCCGCCGGGCAAAGCCCCGTTCGGTGCCGGCGGCGGCGGAGCAGCCTTTCTCGCGCGCGTGGAGGGGAGACGCGGGGTCTCCTCGGCCGGCGGCGGTGCGCTCAGGTCGGCTTCGGCTCCGGCGGTGGAGGGTCTTCCTGGGTGGCGCCACGGCGCATCCCGGGGCGGCGCGACGTCGGGTGGCAGGGTGACGGCGACGCAACCGCTTGGTTGCGGGGCGGTGGGGTGGCTAGGGCTGGCGCCTGCCTGGCCCAGATCTGGGCCCTTCGGGGCCCATCTGGGTCCGGGCTGGCCGGGTCGTGCTCTTGCTGCTTCCGGCGGTGAGAGGAGACGGCCTGGGCTGGGTGCAGCGGTGCTGGCGGCACGTGTACTGCAGCGCGAAGACAGGAGCTTCACGAACCCCTCTGGTTCGGTCGGGCCAGGTGGGCCTGGTTTGCTCCTGTCGATGCGTCCGGCCGGTGCTCGCAGGCGGCGGTGGAGGCGGGTCCCTCCAGCTTGTCTGCCGACCTGCTGTCTCTCGTTCTCGGCTGGTCCTCCTTGATCCTCTTGGTCCCGTTTCGTTTGCCACGGTGAGACGGCGGTGGTGTCTGCAAGGCCGTGGTGGCGCGTGCTGGTGGGCGACATGTATGGTGGAGCACGACGGCGCGTCCGGGCGGGGTTGCGAGGGTCGGGAGAAATCCCTGTCGGCTTGGCTGACACCGACATGGTGACGCCCGAGGGCGCCACCCTACCTTCCTGAAGGGCGTTGGGTGAAGCCCTCCTCCCCTGCCCTGCGTGTACCGGGGGAAACCCTAGGATCCGTCCGGGCAGCAGCGTCGTCATTGTCGCATTCCTTCATGGAGGTGCTGCTTGGTACGCGGCGTTCAAGAGTGCTAGGAGCATGGTGGAAATTTCCGGAGGGCGCAACGGCTGCGAGACATCTCCGTTTTTTGTTGATCCGACCATGTCGACATTCTTTCTCTTTTCTTTCTTTTATGTTTTCTTTTGGGCGTGCTTGTGCTGATGCCCAGCAAGTTGTATCGGGTTGTTGCTATATTAATATAGCGGGGCGAAAGCCTATTTCGAGGAATTCGGTGTAGTTGAATGGATTACTGTTGCGTTGCGACATGTAGTGCTTTCAACATTGCAGGGGTAGATTACCACCATCAGGTTATGACGGTCGTGTTTTTTTGTTTGTGCCTATTTGGTTAAACCCTCCGATGATCTTGTGAAATAACTTGTAAAATAACTTGCTTTTTTCTAATCGAATGCATAACTCGGCTAACGCAGAACATAGTGTTATTATCCCCTCATGTTAGAGCCTGCCCGTCATAAGGTATCGATTGCCTTCCAAAATAATCCGCATGTGGCTTTTCTTGAGGCATTTTGCCCGATTTTTCGTTAATTAATAGGACAATTCTCTTCTCCTTAATTAATAGTAGATTGAGCAAAGCTTTTGCCTTGTATTAAACAAAAAACAGTTAAACCGAAGAGCATTTGTGATACCGGTGGACCGGCACCGGGGCCAACCCTAGCCGCCACCAAAAAGCTCCTCTCCGGTGTAGATCCTCGCCGCCGCTGTCGCCGGCCTCGTTCGCGGCGGCGACAGGCCTCAGCATAGATGGAGCTGGGATAGATCACGGCGATAACATTCAAGCGCGGCTGGGGCAGGGTGAGCACCTCCCGTCCAGCGCGTCGGCCGGGTCGGAGTCCTCTGGTCGAGGCGGTGGCGCTGATCCACTTCTCTAACGATGCACTTCGGTGCGATCTTGCGGAAGAGGTGTTGGAAATATAAGCAATTTTGCGTACAAATTAACCAAGAAAAACAGTAGATAAAAACATGGCTAGAATTAAAAGAAACAGACTAGACATGCCATCTAACAGAGAGTGTGAGAAAGCCAATTCTAGACAAAATACTAGAACTAGAAAAAGCACCATGATCTTAACTAGGAGAATGAGAAGAACATACGGGATAGGGGAAGAAGATCCGTTCACGTTGCCGGTGTTGTTGCCCATGTTGTCGTAGAGCCTGCTGATGTCCGGGAAGAAGTCCTCGTCGAGGAAGAACTCATCTGAGTAGTCCGTGATGAAGATGAAGCCAGTAGTCGCGTAGAGCGCTCCCCTAAAACCTTATCGCCGATCTCCCGTACAGGATCACAAAGGCGGGGTTTCGGAGGCCTACTGTCCTAACTCGCGGTGCACGCCGCAAGATGGGATGGGAAGACCTTGATCAGCGCAAAGCTTTGGAACCAGGAGGTTGTGGCGTATGCGTTTTCGTGTGTGTATTTTTGGAGAGGAGCGGCCTCTCTTTTGTAGGCACATAGGAGGAGGTGAACATGCAGCGTTGGAAGAGGAAACAAAGGGACAGAAAACGAACTGAACATGCATATGTATTCATTGTACAGTACAGGAAAAACGTTTCAGCTTTTGGAACCATTCAAATTCCATTCATGAGTGGCAAAAAGGAGAAAAGTCTCGGCTTGAGGTATTCCTGCAAACCGCGGCTTGTGTCATGATGAGGCGAGCGGCGGAGGAGGATGAGTGCATGTGTAGGAGTTCTCTTCTCATGCTCATACCACAAGTGGAGCAACCCCCTTATAAGGAGGTCCAACTCTCTCTAAACTAGCAAGGTGGGACTAAACTTTTGTCCGACCCCTTGCCAAGCATGAATGGGCCAATTGGGCCTTTGGGATTTTCGAGAATTTTGGATTATATTATATGGGTTGGGCCTATATTAGGCAAAATTCCAACATGCGGTGTTGTGGATCTTGGGTCCCATCCAGATCCTCCACCCTTGATCCGCCGGCCTAGTTCCGGTGGGTCTGGTAAACGGTGATGGCCGGTTGTGGGGATTGTCGTCTTGGTTTCGAATAAAGGGGGTTTGTTCATAGGATTTCTCTCACGCCATGATGAAGATCTGCTTGATGCATGTCTTCATTGATCTGGTCAAAGTTTCAAGTTACGGAAGGCTACGCTGGCGATCCCCAATGGACCGGAGGAGATTCGGTCTCACGCAATCATGCTTTTCCTGACTATTTGATTTCAGAGGAAGCGATGCGAAGCTTTGCAATCTGTTGCCATCATGGGACATGTCTTTAGTCCCATGGTGAACACAGTTGTGGAGATTGGCATATAAACCGAGATCTGAGGACTAGTAATGGTGGTTCTAGTCTTGGTGGCGATTAGGTTTTTTGCTTAGTGATCCATGATTTGAAGGAGTGTGATGCATGTAAAATGCATACATGAACTTTGTCCTTTATCATATTGAATTTCCACATATTTGCAACATATATGATGATAATACCATGTTTTACATTGATTTATGGGGATTTACAAATGATCCACTTTATCTGGTTTATAATCTGCAGAACAGGAATTCCCTGTTTGTGTATTTTTCACTTTCAGAGACCTATACGGAGTCAAATTGAGCTAAGATTTCTGGAGCGTTATTTTATCATCGGGAGAAGCACCCTGGGACCTAGAAGCATGCCTGGAGGAGCCTGGGGTCCAAAAGAGCCCAGGTGGCGCGCCCAGACTTGTAGGTCGCGCCACCTGACCTTTTTTAGCCGTCGATCGTCCAAATCGGGTGATCTTTCCGCCCACCGACGTATTTTGACCTAAAAATAACTATAAATATGACCCCCGAAGAGTTCTCGGGAGGAGAGCGCCGCAGAAGACAGAAACACAAAAACAGAGGCTGCAGCAGCGAAAATTGGAGGGGGGAAACTCCACCGGAGCCGCCGCCGGAGGGATCTCCACCTTTTCCAACGTCTTCATCATCATCACGATGATCAAGGGGGACTAGTCCACCTCTGGACTACAGGTTTATGGCAGTAGTTTGATCTATTTCTCTCATGTTCTTCATAGTTCTTAGTGCCATATGAGCTTCCCAACATGATTATGGCCATATCTATAATACCTATGTGGTGGATCCTTATTCTATGATATTGTGCTATGAGATCTGATCATATTATGTGCAAGATGTATTGATAGATGCATATTATGTACCCCATTCTTAAGTATTGGTTTTGATCCAACTATTATGCAAGAGCGTGTGTGGGGTGATGTGTGTATTAGATAGAGTAGCATGGTTTTAGTGATTGAATAGTGACAACAAATTCATGATCTATTATAGTTTTGCCTTTTCTTTTGCTACCTCGCTAGGGATAAAGTGAATGCATGTGCTATGTTCGTCACGTGACAAAAGTGATGATCTTGTTTGTTCAAGGTAGCATATTTGATATTCAAACATCATGTCAAAGTACTTATGGCTATGCTCTGTTAATTCTTAATACAAGATTGCATGAAGTTTTCCTTTTCTTGTGGAGTATAAGAGAGATGTGTTGCATCATCTCTATATTAGGACGTGATGCCCATATGAATGCGTATTTTTCACATGTTATTATTTTGCTCTTCATATCTCATTGATGAATTGTTATTGTCCACTACAACCTAAAAGAGAGAATAGTCAAGTGAACCCATGAACACCAGTCCACTTTTTATCGTAAGAAACACCTTTATATTGCTTTTATCTTACTTATTATTTGCTACATTATTTTAATCCAAAAATAGAAAATATTTACTTTATCCTATTTGTATACAAAACCCCAAAAACAATCAACCTTTTTACTGTTTTTTACTTAGTTACTTTATTTTGTCTAGTTTTACTTATTTTATTACTACTTGTGTCTTATTTACTTACATGAAACCTTGTGCTTAACAACCACACGGTGGAGTTGGGGACACAAGGCTTTATTTTACTTTGCAGGATTGCTAGAAGAAGAGAGGGAGAGATACCTCTTTGCGCAGTTCCCCGAGAGTTCGATATAACCATCGACTCACCCTTGTGGGAAAAATTGCTTCCTAGACTACACACTCTGCACTTGGAGTTCCAACGTATCAAGACCTTTTTGCTGGTGTTGTCAAGCTCCATCAAGAAGATTTTTTGGCACCATTGCCGGGGAACTGGAAGAGCATCTTACAGCCGCATCCTCATCAAGCTGTAAGTACATCAACACACAAGGTAATAGATAGACCATTTCTGGCGTCGTTGCTTTCTTCATCAACCTATTGCAAACACCTAAGCTTGGGGAGGTTGCACCGCTGTGAGCTCTCTTATCTCTTTTAGATTTTGCATTGTATTTTATTTGTCTTGTTTTTAGTCTTTGCTTTCTAGTTCTTTTTCATAAAAATTAGTATCAGCTATGCACAAACAATAAAAAAAATTAAAAGTGGCAACAGGGGGTTGCAGCCATGTTGTGAACACAAGGGTCTTTAGATACCACATTGATCCTAAGATAATGATAACTATCTACAATTCAAGAGTTGGTAATGGGAATGCTACAGCAGCTAAACTTCATGTTAAATTTTTTGATGAACTTTGTGCTAAAATTGAGACTCTCAATATAGACCCTGCAGTACTAAGACTGAAGTTGTTCCAACATTCCTTGACCGGGGCAGCTACTATATGGTATGAAAATGTGCCTCCAAAAGATAAATACTGGTTTAATTTGAGAGCTTCATTCCTGGAAAAATTTGGTGAGTGCACTCTTGAACATTTCAAGCTCATGTATGACTTTAAGCAACTAGAAAAGGAGAGTGTCCTTCAAGCTTGGAGAATACTTAAAAAATTCACATGCAATTTAGAACATGTACATGCTAAGAGTTTGGATGCTATTGAATAGTTTTTACTTTGGCCTAAACCAACATAGTAAGCGTCTTTTAGACAAAGAATCCGACATGCGCTTTATCCTTAACATGCTGATAACTGCAAGAACACATATCAGATGTAGCTAGTTTCGAAATAAGAGTATCGAACCACGAGGAGCTACTAGTAGTGATCTTAATGCCCCTTGTTGCTATTTATCTAAAATCACTTAAAGCTGTCTCAAATCTCAAGCGAAGGTTTTAATTTAAATGGGTTTTAAAGGGTGCTTTTGTAGAGTAAATAACTGAAATTTAAGAATGAAAATACAACTAAAGATTACGTTTGAACTGCAATAATACTAAAAATATTCTCGGGGGTTGTTGGTTCCACCTCTAGTATTAACTAAGAACACAAACTAGATAATTCATATCTTAGCCCTCGTTGTATGTGGGAAGGGCTCGAAGCTGGACTATGTATCTCATAACATATCCCTGAATAACCACCGCAATGACCTTCGACAAGCCACCTATTGATCCATCACAATTAAGGGATTACCCCGTGGTTATTTGTTAAGCATTGTGAGTCCCTTCTTATCCCCTTATCCCGTACAATAATGCACCACACAATGTATGTCACTTCCCGCCGTATACACTATCAAACTTCCGAAGGTAGTTCCCTCCTGTGACCCTTAGGCAAATGTTACATGGTCGACTTCATGCAACAACACAAGAGAAAACTAACATACAATCATAGTGCAAAGCTATAGATTATCTTCATTCATATTATAATACTACTAGGGTTTCTCCATCTCCCCCAAGAACGGAGTGGACTACTCACACATGGAGACAATCAAGAACATCATCATAATCTTGCGAATGGAATAGGAATTGATGTGGGCATTACCCTTCGGGTACCCGACATTAGTCTACCTCCCTTGGCCCAACTAGAGGCCCATGAAGATTGTCCAAGACCAAGGTGGGCCCGTACGTCGGTTGCAACTGAGGAAACCTACCAGAAGATGAATTCTTGATGAATAAGGCAAGAAGATGTCAAAAAAGGAAAGATTAGATTAGATCTCATTGTAACCTAGTCGAGTTTGGACAGGACTCTCGGGACCTGGCCTGCTATATACGGCCAGGAGAGGGCCTGCCGAACACCCGAACAACAACACACAAAACCATCGCAACTTAGCATACACAAACCCTAGAATCCTTGCCTCCCGATGAGATCACCATAGTAGTCTATCGGCTACCCCATTGTAACCTATTTTACTCGATAAATCAAGATCAGACAAACAGGAAGTAAGGGTTTTACCTCATCGAGGGCCCCGAACCTGGGTAAATCTCTCTCCCTGTTCATTTGGTATCCGATGTCTCGTGTTAGCCTGCAGGATTCCGTCAACCCTAAGCCCCTCATGGTGGGCATTGCCGAGGAGCTCCCTCGTCAATTGGCGCCGTCTGTGGGAAACCTGCTGGTACAAGGCACTTCATCGGCTATTCCGATCGAGTCGGCTACATCTTCGCCGGCATCACCGCCATCATTGGCTCCATCATCGCCGAACTCGGGGAACTCGATTCGTTTCGGGTCCTTCGAGTTCACTCCGCACGCCGACGCGTCGCATTCGGCCTTCTCAGACCTGCACGGTGGGATGGACATGGCGTTCGGGAGCGTCCACTTCCGCATCGACTCTGGTGGCGTTCTTCGGCACCCGGGTCCGATCGCTTATGGCACGGCGAAAACTATGACTTCATCGACAACTACGTCAACTGCTTCATCGCCAGCCTCAGTCGATCTATCGGCTGCCCCATCGGTGTCGATTCTGGCGTCTCCATCATCATCACCATCACACCGTACCATGTTTGCCATATCTGTCGGGTCTGATGAATCCAGATCATCGGATCCGACATCGTATTACTGCCTCGACTGTGACACCAGGCACGGACTCGGGTCGGATGCTTCTCCCTTCATCTCACCACAAGAAAACCTTCCAACAATGACATTTTGGTAGTGACGTTGCTGGAAAACGTCATGAGCCGTTGGAGGGGGGCAAAAACCTAAAAAATAATGACGTTCTGGTGAAAAACTTCGTTACGTGTTTAATCGAAAACGTCATTAGCAGGCCAAAGAATCTAGCCAATCAGAAGACAGAAAACAACCTACCAAGGATCAGCCCTAGACTTCAATCTCAGCCGTACAAAGCAATGATCCAACGCACCGAACATGGACCGAAATTCCCGCGCGGAATTTTCCCATTGGCACCTAAAGATTTCGGGCCGACCACGCGCGCGACCGAGCCAGCAAAACCGACCCAGCCCGCCCCGCTGGCCAAACCCTACCTCCCACAGATCTCATCGCCACGCTGAAGAAACCCTACCTCCCTCCTCCCCGCCGTCACCCTCTCCCCTTGGCCTGGCTGCCTCATCTCCGACGAGGTCTGGACCAGAACGGGCGCGTCCAAGCAATTTCACCCATCGGCCGAACCCAACCCTAACCCTCACTCCTCAGTCCCCACCCAACCCCGAGCGCCGCCTCCTTCCATCTCACTTCATCCCCGCCGGCCGCCGTCAACCTCTCCCCTTGACGCACAGCTCCGCCTCACCTCCGACGAGGTCCGGACCAGGAAGCCAAAGAATGGGTGCGTCCAAGCCCACTGCAAGGCGGCCAAGCTCCCTGCAAGGCGGGCCGGCAAGGCCGCCCCCCATCCCCGGCGACCGGTGTCTTCACCATCCATCGGCTGGGCCTCCAGATCCGGCGACCGCGGCCGCTATCAGCCGCCTGCTCACACGCATCGGAGCTGGGGATGAAGGCGACGGTGGCCCCCGTCGCGGTTCCGCCGGGTCGGCGCCTACCGCATCAGTGCCAAGCCACGATAGAAGGGGAGCCACCAGGAGGACGCCGTCAACCTCGTCAAGTTCGCTCGCCGCTTCCCCACGACCTAGGTCAGGCTCTCCTCCTATCACCTTCACTTCCTTATCTGCTACAAAAAATGCATCGGTGGACTGCTCATTCAGTTTCTGCTCTGTGGTGTGTTGAGACAGGGCTCTGCTGATGTCTGCTGCCACCTACCGGAGCTGCTGCCAGCGGCCACCTTTCTGAGCAACTAGCTGTCGCAGACCACCTCCCCAACAAGCTGCTGCTGCTGGTGAGCCCCTCTTCTCCATGTAATTTCTGTTTTGCACAACCAAAATTTCCCTTTTTGATCTTGTATTGGTAGGCAGTATAGGGATCTTGCATGTATGGATGATGCCAACATGTTTGAGTCAACCAAAAATGGTTGTGATGCATATGCGGTACTGAGGCTCTTGCATACTTTTTTCAGGTAGGCGCTGTGTCGGAGGGGAACCAGGAGGAGACAGCATTGTGTTGTGGCCAACACCATTGGCAACATCATGTCAGGCATGCAGTATGGAGCTTCCATTTGTTATTCTACAATTGATGCATGAGTTTGTTCTACGTAGATTAAATGCATGACTTGGTTCAGATTGGTTGTACACGAATTTGCCATGTTCCCTAGCATTGCTTCTTGTTCATGGACAGCAAGTTGTCCTTATGCGAAGATCGAGATATATCTGGTGCATATCATCACCCTGTTATATTGCAGTCTTTTGCGAAGTATCTACATTTGGTTTGCTGATCATGGTCTGCATATCATCGCCCTATTAAATAAATTAGTAGTGTCTTTGTATTCAAGTTGCAGGACAAGAGGTAGAGCTCCAGGAAGCTGTTAGTTTACAATGATTTAAGTTATCTCTGTTTTGCTGTTACGAATTATCCAGCCTGTGGAAGTATGAATTGCTGCTTGTTTCTCAGTCTACTTGTACAGTATCAAATTGCAGTTTGTTGGAAATGTACAGACTTGGTCTGCTCCTGTTTGTTTCAATTGGGCCTGGTCTCTAGTTGTTTGTTCTATATGCGGTATGCACCATCTTGAAAGATTATGCGTTATTTCATTTCAGGTGAAGGAGGAGGAGGATGAAGACCGAGAATGACCTGCTAGATTCTTCTACTTTGTGCATTTGGGCAACCCGCTTGAAAAGGTGGAGTTCTGTAATCAATTTTGTTACTATTTGCTTCAATTAGTGGCTCTTAGATGGTAGAGAGCATGTTACAGGAATTATGAAATATGCTAAAATGGAATATGGTTCCTGGCCTGGGGCGGTGGATATGGTTCGTGTTTTGAAATGCTTAGTGCTACTGCTGTTATACTGCCCTTTATTACTGTGCTCTTGAAACTTGCATGCCTAATAAGCTCGTGGTACTCATTCACATGCCATGCTCATTCAGTTAGCGAAACTGATAAAAAAATGATGGGGCGTTGATAGACTGGTAGCTTTAATAGGTTATTGTACCCCACTCTGTGCCAGTGCTACTTAAATCATGAATAATCATGGACATGTGCCAAACTATCAACTTATTACTGAAGCTTACTGGGATCTTCTTAAGTTACTTGACATATGCCTTTTTGGTACTTATTCTGGACACACACAGCGAAAATTACACATCTGACCACTCCTATGTACACGTAGCAGTAGTGCAATAGTTAGTTTGATGCACTAGATGAATTAGCTAAGTATTATTATTCACTTGAATTGGCTGAGCATGGTATATATATAGGCTTGTGATGTGAAGTTACTGAGCTGTGTTTGGCTCTCAGTGAGATTGATTGTAAAAATTTATGAACTTTGTATATCTACTGCTGCAGGGCACTTTGTATGTGTTTGCTAATGTCTAGTAATGGTGGTTATACACCATATATATATAATAATGCTCATCTTGTTCTTCTACTAACCTGATAGAGTTTGCTGTGCATGTTGTAGGATGAGCTGCCGCGGAACAACCTGGAGCTGGAGAACCTGAAGACAACTCGTGCAACATCATTGTCGATGCATGCTGGAGAACCTGAAGACAACTCTAATGAAATTTTATGTTTATATTGTAATAACGAGCATGACTGAGTCTTATTGCTCCAAGTCACCGTGACGAAAGTTTTATGTTCATACTAATAACGAGCTTGACTGGTTTTTGTTGCTGAAATGTAATTGACTGATTTGCTAAGTGGTGTTGGATAGAATTCAAATTGCTGTAAGTGGAAAACGGATTAAATAATCGAAACTAAAAAGAGTAAGGCTCCAAATGAACTCAAATCTGAACGTTTGCAGGCCCAAATGAAATGAGTAAGCAGGCTGGCCAAAATGTTGGGCTTGGCCCATGTAGTCGTCTAGAATTATCATAAGAAAAAAATAAGCATGCTGAATTATTGGGCTCGGCCCATGCAGACCATCGATTTGGACCGGGCTGATTTCGAATTAAGACGTTTTGGTTTCGTCACAATTTTGCCACGTAGGACTAGCCACGTAGGATCTGACGTGGCCTGGTTGGATCATCCATGACGTTTGTAAAACATCGTAGGCTGTATGACGTTTTTAGAACGTCATAATCGTTTATGACGTTCCAGGGAAAACGTCGTTGTTGATCATTACTGACGCTCATCTTTTGACGTTCTCAAAAAACGTCAAAAGAGGTCAAAACATCGTCATAAACGATCCACTGTGACGTTTCAGTGACATTTTTGAAACGTCATGTTTTGACAGATTCCTTGTAGTGTCTGTAGCATCGACAGGGAAAGCATCATCAAGCACAACCTCTCTCTAGCCAGGACTCGACCCTTTCGGTACCATGTTTGTGTTGGTAACATTTTGCATGTAGAGAACGATCATCGTCAGGACGGAGAAGCTACTGATAGCGCCACCATTGAAGTCTCCCAAACGGAGTGGGATACAGCGCAAAGATACGCTCGTCTAGTCAGAGAGCAATCAGAGCTCAACCGACGATGACTGGCGGCTGATCTGTCAAAATCTATCACCAAACTGATGGAAACCACCAACAGCTGGGCTAATGGCGAGGATCGCGCAAGAAAATCACGCCCACCTAACAACAACACACGAAACCATCGCAACTTAGCATACACAAACCCTAGAATCCTTGTCTCCCGGCGAGATCACCATAGTAGTCTATCGGCTACCCCATTGTAACCTATTTTACTCGATAAATCAAGATCAGACAAGCAGGAAGTAAGGGTTTTACCTCATCGAGGGCCCCGAACCTAGGTAAATCTCTCTCCCTGTTCGTTTGGTATCTGATATCTCGTGTTAGCCTGCAGGATTCCGTCAACCCTAAGCCCCTCATGGTGGGCATTGCCGAGGAGCTCCCTCGTCAGGAATAACGGTGTGAATTCAAGTACAAACCCACAATGACAATGGAGATTACAATCTAATGAGATGGAGGGAATGGGGATGATGATTTCGTTGTGGATGATGATGAGGGAGATGATGCCTTGTCCTCCAATGATCCGGGTAGCAGCTTCGATGAGGCCCCTTCTTGATCTTCCTTCAGATCTCTTCTGGGACGGTGTTCTGGTGTTTATGGTCGCGTACGTGGTTGGATCTCAGATACGTCTGCGGGAGGTGAAAGTATTTGATGAGGCGGTGCTTCTGGCGGGTGGTACAGGTGGACGGTACAGGCGGGCCTTGCCCGTACCGATGACCGTTAAAGTTACTGGAAGTTGTCCTCGTATTGTCCTTTCGCCCAGGTGCATAATTAAGTGCTAAAATGATTTCTATCACGTCAAAATGCCAGAAAATGACAGTTTTCATTGATATTTCATCATTGATTTATTATTTCAAGATCCTGTGTAGACAAGCATAAAAGGGCGCGGTAGCGCGGTGAAATACAAAAATCCTACTACTACTCAACGAAAACTTAATAAAATAATGATATAAAAACATGCTAAAAATGCACTCATCACAAGCCTTATGATGCCTTTATGATATTGGATGGAATGATGGTAGAAGATAATATATATAAGAGTATAAAAATGCTGGAATTAAAAATATGTATGTCAAGGAAGAATATGAAATAGAGGAGAACGAAGGAGAAGAGAATATTATTATACCTACTGAAGAAGACAAAAACACTACTTTAAATGCTATGGATGAAAAAGAAACACATATGCTTGCTAATGATAAAAAATAGAAGAAGTGAAAATGCTTAGTGAAGTAAGGGGAACCACTATTAGATCTTGATAAATGTAGCTTGCATGAATTGATTGCTATTCTTGGGAAATTCTCTAAAGATCCTACTATTAATGTCAATCAAGCTGGTTTTGGTTCTTATATTGTTAACTATGTCATTAAAGAAAAGATACAAAGATACAACAATGAGGCTATGATACCACCTAAGCTTGGGGATGCTTGGATCCCCAAGATTTTAATTTCTATTGACAAAGAAACACACCATGCTATTCTAGATTTAGGATCTAGTGTTTCTGTCATATCTAAAGAGCTATTTGATTTGGTTAATCTTAAAAATATGGAAAAATACTCTGTTGATTTATTACTTGCTGATGATTCAACCAAAAAAGTATTAGGAAGAGTTAATGATGTTATGGTTGAATTGCATATGGCATATGTGCCTATTGATTTTATTATTATGGACATGGGTACCAATACCTCTAGTCCTATAATCCTTGGGAGACCTTTTTTTGAGAATAACAGGAGCTATCATTGATTAGCAATGTATGGAGCACTTTCCAAGGAAGAAGGAGGTAGCATCATTTAAGCTACCCCATAATTTCCATACCACTTGATTCAAGTAAGTAAGCCTAGCTATATGGCTATAAAGAAAGCGCTTTACGGGAGGCAACCAGAGATGTTTTTATATTTGGTTTTTATTCTACATGCTTGCTGTAGCATGTTAGTTTTCTTGTAGTTTAGGGATTTCTATTTTCGTGCCATCAGGTCCTTAGTTGTGCTCAGTTTTCCCCAGTCGCTTAGTTTTTCCTCAGTTTTGCCCAAGCCCTTGTCTGAAACCCTCACAAGTGCTGGAACGGCCGGTTGCCCGACGGGTCAACAACTTTGACCGTTATACTAGTGGGGCCACGTAGAGCCCGTAAAGACACGTCAGACCATCCATCTTTGTTTGACCGGAAGCATCGCCGTATCCCTGACCAAAACGCGGACGAGTGGGGCTTCGGTATATCGAATGACAAGTGGGGCCATGACGCTGATTCAAGGGGCAGTACACGGGTAGGATTAGATTTTTAAACGGAGCTCTACAGCGATGGCACGGAGGAGGTGGCCTGCGGGGTGCCGAGATGAGATCGACGTCCACAAAGAACTGCATGAGGCGAGACCAGACGCATTAGATAGATATGAACTAGACGCGTTTAACCATGCAAAGAAGAGAAAAAATGGTCGAGGACATCGACGACTGCCTCAACACTTTGACTAACGGTGTGCTGTTGACGCGGCAGGGATTGTAACGGCGCCAGAAAGTAGCTTCCTTGTGACGGTAAAGCACACGTCCGTTGGGAACCCCAAGAGGAAGGTGTGATGCGTACAGCAGCAAGTTTTCCCTCAGTAAGAAACCAAGGTTTATCGAACCAGTAGGAGATGAAGGCCACGTGAAGGTTGTTGGTGAAGGAGTGTAGTGCGGCGCAACACCAGGGATTCCGGCGCCAACGTGGAACCTGTACAACACAATCAAGATACTTTGCCCCAACTTAACAGTGAGGTTGTCAATCTCACCGGCTTGCTGTAAACAAAGGATTAAACGTATGGTGTGGAGAATGATGGTTGTTTGCAAAGAACAGCAGAGAACAATGATTGCAGTAGGTTGTATTTCAGATGTAAAAGAATGGACCGGGGTCCACAGTTCACTAGTGGTGTCTCTCCAATAAGATAAATAACATGTTGGGTGAACAAATTACAGTTGGGCAATTGACAAATAGAGAGGGCATAACAATGCACATACATATCATGATGACTAATATGAGATTTACTTAGGGCATTACGACAAAGAACATAGACCGCTATCCAGCATGCATCTATGCCTAAAAGTCCACCTTCGGGTTAGCATCCGCACCCCTTCCAGTATTAAGTTGCAAACAACAGACAATTGCATTAAGTACTGTGCGTAATGTAAACAATACAAATATCCTTAGACAAAGCATTGATGTTTTATCCCTAGTGGCAACAGCACATCCATAACCTTAGAACTTTCTGTCACTGTCCCAGATTCAATGGAGGCATGAACCCACTATCTAGCATAAATACCCCCTCTTGAAGTTACAAGTATCAACTTGGCCAGAGCCTCTACTAGAAACGGAGAGCATGCAAGATCATAAACAACACATATATGATAGATCAATAATCAACTTGACATAGTATTCCATATTCATCGGATCCCACCAAACACAACATGTAGCATTACAAATAGATGATCTTGATCATGATAGGCAGCTCACAAGATCTAAACATGATAGCACAAGAGGAGAAGACAACCATCTAGCTACTGCTATGGACCCATAGTCCAAGGATGAACTACTCACGCATCAGTCCGGAGGCGGGCATGATGATGTAGAGTCCTCCGGTGATGATCCCCCTCTCCGGCAGGGTGCCGGAGGCGATCTCCTGAATCCCCTGAGATGGGATTGGCGGCGACGGCGTCACAGTATGTTTTCTCGTATCGTGGCTCTCGGTACTAGGGTTTTCGCGACGGAGAGTTTAAGTAGGCGAAGGGGCAGAGTCGGGAGGCGCCCGAGTGGCCCACCCCATAGGGCGGCGCGCCCCCCTCTTGGCCGCGCCGCCAGGTGGGGTGGCCACCTCGTGGCCCCTCTCCGTCTCTCCTTCGGTCTTCTGGAAGGCTCCGTGGAAAATAAGACCGTGGGCTTTTGTTTCGTCCAACTCCGAGAATATTTCCTGTGTAGGATTTCTGAAACCAAAAACAGCAGAAAACAGGAACTGGCACTTCGGCATCTTGTTAATAGGTTAGTGCCGGAAAATGCATAAAAATGATATAAAGTGTATATAAAACATGTGAGTATTGTCATAAAACTAGCATGGAACATAAGAAATTATAGATACGTTTGAGACGTATCAAGCATCCCCAAGCTTAGTTCCTACTCGCCCTCGAGTAGGTAAACGATAACAAGGATAATTTCTGAAGTGACATGCTACTATCATAATCTTGATCAATACTATTGTAAATCATATGAGATGAATGAAGTGATTCAAAGCAATGGTAAAGATAATGACTAAACAACTGAATCATATAGCAAAAACTTTTCATGAATAGTACTTTCAAGACAAGCATCAATAAGTCTTGCATAAGAGTTAACTCATAAAGCAATAAATTCTTAATAGAAGGTTTTGAAGCAACACAAAGGAAGATATAAGTTTCAGCAGTTGCTTTCAACTTTAACATGTATATCTCATGGATAATTGTCAACACAAAGTAATATGATGAGTGCAAATAAGCAAGTATGTAGGAATCAATGCACACAGTTGACACAAATGTTTGCTTCTAAGATGGAAAGAAGTAGGTAGACTGACTCAACATAAAGTAAAAGAAAGGCCCTTCGCAGAGGGAAGCAGGGATTACTCATGTGCTAGAGCTTTTATTTTGAAAACATGGAAACAATTTTGTCAACGGTAGTAATAATTCATATGTGTTATGCATAAAACCTCCTATAAGTTGCAAGCCTCATGCATCGAATACCAATAGTGCTCGCACCTTATCCTAATTAGCTTGGATTTCCATGGATTATCATTGCATTACATATGTTTCAACCAAGTGTCACAAAGGGGTACCTCTATGTCACCTGTACAAAGGTCCAAGGAGATAGATCGCATTTGATTTCTCATTTTTGATAAATCTCAACTTGAGGACATCCATACCGGGACAACATAGAAAACAGATAATGGACTTCTCTTTAATGCATAAGCATTCAACAACAGATAATATTCTCATAAGAGATTGAGGATTAGTGTCCAAACTGAAACTTCCACCATGATACATGGCTTTGGTTAGCGGCCCAATGTTCTTCTCTAGCAATATGCATACTCAAACCATTCAACTCATGGCAAATCACCCTTACTTCAGACAAGACGAACATGCATAGCAACTCACATGATATTCAACAAAAGAACAGTTGATGGCGTCCCCAGAAACATGGTTACCGCTCAACAAGCAACTTATTAAGAAATAAGATACATAAGCGACATATTCTTTACCACAATAGTTTTTAAGCTACTTTCCCATGAGCTATATATTGCAAAGACAAAGAATGAAATTTTTAAAGGTAGCACGCAAGCAATTTACTTGGAATGGCAGAGAAATACCACATAGTAGGTAGTTATGGTGGACACAAATGGCATAAGTTTTGGCTCAAGGTTTTGGATGCACGAGAAGCATTCCCTCTCAGTACAAGGCTTTGGCTAGCAAGGTTGTTTGAAGCAAACACAAGTATGAACCGGTACAGCAAAACTTACATAAGAACATATTGCAAGCATTATAAGACTCTACACTGTCTTCCTTGTTGTTCAAACACCTTTACCAGAAAATATCTAGACTTTAGAGAGACCAATCATGCAAACCAAATTTCAACAAGCTCTACAGTAATTCTCCACTAATAGGTTCAAACTACATGATGCAAGAGCTTAAACATGATCTATTTGAGAGCTCAAAACAATTGCCAAGTATCAAATTATTCAAGACCATATACCAATTACCACATGAAGCATTTTCTGTTTCCAACCAAATAGCAATAAACGAAGCAGTTTTCAACCTTCGCCATGAACATTAAGAGTAAAGCTAAGAACACCAGTGTTCATATGAAACAGCGGAGCGTGTCTTTCTCCCACACAAGGAATGCTAGGATCCGAATTTATTTAAACAAAAACAAAAATAAAAGCACACAGACGCTCCAAGTAAAGGACATAAGATGTGACCGAATAAAAATATAGTTTCACTAGAGGTGACCTGATAAGTGGTTGATGAAGAAGGGGATGCCTTGGGCATCCTCAAGCTTAGATGCTTGAGTCTTCTTGAAATATACAGGGATGAACCACGGGGGCATCCCCAAGCTTAGACTTTTCACTCTTCTTGATCATATTATATCATCCTCCTCTCTTGATCCTTGAAAACTTCCTTCACACCAAACTCAAAACAATCTCATTAGAGGGTTAGTGCATAATCAAAAATTCACATGTTCAGCGAGGACACAATCATTTCCAACACTTCTGGACATTACCCAAAGCTACTGAAAGTTAATGGAGCAAAGAAATCCACTCAACACAGTAAAAGAGGCAATGTGAAATAAAAGGCAGAATCTGTCAAAACAGAACAGTCCGTAAAGACGAATTTTTTCGAGGCACTTAATATGCTCAGATGAAGAAGCTCAAATTGAATGAAAGTTGCGTACATATCTGAGGATTACTCGCGAATTTTTTCAGAATTTTTAGATTCTCCTACAGAGAGAACAGCTCAAATTCGTGACAGCTAAAAATCTGTTTCTGCGCAGAAATCCAAATCTAGTATCAACTCTCTATCAAAGACTTTACTTGGCACAACAATGCAATAAAGTAAAGATAAGGAGAGGTTGCTACAGTAGTAACAACTTCCAAGACACAAATATAAAACAAAAATTGCAGAAATAAAATAATGGGTTGTCTTCCATAAGCGCTTTTCTTTAACGCCTTTCAGCTAGGCGCAGAAAGTGTAAATCAAGTAACATCAAGAGAAGAAGCATCAACATCATGATTTTCCTTAAAAACACAACTTGTCACAATAGGTATCTTAGATGCTCCATTATCTAAATTTCCCATAGTGGTACTAAGGGCTTTATCAATTTTAGGCTTATAATAGTTCTTTGGCTTAGGCACCTTAGAGACATACATGAACTTTTGCTCCTTACCCACATAAGCTTTCTCCCTAAACTTAAGAGAAGAAAAAGTTGAACCCAAGGTTCCCATAGCTTCTTCAAGTTCACCAATCCTATGGGTTTGATTATCATGGATAGCACAAGTTTCTAAGACAGCAATTCTTTCATTAATTCCTCCTAGAGATTTATCAAGTTTATCAGTGTTATCAAGTAATATTCCCAATTTAGTCTCAATACTTGGAAGATTTTTCTCTATGGCCTCCAACTTTTTCATGACATCTTCAAGAGAGATTTCAATTTTAGCTTCATTAACAGGTGGTATTCCAACTAGACTCTCAATAATGCAACTAGCTTCTAAAGCAGGAGTGCCTAGGAAATTACCTCCCGCGAGAGTATCAAGAACATACCTATTCCAGCTAGAGATACCAACATAAAAGTTCCTAAGGAGGATAATAGTGGAGTGTTTCTTAGTGCACCTATGATGAGCATCACTAATTCTATACCAATCATCTTTAAAACTTTCTCCCCCTTGTTGCTTAAATGAACGAACTTCAACTTCAGGATTACTCATATTAGCAATAAAAATAAACTAAGCAAAACCGAATTAAGTAAAGTAAAACAAGTAACTAATTTTTTTGTGTTTTTGATATAAAGGAAGCAAACAAGACAGAAAA
Source organism: Lolium perenne (assembly GCF_019359855.2). Lineage (NCBI taxonomy): Eukaryota > Viridiplantae > Streptophyta > Magnoliopsida > Poales > Poaceae > Lolium > Lolium perenne. Next base: position 12,189,387 of record NC_067247.2, on the reverse strand, counting down.
TAAAATAAAGTAAAGCAAGACAATAAACAAAGTAAAGAGATTGGATGTGAGAGACTCCCCTTGCAGCGTGTCTTGATCTCCCCGGCAACGGCGTCAGAAAAGTAGCTGCTAGCGTGCGACAGGGATTGCAACGGCGCCAGAAAGTAGCTTCCTTGTGACGGTAAAGCACTCGTCCGTTGGGAACCCCAAGAGGAAGGTGTGATGCGTACAGCAGCAAGTTTTCCCTCAGTAAGAAACCAAGGTTTATCGAACCAGTAGGAGATGAAGGCCACGTGAAGGTTGTTGGTGGAGGAGTGTAGTGCGGCGCAACACCAGGGATTCCGGCGCCAACGTGGAACCTGCACAACACAATCAAAATACTTTGCCCCAACTTAATAGTGAGGTTGTCAATCTCACCGGCTTGCTGTAAACAAAGGATTAAATGTATGGTGTGGAGAATGATGTTTGTTTGCAAAGAACAACAGAGAACAATAATTGCAGTAGGTTGTATTTCAGATGTAAAAGAATGGACCGGGGTCCACAGTTCACTAGTGGTGTCTCTCCAATAAGATAAATAGCATGTTGGGTGAACAAATTACAGTTGGGCAATTGACAAATAGAGAGGGCATAACAATGCACATACATATCATGATGACTAATATGAGATTTACTTAGGGCATTACGATAAAGAACATAGACCGCTATCTAGCATGCATCTATGCCTAAAAAGTCCACCTTCGGGTTAGCATCCGCACCCCTTCCAGTATTAAGTTGCAAACAACAAACAATTGCATTAAGTACTGTGCGTAATGTAAACAATACAAATATCCTTAGACAAAGCATTGTTGTTTTATCCCTAGTGGCAACAGCACATCCATAACCTTAGAACTTTCTGTCACTGTCCCAGATTCAATGGAGGCATGAACCCACTATCGAGCATAAATACTCCCTCTTGGAGTTACAAGTATCAACTTGGCCAGAGCCTCTACTAGCAACGGAGAGCATGCAAGATCATAAACAACACATATATGATAGATCGATAATCAACTTGACATAGTATTCCATATTCATCGGATCCCACCAAACACAACATGTAGCATTACAAATAGATGATCTTGATCATGATAGGCAGCTCACAAGATCTAAACATGATAGCACAAGAGGAGAAGACAACCATCTAGCTACTGCTATGGACCCATAGTCCAAGGATGAACTACTCACGCATCAGTCCGGAGGCGGGCATGGTGGTGTAGAGCCCTCCGGTGATGATTCCCCTCTCCGGCAGGGTGCCGGAGGCGATCTTCAGAATCCCCCAAGATGGGATTGACGGCGGCGGCGTCTCCGTAACTTTTCTCGTATCGTGGCTCTCGGTAGTAGGGTTTTCGCGACGGAGAGTTTAAGTAGGCGAAGGGGCAGAGTCGGGAGGCGCCCGAGGGGCCCACCCCATAGGGCGGCGCGCCCAGGGGTGGGGCCGCGCCCCCCTAGGGTGTGGCCACCTCGTCGCCCCTCTTCGTCTCCTCTTCGGACTTCTGGAAGGCTCCGTGGAAAATAAGACCGTGGGCTTTTGTTTCGTCCAATTCCGAGAATATTTCCTGTGTAGGATTTCTGAAACCAAAAAGCAGAAACAGAGGCGGCGCTTCGGCATCTTGTTAATAGGTTAGTGCCGGAAAATGCATCAAAATGATATAAAGTGTATATAAAACATGTGAGTATTGTCATAAAACTAGCATGGAACATAAGAAATTATAGATACGTTTGAGACGTATCAGACGGCGTCACAGTATGTTTTCTCGTATCGTGGCTCTCGGTACTAGGGTTTTCGCGACGGAGAGTTTAAGTAGGCGAATCCGTGTGGAATTGATGCTAGGCGAAATCGACATGCGTCGCCATCACGCTACTAACCAAAAAGTTGGCTCCCTAACACTACAGGAATGGACGCATACGCCGACGGCCAGCTGCCCTCGGCGTAGCCACACCTGGCCCTCGGCGTAGGCTACGCCGACGGTAGCCCTCGGCGTATGGCGTCGGCGTCTACCTCCCTCGGCATAGACAATATTGCCGTCGGCGTAGCCCGGCCCTCGGCGTAGCACGGCAAAACCGTCGGCATACAAATTTTAAAAATTCAAATTTCCTTTTTCCAAAAATAATTCAAAAAAAAATTCGAAAAAAAAATAGTTTTTTTTATATGCCGACGGCAAAGCTCTCGGCATAGAGTTTTAAAATTTTTCAAATTTTAATTTTTTTACACCATTTTTTTTCTTTTTTTTACTTGTTTATCTTTCACCCATACACTTTTAACTCTAAGTACACTTAATCTTAGGTCAAATTATAATCATGGTTAAACTTCCCAGTCGGTCATCCATCCTCACACTACTCCAATCTCAGCACGCTTAACTTCTTGGTTCCATTCGGATGAGCTTCCCTTAAAGAATTGACACCTTGCTGATAATAATAGCCTATCAACCCTATTAACTCTTGGACCGTGATGTCACAACTTTTTATTTTTGAATTCCAAACAATTACTTAAGTAAACAATAATGAATATATAAGTAACAATGAATAATAATATTGAATTCAAATAACAATAAAATGATTTTATTTTTTGGTTTTTTTCTATTTAATATGGAATAATTAATATCTTTAAATCAAAAAAGCAAAATTCCACAAATAATATGTCTAAATCGATCAGAAAAATGAGAGGAATCTAAATATAACATCCATATCATCATTTGAACCTAAAAATTAGAGGAATCTAAATATGACATCCAGTTTGCCATCTGGCCAAAACGGCCCCCTCGGGAGATGCGAAATGGCCGTACCGCTGGAGCACGACCGTCGCACACCTCTCGGGAAGCAGGGGCAGCGAGCCCGATAATAAGATGTCATGTCCCCACCTATTCCGAAGGGAAGGGGAGGTACTGGAGCAGCTGCCGTCAACATCATGTAGGCGAAGGAAGGTAATGCGGAGGCTGCCGCCACTAGAACGCGAAGGGAAGAAGAAACAATGATCAATGTCTCAGCACAGGCTGGAGATAAAAGAGTAGAGAACTGAATCGCCCGAGCCGAGCCCATACACATTTTCTTGGACTGATTGAGCCCGATTAATCCCAAGAGGCCTAGGTCTATTTCTGGAGCAGAGGCCCGGAAACATTGGAGTTGGACCGACCAGCAATGCGTGGGATACGAGCGTAAAATTCCTCTCACGCGTTTCCGGGATGACCGAGTAAATCTGGTACGTGTGTTCGGTCGATGGAACGGCTGACATTCTAAAAGCGCTGAGAAAGAGTCTAGGTGGTTCAATTTTACTGTTAACTAATATATCTCTCCTCTTGCTAATTTTACTGACCACCCTAAGGTTCCATAGTGGATCGAGGACATCCCTTTTGGTGGGAATTCTCGAGGAGAATACGGTGGCCTTCGCGCATTTGGAGTGACTTGTCCTCCACAACGCTCCAACGGAGAGTAGCACTCGCAAGAGTGTGAACTTCGGGATACATCGTTGTCTCCGCGTCACTTCAGTTATTCCTATACCCAAACTCTTTACTTATGCACTTTACATTGTGATAGCCTTCGTGCTTGAAGTTATATATCTTGCTATCACATAGTTACTTGTATTGCTTAGCATAAGTCGTTGGTGCACATAGGTGAACCCTAGTTATATAGGTTTTGTGCTTGACAAGTTAAACACTAGTTTTATTCTGCATTTGTTAAGCCATATTCGTAAAAGTTTTAAACCGCCTATTCACCCCCCCCCCCTCTAGGCGGCATCCGTGTCCTTTAAATTATTATCAGAGCCCGGTCTCTCATTTTAGGCTTCACTGCCTTGAGAGTAAGGATGTCGGCTAGAGATTTAGTGCATGATCACACTTTGTGTGGTGTAGCTCTTGTCGTCCTCTTTCCAACAAAATTGGTTTTGTTGCATTTGGATTTTCCTATCTCTAGATATTGCATTTCTTGTTTTGCCTTTTAGTTAAAAGAAATGAAAAAGAAAAAAAAGGGAAGGGGGCGCCGCGGCCGGTACCGCCGGCGGAGCTACCGGCTCAGGTACCGGAAAATGGGAGGATGCTCCCTGTATCCCTCCAGTATGCAGCGCCCCGTGGCCGGTACCGGCGGCGGTACCAGGCCCGGTGGTACCGGCCGGCCCAAGCCGGAGGTACCGGCCTCCACGCCCCGCACGCCTCGCTCTTTCTTCCACGCGCAGCACCCACGGGCGGTAGTACCGCCCCTAGCTGGCCGGTACTACCGGCCCCAAGTCGAGGCAGCCCCAACGGGCAGAAAAAATGGGGCCAGCCTTTTAAGTCTTTCTCCCCCCATCTTTCTTGAGTTGCTCCTTCTTCTTCCTCTCTCTCAATCCTCCCTCTCCACCATTATTGTTCATATTTGAGCTTGAGATCTTTCTCCCCATCCCATGATTCTTGCATCTATTTGAGAGAAAGATTGAGGAGATCTAGATCCACACTTTGACCAAACCAAATTATCTCTTTGTGAGTAAATCTTTGGGATCTAGATCTTGGAGAATTTTGTGTTCTCCTCTTTGTTCTTCCTCCCTTATTCCCCCAATAGCTTTAGTAGCTTTGTTGGAATTTTAGAGTGAAGGATTGGATCATCTTTGTGGTGTTCTTGCCATTGCATTTGGTGCATCGGTTTGACTTCTCTGCGGTGATACGTGGAGGTGAAAGTTCATGAGATATTCACTTCGGGAGCTTGTTCCTCTTGGGTCTTTGGACCCTAGACGGCTTAGTGGTCTTTGTGGTCGTTGTGGTGTTCTTGGGGACTCCAATTAAGTTGTGGAGATTCTTCAAGGGCAAGGCCTTTGTGGCGATTTATTGGGAGCCTCCAATTAAGTTGTGGAGATAGCCCCAAGCTTTGTGCGGGTTCGGTGACCACCCTAAGGTTCCATAGTGGATCGAGGACATCCCTTTTGGTGGGAATTCTCGAGGAGAATACGGTGGCCTTCGCGCATTTGGAGTGACTTGTCCTCCACAACGCTCCAACGGAGAGTAGCACTCGCAAGAGTGTGAACTTCGGGATACATCGTTGTCTCCGCATCACTTCGGTTATTCCTATACTCGAACTCTTTACTTATGCACTTTACATTGTGATAGCCTTCGTGCTTGAAGTTATATATCTTGCTATCACATAGTTACTTGTATTGCTTAGCATAAGTCGTTGGTGCACATAGGTGAACCCTAGTTATATAAGTTTTGTGCTTGACAAGTTAAACACTAGTTTTATTCCTCATTTGTTAAGCCATATTCGTAAAAGTTTTAAACCGCCTATTCACCCCCCCTCTAGGCGGCATCCGTGTCCTTTCATACGGTGCTTACAAACTAGTCGAAGAGAACAAAAGGATTAACAATTACAAAACGCGGAGGCACAAGATTGTCTACTTGACCTCCGTTTGAGCAGTGCTGGTAGAAAAAGAAGCTATGGGGTCAATGATGGCAATTAATTTCTTGGCGAAGGGCTTTGCGCTCTTTAGAAGAGCAGTCCACTTGTCCTTGGTCAAGCCTCGAACATTTGCCATCTTCGCCCAGTCGACCTTTTCGCCATTGGCTATCGCCGGCGCAATAGTGCTTTCGACACCAACCTTCAAGCTAGCTTAGCAATGAGACAAGACAGGGTCATCCTTGCCCGTGAAGCTCTTGGCGAGAGGCTCGAATTTGTCCGGCATAGCAACCTTTGGGAAGAAATGCGGGAACAAGCGCTCGAACGCAACTCGACTTTCCTTCAAACAATCGCGAGCAAGGGAACAGTTCATCTCCAGCACAGAGAGGGAGTCCAGGAGTTCATATTCTTCTTGTTCTTGATTCTTGGTATACATTTCACCAATACGCTCTGCTGAAAAAAGGAAAATTTTTCAGTACAAGCATAAAGAAAACATAAAGCAAAAAATACAAAGAAGGAACGGGACAACAGTACTCGAGAATCTAGTGGATTGTGTATTGAGTCGCGCAATTATATTGGCTTCTCGTTGGGCAATCTGCTCATCCTTGTCACTCAAAGCCAATCCCGCACTCGTAGTTTTTGCTTCAGCATCGCGGCGAGCTTTTTCGCTAGCGGCGAGTTTCTTTTCAAGCTCCTTGGCGTGCTCCTGAGCAATGTGCAAAGATCCTGGACAAAGTAAGGATTACATCACAGCAATCAAAAAAGGAATAGTAGAATAGACGCGCAAAAACTTACTCCTCAAGGTGTCAGCTTCGTCGCGGAACCCGACAAAACGGGCAGCCATGTCAAGCATTTCCTTCGTTATGGGCTACAAAATAGTTGGAACGTGTATCGAAGAAAAAGTATAAAGAAGATGATGTTTGTTGGACAAAAGAGAAGCAAGGGTAGGAAAAAAGTTAACTTACATCGTCAAGAAGAGGAGTCGACGAATTCCCGGCAGCAATCGCTCCTTTGCCAGCGGCACCTGTCCTTGGTCTTTTCGTTATCGCCCGGGGGCTCGGCGGTAGATCCGTGGTTTCAAGGGCAAGTTCCGGGTTCTCGGAGACAACCAGCGTTCGAGATGTACTTGTGATCCGTGGGTCAGAAGCATGAGGTGGCGAGTGCATCTCTTCATCTCTGACAAAAAAGTAAGAGATAGTTTCAACATAAGGTCAAAGAAGTTAAAGTCAAAAGGGGTTTTGGCAAAGGAAAAATTAAACTTACGAGCTCAACCCAACGGCTGTCCCAAAGGGGTCAAAGTCCTTTGGTTGTTCATGAGAACATTCTTCGGTTGCAGGTGCAGATAGCTTTGAAGTACCCGAATCTTCTTCACTACTTGGCCTCTTTCTTTTTCGACCCTCTGGGGAAGTCGCAGGAGGAATAGAATTCGTCTGGGAGGAATCAGAGATATGCGTCGACTCCGTTATTCTTTCGGATGAACCCGCGCTTTTTTGGGATTCCACGGGTTCGCTCACGTGAACCGAGGTTTCCTGCGAGTCATCGGCAAATGTTCGTTCGGGTACCTCCCCACCTTCGGGAGCAGGAGGAAGAGAGGAGAGGACCTGATGTTTCTGCACAGAAAAGTTGCGAGTTCAAAATATGGAAATTACTTTGGGAAGCAAAAATAAGTAAACATGCGAGACCGAAACTTACAGTGGGAAGGACGTGCACTCTGCTGTATGGTTCCACTCGACAAGATGCAGGCACGCCACTTTTCTTGCTGAGCGAGGTGAAGCGGCGGACTATTTTCTCCAAGTCTTCGACAGGAAGATCTTCGGATATCCTAGCAGCATCACCGGCACCAGAGTAAAGCCAGAGGGGATTTGGGCGAGCTTGGATAGGTTGCACATGAATTCGCAAGAAGTGTGCTATTATTTGTACACCCAAAAGTTATTTTCCTCGGGTAGTTTGCAGTGCCTTGATTTGCTTCAACAGATGCTCTGTAGCAGCAATTTCTTCGGGGGTAGCTTCAACATCCCAAGATTGACGCTTCAAGATTTCTTGCGACATGTCGAAAGGAGCAAGGCTATACTGCTGGTTGCCGATGGGTTCATCCTTGACATAAAGCCATTTCTTGCGCCAGCCTTGGATGGAGTCAGCAAATTTTAAGTCGAAATAGCCGGCTTCAGATCGCACGTAGATGCAGACACCACCTACATCGTAGATGGCATCTTGCGAGTTGTTCCGGCGGAGATAAAAGATGCGTTTTCATAGGCCCCAGTGAGGATGGATGCCAAGGAAGCATTCGCAAAGAGTTATGAAAATGGAAATGTGGAGGATAGAGTTGGGAGTCAGCTGGTACAGCTGAATCCCGTAAACAAAGAGGAGCCCTCGAAGGAACTCATGAACGGGAAGAGCGAGTCCGCGAACGAGGAAATCAGCAAAAGTTACCCGATATCCTTCGGGCGGATTGGGAACTGTCTCGTCACCGGGGATCTTCATCTTCCCATCGTCCGTCAGCAAGCCCAGTTTCTTCAGCTTGCGGTGGTCCGCTGGGGTGAACTTGGATCTCTCCCATCCAGAAGCTCTCTTCTTCTCCGCTCGGGCGGCGGTAGCCCCGATGGCGGTGGTGCGCTTGCTCCTTGTCATGGCGCTGGAACGGCAAGGACTGGGGTGCGAAGTGAACAGGAGGGAGCACAGAGCAATGTTGGAGGAGCTCAGGCAATGGCAGAAGCTGGATTCGTGCGGCGGAGTGAGAAGGGGAAAAGTGATTCCAGGGTTTCACCTTTCAACCTGGGGAACGAAGCACGTTAGCCGTTCAAAAAGAAAGAGTGAATCTTGGCCTTACATGTGGCACAGAAGTAAAAAAAAATTAACATATATTATGAGTTAAAAGATGTTACAGCACGCGTGCCGGACATTTCAGGGAACGTGCGAGCCCCACTACGTGCGACGTGGGAGAAGAGCAGTTTAATTGGACCCACAAAATAGTGGTCCACCAACAGTCATACTTCATCGACTCGACAACACATCGCTTTGGTTAGCACTGATGTCAGAGGCAAGAAAATCTTCGAGTTGATAAAGCAATATAGAATTTTGGAGCCTATGTCCAGATGCAAGCACCCGCTCATAGGCTCGGGGGCTACTCTTATCGAGAGTATTATTCATACTCTCGATAAGATACAAGATAGAGAAAAATTCTAGAGTTGATTAAAATAAAGTTGAGCCTACACCTAAGTGCTAACACTTGGTTGTAGCCTCGGGGGCTACTCCCATCGGGGGCGCTGGACGCACACCCGAAGAAATTTGGCAATATAGAAAAAACATTAGAGCAAGACAATATAGATGAATTTGAAGAATCTCGATATTCGACATACATCTTCGAGTTTTGTAAACTCGTCATGTACTCAACAAAATATAGTGATCAAAATAAATGATGCGACCCGACGAAATAGGGCATTCCATCAGCCGAACAAAGGCATTCGACAATATATTCTCAGAGCGCGTCTGCCGCTGTAAAAACTCTGAATGTCGTGACCCGCAAAAACAGTCACGAAGGTAAGACCCCGGGATCCGTCCTGTGTGGCGTGGCATCGCACTCGAATGCGCTCTCCCATTTTATCCATGTCAACAGATGTGAAGAAAATCCCAGCGGACACGTTGTGTACCCGATAACTTAGCTGGAATTCAGTTTTCGGTAAGTCCTAAAGCGGCACGTCCTGAATTACGCCAGTATCCCAAGTTCGAATCCATGGACTTGAATTTGAAGTAGGTTTATGTGGATTTGCCACAAGAGCAATTAACTGGTACCTGATCCGTCGGATGAACCAACCTCATTTACCAATATCCCTATACAAAATAGATGTCGAATAAAAATAATGCTTTCACAGACTCGAGAAATTTGTAAGAAGAGACGAAGGATGGAGATTTTACTCGATTCTACGACTCGAATAAAATCTTGGGGGCTACTGACATGGGTATATCTAATGGGTGTGCCGTATATATGTCCCTGGTTTATATCTTTAGGTGTCAAAGGAGTTCAAGGCCCATGGACCCGAAGGATGGAAGGCCCATGAAGATAAAGACGAGCGGCTTGAGGAAACATAGTCAATATAGGAAACATTTGTAATGATATATGGAAAGGTCCAAACCGACCCGATGTATGACTACTTGTACGACACGGAAAGCCTTGGCTTCGCCTCCTATATAAAGGCAAAGCTAGGGCGGAACAAAGGATCGATTATTTGTCAAACCCTAAGCCACCGTAATATTTCGAGTTTAGCACCTTTGTTCGTCTGACAACCTTCGAGTTCTACTTGCCCTCATATTCCACGAAAACCCAAGTCTATAAATTGTAGGCATTGACGAGTTAAACCCTCATCACCGCATCACCAGAAGCTGGCGTAGGCCGTGTGGATGACAGCGCGTAAGCTACATCATTACTTCACGGAGCATCCGATCATTGTCGTCACAGAAGCTCCGTTAAAGAACATACTCACCAACCCAGATGCTATGGGTCGAGTATCCCAGTGGGACATCGAGTTAGCTCCACACGATATCTCCTACATCAATCGAACAGCTATAAAGTCACAGGTCCTCCCGGACTTCTTCGTCGACTGGATCCAGTCACAAACGTCGGCCGCTCCCGATACATCGGGCTCCTGGACCATGTACTTCGACGGCTCAAAGCGCAGCACAGGCACTGGTGCTGGCGTTGTCCTCATATCACCTCAAGGCGACAAGATGAAGTACGTGATGCGGATGAATTTCCCGCTACCGACAAACAATGAAGCGGAATATGAAGCCTTATTGCACGGCATGCGCATGGCAAAAGCCTGCGGTGCTATACGCCTAGAAATTTACGGGGATTCAAGCCTCGTCGTGTAGCAGTCGATGAATTTGTGCGATGCGGTTAGCGATAACATGATATCTTATCGAGAAATATACCGCTTAATGGAAGGCAAATTCAAAGGTTGCGAGCTGAAGCATATCGGCAGGGCCAGCAACGAGGAAGCCGATACTTTGGCAAACATCGGTTCCACATGTTCTGCAATTCTGGATGGAGTCTTCTACGAAGTAATCAATCAACGCTATATCAAAATCAAACCTCCTGCACCTCCCACACAGTCGACTACCGACTCGAGGGCTGCGCCTGACACAGTCGATGCAAACATCATCACCGGTCTAATCCAACAGGTTCTTCTCCTCGAACCAGTTTGGACTCAGCCTTTTCTTGCATATTTACTACGGCAGGAATTACCAGAAGATCCAGTGGAGGCACGGCGCATCGTACGCCGATCCAAAGCATACACGGTGGTAGCAGGCGAGCTCTACAAGAGAAGTATATCAGGAATATTTCAACGGTGCATCGCACTCGAAGACGGAAAAGCTCTATTACGAGAGATACACGAAGGTACTTGCGGCCATCACGCGGGCAGTCGAGCACTTGTCGCCAAAGCCTTCAGGGCTTGATTCTACTGGCCAACAGTAGCCACAGACGCCAGAGACCTGGTAATGAAGTGCGACCCACACCAAAACCACACACTCCTGCCATGAACCTGATGACGATACCTCTCGCGTGGCCCTTCGCACAGTGGGGACTCGATCAAGTTGGACCAATGCCGAAATCTTCGCCAGGATGTCATACTTATCTCTTGGTCGCTAGCGATAAGTTCACCAAATGGATAGAAGCTATACCCGTTACAAATCACACGGCCGCTACAGCTGTCAAGTTCTTCAATGGCATCAGTTGCTGCTTCGGTGTACCGCACAGCATTATCACGAATAACGGTAGCAACTTCGCATCCGATGAGTTCCATAAATTCTACGAAAGACTTGGCATCAAACTTAGCTTCGCCTCAGTCTCACATCCTCAAACCAACGGTCAGGTGGAGAAGATGAATGGCTTAATCTGCGATGGGATAAAAAAGCGTCTCACAAAAGCAGCTGGCGCGTGGGTGGAGGAGTTGCCATCAGTACTATGGAGCCTACGCACCACCCCAAATAGATCAAAACAATACACGCCCTTTTTCCTGGTACACGGAGTCGAAACTGTTTTGCCTGCCGACGTTCGATTCGAAGCGGCGGGTCATCGCATATAGTGAACAAACATCTACACAAGCGCTCCAAGATGCTGTGGATCTGGTCGATGAAGCCCGCGACGTCACGCTTGCCAGAACAGTTGTATGCCAGCAAGCAATACATAACTATCATAGTCGAAGGGTGCGTACCTGAAGCTTTGACAAACGAGATCTAGTTTTACGATTAAAACAAAAAGGTCATCTAAAGCTCGAATCTCCATGGGAGGGACCTTACGTCATTACTAAAGTCATCCCAGGAGGCGCATATCGCATCAAAAACAGTACAACAGGATTAGAGGAGAGCAACCCATGAAACGTTGCATAGCTGCGATGGTTCTATGCTTAGGATTTTTCTCTCTTACTTCATTCAAACAAGGCTTCTCAGCCTTAGCAAGACAAACATGTAAATCATTTACGGCTAACCAATAAAGATCCAGTTCGGTCATACAATTGTTACTCTATTTAGAGGACACACCCGAAGTTACTCGGGGGCTCCTAAAATTCAGCTACAACAATTACTCCCATCGGGAGCGATCGTTCTCTAAAATAAACATCGTATACACGATGATTACCGCAGGAAATCTCTTAAAATATTGATGCAGTAAGCACACTCGAACACTCGGGGGCTGCACTCGATATGTTCTTACTCCAAGTGATACATCGTACTCACGATAAACAAGCATAATGAATTAATCAAGATAAGCAGCACACCCTGTCATCCGGAGGCTGCTGCCGATAAACTTACGTCTCTGCGCCGAAACGTCGTTTACACGATAATCGAGCCATGAGTCCGTCGAGCCTGCAGCGCACCCGACTCTCGGGGGCTGCTGCCGATGATAAATGCATAACCTTACGTCTCCGCGCCGAAACGTCGTTTACACGATAATTGAGCCACAAGTCCGTCGAGCCTGCAACGCACCCGACGCTCGGGGGCTGCAGCCGATGAAACTTACAAAAAATAGCGGCTCACGCTGAAAACATCGTTCATACGATAAGATTGCTACGGGTCCGCCGAATTTGCAACATGACTTGATCACTCATATGTTGCCGCCGGTGTCTTAGAAAACAAAACCACGGCTCCGCGCCAAAACATCGTCTACACGGTACTTGAGCCACGAGTCTATCGAGTCTGTGGCTCATCTGGCTACTCAGGAACTGCTGCCGACGCTTAACGTTTATACCAAAAAACGGTTCTATGTAACACATCGTTCTCACGATAAGCTTTACCACGGGTCAATCGATAGTGCGGCTCGTCCGTTCTCACGGGCATCACCATTGATAAATCTTCAACGCAAACAATCAGCTCAGCAATTTACAGCCTATATATGACTACTTCACAGTCATCCACAGGCTCGGGGGCTACTCCCATCGGGAGTGCTGGTCGTGCACCCGATAAAAAAGATGAAGCCTTCGTCGGTAGAAAGAAAAGAACGAACCCGAAGGTTCTAACGATCCAGGTTCGAGCTCGGGGACTCGAATCTATGTAGGGTGATGATTGTTTTGCTCTGGCAGTTAACCAGTTTCGATTCATCGAATAAATCTGGGCTTGTTACTTCATATTTAATTCTTCGGCTTACTTCAAGATAATTTGACAACCCGATAGATTTAAAGGCATCGGATGAAGAAAATAAATTAAAAGCTTCGGCATCAGGTTCCTTCGAGTAGTACAACTTGAGTCTACGCACGGTTGCAAGCACCCGCCCATAGACTCGGGGGCTACTCCCATCAGGAGCGCTGGTCGCGCACCCGATAAAGAAAAACATCAGCATCCTCATCAAGATTTTCGAGTGGTACAACTTGAGTCTACAGGTGGCTGCAAGCACCCGCTTATAGACTCGGGGGCTACTCCCATCGGGAGCGCTGTTCGCGCACCCGATCAAAGATAAAACTTCGGCTCTACATCAAGCACAAGATTCGGCATCCTTCGGATGACCAAGACATTCGGATGGTGACAGGTTTAGTCCCTGCCCGAAGCTGCACTTCGGCCAGTCACTCGGGGGCTACTGATGTGGGCATTACCCTTTGGGTACCCGACATTATCCTACCTCCTCCGGCCCAACAGGGGGCCCACGACGATCACTGCAGCCCATGATGGACCAATACGTCGGTTGCAGCGGTGGAAACATGGAAAGAGACGGATTCTTGACGGACAAGGCAAGGAGTCGTCATATAAGGAAAAATAGATTAGATCTTGTTGTAATCTAGTCCAATCCGTGCAGGACTCTCGGGATCTGGCCTCCTATATAAAGGCCGGGAGAGAGCCTGCCGGACTCTCTCTCTCTCTCTCTCTCTACACAACCTCGCATACAAAAAAAACCCTAGAAACCTTGCCTCTCGGCGAGATCATCGCCACGCAGCCTATCGGCTGCCCCATTGTAACATTTTTACGCCAATAATCAAGATCAGACAAGCAGAAGTAAGGGTTTACCTCATCGAGGGCCCCGAACCTGGGTAAATCTCGCCTTCTGTTCGTTTGGTATCCGATGTCTTGTGCTAACCTGCAGGATTCCATCAACCCTAAGCCCCTCATGGTGGGCATTGCCGAGGAGCCCCCTCGGCAATTATCCTCTTTGAAAAGTATATAAAACTTTTTATCCATGCACCTATGTTGTCCACAGTCTGCGCACCGCTACAAAAAATCCATTTGCTGCATATATAACGGTTGGGTTATATTAATAATTATAGCATACTATAGCATACAAATCTATTGGACCCAAAAATGAACTTCAAATAAGGCCTCGTATTTATATTGGACCCAAAAATCACAGGGATGGGGTCAGCGAGCCAAGTACGATGCACAAGATTTGTATTTGTGCATATGACAAGGCTCGCTGACACCACCCCAGGATCGCTGTCAAAATAAACTAATCATCGACCATATGAAAAATATTAGGGTTAGGGTTTAGGATTAGGGTTAGGATCACTGCCAAAATAAACTAATCATCGACCATATGACAAATATTGGTGCCCTTACTATGCTTATCGTCTTATACAGTGCAACCACTCACGCGTCGTGCGCACTCATGAAAAGGAGACGATAATGCGTTGGTTAGGAACGGGCAACGGATATCAGTCGCGTGCTCAGTAGGGGCACGCTGCCACTAACTCCATACATGTCGCGTGCGGCCAGATTTGCCCACTGCTGGAAATTTTTTGTCATCTGCATAGGTGGTCCCCACTTAGTAGTCACGTGCCGGCACATGCCACACGCTGCTATTATTGGCTTACTAGTCACGTGCCATCTTTGCACCCGCTGCTACAAATAGCAGTCGCGTGCAGTGTTTGGGGCCTGGTTCCATTAGTCGTGTCTCTATAGACTTTTTCCTACTAGTGCAAGGAGAAGAAATCATCCTTGATTGTGGTTTTAGAAATTATTATGATTGAATTTTAGCCGAAAGTTATATAAAGAGTCAAAACCTCCAGAGGGCTACGCAAAATGAGATAACATTGCCAGTTTACTAACTACATGTTACATGTTGTTCAAATTACTAGTTTGTTATGTATAAATGTATTTATTTTGAATAAAATGGTGAAAAGTTACCAAAACAAAACTCGGTTGGGTCTAGGTTTGGTTACAACTTCCTCTGCCACGCGTTACCTGACTTGTTTCTTTCTTTGGAACAATATTATACCCATGTGTTAGAGATTTTGTTGAAACTTTTGTCGAACTTAGAGATTTTGTTTCTTTGAAACAGTATATGTACACACAAAATGGCATGTCGTTTTCTAGGGAAGAAATCATCTATTGATTGTGGATCCGTGAAATTTGCACCAATATTTATGATACCCGTGGAATACATGTGTGTACGACGTGGAAACATTATTCTCGGGTCGACCGAATAAGCATGCTGCCCCGGCTAGACGTCCACCGTCGTTTTGGGGCACGTCATGATGGATGGCCGGTCCCGACGACGAGCACGACGTGTGCTGCCGGGCAGGGCAGAGTAGGAAGATAGAACAGTGCATGGAACGGAGACCTCACAGCTAATCTGGGCGCCCGATCCGTGCAGAACGCTAGGCAAAATCGGCATACATCGCCATCAAGCTATCAACCAAAAAGTTGGCCTCTACCAGACGTATACGTGTACGTAGATGAAGAAGAGTCAACACGGCGCCGAGGTCACCTATGCCACTCGGCATCCGCCCGCCCACGGCACAAACTCCATCTAAAGGAGACTATAGGTCATCACCACCCTACAAAATATACACTCGTACATATAAGGACACATGCTGTGGGAGATCATTGAGACCATGGACCATTATTGTCACATGTACACAAGCTTCCAATACATGCATTGGAGTGTATTTGTCATCGGGTAGTGTCTCTTTTTTCTTTCAAGTGGAATTCCGACGATCTATTAATAGTCATCAAGAGCGGGACAAATAAATACAACAAAGTAAACGTTCTGCATACATACTCTCTTTGTTTATATTTACCCTTGGTTCTGGTTTAGTTAAAGCCAAATTTATAAGATTCATGAAATGTCTAGTACAATATATCAACCCTTACAGTAACATCAAACCAACCGTTTTGAATGGTAAACCATCATTGTTATATCTTTATAAACTTTACTTTCTTATTATATGCATTGAGATTATAAATGTAAATAATCACTCCGGCATAATATTCATTTCTTTTAAAGTCAAAACTTCATCAGATTTGACCAAATTTATCAAGATAATTATTTATATGACTAAATGCATACCATACGGAAATGCACATCATAATGACTCCCTTTTGGTATTCTAGATGTCGATATTTTTTCAACATACTTGGTCAAGCTTTACAACATTTAACTACTTAAAAATCTTATATGCACTATATGTTGACGAGGAGGGAGTATTTTTCTGTATACTTGATCAAAACTTATTTTGACCAAACTCAAAAGCGATGATTATTAAATGGAGGGAGTACAACTAACAATTTGTTGTTCGTTAGACCTTGACAACTTAGAATGTGGTAATCCAGTCTGCCATAGGGGAGGACAACTACATGCATGCACTCGTGTCTCGGTCAATCCATGCTCCGTGCTTAATTTTATACGTGTGTTACTTCTCACCGGAAATAAGTCACTTATTTCCGGACAGAGGAAGTAATTTTAACCAGGAAAAATGTTTACGTCCGTAACAAACGGGCATGCATGTATTGTCCATCTAGTCGGCTGCCACATCGTTCTTTATCTGGCAATACGGGAGGTCCGCACTGTCAGTATGATGATCAAAAAGATATAATATTTGTTATGCGGGTTAAAATTTATCAAAAGGTGACAACCAACAAGGAGGAGTTCGTGGATTTGTCTACAAAAAGTTGGTTAATTTGAGGTCTGCAGCCGAAGGATCGATCTGGCCTCGATGAAGAAGAGTCAAAGGCGCCAAATGATCCGTCACACCTACGCATCAATGCATGGCACCATGTGCAATTCGCCCAT
Organism: Lolium perenne; assembly: GCF_019359855.2. Taxonomy (NCBI): domain Eukaryota; kingdom Viridiplantae; phylum Streptophyta; class Magnoliopsida; order Poales; family Poaceae; genus Lolium; species Lolium perenne. The sequence continues at coordinate 12,172,532 of NC_067247.2, read as the reverse complement.
CCGCGCCAACTGATCTCGCGCAGCAAGGCCACAGCAGCATCGCATTCGTCACGCAAAATACCAACATGAATTCCACTATCAAGTATAGATGCTAGCACATACGTTGACGTCATGTGGAGAGAAGCCTCAAGCGTATGGACCATTCTTGTTCCGATGGGAATATGATGCCAAGATAGCAACTAAATTATCAAACGTGCACATAATTAAAAAAAATACTATCCAGATTATCAATTTGTGAGCAAATTCTACTTTCTACATCCCTAATTATAACTTTGCGAGTACCCTCACTACGGGAAAACAACACTTTGATGTGCAACGATTTGCACGGCAAAGAGCCCCATATGCACGGCAAAGCCTTTGCCGTGCGACACCGCACGGTAAAGATCGCACGGCAGTGATGTCGACGGCAACGATTTCTTTACCGTGCGGCTCGCCAATGTTGCACGGCAAAGCCTTTGCCGTGCACCTCTATCTTTGCCGTGCGCCTCAATCATTGCCGTGCATGCGAGCGTTGCCGTGCGCCAAACAACTTTGCCGTGCAGGCCAGCTTTACCGTGCGCCGAGTACCTTTGCCGTGCGCTACCACTTCGCCGTACGCCGGCCCTGTGTCGTGGAGCTGCCTTTGCCGTGCGCCCACTCGCCAACACGCACGGCAAAGACTCCTCCAGCACACCCTCATGTGTGCCAGGAGCACAGCTGCACGCCACGTGGCGCCTTTGCCGTGTGTTTGCCGTGTGCATACACATGGCAAAGGCACCAGTATTTTTCAGATTTTTGCTGTTTTTCTTTGTACCCTGCACACAATTCAATATATATGATATATATGCATAACAACAATATATGTAGCACTTCAACAACATATAACAAGTGCATATAGTCCATACAAGTGCATAGAGTCCATACAAGTGCATATAGAGTTCATACAAGTCCATTACAACGACGACAAGTCCATAGTCCAACAAGTGCATAGAATCCATAGAATCCAACAACGACAAGTGCATAATCCAACAACGATAAGGAAAAGCATGACGACAAGTTCATAGAATCCATATGGCATCAACCTTGTCCTCCTCCATTGCTTCCCATGGCACCATCTTCATTGCCTTGTCCTTCTCCTACAAGGTGAAAAGGAAAAACATGAGATGCATTTAGCATGCATGGCTACATTTACATATTGACATGGAATTAGCATTTGCATATTGACATGAAATTGAACATGGTGGCATGGAATGGCTAAATTTACAACTGTCATGGCATTCTACAAACTAGAAGCGCGTTGGGCACAAGTGTAGGAGAACTCACCGGGGATCAGGTTCCGATGATGTTCGTGTTGTTGACCGTGAAAGGTGTCACCGAGTTCTGAGTGGGCGGTGGCTGGATGAGCGGCATGTTCGGCATCATCTACGAAGGCCCCTGCATCTGATGTCATGATTAGTCAATAAGACAAGAGAAAGGACATTTGGTGGAGATATGGAGTTAACCACTTACCCACGAGAAGGCGCCAGGAGGAGTAGCAAGACTCCCCGGTGGAGAAGATAGAGCGGCTTGGCTCATCATCCAGCTCATCTGCTGCTGCTGCATCATCTGCTACTGCTGCTGCTGGTAGTCCCTAAGCTGCTGCTCCAGCTGCGCCTGCCGCAGCTGGGCCTCCTGTTCCCTTGCTGCCATATCCGCCTACATTGTGTTGCCGCGATGTCATTAACATTTCAATGGAAAGCATGTAAAGAAACGTAGAGGAAGAACATACCCGTAACCGCTCGACAGCTAGATCCGAAGCCCATGGCCAGGTCTTTACCTGAGGCTGGCCGCTCTGACGACCACGACGGATCTGACGGAGAATCGGAACAGTCGCTGGGTCGACGCACCCGTCACCAAGCCATAGGCGGCCATGCTTCAGGCCTTCTCCCGCAAGCACCGCAACCTCAACGTCAAAGTCCTCGGCCTCTGGCCGGGAGGTCTCGCCGTGCTTCTGCTTGAACTTCGAGACATACGCCGTACACTGGGTCTTGGCTTGCTCGTTGACCCACGTGGACCCCGTCTCAGGATGGGGCGTCTTCCTGGTCTTCATCTTTCGAATCAAGCTAAATACGTTCGGCTTCGCTCCTGTCCTGACTTCCTGCAAAAGAGAACATGTAATTAAGTGAAGTGGGACACCCCTGCGGAGTTAACAATATATAACGTGAAATCACAGAATGAAGGAACCATTTGCTCACCTCGGCCTGCATGTGAAGAGAGAGGGGGATGCTGCCTAGGATATGTGATCCACCTCGCATCTCTGCCCGCTTCCGCTTGCCGTCCTCGTGCTTCTTGAGGTACTGGGGGCATGTCCACCACATGACCATCGCCAGAAAGCATGCACTGTCGTTGCCGACGTACTGAGGAGGGTTCTACATACACAAGATAGACCCATTATGGTAAAATAAACTACATGGCGATAAAGAAATCAATAACACAAATGCAAATACCTGCAGGTACTGTCACGGTGCCATGAGCGTGTCCCGAGCGTCCTCCTTAGACATCCAAACTTTGCGGTCGGCGTGCCAGTTGCGGACGCACTGAACACATGCCTCGTAGTGCATGCCAGTCACCCTCCTCCTGCACATCTCGTGTACGATACAATCGCACGCAAGTTCCTTACCCTCAGCCCTCATGAAGTATTGTTGCAACCATGCACATAGGTAAAACAAGGGGCATTAGTGCAACTATTGTCAACCAAGGAGTGTTTAAATGCTAAGAAGTCAAAAGTCACGTACCCAGAATTTGTGTAGAACCACCTCCTGCATGTTGGCGTACTTCCCATGAGGATCTGGCGTGAGCATGTAGTGCGCCCACGTCCAAGCTACGTGGCGGCCACCAGTAGGGAGATTGACAATCCCGGGGAAATACTTTCTAAGTAGGCCTCCAAGGATGTTCGCGTAGCCACGTGCCGGCTTCCTCGACGGGTCTTCATACGTGAACAAACTGCACAATGAAACGACAACATCAGTATGTATGTGATAAAAATTTCTATAATGATAAAATTGCGATAACGAAATGTCAAAATTAGCATGTACCTCTTTCCTGCGGGCACTAGAACAACATCCCTGTAGGGCCACGTTCTTAGCTTGGGGAGTTGTGTTTTCCCTCACTGATATGGCTTCCTATCACGTGGCTGCAGCCTCTCCTCAGCTGCAACGTACTGCTCCTCCACCGGCGGTTCCCAAGCTAGGTTTTGGTCAGGCTCATATGGTAAGCCCCCCCAACCCCTCATCCTCCGAGAGGTCCTCCTCGTCCCCCTCACCCTCCTCCTCGTGCTCCTTGTCCTCCCAACCCCCGTGCTCCTCGTCCTCCCGACCCCCGTGCTCCTCGTCCTCCTCACTCCCATGCTCCACCTCATCATCATCCTTGGCTGCGGGAGGGCTAGGAGGGGGGCTAGGAGTGAGTGCTCGCGTCGCATTCTTCCTACGTGATCCACGCCTCCGAGGGGGCTAGGAGGGGGGATAGGAGCTCGGGGTGCCCGCCTCGAAGAACTCCCACCTACCAAGTCCGCGAGCTTCTTTCGAAGACCTCTTTTTGGTGGCATGTTTCAATCACCTGCAAACACAAATGAAGAGAGTGGTTTATTAGTACGCAATATAAAAAGATGAATATTAGTGAAAGCAACAAAGATATAATAAGTAGATGAATATTACTGAAAGCAAAAATAATGCAAATAGATGAACATTAGTGGAAGCAACAAATTGCTAGCATAGAGTTCTCTCAAACATAGCACGGAGTTCTTACAAATAACCTAGCTCGAGAATCACTATTACACAGAGTTATTACAAATAGGCTAGCCTCACAATTACTACTACATAGATCAGTAGCCTGTGTCGCCATCCGTAATTGGACCGCATGTTTCGTCATCACCATCAGGCTCGGCAAACCAATAATCATCAATGAAACCTGGAGGTGGTCCATCTGCATCGAGGTCCATCCCTGCTTTGAACGCCTTGATGTCTACGCACGCTTCTATTCCTGTAGACAGTGTTGGGCCTCCAAGAGCAGAGGTTTGTAGAACAGCAACAAGTTTCCCTTAAGTGAATCACCCAAGGTTTATCGAACTCAGGGAGGTAGAGGTCAAAGATATCCCTCTCAAGCAACCCTGCAATTAAGATACAAGAAGTCTCTTGTGTCCCCAACACACCTAATACACTTGTCAGATGTATAGGTGCACTAGTTCGGCGAAGAGATAGTGAAATACAAGTAATATGGATGATTGTAAGTAGTAATTGCAATCTGAAATAAAAATGGCAGCAAGCAAACATGTAACAGAACTTGTTGGAAACGGTGTTTCAATGCTTAGAAATAAGGCATAGGGATCATACTTTCACTAGTGGACACTCTCAACAATGATCACATAACTGAATAAATAAATGCTACTCTTAAACACTCTCTTGTTGGATAACAAACACCATTCATTGTGTAGGGCTACAAAGCACACCTCAAGCCGGAGTAAACAAGCTCCACAACTTCATAAAGGAATCACACACGATGCGCACACTGTCACCATCACACCGTGGAGAGTGAATCCGGAGTTCATATTAAAGTAACCTCTAGAGTGCATAATAGATCGTTGCAATTTAGACCGAGTACTAACATAGCATACACACTGTCAACAATAGCTATGAAAGGGGGAATAGATCACATCAATACTATCATAGTAATAGTTAACTTCATAATCTACAAGAGATTACAATCATAACCTACGCCAAGTACTACATGATGCACACACTGTCAACTTTACATCATGGAGGAGGAATAGACTACTTTAATAACATCACTAGAGTAGCTCATAGATTAATAGTGATACAAAGCTCATGATCACATAAAGATCACACCATGGGAGAGAGAGATGAACCACATAGCTACTGGTAGAGCCCTCAGCCTCGGGGGAGAACTACTCCCTCCTCATCATGGGAGACAGCAATGGCGGTGGTGTCGATGGAGATGACTCCGGGGGCAATTCCCCGTCCCGGCGGCGTGCCGGAACAGAGACTTATGTCCCCCGAAACTTGTCTTCGCGATGGCGGCGGCTACGGAACTCTTCGTGGAATATCGTCGATCGTCTTAGGGTTTTCGGAGACGGAGGAATATATTGGCGAAGGGGCGATGTCGGTGGAGTCCCGAGGGGCCCACCCCATAGGGCGGCGCGGCCAGGGGTGGGGCCGTGCCCCCCCTAGGGTGTGGCCGCCTCATTGCCCCTCTTCGTCTCCTCTTCGGACTTCTGGAAGGCTCCGTGGAAAATAAGACCGTGGGCTTTTGTTTCGTCCAATTCCGAGAATATTTCCTGTGTAGGATTTCTGAAACCAAAAACAGCAGAAAATAGGAACTGGCGCTTCGGCATCTTGTTAATAGGTTAGTGCCGGAAAATGCATCAAAATGATATAAAGTGTATATAAAACATGTGAGTATTGTCATAAAACTAGCATGGAACATAAGAAATTATAGATACGTTTGAGACGTATCAAGCATCCCCAAGCTTAGTTCCTACTCGCCCTCGAGTAGGTAAACGATAACAAGGATAATTTCTGAAGTGACATGCTACTATCATAATCTTGATCAATGCTATTGTAAAGCATATGAGATGAATGAAGTGATTCAAAGCAATGGTGAAGATAATGACTAAACAACTGAATCATATAGCAAAGACTTTTCATGAATAGTACTTTTAAGACAAGCATCAATAAATCTTGCATAAGAGTTAACTCATAAAGCAATAAATTCTTAATAGAAGGTTTTGAAGCAACACAAAGGAAGATATAAGTTTCAGTAGTTGCTTTCAACTTCAACATGTATATCTCATGGATAATTGTCAACACAAAGTAATATGATGAATGCAAATAAGCAAGTATGTAAGAATCAATGCACACAGTTGACACAAGTGTTTGCTTCTAAGATAGAAAGAAGTAGGTAAACTGACTCAACATAAAGTAAAAGAAAGGCCCTTCGCAGAGGGAAGCAGGGATTACTCATGTGCTAGAGCTTTTTATTTTGAAAACATAGAAACAATTTTGTCAACGGTAGTAATAATTCATATGTGTTATGCATAAGACATCCTATAAGTTGCAAGCCTCATGCATCGAATACCAATAGTGCTCGCACCTTGTCCTAATTAGCTCGGATTTCCATGGATTATCATTGCATTACATATGTTTCAACCAAGTGTCACAAAGGGGTACCTCTATGTCACCTGTACAAAGGTCCAAGGAGATAGATCGCATTTGATTTCTCGTTTTTGATAGATCTCAACTTGAGGACATCCATACCGGGACAACATAGAAAACAGATAATGGACTCCTCTTTAATGCATAAGCATTCAACAACAGATAATATTCTCATAAGAGATTGAGGATTAATGTCCAAACTGAAACTTCCACCATGATACATGGCTTTGGTTAGCGCCCAATGTTCTTCTCTAACAATATGCATACTCAAACCATACAACTCATGGCAAATCACCCTTACTTCAGACATGACGAACATGCATAGCAACTCACATGATATTCAACAAAAGTTGATGGCGTCCCCAGAAACATGGTTACCGTTCAACAAGCAACTTATAAGAAATAAGATACATAAGCGACATATTCTTTACCACAATAGTTTTTAAGCTACTTTCCCATGAGCTATATATTGCAAAGACAAAGAATGAAATTTTTAAAGGTAGCACGCAAGCAATTTACTTGGAATGGCAGAGAAATACCACATAGTAGGTAGTTATGGTGGACACAAATGGCATAGGTTTTGGCTCAAGGTTTTGGATGCACGAGAAGCATTCCCTCTCAGTACAAGGCTTTGCTAGCAAGGTTGTTTGAAGCAAACACAAGTATGAACCGGTACAGCAAAACTTACATAAGAACATATTGCAAGCATTATAAGACTCTACACTGTCTTCCTTGTTGCTCAAACACTTTTACCAGAAAATATCTAGACTTTAGAGAGACCAATCATGCAAACCAAATTTCAACAAGCTCTACGGTAGTTCTCCACTAATAGGTTTAAACTACATGATGCAAGAGCTTAAACATGATCTACTTGAGAGCTCAAAACAATTGCCAAGTATCAAATTATTCAAGACAATATACCAACTACCACATGAAGCATTTTCTGTTTCCAACCAAATAGCAAGAAACTCTCAAAACAAATATAAGTGAATTAAGAGAGTACTTTCTATAAAATAACTAATAGCTCTGAACAAGAGATACATGAAAACCAAGAGCTAGAAGCTACACAGTGCGAAAACTGAATACTCAACAAATATAAGTGAAGAATAGGAGTATTCAAATGAAAAAGCGGAGCGTGTCTCTCTCCCAAACAAGCATGATAGGATCCAATTTATTCAGAGAACTAAGATAACAAAACGAAAATAAAAACACACAGACGCTCCAAGTAAAGCACATAAGTTGTGACCGAATAAAAATATAGTTTCACTAGAGGTGACCTGATAGGTTGTTGATGAAGAAGGGGATGCCTTGGGCATCCCCAAGCTTAGGCTCTTCACTCTTCTTGATCATATTATATCATCCTCCTCTCTTGATCCTTGAAAACTTCCTTCACACCAAACTCAAAATAATCTCATTAGAGGGTTAGTGCATAATCAAAAATTCACATGTTCAGCAAGGACACAATCATTCCCAACACTTCTGGACATTACCTAAGGTTACTGAAATTTAATGGAGCAAAGAAATCCACTCAAACACAGTAAAGGAGGCAATGTGAAATAAAAGGTAGAATCTGTCAAAACAGAATAGTCCGTAAAGACGAATTTTTTTCGAGGCACTTAACATGCTCAGATGAAGAAGCTCAAATTGAATGAAAGTTGCGTACATATCTGAGGATTACTCACGAATTTTTTCAATATTTTACGAATTTTCTATAGAGAGAAAAACGCGAAACCGTGACAGATAGAAATCTGTTTCTGCGCAGAAATCCAAATCAAGTATCAACTTTCTATCAAAGACTTTACTCGGCACAAAAATGAAATAAACATGATAAGGAGAGGTTGCTACAGTAGTAACAACTTCCAAGACACAACAAAACAGTAGCAAAATAAAAACATGGGTTATCTCCCAAGAAGTGCTTTCTTTATAGCCATTAAGATGGGCTCAGTAATTTTAATGATGCTCTCGCAAGAAATAAGAGTTGAAGCAAAAGAGAGCATCAAAAGCAAATAAGAAACACTTTTAAGTCTAACCCACTTCCTATGAAAAGGAATCTTGTAAATAAACAAGTCATGTAAGCATAACGCAATAAGCATAGGAAAACAAGACAAGCGCAACTTCAAGATTTTCAGCAAAAAGAGAGGAAACTTAATATTATTAAGATGCATATAACCATGTTTCCCTCTCTCATAATAACTTTCAGTAGCATCATTGATGAAATCCACAATATAACCATCACTTAAAACATTCTTATCATGGTTCATATGCATAAAAGTATCATTCTCCACATAAGCATAGTCATTACTATTAATTGTAGTGGGAGCAAATTCAATAAAATAGCTATCATTATTATTCTCATCACCATAATCATCATATATAGGAGGCATATTGTAATCATACTTAATTTTCTCCTCAATGGTAGGTGGACTGAAAATATGATAGTCATCATTGTAATCATCATATATAGGAGGTAAAGTATCATCAAAGTAAATTTTCTCCTCCATGCTTGGGGGACTAAAAATATCACGCTCATCAAAACCAGCTTCCCCAAGCTTAGAATTTTCCATAGCATTAGCAACAATGGTGTTCAAAGCATTCATACTAATAACATTGCCATTAGCATGCATATAAATTTCCATAGGTTTTTTAATTTTCTCTTCAAACACCTCATGTCCTAATTCAATATAAATTTCATAAAGATCTCTAATTTTTTTGTTGTTTTCCATTAAGCCTAACTAGTGAAATAAAAACAAGAAACAAAAAGATATAATTGCAGGATCTAAAGGAAATAGCTTCGAGCACTCACACACCGGCAACAGTGCTAGGAAATAGCTTAGTAGTCGGAGGATGTGAATACCTTTTACCTTACCTCCCCGGCAACGGCGCCAGAAAATAGCTTGATGTCTACGCACGCTTCTATTCCTGTAGACAGTGTTGGGCCTCCAAGAGCAGAGGTTTGTAGAACAGCAGCAAGTTTCCCTTAAGTGAATCACCCAAGGTTTATCGAACTCAGGGAGGTAGAGGTCAAAGATATCCCTCTCAAGCAACCCTGCAATTAAGATACAAGAAGTCTCTTGTGTCCCCAACACACCTAATACACTTGTCAGATGTATAGGTGCACTAGTTCGGCGAAGAGATAGTGAAATACAAGTAATATGGATGATTGTAAGTAGTAATTGCAATCTGAAATAAAAATGGCAGCAAGCAAACATGTAGCAGAACTTGTTGGAAACGGTGTTTCAATGCTTAGAAATAAGGCCTAGGGATCATACTTTCACTAGTGGACACTCTCAACAATGATCACATAACTGAATAAATAAATGCTACTCTTAAACACTCTCTTGTTGGATAACAAACACCATTCATTGTGTAGGGCTACAAAGCACACCTCAAGCCGGAGTAAACAAGCTCCACAACTTCATAAAGGAATCACAGACGATGCGCACACTGTCACCATCACACCGTGGAGAGTGAATCCGGAGTTCATATTAAAGTGACCTCTAGAGTGCATAATAGACCGTTGCAATTTAGACCGAGTACTAACATAGCATACACACTGTCAACAATAGCTATGAAAGGGGGAATAGATCACATCAATACTATCATAGTAATAGTTAACTTCATAATCTACAAGAGATTACAATCATAACCTACGCCAAGTACTACATGATGCACACACTGTCAACTTTACATCATGGAGGAGGAATAGACTACTTTAATAACATCACTAGAGTAGCACATAGATTAATAGTGATACAAAGCTCATGATCACATAAAGATCACACCATGGGAGAGAGAGATGAACCACATAGCTACTGGTAGAGCCCTCAACCTCGGGGGAGAACTACTCCCTCCTCATCATGGGAGATAGCAATGGCGATGAAGATGGCGGTGGTGTCGATGGAGATGACTCCGGGGGCAATTCCCCGTCCCGGCGGCGTGCCGGAACAGAGACTTCTGTCCCCCGAAACTTGTCTTCGCGATGGCGGTGGCTACGGAACTCTTCGTGGAATATCGTCGATCGTCTTAGGGTTTTCGGAGATGGAGGAATATATAGGCGAAGGGGCGATGTCGGTGGAGACTCGAGGGGCCCACCCCATAGGGCGGCGCGGCCAGGGGTGGGGCCGCGCCCCCCTAGGGTGTGGCCGCCTCGTCGCCCCTCTTCGTCTCCTCTTCGGACTTCTGGAAGGCTCCGTGGAAAATAAGACCGTGGGCTTTTGTTTCGTCCAATTCCGAGAATATTTCCTGTGTAGGATTTCTGAAACCAAAAACAGCAGAAAACAGGAACTGGCGCTTCGGCATCTTGTTAATAGGTTAGTGCCAGAAAATGCATCAAAATGATATAAAGTGTATATAAAACATGTGAGTATTGTCATAAAACTAGCATGGAACATAAGAAATTATAGATACGTTTGAGACGTATCACGCCTCGAGCAAACTCAGGTCTTCAGGGGCACAAACATCCTCAGCGTCATCTTCTGCATTGTCTTCATCCATGCCCGCATCTTCTTGTTCATCGTCTACGACCATGTCATCGACAGCCGGCAAGCCGATAGTGAAATGGCCGGGGAGCCCTTCTTCCTTATAAAACTCGACATTCTTTGTTGAGGAGTCTACGCAGCGGTAATCGTCCTTGTTTGGCGGGGGCGGCCTATTGCGTGAAGGTACCGTCATCACAACATCCCATCCATGTAGACGTTTTGCCGGGTTTTTGCACGCGTACGGGAGATAGAATACCTGAAAGGCCTGGGTAGCCAAAATGTACACATCCTCTCCCTTATAAACAGAGCTTCTTTCAACTTTGACCAACCCAATTTCAGGATCCCGTCTCACCCGACGTGGGTCGAACCAATGACATTTGAAGACGACGGGATTTAGCCCTTTGTCAAACCCGTAATTCAGCTCGTATATACCCTCGACTCTTCCATAGTAATGGAGCCCATCATCACCTTGATATACCACCCCGCTATTTATTGTCTTCGCGTTGGGCCGGCTTGTTGTGTATTTATGGGTCTGGAAGCGATACCCGTTCACGTCATAGGAGTTGAACATGTCGACGGAATGGTTAAAGCCCCTAGCAATTTTTCTTAGCTCTGACTTCATCTCTTTGTCAGTTCTTGCCTACAAGTTTAGCACGAGAAGTTTAGAACGAGAAATGACCGATAAATGTCGGAAGTGCAAGAAAATTTGGATAGAATGGTACCAAACCACAGAACCAGCTACTGAAACCGAAACCGCCGCCCTTATCGAAAATTTCCTTGGATTCCTCCGGGGTAGGCTCCCTGTGGGTATTCTTCCAATGTATAGCCATGAATTGTCTATACCGATGAAAAGAGGAAGAGTTAGCCACGAACATATGAGCGGATCAAGGACGTGAATGTTTGCGAATAACTAAATGGTTAGCACTTACTTGATGTACGGCTTCACTTCCACCATGGTGTTCAAGACATACGAGTGGATCAAGGTCCGCTCATGTAGGTTCGTTCTGTACGGCTTCGAGCCACTTGACTTGCCACCAAGCCCTATGAAGATGCTAAGCTTGGGTACTTCTTCATTGTTGGCGGCATTGTAGCGGAGGACCGGGTTGTGCTTTGTGGGAACGTTGGGATCATAGTGCTTCGTGGTGAAGTTTGCCACCTCCAGGTTAAGGACTGCCTCGGCTATGGATGCTTCGATCTTGCATTTATTGCCTGTCATTTGACGAAGCTTTTGTGTTTCTCTCTCGGGTGGAAACTGCCAACGGCCCCAATTTGGCCCCCCCTTTAAGCATTCCTCCGCGAGGTGCAAGATCATATGTTGCATCGGATTAAAGAACCCTGGAGGAAAGATCCTCTCTAGATCGCAAAGCAACACGGGTGCCTCTTTATCCAGCTTCTCAATCACTTTAGTGTCTAACTCCCTAGCACAAATCTGGCGGAAGAAAAAGCTCAACCTCGATAGCACTCGCCAAGTCTGCTCAGGGACATAGCCTCGAATCATCACCGGCATTATCCGCTCAAGCCATATGTGGTAGTCATGACTCTTGAGTCCTTGTACTCGCAACGTTTCCAAGTTCACACTCCTCATCCAGTTGGCTGCGAACCCATCAGGGAAAAACAAGGAGTCCTTCAGCCATTGGAAGACCTCCCTTTTTTGGGTCTTTGTGAGGCAGAACGGAGCGTGTGGCTTAGTCCATGTTTTTTTGGCACCATGGGGTGGTTGCATGTTCAACTCTGGCCTATCGCACCACCTTTATTGATCAATTCGAGCCTTTATGTTATCCTTCGTCTTCTCAGTGTCCACAATGGTGCTCCAAATGGCTTCACTGATATTCTTCTCGGTGTGCATTACATCAATGTTATGCGGGAGCTCGAGAAACTCAAAGTAAGGGAGCTTCCATAAGCACGGCTTGTGAGTCCATTGGTGTGTCTCCCCATATCCCAAGAAACCATTCCCATTAGGGCTAGGCTGAAGAGCATCTAACTCGGCCTTGATTTCCGTTTCGGTCTTCAGAATTGGCTTCGGGTCATGGACAACACGGCCTTTCTTGAAACTCTTTACATCACTCCTGTATGCATGCCTCCGCTCCAGGAACTGTCGAGCTTCATCAAAGCATGAATACTTGCCTCCCTTATTTAGCCAGAAGAAAGTCACGGCCTGCCTGCACTGTGGGCAAGGCCACTTCCCATGTGTACACCACCCGCAGAACAAAGCACGTGCTGGCAGGTCATGCAGGGACGTGTGGTACAAGACATACATATCGAAGTACTCCTTCTTTGATGCGTCATATGTTCGGATCCCGCGACCTTCCCAGCCACGAACCAAGTCATCCACCAGCGGTTCCAGGTACACATTCATGTTCTTACCCGGGTATTTAGGCCCTAGGATTATCATCGACACAAACATGTTCTCTGATCTCATGCGGACGCCAGGGGGGAGGTTCATGGGAATAACAAACACTGGCCAACAACTGTATACTGCAGCCGACATACCATATGGATTGAACCCATCGGTTGATATCGCAACTGCTACGCTCCTCGGGTCACATGCTTTCAGTGGAAATTTCTTGACAGAGTTCTTCCATGCACTACCATCCGACGGATGTATCATCTTGTCGGTGTATCTGTTTCCTTCTACGGCCCACCTCATCTGCTAGGCAGTATCCTCGGTCATGAAGAGCCGCTGGATCCTCGGTAGGACTGGAAGATAGCGGAGGATATTCTTGGCAATCGTGGTATGCCTCTTCTGACCATCACCATTGCGGTCTACCTCAAAGTACCTAGAGGATTTGCATCTGATGCAATAATTTGTGTCAGCATGCTCCTCTCTGAATAGCATGCATCCCTTTGGACAAGCGTGTATCTGATGAGATGACATCTTAAGGTCACTGAGCAATTTGGTCAAATAGTAGAAGTTTTGCGGCAAGAGGTGCCCTTTCGGCAGAATGCTGCCAACGACGACCAGAAGTTCATCAAACCCATCTCTGCACAAGTTCCTGTAAAGACCATAAGGCGAGCGATGGCATCTAGTTGGGTAACCTCTGTATTTTCATGTAGGGGTTTCTGCGAAACAAACAAAGCCTCATAATACTCCTTTGTGTTTTCCTCCAGGTCCTCACTTGTCTCCGCATCCTGAGGTGTCTCCACCTCTACATGAGGGCTTTCAGGCACATTACCATTAGCCAAGTTTTCTAAGCACCTATCAAACCCAGTGTCATATTCTCCCCTAGGTTGAATCTGCCGCACCTCCTTCCTAGCACGTTTCTGTAGGGATTTGTAGCATAGAAAACAAAAAAATTCCTATCGCAAGAACGAAGAACAAGCCAAGATCCAATCAAGAAGATGGTAGCAACGAGGTGAAGATCAACATACCCTTGAAGATCGCAAAGCGTTATCGAGATCAGATCTCGTGGTGGATGTAGACGATCACTTGCCGCTTGCAAAAGCGCGTAGAAGATCTTGACGGTGCCACGAACGGGCAGCACCTCCGTACTCGGTCACACGTTCGGTGTTGATGACGATGTCCTCCTCCCCGTTCCAGCGGGCAGCGGAAGTAGTAGATCCTCCTCAGAATCCTGACAGCACGACGGCGTGGTGGCGGTGGTGGTGGAGATCTCCGGCAGGGCTTCACCTAAGCGCTGCTGGAGTAGCCGGTGGAAGGGGGGTAGCTAGGGTTTGGGAGAGGGGGAGCTGGGGCACCGGCCTCAAGGGGGGCAGGGGTGGTGCGGCCAAGGTGTGCTACCCCCCTCCCTCTCTCCCTCATTATATAGGTGGATCCCCAAGGGTTAGGTCAAAAGTCTTCGAATAAGACCCCAACACCAAAACCTTCCATATGGCCAAACCTAGGGGGAGTGGGACTCCCCCTTTCCTTTGGTGGGGCTGGCCGGCCACCATGGGAGGAGTCCACCTGGGACTCCTCCTCCCTTAGGCTGGCCGGCCAAGGTGGGTGGAGTCCCACCTTCCATGGTGATTTCTTCCGGACTCTTCTAGAACCTTCTAGAACCTTCCAGAAAAATACCGGATCATTTTCAAACCTAGAAAATGACTTCCTATATATGAATCTTATTCTTCAGACCATTCCGGACCTCCTCGTGATGTCCTGGATCCTATCCGAGACTCCGAATAAACATTCGAACTCCATTCCATATTCCATATCTACTTAAACGACATCAAACCTTAAGTGTGTCACCCTACGGTTCGTGAACTATGCAGACATGGTCGAGACTCTTCTCCGACCAATAACCAATAGCGGGATCTGGAGATCCATAATGGCTCCCACACATTCAACGATAACTTAGTGATCGATTGAACCATTAACATACGATACCGATTCCCTTTGTCACGCGATATTTTACTTGTCCGAGGTTTGATCATCGGTATCTCCATACCTTGTTCAACCTCGTCTCCGACAAGTACTCTTTACTCGTACCGTGGTATGTCATCTCTTGTGACCAAGTCACATGCTTGCAAGCTAATCAGACAACATTCCACCGAGAGGGCCCAGGGTATATCTATCCGTCATCGGGATGGACAATATCCCACTCTTGATCCATATGCCTCAACTCATACTTTCCGAATACTTAATCCCACCTTTATAACCACCCATTTACGCAGTGGTGTTTGATGTAATCAAAGTACCCTTCCGGTATAAGTGATTTACATGATCTCATGGTCGAAGGACTAGGTAACTATGTATCGAAAGCTTATAGCAATTTGAACTTAATGACGTGATCTTATGCTACGCTTAATTGGGTGTGTCCATTATATCATTCATCTAATGACATAACCTTGTTATTAATAACATCCAATGTTCATGATCATGAAACTATGATCATCTATTAATCAACAAGCTAGTTATACAAGAGGCTTACTAGGGACTCCTTGTTGTTCACATAACACACATGTATCAATGTTTCGGTTAACACAATTATAGCATGGTATGCAAACATTTAACATAAACATAAAGATATATAATAACCACTTTATTATTGCCTCTTGGGCATATCTCCAACAGTTTCTTTGCCTTTTCTCCTTGGAAAGTCCAAGTCTTGTAGGACGGTGTGAACCTAAACTTGAGCAGGTGATTACTCATAGTTTCCTTGTCCTGTGGCTTTTGGTTAGCGCACTTACTACAAGGGCACCAAACTGTTCTAGGTCTGCTAGGGATGTCAAACGCCCTGTCCACAAACTGCTCGGTCTTTTGTCCCCATTCATCAGTATAGTTCCACTAACTGATTCTGCTATCGTACATCTAGTCACAATTATCCATCCTCTAATCAGCACCAAAACAGACAAACATAGCATTTATATCAAATAGGAATTAAATGCATAATATTTTTTTTACGCATGCATCAACCTGAATCTCTACTAGGTGGGCTCCTAGCAGCCGCCGGATCCGTAGATTGAGTACGTTCTCCCTGCTCTACCCCGATCCGAGACAGAATTTTGGCAGCACCTCCCTGCTGCTCTCCCGATACACGTCTCGGCAAAAAGCCGAGAGGGGTGTGCATCCGGAGAACAACGGGGAGGCGCTGCCGAAATCCTGTCTCGGATCGGGGTAGAGCAGGGAGAACGTACCCAACTACGCATCCACCGGCTGTCACGATAAATGCCGTAAGAGTTACGGTTCATAATATGCGAGACCACTAATGCATATTTATCCGCGTAACCCTTACGGTCGGGAAGAGACGCCTAGGTATCGCGACATACTTGGTGATCTAGACAGAAAAAAAACCTAGGTACAAGAGAGGCGAACGGATTCTCACCCTCGAAGCGTGATCGACAACCGGCGAAGAAGACCAACAACCCTTCGGCAAAATCCCCTCCGAAAAAACGGTCCCTCTGAGCAACGCTCCTCAAACAGCCCGACAACGCCGGCCCCTGTGTCCACCTCGAAACATCGCCTGCATAGTGAGAAAAGTAATTAGCGATAAAGACCATTTGTTTGCTCTAAATCCCACTATTATAAATACACTACTTCTACTAAATTGTGCCCTAAATCCCATTTCTAAAGTAATTTCTATACTAAATTACCCTATTTTTCATGCAATTTTATTTTAACTACCAATTAGCATGCATATTATTTTATAACTAACCTAAATATACTAAGTAACATTCAAATTTACAAAAAAGAGGAAGCTAGCCACATACCGAGTGGTGGCGGAGCTTCCGCGGCCGGTGGCGGCCGCAGCTCCCGCGGCTGGTGGCGGGCGGAGGGGGCGAGCAGCAGCACGGGCAGCGGCGGAGGGGCGAGCAGCACGGGCCGCGGGGAGGGGCGAGCAGCACGGGCCGCGGCGGAGGGGCGAGCAACACGGGCCGCCGCGCGCGGGGGAGGAGCGAGCAGAACGGGCGGCAGGGGAGGGGCGAGCAGCAGCAGCAGCAACCAGGTGAGGTGCTCCGGCGGTGGCGGTAGGGAGGTGCTCTGGCGGCGGCGCGGGAGGGGGGCGCAGGAGGGTGGAGCTGGGTTGGGTCGCGCGTACGTTGTGTGGTCGGGACGACGCACGTGTGGCCCGATAGGGTTACTTACGTGGGAGCTTTGCCGTGCGAAGACCTTTGCCGTGCATCGGAGGCTTTGCCGTGCGGCAAAGCTCCTTTGCCGTGCACAAAGTCCTTTGCCGTGCGTAAGGGCCCCTTTGCCGTGCGGCAGTTTTCTTTGTCGTGCGCCCCTGCACGGCAAGGAACTTTTTTAATTTTCACCATTTCAAACAAGTGAACAAAGTCCTTTGTTTTACAGCAAGGCTTTACTCGGTAGACAAACGCAGAGAAGCATACATGCTACCACCACCGGAAAGGCCTGGAAGCTGCAGGGTGGAAGGTCAGAATCATCAAGAGGACCGGAACCCAAAGGCTGAGCGTGATGCTTACAACGAGTGGAACTACAGCAAGTTCCGGAACCCTAACCCTAACCCTAAACCTAACCCTAACCCTAACCCTAAAACATAACCCTAAACCTAACCCTAATCCTAACTCTAAATCTAACCCTAACCCTAACCCTAAACCCTAACCAGTAGATCAAGGCAATTCTTCTTGGAATAATGTGCCTAAGTGGTGTCGTTAGCGCATGTGGACTACCTTGTTGAAGACAACGCGATGGATGATATCTGCTTATCACCGGCATTGGATGGGAACCTTGGTATGCCCACTTTTGAAGATTATCTTGATGAAGAACAAGTTACCGAGAAGGGTGGCTCATGCAATAATGGCCCTAACCCTAACCCTAACACTAAACCCTTACCGGTAGATCAAGGCAGTTATTCTTGGAATAATGTGCCTAAGTGCTGTCGTCAGCGCATGTGGACTACCTTGTTGAAGACAACGCGATGGATGATATCTGCTTATCACCAGAATTGGATGGGAACCTTAGTATGCCCACTTTTGAAGATTGTCTTGGTGAAGAACAAGTTACCGAGAAGGGTGGCTCATGTGATAATTAATGGCCCTAACCCTAACCCTAACCCTAACCCTAACCCTAAACCCTAACCCTAACCCTAACGAGTAGATCGAGGCAGTTCTTCTTGGAATAATGTGCCTAAGTGGTGCCGTCAGCGCATGTGGACTACCTTGTTGAAGACAACGCGATGGATGATATCTGCTTATCACCGGCATTGGATGGGAACCTTGGTATTCCCACTTTTGAAGATTGTCTTGATGAAGAACAAGTTACCGAGAAGGGTGGCTCATGTGATAATGGCCCTAACCCTAACCCTAAACCCTAACCCTAACCCAAACCCTAACCGGTAGATCAAGGCAGTTTTTCTTGGAATAATGTGCCTAAGTGGTGCCGTCAGCGCATGTGGACTACCTTGTTGAAGACAACGTGATGGATGATATCTGCTTATCACCAGAATTGGATGGGAACCTTGGTAGCGTATGCCCACTTTTGAAGATTGTCTTGATGAAGAACAAGTTACCGCGAAGGGTGGCTCATGTGCTAATAGCCCAAACCCAAACCCTAAACCCTAACCCTAACCTTAACCCTAACCCTAAACCCTAACCCTAACCCTAATCGTAAACTCTAACCCTAAACCCTAACCCTAACTCTAACCCTAACCCTTTTGTATGGCCGCTTTGAGATAGGAGCTGTTCCAGGCTCTAGTTCAATGACGAACTCAACAGCCCCGTCAGGTGGCATACCTGGAAGTTCTTCAGGAAAGACATCAGGAAAGTCGCAAACCACCGGTGTAGACTCAAGCTCCGGAAGAGAACTAGGATTCAAAGCAAAGAGCTGAACGGAAGGTGTTTGAGAAGGTGTATAGGTCAAGGTTCCTGACGAAGTAGGAAGAGAAATTGAATGCTCGGCGCAATGAATGACAACTTTGTTGGCCTTCAACCAATCCATGCCAAGGATGACATTAATGCCAGAAGATCTTAGCTCGATGAGGGATGCAAGGAACACATGGCTTCCAATCTGAATTTGATTGCCATGACTTATCTTCGAAGATAACATTTGTCCTCCGGGAGAATGAACCAAGAGATTAGACGGTAAGCTTTCCATAGGGAGGTTGTTACTTTGAGCAAAACTATCAGATACAAAAGATAGAGAAGCTCCTGTATCGAACAGTACTTTTGCAGGAATAGAGTTAACAAGCAAAGTACCAAGCACAACATCGGTAGCTTGTTCAGCCTGCTCGATGTTGAGGTTGTTGACACGAGCAGCCCTCGGACCTTGCCTGGTGTTGTTGTTGAAGGCACGACCCGGAGCTGGTGCACGAACCATCGCATTTGTCGTAGTAGAGTGAGGTGGTGGTGGAGGCAGCTTCTGAGGGCAGAAGGTAGAGATGTGCCCAACCTGACCACACTTGTAGCATGTGGGGTCGGCGCGTGGACCCATCGGCCTTGGTCCACCATATGCAGGCCTTGGCGGAGGTTGGTAGGTCCTCTGCTGTAGCTGTGGGGTGGGAGGGCGGGGAGCATACCCAGCGTGTGCTGCGCGGGGAGCATACCCAGCTTGTGTAGCTTGTCCTGGCGGTGCGGGATAAGGGACCCACAGCCTGCGCTTCTGAGGTGGCGCTGATGCTGAAGGAGCACCAACCTCTCGAGTATGCTTGCGCGAATCCTCGAACGCAAGCCTACCCGACTCTTCCTTGATGGTAGTGTTGACAAGCTTGTCGAAGGTTTCCACCGTGACATGAGTGAGCGCGTACTTGAGTGCCGGCTTGAGGCCATTACGGAACCTCTTCTGCTTCTTGGCATCAGTAGACACTTCTTCACCACCATAGCGAGCCAGCTTGGAGAACTCGATGCTATACGCCATCACATCTCTGTTGCCCTGAACAAGACTGAGGAATTTCTCCTTCATCCTATCCATGAGTCCTTTAGGAATGTGGTGGCTCCTGAAAACTTCCCTGAATTCTTCCCATGTGACATCAGGTGCATTGGCGGGACGCATCTCGAGAAAGTTCTCCCACCATGCGGCGGACCCTCCTGTCAGTAGGTGAGTCGCAAACCGCACCTTGTCTTCTGGGGTGACTCCCGCTGTGTTGAGCATGCGGTTGACATCGCGCACCCAATCATCTGCATCCAACGGTTTAGACGTAGAGTCGAACGATCGCGGGTTCAGCTGCAGGAAGTCCCGGATCATCACTCGGCCATAGCCTTGACAAGCTTGATCAAAGTTGTGCTGGGTTTGCTGCATCTGACCCAACAGTTGAGTCATTTGCAACAGGGTTGGTCCCAACGGAGGAGGTGGTGGAGGTCTAACCATCCTGTTGAGGGAAAACATTAAGACGGTTGAAACAACATATGACAACATAGCTTAGAACAAGGATTCAAGACCAGATAACACATCGATCCATAGAATTCATCAAGGTACACCATACAAGGTTCAAGTACACATGAGATCCATACAACCGGATACAAGGATGGAACAACTACAACCCACACATGGATACAAAGATAGTAACTCTAACGCATCCACTCAACACCCATGGGCTGGTAGTCATCACGGTGCCAGTTGGTACGGCGACGACCACGACTGTGCTGGTCCACGGGAAGACGGAGCCTCGGAGCGTACAAAGAGTGAGCCTCAGGACCCTGCTCTCCGTACAGAAGTGGCCCTCGGTGACGCGGGTCGACTGAGAGAAGCTGCCCACGGCGAGGAATGTACCCTCCAACATCTGAATGAGCACAACTGGGAGGGAACTGCACACTCTGCGGGTAGGAGGGGTGTGACGGCTGAGGAGTGGTATAAGCTGCCAGGTGCTGCCGTGCGTGCCAGAGCTGCTCGGTGACGGAGTCCAACTCGAGAAGAAGGGCCTGAGTGAAACGATCCTGACACTGCACGAACTGAGCTGTCATGAACAGGCGGCTGTTCTCCTGCTCCGGGTCAGCGTACTCACCAGTGGCATACCGAGACTGCGAAATGCGAACCCCAGCTGGCACGTAGCGGTACGGTGACCTGTCAAAACAAGTGTAGGTGGAGCGTAGCATAATGACCATGCCGTACGCTGCTCTCTGCACAGCCATCTCAACAGAGTTCGCTGTGGCCTCACAAGAGTGCTCCGGAAACTTGCGGTAGTCATCTGCAGGCACGTAGACCACAGCTCTGTAGCGGTGCTGGTGCTCGCCACGAGGAATCTCGGACACCCGGTACTCAGGGTACCAGACAAAGCCCAAGTAGCTGAGCAACTCGCGTAGCAGCGCCGGAAAACCACGGGTGTCCTCGCACTGGGTCATGCGGACAACCTGTTGATACGCCATCTGCATGAGGATATCGGAAAGAAGTCAGGTGCCGGAACAAGGAAGTGGTCAAGATATCAACAGAACAACAGAAAGAAGACATGTTAGCATGAAAATACCAACATGGCAAAGGAACAGATTATATGTGGAGATTGACAAAGGATGATAATGAAGCAACCATAGTACAGAAAATTTTCAAAAACACTTTTCCCTATGGCAATACGGTTTCCCCGAACACGTCCAAGCCTATGTGAAACAAGATAAGAGTAGAGTAAAACCGTTGCTCTTCCTTACCAGAGGGAGGGTGGGTGGGGTAAGAAATAAAAACAGAATTCCTACTCTCGCGCATAAAGTTTTCCTATATAGCTACCAAAAATATGAGTTTCTAGACACAACTTCGTCCGCTGCAGGGGGCTCCTAAAGGCAGTCCTGCTCTGATACCAAGTCTGTAAGCCCCAGGAGTAGGAAAACCCAGAGCGCGCAGGTACGAGGGGTTTATGTGCATGAGGTCACTACGAAGGACCGCGAGGTCGCCTCGCATTCCCAAGCTTATGGGTAGGCCAAGCAACAGCTCGACACGCCCATGCACACAACACCCACCTCATAGGCTCACGTTAGGCTTTCCAAGCCTGAGTGCTTCACCTTCCTGTGCACTTCACACATACACGCACTGTGCATAGGATACAAGGGTAGAATATAGATTGAATATCACAACATGACCATCTACGACACAAAAGATGGAAATAAAGTTTATATATAGCAACGCTCTACTGAGCAAGATCCAAATGACACGCAAAGGACACATGTCCCATCAGTACATCATACATAGAGGTAGCAAATAGTCTGAGTACAGACAAGATCCAAATGGGACTAAGAGTCCTGAAGATAACCAAGCAGAGTCCATAACCAACAAGCCATAGGCTGCTACCTTAGGAGCGATCCTGCTACTCAACGAAGTCGTCGTCCGTGAACTCGACAAAATAACCTCCAGCGTACTGCTCATCATCTGTCGTACCTGTTTGTCGAAAAGCGGGTTCCGGAAAAAGAGGGAGAAAAACGAGGGTAAGTACCAAGTGGCACGTACTTGCGAGACAAGACCAGCTATGCTCGCTGGTGGGCGGTGTAAACTTCGACCGGCTATATAGAGACACGCTACAACATTCGTCTATTAGAGAAGGTTAGAGCGCGCATAATCTAGCAGTTCTATACTCTGCAAACAAAACCCAGCCAATGCGATCCCCCTTAGCCAAGAGGTACTAACAAGGCACTCACACAGTTGACAATTTTATTCCATATCCATTGTAGTAGTACTAACTTACTACGCAGATTATTAGCAAGTTATTAGCGACCAGATTAGATGTAAGTTGTTCTATGATCGAGTTAAACAGCTCCAAGTCGTCCATAACCGCGGACATGACTTTCCGAAAAGATTTACCCTGCAGGGGTGCACCAATGTTACCATACACGCATGCTCGAACCCGCTTAATTACGGCGGAGTCTCACAACAAGACCGTTCCCAGATCTGCAAGAATGCCTAGGGGGGCCACCCAACTAAGCTACCCGTGACGAAGTTCGGCCGTACTCCGAGACGGACTCAGGGTTTGCGTTAACGGCTAGGCGTGCAAACCACACGCTTCGCTAAACGTTCCGCAAGGTACAGTACAGAATATAAACACCCGAAGGCAACAGGAAGTAAACACCCGAAGGCAATGCTGGCGTGCTACAGGGATTGCAACGGCGCCAGAAAGTAGCTTCCTTGTGACGGTAAAGTACTCGTCCGTTGGGAACCCCAAGAGGAAGGTGTGATGCGTACAGTAGCAAGTTTTCCCTCAGTAAGAAACCAAGGTTTATCGAACCAGTAGGAGTCAAGGAACACGTGAAGGTTGATGGTGAAGGAGTGTAGTGCAGCGCAACACCAGGGATTCCGGCGCCAACGTGGAACCTGCACAACACAATCAAGATAATTTGCCCCAACTTAACAGTGAGGTTGTCAATCTCACCGGCTTGCTAAAAACAAAGGATTAAACGTATGGTGTGGAGAATGATGTTTGTTTGCAAAGAACAGCAGAGAACAATGATTGCAGTAGATTGTATTTCAGATGTAAAAGAATGGACCGGGGTCCATAGTTCACTAGTGGTGTCTCTCCAATAAGATAAATAGCATGTTGGGTGAACAAATTACAGTTGGGCAATTGACAAATAGAGAGGGCATAACAATGCACATACATATCATGATGACTACTATGAGATTTACTTAGGGCATTACGACAAAGTACATAGACCGCTATCCAGCATGCATCTATGCCTAAAAAGTCCACCTTCGGGTTAGCATCCGCACCCCTTCCAGTATTAAGTTGCAAACAACAGACAATTGCATTAAGTATGGTGCGTAATGTAATCAACACAAATATCCTTAGACAAAGCATCGATGTTTTATCCCTAGTGGCAACAGCACATCCACAACCTTAGAACTTCCTCACATCGTCCCGATTCAATGGAGGCATGAACCCACTATCGAGCATAAATACTCCCTCTTGGAGTTACAAGTATCAACTTGGCCAGAGCCTCTACTAGCAACGGAGAGCATGCAAGATCATAAACAACACATATATGATAGATTGATAATCAACTTGACATAGTATTCCATATTCATCGGATCCCACCAAACACAACATGTAGCATTACAAATAGATGATCTTGATCATGATAGGCAGCTCACAAGATCTAAACATGAAAGCACAAGAGGAGAAGACAACCATCTAGCTACTGCTATGGACCCATAGTCCAAGGATGAACTACTCACGCATCAATCCGGAGGCGGGCATGGTGATGTAGAGCCCTCCGGTGATGATTCCCCTCTCCGGCAGGGTGCCGGAGGTGATCTCCTGAATCCCCCGAGATGGGATTGGCGGTGACGGCATCTCCGTAACTTTTCTCGTATCGTGGCTCTCGGTACTAGGGTTTTCGCGACGAAGGCTTTAAGTAGGCGGAAGGGCAGGGTTGGAGGCGGCACGGGGGCCCCACACCATAGGCCAGCGCGGGCCCCTCCTTGGCCGCGCCGCCTTGTGGTGTCGGCCCCTCGTGGCCCCACTTCGTATCCTCTTCGGTCTTCTGGAAGCTTCGTGGAAAAATAAGACCCTGGGCTTTTGTTTCATCCAATTCCGAGAATATTTCCTTTGTAGGATTTCTGAAACCAAAAACAGCAGAAAACAGCAACTGGCTCTTCGGCATCTTGTTAATAGGTTAGTGCCGGAAAATGCATAAAAATGATATAAAGTGTGTATAAAACATGTGAGTATCATCATAAAAGTAGCATGGAACATAAGAAATTATAGATACGTTTGAGACGTATCAAGCATCCCCAAGCTTAGTTCCTACTCGCCCTCGAGTAGGTAAACGATAACAAGGATAATTTCTGAAGTGACATGCTATCATAATCTTGATCAATACTATTGTAAAGCATATGAGATGAATGAAGTGATTCGAAGCAATGGTAAAGATACTGACTAAACAACTGAATCTTATAGCAAAGACTTTTCATGAATAGTACTTTCAAGACAAGCATCAATAAGTCTTGCATAGGAGTTAACTCATAAAGCAATAAATCCTTAGTAGAAAGTTTTGAAGCAACACAAAGGAAGATATAAGTTTCAGCAATTGCTTTCAACTTGTAACATGTATATCTCATGGATAGTTGTCATCATAAAGCAGTATAACAAGTGCAATAGGTAAACATGTAAGAATCAATGCACACAGTTGACACAAGTGTTTGCTTCTAAGATAGAAAGAAGTAGGTAAACTGACTCAACATAAAGTAAAAGAATGGCCCTTCGCAGAGGGAAGCATGGATTACTATTTTTGTGCTAGAGCTTTTCTTTTGAAAACATAGAAACAATTTTGTCAACGGTAGTAATAATTCATATGTGTTATGCATAAGACATCCTATAAGTTGCAAGCCTCATGCATAGAATACCAATAGTGCTCGCACCTTGTCCTAATTAGCTTGGATTTCCATGGATTCTCATTGCATTACATATGTTTCAACCAAGTGTCACAAAGGGGTACCTCTATGCCGCCTGTACAAAGGTCCAAGGAGATAGATCGCATTTGATTTCTCGTTTTTGATACATCTCAACTTAGGACATCCATACCGGGACAACATAGAAAACAGATAATGGACTCCTCTTTAATGCATAAGCATTCAACAACAGATAATATTCTCATATGAGATTGAGGATTAATGTCCAAACTGAAACTTCCACCATGATACATGGCTTTAGTTAGCGGCCCAATGTTCTTCTCTAACAATATGCATACTCAAACCATTTGATCATGATAAATCACCCTTACTTCAGACAAGACAAACATGCATAGCAACTCACATGATATTCAACAAAGGTATAATAGTTGATGGCGTCCCCAGAAACATGGTTACCGCTCAACAAGCAACTTATAAGAAATAAGATACATAAACTACATATTCAATACCACAATAGTTTTTAAGCTATTTTTCCCATGAGCTATATATTGCAAAGACAAAGAATGGAATTTTAAAGGTAGCACTCAAGCAATTTACTTTGGAATGGCAGAGAAATACCATGTAGTAGGTAGGTATGGTGGACACAAGTGGCATAGTTTTTGGCTCAAGGATTTTGGATGCACGAGAAGCATTCCCTCTCAGTACAAGGCTTTGGCTAGCAAGGTTGTTTGAAGCAAACACAAGTATGAACCGGTACAGCAAAACTTACATAAGAACATATTGCAAGCATTATAAGACTCTACACTGTCTTCCTTGTTGTTCAAACACCTTTACCAGAAAATATCTAGACTTTTAGAGAAACCAATCATGCAAACCAAATTTCAACAAGCTCTATGGTAGTTCTTCATTAATGAGTGCAAGGTACATGATGCAAGAGCTTAAACATGATCTATTTAAGCACAACAATTGCCAAGTATCAAATTATTCAAGACAATATACCAATTACCACATGAAGCATTTTCTGTTTCCAACCAAATAGCAATGAACGAAGCAGTTTTCAACCTTCGCCATGAACATTAAGAGTAAAGCTAAGAACACCAGTGTTCATATGAAACAGTGGAGCGTGTCTTTCTCCCACACAATGAATGCTAGGATCTGAATTTATTCAAACAAAAACAAAAATAAAAGCACACAGATGCTCCAAGTAAAGCACATAAGATGTGACGGAATAAAAATATAGTTTCACTAGAGGTGACCTGATAAGTGGTCGATGAAGAAGGGGATGCCTTGGGCATCCCCAAGCTTAGATGCTTGAGTCTTCTTGAAATATGCAGGGATGAACCACGGGGGCATCCCCAAGCTTAGAGTTTTCACTCTCCTTGATCATATTGTATCATCCTCCTCTCTTGACCCTTGAAAACTTCCTCCACACCAAACTCAAAACAAACTCATTAGAGGGTTAGTGCATAATCAAAAATTCACATATTCAGAGGTGACATAATCATTCTTAACACTTCTGGACATTGCACAAAGCTACTGAAAGTTAATGGAACAAAGAAATCCATCCAACATAGCAAAACAGGCAATGCGAAATAAAAGGCAGAATTTGTCAAAACAGAACAGTCCGTAAAGATGAATTTTTCTGAGGCACTTAACAGGCTCAGATGAAGAAGCTCAAATTTAATGAAAGTTGCGTACATATCTGAGTATCATTCACGTAAATTGGCAGATTTTTCTGAGTTACCTACAGAAGGGGCTACTCAAATTCGTGACAGCAAGAAATCTGTTTCTGCGCAGTAATCCAAATCTAGTATCAACCTTACTATCAAAGACTTTACTTGGCACAACAATGCAATAAAATAAAGATAAGGAGAGGTTGCTACAGTAGTAACAACTTCCAAGACTCAAATATAAAACAAAAGTTGCAGAAATAAAATAATGGGTTGTCTCCCATAAGCGCTTTTCTTTAACGCCTTTCAGCTAGGCGCAGAAAGTGTAAATCAAGTAACATCAAGAGAAGAAGCATCAACATCATAATTTTCCTTAAAAACACAACTTGTTACAATAGGTATCTTAGATGCTCCATTATCTAAATTTTCCATAGTGGTACTAAGGGCTTTATCACTTTTAGGCTTATAATAGTTCTTTGGCTTAGGCACCTTAGAGACATACATGAACTTTTGCTCCTTACCCACATAAGCTTTCTTCTTAAACTTAAGAGAAGAAAAAGTTGAACCCAAGGTTCCCATAGCTTCTTCAAGTTCACCAATCCTATGGGTTTGATTATCATGGATAGCACAAGTTTCTAAGACAGCAATTCTTTCATTAATTCCTCCTAGAGATTTATCAAGTTTATCAGTGTTATCAAGTAATATTCCCAATTTAGTCTCAACACTTGGAAGATTTTTCTCTATGGCCTCCAACTTTTTCATGACATCTTCAAGAGAGATTTCAATTTTAGCTTCATTAACAGGTGGTATTCCAACTATACTCTCAATAATGCAACTAGCTTCTAAAGCAGGAGTGCCTAGGAAATTACCTCCCGCAAGAGTATCAAGAACATATCTATTCCAGCTAGAGATACCAACATAAAAGTTCCTAAGGAGGATAATAGTGGAGTGTTTCTTAGTGCACCTATGATGAGCATCACTAATTCTATACCAAGCATCTTTAAAACTTTCTCCCCCTTGTTGCTTAAATGAACGAACTTCAACTTCAGGATTACTCATTTTAGCAATAATAAAAGTAGGTAAAGCAAACTAAATTAAGTAAAGTAAAACAAGTAACTAATTTTTTTGTGTTTTTAATATAAAGAACGCAAACAAGATAGTAAATAAAGTAAAGCAAGTAACTAATTTTTTTGTGTTTTTGATATAAAGAAAGCAAACAAGACAGAAAATAAAATAAAGCAAGATAATAAACAAAGTAAAGAGATTGGGTGTGAGAGACTCCCCTTGCAGCTTGTCTTGATCTCCCCGGCAACGGCGCCAGAAAAGTAGCTGTTGTTGCCGCAGGAGTTGGCAATCTCTGTGGTGTAACTTTTCTTCAGATTCCCCGGCAACGGCGCCAGAAAAGTAGCTGCTGATGTGCGACAGGGATTGCAACGGCGCCAGAAAGTAGCTTCTTGTGACGGTAAAGCACACGTCCGTTGGGAACCCCAAGAGGAAGGTGTGATGCTGATATGTCTCAAACATATCTATAATTTCTTATGTTCCATGCTAGTTTTATGACAATACTCACATGTTTTATATACACTTTATATCATTTTTATGCATTTTCCGGCACTAACCTATTAACAAGATGCTGAAGCGCCAGTTCCTGTTTTCTGCTGTTTTTGGTTTCAGAAATCCTACATAGGAAATATTCTCGGAATTGGACGAAACAAAAGCCCACGGTCTTATTTTCCACGGAGCCTTCCAGAACACCGAAGAGGAGACGAAGAGGGGCCACGAGGCGGCCACACCATAGGGGGGCGCGGCCCCACCCCTGGCCGCGCCGCCATATGGGGTGGGCCCCTCGGGCGTCCCCCGACTCTGCACCTTCGCCTATATAATCCTTCCGTCGCGAAAACCCTAGTACCGAGAGCCACGATACGAGAAAAGTTACTGAGACGCCACCGCCGTCAATCCCATCTCGGGGGATTCTGAAGATCGCCTCCGGCACCCTGCTGGAGAGGGGAATCATCACCGGAGGGCTCTACATCACCATGCCCGCCTCCGGACTGATGCGTGAGTAGTTCATCCTTGGACTATGGGTCCATAGCAGTATCTAGATGGTTGTCTTCTCCTCTTGTGCTATCATGTTTAGATCTTGTGAGCTGCCTATCATGATCAAGATCATCTATTTGTAATGCTACATGTTGTGTTTGTTGGGATCCGATGAATATGGAATACTATGTCAAGTTGATTATCGATCTATCATATATGTGTTGTTTATGATCTTGCATGCTCTCCGTTGCTAGTAGAGGCTCTGGCCAAGTTGATACTTGTAACTCCAAGAGGGAGTATTTATGCTAGATAGTGGGTTCATGCCTCCATTGAATCGGGACGATGTGAGAAAGTTCTAAGGTTGTGGATGTGCTGTTGCCACTAGGGATAAAACATCAATGCTTTGTCTAAGGATATTTGTATTGTTTACATTACGCACAGTACTTAATGCAATTGTCTGTTGTTTGCAACTTAATACTGGAAGGGGTGCGGATGCTAACCCGAAGGTGGACTTTTTAGGCATAGATGCATGCTGGATAGCGGTCTATGTTCTTTGTCGTAATGCCCTAAGTAAATCTCATAGTAGTCATCATGATATGTATGTGCATTGTTATGCCCTCTCTATTTGTCAATTGCCCAACTGTAATTTGTTCACCCAACATGTTATTTATCTTATTGGAGAGACACCACTAGTGAACTGTGGACCCCGGTCCATTCTTTTACATCTGAAATACAACCTACTGCAATCATTGTTCTCTGTTGTTCTTTGCAAGCAAACATTATTCTCCACACCATATGTTTAATCCTTTGTTTACAGCAAGCCGGTGAGATTGACAACCTCACTGTTAAGTTGGGGCAAAGTATCTTGATTGTGTTGTGCAGGTTCCACGTTGGCGCCGGAATCCCTGGTGTTGCGCCGCACTACACTCCTTCACCAACAACCTTCACGTGGCCTTCATCTCCTACTGGTTCGATAAACCTTGGTTTCTTACTGAGGGAAAACTTGCTGCTGTACGCATCACACCTTCCTCTTGGGGTTCCCAACGGACGTGTGCTTTACCGTCACAAGAAGCTACTTTCTGGCGCCGTTGCAATCCCTGTCGCACGTCAGCAGCTACTTTTCTGGCGCCGTTGCCAGGGAATCTGAAGAAAAGTTACACCACAGAGATTGCCAACTCCCGCGGCAACTGCCAGCTACTTTTCT
This sequence comes from Lolium perenne, assembly GCF_019359855.2. Taxonomy (NCBI): domain Eukaryota; kingdom Viridiplantae; phylum Streptophyta; class Magnoliopsida; order Poales; family Poaceae; genus Lolium; species Lolium perenne. Next base: position 12,142,305 of record NC_067247.2, on the reverse strand, counting down.
GGCGCCGTTGCCGGGGAGATCAAGACACGCTGCAAGGGGAGTCTCTCACACCCAATCTCTTTACTTTGTTTATTATCTTGCTTTATTTTATTTTCTGTCTTGTTTGCTTTCTTTATATCAAAAACACAAAAAAAAATTAGTTACTTGTTTTACTTTACTTAATTCGGTTTGCTTTACTTATTTTTATTATTGTTAAAATGAATACTTCTGAGAACACTAAGTTGTGTGATTTCACTAGCACCAATAATAATGATTTCATATGCACACCGATTGCTCCACCTGCTACTACAGCAGAATTTTATGAAATTAAACCTGCTTTACTAAATCTTGTTATGAGAGAGCAATTTTCTGGTGTTAATACTGATGATGCTGCTGCCCATCTTAATAATTTTGTTGAACTTTGTGAAATGCAAAAGTATAAGGATGTAGATGGGGACATTATAAAACTGAAATTGTTTCCTTTCTCCTTAAGAGGAAGAGCTAAAGATTGGTTGCTATCTTTGCCTAAGAATAGTATTGATTCATGGACTAAATGTAAAGATGCTTTCATTGAAAGATATTATCCTCCTGCTAAAATTATATCTTTGAGAAGTAGCATTATGAATTTTAAGCAATTGGATAATGAACATGTTGCCCAAGCATGGGAAAGAATGAAATCTTTGGTAAAAAATTGCCCTACCCATGGACTGACTAATTGGATGATCATCCAAACCTTTTATGCAGGATTAAATTTTTCTTCAAGGAACCTATTGGATTCAGCGGCTGGAGGTACTTTTATGTCCATTACTTTGGGTGCTGCAACAAAGCTTCTTGATGATATGATGATCAACTACTCTGAATGGCACACTGAAAGGACTCCTCAAGGTAAGAAGGTAAATTATGTTGAAGAAACCTCCTCCTTGAGTGATAAGATTGATGTTATTATGTCTATGCTTGTTAATGGTAGATCTCATGTTGATCCTAATAATGTTCCTTTAGCTTCATTGGTTGCTCAAGAAGAACATGTTGATGTGAACTTCATTAAAAATAATAATTTCAACAACAATGCTTATAGGAATAATTTTGGTAACAACTATAGGCCATATCCTTCTAATAATAGTAATGGTTATGGTAATTCTTATGGTAATTCTTACAACAATAGTAGGAGTGTACCCTCTGGTCTTGAAGTCATGCTTAAAGAATTTATTAGTACACAAACTGCTTTCAACAAATCTGTTGAGGAAAAACTTGGTAAAATTGATGTTCTTGCTTCTAAGGTTGATAGTCTTGCTGCTGATGTTGATCTTTTAAAACTGAAAGTTATGCCTAATGAAACTAAAGATATTAAGTCATTTTCTACAGCAAACGCTATCCAAGTTCGAATTAATGACAATATTAGAATGATGGCTGAATTGCATGCTAGGTGGGAAAGAGAAGAAAAACTTGCTAAAGAGAATAATATAGCTAAAGTTTGGACTATTACTACCACTAGTAATGTTGATGCTTCACATGTTGCTAAACCTCCTACTATCAATGGTAAAATAATTGGTGTTGGCAATGTTTCTACTTCTAATACAAAGCATGCAAAATTGCCTGAAACTGCTGAAACTGTTTGTGATAAAAGTGCTAAAAATTTTCAGAGTATTGGGGACAATGATCCCATTGCTTTAGATCATAATGGTTTTGATTTTGATAATTGTCATATCTCTGAAGTTATTAAGTTCTTGCAAAAACTTGCTAGAAGTCCTAATGCTAGTGCTATAAACTTGGCCTTTACAAAACATATTACAAATGCTCTCATAAAAGCTAGAGAAGAGGAATTAAAACTTAAAGCTTCTATTCCTAGGAAGTTGGAAGATGGTTGGGAGCCCATCATTAAGATGAAGGTCAATGATTTTGATTGTAATGCTTTATGTGATCTTGGTGCAAGTATTTCTGTTATGCCTAAGAAACTTTATGATATGCTTAACTTGCCACCATTGAAATATTGTTATTTGGATGTTAATCTTGCTGATAATTCTATAAAGAAACCTTTGGGGAGAATTGACAATGTTCACATTATGGTTAACAATAACCTTGTCCCCGTTGATTTTGTTGTTTTGGATATTGAATGCAATGCATCTTGTCCTATTGTTTTGGGAAGACCCTTTCTTCGAACTGTTGGTGCTATTATTGATATGAAAGAAGGAAATATTAAATATCAATTCCCTCTTAAGAAAGGTATGGAACACTTCCCTAGAAAGAGAATGAAGTTGCCTTTTGATTCTATTATTAGAACAAATTATGATGTTGATGCTTCTTCTCTTGATGTTACTTGATTTACACTTTCTGCGCCTAGCTGAAAGGCGTTAAAGAAAAGCGCTTATGGGAGACAACCCATTATTTTATTTCTGCAATTTTTGTTTTATATTTGAGTCAAGGTGCTTGTTACTACTGTAGCAATACCTTTGTATCTTTACTTTATTGCATTGTTGTGCCAAGTAAAGTCTTTGATAGAGAGTTGATACTAGATTTGGATTTCTGCGCAGAAACAGATTTTTAGCTGTCACGAATTTGAGCTGTTCTCTCTGTAGGGAATCTAAAAATTCTGTAAAAATTCATGAGTAATCCTCAGATATGTACGCAACTTTCATTCAATTTGAGCTTCTTCATCTGAGCATGTTAAGTGCCTCGAAAAAATTCGTCTTTACGGACTGTTCTGTTTTGACAGATTCTGCATTTTATTTCACATTGCCTCTTTTACTGTGTTTGAGTGGATTTCTTTGCTCCATTAAATTTTAGTAGCCTTGGGTAATGTCCAGAAGTGTTGGGAATGATTGTGTCCTCGCTGAACATGTGAATTTTTGATTATGCACTAACCCTCTAATGAGATTGTTTTGAGTTTGGTGTGAAGGAAGTTTTCAAGGATCAAGAGAGGATGATGATATAATATGATCAAGAAGAGTGAAAAGTCTAAGCTTGGGGATGCCCCCGTGGTTCATCCCTGCATATTTCAAGAAGACTCAAGCATCTAAGCTTGGGGATGCCCAAGGCATCCCCTTCTTCATCAACAACTTATCAGGTCACCTCTAGTGAAACTATATTTTTATTCCGTCACATCTTATGTGCTTTACTTGGAGCGTCTGTGTGCTTTTATTTTTGTTTTTGTTTGAATAAATTCGGATCCTAGCATTCCTTGTGTGGGAGAAAGACACGCTCCGCTTTTTCATATTGAACACTGGTGTTCTTAGTTTTACCTTTAATGTTCATGGCGAAAGTTGAAAGCTGCTTCATTTATTGCTATTTGGTTGGAAACAGAAAATGCTTCATGTGGTAATTGGTATGTTGTCTTGAATAATTTGATACTTGGCAATTGTTTTGAGCTCTCAAGTAGATCATGTTTAAGCTTTTGCATCATGTGGTTTAAACCTATTAGTGGAGAACTACCGTAGAGCTTGTTGAAATTTGGTTTGCATGATTGGTCTCTCTAAAGTCTAGATATTTTCTGGTAAAAGTGTTTGAGCAACAAGGAAGACAGTGTAGAGTCTTATAATGCTTGCAATATGTTCTTATGTAAGTTTTGCTGTACCGGTTCATACTTGTGTTTGCTTCAAACAACCTTGCTAGCCAAAGCCTTGTACTGAGAGGGAATGCTTCTCGTGCATCCAAAACCTTGAGCCAAAACCTATGCCATTTGTGTCCACCATAACTACCTACTATGTGGTATTTTTCTGCCATTCCAAAGTAAATTGCTTGCGTGCTACCTTTAAAAAATTCCTTCCTTGTCTTTGCAATACATAGCTCATGGGAAAGTAGCCTAAAAAACTATTGTAGTAAAGAATATGTCGCTTATGTATCTTAGTTCTTATAAGTTGCTTGTTGAGCGGTAACCATGTTTCTGGGGACGCCATCAACCTGTCACACCTTTGTTGAATATCATGTGAGTTGCTATGCATGTTCGTCTTGTCTGAAGTAAGGGAGATTTGCCATGAGTTAAATGGTTTGAGTATGCATATTGTTAGAGAAGAACTTTGGGCCGCCAACCAAAGCCATGTATCATGGTGGAAGTTTCAGCTTGAACATTAATCCTCAAATCTCTTATGAGAATATTATCTGTTGTTGAATGCTTAAAGCATAAAAGAGGAGTCCATTATCTGTTTTCTATGCTGTCCCGGTATGGATGTCCTCAAGTTGAGATCTATCAAAATTGAGAGATCAAATGCGATCTATCTCCTTGGACCTTTGTACAGGTGGCATAGAGGTACCCCTTTGTGACACTTGGTTGAAACATATGTAATGCAATGATAATCCATGGAAATCCGAGCTAATTAGGACAAGGAGCGGGCACTATTAGTATTCGATGCATGAGGCTTGCAACTTATAGGAGGTTTTATGCATAACACATATGAATTATTACTACCGTTGACAAAATTGTTTCCATGTTTTCAAAATAAAAAGCTCTAGCACATGAGTAATCCCTGCTTCCCTCTGCGAAGGGCCTTTCTTTTACTTTATGTTGAGTCAGTTTACCTACTTCTTTCTATCTTAGAAGCAAACACTTGTGTCAACTGTGTGCATTGATTCTTACATACTTGCTTATTTGCACTCATCATATTACTTTGTGTTGACAATTATCCATGAGATATACATGTTGAAAGTTGAAAGCAACTGCTGAAACTTTAATCTTCCTTTGTGTTGTTTCAAAACCTTCTATTAAGAATCTATTGCTTTATGAGTTAACTCTTATGCAAGACTTGTTGATGCTTGTCTTGAAAGTACTATTCATGAAAAGTCTTTGCTATATGATTCTGTTGTTTAGTCATTATCTATTTGTTAACAAACTATAGACCATTGCTTTGAATCACTTCATTCATCTCATATGCTTTACAATAGTATTGATCAAGATTATGATGGTAGCATGTCACTTCAGAAATTATCCTTTTTATCGTTTACCTACTCGAGGGCGAGTAGGAACTAAGCTTGGGGATGCCTGATACGTCTCAAACGTATCTATAATTTCTTATGTTCCATGCTAGTTTTATGACAATACTCACATGTTTTATATACACTTTATATCATTTTTATGCATTTTCCGGCACTAACCTATTAACAAGATGCCGAAGCGCCAGTTCCTGTTTTCTGCTGTTTTTGGTTTCAGAAATCCTACATAGGAAATATTCTCGGAATTGGATAAAACAAAAGCCCACGGTCTTATTTTCCACGGAGTCTTCCAGAACACCGAAGAGGAGACGAAGAGGGGCCACGAGGTGGCGACACCATAGGGGGGCGCGACCCCACCCCTGGCCGCGCCGCCATATGGGGTGGGCCCCTCGAGCGTCCCCCGACTCTGCCCCTTCGCCTATATAATCCTTCCGTCGCGAAAACCCTAGTACCGAGAGCCACGATACGAGAAAAGTTACTGAGACGCCGCCGCCGTCAATCCCATCTCGGGGGATTCTGAAGATCGCCTCCGGCACCCTGCCGGAGAGGGGAATCATCACTGGACGGTTCTACATCACCATGCCCGCCTCCGGACTGATGTGTGAGTAGTTCATCCTTGGACTATGGGTCCATAGCAGTAGCTAGATGGTTGTCTTCTCCTCTTGTGCTATCATGTTTAGATCTTGTGAGCTGCCTATCATGATCAAGATCATCTATTTGTAATGCTACATGTTGTGTTTGTTGGGATCCGATGAATATGGAATACTATGTCAAGTTGATTATCGATCTATCATATATGTGTTGTTTATGATCTTGCATGCTCTCCGTTGCTAGTAGAGGCTCTGGCCAAGTTGATACTTGTAACTCCAAGAGGGAGTATTTATGCTAGATAGTGGGTTCATGCCTCCATTGAATCTGGGACAGTGACAGAAAGTTCTAAGGTTGTGGATGTGCTGTTGCCACTAGGGAAAAAACATCAATGCTTTGTCTAAGGATATTTGTATTGTTTACATTACGCACAGTACTTAATGCAATTGTCTGTTGTTTGCAACTTAATACTGGAAGGGGTGCGGATGCTAACCCGAAGGTGGACTTTTTAGGCATAGATGCATGCTGGATAGAGGTCTATGTTCTTTGTCTTAATGCCCTAAGTAAATCTCATAGTAGTCATCATGATATGTATGTGCATTGTTATGCCCTCTCTATTTGTCAATTGCCCAACTGTAATTTGTTCACCCAACATGTTATTTATCTTATTGGAGAGACACCACTAGTGAACTGTGGACCCCGGTCCATTCTTTTACATCTTAAATACAACCTACTGCAATCATTGTTCTCTATTGTTCTTTGCAAGCAAACATTATTCTCCACACCATACGTTTAATCCTTTGTTTACAGCAAGCCGGTGAGATTGACAACCTCACTGTTAAGTTGGGGCAAAGTATCTTGATTGTGTTGTGTAGGTTCCACGTTGGTGCCGGAATCCCTGGTGTTGCGCCGAACTACACTCCTTCACCAACAACCTTCACGTGGCCTTCATCTCCTACTGGTTCGATAAACCTTGGTTTCTTACTGAGGGAAAACTTGCTGCTGTACGCATCTGCTGACGTGCGACAGGAATTGCAACGGCGCCAGAAAGTAGCTTCTTGTGACGGTAAAGCACACGTCCGTTGGGAACCCCAAGAGGAAGGTGTGATGCATACAGCAGCAAGTTTTCCCTCAGTAAGAAACCCCCGAGATGGGATTGACGGCGGCGGCGTCTCAATAACTTTTCTCGTATTGTGGCTCTCGGTACTAGGGTTTTCGCGACGGAAGGATTATATAGGCGAAGGGGCAGAGTCGGCGGACGCCCGAGGGGCCCACCCCATATGGCGGCGCGGCCAGGGGTGGGGCCACGCCCCCCTATGGTGTGGCCGCCTCGCGGCCCCTCTTCGTCTCCTCGTCGGTGTTCTGGAAGACTCCGTGGAAAATAAGACCGTGGGCTTTTGTTTCGTCCAATTCCGAGAATATTTCCTGTGTAGGATTTCTGAAACCAAAAACAGCAGAAAACAGGAACTGGCGCTTCGGCATCTTGTTAATAGGTTAGTGCCGGAAAATGCATAAAAATGATATAAAGTGTATATAAAACATGTGAGTATTGTCATAAAACTAGCATGGAACATAAGAAATTATAGATACGTTTGAGACGTATCACCCCCTCCCTCTCTCCCTCATTATATAGGTAGATCCCCAAGGGTTAGGTCAAAAGTCTTCGAATAAGACCCCAACACCAAAACCTTCCATATGGCCAAACCTAGGGGGAGTGGGACTCCCCCTTTCCTTTGGTGGGGCTGGCCGGCCACCATGGGAGGAGTCCACCTGGGACTCCTCCTCCCTTAGGCTGGCCGGCCAAGGTGGGTGGAGTCCCACCTTCCATGGTGATTTCTTCCGGACTCTTCTAGAACCTTCTAGAACCTTGCAGAAAAATACCGGATCATTTTCAAACCTAGAAAATGACTTCCTATATATGAATCTTATTCTTCAGACCATTCCGGACCTCCTCGTGATGTCCTGGATCCTATCCGAGACTCCGAATAAACATTCGAACTCCATTCCATATTCCATATCTACTTAAACGACATCAAACCTTAAGTGTGTCACCCTACGGTTCGTGATCTGGAGATCCATAATGGCTCCCACACATTCAACGATAACTTAGTGATCGATTGAACCATTCACATACGATACCGATTCCCTTTGTCACGCGATATTTTACTTGTCCGAGGTTTGATCATCGGTATCTCCATACCTTGTTCAACCTCGTCTCCGACAAGTACTCTTTACTCGTACCGTGGTATGTCATCTCTTGTGACCAAGTCACATGCTTGCAAGCTAATCAGACAACATTCCACCGAGAGGGCCCAGGGTATATCTATCCGTCATCGGGATGGACAATATCCCACTCTTGATCCATATGCCTCAACTCATACTTTCCGAATACTTAATCCCACCTTTATAACCACCCATTTACGCAGTGGTGTTTGATGTAATCAAAGTACCCTTCCGGTATAAGTGATTTACATGATCTCATGGTCGAAGGACTAGGTAACTATGTATCGAAAGCTTATAGCAATTTGAACTTAATGACGTGATCTTATGCTACGCTTAATTGGGTGTGTCCATTATATCATTCATCTAATGACATAACCTTGTTATTAATAACATCCAATGTTCATGATCATGAAACTATGATCATCTATTAATCAACAAGCTAGTTATACAAGAGGCTTACTAGGGACTCCTTGTTGTTCACATAACACACATGTATCAATGTTTCGGTTAATACAATTATAGCATGGTATGCAAACATTTAACATAAACATAAAGATATATAATAACCACTTTATTATTGCCTCTTGGGCATATCTCCAACAGTTTCTTTGCCTTTTCTCCTTGGAAAGTCCAAGTCTTGTAGGACGGTGTGAACCCAAACTTGAGCAGGTGATTACTCATAGTTTCCTTGTCCTGTGGCTTTTGGTTAGCGCACTTACTACAAGGGCACCAAACTGTTCTAGGTCTGCTAGGGATGTCAAACGCCCTGTCCACAAACTGCTCGGTCTTTTGTCCCCATTCATCAGTATAGTTCCACTGACTGATTCTGCTATCATACATCCAGTCACGATTATCCATCCTCTAATCAGCACCAAAACAGACAAACATAGCATTTATATCAAATAGGAATTAAATGCATAATATTTTTTTACGCATGCATCAACCTGAATCTCTACTAGGTGGGCTCCTAGCAGCCGCCGGATCCGTAGATTGAGTACGTTCTCCCTGCTCTACCCCGATCCGAGACAGAATTTTGGCAGCACCTCCCTGCTGCTCTCCCGATACACGTCTCGGCAAAAAGCCGAGAGGGGTGTGCATCCGGAGAACAACGGGGAGGCGCTGCCGAAATCCTGTCTCGGATCGGGGTAGAGCAGGGAGAACGTACCCAACTACGCATCCACCGGCTGTCACGATAAATGCCGTAAGAGTTACGGTTCATAATATGCGAGACCACTAATGCATATTTATCCGCGTAACCCTTACGGTCGGGAAGAGACGCCTAGGTATCGCGACATACTTGGTGATCTAGACAGAAAAAAAACCTAGGTACAAGAGAGGCGAACGGATTCTCACCCTCGAAGCGTGATCGACAACCGGCGAAGAAGACCAACAACCCTTCGGCAAAATCCCCTCCGAAAAAACGGTCCCTCTGAGCAACGCTCCTCAAACAGCCCGACAACGCCGGCCCCTGTGTCCACCTCGAAACATCGCCTGCATAGTGAGAAAAGTAATTAGCGATAAAGACCATTTGTTTGCTCTAAATCCCACTATTATAAATACACTACTTCTACTAAATTGTGCCCTAAATCCCATTTCTAAAGTAATTTCTATACTAAATTACCCTATTTTTCATGCAATTTTATTTTAACTACCAATTAGCATGCATATTATTTTATAACTAACCTAAATATACTAAGTAACATTCAAATTTACAAAAAAAGAGGAAGCTAGCCACATACCGAGTGGTGGCCGGAGCTTCCGCGGCTGGTGGCGGCCGCAGCTCCCGCGGCTGGTGGCGGGCGGAGGGGGCGAGCAGCAGCAGCAGCACGGGCAGCGGCGGAGGGGCGAGCAGCACGGGCGGCGGGGGAGGGGCGAGCAGCACGGGCCGCGGCGGAGGGGCGAGCAACACGGGCCGCCGCGCGCGGGGGAGGAGCGAGCAGAACGGGCGGCAGGGGAGGGGCGAGCAGCAGCAGCAGCAACCAGGTGAGGTGCTCCGGCGGTGGCGGTAGGGAGGTGCTCTGGCGGCGGCGCGGGAGGGGGGCGCAGGAGGGTGGAGCTGGGTTGGGTCGTGCGTACGTTGTGTGGTCGGGACGACGCACGCGTGGCCCGATAGGGTTACTTACGTGGGAGCTTTGCCGTGCGAAGACCTTTGCCGTGCATCGGAGGCTTTGCCGTGCGGCAAAGCTCCTTTGCCGTGCACAAAGTCCTTTGCCGTGCGTAAGGGCCCCTTTGCCGTGCGGCAGTTTTCTTTGTCGTGCGCCCCTGCACGGCAAGGAACTTTTTTAATTTTCACCATTTCAAACAAGTGAACAAAGTCCTTTGTTTTACAGCAAGGCTTTACTCGGTAGACAAACGCAGAGAAGCATACATGCTACCACCACCGAAAAGGCCTGGAAGCTGCAGGGTGGAAGGTCAGAATCATCGAGAGGACCGGAACCCAAAGGCTGAGCGTGATGCTTACAACGAGTGGAACTACAGCAAGTTCCAGAACCCTAACCCTAACCCTAAATCTAACCCTAACCCTAACCCTAAAACATAACCCTAAACCTAACCCTAATCCTAACTCTAAATCTAACCCTAACCCTAACCCTAAACCCTAACCAGTAGATCAAGGCAATTCTTCTTGGAATAATGTGCCTAAGTGGTGTCGTTAGCGCATGTGGACTACCTTGTTGAAGACAACGCGATGGATGATATCTGCTTATCACCGGCATTGGATGGGAACCTTGGTATGCCCACTTTTGAAGATTATCTTGATGAAGAACAAGTTACCGAGAAGGGTGGCTCATGCAATAATGGCCCTAACCCTAACCCTAACACTAAACCCTTACCGGTAGATCAAGGCAGTTCTTCTTGGAATAATGTGCCTAAGTGCTGTCGTCAGCGCATGTGGACTACCTTGTTGAAGACAACGCGATGGATGATATCTGCTTATCACCAGAATTGGATGGGAACCTTAGTATGCCCACTTTTGAAGATTGTCTTGGTGAAGAACAAGTTACCGAGAAGGGTGGCTCATGTGATAATTAATGGCCCTAACCCTAACCCTAACCCTAACCCTAACCCTAAACCCTAACCCTAACGAGTAGATCGAGGCAGTTCTTCTTGGAATAATGTGCCTAAGTGGTGCCGTCAGCGCATGTGGACTACCTTGTTGAAGACAACGCGATGGATGATATCTGCTTATCACCGGCATTGGATGGGAACCTTGGTATTCCCACTTTTGAAGATTGTCTTGATGAAGAACAAGTTACCGAGAAGGGTGGCTCATGTGATAATGGCCCTAACCCTAACCCTAAACCCTAACCCTAACCCAAACCCTAACCGGTAGATCAAGGCAGTTTTTCTTGGAATAATGTGCCTAAGTGGTGCCGTCAGCGCATGTGGACTACCTTGTTGAAGACAACGTGATGGATGATATCTGCTTATCACCAGAATTGGATGGGAACCTTGGTAGCGTATGCCCACTTTTGAAGATTGTCTTGATGAAGAACAAGTTACCGCGAAGGGTGGCTCATGTGCTAATAGCCCAAACCCAAACCCTAAACCCTAACCCTAACCTTAACCCTAACCCTAAACCCTAACCCTAACCCTAATCGTAAACTCTAACCCTAAACCCTAACCCTAACCCTAACTCTAACCCTAACCCTAACCCTAAATCCTAACCCCAACCCTAAACCCTAACCCTAAATCCTAACCTTGACCCTAACCCTAACCCTAACGATTAGATCAAGGCAGTTCTTCTTGGAATAATATGCCTAAGTGGTGCCGTCAGCGCATGTGGACTACCTTGTTGAAGACAACGCGATGGATGATATCTGCTTATCACCAGAATTGGATAGGAAGCTTGGTATATATGCCCACTTTTGAAGATTGTCTTGAAGAACAAGTTACCGAGAAAGGGTGGCTCATGTGATAATGGCTAGCTGCGGGTATGCCGGAGGCTACCATGTGCCAAAGGGTCCCAAGCTTGGTTTTCCATGTGTATATGTCCTAAACAAACCTAAAACAATGAAAAAGTACATTGGTGGAACCTCGAACGGAGAAATCTAGGGGTAGACCCGCCGGGGCACACATACCGCTATTTTTTGGGGGAAGAGGGGGAGAATGACCGTCGGAGCACCGGAATCCCACCAAATCTTGCATGTGGACCTATGATATGTGTGAAAGTGTGGTGGAAGGTGTAATGGTGTGAAAATAGCTCCCATAAACCCTAAACCCTATAAACCCTAAACTGGGGAGGCTTCGAGTAATGCAACTGCACCTGCTGACACGGGAGCTGCAACACCCTAAACCCTAACCCTAACCCTAAATCCTAACCCTAACCCTAACCCTAAATCCTAACCCTAACCCTAAACCCTAACCCTAACCCTAAATCCTAACCTTAACCCTAACCCTAAGCCCTAACCCTAACCCTAACCCTAACCCTAACGAGTAGATCAAGGCAGTTCTTCTTGGAATAATGTGCCTAAGTGGTGCCGTCAGCGCATGTGGACTACCTTGTTGAAGACAACGCGATGGATGATATCTGCTTATCAAAAGAATTGGATGGGAAGCTTGGTATATATGCCAACTTTTGAAGATTGTCTTGAAGAACAAGTTACCGAGAAAGGGTGGCTCATGTGATAATGGCTAGCTGCGGGTATGCCGGAGGCTACCATGTGCCAAAGGGTCCCAAGCTTGGTTTTCCATGTGTATATGTCCTAAACAAACCTAAAACAATGAAAACGTACATTGATGGAACCTCGCACGGAGAAATCTAGGGGGGTAGACCCGCCGGGGCACACATACCACTGTTTTTGGGGGGAGGAGGGGGGCAATGACCGCCGGAGCACCAAAATCCCACCAAATCTTGCATGTGGACCTATGATATGTGTGAAAGTGTGGTGGAAGGTGTAATGGTGTGAAAATAGCTCCCCTAAACCCTAAACCCTATAAACCCTAAACTAGGGAGGCTTCGAGTAATGCAACTGCACCTGCTGACACGGGAGTTGCAACTCCCTAAACCCTAACCCTAAACCCTAACCCTAACCCTAAATCCTAACCCAAACCCTAAACCCTAGCCCTAACCCTAAATCCTAACCCTAACCCTAAGCCCTAACCCTAACCCTAACCCTAACGAGTAGATCGAGGCAGTTCTTCTTGGAATAATGTGCCTAAGTGGTGCCGTCAGCGCATGTGGACTACCTTGTTGAAGACAACGCGATGGATGATATCTGCTTATCACCAGAACTGGATGGGAAGCTTGGTATATATGCCCAATTTTGAAGATTGTCTTGAAGAACAAGTTACTGAGAAAGGGTGGCTCATGTGATAATGGCTAGCTGCGGGTATGCCGGAGGCTACCATGTGCCAAAGGGTCCCAAGCTTGGTTTTCCATGTGTATATGTCCTAAACAAACCTAAAACAATGAAAAAGTACATTGGTGGAACCTCGCACGGAGAAATCTAGGGGGGTAGACCCACCAAGGCACACATACCGCTGTTTTTGGGGGGAGGAGGGGGAGAATGACCGCCGGAGCACCGAAATCCCACCAAATCTTGCATTTCAACCTATGATATGTGTGAAAGTGTGGTGGAAGGTGTAATGGTGTGAAAATAGCTCCGATAAACCCTAAACCCTATAAACCCTAAACTGGGGAGGCTTCGAGTAATGCAACTGCACATGCTAACACGGGAGCTGCAACACCCTAAACCCTAACCCTAACCCTAAATCCTAAATCCTAACCTTAACCCTAACCCTAAGCCCTAACCCTAACCCTAACTCTAACGAATAGATCAATGCAGTTCTTCTTGGAATAATGTGCCTAAGTGGTGCCGTCAGCGCATGTCGACTATCTTATTGAAGACAACGCGATGGATGATATCTGATTATCAAAAGAATTGGATGGGAAGTTTGGTATATATGCCCACTTTTGAAGATTGTCTTGAAGAACAAGTTACCGAGAAAGGGTGGCTCATGTGATAATGGCTAGCTGTGGGTATGCCGGAGGCTACCATGTGCCAAAGGGTCCCAAGCTTGGTTTTCCATGTGTATATGTCCTAAACAAACCTAAAACAATGAAAAGTACATTGGTGGAATCTTGCGCGGAGAAATCTATGGGGTTAGACCCGCCGGGGCATACATACCGCTATTTTGGGGGGGGGGGGGGAGAATGACCGCCGGAGCACCGGAATCCCACCAAATCTTGCATGTGGACCTATGATATGTGTGAAAGTGTGGTGGAAGGTGTAATGGTGTAAAAATAGCTCCCCGGTGTGACATTCCTCACATTTGGGCGATAACACTTAGCAGATTTTCCGAAGCGCGGATTACTCCGAAACCCTGATATATGTGGGGGGATGAAGATGGATAGTACTTTTGTATTGCAAATAGTATGGGTATATACACATTGTCTTAAGTAGCACCAATAAATAGTCATCAAAAAGTAAAACTAATTAAAAAAATAAATATAAGTATTAGATGAAATAAAACATCAAGGAAAAACAAAGGAAATGTCATATGGCGGACGGCAAATGCAAAACGCACGGCAAAGGCTGCGTTGCCGTGCATCCCAGCTGGGGGCACGGCAAAGGGTGAGGCACGGCAATGCCCAACGCCTTTGCCGTGCACCGAATCTTTGTCGTGCGGTGTGTTGGGCCATTGCCGTGGTGATTTCTTTGCCGTGCGCTATCTTCAGACTTTGCCATGAACGGTCTCTTTGCCGTGCGCTCCCTTCAGATGTTGCCGTGCGCCTTTTCTTTGCCGTGAGTTATGCTCGGTGCGCACGGCAAAGAAATCTTTGCCGTGCGTGGGCCCTATGGTGGCGTCGCCTCGGCCACCCCCCGACGCTCCCCTCTGGACTACTTAAGGCTTTCGACCTAAAAACGCATGGGGGTTCGACGAAATTGCCAGAAGACATCCAGAACTCCGCCGCCATCGCGAAACTCCGTCTCGGGATCAGAAACTCCGTTCTGGCACCCTGCCGGGACGGGGAATTGGAGGAGATCATCGCCATCATCACCACCGACGCCTCTCCATCGACCATCCATGTTTCCCCCATCCATGTGTGAGTAAATCCCCGCTGTAGGCTGAAGGGGATGGTAGGGATTGGATGAGATTGTTCATGTAATAGCATAAGATTGTTAGGGCATAGTGCCTAGTATCCGTTGTTGGTACTTTTATGATATTGTTGCAACTTGTTATGCTTAACGCTTGTCACTAGGGCCCGAGTGCCATGATTTCAGATCTGAACATGTTATTGATTCATGATGATATTCATTGTTTTATGATCTTACCTGCAAGTTGTATACACATATTGATGTCCGGAACCCGAGGCCCCAAAGTGACAGAAATTGGGACAACCGGAGGGGAAGGCTGTGATATGAGGATCACATGTGTTCACGGAGTGTTAATGCTTTGCTCCGGTGCTCTATTAAAAGGAGTACCTTAATTACCAGTAGATTCCCTAGAGGCTCGGCTGCCACCGGCTGGTAGGACAATAGATGTTGTGCAAGTTTCTCATTGCGAGCACGTACGATTATATACGGAACACATGCCTATGGTTATTTAGTACTTGGATACTGTTTTATTACTATCTGCAAATGCCCTGCCTTGATTGTTACATGAGTTCTCTTATCCATGCAGCGCCCGTTCATCCATCCCTGTGCCTACAGTATTTTAATCCTGTTGTTTACTATAATCACTACTGCTGTCTTTATTACACTGCTGCTTATATTTCACTACTGCTACTGCTATAAAACTGTTGCTACTGATAAACTCTTGCGAGCAAGTCTGTTTCCAGGTGCAGCTGAATTGACAACTCCGCTGTTAAGGCTTACAAATATTCTTTGGCTCCCCTTGTGTCGAATCAATAAATTGGGTTTTACTTCCCTCGAAGACTGTTGCGATCCCCTATACTTGTGGGTCATCAAGACTATTTTCTGGCGCCGTTGCCGGGGAGCATAGCTTTATTTGCAAGTTCACCTGAATTGATATTGTTCGCTGCAAATCCTCCATCATGGGTAAATCTCGCGATGCTAAAGTCGCCATATTACCATCCACTACAAGAAAAGGTACAACTCTGAGTACCTCTGCTGCTCTTGATTCACCATCTGTGATAAGTCAACTTGTTTCACCACCACAAGCTTCACATGCTGGTACTTCTGCTGAATCTGAAAATTCCCCTTATAATTTTAATGATGCTTCTACTGTGCTTGATGATAATGGTTCATTAGGTTCTTTTCTAGATGCTACAATTGCTAGGTCTAGACAAATTGAAAATACTGAAATTCCTAATGAAAATACTGTTACACCTGTTAATTCACCTGAGTCTGTTGAACACTCTAGTGATGATCTTGATGAAGATTATGTGGAACTTGATGATGATTTTATTGATAAATGTAATGCTACTACTGGTGCAAGTGACATTAAAAAGCTTCTTGCACAACGTGCTGTTAGATATAAACTGTCTCCTGATCCTAAATTTGCCACATCTCCTATAAACATTAAGGATAAGGATTATGATTTTTCTCTTGATTTATCTCATATATCTATTGTTGAGAAAACACCTTTTTGTGGTACTGAAAAAGAAAGTGCTGTAGAGCACATGAATGAGCTTTCTACTTTGAGTAGCTTGTTTTCTGATGATATCAAGAAGTGTACTTATTTTGTTGCTAAATTTTTTCCTTTCTCATTAAAGGATGATGCTAAAACTTGGTATAATAGTTTGCCTCCTGATTCTATTGATAGTCCAAATGGTTTGCTTGATGTTTTCTTTTGAAAGTATTTTCCTGCTAGTGCTCAACATATTGCTTTGCAGAAAATTTATAGTTTTGACCAGGAAGATAGAGAGAAATTGCCTGAAGCTTGGGCAAGGTTTTGCTCTCTTCTTAGAGCTCGGCCTGGACATGATTTGGAAAAGCATGACTTACTTGATATATTTTATAGTGGACTAACCATTGAGTCTAGGGCATACCTGGATAGTTGTGCTGGTTGTGTTTTCAGGAAAAGAACTCCAGACGAAGCTGAAGAATTAATGGCTAGAATAAGCCAAAATCATGATGATTGGACTACACCTGAACCAACCCCAACACCAATATTGAAGAAGAGGTGTATGATTAAATTAAGTGATGAAGATATGAGAGAAGCCAAGAAATCTCATGATGTCAAGCTGTTTTCCGAAAGGAAATTTTTTCATTAGAAGATCTATAATTTGAGAGTAAATTAACTTAAAAGTTGACAAAAATGTCAAAACTAAGGGTGGGAGTTGGTGATTTTTTTCCTCATATTTTATTGCTTGATTTCAGCTCAGCAGAGCAGCCCAAGGATGGACTCTAGGCGATGCTACTGGTCCTGCTAGTTTAAGCGGAGCATATACTACAGTCGAGTCGACGTCGATCAGGTTCATGGGCGTCCCCAAGGGACCGGCGGGATGGCCGGAGCCGCCTATTTAAGGTCCGGGAACACCTCACATACTCCAGTTAGTCCTGCCTAGTTAATCCTATCATGTATAGTACTTACTCATCAGTGATAAGTGTACTTCGGTAGTACTCTAGTTGTCTAGCATACCGAACCAGGATACACCATCGGTTCGCTAGCTAGTGATCTATGATGTGGAAGGCCATGGTCGCGGAGGCCACGGCCCGGCATGGAGTATCGTTCGTCCTCGGCGCCGCCGCTGCGCTCACCGTCG
The DNA here is from genome assembly GCF_019359855.2 of Lolium perenne. Taxonomy (NCBI): domain Eukaryota; kingdom Viridiplantae; phylum Streptophyta; class Magnoliopsida; order Poales; family Poaceae; genus Lolium; species Lolium perenne. The sequence continues at coordinate 12,124,922 of NC_067247.2, read as the reverse complement.
TCATGCTCGTCCAGTACCAGGCGCCCGCTGCCGGGCTCAGCCGCGCCAGGTTGCCGGGGCACTTCTCCTGCTCGAGATCATTAGACCACCACCGCCTCAATGGCACAGCAGTACATACACTTCATAAGGCGCCGACTGTAGGTGCAGAAGATCATCATGTTCATCAGGCTAACGCCACCTTGAAGGCCAATTCAACTACTACTGATCGTCCCGCTGCTCTAAGTCCTCTTCCACGCACAGATCGCCAAGAAGAGGTTAGTTTAACCAATTCAGGTTTGTAACCAATTTTTCTGCTTTTTCCATGAGCAAGTTCAGGGTGCTGTGCAACTTGCAGTACTGTGTACCTGTACCAACTGTAATTGACCAACTAGTCGTGTGAATTTAACTAACCAAACTTCTTTGCTGATCTAATAAATTTTTGCGAGTCAGACAAATGCAGTTGTTAGTTATATGTACCGTTAATCATATGAGACCGCGCGGCGTCTAAAAACAGTAAATGTTGATTATTCAGAGCACGCAGGAGCCGGAGGAGTTCCGGGGGCTGGCGGCCGCGGTGGCGCTGGCGGCGATGGACGACCGGAACGTGATCATCACGTGCGTGAACCAGGCCTGGGCGGCGCCGGGCTCCCTGCTGGACCTCTTCCTGGAGAGCTTCCACATCGGCGACGGCACGGCGCGGCTCCTCCCGCACGTGCTCGTCGTCGCCATGGACCCGGCCGCGCACGCCCGGTGCCAGGCCGTGCACCGCCACTGCTACCACTACACCATGCCGGGAGTCCACATGAACTTCACCTCGGCCAAGTTCTTCGGCTCCAAGGAGTGGCTGGAGATGGTGTGGAGCAAGCTGAGGCTCCAGCGCCGGGTGCTCGAGCTCGGCTACGGGTTCCTCTTCACCGACGTCGACATCCTATGGTTCCGCGACCCGTTCAAGCACGTGACCGCCTACGCCGACATGACCGTCTCCTCCGACGGCTACTTCGGTGACCCCGACAACCTCGGCAACTTCCCTAACACGGGGCTCTTCCACGTGAAACCCAATGTTCGCACCATCGCCATGACGAAGGTGTGGCACGAGTCCAGGGGCAGGTACCCGGGGGCGCCGAACGAGCAGCCGGTGTTCAACATGATCAAGAAGCGGCTGGTGGCGGAGCTCGGGGTCCGGCTGCGGTACCTGGACCCGGCGTACGTGGGCGGCTTCTGTAGCTACGGGAAGGATCTGGGGAAGATTGTGACCATGCACGCGAATTGTTGCGTTGGGTTGAAGAACAAAATGAGGGACCTGAGGGGGGTGCTGGATGATTGGAAGAATTATACGAAGATGCCGCACTGGGAGAAGCATAAGGCAAATTGGACCGTACCCGGCGCCTGCATCAAGTGATGATTGTTAAGTTATACTCATATATTCTTTATCAAAAAAAAACTTATACTCATATTCTGTAGATGTGCCCTTCACTATAATTATCGATGGATTATGCATACTCCTGAACAAGGTAGTAAGTTATGGTAGAGCGAAGCATTAATGCCAACATAAATTTGAAACATATGTAAGTATTCTTCTCTCTGCTTTCTGAATTGTGCAAGTTTTCTTTCGCTTGGAAGCTCAATCCCCTCGCTTCTACGGTTGTGATTTTTGCAAGTTCGTGCCAATCGTCACTCAAGGAGGGAGCTCCAACCTCAGCGATACTTTTGTTAAAAAAGATAGGGAAAATTCTTCATTATTCAATGCTGGACCAAATCATGTCCAGCGATCATTTAAATTTTGCATATCCTTCTATTCTTTAAGATAATTTGGATTTGTTAGCGAAGAAATAGGTTCGTCATTCTGGCTTTGCTTATTTGATAGAACTTTTAGTCGCAACAAAGGCCTTTATTCTTTTTCACTGAACATAATCATTGCTCCCCTCCCTATATATACTCCATTTAGAAATCACCGGTATGTGCTTTCTGCAGCACACTCTATGGAGAAAATGGCCAAGTAATCACCTTTGCTAGTGGTTGAGTCATGATAAAAAAAAATATCGTGGAAGAAAGTGAATGTCCTATCGTCGTCTCAATTTGAGTAATACACGATGTCTTCATTTTATGTATCTTTTTTTCGAAAACAACAAGTGTCTGATTGATTAGAAACAACCTATGTACTTGCAAAAAAAAAGAAACTCAGTAACTCAAGGCATATATCGGCTATTTAGCTTTGACGAAGTCGTAAACCATTTCTTGCGTTGTGAACTGGCCATGTCAATATGGGTGAGCTCCTATTCAACACATTTTTCATATGTGAAGTGACTAACAACCACATGGAGTGCATGGTGGGCCGGGCCCAACAACAACTCCGCTCCTAAGGTCTTTTCCTTCCCAAACATCGGGTCTACGACATATCCTCCATCACAACCCCTACCCCCGCCACCTGCATCCATTGACATTCTCGTCCCTCCCCGCCCAAGCCCCCACCTCCATTAGTCCTTCACCGCCCACTAACACCCACCCCCTTCCCCATCTCCAGCGAGATCCCCTCACCACCTTCCCAAACCCCAAGTCGACGAGATCCCCTCACCACCAATGTTGTAACTGATCCTCGATCCTCAGTAAGGCAGTTCCATTGCTGCTCCCCAATAGAGAAGGAAGGCCATTTAGCCGGCTGATAGCTTCAGCTGTTGATGTCAGCATGACACGACCGAAACGTACCAGAGCTCCACGTCGATGCCTCAAGAGGGTGATGATTCAAAAGCGCCGCCATCGCCGAGACAAAAGACGGACAAGGGTTTTCACCCAGAGTTATGTAGCACGGGTGACCACAACGATGTCCCCAAAAGGGTGATGGCACCCACATCCATCGCCGTTGTTGGCGCCGGAGCGCTAGGCTTTCGCTCGAAATCACCCCGACCACACCATGGCACCTCGGTCCGCCCGCTGCCACCAAGACAAACCTCCAAGATGCGATCTGGGAGTTAACACCGCCAAAGCATGGCACACTTCTCTTCATTAAGGGCATACTCTTGGCACTTGAGTACCAAAAATAAAATCAATTATAGTAACATATAAGGATAAGCATCATGAACCCTAATGGAAAAAAGTTAAATTCAGGTGCCAAATAGATTTTCGCATTTCAGTAGCGCCAAAGGCTGGTAGATTAGTTTTATGTGGAAGGGAAAAAAAAAGCTTAGTCCCCCAACGCATAGTTAAGCGCCTGACTCATACTTCTGCCGGCGACGCAAAAGGGTATCCCCGGATATATCGGCATGAAATTAAAAATTAAGTGAAACGGTCAGGAATAGTAACATAGCGCCTCAATTAAGAGTCTGCCTTGTACATGGCCTAATAGGGAGTTATGGCTCGGTCACACACTGAGTTGCCGGGTAAGATTGCAAACTTGCCACATGGCAATTTATTTTAAAAATTGGCATCTGCTGTACGTTATAAAATCTAAAATCTGATGGCTCCCGATGTATTTGCTCTGTGAAACTAAAATTCTCGCGTTCACTCAATGTAATTGAATTGCTACTCCCTTCGATTCATATTAATTATTTCTTATATAGATGTATCTAAATATATTTTAGTACTAGATACACTGATGCCAACTAATATGACAATATGAATAGGAGGGAGTAAGAAAATTGAGTGTGGCTCCTGTTAAATTCGAGCGCAATCCATGGGTATTCAAACGGCGTCAATACGTACGTCGCGTTCAGCGACTGTTACGTCTGACAGAGAAACTTGTCGACCCGTCGTCGCGGCCGTGGGAGACCGGTACCTCACTAATGGCCGAGGTAAGCAATTACACCGCTCGTATACCGACTATTCGTGACCGAGCGTGCGGAAGCTTATCTAGAGCGATTGTTCACCTAACGATCGAGACTGATCGTGTGTGTTGCTAAGCGTTGGAATTAGTTAAGGCCTGAAGACGGTGGCGGTTGAATTAAGGCAATCTTCTCATGCATGAATACCCCAATAGGTCCGAAATAAGATGGCTAGCCGCATGGGCAATTCTACTCCCGATTTGAGGTCAAGCTAGCGAGCATCTATGTACTTACTCATGCATGACAGTTGCTTCGCATAGGATGGTGATCCAGTCACTAGTGGAAAACAGGGCTTCCGTGGGAGCCTTTTGTCGCGGGCGCGCCTGCACCCGCGACAAATGGCCTGGCCACGTCGCCCCGAAACCATGTGGAGCGCGCGGAGGCTTTTGTCGCGGCCTTTTGTCGCGGGCCGTATTACGACCCGCGACAAAAGGGGTAGGAGCGACGTGGCCACCCCTTTTGTCGCGGGTCGTAATACGGCCCGCGACAAAATGTCCCCGCCCTATATATAGAAGCAGCCAGCCACCCCCCCACCTCATTTTTTCCTTGGTGGTGAAGGTGGAGGTGTATGCTAGCTCATTTTTTCTACATGTGCACAAGAGGTGTTTGATGGAATGCTTGTGAGAGGGATGCCACTTGGTTTATTTGATAAGATTTCTCCTCTTTTTGATCCAAAAAGGTTAGCAACTATTTTCTCGACTATATATATATGCATAGTCCGTACAATACTAATTTTAGCAAGGTGATTGCATCTGATACATATATAATTGTACTTATGATGCAGATGAGTCATCCATGGATGTACGGTAACCGATGTGCTCCCGCTTTCAGAGAGGGCGTGAATTCTTTCCTGCTTGTGGCCGAGGCCAACAAGTCGAAGCAATGTTTTATGTGCTGTCCATGTCTAAAATGTAAGAACGAGAAGGATTACTCTTGCTCAAGAGATATTAAGAGCCACCTGCTTCGGTTTGGGTTCATGTCCAGTTATAATGTTTGGACCAAGCACGGAGAAGAAGGGGTTATGATGGAAGACGGCGATGAGGAAGAAGATAATGATGAGAAGTATTATCGATCTATGTTCTCTGAATGCTTTGATACCGCAATGGACGACAATGAAGAAGAAGGAGGTGAAGAACAGGCATCAGATGATCCTGTTGATGATGATCTTCGTCGGGCCATTTCTGATGCAAGAAGAGACTGTGACACGGATAAGGAGAGGTTGCAGTTCGACAAGATGTTAGAGGACCACCACAAATTGTTGTACCCAGGTTGTGAAGATGGGCATAGAAAGCTGGGTAGCATATTGGAATTGCTGAAATGGAAGGCAGAGGTCGGTGTGACTGACTCGGGATTTGAGAAATTGATGATAATATTAAAGAAGCTGTTTCCAAGAAATAATGAATTGCCCGTCAGTACATATGAAGCAAAGAAGCTTGTCTGCCCTCTAGGATTAGAAGGCTATGTCTTACCGGCATTTGGACCTGAAGGTGAGCCGGCAACATGGCATGGCAATCCGATTCCAGCTGGCTATGCTCGTGTCGGGGTGGATTCAGTTGTCCCGCAGTGGGAGACATTGGAGCTCCATATCCCTGGAGGTGATGGGGGGCTTACACTCAGAGAGGTGCTGGGAGAAATCATTCTCTGGGAAAAGAAGAACATCAGGCTGCCAGGCTGGGTAGCACCTAGTACCGATCGTCCCAGCAGGTCACCATCACCTCCTCCAGGTGATCGCAGGCCACCATCACCTCCTCCTACTGATCACATGTCGCCACCATCACCCCGTGGGTACGACGTCGACCACGACATCGGTAGTCCATCTCCATCTCCAGCGCCGCCGCCTCCGCCCACTAAGACTCGGAATGCACCCAGCCGGAAGCGTTTCAAGAGTCCTGTCCCCAAGAGGTCGCCCCTCCCGAAAGTACCAAAGGTTCCTCCCCCCCGTCCTTGGGATCTTACTGTCGAGGAAAATGCGGCCGCTGTTGCGAAACACAACTATGATCATTTCCATAAGCCAAAACCTCCAGCGCCAGAGCCATACACAGAGAAGCAAATAGAATATGCTACTAGTTTTCTGAACACACCATCGCAGTATGAGTTACACGAGAAGAAGGATGACTATACACGCACTCTTGCGAAGGTAATTGACCAAAAAAAGGATGAAAAGGCCAAGGAGAAGGACATTGCTGGCACGAGCAAATCATCAGCTAGAAGTGCAGATGAGAAAAGGTCAAGTTCAACAAGTGCACCCCTCAAGGCCAAGCAAACGACAAAAGGCAAAAAGAGAAAGGAAGTTCCCCTCCTCGGTGCTCAGCACAAACTATCGATCCCAGAACTCTAAGTGTTTAATGTTCCCAAGGTGTAAGAGGAACATGGTGTTGATGTCAATATGGAAGAAGCTGCAACTCTAGCGGCTCAATGTGGAGTTACCGTGGAGGAATTGTTTGGAGCCGCAGACCCTGCACTACCCACCGCTGATATAGCTCCTAAATTTGTCTACGGGGCCGACTTGGTCAGCAGAGAGCAGCTGCATAAACTGCCAACACATATGCGGAATTTGCATCAGTGGTACCTTGATGCATGCAAGGAGAAAAAAATGTACATCGTGGCGAGTATACCATGGGAATATTACTACCGAAACGAGGAGATCCATATTGAGATGAATGAACTCTGGCAGTTATTCAATCTAGAAGCCCTCGACAAATCTCTCATGAGTTGCTATTGCTTGTAAGTTGTTAACTACATATAAGTTCATTTTCATTCAGTTCATGTTCGTTTTCATTGCATATATATACTCATTATATCTTATGGGTTCTCTTTTGCAGATCAAGATCAGTGAGTGCAAAAGTAATAATATTATCAATGTTGGGTTTGTTGACCCAGATAAAATACATGTTGAAACGGTGAAGCATAAACGCGAAGAAACGGGGGGAAACCTACTAAGGTTTTTGGGGCAGCAATATTTCTGTGATTCAATATTGTTTCCTTACAACTACGAGTGAGAGTCTTAATGATCTTTTATGCACATTCAATTTTTCTTACTCGATGTTAAGTGTAATTCCTGACGTATATGCATAACATGTGCAGCTTCCACTGGATTCTACTAGACATTCAACCTGATAAGGGAATAGTTGAAGTAAGAGACCCATCGAGTAGAGGCCTGGACGGGTTCCAGGACTTGCAGAAGTTGCTCCAAGTGTAATTTCCTTCATCGCCGCGCTTTATCTTTCGTGAGATATCAATTAATTATCCACTCATTCAATCATTCTTTTGCATGGCAGGGCTTGGCAAGCTTTGAAGAATGTTCATAAGGACATTACCTTTGCAAAGAAGCTAACATTTACTCCTGTAGCGTGCCCCCAGCAGCCACAAGGGACGAATCTATGTGGATACTACGTTTGCGAGTCCATTCGCATGTTAACCACTGAGAAGCAGAACAGAAATAAATTCGACGTAAGCAATAACATTCACAACTTTATTTATTATCATCAATATTTCGTTATCAAGACTGATATAGTCATACTCATCTCATTTTCGTATATAGGTCGACTTCATGCGGGACAGACTCCAACCAAAGGAACACGCACTAGGAATCGCGGAGGAAGTGGCGGGACTTTTGGTTAGAGAAGTAATAAACAACAAAGGCTTGTTTAGTCCAGATAGTTGTTCTACCTCCAAATAGACGGTCGTTAGTACCGTTTGTCGATCGTGAGCTCCATGTATATATGTAGGGAACCTACGAATATGTGTAAGGGGAATCGACTTCTGCTTCCAATATTTGTTTGATCGATCTATATATATATATATAATGAATGAATGTGTACAACTTCTAGTAGCGTACAAATATATGCAACTTTCATTTTCGAACGAAAAAAATGAAATAACAGGCGGTCGGTGGCGGGGGGGGGAGGGGTGCTGCACCCCTCAAACCCTAAAGCAGAAGCGTTGTGCGCGCGCCACGTAGAAGGCCTTTTGTCGCGGGTGGTAATACCGCCCGCGACAAAAGGGCTTTGTGCCTGCGCGCCCCGCGGCTGCCACGTGGTGGACCTTATGTCGCGGGTCGTAAGTGACCCGGGATAAAAGGCCACCCTTTTATCGCGCCTTGCTTGTCGCGGCTGGCCGCCCGCGACAAAAGGCCCTAACCACCCGGATCAAAAGGCCTGTTTTCCACTAGTGAGTATAAATTGTTCGTATAAGTTGTTTGTGGCCAGAAGGAAAATGGTGGCATAAAAATCTGTAAGAAATACTACCTCCGTTATATAATATAAGCCATTTTAGCATACTAAACTTATTATGGAACAGAGTGATAGAATGCATGTTTAATTACGTAGTAGCGACACAACAGTAGTTGAACTACTTAGCGCAAAGAAATTCCTTGCCAATCAAATCAACGAACCGTACAAATCAGGGAACTCAACAGGTGGTAGATGGACCTAACACGATGAGCTAGCTAACTAGTAGTACAGTAAGTACAGGAATGTATTATGAACTGATGATGCACACTGGTACTTCCAGGACGTTCCGCCCACTAGCCTAGCCTAGCCTATCACTTTTAACCAATGAATGCAGGACAGGATGAAACACTATGCCACATTCAGTTGGCCTAAGAACCTTCCATCTGCAGAATACGACTGAAGAAAATGCCAAGAATGACAGGTTGGGCATACACCAGCTAGCTGCAGCTGCAGCAAATTATAAGCGACTAGTTGCTGTTGCACATGATGCGGCAATAGCAGTCCGTACTACATACGTGGCTCTCGTGATGAATCTGGCGCTCAAATTGCATCGCTCCAAAACTCCGTGCCTTCTTTTCAAACTTGATAATTAAAAGATATTTAATTCGGTTAGATGGGACTACCTCATGTACGTTCTTCAACATTGTAGCTTCTCGAGAAAATTCTGAGATTGGATTTAAGCGCATCTCTCTTCTTCCACGTCAAGAGTTCTTCTTAATGGGGTAGCTTGTGACTCGATTAAGCATTGCCGAGGCCTCCGGCAAGCGACCTGTTGTCCCCTCTCATATTCGTCCTGGCTATTGATCCGATCAACCAAATTCTAGCGAAGGCTACCGTACAAGGAAGATTGCACTCTCTTCATGGTAGAGCAACGATAGCGCACACTTTCTTATATGCCGATGATGTGGCGGTCTTCGTGGCCCTGATGAAAGAGGACATTGCTTGCCTTGCTTCCATCCTCACTACGTTTGGAGATGTGACCGGATTGTGTGCCAACTCTCAAAAAAGTCTAGTTGCCCCGATCCAATGTGATCGCCTTGATCTTGACGACATTCTACAACCTTTCCCGGCAAAGAGAATAACCTTGCCAATGTGCTATTTGAACTTACCTTTGGCGCTCATTAGGCTCAAAACAGAAAATCTAAAATACTTGAAAGATAAAATTGCTGGAAAGTTTGCCTCCGAAAATTGAAAAAATGTCAACATGGCCGATAGAAGGGTCTTGGTTCACTCCGTGCTCACTTCCCAAGCGATCTACCACATCACCTCCATCGACTTCGCCAAGGAGGTCATTCAAAGGATCATTGTGCTTCTATGTGCATACCTATGGGCTGGCCGTGCCAAAGTGATCGGTGGCAAATGCAAAGTCAATTGGGACAAAGTGTGCCGCCCTACTAAGCTTGGTGGCCTTGGTATTCTGCACCTTGAGAGGTTTGCCGTGGCCCTAAGGTTAAGATGGCTATGCCTTGAATGGACCGACGAAACTAAACCTTGCATTGGGCTTGGAAACCCATGCAACAAGAAAGATTGGAAGCTTTTTGCAGCCACAACCCTTGCTAATATTGGGAACAGAGAGAAGGTAAAGTTTTGGACTTCTCCTTGGCTTGGTGGCATTTTCCCACAAGACTTGGCGCCCACGCGCTGTTCAAATTAAGATCTCTCATGATTTCAGATTGGTACGCACTGAATAATTTGTCAAGCTTTGGGGTCTTCTAGTTGATATGCATGTTGTGCATGATGTCATCGACACCATTCTTTGGAAATTCACGAATGACGGAAAATAATCCACTTTATCGGCCTATAAGATGTAATTTGAAGGCCTTATATCAACCACCCCCAACGCCATGGTTTGGAAAGTTTGGGCGCCCGGAAAGGAAAATTCCTTGCTTGACTGATTATGCAAAATAGAGTGTGGACGACGGATAGACTTCAACGTAGGGGGTGAGGAAATTGTGGAAATTGCACCCTATGCAACCAATTCCAAGAGACGACAGAGCATCTCATGTACAACTGTAGATTTACCAAGCGGATATGGAGAGAGATCCTCTCTTGGTGCGGCATCCATGAGAGAACTATGGAGCCTTACATTGATGTGTGGTGGACAAATATTTCCTATCAAGAGGGCAACATAGGAAAGCAATGGCACCCTTGGTCTGCTTATATCTTGGGAAGTTTGGAAGGAGCGCAACACTAGAGTTTTCGACACCACCAATCCACCGCGAGCATGGTCATCGCTTAGATCAAAGATGAGGATAGGGCTTGGTGCTTAGCCGTCACAAAATATTTGAGCTATGTAATAGCTGAAGAGTAGGCTTTTGTTAAAGTCCTAAGGCTTGTTCTAGGCATTTGTGCTAAAAAACCTCTAAACTTCTTCTCTACTAATAAAAATAGCAAATCTTTTGTCTCGTTTAAAGAAAAATCTGGCCTAGCTGAATGGACTACATGTGGTCCTTTCAACATTGCAAGGGAAGATTACCACCATCAGTAACACGTGTAAACCGGTCTACGACCGTCGTGTTCTTTTTGGCCTCTTTGGTTAAAACCTCCAAGGATCTTGTAAAATAACTTGCTTTCTTCTAATCGAATGCATAACTTAGCTAACACACGACATAGTAATATTCTCCCCTCGTGTTAGACCCTACGTGTCGTTGATGCCTGAGATATCGTCTTCCTTTGAGAGTAGTCTGCATGTGGCTTTTTTTTTGCGGGGAAAGGAATTATATATATTACATAACAGGGGGATTACAATCTTGGTCTATGGCTCGGCAGACTTCCGGGGGCAAGTCAACAAACCACACAGCCGACCTATGTTTAACCCTACCTATCTTAGCTAGCTCGTGGCTGACCGCATTGGCCTCACGGCTCACTTTTGATATCCTGGTATTCCTTTCCTGTAATAAATCTCGTATAGCAGAAATCCTAAAAGCTCAATTGCTTCAGCGCAGTCGGTCTCCACGACAAATGGCCGTGTAGACCACATAAAGTTGCACTCCCTCCTCGATTGCCATGAGCTCCGCCTCCGTGGCATCTTTGCATGGTATGGCCTCACGGCACTGCATGTGGCTTTTATTTTGGAGGTTTTCGCCCCATTTCTCCTTGATTAACAGGACAATTCTCTTCTCCTTAGTTAATATATAGTAGATTGAGCAAAGCTTATGTCTCATTTTAAAGAAAAAGAGTCAAACCGAAGAGCATTTGTGATACCGGTAGAATACACATACATACGGTGTGGAAACATTTGATCTGGCCAAATTAGCAATTTGTGAGATTAATGGAGGGGCAGGCCGGAGGCCAGAACTGATCTACGTGTGTTAGCTAGTTGTATGTATTATTAGACAAGGACGGCGTAGGCCTAGCCTAGTGGTTGGGGGCGCAGCGGCGCACCCTAACGATCAGAGTTCGATCCCTGCCAGAAATAAATTATTGAAATTGTCACGCCAAGTCACGCTTCTACCATATCAATAGTGTTCTAGTTCCTCCTAGACACTATTTCATTTTTTTTTAGACAAGGAACGAAGGGCAGGTCCAGGGCAGACTGGTAGAAGATAGAACAGTGAGCGGAACGGAGACCTCACAGCTAATCTGGGCGCACACCTGGCGCCCGATCCGTGTGGAATTGATGCTGGGCGAAATCGACATACGTCGCCATCACGCTACTAACCAAAAAGTTGGCTCCCTAATTACACTGCACTCCGCCCATCGGACTCTAATAAAACTAATTTTCTGCAGAAAACCGATCGATCTCGCCTCGACTAAGAAGAAGGGTCAAAGGCGCCGATGGCCCGTCACCTACGCATCATGCATGGCACCATGTGCATTCCGCCCATCCGCACCAACTCTCAGCCTCAGGCATCGCATCCGTCTCACACAAAAGACCAACGTCCCCTCCAATATTAAGTGTAGATGCTAGCTACAACGTACGTTGCGATCATGTATGATCACAGCATTAATATTCCATTATGCGTTATACTGTTATTCATGCATGTGGAGGGAAGCTTCCAAATGGATGGACCATTCTTGTCTCGATGCGAATATAATGCAAAGATAGGAACTAACATCATCCAATCTACACATAAAAAATACAATCTGATCATTAGTTAGAATTTGAAGACAGCTTTTGCTCTATTTATTTTTTCTTGTCATCTTTACGCCTGCACTTGTATATCTATGGCAGCTTTCACATGTCTGAACGGCCTACCTACAGGGACGGAGCTAGGATAGTGACATCTTCTTAGTTGTAACGGGAATTGCGGCTACCTACACAACACTGCTTGTCTGACAAATAATATTGTCTGTCTAGTTGATTACCATGTCATTCTGACAATCAAACATACGATGCCATATTATTTGGAAAAAGTAATGAACCATGGTTTAGTAGAGTGCATGTGTCAAAAAACAAGGGGAATTAGTGGGATTTTCTCATAATTTTACTAATGGTTCAGCGGCCCAAGGATCACTATAGTCGAAAACCACTGGCTATTACTGCTCCCTCCATTCTAAGGATATCGTAGATACATTTAAATTTAGATAAATCTGCGTTTTTCTTTTTGGGAGGAAAGAGTAGTTCAAATGGAGGAAGCCTATACTAGTTTACAAGTTGGCAAAATTTTAAACCTAAGCCGGCAAATCGTAATTTTTCTCTTAAGTTTTATTGGTTATTAATTCCAGCTGATCAGCCCAGGGATTCGTTAGAGTCGATACCACCGGAACTATACCCACACAGGGACCGGCGGGATGGCCAGGGCCGCCTATTTAAGGGCCCCCAGCATCTCCTACACTCCATTTAGTCCCTGCCTAGCTAATTCTATCATACATTCATCATTGATACATGTATGGGTCGTGTGATCAGTGTATTTCTCTAGTAGTACTACCAGTGCTCTAGCATCACGAGCCAGGACACACCGTCGTTTTGCTAGCTAGCGATCTGCGATGGGGAAGGCCATGGTCGCGGAGGCCACGGCACGGCAGGCGGCCTCTTTCGTCCTCGGAGCCGCCGCGGCCCTCACCGTCGTCATGCTCGTCCAGTACCGGGCACCGGCGGCGGGGCTCAGCCGCGCCAGGACGCAGGGCCAGTTCTCCGGGTGGAGATCATTAGACCACCGCCGTCTCAACGGCACAGCAGGACTTACTGATCATCAGGCTCAGGTTGTGGTTGCAGGAGAAGGCCATCATGCTCATCATGCTAACACCACGCTGAAGGCCAATTCTACTAGGACTCGTGCAAGTCATCTTCCCATCGCAGATCACAAAGAAGAGGTTCGTTCAACTCATTCAGCTTTCAATCCTTTTCTTCTACTAGCTTTTTTCCATGCATGGCAAATTCAGGCTGCTTTTTTCCAACTATATTTGACCAACTAGTCACGGATTGCCACTGAACTTAACCAACCCAACCTCTTTGTTGATCCAACTTACTATTAGTACGAGCAGTGAGTGATGTTTGTTGTTCGTTAGATGTCGTTAATTCGTTGTAGACTTAACGGCAAATCCGCTCAGACCGGCAGGTGTCTAATGAAAACAGTAAAACTGTTTGATGGATCAGGGCGTGCAGGAGGAGGAGTTCCGTGGGCTGGCGGCGGCGGTGGCGCGGGCGGCGACGGACGACCGGACGGTGATCATCACGTGCGTGAACCAGGCCTGGGCGGCGCCAGGCTCCTTCCTGGACCTCTTCCTGGAGAGCTTCCGCGTCGGCGACGGCACGGCCCGGCTCCTCCCGCACGTGCTCGTCGTCGCCATGGACCCGGCCGCGCACGCCCGGTGCCAGGCCGTGCACCGCCACTGCTACCACTACACCATGCCGGGCGTCCACATCAACTTCACCTCCGCCAAGTTCTTCGGCTCGAAAGAGTGGCTGGAGCTGGTCTGGAGCAAAGTCAAGCTCCAGCGCCGGATCCTCGAGCTCGGCTACGGGTTCCTCTTCACCGACGTCGACATCCTGTGGTTCCGCGACCCGTTCAAGCACGTGACGGCGTACGCCGACATGACCGTCTCCTCCGACGTCTACTTCGGCGACCCGGACAGGCTCGGCAACTTCCCCAACACCGGCTTCTTCCACGTGAAGCCGAACGCTCGGACGATCGCCATGACCAAACTATTGCACGACTCCAGGGGGCGGTACCCGGGCGCCAACGAGCAGCCGGTGTTCAACATGATCAAGAAGCAGCTGGTGGCGAAGCTCGGGCTCCGGCTCCGGTACCTGGACCCGGCGCACGTCGGCGGGTTCTGTAGCTACGGGAAGGATCTGGGGAAGATTGTGACGATGCACGCGAATTGTTGTGTTGGGTTGAGGAACAAGATGAGGGATCTGAGAAGCGTGCTAGATGATTGGAAGAATTATACCCGGTTGCCTCACTGGGAGAAACACCGGGCCAAGTGGACCGTGCCCGGCGCCTGCATCAAGTGAATGGATCTATTGGCTTGATCAAGCAATTTTTTTTCAAGTTTATATATATATGATAGGGCATATGTTGGTATACGTGTGTGATATGGAGTATATTGCAGAAAAACACTGTATTTAATTTAAATAACCGATTTACTAATTCTCGGTTCAGGAAAGTTAGAGCTTAACCAGGTCCTGAGCGGTTCGATTTTCATCGTGATTCGTGCTAATTTGATGAATTGCAAAGGGCTTTTTAAAGGCTCTATCAAGTCAAAAATAGGTGTTGCAACTTGCAACTAGGTTTTTGTATTGCAAGTGGGCTGCAATAGAGAAAAAATATTAATGTACTAAAATACGGAATGACTTAACTTGACTTAGAATTAGGCTACCCTTTAAATAAATAATAAGTAAATCTTGCTATGTTAAGAAGAAAGTACGCAGCTGGGATTGAATCGGGACCCACCATGTCAGACTCATAAGTCACATGTCAGAAGAAGAAAGTTTAAATCTCTCTCAAGATTTGCAAAGACTATAACTATCTATCAGGAGAGTATATATCTGACTATTTTTGTTTTCGATCTGAGTCCGCTCCATTTTCGATTCAAATCCACAGTTCGGTATATCCATATTCAAATCCGAAACCGATCAATTTTTGCTCCGATCAAATCCCCAAAAAAATGTAGGTAAACAATTTTTTTAATATAGGTAAAGAATATGGTACGAGTAAAATCCGATTCGATTCATTTACATTCCTACAACTAGAAAGACAGAGAAAGATAGAAGAGGGATGGGCTGGAACGGCCAGTCCTATACACCGACCAGGTCGGTGCCGATGCGGTTGCCGCATACCCTGGTCGGGTATTGGGCCTGGCCCATTTAGCGTTTTTCGAT
Source organism: Lolium perenne (assembly GCF_019359855.2). Lineage (NCBI taxonomy): Eukaryota > Viridiplantae > Streptophyta > Magnoliopsida > Poales > Poaceae > Lolium > Lolium perenne. The sequence goes on along the minus strand of NC_067247.2, from coordinate 12,109,629 downwards.
TTCGCTTTCGTTTTCTCTTTTTTTTTCTTCTTCTGTTTTCTGTTTTCTTTTCTTTTCTTTCTGTTTATTTTTTTGTTTAAATTGAAAAAGTCTATATACGAAAAATGTTTAAATTTAAAAAACGTTCAAATTTGGGAATTAATAAAATTCGAAAATTGTTCAAATTCAAAAATTGTTTAAATATAAAAATCGTCCATATTCAAAATTTGTTCAAATTCGAAAATTGTTCTAATATGAAAATCGTTCAAATTCAAAAATTGTTCAAATATAAATTTGTTCAAATTCAGAAATGTTCAAATTTTGAAATTGTTCATAGAAAAAATATTTTTTTTCCAAATTAAAAAATTTTCAAATCTGAAAAATGTTCAAATTTTTAAAAAGTGATTTCCTCTTAATTTGAAAAATGTTCAGATTTTTTTAAAAAAGATGTCTTTTAAAAAAGAAAACAAATAGCAGAAAACAAAAAGAAATGAAAAAACGGCTTATCTGTTGTTGGGCTGCGGCCCAGTTGGTAACGCGGGGCGCGCGGGGGTGTGCGGTAACCCGGTCGGCACCGACCAGCTCGGTGCGTAGCACCTCCCGGCTGGAACCGCGATCCCTATTCTCCGCTCATTGCGGGAGGGATCTGCCGCTCCGCACAGCCCCCTCCGTCGTATGGGCCTGGCCCATAACATTTTCATGGTAGCTTCCGCAGACGGGAGCTGATATATGCCGACCGGGTCGGTAGGTACGGGGCGCCGCGGCCCATTACGTAACCTCCTTTTCTTTTTCTTTTTCGTTTTCTTATTTTTTTTTCTTTTTCTGTTTATAGTTTTATTTTTAAAAACTAACATTTTACAGGTTTTTTTCTGTCTACAGATTTTAAAAATGTTCCATTTTAAATTCGTGCAAAATTTGAAAATCGTCCAAAATGTAAAAATTGTTCAAAATTCAAAAAACGTTCAAAATTTGAATTTGTTCAAATTTTGAAATTCATCCAAGTTTTGGAAATTCGTTCAAGATTAAAATTTTATTCCAATATCGAAATTCGTTCAAATTTAAAATTCGTTCAAAATTTAAAATTCGTTCAAATTTGAAAATTCGTTCAAGAATGAAATTTTGTTCAAAGTTCGAAATTCGTTCAAATTTTGTCAAACTTGAACATTTTTCAAATTTAAAAAATTTTGAAAATTATTTTTAAACAGAAAAATAAAACGAGAGATAAAAAAGAAAACAGAAAAGAAAACGGAAAAGGGAAAAAAGAAAACAGAAAACGGAAAAGAAAAGGAAAAAAGAAAAAAAGAGAAATAGGGAAAATCGCCTAACCGGGCCGGCCCACACCGCGCGCGGGGGTGTGCGGTGCGGTGCAGGCGCCGACCTGGTCGGCATATAGGAAACGCCTCCGCAGACTGCGTTTTCGTCTTTTAGTTCATTTTCCCGTCTCGCTTTTATTCCTCGTTGGGTTTGCATACCTCCTCTGATTCGCTTCTGTCGGCGGGCGCGGGGTTTCTTCGCCCAGTTCTTCCCTTCCGACGGCAGGCGATTCGTCGACTCGTCGGCGATGGCAGCCGAAGGTTCGTGTTCCCTTTTCCATACCCCTTGTGTTTTCCCCTTCCTTTTTCCGTCTAGGGTTTCTCTGGTAGGCGTGGGTGTATTGTGGATCGTGTTGAGCTTATGGTTTCACCAGGTTCGTGGGAGTATAGCTTGTCTATGTGTAATTTTACACACCTGTTTGTACGTGATCGGTTCTGAAATTAGGTTGGTACTTCGGGGTGGGTGGTTGGGGGGAATTTTCATCTGATGTGTGGCTCAAATTTTTTGTTTCTTAGTATCTGATTTTGAAATCAGTGGTGGTGCGTCAGGTACGGTTTTGGTGGAATATGGTCAGATGTATGACTATGTTTCTTCACCTGCTTGTTATTGGAATATGGTGTGAACTGTGAAGTTGCATGTTAGAGATATCTTTTCAGGAAGTGTTCATGTGGTGGTTTTTTCCAATACCAGAGACATATAGTGGTGCATGCTCATAGAGATTGTGTTACGAGTTTTAAGGTACTTTTGATAAATTGAGGGGTGGATTATTTTTTTGTATCACTGTCCTTAAGCATTCTTTATTAATTGGATAACATGCTTATCATTTGTATCACTATCCTGTATATGTTTTTTTTTTGTTTCGTTAGTATTCAAATGATGTTTCCTTATGTTTTATTGTTTTACATGTTTGTTCCTTTTTTCTCCTTTTACAGTTGTTAATCTCCCAGATATTGTACCTCAATACAAGCCTACAATACAATCTAGGTTTTCAACACTTGGTTCATGAAAGTTGTGAAACAGTTTAATCCTATTCAGAGGTCCTTTATATCCGTTTAAGGTGGAATTCCGTTCAAGTAAAATCTTCTGAAACTTCCTGATCACTTCATGGTACCTCTGCACCTTCAGCAATGGCTACTCGACGTCATATGGTGAAACAAATGAAACAAAGTTCTATAAGTTTATTGATGCATTAGTTCTGTAAGTTTATTGACCAAACATGACTTAAAATTCACATTATTCTATTTCCATAACTATATATAAAATTTATTGATACATTAATTTTGTAAGTTTTTCCAACCTTTTGTACATGATAGTAAACAAATCAAAATACTCTGTAAGTGTGATATTTTTAGTTGTACATAGTGTATGCATTTGAGATTCGAACTATTTTTCAAGTGCAGGTAGAGAGATTTTACATGTCTGTTGCAAGCCTCCTGCAAGCAAAACAGTGAATTTCTGTCAGGGCCGGGGTATCTCTCATGCTGCGTCCCTTGATTTTTTTCTTTTCCAAATAGCATATCAAGCCATACACTGTTCGCAATAGAGATGTGTACTACATCTCAGCACGTACTGTATGAATGATGGATACTCGGAATACCAAATATTTCAAGCATCTGTAGTACTTCAATTTTTCATGATAATTTTTAACAGGGTACCCTCATGTGGTGCCCTCATGTGTGTGTGTAAGGGTACATTGCCCCTATGTGTGGTTTTGGTAATTAATGACAACCCCTATGGACTAATATTTTCATTGAGTTTATATGAAGGAATATTCCATAGGTACTACTTGTACTCCATGTGTTGGATTCAAGTATGGATGCCATGAAGATAAAGATATATCTTGTGTATTGGCATCATGATCATCGGTTTGAAGATAAATATGTGATATGATCAACAAGAAGAAATGAAGATGGAGTTCTTATGTGGAACTCAATATTAGCCATGCTCTATCTTAAGTGAGTATGAGAAGATACAAGGTTGAGTCGTGCAAGTTCAAGTTGAGCATCCCAAGTGGATCACATGCTTGAGTCTTCACGAAGCAACATTGGTCAAGAGTGGCATTCCGGCTTGAGTGAAGCTTGAAGAGTTATCATCAAGATCAAGCGGGATGCGCAAGGCAAAGGTATGGCCTTGCTAGGTTTTCCTTTTACCGGTCTCAAGGTGGATGTTGGGAGACCGGATTATAGGATAGATAGCCGCACTATTAAGAGGGGCTTTCGGTTGGGTAACTTGATCACATCGTCTTAGGGAGCTCAATCCTTTGCATACTTTGCATATCCTTATTGCTTCTTGGTGTTTCTCTATGTGAGGTTCTTGAGCTTGTTGCTAGCTTTACAACAAGCCCAAGTTCATCGAAAACGGAGTTCACATGCATCTTCTATTGCGTTTTCGAGGTTGGGTGATTTTACCGGTTATTCATGATATAAGGTTCTACCTTTTATATTCATGATAAAATCCCCTCCTACAGATTCTTGGGTTTTCACTTTTTATTAGATAGCATTCGTTGTTATCTTCCAAACAAAATTGGTTTCATGCGATTCGGAGTTCGGGAGCATTTGTTATTAAAGAAAAGGGAAAAAGGAGAAAAGAATAAAAAGAAAAGAAAAAGAAAAAAAGGGGGGGGGCTGCCGGCCGGCCCACCCGGCCGAAACCGGCCCGGGCGCTGACGCCGACCGGGCGGCATACTGTGCCGCCCCCGACCCCTTTTGGCCCAAGTCCGGTCACAGTTCGGTCCGTGACTGCCCGCCCTGCGGCGCACCTCCCGCCCTCGACCGGGCTCAGCTCCGCCTGGGCCTCACCGCCCCACTCGGCCCACCGCAGCGCAGCCCGCGCGCCCGCGCCTACCTGCGCGCGCGCCATCTGGGCCACCGCAGCCCACACGGCCTGCTCGCCCACGCCAGCTTCGCCTAGCTGGGCCGCCCACCCCGCGCGCCCCTTGCTCTCCCGCCGCACTGCGCTGCTGCCCGGCTGGTGGGCCGGTCCAACCGGGCTGCTGATCGGCCTGGCCGGCTGGTGCTCCGGTCGGCCGGCCTGGCAGCCGGCTGGGCCTTTTTCCTGCGCGTTTTTCTTTCCCTTTTCACTTGTTTTTTCCTCCAACGGTTCTATTTCCCCCTTAGCTATAAATAGGCTTCTTCCACCTTGAGCCAAATAAGTTCTTCCCATTCTCTCACCTCCATTGTTGCTATTTGAAGAACTTGCTCTTCCCCTTGATTCCTCCAACCGTTCTTGCTCATATTTGAGGATTTGAGAGAGGAGATCTAGATCTACACTTCCACCAAACCATTTCTCCTCTAAGTGAGGAAATCTCTTGGGATCTAGATCTTGGAGTCTTTGGTTGACTTTCCCCCTTGTTCTTCCTCTCCAATCTCATCCTAGCATTCGTTGCTTTGGTGGGATTTGAGTGTGAAGGACTTGAACACCTCCGGTGTTCTTGCTTTGCATCATTGCATAGTGTTGAGCTCTCCACCACGATTTGTTCGAGTGAGAGACCGTGAGCTTGTTACTCTTGGAGGGTGACCTCCTAGTTGGCTTGGTGATTGGTGCTCCGGTGATCTCTTCAAGAAGATTGTGAAGAGGCCCGGGCTTCTCCTTCGTGGAGCTTGTGAAGTGGTTGTGGAGCTTGCCATCTCCGGAGCGGAGGAAAAGCTAACCATAAGGAAAGGGCCATTATCCTTCGTGGGTGTGGTTCGGAGAATAGGGTGAGCCTTCGTGGCGCGGGGAATCCTTCGTGGGACCTCCACTCCTCCAAACGTGACGTACCTTGTTGCAAAGCAAGGGAACACGGGAATACATCCTCGTCTCCGCGTGCCTCGGTTATTTCTATACCCGAGCTCTCTTTCCTTGTGATAGCCATCGTGCTTGAAGTACATATATCTTGCTATCACTTGTGCTACATATATCTTGTGCCTATCTTGCTTAGCTCTAGTTGCTATTGTTACACTTAGTTGAGCTTAGCATAATTAGGGTTTGTGCTTGTAAACTAAACGATAGTTTAATTCCGCATTCTTACAAGACAAATCCGCAAGAGTTTGTAATTGCCTATTCACCCCCCCCCCCTCTAGGCGACATCTCGATCTTTCAATTGGTATCAGAGCAAGGTCTCTCCTTGTTTAAGGCTTCACCGCCTTGAGAGTAAAGATGTCGGCTAGTATAGTGCACAATGACACAATTGTCTTTAATGGCACAAATTATCTTTTGTGGAGAAATTGCTTGCTTTGTAAGCTTCGGACCTTGTGTCCACATATAGAGCAATTTCTAGATGTCGGTTTTTCTCCTCCGATGGATTCTCAAAATCTATCTTTAGAGGATGAGAAAAACTTACATCTTGAAGCTCAAGTATCTAATGAGCTTTTATTCTCCTTGAGACCCGATTTTCGTAGGTTCTTGATATATATAAAGCGAAAGTCGTCTCATGAGATGTGGATCAAGCTTAAGGAAATGTTTGGTGGATCCACTTCTCATTTGGTCGGTGGTGACTCCGAGGAGCTCTCTTCTTCTTCACATCATGAAGAGCTCCAAGTTGCTTCCACCTCCGGCCGTGATGAGTCATCATCTTCTTCTACTTCACCAACGTGTTGCAAGACACAAGGTAATGATATGGTGAGTGGTGAGGGAAATTGCAATGTTGATATTGTGCTCAATAGTGATGACTCTTCATCTCTATCTCATTGCAATGTTTCCTCTTTGGACTTAAACACATCTAGCATTGAAAATAACCTACATGCTTGTGTTGATAGTCCTTGCATATCATGTGTAAATTGCTTACATAGATCTCATGATGATATGCTTACCTTGTCTTGCTCCCATAATCAAAATGCTTATATTTCTTCTAGTTGTTTGTTGACTAACAATGTAGAGGAAACCAAACACTCTATGGATCAAGACATGTTTTCAAATGAGGATTCAAGAATATCTTCATCTTCATTCTCCGGTATGCACATGTGCCTTATGGCAAATGGATCAAAGGTATCTCCTACTTTGACTCCTAACACTTCCTCTAATGATGAGAGTGATGATGATGATAATGATGAAGAATATAATACCTTGGTGCATAATATGGCAACGATATATGCTTCTCTTCATGGTAACAAAAAGGCTCGTGCTAATCTCGAACACTCTATGGATATCTTGAATAAATATAAGGAAACCATAGTGAAGTTGGAGTCCCATGTTGAAAATGAGGAAATGAGATTCACTCTCCTCAAGCATGAGCTAAAAGATGAGAAGCATGCTAATTTCATGCTTACACAAAAAATTGAATCCTATATGCATGAAAATGAGAAAACTATTGTTGATGCTTGTGCTACTAACTCTAATTCTTGTGAAGCATCGACCTTAAAGGAGAATGTTGAGCTAAGGGCTCAACTTGAGTTGCTAACTAGTAATTATAGAGAATTGGAAGAAAGTCATAAAAAGCTCTCAAGCTCTCATGATGATCTTCTAATTTCCGATGATGGGCTAAAGTTAGCTCATGAGGCAAGTATCACTAAGGTAACATCTTGTGAGCCTCATATGGATGTTAGCACAATCTCTACTACAAATGTTATATTGCCATGTGCTAGTCCTTGTAATCCATCTAGTCAAACTAGTGATACACCTTGTGTTGGATTACTCACTTTGCCTTGTTGCTCTAACAATGAAGCTTCTACTTCCTCTAGTACTTGTATTTCTACTAACCATGTAGAGGAAATAAAAGAGCTCGAGGCTCAAGTTCTTTCTTTGAAGAAAGACTTGGAAAAGCGTCATGAAGGGAAATCTGCACTTGACAAGATGTTGAGTATGCAACAATCCCCCAATGACAAGAGTGGACTTGGATTCAACTCCAATAACAAGAACAAGTCCAAGAGCAAGAGCAACAAGAAGAAGGGCCAAGACAAAGTCAAGGATCCGGCCAAGTTGGTTTGCTTCAAGTGCAAGGTTGAAGGGCATCATGTTAGATCATGCCCATTGAAGAAGAAGAAGCACTTGAGTGAGAAACAACAAGGGAAACGGCCACAAGGTCAAGGTCAAGCTCATGCTCGACCTCAAGTTGAAGATAGGCCACTTCCCAAGAAGAATCAAGATATTGTTCCCGAAGAGAAGAAATCAATAAAGAAGAGAAAGGGGAACACTTGCTACTTATGTCGTGAGAAGGGGCACTTTGCTTCTTCTTGCTTAGGTGGTACCTTATCTAACCCTATAATTGTTGATGATGATTATTCTCTAGGGAAGGATAAGGATGGCAATGTGTTTGCCAAGTTTGTTGGAACTCAAAGTGGTCTCAAGAAAAGGACCATTTGGGTTGCCAAGCCTATTGTGATTAACCTCTTAGGACCCAACTTAGTTGGGGACCAACAATCTCAAACTTGATCAATAGGTACAAGTGGAGGTCATTGGAGACTTGGCTACTTCATGAAGAATTAAGGGATCTTCATATATTATATTTTTACCAAGCCAAGTCATATGGATTATCATCTATATCTTATATCCAATGTTCCTCTTTGCGGTAACTTATACTTCAACTCTTCATGTTTATTGTAAGTTACTTGCCCCTTTGCATGTTTGGTTTTGTATCAAATATGTGTTTGTATATGTTGTATCTTACTTGCTTATCTTGTGTATTCAAGTATGCTTGTTTGACTCATCATATACTTGTGTATTGTTTTGAGCCTAATGCATCTTGATAATATCTTATTTGGCTCTCTTTGAGTGATTAATGGAACATCCCATTTTGGGGGAGTGATATGCATTGTGCATCTCTCTTTCTTTAAAATGTGTGTACTTGTGTACCACCACTTAGTATTGATATTGCAAGATTATCTAGTCATTATGTGGTGTGTCATACTCATGAGAAATTCAAATTCTAATGTCCATTAATCATCTCTAGTTGAATTTTAGTTGCCTCTTATTTAGAAGAAATGTTTTATCACATTATGGGGGAGTAATATGTTTTGTACATATCACAAGCCTAGAAAATGTGAACATATGAGGTTATGCCACTTAGAGTTGATGCTCTTAATTATATTGCTCCTAGGTGGCATGTTTGCTCAAACAAGCTCCATTCCTAATAAAAATATTTTATTACTCATCTTGTGGGCTCTTGTTTGAATATGAAATTCTTGGTGCGGTTTTTTCTCAAATACATATCTCTATATCTTATTTGGGACACCGTTTGCTTCAAGTTATTCTAATCATTGCCGTGCGTGATTGTGTGACTAGTTGAAGTTATCAAGAACCTTCATCCGTGCATAGTGCTTAATTCTATATACTTATCCTATGCCTTTTATTGTGAAATTGATCCTTACTATCCTTGTTGATATACCACCGGAAGCTAATTCCAATATTCTCATTGTCTTTGACAATTGATAACCTTGTATGTGGTTGAACTTATGGATCATCTTCACCTTGGATTGTTTCTTATTGCCTTATTTTATTTCCAACAAATCTTTGTTGCTCCCATGTGTCTTCCTTGTCCCTTTGAAAAATCTTTTGATAAATTCGCTTGATTCATATCAAGTGTTTGTTTTGGAAGACAAACTTTTTCCTTACGGTACATTGTGCCATTGTGAAAAGTGTATAGGGTTTGGTTTATTTTGTTTGAACCTTGCTCTTTTGGGGAGTTTGCTATCTCATTCCTTCTTACATATTTTATTAGCTTGAATGAGATAAATCTTTGAGCATGTTTGCTTTATTTCATCCTCTATGCTCAATGGTTTCTTCTTAGTTCACTTGTTGAACTTTGTTGAACAAATCTTTTGTGATTTGCTTCTTAGATATAATTTGGACAACAAATTTGTTTTGTGACACCTCTATGCCTTATTTAATTCTTTTGGTGTTTTGTCCAAAGTATATCTTTCTTGGATCTTTAAAAGTTTTGGTGCATGCTTATATGTAATTTGTTTATGCTTGTAGCATGCTTGCTTTCTTTCGATCCATTATGTAGGATATACTCCATCAAATCCTAAATGGCTAAGATGTGCATGAAATTCGAATTTCATCTAAATATGCACATGTTTATATGGAGTGTGTTCTATATATTGTGGTTAGTCTAACCATGTTGGACCCAATAAGTTTGGGGACCAAGATGTACTTGAATGATGTTTTAGGTACATTGGAGATGCAATGGAGGCTTGTCTCATCTATAAGGAAGGTGTTGTCACCATATGAGGATTGGAGTCAAGCTAGGATGATCGATGAACTCTTATCCACTACATCAAGCCATTGCCATCTCGGTAACAAGTATCTTATTCATGCACTCTCATATAGCATCCAACCTCTTGTAGGTTGTATCTTGGCATGAAATTATTTATTTCGAAAATATTGCGGTTCTTGAAAAACCCTTTTTAAGTAAAACTTCTTATTGAACACTTGAGTAATTTGAGAAGATGCATATGATAGGTTATATATATATATATATCATATTTTATGATTCACCTATCACAAATATGCCCTCTAGCAATTTATTGCATATCAATTCCTCAAAGAGCTCTTGTGTACAATATTGATGAAATTGTGAAATAAATCCGTATTTGTGATACTTGTTGCCTCTCTCAAAACATTCCAACTAGCTTTACTTCCCTTATTGTTAGTTGTGATGTTTTTGAGATTTTCTTGGTTGAAGCTCATTCATATACCACAAGTGTCTAAATTGGAGCCATAGGCTATATATGCTTTTTAAGCAAACATCCTTGGTATATTTTATGACTTCATCTTGGATATCATGTCTTATTTATTTTGTTAACCTCTTGTGTGTGCATGTTTCTTTATGGATCACTATGTCCACTTTAGAAACTTATATACATGAGAGCGTTAATCCATCAACTTGATATCATTGTTCCTTGCCAATCATCTTTTACCCTTTTGCTTTTAGTGGTGTTGGTAAAGAAGATTTATGAGTGCTTGGTTTACTTGTTTTTCTTCATGCACTCATATCTCGTAATTGTTGGACTCAAGTTATTCTTGATAAGCATATTATTTTTATCTTGGGTATGTTCTAAATAATATAGAGGGAGTGAGGATTCCATGTTTGTGCATATTGTATTCAAATGCAAACATTATAAATTGTGCACGAACCTTGGGGAGCTTTCTTATTTTATTTAGAGCACTATATCTCTCTTATCATGATATCTTTGTTTGTCCAATTGGATCTTTGATTGCTCGCTTTATTTGTTGAAGCTCACTTCACCATGTTATCTTTATGCAATCTTTGATCCTCAATATAGTTTGACTTCCTTCAAGTATTCATCATTGGATATGTGCACTTGATTCCACTCAAATTATGAGAAGTGCACACTTTGGGGAGGAACTCACATTATATTGGCCTCTAAATTTTTCACCCATTTTGACAATCGATGCCAATGGGGGAGAAGTTTAGAGGGTTTAAGGGAATGGTTTTATACTTAAGCTTAGTTTGTGCTTAAGTGTTTTGCCTCTCATGCATTCCATATTTATATGTCTTGCATGGTTGTATATATATAGTGGAAACTATCCCAATGGTTAATCTTGACAATATATGCAATGAATTCATGTTCATCACACGTGCATACATTGTGGGGGAGTTTTCTCTATATATATTGGTTCTACTCACATCCATTGCATTTGTTGTAGTTGTGTGAGTAGAGCCGGTTTTGATATGGACTAGTTGCTTTGTGTTACTTGACCATATCAAATACAACCTCTTGTATACAACTTATTCTCGGATAAGTTGCGTACTTGTCACTAATATTCATTATATAAACCCTCTTATTGTGGTTGTCATCAATTACCAAAATGGGGGAGATTGTAAGGGTACATTGCCCCTATGTGTGGTTTTGGTAATTAATGACAACCCCTATGGACTAATGTTTTCATTAAGTTTATATGAAGGAATATTCCATAGGTACTACTTGTACTCCATGTGTTGGATTCAAGTATGGATGCCATGAAGATAAAGATATATCTTGTGTATTGGCATCATGATCATCGGTTTGAAGATAAATATGTGATATGATCAACAAGAAGAAATGAAGATGGAGTTCTTATGTGGAACTCAATATTAGCCATGCTCTATCTTAAGTGAGTATGAGAAGATACAAGGTTGAGTCGTGCAAGTTCAAGTTGAGCATCCCAAGTGGATCACATGCTTGAGTCTTCACGAAGCAACATTGGTCAAGAGTGGCATTCCGGCTTGAGTGAAGCTTGAAGAGTTATCATCAAGATCAAGCGGGATGCGCAAGGCAAAAGTATGGCCTTGCTAGGTTTTCCTTTTACCGGTCTCAAGGTGGATGTTGGGAGACCGGATTATAGGATAGATAGCCGCACTATTAAGAGGGGCTTTCGGTTGGGTAACTTGATCACATCGTCTTAGGGAGCTCAATCCTTTGCATACTTTGCATATCCTTATTGCTTCTTGGTGTTTCTCTATGTGAGGTTCTTGAGCTTGTTGCTAGCTTTACAACAAGCCCAAGTTCATCGAAAACGGAGTTCACATGCATCTTCTATTGCGTTTTCGAGGTTGGGTGATTTTACCGGTTATTCATGATATAAGGTTCTACCTTTTATATTCATGATAAAATCCCCTCCTACAGATTCTTGGGTTTTCACTTTTTATTAGATAGCATTCGTTGTTATCTTCCAAACAAAATTGGTTTCATGCGATTCGGAGTTCGGGAGCATTTGTTATTAAAGAAAAGGGAAAAAGGAGAAAAGAATAAAAAGAAAAGAAAAAGAAAAAAAGGGGGGGAGGGCTGCCGGCCGGCCGACCGGCCTGACCGGCCCACGCGCCGGCCCACCCGGCCGAAACCGGCCCGGCGCTGACGCCGACCGGGCGGCATATCGTGCCGCCCCGACCCCTTTTTGGCCCAAGTCCGGTCACAGCCCGGTCCGTGGACCGGCCTGCCGCGCACCTCCCGGCCTGACCGGGCTCGGCTCGGCTGGGCCTCACCGCCCGCTCGGCCCACCGCAGCGCAGCCCGCGCGCCCGCGCCTACCTGCCGCCGCGCCCACCGGGCCGCAGCCCACACGGCTGCTCGCCCACGCCCGGCTCGCTTAGCCGGGCCGCCCACCCCGCGCGCCCCTTGCTCTCCCGCCGCACAGCGCGCCTTCTTGCCCGCCCGGCTGGTGGGCCGGTCCAACCGGGCTGGTGACCGGCCTGGCCGGCTGCTGCTCTGGTCGGCCGGCCTGGCAGCCGGCTGGGCCTTTTTCCTGCGCGTTTTTCTTTCCCTTTTCACTTGTTTTTTCCTCCAACGGTTCTATTTCCCCCTTAGCTATAAATAGGCTTCTTCCACCTTGAGCCAAATAAGTTCTTCCCATTCTCTCACCTCCATTGTTGCTATTTGAAGAACTTGCTCTTCCCCTTGATTCCTCCAACCGTTCTTGCTCATATTTGAGGATTTGAGAGAGGAGATCTAGATCTACACTTCCACCAAACCATTTCTCCTCTAAGTGAGGGAATCTCTTGGGATCTAGATCTTGGAGTCTTTGGTTGACTTTCCCCCTTGTTCTTCCTCTCCAATCTCATCCTAGCATTCGTTGCTTTGGTGGGATTTGAGTGTGAAGGACTTGAACACCTCCGGTGTTCTTGCTTTGCATCATTGCATAGTGTTGAGCTCTCCACCACGATTTGTTCGAGTGAGAGACCGTGAGCTTGTTACTCTTGGAGGGTGACCTTCTAGTTGGCTTGGTGATTGGTGCTCCGGTGATCTCTTCAAGAAGATTGTGAAGAGGCCCGGGCTTCTCCTTCGTGGAGCTTGTGAAGTGGTTGTGGAGCTTGCCATCTCCGGAGCGGAGGAAAAGCTAACCATAAGGAAAGGGCCATTATCCTTCGTGGGTGTGGTTCGGAGAATAGGGTGAGCCTTCGTGGCGCGGGGAATCCTTCGTGGGACCTCCACTCCTCCAAACGTGACGTACCTTGTTGCAAAGCAAGGGAACACGGGAATACATCCTCGTCTCCGCGTGCCTCGGTTATTTCTATACCCGAGCTCTCTTTCCTTGTGATAGCCATCGTGCTTGAAGTACATATATCTTGCTATCACTTGTGCTACATATATCTTGTGCCTATCTTGCTTAGCTCTAGTTGCTATTGTTACACTTAGTTGAGCTTAGCATATTTAGGGTTTGTGCTTGTAAACTAAACGATAGTTTAATTCCGCATTCTTACAAGACAAATCCGCAAGAGTTTGTAATTGCCTATTCACCCCCCCCCTCTAGGCGACATCTCGATCTTTCAGTGTGACATCGACGCCACGGAAAACATGTACGGGAGAACTACATGGTACTGACAGTCATGTTTTCTTCCTTTTTATATGGTGACTATGTTGTGATACCTGGTGGGATCAAAACGCTAATGATCTCTCAAAATAGCTTTGTGTCTGTTTGAATTCACTTTGTGCAATTAGATATTAATGAGACTACCTTAAGCATTTTTGCTGAAGTGATATGGTGACTATGGTGTCTGTTTGAAAATCCGTTGAAGGAGGGAATTTCACTTTTTCGTAAATGTTTAAGGACAGAAACCGTTCAAGGTGAAAACCGTTTATTTTTCCAAAAATGTTCAACGTGGAATTCCGTTCAAGTAAAATAAATGTTCAAGGTGGTTCAAAAATGTTCAAGGTGGAATTCTGTTCAAGTAAAATAAATGTTCAAGGTGGAAACCGTTCATTTTTTCAAAAATGTTGAACATGGACTTCCGTTCAAGTAAAATAAATGTTCAAGGTGGAAACCGTTCATAAATGATTAGTCTCCATGAATGTTCAAGGTGGAAAAATCGTTAAAGATTCAAAAAAGTTCAAGGAGGGAAACCGTTCACTTTTTCGTTAAAGGTGAAATTATGTTCAAGTAACACAAATGATCAAGGGAGAAAATCCGTTCAAGGTGGAAATCCGTTCATGGAGGAAATCGTTCATAAATGTTTAAGGTGGAAAACCGATCAATTTCCATTTAATATATGTTTAAGCTTAAATCTTTTTAAGGTAGAATTATGTTCAAGTAAAATAAATGTTCAAGGTGGAATTCTGTTCAAGTAAAATAAATGTTCAAGGTGGAAATTGTTCATTTTTTTTAAAAAAAAGTTTAAGGTGAAATTCCGTTCAAGTAAAATAAATGTTCAAGGTGGAAAACCATTCAAGATTTCATCAATGTGTAAGGAGGGAAACCGTTCACTTTTTGCATAATTGTTAAAGCTTGAAATCCATTCAAGGTGAAATTCCGTTCAAGTGAAATAAATGTTCAAGGTGGAAAACGTTTATTTAAAAAAAAATTTAAGGTGGAATTCCGTTCAGGTAAAATAAATATTCAAGGTGGAAACTGTTCATGGAGGGGAAAATGTTTAGTCTCCATAAATGTTCAAGGTGGAAAACCGTTCAAGGAGGAAACCGTTCATAAATGTTTAAGGTGGAAATTTGTTCAAGTCACATAATTGTTCAAGGAGGAAAGCGTTCATAAATGTTTAAGCTCGATTACCGTTCAAGATTCATAAATGTTTAAGGAAGGAAACCGTTCCTTTTTCATAAATGCTTAAGGTTAAAATTTGTTAAAGGTGGAATTTCGTTCAAGTAACACAAATGTTCAAGGTGTAAATCCGTTCAAGGTGAAAATCCGTTCATGGAGGGAAACCGTTCATAAATGTTTAAGGTGGAAAACCGATCAATTTCCATTTAATAAATGTTTAAGCATGAAATCCGTTCAAGGTGGATTATTATTCAAAATTCGAAAAGAAGTGCTACAGACCTTGACTATGAACACCATTAGTTTCTTTTGAGAGCGAAAAAAAATAGCACAGTGGGAATATGCAAATTGTTTTAATTTCCATTTAATTTGTTGTGTTGTACATAGTGTAAGGCTCCACAGTTTTTTAATCGAAAATGGAGTGACTGTTTCGCATACCCAATGTAGCAATTGAATGTTCAAGGCAACAAATGAATCAAATGGATTTTTTTTTTTTGCATTAGCACTGTGATTTTCAAAGATAATGAATGATACTAGTTTCTACAGGACATTTCCCCCACCTGTGTTCCATACGGTAATGAACACTGAAGATTCATGACAGTTATACCTATTTATATTGTTTTAAGCCTGAAGCTTATTTCTACTGTTTTCTATACTGAATCTAATATTTTTGTACTGGTCGCGTGTGAATACTGAAATCGAATAGTGAAAAGTGGAATTCTTTTACGCGGACAGGTACAGTTGAATTGAAAACTGAAACGACGTTCTTCCACAGGAGCACCTATTGTCCACGTAAGCAAATCGCAAAACAATGAAGCAGGAGAAACAACACGCGCAACGCTCAACGCGCAACCAATAGGCTCTGCTTAAACGGGCCGAGCCCATATGTGCCGATCGTGTAACGAGGGGTGTGCGGACGCAATCGTAAGGTTCGCTTGAAGCGGACAATAGGCGCTCCCGGCTGGAACTGCGGCGCCAACAAGCTCGGGCTACACTAGATAGAGGAGGGATTGGATGGGCTTACTAGAGCACACGGGCTACGAAGTTTGGATGAGATTTAGGCCTGGTACGCGGTAATTGGCCCATCAGGAGCCTATCGACTAAGAAAGCCCATTCGCTGTAATTAATCCGGTCTTTAGCTTAGCTTGCGACCCAATCCCGAAAGCTAGGCTTTTTCTTCTTCTTCCTCAATCCACTGCATCTTCTTCCCCGCGGCTCCTCCTCCGCTCCCCTCCCCTCCTCAGGCACGAATCCTCTCTCCCTCCGGCAGATTTTTGTTTCTAGCTACTGCTCAGTAGGCCTCCTCTGCGCCCGCCAAAATTTCACCTGACTCCAGCTTCTGTTCCCCGCAGAGTGGCGCGTTCTTGGCGGCGGGGAGAAACACCACCCAAGCCATGGGCGGCGGCGGCGGCAGAGAAGAGAAGCCGTTCAATTTCCTCCAGGTCCTCTGCGGTGCGTCGAACTCCCCCTCATCCTCCTCCCCTCTTACCCGACGAAGGGGACTGATACCCTGTACTGCTTTACCTGCTCGCGCGCAGAGGGCGTCATAGCCGGAGGAACCGCCGGCGTCGTGGTGGAGACGGCGCTGTACCCCATCGACACCATCAAGACCAGGCTTCAGGTGAATCACTTCTCTACCCACTTTGTTTAGCCTGAAGAAGATGTGCAGTCAACTCTTGTATAGGTAGTTAGAGTTGCTTGTGGTCTTTGATTTTGCTCGGTTGTAATGACCAGGCATTTAGACCCTAGAACCCACTCCCAAGTACTAGTAAGATTTAGCGCCCAAGAGTTGCATGCTGACCATGTTAGATAATATGCAAATGACTGACAATACCACAAGTGTAGTTATTACCTGCATTGGGTGCCATGTCTGAACCTGACACAAATCCAAGTTCTCTATGAAATGTCCATAACTAATTCTTCTTGTTAGTTAAAAAAAAAAAGCCCTTCAGTCATGTGAATGGCTTGGGGCCCCTTATTCTTATATGTTACCGCGAAGTCAATTTCTCAGTGGACAGTTGCTCTTCTAAGGATTTGTATCCATGCACATATCAGGGCAAGTGAATACGAATCCTGATCGTGCTTGGGCTTGCTCAGCATACTTATTATGTGTACCGCTAATATCCATCGATTTTTGAGGGTGGCGGTATCATTTAAGTGTCACTCTGAGAAATCTTACTGTTTTAAATGTTCATGTCTTACAGACATTGCAGGATTCCAGCATGCACGTTTTATCTGACTTGATTTCTTATGTCGGCAGGCTGCTCGAGCTGGAAGTCAAATTCAATGGAAAGGCCTGTATTCTGGATTAGGCGGAAATCTTGTTGGTGTTCTCCCGTGAGTATAGAACATGTTATACAGTTAGACTAGTGCACACACTCTCTTCAGTCTTGATATTGCATCCCCTTTGCATCACGATTTTTCTTCATAAAACTTGAGTATCCATTATTCATGGCTTCAATTTTGCTTCATAACATTAGATGAAACTACTGGAAAATTGCCTCCCATATATGTTGCTCTGGTTTACTTAAGCTAATTTATAAATTATTATTGCAGGGCTTCTGCTCTGTTTGTGGGAATATATGAGCCAACTAAACGGAAACTACTGGACGTGTTTCCTGATAATTTGAGTGCTGTTGCTCATCTTGTAAGTCCACACACACTTTATGTTGACTAGCTTATTACTTAAAGCAAGGCACATGGTCCTTTTTTGACTCTTGTCAAACTTACACCAGCAAGCTTGTCGTTGGCCCTTATAATTCTAAAACGTAAATAACGCTATTGTACAGCATCTTAATGGATTCTTACTCCCTTAAGCATGTTGGTTTATGTCAGCTTTGTTTTCTGAATGAGGATCGTACAGACTGCAGGGGCTGTTGGAGGGTTTGCTGCTTCCCTCATTCGTGTCCCCACAGAGGTTTGTTTTTTTCTTAAAATTTTCTTCACAATAAATGACATTTTTCATCGAAAATATATTGCATTGCATACAGGTGGTCAAACAAAGGATGCAAACTGGTCAATTCAGTACTGCGCCTAATGCTGTTCGTATGATAGTTGCCAAGGAGGGATTTAAAGGTCTTTATGCTGTATGTATCTTCTGAGCTCTTACTTGGCAAACAATATTTTAACTGATATAAGTTTTACTTTTCCTTGCTATTTCATATTCCAAGAGAAATATAGTGATTTGATTCCATTTATCACTCCTTAAAATGGATAATTATTTAGTTACTGTTGAACTTTTCTGGTTGTACGATACGCCTCATTATCTTATCTGTTCCAACTATAGTTTGTTTTGGTGTACAGGGGTATGGTTCATTTTTACTTCGAGATCTTCCGTTCGATGCCATTCAGTTCTGCATATATGAGCAACTTCGAATTGGTTACAAGCTTGTGGTACTTCAAAGTCTACCATTTCTGAGATAATATATCTATTATTCATACTGCTGAGCTACACCCATGCAGTACTCTCTTGTTTATATGCCTTAAACATTTTCAGTTTCGGTATTGGATTGATTATTTACATCTTCCCAAATTGGATACCTTCATGATTGTTGTTCAGTTAAATAATATGGCATAGATCAGGGCCATTATAGTTTCATTGTCACAACATTGCGTTTGATGCATTGATGTATGTAAGATGAGTTTTTGCATGCTGTTTTTATTAAATATATTCAGGTACAATTCTGATTTAGCTTGATGTTCCGTGCTCGCAGAGCATATTGTATAATAAAAAAGTTCCTTGCCGAGCATCACTTAACTTTTGTCGAACTTGAAATGTAACTGAACATTTCAATGATCTGTCCAGGCAAAGAGGGAGCTGAATGATCCAGAGAATGCACTTATTGGTGCTTTTGCCGGTAAAACCAAACTTCTTAATATGATTTTCCAACTTACATTTTTTTCTTGTACAGTATTCGGCTTCTCCCTTTTCGTGCTCTTGTATCCCCTCTTTGTACCAAGATGATATCTTACACTGTGTGCCTCATTTCCGCTAGGTGCAATTACTGGCGCTATAACGACGCCCCTCGATGTTCTGAAGACAAGGTTGATGGTTCAGGTGGATCATTCGTCCTTCTGATAAAACATTCACACTGAAACCCTCTTTTGGATATTTCATATTTATCTTGGTTTTAACTTCCAATTGCAGGGGCAAACAAAGCAATACTCTGGAATTGTAAGCTGTGCTCAAACAATTTTGCGAGAGGAAGGTCCCAAGGCATTCTTGAGGGTACAGTACCAGAGATATGCATATAACATTTTATTTTTTTATTTATTTGTGAGAAAAGTAGTTTAAAACTCTTGAAAAATTATTGGACGAGCTGATACTAATAAAAATCTTCAGTTAATCATCCGATAGTTTTTAAACCTGACTTGCAATCATATGATATAGGTTTGTCAGGGTCTTTTGCATTGCATTCTTCTGAATTTGACAATGTTGGCAGGGCATCGAGCCACGGGTGCTGTGGATCGGCATCGGTGGGTCCATCTTCTTTGGCGTGCTGGAGAAGACCAAGTCCGTGCTCGCCGAGAGGAGCAGCCGCAAAGCCACAGCCGACAAGGATGAGTGAAACAACCAACCAATTGTGCATCCTTTGCTGACTTGCTCGACAGAATGACCGGCCATTTCACCTCAAGTTTTGCTCAGAGTTTATTTGCTGGGGTTGCGTTTCATTTTTCAGAACCATAGGCTATACGATCAGTTTCAGTTTGTTTTTCTTATCTGAGAGGGACCTCCTGTGCTACTCTTGTACATTGTAGTCTTTGTCAATTTTTATTTTGAGTCTATACCGTGATTAAACACTGCTTAACTATCACGGGTGGTTAATTATCACACTTTTCTTTGCACAAATGATGCACTGCATGTTTAATCATCACACAGACTGATCAATTAACTGATTACACACTCGCTCTTTGCACAAATTAAACACAGGTTAATTATCACACGGACTGGTTGTCCAACCCTTGCTCTTTGCACAAACCAATGCTCCTTTCCATGAACAACATATATCAGAAGTAAAATCCATACATGACCAACCAACCCCAGTGCTGAATAGCCGGCATAACCTACATGAAGGAACGCATGCGTGGCCGCACGATGGACTGCGCACCGTCGACATAGATGGTGGTGCCTGTCATGAAGCGGGAGTCGTTGCTGATCAGGTACAACACTGTTGACGCCAGATCCTTCTCCGGGTCCAACCATCGCTGCAACGGCATCACCTCCCCAGTCGATCTCTCGGCCTTCCCCTCCCCAACAGAGACCGGGAACTTGTCGTGCAGGTGCAGGCCACGGCAGATGGCGTTCACCCTGATCTTGTGCTTGCCCAGCTCCATTGCTGACAACTGAAAGAAAACGATGCACATTTAGCACTGTATATAGTTAGTGTGTCCATTTGTTTATCACCAGGAGCATTCAGACTTCCTTTTAGTACTGGCAGTAGGCAAGAAGACTTACTCTGACCATCTGATGAACAGCTCCTAAACTTGTGCCGTATGCCGCAGCGCCTGGGTACAATCCTCTCTCGGCGCCGATGATCTGTGTTAAGCACACAATAGATCCACCGGATTGCGCTTCCCGGAACCTCTTCGCGATCGCCTTGATGAGAAACCATGGTGTGGTTACATTGATTTTCATGGTCTTCTTGTAGTCATTTTCAGTTATGTTCAGGCAATCTTGCACTTCCCCTGCTCATACAGCCAAGCAAATTTCCGTGGTTGAAAGGGGATCAGCGGTGTAATTAATGGGTCATATACAAGCTGAATCTGACTGAAAGATTAGATAAAAACACTGAAGGATCATTTATGCTGATGGTTAGCTTGCTTGGGCATGGGCACCATCCTGAATTGGCATGTGTATCACAGTGTCAGTTCATACCCTCGTAGGAGCAGCAGTTCACCAGGGCGTCGAGGCCGTCCCCGAAGCAGCGCCACGCGGCCTCCACCGCCGCGGCGGCCGCCGCCTCGTCGCAGGCCTCGAAGTCCAGCCCCACCACCGCGACGGCCGCCTCTCCTCCGCCGGCACAGCGCCGCGCCTCCTCCGCCGTGGCGGCGAGGGCGCCCTCGCCACCCACCAGAACCAGCCTGTGCGCGCGTGGTGGCGCGGGATCAGAACCGAACGAGAAGGCGAGGGGAACGGCGGCGAGTTGGGCGGCGGTTGTACCTGCAGCCGTGCCTGGCGAGGCTGGTGGCGACCCCCCGCGAGACGGCGTCGGCGTCGCCGTCGCCGTTGCAGGTGAGCAGCACCCGCTTCGCGTAGGCGGCGGCGTCACCCATCCCCTTTCCCTTCTCCGGTTCGGTCGGTTCTCCCCCTTGGGCGTTGGCGCCACGCACGCAGCGTCATCTTTTCTACTCCAGTGATGCTTGTACTGTCGAGTGCGTCACTGTGCCGAGCCTAAACGTATAATTTCCGTATATATTTGTTTTCCAATCCGTTTTTGAGAATCCACATCCGATTTAAAGAAATTCAAGGGATGAGGGTATCCGATTTCGAACTTGACATCAAATATGTTATATACCAAATAGCACGCAGATATCTGTATCGAAAAATTATTTAGGATTATTAGATGGATTTTATCTGAGTGATCCGATTTTTATCCGAAATACCAAAACTAATACTACTAGGACATATTTAGTAGATAGTGAGTTGACGAGTTTGTCTGTTAACAATAACTCACTTATATAGTCACTTCAACGAATATAAAATGCCAGATTTTTTATGATACTCATTATTAAAGCATGTGTAGCTGTTCTCCTTACTCTTGTGTTTGCATTATTGAATCCATATAAACCTACTTTTTTTCATGTGATTATGTTATAATTATTCATACTATTGTATTACATTATTTATTTTATGTGTGATTTGTTACACTTGTTTCAACAATTAAAATTTTATTGTATGGTTTTCCAAACTAAACATATCCAATTAATATTTTCCGCAAGAATCCGCTCCATCTCCTTTTCAAATCCATGGTCTCGTATGTCCGTATCCGAATCCGCAACCGGTTATTATCCAATCTGCTTCAAAATCCGTTGAAAAAATATGATATAAAATATAGTACGGTAAAATTCGATCCGTTTACACGCTTAATGTGGAGTACATCTAAGCAAGGTCTCGTAGAGGTGAATTTTACAACTTACTACTCCGCTACAAAGTAGAGTTTGGTGAAATTTCAACTCGATTTGGTACTGTGCCGAAGACGCAAGAGAATGAATGATATATACATATTACTGCGAAGTGAGGATTTAAATTTGAAAAATCCTCGCCTGATCCATAACGCAAGAATTCAACCAACCAGGCGTTGGACTGTAACATGCATGTCCCTCAATCTCTGTGGCGAACTACGCACCCGAATTGTTCGAGGAAATGCCAAAGAAGAACTAACACTGACGAAGCTGAAGGTGACGACATAGCATACCACCAGTCACCCGGATCGGGCTCCCCAACAGCGGCACCGATCCGGTGCGCCGGCGGAGGGCGAGCGGGCTAGCGTGGGCGATGGGCTCGACGAGGACCGGCGGAGCACTGCTTGGGGCGGCCGGGACACCGCGGTGTGGCACAGTGTTAGATTGTATATATCTGTATAGGTGTTGCGTATGTATTTTGTACGTATTCCGTACTTTGTAACCCTAACCCTAACCGGCCTACGAGCCTATATATACAACAGGAACCCCGTGGTCTAAACGCGAGACTTCCCCCCAAAACCTCTCTCCCTCTCGGTTTCTACATGGTATCAGATTTTCTTCGATCCTAAACCCTAGCCGCCCCCCACCTAAACCCTAGCTGCAGCTCACCCTAGCGCCGCCGGCTCTCTTCCGCTGCATCCATGACGACCCCGGCCGCCTCCCTCAACGCCACGAGCGGCGCGCTCGTCTCCGCCTCTGGCACTGCTCCGTCGGGGACTGCGCCCCGTCCCATCGCCCCGCTCGTCCTCAGCTTCTCCTCCGGCAACCACTCCAAGTGGTCCATCTACATGCGCGCCGCCCTGGGTCGTGCAGGCCTGATCGGCCACGTCGATGGCACCGTCGCCGCCAACCCCACTGACGCCGCAAGGGCCGCGGACGACTACTCCGTGCTCAACATCCTCCACTCCGGCATTGACGAGGACATCGCCGACATGGTCCTCGCTCGCGATCAGACCGCCCGCCAGCTATGGCTCGCGATCCTCGAGCTCTTCTCCACCAACAAGGCGAACAAGGCCATCTATCTCGATAACGAGTTTCGTCAGCTTGTGCAGGGCGCCCTCTCCATCACCGAGTACTGCCGCCGCCAAAAGTTCGTCGCCGACGCCCTCGCGGACAATGACTCACCTGTCTCTGCGCGCGCCCTCGTCCTCAACACCCTGCGCGGCCTCAGCCCGCGGTTCGCCTCCGCCACCACCATCATCTCCATGACGGAGCCCCTGCCCTCGTTCCTCCGCGTCCGGGGCATGCTTCTGATGGAGGAGATGCAGCAGACCAACGCCGCCTCCAACGCGGCGTCCACCGCCTTTGTTGCCCAGGCTCGCCCGCGCCACCACCAACAACCTGCACCGGGGCCGGCTGCCAAGGCTCCGCCGAGCCCAAGCAAACCTGGAAGCCGAAGCAGCCCAAGACTGGTGGCCGCGGCGCCCCTGCTGCACCACCTCGCGCTCCAGCACCGACGGGCCCATGGGTCTGCTTCTCGCCGCCTCAGGGCCAGTGGCGTGCTCCCTACGCCATGCCGAACGTGCCTGGCATCCTCGGCCCACGGCCCCAGGCCTACAACACTGTCTCTGCGCCCCTGTACCAGTCGACTCCACCCATCTCAACCGCGCCATCTTGGGACAACGCCGGCCTCATCGCCGCTCTCAACAACCTCGGCCTCCAGCAAGGGTCGTGGGTGATGGACACCGGCGCCACCTCTCACATGACCAACAGCGATGGTAACCTCATGTCTACTACCCCTCTTTCCACTCCACACTTTGTCACCGTGGGTAAAGGCTCCGCCGTCCCCATCTCCTCTTTTGGTCATACACTTTTTCGTTCTTCCTCTGGTCAAATCTTTAAACTCAACCATGTTCTCTTAGTTCCTCACTTAATCAGAAATTTGCTTTCTATCCGCCAGTTCACCCGTGATAATTACTGTTCGGTTGAGTTTGACGCCTTTGGTTTCTCTGTGAAGGATCTGAAGACCCGTCGCGTGATCCTTCGCTGCAAAAGTGATGGGGACCTCTACACCTTTCCCGGCTCCTTCACTCGCCGGGTGCCACCCACCGCCATGCTCGCCACCATAGCCACCGACTTGTGGCACCAGCGTCTAGGTCATCCTGGTCAAGATGCCATGTCGGCTCTCCAGCGTCTATCTTTAATAAAGTGTAATAAACCTCGTAGTATCTCGGTTTGTCATGCGTGTCAACTTGGCAAACATGTTCGGTTGCCATTTAGTCCATCTACATCAGCTTCTAGTGCCATTTTTTATTTGATACACTGGGATTTGTGGACCTCACCAATTATAAGCAATTCTGGTTTTCGTTACTATCTTGTTATAGTCGATGATTTTTCCTACTACTATTGGTCGTTTCCACTTAAGCAGAAGTCTTGTGCTCCGCGTACTCTAGAAAATTTCTTCTCCTAGCACGCACACAATTTGACACCTCCATACGCTCTCTTCAAACTGATAATGGCACCGAATTCATAAACTCCACTGTCCAGACTCTTCTCTCCACCCACGGCACCTCGCTACGTCTCTCCTTCCCTTACACATCTCAGCAAAACGGTAAAGCCGAGCGAGCAATCCGCACTATAAATGACACCATGCGCACATTGTTATTTCATGCGCATCTCCCAGCATCCTTTTGGGCAGAAGCTCTTGCTGCCGCAACCTTCCTCCTAAACCGCCGCCCATGTAAAGCTATAGGGTCTTCCGTTCCCTATACGCGTCTCCACGGTCATCCACCATCGTACGATGCTCTTCGTGTCTTCGGTTGCTTGTGCTACCCTAATGTCACCTCTACTGCACAACACAAACTCAGTCCTCGGTCTGTTCCGTGTGTGTTCCTCGGCTATCCTTCTAATCATCGTGAGTACCGCTGTTATGATCTATCCTCTGGAAAAATTCTAATCTCGCGACATGTTATTTTCGACGAGACTATTAATTTTTCCCTTTCAGATGGCTACACCACCGGTTGCAACTCCATTGCAATCCTCGACTTCCTCTTCACCAACACTTTGGAGTCCAGGCCGCCCCGCGCTGCCCCTGCCAGCCCACCTGCCGCGGCAGGAGCCCAGATCCGGTCGGTCGGCGCTGGTTTGTGGAGGCAACCTCTGCTACGTCCGGGACCAAGCTCACCGTACTTCTCTGCTCCGCTCCTCGTTGCTGCAGCCGGCGACATCTGCTACGGCGTGACCATTCTTCCGAGAAGCTTCGCCGCAGGTGAACCCACTGCAGCGAATCGGTTAAGCCCATTTACCTGAAACCTTTTTTTTTTTGTATATAGTATATAAAATCATCGTCCTATTTTGGTATTCTTCAGCCGTAATCGATTACTGCTGCTAGAGTCCTGATACAACATTTGCATGCCTTGCCTTAGCAGCAGTAGCAAGTCCATACACGATACTACACATATGATTTTATATGTACAAAAACATGCGATCCAGAAATTAAGGTTGGTGCCGAGAAACACACATAATAGCAGACTATATTAGTTTCAGCGATTCTGAGGCTCACATCAATCTCCAATTCCTGTTCATCATGGCCTGCCGCCGCGCACTCTCCAAGGTCGTTATGTTATTTTTTTTCCAGCATGATTTTCAGTGCTTTGTTCCTCAAGTTGATGAGGAGGTTATTCAACACCAAGGACTATTATATTTCTACTTTCTTTACTTGATGCTTATCGGTCTGAAACTGCAAAGCACTGTGCGCTGCAGATTAACTCTTGTAGTACAACTATACTGTCCGGTTGGATTAACTCTTGTATGTGTTCGTCTGACACAGGCTGCCACATATATTACAAATCAAAGATCGGCCGTAATTTACAATGAGGTAGCAGCTGCGGCAGCTTCTTTCAGGGCACCTGCTGCAAATACAACTAGTGGCGCTGGTAATATATCTGGCTACTCTTCTCTCCATCACACACGTGAACTATGGGCTTAATCTGTATAGTTAATCGGCTACTGCCAGTAGTGCTTAGCACTCTATGTCAGTTAGACGGATTTGCTAGTTCTTACCACTCTATGTCATACTACACCATTTTTTTTTTGTTGACGGTTGCAATTGAGGAAATCAATGTTGCTTTGTGCTCAATTGGTGCAGGTAGTGTGCTTAGAAATCTAGTACAGCAGAGGTATCCGTCAAGCTTTGCTGGTCAGAGGGCCGATTATCGAGGTAGCCGCCTTTTCTTTTGTCTCATTCAGTGATTAGTGTATTGCTTTTTTCCCCATAAATGACATGCAGGCAGTTTGTCTTGAACACTTTTATGTGCACGAATGCATTCTATTCTCTATGCAGGAATTTCAAATGCAGCAAAGGAGGAAGGACTTAGTACTAAAACTGCACCCTATTTCATAGTAGAGAAAGATCTACTTAAGAAGGAGCTTCTGCGTACCTCTGGAGGCCTTATAGTTACTGCCGCTGCCTACTATGCTGTTAATCAATTGATGAAGAATCTGGAAGTACCTAAGTCTGAAGCCCTTAATCAGTTGATGAAGAATCTGGAAGTTCCCAAGTCAGAAGATTTGGAAGAAGTTCCCAAGCCTGAAGATTCGAAAGATGATCTTCAGCCTGAATATTTGGAAGAAGATCTTGATCCTGAAGATTGGGAAGAAGATCCTGAACCTGAAGATTCGGAAGAAGATCCCGAGTCTGAAGAATGGAAAGTACCTACGGTTTCGAGCACAAAATTCAGTGATGTGAAGGGTGTTGATGAAGCCAAATCTGAGCTTGAGGACATAGTTCAGTACCTACGTGATCCCAACGTGAGTGTGGCACTGCCATCAACCTGCAGGTGATTTCATTTAATTCAATAATAATTCTTCCTTGACATGGAATTGTTACCCTAGTGTTACGTGCTTTGCAGAGTTTCACAAGCCTTGGTGGCAAGCTTCCAAAGGGTGTTCTGCTTGCTGGCCCACCTGGCACAGGAAAGACCATGTTGGCAAGGGCTGTGGCCGGCGAAGCAGGCGTACCGTTCTTCACGTGCAGCGGCAGTGAATTCGAGGAGATTTATGTGGGTGTTGGGGCTAAAAGAGTGAGGGAGCTCTTCAGTGCAGCAAAAAAGCGATCTCCTTGCATAATATTCATCGATGAGATTGACGCCATTGCTGGGCACAGGAATGCAGGTGATACAAAGACAGAGAGGCAGACGCTGAATCAGCTGCTTGTTGAAATGGATGGCTTCGAACAGAATGAAGGGATCATCGTTCTCGCTGCGACCAACCTCATGCAGTCACTAGATAAAGCCGCTATTAGACCCGGTCGTTTTGACTGTCATGTTCAGGTTCCTAATCCAGATATCGAGGGCCGGCGGCAGATCCTCGAGGCTTGTATGTCAAAGGTACATACTCTGTCTAGAAAGATAAAGTGTCTTTGTAGTCTTCAGTGCAATACTTGACCTTTCTCTATGATTCCATTTTTAGGTCAAATCCAGGGGTGTGGATCTGATTGCCATTGCGAGGGGGACCCCGGGATTCTCAGGTGCAGACCTTACAAACTTGGTGAACGTTGCTGCTCTTAAGGCTGCCAAGGATGGGGCAGAAGCTGTTATGATGGATCATGTTGAATACGCCAAGGACAAGATCATGATGGGTGGCGAGCGCAAATCAGCTGTTATACCTGATAAATGCAGGAAGATGACTGCGTACCACGAGGGAGGTAGGGCACTTGTTGCTTTGCACACGGATGGTTCTCGCCCTATCCACAAGGCTACCATTGTCCCGAGAGGCAACACTCTTGGCATGGTGATGCAGCTGCCAGAGGAAGAAGATGCGTATAAAGTCTCAAGGAAAAAGATGTTGGCAAAATTGGATATCCTCATGGGAGGTAAAGTGGCTGAGGAGCTTATATTTGGGGACAACGAGGTGACTTCTGGTGCCCTGTCTGATCTAAGCGAGGCAACTAAGTTAGCGACAGACATGGTCACCAAGTATTGTATGAGTCAGCGGATTGGTCTTGTTTCCTATGGCAATGGTGATGGTGAGAAGATGGCAGCTTTGAGCGGGTATACAACAGCCCTGGTCGACGAGGAGGTGAAAGAATTACTGGACAAGGCTTACAAGAATGCGAAAAAGATTGTCACGGCGCACAGTAAGGAGCTTCACGTGCTAGCTGATGCCCTCCTTGAGCATGGAACTCTCACTGGAGATCAGATCAAGAAGCTAGTTCCGCCTAGTAAATAAATTGGTCTAGCAGAATCAGGAAATAGCTTCTTTGTCCTAATTAACATTGGACAGGCAAAACAGTTTTGTCCTGAAAATCATTTTTCTGCACAGCAATGTAAAAGCCGTAAAAGAAATGTACGGACGATCCCAATTTATGTGAATTTTGTTTCTCAAGCCTGAAGAGAATGCACGTTGTTTGCACTTCCCCATACTGTTTTTGGAATCAGTAAAAGCTCACTACTTTCAGTCTCAAATATGAATATAACCCAAGATTCATGTCTGTGACCGACTGGGCAGAAGGATATGTGAACACAATTTACAGCTATAATTCTGGAAACCTATTCAAGGGCCTCTTCCATTCAAAGGATTTTTACGGGAAGGATTGGAATCCTTACGGCGTGCTTGTAAGAATTTTTCCTAAGTAATCTTTCGCACTACAATTTATAGGAAATTCTGAATGTACAGAACCTCTAGAAAATAATTCTTTGCTTTTCCCGTGACGCAATCAAATAAATCAAAATCACGTGATTAGCTAATGTTCATACTCCTCTAACTGTCCAAGCATCTTCATAATATACTCCAAAAAATAAAATGTCACATCAAAGAGGACTTAAAACTTGAAAAATCATTGTCAAAGTTGGAATGCCCGAAACTGAATTTAGAATCACAAGCCAAGATACTGCATGAACTCAACCAAGCCTTCAAATGCGCATTACATCCAGAACGCTTGAGCATCAAAAAACTTGTTGTATCTGGACAATCTATAAGAGCGTGCCGCGCGCCGAGCCGTCGCCACAGGCTCGCCATCGTTCCCCCGCTCCACGCGGAAAGCGGTCAGCCGGAGGAGACACTCTTCCTCCTCGGGCAACCACTCACCAAAGAACTTGTTCTTGTCGTCACCGTCACCCAAGCACTCATCCCCCTTTGACGGCACCAGGCGCTCCATCAGGCAGTACTCCCCGCCCCCATCGTGCGGCGTCATAGGCACCAGCTTGGCATCGAGGTGCCTCCAGCCAGCCGCAACGTCCTCGTCGAGCCGGAACAGCTTCTCCCCGCCGACCTTCCAGTCCGTGGGGCCGGACGTGAAATGGCCGGCGCAGAGGCGCCCGTCCGTCACTGCCACGCGAGGACGATCCATGTCCCCACTGTGGTGCACGGCATGGAGCCCAACCCACGTGTCCAGCCCTTCATCGTGGTGGGCGAGGCCATGGACCGGCATCTGCCAGTCACCGCACCGCGTCCACTCGGGGCTCGCCGTGCTGAAGGAGAAGGTGCCGGCGCCCAGCTGATTACCGTCCCCGTCGAACGTGGCACTCACGGACACGACGATCTCGTGCTCGGCCTGCGCAGGCTCGTGCGCCGCCACCGCGTAGGCTGTGACGTCCTTCGCCAAGAACGGGGACGTCGGAGCATTCCAGCACTGCTGCCTGCACGACCACCGCGAGCAGTAGCCCACTGGCTCCCAGGAGGACCACCCGGTGCCAGAGACGGGATGTGGATCCCGGCAGTGCACGTGCGCGCCGCCGTTCCGCTGGTACGAGCTCCACAACGGCTTGCGCTCGTTGCCAAGCACGTACAGCCTGCCCCCGACTGCCACGGCCGCCTTGTAGCCTTCCTCTCTGTATCCTCTTGGTTGGTGATGCGTGACTTCAATCTCCGCGCGCCGTCTCGGTGTCGTAGACGAACAACTGGCGAACGCTGCAGTAATCGCTCCAACACTCTGTGTCGAGGCTCGCCCCTCTTGCTACGATGCTGCTGCCCACGCCGGCGAACTGCGCGTGCTCGGTCACCGTCGCGACTGCCACGCGGAGCACCGGAGGATCCGGCAGGACGCGCGCACCGCCGTGTTGGGTCTAATCTGATAGATGCACTATATCGTCTAGAGTAGATCTTAGCCGAGTAGGATGTAATACTGCGGCCTGTGAGGTTTACCTTCTCCCTGCGAGGAGGACGAACCCGTCGAAGTCGACATGGTGGCGACGGCGACGGCGTGAGGTCGAGGGAGAGGGGTGGCGGCTGAGCTTCCCGTCGGCACTGCACTAACCCTAATCGGTGGGTCGTCTGGTGGGGCGAGTGGCAGCTCAGGGCAACCTCGTAACCTGTGCCACTGGCCCCCACCACTCTTTATAGTGCAGGCGACAGGGGCCCACCAACCAGCGAATGGTTGGGCGCCCCCGATCAGGACGCGGACGAGGTCAAGGGGTCGTGCCAGAGCCGTTGGGCTCTGGTGCGGTGGAGATCAATCCTAACATTCTCCCCCTTGATCTCAACTTTTCTTTTAACTTTATACTTTCACTTTATTCGTTTCATTTTGGATCAGTCCATAGGGCATGTTTCATCGTCACAGCTCTATTGCCGATAGAATCAGACAGCCACAATACACTTCTCTGTTTTGAAACAAATTCTTTTACTTTTGGGCCTCTTATGATCCAGGATAGGTAAGACTTTCCCTTAAACCCATGCCGGCTACGTGCTCCTTGAACACGCTGGGTGGTAAGCCTTTCGTTAGCGGATCCGCAAGCATATCTTTTGTCCTTATATGCTCGAGACTTATAGTTTGATCCTGGACCTTGTGTTTCACAACATAATACTTAACCTCAATTGGTTTCGTAGCTGTATTCGACTTGTTGTTGTGAGCATAAAATACTGCGAGATCATTGTCGCAGTACATCTTTAGTGGTTTGTCAATACAATCTACCACTTTCAAGTCGGGTTTGAATTTCTTTAACCATAATGCCTGCCCCGTGGCTTTATAACATGCTATAAATTCTGCATACATCGTGGATGATGCAACTATGATCCTTTTGGAGCTACTCCACGAAATAGCTCCCCCTGCGAGGGTGAATACATATCCAGATGTGGATTTTCTATCATCTTTATCCCCCGCAAAATCTGCATCTGAATACCCTCTTATTTCTAGGTAATCAGATCTTCTGTATGTTAGCATGTAACTCTTTGTGCCTTTCACATAACGCAATGCCTTCTTTACCATTTTCCAGTGTTCAAAACCTGGATTTTCTTGATATCTACCGAGTACTCCGGTGATAAATGCTAAGTCAGGGCGAGTGCACACTTGTGCATACTGTAGGCTTCCAATAGCCGAAGCATATGGAACCGCTTTCATTTGATCGAGCTCGTATTGATTTTGGGGACTTTGATGTTTCCCAAAATTGTCGCCCTTGACTATAGGGGCAGGTGTGGCACTGCACTTATGCATATTATACTTACTTAGAATCTTTTCTAAATAAGCCTTTTGCGATAGTCTTAATACTCCATTGTTTCTATCTCGGTGAATTTCTATGCCCAAAACATATGACGCTTCACCAAGATCTTTCATATCAAATTTTGAGGACAAGAACTTCTTTGTCTCTTGCAGTAGACTAACATCACTGCTGGCAAGCAGAATATCATCCACATACAAGATTAGGAAAATATATTTCCCACTTTTAAACTTTGCATAAACGCAATTATCCTCAATATTTTCTTTAAATCAAAATCTCTTAATTGTTTCATTAAACTTTAGATACCACTGTCTGGAGGCTTGCTTTAATCCATAAATGGATTTCTTTAGGCAGCATCCCATTTCTTCCTTGCCTTCCATGATAAAACCTTTGGGTTGTTTCATGTAGACATTTTCTTCTAAATCCCCGTTTAGAAATGTCGTCTTTACATCCATTTGATGCAACTCTAAATCAAAATGTGCAACTAGTGCCATGATGATTCTGAAGGAATCCTTACATGAGACCGGAGAAAATATCTCATAGTAATCTATCCCTTCTCTTTGTGTAAATCCTTTTGCCACAAGTCGTGCTTTATACCTTTTTTTAAGGAGGTGGCTGTTGTTGCTCCCTTTCATGCTCAACAAATGGTTCATTCGGCTCCTGACGGACATGTTCCGAACTTTCACTCATCGTTGTCATGGGTGGAGTCACAACAGGCGCTTGCACCACAATCGATGGGATCGTCGGTACAGGTGCACATGGTAGCGCAAAAAATGGCTCCTGAGTCATCGGATTAGGTGCATGCACCCTCTTCTCCTCAAGATCAATTTTCGGAGCTACCATGCTCCCCCTCGTCATTTCGTCTTCTAAGAAGACAGCATGTCTCGTTTCCACAAACTTTGTGTATTTCTTTAGACAGTAGAAACGATAACTTTTTGACTTTTCAGGATAGCCAATAAAATGGCAGCTGACTGTTTTGGTATCTAACTTTGCGATATTTGGATTGAATACTTTGGCCTCAGCAGGGCTCCCCCACACTTTCAGGTGGTTTAGAGAAGGCACTCTCCCTGTCCATAGCTCATACGGCGTTTTGGGCACCGATTTGCTTGGTGCTCTGTTTAGAATGTGAATAGCGGTTTCTTAGCGCCTCAATCCACAATCCCAATGGTAGGGTGGAATAGCTCATCATACTGCGCACCATATCCATAAGGGTACGGTTGCGCCTTTCAGCTATCCCATTCTGCTGAGGTTCGCCCGGCATCGAGTACTGGGCGACTATTCCAGTGTCCTGTAGAAACCTTGCAAAAGGTCCAGGGACTTGGCCATATGGAGTATGTCGACCGTAGTACTCCCCTCCACGATCAGACCTGACTATCTTTATTCTTTTATCATGCTGATTTTCAACTTCAGCTTTGAATATTTTGAATTTATCCAACGCTTCTGTTTTTTATTGGATAAATATAACCATATCGGGAGTAATCATTCGTGAATGTTATGAACGAATCATAGCCATCCACACTTTTCATAGGAAATGATCCACATATCTCGGTGTGAATTATTTCTAGTGTTGCTGTGCATCGATTTGCACCCTTTTTAATCAACCTTTACAAATTTTCCTTTAATGCAATCGATGCGTTGTTCTATGTCTGAGAATTCTAATGGAGGAAGAATACCATTTTTAACAAGTCTTTCTATTCTCCCCCTCGAAATATGGCCTAAGCGACAATGCCATATTTCGACAATTCATCGGTTCTTTTCTTTTCTTTTCTTTTGTTCTTTGTCCAACGCGGACAACACTTTTTCACTCACATTACACACAGACAACACCCACATAAGCATTATTACAACATGTGGCACACTTGTCATGTCCTTCCTGTCCATGTGTAATTTTCTGTCACCAGTTGCTTCAGCAGCTGGGTCGCACATATCTTTGAAGAACCAGTGAACTGGCTCTTTATTATTTCAAGATACTCCCTTACAGAAGCACACTCTGCAATTGAGCTCACAATAGCGTTCTCAATTGTATTCTTTATAAATGGCACTTAGCCACCTTTTATACTGCCATGCAGCATCATCATCCTTGTCATTTCTGACTGGATCTTTTGGTCTGACCGGCTGTGGGAACCCAGTCCACCTCAGCACAAATCGACCTTCTTTTCTCCATTCAGTGTAGTTGTCACCTTTGAGGGTTGAACATCCTTGATGCAACTTATCAAGTAGTACCCTCCTTTAACCACAATGAAATGAGATCATAACAATAATTGCATGCAATAATCCAACGTTGGTCAAAATTAGAACATACAACTGTTTGTGCAATTAAATCTATATCACCGTTGGGCAGAAAATAGAGATAAATGCACCTCTTATTGCAAAAAATCACGATCATGTCATTAATAACGTTGGTCAAAAAATAACACAACCATAATTATCACAATAATCACTTTAATCATTTCTTTAAAAATTGAAATGCAACTTTAGCTATTTGCAGCGGAAACTTTAAATTTATTAAACTTTAAAGCTTTTAGAAGCATCTCTGTTACTTTTTAATTTCCTAAAACAAATATCTCGTTGGTTCAATTTGCTCAGGAAAAAACTTGACAAAAATGCTTCTTTTACTATTGCAGCGGAAAACTTAACTTTAAACTATTAACTTTTCAACTTTTCAGAGACATTACTGTTACTTTTCATTTCCTAAAACAAATATCTCGTTGGTTCAATTTGTTAGGTATGCAAAAGTAGGCCCAAAACTGACCTAAAAGGTCAAAAAATGCCTCTGTACAAAAAAACTGTAGAACTGTCGCGGCATGTGGCCCATGCGGCCTGCACGCCCTGTGCGGCGCGCAGCAACTGCACGCACACGAAACAGCCTGCTACGCGGCCTGTCACTGCGGCCCGCACGCGGCCTCTATGCGGCCTGCTGCCGCGGCCCGCACGCGGCCTGCCTCCGCGCCCACACGCGGCTCGGGGACGTGCCCACGCTGCCCGGTGGCGCTGCCGACGCGGCCCGGCCACTGCCGCCACGCCGCGGATCTTTCTGGCCGTCGGATCCATCTGACGGTCAGCCATTCTTTTCGCGCTGGTATAAATGGGGCCGAAAACGGCAGACCCCCAAACCCTAGCCCACTTTTTCTTTCCCTCACCTGTCTCTCCTCCTCTCTGTGGCGGCGGCCGGCGCCTCCCGCCGGCGACCGGCGCCTCCCGCCGGCGACTGGCGAATGCACCACGGCCGCCTTACCCCACCTGTCCTCTACGTGCTCAAGCGGCGGCGCGGAGGTCGCACCTCCCGCCGAAGCGCGCGGCCCTGGACGGCCGGCGGCGGCGTGCCCTGCACACGCCAACGCGCCGCCCTCCTTTTCCTTTCTATCTATTCCTTACCACGAGAACCCGCCCAGGCACGGCGGACAGAAGACGCGGCGGTGCCCCCCTGGCCCTCTTGCCGGCGGCGCGTGCACCCGAGGGTGGGCGCGTTGCCGGCAAGCGGCGCAGAGGCGGCGCTATTCTTTGCAGGCAGCAGCAGCTGCCGGTTACTGTCGGCGGTGGCGGCGCGGTGGCCCCACTGCCCCTGTACTTTCTTGCCGGCGAGCCCATGGCCCCGGCCTGTAAGGATTTCTTTGCCCCCTTTTCCCCTTCTCGAATTAGGGTTAGGGTTTCGAACTTCGGGATGATCTAGGGTTGGTTTCTATGACTTTTCTACCCGAATTAGTACAAGATCTACACACTAGATGGCTCTGATACCAATGATAGATGCACTATATCGTCTAGAGTAGATCTTAGCCGAGTAGGATGTAATACTGCGGCCTGTGAGGTTTACCTTCTCCCTGCGAGGAGGACGAACCCGTCGAAGTCGACATGGTGGCGACGGCGACGGCGTGAGGTCGAGGGAGAGGGGTGGCGGCTGAGCTTCCCGTCGGCACTGCACTAACCCTAATCGGTGGGTCGTCTGGTGGGGCGAGTGGCAGCTCAGGGCAACCTCGTAACCTGTGCCACTGGCCCCCACCACTCTTTATAGTGCAGGCGACAGGGGCCCACCAACCAGCGAATGGTTGGGCGCCCCCGATCAGGGCGCGGACGAGGTCAAGGGGTCGTGCCAGAGCCGTTGGGCTCTGGTGCGATGGAGATCAATCCTAACATAATCTTGATATATGTATCTGCATCTTTACTTTCGTATTGCATGTAGCTAGTATGAGTCAGTATCTTAAGTATGCAGATGTACGTGAGACACGTATAGCTGGTGGCTTCAGCTGGAATGTGGCGAGAGCGGCGTGAAGCCGGCGCCGTTGCCGTGTGAAACGGTACCGCATGAATCCAGTAGTCTGCATGTTAGGTAGTCAAGTCGGTCAGGTTTAATCAGTCAAGAAAACTAGCTGTAACGTGTGTGTCCGAGTCCTGTGGATCTCAGCGTCAGTAGTGGCTAAGTGAGTTAGTCGTGTGTGCATGATCCATTAGACTAGCTCGTGCAGTTAGTGGTGAGCGTGGAGTTAGTGGCAGGGTTAGCTGCCTATTTATATCTTGTATGCATCAGAGTTGAAATCACCAAGTTATAGAGTGAAAGAGAAAAGACTAGGCTGTGCGAAACAGCTGGTCACCAAAAACACTCGTGTGCTTGTGTACGTGTGTTGTGTGAAACAACTACAGAGAGAGCTAGCTAGTTCGTGAGTTGAGAGAATCAACTCCTTCGCCGTCCTGGTCGGCGTCGAGGTCCAGCTTCTGGATGCGGTAGCCGTCCTCGTAGTCATCCAGCACCACGTATAGATGACGTTTCGTCTCGGCGGCGTGCAGATCGCCACTACAGTTGGAGGCGTATCCTTGTGACCCCATCAAGTTGCTGCTGTGCTGGATCACACGGCGGCCGACCGGACGGAGACTGGTATAGAGGAGGCTCTGTACAGGCCGAATGAGGATCGATCGCAACGCCCGCGACATTTCGTCGTGCAGGCGGCCGGCAGGAAACTAGGGTTTAGAAACAGCCAAGGCCGGTCGTTGTCGTCTCCGATTAATCTACCCGATCGATCGAGTATCTTATCCGTGCGAAACTAACACGCTTCAGTAGCCTAGGTTCTCCGACACGTCCAGCACACCCACACCTAGGCGATCTGGCGATTCCCAGGCGATCTCGCCCCACCGCCGCCGCCGCCGCCTCTCTTCCCACCTCGAGCGCCCGCCGGCGCTGGTACTCTCCAGTGCGTACGGCGGAGGGACATGTCTACCTCGAAGTGGACAGCGGGGTTCCCGTCGTTTGCAGAGGAGGTTCGGCTGGGCGAGGAGAGAAGGCGGAGGGAGAAGGAGGTGGTGATGGCAGAGGAGCGTCGGCAGGCTATTTTGCGGCGGAAGCTTCTGATCCTCCAGATCAGCCTAGCTTCGGAGTGGGCGATCAAGCAGATGGAGAAGGGCTGGCGGCCGCAAATCTCGGGGCAGGGGCTCGAGGAGCAAGTGGCTGCGGCGCTGGCGATGGTCAAAATGAAGGATCCCGACGATCCGAGGCGTCTCATGGCGGAGTAAGGGCTGGAGGATTTGGAGAATTGGACGCCGTGATCTCGTTTCGCGGGTCACCATTGAGGCCTACTCCAGCTCGGGTGGGAGGTGAAGGTGCTGTTGGTTGCCGAAGTGTTGAGGTTCAGCGGCGGAGGCTCGATCGGATTCGGAGAGGAGACCCGTCGCCGACGAGGTCCTCCTCGCCGGTGAGGATTGGGGGATCTACTCCGAGGCGGGGCCCGCTTCGCAACCGTGCTGGTCTGGCAGTCGCTGGTGACCGTCGATGGGTTCCACCTGTGCGAAATCCAACCGTTGTTGGTAATGTGGGGGTGGCGGGTTTTGAAATGCCGTGTTCCAGGATGGATAAAAAGGAGCTGGTGGCGGCTTCAGACCACAATCTCCTGACCAAGTCTAGGGTTCCTCCTGTTTCCCGGACCCTTGTCTGGGTCAGGAAGGATCTAGTCCAATCAAAATCGTTCACACCTTCTGATTGCTACCCGGCTAGACCTGGATTTCTTCCCAAGCCTACTGTCATCAAGTTTGCTGATCTGTGGGGAGCGGTCGAAGGAAGGAGATCCTTCGTCGAGATCGTCAAGATGGCCGGTGGAGGTAGAGGTATGGGGAGAGCGGGAGGTGCCGTTGGTGGACGTGGTACTGGCGGTCGTGTCCCTCCAGTGACTGCGACTACCTCAAATACGACGGCAGTCCCTCTCAGTATCGTCCCTGAGTTGGCTCCAATCAAGTCGGAGTTTCAGCAACCTATGATTCAGCAGATGGGGGGGGAATGGTCAAGGTATGTATCCGATGATGAATCCCAGTATGTGGAACATGCAGATGGCGCAGTGGCCGCGGTTCTTTGGTAACCAGCAACTTCCCCCTCCTGGTTTCAATCCTATGTTGATGATGCCGCAAGGAGTTGCTTCTACTCTGCCACAATCAAACAGCTAGGGGAGTAGTGCTAGTCAATTGCCTTTACAGCAGCAAAATTCTGGCAGCAGCAAAAACAAGAAGAAAAGTCTGAAAGGTACTGCTTCTGATGGTTCTAAGAATAGTGGTGATAGAAGTGGCAGCAACTTGCATGTGAATCTTGTTTCTGGGCCTGGACCTGCTCTGGATCCTAAATTCAAGAATGTGACCTGCTACAATTGTGGTGAGTTGGGTCATTATGTTGGGTTGTGTACCAGGATCAAGAGGTGCTTTATCTGCAGTAAAACTGGGCACCATATGGATAACTGTCTGATGTGGTACTCTCTGCTTCCCACTGCTCAGTATTGGGGAAGTGCCAATCCTGGATTGGGTTTCTTCCATGTGGAGGTGGAGGGGCCTGAAGCTGTTCAGTGGCTTAACATGGATAATGTTGGTGTGGTAGTTGTCAAAGATGGGGAGATATCTGCTGAGGAATTAGAGAAGTGCTTCAATGATATGTGGAAGGTCAACTGGTATTGGCAGATTCGACAGCTTGGGCCTAAGAGATTTCTGGTGAGATTTCCTCCAAGCAAAAGGGTCAAGGAACTGGTGGAATATCCCTCCATCAACCTCAAAAAAGATGGTGTGGTGATATACTTTGTTAACTGGGAAGGTGAAGCTGAACCTTTTGAGGAATTCCAGGAGGTGTGGGTCAGGATCACTGGCATCCCTGCTAAGTGGCTTACTTGGAAGACTATTTGCCAGGTGTCCACTGCTCTGGGAGTCCTTGTTAATATTGACTGGCATGGCATCTTTAGAAGCTTCTACAAAGAGGTGAGAGTCAAAGTCTCTGTGAGGGACAAGTCCAAGATCCCTGCCAATAAGCTCTTTGAAATGGAACAATGCTTCTTTCTGATTAACTTCCTGGTGGAGAATGAGGGGGAACCTATTGATCTTGATGATGATGATGGTGAGGATCCTGATCAGACTTGTGATGAAGGCAAGCTTGAGGATGATACTGATGTTGGGGATGATTTCAGAGCTCTGGATAAGAACAAATCTGGGGGTAGCAATAGCAAAATGGAGATAGAGCCTTCCATTCCTACTGGAAGCTCTGGTCCTAGAGTTGCTCATATGAGCCTGGAGACAAGTGTCCAAGCCAGGGTGTATGGCAAGGAGGCACACATCCCTAATGAAGGTGTCTTGGTGGAGAGAAGAGCTGAGGATAATATTGGGAAGAACCTGATTCAGCAGTTTGATGAGGAGAGTGATGATGATGTGGAAGCTTCCAATGTGGGGAAGGAGTTCATGGTGAGCAGCAAGCCTGACCTTCCTGTGCCTCCAATGGCCTGGAAGGAGAAGAAGCAGTGGGGTCCTGTTCAAGCAACTAGGATGAGTTCAAGAATTCCTAGGGATGGCAAGAGTGTGATTGAAAAAGCTCAAGACCTCAAGAAGGAGAAAATTTTGGAGATTCCCAAAGGTAATAAGACTCTTGGCATTTCCAATTCTTTTGCTGCTCTTGATAATCATCTTTTATTAAAAAGAGCTAAAAATGCTAGCATTAGCCTAGGGAGTAAAACCAAAAATGCTGATAGTGTCATTGATAAAATAAAAGAAGGTGAAATTAAGAGGCTTGAAGATTTTCACCTCTCTAACCCTGCTTCTTTTCTTCCCAAAGACATTAGTCTCTCTATGGAAGAACTTAGAGCAGGTTTGGAGGATGAGAATGAGTTGGTAGATGAACAGGATGATCACCTTAGTGATGTACCTGATGAGAATGAACCTTGGACTTTAGTCCAGAGTAGGAAAAGAGGTAGGAAATAGTTGATCTTTAAAAATGGTAGTAGCTCTAATTTGGAATTCTAGAGGTCTAAACAGGCCTGATAAAATTACTAGAGTGCATGATCTCATTAGAGAAGTATGCCCTGATATTATTTGCTTCTCTGAATCTAAAAAGGAGGAGTTCACTAGTTTACAATTGTTCCAACTTGATCCAGGAGGTAGATTCTCTTGGAACTGGCTACCAGCTGTTAAGACAGCTGGTGGGATCCTGGTTGGCATTAGCCATGACATGTTTGATATAATTAGATGGGATATTTTTTCCTATTGTATCTCTGTTAAGATTAAGGCAAAAAAAGATAATGTGGTGTGGAGAGTCATTGCTGTGTATGGTTCTGCTTATGAGGAACACAAACTAGATTTTATTAATGAGTTGCACAATGTCTTTGCTAGCTGGAGTGGCCCCACTTTAGTTGGTGGTGACTTCAATCTCATTAGAGAAAAAAGTGATAAAAACACTGGCAACATTAATCAACATTGGGCTAATCTGTTCAATGATTGGATTAATAAGTTCAGTCTTATGGAGCTTAAAAACCCTAGTCGACAATACTCTTGGGCCAATAATCAGGATAATCTAGTTATGGCCTTGTTGGATAGAGTGTTTGTCTCTACTTGCTGGGATGCTTTGTTCCCTGCTAGTAGTCTTTCTTCTAAACCTAGGGTTGGTAGTGATCATACCCCCTTGATTGTGGACACTGGTGCTTTAAAAAACCCCCACAATAAATAGTTTAGATTTGAAAAATGGTGGCTCAAAGTTGATGGTTTTGATCAGGTTGTGGCCAAATTTTGGCAGAGTCCTTGCCATCTCAAGAATTCTCTTGATAGGTGGCAATTTAAGATGAGGAAAACTAGGATGGGGTTGAAAGGGTGGTCAGCTAATGTTGAATCTGCACAAAGAAAATGCAAACAAAGTTTGATTGCTGAGTATGATCTACTTGATATCCATTCTGAAACTCAAAATTTATCACCTGTTTCCAAGAAAAGGATGAAAGATATTTCTATTGAATTGACTAATATTTGGGGTAATGAGGAGATAAAAGCTAGACAAAGATCTAGAGAAAGATATATCTTAGAGGGTGATCGTATCACTGCTTATTTTCATGTTGTAGCTAATCAGAGGAGGAGAAAGAAACAGATTTGTAAACTACAGGGTGAAGATGGTATGGTTGAGGATAACAAAGGTATGCTAGATATTGCTGTTTTTTATTATAAGACCCTTTTCTGTAAAGAATCTTGCCTTGATGTTGATTTATTAGATGACTTTTGGGATCCTGAGGATATGGTGTCCCAAGAACATAATGCTATGCTTAATGCTGATTTCTCTGAGAAAGAGGTTAAGGATGCCATCTTTGGCTCCTATGCTGAAGGTGCTCCTGGACCTGATGGTTTCTCTTTTCTTTTTTATCAACACTTCTGGGAGCTCATTAGAGCTGATTTCATGGCAATGGTTAAGGACTGGAATGAGGGAAAGTTGGATCTGTATAGATTGAATTTCTCCCTTTTAACTTTAATTCCAAAAGAGGCTGATGCTGTAATTATACAGAAATTCAGACCTATTGCCTTGACTAATTGCAGTTTTAAGATTTTTTCCAAGTGTGCTACTAATAGGCTAGGTTTGGTTAGTGAGGATCTTATTTCTCCTAACCAAACAGCTTTTATCAAAGGGAGATATATTTTGGAAAGTGTGGTGTCTGCACATGAGGTTATTCATGATGTAGTGCATAAGGGGCTCTCTGGCTTTATTTTCAAATTAGATTATGAGAAAGCATATGATAGGGTTGATAGAGATTTCCTGTTAAGAGTTATGAGAATGAGGGGCTTTAGCCCTAGATGGATGTCAATTATTGAGGGCTTACTGTTTAAAGGATCTGTTGGGGTCAGGATTAATGACTGTAATAGTCAGTTCTTCCTGACTAGTAGAGGTGTAAGGCAAGGAGATCATATTTCTCCCATCCTCTTTAATTTTATGGCTGATGCGTTCACTAAAGTGTTGTGTAAAGCTGCTGGTGATGGCCAGATTGCTGGGCTTATGCAAAATTTGGGAGGGGGTGGGATAATTAGCATGCAATATGCTGATGATACCCTCCTGTTCTTAGAAAATAAGCTTCAAACTGCCATAAATTTGAAATGGATTCTTGCTTGTTTTGAGCATATGTCTGGCATGAGAATTAATTTTCATAAGTGTGATCTTGTCCCCATGAATGTGGATGATGATGATGCTCAACTTATTGCCCAATCCCTGAGTTGTAAGCTAGGGAACTTTCCTATGAATTATCTTGGAGTTCCTCTTCATCATAGCAAGCTTAGAAAAGAAGATATTCAACCTGTAGTGGATAAGATTCTCAATAGAGCTGGGGGTTGGAGAGGAAAACTTCTTAGCCATGCTGCTAAGCTAGAGCTGGTTAAAAGTGTGCTGGCCAGCATTCCTCTCTACCTCCTTAGTGTTATTAAATTTCCAAAATGGGCTATTACTCTTATTAACTCCCAGATGGCTCATTGCCTATAGGATAACTATGAGGGGCACCATAAGTACGACCTAGCCAACTGGGGCTTGGTGACTAGGAAAAAAGAGTTTGGTGGGTTGGGCATTCCTGACCTGGCTGAGATGAATTTGTGCCTTTTAGCATCTTGGATTAAAAGGTATCACTTAAGTGAGGATAAATTGTGGAAGCAAATAGTTGATAGTAAGTACAACTTGGACAGTCCTAACCTTTTCTATTGCACTCTGAATGGTGCCTCTCCCTTTTGGAAAGGGGTTATGTGGGCTGCCAGAGCTGCTAAGATGGGATACCAATGGAAGGTTGGGAATGGTAGAAATATAAAATTTTGGGAAGATCACTGGTTTGGCTCTTGTTCTCTGGCCATTCAGTACTGGGAGCTTTACTTCCTAGTCAATGAACAGAATAGGTCTATTGCTGACCTCTGGGATGGGTCTTCTTTGAAATTAACTTTTAGGAGATGTTTTGACCATAATCTTATGTTGAAGTGGTTTGAGATTCAACAAATTGCTCAAACTATTTCTTTTGATGGTTCTAAAGATAGTCTGATTTGGAGTTGGGAAGAAAATGGCATTTACAGTGTTAAATCTATGTATGCTGTGATTAATTTTGGTGGCATTAAACCTGTTAATATTCATTGTGTGTGGAAGATCAAAATTCCTCCTAAAATCCATTTCTTCCTGTG
The DNA here is from genome assembly GCF_019359855.2 of Lolium perenne. Lineage (NCBI taxonomy): Eukaryota > Viridiplantae > Streptophyta > Magnoliopsida > Poales > Poaceae > Lolium > Lolium perenne. The sequence goes on along the minus strand of NC_067247.2, from coordinate 12,066,983 downwards.
GTTACTGTTTCATAACAAATTGCTCACTAGAGATAATTTGGTTAAGAGACAAAATGTTGATGATTTAACATGTGTGTTCTGTAATGAGTTGGAGTCTTGCCAACACCTTTTCTTTGATTGTGTTGTGGCATCTGAGCTCTGGAAAGAAGTTTGTTCTGCCTTGGATATTGGGATTGCTATCTCAAATATGCTTGTTGTCTCCTCTCTCTGGGAGGATAAAAAGAAGAATAACTCTGTTAATATGATATTTGTTGCTGTGCTGAGAACTATCTGGATTACCAGAAATGATATTGTTTTCAACCGTTCCCCGTGGCTTGGCATGCAGGGTCTGTGGCGCCACTTACTTTACAACATTGCTCAGTGGAAGATTCTGGTGAAGGAGGAAGGAAGAGGGGTGCTGGAGGCGATGTTGAGCAAGATGGGGGAGTAGCTCGGCTGCCGCCGCTGCTGTTGTGGCCGGAGCCTGGTTGACTCCACAAAAAAGATCGAGGACGACGCTGGAGGTCTGTGACGTGAACTACACAAGAGGGCTTGGTCCAATGCTGATCACTGCGGAGGACCTGAAGAGAACATTGGAAGCTAATGAGTTGTTCCTGGTTGGTGATGGTGCAAGGTTCCAAGTCCTTGGTCGGCCTTGATGTTCTGTTGGTTGCGGTACCTTTGGCTGTCTGTTCTCTGTGCGTGTGGGTGTCTTGTAAGATATGGTAGTGGGTGGTCTGGAAAAACCTGTTGCTACTTTGCACGTTGTCTGTGACTTTGTTGGCTTCAATATATGTGGAGCTGGGGCGTTGCCCTGTTTCTCTAAAAAACTAGGGTTTAGAAAGATTTTTTTTTTTTTGAGAATCACTAGGGTTTGGAAAGATGACCAGGCGTACGGACTGATGGGCCCGAAGAGTGTTAAAGCCTATTTTGAGAAAATATAAGGCGTCTAAGTTTAGTTAAAATTCAAAACCTACTAACTTTGATCAAATATTTTTTTAGAAAAATCTATATCTATATCGGAAAACCACTTTTGAACTTAGGAGCATATGTTCTTGTTACCCGAGAAAACATTTCAAAATATCAAAAAAAAAAGTCTGAACAAAATCTTGAAGCGTATAAATCACAATTATATGTACGCATGCCGAGTTTCGCTGTCCTGTGTGAAAAAGATAAAGAAGTGTCTTGTGAAAAGTTTTTCTTAAGCACCAATTACTTTTTTACACATGACACCAAAAATGTTGATTTTCCGCGAAACGATTTTATGAGCATATATAATGTCAAGACGTACGTGACAATATTTTGTTCACAATTTTTTTTAACACTTTAAACTTTGTTTAAACGCCATTTAAAAAACCGGGAGCATATGCCTTGAAAATAGACACACTGAGAAAATATATTTTATGGTGAATCTATTAATATTGATCCAATATCATGAATGTTCATATTTATGTGCAAAAACTCGGTCAAACTTAGAGTTTCGAATCCTAGAGCTTAAGCAGAACAATGGATTAAGCCTTGTTAGAACCTAGCTAGGCCTCTGATTGTTACTTGTGCGTATAATCTCATCACCTCCTCCATGGCCTTAGGTCGCGACAAAAGCTTTGATCTTTTCTTTGTGGATGGATGCGTAGTGAGTTTTACGAAATAGAGTACTCTCGTGAATATGCCTTCTCTTTTGAACATTCCAAGCTTGTCAAGAGTGCGAGGGGCTATGTGCGGATCAAAACCACAAGCAGCAAGTAGCATCATTCCAATGTAATCTGCCTCCAGCTCACGCCTGCATAATTAAAAAACACGATCGATGAGCTTAACATGTTTAATTTAGTGCAATGCATGATCCATTTGTTGAAGCACATTCAATTTGTATACCGATGCAATTCCTTGGTGAATCTATACCGAATAATAAAAATAAATCTTTACTATTAAGGTGAAACATGCAATGTCACACTTTCCTTGATGTCACAGTTTCCTTGATGTCACACTTCACACTATTTACCTAACAAATGCCACCGCACACTAACCAACTAATCCTAAAAATAGCAACGTATTATTCTCTTGCCTCAAAAAATACAACACAAACAATCTGTTGCCTAAAAATAGCCACCGCATACCAACAACCAGCCCTATAAAAAAAACCACCCTGTAACTCTGTTGCCTAAAAGATAGGAATCACATTACACCATGTTTGCTAACAAATCTTATCTTATATATCAGGTGAGTCGGAGTAGTTGCTAATAATCCTAAGTATACGTCTCCCGCCCATTGAGCATCGCTCCCATGCAACCAGCACTGTTCTCCGGCGCACCTCATACTTGCCTCAATTCTTCCTTCATAGTATGTCACGACACAATGCCTGAAGAGAGCTGTGGCTAGCACCAGACGGGCCGCGAAGAGGCAAAGTATCAAAGAGGCCCATCTGCGAGACCAGGAGCTGGCGCAAGGGGCGATCAAGACTTCGGTTGCAGCCGCACCACGTCGCAAGGGATAAGAGGTAGCCTAGTCGAGGAAGCAAGGATCGGAATTTGTTCTTGTAACTGGATACCCGTGTGGTAGCTTCTCTCTCCCTCCTCCGATGAACACACTTGTTCATCTGGATTCCATCCTCTCGGCGCGACGCTGAGGTTTGAACCCTAGTGGATTCGTGTATCAAACTATCCTAGACTATCTTGGGTGTTACATATGGTATCAGAGCCAGCAATCTTCGGCTAGGGATCAGTAGATCCATCAAATTCCCCAGAAAAAGCTCAAAAAAAAAAAATCCCCACCAAATTCTCGTCCCAGGAGCAGAGGTGTGGAAGCAAGCAGACGGGGTAATCATGGAGAAGGATCTTGCAGACCTCAAAGCGCAGGGCGCCTTGGTCGCGGAATCCATGAAGGCAATGGCAGACTCGCTCAAAGGGCTCGGTGCCTGGATGCCTACCGTGGACTCACTCCACGATCCAGAGATCCATTGAAGCGATGGACACCCGTGTTGCAGCGTTGGAGGCGACGCGACTGCTAGACCATGACCAAACGCCTCGGCCCCATGGGCGCCACCTGCAACAACACACCCAGGGTACTAACGTGGATGCTCCTCGAGCACCTGATCATGCCCTGGTCAAGGGTAAGCGCCATACACAAAACACTCCTGTGCACTTTGAATTAGGGGAAGATTCTAGCAGAAATAATCCTAGGATGCATGATAATTCGAGGATGCATGATAGTGGATATAGTTCATACTCTACACACAGTGATAGAAATATCTCTCGCATGCCTAAGACTGACTTTCCACGCTTTGATGGGGACAACCCGAAGTGGTGGAAAACAGTGTGTGAGAAATACTTCACCACCTATGATGTCGATAGAGAAGCATGGGCCAATTTTGCTACTTTAAATTTCCATGGCAACGCTGCTTTGTGGCTCACTAACTATGAAGCTGTGAATGAGATAGAAACTTGGGAAGAGTTGGTAGTTGCTGTTTATTCTAAATTTGGGAAAAACAAGCATTTAAAATATTTAGCTGCACTAGAAAGGTGTAAACAAAAAACCACAGTAGAGGCTTATTACCAAGCATTTGAAGCACTTAGGCATAAATTTTTACTCCACAACAAGCACTATGATGAGGCATTTTTTGTTACCAAGTTCGTTGTTGGCCTTAGAAATGATATTCAAAAAGCTATTCTTTTACATGAACCGAGAACTGTTGACGCTGCGTTATCTCTCGCTGAAACGCAGGAGGAGATACTAGAAGAAGCTCGACAGATATCCAGCTCTCGTTTCAAGAATGAATACTCCAAAACATCATTCAGAAATGGGTTTGCTGGGAGGGGCATTTTAAGTCAACCAGCTGATGAACAGAAAAAGACAGAGGAGAAGCCACCGTGGTCTGATTCTCTGAGAACTCTCAAGGCTCAGCGCAGGGCACGAGGGGAATGCTTCAAGTGTGGAGAGAAGTACCAACCTGGTCACAAATGCACCAAGACAGTGTCTCTGAATGTAGTGGAGGAGCTGTTAGAACTTAGAACTGCTGCATGTTGATTCAGTGAAAGATGATGAGAAAGACACTGACTCATCTGAGGAGGAGACGCTGATGAAGATATCAATATCTGCTGCAACTGGTACTGCTGCCAAGAAGACCATCAGACTACAGGGGAGCATCAACGGCAAGCAAGTCCTAATACTGGTCTATTCAGGCAGCCAAGGTAGCTTCATTTCTGACAGAGCAGTCGAGGAATTGAAATTAACAAGCCAGCCAGCTGAAGCAACACAAGTAGTGGTTGCAAATGGAGGCAGAGTAGCGTGTGACAAGATTGTTCCAGAGGTCATTTGGCAGTGCCAAGGGAATGTTTTCTCATCCACTCTTCGAGTATTTGCACTGTCCGGCTACGACATCATACTGGGTATGGACTGGCTCGAGGCTTGTGGCGACATGTGGATTAGCTGGGAGAAGAAGACAGTGCGATTCCGGCATGATGGCAAACGCATCACTCTTCGAGGTGTCAAGAACCGCACTGACAAATGCTCTCAGATATCTGGTGAGCAACTGCATCGCCTCATCAATTTTTTGTTCAATTTTTTAACACTTTAAACTTTGTTTAAAAGCCATTTAAAAAACCGGGAGCATATGCCTTGAAATTCAAGAGACACACTCAGAAAATATACTTTATGGTGAATCTATCTTGGCTTGATGACCTTCTCTGCTAGCACCATGGAAAGAAAACGAGCTCCATGATATTAACAACCAGCAGAGCTTCGAGGCGCCCCCTCTGAAACCAAACGGCCAGATAAAAAAGTATGGGTGCGCACGACCGAAAACACCCAATCCAGTAATCTTCAGGCATTGATCGCACAATGAATTTCGCCAGCAGGGCCTTTTTCGGAACACGACAATCCACCCAGACTAGTTGAAACAAGCATCCGACAAATCTTCAAACTTGATGCGAGAAGAATCCTAGAACTGCCACCTTTATTTCTTCGACGCGGACAAACCGGCCCCCACGCCGGCATCCGCCGCCCGACGATGATGAAGGAGGTTATCACCTAGCTTAGTCATCGCCGCCAAGCCCCATGGCGGCCGCAGAGAAGAAAACTCGGCAACAAGTTGCGTTCCCCGGCCAGGACCGGCGGTGACATAGGCATCCCCAATGGGCCTGCCGAAGATGGTACCCGGGGTTTACTGAAGGCCCACTACTCGAAGAATAAGAAGATTCGGAAGCCCAGGATATTGTTAAGGAAAGTTAGAATTGTAATAGGAAGCATTACTTGTAATCTTGCGGGATGAGTTGGAAACCTTCCCGGACTCTGTAACTTGTACAATACGAATCCCTCGGCTCCGCCTCCTATATAAGGGGGAGTCGAGGGACAAAGAAAGCATCGAATCATTGTCTCTCAAACCCTAGTTTTCATAATCGTCGAGTACTTTTCGGCTGAAACCTTCGAGATCTACTTGCCCTCTACTTCCAACTAAACCCTAGTCTACAACCCGTAGGCATTGACAAGTCAATACCTTGTCAATTGGCGCCGTCTGTGGGAATTAGAGGCGTCAAGGATCTGATCTCGATGGCACGTTCAAGATCGTCGACTTCATCAACAGCAAGCAACGCGATGGATCGAGGTAAACAGATCGCAACTGGTCCTGTCGATTTTGTTCCTCACCCGCCCTCCCGTTTGGATGCATATGCGTATCTGGAGGAGCCTATGGAGATGACGTTCGGAAGATTTCACTTTCGCGTCGAGAAAGAGGGAGCGTATCGTGTCGAAATTCCGATCTCGTCGGGATTGTCGGCGGTCGATTCCGATTTTTCGAACTCTACATCGTCAATCGAGTCAGGAGAGGAAGAAACTTCATCATCACGCTTCATCAGCAATAGGGCAAGAGAAAAGCTCGCCAAGATCTTCAGAGACATGTCGTTTGAGTCATCTGCGGACTCCTATATAAGCGATGACTCAAGCAGTGTCGACAGCTTCAACTTCATCGACAAATCCACTACAGTGGGCAAGGTCTTCGCCAATCTTCATGATGGTGTCACCAAACCCAGCATAGATCTGAATACAAAGTATCATCAGATTTATGTCATCGGAGAGCCAAGCCGTGACCAGGAGGAAACATCTGAGGCTTTCGACGATTTGGAAATCCATACGTCGATCCCTCTGATTTGCGACGAGGTCTAGGCAACAAATATATCGGATCTGAACCTCGAGATAGAGTTCAACTTCCGCAAGCAGCATGGGACAGAGCCACAAGGGCTATGGATGGCTCAGAACCAATGGCTACCACAGCCACGCCAGAAGAGTTGCAAGCATATCAATATAGGCTCGCGCGAGCTGCAAGGGAATTGGAAAAACAGACAGCTGCTTTAAACAGGAGAAAGAAGGCAGCCTCTGCATCAAGCAGGCGAAGGGCAGAACTGAGTCGACAATCTGGAACTTCGGGTGATAGCCACAGGGAAGCTCGGAACAGAGCAAGATCAAGGTTGCAAAATATACCTGAAGGAGAAAGAGAGCACTTGGTTCAAAACCTCGACATGTCTTTTATGTCGATAGACACGAGAGGGAACATCATCCCCAAGACACCAGAAGCTGAGTATATGGCGACACAAGCTTTCATCCTTGCATCCAGGCCACCCCCAGGAGATCCAAGGGAGGCATTATATAACATGGCAATGGCAGGAGTTGGAGCCATGGGAACGGCGTTTGCATCAACACCCCCCGAAGGAACAGCAAGGCAAAATAGTCCACGTCCTGCGGCAGCAGCAACAGCAGCTCCCGAAGGACCAAGTGGAGCAAGAGACATGGCAGCACAAGCAAGGGTCGACAGAGCGCGACAAAGCAGAAGGGAACATCGGCATTCCCCAGAGCTAAACGACGAGGATATGTGCGGTTTGCCATGCTTCACAAGGAGAGTCCGAAAAACTCGAGTCCCTTCGGGATTTAAGTTGCCTGATAATTTCAAGAAATTCGACGGCCTGCAGGATCCAGAGGATTGGCTAGTTGATTACCTCGAGACGGTGAAGCTCACAGGAGGAACCAGAGCAACAGCTATGCAAAGCATCCAGGTGCATTTGAGTGGAGCCGCGCGATCCTGGATAAAGAAACTTCCCCCAGGATCTATCGACAGCTGGGATAGCTTCGAGGACGTGTTCGTCAAGAATTTCCGGTCTACCTGCAAAAAACCTGCATCACTAGAGGAACTAAGGGCGTGCCGACAAAAGCCAGACGAGCCAATGAGAAAATATATCCAAAGGTGGAATATCATCAAAAACTCGGCAGAGAATATATCTGACGAGAGAGCAATAGATGCGTTTGTCGCAGGAATCTGGCGAGGAGATTTTGTCGAGGATTCGGGGAGAACCAATCCAAAGACAGTATCCGCGTTAATGAAGATAGCAAATAGATGGGCAGATGGAGAAGATGTTGTTCACAACAAAAGGCATAGGTCACCAGAGGAGGACCGCGGCCGAAATTATCAAAGCAGGCGACGTTTTCTTCGGCAGTACTCAAGCTATGATGCTCCAGGGCAAATCTCGGCTGGCTTACGAGCAAGCGCCGGAGGAAACAACAGAGATGATTACCAGAGGAGCAATGAGCAACGAGGCGACAATAGAGATGACTCTCAAAACAATAGGCAAAATACCGGGCCAAGGTTCCAGAGGCCTTTCGTGTCTCCCGAAGAGATGATGAACGGGCCGTGTCAGACGCATTTTTTCCTCGACAGCAACGGAAAAAGACAGTCAGAACATCTGCAGAAGGATTGTCGAAATTTCCAGGCAATGCTAAGGTGGGCAGGGCATGCTAATGCTCAGGCAGCACACAGAAATCCTCGAGAACCCAGAAGTGAGATTCACTTGCCACCTCCTCCCGCGATTACGGATGAAAATCGACATCAGCTCAGAATAGCGGCAGCACCTGCACCACCGCCTTATGTTGATCCTAACTCTAACGGAGCGGTCTCGATGATTTAGAAAGGAAGGCCATCCAATAGAGCTCAGAAAGTAATCTCGCGACAGGTGTTCATGGCAGAAAAAATGCCTCCACCAACAGTCGAGTATCTTAATTGGTCAGGGCAAGATATTGGCTTCACCATAGCAGACCATCCACAGCAAGTTCCTCGACCAGGGCAGTCAGCACTCATCTTACCAGCAGTTATCGCAGGGTTCGACGTATCTCGCGTGTTCATAGATGGCGGTAGCAGCTTAAACCTTATGTACGTAGATACATTAAGGAAGATGAACATATCCCTAGCAAACCTGAAACCAACAGACACGAGATTCCACGGTATCACACCGGAGAAGCCAAGTTATCCGCTGGGGAAGATTAATCTCGATGTTCAGTTTGGGACCCGAGAAAATTACAGAATCGAGAGGCTGGAGTTTGAAGTCGTAGATTTCCCATCACAGTACCACGCTTTGTTAGGACGACCAGCATATGCTAGGTTTATGGCGGTACCACATTACACGTACCTGTTGTGGAGGATGCCTGGACCTAAGGTCCCAATCACAGTCAAAGGAAGCTTTGCCCTAGCCGATAAGTGTGATAAGGATTTTCATCGACTGTCAGAAACTTTCGGGATGCAAGCCGAGTATATGGCGTCAAAGCTTACGACTGACTACGATGTGCTGCCAGATGTCGGAAGGCCAAATAAAGAATCACCTTTCAACACTGAGAAAAATTCTAAGGAGGTGCAGATTCACCCGACTGACCCGAAAAAGACGACATCCATCGCAAGCGACATGGACCTCGCATAGGAAAGCGCGCTCGTCGAGTTCCTCCGTGAGAACTGGAAAATCTTCGCATGGTGTCCAGCTGACATGCTAGGAGTACCCAGGGAACTTGCCGAGCATCACCTAAACTTGGATCCACTAGCGAGACCAATCAAACAACCTTTGCGGCGTTTCTCAGAACCAAACCGCAAGGCTATGCTATCAGAAATTGATCGACTAAGAGAAGCTGGTTTTATCAAGGAGCTGCATATAGAGGCCACATGGGTAGCAAACCCAGTGTTGGTGCCGAAGAAAAACACTAAAGTCCTTCGCATGTGCGTCGATTTTACGTGTCTCAATAAACATTGTCCAAAGGATCACTTTCCCCTCCCGAGGATCGATCAAATTATCGACTCCACGGCAGGATGTGAACGTCTTTCCTTCCTGGATGCGTATTCTGGTTATAACCAGATCAGATTGAAAGAAGAAGATGAGGTCAAAACAGCGTTCATCACACCTTACGGCGTGTTTTGCTACAGAACAATGCCTTTTGGTTTGAAAAATGCGGGAGCGACTTACCAGAGGATGATGCAGAAGTGTTTGGCGACACAGATTGGGAAAAATGTACAAGTGTACATCGATGATGTCGTCATAACATCAAAGAAGGGGACGACGCTAATTGAGGATCTGAAGGAAACTTTTGACAACCTCGACAAATTCTGCCTCAAGTTGAACCCGACGAAGTGTTCCTTCGGCGTCCCAGTGATACGTCTCCGACGTATCGATAATTTCTTATGTTCCATGCCACATTATTGATGATACCTACATGTTTTATGCATACTTTATGTCATATTCATGCATTTTCCGGCACTAACCTATTAACGAGATGCCGAAGAGCCAGTTGCTGTTTTCTGCTGTTTTTGGTTTCAGAAATCCTAGTAAGGAAATATTCTCAGAATTGGACGAAATCAACGCCCAGGGGCCTATTTTGCCACGAAGCTTCCAGAAGACCGAAGAGGAGACGAAGTGGGGCCACGAGGTGGCCAGACGCTAGGGCGGCGCGGCCCAAGCCCTGGCCGCGCCGGCCTAGTGTGTGGGCCCCCTGTCAGGCCCCCTGACCTGCCCTTCCGCCTACATATAGTCTTCGTCGCGAAACCCCCAGTACCGAGAGCCACGATACGGAAAACCTTCCAGAGACACCGCCACCGCCAATCCCATCTCGGGGGATTCAGGAGAACGCCTCCGGCACCCTGCCGGAGAGGGGAATCATCTCCCGGAGAACTCTTCACCGCCATGGTCGCCTCCGGAGTGATGAGTGAGTAGTTCACCCCTGGACTATGGGTCCATAGCAGTAGCTAGATGGTCGTCTTCTCCTAATTGTGCTTCATTGTCGGGTCTTGTGAGCTGCCTAACATGATCAAGATCATCTATCTGTAATGCTATATGTTGTGTTTGTTGGGATCCGATAGATAGAGAATACTATGTTATGTTGATTATCAATTTATATCTATGTGTTGTTTATGATCTTGCATGCTCTCCGTTGTTAGTAGAGGCTCTGTTGCGGTCAAAACCGACCGGCGGGCAGCGACGGGCAACACAGTAGAGCCGGGAACAACTTAGGGCTGCGGCTGGCCCTGGTCCCTCCGAGCGACGGCCCGCAAAGCCTCTGGTACACACGTCCGATGCTGATGCAAGGGCGTGCCACCTGACCTATACCTGGTCAGGAAGGTGATGGAGATGCCTCGCTTAGTTTCCTGCATGGCATACACGTAAACATTAAATACGAGCCTCGATCGGCTCTCAGGTTATCCTGTGAATCGGCTCAAGGAGCCGATCCACCCATGATTCGTACGAGGTGCACGAATATATGGTGGTCCTGCTTGATCAAGATAAAGCTAATGCGATCTACGACGATTTAGGGTTTTCACCGCATAATCGGATCATCCTACTCACGATTGGGCCTCGCGGCCACGCACGGTGATCGTAAGCCGATCCTAGATAGGGCCTAAAAACCAACACGAGGTTGATCCCTGGAACATCCTGTCTAGGACTAGCAAACGACACCCTACGTGCCGCTGGATCCTCCAACCCTTTGTAAGGCCTAACTATTGCAGATATTAAACTAATCCTTGAAGAACAAGGAGCAACCGTAACGGATCGGATCTACTAAATAATGATCAAGCGGGGTGCCGCCCCTACACCTAAGATAGGTGTAAGGGCGGCTAGATATGCAAGGGTTGCACTACGACAGCATATGATACGAAGAACAATGCTAACCCTAACACATCTATGATAACTACGTTGCTCGCCATCAAAAAGGCTTCAAAGACGAGCAACGCATGAACAACATAAAGTTAGGCCGCCTAGATCGCAAGATGCGATCTAGGCAGCATGATGCTTACCGGTAGAAACCCTCGAGACGAAGGAGTTGGCGATGCGCCGAGATTGATTTGTTGGTTGAACGTTGGTTGTTGTTTATTCCATAAACCCTAGATACATATTTATAGTCCAGCGGACTTTCTAACGTGGGAATAATCCCCACCGTGCACGAAACAAACTCTAACTTTTAATCTAAGATGCGATCTACTATAACTAAAGATACACGGGCAATCTAGCCCAAATTCTTCGTGCAAGGCCGCTTCAGAGATCTTCCACGTGTAACCTTCCAAGCCCATCTCCCTTACGGCCCACCTCCTGATTTGGCCAAAATCTGGTGATAACACATGCCCCCCTGGTTTTGGCAATGATAATTTCAAAACCACTCTGTTTTTCCTTCGAAGGGTCATGTCGTGGCAGAGCAGACCTGTCGCAGTATTCTTCATCATGATGACCTGCCTTCTCAACTTCTCTGCACGATTTGACAATTTTGGCTCCATCCCCTCGGAAACTGCTTGAGCAATAAATTTCCACTAGGTTCCTTATTATTTAACCGCTCCGAACAGTTTATTTCCGCATCCCCTTCGCATTAGCACTCCCAAAAGCCCTCCTGCGCCACCATGTCTTCTTCCTCCTCTGCTCCATCGGACCTTTCCAGCAAGTCCTCTTCTTCCCGCGAGCCGACGCCGGATCCGAACCCGGCGGAGGTCCACGCGGCCAACACCCGCCGTGCCATTGAGGCCGGGGAGGAGTCTAGCCATGACTTCTCCATCTGGTCAGAGGACGATAAGTCCCTGACCGACGGGGACAGCGACCTCCGCTTCCTCGCCGACGGAGAAACGGAGGAGGAGAGCGACGACGATCGCTTCTCCTGTGACTTCACCTCTCCCGAGGAGGAGGAGGAGGAGGAAGAGGAAGAGGAGGAGGACGACACCTCCTCCGACGAGCCGCCGGCCAAGCGGTTCTGCCCCTGGCCGGGGAACCTCAGCGACTTCGACAGCGACGATGACGACGCTGATGAGGAGGACGAGGACAACGAAGGCCCGGTCGGCGGCCACTGGAGCAGCGACGACGAGCCCGCCGGGAGTAGCGCCGACAGCGGCGATGATGGCGATGACGAGGGCAGTGACGGCCCGTAGATAGGACTTCTAGCATAGGACTAGTAGTAGATGGGGCAATGTACCCCCTAGTATTTCCTTTTGAGAGCAATCAGCTCTTTATGTAAGAAATCTTGCTTATCAATGAAGAACTTCTTCCAATTTGATTTTGCCGATTTCCTTTGAGCTTAAATTAGCCGATTTTCCTTTATACTGCCCTTGCCGATTTGTCCCCTTAGCCAATGCGTACTGAGCCGATAGCAACGCATCGGCCATCCTTCAACTCTTTAACTGATGATTTCGAGATCTGGTGGACAATGCGAAGTCTTCAAGAGAGCCCTTTAAATTTCTCTCACCAGTTTCAGCGATCCTCTTCTGCGAGCACTCATCATTCATTGAAGAAGATTTCAATGAAGGATCAGCCGATGTCGCCTCAATCGGCTTCTAAAAAACAGAGCCACTACCAGACCAGCTGCCCCCCGAGCCTCAGTCAAGGCGAGACTAGCAGCAAGGATGCACAGATCAAACAAAGGGTCTTTGAGCCCAGGTAATCTGAGACACTCACCACGCAAAGCGAGCCAATCTTGCCCCCATTGATCACCTTCCTTCCGCTAAAAGCCGATGTTGCAGATGAAACACCAGCAGTTTACTGAGAAAGAGGCTACCTTGCCCTCCAAAACTGATGCTTCTGACAGCACTGCTTAATGAGAAGGGGGAAGCCCTCATCGCAGAAGGCCTCACAGCCAGCAGGTAGATCCTGCGTAGTTATACTAGAGTCGATGGCTGTGCATCGGCTTTGTCTCTTAGTTCTAAAGTCGATGTCTTTGCATCGGCTGTATATCGTGATGCTGATGTTTTTTTTTTTTTACTGGCCGATTTTTTCTAATCGGCTCCCAGTGTTTCACTGCACACATTATATGCCCCCCGAGCCGAATCTGCCAGGTGACTGCAGATATCGGCTTTGTGGTTAGCCAAGGCACTGTACTTGCACGTCGGCTCCGCGAGGATTCGTGTTGACTTTCATCCGCCGACGTGACCGCTGCCCAGTAGATCGATGTTGAACACAAGCAGAACATGTGGTGAAGATAATTTTGCCCGATTGCTGGAATCGGCCTCCATATTGGTCGAAGCGCTTCAATGAAGGTTTTGTAATGTTCCTTCATAGATTTTTGGGGGCCGATCCCAAGGATCGGCCTCGCCATACTTGCTCATTGGTTTGTCCTTGCTACTCGGTCAGGCCGGTGGATAAGACCAGCCCAACCTCATCCTTTGTCATGTCGATGCACTCGCTGCCGTCTACCTTAAGTGTATCGTTTAACCCTGGAGCGCTAACCTCTATTGGAAGGATGAGCACCATGTTTGTACCAGCCGATGTTTCATCATCAGCTTTCCTTTGCTTGGGGCGCCACTCCATTTTCCGTGGACGACCCTCTTCGTCCAGGGTTCGCTGAACTTTCGCAGCCAGATCAGGTCGTGCCTTCCTTAACGTATGCAAGTATAACCTTTCGGCTTCCTCCAGGCCGCACAATCGCTGAACCCTGCGCTTTTGTGAACGGCTGAGTCCATCAGGGCACCACCTTGGCCGGTGGTACCTGTCTTCTTCTTCTTCTTGTCCCTCGTCTTCCGAATCCTCGAGATCTTTCATCCGAGGGAACTCAGCGCGTTTGCTTGGTGGTGGGAGAGGTCCTAGACGTTTGAACACGGACACGTTGGCTGCCTCCTTTTTCTTCTGGTTGCATTCTGGGCAATTGCCGATTGTGGGCAATCGGCTCATTCCTGAATCCCAGCAGTGTCTGAAGAAGGGACAGTCCCAGTGCCTGTCCTCGTCGTCTCGCTCCCCTGACTTTTCCTTGGCACGGCGCTCGTACTCCTCCTCATCGCGATCATGCCGACGATGTCTTCTGGCTTCTCTAGCCAGACGATCTCCTTCATCATCATCGCTGGATCGTCGGCGTTGGTCATACTGACTCACATACTTGTTGAGGAGGTGATCAGAGAGGGGTCGCTGATATCTTATGTTCTTCACTTCTCCCTCTGTGACGTAGTGCTTGCCATCATGACGGAGCCGATCGCGTGGAGCGGCCTCCTCTGTGTCCTTGCTACGAGAGCAGCTGCCCTCGTCTCCATCCTTGCCAGGTGGTGCCCCAGGTCCTACCATGTTGATGCTGAACGAGGATCCTGGCCGGCAACCTTCGTGGTAAGTGCATTCCACCATGTTAACGGCGGGGAAGGGTTGGGTGTCGACCTTCATGGCGTACTGGTTGAAAATCGACGTCCTTGTTCTATCGCCATTTGGATCTGCCGACGCCACACCTCGCAGTCGTTGGTGGCATGGGAGAGTGAGTTATGCCATTTGCAGTATGGCTTTCCGTTCAGCTCCCGTACCGTGGGGAATTTGAGACCTTCGGGTATCTTCAATCAAGCTTCTCCTTGAGCAGGAGGTCGAAGATTTGCTCAGTTTTGGTCACGTCAAAATCAAACCCCCGGGCGGGCCTCGGTGGCTTAACCCATTTGCAGGCCACGGGGTTGCCCCCCGAGTCCATTCAGCCACCGCTACCTCTTGATCTCCCGCAGAAACTTCGTCTTCCTTCCGCCTCGACCAGGACTATCGCACGCTTGAATTTGTCCCGGTACATGTCCGGGTGGCGCTGTTCATATGCCGACAGCTTCGAACCATGTGCGCCAAGTGAGGGGTAGTCTCGCTTGGGAGGCCATGTCCTTGAGCGGCGCCGCAAGGCCCGCCACCGCCAACTCGATCGCTTCCTTTTCACCACACGAACCGAATAACATCGGTTCCTAAGATTCCCGAAGCGCCGGATGTATTCTCGTCACGCTTTCTCCACGCTTCGACGTATTTGTGCTAGATCGGCAAGGCCAGACTCGAAGCCTCGAGTGGTACCGCATATGGAACTCGTTCTTCCAATCGCTTCCAAGTCCGGATCGAGTCTGGTGGCAACGAGGTGTACCACCCGAAAGCCGATCCCGTGAGGGACTGTGAGAAGAACCTCACGCGTAGTGGATCCGACACTGAGGCCGTTCCTAGTTGTGCCAAATATCGGCTCACATGCTCGATGGAGCTGGAACCATCTGATCCACTGAATTTGGAGAAATCAGGGAGCCGATATTTAGGTGGCAGCGGGATCAACTCGTACTCGTCGGGGTACGGCTTGGAATAGCCGATTGCCCTCCTTTTCGGCACCATGCCGAACTTGTCTCTCAAGATGGTACCGATCTGATCCGCCGTGGCCGGGCCGCAGGATTTGAACTCCGAAGATTCGCCGGGTGGCGTACTTAGCCAGCCATGCTTGCTTTTCCAGCTCGAGCCAACCGCAGGAGCTGAGCTCGGAGGTTCGTCGGGGTGGCGTACTTAGTTAGCCACGTCGCTTCTCAAGATCTGTCGCCGACGTTCCTCCCCGTTTTCCCGTAAGTCCCCGATGTTGTGGCCTGGTTTGTGAGCGCCCGCTACCGCAACCGCACATACGTGCACATGTACCCGTGAGGGATCTCCTTAGGCGCCTCATGCAAGAACCGGCAGTCACTAGGGTCACCACCGATCTTGTAGACGACGAATGCCGGTGAATTCGCACTTCGGTGCCGCCAACGCAAATGGCAGCGGTGGACGGGACTGGAGTGGCAACTCTCCTTGATGCGTCCCGAGAGCTGGTCCTGACGGCGAGTACTGGTGCCTCATGATCTCCTGGATCACCCGAAGAGCGACACGCTCCAACGTGTTCACCAGGTTCTCAGAGTGGCGGTGCAGCGAGTGAGCCACCAAGTAGTTGATCTCCTGCCGCAGGGACCTGGTGCGTTCTTCTGACGGGGCAGAGAGGTCTATCCCATCGAGTGCACCATCAGGCGAGAACCCCTTCCACCTGATGCCATGTGAACGGGTTCTGTGAAAAGAGCCGATGAGGTCGGCTTCGAGGATGGCTTTGACCTCGTCATACTTCTTCTTGAGCTCGTCGGGCCGATCCTCGTACGTGATCGGAGTGCCGTCCGCCATCTCAGATGTAGATGGCGAGGTGGTTGATGTCGAAGCTTGTCCCACCGGGCGTGCTTAATGTGTTGCGGTCAAAACCCACCGGCGGGCAGCGACGGGCAACACAAGAGAGCCGGGAACAACTTAGGGCTGCGGCTGGCCCTGGTCCCTCCGAGCGACGGCCCGCAAAGCCTCCGGTACACACGTCCGATGCCGATGATGCAAGGCGTGCCACCTGACCTATACCTGGTCGTGAAGGTGATGGAGATGCCTCGCTTAGTTTCCTGCATGGCATACACGTAAACATTAAATACGAGCCTCGATCGGCTCTCAGTTATCCCCGTGAATCGGCTCAAGGAGCCGATCCACCCATGATTCGTACGAGGTGCACGAATATATGGTGGTCCTGCTTGATCAAGATAAAGCTAATGCGATCTACGACGATTTAGGGTTTTCACCGCATAATCGGATCATCCTACTCACGATTGGGCCTCGCGGCCACGCACGGTGATCGTAAGCCGATCCTAGATAGGGCCTAAAAACCAACACGAGGTTGATCCCCGGAACATCCTGTCTAGGACTAGCAAACGACACCCTACGTGCCGCTGGATCCTCCAACCCTTTGTAAGGCCTAACTATTGCAGATATTAAACTAATCCTTGAAGAACAAGGAGCAACCGTAACGGATCGGATCTACTAAATAATGATCAAGCGGGGTGCCGCCCCTACACCTAAGATAGGTGTAAGGGCGGCTAGATATGCAAGGGTTGCACTACGACAGCATATGATACGAAGAACAATGCTAACCCTAACACATCTATGATAACTACGTTGCTCGCCATCAAAAAGGCTTCAGTACGAGCAACGCATGAACAACATAAAGCTTGTGCTGCCTAGATCGCAAGATGCGATCTAGGCAGCATGATGCTTACCGGTAGAAACCCTCGAGACGAAGGAGTTGGCGATGCGCCGAGATTGATTTGTTGGTTGAACGTTGGTTTTTGTTTATTCCATAAACCCTAGATACATATTTATAGTCCAGCGGACTTTCTAACGTGGGAATAATCCCCACCGTGCACGAAACAAACTCTAACTATTAATCTAAGATGCGATCTACTATAACTAAACATACACGGGCAATCTAGCCCAAATTCTTCGTGCAAGGCCGCTTCAGAGATCTTCCACGTGTAACCTTCCAAGCCCATCTCCCTTACGGCCCACCTCCTGATTTGGCCAAAATCTGGTGATAACAGGCTCTGTCCAAGTTTTTGCTAGTAACTCCAAGAGGGAGTATTTATGCTCGATAGTGGGTTCATGCCTCCATTAAATCTGGGACAGTGACAGAAAGTTCTAAGGTTGTGGATGTGCTGTTGCCACTAGGGATAAAACATTGATGCTATGTCTGAGAATGTAGTTATTGATTACATTACGCACCATACTTAATGCAATTGTCTGTTGTTTGCAACTTAATACTGGAAGGGGTTCGGATGATAACCTGAAAGTGGACTTTTTAGGCATAGATGCATGCTGGATAGCGGTCTATGTACTTTGTCGTAATGCCCAATTAAATCTCACTATACTCATCATATCATGTATGTGCATGGTCATGCCCTCTCTATTTGTCAATTGCCCAACTGTAATTTGTTCACCCAACATGCTATTTATCTTATGGGAGAGACATCTCTAGTGAACTGTGGACCCCGGTCCATTCTTTTACATCGAATACAATCTACTGCAATACTTGTTCTACTGTTTTCTGCAAACAATCGTCATCCACACTATACATCTAATCCTTTGTTACAGCAAGCCGGTGAGATTGACAACCTCACTGTTACGTTGGGGCAAAGTACTTTGGTTGTGTTGTGCAGGTTCCACGTTGGCGCCGGAATCCCTGGTGTTGCGCCGCACTACACTTCGCCGCCATCAACCTTCGACGTGCTTCTTGACTCCTACTAGTTCGATAAACCTTGGTTTCTAACTGAGGAAAACTTACTGCTGTATGCATCACACCTTCCACTTGGGGTTCCCAACGGTCGCGTGCTGTACGCGTGTCAAGCTAAATTTCTGGCGCCGTTGCCGGGGAGATTGAGACACGCTGCAAGGGGAGTCTCCACAATCCAATCTCTTTACTTTGTTTTTGTCTTACTTTTATTTTATTTACTTTCTTGTTTGCTGCATTATATCAAAACACAAAAAAATTAGTTGCTAGTTTTACTTTATTTACTGTTTTGCACTCTATATTAAAAACACAAAAAATTAGTTACTTGCATTTACTTTACTTATTTCATCATGTTTCCTCCTAAGTTTATTCTTAAAGATGTACCAGTAGGCCGAGGGTCTATCCTTGGGAAAGATAATATAGAAGATTTTTTCACTCATATTAGTACTGTTGAAGATTTTGAAGATAGACACTTGGTAGAACTTGCTCCTACTTATGAAATTGCTGTTGCTTCTTTAGTACACGCGTTAGAAGCTAGATTTGTTAATCTTAATCCCGTGATTCAACATATGTTTCTTACACTCAGTGATATGGAAGAAGGAGAAAAGAAAGATTTTGTATTAGAAACCCTTCTTAAAGAATTTGGGGGAATAGCAAGAGAAGCTAGAAAAGTCTTCACTAAATATAATATGCTAGGCTCTTATACCAACTTTGCCAGTACCCTTGAAAATATGGAAAAAGATAGACAAAAGTACACTAATAAAGTTAATTATGAGGGGGATATTAAAACATCAATACCTTGCAAGCTCTTGGGAATGTGCGAGGCACTAGAAAAGAACTTTGATTGGATTGTTCCTGAAGATTTGTTTGATGAGAGTAGCAAGCCTAAGGGTAATGAAAAAGGAGCCTCTGAAACTTACATAGATAAGATACAATGCATAGTTGAGAAAACTCCAAACCCCGCTGTAGATGCATCACCTCTTGATAATACTTGATATACACTTTCTGCGCCTAGCTGAAAGGCGTTAAAGAAAAGCGCTTATGGGAGACAACCCATGTTTTTACTACAGTACTTTTATTTTATATTTGAATCTTGGAAGTAGTTACTACTGTAGCAACCTCTCCTTATCTTATTTTGTTGCATTGTTGTGCCAAGTAAAGTCGTTGATAGTAAGGTTCATACTAGATTTGGATTACTGCGCAGAAACAGATTTCTTTGCTGTCACGAATCTGGGCCTAATTCTCTGTAGATAACTCAGAAAATTATGCCAATTTACTTGAGTGATCCTCAGATATGTACGCAACTTTCATTCAATTTGAGAATTTTCATTTGAGCAAGTCTGGTGCCACTTTAAAATTCGTCTTTACGAACTGTTCTGTTTTGACAGATTCTGCCTTTTATTTCGCATTGCCTGTTTTGATATGCTTGATGGATTTTTCGATTCCATTAACTTTCAATAGCTTTGTGCAATGTCCAGAAGTGTTAAGAATGATTATGTCACCTCTGAACATGTAAATTTTGATTGTGCACTAACTCTCTAATGAGTTGTTTTGAGTTTGGTGTGGAGGAAGTTTTCAAGGATCAAGAGAGGAGGATGATACAATATGATCAAGGAGAGTGAAAGCTCTAAGCTTGGGGATGCCCCGGTGGTTCACCCCTGCATATTTCAAGAAGACTCAAGCGTCTAAGCTTGGGGATGCCCAAGGCATCCCCTTCTTCATCGACAACATTATCAGGTTCCTCCCCTGAAACTATATTTTTATTCCATCACATCTTATGTGCTTTGCTTGGAGCGTTGGTTTGTTTTTGTTTTTGTTTTTGTTTTTGTTTGAATAAAATGGATCCTAGCATTCTTTGTGTGGGAGAGAGACACGCTCCGCTGTTGCATATGGACAAATATGTCCTTAGGCTTTACTCATAGTATTCATGGCGAAGGTTGAATCTTCTTCGTTAAATTGTTATATGTTTGGAATCGGGAAATGCTACATGTAGTAATTCTAAAATGTCTTGGATAATTTGATACTTGGCAATTGTTGTGCTCATGTTTAAGCTCTTGCATCATATACTTTGCACTTATTAATGAAGAAATACATAGAGCTTGCTAAAATTTGGTTTGCATAATTGGTCTCTCTAAAGTCTAGATAATTTCTAGTATTGAGTTTGAACAACAAGGAAGACGGTGTAGAGTCTTATAATGTTTACAATATGTCTTTTATGTGAGTTTTGCTGCACCGGTTCATCCTTGTGTTTGTTTCAAACAACCTTGCTAGCCTAAGCCTTGTATCGAGAGGGAATACTTCTCATGCATCCAAAATCCTTGAGCCAACCACTATGCCATTTGTGTCCACCATACCTACCTACTACATGGTATTTCTCCGCCATTCCAAAGTAAATTGCTTGAGTGCTACCTTTAAAATTTCTATCCTCTACCTTTACAATATATAGCTCATGGGACAAATAGCCTAAAAACTATTGTGGTATTGAATATGTACTTATGCACTTTATCTCTTATTAAGTTGCCAGTTGTGCGATAACCATGTTCCTGGGGATGCCATCAACTACTCTTTGTTGAATATCATGTGAGTTGCTATGCATGTCCATCTTGTCTGAAGTAAGGGAGATTTACCACTAGAATGGTTAGAGCATGCATAATGTTAGAGAAGAACATTGGGCCGCTAACTAAAGCCATGAATCATGGTGGAAGTTTCAGTTTTGGACAAATATCCTCAATCTCATATGAGAACATTAATTGTTGCTAAATGCTTATGCATTAAAGAGGAGTCCATTATCTGTTGTCTATGTTGTCCCGGTATGGATATCTAAGTTGAGAATAATCAAAAGCGAGAAATCCAATGCGAGCTTTCTCCTTAGACCTTTGTACAGGCGGCATAGAGGTACCCCTTTGTGACACTTGGTTAAAACATGTGTATTGCGATGACAATCCTGGTAATCCAAGCTAATTAGGACAAGGTGCGGGCACTATTAGTATACTATGCATGAGGCTTGCAACTTGTAAGATATAATTTACATGATACATATGCTTTATTACTACCGTTGACAAAATTGTTTCTTGTTTTCAAAACCAAAGCTCTAGCACAAATATAGCAATCAATGCTTCCCTCTGCGAAGGGCCTTTCTTTTACTTTTATGTTGAGTCAGTTCACCTATTTCTCTCCACCTCAAGAAGCAAACACTTGTGTGAACTGTGCATTGATTCCTACATACTTGCATGTTGCACTTGTTATATTACTTTGCATTGACAATATCCATGAGATATACATGTTATAAGTTGAAAGCAACCGCTGAAACTTCATCTTCCTTTGTGTTGCTTCAATGCCTTTACTTTGATTTATTGCTTTATGAGTTAACTCTTATGCAAGACTTATTGATGCTTGTCTTGAAAGTACTATTCATGAAAAGTCTTTGCCTTATGATTCATTTGTTTACTCATGTCATTACCATTGTTTTGATCGCTGCATTCAGTACATATGCTTACAATAGTATGATCAAGGTTATGATGGCATGTCACTCCAGAAATTATCTTTGTTATCGTTTACCTGCTCGGGACGAGCAGGAACTAAGCTTGGGGATGCTGATACGTCTCCGACGTATCGATAATTTCTTATGTTCCATGCCACATTATTGATGATACCTACATGTTTTATGCATACTTTATGTCATATTCATGCATTTTCCGGCACTAACCTATTAACGAGATGCCGAAGAGCCAGTTGTTGTTTTCTGCTGTTTTTGGTTTCAGAAATCCTAGTAAGGAAATATTCTCGGAATTGGACGAAATCAACGCCCAGGGCCTATTTTGCCACGAAGCTTCCAGAAGACCGAAGAGGAGACGAAGTGGGGCCACGAGGTGGCCAGACGCTAGGGCGGCGCGGCCCAAGCCCTGGCCGCGCCGGCCTAGTGTGTGGGCCCCCTGTTAGGCCCCCTGACCTGCCCTTCCGCCTACATATACTCTTCGTCGCGAAACCCCCAGTACCGAGAGCCACGATACGGAGAACCTTCCAGAGACGCCGCCGCCGCCAATCCCATCTCGGGGGATTCAGGAGATCGCCTCCGGCACCCTGCCGGAGAGGGGAATCATCTCCCGGAGGACTCTTCACCGCCATGTTCGCCTCCGGAGTGATGAGTGAGTAGTTCACCCCTGGACTATGGGTCCATAGCAGTAGCTAGATGGTCGTCTTCTCCTAATTGTGCTTCATTGTCGGGTCTTGTGAGCTGCCTAACATGATCAAGATCATCTATCTGTAATGCTATATGTTGTGTTTGTTGGGATCCGATGGATAGAGAATACTATGTTATGTTGATTATCAATTTATATCTATGTGTTGTTTATGATCTTGCATGCTCTCCGTTGTTAGTAGAGGCTCTGGCCAAGTTTTTGCTAGTAACTCCAAGAGGGAGTATTTATGCTCGATAGTGGGTTCATGCCTCCATTAAATCTGGGACAGTGACAGAAAGTTCTAAGGTTGTTGTTGTGGGTATACTTCATGGGTGTACCATCGACAGTGCCTAGATCCGGCAAGCCCGGGTGGCCCACAGATGGTGATGAGGCATGTGGCCCATCGGGCGGCCCAGTTGCTGCTGATCCTGACGGAAGATGTCCGGCCCAGGAGCAGGGAGCCGGATCCGACCGACCTTGAGGAGGAACCCGGATCCGTGGAGGCTCATAAGGAACCCGGATCCAGTACGACGTAGATGGAAGGCGGATCCTTGACGTACATGGCAAGACATTGTACCGTAGTTAGGCAACCTGTAATCCGGCTAGGACTCTCCATGTAAACCCTAGATCCGTGCGCCTATATAAGCCGGATCCCGGGAGCCCTGAGGGGAGATCTCGAGCTAGAAGCGAGACAATCACAACTCATTGTAACAACGCGAAAGCGCCCAGATAATTCCAGACAAGCAGCAGTAGGCCCTGTCATCGTGCAGGTGTTCCGAAGCTGGGTAAATCGCGTACCACCGTCCCGAGAGCACTCCGCCCTATGGCCCCTACTTCTTCTCCCCCTCGTGAGGATCCCTCCTCCGAGGCACCGTCGATTAGGCAACGACAGTTGTGGATGTGCTGTTGCCACTAGGGATAAAACATTGATGCTATGTCCGAGGATGTAGTTATTGATTACATTACGCACCATACTTAATGCAATTGTCTGTTGTTTGCAACTTAATACTGGAAGGGGTTCGGATGATAACCTGAAAGTGGACTTTTTAGGCATAGATGCATGCTGGATAGCGGTCTATGTACTTTGTCATAATGCCCAATTAAATCTCACTATACTCATCATATCATGTATGTGCATGGTCATGCCCTCTCTATTTGTCAATTGCCCAACTGTAATTTGTTCACCCAACATGCTATTTATCTTATGGGAGAGACACCTCTAGTGAACTGTGGACCCCGGTCCATTCTTTTACATCGAATACAATCTACTGCAATACTTGTTCTACTGTTTTCTGCAAACAATCACCATCCACACTATACATCTAATCCTTAGTTACAGCAAGCCGGTGAGATTGACAACCTCACTGTTACGTTGGGGCAAAGTACTTTGGTTGTGTTGTGCAGGTTCCACGTTGGCGCCGGAATCCCTGGTGTTGCGCCGCACTACACTTCGCCGCCATCAACCTTCGACGTGCTTCTTGACTCCTACTGGTTCGATAAACCTTGGTTTCTAACTGAGGGAAACTTACTGCTGTACGCATCACACCTTCCACTTGGGTTTCTCAACGGTCGCGTGCTGTACGCGTGTCACCCAGCAGGAGAACTTCTTGGGTTCTTAGTTTCAGCAAGAGGGATTGAAGCAAATCCCGACAAAATACAAGCTATCGTAACAATGAGGAAGCCAACAAAGTTGAAAGAAATATAGCAGTTAACTGGGCGAGTTGCAACTTTAAGCAGATTCGTAGCCAGGTTGGGAGAGAAAACGTTACCGTTCTACGCTTTAATAAAGCAAGGAGAGAAATTCCAGTGGAATGAAGAAGCCGATAGAGCCTTCGAGGATCTGAAACGCACAATCTCGACACCACCAATCTTGGTGGCGCCGAAAGAAAAGGAACCTCTGCTGCTGTACATCGCAGCCACTCCCCAGGTGGTTAGTACGGTGCTAGTTGTCGAAAGAGAAGAAGAAGGAAAACTCCATGGAGTGCAAAGGCCGGTATATTTCATCAGTGAAGTTTTATCGCCTTCCAAACAGCGGTACCCACAGTACCAGAAGCTAGCATATGGAGTAATTACAATGGCAAGAAAGTTGCGCCACTATTTTTCGGCACACCCGATAATAGTAGTCAATGAAGCACCTCTTTCAAATATATTGAACAATCCAGAAGCTACAGGGCGTGTCTCCCTTTGGGGAATAGAACTTTCCCCTCGGGACATCACGTATGAAAAAAGAAAGGCAATTAAGTCGCAAGTTTTGCCAGATTTCATTGCAGAGTGGATGGAGCTGCAAAATACAGGACCCCCCCAGATTTATCGAGAACTTGGACCATGAACTTCGATGGATCCAAGAGAGTAGAAGGAGCTGGCGCAGGGGTGATACTCATATCACCTGAAGGCGACAAATTGAAGTATGTCCTGCGGATGACGTTCCCAAACGCATCTAACAATGAGGCAGAATATGAAGCCCTCATACACGGGATGAAGATGACGAAAGCTTGTGGAGCAACTCGACTAAAGATCTTTGGCGATTCACAGTTGGTAGCTCAGCAGGTTATGAACCAATGTGATGCAGTCAATGACAGCATGATAGCATATAAGGAGGTGTACAACGAGCTTGAGAAGCTGTTTGATGGATGCGAAGTAAACCACATCAGCAGGTTGAGCAATGATGAAGCCGACGTTCTCGCAAACATCGGGTCGCAATGCCTTCCAATCCCGCCAGGTGTATTTTGGGAAGAGATAGCGGAGCGATCCACCAAGCCAAAGAAGGCGCAGAAGAAAAAGGAGGAGAAAACTTCGGCGCCCCTCAAAGAAGCTCCAGACGAAGAAGAGGACCAGGAACTGGTGATGATGGTAGAAGTTCCATGGATGCAAGCGTACATATCGTATATCCTAAGGAAAGAAATACCCGACGATCCAGTTGAAGCAAGGTGAGTTATCCGACGATCCAAAGCCTTCACGGTGGTCAAGGGGGAGTTATACAAATGAAGTATTTCGGGCGTGCGGCAGAGGTGCGTTACACCCGAAGAAGGAAGAATCATCCTGAAGGACGTGCACGAAGGAATATGTGGTCACCACGCGAGCAGTCGAGCTATTGCCGCCAAAGTTTTTTGGGCAGGATTTTACTGGTTGACAGCAATCGAGGATGCAAAAGAGATAGTACGAACCTGCGACGCGTGCCAAAGATTCGCCGCAAAACCTCACTCTCCGGCGGCAGAGCTGATGCCAATACCATTGTCTTGGCCCTTCGCCCAATGGGGACTCGATATGGTGGGAAAATTGCACAAAGCGTCACCAGGAGGATATGAGTACATGTTGGTTGCTGTCGACAAATTCACCAAGTGGGTAGAAGCGAAGCCAATAAACTCACCAGATGCAGCGTCGGCAATAAAATTCGTGAAGGGCCTCGTTTTTCGGTTTGGAGTACCTCATAGCATCGTGACAGACAACGGCAGTAACTTTACAGCTAAGGAGTTCAAGGCATACTGCGCAGAAGTAGGCATCAAATTGCACTTTGCGTCAGTTGGACACCCGCAAACCAATGGCCAAGTCGAGAAAGCCAATGGTATCATTTGCAACGGCATTAAAAAGCGCCTGCTAGGACCGCTTGAAAAGGCTCGACATACTTGGCCAGAGGAATTACCAAGTGTTTTGTGGAGCATCCGAACAACACCAAATACGGTGACACAAGAAACTCCGTTTTTTCTCGTCCACGGAGCCGAGGCAGTACTACCAATTGAAATAGAGCATGACTCCCCAAGAGTGACGGAGTATGACGAGGAAACCTCAAGAAAAGCTCGGGAAGATGATGTAGATGCACTCGATGAAGCTCGAGATGAAGTACTATCACGAGTCACCAAGTACCAGCAGGACCTGAAAAACTACCACAGTCGACGATTGTGGCCAAGATCTTTCCAGGTCGGCGACTTGGTCCTACGGCTCAACCAGCAGAGTACCGAAAAGCTCGAGTCACCATGGTTGGGCCCTTACGTCGTCACGGAAGTAATCGACGGAGGAGCATACAGGATCAAGGACAAGAAGACAGGGGTTCCCGAGAAAAACCCCTGGAACGTGGCGCAGCTCAGGCGGTTCTACGCTTAGAGCCGAAATATAGTCCTCCTCTGTAAAAATACAATGTACTGAAACGCCCACGAGTTTTCAGACGCACTCTTTTCCTTTTCAGGGCACCGAGTGGGGCTGGAAAGGTTTTTAATGAGGCGGACTCGCGGTGCTGCAATATAATAAAGATAGTGGAGATATACTTCTTGTTTTTCGACATGCTCGGGGGCTAAACGCCTTTAAAGTTACAAAATATACACAATATAGATGAACCAGACTTACAAAATATTTTGCCTTGGTACAAAAATACCTCGCCAAATAGACGATCAGGGGCTAACACCCATAAATATAGCATACTCATCAAAATTCTATTGCTTTGGTCTGAAAACCTCGCAACAAAAATATAGAACGTCGCCACCAAGACACTCGGGGGCTTGACGATCAAAAACAGGAAAAATATAGATATACATAGTTGGCAGCTTTACAATATAAATCATGTTTACAAATATACAAAGTCGCATCAATGGAGAAAATACAGCAAGAAAAAGGAAAAAACCCTCAGCGGATACCTAGCACATGGTCTATGGTTATTCGCTCATTGGAAGCACGAGTACTATGCTCGGCATAGCTACCCTTCACAAAGAACTCAGCATCCATCCGAAGAAGTTCATCCATCATATCTTCGGCTACAGGAGTCACAAGATCATCAATTTTACCCATGTTTCTCTTCTTTTTTTACATCTTAGCCAGGCACTTGGAAACAATTTGATTCATGGGCAATTTTGGATAGCAAATCTTTATCATCATCATAGCAAATCTTGCGCCAGCAGAGAGTTGAGCTCGCACGAAGCCATGGATTTGAGGAGCATCTCGAAATTTCTCCATCAAGGCAGGAAGAGTTTCTGGCATCTTGTTGCGCGGGAAGATGGTTCCATACACTAAAAACAAGGTCTTTGTACAGAAGTCGAGGAAATCACGGACCTGAGCCGCGCGATCTTGGAATCTGACAATTTGGCGGGTACGCTCAGGGGTAACCCAAAAGTTAGAACCATGTTGTGCAGCAAGTCTGAGTAGAACATTGGCTCGAGCTTCAACGCGTTGATCTTCGGCAGCAGTATCCAAAAAAGAGCCTGGACCAGCGGAGACAATATTAAGGGAAAATAGCACGAATTACATCAAGTATGGTTATGCATAGGAAGCATACCTGTCATGTCCAGACTGGCGTCACTCATTAGTTGAAGCATATAATTTTCTCGAGAAGAAGCTTCGGTAGCCTCAGCAACCGCGGCATCCTTTGCAGCAATAGCATCTTGAGCCTGTTGAAGAGAAATTTTTTCTCTCTCCGAAGATCTTTGAGACTGTTCCATTAGCACAAGCATTTGTTTTTTCATGGATTGAAGTTGCTGGCGAAGTTCTTGCAAATCTTGCGAGAAATGTTTACTCGAAGAACCTTCGATGAGGCTATCATCGACGAGTGTTTTCTTCGAGAAGGAGGAAGCAGGAGAAGTATCGGCAGGGCGAGGATTTGCAGAGTAGTTATCAAATATCAACTGGAAAAGAAAATCTCAATATTAAATGATCGCGCAAGATAGAATTCCATTGATCTTCAGGAAATTTACACAGACAGTACAGAAGGAGTTCTTCAAAAGGACTACTAGGACAATTGTCGCCAAAGCTATTGTGGCGACAACAGCAAAAGAAACAGAAAAAATAAAGAAAGAAAAAGAAGGGGCATTCAACTAGACCTCCGGCTTCGACGAGCTAGGAGTCGAAGTTGGCTTGATTCCGAGATAGGCCAGGATCTTTTTCGTATTGGGCTTTGCCGCCCTGATCAGTGCTCGCCACTTCGTGGTCTCCATCTCTTCTGTGTCGCCCACTTTCGTCCAGTCGATAGTTTGCTGGCTGTCAGCAACCAAGGCGACAGTGCTTTCGACAGCAATCTTCATATTTTCTTGGCGCATCTTCAGTCCAAGATCTTCTGGTGGATTGAAGTATTAGCAAGAGCAAGGAAAGTCTTGGGTTCCGTTTTCTTCGGGAAGAAGTAAGGGAACAGCCGTGACAATCCTGCTTCAGCCTGTTCAATACCTTCACGAGTTTCTGTTCCATGAAACTCAAGGAGAGAGAGTGCGTCGAGAAGAGGATCGTTGTCGGGATCTTCAAGCTCAAATTCTTGGTTGGTTTTATCTGTCGAGGAAAATATATGTTGGTCGACAAGCAAGTAAAGGAAAGCAAGTTTAAAGAAGACATAATAGATCGAAAAACTTACTGACAAAGCGCCGATTCTGCGAGTTCAAGCGCTTGAGGATCGCTTTTTCACGAGCAGCTTGCGCGGCTTTATGCTCGCTCAAGGAAGTTTCGGCATCATGAAGTCTCTTCTCAAGATCTTCGACACCAGCAGCTTCTGCCTTGGCTTTATCAGCCTCTGCCTTAGCTTTGCCAGCATCAGATTCGGCCTTCTTGCGAGCCGCCTCACTTTGCTCTAATTTCTGAGCAAGCGTGTCGGCAAGTTTGTTGGCCTCCGCAAGTTTTTCTGCCAAAATAGTTAAAAATAGTCAAAATTGCGATAAAACAGGAGCAAGAAGTCATGAACAAAGGCAAGCAAGGAGTCAATACCTTCGGTCTTGCTGGCATACTCGCGATACCCAACGAATTGGGCACCGATGCGAATAAGTTCTTTGATCATAGGCTGTCAAAGAGGGATAAAGAAAAAGAGCGTCGGTATGGGAAAAACATGATGGCACAAAGAAGCAAACAGAGAAAATATAGACAATGACAGCAAGAAATTAAGGACTTACATCATCCAAAAGAGGACTCGAGGAGATACCCAATTGTAGGGCAGGCTCCGGGATTGTTTCAACCCTTGTCCTTTTTGGTGAAGGGACAAGGGGGCTTGCAGGAGGAGTAGGAGCGTCGAGGTTTTGTTGAGGAGGCGAAGATTCTTCTCCTTCAGCTTGCACCTCAGAAACAACCAGAGTATGCGACGTACTCGTTCGAGCAGTCGCATCAAAAGCTGGCACTTCTTCCTCGTCACCACTACGATTAAATGGCGGCAGCATAAAAAGCAAGATAGACAAAAATCTTCGAGTACAAAAATAAGGGGAAATAAAAGGTGACTTACGAACTGATGAGGGCTTCAAGGTATGGATCAAAAGCTGCCTTCTGACGTGAAGGAGCAGCTTCTTCGGCTTTGGAGGTGCCGGAATCTTCGACATCAGCCCTTTTCCTTTTGTTCTTTGGAGAAACAGCAGGAGGAGGAGACTGTGCCGATGCAGTAGCTTCAGAGGCAGCCTCCTTTTCAGAAGATCCCGCAGATTTTTGAGAATCTGCGGGTTCATTCTCAAAAGAAGGGGCATCTTGGTTGTCATCGGTGACAACAGCCCGTTCGTCGACTTCTCCACCTTCAGGAAGGGGAGGAAGCGAGACAAGATTTGGATGGTTCTATACAAAAACAAGGGGAGGTGTCAATAAAAGAGTTACGAAACTGGTGGCAAAGCAATAACAAATCAATCGACAAAGGTTACCTTGGGAAGCGCGTTGGTGGTGCTATATGGTTTTACGCGACAAGAAGAAGTTAAGGATCTTTCTTGCCGAGGGAGGAGATTTTCCGGACAAGTTTCTCTAAGTCCTTGACCTCTAAATCCACCGACAACCGATCCGCATCCTTGTCGCCAGCATACTTCCAGAGAGGGTATTTGCGAGCCTGAAGAGGCTGCACTCTGATTCTAAGGAAATACGCCCTGATTTGGATACCTGACAGCTCTTTGCCGCGAGTGTTTTGCAACTCGTGGATGCGAGTCATTAGTGCCTCTGTCGATATTTTTTCTTCCTCGGTAGCCTCTGCATCCCAGGAACGGCGGCGATAGATTTTCTCGGCACCGTCGAAAGGAGGAATATTGTCTTCAGCACATCCATGGTTCTCCTCACGGATATACAGCCACTTTTTGCGCCACCCTTGAACTGAGTCAGGGAATTTGACGTCGAAATACTCGACTTCGGGGCGAACGCAGATAACAACGCCGCCTATATTATAGGCGACTTGGGAGAGCCATTGCGGCGACAAAAGAAAATGCGCTTCCATAGCGCCCAGTTAGGCTGGACGCCAAGGAAGGCTTCGCAGAGGGTGATGAAAATGGAAATGTGAAGGATAGAATTGGGCGTGAGGTGATGAAGTTGCAGACCATAAACAAAAAGCAATCCTCGAAGGAAAGGGTGAATGGGGGCAGAAAGGCTGCGGATGAGATGGTCGACAAAACTAACCCGATACTCCATTGGAGGGGTTGGGTAGCTTTCTTCGCTAGGGAAGCACAGCGCTTTGGGCTTCTTGCTGATCCCCAGTTTCTTCAGGAGGTTGATGTCTTGGGTAGAGATTTTGGATCTCTCCCACTCGGCGCTTCCCAGATCCACAGAGGCCATCGTCGATTCAGGCGTGCTGTGTTTGGTCAATCTACGCGGTGGCATTAACAATGGCGCAGGAAGGCAGCTTGGGAGAGGATGAGCTCAGGAAGTTGTGGGGCGCAAGAGGAGTTTTGGCAGAGGAGAGCAGGAGAACGGCGCGAGCGGAGGTGCTTGAGGAAGAAGAAGGAGATCTTATATAGAGGTGCGGTGAAGCGGCGTACCGTTGGATGAAAAAAGTGTGCGGCAGATGATGAACACGTGGAACAAGGGTAAAAAAGTAATTTAATCCTGGAAGAGTTACAGTGCGTGCGCCAGTGTCCCCCACTTGCACAACGTGTCAATATGGTGCGTAATTTGGGCCCGCAAGGCAGCGGGAGAAGACTTCTCGCGATTTCAGAATTGCCATCGTGGCTATCGTCAGCAGTAACGTCACTTTAGCAGGAGAAAAATTCGACTCAACAGCTTCATAAAAAAGGCGACAGGGAAAAAATATTGGAGAGCCTTTGATCAAATACAAGTTTTTGATCAAATGCTCGGGGGCTACTTTAAAAAAATGAAAATATCAAGAAAGACAAAATAGAAATGGCGTGAGCCTATGATCAAATACAAATATTTGCTCATAGCCTCGGGGGCTACTCCCATCGGGAGCGCTGTTCGCGCATCCAAGAGATTTGAAAACTTCGGGAGAGAAAGAAAATATAGCAGCATAAGGCGTGGAGCCTACACCCAAGCACAAGTCCTTGGCTGTAGCCTCGGGGGCTACTCCAATCGGGAACGCTGTCCGCATGCTCGATGAAATTATAAAAAATAGAGAGAAGAAGAAAGATAGAAGAACAAGAGAGTATATTTCGAGTTATAAGTAACTCTACATATACTCCCATCGGGAGAGCAATATAAGTCATCCGTTGACTCAATAAAATGTGCCATTCCAACAGCCAAAAAGCACTCGACAATATATTCTCAGAACTCCAAAGTCGCGAACAATTTCTGAATGCCGCAAAATTTTGCGAAGGTAAGACCCCAGATCCGTTCTGTGTGGCGTGGCGCCGTCTCTGACGTCGGTTTGCTACTTTTATCCGTATCAACAGATACGAAGAAAAATCCTAACGGACGCGTTAGGTACCTGATAAATATGACTGGGACTCGACAGAATGGTAAGACCTTAAGCGGCACCTGTCGAAGTTTACACCAGTATCCCGAGATCATGTCCAGGGACGTGATCTTGAAGTAGGTTTTTGCGGATTGCCACTAGAGCAGTTAACTAGTACCTGATCCGTCAGATGAACTAGCCCCAACTACCATTATCCCTGTACAATATAGAAATTCATATAAAGAAATATAGAGAAGTTTTAAGTTGTCGAGTAAAAATAAACAGTGGAGATTTTCCCTGACTCTACGATTCAAGCAAAATCTCGGGGGCTACTGACATAGGCATCCCAATGGGCCTGCCGAAGATGGTACCCGGGGTTTACTGAAGGCCCACTACTCGAAGAATAAGAAGATTCGGAAGCCCAAGATATTGTTAAGGAAAGTTAGAATTGTAATAGGAAGCATTACTTGTAATCTTGCGGGATGAGTTGGAAACCTTCCCGGACTCTGTAACTTGTACAATACGAATCCCTCGGCTCCGCCTCCTATATAAGGGAGAGTCGAGGGACAAAGAAAGCATCGAATCATTGTCTCTCAAACCCTAGTTTTCATAATCGTCGAGTACTTTTCGGCTGAAACCTTCGAGATCTACTTGCCCTCTACTTCCAACTAAACCCTAGTCTACAACCCGTAGGCATTGACAAGTTAATACCTTGTCAGGCGGCGCTGCCCATGATCGCCCGAGCGAATCGTCCAAAGCCTTCGTCGTGGCGGACCGTAGACGACGAAGCAACGACCAGGACCTCTAGTCCCAAATCGGGCCCAGATTGGACCCGCATCGCCGCCAGCTCGCCGCGCCGCTGCCGCCCAACGCCAGCATCCCGCACCCCGTCGCCTCGCCGCCACATCCGCCACGCTAAGCCCGCCCGTCGCAGCACCTCCCCGCCCGGATGCGCTGACAGAACGCGCCTCCTCCACTGCCCTCCACTGTTTGGTGGGATGGGCGCCGCCGCCAGCGCTGGCGACGGCAGCGGCCTGGCCGGGTGCGTTGAGAGGGAGGCGGGGTGAGAGGAGGCGGCCGCCTCCGGAGTTGCCCGAGTGGGGGCGACCCGGGAGGACCAGCTACTGTCTTCCAATCCCGACTACTTTCTTCCGATCGCCGCTGTCGCGGTTCCTGGGTGTTTGCGCGATCAGCGGAAGTTACCAGCACAAGGATGTATGAATACAATTTGCAGCTCATTTGGAAAACCAGTTCAAGGTATGCCTATGTGCTAGAGTTGCTCTAAGTGCTTGTGAAACAATTAATATGAGCATCGAAAAGCCTGAGATTTTCTGTACGTGCTGCGGCGGCCGCATATTGGGATTATCGGGCCCATGCCCATCAGTCCGTACGTGCGCTACCGGCATTTTTCCGAACCCTAGTCTTCTGCCGGCCGCCTCCACAAAATGTCGTGGGCGTTGCGATCGTTCCTCAGTCGGCCACACAACCTCCTCCCCCGTCTCCGGCCGGTCGGCCGCCGTGTGATCCACAGAAGCAACTTGATCGACCCACGAGGATACGCCTCCAACTCTAGTGGCGATCTGCACGCCGAGGTGAAGCGGCATCTGTACGTGGTGCTGGATGACCACAAGGACGGCTACACCATCCACAAGCTGGACCTCGACGACGATGTGGACGGCGGCGGTGCGCGCCGCCTGCCGAAGCCTCCTGTCCTCAGTGTGGCGCTGGCGACGATCACCGAGCGCGCGCAGTTCGCCGGCGTGGGCAGCAGCATCGTAGCCATAGGGGGCAGCCTCAACATAGACTGCTGGAGCGATTACTGCGACGTTCGCCTGTTCTTCGCCTACGACACCGAGACCGCCGAGATGGAGGTCACGAATCATGGCCTCCGGGAGGTAGGCCACAAGGCAGCGGTGGCCATCGGGGGCGGGCTGTACATGCTCGACTCCGAGCCCGAGCCGGTGTGGACTTGGTACCAGCGGAACGGCGGCGCGCACCTGCGCCGCCCGACTCCACATTGCCGCCTCTTGTTCGACAGCGGGTGGTCCTCCTGGGAGCCACTGTCTTACTACTCGCGGTGGTCCTGCAAGCAGCAGTGCTGGAGCGATGTGACGCCCCCGTTCTTGACGAACCAAATGACGGCGTACGCCGCGGCGGCGCACGCGCCTGCACAGAACGAGCACGAGATCTTCGTGTCCGTGAGGGCCTCGTTCGACGGGGACGGCAATCAGCTGGGCGCCGGTACCTTCTCCTTCAGCACGGCGAGCCTCGAGTGGACGCGGCGCGGCCAATGGCAGATGCCGGTCCATGGCCTCGCCCACCACGACCAAGGGCTGGACACGTGGGTTGGGCTCCACGCCGTGCACGGTACCGTGACAGTGACGGACGGGCGCCTCTGCGCCGGCCAGATCACGGCCGCCCCCACGGAGTGGAAGGTCGGCGGGGAGAAGTTGTTCCGGCTCGACGAAGACCTTGCGGCTGGCTGGAGGCACCTCGATGCCAAGCTGGTCCCCATGACGCCGCACGTTGGCGGCGGGGATTACTGCCTGATGGAGCGCCTGGTGCCGTCAAAGGGGGATGAGTGCTTGGGTGACGGTGACGACAAGAACAAGTTCTTTGGTGAGTGGTTGCCCGAGGAGGAAGAGTGTCTCCTCCGGCTGACAGCTTTCCGCGTCGAGCGAGGGCACGACGGCGAGCCTGTGGCGACGGCTCGGCGCGCCGCACGCTCTTACAGATTGTCCAGATACAACAAGTTTTTTGATGCTCAAGCGTTTTGGATGTAATGCACGGTGGAAGGCTTAGCTCAATTCATGCAGTTTCTTGGTTTGTGGTTTAAATTAAGTTTCAGGGATTCCAACTCTGATATAATGATTTTTCAAGTCCAAATTCTCACTTTGATTTGGCATTTTATTTTTCGAATTTATTGGACAGTTGGAGTAGTAATATGAACAGCTAATATCAGGTGATTTTAATTTGTTTGGTTGTGTCACGGGAAAAGCAATGAATTATGACTAGAAGTTTGGGTGCATGTAATGTAGTGCAAAGGCCTACTTAGGAATTCAATCCAACAAATCAAACAAGAACCATAGGAAAAACTTGTAAGATATCCTTCCTGTAAAAAAACCTTTGAATAGAAGAGGCTCTTGAACTGGTTGCAGGACCACATAAAACGGCAGATTTCTACCCCCTGCGAATGAAAATGCTAGCAAAGGTTGATTGAGAACCACACTTACACGTCAATTTTCGCTTTCAGAATGCTTGACATGTTAGTCAGGGAAAACAATGGCAACTCGTGATTTGTCTCAATATCTTAACATCGAGAAAACATGTAAGGTCTCAACAGTCCAACTGATTAATTAAAAGTACTACTCCTACATGCGAACGCCATTGCCTTAGATGAACTGCCCTCGGCTTAGGCCTCCACATGTAAAATGTACAGTAAAACAAAACAATTAAAGCATGTATGAACAGTCTGGTACACCGTGCAAAAAATATATATAAGGTAGTGTGTCAAACAATGCAATTGGTAATTAAAGCATGCTCTTTCAGATTCTGATGTAAACAAAGGGTGCAACTGATACTGATATGAGATAAGAGACCTACAAAACGACCATCAGCGTAAACGACAAGCTGGTGACTTGAGTCTCGTAGCACATGCTAGCTGTCCATGGCTAACGTCGCTACCAATACATTAGGTGAAGTGGGGCCCCTTCATACAGATTTCTGGCCTTGAAAAGCTTTGAAGCATCTGGAAGAACTCCCTGGCCTTGCTTTCAGGGACTGAGCCATGAAAAGCTATTGTTATTTTTTCTAGCACTGTTGCCCAATTAAATAACCTTTTTCACAAGAGCAGCTTCATGTTCAGTTCCTCGCAGTTTATGGATTGCTACTTCTTGGAGGCAATTCAGTGCCAGTTCCTGTGTCTTCCAGTTTGATGGCTGATGGCAAAGACAACCTGATGGGCATGCAGTTTGTGCCTGAAACAAGGTGCATATCAGATTCAAAAGATTAGCCAATATGATGTAATGCCATCAAATAAGAATGATGGAACTAGAAATTCTAAGGCTGGCGGGATATGTAACATTTCTTTTAATAAATTTACAAAAGAATAATACATGGAAAACAGTCTGAATCCAACCTATTGCAGACAATATGATTGTTCTATGCAAATACAAAGTCGGAAAACAAACATTTTAAATAGTTGCACAGTCAGGTACTGTGAAATCAATTAAGCATATTGAAGGACATCTTAAATTGTGTTTAGGCCATTGTTTTTATCTTATGCAATCTTTAGAAACAAATGCCCAAAGAATAATAGTACATTAATATATTATCTCCTGAATCCTAAATGTTCAGAAACAAATGCCCAAAGATACATCTATTCCAACTAAGCGGAAGGACCACATTGCACACTAAAATGATACTCCCTCCATTACTAAAAAAGCTTTGTAACTTTTTCTAGATACGGATGAATCAATAGCTACAACGTGTCTATATACCTCTGAATCTAGACAAAGTTGGGAACCTTTTTTAGGAATGGAGGGAGTAGTATTAGTATAAATCACTTAAGAGAGGAACTACCTAACGCCATACCTAAGCAGGAGATAAAACTATGCTATTCTTAAAGAGAAAAAAATGATTTAGGGTCAGTGACATGTTAATAAACATCACAAAAAAAACATAATACTACCACAAAAACCATTTTCCTGTAGATACAGCTATCTCTGACTTTAAGTGATGACATAAGCTTCTATTGGCAAACCTACTACTCAATATCAGGTGAGAAAAATATAAAGAAGGAAGGAAAGCCAATCTGCACTAAGCCATGGACCTCATCCATGATGTAGGTGTTGTCAGTAATGAAGCCAAGCTCCTGTAGTTGGAATAGACATATCCTGTAATTTACTTTTGCTATGTATCTTCATATATAGCTACCTCTTATATTCCGTACTCAATATGATCCTTAGACAAGTCTTGAATCTTTGGTATATGCTTCCAACCTTCTAGGTTTGTACCATCTCAACGGGTCTCCCGCACGCCCCCAGCCCTAACCCTCCTCCCGCACCCCAGCCTAACCGCCGCCGCCGCCGGCAGCGCCGCCGGGGCAAAGTCTCACGGGGCGTGGCGGCGGCGGGGGCTCCTCCTCGTCGACGCCTGGTGACGGCGGCCGGATCTCTCTCCTCGATGCATGGCGGGCGCGGATGAGTCGGGCGGCGGCGGCCTGCGCTGCGCCCCTTCTCCCGTCGGCTCCCCTGGCGGCCGGCGCATGGGATGGGCGGCGGCGGCCAGCACTGCGGCCTCCCTCCTCCCGTCGGCTCCGCAGCACTCTAGCAGGGGTTGGTGGTGGGCGGTGGCCAGGCTCATGGCATGCGCCAATTTCCCCCCGCCTCTTGCCGGTGAGTGGAGGCGATCTCGGGTTTCACCCGCGACACGAGGTCGCCCAGGGCAGCAGCCTTGGGTACGACGGTGGAGGTGGCCCTCTTCTTCGCTGGAGAGGGTCGGCCTGCGGTTGGTGGTGGTGGATCTATCGATCCATCACCGCGTTCCGGCGGCAAGATGGAGATGCTTGGAAGCCGGGGACGGAGTCGCCGGTGGAGGGTTGGCATGGCCAGCCCGGTACGGTCGCCGACGTGGGGGTCCGACCTGAATAAAGGTGGTGGTCCTAGGGTCTCTCTTGCGTAAAGAGGAAGACCTACTGGAGGCCTGGACTCGTGATCTAGCCGGAGTGTTGAGTTCCGGAAGGCTCCGCCGGCGAATGTAACAGTGCTTTTTGCCTGGAGTTTGCTGGATCGGTGGTATTCGGTCGTGCGCACCCATGCTTTTATTCCGACCGATTGGTTCTGGAGGGAGCGGCGCGAAGCTCTTTTTCTGTGTTGACATCAAGTGACTATGGATCCATGATGAAAGTCGGAAGAAGGGAAGTTCATGAAGGCCGGAGGGGAGGACTAGCTAAGGGAGGTTCAAATCTCCGCGCTGTTGAGGGATTTGCTTGGTGTTCCGGGCTTCACAACAGCGGTATGAAAGTGGGGGCGACAACACAGGTGAAGTTCAGAGTCCTACCTTTCAGGGTGAAAACCCAAGGTTTGGCCTTAACTGGTTGTGCCTGGCAATGACCTTGTTGGAGGCATTGTTTTGAGAGCGGGGACTATCTTCAGGGTGAAAACCTAAGATCTTTGATCGGGCGACGATGGTGTTAGCGCATTGTTCCCTTCTTGGAGGCGTCGTTTTTGGAGAGTCTGTACTTCAGGTGTTGTCTTGGCGGTGGATGTATTGCTGTTGTTAGGCCCGAGATACTGTAGCGGGATTTTTGTTTCTTAGTTTTCTTTTCCTTTTTTTTGTTGTGTGCATCCGTAGTGCCATTAGGGTGGTGCGTTATTGCAGAGGCTGGGTGTAATTGGTATCGTTTTGATATTAATATATTCCCTTTATCGAAAAAAAAAACCTTCTAGGTTTGTGCTAATTTTCATATCTTGACATCATGACACTGATCTAATATATTATGCACTTAGTGAACTATCCCTGCTGCATGATAGTAATTGTGCAGAATGGCTCTGGTCTTCGCATATATACACGTAAATGGATAGTAGCATATGTGCATATGCAGGATAGGGTCCTTTTATGTATGCCAAATTGAAATTTGTATACGGCATGTTTAAATCATGTAAGTCACAAGTTTAATGTTTCAGATCGAGGATTGGCTAATCACAAGGAATTTTGTTGTCTTCAATCGTTTTGACTTCCGAATCTGGTATTGGAGTGGGTCATGACCTAGAAACAACCTAATAGCTCAGGTTCATTGTACATATAACTATATAACGTATTGGAATCACAAATATGAGAATTATACTAGCTCTAGCGAATTATTGGTACTTGCATGTTCTTTTTTGCTATGGATGTATGACAAGCCATTGGTTTCTTTTAGGCCATGGCGCAGAAATTAGGTACTCCCTCCAGTCCATAATAAGTGTCGGGGGTTTAGTTTATTTTAGTTCAAATTTGAACTAAAACCCCAACAGTTCCTATGGATCGGAGGGAATAACAAGTTAACACTGCATTTGCTAAAGCAAGATCTCTTTCATGTGAGCTCTCAACAAATAATCAAATATGTATATCAAAATTTCCACAATTCATAAGTTACGGAATTGTTTCCCTTAATGGCTCAAGAGGCAAAAATAACATGCTGGAGCTTGGCTGCTTGGCCACCAAGAAAAAGATCTGATTCTCAATGCAAATGGGTTTTGTCTTCGTGTTACAATCAGAAAGGGTACGAGGGAGTGAAAGTTAAAGTCTTTAGCCACATGCAAATCATAACCATTTAATATTTGTTGGTGCCTAATTTTTGGATGTTTTGTACTGCTTTACAAACGAATTTGTTGCCGGATTGTACTTAGTATTTTGTTTTCTCAATCAAGTCTGCAACATGAGCATCACACTGTGGTGTCCTGGCTACCTAAGAAAGTATGCCATCTGATGTTGTGCCAGAGTATGTCATCATTGGCTACACCTTTTCATGTATTACTTCCTTGCTATTGTTATGTATTAATCATTTTTTCAGTCATATGTAAACCATATGAAAGATCTGAGTTTTACAGTTCGTGGAAGATTTATGTAACCTGTCAAGACATAAATGTACTATACTATTGGTAAACTTTCTTCGTACACCACCAGCTCGCAGTGTGCTAACTAGTTCAAGCTTCGATTGAACTTTCTCTGTAAATTTACTTCGTGTATCGGCCACTAAGCCTCTTTGTGTGGCTTCTAATATGCAAGTTCACATCATTTACTGTGCTTTTGTCACTTAATAGGTTTTGAAAATTCAATAGTAAAGCTGAGCTTCAACAACCACCTCTACATATCAACTGATCGCTTCACTGTAAAAATAAGCTGGCCAAAACAAACCTATCATGTATTAGAACTAGGCTGCACGCGACCGGCTAGGAGGCATGTCAAGGCGCGCACCAGTTACTAGTTGTCTTGCAATGCCACCATTTCCTACGCTGCCTCCCCATTCCACCCAACCTAACAATCAAAGCAACGTGCCGCCCGAGAGAGAGGGAGAGGGGGAGGGGGAGGGAGAGAGAGAGAGAGAGAGAGAGAGAGAGAGAGAGAGAGAGAGAGAGAGAGAGAGAGGGGGGGGAGAGAGAGAGAGAGAGAGAGAGAGAGAGAGAGAGAGAGAGAGAGAGAGATGGGTCACCGGAGAACAATCTTGAAGAAGAGAAGATAAAACGAAGGAGGTATTCCATTTCGTTCTTGGAAAAAAGTCATGCATTGCTTGATAATTTTCCGCATTTCCAACAGACAAACCATATTTTAAAAATGGAACGTTTTACCAAGTTACCAACGCCTAGAGTAACTTGCATTGTCATTGGCAGATACATAAGCCATAGGAAGTACTGCTTGTCATTAATGTCCTGGTGTCTTCCATCAAGTACTGCTTTGTAATGTCATAGGAAGTACGTCGGGAGCCTTGTAATGTCTTCCATCAAGTACTGCTTGTCATTAATGTCCTGGTGTAGAGTCGTGCGAAGACGAGAACATATCTAGTGCTCCCACCCCTTTGTATGCTACCATTGCTAACATATAAAAAATGTATTTTATACGTGTCAAAAAATTATACGAAAAATTGTGAGTGCTCATGAAATATGTCCCTACAACATCCCAAAATTTCATCTTCAAATTTGACATGGACACTGAGAAATAAAAAAGAGAAAATCTGCATGAATAGTGCTACCTAGTGTCACAAAAAGACAAAATCAGAGAATGACACTATTCATGTTGATTTTCTCTTTTTTTTTTCTCAGTGTCCATGTAGAATTTGGACATGAAATTTTGAGATGTTGTAGGGACATACTTCATGAGCACTCACATTTTTTCGTATAATTTTTTGATACGTATAAAATACATTTTTTATACGGTAGCAACGGTAGCATACGAAGGGGTGGGAGCACTAGATATTCTCTCGTGCGAAGACACACTAATGGATCATTTCTGATGGTTAGTAATTTCTCGGTGTAGATCCATGGGAAGTCACAAAAGGATAACTAATAACAAATGGAAAGGAAATGAGGATCCTGTTCAGAAAGTCAATAACACATAAAAAATGGTTCTACCAAGACGTAGACGCTCACACATAGGCACATACACGCACATTTATGAAAGCATACACGTATATCATACCTCTATTAGCACCTTCAAGAGACTAAGTCAAAGAAACTTCATCCGGCGGGTTCTGAGATTGATGAAGTCACCAAATGCGCCTCGCTATCGACGGGAATGTCGCCTCCCACTGAAAAATATTCTGATTTTACGAGACACCAAATCTTGAACCTGAGGTTTGGACTCTGATGGGCTCAGGGTGTCACTGCCCTCCTAACCATTCAAACCTCGGAAATCCTTTTTGCTCATAGGTGTACAATAACAGGTACTAAAAAAGGTCTAAAATAACATGTGTGAACCAAATCCATCACGTGACAACCAACATATATGCTTGGATCGATGGTTAGAAGGGTAGTGATGCTCACAAGAGTTCAAACCTTAGATTTAACACTTTGTGTTTTAAAAAGGCAAATATTCTTTTAGTGAAGGGCAACGTTTTAGTCGACAGCGAGACGCATTTGTAACTTCGTAAATCTCAAGACCCATAGAATCAGTTTATTGAAATCACTCTCTCAAAGATGCTCATTGAGGTAGGGTGTGCTTGCACGCCATACGGGTGGGTGTATCTACGTATTTGTAAGTATGTGTGTTTGTATTGTGTTACTCTGTCAGGTTGCTTTAAAAAAATCGAACCCATTATGCTGGCGTGGGGCGCAGTGGCACATTGGTGAGCACTAGCGATAGAACACCAGAAGGGAGAGAAACAAGATCCCAAGTGCCAGTGCGCTCAAGCGCAGCGATCTCCTCAGCCATGGCAAGCTGCCATTCAGGATGACGCTCAGCATCCCGATAAGAAGTCGGCTCGGAAACGACAGAGAGACCATACTGACTAGAAGAGTAACGAACTGGAGCACGACGCTGACGAACAGGCCGGGAAGGGGGAAGCTCATCTGCAGAAGACAAGTCATCAGAAGAAGAGGAAGAAGGGACAACATCGGAAGGAGCCGAAGCCGGAGAGCGAGGAGTACTAGGTGGACTAGAGGAACGAGAGGATGGCGCCGAAGGGGGCGCATCAGAAGTAGGAGGGAGGGGAGGAGGGACAGCAGGGGGTGCATCTGGAAAAAAAAAAGATATCATCCACCGGGTAAGTACCCGAGGTGGGGCGAGGATAGAAGGGACGTGTCTCATCAAATGTGGCGTCACGAGAGATGCGCATCCGACGACCAACGGGGTCCCAACAGCGATAGCCCTTATGCTCATCACTGTATCCGAGAAAAACACACTCAACAGACTGAGCGGTCAGTTTGGTGCGTTCGCGAGGAGGCAGAAGGACATAGCAGACGCAACCAAAAGAACGGAGAGTCGAGTAGTATGGAGAAACACCAGAGAGACGCTCGAGAGGAATTCCACCCTGTAGAGCAGCGGAAGGCTGAATGTTAATGAGGTGGGCCGACGTAGCGACAGCCTCAGCCCAGAAATGTGGCGGAAGAGAAGAGGCAATCATCATAGCACGGGTGGTCTCAAGAAGATGACGATGCTTACGCTCGGCGACGCCATTTTGAGCATGCGCGCCGGGACAAGAAAACTGAGCGAGGGTGCCCTCCTCAGCAAGGACACCACGAAGGTGCTGAGAGATATACTCACCAGCAGAATCAGCACGGAACACACGAATGGGTGAGGAATACTGAGTGCGGACCATGGCCGCAAACCGCTGATAAATAGAGAGCACCTCACTGCGAGAGCGCATGAAAAACACCCAGGTTTACCGTGAAAAATCATCAATGAATAAGATATAGTATCGATGACCCCCTTTCGAATCGAAGGGAGCCGGACCCCAAACATCTGAATGGACTAAATCGAACGGTCGCTGAGAGACAGACACACTAGTAGGATAGGGAAGCTGAATCTGTTTGCCTAACCTACAACCCTGACAGTGTAACGACCCATCTCCAGAGACATGCCCCAGAAGGTCACGATGAACCAAAGACGACAGGCGAGAGACACAAAGGTGACCAAGACGATGATGCCACTGCTGAAAAGAGGCGGTGACAGAGGCAACAACCGGAGGAGAACTGGCAGATGAAGTGGCAGCGGAAGGAACACGAAGCCAGTCTAACTCCCAAAGCCCCGGAGACTAACGGCTACGAGGGCCAGCTCCAACCAGGGCCTGTGTGCGACGATCCTGAACCGCACAAGACTCAGCGTCAAGAATGACGCGACAACCAGAACCGGTGAGCTGGCTAGTAGAGAAAAGGTTCATCTGAAGGCGAGGAACATGAGAAATATCAGGGACAGAGAAAGAGGGAGTAGAAAGGGTGCTTGTACTAGAAACAGGAATAGAGGTACCATCAGCCGTGACAACACGGACAGGAGAAATAAGAGACCGAAGAGCAGACAGAATAGAAGACTCAGAGGTCATATGAAAGGAAGCTCCAGAATCCAGATACCACGGGGACGTACCTGACTGTGTAGAAAGTGGTGGTCGCGCAGTGCCAGAAGAGCCAGTCACAGAACCAGCAGCGCCCGGCGAGGAAGAGTCTGGAGTAGCGAGCAGACCATGAAGACCCCTGAGAATGTCCTGATCAGAGAGTGCAACTGCAGAAGATCCTGAAGAGCCAGCCTGCTGACGATCCTGGAACTGCTGACGTAAACTGGGATCCCGTGTCCAGCAGGTGGAGGAAGTGTGGTCAACCTTGCCACAGTAGGTGCAATGAGGACGAGGGCGGAGACTCGGACCGCGAGGCTGCTGACGTAAACTGGAATCTCAAGCATCAAGCAGGCAGTAAAGCTGCGCTATCTCATGCGCAGAGGGGGGCGCGACTGGAGAGGTCGACGCACAATCAGGTGCCGACGAAGAGCTATCACCCACACGCACAGAGGCCACCAAAAGGGGCGACGGAGAGCAACAAGCCGATGAAGATAGAGTCGGCAAAACGCGGTCATAACCACGTGAAGAGGCCGCGAAAGTCGATGTAGAGCGGCAGGCCGACGTAGACGGAGTCGACGAAGCGCGGCCATAACCGCTGGGAAGAGGCCGCAAAAGTCGATGTAGAGCGGCGGACCGACGTAGACGAAGTCGGCGAAGCGCGGGTAGAGCCGCGTGAAGAGGCCGCAAAAGTCGATGTAGAACGGCGGGCCGAGGGAGACAAAGTCGGCGAAGCGCGGGCAGAGCCGCATGAAGAGGCCGCAAAAGTCGGCATAGAGCGGTGAGCCGACGTAGACGGAGTCGGTGAAGCGCGAGCAGAGCCGCGTGAAGAGGCCGCAAACGGCGACGAAGAATGGCTAGCCGTCATACACGGAGACAGCGGACAAATACCAAGTACCGAAGGTGGGCCCAAAGAAGGGGCGGGATCAGCGGAAGAAGACATCAGGTAACAATCGACAGAATTTTTTTATTATTATTATTTTTTTTTTTCAGCTGGAAGTCAACTGCACGCACGCAAGGAAAACTCAACACGCACAGGCCGATCGGGGAGCAGAGCGAAGGAGAGCAGAGCCAGCAGAAGCGGAGCCAGCAGACGCGAAGGAGAGCCACGCGCGGGAAGATCCAGAGCGGATCGAGCAGAGACCAGAGCGGATCGTTGAGATCCAACCGGCAGAGATCGGGCGGGGCGGGATCGGGCGGGGCAGGCACGGGTGGGGCAGAATCGGCTGATGGAGAACGGCGGCCGGCAGGAGATCGAAGACGACCACGGAGATCGGATCGGGGGAGATCGGCAACTACGGCCGGGACAACGTACAGACT
Organism: Lolium perenne; assembly: GCF_019359855.2. NCBI lineage: Eukaryota > Viridiplantae > Streptophyta > Magnoliopsida > Poales > Poaceae > Lolium > Lolium perenne. The sequence goes on along the minus strand of NC_067247.2, from coordinate 12,022,372 downwards.
AGGACCAAGTTTTGCTCTGATACCATGTTAAGGCAATATGCTTGATGTATTACCAGGGGGCCAAAGGCCACAATATATAGTACATGTACAGGTGCACATATGCAGAAAGCCCCCTAACATATGGGGAAACTACAATATACAGATATATACATCTAACAAGTGGCAGGGCGGCCCTGCCAGGCCTCGGCGTTTGTCCGTCTTAAAAGCATTGGGTGTGAGCTGGTTCTTCTCGCTGGCTGGCGTGGTGTTGGGCGGTGGTGTGCCTGCTTGCGGTCCGTGTTGGGGTTGTGAGGGCCATCTACCTCTTTAATTACTCAACCATCCTCCTGCAACGGGTCGCCGCTAGGGCTGGCGGGTGTCGTGGCTTCGTAGATGGCGGCCAAGGTGGTGACGCGCTCCCCACCCGGGGAGGGTGGGGGGCATCGGCGTTGAACCCCTCTAGCTTTTCAAACCATTATTTAAAATATAGCACGGTATAACTTGTATAGCATCTAGTGAAGAGTCACGCTACCTCCGTTCCAGTTCATAGGACTTGCGCGTATTGCTAGGTCGTAAATTTTACAATAATGCTCTAAAATATATATTATAAAATATATATAACATTAGAAAGTAGAAACTAATGATATGATTTCTGTGTTGTATAATTGATATTATGTTGGCCAAATCGATAATCCATAAATATGCGCAAGCCCTATAAACTAAAACGGAGATGGTAAATGAAATAGCACGCTATTTTAAACCTTGGATCAACCTCATCTATGCCACTGGGGAACGTAAACTGGAACCCAACAGGACAGGCCTGGCTGCATTAGTCAACCAACCAGAACAGCAACTCCTTCTCAATCAAAGAGAGAAAAAGAGGAGACCCAAATCCAAACCCAAATCCCAGGATGCTCTCCATAAAGAAAGGCAGCCAGCCTGATACACATCTTTCACATCCACCAGCCCATTGGTTATTTGATCTGGGGTGTCGACGCCTTTCGCTTGTCAAAGGCCAAGATTCTTTCTAGCTATGTCAAACACGCTGCCTAACCTAGCTCTGACCCCCAACCTTATAAATACGTGACCAGGAAACACATGCAGGTATCGTCAGTTGGTTCACCAGTGCACAGGGTAAGAGGCCATCTTTGGTAGCCAAGGATGATTTGCCTGTAAACCTCTTGCGAGCTAAGCCTCTTTTCGCGAGCGGATTTTACGGGCAAGTCAGTCTGGTTACCTAAGTAACTCTTAGTCTTGGATATTATATGTCAGGTCTGATCCTCTTTCATCCTAGGGGAACAAAATTCACAATACGAGCGAGCACCCTACTTATGTTCATGTAGAAGTGAGGTCTTACATGAAGGTACGTAAGAGGCAATCTTCGATAGCCAGGCATGATTTGCCTCTAAACCTTTGGAGCTGAGCTCTCAATGCCACCACGGCACTCGAGAGTGGCACCAGGTTCCATGGGCAAGTCATCCTGGTTACCTGAGTACCTCTTACAATATTCCATGTTAGACCTACGCTTATTTCACCCCTAAGGATTTTTTTGTGGTCAACAAATGTCGTAAGACCAGCGATGAGGCACCCTACTTGTCTAAATGCAAAATAAGAACATCTCGGTCTTTACCTTGCCGGTGAGACTAATGTCTTGTGAAGTCATTGTCTGAGGCTACAATGGCTCCTACGGTTCACCTACCATTTGTGGCACTACCCGTCCCATAAGATCCACCATGTTTGCATACTTTACCCTATATATTTGGTTAAACTTCATAAGTTTTGAATTTCGACTAAATTAATACGCCATGTATTCATGAACGGAAGGAATTATCTATAATAAAGGTCAAGGGCACCACGAAATTCCCCACCCAACAACTGAATCAAGAATTCTAGGAAGTTCATAAACTGTCATTTTTGAAGTGACATTTCAAAGACTAAAACTGTGGCTTTTGGTCAACGGATCGGCTTGGTATATCAACTGAACTTACAATGCACCAATACCTCACCCTATCCTTTCACCCTATGAGATGTTTATGAAAACCTGTGAGAAAATAATTATCTTAAGTACACTTCAATAGAAGAAAAATTGGTGACCCTATCTAATGACTTGAAAGTTACAGACAACCAAGAGCAGACCAAATATTATCCTAAAAAATATTTCCATATATTATCTAATATAGTACTCTAAAGATCATTTTTACAAATAAAACCTCAACTTCACATTTTTTATGTAAACAAGCTTCGTTTCAGGTTCTAAATTGGCTCCCACTACAGCAGGACTGCAGATGAGTAACATATAAGCAAACTAAACCCGGTATATATTAGAGGATTTAACATGTCGAAGTCCTTGACAGCGGCCAAAGTTGATAAGAAACTCTGAGCTCCAAGAACATTCTTCTTGTCAACCAAATTCCAAGCCTGAATCTTATGCAAAGCATTGATCACCTCTCTGAGTTTTCATCGCTCTTGTTAGACTTAGAGTTCAGAGACTCTTAGATGATTAGAGTCACATGGAGCATCAGAGATTGTGGATTGTACCAAAATGGTTGTGAAAGCATCCGGAGAACACCTCAAGATCATCCACTAGTGGTTGAGTTTGGACTTGTGGCTGGAACTCAAGGAGAGCAAGGCATGTTTTTTGTGACCATAGGAACATGTGTCCAAGTCACTTCAATGAAGCGATAGAACGCCCCAAGGATTTGAACTCATGAATTTGTAATAAGATGTATCAGTCGCATATTCACCTCTACCCTTTATTCATCGCCTTGGTACCTTAACATTGGAGCCAATGGGCAATAGATCATAGCAAGAAAATTAAATCCTCCAATATAAAGTGTGGCAACAGTACCAAACACGATGTGGAGAATGTAAGGAGACTGCCATGACACCAGAGAAGTGAGGTGTGGTTGTGTGTTCCAAATCAGGCTTTTACACCCTTTATCGGGACTTTATGTAATCTTAGCCTTCGAGTATATCACCCCTTCGATCTAAAGGTAGTTGGGCACCTCTGGAGCTTCCAAAGGATATATTCCCCATGTGTCCAATATACAAACATCCACCTCAAATTTGGTGGAATATAAATAGGACATTGCTAGGAATTTAGGAAGTTTTGGGTTCGATGATTCAAAATCTTAAAATGGATGTCACGATGAGAGGAGCAACTTTCATGTAACTTTCTCGCCTTGACATCCATTTTAAGATTTTGGCTTTTGTAACTTTTTGGCATGAAAAAATTCTAAAACTATATTTATGCAAAAGAGAAGGAAATGCATAATTGAATAAGCAATTCAACGCCAATATTTGCACCACTGACATGTAGAGGCAGGTGGTGCATGTGGAACATGCCCATAGATTCAACACTTGTAATGTTGCATTACCAAAGAGGAGAGTGAATTTGCTGCCCACGGAGGTAGCTACGCACGTGCTTGCGGCCGTTAGATCCACGCTAAGATTGGAACCCAGGCTGCCTCCCCTTTGACCAGCTTAAACGCGTTGTACAGTAAACGTTTTTCGAAGTGGGCCTAAACGCGTGGAGGGAGTTCCAAATTATTGGCGGCAGCCGTTTGCCCTTCCCGCGGCCGGACGAGTGAAGATGGAGCCCAGCAGCGCGTGGCATGTGCAGTGCTTTCGCGCGCGCCCTGTACAGTGCTTTTGCGCGCTCAACAGTAGAACGAAAAATTATTGATCATCTCCACCAGCAGATTCCATGGGAGGAGCCATGATGCTACACGTTATATGGTTTCGTCAACCATTTCTAGTACTTTTATGCATCCATCTTACATCCGTGTAGATATGTCCATCATCGAGTTGTTCTTGGTACCTACGGTTTACTGTACCGCGCATTATACGTAGATGATGAAGTGTTCTGTCAATGAAAACCAATGCAGCCATGTATTGTACAACGCCCGTGACCTGGTTAAGTGAGCTGGTATTTGTTACCGTCCGTGGCCTAGCTAGTTAGGTGAAATACCATCGAAAAACGATTACTGTATTGGAGCACACTACACCGTACATAAAACAGTACCTCAAGAACTGTGCAGCCCTCTTGGTTAGGTCTGTCGATACAACACAGTGTTTCTTTGTGACCTACAGTGACCTACAGTACTACGCGCGTGGGTACAGCGCAATGCCTAAGTGAACAACGCTGCCCAATTATTGTGCGCTGCAGCGTGAAACCAGATAATCTCTCCGACACTGTTGTGCTTCTTCTAGCTCCGGCCCTCTGTTTGCCCTCTATAAACAATCGTCTTCAAGCTGCTGCCCTATGTGATCCTCTTCAAGACGGTATCTATATGACAGCCGACATCACACTCTCAAGCTGCTGGACGAACTTCTCTACCATGATACTTTGCCGATATCCACACTAAACATATCCAAATGGTTCATCAATCCACGCGGCAAAGAAGATGAACACGTGGAAGCCATTGTTGGAGGCTCGCATCCGCTCAACCTGATCGGTCCAATATGCATGACAACCTCAACATTCATCAAACATTCCTAAGCACGTGATAGAAGAAGCTTGCTTGGGTAGAAAATGCACTCTCATGGTAGAAGAAACTTGCAATGCGTAGCATTGGGTTGCAAATGTGGTGTCATGATAGAAGAAGATTGCACGGTGGATGAAAAAGGAGGTTGCAATGCCATTTGAATATTTGAATCAGCTGGTATATATACCAGCATCCTAGCCCTCAGCGGGGCCCTTATTTGCTTTCAAATGGGTGCTAACTACCATCTAGGAAATAAGAGGGGGTACAGTAAACGGTGGGAGCTCTTAATCACCTTTGACCGAGTGTACACGTGTTGGCTAGTGGAGGGGTGTGCAGCTACCCCCGTGGGTAGCGAGCTTCATCCGTACCAAAGAGTATGTTAGGCTATCAGGCTGTCCAGCTATGCAGGTACTTACATAGGCCGTGAGGAACGTGTATGATATGATTGTTAGCTAGTCCATCGTCCAAACTCCAAAGTGATACACACAAATAGCCGGCCGCGGCAGACTGTAATTTGACGAAGTTACATGTGCAAATGTCATGTCTGGCTTACGGTGACTAGGGAGCTGTCTGCGTAGCCTGACGCATCACTGGCCAAGACACAAGAGGAGAGTGAGACCATCAAGAAGGGAGGGAAGGATCATTCACTGGGCGTCCATGACAAACCAAACCTCTGAGGCTCGGAGCACGGCCGGGTTTGATAGGTCCTGTGATCAGTGGCAATGCCACTTCCATGTTCTCCACCTCCTCTTGTGTCCGCTCACATCATTCACAGCCTTATGGCTGTCCGATACATCATGCTCGAGAGTTACTATGGTCTAGTCTACTCGAAAATATTTACTTTTACTTTCCTTTTTTTTGGACTTGCACATATCCTGAAGTCCGGCCATACATATCTCGGAGGTGAACTCGAAGTAGCTAGATAAAAATGATAATAATTGTACGACTAAGCTTTCTAAACTTTCAAAGTTTGCAGGGATCAAGTATAGCACAACAACATCTTAGTGTCCTGCGATCCTAATAGACCACCTCCTCACTTTCACAGGGCCGAATCACCATTACTGCGGTATCCTGACGTCCTATTAAACCACCCCTAAAAACAATCTAGTTAGTGCATATCCCCAGCTCCAGCAGAAACAGGAAACTTCACAACAACTTAGGATCCTTGTACAGTTATTTTCCTTTTCTCTGAACTCTGATTCGGCTCCTCAAATCCCCATAGGCCATAGAGTAAACGATGGTGATAGCATAGAGGAACTGAACATCAACACCGATGTTGGACTAGTAGCATCCATGCAATGTGTCGAGTTTGGGACAAGGATGGGATCAGGCGACTAGGACATGATGCATAATTGAGCCCTTCTCGACCCCTCGCCTGTCCAAATCCTACTCTAGCTCTTCTTTGCCGCCATCCTTTTCGATCACACTACAAGTGCACAGGGAATTTCCATGCATGATACACATCTCATCCTTATCAACCCCAACCCATACGTGATACTACAACTGTAACACAGATCGAGGGGTCTCAAAAAAAAAAAAAAAAAAAAAAAAAAAAAAAAAAAAAACCCCAACCCATACGTGCAATGTTCTTCTTCACATGCACATATTCCTTATGCCCGGTTGTTTATGCATGAATGTGATCAGCCTCATCCTTACAGCTGGGGAATGCAAAGTGGAACCCAAGTGGGCATGTCTTGTCTCCGCTGGTCAACCAACCTGAACAACAACTCCCTCTCAAACAGAACAAAGAGGGAAACCCAAATCCAAATCCCTGGATGCTCTCCAAAAAGGAAAGGCAGCCAGATACAGATCTTTCACATCCAGCAGCCCATTGGTTATTTGATCTGGTTGATCGACGCCTTTTGGCTTGTCAAAGGCCAAGATTCCAGCAGTGTCAAACACGCCGCCTCGTCTCACCAAGATTCTACTTGACCCCCATGGCTCCTGCCTCCTTATAAATACATGACCAGGCAACACATGCAGGTATCATCAATCAGATAGTGAGGTCTTACATGGACATACAAGGCCATCTTTGATAGCCAAGGATGATTTGCCTGTAAATCATCTTGGGAGCCTACCTCTCGGTGCCTGTGGCACTCCAAAGCGGCAACAAGATTTTACGGGCAAGTCAGCCTGGTTACCTGAGAACCTCCTACGATATACCATGTCAGACCTACACTTATTTCATCCCTATGGATTTATCAGTGAGCATAGTTGACAAGACAGGCGATGAGGTAATCACCCTACTTATGTACAAGCAAAAGGGGGCAGTCTTACATGGAGGCAAGAGGCCAACTTCGATAGCCAGGCATGATTTGCCTCTAAACCTCTTTGGAGCTGAGCTCTCAGTGTCACCACGGCACTCGAGAGCGGCACCTGGTTTCATGGGCAAGTCATCCTGGTTACCCGAGTACCTCTTACGATATCTATCCCATGTCAGATCCACCCTTTGTTCATCCCAGTGGTGAACAGAATTCACAAGAATGGCAAAGAGGTAAGCACCCTACTTATGTACACGGAAAAGAGCATCTCACTGGTTACCTTGAGAGTAAGTGAGGCTAGCTGCTGTGTGGCAAACGCATCATCTGAGGCTACAATGACCTTCCGTGCAGTCCCAGCGGCATGGGCATGGTACATTTGCTGCCATCCTGTCACAGTAATTCCACACTTCTGATACATAGTACATTTGGATCATGGTTTTTGAAAATACTGTATAGCACATGAGGTTTTTCCCTCAGCTTTGCAAAATCCACCTGTAAAAGTTCACACGCACCACAAAATCCCCCATGCAACAGCTGAACACACCAACAATTCTAAAAAGCTCATAGAACCATAGTATTAGAGAGAAGTATGACATTTTTCCGGCAGCATGGGCATGGCACATTTCCCACAAGGCTGACACAGTGATTTCACGCTTTCCATACATAGAACATTTGGAGTTTTTTTTCCATAAAAGTGAGCATGATTTAAAGAATATTGTAAAATATCATGAATTGTTTTCTTTAGCTTTTTTAATTCCACTCATAAGGTCTAGGGCACTACACATCCCCACAAAACAACTGAACCAATAATTATATAATGCTCATAAGACTATAATATTTGAGAGAGAGAGAGAAGCATGGCATGTCGAAAATGGCATTTCACAAAGAAACTGTGGCTTTGGGTAAAAGGATGGGCTCGATCATCTAAACTTACAATGTATCGATACCTCACCCTATCCTTCCACCCTTGACATCAAACCGCCCAATATGACTTATCCAAGCTATTTATGAAAACCTGAGAGGAAGGAAGAATTGTCTTAAGTACTTAAATAAAAGAAAATTAGGTGACTATCTAGTGACTTAACAATTACAGACAACAACCACGAGCATCAGACTATGCATAATATAATTCTTAATTTATGTAGGACGCAGCTGTAGTAGAATTCCTTTTATGCATTTAGGGAGTTGACCCCGTCACTAATGCAACTTCGAGGATATGAACTGTTGCATGATACATTTTACATCACAGTGAGCCTGCAGTCTTCTTCTTTTTCTTTACTTTCCTGTTTTCTGAGATTCAGTGACCTTGCAGTTTTGTAACTACATTTTTCATTTACAGGTGCAAGAGGTGTGAGGCATTCCAAATACATACAAGAAAAGAACAAGTGATGCCTAAGTGAATCCACCTTTTAGAGCTCACACATAGCATCACAAATTAACTGAAATTATGTTGCAGAAATTTATCTGTAGGCAGAACAGGGCTATAAAGTTGCTTTAATAGAACAAACATTCCTACTAGGAAGGAAAATATGCAGAAACAGGCAGTGGACTTCGTGAAGTATGGGTCCTTGTGCACAAATTCAATGACTACTACTTGAGGATATAAAAAAATTATCTAACATAATATTCTAAAGATCATATTTGTAAATAAAACCTCAACTTTACACTGTTTATGTAAAGCACCTTGGGTTTCAGATTCTAAATTAGCTTACACTGTAGCAGGACTGCAGGAGATTAACTGAAAGACTATATGTTAAGAGGATTTAACATCTCAAAGTCATTGAAATGATTGCTGTCAAAGTTGATAAGAAACTCTGAGCTCCCTACATGGACTGTGCTCATCATAGAAGTTATAATGCAGCAACCACAGTTAAGAGAAACATGTGAATGCGAAGTCAGTAGACAGGACATGTAAGGAGAAATGGAATTTACAAGAACATAGGGACACATAAGTGCATTTAGTTTAGCTGATTAGATAGTATCATAATATTATAGTTGGAGCCCATAAGAAGAGTAAACCAGCATATTTGTGTGCCACTCACTAGCTAACCAAAAGCTACATTACTTATTGCACTTTTCAACATAATGATCAGCTATCTATCACTTGCACTATTTTTCATATAAATGGACCTCATGGACAGAAACTGCAGTATGTGGTTGGTTTCATGCTCAAGAAGTTCAGTACAAGCTTTGTTACCTACAGGAGTACAGAACCATGCAGGAAGGGATAACTGATGTAAGTTGAGGTGAGAAAAGGCAATTTCACAAAATTTAAGATCATTCTGTGCACTTGGCGCTGACTTTTTTGTTGGACCTAAATGAATAGTAGTTGTTCCCACTTGATATAGAATAAATCCTCATAGGGGTCATGTGCCGACTATCCATAGCCTTTTGGAAGGACGTATTCTATATTTTTGATATATCTACTTTGCAGCAGAAAACATATTCTCACATGTCAGTCCAGAGGACTTGACAAAATCTTGCATGGTGTAACCGTGTAAGGTGCTCCTCTTTGCTGGCCAAGGACGACTTGCCCATTCATATTCAAAGCTGTAGACCTTACCTTGCCCTTAAAAGGAGAAATCTATCCTAATAGGCAGCTTTGAGGCTGTAACAGTAACAGTCGCCCCTTTCCTGTGAATGTATGGGCGCGACCATTCCTCTTGTTACATTGTCATGGAAATCTGGTTTTGCTCGGAAACTGTTGAGGAACTGTTGAGGAGAAGCTCTGTAAGGTAACTAACTAGTACTCCCTCCGGTTGGATTTAATCGACGCGGAGGGAGGTCTGCCAGTGCATGCTTTTGGTAGGTGTATGCGTCAATTTTTTCTGTCCAGAGGTAGTACCTTACACTAGGGAAGAAATCTTAACAGTGTATACTGAAGCAATAGCACTGATCAGCTGCTATGCCTAAAATCCAAGGAGACTATGACGCATCTACTCACCGGATGCTCATTCTCCAGGACGGTCTGGTTCGAGGTCCTCTCGTGGATCCGATCCACCTCAGGGCCTCCTTCTTCGGAGGGGGACTTCACGGAGTGGTGGTCACAGGTGGTGCGGACCGCTCCTCGCCAGTTGCGCAAAGGTACATCGTCGATAATCATACTCACGGCGTGGTGGATCTGGAAGCACCGGAATGCTGCGATCTTTGACAACGCACAGCCTTTGGTGCCTTCCCTGCTCAACAACATCAAGACCGAGGCGCAACAATGTGCGAACGCGGGGGCCCGGGGTGTCCGCCAAATCCTCCCCTAGACTAGGTCTCCTTTCTTGGGTCGAGTTGTAGTGCGGGGTGTTTGTCCTTTTCTGGACATGTACATATAACCTTCTTTCATCTATCAATGCATCAAAACGCAAGTCTTTTGCGTTTTCGCGAAAAAAGCTGCTATGACTAAAATGGACATGCATGAAATACGATAAAATTAGTGCCCATTTTAAACGAGTTTCATTTTGTAATGACAGGTAAATTTAAGTTAGACACGAATAGTTTTTTTATCTCCATACTGGAATATTTCATTCTTACTCTAAATTTAGTTTTTTACAAGGAAAAAATTATGTTGCAACAAATCATAACAGACTTTTAGGAAAAGCTCATTAAACATCATCTTCTATTTTGGTGTAACAGAGCACACCCGCATGGCAAGGAACAGGGTTGTGACAAGCAACCAAGCAACTTAAAGAATTGACGATCTCACACCATATTGTAAATTGGATATGAGTGTGATAGCATCACCATTGTATATTTCTTCCAATACAGCTATCCTATTGCAGTATGTTGGTACTGCGGTTCTTGGACAGTATTTGTTTGTATCGAATCAACCATATAAAAGAAAGAAAAGTAGGCCCCAGGTAGGAAAAGCAATATCCTGAAGCATCTAGTTACAAATTGCAAAGGCACAAAATGTTTTTATCTTAAACATAGAATACATATACTTTGCAATTGAACTCCATTTGTGATTGAACTTCATTTGTAATCTTTATTAAGTATGGCAGGGGAAGTTGGAGAGGAAGTGGTTTACGAAAAGAGAACCAACAAACTAATAATGAATATGAGAATCATACGTTGATCAACATCCATTATGAGCAAGAACACCCAGCATACTCAGATTGCATCTAGTTACAAACAGTCAAACACACGGTATGTGTGTATCGTAAGTAATTGAAGGCATCTACTTCCATTTTGTAATTATTTCCAGCAGTTTTCGGCGCTAAAATTTGTGATGGAGCTCCATCTGTACTATGTAGGAGTATGGCAGGGGAAGTTGGACAGGAAGTGGTTTACCAAAGCAAAATCAAGCAACTAATGAATAGAAGGAGCATATGTTGATCAACATCCATTATGAGCAAGAGCACCCAATATTTGCATTCAGCTTATTGCATTCATTACTTGAGGTTCCTTGAAACAATTCCTTCCAAACTAGGAGTACCGCTCAACAGCGAGCATGCCATGTGACAAGAGATGATGAGGTGACCATCAAACCTATATACAGACTACTAGGATTGGTGAGAGCACCATTAGTTAATGCACCCATCATTACTACCAGCCTTCTATGGGAGAGGGAAACAAAAGCGGAGACAGCAAAATCTATAGCTAGTACTAGTAATAGCTCACCAAGGGCGGGCTCAGGAGACGGTGTCGCTGCCGGTCCGGAGCTTGAGGATGGCGTCGAAGAGCTTCCTCCTGGACCCAACGGCGCCGATGCCCATGTCCTTGAGGTCCTCGAGGGTGAGCAGCGGGAGCACCTCGTCGTCGACCTCGTGGATCTCGAAGACGGGCGCGTACCGCGCGAGGCCGAGCCCGTCCAGCCACGCCCGGACGCCGCCGTAGGAGGTGGCCGCCCCGGGGAGGCGCCCGTTGGGGAGGCCCCAGTCGGCGACGCCGTCCGACTCGTCGACGCTGGCCTCGGAAACCCTAGCCCGCGCGGCCGCGGCGGAGTCGGACTGGTAGGCGTCGTCGTAGTAGTGGCCCTCGTCGTCCTCGTACCCCGAGGGCGGCGCCGGGACCCAGGCCGTGCGCGGGCGGCGCTGGCCGAGCTTGGGGGGGCCGCGGCGCTGCGCGGCCGCGGCGGCGGGGTCGAGGATGTCGTCCGGGTGCGCGCGGCGCGGCGGGCGCGAGTGGGACGGCTTGCGGGGGCGGCGCGCGTCGGAGGCGGTGGCGGTGGGCTGCTGCACGCCAATGTCGCCGAGGCGCACGCTGGGGCGGCGGCGGCGCTTGGAGTAGGGCGGCGCGGGGGGCTCCGCCGCCGCGGCGGCTTCAGCTGCGGGGTCTGCAGCAGGCAGCGCGACGGTGGGGGCGGCGGCGGCGGGGGCGGCTGCGCCGCCGTTGGTCTCCGGCTCCGGCGGGTGGAGATCGGCCATGTGTGGCGGCGCTGCGCGAGATGCGTAATCCGCGCAGTGGGAACTGAGCTGAAGAAGTTACTCACTCGGTCACTCCCACTCTCTCTAGGCTCGAGCTACGTCACGTCAAGGCGGCGGAGTGCGTAGGATTGCGCCACGTGTCAAGTTGGGCGGTGGGGATGGCGGGTTGGGCGCTGGATGCGTGGCTGGGGATGCGGGAGGTCAAAGACGCGGGGTTGACCTGGCTGACACTGACGTGGCGGATAAGGCTCCGTGAGTCTACGGAATGCAGCCCACTGGGTTGTGTATCGATGGGCTCCGGCCTGTGGACTCTCGGCCTTTAGGCATGCTTCGCATGTCAAAGAGAGGGCTTTTGTGCTCTAAAAAAAATAACTAGGCCCACAGGGGGAAGAGCCCCTCAGGGTGTGCCATCTCAACCTAGCTCAACTAATTATTTGCAGTGGGTCACAGAATTGGTTACCAAGAGATACCAGATTGAGACCATTTACAGCCCAAGCGGAGGATGCTCCTGTGTTGGTTAGTGATTTTATTAACCATGCTGTGGCAGCCTGGGACGTTCCAAAGCTGGATGCTTATTTTCTACCGATGGACGCCGAGGTCATACGCTCCATTCCTCTGTCCCACCGAGTACAAAGCGATTTCTGGGCTTGGCACTTCGATCGCTCTGGAATCTTCTCTGTCAGGTCATGTTATCGAGCGCTGGCGACGATGAAGCGGACTCGCGAAGACTGGCTCGACGAGAGAGGAGCCACTTCGGCGACGACCGCGAACGAGAAGGCGTGGAAAAAGCTGTGGAAAATACAAGTGCCTTCCAAAATACGCATATTCCTATGGCGGCTTGCGAAGCAGTCTTTACCTTCAGGGGACCTGCGCTACCGCAGAAAAATGGCGACGACGGCGGCATGCTCCATCTGTGGTATGCCTGACTCCTGGCGTCACTCACTCATCGAGTGTAACATGGCGAGGTGTGTATGGGCGTTGACGGAGGCGGATATAGTTGAACACATCTCACTGTCATCGGAACCTTCAGCCAAAACGTGGCTCTTTTCCATGATAGAGACGATGAAGGCTGATGATCTGACTCGCATGCTAGTAACTTTATGGGCAATTTGGCATGCAAAGAGAAAGGCTATCCATGAGGAGATTTTTCAAAGTCCAATGGCAATAATTGGCTTTGTTAATCGTTTCTTGGTTGACATTGAAGCTGGGGCGAAAGTGAAAAACAGCAAGAAAGGAAGCAACACCACCAGTGGGAGGAAGTCTAGCAAGAAATGTAGAGGCTCACATTTTGGCAAGGTTCGCTTCGTCCCTGCCAGTGGGTCGGCATGTGTGGTTAACTGAACCACCTCTAGGTCTGAATATGCCTGTAATTCTGAATGTTTCTGAATAAAAGGCATATGAGTTTTCTCAAAAAAAAACTAATTATTTGCTTCTGCTAAAAAAACTAATTATTTGCTGATTCTCAAAAAAAGCTAATTATTTGTTGTTTGTTAAGCTGGCTCGGTTCATCTCGACAGTGCTCACCCTGTACGGAAAAGGTCCCTCAGCCAGGTCGGGTTGCGAAGCTCAAATTGAGCTTCGTAACTCGGCCAAGTTGAGCTCATACCCACAAAGTACCCCCCCCCCCCCCCGGCCCCCCGCCCCCACACACCTGCATGTTTGTCAAAGAGAGGGCTTTTGTGTTCTAAAAAAACTGACCTAGATAGGGATGAGCCCCTAGGTTTTTTTATTAAAAGATTGGTGTGCACGACATTGGCCCATCCAAGCCACCAGGCTAAGCCTTGGCTTGCAAAATACTACCTCTATTCTAAAGTTTAAGACATCTTTTAAAAATTCAAATCAAGTAAAGTTTGAGCAAACTTTTAGAAGAACATACCAACAAATATAACATTTTGTAGATACCGAAAATATATTTTATAATCTATCTAATAATATTGATTTTGTATTTTCCATGTTAATGATTTTTTGTGAAAACTTAGTCAAACTTTATATAGTTTGACTTTTAAAAAATAATATAAGTCTTAAGCTTTGTGATGGAGGTAGTAAAAAAGTAAAGTTGTGTTCATTGCACCATTGCGATTTTAAAATGCGTTTCTAAATATGTCTTATGCTATTCTAAAGATGTCTTTTGGGAGACGTGTGAAGTTCACGCAGGTTTTGGACATGTTCTAATATGTTTAACTTGCGCCGAGGTTTCAACTCCGTGTGAAAATCAACACAATACAGGCTAAACAAGTATTTTTTAGAACAAAAATACTTTTCACCATGTTGAACAACATTCAATTCTATCCCTCCTAGAAACCAAGGTGTTATTAAAAAAGATGACGTGCATGAAAATTTTAATAGGCTGAACAGAAGCTTCAAATCGTGTTCCATTTCTTTGCTTCCAACGCCTCTAGTGTCCATGGTGCCATGGCCATCACCAAATCTCATTTTTTTCAATGTCATTCAAGCCAAGGAGTTTAGTTGGTTTGTTTTCCTTGAGTCGCAAGCACTTGTACGTCTACTAGGAGGGATATTCTCTTTCCGGCACAACGGTCCCTAGCATTTCAGCATATCCAATATTTTTCCTTCATAGCACATTATTTTCGAAAAAGAAGGATAACCCCGGCCTCTGTACCGATTGTTGCATACATCTTTTTCTTAGTAAAAGCCAAACAAGGCCGATAAAAGTAACCATACTTAAATGAAAAAGAAAACCAAACCTGAAACCTCACCTGCGAGAGATGCCAAGTAGGTAGCTGCAGGTGTGTTTTTCTTTGCTTAGTTGCATCTTTGTTTTAGCTTTGCTATTATAGGTCTCAAGTGGGCACACCAACTGCTTGAACAAATGCCTGATGAGAAAGATTGCACAAAATAAACCTTTGATATTGCAAGGCGCACACCAATTGTATGTAGAAATGCCGGATAAAAATAATTGCACTGAATAAACTAGATGTGCATGCTCAATCGACTGCCCACATTAGAATTTGAGTGCAATGTAAACTATACATAGCAGAGTTTCTAACTTACATCATGTCATAAGACTTTACTTACATTCACATTACTCTGTTAATTGGAATTTTTTTTTGATAAAGGATGCTTTATTACTTTTTGGAAAGCAATTACATCCAGCCTCTGCATAACCAGGATGCACACAACCGTTTTTGAGTCTCAAGTCTAAAAAAGATGCCAAACTAAAAAATATCTAGGCGAAATACATATCGGAACGATGAATCATATAACGCCTAAGGTGTGGGTGGGGCTTCAATCCGTAGACTATGCTGCCACCCATGTAGGGAAAAAGTATCCCTCGCCGTAGCCTCCAACCGTATACAGACCTCCGTAAATAGGTCTCGGTTCTCCATGCGCTGAAGAGGTAAGCATGAACGAAGAATCCCTGTACATCTGTAGATGACCTGCAATAAGGAGAAATTTTTGTCATTAAAAATCTTGTCATTTCTACTCAGCCAAAGCGCCCAGATAACTGCTAGCGCCCCCACCCTAAGAAGCAACTTGAACCTTGAATCTATTTCATGAAGCCAATTACCAAAGACATTGGCCACACTAGTGGGAGGATACAAGGTAGACGCTACTTGGATGACAGACCAAATAGATCTCGCAAACTGGCACCGGAAGAAGAGGTGTTTAATAATTTCATCATGATGATAAAAAACACATCGAGTACTTCCGTGCCCAGTACACTTATGGAATTATTCCAACACATATGGAGGAACCCAGTACCCATTCTATGGAGGAGCACCAGTGCAGGAACGGGCATGGTGATTGGAGACAAACCCTTCTACTATCCATATTTCCAGTTTGGGCAGTCAGAAAGCACTGTGGCCAACTATATAAGTGGACATGCAATACCCACGGACGCTCCTATTCTCAACTACGACCTCTACAGCTGCTGCTATAACAGGCTTTGCATATCAGTATGGAAACCATTGTCACTTGCAGCGAGTCCTCAAGACCAAGTAGGTAAAACGAAAGATAAGTACATTGTTGCTTGATATTTTCTAGAAATCTGGCCTTCATTGTTCAAGCCCGACCATGTTTAGATAAAACAAAAGCAATAACTACATTGTTTTATAGTTTACATTTATTTATCTTGGTAAAGAAAAGGCAGCCATATTAATAGATAACGTTTCAGTATCGTATAGCTCTTTCTGCTTTAGTGTATTGTTAACAAAATTTCTTTTGTCAGTATGTCAGTTTGCTCAAAATATAAGCACTTTAATTTTGACTTCGAGACTGATTGGCGTATGACGTATCAGGTTTTTGTTATTCAGTCAAATGTGCAATGTTGGAATATGCTTACTCTCTTTTAGTCTTTAACTGACATTCTTATTTTATACTGTGGGTATTTAGATTGACAAGTGATTCATTGATATTCTACACACTCATATGAAACGTGTTTGGTGTGTTTAAAAACTGGTAAGGTTGTGCAATCGGTGATCAGTTGTTCACTGACCAACCTAGAGCATGTGCTATTGCATAAGACACACCAATCGCAATTCACATTATTTGTTCCCCGTGCAGCTGCCTCTTCTTAATTTACCTATAACAATATTTACCTCATTGTGTTGTGGTATAGTATTCCTGCAAGTTTCTTTTTCCCACATACACAAGATTTTGATATGCCAGCAAAGGTATTTAATGTTTCTAATGTAATACACTAAAAAAAATTCTCCCTAGATTTGCTAAAAGAAATCAATATCTTCAGCTGCTGAAATATAGTAGAAGAAATGTCATGATATGTCAATTATTTCCTCAAAGTAAACTTATTTCTTTAGTAATCCCAGTGAAACAATTTGTACCTTATCTGTAATTTGACAATTGCTGAGAATGACCGTTCTCTGATTAAAAAGAAGTGTAAGTTATGAATTATACAGTAGGATGTTTGAGGTCGGGTGGTAGTTCAGTTTGGATGCCATGCTGGAGGCCATGTAGAGATTATATGGCTAATGATGAATTGTTAATGTCTAACGCTTATCTCGATGTATTTTCTCTCTTGGATTTGGGCTACTATCTATTTTTCTGAGAGCTACTGGGTGTTTTGATCTGAAATGATATTTGTTTTTGATATTTGCATTCAAATACTAGAGCTCTGAAATTTACAGAAGTCTGAGAAAATGATAACAAAGCATGAGCTCAAATTAAAACTTCACGCTTGTACAAATGAACATATACTATTTCTGGTCATATAAAATAGTTATCGTCTTCATACTGTCTTTCTGGTTGTAACTCGAGACATGCGACCTTCGGCTTCATGTCCACTGTGCTCACTTGATATAATATGATGTACTTAGTTGTCTCATGTACGATATATTTGGTTGGGTGCTATTTATATTGGTTTGCACCTTATGTTCATGATATATTTTTGTTGAAAATGAAAACCATATTATTTGCAGATTGCAACCCTTGGCTAAAATTTATTTACTGCCCATTGTTGTTCTTGACAGCAAAGAGAAATTTGGATCTTACTTTAGCCGTAAATCAAAACTAACTTCTCTGACAATTTATTTTGCTTGCTAGGAGTTTTACTAATCAGCATGCGTCCTTCACTTTTTTTTGTGGGTGGGAGTATCATGAGGTGTTTTGATGTCAAGAAAAATATTACTATGTGTTAGAAGAGCACAAGAAGGACAAGAAATAGGAATCCACAAATATGTCATCTTCCTTATGTAGAAAATTTTGGTGTATATCCACCAGAAAAAGAGTGGCTGCCTTCTCATTTTAACAAATTATAATTTGTACTTGCGATTGTAAGTATACATTGTTGTGCATTAGCCAATGAATTGTATTTTTGCACCCATATATGGTATATGTTAGTTCTATCATATGATCTGCAAATATGGATTTACTTTGTTTTTAAGTTGCATTCCAGTGTTAAGTTACTCAATGGGCATCATATCAGGGTTATAAAATATGTATTGTTTCTCCTTATTTCACATTCATTGTGATAGAAGGAGCATCAACAATATTTTTTAGCTCCCTATTTTATGACCTGTCATCAAAGTAATGGGAAATAGTTTAGGGATTCCCATGTCATGTGTCCTTTAGCATGATGTTATGCGCTGAAGTTGGATATGAAGATGGACCCAGCGCACTCTGCTTTGTTGTGCTGTCTTCTGATACCCATGTCATATGCCCTTTGTATTAGTGAGGCTGCGCCATGCCTCAGCCATAGTGTATAGTAGCCAATGTGAGTAGGTGCAGTTGCGGTCATCTAGCCTCTAATGTAAATAACTTTTGCAAATTATCAAACAACAATGCATTTTTAATGTTCAACGAGAAATGATTCTGAACAGATTGATTGATTTACCAGAAAAAACTTTACTGTGTTTTTGGGATTTTTCAGACAATGATTGGGGGTGGCCGTGGACATAAATGTTCCACTTCACATTGCAATTCAGCTTTAACCATTAAAAGAATATGCACTAAAGCCTGCAATGCTCTAAACATTCAGTTTTTCTTTATGGAACAGATTTGAGGCTCTCCATGTTCCCTATCTAATATATAATATTATCCGAGACCTTAGGTTCAAGAAAACAACTGGCACATTCACTCAAGGTGTACATAGTTTATGGGAGAAAGAAAGAGGAAGCTTAAATGTTGCTCAAAGAGAACCCTGGTATTTCTTCCAAAAAAAATCGATGTTTTTTCTAGAGAAAACTGCACTTACTGTTCCAGCGCAAACAACCTTATTTGATCAATCCAAATAAAGAAATATTATTCTTTAATTCACTGAAAATTGTATAATTTTCTGTGACATACATACTCTTTGTGAAGTCAAATAACCATGATACTGTTGCCGTTGAATTGCATTTACCATTCCTCTACTTGTGTCATGTGGTCTTGCAGCAAAGCATCTTTCATCTTTAGTATATATATATTTTTTGCTTTGTTACTTCAGGTCAAAGGCAGTGCTGAAGTCATCGATGTTAGGTGTATAGTACAGCTAATGGTGGTATATTCAAATATTCATTATATCCAGAGAAGAAAGAATTATTACTTGATATCACTTAGATTATCATTTGTGATGTTGGTTCTATTATTTTTCGTCCCACTATCTTTTTTAGATTTGTTAAAGATTATAATGAATATTCTGTACCAGTCAATTATATCTTAATTACAAGCTCCCTGGCTTTGAGTGCATATGGTTCATCGGCAGGTAGCTTTCATCAGTCCTACACGTAGTTGAATTAGCGCTTTCATGCTGCTGGAATCGGCCTCCGGTTTTCGTTGGCCCTACTTGCAAGTCACCTTGCGTTTGGCTGCCGTTTGGATCGGGAGGTGGTGTTGTGTGTTTGGTTGTGTGCTGGCTCTATCTGTCGGGCTTCTGCACTTTTGTCTTACACTAGCGTGGCTGGATGTGTTCTCCCGGGCTCTTGTTTCCCGTTCTGGTCTGTTCTCTTTCTCACCTTATTTGCATTCTTTTTCCACTATGCTACCATTGTATGATTTGAGCTGGAGATCTTTTGGACTAGGTTTCCACATTATGATAATTGTTAAATGAGGGTGCAAAGTTTATTAGGAATTACACATGATGGATTAATCATCTTGCATAGTTCTGTATTTAAATAGAGTGTAGATCCTGAAAGTATACCTTGAGCATTGAGGACACAAAATATTATCCTTGAGTTTGAACAGGTCAGAAACCTCTAGATGCTTATTTCACAGGAATACCAAAGTGTAGCAAGTGCTTTTTAATTGTTCATATAGACTACAACATACATGTCCTAAAAACGAGTTTAACTGAATATGTTTTTAAATTTTTCTGAATAGTAAGATTTTGTAATTAGGTACATATGAATATTTCTCGGATGTCTAATTCCATATCATAATCCAATTTGTTGTACATATGTTTTCATGCCTAATATACTAAATCATTTCTGTGGTGTTCTGAGTCGACAAGCTACTTTAGATGACTCCTTTCTAATACAGTTGCATACGTTCTACACACTATGATCTTGAAATGTTCTAGGTAATTTTCCCATCAAAGTATATGCTTTCCCTGTTGTAGTTCGGTAGGGTTGTCTCTTACATAACAGCTTCCTTATATGGGACTAGGAAGAATTCAAAAAGTTATGTTCCATGTTTTGAAATGCCTATTAGGATGCGCTTTAATTTGACATAAAGGAGAAAGGTTTGTACTCCTTTATATCTTCCATTTCTCCCATCTAGGTTTTATTGCCAAAACCAATTATGTTTACTACATATTTCACCGAGTTAGTCCATCTTATGTTAATATACAACTTTGTATGTTGTTATGAGGGTGCTTTGTATGTTGTGCTATGAAGGTGACATATCCTTATTGAAAAAATGAAGGTGACATATAATTAGTTAGTATTTTGTTTCAGATCATCCTCATTCTTATGTTCCTGTAGTAGAAATAGTTGTTTCGTGAAATCCCGGTCAAATAACAAAGTTTGGTGTCTATGGAGGGCAAGCTGAACCGGAGGAGGAAGCAGCACAAGTGAAGGAGCACTCTGAAAGCAGCTCTGAAGCTTACTAACTCATGGTTGACGTGTGCTAGGCTACATTTGTTATAATTCTCTTGCTCATGCTCAGGTCTGCCTTCGTGCTATCTAATGTGGTTTCTAAATTGTAAAGGGATAGCTGCACACTCACTTCAAATTTCTCTCTATTTTCAGTTCACCTTTAGTTCTCTAATTTCTGGGTATGCATATGTTTACTACCTTTGTGATACAAGTGCTTGCACGGTCTGATACACTGGTTCTCATGGAAACTTGCATGTATCATGACCGGTGAGCCACTTCAAGAACACCATCTTGGTGTTCCACGATCATGGAGCGGAGCTCCTGAAAACTTGGTCCGTGTTGTTATGATGTTATGACGATGTGCCCGATTCACTCCTAACCAGTTCACGCTGTGCTTGCATTGCAGCAAACGAAGCAAGCGACCAGCGGGATCAGCGGCAAATTCACGAAGGGTATATATGCCGCCAAGATAAGTGTCCAGCCACAAGATAATTTTAAATGTTATAAGCAGAAGATGGCGCAGCAGAGCGCGCTGGGTCCATCTAGTCCCTCTGAAAGGTGAGTTCAGTTGATTTCAATCGCATACTTGATGACTAGTGCAGTTTTATTGATCACAGATTATGTAAAGATAAAATGTGCAAATCTAAATTGGAGTTTCCATACCTATTATCTTCCCAAAAGCGAACACTATACACATTACCTACTAGTAGTCATTTATAACCCATCTGTTCAGCTTTACAAAACCACATGATTCCTTTCCAAAAGAGGGAGATGTAAGTATCTATAGAAGCAAAAATATATGACCTGGTTGTGTTATTTTAAAGACAACAATTATTTGTTTTGAGATTTTATGATCATCGAGAGATATTATATCTCTCGATCCATGGGGATTAAAAACAAATATTAACGTCTCTCTTTGTTAGGAATTCCCAATCCAACAAATTCTTTTTCATTCTAACCATGTCCCCAAGTAGCAAGGTGATACTTTTTATGCCCTTCATAGTTATCCGATGAGTAGTGAGCCTTTTGGGGAACTGATGGATTTAATTGTTCACTTATGGAATTTACTGACATAAAGCATGTAGGAGTACATAGAGATGGAATATAGACACGTTCTCATGAGAACTATTCTACTTTTCTTCATGTAAGGTAGTAGACTGCCGCTCCATCCTCCGATGCGATTTTTATCAATAAAAGATGCATGTATTTTTTTCTTAATATGCTATAGTGTAAGGACAACCTAGTTATTTTGTACTCCCTCCGTCCTAAAATATAAGACGTCTAATGATTGATCAAAAGTTAATGTTTTTAATTTTTGGCCAAGTTTATTATACACAAAAAAATATGAACATCTACAATACTAAATCAGTTCTTAATGAGTCAATTCCACATCGTAGATGTAAATAACATTTTCTAAATATTTGGTTAAAGTCAGTAAAGTTTGACTTTTAACCAATCCTTATATACCTTATATTTTGGACGGAGGGAGTAGTAAAGAGCAAAACTTGCACCCAAATATCTGACCAAAGTATTAGATCCCTCTTCCGGGTGTATGGCGTCGCGGCTGGCGAGCGGCGGTGGGTGCCTCCGGCGGCGTGCTTGGCCGGCGGCAGAGGTATGGGTTGGGGCGGGCTGGATGGGTTCAAACCCTAGGTCCTATCCTCCTTGCCTTCTCCGTGGTATCGGTGGCCGGCGGTGGAGGGCTGGCTATGGGGCTGCGGCGTTGCCCCGGCGGGTGCGGCGTCTCCTGACTTCATGTCTCAGGTCGGCAATCTTGGCCACCCTAGGATGGTCGTCGGCGTGGGGGCCCGACCTGAATAAAGGCGGCAGTCCTAGGGTCTCTCTTGGGCGAAGATGAAGACCTGTCGGAGGCCTGCCCTTCATGATCTGGCCAGAGTATTGAGTTTCGGAAGGCACCGCCGGCGAGTGTAACAGTGCTTTTATTGCATGGAGTTTGCTGCATCGGTGGTATTCGGTCGTACACGCCCATGCTTTTATTCCGACCGTTTGGTTTTGGAGGATGTTGCGCGAAGCTCTTTTCTGTATTGACACCAAGTGACAGCTGATCCATGGTGAAGTCAGAAGAAGAGAATATCATGAAGGCCGGATTTGGAGGACTAGCTTATGGAGGTTCAAGTCTTTGCGCTGTTGAGGGGCTTGCTTGGTGTTCCGGGCTTTGGAACAGTGGTATGAAAGTGGAGGCGGCAGCACTCGTGAAGTTTGGAGTCTTACCTTTCAGGGGTGAAAACCTAAGGTCTGGTGATACGTCCAATTTGCATCACTATTTTATATCATAATTTGCTGTTATTCATTGATATATTTCATATTGGGACACAATACTTATGTTATTTCATCTATTTTGCATGTTTCATCATTATTGGAGGATCAAGCACCGGAGCCAGGATTCTGCTGGAAAAAGCACCGTCAGAACGCAATATTTCGGAAGATCAACTGTGGAAGGAAATTATACCAAAAATCCTATTTTTCAAGATGACGAAGGAAGCCAGAAGGAGGAGCCAGGAGGACCCAGGGTGGGCCCACACCCTAGGGCGGCGCGGCCCATGGCCTGGCCGCGCCGCCAT
Source organism: Lolium perenne (assembly GCF_019359855.2). Classification (NCBI taxonomy): domain Eukaryota; kingdom Viridiplantae; phylum Streptophyta; class Magnoliopsida; order Poales; family Poaceae; genus Lolium; species Lolium perenne. The sequence continues at coordinate 11,999,217 of NC_067247.2, read as the reverse complement.
GTGGTGTGGGGGGCCCACAGCCCCTTTCGCCTCCTTTTCTTTGCGAAATCCTTCGTCCCGAAAACCTAAGCCACATAGGGTACCTCGCGAAGAGTTACAGCCGCCTCTGTGGGGCGGAGAACACCAGAGAGAAAAGAGCTCTCCGGCGGGCAGGAATCCGCCGGGGAAATTCCCTCCGGGAGGGGGAAATCGACGCCATCGTCACCGTCATCGAGCTGGACATCATCTCCATCACCATCATCATCATCTCCACCATCATCACCGCCGTCTCCACCGCTGGACACCGTCACCGCCGTAGCAATTTGGGTTTGATCTTGATTGTTTGATAGGGGAAACTCTCCCGGTATCGATCTCTACTTGTTGTTGATGCTATTGAGTGAAACCATTGAACCAAGTTTATGTTCAGATTGTTATTCATCATCATATCACCTCTGATCATGTTCCATATGATGTCTCGTGAGTAGTTCGTTTAGTTCTTGAGGACATGGGTGAAGTCTAAATGTTAGTAGTGAACTATGGTTGAGTAATATTCAATGGTATGATATTTAAGTTGTGGTGTTATTCTTCTAGTGGTGTCATGTGAACGTCGACTACATGACACTTCACCATTTATGGGCCTAGGGGAATGCATCTTGTATTCGTTTGCCAATTGCGGGGTTGCCGGAGTGATAGAAACCTAAACCCCCGTTGGTATATCGATGCAGGAGGGATCGCAGGATCTCAGAGTTTAAGGCTGTGGTTAGATTTATTCTTAATTACTTTCTTGTAGTTGCGGATGCTTGCAAGGGGTATAATCACAAGTATGTATTAGTCCTAGGAAGGGCGGTACATTAGCATAGGTTCACCCACACAACACTTATCATAACAATGAAGATTATTTAGCCGTATGTAGCGAAAGCACTAGACTAAAATCCCGTGTGTCCTCGAGAACGTTTGGTCATTATAAGTAAACAAACCGGCTTGTCCTTTGTGCTAAAAAGGATTGGGTCACTCGCTGCAATTGTTACTCTCGCACTTTACTTACTCGTACTTTATTCAACTGTTACATCAAAACCCCCTGAATACTTGTCTGTGAGCATTTACAGTGAATCCTTCATCGAAACCGCTTGTCAACACCTTCTGCTCCTCGTTGGGATCGACATTCTTACTTATCGAAAATACTACGATACACCCCCTATACTTGTGGGTCATCAAGACTATTTTCTGGCGCCGTTGCCGGGGAGTGAAGCGCTATTGGTAAGTGGAATTGGTAAGAAAAACCTTTACTGTTTGTGCTGATTTTATTTCTGCCTGCTGCTATAAGTCATTATGGAGAGATCTTCTCTTCAATTTTTATTTGGGAAATCTACTACTACTGCAATGGTAGTGGATGAGGCGCCAGGTGAGGAAGTGATACCATATAAAAAACCTATGAAAATTATTGAACGTGTTATGGATAACCACTATGAAGGGGATGGAACTGTCCATCCTGGTGATCATTTATTGTTTTTGCATGAATTATGCGGGTTATTCAAATGTGCAGGTATTGCTATGGATGAAGTGAGGAAGAAACTATTCTCTTTATCGTTGTCTGGTAAGGCGGTGCATTGGTATAAATTACTGGATAATGGGGATTCTCTTGAATGGAATGATATTGTGCCCCGGTTTTATTCTAAGTTCTATCCTCCAAGTGAAATTCACAAGGATCGGAATCGCATATATAATTTTTGGCCTCATGATGGAGAGAGTATTTCCCAAGCTTGGGGGAGATTGAAGTCTTTAATGCTCAAATGCCCCATTCATGAGCTTCCTGGTAATGTTATTATTGATAATTTCTATGCAAGACTTTCTTTTCAAGACAAGACCTTGCTGGATACTTCTTGTTCTGGATCATTTACACGCAACAAAGAAGAGTTTAAAAGGGACCTTCTTGATCGAATCCAAGAAAATACTGAAGGTTGGGAGAACGACAAGGATAGAGAATCAGGTCTAATTTATGATTATAAATGCATTGAAGCTTTTATGGATACTGATAAATTTCGTAATATGAGTGCTATATATGGTCTTGATTCTCAAGTTGCTGTAAATATTTATAAAGCTTTTGCCTCTCATTATGAATTGCCAAAGAAGAATTTTGATAAGTATCATGAACCGTATAAAGATAAAATTGATTCATCTATTAATAAATGCGTTGTAGTTGAAACTGCTGATCATGTTATTCCTGAAGCTTATATTGAAAAAACTCCTTTCCCTGCTAAAATGAAGGAGTACTCTGTTATAAATAGTGCGGTTCATAAAAGTGAAAAGAAACCTGTAGAACCTGAAGAACAAATAAAAGTTGAACCTGCTGTTGCAATAGTTAAAGATCTTGTGACTGAAAATGTGGAGGATAGTCATATTATTTTCTGTGAAGATGCTTGTAATATTGTTTCACATCCTAATAAACCCAAACAAGCTAGTGTTCCTATGCTATCTGTTAGAATTGGTGATCATTGCTATTATGGATTATGTGATATTGGTGCAAGTGTTAGTGCTATTCCTTATGAGCTTTACACAGAGATTATGTACGAAATTGATTCTTGTGAACTTGAAGATATTGATGTGGTTATTCAGCTGGCTAATAGAGAAACTATTTCTCCAATTGGTATTGTTCGAGATATGGAAGTTTTATGCGGTAAGATTAAATATCCTGCTGACTTTTTGGTACTTGGTTCTGCTGCTAGTGATTATTGCCCTATTATTTTTGGTAGACCTTTTCTAAATACTTGTGGAGCTATTATAGATTGCAAGAAAGAGAAAATTTTGACTAAATTTGTTGGTGAATCTTATGAGTTTAACTTCTCTAAATTTACTAAAACTCCTTATAAAGCTGATTTGCCTAGTGATGATTTTAAAATGGAACAGTGTGCATCTATTTTCTTGTTCCTAACAATCCTTTGCAGCAACATTTGGAGGATAGCGAGAGTGAAGTTTTTAGGAAAGAAAGAGATGAGCTTGAGGAAATTTTTCTCCGCCAACCTATTCTGAAGCATGATTTACCGGTGGAAGATTTGGGTACAACACCGCCACCAAAGGAAGATCCTGTTTTTGATTTAAAGCCTTTGCCTGATAATCTTAAATATGCTCATATTGATGATAAGAAAATATATCCTGTTATTATTAGTTCTAAGCTTTCAGAGATTGAAGAAGAAAGGTTATTGGAAATATTGAAGAAGCACCGAGGAGCTATTGGCTACACTCTTGATGATTTGAAAGGGATTTCTCCTTCTATTTGCTAACATGCTATTAATATGGAAGATGATGCAAAGCCTGTTGTTGAACATCAGTGTCGTCTAATTCCGAAGATGAAGGAAGTGGTAAGGAATGAGGTATTAAGACTTCTTGAAGCTGGTATTATATATCCTATTGCTGATAGTAGATGGGTTAGTCCTGTGCATTGCGTTCCCAAGAAAGGAGGAATGACTGTTGTGCCTAATGATAATGATGAGCTCATCCCTCAAAGAGTAGTTGTAGGGTATAGAATGTGCATTGATTTTCGAAAAGTTAATAAAGTTACTAAGAAAGATCATTACCCTTTACCATTTATTGATCAAATGCTAGAAAGATTGTCTAAAAATACTCATTTTTGTTTTCTTGATGGTTATTCTGGGTTTTCACAAATTGCTGTTAAAGCTAAAGATCAAGAGAAAACCACCTTTACTTGTCCCTATGGAACTTATGCTTATAGACGTATGCCTTTTGGTTTATGTAATGCTCCTGCTACTTTTCAAAGATGCATGTCTGCTATTTTTCATGGTTTTTGTGAAAGTATTGTAGAGGTATTCATGGATGATTTTTCCGTCTATGGGAATTCTTTTGATAGTTGCTTGCGAAACCTTGATAAAGTTTTGCAGAGATGTGAAGAAACTAACCTTGTTCTTAATTGGGAGAAATGCCACTTTATGGTTAATGAAGGAATTGTATTGGGACATAAAATTTCTGAGAGAGGTATTGAAGTTGATAGAGCTAAAGTTGAAGCAATTGAGAAGATGCCCTATCCGAGGGATGTTAAAGGTATTCGTAGTGTTCTTGGTCATGCTGGGTTTTATAGGAGATTTATTAAAGATTTCTCCAAGATTTCAAAGCCTCTTACTAATCTTCTTCAAAAAGACGTACCTTTTGTTTTTGATGATGATTGTAAGGAAGCTTTGAAACTCTTAAGAAAGCCTTAACAACTGCTCCTATAGTTGAACCTCCTGATTGGAACTTACCCTTTGAAATTATGTGTGATGCTAGTGATTTTGCTTGTAGGCGCTGTTCTTGGACAAATGAGTAGATAAAAAACTGAATGTTATTCATTATGCTAGTAAAACTCTTGATGCCGCTCAACGAAATTATGCTACGACTGAAAAAGAATTATTAGCTGTAGTTTTTGCTTGTGATAAATTTAGATCTTATATTGTTGATTCAAAAGTTACTATTCATACTGATCATGCTGCAATTAGATATCTTATGACAAAGAAAGATGCTAAGCCGAGACTTATTAGATGGGTACTTCGTTGCAAGAATTTGATTTACATATTGTAGATAGGAAAGGTGCTTGATAATCCTGTTCTTGATAATTTGTCTAGATTGGAAAATATTGCTTATGATCCTGTTCCTGTTAATGATAGTTTTCCAAATGAACAATTGGCTGTAATAAAGGTGAGCTCGCGAGACAGTCCTTGGTATGCTGATTATGCTAACTTTATTGTTTCCAAGTACTTGCCTCCAACCTTTTCAGCTTAGCAAAGGAGGAAATTCTTTTATGACTTGAGGCATTATTTCTGGGATGACCCACACTTATATAAAGAAGGAGTGGATGGTATTATGCGAAGATGTGTTACCGAATATGAACAACAAGAGATATTGAGTAAATGCCATGGTAGTGCTTATGGAGGACATCACTGGGAGAAAGAACCGCGCAAAAGGTTCTACAATCAGGTTTTTATTGGCCAACTCTCTTCAAGGATGCGAGAAAGTTTATTTTATCTTGTGATGAATGCCAAAGGGTTGGTAATATCTCCAGACGTAATGAATTGCCTATGAATTATACTCTTGTTATTGAACCGTTTGATTGTTGGGGATTTGACTTCATGGGACCTTTTCCCTCTTCAGAAGGTAACACTCATATACTTGTTGCTGTTGATTATGTTACTAAATGGGTGGAAGCCATACCTACAAAAAGTGCTGATGGTGAGACCTCTTTAAGAATGCTTTTAGATATTATTTTTCCTAGATTTGGAGTACCTAGATATATTATGACTGATGGAGGTTCTCATTTTATTCATGGAGGTTTTAGAAAAACTCTTGCTAAGTATGGTATTAATCATAGAATTGCTTCCGCTTATCATCCTCAAACTAGTGGTCAAGTAGAATTATCAAATAGAGAGATTAAATCTATTTTGGGAAAGACTGTTAATAAAACTAGAAAGAATTGGACTAGTAAATTGAAGGATGCACTATGGGCTTATAGAACTGCTTATAAAAATCCCATGGGAATGTCACCTTATAAAATGGTTTATGGGAAAGCTTGTCATTTACCTTTAGAACTAGAGCACAAAGCTTATTGGGCTGTTAGAGAACTAAATAAAGATCCTAAACTTGCCGGTGATAAGAGGTTGTTGCAATTAAGTTCTCTAGATGAATGGAAAAGTGAAGCTTATGAAAATGCTAAACTCTTTAAAGAGAAAGTTAAAAAATGGCATGATAGAAGGATTATCAAAAGAGAATTTAATATTGGGGATAAAGTCCTATTGTATCGGTCTCGTCTCAGATTCTTTGCAGGGAAATTACTCTCGAAATGGGAAGGACCGTATGTTGTCGAGGAGGTGTATCGTTCAGGAGCAATCAAAATTAGCTCTCTCCAAGGCAATGCTACGCAAGTGGTGAATGGACAAAGACTCAAGCATTATATCTCGGGTGATTCTTATAATGTTGATGTTGATATTATTCAAGTGGAAACACCGGAGGCTTTCATAAAAGGGCAAATTGACAGTCCGCCAGAACTCGACTTTGAATAGGTAACAAGATCGGTAATGAAAAGTACGCAATTTACTTTCCGAACAATATTTTCGCTGTTTTTGGAAAATATGAAAAATTACAGTTCGAAACGGAGTGGAAAGGACGCACGAGGGGGCGCCACCATAGGCCGGCGCGGCCTGACCTGGGCCCGCGCCGCCCTATGGTTTGGCCGCCTCGTCGCCCCTTTCCGACTCTAGTTCGATCTGGTACTTTCCGTTTGTCGTGAAAATTTTTGCTATATAATCCCCCGGACCCCTGGAGGTCCGTATATCGTGTTCTCGACGTGTTTTGTTTTGAGCTGTTTCTGCCAGGATCTGTTTTCGGTCTAGAAGCACCATGGTCTCCAAGAACAAGGGCAAGGAGTTTCCGGATGAAGATGATCGGGATCTTGGGTGGAAAGAGGAAGACAAGGACGTCCAGGAAGAGGATGAAGAAGAGGTGGAGGAAGATTCGCGCGCACACCCGCGAGCTACCATCGCAAGCATCAAGGTGGTGGACAACCCTTTTAGTGCAAACAAGGGCGCAAGAATTCGCACTGGAGGAGCGGTTCCACGTCATTACCTAGCTCCGAAGTCATCCTTATCAGGCACTCATCACCCCTTCCACAATCTAATTTTCAATAATCAAATTGAAGGGACTCCCAAGGCAGCATTGCCTAGCCAGTGGGATCTAGATCGCTCTAACACTGCAGGAGAGAAGGAGCACGAGGTGAAGAGTGGGGAAATAACTCCAAGAGCTGGGACTCGCCGTCGGACAGACTCCTTAACCGCGTCGAGCACAATTCAGAGATGATTCGCAATCTCATATACAGGATTGATGAGCTTCAGGAGCTTATTGAGAAGCTTGTCAGGAATTCATCACCACCATCGCCGAAGGAGTAATTCATCATCGGTATTGGCATCCCCTTGGTTTGTTCCAAGCTTGGGGGAGTGCCGCGGTATCACATTATCACTACCTTTTACTTTTTATTGTCAAGTAGTGTCATATCATGAGTAGGGAAGTTATCATATAAGATGGGTTGCAGTTTGGAAGTATTTCTCCTTTAGTTGGTTATCTATGTATCCCTTGGTGTGAGTTATCGTTATGGAGTATTAATGAGAAGTCTTATCATTTACATATTGCACATCTTATTTTAGTTTGCAATCTCTATCATATGATTTACCTTGTTGTTAGTATTGGTATCACTTTGGGAGCATTGAATAAATCTATTTGGTTTTGGCAAACTTAGCATTGGTCAATAGCAACAACACTTTGAGGTTTAAGTAGAAAAGAGAAATACATGTAGATGTTTCATTGCTTTCTTTCTTGTTAGCTCATAGCTTATTATTCTGAAGTTAAAATTGTTTGTGCTTACAAGGAAGATGCATGATTGTTTCTATCACATGTATATTTGTTTGTTTCCCTCGACTCTTATGCTTGCTAATTAACCTTGCTAGCCAAAGACCTGTACTGAGAGGGATTACTTCTCGTGCATCCAAACCTTAACCCAAACCGATGCCATTTGTGTCCACCATACCTACCTACTACATGGTATTTTCCGCCATTCCAAGTAAATACTTCATGTGCTACCTTTAAACAATTCAAAACTTAGTATCTCTTATTTGTGTCAATGTTTCATAGCTCATGAGGAAGTATGTGGTGTTTTATCTTTCAATCTTGTTGGGCAACTTTCACCAATGGACTAGTGGCTTCATCCGCTTATCCAATAATTTTGCAAAAAGAGCTGGCAATGGGATTCCCAGTCCCAAATTAATTAAACTAAATAGACACTCCTCCATGGTATGTGATTGATGGACGGCACCCGAAGGATTCGGTTAGCCATGGCTTGTGTAAGCAAAGGTTGGGGGGAGTGTCATCATCATAATAAAACTAAAATAAAAAGGGCACTCCTTCATGGTATGAGATTGTTGGCAGGCACCCGAGGATTCGGTTAGCCATGGTTTGTGAAAGAAAAGGTTGGAAGGAGTGCCACACAAAATAAAAATAATATGGGAGCCGCTCTTTGAAGGTTGTTTGGCAAGGGGGCTAGAGTACCCGCTACCAGTCGTTGACAACAACAAACACCTCTCAAAATGTTACTTTTACTCTCTTTATATGATTGCAAAACTGAAAAAGCTCTAGCACATGATTTAATCCCTGCTTCCCTCTGCGAAGGGCCTGTCTTTTACTTTATGTTGAGTCAGTAAACCTATTTCCCTCCATCTCGAGCAAGCATTTGAGTAGTTGTGATCAAACCATTATATTGTGATTTGCTTCATCATGTCTTTTATTCTTCCTTGTTTAGTACAAGTTTTATCTGAATGAATATAGCTTTGCAAGTTATCAATGATCATGAAAAGACCATTATGATTGAGTATGTAAGTTGTGCCTTATAAACTTCAACATGAGAGCGCTGCTCAATGAGATAAATATAATCTGTTAATTGTTCTCTGACCAAGAACGAAGTTTGCCATCACCAATTATGATTTCTTATGCACCTTTATTTGTGATTACCTTATACTTGTTTCAAGTTGAGTTATAAGAGGTTGTTTACTATAATGTCTTGTGTGAATGAATATGATGCTTCTTGTCCGTATTTTATTTATCGACTCTTCGCTCCATAAACATGTGGTCCTGTCTATCGAGCTCAGTTTCGCTTGGGGACAAGCGAAGTCTAAGCTTGGGGGGAGTTGATACGTCCAATTTGCATCACTATTTTATATCATAATTTGCTGTTATTCATTGATATATTTCATATTGGGACACAATACTTATGTTATTTCATCTATTTTGCATGTTTCATCATTATTGGAGGATCAAGCACCGGAGCCAGGATTCTCATTGGAAAAAGCACCGTCGAACGCAATATTTCGGAAGATCAACTGTGGAAGGAAATTATACCAAAAATCCTATTTTTCAAGATGACGAAGGAAGCCGAAGGAGGAGCCGGAGGACCCGGGGTGGGCCCACACCCTAGGGCGGCGCGGCCCATGGCACAGCCGGCCGCGCCGCCATGTGGTGTGGGGCCCACAGCCCCTTTCGCCTCCTTTTCTTTGCGAAATCCTTCGTCCCGAAAACCTAAGCCACGAGAGGGTACCTCGCGAAGAGTTCTGACCGCCTCTCGTGGGGCGGAGAACACCAGAGAGAAAAGAGCTCTCCGGCGGGCAGGAATCCGCCGGGGAAATTCCCTTCGGGAGGGGGAAATCGACGCCATCGTCACCGTCATCGAGCTGGACATCATCTCCATCACCATCATCATCATCTCCACCATCATCACCGCCGTCTCCACCGCTGGACACCGTCACCGCCGTAGCAATTTGGGTTTGATCTTGATTGTTTGATAGGGGAAACTCTCCGTGTCGATCTCTACTTGTTGTTGATGCTATTGAGTGAAACCATTGAACCAAGTTTATGTTCAGATTGTTATTCATCATCATATCACCTCTGATCATGTTCCATATGATGTCTCGTGAGTAGTTCGTTTAGTTCTTGAGGACATGGGTGAAGTCTAAATGTTAGTAGTGAACTATGGTTGAGTAATATTCAATGGTATGATATTTAAGTTGTGGTGTTATTCTTCTAGTGGTGTCATGTGAACGTCGACTACATGACACTTCACCATTTATGGGCCTAGGGGAATGCATCTTGTATTCGTTTGCCAATTGCGGGGTTGCCGGAGTGACAGAAACCTAAACCCCCGTTGGTATATCGATGCAGGAGGGATCGCAGGATCTCAGAGTTTAAGGCTGTGGTTAGATTTATTCTTAATTACTTTCTTGTAGTTGCGGATGCTTGCAAGGGGTATAATCACAAGTATGTATTAGTCCTAGGAAGGGCGGTACATTAGCATAGGTTCACCCACACAACACTTATCATAACAATGAAGATTATTTAGCCGTATGTAGCGAAAGCACTAGACTAAAATCCCGTGTGTCCTCGAGAACGTTTGGTCATTATAAGTAAACAAACCGGCTTGTCCTTTGTGCTAAAAAGGATTGGGTCACTCGCTGCAATTGTTACTCTCGCACTTTACTTACTCGTACTTTATTCAACTGTTACATCAAAACCCCCTGAATACTTATCTGTGAGCATTTACAGTGAATCCTTCATCGAAACCGCTTGTCAACACCTTCTGCTCCTCGTTGGGATCGACATTCTTACTTATCGAAAATACTACGATACACCCCCTATACTTGTGGGTCATCATCTGGCCTTAACTGGTTGTGCTTGGCAATGTCTATGTTGAAGGCATTGTTTTGAGAGCGGAGACCATCTTCAGGGTGAAAATCTAAGATCTTTGACCAGGCGATGATAGTGTTGGTGCACTGTTCCCTTCTTGGAGGCATTGCTTTTGAAGAGTCTGGATTTCAGGTGTTGTCTTGGTGGTGGATGTATTACTTTTGCAAGGGCTGGGATACTGTAGCGGACTTTTATTTCTTAATTTTGTTTTTCTCTTTTTTGGATGTGTGCATCCGTAATGTTATTAGAACATTGCGTTGTTGCAGAGGTTGGGTGTAATTGGTATCTTCAGATATTAATATATTCCGTTTATCGAAAAAATAGGAAAAAACAATTTTATGAAAGTTGATTCTTATTACCGATATTTGATCAAATAATATAGAAACAATTTAAGTTTAATAGCCACTATATCGATAGTATTATCTGCCTACTCCAGACTTGTGATGCCCCTAGGTCTAAAATCAGACATCTCTAACAGAACCTGTAAAAATATGAACCGAAAAACTCGAGTTCAGTCTTCCGAAAACGTGTTTACGGGTCGTAAAACGGCTGGTTTGGAACAGACCATGTAATCTGAAACTGAAAAACGAAATATTCTGAAAATCATCATCTTCTTCACACTCCCCACGCGGCTGCTACCCGCGCCCCTGGCTGGGCCTCCCCACGCCCAAGAGCCCGCGCCCGCGCCCCAGCACCCGCCGCCACCTAGGTAGCAAGCTTAATTGGAATAGTAGCACCACCCAGCTAGCTAGCTATGGAATCGATTAGATATTTGTGAATCAATCAAAAGATGATTATCACCAAATAGTTAGAGCTAGCAAGTTCCCATGTAAGACTAGCTAGCGTGTGTCGCGCTGCTCACCAGAATCTGCACGTGTACGTATTACCTGTGCTGCTTGCGTGCACCGCACCGCTCGCTGGAATTAGTCTATATTGAGAAGATTCACCGAAAATTGACATAGACATGGATGGAATTGGTCAGACTGACAGAATGTTTGACCGGCGGTGCAAAATTTTATCAAAGCAGCGAGAAATCGACGGCTGGAGGCGGTTGTACGGAGGGCGGCGCTGGACGAGTGGTGAAAAATCCGTTCAGTTTTGGACCTGTAAACTACCATTCGGTCTGTATTAGTAGGATCGAGTCTGAGATTTTTCGGGTCCCTAAAAAAAATCGGACCGAATAGCGAGTTCAGTCTGCATGACTTTCGACCCAAATTTATAAATTGACCGGGTTCTATTAGAGATGCTCTAAGCGGGTTTAGGGTTCTTGGAGAACCCCTCTCGTTTCCCTTAGCCTCGGGTTACCATCATTGACGGTTTATGTCGTTCCGTTGATTGCTGATTTTCTTTTTCTTTTTGTAACAGTTTGATCTTGTGGCATCCTCAATATCTTTACCAGCTCATAATAGCATGTTGATGTAGAAGGCTGGATAAAATTGATGTCTTCTTAGTCTTGGTATATGTTTCTCCTATCGGGAAAGCGTGGTGGGTATGGGTGTCGGCAACTTCTAGTCGTTTATCATGGCCGATCATGACATTGCAGGGAGATCGACAGCAACAAAGACAAAGAAGTTGATCATACATACATGGCGTCCTGAATATTATTGAGGCCACGCTTCTCTGCAATCTAGGTGGTCACTCACTGCCTGGCATTGCTCGGTGCAAAGAGAAGAATCTTGCGGCCACGGTCCGCCGCGTCCCTGTCGATCGTCGGTGCGCCATATAATACATGGCCCCTGCCCGACCCAAAAGCTAGTTAGATGACAGGCATGCAAATCTTTACCTATTTCTCGAGACTATTCAGTCGATTTCATTTTCACATGTCTCTGCATTGTATGCTTGACTTGGACCTGCTGTGTCGATACCTGCATATCTTGCGTGCGTGATCGAGTCTTGGCGAGAAGAAGGAGAGCCGTCCTGGTCTTAATTTTACCCGCCCGGCCGACAGCCATACGCATCATCCCCAGTTGCATGAAAGCGGCAGGCACTGCTTGCCTGCTTGGCATGTTCCTCTGCAGTGACCAAACGAAACTTGACCACAATCAACGGCGACGCGACGCCGACGCCGTCGAAACCCAAGTCGAATTCAGTTACCAGATGCCACTAATTATATTAGCATCCCTGTCGAATTCAGTTCTTCTGAGTTCTGAAACCGCACACCCTGTGTACCCTGAGTGCATTACATGGTTTACCCTGTCAAAGCGAGTTCTTCTGAGTGCATTACATGGTTTACCCTGTCAAAGCGGTTTTAACATAACATACCGCTTTATTGATCAAATAATATCAATACAAAGAGCTAGTTTCACGGATGCATTCTGGAACAAAATTAAAAACCTCACTAGAATGAAAAGTACGACAAGACTGAGCTAAACAATGTGCTGCTCCATTGAGATTTAGCTTCACGTGGTCAAAGCGGGTTCTTATACAAAAAAACTGTGGCTATTCTCGTTCTCGATACCGTGCGCCAACGGCTACCAGAAGAGGCTGAGAGAACCGCCACTTGCTCAGTTCTTGGGTTCAGAGATTGACTGACGCTTGTCTGAATATACCACGGAACTTTCAGTGGAAGTGGGCTCGCCCATGGTGCACATGAGCACAAGTGCTATCGGTTTTAAAAATATTTGAAAATTGTATTTCTATGTTCTAAGTCATCATGAAATTTATTCAATGATACATACACATGTTTAAATACTCGTGCAAAGTTTTGGTAGAAAATCCGCTGTATTTTGAGCTATAGGAAAAAAACCAAATTTGTGGTTGTGTATAGGAGTAGAAATTTCTCAGAAATTCATCTTTTTGTATAACTCAAAATACAACATACTTTTCTCCAAAATTTCTACCGTACATTTGAAATGTTTATATGTATGTGCGCATTTAATTTTAAAATTTTAAAAATCTAAAAAACATGATTTTCAAAACTCAGGAGCACTGGTGCTTATGTGCCAAAGACACTTACCGCTCACCCAACCATTAAAAAGTATATATAGAGAGGGATCTGCTTATGCGGAAAAGGTACTTTCCTGAAAGTTAACTAATCCAAATTTTGGGTGGTGTGACCGGTGGGTGTTATGCCATTGTATTTTGTGGTATACTGTTTCCGGGTAAATTAGTTCTCTCCTATGGACACTAGTGTAGTGCTAATGCTTGCACGAACTGATTCTTACTTCCGGCTTCCATAAAATACCAGTGTTGGTATCCTTGGTTTGATGCCTTTAATGGACTGGCTTTTAACTTTCATGATGTACTTTGAACTTCTTATTATTCAATAAATTAAGGCAGATCTTTCGCCTTTCTTAAAAAAAAAAGGTTGCGCGCGTAACGTAACCTTGGCATTGTTGGGAGAAACTTCGATGGTATTTGCAGGTATATGATTTGGTATCAATATTATTTTCCTTCAGGTGCCATCAGAAAAATCAAGATAGTATCGTGAAAGAAGAACGAGATTGAAGAGCTCGAAGGATTGCTCGTTTCTTTTAGGCTTCTTTTTGTAATCACGTGAGACAACATATCTACCTTGTATTATTCGCTTCTGTAAATATACCATTCCCAGTATCGATTGACCAAAAAAAATGGAGACGTAGGCTCTCATTAGAGTTCCTCAAATCTTTCTAACCAAATGTTGTGTATGTATGTCAACAAACTAAAACTCCTCTCATTCAAACACAATTTCTGGGCCAACTCTAACAACCTAGACATTACCATAAGAAAAAAAGCCTGTAACTTTCTCTTTTTTGGATTTTTAGCTTCCCCAAATTTGTTTGTTGTATTGTTTTGAAGTTTTTTTTTTGCGAATATTTTGTTTTGAAGTTCTTATGTACCCATCTTCCAATTTTTTTGAGACTGATTTGGCTGCAGGCCGGTGGTTTACTTTGTTGTCGTCGGTTAAATACCACCAACAAGATAATGCTATATTTTAACCAATGATGCCACCTCTCTCTAAGCTAATTACAAAATTGCCCCTCTCAATTTTATTTATGGGCCCTGCCCTGACTAACTGAAAATCATTCTGAATCTCAAGATTTAGGTCAAAATTAGCTCCTCTTTTAGCATTTTCGGACAAGAGCTTTTCAATTCCATTGGCATCCGACCTAATCTATGGACGCCGTTGTCAAACAACAACTCATAACATAAACAATGGTACACCAATAATAACCAGTCAAGGTTATGAACCCACACAAACCACAACACCGACAAGAAACACACAATTACCATCAACAACCAACCATCATTCAGAATCGACCCAACCAGGAACCTAGCCACTAGAACTAGACCAAATCATGAACTTCCCTTTCAAGACATGACACAAAATCTTCTAATCCACTTGTCCATCACCCAATAACCATTGGCACCCGACGTAGGCCAATGGGTGCTATCGTAGCTGGAATTCCAAAAACGGCGACAAGAAACCACTGTCACGTGGGCCCTCCCGACCATAACCGCGGCGCCCTTTCGCCGCTCGCTCGCGTTTCTGCGTCCGGCCGTTGCCACCAGGGGTCAAAAATTTCAGCTTGGCACCTACCGGAAACATCGCCGCCGTCCGTTCCGGCCAGGCAACATCGCCGCCGTCCGTTTCCCCGGCCGCTATATAAACCCTGCCATACCCACCGCGCTGCCTCCCCTGTCCACCTCCGTCGCCGCCATTCTCCTCGCTCGCGCTTCTTCTCCGGCCCGGCGAGGAGAGATCTACAAAATTGAAGTCTTTGGATCCCTAGTCGGAGAGATGGCGGCGGCGCTGCGCTTCGCGGCGGTCGCGCGGGAGGCCCCGGCGCCCCTCTCCGCCTGCAGGCTCGTCAGGGAGAGGGACTCTGCGTGCGGGGCCGCCAGGCCGGGAGGGCAATGCTGGGCGCGGAGGGGGCTGGTGCTCCGGTGCCAGAGCGGGGCGGCCGCCACGACGACCCTGAAGAAGGGCGAGGCCCCCGCCCCCGCGGTGTCCGATGGGGCTACCCCGGCTGCCGCGGCGGGGTTCACCGTGGTGATGAAGTTCGGCGGGTCCTCCGTGGCGTCGGCGGAGCGGATGAGGGAGGTCGCCGACCTCATCCTCAGCTTCCCCGAGGAGACGCCCGTCATCGTCCTCTCCGCGATGGGGAAGACCACCAACAACCTCCTCCTGGTACACTACCAGCTTCAACTCTTGTAATTTGGAATTTTTGGTAGCTCCATTCGGTGCTGATTCGTGAATGTACTTGGACCGTCTGCAGGCCGGGGAGAAGGCGGTGAGCTGCGGCGCCCCAAAGGCGTCCGAGCTCGACGAGCTCAAGGCCATCAAGGAGCTTCATTTTAGGTGCGCCTTGATTCTGTAATTTTGCGGTCTCTTTTTTGCGCTGGTTTGGAGTTGTGCAAGTCCTGACTGTTTTTGTTCCTTCACTCTGCAGGACGATTGACGAGCTTGGATTAGATATCTCTATTGTTTCAGGTAGGTTACTTTGATTTTTCAGTTGCTAGTTCCGAGTGAATACTTGTTTAGTCAGTTCTTTGAAAACTAACATAAAAGTTCCAAGGCTCCACCCAACCCAGAAAGGCTCACATTTCGCCAATTGCAGTTCATCAGCCATCCCATTAGCTGAACTCCTTTTTGGCCTTAGCTTTAATTTAACCTACCAGACCAAGATCTCCAGATAGACTTTTTTATTTGGCTTGCGAGGGATTTTCTCTTTCTGTGTTCCTTTTCTATTTCTGTCCGTTGATCATTGACGCCATCCATGCGTGCATCTTCCTATCAGTAACCTCTGGCCAGTGTTCTTGCTACTCCGGGACCGTCATCATCGAGGAACAACGAGCTTTTGGCTCATAGCATTGCCCACCTTACCCATTTCCGTGATATAAAGTTAAAGCTCGAAATCGTAGTTCATAATCCACTGAAGATATATTTTAAACTTCAGTAGAATGGTGCACAGTTTTTTAGGCTCCGGTTGCCAAAAATGGGTAGGACCTTGCCTTATAATTTTAAATGGCAATAGAACGATCTGTTAACACCACAACT
Source organism: Lolium perenne (assembly GCF_019359855.2). NCBI lineage: Eukaryota > Viridiplantae > Streptophyta > Magnoliopsida > Poales > Poaceae > Lolium > Lolium perenne. The sequence goes on along the minus strand of NC_067247.2, from coordinate 11,982,998 downwards.
GTGTCCACAGCCTTAGCACCTGAAAAATTATCCATGGTGCAGCACATGAATAAACCAATTTTTCCTTTTGATTTTATAGGGTGTTAACAAGCCTACAGGTCATTGTCGTCCATTCACATCGTTTTCCGCAGAGTACCTTTCTGTTGTATATACAACATTGACAGCTTTTGTATTCAATAGACTAGTGGCTCCACCCTAGTTGGTTTAACTATGTTTTCCTCAAAGGAATGACATTATTTGATATAGTACATTGACCTCCCTGTACACTTGAACACATTATTTGTCTACTAGCGACGCTCAATCAGTCCCGCAGTACATGGCAGGCTTGCCCTGTAGAACAAACATGTTCTTTTATTAACAAAAAACCATCTTCTACATAAAGCATAAAACTAGTGTAAAAGCAGCTGCTATCGCATGAAAATTTCAATTCACACATACCCCTTCACTACTAATATGAAAACATAGAGCAGGCGACATGGTAAGTAGTTCAACCCTTAAAGTCCCATACTCGTTGTGTTCCCCACCATATGGAAATTCAGACATCTGAGATGTGGCATCCTGGAACCTTAGTCATGACCCACAACACTTCAACGAGCTCTATCTTTGATTCTTTAGCATTTATCCATTGTTTTTTGTATTTTATTTCTTGGGCTAACTGAGCACTTATCATTTGTTTGCATTCCATGAAAGAGTCTTCTGTCGTACTATACAAACAACAATTTTTTCACTGTTTCATCAAACAGGTTTTTTGGACGAATTGGAACAACTTCTTAAGGGTGTTGCTATGATGAAAGAGCTGACTCCCAGGACACGAGATTACCTTGTTTCCTTTGGTGAATGCATGTCTACAAGAATATTTGCTGCATATTTGAATAAAATTGGGAAAAAGGCACGACAGGTACGTACTTCTAGCAATGCGATAATTTAGTAGTTTGGTAAGCTTTGTTTTGTGACATTTGTTTGTATTTAGATTCTAGGTCCTTCTCTGGGTCTCCTGGATCAAACATTTCCAAATTTCTATAATTTTCATATTGTTTCACAATTGCTCTTTGACAAGTGAAAGATAATGCAATTAGGCAGAATATTTCCAGAATAGCTTATTTATATCTCCCTACAATATAAAACTGACTTGGTTATACTTATAGGGCGTTGACCGCTTTGAGAGTCTTTGCTTGTATATATTCTTTTGCAGCTGCTTTTAGTTGCTTATTGGAACCAATTGCTTCAACTTGATTATTTACAATGATATGTCAAGTTTGGTTCCATAACTACCAAGAGGTCTCAACCATGCGACTCATGAGATGGACTTGCTGTGCTGTATCAAGCACATGCAGCAATATGTTACATCCTCCGTTCCTAAATATAAGACATTTTGGGGGCTCAGTTTGAACTCCCAAAGCGTCTTTCATTTAGGAACAGAGGTGTAGTAGATATGATGATAGTCCAGAGTTTGGTTGTGCCACTTTAGCCATGCAAACTTTTTTTAAAGTAGACAGCTTCTTCTCTTTTTGGCGGAAAGTAGTCAGCTTAATATACATATCCAAGTGCGAGGGAGTTGAGAAGGTAGGGAGGTTAGCATCTCACTTTAGCAGGGATATGATGGAGAGTTAAATCTGTTCCTTCTATATACCACTGCACTTAAGCCTCCCGGCATGTCTACATTCTTGACGAATATTCCGTTAGTTCATAGAATAGAAAACCCACAACTGTGTGACCTTGGTTCAATATATGTAATAAATTCCGTAACTACATGTTACGACACATGTAACACATGTTCCACAAATAACATTGATATTTCAGTCCAACAATGTCTTAACCTTTTTTTTTTGCTTGTTTGCAGTATGATGCGTTTGATCTCGGCTTTATAACCACTGATGATTTTACAAATGCGGATATTCTTGAAGCAACTTATCCTGCTGTTGCGAAGAGACTACAGGGGGATTGGATAGATGACCCTGCTATTCCTATAGTCACCGGTTTCCTTGGGAAGGTCTGTAATGTTACATAATTCATTTGCAAGAGCATCAGAATTGTTCTGTTTGTATTTATGATGAGGCGCATACAAATTTCCAGGGATGGAAATCATGTGCAGTCACTACTTTAGGAAGGGGTGGAAGTGACTTGACCGCTACGACCATCGGCAAAGCCTTGGGTTTAAGAGAAATCCAGGTTTGTTTTCTATTTTAGCGAGTATTTTAATTACCTGTTGAAAGTCTGGTTGCCCTGGAAAACCCCTTCAGGTTTTAAGCTGCTAGAACCTGCTAGGTATAAAGATGTCACAGCTTTTATATTAATGCATCCAAAAGTGTTGCAATTGGATTTTCTTCTTAATTTTCTGTGGCGAGATGTTGCCCAGCTGTTTAACTGAATACACTTAAATCTACGAACAATGTATGGTGGACTTGTGATGCCTGTATGCTATTTTGCAGTATTGGGGGCCATTACTCATTTTTTTTAAAATCTACAACAGGTTTGGAAGGATGTAGATGGTGTGTTGACGTGCGATCCAAATATTTATGCAAATGCTGTACCGGTACCCTTTTTGACTTTTGATGAGGCAGCTGAACTTGCATACTTTGGTGGACAGGTATTCTTTGTTGTTTATTTACCTTTGTTATAGAATAGTAGAAATTTGCTGGTTGCACCTTAACCTAATATATGTTTATTCTCCCATCCCAGCTTTTCAAAATTAGCATGTTTTGTGGTTCAGGGACCTTTACTGCATTGAATTCTGTTTCCATTATATTTTTAACTGAAGTTACTTATGATACTTCCTTGGTGATTTATCAAGTGCTATTCTACTATTTTTTACTGAAGTTACTTATGTCAGGTTTTGCATCCGCAATCAATGAGACCAGCTAGGGAAGGTGGTATACCAGTTCGAGTGAAGAACTCGTATAACCGTCATGCACCTGGTACTGTGATCACTACAACAAGAGATATGCGCAAGGTTTGTTCTATGACTATCAGTATGTTGTTTTTCTTCCGTGTGTAATTACTACTGGCCTCTGATTGCACTTTATTTTTCAGAGTATACTAACCAGCATTGTGTTGAAATCAAATATTACCATGCTTGATATAGTGAGCACAAGGATGCTTGGCCAGTATGGCTTTCTAGCAAAGGTATGTAGCGACGAAGTTGTGGCTCTTTGTTTCTATGCAGCTATACATTTTTTTTACTGTATAGCTTTTGTGCAGGTCTTCTCAATATTTGAAGATTTGGGTATCTCTGTTGATTCTGTGGCTACTAGTGAAGTCAGCATATCATTGACACTAGATCCATCAAAACTGTGGAGTCGTGAATTGATCCAGCAGGTAAATATTCCATTTTCATGTTTAGTTCTCTGCAAACAATACTTCTTGGCACTGTCCTACTGTTGTGAGATCTATGCTCCTTGTTCATTGTTTTGTTTTGATTATGTGGCAGGAGCTAGATAATGTAGTTGAAGAGCTTGAAAAGATTGCAGTTGTTCATCTTCTACAGCACAGATCAATAATCTCCCTGATAGGGAACGTACAGAGATCGTCCCTGATTCTTGAAAAGGTAATATCTACATAGCAACTGAAACCTTGTCCTGTGGTGGTGGCACATTATTGCCGATGCTGTAATATGCTAGTGAATGCAAACACCAAAGTATCGAAGTTAGTTGGTGTATTGTTTTTGCTGGTTGCCAGTTGATGATTTTGCATGTTTTACACTCGCTCCTGCTTGCCAGGCGTTCAACGTTCTTCGGAGAAATGGTGTTAACGTCCAGATGATCTCGCAAGGGGCGTCCAAGGTATTACCCACTTCCTTTAGATAGACATGAGCTTTATTTTCTGCACATGGGTAAGGAGGAATGACTACTTCCTGATTGCAAACTATTCGTAAGCAGGTGAACATCTCTTTGGTGGTCCACGACAGCGAGGCGAAGCAGTGTGTGCAAGCCCTCCACTCCGCGTTCTTTGAGAACGGCTTCTTGTCAGAAGTTGAGGAAGCGGATATCGCACAGAAGAACGGTTCCCCGTTGCTGGTAAACTCGAACGGCGCCATGCACGGAAACTAGTCGACATTGCTTTTAGTTTCCTGATTAGAGGGTGATTGGTACCTGATTATTTAGGCCGAGCGGATTCATTCCTGTTGTAAGAGCCTATATGCATACCCCGGAAGGTGTAGGGCTCTGTGTTATACTAGTTAGCATGATCTACCGTCCTTCCATGTGCAATCGAGTGCTAGCAAATGGCGGCCCAATGTGTATGAGGCACGCTACTTGCTGAAAGCATTTGCTGAACTAATAATGGATCATTGGAAACTTGTAGTGCACTGTCTGGTTGGGTGTCTCCTAACTAAGTGTGTTGTATCCTTCTATTTATACCAGCCAATAAATTGAGCATTACCTATTGAACTTGCGCTATGGATTCCATTACTTTTGACTTTTTTCTCTAGGGAGATTGTGTAAAGAAATTACTGGTGAACGTGCTGTTTGTTATTTCTGTCAGATGGTGGAACACACTACTTTCTTCCCAACTTGTAGCAGAGGAATTGTTTGAACTGTGGGCTTTTTCCTGAGCCCAAACAAACGAATTGATAAGCACTTTTCACAAGACGTTTGTGCTTCACCTGTCAGAGACGTTTGTGGAAACGCAAAAGATGTAGGGAGGGGCTCTCCTGTTTAAAGCTGAATCTAGTGCATTTATAAACTTATAATACCCCCTCCATTCCATGATATAAGCTGTTATTACAATCAAAATATTGATATATGGGTAAGTCTGAAATCATGATGTACCCGTTTGAACTTCTGCATTGTACTCGGTATGCCCCGTAATTTCACGGCATACAGTGGAAGGTTTGTTGAATCTGCATTGTACTGTATCCAGACAACTAGAAGAGTGGTTGTCGGCCAATTGAAATACAATCTCATCTTTTGATTGCAATTCATATCAAAGGGCAGTGCTACAAACAAATGAATCATCAAGATACAAATAAGTAACCAGGGTAGGTTGTTTTAAGTGAAATGCACTTTCCGTTCTTGGTCCAATTTTGTCTGTTCCCTTCCTGAAGATTTGGGGATCAGAACTAAAATGATGAAAGCAGCCCTCAAGAGATCACTTCCTGCCAGGTTGTCTTTTGATCAATCTGCACATGCGGAATTACTCTTACAGGAATGGATAATACATCCATTCTTATCGATGTTGTTATTGCTGTAATAAATATTAATTAGAACACGGTTTCACAGTTAAACCTGACACAACACTTATAACAGCTCATCACTCCTGACAGGATACACACTGTTCCTTGCATTCATCGGAAGCTCATCACCCCTGAGGAAAGCTGCCCACAGTTCCAGGGAGGAGGTCAAGAAGCTCCAAATGGAGAACCGGTTGTCTCGCGACACGATTCTTGGCTGTGTCATTTCCATCTCTCTAACTTATGGTGGTACTGTTGGATGGCGGTGTCTATTTTGTACCAGTTCTTGTGTGGCAGTTGGTTTTGATGCACTGAAATGAAAAAAGATCAGGGATGGTGAAATGGATATGGGAGAAAGATCAGGTTTCAGAATGTGCATTTAATCAATTAGGCCATGTTTCGAACACAGTAATTTATCTCAGATTCCTGCATATATTCGAATGGTTGGTTTTTCTATAACATCATATTTCTACGACAAAAAAATCTTAAAATTGTGCAATTTCTTTTGAATGGCGATTTTGAACAATGCCTTAAAATTCTGCATGTTCCATGTGTATCAGGATACTACTTCAGCCCAACCTTTACCACGTGTCGCACTTTTGCCTGCCCAACGTTGAAAGCTCGTTCTGCTTAGCTGGCAATGCAAACTTCAGCTGTCAATCAGGTAGTTCTGGTTATTATATAGAGAAAAGTTGTCATTCCATACACAGTGAAAAGTTCTCACTTGGTCTAAAAAAACAAGAAAAATGTTCTCACAACAAATTTACAGATGACCTTCCTACCCAACCGAAATGGAAGCTTGCAGAATGGTGGCATAACTACGAAATGGTGGGAATATCCTGCTGTAACATTCACGTTTCAACACTGCTACAGACTGACAAGTCATATGAACTGCTTCAAGAACTCTGTCGCCACTAGCCGGCCACGTGTATTCACTGAAAGCTTCAGCTCGCTGATCTCCTTGTCAATGTCCTATAGAAAACAAAACAGACGTGATGTGAGTATGTTCAGATTGTAAACAGTTTGTAATATAGCATCGAAATGAGTCCTTTCCACCAGATTGTATTCTTTGCTACGGTCAGGTGAGACAAAGTTGTAATGTGAAAAATATTAACATGATTGGCGAGTATTCTGCATTTTGCTCGTATTCGTGTAGTTTGGGCAATCCAAAACCAACAACCATTAAGCTGGGTTTATGCTATGCATGTATATGAAGCATTAAGTCCAGTATGCACTGAATAATTATTTCTATCAGAAATTCCTGTTAAGAACACACTCCTAGATGTTTATATTACATAGATGGGACAAAAGATAATATTAGTGAAACTACAAAAAACAATAAAACTCTCAGTTGTTTATTAATTGGGTGATTAGAACACTTCTAAAAAATCTTTAAAACTGCAGAACCTTTTGTTACCTCCATAAACTGCACAATGAAATCTATGAGCTTATGCTTGTGCATGTCCTCGCAATGGTAGTTTGTTATGAGGAAGCTAATGTCATAACCCTGAAAGAAAAGAAAACCAAGTAAGCCACTTCCCAAGTGTCACTTGACATAGTGCAGGCCACTAACATCCATGCAGCACAAAAGAAGATAAACATGGTTATTGGTTAATCAACGTCTTGAAAATTTATCAAGATGAAAACTCAAAAGTTACTAAAAACTCTAGGTAACAAAGTAAAATACTTTCTGTTGTACTGAATACTCTATTACTGGGCCTAGCAACGCTGCTAGTCCATCTTCAGTTTAATACAGTTCCTGTACTGCTAGGAAAAGTTGATTACAAGAGCTATTGGCAACACTGTATTGTAATACCTGAACTGGTTTTCTTCTCAACACTTGGAATGCCTCTGCCCTCATTGACAAAAACCTAAGAAACTTCTTTGCAAGAATATTTTCTAGTTCATCTGCCTGCTTAACCTGTCAAATAAGAAAACATGTTTATAATGGCATAACAGATGACAAATGGTTGAGTTTCAATGTGTAAGAACTATTAATATCCACCAGCTACTCTTCACTACCTTCAAGCTTATACGGATTGAATTGATCGAAGTCTCTACCAAACACTTCTCAGCTTCATTACGGCATATAAGCACCTGTAAAAGGAAAATCAAGATTATGAATGAAAATTCTGAACTAACTTCCTTTTGCAAGTTTCAGAATTTTTAAACAATATGGGGGTTATTAGAATTGTGACCACATCCTATTTTATGGCATATGCTTTTTGTCATTCATTCATGAAAGAGTTTTGTGAATCCCAAATTCATATAGGAAATATGAAGGATGAAGTACATAAATTTTCTATATCATGTTCTTTTAACAACATTAAAGTATACTAAAATACAGTACCCATAATCGATCCTAGATTCCGTTATGCTATGCGTGTATTTGAAGCATAAAGTCCAGTATGTCGAGTTCACAGCCATAAGAACAATATGAACATTCAGACATGTCCTGATTTAGTTCATCCTAAGTACTCCCTCCGTCCCACCAAAGTTGTCTGAAATTTGTCTAAATTTGAATCTATCTAGACACTAAAAAACATTTAGATACATCCCAATTTTGACAAATCTCAGACAAACTTGATGGGACAGAGGGAGTACTATAAAGTAGCTTGCTTATTATTTTGGTTTAGGTACCTGGTCATTATCAAACAGAGGTGGTCCATGTTAACTGTCCTAACGTAGGCAAAGACCCGATCTTAAAAATGGAGTTTGGAAATTTCATATCATGATGAAAGAACAGTCAATTTCTAGCTAAGCTGAATTTTACTTAAGAATAACATCAACTGAAGTACTAAAAAAAATCAGCAGAAATAAAGCTTTTTATGATTCCCAGTATAGTCTAGTGAAGAGTGTGTGTGTCTAATAGAAACATAGAATCACAAAATGATGACATTCTTGTCAATTTGTTACATGATGGGGTACCATTTACTTCTACTGTGGGAGTCTTAGGATATATTCTACTCTCACTAGACTATCCAGAAAAGAAAATATTTAGCTCAGATTGAGAAAGAGTAATTCCATTGTGAGGAACGAACAATACTGTTGCTGGGCGCATATGATCATCAGAACGAGGCATTTTACCAAATATCTGAACTACTGTCTAATGACCACATGATTCTGCATTTAGAACAATCATTTGCTCTAGAGTCTGTGTGAGGAAAGAAATCAATCAATTCATGTAAATATGAGACTTACGCTCGCAAGATATGTTTATCAATATAAAGAATCAAAATTAAAATTTGAGATGCTGCTAAAAGAGTCTCCCTTACTGGATTCAGCAGAAGTTCAGGGCTAGTCCTGTAAAGAATTGAAGAGAAGATGATGTGAGCAAAACATGGTTTATTCACATACATGGGCCTCAAGGCAAGGTTTAAAAACAAAACAGGGAATGTAAAATTTGCAATACAATAAAAATTGCTATTATTTGTATGAGCAACATTTTCTTTTGAGCAAATGTATAAGGGAGCACATGTGAATGTGTGATTACAAGTTCACAGTGGCATAGACACTATCAAGTTAGCCAAAGATAGTGCTGGTATTCTTGTCGTAACAATCAAAGTTTCATGGACTACTCCAACCTGTTTTTAGAATGTAGTATGATAGGTTTGATCAAGTACCAGCATATCCATCAGAGCATACAAATACATGAAACATGAAAAGAAGCAGACTACTGTTCTCTCTGCAGTAGAGAAGTTTTTATCGATTTTCAACTATCATGAACAGAATCCAGTTTCTCAAAACGAGACATCACTGCACTAGCTTAAAAGAATGGATAAAATAATGCATACATTAAATTAACAGCATCAATTTCAAAGGATTGCTTACTTGAGCTCCACCTCTGGTTTGTTGTGCCTCTCGACTTCTTGGCAAGGAAAATTCTGTTGGTAAACCAAGCACACATGCTACTTAAGTTAGAATTCTGGGTAATCAAGCAAATATTCTTTAGATAAACTTCAAAAAACAGATTCTGGAAGTGATCAAATGGGAATACCTGCAGGCACATGGCAGCCTCCAGAGTGTTCCGGATGCAAGTCAGATACAATCGCAGCGTATTAGCCTACAAAGTAGCAAGAACACATTAGGACCTATGCCACATGGAAGAGATATCATACAAAAATCTATTTTGGGGGATAACTTTTCTATTTATATGTTTATGCTGAACTGGGATGAGCAACCTAAGCTGGTACGATTGGTCGATGATGACTAAAAACCTAGCGTTCAGATAGAGACTCGCGGTCTACACAATTCTCCAATCACAACAGAACAACGCTCGAAAGGGAACTCCACTTGACTGAAATGACAAAATCTGGAAACCAATACTTGTTCAGTGCGCACATGTATCAGTTGTGCCCTTGTATAAAAACTTGACAAAGCTCTTTACAATTGCAGCATCCGTACAAAAATGTTCACACAATTGATCGAATTGAAAAAAAAAAAGGATAAACATAGGCATATGTTCATTCAAGCCACTCGGCTGTTCTCGTTTCTGAACTTACTGTACATTCCTCAACAATTATAAACTCGTCACTCTGAACATATACATTTCTGAACACTGTATTGATCGTACAAGGATCCCAGCATTCCGCTTGGGCAAAAGTTTATTCAGCAACTAGATACAGTCGTCAACTAGATACCTCTGAAAGTTGAATCATACATCCCACCCGAAGTCGGCGGCCACGACGGTGTTAAGGAAAGGGCGGGATCTAGAGGAAGGAGAGGGCGACGAACTCACCATGGCTAGAGAGGGTCGCGGCCGCCCACGTGGATCAGCCGATGGAAGAGAAGAGATCCGGTAGCGAGAGACGATGGGGTGGCTGCCGGTCACCGGAGTTTCGCCGGTGGGCGCGAGAGCGAGCGGTGGGAGGGGGAGGCGCCGGCGTCGGTGGTGACTGGGAGGTGGACCGTGGACGTGATGCTGTTGGTGGGCCTGGGCCGTATCCAGTCATGGACCAGCTTTTGATTTTTGAGACGATGGACATGGACCAGATTTTTGGATGGAATACTGCAGCAGCTACATTGGGGAAAAATACAAAACAATAAACACACAGGTCTAACGCAAACCCACCGACTTTAGATTTTCACTAGTAGTACAAATACCGGTGCGGTTGCCACAGATTTTCAAATTTCAATTCTTAATGCACATATAAAATTCATAACTCAATATAAAAATTCAAATGTGATATCATAATGTACTACATCATGATAATAGCGAGCGGAATAACAAGACTATTGTTGTGCCATCTACGCGGTTCCAAGTTCTAGGTCTTCTTGTTACTCTTCCGCGGTAATTCTCACACCTGTGTTCCCGGCCGTCATAATTGTCACCTCAACAACCTCTCTTTTTTCGATGAATTATTGTCTTAGAAAACGTGGATGATGTAGACAACCCTGGATCGTAGCCTTCTGTATCAAACGTAAAAACAGAGCTTAGCAAATCTTCAATAATGGCTGGTGTAAAAAGGTCCGTCGGCGGGATGGTGGTGCGGATGCTAATAAGTACTATACTATTTGGTAACAAACTTCTTTTTTGACAGAATTTTGAGTTTCTTTTTGGTTTAACAGCAGGTTGACACGTACTGATTTTGTGGTTCATTCCCGCAGTATTTTTCTTGTGTGTACTTCGGGTGTCCTGTTGCACTTTTCCTTATTTTTTTCATTGGTTTGTGCTTTGCTTCCTTTTGGACTGGGTGGATCTAGCATTTTAAGAGAACTGCTTTGACCACCGTAAAAACATACCACCGCCCTACCTCGATTTTCTCCCCGCACTTCCTCTCTCCCTGTTATCTCCACCGCCTCGAAACTCCATCCTTGCCTAGGGCTGCCGCCCTCCTCCCCCTCCCTGGCCACATCTAGCGCCTCCTCCTTCTCCTTGTCCATTTCCGCGCCACCGCAGTGCTCAGCTGCGCCCCTACGCGCTAGAGGCTAGGGTTCAACACGGTGGGCATGGCCACCGCATCCGCCGCGACGGACGATGTCCGGCGGCCGTGCAGGCCGAGTCCGGGCGCGCAGCTGTGCTCCGGATCCAAGAACCGAGCCCGAGGCCGTCGGTGGTGGTCGTACACGAGCGGCCGAGCGCGATGCGCGCCCACGTCGTGGAGGTTCCTGCGGGACGCGACGTGCTGTCGTGTGTGGCGCGCGGCGCGGGCGCCGTGGGGCGCTGGTTCTGGGCGCGACTAGGCGCGTCACAGGGCGTCGTGCTCTGGAAGGAGCCCTCACCGCTCGAGCTCCGGGGCACGACGGTGATCCTAGGACTGGCAGGGTGCTTCTTCCTGCCCTCTACCTCACCAGTGGGCGTGGTGATGTTCCTAGACAGGTTGCGGGGAGCCGTGCTGGGCGGTGGCCTCGCCGAGGGAGGGCTTGTGGTCGCACAGCCGATTGTGGTCATGGTGGCCACGTTCGTGGGTAGTGGCTGCAGTTTCTTGGCGGCGTGGCCGGATACTGGCGGTGCGATAGCCTGCCGCTGCAGCAGCAGTCCGGTACCAGATGTTCCCACCGCACAAAGGAAACACGCGAATCGACCAGCCCCTCCGTTACCCTGGTCTCGCTGTGCCCGTGTAGTGGCTGCAGTTTCTGGCGGCGGATGCGTCGACGGCGTCCCTCTATGGTGAGTCTCTCGGCGCAGCCCCTTACCTGGCTCTCCACGTGCTTAAGCGTTGGCGGAGCGCCCTGCACTGACGCAGGTTCATTCCTCTGGTAGCATATGGGTCAAATCGTCCGCGGGTTCGTACGCCTCCTCTGGCTGACTCTTGTCATTATGCGCAAGCGGCCGCAGCAGCAGGGGAATGAGGCCTTGCTTCACTCCGTCGTCAAGCCGAGCAGTAGACAAAGCAGGGGATCTCACCGAGGCCTGGCACGCTACCGCTGTTGATGCCTGGGTCTCCTAGGCGGCGAGAGGCAGAGGGTAGATGGAGAACTGGAGAAGGGGATCCCAATTAGACCTGTCGCACCAGGCAGGTCCTCCAGCGTCCCAGCAGTCCCCTCCTCCCCCAGGTTCACTTTCCCCTCCCCTTCGCTTCTTCCCTGCAAAATAGATCAATCATTCTCGCATAGATCAGTGGCAGCACAACAAAACAAATCAGACATGCACGATTTAGTGTGGTCAATATTAGCTAGCTTTTAACTGATAGTGTTTTGTTTTCTTCTGATATGATTATTGAAAAAGTCCCTACCTTTCTGAAGTACTTTCATTTAGTTGTCCAGATCAAATTGCATAAAGTGAACTGTTGGATGCCGTTGTCTGGATCATATTTTTGCTGCATCACCGGCACAACATCCGTACTCTGCTTCCAAGCTCGCCGATTTTGACGTTGAAGTCTGCAGCGTCGACGATGAACTAGCAGGTCACGTGCGTCTGCCTGCAACAGTCGCGCACGGCCTCAAGAAAAAATCTCGGTAATATTTTCATAGAGGATTATAGATTTTAACTCTCTCTTTAAGATTAAACCAAGCTAAGTCAATGACCTTCCTAAGTTATTCTGTACTTCCCCCTTCCACGTACCAATTTCTATACATTATGTATTTTAGTTCTACAGCTGATAATTCTGTGCACATGTGTATATCAAGTTTGCAGCAGATTTTTTTTCACTTCGATCGTTTCTATTCATATATGAAATCCCATGAAAGAACATGAACTGACATAGTTGTCATTTTCTTACAGTTCTATTGCAACAGGTGGATATTAAGTTGGCATCACCTTATGTCTTGCAACGTGTTCCAGTGGCCAGGGAATGGATGTATACGATGTATTTGACTTTGATCCATAGCTTTCATGTAGAGTAAATGAAGAACATGCCATGACACTTGATTTTCAGTAAGAACTAAGAACTGAGCTGAGTACTGACACCAATATTTCCTTGCTTGCTTATGATGGATTTTCTATGGTCAGCTATAGTGCCATTTTTTGATTCTTGCATTCTTGATGTGAGCCTAGACCAAATGTTCCTCCACCTTCTGCTCAATCATTTGTTCTTACAAAATAAGGTAATCATAGAAGCTCTTTAATATTAATGGAAGCTTCATGAAAAATTATGTTACGTATTTTAAACTCTTGAAATACCAATTCCATTTTTAGGTGCTACTGAAGTTGATATGGGTTGACTCAAGCTCCACAAAATCATAATAACATTGTCTTGCATGGTCAAGAACTGATGACCTTGAGGACCAACAACATCAGTCATAGTAATCATCCTAAAGTGACTGTTCATAAGCCTATGATGTGGTCACCAGCCCCCAACATTTAATAGAACAATGCCCTAATGTTTCACTAGAGGTCCTCTATGGAAGGTTGGATGCTGCCGGAAGTGCCTGAAACTGAGTTTAAGGATGTTAATTCTGTTAATCATTAATCTTTTGGTGATTCCCTGGGATATTTCATGTAGGCCTTTGGTGGGACCGCTAACTGTCTTAGTTCATTCAAAACCCAGTTCTAGGTTGATGCGAGCAAAGAATTATTCAAGCACTTGAGTTACCAAGAACGGTTGATTCGTGAACTGGAGATCTTATTTTATTGTAAGTAGTGTCCAAAACTTTCTGGGAGGTTAATCATGTAGTTGATACTTTGTCGTGTATGTATAAAAACATGGCCCCTGAGTTGAGAAATATATTGATTCTTTTCTGAAGTTTCAATATTGTTTTTCTGCATCACAGAAAGCTCTTTTTATCTTAGTGTAAACTTCATGAAAAATACATAGCTATCCTGGCTCCCGGCGCAGCGGCCGGTTGGTCGTCTCTGCGTGCCCAGCTTTCTGGCCTTACGGGCTACCTTGACTGACGCTCCGCTTGCACGGGTGGAGAGGCTAGCCATTTTTTTACCTGAGTCGGCGCATTGGCGGTTGCATCGAGGACCCTCCGTGTCAGTTCGTGGGGTACCCACACTACATCGTGTGCTATCTCCGGCATACTGTTTTGTGCCATGGGCTTGACCAGGAGGCATCTGGTGCTGCAGACTAGGCTGAGCAAGTATCAGTTTTATGGAATTCTTTTTCCAAGATATGCCAATTTTGTTTCCATTAAGAACCATCCATTGCCCCTACTATGCTTGAGACACCTTATGATATTTATGTGAGCTACTGTAGTGTCTACATATTTTCAAATGACTTCCCAATTTGATCAGCAGTTCAGACTTGGGGTGCTTTATATTGCATTCAAAGGATGTTTGAGGAAAAGTTATGTCCGCAGGGATGTATATAATAGCTCTAGGCGTCGGTGGCCAAATGTAGCAACAGAGCCAAGGTATTTTGTTTAATAATTAGCACTGCTATTTAATAAGAAGCATATTCCTTTCTCATTTTTATCCGGCCCGCATTTGTACTCATGTCCCGTAGACCATGATATCAGTAGATGCCCTCCAACAGCACAACTTTCACTCTAATGGTGCCAAGTCTATTATCTCTTTTGTCCAGGTTGTAACTGGTCCTACACATTAATGCTTGAAGATATCTCAAGATCAACCAAAAAATAGGAACTTACTTCCCCATAGTAAATTAGTCGACACCAGTGAACTGCTCACTCAGCTCATCTACCTGCACGAATATTTTATATTTGGTAGGCTACTTCTATTTTACCACATGCCATATTCGAAAACAGTTAAATAAGTGATTTGAGATTCAGTATATGTTCTTCTCTTCGGTTAGTTCTGAAAGAAGGGACAGATAGACGATTTTTTCTTCAGGCTATGCATTTTTTTACTTGCTAAATAGTTCCTGAATAACAGGAACCATCCTCAGTTCAAACATGAATACAAAAATAAGCTATTTACCTAATTTTTATGCCACGCCATTGCTCGCTACAGGTCCCACCATACCATTTTTTTCTTTCAATCCGCAGCCATATATTTCAGATTCTTTCAGTTAGTTTAGAAAATATAATGTAGTAAGGGATTTAGAATAATGAGCACGTAGGACCAAGTTGCGAATATAAATTGATGGATGACATTGATCTTTGGTTGGATGAGATGACTGAGTGCATGCATGTAGCTTTGAGAATGGAAGCTCAGGTGTGTTATTGCTCACAAGCGAGAAGTTAACACGTAGGAATTGCTAAATCACTATTAACATATGTGTTTTAGACTTCTACATACGACCTATCTTTTGGAGGATTTTACGTTGATAGTTAAATTTTATTGTCTTCATCACTACTTAAATCATACATAGTAAAAAATAATCTCGAATATATTTGACTAATTGGATCTTCACAACGGCAGGAAGGAGCATGGACATCTTTGCAATGGCTAGAAAAGGCATGGATGTCGAGTGGGTAGTATGGATTTACATGGCTGTTGCCGATTTGCTGAGATTTTGGAACTAAATCATTCCAAGATGAACACTAAGAATATGATGGAAGATAAGAATTTGCACATAATTTTCGCAATCCTGCGGCTCTGATTCATTTCCCTTCTCGGAGCCGCCGCGGCTCTGGAGTTCGGACTCTCAAAATTACGGTGCACTTTACCACATCGTATCTGATCAAGTTTCTCAGGTAGTGCCACCTACTTCCTTTTCCACATTTTTTTATCGTTTCTTTCCATGTGAAGGACCAGCCTGCGCTGATGCTGCTGGGCAACCTGTGCTAGTGGTGTTCGCAGTCAGATGCACCACTGCCTCCTTCATCATCTCCCTTTCTGACTTTCCCGTGCCATTTCTGTGGTCAGCAAAGATCCTCTATTTAAAAAAATTCTCTCTTATTTGATTTGGTGTTTGTTAACTGAAGCTTCATCTTCTCTTCTTAACTTTAAAAATGATTTAAGAATATTATTGACACACTGTAACAATTTTGAGCATCTTATGTATCAGAATTGTGATGACAATATGCAATGACTACCTACCTACTAACGAGCATTGACCTATCTGAGCACAATCTTCTGTACATTGTTTGTTCTTACCATGTCATGAATTATTTTTGGAAGAGCATGGCTGAGAGATACATTTTTTGTAGGTTCAGGAAAATGCAGATTGGAGGTTGATACCACTTGCTGATAAATTTATCATATTCAGTGCCTTGAATGAAACCTCTTCGATTTTATGTCGATTGCAAATCTTTTTCGTTCACACCATTCCCTGCTGAACACTGTCATCAACTACTTAACCTGTAGGTAACAAAGACATATTGCTCTCTTTTTTGGTCAAAAAAGGTACCCAGTATATGATTGCATGGTTCGATTAGCTACATAAGGGACTATTGTTTTGACTACCAGTATGGTGTAAAAATATTTTCCCTCTTCCCCGGTGAAGCAAAGTTGAAATCCATTTAGTGGTTTTTTGGTCGCATATAACCTTGCCAAAGTGCATGGTTCTCGCAGCATGGACATTACAGTGGAATGTAAAATCAAGCTCACTAACTAGAAGTACCTTTGATATCATCCCTACCTTAGTTTCATGCATGATCATAATAATATAATTTAGTGTGGTTCTATACTTTCATATATTGTTGTTACATTCCGCTGCGAAAGAATGTATCTTTGGGTAGGTTTAGATAACAATTGAATCAGTCAACTGGTGAATTTGTTTTAGCTTATTTACTCTCTAAATTGTTCACCACAATACTTCTACAAAATTAATGAGTTATAGTTTTCCTTTGATCCTGGGAGGGGTTATTGCATGTTTGTCCTCTTGAGTAGCCTAGGGATATGCATAGAAATTCTCATATATTACATTATGTTCCAAATAAAAGATTGCATAAAAAATTTAACCTCTCGGGCTGGTTCGTTTTGTTATATAGTTTGTAAGTTAACTTAACGTTATTTCTCATACATCATCAATTATTTTTAGTTACATTCATCCCTCGGAATATGTTGATCAAGAAACGAGATGTATGAATGATCCATCTGTGTATGCATACATTGTCCATTCTCAGAAACTGATAAGAATACCAGATTCTATTACAGAGTTCATGAGACATATGGTGTACCAGGGGCAGCACCATCTCTGTTCTTGAACAACTACATTGTCATTGTATAGAAGCCACAATATCTCCATAGAATAACAAGGGAGGTATAGATATGATACTGCACTTACTGTGTTTACGGCGCATGCATGCGGTCCATGAAGATGAGTGCTATATTTCACCAGTGTTGTTTGCCAATGATGCTACCCGAAAGTACTCTTGGGCATTAGTTCTACACCCTAAACCTGATTAATGCATGGCCGATCTCAAGCATGTCCTAATTTATCGAACAAAATAGTCATGTCCAGATCTCGAGCATGCCCTAATTTATTGAATCAAATAGTCATATCCAGATTCAAGTTAAGCTGATAAATGACGAAGGATTGATTATCCTTTTTTGTCATTGTATAAGATGCTATCTATTTCAATGGAAGATTGGATTAGTATGGGGGAATTAGAGCTATTTAGTGGACACCTGAATATGGTTCAGTGGGGTGTGTCACTGAAATGGTTCAGCTACAAACAAGTGGTTTGCCATGTAACCTAAGTTCAGCGCCCGTATACTTGGGCCTTTTAGATCAGTAAAATCACATGGAGATGAAGGCTTTCAGCAGCCCGATCCTTGATATATCAATACACCATAATACAATTCAAGTTGTTGACCACTTTGGTTAGTCATTGCATTGAGATTCTTATCCGCCCACTAGGTTGATGAACGCTTTGTTTGGTCATCATTGCGATAGGTTCTTATTTGTCATGTACTAGCTAGATTTTATGCTTTGTTTGATAAAAATATTGTGTGGGACCCAAAAACACTGTAAAATATTATCCACCTATTTACTCGATATTGTTTCAAGTATTGTTTAGAACTCATGCTAAACTCTTATGTCTTAAATCCAGTGTATAAAAGGACATCACTCATTTTAACATACCGGTAATTATCTTTGTTTAAATAAATATAGATAAATTCCAATAACCATGCCTTACAAATATGACAAAGGAGGAAGAAAATAGGCACACCATGCATGGACTCTCCCTTTGATAACGCCATTGAGCCATGAATCCCTTGTGGCGATGATGGAGCTCGCTTTGGTAACGCCATCGAGCCCTGAATCCCTTGCGGCGATGATGGAGAACTCAATCGAGCTCTCGGCCTTCCACGCTGCTCTCAATACCTTCCGGCGCCAAAGCAAAATTTGCTCCACTTATTGGCCTCCTCACATCAACATAGGAACTCATCATCATCATCTCATTCAACGAAGAAGACAACAAGGCCAGTCACTCATAGCTCTGTAAAAGGAACACCAACACCACCTTTCAATATGTATGACCATTGACCACCAGGTAACCTACTACTTGCGTAACACGATCTATGAACTGTGTAATCACATAAGAGCATGCATCAATATGACTAATCCCTGCTTAATGGGAAAGATCGCCTCAAGCATCAGTAAACATTTACCACCACCAAAAAATACTATCAACTAGCCACCATATGGCGCGGCGTGCCGCCGCGCGATCATTGCTAGTTTTTTTTAAGGAGTGATTCCTTGATAGCTCCAAAAGAGATGACCATGTAAACCAAGAAAAAAGGTGCGAACAGAGGATAATATCGTTGCCAACTCCTAAAGTTTTCTGCAAAATTTGAGGCAATGGAGGGCTTGTGGATCATGCTATGAAGCCATGAACACCAATAGATTGAATGTTTTAGTTTACCACTGACTGCAACAATTTCTTGTACCGTCGTATCAAGACCTAATTGCCTGGGCCTTAGCAAGACAGATTCTTGTAGTTATGCAATTCAAGACCCACAAGCATCAACATCTCTTAGGAAGCAACACCAAACCCGATCGCTTTTGGCGGCTCTTGGAAAAAAAATGACGTGTCAGCCTAATTGATGGTGAGGATATCCTTATATTTTGATAGTGAGAGCGACATTATGTCTGAACATGTCTCTATACCATTCTTGAGAACACAACTGAATCTTGTGAGAACCCGGATCATAGTTCCTCTCTCGGCAGGCACATCTAACAGGCACATCCAACGCAATCAAATCTCTTTGAAGGCAATCATCATGGACAGTATGAACAACAGAATAACGCAACAAGATGCACTCAATGATCTTGATGGTCCGAAGATGAAGTAGCAAAACAAGATGCACTCAATGGCCTTCATAGCACATGATCAGGCACATAAAATATTTAATAGATCAATCATTTATAGCACAAGCACACACTGGCCTTCCATAAAATGATCAAAATTGGTAAAGTTCAAATATTAATCAACATCAATGAAGTTCAAAC
This sequence comes from Lolium perenne, assembly GCF_019359855.2. Lineage (NCBI taxonomy): Eukaryota > Viridiplantae > Streptophyta > Magnoliopsida > Poales > Poaceae > Lolium > Lolium perenne. The sequence continues at coordinate 11,963,642 of NC_067247.2, read as the reverse complement.
AATCATAGGCAGCTGAAGTAGCCACAGCTAGACAGACACTCTCCTTCACATCGTGAGCTATCACATGAGTAGGATCATTAATCTTTATATCAGATTGAGGAGAAATTGAAGCCAGCAGCTGGCAAAGACTAACTGCGGTTACTACAGTATGAAGATATTCAAAATGCTACATAGCAGACTTAACTGCACGCATAATTGAGGTATGTTAGGCAATCTAATTATTTAAGCCTTGTCTATAGTTTCACAGTGGGGCAGGGAATAAGCAGCAACCAAAATCACATGACCGTCTTTCCCTGCTCAATGGGAGGGTTCCGTGCTTGCGCAGGCACTAGAGGTCTCACGCACGCGGCGTGCGTGGTCGGAAGGCACGAGAAGAAAGTGGCAAATTCACGGCGTGGGAGTGGCACGGGCGGTGTGGCTACGCTCAACATCGACAGGGGGTCGATCCGTGGCGTGGGCGGTGCCGGGTGCGATTGCCTTTTCTTGATTCTGTTGAATGAGCAACTCTGGTATTCACTGTGGGCCAAAGGCCAGTACATGTACAAGTGTTACAATATGCAGGGAAGCCCCTCATATAGTGAGAATATACAGTAAAGGTGTCTATACATCACTAACACCCCCCTCAAACTCATGGTGGATCAACAACACTGAGTTTGGAGAGAAAGAACGCATGTTGTGGTCTAGTCTAGGCCTTCGTGAAGAAGTCAACAAGTTGTAGCTCAGAAGGCACATAATGAAGAGCCATAACCTGATCCTGCACGGCATTACGCACATAGAAGGCATCAACACCAATGTGTTTGGTGAGCTCGTGCTTCACCGGATCACGTGCAATGCTGATGGAACCTGTACTGTCCGATAAAAGAGGAGTCGGTGCGTCAGCAGAAACACCAAAGTCCTCAAGTAACCAGCGCAACCAAGTCACCTCTGCCGTCAAGAGAGCCATCGCTCGCAACTCAGCCTCGACACTTGAACGAGAGACTGCAACCTGTTTCTTGGTCTTCCAAGCAATGAGAGAGCCACCAAGAAAAACACAGTAGGCAGAAAGAGACTTGCGATCCGATGGATCACTAGCCCAGGTAGCATCTGAGTAGGTCTGGAGCTGTGAGCTGGAGCGAGGAAAAAAAGACGACGGGAGATAGTGACATGAAGATAGCGGAGGACACGAAGGAGATGACTATAGTGGACACTAGTGGGAGCAGACATGAACTGACTAAGAATGTGGACCGTATAGAAAATGTTAGGATGGGTGACAGCAAGGTAGACAAGACTCCCAACCAAGTGACGATAGCGAGTCGGATCTGGAAGAGGATCACCATCAGCGGCACGTGATGTAGCCCCGGTCACCGACGTCGCTACACCAAGACCAACAAGTCCCCCAAGTGGACCGATGACACGAGCCCGAGTCAAAGCACTACATGATGAGGTGAACTCGCTCCTCACCACCCTTGATCTTGGTACACCTTTGGATGGATTGCTACCTCATGCCGACGTGTTATGTGTCATTAGGTACAAGGAGCATCAAGGTCACCAAGAGGAGGATACGCCATGGTCAAAGGGAGGAGAGGAGCAGCTGGACAAGAAGATGGACATGAAGATGGACATGGAGCTGGACAGGAAGTCGCCCGAAGAGCGCAAGGAAGAGAAGACGGACGGCCGGCCCAGAACCCGGTCGACCGGCTCCCTGACCGGATCACCCGGTCCACAGCCCGGTCTGACCGGCCTCCTGACCGGACCACCCGGTCAGCAACCGGGATTTGCGCTCGTGACATCCGGGCGCCATCCAGGGGACTTGGAGCCTCGTCCGGTCGCCGCCCGGTCCCAGGCCCGGTCTGAAACCGGACCGCCCGGTCCCAGGCCCGGACGACCGGCCCCCCGACCGGCCTGCCCGGTCACAGGCCCGGTCGACCGGCCTCCTGACCGGCCTGCACTACTTAAGATATATTTTCGGCCCGAACTTACCTTTTCGGCCCATGACGCCTTGTAAGACTATAAATACCCCCCGGACGCCCCTTTAGCTCTTTAGACTTGTTTTGAACTCAAACCTAAATTTGAGCTTAGTCTCCCTTGGGTATCATCCCTCTGTAATCAAGGCACCTTGGTTGTTGATTTGGAACTTGTTGAGTGAGATTCTAGTACAAGATACTCTCTCTCCCTCACCAAGCTCTTCTTCTCCAATCCCAATCTCTCCCCGGGGAATTCTACCGCGTGTCTCTTCCTCGGAGATTCTATTGGCGTGGTCCATCGAGCCACGGAGGTAAGCATCGGGTGTATCGGGGTGTGTGTGTGCGTGAGTCTCGGAGTTCCTCGTGTTCATCGCCGTGTTCTTCGTGTTCCTCGCGTTTTCCCATCTTCCCCCTTGGTTTCGAAGTCAATCCGCGAGATCGGGCCACACACGGGGTCTTAGACCTCATCATATGGTATCAGCAGCTCTTGGTTACCGCGGATTTGACCTCCCACCCACCCGATTTCGTTCCTAGAAAATTTTCCAAAAAATCCCCAAAAATAGCCCTAAATTGCCTCTTGACCGATCTGTGATTTGGTTGCGTTTTGAGTGGTTTTGGTCCGTGGATCTGGTGTTGTTGTGCTTGATCTACTATTTCCCCAACTTTTAGCCTCCAATTCCATCGTTTCCCCTCGATTTGGTCGATTTGGCTTGGTTTTCGTGAAGAACGGAGAGAGAAAGTTCATACCGCGAAATCCGGTTGAGCATCCGGTCAAACGGGCACACTACAGGCAGAGCTGGCCCAGCACCCGGTCAACCGGGCGGCAAACCGGGCAAGCCGGTCCAGAACCCGGTCCAACCGGGCCTCCGACCGGGCGACGCAACGCCCCTTCGACATCGACATCCGGCGATCACCACCACCACCACCACCACCACCACCACCACCACCATCGCAGGTATAACTTGCAGGTCACCTTGTAACCCCTCTTCCTTTTGCGATCTATCCCATCGAGCATTGCTTGTTTAGTGTTGCGAGACATTGCACGTGGCCCCGCATTGTGAGGTGTGTGTGTCGCGTTGAGTAAGGCACCCAAGCAAACACTCGTGTGGCAAGATAGCAAAAGCGAGGCTAACGCTAACATAGTGCGTCAAAAAGCCCCAAAAACACAAAAAGAGTGCGAGTAGCACCATACATCCATACATCCATACATCCATACGCCCATATACACAAAAGTGTCCACGTGCCACCAAAGATACAAACGAGTGCAAGTGCCGCCATATACAAAAGAGAAAAAGCTTTTAAGCAAAGAGAGATAGGAGAAGAGAGGCCACGTGTGAATCTTGTTGTCTCTTCCTTTGCAACCAAAGCTTTGGCTCTCCTTGTGTTAGTGTGACACCGAGCACTTATACATACACTTTTCCGCTCACTTTTGGTTGCACTAACCCCGCTTATCTCGTGTGTGTGTTCCACAACTTTTTCCGTGTTTATAGTGATCTTCACATTGACATTTGGATTTTTGGACTTTACCCACTTTTAACAACATACTAGATCTTGGATTTGTCTTTTGGCTTTCCACAACACTCGCCTAACACCATATTTGCTAGCTTTTGCGTGTGGTTTTGCGTGTGTACCCGATACACTTGATCTTGCTTTCGGTTTGGTGGATTGCCTCAATACTATCTTACCTTGGTAAGGGTACGAGGTAGTCTCCTTCCACTAACATACACAACATAGTTCTTGTCTTTGCATCATGGATAGGACCGGAGATACCAATAGGGATGAAGAGATCCTTCGCAACACCGAGAGGTTGGCTACTCAACACAACCTATGGACGCAACGACAAGAGTTCAAGGAGCAACTCTCTCTCTTCGAGACGCGCATCGATGAGCAATACAATGAGGTGGCTCACAACTTCTCCACCGTCAACCAAGACTTGGCCCTTCTTCGTGAAGCTACGGACAACTTGAATGGCCAAATGGCGGCCAATGATGCCAACATGGAGCGGCGCATGGATAGCCTCGAGCGCGCCATCACCAACTTGGGTCGCCATCGTCGACACCGTTCTACTTCCTCTTCATCAAGCTCTTCCTCAAGGCATGAAGACCATTACTCTCATGGTGGCATTTCATCCCCAAGCTCTTCCTCAAGGCGTGAAGACCATCATCGACCTCATCGCTCACATGCTCGTCATGAAGACTCCCGCTCCAACTCTAGGCGTGGAGAAATACATCGCCATGCTCGTCCACATGAGCGTCCTCCACAAGCTCAAGATCTTCAACAAGATCGTCACCAAGTGGATCGCCATGCTCACCATGGGCGTGATGGACGTCCCCAAGACCAAGACCCTCAAGATCCACCTCGGCGAGATCTTCGTCGCCACCCTCACCATGATCAACGTGGACGAGGAGAGCTACACCATGATCAAGATGAGAGACCCAACATTGAGCATCGTCCTCAACCGCGACACGATCTTCAACCACATCCTCACCGTGAACCAAGTGAAGCAAGTGTTCAACTCCAACGCCAACCCAATGCTATGGTTGGCCATAGAAGACCTCCTATTCCACCTCTAGCCGCAAGAGTTGACGGCGCCCCTCCTCGTAGAAGAAACTTGGAGGATGAAGAGAACATGTATGGCAAGCTCAAGTTCAACATGCCCAAGTTCAAAGGTGAAGACGACGCCGAAGCTTACCTCTCATGGGCACTCAAGGTGGACAAGATCTTCCGCATCCACAACTACTCCGGTGCCAAGAAAGTGGCTATGGCATCACTCGAGTTTGAAGACTACGCCAACACTTGGTGGGAGCAAGTCCTCACTCTTCGCGAAGAAAAGGGTGAACCTCCAATTGACACTTGGGAAGATATGAAGAAGGAGATGCATGCTCGCTTTGTCCCAAAGCACTACATGAAAGACCTCTTCAACAAGCTCCAAAAGTTGAAGCAAGGCACCCAAACCGTTGAGGAGTTCTACAAGGAGATGGAGCTCACTATGATGCGAGCCAACATCCAAGAATCCGAGGAGCAAACCATTGCTCGCTTCTTCAATGGCCTTACTTATCCCATCAAGAGGATTGTCGAGTTCCAACCTTACTCCAACATGGTTGAGCTAGTCCACCAAGCATCGAAGGCCGAGCGCCAAGTGATTGAGGACATCAAGTACTCCAAGGCCAAGTCCTATTTCTCCTCCAAGCTCGCTACATCGACTCCTCCTACTACATCAACTCATTATGCTACAAGTGCCAAGGCCGACGCATCCTCTACACCTTCCAAGAAACCGACTATCCAAAGTCGCATGAAGCAAACGGTCTCCTCCACCGCCTCCTCTAAGGCATCCACGGGACCCTCTAGTGTCACTTGCTTCAAGTGTGGCACCCAAGGTCACAAATCGTTTGAGTGCAAGAACACCAAGGTCATGATCACTATGGAGAATGGTGACATCGAGACTCTTGATGAGGATGAATATGAAGCCCTTGTGCAAGCCGCCGTGGCAAGTGAAGAAGCTTATGAACAAGATAGTGGAGAAGATCCTCTCTTATGTGAGCATGACCCAAGTCCCTCACTTGTGGTCACAAGGGTGCTAACCACACAACCTCATGCTATGGAAGACCAAAGGTGCAACATCTTCCAAACCCGTGCCGGAATTGGTGGCAAGTCGATCAAGGTCATCATAGATGGTGGAAGTTGCCATAACCTTGCAAGCACCGAGTTGTGTGAGAAGCTCCACCTTACTCTCCGCAAGCATCCTCACCCCTACCATATCCAATGGTTGAGTGACAAGGGCAACGTCAAGATACAACATACCGTCACCGTCAACTTTAAGATCGGCCCTTATGAGGACACCATCGAGTGTGACGTGGTACCCATGACGGTGTGCCACATGTTGCTTGGCCGCCCTTGGCAATATGACAAGAAGGCTATACATGATGGACTCTCCAACACATACACCTTCAAGGTCAACGACAAGAAGTTCGAGTTGCGCCCGATGACTCCTAGCCAAATCATCGCGGACAATGCGAAGGCTTTAGCGAGGCACAACTCCACACCCACCATAGTGAGATGAGAGGAGAGGGAGCGACCCACAACAAAGAGAGTGAACGCCACAAGCCATATATGAGTGAGTCCAAGAGTGTCCTTCTAGCCACCAAGAGTGAGTGGAGAGAGCTCCAAGAAAACCCATCCACCATATTGCACTATGTGCTCATATGCAAGGGACCCGCGTCGGAGACTAACGACTTAATCAGCATTCCTCCGTCTTTGTTGTCTCTTTTGCAGGAATTTCAAGACGTCTTCCCCGACGAGCTCCCTCATGGACTACCACCACTCCGCGGCATAGAACACCGCATCGACCTCATACCCGGCGCTCCGCTCCCAAACCGTGCCGCCTACCGCACCAACCCCGAAGAGACCAAGGAGATCAACCGTCAAATTCAAGATCTCCTCGCCAAAGGGTATGTCCGTGAAAGCCTTAGCCCTTGTGCGGTTCCCGTGATCCTTGTGCCTAAACCGGATGAGACGCAACGGATGTGTATGGATTGTCGCCCCATCAATGCCATTACCGTCCGTTACCGCCATCCCATTCCGCGTTTAGATGACATGCTAGATGAACTTAGTGGTGCCACGATTTTCTCTAAAGTCGATTTGCGTAGTGGTTACCATCAAATCCGCATGGCTATTGGTGATGAATGGAAAACGGCATTCAAGACCAAACTTGGTCTCTATGAATGGCTCGTTATGCCTTTCGGTCTTTCCAATGCACCATCTACTTTCATGCGCCTCATGAATCACATCTTGCGTCCTCTCATTGGCAAGAGCGTGGTTGTTTACTTCGATGATATTCTTATTTATAGCAAAAACCTCGAGGACCATGTGCAACATGTGAGAGAAGTCTTGTGCATCTTGCGCCATGAAAAGCTTTATGCTAACCTCCCCAAGTGCACATTTGCTCAAAACAAATTGGTTTTTCTTGGTTTTGTGGTTTCCGCTAATGGGATTGAAGTTGATTCTTCCAAGGTGGAGGCCATCCATAATTGGCCTACCCCTACAAATGTTGGCCAAGTCCGAAGCTTCCATGGACTTGCCGGGTTTTACCGCCGCTTTGTCAAAGACTTTAGCACCATTGCTTGCCCTTTGAATGAGCTTACCAAGAAGAATGTTCCGTTTGTTTGGGACAAGGCCCAACAAAATGCTTTTGATGAGTTGAAGAAACGCCTTACCGAAGCTCCACTTCTTGTTCTTCCAAATTTTGCAAAAACTTTTGAGATTGAGTGTGACGCAAGTGGGCTTGGTATTGGTGGTGTTCTTATGCAAGAGGGCAAACCCGTGGCATACTATAGTGAGAAGTTAGATGGCGCACGCCTCAACTATCCTATATATGACAAGGAGCTCTACGCTTTGGTTCGTGTTCTTGAAGTTTGGCAACACTATCTTTGGCCAAAAGAGTTTATCATTCATTCCGACCACGAGTCCTTGAAATATTTGAAAAGCCAACACAACTTGAACAAACGACATGCAAAATGGGTCGAGTTCATTGAGTCCTTCCCATATGTGATCAAATACAAGAAGGGCAAGGACAATGTTGTGGCGGATGCTCTTTCCCATAAAAACACCCTTTTGCTAACTCGTTTGGATTTTCATGTTTTGGGACTTGAAGAGATCAAAGAACTCTATCCTTCCGATTCTTTCTTTGCTCCCATTTTTGAGAAGTGCTCCGTTGAGCGAGGAGTGGATGATTTCTATTTGCATGATGGCTATTTGTTCAAAGCCAACAAGATTTGCATTCCCGCGTCTTCGCTTCGAAAATTGCTTTTGCAAGAGTCTCATGGAGGAGGCCTTATGGGCCACTTTGGCCGTGACAAGACATATGCCATGCTCTCAACCCACTACTATTGGCCAAAGATGAAGCGAGATGTGGAGCGCCTTTGCCGTCGGTGCACAACATGCTTACAAGCTAAGTCTACCTCCAACCCTTATGGTCTTTACATGCCATTGCCTATTCCTTATGCACCATGGACCGATATTAGCATGGATTTCGTTCTAGGCTTGCCTCGCACTAAGCATGGTCATGATTCCATATTTGTTGTAGTGGATAGATTCTCTAAGATGGCTCATTTCATACCTTGCCATAAGAGCGACGATGCTTCACACATTGCTTCATTGTTTTTCAGGAAATAGTTCGCCTACATGGAGTACCACAAAGCATTGTGTCGGATCGAGACGTCAAGTTCATGAGTTATCTTTGGAAGTCGATCATGGCGAAGTTTGGAGTCAAGCTCTTGTTCTCATCATCATCGCACCCGCAAACGGACGGCCAAACGGAAGTGGTCAATCGAAGCCTCTCCACCCTCCTACGGGTCCTCGTGAAGAAAAACTTGAGGTCATGGGAGGAGTGCCTTCCCACGCCGAGTTCGCCTACAACCGCGCCAAGCACAAGACTACATCAAGGAGCCCCTTCATGGTCGTCTATGGCTTCGAACCTTACACGGCACTCGACATACTTCCGCTTCCTCTCCACGAGCGCATCAACATGGACTTCGACAAGCGCGCCGCCGCCGTCAAGAAACTACATGAAGAGACAAGGGCAACCATACAAGAACATGTTCTTCGTCAAGCCAACCGCCTCAACGCCAAGAAGAAGGCAAGGATATTCGAAGAAGGAGACCTCGTTTGGATCCACCTCCGAAAGGAAAGGTTCCCTCATGAGCGCAACTCCAAGCTCAAGCCAAGAGGAGATGGCCCCTTCAAGGTCCTCAAGCGCATCAATGACAACGCGTACGTCATCGACATACCAACATCCAAGTACTTGGTGCGCAACACGTTCAACGTCTCGGCCTTGTCACCCTATCATGGAGATGAGGAGGTGCAAGAGTCGAGGACGACTCTTTCCCAAGGGGGGAGATGATGTAGCCGGTCACCGACGTCGCTACACCAAGACCAACAAGTCCCCCAAGTGGACCGATGACACGAGCCCGAGTCAAAGCACTACATGATGAGGTGAACTCGCTCCTCACCACCCTTGATCTTGGTACACCTTTGGATGGATTGCTACCTCATGCCGACGTGTTATGTGTCATTAGGTACAAGGAGCATCAAGGTCACCAAGAGGAGGATACGCCATGGTCAAAGGGAGGAGAGGAGCAGCTGGACAAGAAGATGGACATGAAGATGGACATGGAGCTGGACAGGAAGTCGCCCGAAGAGCGCAAGGAAGAGAAGACGGACGGCCGGCCCAGAACCCGGTCGACCGGCTCCCTGACCGGATCACCCGGTCCACAGCCCGGTCTGACCGGCCTCCTGACCGGACCACCCGGTCAGCAACCGGGATTTGCGCTCGTGACATCCGGGCGCCATCCAGGGGACTTGGAGCCTCGTCCGGTCGCCGCCCGGTCCCAGGCCCGGTCTGAAACCGGACCGCCCGGTCACAGGCCCGGTCGACCGGCCCCCTGACCGGCCTGCCCGGTCACAGCCCGGCTCGACCGGCCTCCTGACCGGCCTGCACGACTTAAGTTATATTTTCGGCCCGAACTTACCTTTTCGGCCCATGACGCCTTGTAAGACTATAAATACCCCCAGGACGCCCCTTTAGCTCTTTAGACTTGTTTTGAACTCAAACCTAAATTTGAGCTTAGTCTCCCTTGGGTATCATCCCTCTGTAATCAAGGCACCTTGGTTGTTGATTTGGAACTTGTTGAGTGAGATTCTAGTACAAGATACTCTCTCTCCCTCACCAAGCTCTTCTTCTCCAATCCCAATCTCTCCCCGGGGAATTCTACCGCGTGTCTCTTCCTCGGAGATTCTATTGGCGTGGTCCATCGAGCCACGGAGGTAAGCATCGGGTGTATCGGGGTGTGTGTGTGCGTGAGTCTCGGAGTTCCTCGTGTTCATCGCCGTGTTCTTCGTGTTCCTCGCGTTTTCCCATCTTCCCCCTTGGTTTCGAAGTCAATCCGCGAGATCGGGCCACACACGGGGTCTTAGACCTCATCAGCACGGAGACGGACATTGAGCTCCATACGAGTCTCGACAGTGCGCTCATCACCAAGAGCGGCACGAGTGAGAAGGTCCTGAATATACTTCTCCTCGGAGATATAGAAGCCATTGGAGGTAGAGGAAACCTCAAGCCCAAGAAAGTAGCGAAGGGGACCAAGATCAGTCATGAGAAACTGATCACGAAGACGGGCCTTAACAAAGGCAATGTACTCAGGTTCGTCATCTGTGATGATCATGTCATCGACATAAAGAAGAAGGAGAGTCCGACCACGAGAGGATGTGTGGACAAAGAGCACTGGGTCATGTGCGTTGGGTACGAAGCCAGCAGAGGTCACCACAGAGGCGAAACGGTAAAACCAGGCGCGAGGGGCTTGCTTAAGGTCATAGAGAGAGCGGCGGAGATGACAGACCATGCCGTTGGGAATAGAGTACCCAGGAGGTGGCTGCATGTATACCTCCTCACGTAACTCGCCGTTAAGAAAAGCATTCTGCACATCATGCTGAGAGACAGACCAGTGACAAACATAAGCAATGGCAAGGAGAGTACGAACAGTGGTCATGTGAGCCACTGGAGCAAGGTCTCATCGTAGTCACGGCCATGCTCCTGCTGAAAGCCGCGAGCCACAAGACGAGCCTTGTAGCGCTCAAGAGAACCATCGGAGCGAGTCTTGATCTTGTAGACCCACTTGCAGGTGATGAGACGATCAGAGGGAGGAGGAGTGACAACATCCCAGGTGCCAGTACGCTCGAGAGCAGCAATCTCCTCAGCCATCGCTAGCTGCCATTCGGGATGAGCAACAACATCTAGTGAGTGGGAGAATAGCGATCAGGAGGAGGACGAGGACGAGCATGAAGATGATGAGGCTGCTCGGATGGAGAGGGCATCACACCAGAGGTGGAGGGCATGTCAGGAGAAGCATCATCATCCTCACGTGGATGACGGGACTAGTGAAAAGGGTAGGGAGGGACCGTCGTAGGTGAGGAAGGTGACATGGAAGATGAAGATGTGGAAGGTGGGGTAGGTGGTCAGGGAGGAGAGGGGGTCTGGTGGGTGAAGAAGGAGGAGAAGGTGGTGAGAGACTCGGCGGAGCAGTGACCTGAGGCATAGGAGGAGGTGAGTCAGGGAACATGAGAAAAGAGATATCATCCACCGAGAAGGAAGAGGAGGAGGGACACGGGTAGAAGGGCTGGTGACAAGGTATCAACTTGTCAATGCCTATGGATTGTAGGCTAGGGTTTAGTTGGAAGTAGAGGGCAAGTAGATCTCGAAGGTTTCAGCCGAAAAGTACTCGACGATTATGAAAACTAGGGTTTGTAAACAATAATTCGATGATCTCTGCGTCCCTCGACTCCCCCTTATATAGGAGGTGGAGCCGAGGAATTCGTGCTGTACAAGTTACAGAGTCCGGGGAGGTTTCTACCTCTTCCCGTAAGATTACAAATAAGACTTTCTATTACAACTCTAGCTTTCCTTAATAATATCTTGGGCTTCTGAATCTTCTTATTCTTCGGGTAGTGGGCCTTCAGTAAACCCCGGGTACTATCTTCGGCAGGCCCATTTGGGATGCCTATGTCAGTAGCCCCCGAGATTTTGCTTGAATCGTAGGGTCAAGGAAAATCTCCACTGTTTATTTTTATTCGACAACTTTAACTTTTTTATATTTCTTCTCATAAACTTCTATATTGTACAGGGATAACGGTAATTGGGGCTAGTTCATCTGACGGATCAGGTACTAGTTAACTGCTCTAGTGGCAATCCGCAAAAACCTACTTCAAGATCACGTCCCTGGACATGATCTCGGGATACTGGTGTAAACTTCGACAGGTGCCGCTTAAGGTCTTACCATTCTGTCGAGTCCCAGCAAAATTTATCGGGTACCTAACGCGTCCGTTAGGATTTTTCTTCGTATCTGTTGATACGGATAAAAGTAGCAGAGCGCAGTCTATGGCGATGCCACACCCAGCAGAACGGATCTGGGGTCTTACCTTCGCAAATTTGCGGCATTCAGAAATTGATCGCAACTTTGGCGTTCTGAGAATATATTGTCGAGTGCTTTTTCGGCTGTTGGAATGGCACATTTTATCGAGTCAAAGATGACTTATATTGCGCTCCCGATGGGAGTATATGTAGTGTTAGTTATAACTCGAAATATACTTTTTTGCTCTTCTATCTTTCTTTTTCTCTTTCTTTCTTTCTTTTCTTTCTCTCTTCTCTCTCTTTTTTTTTATGATTTCATCGGGCATGCGAGCAGCGTTCCCGATGGGAGTAGCCCCCGAGGCTACAGCCAAGGACTTGTACTTGGGTGTAGGCTCCACGCCTTATGCCGCTATACTCTCTTTTATCTCTCGAAGTTTTATAATTTCTCGGGTGCGCGAACAGCGCTCCCGATGGGAGTAGCCCCCGAGGCTATGAACAAATATTTGTATTTGGTCATAGGCTCGCGCCATTTCTATCTTGTCCTTCTGGATCTTTTCCTTTTTTCCAAAGTAGCCCCCGAGCGTGTCGAAGAATAAGAAATATATCTCCACTATCTTTATTATATTGCAGCACCGCGAGCCCGCCTCATTAAAAACCTTTCCGGCCCCACTCGGTGCCCCGAAAAGGAAAATAGTGCGTCTGAAAACTCGCGGGCGTTTCAGTACATTGTACTTTTACAGAGAAGGACTATATTTCAACTCTAGGCGTAGAACCGCCTGAGTTGCGCTACGTTCCAGGGGTTTTTCTCGGGAGCCCCTGTCTTCTTGTCCTTGATCCTGTATGCGCCTCCGTCGATGACTTCCGTGACAACGTAAGGCCCCAACCATGGTGATTCGAGCTTCTCAGTACTTTTTTGATTTAACCGCAAGACCAAATCCCCAACTTGAAAAGATCTTGGTCTTAACCGTCGACTGTGGTAGTTTTTGAGGTCTTGCTGGTACTTGGTGACTCGTGAAAGTACTTCATCGCGAGCTTCGTCGAGTGCGTCCATATCATCCTCCCGAGCTTTTTGTGATGTTTCTTCGTCATACTCTGTTACTCTTGGAGAATCATGCTCTATTTCAATTGGTAGTACTGCTTCGGCTCCGTGGACGAGAAAAAACGGAGTTTCTTGTGTCACCGTATTTGGTGTTGTTCGGATGCTCCACAAAACACTTGGCAATTCCTCTGGCCAAGTATGTCGAGCTTTTTCAAGCGGTCCTAGCAGGCGCTTTTTAAGGCCGTTGCAGATGATACCATTGGCTTTCTCGACTTGTCCGTTAGTTTGCGGGTGCCCAACTGACGCAAAGTGCAATTTAATGCCTACTTCTGCGCAGTATTCCTTGAATTCCTTGGATGTGAAGTTTGAACCATTATCTGTAACAATGCTATGAGGCACCCCAAACCGAAAAACGAGGCCTTTCACAAACTTTATTGCCGACGCTACATCTGGTGAATTTATTGGCTTCGCTTCTACCCACTTGGTGAATTTGTCGACAGCGACCAGCAAGTACTCATATCCTCCTGGCGAAGCTTTGTGCAACTTGCCCACCATATCAAGTCCCCATTGGGCAAAGGGCCACGACAATGGTATTGGTGTTAATTCCGCCGCTGGAGAGTGAGGTTTTGCGGCAAATCTTTGACACGCTTCGCAAGTTCTTACTATTTCCTTGGCATCCTCGATTGCTGTCAACCAATAGAATCCTGCCCGAAAAACTTTGGCTGCAATAGCTCGACTACTTGCGTGGTGGCCACATATTCCTTCGTGTATATCCTTCAGAATTATTCTTCCTTCTTCTGGTGTGACACACCTTTGCAGAACGCATGAAATACTTCGCTTGTATAACTCCCCCTTGATCACTGTGAAAGCTTTGGATCGTCGAATAATTCGCCTGGCCTCAACTGGATCGTTGGGTATTTCTTTCCTGAGGATATATGATATATATGCTTGCATCCAAGGAACTTCTACCATCATCACAAGTTCTTGGTCCTCTTCATCCTCCGTGGTTTCTTTGAGGGGCGCCGAAGTTTTTCCTTCCTTTGCTTTTTTCTGCACCTTTTTCGGCTTCGTGGATCTCTCCGCTATTTCTTCCCAAAATACTCCTGGCGGGATTGGGAGGCACTGCGATCCGATGTTTGCGAGAACGTCGGCTTCATCATTGCTCAATCTACTGATGTGATTTACCTCACACCCATCAAACAGCTTCTCAAGCTCATTGTACACCTCCTTGTATGCCATCATGCTATCATTGACTGCGTCACATTGGTTCATAACTTGCTGAGCCACCAATTGTGAGTCGCCAAAGATTTTTAGTCGAGTTGCACCGCAAGCTTTCGCCATCTTCATCCCGTGTATGAGGGCTTCATATTCTGCTTCATTGTTGGATGCGTTAGGGAACGTCATCCGAAGGACGTACTTCAACTTGTCGCCTTCAGGTGATATAAGTACTACTCCTGCGCCAGCTCCTTCTACTCTCTTGGACCCATCGAAGTTCATGGTCCAAGTTCTCGACAAATCTGGGGGTCCCATGTTTTGTAGCTCCATCCACTCTGCAATGAAATTTGGCAGAACTTGCGACTTGATTGCCTTTCTTTTTTCATACGTGATGTCCCGAGGGAAAAGTTCTATTCCCCAAAGGGAGACACGCCCTGTAGCTTCTGAATTGTTCAGTATATTTGAAAGAGGTGCTTCGTTGACTACTATTATCGGGTGTGCCGAAAAATAGTGGCGCAACTTCCTTGCCGTTGCAATTACTCCATATGCTAGTTTCTGGTACTGCGGGTACCGCTGTTTGGAAGGCGATAAAACTTCACCGATGAAATATATCGCCTTTGCACTCCATGGAGTTTTCCTTCTTCTTCTCTTTCAACAACTAGCACCGTGCTAACCACTTGGGGCGTGGCTGCAATATACAGCAGGAGAGGTTCCTTTTCCTTCGGCGCCACCAAGATTGGTGGTGTCGAGATTGTGCGCTTCAAATCCTCAAAAGCTCTGTCGGCCTCTTCATTCCACTGGAATTTATCTCCTTGCTTTATCAGAGCGTAAAATGGTAACGCTTTTTCTCCCAGCCTGGCGACGAATCTGCTCAAAGCTGCGACTCGCCCAGTTAGCTGCTGTATTTCTTTCAACTTTGTTGGCTTCCTCATTGTTACGATAGCTTGTATTTTGTCGGGATTTGCTTCAATCCCTCTTGCTGAAACTAGAAACCCCAGAAGTTCTCCTGCTGGAACGCCAAAAGAACACTTCGTCGGGTTCAGCTTGAGGCAGAATTTGTCGAGGTTGTCAAAGGTTTCCTTGAGATCCTCGATCAGCGTTGCCCCCTTTTTTGACGTTATGACGACATCGTCGATGTATACTTGCACGTTTTTCCCAATCTGTGTCGCCAAACACTTCTGCATCATCCTCTGATATGTTGCTCCCGCGTTTTTCAGACCAAAGGGCATTGTTCTGTAGCAAAACACGCCATAAGGTGTGATGAACGCTGTCTTTACTTCATCTTCTTCTTTCAATCTGATCTGGTTGTAACCAGAATATGCGTCCAGGAAGGAAAGACGTTCACATCCAGCCGTGGAGTCGATAATTTGATCGATCCTCGGGAGGGGAAAGTGATCCTTTGGACAATGTTTATTGAGACACGTAAAGTCGACGCACATGCGAAGGACCTTAGTGTTTTTCTTCGGCACCAACACAGGATTTGCTACCCATGTGGCTTCTGTGTGCAACTCCTTGATAAAACCAGCTTCTCGTAGTCGATCGATTTCTGACAGCATGGCCTTGCGGTTTGGTTCCGAAAAACGCCGCAAGGGTTGTTTAATTGGTCTCGCTAGTGGATCCAAGTTTAGGTGGTGCTCGGCAAGTTCCCTGGGTACTCCTGGCATGTCAGCTGGACACCATGCGAAGATTTTCCAGTTCTCACGGAGGAACTCGACGAGCGCGCTTTCCTATGCGAGGTCCATGTCGTTTGCGATGGACGTCGTCTTTTTCGGGTCTGTCGGGTGAATCTGTACCTCCTTAGAATTTTTCTCGGTATTGAAAGTTGATTCTTTATTTGGCCTTCCAAATTCTGGCAGCACGTCGTAGTCAGTCATACTCCTTGACGCCAAATACTCAGCCTGCAACCCAAAAGTTTCTGATATCCGATGAAAATCCTTATCGCACTTATCGGTTAAGGCGAAGCTTCCTTTGACTGTGATTGGTCCCTTCGGTCCAGGCATCCTCCACAACAGGTATGTATAGTGCGGTACCGCCATAAATCTAGCATATGCTGGTCGTCCCAACAAAGCGTGGTAGTGCGACGGAAAATCCACAACTTCAAATTCCAGCTTCTCGATTCTATAATTCTCTCGGGTTCCAAACTGAACGTCGAGATTGATCTTCCCCAATGGATAACTTGGTTTCTCCGGTGTGATACCATGGAACCTCGTGTCTGTTGGCTTCAAGTTTGCTAGGGATATGTTCATCTTCCTCAATGTATCTGCATACATAAGGTTGAAGCTGCTGCCGCCATCTATGAACACTCGAGAGACATCAAATCCCGCAATAACTGCTGGTAAGATAAGTGCTGACTGCCCTGGTCGAGGAACTTGCTGCGGATGATCTGCTATGGTGAAGCCAATATCTTGCCCTGACCAATTAAGATACTCGACTGTTGGTGGATGCATTTTTTCTGCCATGAACACCTGTCGTGAGATTACTTGCTGAGCTCTATTGGATGGCCTTCCCTTCTGAATCATCGACACCGCTCCGTTGGAGTTAGGATCAACGTAAGGTGGTGGTGGAGGTGCTGCCGCTATTCTGAGCTGATGTCGATTGTCTTCTGTAATCGCGGGAGGAGGTGGCAAGTGAATCTCGCTCCTGGGTTCTCGAGGATTTCTCTGTGCTGCCCGAGCGTTAGCGTGCTCTGCCCACCTTAACATTGCCTGGAAATTGCGACAATCTTTCTGCAGATGTCCTGACTGTCTTTTCCGTTGCTGTCGAGGAAAAAGTGCATCTGACACGGCCCATTCATCATCTCTTCAGGAGACACGAAAGGCCTCGGGAACCTAGGACCGCTATTTTGCCTGTTGTTTCGAGAATCGTCTCTATTATCGCCTCGCTGCTCATTGCTTCTCTGATAATCATCTCTGTTGTTTCCTCCTGTGTTTGCCCGAAAACCTGCCGAAATTTGTCCTGGGGCATCATAGTTCGGGTACTGCCGAGGAAATCGTCGCCTCGGTTGATAATTTCGACCACGGTCCTCCTCTGGCGACCTGTGCCGTTTGTTGTGGACAGCATCTTCTCCATCTGCCCATCTGTTTGCTATTTCCATTAACGCGGATACTGTCTTTGGGTTGGTACTTCCCAAGTCCTCGACAAAATCTCCACGCCTGATTCCTGCGACAAACGCATCTATCGCTCTCTCGTCAGATATATTTTCTGCCGAGTTTTTGATGATGTTCCACCTTTGGATATATTTTCTCATTGGCTCGTCTGGCTTTTGTCGACATGCTCTCAACTCCTCTAACGACGCAGGTTTTTTGCACGTGGACCTGAAGTTCTTGACGAACACGTCCTCGAAGCTTTCCCAACTGTCGATAGATCCTGGAGGGAGTTTCTTTATCCAAGATCGTGCGGCTCCACTCAAATGCACCTAGATGCTTTGCATAGCTGTTGCTCTGGTTCCTCCTGTGAGTTTCACTGTCTCGAGATAATCAACTAGCCAATCTTCTGGATCTTGAAGGCCGTCGAATTTTTTGAAATTATCAGGCAACTTGAATCCCGAAGGTAGTCGAGTTTTTCGCACTCTCCTCGTGAAGCACGGCAAACCGCACATATCCTCGTCGTTTAACTCTGGGGACTGCCGATGTTCTCTTCTGCTTTGTCGCGCTCTGTCGACCCTTGCTTGTGCTGCCGTATCTCTTGCTCCACTTGGTCCTTCAGGAGCTGCTGCTGCTGCCGCAGGTCGTGGACTATTTTGCCTTGCTGTTCCTTCGGGAGGTGTTGATACAAACGCCGTCCCCATGGCTCCAACTCCTGCTATCGCCATGTTGTAAAGTGTTTCCCTTGGATCCCCTGGAGGTGGTTTAGATGCGAGGATAAAAGCATGTGTCGCCATATACCCAACCTCTGGTGTCTTAGGGATGATGTTTCCTCTTGTATCTATCGACATAAAGGACATGTCGAGGTTTTGGACCAGGTGCTCTCTTTCTGCTTCGGGTATGTGTTGTAACCTTGATCTTGCTCTGTTCCGAGCTTCCCTGTGGCTATCACCCGAAGTTTTAGATTGTAGACTCAACTCTGCCCTTCTCCTGCTGGATGCAGAAGCTGCCTCCTTTCTTCTGTTTAACTCAGCTGCCTGTTTTTCCAATTCTCTTGCAGCTCGTGCGAGCCTATATTGATATGCTTGTAATTCCTCTGGCGTGGCTGTGGTGGCCATTGGTTCTGAGCCGTCCATAGCTCTCGCGGCTCTACCCCATGCTGCTTGCGGGAGTCGAACTCTGTGTCGCGGCTGTGGCCCGACGTATTTATTGCCCAAGCCTCGTCGCAGATCGGAGGGATCGACGTATGGATTTCCCAGATCGTCGAAAGCCTCGGATGTTTCCTCTTGGTCATTGCTTGGCTCTCCAATGACATAAATCTGATGATATTTTGTATTCAGATCTATGTTGGGTTTGGTGACACCATCGTTGAGATTGGTGAAGACCTTGCCCACTGTAGTAGATTTGTCGATGAAGTCGTAACTGTCGACACTGCTTGAGCCATCGCTTATATATGAGTCCGCAGATGACTCAAACGACATGTCGCTGAAGATCTTGGCGAGTTTCTCTCTTGCCCTGATGCTGATGTAGCGTGACGACGAAGTTTCTTCTTCTCCTGATTCGGTTGACGATGTATAGCTTGAAAAATCGGAATCGACCGCCGATGATCCCGACGAAATCGGAATTTCGACACGATACGATCCTTCTTTCTCGACGCGAAAGTGAAACCTTCCGAACGTCATCTCCATAGGCTCCGCCAGATACGCATATGCATCCAAACGGGAGGGTGGGTGAGGAACAAAATCGACAGGACCAGCAGCGATCTGTTTACCTCGATCCATTGCGTTGCTTGCGGTTGATGATGTCGAAGATCTTGAACGTGCCATCGATATTAGATCCTTACGCCTCTATTTCCCACAGACGGCGCCAATTGACAAGGTATCAACTTGTCAATGCCTATGGATTGTAGGCTAGGGTTTAGTTGGAAGTAGAGGGCAAGTAGATCTCGAAGGTTTCAGCCGAAAAGTACTCGACGATTATGAAAACTAGGGTTTGTAAACAATAATTCGATGATCTCTGCGTCCCTCGACTCCCCCTTATATAGGAGGTGGAGCCGAGGAATTCGTGCTGTACAAGTTACAGAGTCCGGGGAGGTTTCTACCTCTTCCCGTAAGATTACAAATAAGACTTTCTATTACAACTCTAGCTTTCCTTAATAATATCTTGGGCTTCCGAATCTTCTTATTCTTCGGGTAGTGGGCCTTCAGTAAACCCCGGGTACTATCTTCGGCAGGCCCATTTGGGATGCCTATGTCAGCTGGGACTCATCAAAAGTGACATCCCGAGATATGCACATCCGACGACCAATAGGATCCGAACACTTATATTCTTTGTGCTCAGGACTGTAGCCAAGAAAGACACACTCAACAAATTGAACAGTTAGCTTGGTGCGTTCGCGTGGAGCAAGAAGAACATAACAAACGCAACCAAAAAAAGGAGGGTCGAATAATCAGGAGCACGATCAGTAAGACTCTCAAGAGGAATACCACCTTGCAGGGCCGTGGAGGGCTGAAGGTTGATGAGATAGGTGGAAATAGAGACAGCCTCAGCCCAGAAGTGAGGAGGAAGAGAGGCGGCGATCATCATCGCACGAGCCGTCTCAAGCAGGTGGCGATGCTTGCGTTCAGCCACGCCGTTTTGGGCATGGGCGCTAGGGCGGGAGAACTGAGCAAGAGTGCCCTGCTCAGCAAAAAAACCACGCAACAACTGGGAGATATACTCGCTAACTGAGTCAGCCCCAAACACACGAATAGGCGTGGAAAACTGAGTATGGATCATGGCAGCAAAATGCTTATATATCGAGAGAACCTCGCTGCGAGAAGTCATAAAGTAGATCCAAATGTGGCGAGAGAAGTCATCGATAAAAATAACATAGTAGCGTTGCCCCCCTTGGAAGTAAAGGGAGCTGGACTACAAACATCATAATGAACCAAATCAAAAGGACACTGAGATACAGACTCACTGGTAGGATAAGGTAACTGATTCTGTTTACCAAGTCTACAACACTGCCAACTCTGAAGCGAGACATCTCCTGAGACAGGCCCCAGAAGACCTCGACGAAGTAAAGACAACAAGCGAGAATCACAAAGATATGACCAAGACGATGATGCCACTGCTGAAAGGAGGCGGTAGCGGAAGCAGCAAGCACATGTGGTACAATCGGTGAAGTGGTAGAAGAAGGAACATGAAGCCAGTCAAGCTCCCAAAGTCCCTGGGAGTCACGGCACCGAGGGCCAGCCCCAACCAGTGCCCGAGTGCTAGTGTCTGATACGTCTCTAACGTATCTATAATTTCTGATGTTCCATGCTAGTTTTATGACAATACCTACATGTTTTGCTCACACTTTATAATGATTTTATGCATTTTCCGGAACTAACCTATTAACAAGATGCCAAAGTGCCAGTTCCTGTTTTCTGCTGTTTTTGGTTCCAGAAAGGCTGTTCGGGCAATATTCTCGGAATTCGACGAAACAAAAGCCAAACATCTTATTTCACCGAGACGGACCAGAACACCGAAGGGGAGACGGAGAGGAGGCCCAGGGCCTCCAGACCACAGGGCGGCGTGGCCTAGGAGGGGGGTGCGCCCAGGTGTGGGCCCCCAAGCACCCCCTTGCACCGTCTCTTCGCCTATATAATCCCTCGCGACGTAAAAACCCTACAACAATCAACGAAACTCCAGAAAGAATCCAGGGGCGCCGCCGCCATCGCGAAACTCCGTTTCGGGGGACAGAATCTCTATTCCGGCACGCTGCCGGGATAGGGAAGTGCCCTCGGAAGCCATCTCCATCAACGCCACCGCCTCCATCATGCTCCGTGAGTAGTTCCCCCATGGACTACGAGTTCTAGCAGTAGCTAGTTGGTACTCTCTCTCCCATGTACTTCAATACAATGATCTCATGAGCTGCCTTACATGATTGAGATCCATCTGATGTAATCGGTGTTGTGTTTGTTGGGATCCGATGAATTGTTACATTATGATCAGTCTATCTATATAAGTTTGTGAAGTTATTGTTGCTGCAATCTTGTTGTGTTTAATTCTTGTCACTAGTGCACGAGTGGCATGATCTTAGATTTAAGCTCTATACTTATTGCTTAGATTGTATCTACAAGTTGTTTGCACATGTCTATGTCCGGAACCCGAGGCCCAGAGTGACAGCAACTGGGATAACTGGAGGGGAAGGCTTAGGTATGAGGATCACATGTTTTCACCAAGTGTTAATGCTTTGCTCCGGTGCTCTATTAAAAGGAGTACCTTAATTACCAGTAGATTCCCTTGAGGCCCGGCTGCCACCGGCTGGTAGGACAAAAGATGTTATGCAAGTTTCTCATTGCGAGCACGTATGACTATATATGGAAAACATGCCTACATGATTAATAATCTTGATGTTCTATCTTAATGCTTTCAATCCTATCAATTGCCCAACTGTAATTTGTTCACCCAACACTTGTCACTTGTTATTGGAGAGTTACCACTGGTAAAGATAGCTGGGAAGCCCGGTCCATCTCTCATCATTATATACTCGTTCCTATATGACATTGGAAGTAGTATCAACTATTTTCTGGTGCCATTGCCTCTGTGTTACTGCTACTGCTGTTGTGTTATTGTTAGTACTGCTCTCATATTACTGCTGCTTTCACATCACCCCTGTGACTAGTGCTTTTCCAGGTGCAGCTGAATTGACAACTCAGTTGTTAAGGCTTATAAGTATTCTTTACCTCCCCTTGTGTCGAATCAATAAATTTGGGTTTTACTTCCCTCGAAGACTGTTGCGATCCCCTATATTTGTGGGTTATCAAGACTATTTTCTGGCGCCGTTGCCGGGGAGGCATAGCTCTACTCATAAGTTCACCTGGGGAGTACACTCTACCTCTCTCTCTGTTTTTATTTTATTTTATTTTGTTTTCCTTAGTTTACTTTTGTCTAGTTTATTTGTGCTTAGTTTATTTCTGTCTAGTGTTATTTTTCTTAGTTTACTTTTGCTTAGTTTCTTTTTGTCTTGTTTTATTTTTCTTATATACCCGAAAATCCATAAAAATTTGAAAAATCAAAAAATTAAAAACTGTTGTTATGGAAGAACGCATAACCATGTTGGAGCTTATAGAATTATATAATAATTATAGAGAATCAAGAAAGGGTGAAGTGATGAGTGATGTGTTAAAAAATTGAATATAATTGCTAAAATCTTGCTTAAACGCCATGATATAAACTGTTGCTCTAAACAGGATACTAAACATCTTAAATTCCAATGTGGCTTTAGTGAAGAAGTTTTAATTATGAACTATAATTGGAATAACTATATTCATCTTGGGTTCGAAGAGGTAGAACAATTTGTTTTATTTATGGGAGCCTCTGAGATAGAATCCTTCATGGCTAAAAATTATGAAACTTGTATTGCTTGTAAGGACCTTAAAGATTATGTCTCTTCTATCCTTAATTTTTGCATAGAAAGTTACAGCGATAATCCTTATATCATTTATTATAAAGAGAGACTCATTAATGCACAAGAATGCACTCACAATTTGCAGGAACCTGTGGAAGAAGAAATTGATGAACCTGAAAGCTCATTGGATGAAAAAGAGGAGGAAATTGATGAACCTGAAAGCTCATTGGATGAAAAAGAGGAGGAGAGTGATGAACAAAAGGAGGAAGAATGGATTAGCTACCCATGCCAACCTTCTAATGAGAGTAACTCTTTATCTCTTACACTATTTGATTGTCCTCCATGCTTACCAAAGGAGGATGAATGTTATGTTCCTGTGGATTCTCTTGAAATATTACCGGCCTATGAGTAAAACTTGTGAGAATAATTATGCTACTGTTATCTATGATAATCCATGCTATTTTGATAAATCTTATGATAATGCTTTGTTTGTGCCTGATATCAAAATGCATGGTACTAAAGAGTTTTGTTTAGCAAATGTTTATGATAAAGCTCTAGATGATGGTCCTATGTTACTTGATAATATTAATTGTACTACTAATGAAAAAGGGATTGGAGAGGTCTTGAATTTATCTATGAGTCCCATATCTCTTGAGATTGATCAATCATCTTGTTATATTATTGATAAAAGTGGGTTTGAAAGTTTTAATCCCATTATTTTTGAGCTTGATAAAAATTATGTGTTTATGGATCATGAGAAACATGCTTTATGTGATAGTTATATTGTTGAGTTTGTTCATGAAGCTACTGAAAATTATTATGAGAGAGGAAAATATGGTGGTAGAAATTTGCATGGTACTAAAACACCTCTCTACATGCTGAAAATCTTGAAGTGACTCTTGTTTTATCTTCCTATACTTGTCACTTTGTTCTTCATGAATTTATTTGTGTACAAGATTCCTATGCATAGGAAGTGGGTTAGACTTAAATGTGTTTTGAACTTGCTTTTTGATGCTCTCTTTGCTTCAACTCTTATTTTCTTGCAAGAGCATCATTAAAATTGCTGAGCCCATCTTAATGGCTATAAAGAAAACACTTCTTGGGAGATAATCCATGTTTTTATTTTTGCTACTGTTTTTTTTGTGTCTTGGAAGTTGTTATTACTGTAGCAACCTCTCCTTATCTTTATTTTATTGCAATGTTGTGCCAAGTAAAGTCTCTAATAGAAGGTTGATACTAGATTTGGATTTCTGCGCAGAAACAGATTTCTATCTTTCACGAATTTGAGTAGGTCTCTCTGTAGGAAACTCAGAAAAACCTGTCAATTTTCATGCGTGTTCCTAAGATATGTACGCAACTTTCATTAGTTTTGAGTTTTCTGATTTGAGGAACGGAAATACCTCTTAAAAATTCGTCTTTACTAGCTGTTCTGTTTTGACATATTCTATCTCTTTTTTTTGCATTGTCTCTCGTGGACTTTAAGTAAGGCTTTCTAGACGTGGAGAGCTGTAGCTCATGTTTTATTGAGTTCTTGCAATGCGTCACTACAGGACTAAAGTGGATTAAAGTTTTTTTTGAGTACTAGCCCCTCTAATGAAGTTTATGAGAAATTTGGTGTGAAGGAAATTTTCTAGGGTCAAGAGAGGAGGATGATATATGATCAAGAAGAGTGAAAAGTCTAAGCTTGGGGATGCCCCCGTAGTTCATCCCTGCATATTTCAAGAAGACTGAAGCGTCTAAGTTTGGGGATGCCCAAGGCATCCCCTTCTTCATCAACAACTTATCAGGTCACCTCTAGTGAAACTATATTTTTATTCGGTCACATCTTATGTGCTTTACTTGGAGCGTCTGTGTGTTTATTTTCGTTTTGTTTTTGTTTGAATAAATTTGGATCCTAGCAATCCTTGTGAGGGACAGAGACACGCTCCGCTTTTTCATATGAACACTTGTGTTCTTCGTTTTTCATATTCATGGCAAAAGTTAAAAGCTGATGCATTTGTTGCTATTTGGTTGGAAACAGAAAATGCTTCATATTGTCTTGAATAATTTGATACTTGGAAATTGTTTTGATCTCTCAAGTAGATCATGTTTAAGCTCTTGCACCATGTAGTTTAAACCTATTAGTGGAGAACTACCGTAGAGCTTGTTGAAATTGGTTTGCATGATTGGCTCTCTAAGGTCTAGATATTTTCTGGTAAAAGTGTTTGAGCAACAAGGAAGACAGTGTAGAGTCTTATAATGCTTGCAATATGTTCTTATGTAAGTTTTGCTGTACCGGTTCATACTTGTGTTTGCTTCAAACAACCTTGCTAGCCAAAGCCTTGTACTGAGAGGGAATGCTTCTCGTGCATCCAAAACCTTGAGCCAAAACCTATGCCATTTGTGTCCACCATAACTACCTACTATGTGGTATTTCTCTGCCATTCCAAGTAAATACTTCATGTGCTACCTTTAAACAATTCAAAAGTTATTATCTCTTATTTGTGTCAATGTTTTATAGCTCATGAGGAAGTATGTGGTGTTTTATCTTTCAATCTTGTTGGGCAGACCTTCACCAATGGACTAGTGGCTTCATCAGCTTATCCAATAATTTTGCAAAAAGAGCTGGCAACGGGGTTCCCAGCCTCAATTAATTAACTTTCATTAATAATTCTCTTCACATGTTTTGCCCTGATTCATCGGTAAGCAACTTAATTTTGCAAATAGACACTCCTTCATGGTATGTGAATGTTGGAAGGCACCTGAGGATTCGGTTAGCCATGGCTTGTGTAAGCAAAAGGTTGGGAGGAGTGTCATTCATAAATAAAACTAAAGTACGTGTGTAAACAAAAGAGAAGAGGGATGATCTACCTTGCTGGTAGAGATAACGTCCTTCATGGGAGCCGCTCTTTGAAAGTCTGTTTGATGAGGGGGTTATAGTGCCCACTACCATTCGTTGACCACAACAAACACTTCTCAAAACTTTACTTTTACGCTCTCTATATGATTTCAAAACTTAAAAAGCTCTAGCATATGATTTAATCCCTGCTTCCCTCTGCGAAGGGCCTTTCTTTTACTTTATGTTGAGTCAGTTTACCTACTTCCTTCTATCTTAGAAGCAAACACTTGTGTCAACTATGCAATTATTCTTACATACTTGCTTATTGCACTTATTATTTTACTTTGTGTTGACAATTATCCATGAGATATGTATGTTGAAAGTTGAAAGAAATTGCTGAAACTTAAATCTTCCTTTGTGTTGCTTAAAAACCTCTTATTAAGAATTTATTGCTTTATGAGTTAACTCTTATGCAAGACTTTTTGATGCTAGTCTTGAAAGTACTATTCATGAAAAGTTTTGCTATATGTTATCTATTTGTTAGCAAACTATAGATCGTTGCCTTGAGTCACTTCATTCATTTCATATGCTTTACAATAGTATGATCAAGATTATGTTAGTAGCATGTCACTACAGAAATTATTCTTTTTATCGTTTACCTACTCGAGGGCGAGTAGGAACTAAGCTTGGGGATGCTTGATACGTCTCCAACGTATCAATAATTTCTGATGTTCCATGCTATTTTTATGACAATACCTACATGTTTTGCTCACACTTTATAATGATTTTATACATTTCCCGGAACTAACCTATTAACAAGATGCCGAAGTGCCAGTTCCTGTTTTCTGCTGTTTTTGGTTCCAGAAAGGATGTCCGGGCAATATTTAAGCTCTATACTTATTGCTTAGATTGTATCTACAAGTTGTTTGCACATGTCTATGTCCGGAACCCGAGGCCCCAGAGTGACAGCAACTGGGATAACTGGAGGGGAAGGCTTAGGTATGAGGATCACATGTTCGGGAAGTTCTTGAGCTTGGATCCAGGGTGGTCATGATTTTCATGGCCTTGATTGGCGATGTTCTGCAAAGCGTTGAGGTTGGCTTGGCGTTCGGCTCTTTCTGTCTCCCTGTCGGCAAGCAAGGTTTGCAGCAGTTGCATCATCGCCTCGTTGGTGCGATTGGGAGGGGCCATCTGAAGATATAGAAGATCATGAGATAAGAGGGAACACTCTATGGTTCATTTTGGTTATGTTTGAAAACATTTGAAAACTTGTAATCTTTTCATGACAAACATAACATTCATTCATTCATTCAACACATAGTACAAACTAACACACACATACTCCAATGGTTTTAAGAACCATTCTCATGCTACGATACAAAGGACGGGATACAACTCACACCTACATAAGTGAAACTAGTGCACTACTCCTCATCCTCGACATCGATCGGGACGTAGTCGTCAGGTCCTGCCTCCAGGAACTCGTAGTCCTCCTCCTCGGTGAACTCGTCCTCCTCAAAGTCGTCGTTGTTGCTCAGGAAGGCTCCTCCTCCCTGAAGATCGGTACCTCCGTCGTCATCCTCCAGCTCTCTAATCTGGTCCTCCTGGGCCTTGACAGTGGCCTCAAGTGACGCGATCTTGGCGCGAAGGCGCACAATCGTAGCATCCTTCTTGGCACGCTGCTGGCGAAGGCTCTTGCGGTCGTTGTTGAGTAGCTTGATCACCTCACCCTGCTCGATGATGTGAGCATGGGTCTGGTTCGCGTAAGCGCGAGTGGCGTCGAGGTCCTTCTGAGTCTGGTAGAGCATGAAGTCCAGGTGCTCAGCATGGTGCCTCAACTCCGGGTGCGGCTGCAGCTCCATGGGCACTCCCATGGCATCACGCCTCACCAGATGCGCGAAGCGCGAAGCGAGGATGCGCACCACGTTCTGTCCACAGAGGCGCGCAAGTGCCTCCTGAAGGCCACGTGCGAGTCCGTCGAGCCAGTTGCTCTCGCGGAAGGAGAAGAGGATCCTCTACGAGGTGGGAGGCTCCATCTTGCCCCTCAAGTCGGCAGTGATTACCCACTGCAACTCTCCTCCGGGCGTGTCGTCCAACTGAACCCCGTGGAACTCGGGGTGTGGGCGCCCAAGGAAGTCAGAGACGGCGTTGAGGTCGTGCTCGAAGATCAAGCTCCCTCCGTTTCCAAGCTGGTAAAACTTGGTGTTGATGGGTTCATTCGGCTCCATCTGAAAGAGAATTGGATGAGTAAGTTAGAGAGTGTAAAGTGTGGCAAAATTTTAAGTAGATTCACATAAGATAGAACATGATTCATCAAATTTTGGCAAAGTCTCAAAGACAAGAGTGTAAGTAAGTTTTCACAAATATTCTCTTCATTTGATTTTCAAAGTTAAGTTTTTCAGAACACCCATTCTAACTAAGGTCTTCTAAGGTCAAACAATGGCTCTAATACCAACTTGTCAACACCCGGATTTTTAAGTCCGAATGCCTATTATGTCATACATCGCAATCCCAGGAATATTGTTGTTGCGAGGCATAATAGTTAAGTATCACAGTCATCATTCATTACAAACCATAAGGTCTTACAAATTGGAATCACATGATCCATATTACACGAATAGTTGATCTATCGATCAACAAACAAACACAAGTTCATAGCGGAAGCATAAGATACAAGGACTCTCTAGTCCACAGGCCAACGCTTGACGTCGGAAGACTCCTAGTTGTCGTAGGCGTCCTGCTGGTCATCTCCTTGTTCATCTTCATACTCTGGCCATTTGAATAGCCAGGGACAAAGCCGTGAGTACTTCAAGTACTCGCAAACTAATACTAATGTAAGTGCTAGGCATTCTAGTATGGTTTGCTAAGCTCTAGTTTATTTGCATAAAGCCATTTTTAGTTCACAAATATTTGAGAAAAGCTTATTCAAGTGCTAACTAACTCAAGTGGGAACATTAGTGTCATTCCCACCATTCAAGTGGTGATTTCAATTCAATTCACCACAAGTCATTTCACCATCTTATTTCAACATCATTTTCAAAGATATGACATCGGAAACTGTATGGCCTTTCCAACCGTCCGTAACCGTGGACGTGGCTATTCGAATAGGTTTACACTCTGCAGAGGTTGCACACTTGTGCCACAACATTTGATTTCATCCGTCGGGATTACCCCGAATCATCGTAACACAGTACGCGGATCATCAACCATAACCTTTCACTTACAAATCCTAGTATGAGCACCTCTCCCCATGAGCTTGGCCTCCCAGTGAAGACCAACTGTCAACCTGGGAACTTCACAGGGCTTGGCCGTACAATTCACCTCAATTTCACATCATTTCTCAACAACGGAGGCAGCCTCAAGCGTAACCCCTATGACGTGTGTTCAGAGGGAACCCATACTAAGATGCATAAACTTCCAGTTAAGCCCTACCCATAATCAGGTATTGTGGGGGTACTTAATATTGGAAAGGTATCGCATTCAAACCAATATCATGTTTATCAAAAATCACCATCTTCTCTTTGTCATATTCACCTTCAAAAATCATTCAATGGAATGCATCATCATTCCAAGGTTTCAAATTCATTTCAAGTCACATTGTTCCCATCTAGAATAGTCAAGTTTTATTCATTAGCACTAGCTCTAAATCATGAGGGATGCTATCTTGCTTTGCTTGATTGAGAATAACTTCACTACTCTAGTAACCTTCCTTTACTTTGACCAAAGTTAACTATAAAAGTAACTCTTGGAAAACAACAAGTAAAGAATAAACTGGGGATAGGCTTATGTAAGAAAAGATAAGATTTATGGTGCCTTGCCCCAAAGAGCTTTGCACTTTGCAAGAATATTAGCTTGCCTTGGTAGTTCTCAAAATTCTCCTCCTCCTCCTCTTGGTAGCAACCTTCTTCTTCCATGTACTCTCCGGTGCTAGCGTCTAAATTTGAATACGAGTATAATTACTCACTAATTCAATGGCTATTCCATGTATCACATATAAACACACAAACTATTCTATGCACACAAATAATCTAATTAGGATGCATGGGTTGTGTTGCTTGAGGAGAATTTACTTCTTTTTATTTAATATGTAAATGATAGTTTCCATAGGGTTCTTGAGAAATAATTTCCTCTCATTGAAATCTTCTTAAGATTTAATTTCTCAAACAATCATATATGAACTTATATTGACCTAAGTCAAACATTCATCATTATCATTTGAGAAAATGATTTAAATGAGGTATACCACCTCATACCATTTAATAATGCTACATATGATTTAAATCTCCAAGTAATTCATATAAGTGAGTTTGGCCAGGGGTCCAAACATCACATGAATTCATTTGAGACAAGGTTTAAATGAAGTATAATACTTCATATGATTTACTTAATAGTTTTGGACAATATCAACTACATAAACTAGCCATATTTTCCATTTATTAATCTAGGGCATGATCATGCAAAGTGACCACACCATTTTATTGCATAACCAATTAGTGTAAGTCAGATGTGAGCTATTAGAGTTGGAATTAACTTAATATCTATTTTGGTTGATTTTTAATAATTGTTTGAATATGGAAAAGTCTCTGCCTTCTTCTTTTTATCAGATTAATTCTACAACTAATCTGGTCATGGGACCAGTGGCATTCTGTAGATCTTTTTAGTGGCTTTCCAACAATATAAAATTTGCTAAATTTGGCCAAGTAGATCTTCTGGAAATTAATTTGAAAGTGGGGGCCAGTTTGGAATTTGAACTAAATCAGCAAATTCATATTTGAATTAAAAGGGCCTGGCGGGAAATTTTAACGGGCTACGGGGGAAAAGAGGAAGTGGGCCGGCCCAGCAGTGCGTTCAGCGCAGCGGGCCGCCTGACAGCGTGGGGTCCACGCGTCATCGGGTCTTAACAGGCGAAGCGGTACGCTCTTTTCCGCGCCGTTGGATTAGACGCGGATCGGACGGACGACGAGCGTCGTCGTCTCCGGCGAGAAGGTGGCTTACTGGCGGCGATGGCAGGGGGTCGGAGAGCGCGATGAAGCTCCGGCGGTCGACGGTGATGTGCGCAGCAACGTTGTCGAAGACGGCGATCCTCCTGGCAGCAGTGGCGTCTCCGGGGATGGCCTCCAACTCCGGCGATCTTCTGCGGCGGAGCGCGGCAGTGAGGTGGCAATTGGGTGGCTCTGGTGGTCAATGTGAAGCGGCGAGGTGGCTAGGAGGTCGAGGAAGGATAGGGAGGAGTGGTGGTGTGAAGGAATCGTCGAGGCGATACCTCCTTTTATAGGCGCGAGGTTGGCCGTGACGCGGCGGCAATGGCGACAGAGGTGCGGCGTCTCCGGTGAGCTAGTGAGCTAGGCGCGGGCGGCATACTGCTCAGCGTGTCCAGGCGGTCCGATAGGCGACGCTAGCTAGCCCAGGTGGTGCCTAACTTGGTCGGGCGGTCGCGGGTTCTAGCGCGTCTATGGCGGCTTTCCTTCTCCGTCTCCGGCGGCGGTGGCCATGGGTCGTGGTCGCGCGTGTGTCTGCGAGCTTCGTGGCGACGCGGTGATGCTCAACCTGCAGCTAGGTGGTCCAGGGCGTGCGCGAGGTGGCCAGGCGATCGGTGGCCAGAGCGTGTCCGCGAGCGTGCATGCGCGACGTCGTCGGCATGGCTGGCCGTTCTGGGCGCGCGTCGTCCGGCGGCTGTCGATGTCCTCCTCGACAACGGCGTGCATCGGCAGGTGCAGGGGTGCGAGGTGGCGCGATGGGGCACGGTGGCCAGGTCTGGCGACGAAGGAAGAGAGGGGAGGGGCATGCACGTGCCCATGGCCAGCATGGCCATGCCTATGCCATGTGTGCCCTCCCTCTTAGGGTTACTATGTTGCATTTAGTGTGAGAGGGGGCAAGGGGACCAGATAGGGTAGTTTGGGGTAGATTAGGGTGGAATAGAACACTATTTGGAATAGTGTGTAATAGTTCCATATTTGTAATTTGCCAAATTTGTCCAAATTTGATTTAATTCAAATGGTGGCAAGTTTTGAATAGTGAGTGTCTCATTGAGTTAGAAATGATCAGAGGTGGTGAAGTGTGGTGGTGGCATTGTTGAATTCAAATTATTGCAAAATTGGCTAAGTGGGAGATTGTTACATCTATTAAAATGTTGTAACTTTGGATGAGCATAGCTAATGATCTAGAAAGAATTTGGCATGGTGATCTTTACAAAAAGTGTTCACCTTGATGTTGACTTGGATGTGGTGCAAAGAGGTAGCAAGGTTTTGTTTGAGAAAATTGAATTGCAATGGCTCAAAGTAGTGATCAGACTATAATTGGCAGTTTTGACCATTATCATATGTGAGCAAGTTTTGTATTTGAAATCCATTTGATTTGTGATTCTTTGATTCCAAAAGTTGTAATAAGTGTTTAGTAATATTATTCAACTAATGGTGAAGACCAAATTGGTCTAGGGTCAAAATTTATAAAAATGCCATAGGGCATATGTGAGGGTTTTTAGGGTTTTGCATTTATTTGATTTTCTTCTTCTTTTGGATTTATTTGGTTTGTGATCTTCTCATGATCACATTAGGGTTTTAGGGTTTATCATATACACATAATAACAATCATCATGTCATATCAATCAAATGCACAAGTCCTATGCATGGCACTATATGCAATTTAAAAAGTTTTTGTTGGTTTGAAATTTTGCTCTCTGGAATTCTTCTAACTTTCTTTTATTGAAATTTGGGATGTTACAAACCCTTCCCCCTTACAAAAGATCTCGTCCCGAGATCGAAAAGAAAGTTAGGTACTAAAGATATCTGGGTACTCCTTCTTCATGAAGTCTTCGCGTTCCCAAGTGGCTTCCTCTTCGGTATGATTGCTCCATTGTATCTTCAGAAACTTGATGCTTCGGGTGCGGGTGGTTCGGTAAGCTTCCTCCAGGATGCGAATCGGCACTTCGCGGTAAGTCAAGTCCTGGTTGATATCCACCGATCGGTGATCGATGTTCTTGAACACTTCGGTCTTCTCGGGGACTTCAAGGCATTTCCGGAGGAGTGAGATATGAAACACGTCGTGTACAGCCGACATCTCTTCAGGTAGCTCCAGTTGATAAGATACTTCTCCTCGGCGGCTCAGAACTTTGAAGGGTCCGACGTATCGGGGTGCAAGCTTTCCTTTCAGCTGGAATCTCTGCATTCCTTTCAAGGGGGATACCTTGAGATAGACGAAGTCTCCGATCTCAAAGGTCATCTCCCGACGTCTCTTGTCGGCGTAGCTTTTCTGTCTTGGTTGCGCCGTCTTGAGGTACTCTCGGATCTTGTGTACTTTCTCTTCGGCTTCACGAAGAACATCTGGGCCAAAGACTTGGCTTTCTCCGACTTCCGAACAGTTCAGGGGGGTACGGCACTTCCTTCCGTACAAGGCTTCAAAGGGGGCCATCTGTAGGCTAGCTTGGTAGCTGTTGTTGTAAGAGAATTCTGCGTAAGGTAGGCAGTCTTCCCACTTGGATCCGTATTCCAATACACATGCTCTCAGCATGTCCTCCAGTATCTGGTTGACTCTCTCAGTCTGTCCGTCGGTCTGAGGGTGATAGGCGGTGCTGAAATTCAGACGGGTTCCTAGTCCTTCATGCACTTTCTGCCAGAATCTTGAGGTGAACTGTGATCCTCTATCTGACACTATCGATTTCGGGGTTCCGTGCAGGGCGACTATTCTGGAAATGTACAGTTCAGCTAATTTTGGGCCTTGGTATGTGGTCTTGACGGCGATGAAATGGGCGACTTTGGTCAATCTATCGACAACTACCCATATTGAATCATTGCCTTTGCTGGATTTGGGCAGTCCGGTGATAAAGTCCATTCCTACGGAATCCCATTTCCATTCTGGAATCTGGAGGGGTTGTAACAGTCCGGCGGGTCGTTGATGTTCTGCCTTGACTCTTTGACAGATGTCACACTTGGCGATGTAGCTGCCGATCTCTCTCTTCATTCCATGCCACCAGAATTGCTCCTTCAGGTCTTGGTACATCTTGGTACCTCCGGGGTGGATTGAATAAAGGGTGTCATGGGCTTCCTATAGGATGACTTGTTTCAAGTCTGAGTCCGATGGTACACAGAGACGTTATTTGTACCAAAGAACTCCGGCTTCATCTATGGTGAATCCAGGGGCTTTTCCTGCGGCTATCTGTTTCTTGATTCCGCCAATGCTAGCGTTGTCCTTCTGGGCTTCCTTGATTTGGCTAACCAAGGTGGGTTGCAGTTCTATGCTGGCTAGGAATCCTTCACTAACAAGTTCAAGTCTGAACTGTTCAAACTCTTGATGCAAGCTAGGCTGTTCAGTTGCGAGCATGGAGTTCAACTGACACGGCAGTCGACTCAAAGCATCCGCTACCACATTGGCCTTGCCGGGGTGGTAGTGAATCTCCATGTCGTAATCCTTGATCAATTCGATCCATCGGCGTTGTCTCATGTTCAGCTCCTTCTGGGTGAAGATATATTTGAGGCTCTTGTGGTCGGAGTAGATCTCGCATCGATTACCCATGAGGTAATGATGCCAAACTTTCAAGGCTAAGACCACGGCTGCAAGCTCGAGGTCATGGGTTGGGTAGTTCTGTTCATGCTGCTTTAGCTGTCTTGAAAGGTAGGATACAACCTTGCCTTCTTGTATAAGCACACATCCAAGACCAGTCTTGGAGGCGTCGCAATATACATCAAAGGGCTTTGCGATATCCGGCATGATCAGGATTGGGGCGGTTGTCAGTCTACTCTTGAGCTGTTGAAAGCTCTCCTCACACTTATCGGTCCACTCGAACTTTCTGTCCTTCTTCAACAGTTGGGTCATTGGTCGAGCGATGCTCGAAAAGCCTTCTACAAATCGGCGGTAGTATCCGGCTAATCCAAGAAAAGCGCGGACCTTGGTTTGGGTGGTTGGGGCTTGCCATTCCATAACAGTTTTGATTTTGGCGGGGTCTACGGCAATTCCTCCTGCAGACAAGATGTGTCCCAGGAATCCAACTTCTTCCAACCAAAACTCACACTTGCTGAACTTGGCATACAACTGGTGATGCCTAAGGGTTTCTAGGACAGTCTCCAAATGCTATTCATGTTCCTCTTCGGACTTGGAATACACAAGGATGTCATCGATGAAAACAACGACAAACTTGTCCAAAAAGTTCATGAAGATCTTATTCATGAGATTCATGAAATAAGCGGGGGCATTGGTCAGTCCAAATGACATGACGTTGTACTCATACAACCCATATCTGGTGGTGAAGGCAGTTTTTGGAATGTCGGTGGCTCGGATTTGCAGCTGATGATATCCAGTTCTAAGATCTATCTTGGAGAAAACTCTGGCTCCGGTGAGTTGATCAAACAAGTCCTCTATCTTGGGTAAGGGGTATTTGTTTTTGATGGTGACATCGTTAAGCTTACGATAGTCCGTACATAAACGATTTGCACCATCCTTCTTGTCCACAAACAAAACTGGGGATCTCGAGGGGGATGCACTTGGTCTAATCATACCCTTGGCTAACATATCATCTATTTGTTTCTTCAGCTCCACAAGCTCTGTTGCGTTCATGCTGTAGGCTCTCTGGGCTATGGGTCCAGTTCCGGGGATTAACTCGATGATGAACTCGATATCCCGATCCGGGGGCATACCGGGTAAATCATCCGGAAACACATCAGGGTAGCGACAAACGACCCTGATTTGATCCAGAGTTGGCTTGGATACACTTTGGTTGCAGGTGAACTTTCTGGGTAGTTTTTCAGAGACATGCTCTACTACGATACCGGTGCTGCTAGTCATGGTTATGGCTTTCTTGGCACAGTCTATCAATCCATTGTGCTTGGACATCCAGTCCATTCCTAGTACGACTTCCAAACCTTTGGTTCCCAGAATGATTAGATTGGCATAGAAATCTACATCATGGATTTTGATAGGTACATTTTTGCAAAATTTTCTGGCTTTGGTGGTTGATCCGGGAATTTGAACTATCATGACATGCTTCAAACTGAGGGGTTGAATTTTACTTGTTGATGCAAAGTCTTCGGTGACAAAAGAATGAGATGCTCCGGAATCAAACAACACTCTGGCAGGGATGTGGTTGACAGAAAACATACCCAGTACAACATCCGGTGCTTCCTGGGCTTCTTCGGCGTTTGATACGTCTCCGACGTATCGATAATTTCTTATGTTCCATGCCACATTATTGATGATATCTACATGTTTTATGCACACTTTATGTCATATTCGTGCATTTTCTGGAACTAACCTATTAACAAGATGCCGAAGTGCCGATTCTGTTTTTCTGCTGTTTTTGGTTTCAGAAATCCTAGTAAAGAAATATTCTCGGAATTGGACGAAATCAACGCCCAGGGTCCTATTTTGCCACGAAGCTTCCAGAAGACCGAAGAGGAGACGAAGTGGGGCCACGAGGTGGCCACACCCTAGGGCGGCGCGGCCGGGCCCCGGCCGCGCCGGCCTATGGTGTGGGCCCCTCGTGCCGCCTCCTGACCTGCCCTTCCGCCTACTTAAAGCCTCCGTCGCGAAACCCCCAGTACCGAGAGCCACGATACGGAAAACCTTCCAGAGACGCCGCCGCCGCCAATCCCATCTCGGGGGATTCAGGAGATCGCCTCCGGCACCCTGCTGGAGAGGGGAATCATCTCCCGGAGGACTCTACGCCGCCATGGTCGCCTCCGGAGTGATGAGTGAGTAGTCTACCCCTGGACTATGGGTCCATAGCAGTAGCTAGATGGTCGTCTTCTCCCCATTGTGCTTCATTGTCGGATCTTGTGAGCTGCCTAACATTATCAAGATCATCTATCTGTAATTCTATATGTTGCATTTGTTGGGATCCGATGAATAGAGAATACTTGTTATGTTGATTATCAAAGTTATGTCTATGTGTTGTTTATGATCTTGCATGCTCTCCGTTACTAGTAGATGCTCTGGCCAAGTAGATGCTTGTAACTCCAAGAGGGAGTATTTATGCTCGATAGTGGGTTCATGTCTCCGTGAATCTGGGGAAGTGACAGAAATCTCTAAGATTATGGATGTGCTGTTGCCACTAGGGATAAAACATTAGTGCTATGTTCGAGGATATAGTCACCGATTACATTACGCGCAATACTTAATGCAATTGTCTGTTGTTAGCAACTTAATACTGGAGGGGGTTCGGATGATAACCTGAAGGTGGACTTTTTAGGCATAGATGCATGCTGGATAGCGGTCTATGTACTTTGTCGTAATGCCCAATTAAATCTCACAATACTCATCATAATATGTATGTGCATGGTCATGCCCTCTTTATTTGTCAATTGCCCAACTGTAATTTGTTCACCCAACATGCTGTTTATCTTATGGGAGAGACACCTCTAGTGAACTGTGGACCCCGGTCCAATTCTCTATACTGAAATACAATCTACTGCAATACTGTTCTACTGTTTTTCTGCAAACAATCATCATCCACACTATACATCTAATCCTTTGTTACAGCAAGCCGGTGAGATTGACAACCTCACTGTTTCGTTGGGGCAAAGTATTTGGGTTGTGTTGTGCAGGTTCCACGTTGGCGCCGGAATCCCTGGTGTTGCGCCGCACTACATCCCGCCGCCATCAACCTTCAACGTGCTTCTTGGCTCCTACTGGTTCGATAAACCTTGGTTTCATTCTGAGGGAAAACTTGCCGCTGTACGCATCACACCTTCCTCTTGGGGTTCCCAACGGACGCGTGCTGTACGCGTATCAAGCTCTTTTTCTGGCGCCGTTGCCGGGGAGATCAAGACACGCTGCAAGGGGAGTCTCCACTTCCCAATCTCTTTACTTTGTGTTGTCTTGCTTAGTTTTATTTACTACTTTGTTTGCTGCACTAAATCAAAATACAAAAAAATTAGTTGCTAGTTTTACTTTATTTGCTATCTTGTTTGCTATATCAAAAACACAAAAAAAATTAGTTACTTGCATTTACTTTATCTAGTTTGCTTTATTTACTGTCCTGCACTCTATATTAAAAATACAAAAAAATTAGTTACTTTTGTTACCATGTCTAGCTCTGAACCTGTTACTTCTTCGCCTGAAGAATTAGTCTTCACTTTTAAACAAGGGGATGAGGAGAGTTTTAAGGATGCTTGGTCTAAAATTTTTACTTCTTATCGTAAAACTGAACCTCAAATGACTCTAAGTTTGCTCCTTAGTAATTTTTATTTTGGTCTTATGATTCGCTATAGATATGCTTTGGATACTTTAGTGGGAGGAGATTTCCTTCATTGCAATGGGGATCAAGCTTTTAATGCCATAAAGAAGTTGGTTGCATCACATGATTCAGCTAATAACTTTGATTCAGCCCTTATTAGCATTTATAATAGATTAAACAATCTCGAGATAAGTACATCTCGCCTGGATGACAACTATCACCATGTTCGTAATCGTCTTGAACAAGTTTTAGTGAACTCTAAACCTTCATTATGGGATCCTACTGTTAAAATTGTTATCAGTGATCAAACTCTTCGTGCCAACTGTGATATTATGTCTGAATTTTGCCTTATACCTGAGAGCATTTATAAATCTTTGAAACTTTGGGGAGTTGATGAAGGAGGAGAAGAAATAACTCTCATCGATAACTCTGTTATAATTCCTAAGGGAATAGCCGCAGGTGTGCATACAACCATTCTTGGAAGAACAATATCCATTGATTATCTTGTTATTGAATGTGTAGGGACAGGAAAAATCACACTCGGAAGATCCCTGCTAAAACTATTGGGAGCAGTCATAGATGTGGGAGAAGGCATCCTGGATTTCACCTCTATACCGGGGGGGAATCATACATTTCCTAAATCAAAGAGAAAGAAAAACAACAAGAAAGGTAAGGGTAAAGCCCAAGGTAAGGATGATGCACCACTCTCCGATAATACTTGATACACACTTTCCGCGCCTAGCTGAAAGGCGTTAAAGAAAAGCGCTTATGGGAGACAACCCATGGTTTTTACTACAGTACTTTGTTTTTATTTTGTGTCTTGGAAGTTGTTTACTACTGTAGCAACCTCTCCTTATCTTAGTTTAGTGTTTTGTTGTGCCAAGTAAAGTCGTTGATAGTAAAGTTCATACTAGATTTGGATTACTGCGCAGAAACAGATTTCTTTGCTGTCACGAATCTGGGCTGTTTTCTCTGTACGTAACTCAGAAAATTATGCCAATTTACGTGAGTGATCCTCAGATATGTACGCAACTTTCATTCAATTTGAGCATTTTCATTTGAGCAAGTCTGGTGCCTCGATAAAATTCGTCAATACGAACTGTTCTGTTTTGACAGATTCTGCCTTTTATTTCGCATTGCCTCTTTTGCTATGTTGGATGAATTTCTTTGATCCATGAATGTCCAGTAGCTTTATGCAATGTCCAGAAGTGTTAAGAATGATTATGTCACCTCTGAACATGTTAATTTTTATTGTCCACTAACCCTCTAATGAGTTGTTCTAAGTTTGGTGTGGAGGAAGTTTTCAAGGATCAAGAGAGGAGATGATACAACATGATCAAGGAGAGTGAAAGCTCTAAGCTTGGGGATGCCCCGATGGTTCACCCCTGCATATATCAAGAAGACTCAAGCGTCTAAGCTTGGGGATGCCCAAGGCATCCCCTTCTTCATCGACAACATTATCAGGTTCCTCCCCTGAAACTATATTTTTATTCCATCACATCTTATGTGCTTTGCTTGGAGCGTCGGTTTGTTTTTGTTTTTGTTTTGTTTGAATAAAATGGATCCTAGCATTCATTGTATGGGAGAGAGACACACTCCGCTGTAGCATATGGACAAGTATGTCCTTAGGCTCTACTCATAGTATTCATGGCGAAGTTTCTTCTTCGTTAAATTGTTATATGGTTGGAATTGGAAAATGATACATGTAGTAAATTGCTATAATGTCTTGGATAATGTGATACTTGGCAATTGTTGTGCTCATGTTTAAGCTCTTGCATCATATACTTTGCACCCATTAATGAAGAAATACATAGAGCATGCTAAAATTTGGTTTGCATATTTGGTCTCTCTAAGGTCTAGATAATTTCTAGTATTGAGTTTGAACAACAAGGAAGATGGTGTAGAGTCTTATAATGTTTACAATATGTCTTTTATGTGAGTTTTGCTGCACCGGTTCATCCTTGTGTTTGTTTCAAAATAGCCTTGCTAGCCTAAGCCTTGTATCGAGAGGGAATACCTCTCATGCATCCAAAATACTTGAGCCAACCACTATGCCATTTGTGTCCACCATACCTACCTACTACATGGTATTTTCTGCCATTCCAAAGTAAATTGCTTGAGTGCTACCTTTAAAATTCCATCATTCACCTTTGCAATATATAGCTCATGGGACAAATAGCTTAAAAACTATTGTGGTATTGAATATGTACTTATGCACTTTATCTCTTATTAAGTTGCTTGTTGTGCGATAACCATGTTCACTGGGGACGCCATCAACTACTCTTTGTTGAATTTCATGTGAGTTGCTATGCATGTTCGTCTTGTCTGAAGTAAGAGAGATCTACCACCTTATGGTTAAGCATGCATATTGTTAGAGAAGAACATTGGGCCGCTAACTAAAGCCATGATCCATGGTGGAAGTTTCAGTTTTGGACAATATCCTCAATCTCATATGAGAAAATTAATTGTTGCCACATGCTTATGCATAAAAGAGGAGTCCATTATCTGTTGTCTATGTTGTCCCGGTATGGATGTCTAAGTTGAGAATAATCAATAGCGAGAAATCCAATGCGAGCTTTCTCCTTAGACCTTTGTACAGGCGGCATAGAGGTACCCCTTTGTGACACTTGGTCAAAACATGTGCATTGCGATGACCCGGTAGTCCAAACTAATTAGGACAAGGTGCGGGCACTATTAGTATACTATGCATGAGGCTTGCAACTTGTAAGATATAATTTACATGATACATATGCTTTATTACTACCGTTGACAAAATTGTTTCATGTTTTCAAAATCAAAGCTCTAGCACAAATATAGCAATCGATGCTTTTCCTCTATGGAGGACCATTCTTTTACTCTTTTTGTTGAGTTAGTTCACCTATTTCTCTCCACCTCAAGAAGCAAACACTTGTGTGAACTGCGCATTAATTCCTACATACTTGCATATTGCAC
This sequence comes from Lolium perenne, assembly GCF_019359855.2. Taxonomy (NCBI): domain Eukaryota; kingdom Viridiplantae; phylum Streptophyta; class Magnoliopsida; order Poales; family Poaceae; genus Lolium; species Lolium perenne. Next base: position 11,923,148 of record NC_067247.2, on the reverse strand, counting down.
TTATTATATTACTCTATGTTGACAATATCCATGAGATATACATGTTACAAGTTGAAAGCAACTGCTGAAACTTAATCTTCCTTTGTGTTGCTTCAATGCTTTTACTATGAATTATTGCTTTATGAGTTAACTCTTATGCAAGACTTATTGATGCTTGTCTTGAAGTACTATTCATGAAAAGTCTTTGCTTTATGATTCACTTGTTTACTCATGTCATATACATTGTTTTGATCGCTGCATTCACTACATATGCTTTACAAAGAGTATGATCAAGGTTATGATGGCATGTCACTCCAGAAATTATCTTTGTTATCGTTTTACCTGCTCGGGACGAGCAGAACTAAGCTTGGGGATGCTGATACGTCTCCGACGTATCGATAATTTCTTATGTTCCATGCCACATTATTGATGATATCTACATGTTTTATGCACACTTTATGTCATATTCGTGCATTTTCTGGAACTAACCTATTAACAAGATGCCGAAGTGCCAGTTGCTGTTTTCTGCTGTTTTTGGTTTCAGAAATCCTAGTAAAGAAATATTCTCGGAATTGGACGAAATCAACGCCCAGGGTCCTATTTTGCCACGAAGCTTCCAGAAGACCGAAGAGGAGACGAAGTGGGGCCACGAGGTGGCCACACCCTAGGGCGGCGCGGCCCAGGCCCTGGCCGCGCCGGCCTATGGTGTGGGCCCCTCGTGCCGCCTCTTGACCTGCCCTTCCGCCTACTTAAAGCCTCCGTTGCGAAACCCCCAGTACCGAGAGCCACGATACGGAAAACCTTCCAGAGACGCCGCCGCCGCCAATCCCATCTCGGGGGATTCAGGAGATCGCCTCCGGCACCCTGCCGGAGAGGGGAATCATCTCCCGGAGGACTCTACGCCGCCATGGTCGCCTCCGGAGTGATGAGTGAGTAGTCTGCCCCTGGACTATGGGTCCATAGCAGTAGCTAGATGGTTGTCTTCTCCCCATTGTGCTTCATTGTCGGATCTTGTGAGCTGCCTAACATGATCAAGATCATCTATCTGTAATTCTATATGTTGCGTTTGTTGGGATCCGATGAATAGAGAATACTTGTTATGTTGATTATCAAAGTTATGTCTATGTGTTGTTTATGATCTTGCATGCTCTCCGTTACTAGTAGATGCTCTGGCCAAGTAGATGCTTGTAACTCCAAGAGGGAGTATTTATGCTCGATAGTGGGTTCATGTCTCCGTGAATCTGGGGAAGTGACAGAAATCTCTAAGATTATGGATGTGCTGTTGCCACTAGGGATAAAACATTAGTGCTATGTTCGAGGATATAGTCACCGATTACATTACGCGCAATACTTAATGCAATTGTCTGTTGTTAGCAACTTAATACTGGAGGGGGTTCGGATGATAACCTGAAGGTGGACTTTTTAGGCATAGATGCATGCTGGATAGCGGTCTATGTACTTTGTCGTAATGCCCAATTAAATCTCACAATACTCATCATAATATGTATGTGCATGGTCATGCCCTCTTTATTTGTCAATTGCCCAACTGTAATTTGTTCACCCAACATGCTGTTTATCTTATGGGAGAGACACCTCTAGTGAACTGTGGACCCCGGTCCAATTCTCTATACTGAAATACAATCTCTTGCAATCTTGTTCTCTTGTTTTTCTGCAAACAATCATCATCCACACTATACATCTAATCCTTTGTTACAGCAAGCCGGTGAGATTGACAACCTCACTGTTTCGTTGGGGCAAAGTATTTGGGTTGTGTTGTGCAGGTTCCACGTTGGCGCCGGAATCCCTGGTGTTGCGCCGCACTACATCCCGCCGCCATCAACCTTCAACGTGCTTCTTGGCTCCTACTGGTTCGATAAACCTTGGTTTCATTCTGAGGGAAAACTTGCCGCTGTACGCATCACACCTTCCTCTTGGGGTTCCCAACGGACGCGTGCTGTACGCGTATCAGCGTTCATGTGGTAGAGACGGCCGTTGCGGTTATTGGGGTTGTTGGGGGCGAACTTCTTGCCGGTGGAGACACGGCGTTGCTGCTGAGCAGGTGCTGCAGTGTTGCCGGCGAGCTTGGCGAGTCTCTCGGGACACTCGTTGGAGTAGTGCCCCACTACACCACACTCATAGCAAGTGATGGTGGTCTTGTCCTGCTTGTTCGCAATGGGGACGGCGTTGCTTCCGGTTCTGGGAGCGGTGTTGGTGTTGTTGTTGTTGTTGTTGTTGGGGGCTCTGGGCGGAGCGCGGTTGTAGTTGTTGTTGTTGTAGCCTCCTGGCTTGGAGTTTCCTCCACTCCGGTTCTGATAACCGGGGCGCGAGTTCTGCATCGGGGGTTTGTTGTTCCTTGGAGTGAAACCTCCGCTTGAGCTGGGGCGAAACTTCTGGGTATGGCTAGACCCACTTTGATTCGCCATGCGGCGCTTGCAGTTCTCATTGGCTTGGTTCAGCTTGCCCTCCATCTGGATGGCGGAGTCAACAAGGGCTTCGAGGTCGGCGAAGGGGATGTTGACGAGGACAGTCTGCATCTCATCATGCAGTCCGTTCAGGAATCTCTCCTTCCTCTTCTCAACGGTGTCGGTCTCATCAGGGGCATACCTCGACAGTGTGAGAAACTTGTCGCGGTATTCTACCACCGTCATGCGACCTTGTTTCAGTTCACGGAACTCATCCCTCATCTTTTTGATAAGACCCGGGGGTACATGGTACTTGCTGAACTTGAGCTTGAAATCCTCCCAAGTCATGAACTGACCTCCGTTCATGGCACGGGTGCTTGTCCACCAAGCGCGGGCTGGTCCAGCGAGATAGTGGGTTGCAAACAAGACCTTCTCGTTGGCTTCCACTCCGGCTACTTCCAGGTTGTTCTCCATAGTCTGGAGCCAATCATCGGCGTCGAGGGGCTCCTCGGTCTTGCTAAACACCGGAGGGTTGGTGTTCTGGAAGTTCTTGAGCTTGAATCCAGGGTGGTCATGATTTTCATGGCCTTGATTGGCGATGTTCTGCAAAGCGTTGAGGTTGGCTTGGCGTTCGGCTCTTTCTGTCTCCCTGTCGGCAAGCAAGGTTTGCAGCAGTTGCATCATCGCGTCGTTGGTGCGATTGGGAGGGGCCATCTGAAGATATAGAAGATCATGAGATAAGAGGGAACACTCTATGGTTCATTTTGGTTATGTTTGAAAACATTTGAAAACTTGTAATCTTTTCATGACAAACATAACATTCATTCATTCATTCAACACATAGTACAAACTAACACACACATACTCCAATGGTTTTAAGAACCATTCTCATGCTACGATACAAAGGACGGGATACAACTCACACCTACATAAGTGAAACTAGTGCACTACTCCTCATCCTCGACATCGATCGGGACGTAGTCGTCAGGTCCTGCCTCCAGGAACTCGTAGTCCTCCTCCTCGGTGAACTCGTCCTCCTCAAAGTCGTCGTTGTTGCTCAGGAAGGCTCCTCCTCCCTGAAGATCGATACCTCCGTCGTCATCCTCCAGCTCTCTAATCTGGTCCTCCTGGGCCTTGACAGTGCCCTCAAGTGACGCGATCTTGGCGCGAAGGCGCACAATCGTAGCATCCTTCTTGGCACGCTGCTGGCGAAGGCTCTTGCGGTCGTTGTTGAGTAGCTTGATCGCCTCACCCTGCTCGATGATGTGAGCATGGGTTTGGTTCGCGTAAGCGCGAGTGGCGTCGAGGTCCTTCTGAGTCTGGTAGAGCATGAAGTCCAGGTGCTCAGCATGGTGCCTCAACTCCGGGTGCGGCTGCAGCTCCATGGGCACTCCCATGGCATCACGCCTCACCAGATGCGCGAAGCGCGAAGCGAGGATGCGCACCATGTTCTATCCACAGAGGCGCGCAAGTGCCTCCTGAAGGCCACGTGCGAGTCCGTCGAGCCAGTTGCTCTCGCGGAAGGAGAAGAGGATCCTCTCCGAGGTGGGAGGCTCCATCTTGCCCCTCAAGTCGGCAGTGATTACCCACTGCAACTCTCCTCCGGGCGTGTCGTCCAACTGAACCCCGTGGAACTCGGGGTGTGGGCGCCCAAGGAAGTCAGAGACGGCGTTGAGGTCGTGCTCGAAGATCAAGCTCCCTCCGTTCCCAAGCTGGTAAAACTTGGTGTTGATGGGTTCATTCGGCTCCATCTGAAAGAGAATTGGATGAGTAAGTTAGAGAGTGTAAAGTGTGGCAAAATTTTAAGTAGATTCACATAAGATAGAACATGATTCATCAAATTTTGGCAAAGTCTCAAAGACAAGAGTGTATGTAAGTTTTCACAAATATTCTCTTCATTTGATTTTCAAAGTTAAGTTTTTCAGAACGCCCATTCTAACTAAGGTCTTCTAAGGTCAAACAGTGGCTCTGATACCAACTTGTCAACACCCGGATTTTTAAGTCCGAATGCCTATTATGTCATACATCGCAATCCCAGGAATATTGTTGTTGCGAGGCATAATAGTTAAGTATCACAGTCGTCATTCATTACAAACCATAAGGTCTTACAAATTGGAATCACATGATCCATATTACACGAATAGTTGATCTATCGATCAACAAACAAACACAAGTTCATAGCGGAAGCGTAAGATACAAGGACTCTCTAGTCCACAGGCCAACGCTTGACGTCGGAAGACTCCTAGTTGTCGTAGGCGTCCTGCTGTTCATCTCCTTGTTCATCTTCATACTCTGGCCATTTGAATAGCCAGGGACAAAGCCGTGAGTACTTCAAGTACTCGCAAACTAATACTAATGTAAGTGCTAGACATTCTAGTATGGTTTGCTAAGCTCTAGTTTATTTGCATAAAGCCATTTTTAGTTCAAAAATATTTGAGAAAAGCTTATTCAAGTGCTAACTAAATCAAGTGGGAACATTAGTGTCATTCCCACCATTCAAGTGGTGATTTCAATTCAATTCACCACAAGTCATTTCACCATCTTATTTCAACATCATTTTCAAAGATATGACATCGGAAACTGTATGGCCTTTCCAACCGTCCGTAACCGTGGACGCGGCTATTCGAATAGGTTTACACTCTGCAGAGGTTGCACACTTGTGCCACAACATTTGATTTCATCCGTCGGGATTACCGCGAATCATCGTAACACAGTACGCGGATCATCAACCATAACCTTTCACTTACAAATCCTAGTATGAGCACCTCTCCCCATGAGCTTGGCCTCCCAGTGAAGACCAACTGTCAACCTGGGAACTGCACAGGGCTTGGCCGTACAATTCACCTCAATTTCACATCATTTCTCAACAACGGAGGCAACCTCAAGCGTAACCCCTATGACGTGTGTTCAGAGGGAACCCATACTAAGATGCATAAACTTCCAGTTAAGCCCTACCCATAATCAGGTATTGTGGGGGTACTTAATATTGGAAAGGTATCGCATTCAAACCAATATCATGTTTATCAAAAATCACCATCTTCTCTTTGTCATATTCACCTTCAAAAATCATTCAATGGAATGCATCATCATTCCAAGGTTTCAAATTCATTTCAAGTCACATTGTTCCCATCTAGAATAGTCAAGTTTTATTCATTAGCACTAGCTCTAAATCATGAGGGATGCTATCTTGCTTTGCTTGATTGAGAATAACTTCACTACTCTAGTAACCTTCCTTTACTTTGACCAAAGTTAACTATAAAAGTAACTCTTGGAAAACAACAAGTAAAGAATAAACTGGGGATAGGCTTATGTAAGAAAAGATAAGATTTATGGTGCCTTGCCCCAAAGAGCTTTGCACTTTGCAAGAATATTAGCTTGCCTTGGTAGTTCTCAAAATTCTCCTCCTCCTCCTCTTGGTAGCAACCTTCTTCTTCCGTGTACTCTCCGGTGCTAGCGTCTAATTTTGAATACGAGTATAATTACTCACTAATTCAATGGCTATTCCATGTATCACATATAAACACACAAACTATTCTATGCACACAAATAATCTAATTAGGATGCATGGGTTGTGTTGCTTGAGGAGAATTTACTTCTTTTTATTTAATATGTAAATGATAGTTTCCATAGGGTTCTTGAGAAATAATTTCCTCTCATTGAAATCTTCTTAAGATTTAATTTCTCAAACAATCATATATGAACTTATATTGACCTAAGTCAAACATTCATCATTATCATTTGAGAAAATGATTTAAATGAGGTAGACCACCTCATACCATTTAATAATGCTACATATGATTTAAATCTCCAAGTAATTCATATAAGTGAGTTTGGCCAGGGGTCCAAACATCACATGAATTCATTTGAGACAAGGTTTAAATGAACTATAATACTTCATATGATTTACTTAATAGTTTTGGACAATATCAACTACATAAACTAGCCATATTGTCCATTTATTACACTAGGGCATGATCATGCAAAGTGACCACACCATTTTATTGCATAACCAATTAGTGTAAGTCAGATGTGAGCTATTAGAGTTGGAATTAACTTAATATCTATTTTGGTTGATTTTTAATAATTGTTTGAATATGGAAAAGTCCCTGCCTTCTTCTTTTTATCAGATTAATTCTACAACTAATCTGGTCATGGGAGCAGTGGCATTCTGTAGATCTTTTTAGTGGCTTTCCAACAATATAAAATTTGCTAAATTTGGCCAAGTAGATCTTCTGGAAATTAATTTGAAAGTGGGGGCCAGTTTGGAATTTGAACTAAATCAGCAAATTCATATTTGAATTAAAAGGGCCTGGCGGGAAATTTTAACGGGCTACGGGGGAAAAGAGGAAGTGGGCCGGCCCAGCAGTGCGTTCAGCGCAGCGGGCCGCCTGACAGCGTGGGGTCCACGCGTCAGCGGGTCTTAACAGGAGAAGCGGTACGCTCTTTTCCGCGCCGTTGGATTAGACGCGGATCGGACGGACGACGAGCGTCGTCGTCTCCGGCGAGAAGGTGGCTTACTGGCGGCGATGGCAGGGGGTCAGAGAGCGCGACGAAGCTCCGGCGGTCGACGGTGATGTGCGCAGCAACGTTGTCGAAGACGGCGATTCTCCTGGTAGCAGTGGCGTCTCCGGGGATGGCCTCCAACTCCGGCGATCTTCTGCGGCGGAGCGCGGCCGTGAGGTGGCAATTGGGTGGCTCCGGTGGTCAATGTGAAGCGGCGAGGTGGCTAGGAGGTCGAGGAAGGAGAGGGAGGAGTGGTGGTGTGAAGGAATCGTCGAGGCGATGCCTCCTTTTATAGGCGCGAGGTTGGCCGTGACGCGGCGGCAATGGCGACAGAGGTGCGGCGTCTCCGGTGAGCTAGTGAGCTAGGCGCGGGCGGCGTACTGCTCAGCGTGTCCAGGCGGTCCGATAGGCGACGCTAGCTAGCCCAGGCGGTGCCTAACTTGGTCGGGCGGTCGCGGGTTCTGGCGCGTCTATGGCGGCTTTCCTTCTCCGTCTCCGGCGGCGGTGGCCATGGGTCGTGGTCGCGCGTGTGTCTGCGAGCTTCGTGGCGACGCGGCGATGCTCAACCTGCAGCTAGGTGGTCCAGGGCGTGCGCGAGGTGGCCAGGCGATCGGTGGCCAGAGCGTGTCCGCGAGCGTGCATGCGCGACGTCGTCGGCATGGCTGGCCGTTCTGGGCGCGCGTCGTCCGGTGGCTGTCGACGTCCTCCTCGACAACGGCGTGCATAGGCAGGTGCAGGGGTGCGAGGTGGCGCGATGGGGCACGGTAACCAGGTCTGGCGACGAAGGAAGAGAGGGGAGGGGCATGCACGTGCCCATGGCCGGCATGGCCATGCCTATGCCATGTGTGCCCTCCCTCTTAGGGTTACTATGTTGCATTTAGTGTGAGAGGGGGCAAGGGGACCAGATAGGGTAGTTTGGGGTAGATTAGGGTGGAATAGAACACTATTTGGAATAGTGTGTAATAGTTCCATATTTGTAATTTGCCAAATTTGTCCAAATTTGATTTAATTCAAATGGTGGCAAGTTTTGAATAGTGAGTGTCTCATTGAGTTAGAAATGATCAGAGGTGGTGAAGTGTGGTGGTGGCATTGTTGAATTCAAATTTTTGCAAAATTGGCTAAGTGGGAGATTGTTACATCTACTAAAATGTTGTAACTTTGGATGAGCATAGCTAATGATCTAGAAAGAATTTGGCATGGTGATCTTTACAAAAAGTGTTCACCTTGATGTTGACTTGGATGTGGTGCAAAGAGGTAGCAAGGTTTGGTTTGAGAAAATTGAATTGCAATGGCTCAAAGTAGTGATCAGACTATAATTGGCAGTTTTGACCATTATCATATGTGAGCAAGTTTTGTATTTGAAATCCATTTGATTTGTGATTCTTTGATTCCAAAAGTTGTAATAAGTGTTTAGTAACATTATTCAACTAATGGTGAAGACCAAATTGGTCTAGGGTCAAAATTTATAAAAATGCCATAGGGCATATGTGAGGGTTTTTAGGGTTTTGCATTTATTTGATTTTCTTCTTCTTTTGGATTTATTTGGTTTGTGATCTTCTCATGATCACATTAGGGTTTTAGGGTTTATCATATACACATAATAACAATCATCATGGCATATCAATCAAATGCACAAGTCCTATGCATGGCACTATATGCAATTTAAAAAGTTTTTGTTGGTTTGAAATTTTGCTCTCTGGAATTCTTCTAACTTTCTTTTATTGAAATTTGGGATGTTACAGACTATATATGGAAAACATGCCTACATGATTAATAATCTTGATGTTCTATCTTAATGCTTTCAATCCTATCAATTGCCCAACTGTAATTTGTTCACCCAACACTTGTCACTTGTTATTGGAGAGTTACCACTAGTGAAGATAGCTGGGAACCCCGATCCATCTCTCATCATTATATACTCGTTCCTATATGACATTGGAAGTAGTATCAACTATTTTCTGGTGCCATTGCCTCTGTGTTACTGCTACTGCTGCTATGTTACTGTTACTATTGCTCTCATATTACTGCTGCTTTCACATCACCCTGTTACTAGTGCTTTTCCAGGTGCAGCTGAATTGACAACTTAGTTGTTAAGGCTTATAAGTATTCTTTACCTCCCCTTGTGCCGAATCAATAAATTTGGGTTTTACTTCCCTCGAAGACTGTTGCGATCCCCTATACTTGTGGGTTATCAGTGTCCTAAACAGAACAAGAATCAACATCAAGAATGACCCGACAACCAGAATCAATGAGTTGAGCAGCAGAAAACAAGTTCATGGTAAGACGGGAAACATGAGAAACATCATGAACTGAAAAGGAGGAAGCAGAAAGAGTGCCACGACTACTAACAAGAAGAGAAGTACCATCGTCAGTAAGAACACGGACATGAAGAGGAAGAGGTCGAAGAGAAGAAAGCGAGGAAGAATCAGGAGACATGTGAAAAGAAGCTCCAGAATCCAGAACCCACGAGGATGTACCTGACTGTGTAGAGGAACCAGCCACAGAGGCAGCAGTACCCGTCGAAGCAGAGCCAGAGGAGGCAAGGAGACACTGAAGCCTCGCTATATCCTGCTCAGTGAAGCCGGTGGTGACGGGCGCTGAAGGTGGAGCATGAGGAGGCACACCCCGCCGCTTCTGGTAGCCGTCAGACTCAAGGTGACCAGACCTCCGGCAGTGAGTGCAGAACCGAGGAGGATGAGGGCGACCTCCACCGCGAGAAGGGCGAGCTCCTCCAGTAGCAGTAGGCGCTGGTGTGGGTAGAAGAGGCGGTGCAGGTGCAACCGGAGCTCGAGTAGCAAGAACAGAAGGTGTCCCAAGTAGACTAGCACCACGCAGACGAGTCTCCTTAGCACGAAGCTCAGTCAACACCTCTGAGATAGGAACATGGCCCCGAGCAAACAACTGGGCACGACGGGGCTCAAACTCTGGACGGAGTCGAGACAGGAATTCATGGATCCTATGAAAATCCATATCTGAACGTACTGTCCGGCAACACTGGCAAGTACCACCGACAGTACTACGAAGGGAGTCAAGCTGGCGCCAGATCGCCGCACTCTGGGTGTAGAACTCATCAACAATAGAGTCCCCCTACTGAAAATCATGCTCCTGACGCAATACAGATAAATACAGGGTATCCCCAGAAGGCTGATAGCGCTGAGGAAAGTGAGGCCACATCTCAGCAACAGTAGCAAGGCCCATAAACTCATAAGCAAACTGTGGCTGAACACTCTGAGAAAGAACAGCGGCAGCCCTATCATCCTCATCACACCACTGGGTAAAAGTAGCCAGACTATCACGATAGGAACTAAGAGCCTCTGAATATGCAAATACCTGCTGCTCGTATGCCTCATCAGCAGCAAGCTCGGCAGACCTGGCTGTCTCCTGAGCAGCCTGAGGAGCATCACCAGCGAGGGCCTGTGGCACTGGTGGCGGTGTGGGAGGCACATGAGCAGTGGGATGCGGCGGACAAGGGACCTCGCCGGTAAGAACACCCCACGGCCGAAGACCACGCATGTGGATGCGCATAAAGGCAACAAACTCCCCATAGTTGGTACCATCAAAGATCACTGGGCACCGAGGAATACTGATATAGCAAGGTGCGGAGGACACCATCTTTTTTGTGCCATATCTAGATCTGGATCAGAGAGAAAATCCCGAGCTCGGCCGGAGCAGGCCCGGCCAGATCGGGCCGCACAGGGGGCGGTTGGGACCAGAGGAGGCCGGGGCGGATTCGTCCATGGGCGGAGCCGGCCGGATCAGGCCGCACACGGGGCAGCCAGGAGCAGAGGAGGCCGGGGCGGAGCCGGCCAGATCGGGGTCGGCCGGGGACGGGGCTGCCGGGATAAGGTCGCCCGGGAATGAGGTTGGCAGCAGGAGCTTGATTTGGAGCTCGATGTGGAGCTCAAAACCGACGAAAATGGATCCCGACAAGAACGGGAGAGAAAGGAGAAAGTGGAGCAGCGGCGACCGGAAAGATCATCGGCGGCGGCGCGGATCGAGCACGGAATTGCAGCGTGCAAAGAGCTAAACCAGAAGCTCTGATATCATGTTGTGAATGAAGAACTGATATTCAATGTGGGCCAAAAGCCCATACATGTACAAGTGTTACAATATGCAGGGAAGCCCCTTATACATTAGGAATATACAGTAAAGAGGTCTATACACCACTAACAGATTCCTCGGAAGCTGGAGAGCGGCAGAGCAGAGGACCTGAGGGTTATGGTTAGTCGAGCTGATACTGCAATATGTGAAGAGAGAGTTGCACCAAGGTTTTTAAAAGAATTATTGGCATAGAACACACACAAGGTCTCATCTTGTCGCTCTTCCTCCTTCCCAAAACCACTCAGCAAGAGAGAGGCACGGTAGCTACAGTGGAGTTCGACCAAGGAGAGGTGCAGCAGAGTGCCGGTCGATGAGGGAAGGGTTTGGATGCCAATAGGGCACGCTTAGAATAAGAGGGAAATGAAGAAGAAGAGGGAAACACCATCAGTCTTCCTGACCTGAAATGATGTCGGGGCGTTTTCACCATCTTATGTAGATCAGCAGGATCCTTGATTTAGGAAGATTATAGATCCATGCTAGAGAGGGCAGTACCAGGAGTACTACTAATTTTACAGAACGAAATTTCGTTGAGATAAGAAGATTTGGAAGAGGCCCAAACTTGGACCAAAACGTGATTCCTGCTGACCACGAAAATTCAGAGTTTGGCAGTTAGAGCTGATGATTTCATAATTTTGTGCAGGTCGATAGGAAGCTGGAAAAGAGATGATTCCTTCCTTCTTCTAGAAAAGAGGGTACTACCGAGTTTACAAAAATAAATTTACGAAAGATCAAATGGTTGAGATATGCAGCAGTCTTCCCCCATATATACAAGGTTCAATGTTTTACGATTTCACTCAGATCCGTAGGATGCTTGGATTTGGCTGATTCTTTTTCCTACCTGAAGAGGGCACATCCAAGATTGCAAGAAATTAATTTGTAGAGATCTGAGGGAAGGGGATGGGTCGGAATTCAGTGGGTTAAATAGGTCCGCTGTTCATTTTCTCTAAGTCAGAAACTGTCATTTTGAGTGTGAAACCTAAAACTGATCTCGGGTGCATATGCACCCGGTATGCACCCGGTATCTACAAAACATGATTCAAAAAGATAAAAAATTTAGGAAATTTTTTTCTCATGTAGAGGGACATGTTCTAGGTGTGCACATAAAGTTTCACATAAAACTAATAATTTTTATGACCTGTGTAAAAAAGATAAAAAATATCTCGAGAAATAGACTATTTTAGCATAATTTTTTTTATCTTTTTTTACACAGGACACAAAACATGTCTTGTTTTTGCTAAAACAAAATTTTGAAGATGTAACATGTCAAAATATACATGAGAATTTTTTTAAATATTTATTTAACACTTCTAACTAAATTCAAAATACATTTCAAATAAATGGTGCAAATGCACCCGGGTGCAGAAACACCCTGTCCATTTTGAGTTAGCTAGTGTTAAACTTAGTTGTAAATATTTAGGGCCTTGTGTGAGTCTTTAAGTGTTGACTTGGTTGACCTCAGACCGACAAATACCAATTGATTGATAGTAGCCAAGGCCCACTATCTTATATAAGGGGACACTTAGAGGAAAAGAACCAAGGGAATGTAGTGATCTTAGAAAATAAGACAACATGGTTATATCAAATTAGGAGACTTTTCAAGACCAGAGAGCTCGGAAACGCATATCTTTGCAAGAGTTTTGGCAGGGACGGAGGGAAGGGGGGACGAGCGGGGGCGAGACCCCCCCCCCCCCCCCCCAACGAATCGCTCGTACCTTGGAAAAGAGTAACCAGATCGCTAATTTTTTGTCAAACCAGGCTGGTTCGCCCCTCCCATGCGTAAATGTAATCTTGCCCAGGGACGGAGGGAAGGGGACGAGCGGGGGTGAGACCCCCCCCCCCCCCCAATGAATCGCTCGTACCTTGGAAAAGAGTAACCAGATCGCTAATTTTTTGTCAAACCAGGCTGGTTCGCCCCCCCACCCCCATCCGTAAATTTAACCTTGCCAAACAGCCAACAGGCTAGTCACTGTTGCCTGCCAAAACCCACCGGCGAGCAGCGACGGGCAACACGGAGAGCCGGGAGGCTCCCAGGACTGCTGGTGGGTCCTGGTCCCTCGGGCGACGGCCCGCAATGCTCCGGCACACGTCCAAGCTGGTGCACGGGCGTGCCACCTGACCTATACCTGGTCAGGAAGGTGATGAGTTGCTTCGATTAATTTCCTGCATGGCAGACAAGTAAACATTAAATACGAGCCTCGATCGGCTCTCAGGTTATCCTGTGAATCGGCTCAGAGAGCCGATCCACCCATGATTCGTATTGGATCTACGATAACATGGTGGTCCTGCTTGATCAATACTAAGCCACAACGATCTACGACGATTTAGGGTTTTCACCACATAACCGGAACGTCCTACACGTAGTTGAGCCTGGCAGATACGAAAGATCACGAGAAAACCAGCCCTAGAAAGAGCCTAAAAACCAACATGGAGTTGATTCCCGGAACATCCCTTCTAGGATCAGTAAACCGTACCTTACGCACTACTGGATCATTCAACCCGTTTGCAAGGCCTAACCATATGGATATCAAACTAATCCTTGAAGAACAAGGAACAACCGTAACAGATCAAATCTACTAAATAAAGACTAAGCAAGGTGCTGCCCTTACACCTAAGATGGATGCAAGGGCAGCTAGATATTCAGGGGTAGCATAACTAAGTGGATACATCAAGATAATATCGATGCTAACCCTAATATATCTATGATAACAGCGTTGCTCGCCATCAATAAGGCTTCAGTACGAGCAACACATGAACAACGAATAAACTCGATACTGCCTAGATCGCAAGATACGATCTAGACAGCATGGCGCTTACCCGGAAGAAACCCTCGAAACAAGGGGTGGCGATGCGCCTAGATTGGTTTGTTGCGAACGTGATCGTCCTCCTTTCTCAATAACCCTAGATACATATTTATAGTCCGTAGACTTTCTAACTTGGGAATAAACCCAACCGTGTACGAGCTAAACTCTATTTCTTAATTCTAAACGACACGTATCCTACTATAATTTACAAATACACGGGCAATCTAGCCCAAACTCTTGTACAAGGCCGATTCATAAATAGTCTACGTGCATATTCTCTAAGCCCATTTAATCACGGCCCATCTCCGGACTTGGTTAAAATCTGGTGATAACACATGCCCCCCTGGTTTTGGCAATGATAATTCCAAAACCACTCTGTTTCTTTCTTCGTCGGGTCATGTCATGGCAGAGCAGAACCGTCACAGTATCCTTCATCATGATGCCTTGCCCTCTCAACTTCTCTGCACGATTTGACAGTTCTTTGGCACCACTTCCTCGGAAACCGCCGCAGCATTAAATTTCCACTATATCCCCTTTATTTAACCGCGCCGAGCAGTTCGCCTCTTCATCCTCTTGCTCCGCACTAGCCATCGAAAAGCCCTCTCCTCTGCCACCGTGTCTTCCTCTTCCTCCTCTGCCTCATCGGGTCTTTCCTCCTTATCCTCTTCCTCTCGCGAGCCGACGCCGGAGTGGGACTCGCTGGCGGCGTACAACCTCCGCGCCCCAGAGAAGTGGGACAAGGAGGACCATGATTCCTCCGTCTGGTCCGAGGATGACAAGTCCTTGACCGACGGAGACGACGACTTCCAGTTCCTCGCCGATGGGGAGCTGGAGGCGGAGAGCGAAGATGACCTCTTCTCCTGGGACGACTTCACCTCCTCCGACGAGGAGGAGGAAGAGGAGGACGACGATTCCTCCGACGAATACCCGCCGGCGAAGCGCTTCCGCGCTGGGTCGGATGACGACGACGACGACGACGACGAGGAGGAAGATGCCCCCGCCGAGGGCTACGGGAGCAGCGACGAGGAGCCCGCCGGCAGCAGTGCTGACGGCAGCTACGACGGCGACGACGAGGGCAGCGACGGCCCTTAGATTAGGGACTACTAGCATAGGACTAGTAGTAGTAATCGGCTCCTCTTTTGTTCTTCTTTTCTTGAGCAATCGGCTCTTCTCTGCAAAAAAAACCCCTTCTATTAATGAAGAAAGTGTTTCTATGTCGATTTTGCTTTCATATCAATTTTGCCGATTGTCAAAGCAAGTCAACGCGCAAAGAGCCGATGGCAGCGCATCGGCCTTTACCATAAAACGCGAGTAAGGCCAAATCAGTTGCCTATTCACACGGTAACCTGCAACCTTCGTCTGAGAGAATAAAGCCAGATCCCCAAATCGCCGCTCGAACAGATCCAACTCACGGCCACGCGAATCTTAGATCTCAATCACGCAGATTCAACTCCACAGCGAATCAAATGGCAGAATCCAATGGCAGAATCATCTTACGCCAATGCTACGATCTCTAGCCTGAAGGTAATCCTCAATGGTCACCATCCGAGCATAGTGTCAGAATTTAACAGTAAACACCTGAATTAATGTCTCATCCCGTCATTAATTTTAGGTATCAGACATTCTGCTGCTGCATCCTTCGTACCCTCGAGACATCCCTTCAGCAGAGCCTCTAGAGTCGATGGCTGTGCATCGGCTTTTAGTCTGAAGTCGATGTCTGTGCATCGGCTGTACTTGTATCTTGTTGTGTTGCATATTTTTCTAAAGTCGATGTCTGTGCATCGGCTGTGATTTGTATGTAAATTTTTTTTTACTGGCCGATTTTATGCATCGGCCCCCATATTTCACTGTCCGTCCTCCCACATGCTTGGGAAATATTTCTTGAGATGTTGACCATTGACAGCTACTGGGAATTTAACACCGTCCAGCCGCTCGAGCATGTATGCATTACCCTTCAAAACCTGGTCGACTCTGTACGGTCCGTGCCAATTAGGAGACCATTTACCATATACTTTATCCTTAGTTCCTAATGGCAACACAGCTTCCCATACTAGATCACCAACCTGAAACTCCTTTGGTCTCACCTTCTTATTGTATGCGCGAGCTACCTTGGCTTTGTTCTCTTTAATCTTCTCCAACGACCAAAGTCTGAGTTCCGTTAGATCCTCAATACTATCACTCATCAGGGCTGCATATTCTTCAGTTGTTAGATCATTCTGAAACGTAACACGTCTCGATCCAGCCGTAATTTCCCAAGGCAATACAGCTTCTTGTCCATAGACCAGCTGGTATGGCGAGGTTTTTATAGCCCCATGACATGACATGCGATAAGCTCACAAAGCTTCTGACAATACCTCATGCCAACGTCTAGGGTGCTCGTCATCTTTTCTCTTAATCAGCTTGATGAGGCTCTGGTTGGACGCTTCAGCTTGCCCATTTGCTTGAGCATAGTATGGAGATGATCGGATCAGCTTAATTCCCATGTCGTCGCAGAACTTTCTGAACTCTTTAGAAACGAAGACCGAACCTCCATCGGTCGTGATAGTCTGGGGAATCCCGAATCTATGAATGACATGTTCTTTCACAAAATTGATAACATCTTATGATTTTACTGACTTCATAGGGACGGCTTCCACCCATTTAGTGAAATAATCTGTAATGGACAAAATCCACTCGTGGCCTTTGCTCGATGCAGGATGGATTTTGCCGATCATATCCATGCCCCAACCTCGAAATGGCCAAGGCTTGATGATGGGGTTCATTGTTGATGCGGGTACCATCTGAATTTTCCCAAACATCTGACACGCTTGACATCCTTTATAGTACCTAAAGCAATCCTCAAGCATGGTGGGCCAGTAAAACCCCGATCGCCTGATCAGCCATTTCATCTTATGAGCCGATTGGTGAGTTCCACAGGCGCCTTCGTGTACCTCGTGTAAGAGCCGATTCGACTCGGCTGGTCCCAGGCATTTGAGAAGTAACCCCTCCAAAGTCCTGTAGAACATGTCATCTCCTATAAGGACATATTTCATGGCTTTGTACCTTATCCGTTTAGGTGCCCCCCGAGCCGAATTTTTCAAGTAATTGAAGATATCGGCTCTCCAGTCATCCTGTTCCAGGAACTGCATCTGAACATCGGCTCCATCTGTTACGTCCTTGTAGCCTGATGCCACCTGTGCAAGATCGTTGGCCTCGGTATTTTGTGACCTTGGGATCCAATTAAAGTTTATGTACCTAAATTGTGCCATCAGCTCACGGCATTGCATCCATAATGGGAAGAGTGACTCACTCTCGCACTTGTATTCCTCCGTGAGCTGGGAAATCACTAATTTTGAATCTCCAAAAAGTTCCACCGCTTCTGCCCCGGCTTCCAAAAGCAACTCCATTCCCTTGCGTATTGCCTCATACTCAGCGACATTGTTGGTGCAAGGGGTAGATAACCTGATGGAGAAGGAATATGTTGCCCCCGAGGCGACACGAGTAGAATGCCGATGCCACAACCATCATCACAAGCCGATCCATCGAAGAACATGGCCCATGCACGTACAGATAGTGCTGCTATATCAGTGTTGATTCGTTCAGCAATCAGATCGGCCAACACTTGTCCCTTGACTGCCTTCGCAGGCTGATACCGGAGATCAAATTCTGACAATGCAAACATCCATTTACCGAGTCGGCCTTTCAACATAGGGGCCGACAACATATGTTTGATGACGTCTGACTTGCATATGATGACAATTTCCGCTGACAGAAAGATGTGACGAAGCTTGGTGCAGGTGAAAAATAGGCAGAGGCACAACTTCTCGATCTCAGGGTACCTTGTCTCTGCATCCAACATCCTTCTGCTGAGGTAGAAAGCCACCCTCTCCAGACCATCATAAAGTTGCACCACCACTGAAGCGATGGAAGTGTCAGCCACTGATAAGTAAATATAGAATGGTCTGTCTTGCTGAGGTGGAACTAACACAGGCGGCGTCGTTAGATACTGTTTAATCTCGTCAAACGCTCGCTGCTGCTCTGCCCCCAGTGAAACTCGTCATCAGATTTAATTTTCACCAATGCCATGAACGGCTCGATTCGTCCTGACAGATTGGAGATGAACCGTCGGACGAAGTTGATTTTGCTGATGAGACATTGGAGTTCTTTCTTCGTGGTAGGTGGCTGCATGGTTCGTACTGCCTCCTGACTTTTCAGGCCGATCTCAATTCCACGTTCATGAACCAAAAAACCCAAGAACTGACCGGCCGTTACACCAAAAGCACACTTCTTTGGATTCATTCTTAGCCCGAATTTTCTAGTTCGGTCCAGGATGCGTCGCAAATCCTCCAAGTGTCCTTCTATGGAGACGGACTTGACCACCACGTCATCGATGTAAATTTCCACCAACTTGCCGATCAGATCATGAAAGATGTAATTCATGGCTCTTTGGTATGTTGCACCGGCATTCTTCAGTCCAAAAGTCATGACCACATACTCAAACAAGCCCACTGAACCTGGTACTCTGAATGCAGTTTTATGTATATCTTCTGGAGCCATGAAAATTTGGTTGTAGCCGGCATTGCCATCCATGAAACTTAACACCTTATGACCAGCAGCTGCATTGATCAATGTCTCTGCCACTGGCATTGGATACTCATCCTTTGGAGTAGCTCTGTTGAGATCTCGAAAATCTATGGCGACACGCCATCGGCCGTCCTTTTTCTGTACAGGTACGATACTAGAAATCCATTCAGCATACCTGCATGGCCTGATGAACCCGGCGTCCAACATTTTCTTGATCTCTTTCTTGACTTCTTCTAGAATTTCGGCCTTCATCTGTCGTGCTCGTTGCTGGAACGGCCGAAATCCTTTCTTGAGAGGGATTCGATGCTCAATTATGCTCCTGTCTAACCCAGGCATCTCTGTGTAATCCCATGCAAAGCAATCTGGGTATTCTTTCAACAGAGCTATCATCAGGCTTCTCAAATACGGATCTAACTTTTTGCTGATAAAAGTTGGTTGTGGCTTATCCCCAGGACCAATGTCAACCTCTTCTCGCTCATCAGCCGATGTAAACCCATACCCTAGCTTTCCGTCACCGGCTAGATCGATGCTCAACACAGGCAAAACGTACGGCGAGGATAATATGGGCCGATTGCTGGAATTGGCCCCCATTTTGATTGCATTGCTCAATGAAGGTTTACATCTTGTTCGTGCTCTACGACGGGAAGGAGTCCCGTTACTACGACTACGTGACATGTTTGAGTTGAGATCATTACTTCTTATTTTTTGGGGCCGATCGCAGGGATCGGCCTTGCCACGTACGTTCATAGACTTTGCTCTTGCTACACTGTCAGGCCGGTGAATAAGACCAGCCTCACCCCGTTTTTTGTCACTTCGATGCGCTCACAGCCATCCAAACTGACTCCAGAGAGTGGCTCTTGGTCTTCCGCTTCCCAAATGTTCATGCCAGCCGTTGAGATTTCGGCTGAGTCATCTGCATGGACGACCTCCACTTTATCTCCATCCCACTGTATCAAGCATTGGTGCATTGTGGATGGAATGCAGCAGTTGGCGTGAATCCAATCCCTCCCTAGCAGGACAGCGTAGGTGCTTTTGCTGTCGACGATGAAGAATGACGTGGGGATGGTTTTTCGGCCTACAGTTAGATCCACGCTCAGAACGCCTTGCGCTTCTGATGCTTGGCCGTTGAAGTCGCTCAATGTGACGTTGGTTTTGATCAGATCCGCGCTAGAGCGTCCCAGGTGACGTAGCATGGAGTATGGCATTATATTGACTGCCGCTCCCGTGTCAACCAACATCTTGTTGACAGGCTGCCCGTTGATATAACCTCTTAAGTACAGGGCCTTCAGATGTCTGTAGCTCTTTTCTCGTGGCTTTTCAAAGACAACTGGCCGTGGGCCACAGTCAAGCTGTGCTACAGGTGCCTCTTCTGTTCTTGGAGCACAAAACTCCGACGGAAGTATGAACACCATGTTTGTGCCAGCCGATGCCTTATCATCAGCTTTCTTTTGTTTGGGGCGCCATTCTTTCTTCTGTGGACGACCCTCCTCGTCCAAAGTCTGCTGAATTTTCGCGGCCAGATCGGGCCGCGCCTTTCTCAACGTGTGCAGGTATAACCTCTCGGCTTCCTCCAAGCTACGTAGCCGCTGAACCCTACGCTTTTGAGAGTGACTGAGTCCGTCAGGGCACCACCTTGGCCGGTGGTATCTATCTTCTTCTTCTCCTGATTCATCTTCATCTTCTAACTCCTCTAGATCTTCCACCCGAGATGACTCAGCTTGTTTGTTTCGAGATGGGAGAGGCCCTAGGCGTTTGAACACTGACACGTCGCCGATATCCTTCTTCTTCTGTCTACATACCAGGCAGTTGTCGATCGTAGGCAATCGGCTCATTCCTGAATCCCAGCAATGCTTAAAGAAAGGACAATCCCAGTGCCTGTCCAGGTCTTCTTGCTCCCTTGACCTTCCCTTAGCGCGGCGCTCATATCCTTCGTCGTTTCTATCATACCGACGATACTTTCTGTCGCTTACACTAGACCGATGATCTCTTTCGTCGGCTATGTCATACCGCCAACGTCGGTTATACTGACGCTCATATTTGTTAAGAAGGTGCTCGGAGAGTGGTCGTTGATACCGCACGCTTCTCACTTGTTCCTCGGTGACGTACCGTTTGTCATCATATCGGGGCCGGTCACGTGGGCCGGCCTCCTCCTCGTCCTTGCCACGAGAACGACTGCTCTCTTCTTTATCCTTGCCAGGGTGGTATACAGGCCCTGCCATGTTAATACTGAACGAGAAATCTGGCTAGCGTCTCACAGGGTGATTGCACTCCACCATGTTAACGGCAGGAAACGGTTGCGTGTCCACTTTCATGGCATACTGGCTGAAAATCAGACGGCCTTGTTACATCGCCATTTGGATCTGCTGACGCAACACTTTGCAGTCGCTGGTGGTATGGGTGAACGAGTGATGCCACTTGCAGTATGGCCTTCCGTTCATCTCTTGCGCCGTAGGGATTTTATGGCCTTCGGGTAACTTCAGCTGCTTCTCCTTAAGCAAAAGATCGAAAATCTGCTCAGCTTTGCTCACGTCGAAGTCAAACCCTTTTGCAGGACCTTGTGGTTTAACCCATTTGCAGGACACGGGGTTTGCCCCCCGAGCCCATTCAGCCACGGCTACTTCCTGGTCTCCTGCAGAGGCTTCATCCTCTTCTGTCTCAACCAGGCTTACCGGGCGTTTGAATTTGTCCTGGTACAATTCTGGGTGGCGCTGTTCATACAATGATAGTTTCCGAACCATATGCGCCAGTGAAGTGTATTCCGCTTGGAAAGCCATGTCCTTGATCGGCGACGCGAGACACAACACTGCCAGATCGACTGCTTCTTTCTCATTCAAACGAGCCGAATAACATCGGTTCCTAACAGTCCTGAAACGCTGAATGTATTCAGACACCGTTTCTCCACGCTTTTGTCGCACATGCGCCAGATCGGCAATGCCAGCCTCGGTAGCTTCTGAGTGATATTGCACATGAAACTACTCTTCCAGCTGCTTCCACGTCCGGATTGAATCTGGTGGCAACGAGGTGTACCACCCAAAAGCTGGTCCTGTGAGGGATTGTGCGAAAAACCTCACACGCAACTGGTCTGATGCGGAGATCATGCCCAATTGTGCCAAGTATCGGCTCACATGCTCAATTGAACTAGAGCCATCTGACCCACTAAACTTTGAGAACTCAGGGAGCCGATACTTGGGCGGCAGTGGAATCAAATCATATTCGTTGGGGTACGGCTTAGAATAGCCGATTGCCCTCCTTTTTGGTACCATGCCGAACTGATCTCTCAAGATTGCACTGATTTGGTCCACTGTAGGAGCTGCAGGGGCCGAGCTTTGATGACTCGTTGCAGTGGCATATTTAGCTAGCCACGCTTGTTTATCGGCCTCCACTCCAGTAATTCCTCCTGCTGCTCCAGAAATTCCTCCTGCACGCCAAGTTATTGCTGTCTGGCACGTACGTGCACATGTACCCATGCGGGATTTCCTTAGGCGGTTCCAGCAGGAACTGGTAATCAGCAGGATCGCCTCCAATCTTGTGGACGACGAACGCCGGTGAACCCGGCGGTTCTGGAGCTGCTAGCGAGAACGACAACTGTGGTCTGGTCTGGAACGGTATTTCTCCTTGGTGAGTCCCTAGGGTAGGTCCTGACGGAGAATACTGACGCTTCATGATCTCCTGAACCACGCGAAGCGCAACGCGCTCGAAAGCATTCACCAGGCTCTCGGAATGACGGTGTAGCGAATGAGCTACCATGTAATTAATTTCCTGGCGCAGAGCTCTGGTGCGTTCTTCTGAAGAAGTAGACAGATCCACTTCATCGAGAGCGCCTTCAGCTGAGAATCCTTTCCACCTAATGCCATGTGTGCGGTTCCTCTCGAAAGAGCCGATGAGGTCGGCTTCGAAGAGAGCTTTAAGCTCGTTATACTTCTTCTTATGCTCCTCAGTCAGATCTTCGTACGTAACTGGGTCTTCCGCCATCTCTGGTGCAGATGTTGATGCAGTTGATGTAGAAGAATGTCCCACCGGGCGTGCCAGAATGTGTTGCCTGCCAAAACCCACCGGCGAGCAGCGACGGGCAACACGGAGAGCCGGGAGGCTCCCAGGACTGCTGGTGGGTCCTGGTCCCTCGGGCGACGGCCCGCAATGCTCCGGCACACGTCCAAGCTGGTGCAAGGGCGTGCCACCTGACCTATACCTGGTCAGCAAGGTGATGAGTTGTTTCGATTAATTTCCTGCATGGTAGACAAGTAAACATTAAATACGAGCCTCGATCGGTTCTCAGGTTATCCTGTGAATCGGCTCAGGGAGCCGATCCACCCATGATTCGTATTGGATCTACGATAACATGGTGGTCCTGCTTGATCAATACTAAGCCAAAATGATCTACGACGATTTAGGGTTTTCACCACATAACCGGAACGTCCTACACGTAGTTGAGCCTGGCAGATACGAAAGATCACGAGAAAACCAGCCCTAGAAAGAGCCTGAAAACCAACATGGAGTTGATTCCCGGAACATCCCTTCTAGGATCAGTAAACCATACCTTACGCACTACTGGATCATTCAACCCGTTTGCAAGGCCTAACCATATGGATATCAAACTAATCTTTGAAGAACAAGGAACAACCGTAACAGATCAAATCTACTAAATAAAGACTAAGCAAGGTGCTGCCCTTACACCTAAGATGGATGCAAGGGCAGCTAGATATCCAGGGGTAGCATAACTAAGTGGATACATCAAGATAATATCGATGCTAACCCTAATATATCTATGATAACAGCGTTGCTCGCCATCAACAAGGCTTCAGTACGAGCAACGCATGAACAAGAGCAACGCATGAACAACGAATAAACTCGATACTGCCTAGATCGCAAGATACGATCTAGGCAGCATGGCGCTTATCCGGAAGAAACCCTCGAAACAAGGGGTGGCGATGCGCCTAGATTGGTTTGTTGCGAACGTGATTGTCCTCCTTTCTCAATAACCCTAGATACATATTTATAGTCCGTAGACTTTCTAACTTGGGAATAAACCCAACCGTGTACGAGCTAAACTCTATTTCTTAATTCTAAACGACACGTATCCTACTATAATTTACAAATACACGGGCAATCTAGCCCAAACTCTTGTAAAAGGCCGATTCATAAATAGTCTACGTGCATATTCTCTAAGCCCATTTAATCACGGCCCATCTCCGGACTTGGTTAAAATCTGGTGATAACAGTCACGTAAACGGCTAAAAAGGAAAAAAGAAATAGGAGGCCCAAACAGAGAATGAGAGAAGTCCATCCGAATCTGAATCAATCTTGAGCCTGGCACCCACGATCAATCGATCATTTCATGTGTACGCGTGACGCGTCTTGGAACTTACGCGCGGACGCCTCGCCTCCCTAACTCCCTGCCGGCCGCCATCGCTCACCTAGACCCAGCGATTGAGCGAGAGATGCGAGAGTGCGAGACCGACCCAGGCACCCAGCGAGCTCCCAAATTTCGATCATACGCCGGCGGCCGCAAAGCATGAGCAACGAAAATCAGGGAAGAAAGAAAGGTCAGTCTACACTGTCTACTGCAGTATTGCCAGATTTGTTTCATCCTTGCGTTGTTCAGAATCTCTCTCTCTTTTGTAATCTATCCATGTACACTATATTGTGCTTCTGTAGATATGAAGAGGAAAAGAGCCGGAATTAAGAACTTTTTTCAAGCCAATTGATTCGATGTCACGGCCAGAGCCAGATGAACAAGTAGATGATGTTGAAATCGACCATGGTATTCCCGAGCCAGAACAAGCGACGATTATAACCACAGAGTATAATCGAGACACGGGTAGACGTCTTCCAATCTGGGAACTCCCTCCTGACAAGCAAGATGATGCTAGGCGTTGTTATATATCCGAGGGCCCGTATCAACCAATTTTGGATGAGTATGAATTTACTGGAACCGGTAGTAGCCGTCGTCGATTCCAAAGTGCCTGGTTCACAAATTTTTCCTGGTTGGAATATTCACCTTATACAAATCGTGCATATTGCTTGCCTTGTTTTCTCTTTTCAAAGAAGCCAATTGGTAAGTGTGGTTCAGACATATTTTCAATCAAAGGATTTGATAAGTGGAAGAAGGTCAACAATGGAAAAGAATATGCTTTCCTCACACATAAGGGAACTAGTCCCAGTTCATCCCATAATTTTGCAGTTCGATGTTATGAAAGCCTGAAAAATAATATGACTCATATTGATAAGGTGATTATAAAGCAATGCAAGAAACGGGTTGCTGATGCAAGACTAAGGCTTACCGCTTCCATCGATGTTATTAAGTAAGCAAGAATTACCTAGTTTCAAATAACTAAAATTTCTTATTGCATGTTATCTAGCAAATTTGCACTATTGATTGCCTCAGGTTGTTAATGCGCCAGGCTTGTCCCTTTAGAGGAAATGATGAATCTGAAGATTCCAAAAACCAAGGCAATTTCAAGGAAATCCTCAGGCTTGTGGGCTGTTATAATAAGGATGTACGGGAAGTTATGCAAAATGCTCCAAGAAATGCTAAGTACACATCACCAAATATTCAGAAGGAAATTGCTGGCATATTTGCTCGAAAAGTGCAAAATTCAATTACAAAAGAGATTCGTAATGGCAAGTTACCATCATGGTTGATGAATCTCGAGATGAGTCTAAGAAAGAGCAGATGGCCGTTGTTCTTCGATTTGTGGACATAGATGGAGAGATAAGGGAACGCTTCATTGATCTTATTCATGTTAGTGACACTTGTGCTTTGACTCTCAAGAATTCAATTATCGATGTGCTAGTTGATAATGGACTGAGTGTCAAAGATATCAGAGGGCAAGGCTATGATGGAGGAAGTAACATGAGAGGAGAGTGGAATGGGCTTAAGGCTCTAATTCTCCAAGAGTGCCCTTATGCGTACTATATACACTACCTTGCTCATCAACTTCAATTGGCTCTTGTTGCCGCTTCAAGGGAGGTACCAAAGGTCCACAACTTCTTCCAAAATGCAAATTTTATTGTTAATACTGTTAGTGCATCTCCCAAACGCAATGATGAGTTACTTGATAATCAGGCTATTGAAATTGCAAAAGAGATAGAACTCGGAGAGCTAGACACAGGAAGAGGGCTAAATCAAATAGGATCTTTACAAAGGGCCGGAGAACCAAGTTGGAGTTCCCACTACAAATCAGTAAAAAGCTTGTTAAGATTGTTTGGTGCATCTGTTTTGCTGCTAAGAGGTGTAGCAAATGACCGCTCGGTTCCGTGGAATTCAAGAGGAGATGCCGAAGGTGCCCTTAATTTCCTAATTACATTTGATTTTGTCTTCATTCTACACCTCATGGAGAAAATTATGAAGATCACTGATGTCTTGTGTCTCAAACTCCAAAATAAAACTCTGGATATTGCAAATGCACTGGATATTGTTTCTAATACAAAGATATTACTTGCTGTATTGAGAGAAGGTGGATGAGAAAGTCTTATAGAAGAGGTGAAAACCTTTTGTTTGAAGCATGAGGTTAACATTCCAGATATGAATCAAAAGTAAGTATATTTTCCTACGTACGTACATAATCCAGTCTACATGTATTTAATTAAACCTACTCATTACTGTCTAAATAATGGAACTAATTTAAGTCTATTTGATATATGTTGCAACTTTAGGTATGTTGATGTGAAGAAATCTCAAAATAAGCATGAAAACACCACCGTATTCCATCACTACAAAGTAGATGTGTTTAATGCTGCAATAGATCAACAAGCGAAAGAGTTGAATCAGCGATTCATTTCTCAAGTAACCGAGCTACTGGATCTTTGTACATCCTTGGATCCGAGGCATGATAATTTTGACAAGTCCAAGATATGCAGACTAGTGGAAAAATTCTATCCTGCTGATTTTTCTAGTCAAGAGAGAGATAGGTTGGAGTGCGAGCTTCCACATTTTCAGCTTGATACATCCAACCATCCAGAGATCAAAAATTTCAACTCACTTGCTGATTTGACAAAGGGAATAATTAAGACCGGTAAGTCTTCTGATTATCCAATGGTTGAGAGATTGTTACGGTTAGTGATCACTCTTCCGGTGTCAACTGCAACAGCAGAGCGAGCCTTTTCTGCTATGAAACTGATCAAGACCCGTCTTCGCACTAAGTTGGGAGATGACTTTCTCCGCTATTGTGTGATAGTCTACATAGAGAGAGAAATAGCAGAAAAGTTTAGTGTTGAAGAAATTATTGAGACATTTGATCTTCGTGCTCGTAAAGCCGAGTTCAAATTGATAGATATGTAACTTCATTCATATTCTATGAAAACATGCATATTTTTATTATCTAGATCTATTAAATTTTGTTGTGTTCTGAGACAAAAAAAAAAGCTATGATTTTAATGCTTATACTTTTAGCCCCCCCATCTTCCGCTCATGGCTCCGTCCCTGACCTTGCCAAACAACCAACAGGCTAGTCACGTAAAAGGCTAAAAGGGAAAAACAAATAGGAGGCCCAAACAGAGAATGGGAGAAGTCCATCCGAATCAATCTTGAGCCTGGCACCCACGATCAATCGATCGTTTCATGTGTACGCGGTGACGCGTCTTGGAACTTACGCGCGGACGCCTCGCCTCCCTAACTCCCTGCCGGCCGCCATCGCTCACCTAGACCCAGCGATTGAGCGAGAGTGCGAGACCGACCAGGCACCCAGCGAGCTCCCAAATTTCAATCAGACGCCGGCGGCCGCACAGCATGAGCAACGAAAATCAGGGAAGAAAGAAAGGTCAGTCTACACTGTCTACTGCAGTATTGCTAGGTTTATTTCATCCTTGCGTTGTTCAGAATCTCCCTCTCTTTTGTAATCTATCCCTGTACACTATATTGTGCTTCTGTAGATATGAAGAGGAGAAGAGCTGGAATTAAGAATTTTTTCAAGCCAATTGATTCGATGTCACGGCCAGAGCCAGATGAACAAGTAGACGATGTTGAAATCGACCATGGTATTCCCGAGCCAGAACAAGCGACGATTATAACCACAGAGTATAATCGAGACCCGGGTAGACGTCTTCCAATCTGGGAACTCCCTCCTGACAAGCAAGATGATGCTAGGCGTTTTTATATATCCGAGGGCCCGTATCAACCAATTTTGGATGAGTATGAATTTACTGGAACCGGTAGTAGCCGTCGTCGATTCCAAAGTTCCTGGATCACAAATTTTTCCTGGTTGGAATATTCACCTTATACAAATCGTGCATATTGCTTGACTTGTTTTCTCTTTTTAAAGAAGCCAATTGGTAAGTGTGGTTCAGACACATTTTCAATCAAAGGATTTGATAAATGGAAGAAGGTCAACAATGGAAAAAAATTTGCTTTCCTCACACATATGGGAACTAGTCCCAGTTCAGCCCATAATTTTGCAGTTCGATGTTATGAAAGCCTGAAAAATAATATGACTCATATTGATAAGGTGATTATAAAGCAATGCAAGAAACGGGTTGCTGATGCAAGACTAAGGCTTACCGCTTCCATCGATGTTATTAAGTAAGCAAGAATTACCTACTTTCAAATAACTAGAATTTCTTATTGCAAGTTATCTAACAAATTTGCACTATTGATTGCCTCAGGTTGTTAATGCGCCAGGCTTGTCCCTTTAGAGGAAATGATGAATATGAAGATTCCAAAAACCAAGGCAATTTCAAGGAAATCCTCAAGCGTGTGGGCTGTTATAATAAGAATGTACGGGAAGTTATGCAAAATGCTCCAAGAAATGCTAAGTACACATCACCAACTATTCAGAAGGAAATTGCTGGCATATTTGCTCGGAAAGTGCAAAATTCAATTACAAAAGAGATTCGTAATGGCAAGTTTACTATCATGATTGATGAATCTCGAGATGAGTCTAAGAAAGAGAAGATGGCCGTTGTTCTTCGATTTGTGGACATAGATGGAGAGATAAGGGAACACTTCATTGATCTTATTCATGTTAGTGACACTTGTGCTTTGACTCTCAAGAATTCAATTATTGCTGTGCTAGTTGATAATGGACTGAGTGTCAAAGATATCAGAGGGCAAGGCTATGATGGAGCAAGTAACATGAGAGGAGAGTGGAATGGGCTTAAGGCTCTAATTCTCCAAGAGTGCCCTTATGCGTACTATATACACTGCCTTGCTCATCAACTTCAATTGGCTCTTGTTGCCGCTTCAAGGGAGGCACCAAAGATCCACAACTTCTTCCAAAACGCAATTTTTTTTTGTTAATACTGTTAGTGCATCTCCCAAATGCACTGATGAGTTACTAGATAATCAAGCTATTGAAATTGCAAAAGAGATAGAACTCGGAGAGCTTGACACAGAAAGAGGGCTAAATCAAATAGGATCTTTACAAAGGGCCGGAGACACAAGATGGAGTTCCCACTACAAATCAGTAAAAAGCTTGTTAAGATTGTTTGGTGCATCTGTTTTGGTGCTAAGAGGTGTAGCAAATGACCGCTCGGTTCCGTGGAATTCAAGAGGAGATGCCGAAGGTGCCCTTAATTTCCTAATTACATTTGATTTTGTCTTCATTCTACACCTCATGGAGAAAATTATGAAGATCACTGATGTCTTGTGTGTCAAACTCCAAAATAAAACTCTGGATATTGCAAATGCACTGGATATTGTTTCTAATACAAATATATTATTTGCTGAATTGAGAGAAGGTGGATGGGAAAGTCTTATAGAAGAGGTGAAAACCTTTTGTTTGAAGCATGAGGTTAACATTCCAGATATGAATCAGAAGTAAGTATATTTTCCTATGTACGTACATAATCCAGTCTACATGTATTTAATTAAACCTACTCATTACTGTCTAAATAATGGAACTAATTTAAGTCTATTTGATATATGTTCCAACTTTAGGTATGTTGATGTGAAGAAATCTCGAAATAAGCATGACAACACCACCGTATTCCATCACTACAAAGTAGATGTGTTTAATGCTGCAATAGATCAACAAGTGAAAGAGTTGAATCAGCGATTCAGTTCCCAAGTAACCGAGCTACTGGATCTTTGTACATCCTTGGATCCGAGGCATGATAATTTTTGACAAGTCCAAGATATGCAGACTAGTGGAAAAATTCTATCCTGCTGATTTTTCTAGTCAAGAGAGAGATAGGTTGGAGTGCGAGCTTCCACATTTTCAGCTTGATACATCCAACCATCCAGAGATCAAAAATTTCAACTCACTTGCTGATTTGACAAAGAGAATAATTAAGACCGGTAAGTCTTCTGATTATCCAATGGTTGAGAGGTTGTTACGGTTAGTGATCACTATTCCGGTGTCAACTGCGACAGCAGAGCGAGCCTTTTCTGCTATGAAACTGTTCAAAACCCGTCTTCGCACTAAGTTGGGAGATGACTTTCTCCGCTATTGTGTGATAGTCTACATAGAGAGAGAAATAGCAGAAAAGTTTAGTGTTGAAGAAATTATTGAGACATTTGATCTTCGTGCTCGTAAAGCCGAGTTCAAATTGATAGATATGTAACTTCATTCATATTCCATGAAAACATGCATATTTTTATCATCTAGACCTATTGAATTTTGGAAAATGATTCTATTCCCCCGGGGGACGCGCGCGTCGTAACCTCCTGGTGGAGCGTCGTCCGATGGGATTTCGATCGTCGGTTGTTATTGCGCCACGTCACCCACTCGCGGACAGGCGTTACTCCTATCCCGCATTTGCTGCATCCCACCCACCACCTGGTCGAGATGGCGGTTCCTATCTGGGGGCTCGTGTGCTTCGTGGTGGAGAGGTTGGCGACGGCGGAGCGATTCCGTGCGCCGCCGACGGTTCCTGCCACCATAGAAGACGACGCGCTCCTCCGCTTCCTCCGGTGAGTTGCCTACCTCCTCCTCGTCTAGGAATTCCTCCTCTGCTGCTCTTCCCCCAGCCCTAGGTTTTTTTCCGCCGCCTAGAACTCCGCGGTGGCGTTGCAAATCCGGGCACCGCCGATGATGTGCGCCTCCAGTGTTGCTTCCCGCGCGATTAGAACACGTTTTCGTCCAAGTAATTGTTTCGTACCCGTTGAATCCTCACTTTTCCCCTTCATTTTCTAGGACTTCTTCAAGGGAATCGTCGCTGGCTTTCGATTCGAGTGGTTCCGAGGAATTTCTGCGTCTGCAATCATGGTTGTAAGTTCGAGCTCGCTCTCGTGTGGATTTTATACTAGGAATTTTAGGCGTTTTTCATGTGGATTTTGTACCATGTGAGCTACCCTGTGTATTTCTAGGTGGTATATACATTTCTATTTTGCTACCCTGTGAGCTTGCTATTGCTGTATAGGTTCATAAAATTAGCTATATTCTAATTATATTGTAAATCCTTTTATATTTTTTTGCTACATTCTCTGTGATAATTGCTATCCAGCTTGCATGCAAATGTTCATGGTTGTGCTACGCTGGTGATGATTTTGTTGTATGCTTGTGCTTCATTAGTCTTTTGCTTTATTAGTTTGCTACATAGGCCATTGTGTTTTTAAGTTTTGTTTATCATCTATGTACATGAATTGCTGCGTTATCATTTAAATGTTTTTCTTTTGATTTTTTGTGTGTTCTTTATTTTTAACAGGAAGATGGGATTGGTCATTGAGTTTCCAAGGATCGTTTTGCTGCAAAGCGTCTGCATGCTCTTGCTGCAGATCTCGATGATCCGAAGAGACGTATTATTGAACAGCATAGTGCATTTAGAGCATTGTTGAATGTATCTCCATTCAACATTCCTAATGCTCTAATAGACTTTGTTGCCTCATACTAGCCCTGGTTTGCGGGAGTTCAAGTTCCACAAGAAGAGGATAGTTTTCACAAAAGATATGGTGAGGAAAGTTTTTGGAATTCGATGTGGCGACAGACTTGTTGTTCAGAAGAAAGGTGAGCATCCTGAGCTGCGGCAGATGTACATAGAAGAAGGACAATCAAGGCCTTTCATTCAGCATGCTGTTAAATTGCTCAAGGCTTGTGATGTTACTGAGGACCTCACCATTATCAGAACATGAGATCTTCTATGTTTGACTACGGTTATTGACCCTGGTAGCGCAAATCTGCTCAGCCTTGACTATTTGGACTGTATGTTGGACCCTCGGAGGACTCACGAGTTTGCATGGGATGAACACTTGCTTGACTTAGCAATGCAGGAGGTTACAAAAATCAATAGCAAGACAGCAGAGGTAGTGGTACCAGGAAATGCTAAGAAACATGAGTTTTGGATCACTGGACCGTTCGCCCTTCTAGCTGTACGTTGTTGAACTTACCCCATGCTCTGTTTTTGTTTTTTTGGTTTTTTTGCTATTTTTCATGTTTAAATGTTCGCTACCGTAACTGATTTGTTTATGCTTCCATCCTTTCTTTGACAGGTTATCTACATGGATCACCTAGATTTTCCACCAAACCAACATGTTATTAACTACTCAATTCCTAGAGTATGTTTTGTGACCAGTGGTGATTTCAAGTTTGTTGTACAAAATGATGCTGATAGGAAGATCCTGAATAATAAGACTGTTTTTGGAAGGCGTCCGATGAGTTACTCATAAGCTTATACGTGAGGTTGATGCACCGCTTGTTTCTTTTGTAGTTCTTTCTATAAGATACTTATTTTCTTCTCTTTTTTGGTGTGTAGTTTCTTGAACTGTCAAAAACTCCTTATGGAGTTGCTGCTTCTACCAGTCGTCATCATGTTGAGGAGCCTGTTGAGAAGCCTGTTGAAGATTCTGAAGTGGACCCGTCTGCGTCGCTCAATGAATGGCTTGTGTTTCCTACTAGTCAGGATCTTGAGGTATAGTACATGGTTTTCAGCTTTTGTCCTCTATTATTTTTCATGTAATTGTTGCATTTTTTATACTGTTCTGCTACTTTACATTTAATAATGTTGCTACTATAGTTACTGTTATGTGCTACCATGGTATGATCTGAAAACCCCCAGCTTCATTAGCATTATGTAGCAAACCAATGATTTTTGCTAACATGGTTTATATTTTTTGCAACTGTACGTTTAACAATGTTGCTACTACAGTTAATGGTATGGGCTACCATGTTTTCATCTCAAAATCCCCAGTTTTTATAATGAATGCAACAATTGCTCTTTGCTACTGCTTCATTAGTATTTTATTAGTTGTATCACCTCCATTTCTTCCTGATGTATGTGTTATGTATCTGTCAACAGGTTCCAGCTGCGTACAAGCATCTGTATGAGAAACACAGGTCTATTTATGGTCGTGATGTTGACACCACGCTCAAGAATTTTGGTGTTGGTTTGAAACAAATGCATTCGCAGCGCATGTCAGCTTTGCTTATTGACATAGATGCAGCAATGAAAGAAGGTGATGGTCCTAGTGTGCATTTCCCAACCGGAGGGGGAGTTGAAGATGAAAATATGGATGGTGCTGACGGACATGATGATGAAGGTACTGCCAATCATGCCGATGAAGAAATCCCAGCGGCTGATTCTGAAGAAACAGACAACGACGATTTTGTTGTCGAAGCAAGAGCTGCTGACATGGACCCACGCACACTCGTCGTTGATATGCCCCAATCAGCTGTTCTGTTGGATTCGTTGCTGGTGAACAGGTTGCTGTTGACAGCCCTGTGATGTCACCTATGAACTCACCATTTGCTCGTATACCAGAGGGTATATCTGTAGAAGCTTGGAATAGAGCCCCTGACCCTCCATCTATGGATCTATTCTCCCAGGATCCAGATGAAGTTGTTGTGCCTGAACAACAAATTACTATTCCTGCAGAAGAAACTACTCCGCCTGCTGATGTTGCTTCTGTAGTGAAGCTAGACGACACATGTATGTTCTTCTTTTTGTTGTTTCTGATCTTTATTTGTGTTGTAATTGTAGTTTCTTCAGTTTTGGCTAACTATCTGTTCTTTTATTATTTTTTACTAGCTTCTGAGCAGCCTAAAGCTATGGAGGCTACAACACCACCCATACCATCCAGGGATGCTGAAGATCACTTGGGCGAGAACGTGTCACCGCAGCATCCTACAAACACAGGTCATTTTTGCCTGAGCAAGTTTTTTTTTTTCATTTTCATTGCTCATGTTTACTAATTCGGAAAGTTTTATTAAGGTGAAAATGTTACAGTTATTAAGAGAGCTAGACTTGTTGCTGCCGATGGCAAACTAAGTCTGATTGCTGGTATTCCTTTACAAGTCGGTTCAACTATTATTGTGGGTGAAAGAAGCCCTTCTCCTTCTGGTAGTTCTTGATCTTAGTACTCCATTTGCTGCATTTTCATTTTTTGGTTGCTACATTATGTATACTGTTTTGGCTACATTACATAATAATTGTTGCTACATTCCTTCTTTGTATATGTTTCCTTAGTACTCACTTGCTTTTCATAGCATAAAATGGTTTTCTCTGTGTTTTTCTGCTTCAGATGTTGCTGCAGATGTTGTCACCAAAGATGCTAGTACTGGTGCTAAAACTGTTGAAAAGAAAACTAGGTACAAGAGGGCTGCCAAGGGGGAACTCTCACCTCCGAAGCTGAAGAAGATTAAGGTCTCTCAAGATGTTGTGCGTAAGTACGACAAATATGTTGCACATGGACGGAAATTCAAGAGGAAGAAGAAGAATGAAGAGTCGTGAGTCCTTCGTGTCATTTTTGTTTTCTTTTTTGCTGCATGGGTTTGTGTGTTTCATATTATCCTTTTTTGTTTCTGTTTAAAATAAAAGTATTTGTTGGTTTTCCATTGCTGCAACAAAGAGTTTCTGAAGATTGGTCGATTCTTTTGCTCATACAAGTCCTTCATTGGAGCTCTTCGTCCACGCCAATATTTGAGCAACGTTGTGATGGCAGTTTGGACAGAGAAGTTCTATCATGCAGCAAAAGTAAGTGCTGAGAAGAATCCCCGAAATCACAAGAGATATGCTTTCTCTCCGTACTTTGCGGTAAGTAATTTATTGCATTTTTCTCTTCCAATCTTGTCCCATGTTATCACTTGCTTCATCATCTTTTATTGTTTTCCAAACATATAGGAAAAGCTTGCTGTAGAAACCTCTACTTTTGACCCTGCCTCTGTCATGAAAGAGTTCAAACTTGCATGTAGCAAATTCAAAGTTCTGAAAGATGACATGGTGAGTTTTCGCGTGTGTTCTTGTTTTTGTGAGCAATTTCAAGGTTTCTCATGCATGTATAATTTATTCGTTCTTAAATTATCTCTCTGTTTTTGTATGTAGCTTTACCTGCCCATTGTACAAGCCGATCACTGGATTGTATGCTGCATCAACTTGCTGTGCAAGCAATTTCACATTTTTGATTCAATGATGCCAGAGAATGGTGTGAGCACCTTAGCAAAAGCAGCAAACAACTTGGTAGCAATTCCAACCTTTTTCTTAATGTTTTTGCTTGAACTATTTTCTGTCTGTCCTTACTATCCCATGCTGTTTGTTTTTCCAAAGTTCTCCAACTTCGTCCGGACTGCAAACAAGTCCAAAGTTTCATGGGTTGACTTTGGGAAATTCAAGGAAAGCACACCTGACCATCCGCAGCAAGACACTTTGTAAGTTTGCTTCACTGTTTTTTGACAATTAAATGATACTTTTCATAATGTTTCTCTGCTTCCTTCCTCTTTTTAATTTGTTTTCACCATTTTTTTGGTTGATGCAGGTATGACTGTGGATTCTACTGCATTCTTTACATGGAGCACTTCAATGGGAAAGTCATGCCAAATTTCGAGAATGATGTAGTTCCAGATTTTCGAAGGTTGATCGCAGCAAGCCTAATCGACAACAGGGATAACCAGAGTGATGATGTCGACATGATAATGAATGAGGATTTGCAGCAGTCATAGTTTAGCTTTTTGTTCAAAACACATGGTGTTGCTGCCCTTTGTAACTGTAACCATGTACTGGAACATGGAGTAGAACTAGGCTTCTGGTGATGATGTTGGACCTGTTAGTTGAATGATCAGTTCTTTTATGTTTTCTCAGTACAATCTACCAGACATAAGTTTAATGTTGGCTCTGGAATATGGATGATATTTTTGGGTTTAAGTATGACAAGTATTCTCATGTTTCATGGTCTTTCCAGTATCATTTTGTTTTTGCTTGCTACATAAGTTGATTTTGTTTGCTGTAAATACATAACCCACTTTGCTACCATGCTCATATATTTTTGCTGTCAATTTACCTGTGGTACATGCACTTCCGTCATTTTAAGTGTTGCTTCACACAACAAGTTTATCTCCCTGACAATTTAATAAACAAGTTTTGCTTCAAACCAAATGTTACCTCACCTTTATTTTTCCACATGCATGCTGCAAGCAATTAGGCTGAGCTTTTCTATTTTCTACTATGACGCAAACACGATGATACAATAAAATGCTTCAATGCTTGAACCATCAAGAAGTTTCCATTCACCTGTCAATTCAAATGCTCCCTATTGTGTCCCCCGTATGACAAATATAGTATGTTCCTGACTGGGGTTTTTTTTGTTGCTGCAAACTCATGTTTATTATGCTGTTTTCACATGCTATAAGTGCTGCATCTGCATCTGTTTGTTGCTGCAATTCTTGTTCAGTATCATTTTACACTTTCCAGGTTACAAAATAAATATAAGACAGCCAGGGGTACAAAATCAACGATGTAGCATCTATAACATTTATCAACATTTTGTAACTTTCTATATTATAATTGTAAAAATCTGTAACATATCTCAACATTTTTTGAGAATGAAATGTATAATTCCTCGCTGAAGCAATCTATAACGTCAAATCTGCTCCCGCTTGCATTGCATCTTCTCTAGCCAAAGCAATTTTCATGTACTTGCATTCCTATACAGATATATGATCTTCATCACCACAGAATGGGCACTTCTTCTTCCTGTACTTTCTCTTTGGTTTTGGCTCTTTTGGTGTTTTAGGCTCACTTTGCTTCTTCTTTCTCTTCTCATTGGCCTCATCCCGCAGCTCGACCAATGTCTTCCTTCGCTTTTCTGTTATCTTTGGGCGACCTTTTGGCTTCGTACGTGGAGGATTCTTCACCTGTTGACTTGCAGTACCATCTACTGTTGTTGTTTGTTGATGTTGTTGTGGAGCTTTGATACGTCTCCAACGTATCCATAATTTCTGATGTTCCATGCTTGTTTTATGACAATACTTACATGTTTTGCTTGCACTTTATGATGATTTCATGCATTTTCCGGAACTAACCTATTAACAAGATGCCACAATGCCCGTTCCTGTTTTCTGCTGTTTTTGGTTCCAGAAAGGCTGTTCGGGCAATATTCTCGGAATTCGACGAAACGAAGACCAAACATCATAATTCATCGAGACGGACCAGGACACCGAAAGGGGGTCAGAGGGGAGGCCTGGGGCCCCCACACCATAGGGCCGCGCGGGCTAGCCCCTGGCCGCGCCGGCCTATGGGGAGGGCACCCTGTTGCCCCTCCTGCGCTGCCTCTTCGCCTATATAAGCCCTTTCGACCTAAAAACACGATACCTTTTTGACGAAACTCCAGAAAGACTCCAGGGGCGCCGCCGCCATCGCGAAACTCCAATTCGGGGGACAGAAGTCTCTGTTCCGGCACCCTGCCGGGACGGGGAAGTGCCCCCGAAAGCCATCTCCATCGACGCCATCGCCTCCATCATGCTCCGTGAGTAGTTCCCCCATGGACTACGGGTTCTAGCAGTAGCTAGTTGGTACTCTCTATCCCATGTATTTCAATACAATGATCTCATGAGCTGCCTTACATGATTGAGATCCATCTGATGTAATCGGTGTTGTGTTTGTTGGGATCCGATGGATGATACATTATGATTAGTCTATCTATAAAGTTTGTGAAGTTATTGTTGCTGCAATCTTGTTATGCTTAATGCTTGTCACTAGGGCCCGAGTGGCATGATCTTAGATTTAAGCTCTATAATTATTGCTTAGATTGTATCTACAAGTTGTATGCACATGTCACTGTTCGGAACCAAAGGCCCCGAAGTGACAGAAATCGGGACAACCGGAGGGGATGGCGGTGATGTGAGGATCACATGTTTTCACGGAGTGTTAATGCTTTGCTCCGGTACTCTATTAAAAGGAGTACCTTAATATCCAGTAGATTCCCTAGAGGCCCGGCTGCCACCGGCTGGTAGGACAAAAGATGTTGTACAAGTTTCTCATTGCGAGCACGTACGACTATATATGGAAAACATGCCTACATGATTAATGAATTGATGTTCTATCTTAATGCTTTGAATCCTATCAATTGCCCAACTGTAATTTGTTCACCCAACACTTGTCACTTATTGGAGAGTTACCACTAGTGTAGATCGCTGGGAACCCCGGTCCATCTCTCATCATCATATATTCGTTCTATATGTCATTGGAAGTAGTATCAACTATTTTCTGGTGCCATTGCCTCTGTGTTACTGATATTGCTACTGCGTTACTGTTACTATTGCTCTCATATTACTGTTGCTTTCACATCACCCTGTTACTAGTGCTTTTCCAGGTGCAGCTGAATTGACAACTCAGTTGTTAAGGCTTATAAGTATTCTTTACCTCCCCTTGTGTCGAATCAATAAATTTGGGTTTTACTTCCCTCGAAGACTGCCGCGATCCCCTATACTTGTGGGTTATCAAGACTATTTTCTGGCTCCGTTGCCGGGGAGGCATAGCTCTACTCATAAGTTCACCTGGGGAGTACACTCTACCTCTCTCTCTGTTTTACTTTATTTTGTTTTGCTTAGTTTACTTTTGTCTAGTTTATTTGTGCTTAGTTTATTTCTGTCTAGTATTATTTTTCTTAGTTTACTTTTGCTTAGTTTCTTTTTGTCTTGTTTTACTTTTCTTATATATCCAAAAATCCATAAAAATTTGAAAAACCTAAAAATTAAAAACTGCTGTTATGGAAGAACGCATAACCATGTTGGAGCTTATAGAATTATATAATAATTATAGAGAATCAAGAGCGGGTGAAGTGATGAGTGCTGTGATAGAAAAATTGAATACAATTGCTAAAATCTTGCTTAAACGCCATAATATAAACTGTTGCTCTCAACAGGATACTAAACATCTGAAATTTCAATGTCGCTTTAGTGAAGAAGTTTTAATTAAGAACTATAATTGGAATAACTATATTCATCTTGGGTTCGAAGAGGTAGAACAATTTGTCATATTTATGGGAGCCTCTGAGATAGAATCCTTCATGTCTAGAAA
Source organism: Lolium perenne (assembly GCF_019359855.2). NCBI lineage: Eukaryota > Viridiplantae > Streptophyta > Magnoliopsida > Poales > Poaceae > Lolium > Lolium perenne. Next base: position 11,884,639 of record NC_067247.2, on the reverse strand, counting down.
TTATGAAACTTGTGTTGTTTGTAAGGACCTTAAAGATTATGTCTCTTCTATCCTTAATTTTTGCAATGAAAGTTACACTGACAATCCTTATATCATTGATTATAAAGAGAGACTCATTAATGCACAAGAATGCACTCACAATTTGCAGGAACCTGTGGAAGAAGAAATTGATGAACCCGAAAGCTCATTGGATGAAAAAGAGGAGGAAATTGATGAACCCGAAAGCTCATTGGATGAAAAAGAAGAGGAGAGTGATGAACAAAAGGAGGAAGAATGGATTAGCTACCCATGCCAACCTTCTAATGAGAGTAACTCTTTATCTCTTACACTATTTGATTGTCCTCCATGCTTACCGAAAGAGGTTGAATGTTATGTTCCTGTGGATTCTCTTGAAATAGTACCTATGAGTAATACTTGTGAAAATAATTATGCTACTGTTATCTATGATAATCCATGCTAATTTGATAAATCTTATGATAATGCCTTGTTTGTGCCTGATGTCGAAATGCATGGTACTAAAGAGTTTTGTTTAGCAAATGTTTACGATAAAGCTCTAGATGATGGTCCTATGTTACTTGATAATATTAATTGTACTACTAATGAAAATGGGATTGGAGAAGTCTTGACTTTATGTAGGAGTCCCATATCTCTTGAGATTGATCGATCACCTTGTTATATTATTGATAAAAGTGAGTTTGGAAGTTTTGATCCCACTATTTTTGAGCTTGATAAAAATTATGTGTTTATGGATCATGAGAAACATGCTTCATGTGATAGTTATATTGTTGAGTTTGTTCATGAAGCTACTGAAAATTATTATGAGAGAGGAAAATATGGTTGTAGAAATTTGCATGGTACTAAAACACCTCTCTACATGCTGAAAATTTTGAAGTTACTCTTGTTCTATCTTCTTATGCTTGTCAATTTGTTCTTCATGAATTTATTTGTGTACAAGATTCCTATGCATAGGAAGTGGGTTAGACTTAAATGTGTTTTGAATTTCCTTTTTGATGCTCTCTTTTGCTTCAACTCTTATTTCTTGCGAGTGCATCATTAAAACTGCTGAGCCCATCTTAATGGCTATAAAGAAAGAACTTCTTGGGAGATAACCCATGTGTTTATTTTGCTACTGTTTTGTTGTGTTTTGGAAGTTGTTACTACTGTAGCAACCTCTCCTTATCTTTATTTTACTGCAATGTTGTGCCAAGTGAAGCCTCTAATCGAAGGTTGATACTAGATTTGGATTTCTGCGCAGAAACAGATTTCTATCTGTCACGAATCTGGGCTGTTTTCTCTGTAGGTAACTCGGAAAAATCTGCCAATTTACGTGCGTGTTCCTCAGATATGTACGCAACTTTCATTAGTTTTGAGTTTTCTTATTTGAGCAACGGAAGTACCTCTTTAAAATTCGTCTTTACTGGCTGTTCTGTTTTGGCAGATTCTGTCTCTGTTTTTTGCATTGTCTCTTGTGGACTTTAAGCAAGGCTTTCTACACGTGGAGAGCTGTAGCTAATGTTTTATTGAGTTCTTGCAATGTGTCACTACAGGACCAAGGTGGATTCAAATTTTTTGAGTACTAACCCCTCTAATGAAGTTTATGAGAAGTTTGGTGTGAAGGAAGTTTTCAAGGGTCAAGAGAGGAGGATGATATATGATCAAGAAGAGTGAAAAGTCTAAGCTTGGGGATGTCCCCGTGGTTCATCCCTGCATATTTCAAGGAGACTCAAGCGTCTAAGCTTGGAGATGCCCAAGGCATCCCCTTCTTCATCAACTTATCAGGTTTCTTCTATTGAAACTATATTTTTATTCGGTCACATCTTATGTGCTTTACTTGGAGCGTCTGTGTGATTTTATTTTTGTTTTTGTTTGAATAAATTCGGATCCTAGCAATCCTTGTGTGGGAGAGATACACGCTCCGCTTTTTCATATGAACACTTGTTCTTCGTTTTACTTTTAATGTTCAATGACAAAAGTTGGAAGCTACAACACTTATGGTTATTTGGTTGGAAACAGAAAATGCCTCATATTGTCTTGGATAATTTGACACTTGGCAATTGTTTTGAGCTCTCAAGTAGATCACGATTAAGTTCTTGCACCATGTAGTTTGAGCCTATTAGTGGAGAACTACCGTAGAGCTTGTTAAAATTGGTTTGCATGATTGGTCTCTCTTAAGGTCTAGATATTTTCTGGTAAAAGTGTTTGAGCAACAAGGAAGATAATGTAGAGTATTATAATGCTTGCAATATGTTCTTATGTAAGTTTTGCTGTACCGGTTCATACTTGTGTTTGCTTCAAATAGCCTTGCTAGCCTAAGCCTTGTATCGAGAGGGAATACTTCTCATGCATCCAAAATCCTTGAGCCAACCACTATGCAATTTGTGTCCACCATACCTACCTACTACATGGTATTTCTCCGCCATTCCAAAGTAAATTGCTTGAGTGCTACCTTTAAACAATTCAAAATTTATTACCTCTGATTTGTGTCAATGTTTTATAGCTCATGAGGAAGTATGTGGTGTTTATCTTTCAATCTTGTTGGGCAACTTTCACCAATGGACTAGTGGCTTCATCCGCTTGTCCAATAATTTTGCAAAAAGAGCTGGCAATGGGATTCCCAGTCCCAAATTAATTAACAAAAATAGACACTCCTCCATGGTATGTGATTGTTGGACGGCACCCGAAGGATTCGGTTAGCCATGAATTGAGAAAGCAAAGGTGGGGAGGAGTGTCATCATAATAAAACTAAAATAAAAGGCACTCCTTCATGGTATGAGATTGTTGGCAGGCACCCGAGGATTCGGTTAGCCATGGTTTGTGAAAGAAAGGTTGGAAGGAGTGCCACCCAAAAATAAAATAAAATGGGAGCCGCTCTTTGAAGGTTTGTCTGGCAAGGGGGTTAGAGTGCCCACTACCATTCGTTGACAACAACAAACACCTCTCAAAACTTTACTTTTATGCTCTCTTTATGTTTTCAAAACCAAAGCTCTAGCACAAATATAGCAATCAATGCTTCCCTCTGCGAAGGGCCATTCTTTTACTTTATGTTGAGTCAGTTTATCTACTTCCTTCCATCTTAGAAGCAAACACTTGTGTCAACTGTGCATCGATTCTTACATACTTGCTTATTTGCATTCATCATATTACTTTATGTTGACAATTATCCATGAGATATGCATGTTGAAATTTGAAAGCAACCGCTGAAACTTATATCTTCCTTTGTGTTGCTTCGATGCCTTTACTTTGAATCTATTGCTTTATGAGTTAACTCTTATGCAAGGCTTTTGATGCTTGTCTTGAAAGTACTCTTCATGAAAAGTTTTGCTATATGTTATCTATTTGTTAGCAACTATAGATCATTGCCTTGAGTCACTTCATTCATTTCATGTGCTTTATAGTAGTATGATCAAGGTTATGTAAGTAGCATGTCACTACAGAAATTATTCTTTTTATCGTTTACCTACTCGAGGACGAGTAGGAACTAAGCTTGGGGATGCTGATACGTCTCCAACGTATCCATAATTTCTGATGTTCCATGCTTGTTTTATGACAATACTTACATGTTTTGCTTGCACTTTATGATGATTTCATGCATTTTCCGGAACTAACCTATTAACAAGATGCCACAATGCCCGTTCCTATTTTCTGCTGTTTTTGGTTCCAGAAAGGCTGTTCGGGCAATATTCTCGGAATTCGACGAAACGAAGACCAAACATCATAATTCATCGAGACGGACCAGGACACCGAAAGGGGGTCAGAGGGGAGGCCTGGGGCCCCCACACCATAGGGCCGCGCGGGCTAGCCCCTGGCCGCGCCGGCCTATGTGGAGGGCACCCTGTTGCCCCTCCTGCGCTGCCTCTTCGCCTATATAAGCCCTTTCGACCTAAAAACACGATACCTTTTTGACGAAACTCCAGAAAGACTCCAGGGGCGCCGCCGCCATCGCAAAACTCCAATTCGGGGGACAGAAGTCTCTGTTCCGGCACCCTGCCGGGACGGGGAAGTGCCCCCGGAAGCCATCTCCATCGACGCCATCGCCTCCATCATGCTCCGTGAGTAGTTCCCCCATGGACTACGGGTTCTAGCAGTAGCTAGTTGGTACTCTCTATCCCATGTATTTCAATACAATGATCTCATGAGCTGCCTTACATGATTGAGATCCATCTGATGTAATCGGTGTTGTGTTTGTTGGGATCCGATGGATGATACATTATGATTAGTCTATCTATAAAGTTTGTGAAGTTATTGTTGCTGCAATCTTGTTATGCTTAATGCTTGTCACTAGGGCCCGAGTGGCATGATCTTAGATTTAAGCTCTATAATTATTGCTTAGATTGTATCTACAAGTTGTATGCACATGTCACTGTTCGGAACCAAAGGCCCCGAAGTGACAGAAATCGGGACAACCGGAGGGGATGGCGGTGATGTGAGGATCACATGTTTTCACGGAGTGTTAATGCTTTGCTCCGGTACTCTATTAAAAGGAGTACCTTAATATCTAGTAGATTCCCTAGAGGCCCGGCTGCCACCGGCTGGTAGGACAAAAGATGTTGTACAAGTTTCTCATTGCGAGCACGTACGACTATATATGGAAAACATGCCTACATGATTAATGAATTGATGTTCTATCTTAATGCTTTGAATCCTATCAATTGCCCAACTGTAATTTGTTCACCCAACACTTGTCACTTATTGGAGAGTTACCACTAGTGTAGATCGCTGGGAACCCCGGTCCATCTCTCATCATCATATATTCGTTCTATATGTCATTGGAAGTAGTATCAACTATTTTCTGGTGCCATTGCCTCTGTGTTACTGATATTGCTACTGTGTTACTGTTACTATTGCTCTCATATTACTGTTGCTTTCACATCACCCCTATTACTAGTGCTTTTCCAGGTGCAGCTGAATTGACAACTCAGTTGTTAAGGCTTATAAGTATTCTTTACCTCCCCTTGTGTCGAATCAATAAATTTGGGTTTTACTTCCCTCGAAGACTGCCGCGATCCCCTATACTTGTGGGTTATCAAGCTTCAGGTTTTTGCTGTCTCTGGTTCTCACCCTATCTATGCTAATAACCTTCTCCTTCTTGCTGCACTTGACCTTTTGCTTTAATCATTGTAGCAACAACTTTGCTTGCTTCGTCAAGAATGCGGGAAACAGCAACATATGTATCATCATCGAAGCATGCGTCAGATGCCAACTGATTCATCTTTCTGCACAGTGAGTTGTACTTGAGTGTGTTAGTTGTTGGGACACCAAATCTGATTGTATTTGTCCCAGGTTCCGGGGCATGTGCTGTTGCTGCTGTAGACCACCTTTCAAGCATGTATCTTCCTGGTATTTGCTGCACATTGAGCTGCACCATCACCCTAATGATATGTGGGCATATTAAACCACACATTTCAAACATGTTGCAGCCACATGTGTACAATCCTTCTTCAATGTTAACTGCAACCTGATAAGTTTTCACATCAAGGTCTTGATTTGGAACAAGATCAAAACATAAGCCTTCTGCCTCTACATGGATAGGGTAAAATCTTGTAGAACTCTGCACCATTTTTTGGAACCTGTCGAAGACTTCCCTTGTGTAAAATTTCAATGTCTGTTCTTCAATGCTGTAACTGCATTTTGTTTTTGTCACAAATGTAATTAGTAAATGCTCCAGTAATAATAAAACAATGCTACAAATTTATTAGGGACAATGCATAAGTGTTGTGTAGCATGGAAGAGTCTCACCTGCCCCAAAGCTTTGCTGTCGTCGTCTCCATTGTGAAGCCCGCATTGTCTTCACGATCCAACATCAAATTCTGACACAACTCATACTGCTGCACGAAATTCCACACGGAGTCACTAGGGCGAACCAATGTCTTGAAGTATGAGTTAAGGCCTTCCGATCTTCCAGTTGTGCTTGTGAATGGGAAAAAACTTTTCCTGAAGTAAACTGGTGCCCATGTCTTTCTGCTCTTCCACATATTATTGAGGTGATTGTTCTCTGCCATGTCGAAGCTTCGCAAAGATATGCTGCCAAAGAGATTCAAATTCCTCAATAGTATCAGTTCCATATATGCATGAGTAAAATGCATCTGCAAATGGATGGCCTTCTCCCAAATTTGGACCAAGTTTTTTCCTTGCTAGGTGCAGCACATGGTAGAAGCAGCATCTGTGTACTGAATTTGGAAATACCTTGTCAATTTAAGTAGCTATAGCCTGGTCCTGGTCTGTCATTATATGATCTGGGTGCATCTGATTCATTGCGAGCATCCACCTTTCAAATACCCACTTAAATGTTTCTGTTGTTTCATCCGGTAGCAAAGCACAACCTAGGACAATCGTATGTGTGTGGTTATTTATTCCCACAATTGGAGCAAAAGGAAGATTATACTTGTTGGTGCAAAAGGTTGTGTCGAAGAAAACACAGTCCTTGTACTTGGGGTATAGTGCTCTGGTCCTTCCATCCACCAAGAATAGTCCTCTGATAGCATTGTTTGAATCCACTAGTGTGTCATAAAAGAAATTTGGACTTTCTGCTTTCCTGCGTTCAAAGTACTCAATCACCATGCTCATATCACGATGTGATACTTCCTCTCGCAGCATTGTCCTTATGTTAGACACATCTCTCTTCACGTAGCCTAGCGTCCTTGCGTCGCCACCATGCACACTTCCTAGACAACCCATTATCTGAGCGGTTGTAATGTTTTGATTATGTAGCGTCTGTAGGAATTGGAAATCTTCTTCTGGGACTTTCCTATGTGATCTGTAGTAGCGTCGCCTCCCTGCTAGCTTCACCATTGGGTGGGTGTGTTCTTGTTTAAAAACAGTGACAGACCAAAGGCCATTCCGCTTCCCAACAACCATATGTGCTTTACAGTCACATCGAAGCAAAATATTACGCTGCTTTGATTCATTCACGTCTATCTCAGATCCAGCTTGTTTGCTTCTTGAATTTTGCTCGCCAATGTTGCTCATATCGACAGAAGCTTCTTTTACTTTTGCAGCAGCTTCTTTGCTTCTCGCAGCAGCATTCTTACATTCAGCTGCTGGTTTACCAGTATGCACACACTCAAACACTCTGCTCAGAATCGTGTCCTTTGGCACTCCTCGTGCTGTGCTATACTTGGTGTTTCCAATGCGTGTGCCGAAACCAAGCTTCCACGCGTAATCATTGTATGCTTGTTTTGCTACTTCAAGGTCATCGAAAATCATCCCAACAAATGGAACCACAGGCTGTGAACAAATTTCTTCACCATCTTCTTCAGCAACATTGGAAGCACCTGCAGTTGCTATACTATTTGGTCCAGGAACAAAATTTGGTGCATCATTCCCATCATAACCTTGATCAGCACCATCATAACCTTCTGTTTGCGCTGGTTTGTTGAGGTCAAAACCTCGTAGTATGCTGTCGGCAACAAACCCCTGTCAACATAACATTAATTGTTGTTATAGTCTTCTAGCTAGAAGCAACTTTTTCTGTAGCAATATGCAGTACAAAATCCACACTACCTCTGTAGCACTTTCTTTGAATGTTGAATTTTTTTTTGAGAAGCATACATGATCAACTATATATGATGAAGAATATGTGCAACACTATGTTTGTAGCAACAATTTTATATGCAACATCGTTGTTGCATGAGCACAAATATTTCTTAATACAAAGGCCAATTCCATCACGTGTAGCAATTTTCATCAACTGGCTTCAGGGTAACTAGGTCTACAAGTTTTTTGCAGCATAGAAGCAAACTGCAGCAGCAGAACTCGTGGAGATTCAGAGAGAAGAACTCACCGATGCAGCTGGTTGGTCATCTTCGGGGTTCTGGTTGAAAAACACCGGAGGGTTGTTGAATCTTCCATGGATGGGTTGCTGCAACGGCTCTCCTGCTCTGGCGTTCGCCGTATCTACCGCAGCTCACCAGCGAGGACCCTGGTTAGATCCAGAGCTTGAAGCAACAATTGGTGGTGGGACTAGGTGGTTCTTATGGCCTGGAGGAGGGTACATCACGGATCGGAGCAAATGCACCATGGATCACGCGGCGGAGGTTGCTGCAGGGCTTGTCGCCGGCGGTTGTCGCGCGGCCGTCGCCAGTGCCGGAGAGCTTGGCGCCCGAGAGGAGAGGTTGGCGACGGGGAAGCTGATTTAGTTGTTTTGCTGCAATTCGCAAGTTTTTGCTGCCCGGCAGCAAAAGCGGGACAATGTCTAAATTCCGACCAGATCGTACGGTGGAGGTTGTTCCATCCAACGGCTGGCGACCCGGGGGCTGGGAAATCAGATCCCCCAGGGGACGCCCAGCAGTTTCCTTAAATTTTGTTGTGTTCTGAGACAAAAAAAGCTATGATCTTAATGCTTATACTTTTATCCCCCCGATCTTCCGTTCCTGGCTCCATCCCTGAGTTTTGGAATGACCTCCAAATGAAAAGCATGAAAATCACTTGATCCTCCTCATCATTTGAGGTATTGAAGAATTATGGCTTTTGGAAATGGTTATTTTGGGTGATGATATGAGATCAAGTTTTTTTAGAAAGCAAAAAAGTATGACCTGCACAAAATGTAGAGAATGAGAGGATGGTAGAAGAGAGGTCTAAAGTTGAGCTCGCAAAATGGTCTGGAGGTCATCTCTGAATTTCTCGACAGTGGTCCAAATTAATAGACACAATTTTCAGAAATTCAGTAATCAGAGAAAATAGGCTAGAGTTTTGGTGATCGTCCAAACCATGTGTGTGTGTCGATTTGAAATGATCATAGATCATTGGGTAACATTTTTTATTTTTGTTTATCAAAAAAAATTAAACTCCAGAATTTTTTAAAGACAATTGCCTAGCGTCCCTGGCCGTCCGTTGTGTCTGTGGCGAAATAACCGCGAAAGTTCCTACGATAGGGACATAACACAAAAAGTACGATGCGTCTCAGCTGTTGATTAATGATTACACAGAATAAGACCAACGCGTTATCATTTTCTGTCCCATTTAATCTAAAGCCTTGGGCCCCGAAGCCTTCCGCCTAAGCACCAAACTGGAAACGTAGATGGGCCTCACGCCCCAACATTTTTTTACAACAAGATAGTATTTCACATTTTGCCAGGCCGTCCCGACTAGAGTCTCTACAGATCCTATAATTAGCCCAGTCTAACCAGCAAGGCGAGCACACCAAAAACTTAGCCCAGTCTAACAAGCAAAGCTTCCCTCAAAAAAAAAAAAAAAAAAAGCAAAGCAGAGCACACCATAACACCAAAGCAGAGCAAGATGAAGATTCTCACGCGGAAGTTCGCCGTCGTGCTTCTTGCTTCGCACCAGCGCGCGCGGCAGCAAGAAGCATGCCGGCGACCACGCCTGCGCCCGAGGGACGGACTGAACATGATCATCATGCGCATCGCTGGATAGCGGCGACGCTGGGAGGTGGCCTCGAAGGAGGAGGGTCTGCACTCGTCCTTTTCGCCATCGCCACGAGGTAGTTCTACTACAGGCGCATGAAGCGCTCCCGGCCGCCATCTTCAGCAACATCGGCACATGGGCGGGTCTATAGATTTCGGAGACCCTAGGACGAAACGATATCAAGGCCCCTGTTCACAGTAGTGAAGTTATCGTAGGGCAGGGGGCCCTTGCCCCCCCTGTAGAACTTTTTAAAAGATATTTATTCACACTAAATTTGTAGATCAGCAGGATCTTTGATTTAGGAAGATTATAAATCCATGCTAGAGAGGGCGGTACCAGGAGTACTACTAATTTTACAGAACGAAATTTCGTTGAGATAAGAGGATTTGGAAGAAGCCCAAAGTTGGACCAAAACGTGATTCCTGCTGACTACGAAAATTCAGAGTTTGGCGGTTAGAGCTGATGATTTCATAATTTTGTGCAGGTCGATAGGAAGCTGGAAAAGAGATGATTCCTTCTTCTAGAAAAGAGGGTACTACCGAGTTTATAAATAAATTTACGACAGATCAAATGGTTGAGATATGGGGAAGGGGCCGGAGGCTGAAAGAGACGTTTTCGGTGATCTACAAAGATCATTGCAGCAGTCTTCCCCGATATATAAAGGCTCAATGTTTTGCGATTTCACTCAGATCCGTAGGATGCTTGGATTTGGCTGATTCTTTTTCCTACCTGAAGAGGGCACATCCAAGATTATTGCAAGAAATTTTGCAAGAAATTAATTTGTAGAGATCTGAGGGAAGGGGATGGGTCGAATTCAATGGGTTAAATAGGCCCGCAGTTCATTTTCTCTAAGTAAGAAATTGTCATTTTGAGTTAGCTAGTGTTAAACTTAGTTGTAAATGTTTAGGGCCTTGTGTGAGTCTTTAAGTGTTGACTTGGTTGACCTCAGACCGACAAATACTAATTGGTTGATATTAGCCAAGGCCCAATATCATATATAAGGGGACACTTAGAGGAAAAGAACCAAGGGAATGTAGTGATCTTAGAAAATAAGACAATATGGTTATATCAAATTAGGAGACTTTTCAAGAAGAGAGATCGGAAATGCATATCTCTGCAAGAGTTTTGGAATGACCAACAAATGACAAGCATGAGAATCACTTGATCCTCCTCATCATTTGAGGTATTGAAGAATTATGGCTTTTGGAAATGGTTATCTTGGGTGATGATATGAGGTCAAGTTTTTTTAGAAAGCAAAAAAAGTGTGACCTGCACAAAATGTAGAGAATGAGAGGGTGGTAGAAGAGAGGTCTAAAGTTGAGCTCGCAAAATGGTCTGGAGGTCATCTCTGAATTTCTGGACAGTGGTCCAAATTAATAGACACAATTTTCAGAAATTCAGTAATCAGAGAAAATAGGCTAGAGTTTTGGTGATCGTCCAAACCATGTGTGTGTATCGATTTGAAATGATCATAGATCATTGGGCAACATTTTTTTATTTTTCTTTATCAAAAAAATTAAACTCCAGATTTTTTTTAAAGATAATTGCCTAGTGTCCCTGGCCGTACGTTGTGTCTGTGGCGAAATAACCGCGAAAGTTCCTACCATAGGGACATAACACAAAGAGTATGACGCGTCTCAGCTGTTGATTAATGATTACATAGAATAAGACCAACGCGTTATCATTTTCTGTCCCATTTAATCTAAAGCCTTGGGCCCCGAAGCCTTCCGCCTAAGCACCAAACTGGAAACGTAGATGGGCCTCACGCCCCAACATTTTTTTTACAACGAGATAGTATTTCACAGTTTGCCGGGCCGTCCGGACTAGAGTCTCTACAACTCCTATAATTAGCCCAGTCTAACTAGCACACCAAAAACTTAGCCCAGTCTAACAAGCAAAGCAGAGCACACCATGACACCAAAGCAGAGCAAGATGAAGATTCTCACGCGGAAGTTCGCCACCGTGCTTCTTGCTTCGCACCAGTGCGCGCGGCAGCAAGAAGCATGCCGGCGGCCACGCCTGCGCCTGGGGGACGGACTGAACATGATCATCATGCGCATTGCTGGAGAGCGGCGGCGCTGGGAGGTGGCCTCGAAGGAGGAGGGTCCATCCTCGTCCTTTTCGCCGTCGCCACGGGGTACTTCTACTGTAGGCGCATGAAGCGCTCCTGGCCGCCATCTTCAGCAACATCGGCACAGGGCCGGGTCCATAGATTTCGAAGGCCCTAGGGCGAAACGATATCAAGGGCCCCTGTTCACACTAGTGAAGTTATCGTAGGGCAGGGGGGCCTTGCCCCCCTACTGTAGAAGTTTTTAAAAGATATTTTTTCATACTAAATTTGTATATATTACTTAAAGTTTAAGCATGAATGGTCGTCTGGCCTCTTAACAATCTCCATCACACACGTTAAAAAGTATTAGTATTGGGCAAGAGAAATATTGGAGTAATGCAATAACAAACTAAATAATATTTACATTTGAAAGATTCATGGTCTTCAAAATCCTGAAGAAGACGTTTGAAAATGTTTATTTCTATTGATCGAGCAAACAATGTCATGATTCTTATTTATACCAATAGCTATTTATGTACAAGTATATATATATAGGATAAATATAATATATATATCTTTAAAATTAATTATAAAAAATTATGAGGGTCAGTGTTGTTCTGGACATTTGGGAAGGCTAAAGAGAAATCGTATCTTCGGAAAAAAATTAAATATTTTTTGGTAAAAGAAGTTGGAGTGGAGGCACGATAAGCTGCATATTTTATAAAATTATTCTAACTGATAAATCCTAAAGCATAAATATTAAAATAAATGTTTGGTAAGAGGCACGGTAAACACTACAGCCTAAGGCTTTTTTTATTCTGAGAATCACACTACAGACTAAATACAAGTATAAATATACTATCAAGTATGTAAAAAATACTGGGCCAGGGCACTCACTCCTGAAGGCCCTGGGCGAGCGCCCCTTTGCCCTGCCCTATGCGCCAGCCTTGCATTGGCAGCTGCTGCCTCGACGTCCACTGCTCTGCCGCCCTCCGAGATCATTGACCTGCCGCCCTTCGAGTCTTCAGCAACATCGGTAGCTGCTGCCTCGACGTCCACTGCTCTGCCGCCCTCCGAGATCACCGACCTGTCGCCCGCCGACTCGTCAGCACCATCGGTAGCTGCTGCCTCGACGTCCACTGCTCTGCTGCCCTCCGAGATCATCGAATTGCCACCCTTCGAGTCTTCAGCACCATCCGCAGCTGCTGCCTCGACGTCCACTGCTCTGCCGCCCTCCCAGATCACCGACTTGCTGTTGGAGATATGCCCAAAGAGGCAATAATAAAGTGGTTAATATATATGTTTGTGTTTATGATAAATGTTTGCATACCATGCTATAATTGTATTAACCGAAACATTGATACATGTGTGTTATGTAAACAACAAGGAGTCCCTAGTAACCCTCTTGTATAACTAGCTTGTTGATTAATAGATGATCATGGTTTCGTGATCATGGACATTGGATGTTATTAATAACAAGGTTATGTCATTAGATGAATGATATAATGGACACACACCCAAATAAGCATAGTATAAGATCACGTCATTGAGTAGGGGTTTGAGCTCTTACACACCTCGGAGACCTCCAGTTTCTTCCTTCTCTGCTATTAAGTTTTTCCAGCCGGCCGGTGGAGATGAGACGGATTTTGACTCTATAGAATAATCTTATGGTGTATACATACATAGATATCGTTGTTGTACTTGCATGTTCTGGTGCTTGTGTTGAATGTACCTGATGAGGAATTAACCAGTGGTCTGTTTTGATTTCAGATGAAGAGGAGGAAGAGAAGATCATTCCAACCACCAAGAAAAATGGTCTGCTGCCTCCAGGCCCCTAAACTTCTGCTGGAAAAGTTTATTTTATCCGATAAGGAAGTATTTTGCAGTTTTAGCAAGGGTTGGACAATGAATAGACTGTTTTTGCATCTGGGAATAATTTGATCATGAAATGACTGGGATTTTTTGCCCATTTGTCACAACCACATACTTATGTTTGATTCTTGACAGGGCTGATATATATATCGTTGATGCTATGATGGCTGGGAAGGACGTGGGTGGCAGGTAACAAGATGATGGTCCCAGTTAAGGTTTCTCCGGTAAGCGCTCGCTTCTCCGCCTCTTCTTCCTCTCCCCGTTGTTCTGTGATGATCTCGACTGATGACCTGGCCTATGAACCATGGTTTTGATCTGTTAAGGTTTGTATGTAGCTGGGATTTGGTCACCTAGCTACTTGTTTGTGCTGTGCAATGTTAAATTAGCTTCCTTTTTTGTGTTGGTTACCATCGAGCTGTTGCTTATAAGATGTACTATTGTTATAGTTAGTTAGTCCTCTGGATGGTTTGACTAGGAGGAGTATGTCATGGAGTGCTTTCATTAATTGTTTTATTTAGGCTTTGATTTTAAGATGGTAACAATTTAATAATGCTCTTCTTGTGCTATTATGACTAAATAATACCCCATTAGGCGGCAATTTCTGCTTCACCTTGTTGCTCTAATTTTGCTCTGATTTCTTGTGATATGCTTATAATGCTATGGATATGGGACTATTGTGTCATGTGTTTATGACTTTGTTATGTATTCTTTCATGGCTGATGGGTGCTGGCATGCATCACTGAGCTATGTCCTTGTCTTAGTTGTCATTTTGTTCCTTATTTGGCATCTTTTCTATTTTAGGCTGTTGCCTCCTAGGCTGTGTGGGGTGGCGGAGGCCAAGGAGACCTGCTGCAAGTGGCAAATGGTCTCCTACAGTAGCAGGTTTGTCTATACCTTGTGCCCTTGATGCATTTTGTATGTGCTATACTGGTGTATCTTGCAATATCTGTAGCAGAGCAAGGATTTTGTGAATTGCGGGTCTAATTGTACCTTGTAAGGTTGGTAGCTAGCTTGACGCCTAGTCATTGTTCATATTTGAAGCTTCTGTTTTTTAGCTTAGGTGTTCATCGAGTTGTTACTTATTAGCTAGCCCTCTTCTTATAATGAATCCTCTTGATGGTTATGGTTATGCCTTATTTTCCTTACTTTCTTTATTTTGGCTTAAGAATATGATGATACCAACTGAATATTGCTCCTTTTGTGTCATGAGTGAAATGGTATCCCATAAGGCGGCAATTTATGGTTTGCTTTGTGGCTCTAATTATGTAATGTCATTCTCTATTTTCTAATGATATTCTTATCCTCTACTATTGATATGTGACTATTGTGTGATATGTTTGTGACTTTGTTTTGTATTCTTTCATGGCTGCTAGCATGCATGCCTGTGCTATTTCTTTGTTTTAATTGTCAAATAATTTCCTTATTTGGCCTCTTCCTGTTTCAGGCTGTTGGCGCAAAGGCTGATGCAGTTTATGGGCGGATGGGGGTACACATCGGTGAGTGGGCAGGTGGAGCGGCCTACTTGTGATTAGTGCGGCCGCTCCCTTTGGATGCACAGTTTTTAACCGCTATCATAGGTATGTCCACCGACCTGGGGTTCATGAGGTTTTCTTTGGATGGTCCGGGAAAATCATCGGTGGCTGGTTGTCTTTGTTCAACTCCTTACGAGTGGCCTTGCTTTGATTCAGCAAATATGCCTCGGTGGTACAGTGAACAAGAGTGTATTTGGGCAGATACTATTTGACCAGATTCACTTATTCAAATCTTTCTGAGTTTTTTCTGTGTAAAACAACCAAAATAAGGGTTGGTTTCAATTTAGCACACTACCTATTACTACATGTTCCTTATTTCTAACTGAACAAACAAAAGAGGACATCTCCAAACAGGGGTAAATACACTTAAGGATATATTCTTGATAGCAAAGAGTATTGTGATCATCTTTGTTCATAAATACTCCATTTGCCTACAAATTTGAGAAGGATATGTAGAAGAACAAGAAACTGAACCCTATGATTTTTATACCATTTTCCTCCTTGTAGTAATGTCCAGTAACCTGTTCATGAATGGCGTATTTACTGCGCACATTTAATGTTGTATCTTCCTTAAGACTGATTTGGTGGCCTAAAAGGGATGGTGTGATCGTGTGAGTTACATTATCAATGTTGCTACCTATCATTTGCTTTGTCTCTGGGCTGTTGTTTCCTAAATCTGCATGCTTGAAAAGTTGCTAATTGTTGCTTTTTGGACAACTATTGGCTGGTTGTTGCTTATTGTCGCCTCTGGACGAGTACTGCCGTTTTGTTGCTTATTGTTGACTTTGGTTGATCAGTACCTGCTCTTAACATTTGAGGTCACTGTATTTTACTACTACTCTCACAAGATTACCAGTACTCATTTCTGTGTGATTTTCAGGTAAAGAAGGGAAGAAATTAAGACTGGAAGTTTACTGGTTTTGGATTCTTACTTTGGAACTCAAGGTGGCTGGGATGGTGAGGATGGGTGGCATTTGGTCTAGGAACTACGACTTGCTCCACTCAGATGACGCTGAGGACAAGAACACGACTATGCCTCGTAGGTACTTCCTGCTGTCTTTCTAGTTGGTGCGCAAAAGGTGTGAGCTACTTTGGCATCACAACCGTTATGCAGTTTACAGGCTAAAATCAACTCATTGGCTGTTCTTTTACACTGCACATGTCCATCAGCACGTTTATGTTGATGCTGTCACTTGTGTTCAGTCTAAACATTTGAGTTCTGTCTAGCTTACTAGTACTCTCACAAGGTTACTAGTACTCATTTGTGTTTGTGGTTTTCAGGTAAAGAAGAGGAGGAATCAGCATCGGAAGAGCTCGCCAGTCCGCGGCGCGCACGCTGCACTCCGTGGGTACATCCTGCTGTATGGCCCCTTCCTGGCATACTTTTCTAGGAAGCTAGCAGTAGGCTTCTCACTGATACCGGGGAGGTACATGGCTTCCTCATACTTGTTGTATCAGCTTTCGGCTTGTTTGTCACGCCTTGTGCTTGGTCATGATATGTGCTGAACTACTGGAGACTTAAACGTGATGTGCATCTATTAGGGGTATGCATAATAGCAGGGCATGCACACAATGCTGGCTAGGAAGCAGCCGGCCAGCCAGAAAACCTGTTATGAAGCTGAAATATCATGCATAATGACTTGTGTGTTTTGGTGGTACTGATGCTCATTAGTTTTTGAAATAAGTTGGGATTTGGGTGTTAAATAAAAACCCATGTTTTCTGTATGTCAGTGTTGGCTGCAATGGCATCTTTAATCTACCTAGGCACACCAAAATAGAATGACCTTGTAATCGTTTTCGAGTCGTTTGACTCAAAAAACTGAACTAGTTGAGCTTAATTGTGACTAGTCGAATGAGTTGCTTGACTCATCCAATGAGTCAAGTCGAGAAATTGAGTCGACCTTGCAGTTGCGAATCATTGACTAGTCGCGACTAGTCAGGCGACTCGAAATCCATGGCTGAGGTACATGGATAGCCAGCAGCAGGTATACCATGTATTTAATTGCTTCAAGATTGTTGTTGATTTTTGATGTCAAAATGTGATTAAATGCCTTATGATGTCTAATGCATCTTATTCGTATGTTGAGATGCCAGTTTTTATTGTTTGGAAGCATGATTAGCTCAACGTTTTGTGCATGTATTTATACATGAGACCATGATCAATACGGCTTCTTTGCTCTTTCTGTGTTTCTCTTCTCTTTCTAGAACTGCTATGTTTTTAGATTTGTCAAGGTTTTACATGCTTGTGATGCTTGCTATATTTTCAGTCTTTTTTGATACGGAGAATGATAACTAAGTGCTCAAGAGTGCCCTCTGTGCACTGTAAGTTGCCGGAAGATCAACAGTCCAAGCCTAAAATACCCGATTTTTTGTCCCAGTTCTTCTGCTGTAGAAACTCCAGTCCGTTTTTTTTTAAGGTTCTTTCTTTGTATTGACAAGGTACTACTGTCTCTATGTCCAGATTCCAGAGTAAACAGAGAGCACATAACTTACATTACTCCAGGGCTTAAAGTTTACTCCTTTTGATGCTGGGACAGGAAGATGTTAATCTCATGAAAGGACTGAATTTTGACGCCTACCGGTTTTCAGTTTCATGGTCCAGAATATTCCCAGGTATAAGGAATTTCACTGACTTGTAGCATGCTTATATAACAACGATGTTTATCTGACGGAACACAAGCTGTCGTTGCTGCCTCTAATTCGTCTTTGGTTTATGTAGACGGTGAAGGGAAAGTTAACGAAGAAGGTGTAGCGTACTACTCGTACAACAATCTGATAGACAACTTTCTTCACAAAGGTAGCTACGTCTCTACTATTTCAAATTCTCTGGAACTTCAACGGGAACCTGAATACACTAATATCTGGACATTCCCGTGATAACTAAGCAGGTATTACTCCTTATGTCAATCTTCACCACTATGATCTTCCTCTTGCACTTGAGAAGAAGTACCGAGGCTGGCTAAATGCAAAGACATTGTAAGTCAAACTTACTACTGTGTTTGATTTACATCCTTATTCAGAGTCATTCTAGACCTGTTGTTTGGAATTAGAAGCATACAAGATAAAAAAAAAAGGTTTAGAGAAAATACTAGTTACTCTGAATTCCCTATTATAAGTTTTAAGGGACTTCGAAAATTGAAAGATGAGGATTATGAACAAACAAACTCTTTAGGCTGGTGCCAACGCAGGCTGGAGCGGCGGCGGTACCGCCCGCGTAGGGGCGAGAGGCGGGCGAGACGGTAGCGGCGGGCGGTGGATCCACCGCCCGGCGGTAGCGCCCGCTACCGCCCGCCTATAGCCCGCGTTGGAGGCGAGAGCGGGGCGAGAGGGAGGCGATAGCGGTGCTAGTGGGGGCGGTAGGGAGGCGGTAGGGAGGAGAGAGAAGTGAGAGCTGACACTATAGCCCGTGCACTGGCACCGTGGGGTGAGAGTGGGGTGAGAGTGAGGGTAAAAGCTGACGTG
Organism: Lolium perenne; assembly: GCF_019359855.2. Classification (NCBI taxonomy): domain Eukaryota; kingdom Viridiplantae; phylum Streptophyta; class Magnoliopsida; order Poales; family Poaceae; genus Lolium; species Lolium perenne. The sequence goes on along the minus strand of NC_067247.2, from coordinate 11,866,360 downwards.
GCGAGGCTATAGTAGGGTGATGCATTGGCACCAGCCTTATGTCTGTACAGGTGATGCATCATGCTACACCTCTGGTGTGAAATTAAAGGTTGTGCAATGAGCAGTGCCTGATTATCTTCATAATATTTGTCTTTTAGGGAACTATTTGCAGACTACGCTGATTTCTGCTTCATGACCTTCGGCAATCGTGTAAAGAACTGGTTCACATTTAATGAACCAAGCAGAGCTGCGCTTACTTGGTTATGATAATGGGTATCAACCTCCTCAAAGGTGCACCAAATGTAATGCTGGTGGAAATTCGGCAACAGAACCTTACATTTTTTTCTCATAATCTTCTCTTGGCACATGTTTATGCAGTTGCAAGATACCGGAATAAGTATCAGGTATTTTATTTTACTTGAACTATATTAGTAAATTGTACTAATGTGATCAGGCTCCAGGAGTGTAGTTTGAATTATTCTCTTACATAATCAAGTAGGAGTACATTAGTTGTGGAACAATGCCCCCAACATGATTTTTTTTTTGTTATTTTGTCTAAATCCATGGATTTGTGCTGATAGAATAGTAACTTAATAAATAAAATAAATAAATGTAGGCAGCTCAGAAAGGTAGTTCTGGACTTCAGTTGGTACAGGGGCCTTACCAACTCAACTGAAGACCAAGCAGCACTCAAAGAGCCAGATGTTCTGAAACTGTGGAAGAGAATGAAATAGTAAATTGATCATGTGCTTCGCTTGCTGTCACTTGGGGAGGTATTCATCTATTTGTAGTTGTAGCACTGATCTATCATCAGTAACATTTCTGGGAGTTGATGTCTTCTTGGATATATATCTCTTGAGCACAACAACATTGATTAGTCTGTACTGATTATTTGATTATATCATCTCTATCTTTGTTTGAATGTGTTAGTATGACAAGTATAACCATTTAAGTTGACAGATCGTGGTATTTTTAAGATTACAGTTTTATTTAGTGTCTCAGTTCCTGACGTTTGATATCCTTGTTTACTGCAACTTAGTATTTCAGTAAGCTCATCCATTACATTTGTCTCCATCTTATTTGCAACTGTATTCACCTGATCTGGTCGAGGCAAATGTATGTGGTGAAGGCACTCATTATAGTTAAGTTAGTGACTCCCATGGCATCTATGTTTGTTATAGATGGCTCAGAACATTTGGTTTCTCTTGTGGTTTTGCTTTCTTAGGTTTTATTTGGAATTCATTTTCGATAATAAGGATTTTTTTAGATGGCTCAGAACATTGGTCTGCTTGTTCATGAGATTAAACGTGATGTCCATCTAATACCAGTGCATGCACACAATGCTTTCCAGGAAGCACTCGGCCGTTCAAAAAACCTGTTGTGAAGCTGAAAAATCGTGCATAATGATTTGTGTGATTTTGGTGGTATTGATGCTCATTAGTTTGTTAAATAATTTGTGATTTGGGTGTTAAATAAACACCCATGTTTTTTGTTTGTCAGTTTTGGCTGCAATGGCATCTTTAATCTACGTAGTCACACCAAAATAGAATGACCTTGTAATCGTTTGCAAGCACGTGAACTGCAATGGCATCTCTAATCGTGTGTTGGGAGGGGGGGGGGGGGGGGGGGGCATTTTTTTTTTTAATTTCTCCAACTGTTTTATTCAGTCCAATTGTTCATTGCTTTCTTGTGCGAGTAGGTGCCCTTGCTGGCATATTTTGTTGTAAACGTCAACATTGATGGGTCTTTCTTTTTTTTCGAAATGGGGTAAATCCCCGGCTTCTGCATCATGATGATGCACACGGCCTTTTATTAAAAAACCAAAGTATAATTGTTTACAAATCACGCATCATCGAGGATTGATACAAGAATCAACCATCGAAAAAGTAACATATTCTGACTATGGATCAACATAGCCTACTAGTATGCCGCCAACCAGCCTGGCACAAGATATCCTGAGCGACCATCAGGAGCCGTGTGCAGCCAGAAACCATGGCATCCCGCTGTCCCTCCGGAGAAAGTAGGGCCCAAAGCTGGACCCAATGGGAAACCATATGGATAACCTGCAAGAAATGAAAAGAGGGTTTGTTGTTAAAAATGATGTCATTTCTGTTCCTCCAAATAGCCCAACATAAAGCAGAAACCCCAATCCGGATATACGCTTTAGATTGTCTATCTACTCCATTTAACCAGTTACCAAACATATTGGTAATATTGGTGGGAGGTGGAAGACCATAGGTAAAGTTAACTGTACGCCATAATAGTTTAGCTAAAGGACACTCAATAAAAAGGTGTTGGATGGTCTCCTGTTCCCCACAGAAAACACATTTTGTACACCCATTCCAATGACGTTTAGCTAGGTTGTCCTTGGTTAACAACACCTTGTTACTCAAGAACCACATAAAAATTTTAATCTTTAATGGAATTTTAACCTTTCACAGATATTTTTTGAGGAAGGGGGTATGATCACACATAAGATCTTCATACATCGACTTTACGGTGAACACACCATTTGGTGTAAGTTCCCATATAAAACGATCTTCCTCTTCAGACAATTGTACTGCCATTAGTTTTCTACATAATTGTAACCATAGATTCCATTTGTTACCAGTCAAGATTCTTCTAAAAGTAATATTCAGGGGTGATTGACCTAACACATGTGCAACTGTGACATTTTTATGATGGGCAATATTGTACAACGACGAGTATTGTTGGGCCAAAGAAGTTTTGCCTAACCAGATATCTTCCTAGAAGCGGGTCTGCAATCCATTACCCACTTTGAAAAAACCCCTAGAAAAAACTCATGTTTGACCTCCATGAGACCTTTCCAGAATGGAGAATCAGTCGGTTTGACATGAACCTCTGATAATGTCTTCTGTCTGAGGTACTTGTTATGTAGCAACTCTTGCCACACCCCATCCTCATTGAGAAGTTTAAAAATCCATTTACTCAATAGACATCTGTTTTTGATCGCAAGAACTTCAATACCTAAACCCCCTTGATCTTTCGGTCTACAGACAATGTTCCATTTTGTAAGCCGGTATTTTTTCTTGTTTTCGTCGGACTGCCAAAAGAATCTAGATCTATAGAAGTCCAAACGTTTCCTTACCCCAACAGGTATTTGTAGGAAAGACAACATAAACATCGGTAAACTAGTTAATACTGAATTAATAAGCACTAATCTATCACCATAGGATAGCAACTTCCCTTTCCAGCATCCTAATTTACCCTCAAACCTTGTTTCTACCGGATACCAATCTGTATTTCTAAGTTTTTTGTAATGAATTGGAATACCTAGGTATCTAAAAAGAAGTTGTCCAGCATCACATCCAAAGATCTGCTTATACTGATCTTCCTCCTCTTTTGCCTTTCCAAAACAATAAATTTCACTTTTATGGAAATTAATCTTGAGACCCGATAGTTCCTCAAAAAGACACAATATTAGCTTCATATTGACAGCTTTGTTGAGGTCATGTTCCAAAAAAAGGATAGTATCGTCAGCATATTGTAATATAGAAAGACCACCCTCAACTAAATGAGGAATTAATCCTCCGACTTGGCCATCTTCTTTGGCTCTTTCAATTAAGATGGCAAGCATATCCACTACAATATTAAAAAGCATAGGAGACAGCGGGTCCCCTTGCCTTAGACCTTTCTTTGTTTGTAAATAATGACCAATGTCATCATTTACCTTCACCCCAACACTACCTCCTTGCACAAATTGTTGCACTATTCTGCCCCAAACGGGATCAAAACCTTTCATCCTAAGTGTTTGCTGTAAGAAAGACCATTTGACCTTATCGTATGCTTTTTCAAAATCAATCTTAAATAACACCCCATCCAACTTCTTATTATGTAACTCATGTATCGTTTCATGGAGTATCACGACCCCTTCTAAAATATTTCTACCAGGCATAAAAGCTGATTGAGTTGGCTTAATAACCCTCGGAGCAATCCCCGATATACGATTAGTACCAACTTTGGTGAATATCTTGAAACAAACATTGAGTAAACAAATAGGTCTGTATTGTTGAATCTGAACCGCATTTTCTTTTTTGGGTAGTAAACAAATGGGTCTTTCTCTTGCAGTTGGCAATTCTGGTGGATTGGAGGCTGTCTGAGATGGAGAAACAATTCTCGAGAAGCTATTGTTCTTGGGTCTGGAATCAAAATGTTTCTATAAATTTGCCATATCAATTAGTACCAACTTTGGTGAATATCTTGAAACAAATATTGAGTAAACAAATAGGTCTGTATTGTTGAATCTGAACCGCATTTTCTTTTTTGGGTAGTAAACAAATGGGTCTTTCTCTTGCAGTTGGCAATTCTGGTGGATTGGAGGCTGTCTGAGATGGAGAAACAATTCTCGAGAAGCTCTTGTTCTTGGGTCTGGAATCAAAATGTTTCTATAAATTTGTCATATCAATGCTCAGTAAGTTGTTGATTTCCAGTAGAACATTGAGCAACTTAAGTATGTGTAGCACCGAAGTTATTGTAGAAGACCTGGCTGTGGCCTTTTGGTAGTACATAGATTTATAAAGTTCGTTTAATAGGCTTTGCGATCTTTTAATCTCCGGATGTAGGACACTAGGAGTACTAGTAGGAATAGTTCTAAACAGTGCATCTTCTTGTGATTTCTGCCTTACAGTTCTGAAGAACACAAAAGGGAGGCCATATGTTACTTCTCTAGACCCTTCTTGTAAAGAATGATCATCGCCATGTTTTGGGATTTGGTTGAATTTAGATATGTGACAGGTCTATCACTTTCTTCTCAACCTTGCTAAATATGCCCGAGAAATCTGTTCATGATGTTCTTTATTGAAGAAATACTAGTCCGGTTGAATTGCAGTTTAAGTTTGGTCATAATTTTAATCTAGATCCAAGTTCTGAATATGAGTAGATTACTATTACTGGAGACCACATATGCTAAGATTGGGGTTGTTGATTATCTTTTTAGATAAAAAGTTGAATACATGGTTACATCATTGGCCAAAATCTTGCATACAAAAAGGTTTCACATCTTATAATAGTGGTACCTATTGTCTAGTAAGGAGGTTTGTCAGGATGTAGTATCATGGTCTTTTTCACTTTTGCTGTTGAAGGTCCATTTTTATGCATCTGAGATAGACATAGATATAGGTCCTGGACTTGGGAGCTGGCTGCATGTGAGATGGGCACTTTGACAAGCTAGATTTGTCCATACTATTTCATCTTCACCTGGGCATCTGATTCTGCATGTACCTACTTGTGTACTTTGACTAGCTAGTGTTTTTTTGCTGACTTTCTGAGCTGACACATAGGTGAAGCCATTTGAAGAAGACAAAGTCGCTAGCCTGTAGTGGAACCTGGTGCATCACTTGGAAGGAAGAAATCTGGAAGACCGGCAACATCATGATATGCATGCTTTGGTATTCAAGCTGTCTCTTTGCTCCATTTTATTTCATCTTCACGTGGGCATCTACCCAGATCAAACTAGATGGTGCTTTTTCATGCTCTTGAATGGATATCTTTTTTTTTTCGAAATAGGGAAACTCCCCTGCCTCTGCATCAATTGATGCATGCGGCGTTTTATTGCGAACGTCTCAAACGAGTAGCATTATTACAACCTTATTACAACTCAAGGATCACTCAAGGTCTCCACGTGGATAAGCCACCTAAAAATTCTCAGAAAACTACTGGAGAACATATCTATGTGAGACGCCGCTCAGAACACCGGCTGTAAAAATCCCGTGCTACCGTCGCCAAACGGTTGCACCCAGAATCCATGTCCAGGCGGTCCATGGAAGGCTAGAGAAAGGACCACACATGGATCCAATGCATAACCAGAGGGATAACCTGCAAAAATGATGGAAAACTCTTTTGATTAAAGATAAAATCATTGCGAACATTCCATATCGCCAAAGCAAAGCGCACACACCAACTCTAATGAGACCTTTATCCTTTTTAGCAACACCATTTAACCAATTCCCAAATAAGTTTGTAATATTAGCCGGAGGATAAATATTAAAAGTTATACGAATAATTCTCCAAAGGATTCTTGCAAAAGGACATGAAATAAAAAGATGTTGTATTGTCTCCTCTTGATCACAAAAACAACATTTGGTACACCCATGCCAATTACGTTTTATAAGATTATCTTTAGTTAGAATCACCCCTTTATGGAGGAACCACATAAAAATTCTGATTTTAAGTGGAACCTTAATCTTCCAAATATACTTCTTTAAGTACATTGTATGGTCATTAAGTAGATCAAGATACATAGATTTAACAGTAAACGACCCGGAGTTTGTGAGCTTCCATCTAAAAGTATCCTCACTATCGGTACGCTGGACCGACATAACTCTTGTAACCAAATCAACCCATCTATCCCATTTGTAAGTCGTTAGCACTCTTCTAAAACCTATATTTAGAGCATTAGAGGCTAATGCTTGAGCAACCGTCACATTTGTATGATTCACAATATTGTAAAGCATCGGATATTGATCTTTTAGTGGTGTATCTCCCAACCAAATATCTTCCCAGAACCTAGTTTTCTGTCCATTACCTATGACCATAGTACCTCGGCTAAAAAACTCGTCTTCAACATACATTAAGCCTTTCCAAAACGGGGAGTCTGTTGGTTTGGCTAAAACTTGTGACAGGGTTTTAGTTTTCAAGTATTTGTTTTGTAAAATCTCTTGCCAAACCCCTTCCTCATTCATGATCTTATATAGCCATTTGCTAAGTAAACTTTTATTCTTTAATTCTAGAACTTCCACTCCCAGACCCCCTTGTTCTTTTGGTCTACAAATTACATTCCATTTTGTTAGTCCAATACTTCTTCTTGTGTCCATCACTTTGCCAAAAAAATCGGGATCGGAAAAAATCTTGCCTTTTTTCTCACGCCCACCGGAATCTCTAAAAACGACAACATAAACATCGGAAGGCTCGTAAGAACAGAATTAATTAGTATAAGCCGGTCCCCATAAGATAGTAACTTACCTATCCAACTACTAAGTTTCTTTTCGAATCTATCCTCCACTGGTTTCCACTCACCATTCTTACGTTTGCGAAAATGAATTGGAATCCCTAAGTATCTGAAAGGTAGGGATCCAATATCGCACCCAAAAAGAATCTTGTATTCATTCTCTACCTCTTTGGCTTTCCCAAAACAAAAGATTTCACTCTTTTGAAAATTTATTTTGAGGCCTGATAATTGTTCAAAGATGCATAAGATCAACTTCATATTAAGAGCCTTTTCCAAATTGTGTTCCATAAATAGGATAGTATCATCCGCATATTGCAAAATAGAAATCCCCCTTCCACTAGATGAGGAATCAAACCGCTAACTTGGTCATCTTGTTTGGCCCTTTCAATGATAATTGCTAACATATCAGCAACAATGTTGAATAAAATAGGAGAGAGAGGATCTCCCTGACGCAAACCTTTTTTTGTCTGAAAATAATGACCTATGTCATCATTTACTCTAATTCCCACACTCCCTTTCTCAATATAACGTTGGATCCATGCGCACCATTTCGGATCAAAACCTTTCATCCGCAACGCTTGTTGCAGGAAAGACCAATTTACCTTATCATAAGCCTTCTCAAAATCTATTTTGAGAAGAACTCCATCTAACTTTTTCCTATGAAGCTCATGAATGGACTCATGGAGAATAACAACCCCCTCTAATATATGTCTCCCCGGCATGAAGGCGGTTTGGGTTGGCTGAACCACACTCTCGGCAATGTCTGTCACTCTATTTGTCCCTACTTTGGTAAAAATCTTAAAACTAACATTTAGGAGACAAATAGGGCGATATTGTTGAATTTGAATCGCATTTTCTTTCTTAGGTAACAGAATAATCGTCCCAAAATTCAAATGAAATAGAGGTAAGTCGCCATTTTGAAAGCTAACAAACATAGACAATATATCCTGCTTGATAACCTCCCAGAAAGTTTGGTAAAATTCCGCGGGGAACCCATCTGGCCCCAGAGCTTTATTTCTTTCCATTTGAGATAGAGCCTGAAAGATTTCTTCTTCAGTAAAATTTGCCGTTAAAATGTTATTTTCTTCTGCTGAAATTTGTTTAATATCATGTGTTATTGTCTCATCCATAGTACAAGAAGTAGGATCAGAGGGGCCAAACAGAGATTTATAGTAATTTGAAATGTATGTTTTTAGGTTCTCTTGACCTAATATTGTCCCTTCATCTTGCTCTAACTGAAAAATACGTTTTCTGCGATGTTTCCCATTTGCAATAAGATGAAAGTATTTAGTATTGTCACCCCCTTCCTGAATATGCCTCACTTTCGCTCTTTGGGCCCATTTCGCCTCCTCATCACAGCGTAATTTGTCAATCTTAAGTTTGGCCTCCCGCAAGCTATTTCTCTCCGTCTCATCTAAAGGAATTGTTTCTGCTTTACAATCAAGCAAATCAATAATGTTTAGCCACTTTTCCTTTTCAATCTTGTTTATATTACTCAAATTTTTTGCCCATCCTCTAAGATACTGTCTAATATGTCGTACTCCCTCCGATTCATATTAATTGACTCCAATATTGATGTATCTAGAACTGAAATATGTCTAGATACATGCATATTAGAGTCAATTAATATGAACCGGAGGGAGTATTTTATTTTGCCAACGTTCTAACGCATTTGATCCAGAATTAACCGAAGCCCACTCTTTTGCCACCATATCGAAGAACCCATCTTCCTTCAACCAGGCAAGCTCAAAAGAGAAATGGAACTTATTTCCTTTAAACGATTGAGCTCCCGAATCCAAGAGAAGAGGTGTATGATCAGATCCCGATCGAGTTAACGCTCTCACTGAAACGAGCGGATACTTTTGTTCCCATTCAACACTAGCCAAAATACGATCCAATTTCTCATACGTCGGATTATCCCTTCTATTAGCCCATGTATATTGTCTGCCTGAGAGAGCTATTTCTCTCAGATCAAGACTCTCAATGATAGCATTGAAAATAAAAGGCCAACGAGTATTAAAATTGTCATTATTTTTTTCCTCTTTTCGCCTCATAATATTAAAGTCTCCTCCCACAAGCATAGGAAGAGGTTCATCCTCACAAATCCTAACTAGCTCAGACAGAAACTCGTGCTTTTGATCATCTTGAGCCGCCCCATAAACTGCAACTAAAACCCACCGAAAGTTATCCACTTTGGAGGTCACATAAAACTTAACGCATCTATCCCCTGTGACCACCTGTTGAACAGATAAAGAATTTGCATTTATGCCGACTAAAATCCCCCCCGATCTTCCTATCGGTGGTACACAGTACCATTGAAAATCTTGCCCATTAGAAATATTGTTTAAAAAAGGTGTTGAAAAATTTCCTCTGCCAGTCTCTAGGATGGCAAAAAAATCGAGTTTAAAATCTCTGATAGTTTCTCTAACGAAATTATGCTTTGCAGTATCCTTAAATCCGTCACTGTTCCAAAAACTTCCCTTCATTATTAACAAATAAATTTAACCTACAACCTTTTTACTTAACCGGACACTTCTACGCACTACTCTGGGTGCCAATTTATCTTTTTTTTCCCTTCTCTTATAAACTTTCACAATTTTCTTTTCACGCACAGGAACTAACTCCTCTGCGGAAAGATTATCTTCACATTGTAAATCTGAAGTTAAATCCTGAGCAAGTTGCAATGTACCAATTTGTATATCACTGTCCACTTTTTCCTTTTCTTCTAAATTTTTAGACAACATGATCAAAGTTCTTTTATTATCAACCTGTTTAATATTGGCTATTGTGTTGGTAAACCTGAGAGGACGTACCCCCTAGAGACACTCCTAACTTTTGCGCCCTCTGAAAAATAGTGTCGTCCGAAATAGCACAAAGGGAAAACTTTGAAACAGTAGGTGTACCTGAGAAATGGGCAACGTTCTTGGCCTGTGCCAACTGCTGCGCCCGAGCCATTTGAGAATCATCCGCATTATGTTGCACTCTAATACGTTCACTGGAACGTAAATCTTTGGATGGAGGGGAGATGCCCCCGAACTTTACCACATCCTCCATAGAACAACGGCCACCAAGAAAAACTCCTGTGCCAACCTTGCCGTGGAGCCCTTGAGATAAATTGGGAAGAACACTAGAAGAGCTTACTGTATGAATATAAGGAGAAATTTTATGAGAATGATCTTTATACTCATGTGAAGGAGAATAACATTTTATGTTAGGGACTTCATTCCCATGAGCACGTGCATGTATCATACCTTTATTTTTACTAGTGGACTTGCACACATTAGGTGAGCAGTTCTTAGGCGCAACATCGCCAGCCGTTGACACAGCAGAAAGACCTGCCTCGGCAGAGAAAACCACTGAGTCCTCTGCCGCGACACACTTTTGCACAGCCTCGCTCATTCCTACCACGGCAAAGGGATTTGCTAGATTATCAGCAGCGACACCGTACTGCAAGGCAGCTTCGCCTTTTCCTGGCACTACAGAGAATGAGGCCAAATTCTCGGGCGGAACCTCCTTCAACGGTAGAGACCCAACCAGATCAGCCACCAAAGCGACGTCCTCATATGTGTGTAGTAGGAATGGTGGTAAAATGTATTCCAATGTTTTGACATATGGGTCTTCATTATTTGTGCAGATCGTCATGGAGCCGCTTATCACTGCGGGGCTATGGCAGGAAGGCTATGACTCGTCTCCTTTGTGCAAACTCGTCGACACGAGCATCCTTGCAGCTAGCTGTTATGTTTGTTGATTGGATGGCGTCTCACTGATGTGCAGAATAAGCCATGGGATGGTTGGCGTTGCTTAATTAACTGAGATACCTATAATCGGTGTTGCTGTCCCTTCGAATCGGTGTTGCTTAATCAGTAGCCGGACTGCGGAGGTGTTGATCGATACTGCAATATTTTCATTGATTTTTAAGGCTACACATGAACAGAAATGAAGACCAACTTGTGTAGTGCGTGCATAGATTGAAAAGTGAATTGTGTGCCTTGGTGGAATCCAACACTTTGTAGAGTATTCATCTTATGTCCCGCTGATTTGATTTGTATAGTAATGGAAAGTGATGCGGTTGTTGCCTGTATACTATCTGTTTCCTGGTTGAGCCTTGCTTGATCAAGTTCTTAGTAGGAATAACATGTATAATATTGACTACTAATTTCATCCCAAACTGATGTATTCCCAACACGCATATTGTTTCTGACTGTTTTATTTTGTTTTTCTCTTCATATAAGAAGCACAAGCACAATGATTGAGTTTAAGGAATGAGTAAAATAGTAAACTTAATGGAGTCAAACAACGGCCAGATCTTTGCTCGTCAAGATAATAATGTTCGAATATTGTATAGGAGCACCCCATTTGCAGTAATTTTGGGATTTCTAGGAAACTATTAACTGAAGAATTGTATGAAATGCTATGGTGGCAAAAAAGATTGGTTGTTGAAAGGGAAAAAAAAAGAAAAATCAGTCATGCGCGGGGAGTAAATAACATAGGAACTATTAACCTTCAAGTCAAACCCGTGAGTGTAACGAATCAAAAGCAGAAAATGAGACGTACGCGCGCATAGTTGATGTCACCAAGTAATTAACCAGGTCGTTCCTACGCCACATCCCTTCTTCTGTCACCAATCCGTGGCATCCCACATCTTTGATCTGAATAGACGGATGGAACCGGAATCAGCTCAAAAGTAGCGGGAGATGAAGAATTTGTGTAGAACTTTGAACGGAAACTAGAGCTTTGTCAGATGGGATGTAGCCAAAGCATGTTCTCGGGTTAAGACTCTAGCGTAACTGAGGAAGTACTCAATTCATGAAATATGGCAGCACTAGCAAAAAACATGATTTATGGGACTATAAATCTGGCATAGATGCATGTGTACCCGCTAGAATCTCTCGAAAATGATGCGATCCTCTCTTTTCCAGGAGTTCAACAAATTATTTAGATTAGTGGTAGAAGTCCATTAACCACTTTGAGCTCTTAGAGTACTACTAGCATTCTCGAACATTAATGAACACAAAGTAGTTGTCCTAAGCCTACTAACACTTTTGAGTAAAATCATTCGACACAGCTGTAAGACAAACTGATGGCAACAAACCACAACATTGCTCATTCATGGACGAAAATATTTACAATGTATATCTACTTGTGTAGCTTTAGAATAAGTGAACACCAGTTGGATGTACTAGCATTCTTTTTCACCTCTATCTTCACCTCAAATGAAACCTGACACAAGTTAGATTGTTTGAACTCTGATATTACCAACAACAGATGTCAATGGGAAAAAAAAAATCTAAGTATTCTATACAAGTGGGGCAGAAAAGTGTTAAAGTGAACGGGCTGGGGATGCCTGTCTGCCGGCGGCAGCGTTGCGGCCAAATATAATGCCGTGGGTTAGGGTGCAAGAACGGGGAATCAGACGCTCCTCGCCCGCCTCCGCAAGAGACAACGAAGCCAGTGTATGCTGAACTGTGGGCAAAACGGATGAGAACGAAGACGAGATGCGATCCTTCGACGAATACGGGTACGGTTTATATCTGCAAAAATAAAGATATCGTACGCAGTGCAATTGGGTGAGGGAGCTTTGAGGTTGGTGCTACAACGAGAGGTGTCAAAATCTTAGGAGGGGCCCTGGGAGGAAGACCATGCAACCTAGGATCCTAGGCCCCATAGAATTTTTTTTCCGAGTAGCTAGGAAGCATGCAGACTCCAGAGTTGAAATATGGGAAGAAGTGCATGCATCAGGTCTAGCTTGAGCAATTCCAATAGTGTAGCCAGCTGATAGCTATAAGCTAAGTGACATGTCATCTATAGCCAACTTAGAGCTAACATATACAATAGTGAGCTATAAAGATGTACTAATTTATTAATGTATGACCCACCTTTTACTCTCACAAAGTGCCTAGGAGAACGTGCTAGAGCTGGCTCTTGCATAAGAGCCTACTGTCCTTCTCTCTCCTCCTCTCTCTCCTCCAACTAAGCAATAATATACTATTTTAATCCTTATAGCCAGCTGATTAGGACTTATTGTACTTGCTCTTAGGTAAGGCAGAAATATGAGAAAAAACCCGCCGTGATTACCTTTTGATTGGCTACGATCCCATTCCATAATTAACTCGTAGGATTGATCTTCTTGGATCATGGGAGCGTTTGTTTTCACGCAGCCAGGTCACCGATCCCAGGGACTACTATCCATCTCGTCCATCTGTATCACCTGTGGAGCAGCAACAGAAGAGGAGCAACCAAGGAATAAAACACCCGCTTAAATTACTGAAAAAATTGAACCTCTCTCTTCCCACCAAACCGTCTTAGATCTATAAACTTAGTAGTATGTGGTAAGCAGCTAGGCAAGGACGACGCTGATCGATCTACTATCAGTAGTAGCAACAATCGAACTTTTTTTTTTGCAAAGAGTAGCAACAATCGATTTTCTTAGCTTTATTACTTGAGTCATGCCAAGCATATTATTTATTGTTGATTTGGATGTATCTACACATATTTTATGCATGGATACATCCGAATCTGAGATAAAAACGGAGGTACGAAATTCACGAAATATGGGAGAGTAAGCAGAAAACAAAGTATCATTTATAGCACTATTAGATCCCGTTTATGATGATGAGCAAAAATAAGGGAAGAACTGCATGCAGCGGGTCTAGCGAAATCAAGGGTAGAAATAAAAGGAAAGTGTCGATGTAATTATTTCTTGATTGGCTACGGTCCCATTCAGGAAGTAGTAAATTCAGGAAGTATGGGAGCGTTAGCAAAAAGCATGATTTATGAGACTACTATAAATCCGGTAAAGCATCCTGTGATCCCGTCTAGGATGGACGGGGCTTCCCTGTGCCCCGAGCGTGCGACCATCCATGCGACGACGCGCGTGAACGGCATCGCGCGGCTGTGCGTCGTGCGGCCCCAGCTCCGTATATTTGATGGAAAAAAAAACAGAACGATGCAGCTCAGTCCGTATCTTTCTCCTCCTCTGTACTGATTCCCTCCGTAATACTCTCTTATCATTAATACTCGCGCGGGAAGAATCTACAAAATAGGCAGCTACGCGCCAAAACTAATCTGCCGCTAATGAAATTAGAGAAGGACAATCTGGATGAAGCAATCTACAGAGCTGAAACAGAACAACCAGGACGGGTCAATCACGCCAAAGCACATCCAATCTCTCCTCTCCAATTGAATAGTGCCTCCCATCCCTGATGGCTTCTTCAAGGACTAACCAGGGTGAATCAAATATCAATTCTGCTGTCTCACCAATAGTAAGTAATCTCGCTCCATTCTTCTTGATGAATCACACGCAAATTCTCCAAATTCGTTTTTAACGGATTGTGCAAGTGCTTCCCATCCTGAAATGAAAAAACTCAGTTTAGATATGCTGATCATCTAATCAAACCATGTAAGAGAGAATAAGTAGGAACTGACAACTAGGAGATCCTTGGGATAGCCACATATTTGTATGAACTAAACTGATTTTTTCAAACTGAACTAAACTGAATATTAATTGATATAGGATGTGGAGGAAAATGCAGCAGATCCCACTGATATTGGGAATGGCATCCCAATGTCACCACATACCCAACAACTAGCAGGATTCCAACCATATGGTCCACTAGTGGTATGAGCAGTTCACACTTTCAAGTTCTCTAATTTTTAAACTTCAATGAAATTGAACTTGCTGCAACGGACAATTGGGACTTCTACCTCTAGTTTGATGACAAAACAAAACCAAGCATTCTTGGATCAACCAAAGCCATCATAATTTGTTTTCACAGTTTTATCTCATGTAACTTCCAAGCTGAAGTGAATTTTATTAGAACCTGCTGAGCACTACTAGAACTTGCTTCAGTGAGAGAATAGTGTTTTGCATGTCAAGAATATGTAAAACCACACATGCTACCTCAATCCAGTTTAAGTTCGTAAGAAGTTCAGTGTGTATATATGCCCACGACCACATCTCATCCTCACAGAACATTTTTATTCATCATACTTTTTCTATTCCTTAAACATAGAAAATTTTGCAGAAGTGGATAATGACATGCGTTCACCAACTATCCGGACTGTTTGTCCCCAAGATCAACACACGAAGAAATAGAATTTTACCTGTGTCCGGGCGTGCTAAGTCCCGGAGATGTTGCCTGGCAGCTTTCTTCCGGACGGCACCAACGATTGCAGTCTGGCGCTCACTAGATTGCCCGTGGCAGCCCACTGCATCTTCTTTCCATCGATTAAATCCTGGGTGTGTTGTGATCAAAACAACTATGCATTTGTGAATTCTAACTGGGAAATAAGAATCAACGTTTCCATAAAGCAGCTCAACGAAAAATTTCGTGTACATTACAACCGAACTGAAGCAATTCATAGATTGCAAAGCTGTTTACCTCTGTCAGCGACGAGGTCCTCCTTAGTCAGGGGCCTGGCCGCCTCGCTGCGGCGTGCCTGGCCACCTCCCGACGCTGCGCCTAGCCGCCGCGGCATCTCCTCCACCTCGCCGGCGCCGCGGGGAGTGAGACCAGCGGTTACCCCGCTAGGCGCCTGCTCTAGCTTCACGGGATGCCTTCCGCCGAGAACAACCGGCCTACCGCCAGCCTAATTCGCAAGGGAGCAACAGGCCGGCGTGTGAGGAGCAGAGGCGCCGTCGCGCTCAACAAGGTCGAGGCAGCACATCCCTGAGCCTGAGGCGGCGGAGCGGCCGAGATCCATCGAGGGGTTGCGGCTGGAGACCGGAAGTCGGGGGTCAGGAGCACGGCGGCACGGTCAGAGGTCTCCGCCCAGCTTCCGCCGCTTGAGTTCTTGCTCGAGCTCACTTCACAGGGGATGGATACAGAACGGGGAAGATAACACATGCCCTGTATTTCCGGTTGTTTTTTTCTTTTTGACAAAAGCTAGCGCAAGGGGTACGGGGGAATAGCAGCCACGCGATGCCGTTCACGCGCGTCGTCGCACGGATGGGCGCACGCTCGGGGCACAGGGAAGCCCCGTCCGTCTAGGATGATCAAGTAGTTAGCAAACGCAGGAGCGGAAATATGGGGAAAAGAGCATGCAACATGTGTAGCGTACGTAAGGCATACATATTAGGAAAAGAGTAAAATACACGGTTCATCATTAAACTTGAGGCGCTTGCTCGCTTTGGTCACTGTATTGTGGAATACACAATTTACGGTCACCGAATACGCTGTAGGGGTTCATCTACGGTCACTCGTCGTGGTAGAGCGCCGTATTTGCACATGTGGCATGTGGTTGACCCCGCCACCATCTGCAGCGCCTAGCTTTTAATATAAAAAAAAGAGAGAAATGGCTGAATTGTAAAGTTGAGAAAACAGGTAAGATCTAAAAGAAAGAAATAAAGGGCATGTGTGGCCGAGCACCACCGCTTCCGCCGGCCTCCCTCCTCTGCCATCACCGCCGCCTCTAGCCTCCCACCACCGCTAGGGGGCGGCTCCGTTCTCTGTCTCGCTGCGCACGGCCTCCCCTCCTTCCACCTGGCCCTAACCCGCCACCGCCGCGGTGCAACATCTGCTGCTGGAAACCCTCATCCTCCAGCCGCCCATCATCTGCGAAGGGGTGGTTGTCGATTTGGGCAGCATCGGATGCCACAGCGAGCTCCGGCATGACTGATGCGTCGGTACCCTCCTCCACCAACACTTCATCCCCAAGCGGACGTGAGCCTTCACGCCACTCCTGCTACGTGCTACGCTCTGACGCCTCGGATACGCATCGTCCTCATTTTCAGCGGCGGCAGAGAGTTCTCGTGGAGCGCCCGACGGGAGTGGGATTGGGATTTTTTTGTGGGGTGAGGACGTCCACATCACAGCTCCGGCGCAGCAGTAGGGAGCTGCATCCGGCGGAGGTCAGCGGTGCTTCATCAACTAGCCGGCTGAGAAGATGCAGGGGAGGGGAGGGTTGCGCCGTTAGGGGAGAGGGCTCCTCTCCTTTCGTCGGGCTAGCGGCGCAGATGAGCTCGGGATCCTCGGGTTATGTCGGGGTCGAGGACGAGCTCCGCGCCAGACTCCATCGTCGCCGCCATCGGCGACGTCGTACGCGGCAGAGGCACGCCCGCACCGCACATGGATGCGGTGAAGCAAGGGGGCGCCGCGCCTGTCAAGGGGCATGAGGAGCCGGCGCAGCAGCTGGGGAGGGGTAGAAGAGGTGCCAGGCGGCGCGCCGGCGTGCATCGATGGAAAGAGAGGAAAAGAGAGGAGGAAGAAGCCCTGACCAGTGAGCCCACCGGTCAGTATGACCAACGCATCCTACTTACCACGTTTCCTTTGTGAAATTGAGGAGGACCTTTCTGTTGAGGGGAGACTAGATGTGGGGTTTCTTTTGCAAAATGAAACACAATCATGATCTGACATATGGGGTTCACAATACGCCACATCAGCAAATACAATGATATATCGCTGCCGGTGACTGTCGATGGAACAGTCACACGTATTTAGTGACCGTAAATTGGGTATTCCATAGTACAGTGACCGTAGTGAACTATCGACTCAAGTTCAATGACTAACCGTGTATTTTACTCTTAGGAAAACCCCGCGGTGACTATCTCTCTCGATTGACTATGGTCCCATTCCATAATTAACTCTTAGGATTGATCTCTTTGACTCACGGGGCATTTGTTTTCACGCTTGCCACGTCACCAATTCGAGGTATTATTCATCTCATCCGTCCGTACCAGCAGAGAAGAGACGAAACCAACGATGGATTGAAACACACCCGCTCAATTCTCTGAAAAAATTGAAAACGGCCGACCTTGTCTGTAAATACAGATAGGGGTCTAGCCAACGCGTGCGTCGTGTGTGACCAAGAGGAGAGGAGAGGAGAGGATGGGCGAGATCTTGTTACCGAGATGATGGATCGACGAGCAGGTAATCAATGGATCCTCCGTTTGTTCCCGCCTCCTTCTTTTTCAGTTTGTACGTGGAATGAATGAATGAATCAAGCCATCGGTAGTTTCTCCCTGGATGCGCAGAGATGAGGGCCTGGTTGGCTGGTCAGAGCCGAGCCGATCGAGCAGCCGTACGTGTTGGTCGTCGACCACCGCGCGTGCATCTGAACCCACGCCGGCCGTGCAGAGCCGAGCTCATCTCGCGAACCAGCACATGCAGCAGGTATTTATTTTTTTAGTCCTGCATCTGAATCCATGTTTTCTTCTGTGTTAATTTCGGTTTTGACTCCTAGCTAGCTAGCCAGCGCCTTTCGTTTTGTAGATGACGTAAATATAAAAATAAAGCTAGGTACGTGTTGGAATGGACAAGTGCCTAGGTGTAGGATCGTTTATACTGCTGGGGTCGGTCACGCCCCACGCCCCGCGCTCGCCTATTTTTATTCGTCGATCGGTTTTGGTTAAAGGGTTAGGGAGGGATCACGGGCGCGGGTGCGCGTACAGAGCGGAGCGGTGGATTCGCTGGAAGGGGTGAGTGGTTGCCCAACGGAGCGGACTAGTTCGACGGAACCCAGCATTGATCGCGAAGACGCGCGCGGCCGTTCATCATCAACTACCGAATAAAACCCTAGCCCCTTTGGCCTGCCGTCGGGGTACAATGTGGGCACTGCGATCATTGCCCCGTCGAGCGCACCGCCTCCTCTCCTCTCGCCGCCATGCGAGCCAGCTGTCCGCCGTCGTCGGCGGCAGCAACCTGATCGGCCCGCGAGGATACGCCTCCAACTCCAACAGCAATTCTCACGCCGAGACCAATCGAAATCTGGCGGCGAAGCGGCATCTGTACGTTGTGCTTGATGACCACAAGGACGGCTACGGCATCTACAAGCTGGACATCGACAACGACTGCCGCGATGACGATCTTGACGGCGGCGGCGGCGTGCGGCGTCTCCCCGGGCCTCCGGTCCTCCGAGTGGCGTTTCCAGCCGTCGGCGACGACGCGCAGTTCGCCGCCGTGGGCAGAAGCATCGTCGCAGTCGGGACTTGCCTCGGTTTCCAAGAGAACGAAAACACCCTCGTTGGTGCCGCCTTGATCTACGACACCGAGACGGCGGCGATGGTCGTCTCGCCTCAGGTCCCCAATGGTCTGTTGCTCGGCTACGACGCTGCCATCGCTGTCGGGCAAAGGCTGTACATGGTCGAATCCGCAGAGCCCGAGTTTGCACACAGAGTGACGGGCGCCTTCCCCGGCGGACTGCACTGCCTCGCCGCGGATGGCGGCGGCGACATGAAGCTGTGGGGTTGGAAGCGGCCATTGTCTCCTACCTCGCGGTGGTGCTGGAGCGACAACCTGATGCTCCCGTTCAACCCAACCAGCATCACGGGCCACGCAGTGCACGCGCCGCCGGGGTCGGCGCACCACGACATATTCGTGTCCGTGTGCGTGTCCTGGTCCGGGTCGCCTGGTGGTTTCTTTTCTTTCAGCTCGGCGACCGGAGAGTGGACACAGCGAAACAAGCGTGGAATGCCGGTGGTCGGCCACGCCTACTATGATGGCGAGCTAGACACGTGGGTCGGCCTCAGCAACAAGAACAGCGATTTCGTTCGTCACACAGATGGGCAGCTTTGCACTGTCAATGTCACGGACGCTGAGCTGGAGTATGCAGTGGGCAATGAAAAGCTGTGTCACCTCGACGAGGATATCGCAGCTGGTTGGAAGCACGTCGACGCAAAGCTCGTGCTCATGGCACCATGCCAAGGTGGCAGCAAGTACTGCCTCATGGGACGCCTCCGACCGGACGGGAAAGAACAGGAGTGCTTGGGCGAAGGCGACAAGTGTCTTCTCCGGCTCACCTCTTTCTTTCTGGAGCGGGACAAGGACGGCAAACCGGTGACCATAGCTCACCGGGCTCGCTCTTACAAAGTCTCCAGGTACAACGTGGATTTTGATGCTCAAGTGTTCTGGTTATAAACTATTTCTAGGTATCACCATAGAGCTTCAGTAGCAAACTTTTTTTTTCTAAGGTCCAGCAAAATGCTAGCTTCAGTAGCAAACTTTTCTTTTTCTAAGATACAGTTATTCGAGAATCGGCTCTGTTTGCCCCCTATGAGCTTCAGTAGCGATTTTTTTTCTAAGATCCAGCAAAATGCTCAAGTGTTCGTGTTAAGCAGAGTAGAGCATAAATGCAATCCAAGTAGTGGACAAGAAAACGAAAGGAAAATGGGAAGAACAAGGGTTTAGCCGATTCCTCGTACCGGGTCCCCAAAGGGAGCAGCAAGGCAGGAACACAACAGACCAAAATTGTAAGAATCAACCGAGAATTTTGTAATAGCCATAGCTGATGATAAACATTGTCACGGGAAATGAATTAGATCATAGTGTCTTAATAAGCTGATGGAAATTTCTCACGGTGAAGGGTGTCATCCACACTCCTAAGATTCCCAAGTTTATCTCATCGCCCGTTAAACCTGGGTGAAGGCAACAAGTGTCTTCTCCGGCTAACCTCTTTCTGCCTGGATCGCAACAAGGACGGCGACCTGTGGCCAAAGCTCGCTGGCAGGCCGCTCTTACAAGTCTCCAGGTACAATGTGGATTTTGATGCTCAAGCGTTCTGGATGTAACTATTTCCAGGTGAGGCTCCAAAACTAGTTTCACAAATTCAGATATTGGTGCTAATAATATGCATGATGTTCAGAGGTTAGTGGCAGCAGTCCTTACTAAATTATTGTAAATTTTGACCAAGAATTTCTTAATAGCCACAAATGATTCTAAAACCCTTGTCACTGAAAGTTCTGTGATATTCATCAAATCAACTCAATGTAAACATTAGTGGGGATAAATAAAGATGAACCAATCAATTCCACAGTACATTTGTTGTCGGATACATTTCACAGACTAAACTTTCAGTGGTTTTTTGCCACTCAACTAATCAATCACAATGCATCCTGTGAACACTACAATGGACTCTACTATTGATCAAATCAAGGCGAACCATTCAAATCCATTCATTAGCGCGCACACACGGAGTGACTTTCAGAAGTACCTTGTTTGAAGAAGAGGTCAGTCAGCGTGGTGAACGTTGACTCGACGAAGCACATGACCCATGCGTGCTTAGCGGACCAACCCCTCACCGAGCGACTCCACGACAAGGGCATAGGTCCCGACGGACCCGGCCACGCCTGGAGTTACAAAAAACATGCTAGCAATCCCAAATTTTGTGGCTTCTCATGGGGTGGCACCAGAAAATACAAAAGGTGACAATATTGGCACTGAGTTGAATAATGAAACTAAAAAATAACTTACAGCGAAACAGCTTTTGTGCCTTCTGACATGCTAGCAGCTTGTGACAAAACAGAATCATAGTTCAGCAGAGAAGTTGCACATCACCAAGTATCAGATCTGGAGCTAAAAGTCGAATCTTTGTGGGGAAAAACGCTTCCGGGCCGCTCGCGCGGCGCTCGGAGCCCCACGAAACCCTAGCCAACCACCCAAAAAAGCCATCTTCCCGGCTGCTGCTGCCGCCGCCGGCGGTGGCGGCGGCCCAGCCCAGCCATCAAAGGCGGCGGGTGAGGTCGGCGCGCCCCGACGGGCTCCCTTCGCGCGGAGGGGGACGTCTCCAGGGTGGCGCGGAGGCTTGCGTGCGGAGGCGCGCGGAGGTGGAGTGGCTCGCCAGCCTACGACGGGGAGGCGCGGAGGGATGGAGGTGCCTGGCGGAGGTCCTAGCAGCGGAGGCGACGTGCGAAGGCCGGCGCGTTGGGGTCGAGCGCGTGACGCGGGTCCAAGGCCTGCGGCGGCGGCGGAGTGGAGCGCGGCCAGACGAGCTCCTGGCCTGCGGCCGGCCGCCTCAGGGCTGAAGATGTGTGGCGGCGCCCACCCGGTGGCGCCGGCGAGGAGGGTGGACCGGAGGCGCAGGGGCCAGATCTGGCCCTCTTGGGCCCGATCTGGGTCTCCAGGGCCGGTATGGCTGTCAGCCGGGAGCGGCCTGACGGTCATGCGGGAGCGGCTTGGCGCATGATGATGGTGGGCTGCCGTGGTTTCTTCGCTAGGTTGGTGGTGGAGTGTGCGCTTCCTCGTTGTGCTGGAAGCCGGTGGTCCACCGGGCTATGGCGGCGAGGACATAGGGCTGCGACGCGGCGGTGTGGACGACAAGATCGGCAGGCCCAATCAGGCGGGTGGTGTGGACGGTGTTCGTCGACACGGATGAAAGTCCAGCCCGACTTTTGTCAGTGCCGACGGCGACGGCGCCTGCGGGCGTCGTTCCCCTCCTTGGAGGCGTCGTTGAGTGGGTCAGCACTTCCCCATCCCCGCTTTGATCTGGTGATGTCTCCGGGCGAAAGCTTAGGTTCGGAGTGAATCGACGCAATGGCGGCATCTTGATATCGTCCCTCTGTTGAGAGCATTGTGTTTGGGAGACATGGCCTTCTGTTTCTCGTTGCGCCCTCCGGGGCTTGTCGTTGTCCAAGCTTGATCGTCCGGGGCACTATGTACGACATCACCGGAGAATCCAAGACGATGCCTCTCTCGGGACCGACCAAGTCCCGCCATCTTCTACTTTGGTGGTGCGTTGACAAGGAGAGTTCTGTGGAGCTTTTGTTCTTTGGAGGTGACCGGAGTGGCTCGAGACGTGGCTTTGATGTTCGGCTTTGGATAGGCTTTTATGTGTCGTAGTTGTAGTTCGGTGGTGGCTGTCTTCGGACTAGCCGGTGTGGAGTGGAGTGGAGTTCGTACTACCCTTGTTGTTTGCAACGAGTTGTAGTCATCTTGTATTCTATATTCTGCCTTCTATAAAGATATGGTACGCCTTCGGCGTACTCTCGAAAAAAAAAAAAAAGATCTGGAGCTAAGATTCTGCTATCTTTAGGCAAAATCATTGGCTGCGCAGGCGCTTCTAAGAACTCAGAAACTATACGACATGGACGCAAAATGCATGTGGATAACCAGTCTTGAGGGTACAATCATACCTGAAAAATAAGCTGCACTGATTCATTCACCGAGCAGCGCCTTACAGCTGGAGTTCTTCGGTATTTGGCATATCATCCCTGTCCTTCTATGGCCTGACCAGTACAAAAGTAATTCAATACTTCTAAATATTTTTTTCGCCTGACATGATTTCTCTCTAGCCTTTCAAAATATGAAGCACAACACCAACTCTCATATATGTATATACACGTGTACACATGTAGCTATGGTAAAAATATGAATCATGATATATAGTTTGCTCGATCAACAGAAATAAATAGTTTCAATGTCTTTACCGAGATTCCAAAGACCATGGATCTTTCAAATGTAAATATTATTTAGTTTGCTATTGCATTACCCGAATATTTCTCTTGTAGAATACTAATAATATTTTTAAAAAATATGCGTAACCAAATGGCGGAACATGACGGAGATTGTTAAGGGTGACAAGAACACCAATCGTACTTAAACTGTGAATAAAATTTAAAAAGTTAGCATAAATATATATCTTTAAGGAATTCTCCATAGTAGGGGGCCATGGCCCCCTGCCCTAAAAAGCTTCGACACTGTAAAGAAGGGGCCCTTGGTGTGTGTTGCCCTAGGGCCCCCGAAATCTATGGACCGGCCCTGTCGACGTCCACTGTTGTGTGAGAAAAAAAATCATATTCCTTAAACTGGAAAGAGATGTCAACAGGAAATAAAATCTACAGAACAACCATTTGCGTTAGGTTAGAGACTTTTTTAAGAAAACAAAAGAGACATTGAACTACTCCAGGCAAGCATTCCAGTAGAAATGAAAGCAATAGCCTAAGCAAGCTTTCCAGTACAATGACTAGCCGTAGTTCACATCAAGTGTGGATATCATCCAATGATATCAGCCATAGTTTACGATGTACAGAAACAAATCTTTCTGCAGGGATTGGGATTGGTGACATAGATGAAAACAAAAAACAAACAAATTGCAGCATCCAAAGACAAATACGCTTCATGGATTTAGACTCTGAGAGCAAATTAAGAACACACGGACCTTATTCCGGCGAAATCTGCACAACTAGGAGACGGCAATGTAGAGCTCGGCCGGATCGAGCGCCACCATGTCATTGGAGCTCTGCCGTCGCCACAAGCACATCCACAAATGCTGATTGGAGCTCCTCCACCAAAGACCTCCACTGGAGCTCCACCGTGCCGCCACCACCTCCACTGGAGCAAAATCCCCATTTTTAGCTCATGCTCGGGCGATGCGGCAGCATCCGATTGAAGCTCCATCACCACCGCGATTAGATCCCCGACAGCCACCGCCACCACTTGAGCTCCTCCGGGCCGCCACCACCGCCACCGCGAGAGATCAGGACGAAAATCCCCGTTTTTAGCACCACCTCTGTGCCCAATAGAGGACGAGGGCGCAGCGGGCGCAGTGACGCGATAGAGGGAGAGAGAGAGCCCGCGACGGGAGAAAAGGAGAGGGCGGTGTCGTCGCGCGAGGGAAAGGGCATGGGATGGAGGGAAGAGGAGCAGGGTGGTGGGCGCCGTCGACGGAACGGCGAAGTCGTCGCGGTCGTCGCGAGAAGAGGACAAGGGCGTGGGTGGAGGGCGGAAACTGGTCGGGAAAAGAGTAGGGTGGTTACTGCAAAAATACCGATTCGGCAGTAAACAAAGTAAAGTGTGACTAATTCTTTAGAAAAGTCTATCAAAAAATATGATATTTCGTAGATATCATATGCAAACATATTTTATTATGTATCTATTAATTTTGTATTTTGTATGTTAATGATTTTTCATAAAAAATTATTTAAACTTGACATAGTTTGACTTTCTAAAAAATAATAAAAATCTTAAGCTTGGGACGAAGGTAGCAAAAACAAATCAGTGAATCCTACTATTTTGACTAGAAATAAGTTTAAATTTCGCCCCGAATTTAGCTAAGTGGAGTTTCACCCTCAACAGTATAATATCTGATAAAACACTACATTTGGTGGTCTCGGGCTTATATATTAGTCGAGCATGCCAGATCTCATGCAAGACGTTAGATAGACGCAGTATACTAGGATCTCATGCAAAAAAGTATTAATATGTTACTCATTTTATAGGTCGGAAATAGTTCTTGAAACATGGGTGTAGACGCACCCTTGTATTTAATACTTGAAAATAATATCATTTAAAAGTTTTAAAACTAAAAAATATCAAAACAATATTGCACGTACATATTATCTTGATATTAGCTATAAAAAATATTATCTTGATATTTACTCATGCCAATTTTTAAAGAAACATACGATTGCATGTGATCTACGTAAAAATGAAAAAATGTGCAAATGACACTATAATGATTGGATTTATAGTGTTAAAAATGTACAAGTTTTATTCTTTTTCTTTTTCATGTAGGCCACATATGATCGTAGTTTCACTTGAGAATTGGCATGAGCAAGTATCAAGATAATACTGTACATGTAAAATTTTACTTGTATTTTTTCTAAATATTTTAATGGCATTTAAAAAACGGGTGTGCATATACCATGTCCACCACCAGATCCGTGTCATTTTTTCGGTACCCTGAATAGTTATAGCTTTATAGGGAGATTAGCCACAATGTATATTCTGCATATTTTTTAGATTTTCATGCACACGATCAATAATTATTTTGGAGTGTCTATCCATCAATCGACTGATTTTCAATTCATCATCAGTCAAAATTTCCTCCAATAATTAGATGACATGTGGCATGAGCAAAATCCCCCAAACCCTTAGATATATATGCCATTTGACTGATTTTCAATTTGTCGTAAGTCAATTTTCTTCGAGTGAATGAATGACATGTGGCATGAGGAAAATCACCCAGACACTTAAATCATCAACGAGCTTTATATGCGTGCTACTGGTCCAACTTCTTACCTTTAATTAGCAATAAAAATATTTAAAAAAGAGGCAAAGTTCATTTTACACGCACAGGAATTACAGTTTTGGTTGCACAAAATTACATAGTTCATGTTATGTAAATACTAGTGAAATGGAACTTAACTTCATAAATAGAGAACTTTATAAAGAATAGAAGGAAAATATCACCAACATAATTTCAGAAGCAAAATTACAGTACTGCTTGCCTAAAATTACATATCCCATGTCATGTAAAAACTAGTGTAATGGGATGTAATATGCTAGATACAAAATTATACAGAAAAACATTTAAAAAATCTAGTTTACATGATTTCAAGACTACATTTAATTGCAGTGTTTTTTTGCCTAAACTTACATGTTACAGATCATGTAAATACTAGTATAATAGGCTATAATTTATGCAATGGAGGAAAAATTGAAAAGGAAAGAGAATACTACACACAAAATTTACCGGCAAAGCAGACTTGGTAAAACACAATCCATATGCAAATCTCAATGTCGTAAATATGACGTCTCAGCAGCAGCCAGCAAAGGCCATGAAGCTTTCTCTCCGACCACATCCACTCAACACTGTCAGCTTTCAGAAAAAGAACATCGCCACAGCGACCAAGAGTTGAGCT
Source organism: Lolium perenne (assembly GCF_019359855.2). Classification (NCBI taxonomy): domain Eukaryota; kingdom Viridiplantae; phylum Streptophyta; class Magnoliopsida; order Poales; family Poaceae; genus Lolium; species Lolium perenne. The sequence continues at coordinate 11,840,060 of NC_067247.2, read as the reverse complement.
CAATCTTAGCCTACTCGCAAAAAAAAGGTGAAGGTTGTGTATAGCAGCCCAGTGCGACGTCAAAGAATCGGACATAGAAAAGGAACAAAAAGGTTTGACTGACAACAAATAGAGAGAATCAGTCGACAAATATCTAGCAAGTCCGATTATTTTTGAAAAAAATAATATTTGCATAACAACCTCTGGCGTAAGATGTTGCCCGTGGTTGTTACTAATTGACGCTACTATTGAGGAGAGGGTTGTGATCGACGGAACCACCCTTGATCGCGAAGACGTGGCCGTTCATCATCAACTACCAAATAAAACCCTAGCCTTTTTGGCCTGCCGTCGGCGTATAATGTGGGCGCTGCGATCATTTCCCCGTCGAGCGCACCGCCTCCTCTCCTCCCGCCGCCATGCGAGCCAGCTGTCCGCCGTCGTCGGCGGTAGCAACCTGATCGGCCAGCGAGGATACGCCTCTAACTGCAACAGCAATTCTCACGCCGACACCAATCGGAATCTGTACGTTGTGCTTGATGACCACAAGGACGGCTACGGCATCTACAAGCTGGACATCGACAACGACCGCCGCGATGACGATCTTGACGGCGGCGGCGTGCGGCGGCTCCCCGGGCCTCCGGTCCTCCGAGTGGCATTTCCAGCCGTCGGCGACGACACGCAGTTCGCCGCCGTGGGCAGAAGCATCGTCGCAGTCGGGACTTGCCTCGGTTTCCAAGAGAACGAAAACACCCTCGTTGGTGCCGCCTTGATCTACGACACCGAGACGGCGGCGATGGTCGTCTCGCCTCAGGTCCCCAATGGTCTATTGCTCGGCTACGACGCTGCCATCGCTGTAGGGCAAAGGCTATACATGCTCGAGTCTGAAGAGCCCGAGTTTGCACACAGGGTGACCAGCTGGTTCCCGGGGGGACTGCACTGCCTCGCCGCGGATGGCGGCGGCGACATGAAGCTGTGGGGTTGGAAGCGGCCACTGTCTCCTACCTCGCGGTGGTGCTGGAGCGACAACCTGATGCTCCCGTTCAACCCAACCAGCATCACGGGCCACGCGGTGCACGCGCCGCCGGGGTCGGCGCACCATGACGTCTTCGTGTCCGTGTGCGTGTCCTGGTCCGGGTCGCCTGGTGGTTTCTTTTCTTTCAGCTCGGCGACCGGAGAGTGGACACAGCGAAACAAGCGTGGAATGCCGGTGGTCGGCCACGCCTACTATGATGGCGAGCTAGACACGTGGGTCGGCCTCAGCAACAAGAACAGCGATTTCGTTCGTCTCATAGATGGGCACCTCTGCACTGTCAATGTCACGGACGCTGAGCTGGAGTATGCAGTGGGCAGTGAAAAGCTGTGTCGCCTCGACGAGGATATCGCAGCTGGTTGGAAGCACGTTGACGCAAAGCTCGTGCTCATGGCACCATGCTAAGGTGGCAGCAAGTACTGCCTCATGGAACGCCTGCGACCGGACGGGAAAGAACAGGAGTGCTTGGGCGAAGGCGACAAGTGTCTTCTCCGGCTCACCTCTTTCTTTCTGGAGCGGGACAAGGACGGCAAACCGGTGACCATAGCTCACCGGGCTCGCTCTTACAAAGTCTCCAGGTACAACGTGGATTTTGATGCTCAAGTGTTCTGGTTATAAACTATTTCTAGGTATCACCATAGAGCTTCAGTAGCAAACTTTTTTTTTCTAAGGTCCAGCAAAATGCTAGCTTCAGTAGCAAACTTTTCTTTTTCTAAGATACAGTTATTCGAGAATCGGCTCTGTTTGCCCCCTATGAGCTTCAGTAGCGATTTTTTTTCTAAGATCCAGCAAAATGCTCAAGTGTTCGTGTTAAGCAGAGTAGAGCATAAATGCAATCCAAGTAGTGGACAAGAAAACGAAAGGAAAATGGGAAGAACAAGGGTTTAGCCGATTCCTCGTACCGGGTCCCCAAAGGGAGCAGCAAGGCAGGAACACAACAGACCAAAATTGTAAGAATCAACCGAGAATTTTGTAATAGCCATAGCTGATGATAAACATTGTCACGGGAAATGAATTAGATCATAGTGTCTTAATAAGCTGATGGAAATTTCTCACGGTGAAGGGTGTCATCCACACTCCTAAGATTCCCAAGTTTATCTCATCGCCCGTTAAACCTGGGTGAAGGCAACAAGTGTCTTCTCCGGCTAACCTCTTTCTGCCTGGATCGCAACAAGGACGGCGACCTGTGGCCAAAGCTCGCTGGCAGGCCGCTCTTACAAGTCTCCAGGTACAATGTGGATTTTGATGCTCAAGCGTTCTGGATGTAACTATTTCCAGGTGAGGCTCCAAAACTAGTTTCACAAATTCAGATATTGGTGCTAATAATATGCATGATGTTCAGAGGTTAGTGGCAGCAGTCCTTACTAAATTATTGTAAATTTTGACCAAGAATTTCTTAATAGCCACAAATGATTCTAAAACCCTTGTCACTGAAAGTTCTGTGATATTCATCAAATCAACTCAATGTAAACATTAGTGGGGATAAATAAAGATGAACCAATCAATTCCACAGTACATTTGTTGTCGGATACATTTCACAGACTAAACTTTCAGTGGTTTTTTGCCACTCAACTAATCAATCACAATGCATCCTGTGAACACTACAATGGACTCTACTATTGATCAAATCAAGGCGAACCATTCAAATCCATTCATTAGCGCGCACACACGGAGTGACTTTCAGAAGTACCTTGTTTGAAGAAGAGGTCAGTCAGCGTGGTGAACGTTGACTCGACGAAGCACATGACCCATGCGTGCTTAGCGGACCAACCCCTCACCGAGCGACTCCACGACAAGGGCATAGGTCCCGACGGACCCGGCCACGCCTGGAGTTACAAAAAACATGCTAGCAATCCCAAATTTTGTGGCTTCTCATGGGGTGGCACCAGAAAATACAAAAGGTGACAATATTGGCACTGAGTTGAATAATGAAACTAAAAAATAACTTACAGCGAAACAGCTTTTGTGCCTTCTGACATGCTAGCAGCTTGTGACAAAACAGAATCATAGTTCAGCAGAGAAGTTGCACATCACCAAGTATCAGATCTGGAGCTAAAAGTCGAATCTTTGTGGGGAAAAACGCTTCCGGGCCGCTCGCGCGGGCGGCTCCGGAGCCCCCACGAAACCCTAGCCAACCACCCCAAAAAAGCCATCTTCCCGGCTGCTGCTGCCGCCGCCGGCGGTGGCGGCGGCCCAGCCCAGCCATCAAAGGCGGCGGGTGAGGTCGGCGCGCCCCGACGGGCTCCCTTCGCGCGGAGGGGGACGTCTCCAGGGTGGCGCGGAGGCTTGCGTGCGGAGGCGCGCGGAGGTGGAGTGGCTCGCCAGCCTACGACGGGGAGGCGCGGAGGGATGGAGGTGCCTGGCGGAGGTCCTAGCAGCGGAGGCGACGTGCGAAGGCCGGCGCGTTGGGGTCGAGCGCGTGACGCGGGTCCAAGGCCCTGCAGGCGGCGGCGGAGTGGAGCGCGGCCAGACGAGCTCCTGGCCTGCGGCCGGCCGCCTCAGGGCTGAAGATGTGTGGCGGCGCCCACCCGGTGGCGCCGGCGAGGAGGGTGGACCGGAGGCGCAGGGGCCAGATCTGGCCCTCTTGGGCCCGATCTGGGTCTCCAGGGCCGGTATGGCTGTCAGCCGGGAGCGGCCTGACGGTCATGCGGGAGCGGCTTGGCGCATGATGATGGTGGGCTGCCGTGGTTTCTTCGCTAGGTTGGTGGTGGAGTGTGCGCTTCCTCGTTGTGCTGGAAGCCGGTGGTCCACCGGGCTATGGCGGCGAGGACATAGGGCTGCGACGCGGCGGTGTGGACGACAAGATCGGCAGGCCCAATCAGGCGGGTGGTGTGGACGGTGTTCGTCGACACGGATGAAAGTCCAGCCCGACTTTTGTCAGTGCCGACGGCGACGGCGCCTGCGGGCGTCGTTCCCCTCCTTGGAGGCGTCGTTGAGTGGGTCAGCACTTCCCCATCCCCGCTTTGATCTGGTGATGTCTCCGGGCGAAAGCTTAGGTTCGGAGTGAATCGACGCAATGGCGGCATCTTGATATCGTCCCTCTGTTGAGAGCATTGTGTTTGGGAGACATGGCCTTCTGTTTCTCGTTGCGCCCTCCGGGGCTTGTCGTTGTCCAAGCTTGATCGTCCGGGGCACTATGTACGACATCACCGGAGAATCCAAGACGATGCCTCTCTCGGGACCGACCAAGTCCCGCCATCTTCTACTTTGGTGGTGCGTTGACAAGGAGAGTTCTGTGGAGCTTTTGTTCTTTGGAGGTGACCGGAGTGGCTCGAGACGTGGCTTTGATGTTCGGCTTTGGATAGGCTTTTATGTGTCGTAGTTGTAGTTCGGTGGTGGCTGTCTTCGGACTAGCCGGTGTGGAGTGGAGTGGAGTTCGTACTACCCTTGTTGTTTGCAACGAGTTGTAGTCATCTTGTATTCTATATTCTGCCTTCTATAAAGATATGGTACGCCTTCGGCGTACTCTCGAAAAAAAAAAAAAAGATCTGGAGCTAAGATTCTGCTATCTTTAGGCAAAATCATTGGCTGCGCAGGCGCTTCTAAGAACTCAGAAACTATACGACATGGACGCAAAATGCATGTGGATAACCTGTCTTGAGGGTACAATCATACCTGAAAAATAAGCTGCACTGATTCATTCACCGAGCAGCGCCTTACAGCTGGAGTTCTTCGGTATTTGGCATATCATCCCTGTCCTTCTATGGCCTGACCAGTACAAAAGTAATTCAATACTTCTAAATATTTTTCGCCTGACATGATTTCTCTCTAGCCTTTCAAAATATGAAGCACAACACCAACTCTCATATATGTATATACACGTGTACACATGTAGCTATGGTAAAAATATGAATCATGATATATAGTTTGCTCGATCAACAGAAATAAATAGTTTCAATGTCTTTACCGAGATTCCAAAGACCATGGATCTTTCAAATGTAAATATTATTTAGTTTGCTATTGCATTACCCGAATATTTCTCTTGTAGAATACTAATAATATTTTTAAAAAATATGCGTAACCAAATGGCGGAACATGACGGAGATTGTTAAGGGTGACAAGAACACCAATCGTACTTAAACTGTGAATAAAATTTAAAAAGTTAGCATAAATATATATCTTTAAGGAATTCTCCATAGTAGGGGGCCATGGCCCCCTGCCCTAAAAAGCTTCGACACTGTAAAGAAGGGGCCCTTGGTGTGTGTTGCCCTAGGGCCCCCGAAATCTATGGACCGGCCCTGTCGACGTCCACTGTTGTGTGAGAAAAAAAATCATATTCCTTAAACTGGAAAGAGATGTCAACAGGAAATAAAATCTACAGAACAACCATTTGCGTTAGGTTAGAGACTTTTTTAAGAAAACAAAAGAGACATTGAACTACTCCAGGCAAGCATTCCAGTAGAAATGAAAGCAATAGCCTAAGCAAGCTTTCCAGTACAATGACTAGCCGTAGTTCACATCAAGTGTGGATATCATCCAATGATATCAGCCATAGTTTACGATGTACAGAAACAAATCTTTCTGCAGGGATTGGGATTGGTGACATAGATGAAAACAAAAAACAAACAAATTGCAGCATCCAAAGACAAATACGCTTCATGGATTTAGACTCTGAGAGCAAATTAAGAACACACGGACCTTATTCCGGCGAAATCTGCACAACTAGGAGACGGCAATGTAGAGCTCGGCCGGATCGAGCGCCACCATGTCATTGGAGCTCTGCCGTCGCCACAAGCACATCCACAAATGCTGATTGGAGCTCCTCCACCAAAGACCTCCACTGGAGCTCCACCGTGCCGCCACCACCTCCACTGGAGCAAAATCCCCATTTTTAGCTCATGCTCGGGCGATGCGGCAGCAGCATCCGATTGAAGCTCCATCACCACCGCGATTAGATCCCCGACAGCCACCGCCACCACTTGAGCTCCTCCGGGCCGCCACCACCGCCACCGCGAGAGATCAGGACGAAAATCCCCGTTTTTAGCACCACCTCTGTGCCCAATAGAGGACGAGGGCGCAGCGGGCGCAGTGACGCGATAGAGGGAGAGAGAGAGCCCGCGACGGGAGAAAAGGAGAGGGCGGTGTCGTCCCGCGCGAGGGAAAGGGCATGGGATGGAGGGAAGAGGAGCAGGGTGGTGGGCGCCGTCGACGGGAACGGCGAAGTCGTCGCGGTCGTCGCGAGAAGAGGACAAGGGCGTGGGTGGAGGGGGCGGAAACTGGTCGGGAAAAGAGTAGGGTGGTTACTGCAAAAATACCGATTCGGCAGTAAACAAAGTAAAGTGTGACTAATTCTTTAGAAAAGTCTATCAAAAAATATGATATTTCGTAGATATCATATGCAAACATATTTTATTATGTATCTATTAATTTTGTATTTTGTATGTTAATGATTTTTCATAAAAAATTATTTAAACTTGACATAGTTTGACTTTCTAAAAAATAATAAAAATCTTAAGCTTGGGACGAAGGTAGCAAAAACAAATCAGTGAATCCTACTATTTTGACTAGAAATAAGTTTAAATTTCGCCCCCGAATTTAGCTAAGTGGAGTTTCACCCTCAACAGTATAATATCTGATAAAACACTACATTTGGTGGTCTCGGGCTTATATATTAGTCGAGCATGCCAGATCTCATGCAAGACGTTAGATAGACGCAGTATACTAGGATCTCATGCAAAAAAGTATTAATATGTTACTCATTTTATAGGTCGGAAATAGTTCTTGAAACATGGGTGTAGACGCACCCTTGTATTTAATACTTGAAAATAATATCATTTAAAAGTTTTAAAACTAAAAAATATCAAAACAATATTGCACGTACATATTATCTTGATATTAGCTATAAAAAATATTATCTTGATATTTACTCATGCCAATTTTTAAAGAAACATACGATTGCATGTGATCTACGTAAAAATGAAAAAATGTGCAAATGACACTATAATGATTGGATTTATAGTGTTAAAAATGTACAAGTTTTATTCTTTTTCTTTTTCATGTAGGCCACATATGATCGTAGTTTCACTTGAGAATTGGCATGAGCAAGTATCAAGATAATACTGTACATGTAAAATTTTACTTGTATTTTTTCTAAATATTTTAATGGCATTTAAAAAAAACGGGTGTGCATATACCATGTCCACCACCAGATCCGTGTCATTTTTTCGGTACCCTGAATAGTTATAGCTTTATAGGGAGATTAGCCACAATGTATATTCTGCATATTTTTTAGATTTTCATGCACACGATCAATAATTATTTTGGAGTGTCTATCCATCAATCGACTGATTTTCAATTCATCATCAGTCAAAATTTCCTCCAATAATTAGATGACATGTGGCATGAGCAAAATCCCCCAAACCCTTAGATATATATGCCATTTGACTGATTTTCAATTTGTCGTAAGTCAATTTTCTTCGAGTGAATGAATGACATGTGGCATGAGGAAAATCACCCAGACACTTAAATCATCAACGAGCTTTATATGCGTGCTACTGGTCCAACTTCTTACCTTTAATTAGCAATAAAAATATTTAAAAAAGAGGCAAAGTTCATTTTACACGCACAGGAATTACAGTTTTGGTTGCACAAAATTACATAGTTCATGTTATGTAAATACTAGTGAAATGGAACTTAACTTCATAAATAGAGAACTTTATAAAGAATAGAAGGAAAATATCACCAACATAATTTCAGAAGCAAAATTACAGTACTGCTTGCCTAAAATTACATATCCCATGTCATGTAAAAACTAGTGTAATGGGATGTAATATGCTAGATACAAAATTATACAGAAAAACATTTAAAAAATCTAGTTTACATGATTTCAAGACTACATTTAATTGCAGTGTTTTTTTGCCTAAACTTACATGTTACAGATCATGTAAATACTAGTATAATAGGCTATAATTTATGCAATGGAGGAAAAATTGAAAAGGAAAGAGAATACTACACACAAAATTTACCGGCAAAGCAGACTTGGTAAAACACAATCCATATGCAAATCTCAATGTCGTAAATATGACGTCTCAGCAGCAGCCAGCAAAGGCCATGAAGCTTTCTCTCCGACCACATCCACTCAACACTGTCAGCTTTCAGAAAAAGAACATCGCCACAGCGACCAAGAGTTGAGCTCAATCTTAGCCTACTCGCAAAAAAAAGGTGAAGGTTGTGTATAGCAGCCCAGTGCGACGTCAAAGAATCGGACATAGAAAAGGAACAAAAAGGTTTGACTGACAACAAATAGAGAATCAGTCGACAAATATCTAGCAAGTCCGATTATTTTTGAAAAAAATAATATTTGCATAACAACCTCTGGCGTAAGATGTTGCCCGTGGTTGTTACTAATTGACGCTACTATTGAGGAGAGGGTTGTGATCGACGGAACCACCCTTGATCGCGAAGACGTGGCCGTTCATCATCAACTACCAAATAAAACCCTAGCCTTTTTGGCCTGCCGTCGGCGTATAATGTGGGCGCTGCGATCATTTCCCCGTCGAGCGCACCGCCTCCTCTCCTCCCGCCGCCATGCGAGCCAGCTGTCCGCCGTCGTCGGCGGTAGCAACCTGATCGGCCAGCGAGGATACGCCTCTAACTGCAACAGCAATTCTCACGCCGACACCAATCGGAATCTGTACGTTGTGCTTGATGACCACAAGGACGGCTACGGCATCTACAAGCTGGACATCGACAACGACCGCCGCGATGACGATCTTGACGGCGGCGGCGTGCGGCGGCTCCCCGGGCCTCCGGTCCTCCGAGTGGCATTTCCAGCCGTCGGCGACGACACGCAGTTCGCCGCCGTGGGCAGAAGCATCGTCGCAGTCGGGACTTGCCTCGGTTTCCAAGAGAACGAAAACACCCTCGTTGGTGCCGCCTTGATCTACGACACCGAGACGGCGGCGATGGTCGTCTCGCCTCAGGTCCCCAATGGTCTATTGCTCGGCTACGACGCTGCCATCGCTGTAGGGCAAAGGCTATACATGCTCGAGTCTGAAGAGCCCGAGTTTGCACACAGGGTGACCAGCTGGTTCCCGGGGGGACTGCACTGCCTCGCCGCGGATGGCGGCGGCGACATGAAGCTGTGGGGTTGGAAGCGGCCACTGTCTCCTACCTCGCGGTGGTGCTGGAGCGACAACCTGATGCTCCCGTTCAACCCAACCAGCATCACGGGCCACGCGGTGCACGCGCCGCCGGGGTCGGCGCACCATGACGTCTTCGTGTCCGTGTGCGTGTCCTGGTCCGGGTCGCCTGGTGGTTTCTTTTCTTTCAGCTCGGCGACCGGAGAGTGGACACAGCGAAACAAGCGTGGAATGCCGGTGGTCGGCCACGCCTACTATGATGGCGAGCTAGACACGTGGGTCGGCCTCAGCAACAAGAACAGCGATTTCGTTCGTCTCATAGATGGGCACCTCTGCACTGTCAATGTCACGGACGCTGAGCTGGAGTATGCAGTGGGCAGTGAAAAGCTGTGTCGCCTCGACGAGGATATCGCAGCTGGTTGGAAGCACGTTGACGCAAAGCTCGTGCTCATGGCACCATGCTAAGGTGGCAGCAAGTACTGCCTCATGGAACGCCTGCGACCGGACGGGAAAGAACAGGAGTGCTTGGGCGAAGGCGACAAGTGTCTTCTCCGGCTCACCTCTTTCTTTCTGGAGCGGGACAAGGACGGCAAACCGGTGACCATAGCTCGCCGGCCGGGCTCGCTCTTACAAAGTCTCCAGGTACAACGTGGATTTTGATGCTCAAGTGTTCTGGTTATAAACTATTTCTAGGTATCACCATAGAGCTTCAGTAGCAAACTTTTTTTTCTAAGGTCCAGCAAAATGCTAGCTTCAGTAGCAAACTTTTCTTTTTCTAAGATACAGTTATTCGAGAAGAACAAGGGTTTAGCCGATTCCTCGTACCGGGTCCCCAAAGGGAGCAGCAAGGCAGGAACACAACAGACCAAAATTGTAAGAATCAACCGAGAATTTTGTAATAGCCATAGCTGATGATAAACATTGTCACGGGAAATGAATTAGATCATAGTGTCTTAATAAGCTGATGGAAATTTCTCACGGTGAAGGGTGTCATCCACACTCCTAAGATTCCCAAGTTTATCTCATCGCCCGTTAAACCTGGGTGAAGGCAACAAGTGTCTTCTCCGGCTAACCTCTTTCTGCCTGGATCGCAACAAGGACGGCGACCTGTGGCCAAAGCTCGCTGGCAGGCCGCTCTTACAAGTCTCCAGGTACAATGTGGATTTTGATGCTCAAGCGTTCTGGATGTAACTATTTCCAGGTGAGGCTCCAAAACTAGTTTCACAAATTCAGATATTGGTGCTAATAATATGCATGATGTTCAGAGGTTAGTGGCAGCAGTCCTTACTAAATTATTGTAAATTTTGACCAAGAATTTCTTAATAGCCACAAATGATTCTAAAACCCTTGTCACTGAAAGTTCTGTGATATTCATCAAATCAACTCAATGTAAACATTAGTGGGGATAAATAAAGATGAACCAATCAATTCCACTCGGATACATTTCACAGACTAAACATTCAGTGTAATGGTTTTGCCACTCAACTAATCAATCACAATGCATCCTGTGAACACTACAATGGACTCTACTATTGATCAAATCAAGGCGAACCATTCAAATCCATTCATTAGCGCGCACACACAGAGTGACTTTCAGAAGTACCTTGTTTGAAGAAGAGGTCAGTCAGCGTGGTGAACGTTGACTCGACGAAGCACATGACCCATGCGTGCTTAGCGGACCAACCCCTCACCGAGCGACTCCACGACAAGGGCATAGGTCCCGACGGACCCGGCCACGCCTGGAGTTACAAAAAACATGCTAGCAAGCCCAAATTTTGTGGCTTCTCATGGGGTGGCACCAGAAAAAACAAAAGGTGACAATATTGGCACTGAGTTGAATAATGAAACTAAAAAATAACTTACAGCGAAACAGCTTTTGTGCCTTCTGACATGCTAGCAGCTTGTGAGAAAACAGAATCATAGTTCAGCAGAGAAGTTGCACATCACCAAGTATCAGATCTGGAGCTAAGATTCTGCTATCTTTAGGCAAAATCATTGGCTGCGCAGGCGCTTCTAAGAACTCAGAAACTATACGACATGGACGCAAAATGCATGTGGATAACCAGTCTTGAGGGTACAATCATACCTGAAAAGTAAGCTGCACTGATTCATTCACCGAGCAGCGCCTTACAGCTGGAGTTCTTCGGTATTTGGCATATCATCCCTGTCCTTCTATGGCCTGACCAGTACAAAAGTAATTCAATACTTCTAAATATTTTTTCGCCTGACATGATTTCTCTCTAGCCTTTCAAAATATGAAGCACAACACCAACTCTCATATATGTATATACACGTGTACACATGTAGCTATGGTAAAAATATGAATCATGATATATAGTTTACTCGATCAACAGAAATAAATAGTTTCAATGTCTTTACCGAGATTCCAAAGACCATGGATCTTTCAAATGTAAATATTATTTAGTTTGCTATTGCATTACCCGAATATTTCTCTTGTAGAATACTAATAATATTTTTAAAAAATATGCGTAACCAAATGGCGGAACATGACGGAGATTGTTAAGGGTGACAAGAACACCAATCGTACTTAAACTGTGAATAAAATTTAAAAAGTTAGCATAAATATATATCTTTAAGGAATTCTCCATAGTAGGGGGCCATGGCCCCTGCCCTAAAAAAGCTTCGACACCGTAAAGATGGGGCCCTTGGTGTGTGTTGCCCTAGGGCCCCCGAAATCTATGGACCGGCCCTGTCGACGTCCACTGTTGTGTGAGAAAAAAAATCATATTCCTTAAACTGGAAAGAGATGTCAACAGGAAATAAAATCTACAGAACAACCATTTGCGTTAGGTTAGAGACTTTTTTAAGAAAACAAAAGAGACATTGAACTACTCCAGGCAAGCATTCCAGTAGAAATGAAAGCAATAGCCTAAGCAAGCTTTCCAGTACAATGACTAGCCGTAGTTCACATCAAGTGTGGATATCATCCAATGATATCAGCCATAGTTTACGATGTACAGAAACAAATCTTTCTGCAGGGATTGGGATTGGTGACATAGATGAAAACAAAAAACAAACAAATTGCAGCATCCAAAGACAAATACGCTTCATGGATTTAGACTCTGAGAGCAAATTAAGAACACACGGACCTTATTCCGGCGAAATCTGCACAACTAGGAGACGGCAATGTCGAGCTTGGCCGGATCGAGCGCCACCATGTCATTGGAGCTCTGCCGTCGCCACAAGCACATCCACAAATGCTGATTGGAGCTCCTCCACCAAAGACCTCCACTGGAGCTCCACCGTGCCGCCACCACCTCCACTGGAGCAAAATCCCCATTTTTAGCTCATGCTCGGGCGATGCGGCAGCAGCATCCGATTGAAGCTCCATCACCACCGCGATTAGATCCCCGACAGCCACCGCCACCACTTGAGCTCCTCCGGGCCGCCACCACCGCCACCGCGAGAGATCAGGACGAAAATCCCCGTTTTTAGCACCACCTCTGTGCCCAATAGAGGACGAGGCGCAGCCGGGCGCGATGACGCGATAGAGGGAGAGAGAGAGCCCGCGACGGGAGAAAAGGAGAGGGCGGTGTCGTCCCGCGCGAGGGAAAGGGCATGGGATGGAGGGAAGAGGAGCAGGGTGGTGGGCGCCGTCGACGGGAACGGCGAAGTCGTCGCGGTCGTCGCGAGAAGAGGACGAGGGCGTGGGTGGAGGGGGCGGAAACTGGTCGGCAAAAGAGTAGGGTGGTTACTGCAAAAATACAGATTCGGCAGTAAACAAAGTAAAGTGTGACTAATTCTTTAGAAAAGTCTATCAAAAAATATGATATTTCGTAGATATCATATGCAAACATATTTTATTATGTATCTATTAATTTTGTATTTTGTATGTTAATGATTTTTCATAAAAAAATATTTAAACTTGACATAGTTTGACTTTCTAAAAAATAATAAAAATCTTAAGCTTGGGACGAAGGTAGCAAAAACAAATCAGTGAATCCTACTATTTTGACTAGAAATAAGTTTAAATTTCGCCCCCGAATTTAGCTAAGTGGAGTTTCACCCTCAACAGTATAATATCTGATAAAACACTACATTTGGTGGTCTCGGGCTTATATATTAGTCGAGCATGCCAGATCTCATGCAAGACGTTAGATAGACGCAGTATACTAGGATCTCATGCAAAAAAGTATTAATATGTTACTCATTTTATAGGTCGGAAATAGTTCTTGAAACATGGGTGTAGACGCACCCTTGTATTTAATACTTGAAAATAATATCATTTAAAAGTTTTAAAACTAAAAAATATCAAAACAATATTGCACGTACATATTATCTTGATATTAGCTATAAAAAATATTATCTTGATATTTACTCATGCCAATTTTTAAAGAAACATACGATTGCATGTGATCTACGTAAAAATGAAAAAATGTGCAAATGACACTATAATGATTGGATTTATAGTGTTAAAAATGTACAAGTTTTATTCTTTTTCTTTTTCATGTAGGCCACATATGATCGTAGTTTCACTTGAGAATTGGCATGAGCAAGTATCAAGATAATACTGTACATGTAAAATTTTACTTGTATTTTTTCTAAATATTTTAATGGCATTTAAAAAAAACGGGTGTGCATATACCATGTCCACCACCAGATCTTTGTCATTTTTTCGGTACCCTGAATAGTTATAGCTTTATAGGGAGATTAGCCACAATGTATATTCTGCATATTTTTTAGATTTTCATGCACACGATCAATAATTATTTTGGAGTGTCTATCCATCAATCGACTGATTTTCAATTCATCATCAGTCAAAATTTCCTCCAATAATTAGATGACATGTGGCATGAGCAAAATCCCCCAAACCCTTAGATATATATGCCATTTGACTGATTTTCAATTTGTCGTAAGTCAATTTTCTTCGAGTGAATGAATGACATGTGGCATGAGGAAAATCACCCAGACACTTAAATCATCAACGAGCTTTATATGCGTGCTACTGGTCCAACTTCTTACCTTTAATTAGCAATAAAAATATTTAAAAAAGAGGCAAAGTTCATTTTACACGCACAGGAATTACAGTTTTGGTTGCACAAAATTACATAGTTCATGTTATGTAAATACTAGTGAAATGGAACTTAACTTCATAAATAGAGAACTTTATAAAGAATAGAAGGAAAATATCACCAACATAATTTCAGAAGCAAAATTACAGTACTGCTTGCCTAAAATTACATATCCCATGTCATGTAAAAACTAGTGTAATGGGATGTAATATGCTAGATACAAAATTATACAGAAAAACATTTAAAAAATCTAGTTTACATGATTTCAAGACTACATTTAATTGCAGTGTTTTTTTGCCTAAACTTACATGTTACAGATCATGTAAATACTAGTATAATAGGCTATAATTTATGCAATGGAGGAAAAATTGAAAAGGAAAGAGAATACTACACACAAAATTTACCGGCAAAGCAGACTTGGTAAAACACAATCCATATGCAAATCTCAATGTCGTAAATATGACGTCTCAGCAGCAGCCAGCAAAGGCCATGAAGCTTTCTCTCCGACCACATCCACTCAACACTGTCAGCTTTCAGAAAAAGAACATCGCCACAGCGACCAAGAGTTGAGCTCAATCTTAGCCTACTCGCAAAAAAAAGGTGAAGGTTGTGTATAGCAGCCCAGTGCGACGTCAAAGAATCGGACATAGAAAAGGAACAAAAAGGTTTGACTGACAACAAATAGAGAATCAGTCGACAAATATCTAGCAAGTCCGATTATTTTTGAAAAAAATAATATTTGCATAACAACCTCTGGCGTAAGATGTTGCCCGTGGTTGTTACTAATTGACGCTACTATTGAGGAGAGGGTTGTGATCGACGGAACCACCCTTGATCGCGAAGACGTGGCCGTTCATCATCAACTACCAAATAAAACCCTAGCCTTTTTGGCCTGCCGTCGGCGTATAATGTGGGCGCTGCGATCATTTCCCCGTCGAGCGCACCGCCTCCTCTCCTCCCGCCGCCATGCGAGCCAGCTGTCCGCCGTCGTCGGCGGTAGCAACCTGATCGGCCAGCGAGGATACGCCTCTAACTGCAACAGCAATTCTCACGCCGACACCAATCGGAATCTGTACGTTGTGCTTGATGACCACAAGGACGGCTACGGCATCTACAAGCTGGACATCGACAACGACCGCCGCGATGACGATCTTGACGGCGGCGGCGTGCGGCGGCTCCCCGGGCCTCCGGTCCTCCGAGTGGCATTTCCAGCCGTCGGCGACGACACGCAGTTCGCCGCCGTGGGCAGAAGCATCGTCGCAGTCGGGACTTGCCTCGGTTTCCAAGAGAACGAAAACACCCTCGTTGGTGCCGCCTTGATCTACGACACCGAGACGGCGGCGATGGTCGTCTCGCCTCAGGTCCCCAATGGTCTATTGCTCGGCTACGACGCTGCCATCGCTGTAGGGCAAAGGCTGTACATGCTCGAGTCTGAAGAGCCCGAGTTTGCACACAGGGTGACCAGCTGGTTCCCGGGGGGACTGCACTGCCTCGCCGCGGATGGCGGCGGCGACATGAAGCTGTGGGGTTGGAAGCGGCCACTGTCTCCTACCTCGCGGTGGTGCTGGAGCGACAACCTGATGCTCCCGTTCAACCCAACCAGCATCACGGGCCACGCGGTGCACGCGCCGCCGGGGTCGGCGCACCATGACGTCTTCGTGTCCGTGTGCGTGTCCTGGTCCGGGTCGCCTGGTGGTTTCTTTTCTTTCAGCTCGGCGACCGGAGAGTGGACACAGCGAAACAAGCGTGGAATGCCGGTGGTCGGCCACGCCTACTATGATGGCGAGCTAGACACGTGGGTCGGCCTCAGCAACAAGAACAGCGATTTCGTTCGTCTCATAGATGGGCACCTCTGCACTGTCAATGTCACGGACGCTGAGCTGGAGTATGCAGTGGGCAGTGAAAAGCTGTGTCGCCTCGACGAGGATATCGCAGCTGGTTGGAAGCACGTTGACGCAAAGCTCGTGCTCATGGCACCATGCTAAGGTGGCAGCAAGTACTGCCTCATGGAACGCCTGCGACCGGACGGGAAAGAACAGGAGTGCTTGGGCGAAGGCGACAAGTGTCTTCTCCGGCTCACCTCTTTCTTTCTGGAGCGGGACAAGGACGGCAAACCGGTGACCATAGCTCGCCGGCCGGGCTCGCTCTTACAAAGTCTCCAGGTACAACGTGGATTTTGATGCTCAAGTGTTCTGGTTATAAACTATTTCTAGGTATCACCATAGAGCTTCAGTAGCAAACTTTTTTTTCTAAGGTCCAGCAAAATGCTAGCTTCAGTAGCAAACTTTTCTTTTTCTAAGATACAGTTATTCGAGAAGAACAAGGGTTTAGCCGATTCCTCGTACCGGGTCCCCAAAGGGAGCAGCAAGGCAGGAACACAACAGACCAAAATTGTAAGAATCAACCGAGAATTTTGTAATAGCCATAGCTGATGATAAACATTGTCACGGGAAATGAATTAGATCATAGTGTCTTAATAAGCTGATGGAAATTTCTCACGGTGAAGGGTGTCATCCACACTCCTAAGATTCCCAAGTTTATCTCATCGCCCGTTAAACCTGGGTGAAGGCAACAAGTGTCTTCTCCGGCTAACCTCTTTCTGCCTGGATCGCAACAAGGACGGCGACCTGTGGCCAAAGCTCGCTGGCAGGCCGCTCTTACAAGTCTCCAGGTACAATGTGGATTTTGATGCTCAAGCGTTCTGGATGTAACTATTTCCAGGTGAGGCTCCAAAACTAGTTTCACAAATTCAGATATTGGTGCTAATAATATGCATGATGTTCAGAGGTTAGTGGCAGCAGTCCTTACTAAATTATTGTAAATTTTGACCAAGAATTTCTTAATAGCCACAAATGATTCTAAAACCCTTGTCACTGAAAGTTCTGTGATATTCATCAAATCAACTCAATGTAAACATTAGTGGGGATAAATAAAGATGAACCAATCAATTCCACTCGGATACATTTCACAGACTAAACATTCAGTGTAATGGTTTTGCCACTCAACTAATCAATCACAATGCATCCTGTGAACACTACAATGGACTCTACTATTGATCAAATCAAGGCGAACCATTCAAATCCATTCATTAGCGCGCACACACAGAGTGACTTTCAGAAGTACCTTGTTTGAAGAAGAGGTCAGTCAGCGTGGTGAACGTTGACTCGACGAAGCACATGACCCATGCGTGCTTAGCGGACCAACCCCTCACCGAGCGACTCCACGACAAGGGCATAGGTCCCGACGGACCCGGCCACGCCTGGAGTTACAAAAAACATGCTAGCAAGCCCAAATTTTGTGGCTTCTCATGGGGTGGCACCAGAAAAAACAAAAGGTGACAATATTGGCACTGAGTTGAATAATGAAACTAAAAAATAACTTACAGCGAAACAGCTTTTGTGCCTTCTGACATGCTAGCAGCTTGTGAGAAAACAGAATCATAGTTCAGCAGAGAAGTTGCACATCACCAAGTATCAGATCTGGAGCTAAGATTCTGCTATCTTTAGGCAAAATCATTGGCTGCGCAGGCGCTTCTAAGAACTCAGAAACTATACGACATGGACGCAAAATGCATGTGGATAACCAGTCTTGAGGGTACAATCATACCTGAAAAGTAAGCTGCACTGATTCATTCACCGAGCAGCGCCTTACAGCTGGAGTTCTTCGGTATTTGGCATATCATCCCTGTCCTTCTATGGCCTGACCAGTACAAAAGTAATTCAATACTTCTAAATATTTTTTTCGCCTGACATGATTTCTCTCTAGCCTTTCAAAATATGAAGCACAACACCAACTCTCATATATGTATATACACGTGTACACATGTAGCTATGGTAAAAATATGAATCATGATATATAGTTTACTCGATCAACAGAAATAAATAGTTTCAATGTCTTTACCGAGATTCCAAAGACCATGGATCTTTCAAATGTAAATATTATTTAGTTTGCTATTGCATTACCCGAATATTTCTCTTGTAGAATACTAATAATATTTTTAAAAAATATGCGTAACCAAATGGCGGAACATGACGGAGATTGTTAAGGGTGACAAGAACACCAATCGTACTTAAACTGTGAATAAAATTTAAAAAGTTAGCATAAATATATATCTTTAAGGAATTCTCCATAGTAGGGGGCCATGGCCCCCTGCCCTAAAAAGCTTCGACACTGTAAAGAAGGGGCCCTTGGTGTGTGTTGCCCTAGGGCCCCCGAAATCTATGGACCGGCCCTGTCGACGTCCACTGTTGTGTGAGAAAAAAAATCATATTCCTTAAACTGGAAAGAGATGTCAACAGGAAATAAAATCTACAGAACAACCATTTGCGTTAGGTTAGAGACTTTTTTAAGAAAACAAAAGAGACATTGAACTACTCCAGGCAAGCATTCCAGTAGAAATGAAAGCAATAGCCTAAGCAAGCTTTCCAGTACAATGACTAGCCGTAGTTCACATCAAGTGTGGATATCATCCAATGATATCAGCCATAGTTTACGATGTACAGAAACAAATCTTTCTGCAGGGATTGGGATTGGTGACATAGATGAAAACAAAAAACAAACAAATTGCAGCATCCAAAGACAAATACGCTTCATGGATTTAGACTCTGAGAGCAAATTAAGAACACACGGACCTTATTCCGGCGAAATCTGCACAACTAGGAGACGGCAATGTCGAGCTTGGCCGGATCGAGCGCCACCATGTCATTGGAGCTCTGCCGTCGCCACAAGCACATCCACAAATGCTGATTGGAGCTCCTCCACCAAAGACCTCCACTGGAGCTCCACCGTGCCGCCACCACCTCCACTGGAGCAAAATCCCCATTTTTAGCTCATGCTCGGGCGATGCGGCAGCAGCATCCGATTGAAGCTCCATCACCACCGCGATTAGATCCCCGACAGCCACCGCCACCACTTGAGCTCCTCCGGGCCGCCACCACCGCCACCGCGAGAGATCAGGACGAAAATCCCCGTTTTTAGCACCACCTCTGTGCCCAATAGAGGACGAGGGCGCAGCGGGCGCAGTGACGCGATAGAGGGAGAGAGAGAGCCCGCGACGGGAGAAAAGGAGAGGGCGGTGTCGTCCCGCGCGAGGGAAAGGGCATGGGATGGAGGGAAGAGGAGCAGGGTGGTGGGCGCCGTCGACGGGAACGGCGAAGTCGTCGCGGTCGTCGCGAGAAGAGGACGAGGGCGTGGGTGGAGGGGGCGGAAACTGGTCGGGAAAAGAGTAGGGTGGTTACTGCAAAAATACCGATTCGGCAGTAAACAAAGTAAAGTGTGACTAATTCTTTAGAAAAGTCTATCAAAAAATATGATATTTCGTAGATATCATATGCAAACATATTTTATTATGTATCTATTAATTTTGTATTTTGTATGTTAATGATTTTTCATAAAAAAATATTTAAACTTGACATAGTTTGACTTTCTAAAAAATAATAAAAATCTTAAGCTTGGGACGAAGGTAGCAAAAACAAATCAGTGAATCCTACTATTTTGACTAGAAATAAGTTTAAATTTCGCCCCCGAATTTAGCTAAGTGGAGTTTCACCCTCAACAGTATAATATCTGATAAAACACTACATTTGGTGGTCTCGGGCTTATATATTAGTCGAGCATGCCAGATCTCATGCAAGACGTTAGATAGACGCAGTATACTAGGATCTCATGCAAAAAAGTATTAATATGTTACTCATTTTATAGGTCGGAAATAGTTCTTGAAACATGGGTGTAGACGCACCCTTGTATTTAATACTTGAAAATAATATCATTTAAAAGTTTTAAAACTAAAAAATATCAAAACAATATTGCACGTACATATTATCTTGATATTAGCTATAAAAAATATTATCTTGATATTTACTCATGCCAATTTTTAAAGAAACATACGATTGCATGTGATCTAGGTAAAAATGAAAAAAATGTGCAAATGACACTATAATGATTGGATTTATAGTGTTAAAAATGTACAAGTTTTATTCTTTTTCTTTTTCATGTAGGCCACATATGATCGTAGTTTCACTTGAGAATTGGCATGAGCAAGTATCAAGATAATACTGTACATGTAAAACTTTACTTGTATTTTTTCTAAATATTTTAATGGCATTTAAAAAAACGGGTGTGCATATACCATGTCCACCACCAGATCCGTGTCATTTTTTCGGTACCCTGAATAGTTATAGCTTTATAGGGAGATTAGCCACAATGTATATTCTGCATATTTTTTAGATTTTCATGCACACGATCAATAATTATTTTGGAGTGTCTATCCATCAATCGACTGATTTTCAATTCATCATCAGTCAAAATTTCCTCCAATAATTAGATGACATGTGGCATGAGCAAAATCCCCCAAACCCTTAGATATATATGCCATTTGACTGATTTTCAATTTGTCGTAAGTCAATTTTCTTCGAGTGAATGAATGACATGTGGCATGAGGAAAATCACCCAGACACTTAAATCATCAACGAGCTTTATATGCGTGCTACTGGTCCAACTTCTTACCTTTAATTAGCAATAAAAATATTTAAAAAAGAGGCAAAGTTCATTTTACACGCACAGGAATTACAGTTTTGGTTGCACAAAATTACATAGTTCATGTTATGTAAATACTAGTGAAATGGAACTTAACTTCATAAATAGAGAACTTTATAAAGAATAGAAGGAAAATATCACCAACATAATTTCAGAAGCAAAATTACAGTACTGCTTGCCTAAAATTACATATCCCATGTCATGTAAAAACTAGTGTAATGGGATGTAATATGCTAGATACAAAATTATACAGAAAAACATTTAAAAAATCTAGTTTACATGATTTCAAGACTACATTTAATTGCAGTGTTTTTTTGCCTAAACTTACATGTTACAGATCATGTAAATACTAGTATAATAGGCTATAATTTATGCAATGGAGGAAAAATTGAAAAGGAAAGAGAATACTACACACAAAATTTACCGGCAAAGCAGACTTGGTAAAACACAATCCATATGCAAATCTCAATGTCGTAAATATGACGTCTCAGCAGCAGCCAGCAAAGGCCATGAAGCTTTCTCTCCGACCACATCCACTCAACACTGTCAGCTTTCAGAAAAAGAACATCGCCACAGCGACCAAGAGTTGAGCTCAATCTTAGGCTACTCGCAAAAAAAAGGTGAAGGTTGTGTATAGCAGCCCAGTGCGACGTCAAAGAATCGGACATAGAAAAGGAACAAAAAGGTTTGACTGACAACAAATAGAGAATCAGTCGACAAATATCTAGCAAGTCCGATTATTTTTGAAAAAAATAATATTTGCATAACAACCTCTGGCGTAAGATGTTGCCCGTGGTTGTTACTAATTGACGCTACTATTGAGGAGAGGGTTGTGATCGACGGAACCACCCTTGATCGCGAAGACGCGGCCGTTCATCATCAACTACCAAATAAAACCCTAGCCTTTTTGGCCTGCCGTCGGCGTACAATGTGGGCGCTGCGATCATTTCCCCGTCGAGCGCACCGCCTCCTCTCCTCTCGCCGCCATGCGAGCCAGCTGTCCGCCGTCGTCGGCGGCAGCAATCTGATCGGCCCGCGAGGATACGCCTCCAGCTCCAACATCAATTCTCACGCCGAGACCAATCGGAATCTAGCAGCGAAGCGGCATCTGTACGTTGTGCTTGATGACCACAAGGACGGCTACGGCATCTACAAGCTGGACATCGACAACGACCACGACCACGATGACAATCTTGACGGCGGCTGCGTCCGGCGGCTCCCCGGGCCTCCAGTCCTCCGAGTGGCGTTTCCAGCCGTCGGCGACGACGCGCAGTTCGCCGCCGTGGGCAGAAGCATCGTCGCAGTCGGGACTTGCCTCGGTTTCCAAGAGAACGAAAACACCCTCGTTGGTGCCGCCTTGATCTACGACACCGAGACGGCAGCGATGGTCGTCTCGCCTCAGGTCCCCAATGGTCTATTGCTCGGCTACGACGCTGCCATCGCTGTAGGGCAAAGGCTGTACATGCTCGAGTCCGCAGAGCCCGAGTTTGCACACAGAGTGACGGGCGCCTTCCCCGGCGGACTGCACTGCCTCGCCGCGGATGGCGGCGGCGACATGAAGCTGTGGGGTTGGAAGCGGCCATTGTCTCCTACCTCGCGGTGGTGCTGGAGCGACAACCTGATGCTCCCGTTCAACCCAACCAGCATCACGGGCCACGCAGTGCACGCGCCGCCGGGGTCGGCGCACCACGACATATTCGTGTCCGTGTGCGTGTCCTGGTCCGGGTCGCCTGGTGGTTTCTTTTCTTTCAGCTCGGCGACCGGAGAGTGGACACAGCGAAACAAGCGTGGAATGCCGGTGGTCGGCCACGCCTACTATGATGGCGAGCTAGACACGTGGGTCGGCCTCAGCAACAAGAACAGCGATTTCGTTCGTCACACAGATGGGCACCTCTGCACTGTCAATGTCACGGACGCTGAGCTGGATTATGCAGTGGGCAGTGAAAAGCTGTGTCGCCTCGAGGATATCGCAGCTGGTTGGAAGCACGTCGACGCAAAGCTCGTGCCCATGGCACCATGCCAAGGTGGCAGCAAGTACTGCCTCATGGAACGCCTGCGACCGGACGGGAAAGAACAGGAGTGCTTGGGCGAAGGCGACAAGTGTCTTCTCCGGCTCACCTCTTTCTGTCTGGAGCGCGACAAGGACGGCAAACCGGTGACCATAGCTCCCCGGGCTCGCTCTTACAAAGTCTCCAGGTACAACGTCCATTTTGATGCTCAAGTGTTCTGGTTATAAACTATTTGTAGGTATCACCATAGAGCTTCAGTAGCAAACTTTCGTTTTCTAAGGTCCAGCAAAATGCTAGCTTCAGTAGCAAACTTTTCTTTCTCTAAGATACAGCTATTCGAGAATCGGCTCTGTTTGCCCCCCCTATGAGCTTCAGTAGCAAACTTTTTTTTTCTAAGATCCAGCAAAATGCTCAAGTGTTTGTGTTAAGCAGAATAGAGCATAAATACAATCCAAGTAGTGGACAAGAACATGAAAGGAAAATGGGAAGAACAAGTGTTTAGCCGATTCCTCGTACCAGGTCCCCAAAGGGAGCAGAAAGGCAGGATTCAACCGAGAATTTTGTAATAGCCATAACTGATGATAAACATTGTCACGGGAAATGAATTAGATCATAGTGTCTTAATAAGCTGCTGGAAATTTCTCACGGTGAAGGGTGTCATCCACACTCCTAAGATTCCCAATTTTATCTCATCGCCCGTTAAACCTGGGCGAAGGCAACAATTGTCTTCTCCGGCTAACCTCTTTCTGCCTAGAACCCAACAAGGACGGCGACCTGTGGCCAAAGCTCGCTGGCAGGCCGCTCTTACAAGTCTCCAGGTACAATGTGGATTTTGATGCTACAATGTGGATTTTGATGCTCAAGCGTTCTGGATGTAACTATTTCTAGGTGAGGCTCCAAAAGTAGCTTCACAAATTCAAAAAAACGTTGACCAACGGGGAATGATCCCTCCCTGCTTGGCTATACATTGTTAGGTAGGATGAGACTCTCCCGACGGATGGACGCTAGGATGATAATCCGGTTTAAAGTTCGCTCCTCCCTGCGAAATTACTGCGAGATGGGGATTTGAATCCGGGTGAACTGGCTGCGCACTCGCTTGCCTTGCCACTGAGCTAAACTCAGTTCTCAGTTTCACCAATTCAGATATTGGTGCTAATAATATGCATGATGTTCAGAGGTTAGTGGCAGCAGTCCTTACTAAAGCAGCTTCCGAACATAACTTTGAAGCCTATGTGGTGGTATGACGAAATGCAATATGGTCGAAAGAAGAAACACAACTATAACAAATAACAAATAGGGTCGAAATCTGGAGGCTTACTGGAGGCTTTAACAGTCAAAATAGATGGACAGCTAGTATTTCTGTACTACAGAACCAATCATGCTTTGCAGCTATTCTTACCCGTTCATGTACATCTTAAATTTAGAGTATTGCTTCGCCAGCGCCAGCGCCAACTCCTTTGTGGAGGAGAAGGACGTCAACACCATGATAAGAAGAAAGAGGGATTGTTGTGCCCTGTGTGATCTGGGCTTAAAATTCAAACATGAGAACAAAAGGTTTGGCTAGTACCGGGGCCGTGATGAAATCGGCGAAATTTCCTAAAATTTAGTAATTTAGGGCAACATCCAAATCCCAGCTTCTATGATCAATCTCTATCCCGGGTGGCACTGCACATCTCCATTGCACAGATGTAACGTGCATTTTCCTCAACAAAAGGAAAATCGTACTAAGATCCGTTCTAAAGTAATTGTCGAGTTTTTGTCTAGATACGGATATATTTAGACGTATTTTATTTATCAATACATCCATATCTAAAAAGGTTGAGACATATTATTATACTAAAACCAATAAATCATACTTTAATTTAAGCTCAAATTGCATATAAAAAGAATAAAATTCCTAACTTAGGCATTTCATCGAACACCCTGCTAGCACTAGAAAAATGATACGAGTTCAACTAGCATAGAAATAAGCTAAATTAGAAACGCCGGAAGAAATGATGATATTGCTAACCCTTGGATAGATGGGTGCCGTCAATCTTGATAAAATAGTGAAGAAAAATGGAGATTTATTGGAGTGTGAGAGGAGGAAAATATTTGGAAATGTGAGAGGGGAAGCAAAAAGGGAGCTCGCTCGGAAGGCTCGGGTGTAGAAATAGGTCTGGAGACCCTATGAACCGGTACTAAAGATGCAGCGCTGGCCCCACGCCCTGCTCAAATTAGACGCGAAACCCTTTAGTACCGGTTCGTATCACGAACCAGTACTATAGATACTAAACGAACCGGTACTAAAGGTGTATTTTGGTGCTCAAGTGTTCTGGTTATAAACTATTTCTCGGTATCACCATAGAGCTTCAGTAGCAAACTTTCGTTTTCTAAGGTCCAGCAAAATGCTAGCTTCAGTAGCAAACTTTTCTTTCTCTAAGATACAGCTATTCGAGAATCGGCTCTGTTTGCCCCCTATGAGCTTCAGTAGCAAACTTTTTTTTTCTAAGATCCAGCAAAATGCTCAAGTGTTCGTGTTAAGCAGAGTTGAGCATAAATACAATCCAAGGAGTGGACAAGAACACGAAAGGAAAATGGGAAGAACAAGGGTTTAGCCGATTCCTCGTACCCTTTCGTGTTCCCCAAAAGTAGCAGCAAGGCAGGAACACAACAGACCAAAATTGTAAGATTCAACCGAGAATTTTGTAATAGCCATAACTGATCATAAACATTGTCACGGGAAATGAATTAGATCATAGTGCCTTAATTAATAAGCTTCTGGAAATTTCTCACGGTCAAGGGTGAACACGGTGAAGACTGTCATCCACACTCCTAAGATTCCTAATTTTATCTCATCGCCCTTTAAACCTGGGCGAAGGCAACAGGTGTCTTCTCCGGCTCACCTCTTTCTGCCTGGAGCGCAACAAGGACGGCGAACCGTGGCCAAAGCTCGCTGGCAGGCCGCTCTTACAAGTCTCCATGTACAATGTGGATTTTGATGCTCAAGCGTTCTGGATGTAACTATTTCTAGGTGAGGCTCCAAAAGTAGTTTCACAAATTCAGATGTTGGTGCTAATAATATGCATGATGTTCAGAGGTTAGTGGCAGCAGTCCTTACTAAAGCAGCTTCCGAACATAACTTTGAAGCCTATGTGGTGATATGACGAAATGCAATATGGTCGAAAGAAGAAATACAATTATAACAAATAGGGTCGAAACCTGGAGGCTTTAACAGTCAAAATAGATGGACAGCTAGTATTTCTGTACTACAGAACCAATCATGCTTTGCAGCTATTCTTACCCGTTCATGTACATCTTGGAGGCTTTAACAGTCAAAATACACCCATTCTACCGAATCGGTGGAATGTGGTGTAACGGTTGTTAACTAGCCTTTGTTAATTACCATATACATCTGTTATACTACATACATCTGCCAGATCACGACTAGACATCAGCATTGTGCTTGCTACAGCTATTTGGAGTTTGTGCTCAGTTTGCCCCCCTCGAGCTTTAGTACAAAGTCTCCCTTCATGGAGGCACCGATCCGGAAATCCATCAACTGGCTATGATCATTGTGCCTTATGGATATCTGCTATTCGAACTTCTGCTCGGTTGGTGCCTCGAGCTTCTGCAGCAGAGCTTTCTTTTCTTCTTCGGGGAGTGCGTTGAACATGAAAACAGATTTGTCACCGATGTCATCCTTCATTGCTAGGAACACAACAGACTAGAATTGTAAGATTCAACAAACAAATGAATAACAGCAACAAGTGATGATAAATATCACTGGATGCCAGTTATCATACCTTAATAGGCTGCTGGAATTTCCTCGCGGCGAACACGGTGAAGAGTGCCATCCACACTCCTAAGAGGCCCAATTTTGCTCCATCATCCATCAACCCATATGTCCAGGAAACATCGTGCGCGCTGCCATCATCACTGTCTCCATCAACGCCTCCATCTCTCTTCATAGCTTGTGTATTTGTAATATTGAACATGGTTGTGGCCTTAATGATATATTCATATATGTTTCATTAATCATCCATATGTGAGTGATTGATCTGATTCTAGGTTGAGGTATGATCTAGTGCGCCAAGGTAGAATGTGTTGTTGATCTAGTATTCATGTACATGGATCACGAGATCATTTGGTCCTGAAGTGCACTTTTGCCTTGCGAGTGACAACGTGACAATTATGTATTGTGCACACATGAGTGACAGCCCGGTAATCAAAGAGGGGTCGTTTATTTGTCTAAGAAATCTATTGTATAATAGTGGATCACATATATTCCTCCATCTAGTACTAGTGAGATGGAAGCCTAGAAACCACCTTTCATTTCATTCAATCCTACAACTACAGTCCTCTTAGTTTACTTTTAGCACTTACTTTATCGTGTTTTGTTCTTAGTTATAGCTACTTTTAACTCTCTGGTTGGAGTTGATTACAGAAATTCCATAGCAATCTATAGAATATGCTATTTCCAAACTATGGTTTGGGTGTGAACGAGGCTGCACTGACAATGGAGTTGGAGGTTCATGGGAGTCTTAAAGAAATATGTTCATAACCGTGCTAGGCTAGAAGGAAGCATCTCCAAGGGCTATGGAACAGAGGAGGTCATTGAGTTCTGTGTTGACTTTATTCCTGATCTTAAGTCGATTGGTGTTCCTGAATCGCGGCATGAGGGGAGACTAAGTGGAAAAGCCACGCTAGGAAAGAAATCAATGATATGAATGGACGGGATTTATTTCACTCAAGCACACTACACAGTTCTACAAAGTTCCACCTTGGTGGCCCCGTATATCACTGAACACAAGAATATTGTACGCTCCCAACACCCGGGGCAGTCAGAAGACTGGATTACACATAAACATATGCAGACTTTCGACGGTTTGCTGCGAACACATCTCATGAATAACAACGATGTTGGAGATCAGCTGTACTTGTTGGTCGGGTCACCATCTTCGACTGTACTGACTTTCCAAGGGTACGAGATAAATGGAATTACTTTCTACACGATCGCCCAAGATAAAAAGAGTACCAACCAAATCAGTGGTGTCTGCATTGATGCAACAAATAACAATAGGAAAAAGGACACATATTATGGTTACATAGAGGAGATATGGGAACCTGATTATGGACCTTCTTTTAAGATCCCTTTGTTTCGGTGCAAATAGATCAAGCTGGATGGAGTAGGGGTAAAGATAGATCAGCTGTACGGAATGATAACAGTGGATCTCAACAATCTTGATTACAGAGACGAACCATTCGTCCTAGCCAATGATGTGGCTCAGGTTTTCTATGTGAAGGACATTTTTTAGTATTTGAGTTATTTAACCAGTTTAGTCTCTAACTACACTTATCTCTAGTCAAATTACTTACTCGTGGTTAAACTTCTCGGTCGGTCACTCATCCTCCCACTACTCTAGCACTAACATGCTTAACATGTGAGTTCCTTTCGTTCTGCTTCCAAGTGTTGCGTATGTTATTGATATTAGTATCATATCAATCCCTTTAACCTCTTGGTCACGATGTCAAACTTCTTTATTGTTTAAATTTCAAATAATTACTTTAATAAGTAAAAGTAATGATGTAATAATAATCTTGAATAAATAAATAAAAATAAATTATTTAAGTATTTTACAATTTTATTTGCAAAAATCTGAAAATTTTCATATTTCCCTTTGGCAGTTTGAGAATCTAAAAATTGGCTAACCGGGTAAACCCGGTGAATATGAATGGGAAATTTCGCGTAGATATATTTTCATATATTAAACTTTTTTTTCGAGTTCGTATGCAACCATAAATCCCGTTTTACCGATACATGACGCAATTTTGTAAAAAAAAGTCGAAATTTATGTTTGTTAATTTCACTTGCAACAAGATGACATAACACATAGATATCTCGAAAGATTTTATTTTTTGAATTTTCTATCATTTTCTTTTATATTTTATAAAGCTAAAAAGGTGATCCACTTTAGTCCCTGTTGGTGTCTCCAACCGGGACTAAAGGGTCCGTTACGAACCGGGACTAAAGCTTTTCGACGTCCTAGCCGTTTGAACCGGGACTAACGGGCATATTAGTCCCGGATTCAAACACAGCCGGGACTAGTGCACCGGGCAGCTCCGAACAAAAGACCCGTTTTCTACTAGTGGTTGTTAAATTTCTATTTAGCAAAACCTCCATAGGATCGATCTTTCAATAAATGTTTTGATTTTATTAAGTACTGCAATATCTCTATTGTGGTACAGGAAACCTAGACATCATCCCCTACTAACACTGAGCAACACAAAATTGATAGAATCATAACTTTGCTCTCCCTGAACGTACAACAACCTACTTCATAAATTGTGCTTAACCTACCACTATCACCACTCGAACACACTAAACATCCAATCGGCACAAAAAAACATCAGATCGGTGCAAAATGGACACATCATACTGAGGCGCATCCTAGAACATGTAGAAACCGAGATAGAGAAACAAAAAAATTGCGAGATAGAGAAACAAAAAATGTTGCGAGATAGAGGAAACAAAGACGACAGCTGCTCCAAACCACCATCCTCCTCCGCCGACAAACCTCGTTCCACGAAGAGCTCAGCAATTCACAGCTCCCCCTTATTCGGTCAACTCACCAATATCCTCCACAAACCTCCGCCGACAAGCTCAGCAACTCACCGCCCCCTCCACACACCTCCGCCGACAACCTCATCAACTCACTGACACCACTCCTGCCCCTCCCCCCCCCCCCACCACCCCCCTCCCCCCCCCCCCCCCACCCCTAGCTCCCCGGTCCTCTACCTCTCCGCCCAGCGAGGAGATGCTACCGAAAAAGGGATAACCTGATATTTGAATTTGTAATAGCTACCGGGAAAGAACCGAAAAAAACCCGGACAACAGCCAACACACAAAAACTGGCCATGATACATGACAACTCGCAAAAGCGTGTGGATGTGCGCGACAGCTGTTGTCGTCAGAAACCCACCGGCGGGCAGCGACGGGCAACACCGTAGAGCCGGGAACAACCTAGAGCTGCGGCTGGCTGAGGTCCCTCCGAGCGACGGCCCGCAAAGCGTTCTGGTCACACGTCCGATGCTGATGCAAGGGCGTGCCACCTGACCTATACCTGGTCAGGAAGGTGATGGAGATGCCTCGCTTAGTTTCCTGCATGGCATACACGTAAACATTAAATACGAGCCTCGATCGGCTCTCAGGTTATCCTGTGAATCGGCTCAGGGAGCCGATCCACCCATGATTCGTACGAGGTGCACGAATATATGGTGGTCCTGCTTGATCAAGATAAAGCTAATGAGATCTACGACGATTTAGGGTTTTCACCGCATAATCGGATCATCCTACTCACGGTTGGGCCTCGCGGCCACGCACGGTGATCGTAAGCCGATCCTAAACAAGGCCTAAAAACCAACACAAGGTTGATCCCCGGAACATCCTGTTTAGGGCCAGCGAACGACACCCTACGTGCCGCTGGATCCTCCACCCCTTTGTAAGGCCTAACTATTGCAGATATTAAACTAATCCTTGTAGAACAAGGAGCAATCGTAACGGATCAGATCTACTAAATAACGATCAAGCGGGGTGCCGCCCCCACACCTGAGATAGGTGTGAGGGCGGCTAGACATGCAAGGGTTGCACTACGATAGCATGTTACGCGAAGAACTATGCTAACCCTAACACATCTATGATAACTACGCTGCTCGCCATCAACAAGGCTTCAGTACGAGCAACGCATGAACAACGTGGAGCTTGTGCTGCCTAGATCGCAAGATGCGATCTAGGCAGCATGTTGCTTACCGGTAGAAACCCTCGAGACGAAGGAGTTGGCGATGCGCCGAGATTGATTTGTTGGTTGAACGTTGGTTGTTGTTTATTCCATAAACCCTAGATACATATTTATAGTCCAGGGGACTTTCTAATTTAGGCGTGCACCTAACCGTGCACGGGTAAAATTCTATCTTCTAATCTAAGATGCAATCTACTATAATTAAAGATACACGGGCAATCTAGCCCAAACTCTTCGTGCGGGGCCGCTTCAGAGATCTTCCACGTGTAATTTTCCAAGCCCATCTCCCTTACGGCCCACCTCCTAATCTGGCCAAAATCTGGTGATAACACATGCCCCCCTGGTTTTGGCAATGATAATTTCAAAACCACTCTGTTTTTTCTTCTTCGAAGGGTCATGTCGTGGCAGAGCAGTCCTGGCGCAGTATTCTTCATCATGATGACCTGTCTTTCCATCTTCTCTGCAAAATTCGATAGCTTTGGTATCGCTTCCTCGGAAACTGCAATGGCATTAAATTACCACCAGGCTTCTCATTATTTAACTGTGCCGATCGATTAGCTCTCTTCATCCCCTTCCTCTGTTCTAGCCATCGGCCCCAAAAAATCCTCTTACGCTACCATGTCTTCTTCCTCCTCTTCTTCTTCCGGTCTTTCCTATGGGTCTTCCTCCTCCCGCGAGACACCTCCGGACGTACGCGCACCAGAAGAATGGGACCAGGAGGACCATGACTTCTCCGTCTGGTCCGAAGATGACAAGTCCCTGACCAGCGGGGATGAAGATCTCCAGTTCCTAGCCGATAGGGAACTGGAATCGGAAAGCGGGGATGACTCGCTCCCCTGGGACGGCTGCCCCTCTTCCGAAGAAGAGAAGGAAGAAGATGAAGACGACTCCCTCGAGGGCTACCCACCGGCAAAACGTCTCCGCATGTGGTGGGACGATGACGACAGCGATGATGACGAGGAGGATGAAGCTCCCATAGAGGGCTATGGGAGCAGCGACGAAGAGCCCATCGGCAGCAGTGCCGATGAGAGCTCCGAGGACGACGACGAGGGCAGCGACGGTCCATAGACAGGATCCACTAGTGTAGGTCTAGTAGCAGCAATTTGGTCAGCAGGCCCTTCTTTTTGTACCTCTCCCTTTGAGCAATCGACTCATTCTTTGTAAGGAATCTTGATTATCAATGAAGAATTCCTCCAGTCTTGACTTTGCCGATCCCTTTTATGCTAATTTAGCCGATTATCAATTCGGTCACTGGCTAAAGAGCCGATTGCCACGCACCAGGTCCTCAAAATTTCTGCGCAGTCAGTTGCCCCCCGAGCCTTCATTAAGGCGAGGACAGCAGTGAATCGGCCAAACGTGCCACCATCTGCTTTCCGAGTCATGATGCAGAGCCAGCCGACTCCAAAGAAATCGGCTCCCCAGAACAGAGAACTTTCAGGGCGAGCTGCCTCCCGAGCCTCGATCACGGCGAGAATAGGCTCTGACCTTAGGTAATCTGGTAATCCGAGATAGCCACCATGAAGAATCAGCCAGACTTGCCCCCATCGATCAGCTTCCTTCCACTGGGCGCCGATGTTCCACTGGGCGCCGATGTTCCACTGGTCTTGTATAACGGTACTAAAGTCGATGGCTTTGCATCGGCTGTAAAAAAATTTTTTACTGGCCGATTTTTCCCCATCGGCCCCAATATTTTACTGCACCATGTTCACCATGTTCTCCTATGCTCACATGTTCATCCGCTTGATGTGCCCCCCGAGCCGAATCTGTCAGGTGACTGCAGATATCGGCTTTGTAATGTAGCCAAGGCATTGTATTTGAACGTCGGCTCTGGTAAGACCATCGTTGACTCCTCCTGACTCATCAGCCGACGTAAACCGCTGTCCAGTAGATTGACGTTGCATACAGGCAAAACATATGATTAGGATAATTTTGGCCGATTGCTGGAATCGGCCTCCATATTGATTGAAGCAATTCAATGAAGGTTCTGTAATGTTCCTTCGTAGATTTTTGGGGCCGATCCAAAGGATCAGCCTCGCCATGTTCGAGTATAAGTTGGTTCTTGCTACTCGATCAGGCCGGTAGCTCTGTTGAGGTCTCGAAAATCTATAGCCACACGCCATCGGCCGTCCTTCTTCTCCACCGGTACGATGCTTGAGAATGCTTTGTCTGATCCTGGAACACCAAACTCCGCTGGAAGGATGAACACCATGTTTGTGCCAGCCGATGTTACTGGCCGATTTTCCCTAATCGGCCCTTAATGTTTATCTGCACATGTACATGTTCATCTGACTATATGCCCCCCGAGCCGAATCTGCCAGATGACTGCAGATATCGGCTTTTATGGTTAGCCAGGGCACTGCACTTGTACGTCGGCTTCGCGAGGATTCGTGCTGACTTTCATCCGCCGACGTGGCTGCTGCCCAATAGATTGATGTTAAACACAAGCAGCAATACGTGGTGAAGATAATTTTGGCCGATTGCTGGAATCGGCCTCCATATCCATTGAAGCGCTGACTGAAGGTTTTATAATGCTCCTTCATAATTTTTGGGGCCGATCACAAAGATCAGCCTCGCCCCGTTTGCTCATTGCTTTGCCTCAGCTACATGGTCAGGCCAGTGGATAAAACCAGCTTAACCCTTCCCTTCGTCACGTCGATGCGCTCATGATCGTCCAAATTGATACCTGAGAGGGGTTCTTGGCCTGCTGCTTCCCATGCGTTCATGCCAGCCGTTGAAATTTCGGCTGAATCATCGGCCTGGACGACTTCTACCTCATCTCCATCCCACTGTATTATGCATTGGTGCATCGTGGAGGGAATGCAGCAGTTGGCGTGGATCCAATCTCTTCCTAGCAGAACAGCATAAGTGCTCGTGCTATCGACGATGAAGAACGTTGTAGGGATAGTTTTCCTTCCTACGGTCAGATCCACGTTCAGAACACCTTGTGCGTCAGACGCTTGGCCGTTGAAATCGCTCAATGTCACGTTGGTCTTGATTAGATCTGAGCTAGAGCGTCCCAGCCGACGTAGCATAGAGTACGGCATGATGTTGACTGCCGCTCCGGTGTCCACCAGCATCTTATTTACAGGCCTCCCATCGATATAACCTCGCAAATACAAGGCCTTCAGATGTCTGTAGCTTCTTTCTCGTGGCTTCTCAAAGATAACCGGCCTCGGGCCGATCAAGTTGTGCAACAGGTGCCTTGTCTAATCCTGGAGCATTGAACTCCGAAGGGAGGAAGAACACCATGTTTGTGCCAGCCGATGTGTCATCATCGGCTTTCCTTTGATTGGGGAGACACGCCAAATTCCGTCGACGACCCTCTTCGTCCGTGGTTCGCTGAACTTTCGCAGCCGATCAGGTCGTGCCTTCCTTAACGTATGCAAGTATAACCTTTCGGCTTCCTCCAGGCCGCGCAATCGCTGAACCCTGCGCTTTTGTGAACGGCTGAGTCCATCAGGGCACCACCTTGGACGGTGGTACCTGTCTTCTTCCTCTTCTTGTCCCTCGTCTTCTGAATCCTCGAGATCTGCCCAGCGAGGGGACTCAGCGCGTTTGCTTTGTGGCGGGAGAGGCCCTAAGCGCTTGAACACAGACACGTTGGCTGCCTCCTTCTTCTTCTGGTTGCATTCTGGGCAATTGCCGATTGTGGGCAATCGGCTCATTCCTGAATCCCAGCAGTGTCTGAAGAAGGGGCAGTCCCAGTGCCTGTCATTGTCGTCTTGCTCCCTTGATTTTTCCGTGGCACGGCGCTCGTGCTCCTCCTCATCGCGATCGTGCCGACGATGTCTTCTGGCTTCTCTAGCCAGACGATCTCTCTCATCATCATCGCTGGATCGTCGGCGTTGGTCATACTGACTCACATACTTGTTGAGGAGGTGATCAGAGAGGGGTCTTTGATATCTCATGTTCTTCACTTCTCCCTCTGTGACGTAGCGCTTGCCATCATGACGGAGCCGATCGCGTGGAGCGGCCTCTTCTGTGTCCTTGCTATGAGAGCAGCTGCCCTCGTCTCCATCTTTGCCAGAGTGGTTCCCAGGTCCTACCATGTTGATGCTGAACGAGGATCCTGGCTGGCAACCTTCAGGGTAAGTGCACTCTACCATGTTAACGGCGGGGAAGGGCTGGGTGTCGACCTTCATGGCGTATTGGTTGAAAATTAGACGCCCTTTTTCTATCGCCGCTTGGATGTGCTGACGCCATACCCTGCAGTCGTTGGTGGCATGGGAGAGCGAGTTGTGCCATTTGCAGTATGGCTTTCCGTTCAGCTCTTGCACCGTGGGGAATTTGAGACCTTCCGGAATCGTCAACTGTTTCTCCTTGAGCAGGAGGTCGAACATTTGCTCGATCTTGGTCACGTCAAAATCAAATCCCACGGGCGGGCCTGGTGGCTTTACCCATTTGCAGGATACGGGGTTCCTCCCCGAGTCCATTCAGCCATCTGCTACCTCTTGGTCTCCCGCAGAACTTCGTCTTCCTCTCGCATCGACCGGGACTATCGCACGCTTGAACTTGTCTTGGTACAGGTCCGGGTGGCGCTGTTCATATGCCGATAGTTTCGAACCATGTGCGCCATGAGGGATAATGCTTGGGAGGCCATGTCCTTGAGCTGTGTTGCAAGGCCTGCTACGCCAACTCGATCGCTTCTTTTTCAGTTATACGAACCGAATAACATCGGTTCCTAAGATTCTGAAGCGCTGGATGTATTCTGTCACGCTTTCTCCGCGCTTCGACGTAGTTGTGCTAGATCGGCAATGCCGAGACTCGGAAGCCTACGAATGGTACCGCATATGGAACTGCTCTTCCAATCGCTTCCAAGTCCGGATGGAGTCCGGTGGCAAAGAGGTGTACCATCCGAAAGCCGATCCCGTGAGGGACCGTAAGAAGAGCCTCACGCGTAGTTGATCCGACACCGAAGCCGGTCCTAGTTGCGCCAAATATCGGCCCACGTGCTCGATGGAGCTGGAACCATCTGATCCACTGAATTTGGAGAAGTCAGGGAGCCGATATTTAGGTGGTAGCGGGATCATCTCGTAGTCGTCGGGGTACGGCTTGGAATAGCCGATGGCCCTTCTTTTCGGCACCATGCCGAACTGGTCTCTCAGTATGGTACTGATCTGATCCGTCGTGGCCGGTCGGCAGGAGTTGAATTCTCGAAGATTCGCCGGGGTGGCGTACTTAGCCAGCCATGTTTGCTTTTCCAGCTCGAGCCAATCGCAGGAGCTGAGCTGCGGAGGTTCGTCGGGGTGGCGTACTTAGTTAGCCACGTACGCTTCTCAAGCTCGTCGCCGACGTCCCTCCCGTTTTCCCAAGTCCCCGATGTTGTGGCCTGGTTTGTGAGTGCCCGGTTGCCACGATGCGGCACATACGTGCACATGTACCCGTGAGGGACCTCCTTAGGCGCCTCGGGCAAGAACTGGTAGTCACTAGGGTCACCACCGATCTTGTAGACGACGAATGCCGGTGTAGCCGGCACTTCTGGTGCTGCCAACGCATATGGCAGCGGTGGACGGGACTGGAGTGGCAACTCTCCTTGATGCGTCCCGAGAGCTGGTCCTGACGGCGAGTACTGGTGCCTCATGATCTCCTGGATCACGCGAAGAGCGAGACGCTCCAACGTGTTGACCAGGTTCTCAGAGTGGCGGTGTAGCGAGTGAGCCACCAAGTAGTTGATCTCCTGCCGCGCGGGGACTGGTGCGTTCTTCCGACGGGGCAGAGAGGTCTATCCCATCCAATGCACCATTAGGCGAGAATCCCTTCCACCTCGATGCCATGTGAACGGGTTACGTGGAAAGAGCCGATGAGGTCGGCTTCGAGGATGACTTTGATCTCGTCATACTTCTTCTTGAGCTCGTCCGTCAGATCCTCGTACGTGACTGGCGTGCCGTCCGCCATCTCAGATGTAGATGGCGATGTGGTTGATGTAGAAGCTTGTCCCACCGGGCGTGCCAGAATGTGTTGTCGTCAGAAACCCACCGGCGGACAGCGACGGGCAACACCGTAGAGCCGGGAACAACCTAGAGCTGCGGCTGGCTGAGGTCCCTCCGAGCGACGGCCCGCAAAGCGTTCTGGTCACACGTCCGATGCTGATGCAAGGGCGTGCCACCTGACCTATACCTGGTCAGGAAGGTGATGGAGATGCCTCGCTTAGTTTCTGCATGGCATACACGTAAACATTAAATACGAGCCTCGATCGGCTCTCGGGTTATCTCCGTGAATCGGCTCGGGGAGCCGATCCACCCATGATTCGTACGAGGTGCACGAATATATGGTGGTCCTGCTTGATCAAGATAAAGCTAATGAGATCTACGACGATTTAGGGTTTTCACCGCATAATCGGATCATCCTACTCACGGTTGGGCCTCGCGGCCACGCACGGTGATCGTAAGCCGATCCTAAACAAGGCCTAAAAACCAACACAAGGTTGATCCCCGGAATATCCTGTTTAGGGCCAGCAAACGACACCCTACGTGCCGCTGGATCCTCCACCCCTTTGTAAGGCCTAACTATTGCAGATATTAAACTAATCCTTGTAGAACAAGGAGCAATCGTAACGGATCAGATCTACTAAATAACGATCAAGCGGGGTGCCGCCCCCACACCTGAGATAGGTGTGAGGGCGGCTAGACATGCAAGGGTTGCACTACGATAGCATGTTACGCGAAGAACTATGCTAATCCTAACACATCTATGATAACTACGCTGCTCGCCATCAACAAGGCTTCAGTACGAGCAACGCATGAACAACGTGGAGCTTGTGCTGCCTAGATCGCAAGATGCGATCTAGGCAGCATGTTGCTTACCGGTAGAAACCCTCGAGACGAAGGAGTTGGCGATGCGCCGAGATTGATTTGTTGGTTGAACGTTGGTTGTTGTTTATTCCATAAACCCTAGATACATATTTATAGTCCAGGGGACTTTCTAATTTAGGCGTGCACCTAACCGTGCACGGGTAAAATTCTATCTTCTAATCTAAGATGCAATCTACTATAATTAAAGATACACGGGCAATCTAGCCCAAACTCTTCGTGCGGGGCCGCTTCAGAGATCTTCCACGTGTAATTTTCCAAGCTCATCTCCCTTACGGCCCACCTCCTAATCTGGCCAAAATCTGGTGATAACAACAGCGCACGAACATACGGCTAGAGATTGGAATGACCATGAAAAAGAAATCAGTTGACAGATTTTTAGCAAAAGTGCAATTTTATGGTGGGACTTCTATTTTCCCTTTTTTCAAAAAAAAAACAAAAAAACACCGCCGTGCAGATCTAGATGGATATTCAGGATTTGCCTCACGTCGCAGGTCACAATTTTCTAACATTCTCCCGATAGTGGTGTCCAATTTTTTTTGTAAAGGTTCATGGGCTCGTTGGACGGCACAAGTGGAGCACGCTGAGATAAAACAAGTCTCGTCAGACGAATGAAGGGGCTCCAACTGTAAAGGTATGTACATGTCAAAAAAAAATTTGTAAAGGTAGACAGCTCGCTCGCTACACTACACAACCTTTCCCCTCCCTTTTCACTCCTCTCATCTGAAACATCTAATGCTTCCGGAGCTGCCGGCGGCCATGTTGGCTACCAGCAGCGAGCTGCAGGATCCTGGAGATGATCTCAACCAGCTGGTCAGCCTTCTCCGGCAAAGGGTCTACACCGGAGAGCCATTCGCGGCCGACAGCTTCATCCAGGAGGCGGACGTCTACTCGGCTGCCCCTGCGGACCTGGTCCGCCACCATGCTCTGGGCACGGACCTCGGCGAGGGCAAAGGAATGGCGTGGTACTTCTGCAGCCCCGCTGATTACCACCAGACCAGGACCCCTTTTGCGCGGAGGCGGAAACGCATGGTTGGCGACGGCGGTGGCGCTGGCGGGACGCGCTGGCACGTGGAGAAGGCGGTTTCAATTCTGGGCCCAGACAATAAATCCGTTGGGGCTTACAAGCGCACGCTCTCCTACGTGCAGAAGATCAAGAACCCACCTGGTACGGCGCGAAAACCATCTGGTAACAAGTCTCTTGGTTGGATCATGGTGGAAATTGAGCTCGAGCAAAAGGAGGGTCCTGACGTCCCCGACCAGCAGCTGGTGCTCTGCAAGGTGTACAGGTCGCCGCGCACGGATACCGGGGAAGCCGGCGTGCCATGTATTCCAGCGCCCCCTCCAGCTGCATCCATGTCGCCGTCGTCGTGTCATAGCCAGAAGGTAGCAGTGGAATGTAAGACCACACTAGACTACAATTTTCGCTCCCCTGGGGTTGGCCGGAAGCCAGCTCTCTCCCCTCGTAAGCCTGGCACCCAGTGTAGGCCGCCGATGGGAGGGAAAATCACAACCGGGGTAGCAATTGTGAAGAAAGGGTCGGTAACCATTTCCTCGGCGGTGCACGTGGTGATGAAGTTCTGTGGGTCATCGATGAAGTCGGCCGATCATATGAAGGAGATGGCCAAGCTCGTCTTCAACTTTCCAGCGGGAGGTGGGAATCCCGTGGTTGTTCTGTCCGCGATTGGGAAAACCACCACCAACCTTCTCGTGGTAATTTTTTTCCTTGTGTTTTTGATTCTGTTTGGATTCCATAGTGGAGTACATGGGCTTTTTTGATTCACTTAAATCTTATACAAATTCTGTAGGATTTTCATGCTTCGAAATTTTTCCTATGTTCACTGTCTCATTCGTAGGATTAGAATTCATAGGAATGCATATTAGTTTTTCCTATAGGATTGCACTATGTTTTCATCCACACACACACCTAATGCTACAATTCTTTTGCTTTTCCTGTGAGCCAAACGCTACTTCAAAAAAATCCTATAAATTTCAAATTTCAACTAGACATGACATTCTAATCATGCGATCTTCCTATTCTTGTGTTCTAAGAATCCTTCGATTCAAACAGGCCCTAAATGTGGATGTACTGTGTAGGCAGCAGGAAAGGCGCTGAGCTGCAGCACCAAAGAGGCGAGCAAAATCCACGAGCTCGCAATCACAAAGGAGATGCATTTCAGGTGTGGTTTAGTTCCATTTGTTTTTTTTCTTTTCTGGAGTGTTCCTTGATAGTTTGTCTGGTGCGCAGGATGATTGATGATCTAGGATT
Source organism: Lolium perenne (assembly GCF_019359855.2). Classification (NCBI taxonomy): domain Eukaryota; kingdom Viridiplantae; phylum Streptophyta; class Magnoliopsida; order Poales; family Poaceae; genus Lolium; species Lolium perenne. The sequence continues at coordinate 11,800,538 of NC_067247.2, read as the reverse complement.
GGATAGGTCGATTATTTCAGGTAAGTTACTCTTGTTGTTTTCTGTCTCACCGTTGGCACATTTTTTTTCTTCTTTCATTTGTAGCGAAGACTTTGTAGCGAAATCATCCCACCTAAACCTGTGCTTTTTTTTTTTTTGCGAAGCCGGAGCTTATATTTCACGAATTACAGCAGAGTCATGCTGGATACAGGGGTTTACAAAAGCCGGTGCCTGAACAAACCAGGAGCACAACGGCTGAGAGGGCGAGGCCTGCTTTGCTGTAACATGAGCAGCCAAGTTTGCCTGACGGTTTACATGACAGGAAGTGAAACTAGAAAAATACCCCATAAGCTCTTGCATATCATTAAGCACCGGCCAGATTGCCGCCCTGTTCTTCTCCCTTGTCTTCCAAAGCTCGATGAGAGCTTCACTGTCCGTCTCCAAATGAACGTTAGTAACCTGCAGATGATGAGCCAGGATTAAGCCATCCCTACAGGCGAGAGCTTCAGCCGAGAGTGCATTACCCAGGGCCCCATACCATTTTGCTCCAGCTGCAATGAAAAGCCCCTTATCATCACGGATGACATAGCCAGTAGAGCCAGAGAAGGTGTTGGCATCAAAGGCGGCGTCTGAGTTGATCTTGATGGAGTTACTAGGAGGTGGAACCCAATGACTGCGTTTCGGGTGTGCTTGACGCCCAGTTGGCTTTTTTGTCGAGAGCACAAGATCAATAGCAGTATCACGCGCCCACCTGCAAGCACTAGATAGCTCCAGAGGCACAGAGCCATGTCGACGTCCATTACGAGCCGTCCAGATCGACCACATGGCACACAGAATAGGGCCAGCTTCAGCAGTAGGGCAAAAGTAACTGTCAAGGAGATCAGTAGCCCAGGTGACAGGATGCAAGCTGGGGAGCTTAATGTGGCAGAGATCCTTGAAAGCAGACCAGAACAACTTAGCAAAAGAGCACTGGGTGAGAGCGTGAAAGACAGTGTCATCCGCCGCACCATAGTCAAGCCTTGACCTAAACCTGTGCTTGTGCTTGAGAGATAGCTAACAGTTCTCGTGCTACATCAGTTCCACGTTGGCAATACTAAGAAGTGATGTTTCACTTTAGGTCTTGTTGCAAAAAAGATGTGTCCAAGCCCTACCTGTATGGACTCATTTAAAGTAGAGTAGTACTTGCTTTTTAACCGTTAAATTATACTTGTAAAGAAGCCAATATTTAGAAGAAAAGGTGGAAAAGGCGGCCCGGTTGATTATGACAGCGCAATTGGCCTCGCAGCTACTTCCCCCACCTCTCTATGTCACTCACATTATTGCAAACAGTGGCTTCCCCAAACCTTGAGCTTGCCTTTCTTTGCTGAGCAGCCATGGCTGCCCGGGGAGGCCTTCGAAATATCTCTCTCCTCCAACGCCTCCTATATGCTTGGACCTCTATCCCATCCAAGGCAAGCCCTGGCCCAGGCATAGATAGGGCCGGTCGGACCTATATCGACGGGGACGGTAGGAACTTCAGCAGTGGCAGCGGCGAGCAATGGTAGAGCAGCCACACTTGCCCTGCCAGGGGGGCATTTCCACGCCTCGCCCTCAACTACCGCAGTGCAGCGAGGGCGCCAACACGACACTATGCAGTGGCCGCGCTCCACTCAATCTGTTTTAGTATTTTAGCCTTGGGCGAAATTGTGTTCTCTAGCTCTAACAGTGCCTTCCTCACTGTTAAACTAAGCAGGTTCATTGGATGAGCTGGAACGTGTTTTTATGGCCATTGCTATGATGGAAGAGCTGACTTCTAAGACACGAGATTACATTGTTTCCTTTGGTGAAAACGTGTCTACAAGAATAGTTTCTGCATATTTAAATAAACTTGGGAAAGGGACATGTCAGGTACATATACTTCTAGCAATTGTACATTAGTTCTCTCGCTAAACCTTTGTTTTTGGTTTTTCGTTTTATCTAGATTTTCTGACCTTCTACTCCTTATCTTCTCAGAATTAGTGTATGGGCCTTCGAAAAATAGTCAATTAGGTGGAAGAAAGTTTACCAATATCTTCCTAACATAGAAAAGTGATAACTAGAATGCAAATGTGAACTCACAGTTTTGGAATATATGGGAATAGTACATTTTGTGAGATTCTAGGAATAAAATTGGCAATTTTAGAGTTTGCCTACATACATATTCCTTTTTTTTTTGCTTATTTGATCTATGGGACAGTAGATGCACTTTGTAGCCCAAACTAGGTAGTTTATTTTCTTACCATTAGAATGGGAACTCAAAATTTATAGTTAGTCAAATCAGTAACAGGAGGGCAATGTTGAATGAGTACAAATTTAATTGCAGGACTGGGAATCATATGCCGTCAATACTTGTGGAAGGGGTGGTGCCGACTTGACTGCGGCTACCATTGCCAGGGACATGGGAGCAAGAGAAATCCAGGCATGTTCTCCAATAAGCTACAAATTATCAATCCAGAATCTTTAAATTTCATCAGGGCCATATCATGCTTCTGAAATTGAGAAGTTGTCCGTACACTTAACCAGAGAATTTGAAAAGTAGAAATGTTTTCTTAAATATGTTTCTTGCTAGCTAGTATAGCTGGAATTGCTAATATATGCAACAGGTTTGGAAGGACGTGGACGGTGTGCTGACGTGTGATCCTACTGTTTGTACAAATGCGATACCACTTCCCAACTTGACTTTTGATGAGGCAGTTGAACTCGGTTTGTTTGGTGCACTGGTATTCCCTGGGTTTTTTTTATTTCCACTAGTTGTTTTGTGGATCATGGCATAATAACTTATTTTGAAATACTTCTTTGCTTCTTCTACTCGGAACTGACATATATAAGCTTTTGCATCCCAGTCAATGCAACTTGCTATGGAAGGTGGCATCTCAATTATAATTAAGAACTCGTACAACCCCGAAGCACCTGGTACCGTGATTACTAAAACAAGAGATATGAGCAAGGTTTGTTATGTCAATGCCATATATTATAATAAAATTTTCCACGTGTGGTAATTAATTCCTAGCCCTTAACTGTACAATTATTTTTCAGAGTGTATTAACCAGCATTGTATTGAGGTCAAATATTACCTTCTTGAAACTAGAGAGCACAAGGATGGTAGACCAGTCTGCTTTTTTAGCAATGGTACCATGGCAGCAAACCTGTGACTCTGTTGTTTATTTTGTCTAGTTATATCATATGAAGGTTTGTCTGATTATGTTATTTGTGCAGTCCTTCTCAATATTTGGAAATTTGGGCATATCTGTTGACTGTGTGGCTATTAGTGAAGGCAAGCTATCCTTGATAGCAATTCCACCAAAACTGTCAAGTCGTGAATTGGCCCAGCTGGTAAAAATCTATTTTTGTCTATCCAACAATTATGGTATTAATTTGTAAGAATCTGTGCTCCTGACTCAGTCTTTTGTTCCGATAATTTGGCAGGAGCTTGATATTGTAGTTGAAGAGCTTCAGAAAATTTCAGTTGTTGATCGACTAAAGGACAGATCAGTCATCTCCCTGATAGGAAACACACAGATGTCGGCAATAATTCTTGTAAAGGTAAGAACCACATACACGTTTTGTTATCACAGCATCCAGGCCAGTATCAGCCATCGGAGAATACTTACTGTCTTGTCCGGAAATGGTTGATCATTTTGTATGTTATCATTCTGAATTATTGCTGCATGCATGCCAGGCGTCCAATGTTCTGTGGAGTACTGGTGTGAAGGTCCAGATGATCTCGCAAGGGTCGTCCAACTCTGATGTAAACCCCGTACTTCCCAAGCACAAACTTAAACTTTCCTTCTTGTGTTTTATGTGCGCAATACCCGAAACGGCCAAACGGGGTCCCGTTGTGCAAAATAGGGAGGGAATTGTTTGCTGACGATGCTAATTGATGGTAAGCAGGTGTTGAAGGTTTCCCTGGTGGTCCATGATAGTGAGGCAAAATATTGTGTACAGGCCCTCCATTCAGCGTTCTTTGAGAACAGCTACTTGTCAGAGTTGGAGAGAGCGGAGAACAAGTGCCAAATCCCGGCATATTCATCCACGTCAGCCAGCTCCGGCATCATCGTGAAGAGGAAGGCAGTGGATGACCACCCGGAAGCTTCAACAAGGCAGAGGACGACGAGTGCGGAACCAAGTGGACATGAGGAAACAGAACCCCGGTTGCCCGAGGGTGACAACGGTGATCCGACAGAGGTCTTCCAATGTATAAGTGACGACAACATTCCACCCGTCACAAGTCCATCGATGTGCTATGCAGACATGGACATGGATCGCTTGCTCTCTGAGGAAATGCCCATCGCAGGCGATGCCAGCGGGGACTGGAGCAAGTACTTTTTCGGTGTGTTTGATCACTTTGATGGCGGTTATGACACTAACTGGATGCTCTCTGGAGGTAACGACGGCGAGGGTCCGTCCGGGGTTGGCTCCGGTGTACCTGAAGATGACGCGAACCCAGTGCTGCCTGAGCAGCCAAATGATCCCCTAGCTGCTAGCTGAAACTATCACTGACAGAGCTGCTTCGCTCGTCCAGCAGCGACATGTCTTTCTTCCCTGTCCACGGCCGGTGTTTGCAGCATCAGAATGAGTCCAAAAGTTGTTGGGTTGTGGCTGTATCCTGGCTGGGAGTTGGTGTTACATGTGCAGAGCAGTGGTCGATCCTGGGACGAGGTTGCATATGTGTTATCAGTTTCCATCCGAAAAAGGTACATGTACAACAGGGGAATATTGGTCTTCTCTAAGAGAAGCCATGGGATTTTTACAGAGTCCGAAAAAGATTATCTAAAAGATAGAGGGATTGTCTTTTCTTAAAGATGACAGTTGCAGACAACTCACTGCATATGCATGCTGTTATTAGTCTGTAGATGGTCTGCCTAACTAATGGCACTAAGTAGACTGTAGACATGTCATGGAGTCTGCATGCCTTAGAGATGCAAGTGTTCCATTATTAGGGTACACTCTACCCTTTTTAGTCAAATAATGAACTAACTTTTCCAAAAATGTTGATGTCATGGACAAAGTTAGTTAATTTTTAAAACTAAAGAGGGTAGAGGTTACCTAACGATGCATCACTTAGCAAGCCCACATGTAAGAAGAAAAGTATCAACATTAATCAAGTCTAAAGTACCTTTAGTAACTAGACTTCCACCAAATCTTTCCAGCGACGGAAATAGTCTTTATTTTTTAAGCGTAGACTCATTGGCCTTGCTTGGCCTTCTTGTCGCCTTCCTATCTGAACTCTGATAAGGAAATATAAGAATATAATATTTACCAAAATAACAAAATACATGAAGATTCTTTGAGTAAACCGAAATAACATGGTTTCTTTGAGGAAACCCATATAACATAAGTAAGTTACTAAAAACATGCGAGCGAAACCATCTTTCTAGGCTTCGCACATGGGTGGGTATGGTGGGTAGCACCAAAAGTTAGTCTGGCAATGTATAGGCAACCAAATGAAGAATGAAGCTAATATCTGACAGGCAAAATAGCACTTGTGGCTTGTGACATGCCTATCAGCTAAGCACATCACCGAATGTCTGATGTGGACGTAAGATTCTGCTATCTTTTCAACTATATATAGGCAAAATCATTGGCTGCACATCCAGGAATTCAGAAAATAGACGACCTAGAAGCAACATGCAATTTAAAAGCCTGCTTTGAGGGTGTAATCATACATGAAAAATCCTTACAACTTGAGTTCTTCAATATTTTGTACATCATCCATGTCCTTTTGTGACCTGACCATTATAAAATGCTTGTGTTAGCATTTGAAGGATAACCCAAAATCTGAATATGTGAAAGTTATAGAGATTGTAAAAAATAAACTCATGTGTGCACACTGAACCTCAGCATGATCTGATTCCAATTTGGCAAAATATATTTAAGTAATGTGGCAGCAAAGGCCACCTCAGCACCAGTGGGAAGTATGCTAAGCCTACAAACTGCACAACCACATAACGAACAGCCACAGCTGGGAACCCATGTTTCACTGAAATATGCAAATTTATGGTGTTGCGGCAGTGATATTTCAACAAAGTGTCCCAGTTTGAGAGATGCAAGCTGTAGCCTCTCATTCTGAAAATTCACACCCAGAGTTGGTCATGCACATCCAGAAAAAGATTTGCAGCTTGATCACAATTACAGCATTCTCATCTATTTATCGGCATAGCACCCTGAACTCCAAAACTACCATATACATCTGTTACACTACATACATCTGCCAGCTCATGAGTCGTGACTAGCAATCAACTTTGTGCTTACTACAGCTATTCAAGTTCCTCTTAGTTTGCACCCAGTAGCAAAATTTTCCTTTGTCTTTATGGAGGCACTGATCCGGAGGTCAATCAAGTCTAAAGTACCTTTACTAACTAGACTTCCACCAAATCTTTTCAGCGACAGAAATAGTCTTTATTTTTAAGCGTAGACTCATCGGCCTTGCTTGGCCTTTTTGTCGCCTTCCTATCTGAAACTCTGATAAGGAAATATAAGAATATACTATTTGTCAAAATAACAAAATACATAAAGATAATTTGAGTAACCGAAATAACATGGTTTCTTTGAGGAAACCCAAAAAATATATTTAAGTAATGTGGCAGCACAGGCCAGCTCTGCACCAGTGCGGAAGTATGCTAACCCTACAAACTGCTCAACCACATTACCAACAGCCACAGCTGGGATCGCATGTTTCACTGAAAATTTATGGTGTTGCGACAGTAATATTTCAACAAAGTGCCCCAGTTTGAGAGATGCAAGCTCTCGCTCTGAAAAATTCCTGACACCAGGGGTTGGGCATGCACATCCAGTAACAGATTTGCAGCTATATCACAATTGCAGCAGTCTCATCTATTTATGGGTGTAGCACCCTGAAGTCCCGGACTAGCATATACATCTGTTATACTACATACATCTGCCAGATCACGACTAGCAACCAACCTTGTGCTTGCTACAGGTATTCAAGTTCCTCTCAGTTTGCACCTCCAAGCTTCAGTAGCAAAGTTTCCCTTCCTCTTCATGGAGGCACCGATCCGGAAGTCCATCAGCTGGCTATCGTCATTGTGCCTTATGGAAATCTGCTATTCGAACTTCTGCTCGGTTGGTGCCTCGAGTTTCTGCAGCAGAGCTTTCTTTTCCTCTTCGGGGAGTGCGTTGAACATGAAAACAGACTTGTCGCCGATGTCATCCTTCATTATCAGCAACACAGCAAAACATTATTGTAAATTTCGACCAAGAATTTCTTAATAGCCACAAATGATGATAAAAACCCTTGTCACTGAAAGGCGCGTCCTAATATTATACCTTAATGGGCTGCTGGAATTTCCTCGCGGCGAACACGGTGAAGAGCGCCATCCACACTCCCAAGAGGCCCAATTTTGCTCCATCGTCCATCAACCCAGACTGCATATGTTCAGAAAACAAGTGTAAGAAAATACAGGTTGATCACTGCATCCAGTCCGGTCTGATAAAGCTGAGGTGCTAAATTTCAGATATGTGATTTACCAGGTGTCCAAGGAGAAGGGTGGGGATAACAAACGTCAAGATACCAGCCTCCAATTTTCCATAGCAGAGTCCTGTCAGTACATTTGTTGGTTGTCGGATACATTTCACAAATGGAAACTACTCGATATCCAATGATAAAATCAGCTAATGTAAGCAATAGAATGAATCAATGGAAGATGGGATAATCAATCCCACATCAGCACACAGACAGTAACTGCAGAAATGCTGTACCTTCCTTGAAGACGAGGCCAGTGAGCGCTGCGAAGGTGGGCCCGACGAACCACACCGCGCCCGGGTGGTCGAGCACGTACCGGACGAGCCCCTCGCCGAGCGGCTGCGCGGCGAGGGCGTAGGTCCCGACGGACCCGAGCACTCCCACCGCCCACAGCGCCTGGAGGAACCGCTTGATGGGGGTGACGTAGATGTGGATGAGGACGAGCGACAGCCCGAGCCCCGCGGCCCCGGCGGCGTAGAGCAGGTCGGCGCCCTGCCGGACGGCGTCGCCGGCGGGGTTCCCCGCCGGCAGGAACGCCCCCGAGGAGGCGGCCAGGAAGGAGGCCGCGGCGGTGACGAGCCCGGCACGGTACAGCAGCACCTCGCGCAAGTCCGCGTCGTCCACGGACCAGGGCCCGTACACGCCCGTGTACACGGTGGTCTGGTCGGCAAGCCCGTCGCCGGCGGCCCTGATGGCGCCCGCGGCGCGGCCGCGGTGACGGGCGAGGGGCGGGAGGAGAGCGGGCTTCGGGGAGCTGGGGGCGCGACTGCTGGGGCGCGGCGGCAGCGGCGCGAGCCGGAGGAGGACGGCGGTGGCCATGGGCATGGTCGACGAGGTTGTTTTGTCGGGATCTTTTTTGTGATGATGTGGTGGGGCTCGCGGGAGTGTGTGAGCCGTAAACTCACCGGACGGCCAGGATTTCCGCCGGGTTTAATAGTACGTACGTAAAAAAAAACTACTCCCTTCAACTCAAATTAATTATCACACACACTAGTAGAAAAACGGTCATCTATACCGGTTCCAGAGGGCCATTCGTACCGGTTTTGCAACCGGTACAAATTATTCGGCACTAAAGCCCCCGCTTTAAATGCGGTTGCTTCTGAACCGGGTATAAAGCGGGCCTCCACGTGGGCCACCGGGGAGAGCTCGGGTTTGAGGATCTTTGGTACCGGTTGGTAATACGAACCGGTACCAAAGGTTCCCCCATGTGGGAATTTTCCCAAATCTCTGCCGCGTGAGAATTGGCTTTTTAGGGTTTTGGAGAGGTTTAGGGATATCGGTTTGATTCATATCGCGTCGATGCACCAGAAACGCGTTTGGGTTTAGGTAGTACATGAAGATCAAGATGATGCATAGCAAGTTGGTGCATATAATATAACACACATGTTATTGCATGAGATCGCAAATTAAGTAGCACTATGCATGAAGATCGATCTTCATGCATAGTGGTGCTCTCCGAGGCGTACTCTATATATGTCTATTACATGTAGCATAGTGGTACTCTTCGAGTCAACGATATATGTAACATGTACATCTTCATTCATTGTGGTGCTCTGCGAGTGGTGGTATGACGTCCCGAAGGAAAAATCCCGCCAATTCCTCGCCTATTGCTATGAAGCGGTCATCGATTGAGAGCTTGTTCCGCTTTCTTGCCAACTATAAAAGAATAAGATACAAATGAATACATGAAACAACTATTACTGAAACTCGGCACAACTTATGATAACAAAACAAATTTGTGAAGATTGTTTTTGTACCTCTTTATTTCTCTCATTATTCGTTCTCTCGTTGACAATTCTGCGGATGAACTCGCAAACGAAGAATCCACAGAGATCGGTCCCCGGAGGTTGTTGCGGGCATTTCTTTACAAGAATATAATTCAATCAAACAATAGTCAAGTATGATAATTGAAAGGTGTGTGGACCTAGGTAGTACTACTTACTTTCGCACGCCATCGCAGCTTCGGTGGCCATTCACGGGACGTATCTTCCTTGATGAAAGTTTGCCATACGCTGCTCGACAAAAGAAAATGCATAAAAGAGTCATCAATTAGTTCAAAGCAGGAAATTAACGAAACAAACCGATAAGAATTCAAATTACCTTCGAGCATTAAAAAACAAGACACGTATAGATCCTTTTCTTTGGTTAGTGAGTCCAAGACTTCAACTTCTCCAATTTCCAAATTGATGACGAGAAGAATAAAGTGAAACCTACGCACGTTTCAATATGTAGTCATTAGTTAAAATTTTGACATACGGTGAGCAAAATATAATGTGTTATAAGACAAGAAGACTCACTCGAAGTTGTAAGGCCAAAGTATTAGCTTTTTGTCACGTTGTCGCTTCAAAAACCTTAGCAAAGTCTGCGGTGTATCCTTGTTATAGAGGGGATCATCTATGGTTTTGACATGCATTGTGTTCGGGTCAATGAACCCAATGTACGTGATATCGTCCCTTTTGCATTCGAGCATCTTCGATCTGCATAATATAGCGCACAAAAGATTATAATCTGCAGACAATGAACGACTTCTCAAATTAAATAAATAAATCACTTACGAGACAATAGCAACCGATGATTGATTTGTCGAGGGCCCGGAGATTGTATAAGCGAAAGAGTTCGGCGAAGTCAACGTTCACACGGTACTCCTGGAAGTAGTGCTCTTCCCTAACTCGCACCATGATAGTCTCGATCCCTTCCTTTGAGGCCTTAAGGTACCACGAATGCAAGTTACGCATACATGTTGGTACCTTCCTGAGATTCTCGACCAAATCTTTCCCTTGAACAAACCGATATGCTCGTTCAGCTAAGGCGTAATCGGTTGCGTCTTGTCGAGAACTTTGAACGGTCTTCCCGTCAAACACCTTGAGAGGGCGACCGATTGAACGGGTTGTTGTCCGAGCTGGTAGACACTTTGTGTATCCCTTTTATCTCCACGATACCCGATTTAACGGGTTTTGTCGCCTCGATCATCTTGTCATACGACCTTTCAATAGAACGCGCATAGTCGGATGGCGGCGATGGTACAGGGTCATATAGATTGTCAACGGTACGCACAACTTTCTCCCGATCTAGTGTCTTCTCGAAAGGTATCTACGGCACTTTCGGTGCAAAAAATTTCTTCACCTCGGCCTTAACGGCCTCCGCGTTTTCCTGCGGAGTTTTTTCCCAAGGTAACTTCTCGGGAGGCGGCAGTTGTTTCTCCTTTCTAGCTTTCTTCCTAGGCGGCGTACCGTTCCGCTTAACGGACGTTGTCTTACGCGGAGGATCTCGAGATGGTGGACTCACGCTGGGGTCCCTCTCGGTAGGTGTGGACTTGGCTGCTCACCAGGATCGCCACCGGGGAGGAGTCGATGGCATTTGCTGCTCATGTGTAGGAGTCGGTGGCCTTTGCAAAAGGACGACGTACTTCTTCGGCCATAGGGCGAAACCGTGCTTGACATCGCCCGGTGTCCTCTCATCTTCACCTCTAGGAATATCAAGCTCCACTTTTTCAAACCCCGAAACAACTTCATCCACCCCGACACGAACACAACCAGGTGGAATGGGCATATGATGGTGCATTGCTCCATCTTCACTTGGGTACACATAGCCGACCGCCACCTTAACGTACGCGGTCCTTGATTAACATATGTAGCTCGCAATCTGTCTTCTCCGTGACATAATCCACGGGGTAGCTTCCTCCACATCCGTCAAGATGCGAGGAACCGACACGCTTCTTATTTGAGATGGGGCAGCATCGGCTTGTGGATCTGTAGAAACAGCGGCTGATCGGGTGCCCTCTGATTTCTCTCAAGAGCCTCCACCCTAGATAACAACTCCGTTACAATGTCGGCGTCCTTCTTCTTCTTTCGCGAACGGCTTCTATAAGTGTCGGCGCTGTCCGGCCACGCTTCCTTCATGGTGAGACCTGGGCGAGCTCGTACCCGTCCAACATGTTCGGGGTTCCCCAGAGCGAGTGTCGGCTCGTCATTCTCTCGATCGGGAATGTACTCTCCCTTTCGACCTTTTCAATTGCATCTACAAGCTTCGGTACAATTGCCTCAATTTTTTCCTTCCATTTTCCCTTCGCAACGATCAACCCTGTCTTTGGGTCCAACCCTGCCCCATGAGCGAACAACCAGAACTTGGACCGTTCGGGCCGGTCCCATGTCTGTGGAGTGATTCCATGATCCATCAGTTTATTCTCAAACGCTGTCCACTTCGGAATGGCACTCTTGTAGCCACCTGACCCCAAATGATGCGGAAGTTTCTTCTTTGCAGCATTTTCGGTATTTTTCTTCGATCGGGACACAAACTTAGACGATTTCTTATACTCCTTAAATGCGGCCCGGTGATCTTTTATCTTCACTAGATTTTCGGTATTATCATCGAATACGGATCTTCATTCTTATATTTGTCCCATAAATTTTTCTTGAAGCTACGGAATTGTATGGCCATCTTCTTCCATGTCCATTCCTTGACTTTATCCTTCTGGCCTTCCGTCATGTCTTCCGGTAGGCTGAACTTTGTCAGTAGCGTTTCCCAAAGAAATTTTTTCATGCTGTCGTTGACATAAGTAGCACCACTCTCCGGGTTCTTCGGCTTATGCCACTCTTGAATGCTGATCGGTACATGGTCCCTAACAATAACTCCGGATTGACTTGTAAATTTGCGGCAAAACTCCTTGGGCTCCTTGGTTCACCATTAGCCTTGAATGCCGTGAGGGCTAACCTGCCCTCGCCCTTTAGCACCCGCGTCGGGCCTCGTTTTGTTCTAACAGACTTGCTCGATGATCCGAAGGCTAAAAGAAAAAATTATTCGTTAATAAGTGCAATACAAATAAATGAATGCATCTAGGGATGAACACAGACTAATTGATACATAGATATACACCTCGCCGGAGTTTGTGATGGACACTTCATTGTCTTTTCTAACTTGTTCAGACTCAAGTCCCTCGCCAAAATCATTCAGAAAGTCGGGGTACTCGTTGTCATCTCCATCGTCGGGTTCCGGACCACGGGCACTCTCATAGATCAATCGCTGCACCGCTTCTTCCCCCTCCTCATCTCGGACGAAGGTGCCGTCCTCCATACCTCAATGTCAACTGCAAAATTAAGAAAGCAATTGTATTTCATTCATCATGTAATGATCATATAACAGATTGCTAGATGGATAACAATTGAAATGAAGAAAGCAAAAAAACCCTAACGGACCGCCACGGCCACGGACACGGTGTTCCCCCTCCTCCTCTCGCTCTTCTCTCTATGTCGCGGCGGCACCGCCACGGACTCGGCACCGCTACTGCACCCTAACCCTAACACTCGGCGCTCGTCCTCTCGCTCTTCTCTCTATGTCGCGGCGGCTGTCTATATATCGACCGTACACCCCTCGCCGTATGGATACACGCCTAGCACTACGCAACGGAACAAGGGATGGTCCAACCAGAGCTGCCATCTCGCCTAAATAAAACACTCCCCCACACTTCACCACACTTCGTGGCGCTCTTCGCCGTCCCGCTCCTCTCCTTCCACTTCATCTCCACCAACGACCCCTACACCATGAACCTGCGCTTCATCGCCGCCGACACGCTGCAGAAGCTCATGATGCTCGCCATGCTCACCGCCCGGAGCCACCTCTCGGCGAAGCGGCGGAGCGCCGGCCCACCCGGCCCACCCGTGTGTCCGCCCATGGTCGATCATACAAGAGGCAAGCAAACGAGACACACGAGCAGTCTCCCGTGAAAACGACCATCCGCCGGCCGGCCGGCCGGCTTACCGTCCTATCACATGCATAGATGCTGTTCGCAATCACATACCGCGAGCACCAACAACCACACACACCCGTAGCCCAAGATCCGACGAAGCCATGGCGTCCTCGCACAACGAGAGGACCAGGTCCTCATCACCGTCGCGCTGCTACTCGTCCTCTCCTCCCCGCGGGCCGCCAGTGGCGCGCCCAACACGACGCCGCTGTCCGTGCGGTGCAACGGCGCGGTGTACGGCGCCGGGGACCCCTTCGCGGAGAGTCTCGCCTACGTGCTCGCCGACCTGCTGGCCGCCACGCCGTCGTCCCGCGCCCGCGACGCCTACAGCATCTCCCCGTACCCGAACGCGTTCGCCTACGGCCACGCCGCGTGCGGCGGCGGCGCGGTCCGACAGCCGCGGACTGCGCGACCTGCCTCGGCTCCGCCGGTCTCAGCGAAGCGGCGGAGCGCGTCGTGGCGTCGGCCCGCCCGCGTCGGCGCGCCCACGAGCGTGGTCCACGAGACCACGTTCTTGCTTGGCATTTCGTCGAACACACCACGAGCGCCCGGCGCGAGGCGGCCGGCCTTGGCGTAGCGCGTGCGCTAGCGCGGTGGCGACGAAGACGGAGGAGAGGCCCGACGGCGAAGGCGTGCAGCGACGCGGCGTGGCCGGCGTCGCCGGCCGCGGCGCAGGCCTTGAGCGCGAGGCTGACCACGAAAGGGTCGGCGGCCGCGAGCGGAGGCGTGGATGCGGGCGGCGGAAAAGGAGGAGAGGGCCGGGGAGGTACCTGCGGGCGGCGGCGGCTGCGTCGGCGGCGGCGGCTTCGTCGGCGGCGGCGTGGGTGCGTCGGCGGCGTGGGTGCGTCAGCGTCGTCGGCGGCGTCGGGGCTCTGTGTCGCGCGGGGAAGAAGAGGATTTGGGGCTCTGTCGCGCGGCTAAGTCTAAAACATGGCGATGGGCCTTTAGTACCGGTTGGTACCACCAACCGGTACGAAAAGACCTTCGTACGGTTGGTGGTACCAACCGGTACTAAAGGTTTTTTTTTGTTTTCTTTTTTCTTTTCTTGTTTTCTTTTCTTTTCTTTTGCTGTTTCTTTTTTCTTTTACTGTTTTCTTCTTTCTTTTCTGTTTCTTTTTCCTTTTATTTTGTGTTTCTTTTCTTTTCTTCTCATTTTCTATTTCTTTTCATTTTCTATTTCTTTTCTTTTCATTTTCTATTTCTTTTCATTTTCTATTTCTTTTCTTTTCATTTTCTATTTCTTTTCATTTTCTATTTCTTTTCTTTTCATTTTCGTTCCCCTTTCTTTTGTGTTTCTTTTCTTTTATATTTCTTTTCTATTTATTTTGTTTTCTGTTTCTTCTTTCTTTTCTTTTATGTTTTTTTTCTTTTCTTTTGTGTTTCTTTTCTTTTCTTTTTATTTTCTGTTTCTTTTCTTCTCTATTTCTTTTCTATTTCTTTTTCTATTTCCGTTTGTTTTCTTTTCTATTTGTTTTCTATATCCTTTTTTATATTTCTTTTCTACATATTTTCTAATTCTTTTCTATATATTATCTATTTCTATTCTTTACTCTTGCCACGACGCCGTCCGCGCGGGAAACTTTATTACGATTGAACTCGAATTAAAATACATAGTTTAACTGAAAATTAAAGATACATGGCCAAATTCTACTGTTGGAGTCATTCAGTCATACTCCTGCCTAGCCCTGTAGTACTCGCCACTGTAGTCGTCGTAGTCGCCGTCATCATCGTCGCTGGCATCGGGGTCGCGGTACTCGAACGTCGGCGGGTGAGCACGCGTGGGCTGGGACTGAGGGTAGCGCAGGCGGGGGCCACGGTAGGCCATGACGCCCTGGAGAGTCCGGCCGCGCCACCACAGCCGACGGCCGGCCTCGTTGAAGTTCGGAGGAGGCGGGCCGCCCTCCTCGTGCACGGCAGCGCCCTCTCACGCCGATTGATGAAGAAGCTTTCCCAAGTCGGGCTGTAGTCGGGATGCCACCGGGGATTCCTCCGCTGCCCGGCGTGAGCTCGAAGTAGTAGTGGTTCGTGATGGCCATCTCGCGCGCCACACCTAGAGGGACCGGAGGGACCGGTGCGCCTCCGACGCTTAGCAACCAGCCGGTCGGGACGCGGTAGCCCGGCGGGCAGGGGTAGTTCGAGGCGCAAAGCGCCTCCGCCTCCCGGGGGGTTAGAGATGCGATGGAAGCCATGGGAGAGAATGATGAGGTTTGCAGATATGAGTCTAGATGTGATATGTAAATGGTGGCCAAGCCTACATATATATAGTGAAAAAATGGCGGGAAGACAGAGGCGGGAACCGGTGGAAAGCGCGGGAAGAAAATAGGCGGGAAGACAGATCGAGGCAAACCTTTAGTACCGGTTGGTGGGTGCAACCGGTACTAAAGCTGTCGGCGGGATAAGGACGCCCTGCTCGATGAGATAAAGTATGTAGCGCACGACGCCCTGTCGGTGGGATAAGGACGCGTGGGTAACCTTTAGTACCGGTTGGTGGGTGCAACCGGTACTAAAGCTGTCGGCAGGATAAGGACGCGTGGGTAACCTTTAGTACCGGTTGGTGGGTGCAACCGGTACTAAAGCTGTCGGCAGGATAAGGACGCCCTGCTCGATGAGATAAAGTATGTAGCGCACGACGCTCTGTCGGTGGGATAAGGACGCGTGGGTAACCTTTAGTACCGGTTCGTGTCTACAACCGGTACTAAAGCTGTCGGCAGGATAAGGACGCTCTGCCTATAAAAGGAGCATCGATACACCATGGGAAGCAGCTCAACAAGCCAACATGGATGGAGAGTTTCATCACCATGGATGGAGGAAAGGGTTGGGAAATCTCCCGTGGCGGAACTTGTCGAAGATGCCCTTGGTGCACACGCCCTATGGCATCTTCGGAAGTTCCGCCTCGGAAAAATTTCCCTGCAAGCCCGTGGAAGACTCCATCTCCTCTAACAAATGTTGGGGAAAGGGTTGGGAAATCTCCCGTGGCGGAACTTGTCGAAGATGCCCTTGGTGCACACGCCCTATGGCATCTTCGGAAGTTCCGCCTCGGAATTTTTTTCCTGCAAGCCCGTGGAAGACTCCATCTCCTCTAACAATGTTGCGGAAAGGGTTGGGAAATCTCCCGTGGCGGAACTTCTCGAATATGCCCTTGGTGCACATGCCCTATATATGGCATATTCGGAAGTTCCGCCTCGGAATTTTTTTCCTGCAAGCCCGTGGAAGACTCCATCTCCTCTAACAATGTTGCGGAAAGGGTTGGGAAATCTCCCGTGGCGGAACTTCTCGAATATGCCCTTGGTGCACATGCCCTATATATGGCATATTCGGAAGTTCCGCCTCGGAAAAATTTCCCTGCAAGCCCGCGTGACTTAATCACGTGGCAGTCATGAGACTTTAGGTTTTGAAACTTTTTCTCCGACATGTTTATTATTCCCTTTATATTCGACGAGAAGCCAGACGGGACCTTGATGCTACTCAGGACTTCAAAAAAGATCTCCTTCTCCTCTTTGGTAAGAGCATAGCTGGCAGGACCTTGATACTTCTCTGGATTCAGGTTGTTTCCTTCGTGGATACTTTGCTGGTCCTGCCGTGCATCCGGTGTATCTTTTGTCTTCCCATACACGCCCAAGAAGTTTAGCAGGTTCACGCAAAGATTTTTCGTCACGTGCATCACGTCGATTGCAGAGTGAACCTCTAAGAATTTCCAGTAGGGTAGCTCCCAAAATATCGACTTCTTCTTCCACATGGGTACGTGTCCGTCAACATCATGCGGAACAGATTGTCCGCCGGGACCCTTTCCAAAGATCACTTCTAAATCCTTGACCATATCATATATAACTTCCCCATTAGGGCGGGTAGGCTTGGTTCGGTTATCTGCCTCACCTCCGAAATGCTTTCCTCTCTTTCTTACGTGATGTTGTTTTGGAAGAAATCGACGATGCCCCAGGTACACATTCTTGTTTCCCAAATAAATACTATCAGTCTCACCTAAACAGTGTGTGCATGCATTGTATCCCTTGTTTGACTGCCCTGAAATGTTACCAAGAGCAGGCCAATCATTGATGGTTACAAATAACAACGCTCGTAGGTTAAATTCCTTTTGTTCGTGCTCATCCCACACAGGTACACCTTCGTCACGCCACAACTCTAAAAGTTCTTCAACCAATGGCCTCGGTACACATCAATGTCGTTGCCGGGTTGCTTCGGGCCCTGGATGAGCACCGGCATCATAATGAACTTCCGCTTCATGCACAACCAAGGAGGAAGGTTATAGATACATAGAGTCACCGGCCAGGTGCTATGGTGGAGCTCTGCTCCCGAAAGGATTAAAGCCATCTGTACATAGCCCAACTCTTAAGTTCCTTGCGTCATCTGAAAATGACTTGAACTCTCTGTCGATTTTTCTCCACTGCGACCCGTCAGCGGGGTGTCTCAGCATCACATCTTTCTTACGGTCCTCTTTGTGCCATCGCAACAACTTGGCATGCTCTTTGTTCTGGAACAAACGTTTCAACCGTGGTATTATAGGAGCATACCACATCACCTTCGCAGGAACCCTCTTCACGGGGTGGACTCACCCTCAACATCGCCGGGGTCATCTCGCCTGATCTTATACCTCAATGCACTACATACCGGGCATGCATTCAAATTCTCGTACTCCCGCGGTAGAGGATGCGATCATTGATGCATGCATGTATCTTTTGCACCTCTAATCCTAGAGGGCAGGACAACCTTCTTTGCTTCGTACGTGCTAGAGGGCAACACGTTCTCCCGGAAGCATCTTCTTTATTATTTTCAGCAACTTTTCAAATCCCTTGTCGAAGTACCATTCTCTCGCCTTCCATGCAGCAATTCCAGCGTGGTACCCAGCTTTTTCGACCATTTTCGCAATTTGGGTACAACAGTTTGTTGTGATCCTCTAACATTTTCTCCAACTTCAACCTCTCCTTTTCATTTCCGCAGTTCATCTTCGCATCAAGAATGGCCCGACCCAAATCGTCATCCGGGTCATCAAAAATCGGCTCATCGAAAATGAGCTCTTCTTCAGCTTCATCTTCCCCCATTCTACTACCACCGTCTTAAGTGAATAAGCTGGGATAGTTGTCACTATCCTCTTCTTCTTCGTTGTCTTCCAATATAACTCCTCTTTCTCCGTGCTTGGTCCAACAATTATAGCTGGGCATGAAACCATTCTCCAAGGTGGACGTGAAGGGTCTTCGAGGTAGAGTAATCCTTCATATTCTTACAGGAACTACATGGACAATACATGAAACCATTCGATTTGCTGTTTGCCTCAGCCACGTTGAGAAAATAATGCATGCCGGTAATGAACTCGGGATGGCACCGGTCACCGTACATCCATTGTCGACTCATCTGCATTTTATATGTATATCAAAAATCATTAAGTACACAACATCATGGATATATGAGTGACCAACTTAATTAATATTCAAGTTCATCACATAAAACTAAGTTATTTTTATAAAAAAGAAGAGGGGCTCACCGAGGTGGTACCGTGCCGGCTAGGGGACGACGCTAGCGATCGACGGCGGTGAGGACGGGGATGATACTAATTAAAACCTACAAAACATACCATAATTTCAGCTCAAATTGCATATAAAAAAATAAAATCACTAACTTAGGCATTTCATCGAACACCTTGATTGCACTACAAAAATAGTACGAGTTAAAACTACCAAAGAACTGAGCTAAATTAGGAACGCCGGAAGGAAGGATGATATTGCTAACCCTTGGATAGATGTATGCCGTTAATCTTGTTAAAATGGTGGAGAAAAATAAAGATTATTGGAGTGTGTGAGAGGTGGAGAAAAATTTAGAGTGTGAGGAAGATGAGAAAAATGAGAGCCAGCAGGGGGCTCGGGACGAGCTGGGCGATTTTGATATGGCTGGGTACCCTTTGGTACCGGTTCGTGTTACGAACCGGTACCAAAGGTCCAGCCCGGGCCCCACCACGCGTCTGAATTTTGGCCGAAGACCTTTCGTACCGGTTCCTAACACGAACCGGTACGAAAGCCCCTCCCAAACCGGTACGAAAGCCCCTCGCCCACCTGAGCCCTCAAACCGGTACAAATGGCCCCATTGGTACCGGTTCGTAAGGGAACCGGTACCAATGGCTTAGATGGATGTGAGGTTTTCTACTAGTGACATTTAGGTAAAATGTTATCACAATCTTTCTAGATTCACTGAACCTACGGCATAATTTAGATCAGATAGTGTTGCTCGTGCAGCATACAAATTATTACTATTATTCAACAAGACCCTATTCAAATATTTCCAAATATAAACAAGCTCAGTGCCTAAAAAAACAAAATACTATACGCTACGAGATAGATATGTTATCCGTGGCGCATCAAGAAGACGGTATACCACATCTATATAGTTGAGGCACGTGGCACACTAGGAAGTGGTGCGCCACACCTATTCAACTATCTGTGGCGCACCTTTAATACTAATGCGTCACACCTATCCCTTGATCTGGCTAGAAGGTCCGCCCACCCTTAGCCGTGGCGCACCATATACCGGTGCACCCCAGGTATATCTTGTACCCGTGGCGCACCTATACACGGTTCGCCATGGCTAAGTAAAAAAATTGAAAAATTAAAAGTGAGACACTATACTTGTGGTGCATGGAAGCTAGTGCAACAGGCCAAACCTTTCCACGGTTTGGCCCCGCGAGGAGACAAGGTGCCTCCCCAAGGGGGAGAGGCGGCCACCTCGGCAGGAGGCGCCGACGGCTCCCTATGGGCGGCGCCTGCCCTTGGGGCAGCAACCCTTGCACCCTTTTATTCCTTGAACTTCGTGTTGATGTGGAGGAGATCCTCCCACTTCTTGATGGCTACCAAAAGAGAGGATTTTCGTCACAATGGGGGCCTCCAAAAGTAGGGTTTCCCTTCAATATATAGAAGTGCAATCTAAGAGAGTTAGGTCTTGGGTCGGACTTGGCAGTTGGCGAGCTCCGCTATCTTGTGCGGACTTATCGACCCTCCTTCCTCTTCTTGTGCAAAACGAAGATGAAGGATACCGGAGCCCAAAATTTTATGTGGTCCATGGGCTACGCGGGTAGTTTGTCAGTAGATCTGGCCTAAGTGGGGGCTTTGCTTTGTTCTAGTTGCCGCAGTACACTGTCTCTCTCAAGGGTTTCAACAATCACATCATCGATGTCGTTGTGTCATCGGAAGAGGGGGAACCGTGGCAGGCTATCTTTGTGTACGGGGAGCCGAAAAGATAATTGAGTCATGAATTATGGGACTTACTTCATTGACTTCGGTCAGAATGGAAAGGACAATGGTTGCTGCAGAGATTTCAATGAAGCTCTTACCCATGATGACCATGTTGGTGCTCATGACCGATCCGAAGTACAAATGTCTCTCTTCCTTGAGTGCTTGGACGATTGTGGAATGTTTGACCTCGGTTTCTCAGGTCCCAAATTTACATGGAATAATAGGCAGTGTGAAGAAGATCATGTCAAGGTTAGGCTAGATAGAATT
The DNA here is from genome assembly GCF_019359855.2 of Lolium perenne. Lineage (NCBI taxonomy): Eukaryota > Viridiplantae > Streptophyta > Magnoliopsida > Poales > Poaceae > Lolium > Lolium perenne. The sequence goes on along the minus strand of NC_067247.2, from coordinate 11,779,819 downwards.
TTTGATAATGGGGACTTCACCGCCCGGTTTGATGATTGTTCGGTGGAAAATATCATCACAACAGCTTCAGATCATTTAGCCAATCTGAGACCGTGCAACTCCAGTTTAGTATGGTTTCCGCTTTGAGGCTGCCTAGTTGAGGGCCCCAGATTACAAAGAGGTTTTGGAAAAAAAATCTTGGTCTGAGAAGGCTGATGGCGACATTTCTCTCTAGTCTACTTGGTCCACGCTTCACCAGGTTGCTGGCTCGCTTTAGTCTTGGAGCCCGGATACTTTTGGGGCTATTCGCCAGAAAATTCGTAAGATGGAGAGGAAGTTACACCATTTGCGGCTGGCGACGTCAAACGAGGGGGTTGATGAAATCTGCAAGATTGAAAAGGACCTTTGCGAGCTCTTTGAACGGGAGAAGGTTATGGCACGCCAACACTCTCGATTGGAGTGGCTGCGCGAGGGGGACCGCAACACTGCTTTCTTTCATTCTCAAGCTACTTCAAGGAAACGTGCAAATAAGATCAAAGTGTTGCGCCGACATGATGGCTCGAAATGTGGTGATGCCTCTGAATTGAAAAGTATGGTTCAACATTTCTATGGGAAACTCTTTACGTTCGAACCTAGCTACTATTTCTATACAGACTGTTCTTGATGTTATACCTCGGAAGGTATCGGATAATATGAATGCTGACTTAATCAAGGAGTATACAAATGAGAAGATCAAAACAGCTCTGTTCCAAATGGGGTCGACCAAACCACCGGGCCCAGATGGCTTCCCGGCTCTTTTCTACCAAACCCACTGGAATTTCTTACAGGATGCAATCTTCCAGGCGGTTAGGAGTTTTCTCGATTGGAGTCCTTTACCTGATGGCTTTTGTGACTGTGTTATTGTGCACCGAAGACTACAAACCCGGATTATCTAAAACCAATCGGCCTATCAGCCTCTATAATGTGCTTTACAAGATTGCGTTTAAAGTTTTGGCGAATCGTTTAAAGCTCATCTTGCTGATGGTGGTGTCTGAACATCAAAGTGCTTTTGTTCCGGGGCGGTTGATCACGGACAATACGCTTATTGCCTTTGAATGCCTACATAAAATCAGACAACACCAAGCTAAGCGGCCATATTTTGCTCTGAAGGTGGATATGATGAAAGCTTATGATCAAGTTGAATGGGACTATCTTCTCGGCTTCCTTCAGAGGTTGGATTTTCATCAGAGTTGGATCAACACTGTGATGAGATGTGTGACAATGGTGAGATATGTTAATCGGGTTAATGGTGATCTAACCGAACCTGTAGTCCCCACTCGGGGGATTAGGCAAGGGGATCCCATCAGTCAGCACGGAGGGTTTATCCTGTCTTCTGCAACAAAGGGAGGTCCAAGGAGAGCTACAAGGGTTATGTAATGGCAGACTTGGCCCCCTATTTCCCACATATTGTTTGCAGATGATAGTATCTTTTCGCCCGTAATGATAAAAGAAGTGTGGATACTTTGCAGCAAATTCTAAAGAGCTATTGTGAGGGCTCCAGTCAGAAAATTATTCTTGATAAATCTTCAATTTCCTTCGGAGTTTGTTGTCCTGCTGCTGTCAAGGCCCGAGTGATGTTGAAACTTGATGTCCAAGATGAAGACTTGCAAAAGTTCGATCCTGGTATGCCAACGGAGGTGGGTTGGTCCCCTATCCGCACTTTCAACTTCCTTATCACCCGTATGTGGCAGCGTATCAGTGGTTGTTCTGATCGTCCCCTCTCCCGAGCAGGGGCAGAGACGTTTCTGAAATATGTTATTCAGGAAATACCTACATATATGATGAGCTATTTTCAATTGCCAGTGCGGCGATTTGTGACTCTATGCGGCGATTGATCGCAAACCAGTGGTGGGGAACAGAGAACGTCAAGAAGAAAATCCACTGGAGATCTTGGGAATGGCTCTCAACACTAAAGAACCTGGGAGGTTTGGGTTTTCGCGACTTGAGTCTGTTCAACCAAGCAATGTAGGGTCAGTGTTGGCGTTTGTTGACGGAACCATCCTCTCTTTGTGCAGGGGTGTTAAAAGGCTGTTATTTCCCTAATTGTGACTGCTAGGATGCTCCAAAGTCCCGTTCTTCTTCGTATACTTGGAGAAGCATCCAGTTTGGTATGCAACTACTGAAGGAGGGTGTTCGTTGGGGTATTGGTGATGGAAAGAAAACCAAAATTCTGACTGACAAGTGGATACCGGAGGTGCCTCCTTGTACCCTGCATCCCCGGATTCCTCTAATGCCCAGTCAGACATTGGATACGATGATGATGGACAGAACGTATACATGGGATGTGGAGCTCATCCGCACCATTTTTGATGATGATGTTGCAGCCAAGATTCTGCAGGTACCAATAAGCCATCATGGTGGCGAGGACTTGGCCTCCTAGCCCTGGACTCGGTTTGGATGCTACTCAGTACGTTCAACATATTACCTCGCTAGGTCTGAGTGGGTGGCTACCGACCACAGTAAACATGGGCAGGGATCATCATCAGTTGTGTCTGATAACTCCAGGATTTGGAAGAAACTATGGGCGAGCAAGGCGCTGGGAAAGATGAAGATCATGCTCTGGAGATTCGCTCATGATTGCCTCCCTTGTGGTCATCAACCACATCCATGTTTCCTCGACATGTATATACTGCAGTAAACACGAGACTGTCGAGCATGCTTTGCTTTTCTGCCCCTATGCCAACGAGGTGTGGCGAGAAGTGAACTCTGAATTCAATATCCATCTCAACAGGAAGGTGTTCACTTCTCGTAGAGGCTGGACTCTTGATTTCATTGATCACTGCTCGGATCTACAAGCTACAACTTTGATGGTGTCTCTTTGGCACATTTGGGATGCTAGAAATAAGTGTTGTGAGGGTGAAGGTATGAAGCATCCTAAGTCTATTGCCGCTAAGATCAAGGCATACATTGATATGATATGTATTCACATGTACAAGCCGGCGGCTGCTATAAGGCGTGAACCTTCTTCATCAACACCAAAATGGGTCCCGCCGCCTGCAGGTATGGTGCTTGTTAATGTAGATGCAGATACTTTTGCTACCACGAGACATATGGGCATTGGTGTTGTTGTTCGCGATCAGCATGGGGCCTTTCTTGCTGCGTGTGGTGAGTGCTACGATGAGGTGATCAATGCGAAGCTGGCTGAAGCTTTGGCATTGCGGCATGTTGTTTCCTTTGCATGCGGTGAAGGTTATTCCACGGTGATCTTTGCTTCAGACTAACAGTCGGTGATCAACCGCGTCAATTCAAAGATGGTTGATCGACCGGTGATTGATGATGCGAAGCGTATGGCAAAATATTTCATTTTCTGTTCTTTCAAACATGTTTACCGTGTGGTTAATGTTGTTGCACACAATTTAGCTAGGAGGTGTGAGTTGATACTTCGCGAACGTATCTATAATTTTTGATGCCCCATGCTTATTTTACAGCAATTATACTATGTTTTACTTGCACTTCGTTACACTTTCATACATTTTCTGGCATTAACCTATTGACAAGATGCCACAGTGTCAGTTCCTTGTTTTTTGCTGTTTTTGGTCTCAGAAAAGCTGTAAAAGACATATTCTCGGAATTGGACGAAACAAAAGCCGAAATCAATATATTACCGTAACGAAGATGAAGTCCAAAGGGGGGTCGAAGAGGTGCAGCAGGGTGCCAGACCACGCCTAGGCGCGGCCTAGCCTAGCCCGCGCCTAGGGGTGGTGTGGGCCACCCCGGCACCCCACCGACCTATCTCTTCCGCCTATAAATGCCTCCCGACACGAAAACCCTAAATAAACAAGTCTCCATCCCAGAAAAGTTCCGTAGCTCCACCGCCGTCGCAGACAAGATCCGGGGGACAGAAGTCTCTATTCCGGCACCCTGCCGGGATGGGGAATTGCCCCCGGAGCCATCTCCATCGACTCCATCGCCATCTCCATCGCCGTTGTTGACTTCCATGATGAGGAGTGAGTAATTCTCCCCCGAGGCTGAGGGCTTTACCGGTAGCTATGTGGTCTATCTATCTCTCCATGTATGATCTTTATGTGATCATGAGCTTTGTAATATAGTTGAATATGTAGATGTTATTATCCAACTGTTATGCTACTCAAGTGGTTTTATTATGTGATCTCCGGGGACACCTTGTCCAACGGTGTGAAGGTGATAGTTTGCACACTGTGTTTGTTTCTTAAGCTTAATTTATAGAAATACTTATGAATTGTGGTGTCTAGTTACTAGCATCTTTGTATGCTCAAACTGGCAGCGTGGGGTGTCCATAGATTGGGAATGCAAGCTTTAAGGAGTGCTTATGTAGCCATACAATGTGAATTTTTCATATCTTCCGTCCTTACGTATGATGCTGACATGAATCATTTCTTTAGGAGCAGTTTCTTCAGCAGCAGCTGGAGTGGTGGACGATTGCAGTTTTGTTGGAGAAGGTTGAGGAGCGGCAGTAGAGGTGGACTGCAGAATTGTTGGGCTGTTCGGAGCAACAGCGGGGAAGATTTCATGAACGTGGTGATCGTTCTTTGGGACTTTTCCAGAGGGGGGACAACTTTCTGAGGCCTCATACCAACAAGGAAAAAGGATAAGTTACTTTAACCATAAAAACAAACAAGTTTGGAAGAACGGAACTTACGCAGAGCCGGGAAGTCATGGTCGGACCCCTTTTCCGGAGGTGGCGAGCATCTTGATGCGATCGCGCTCCGCCCGTTTGGAGCCCAGGAGTGGGGGGCTCTAGCCGGAATTGTCTTAGGATTCTTGACTGGTCCCTCAGCGTCGGCGGTTGATTCGGCTCGGAGGATTTTCCCCTTGGGCGTTTAGAGGGTCGAGGGGTGATTACCTCAGCCTCCTCTTCTTCCGCATCCTCATCTTCATTAGGAGCTTCATCAGCCTTGCCGGATCCAGTGGTGGCGATGCGGAAGAGTTCTCCGAAGTCCTCCTCCACCAATGTGTTGAGCTGGAAGAAGAGGCGTTGAAAGATCAGTAAATATTACAAGTCAAGAAGTACAAAGCCTAGCAACGAAATGACTAAGTGAAAACTTACCGGAGGGCATGTGCCGTTGACGTGGATATCCTTGGAGATCTCCGGCACGTTCTGGCCCCGGACGATCTTTACCAGTGTACGAATCCTCTTGTTCAGAGAATCCGTAGGGAGATTGTCCTTGGTTACCCGCAGGCTATCACCTACGCCCGTGTAGGCGCAGATGAGGTGCGGGTTATACCTCAAGCGCTAGATCCGGTGGATGAACCAGCTTAAGGTGAGGTCCATGCCGGTTAGACCGTCGCTCACCAGTTTTGAGATCCGACGTGCCATCTTCTCCAGCTCCGGATGTTGAGCGAGGTTGGGGATGTGGCTCCACGAGACCATCTCCTCCGGAGGAATGTCGATGAAGGTGGGGAGTCCCTGGTGGCGGTCCGGAACTGGTTCGTTGTTGATGTAGAACCATCCGGCGTTCCGGTACCGGACAGATTCATGCGACGAAAGCGGCGGGTATACCCTCTTGGTGTCGAGCATGAAGGTCATGCTACCACAGTTAACCATCTTCTTCTCCTTCGTTTCCTTCTTCACTCCGTAGAAGAATTGAAACAACCGGATGTCCGGGTGGACTCCGAGACGGTCTTCGCACAGCGCGACGAAGTTTGAGAGGAGGAGGAAGGAGTTGGGCAGATGTTGTGGGGCTGGAGCTCGTAGGTACGGAGGACCTCCAGGAAAAAATCCGAAGGTGGCACCCAAGCTTTCGTGAAGACCCGCTCATGGGCCTCAGGAGTCGGAGTCATGGACCCCTTGGTGAATTTGCAGGAACCCGAAGCCACGAAGCCTTCCTCTTGGAGGGCCTTGAGCTTGGAGTCTGTAAGGTCACATGGCCACCACTAGCCCTTCTCTCCCTCCCTATTCTTGGCCCTGGAGACCCTCGTCATTTCCGTGTCTTTCACCTTCTCCGCCATGTGAGCTTGTCCTTCTAACTCTTGTAGCAGCTCCGCTTCAGTCGGAATTCTTCCGAGTGGATTGCTGGAAGATGCGGAGAAAGGTTGAGCTAAACGGATGTCGGAATATTTGGTGGCAGAAATGCTAAGGGCTCAATGTAAAGAGGTTCCGGTTGAGTAGGTGGAGGGCTGTTCGGAGTTTTTTCAGTAGTGAGTGGGGTGTTTTCTGACATATCTCCAGCTACAAGTACAATGACTAAGAAGATTAAGACTATCTGGAACTACTGTGTCCTACTACTCACTCTTTCTCTCCCAAGTCTGGCGAGCTTACCTTCAATGGAGTGGCGGTTGCCCGTGGATGCCGACGAGGAATGTGAGGTCGAAGAGGAGTGGTTGGCGACCGGCGGAGACGATTTCCCGATCAAAGGAACCAATCTCAGGTGAGAAGGAACCTTGCAGGGGCGACGCTTGAAGCTTCTCCAGGAGCGGCTTGTCGCCGATGACATCCAACTGGCGGCGCTGGTGCAAGGAAGAAGACAAAGTGGTGGAGGAGGTAAGGAAGTGAAGAATGACCACGCCGGTGGCCTATTTATAGGGTCCGCGCTAAGGTGTGTGTGCTGGATCCTACGGTGGGAACAGAACGGTCACACCGTTGGATTTCCGCCACGCGTCCTAGGTAAAAAATCGGTGAATATGAAGCGGCGGTTTGGGGCAAAAATTTCGCATAGTTACTGATGACGTGTAAAGCACACGCCCGTTGGGAACCCCAAGTAGAAGGTGTGATGCGTACAGCAGCAAGTTTCCCTCAGTAAGAAACCAAGGTTTATCGAACCAGTAGGAGTCAAGGGCCACGTGAAGGTCGTTGGTGAGGGAGTGTAGTGCGGCGCAACACCAGGGATTCCGGCGCCAACGTGGAACCTGCACAACACAATCAAAATACTTTGCCCCAACGTAACAGTGAGGTTGTCAATCTCACCGGCTTGCTATAAACAAAGGATTAAATGTATGGTGTGGAAAATGATATTTGTTTGCGAAGAACAGTAGAGAAGAATGATTGCAGTAGATTGTATTCAGATGTAAAAGAATGGACCGGGGTCCACAGTTCACTAGTGGTGTCTCTCCAATAAGAAATAGCATGTTGGGTGAACAAATTACAGTTGGGCAATTGACAAATAGAGAGGGCATAACAATGCACATACATATCATGATGACTACTATGAGATTTAATTGGGCATTACGACAAAGTACATAGACCGCTATCCAGCATGCATCTATGCCTAAAAAGTCCACCTTCGGGTTAGCATCCGCACCCCTTCCAGTATTAAGTTGCAAACAACAGACAATTGCATTAAGTATGGTGCGTAATGTAATCAACACAAATATCCTTAGACAAAGAATTGATGTTTTATCCCTAGTGGCAACAGCACATCCACAACCTTAGAACTTTCTCACACCGTCCTGCATTCAATGGAGGCATGAACCCACTGTCGAGCATAAATACTCCCTCTTGGAGTCACAAGTATCAACTTGGCCAGAGCCTCTACTAGCAACGGAGAGCATGCAAGATCATAAACAACACATATGATAGATTGATAATCAACTTGACATAGTATTCCATATTCATCGGATCCCAACAAACACAACATGTAGCATTACAAATAGATGATCTTGATCATGATAGGCAGCTCACAAGATCTAACATGATAGCACAATGAGGAGAAGACAACCATCTAGCTACTACTATGGACCCATAGTCCAAGGATGAACTACTCACACATCAGTCCGGAGGCGATCATGGTGATGAAGAGTCCTCCGGGTGATGATTCCCCTCTCCGGTAGGGTGCCGGAGGCGATCTCCTGAATCCCCCGAGATGGGATTGGTAGCGGCGGCGTCTCTGGAAGGTTTTCCATATCGTGGCTCTCGGTGATAGGGTTTTCGCGACGGAGAGTTTAAGTAGGCGGAAGGGCAGAGTTGGAGGCGGCGCAGGGCCCCACACCATAGGCTGGCGCGGGCCCCATGCTTGTCGCGCCGCCCTATGGTTACGGCCCCTCGTGGCCCCACTTCGTATGCTCTTCGGTCTTCTGGAAGCTCCGTGGAAAAATAAGACCCTAGGCGTTGATTTCGTCCAATTCCGAGAATATTTCCTTTGTAGGATTTCTGAAACCAAAAACAGCAGAAAACAGCAACTGGCTCTTCGGCATCTTGTCAATAGGTTAGTGCCGGAAAATGCATAATAATGACATAAAGTGTGTATAAAACATGTGAGTATCATCATAAAAGTAGCATGGAACATAAGAAATTATAGATACGTTTGAGACGTATCAAGCATCCCCAAGCTTAATTAGTTCCTACTCTCCCTCGAGTAGGTAAACGATAACAAGGATAATTTCTGAAGTGACATGCTATCATAATCTTGATCAATACTATTGTAAAGCATATGAAATGAATGAAGTGATCTGAAGCAATGGTAAAGACAATGATTAAACAACTGAATCATATAGCAAAGACTTTTCATGAATAGTACTTTCAAGACAAGCATCAATAAGACTTGCATATGAGTTAACTCATAAAGCAATAGATTCTTTGTAGAAAGTTTTGAAGCAACACAAAGGAAGATATAAGTTTCAGCGGTTGCTTTCAACTTCAACATGTATATCTCATGGATAATTGTCAACACAAAGTAATATGATGAATGCAAATAAGCAAGTATGTAGGAATCAATGCACACAGTTGACACAAGTGTTTGCTTCTAAGATAGAAAGAAGTAGGTAAACTGACTCAACATAAAGTAAAAGAAAGGCTCTTCACGGAGGGAAGCAGGGACAAAATCATGTGCTAGAGCTTTTCAAGTTTTGAAATCATATAGAGAGCATAAAAGTAAAGTTTTGACAGGTGTTTGTTGTTGTCAACGAATGGTAGTGGGCACTCTAACCCCCTCATCAAATAGACTTTCAAAGAGCGGCTCCCATGAAGGATGTTATCTCTACCAGCAAGGTAGATCATCCCTCTTCTCTTTTGTTTACACATGTACTTTAGTTTTTTATTTATGGATGACACTCCTCCCAACCTTTTGCTTTCACAAGCCATGGCTAACCGAATCCTCGGGTGCCTTCCAACATTTCTTATACCATGAAGGAGTGTCTATTTGCGAGATTTAAGTTGCTTACTGATGAATCAGAGCAAAACATGTGAAGAGAATTATTAATGAAAGTTAATTAATTGGGGCTGGGAACCCCATTGCTAGCTCTTTTTGCAAAATTATTGGATAAGCGGATGAAGCCACTAGTCCATTGGTGAAAGTCTGCCCAACAAGATTGAAAGATAAAACACCACATACTTCCTCATGAGCTATAAAACATTGACACAAATAAGAGATAATAACTTTTGAATTGTTTAAAGGTAGCACATGAAGTATTTACTTGGAATGGCAGAAAAATACCATGTAGTAGGTAGGTATGGTAGACACAAATGGCATAGGTTTTGGCTCAAGGATTTGAATGCACGAGAAGTATTCCCTCTCAATACAAGGCTTTGGCTAGCAAGGTTGTTTGAAGCAAACCGGTACAACAAAACTTACATAAGAACATATTGCAAGCATTATAAGACTCTACACTGTCTTCCTTGTTGTTCAAACACCTCACCAGAAAATATCTAGACTTTAGAGAGACCAATCATGCAAACCAAATGTCAACAAGCTCTATGGTAGTTCTTCATTAATAGGTGCAAAGTACATGATGCAAGAGCTTAAACATGATCTATTTGAGCACAACAATTGCCAAGTATCAACTTATTCAAGACATTATACCAATTACCACATGAAGCATTTTCTGTTTCCAACCATATAACAATGAACGAAGCAGTTTCAACCTTCGCCATGAACATTAAAAGTAAAGCTCAGAACACCACACTACAAGAAAAGTTGCCATGGCCGATGAAGTTGAAGTCGCGCCGTGGTTGCTGGTGTACCATGGCCGACGATTTTGGGTCTGTCCGTTGTGCATGTCAAAACAATTTTTTTCTCGTTTTTGAGGCCACCTAGCCCGACGAAACCGGCCAAAACGTTGCGTATGGTGGCCCGGGACGTGGTGCATCTCAAATTCTCGGGTTCGCCGGCCGAGTCAACGCAAATCCGCACCGCCGAGGGATGTAGGGCCCAGATGGCAGCCTCTCTGGCATTGTTTTTTTTTCTCGATCGCGCCATCTCGTTCAACGCTCTCCGATCGAGCCGTTTACGATGCAGGATCATGGGTCCCGCATGTCATCCTCTATGAACCAAAATTCTTTCTATTCTTGGATTTTTTTTGACCCCCTGATTTCTGGCTACTTCCTTTTTCTTTTGATCCCTTGCCGCCTTGGAAACGTTGAGACCGCTGCTGCTAATTGGGACCCGCATGTCATCCTCTATGAGCAATCAACTTTCTTTTCTTGGAGTTTTTTTTGGCACCTCAAATTTGGTCACTTGCCTTTTTCTTTCGATCCCCTGCCGCCTCTCAAACGGTGATACCGCTGCTGCTAAATGGGACCCGCATGTCATCCTCTATGTACTATAAAACTTTATTTTCTTGGATTTTTTTTGGCACCTCATATTTGGTCACTTACCTTTTTCTTTCGATCCCCTGCCGCCTCTCAAACGGTGAGACCGCTGCTGCTAAATGGGACCCGCATGTCATCATCTATGTACTATAAAACTTTCTTTTCTAGGATTTTTTTGGAACCTCATATTTGGTCACTTGCCTTTTTCTTTCGATCCCGTGCAGCCTCTCAAACGGTGATACCGCTGCTGCTAAATGGGACCCGCATGTCATCCTCTATGTACAATCAAGTTTCTTTTCTTGAATTATTTTTAGCTCCTGATATTTGGTCACTTGCATTTTTCTTTCGATCTCATGCCACGTTGAGGACCCTGCAGGCTCATGGGACCCGCATGTCATCCTCTATGTACTATAAAACTTCTTTTCTTGGATTATTTTTGGCTCCTGATATTTGGTCACTTGCCTTTTTCTTTCGATCCCGTGCAGCCTCTCAAACGGTGATACCACTGCTGCTAAATGGGACCCGCATGTCATCCGCTATGTACACTCAAGTTTCTTTTCTTGAATTATTTTTGGCTCCTGATATTTGGTCACTTGCCTTTTTCTTTCGATCTCATGCCACGTTTGAAACGTTGAGGAACCTGCTGGCTCATGGGACCCGCATGTCATCCTCTCAGAACGGTAAATGTTTCTTTTCTTGGATTTTGTTTACCAAATGATTTTTGGCTTATTTTTTCTTTCGATCTCCTGCCGCCTTTAAAACGTTGAGGACGCTGCTGGCTCACGGGTCCCACATGTCAGCCTCTATGAACAATAAACGCTGAGGATGCTGCTGCCTCATGGGTCCCGCATGTCATCCTCTTAGAACGAAAATGTTTCTTTTCTTGGATTTTGTACCAACATATTTTTGGTTTATTTTTTATTTCCATCCCCTGCCGTCTTAAAACGTTGACGACGCTGCTGGCTCATGGGTCCCCGATGTCAGCCTCCCCGTACAAGAAACATATGATATCTTGATTATTTTGCAGACAATAAACAGTGTATTGCGCTCTGAGCTATATCAAACGGAAAATTAAATCTTTATTTTTACATAAAAAAAACTTGTATGTTGAATCTCCTTGTTTTTTTGTCTTTGCGAAGCATAGGACTTTCCTATTTTTTTTAGAAAATTCGGAACTTTCCTGTTTTGGAGTGGGCTGAAATTGTACGAGTCAAAAGGCCCAGCAGGATAGTTCGAAGGCCCAGATGTCCAGATGCAGCCCAATTGAAATCTTTCTTCTTGGATTTTTTTCACCCCCTGATTTCTGGCTACTTCATTTTTCTTTTGGTTCTGTGCCGCCTTGGAAATGTTGAGACCGCTGCTGCAAAATGGGACCCGCATGTCATCCTCTATGTACAATAAAATTTCTTTTCTTGGATTATTTTTGGCTCCTGATATTTGGTCACTTGCCTTTTTCTTTCGATCCCTCGCAGCCTCTCAAACGGTGAGACCGCTGCTGCTAAATGGGACCCGCATGTCATCCTCTATGTACAATCAAGTTTCTTTTCTTGAATTATTTTTGGCTCCTGATATTTGGTCACTTGCCTTTTTCTTTCGATCTCATGCCACATTTGAAACGTTGAGGAACCTGCAGGATCATGGGACCCGCATGTCATTCTCTATGTACTATAAAAGTTTCTTTTCTTGAATTATTTTTGGCTCCTCATATTTGGTCACTTGCCTTTTTCTTTCGATCTCATGCCACGTTTGAAAGGTTGAGGAACCTGCTAGCTCATGGGACCCGCATGTCATCCTCTGTGTCCATCAACTTTATTTTCTTGGATTTTTTTTACCCCCTAATTTCTGGCTACTTTCCTTTTCTTTTGATCTAATGCCGCATTTGAAACGTTGGGACCGCTGCTGCAAAATGGGACCCGCATGTCATCCTCTATGTAAATAAAGTTTCTTTTCTTGGATTATCTATGGCTCCTGATATTTTGTGACTTGCCTTTTTCTTTCGATCTCATGCCGCCTTTGAAACTTTAAGTAAGCTGCTGGCTCATGGGTCCCGCATGTCATCCTCTACGAACAATAAAAGTTTCCTTTCTTGGAGTTCTTTTTTACCCCTAATTTCTGGCTACTTGCCTTTTTCTTTTGATCTCCTGCCCCCTTTGAAACGATGAGAACGCTGTTGGCAGGTTGGTCCCACATGTCATCCTCTATGAACAATAAAACTTTCCTTTGATGGATTTATTTTGAACCCCTAATTAATTTCTGGATATTTCCTTTTTTTCTTTTGATCCCCTGCCGCCTTGGAATCGTTGAGGATGCTGCTGCCTCATGGGTCCCGCATGTCATCCTCTCAGAACGATAAATGTTTATTTTTATTTTTTTTACCAACTGATTTTTGGTTTATTTTTTCTTTCGATCCTCTGCCGTCTTTAAAACGTTGACGACGCTGCTGGCTCATGGGTCCCCGATGTCAGCCTCCCCGTACAAAAACATGTGATATCTTGATTATTTTGCAGACAATAAACAGTGTATTTCGCTCTGAGCTATTGCAAACGGAAAAAATAAATCTTTATTTTTAAATAAACAAACTTATATGTTGAATCTCCTTGTTTTTTGTTTTTGCGAAGCATAGGACTTTCCTGTTTTGGAGTGGGCTGAAATTGTACGAGTCCAAAGGCGTCAGCAGGATAGTTCGAAGGCCCAGACGGCCAGATGCAGCCCAATTGAAACCTTTCTTTTCTTGGATTTTTTTGACCCCCTGATTTCTGGCTACTTCCTTTTTTTTGTCCTGTGCCGCATTGGAAACGTTGAGAACTCTGCTGCTAAATGGGACCCGCATGTCATCCTCTATGTACAATAATTTCTTTTCTTGGATTATTTTTGGCTCCTGATATTTGTCACTTGCCTTTTTCTTTCCATCTTATGCCGACTTCGAAACGCTGAGACCGCTGCGGCAAAATGGGACCCACATGTCATCCTCTATGTACAATAAAAATTACTTTTCTTGGATTATTATTTTTGTCTCCTAATATTTGGTCACTTGCCTTTTTCTTTCGATCTCATGCCACCTTTGAAACGTTGAGGAACCTGCTGGCTCATGGGACCCGCATGTCATCCTCTATGTACTATAAAACTTTCTTTTCTTGGATTTTTTTCACCCTCTGATTTTCTTTTGATCCCCTGCTGCCTTGGAAACGTTGAGTAAGCTGCTGACTCATGGGACCCGCATGTCATCCTCTATGTACAATCAACTTTCTTTTTTTGGAGTTTATTTTTGACCCCCTAATTTCTGCCTACTTCCTTTTTCTTTTGGTCCTATGCCGCCTTGGCAACGTCGAGACCGCTGCTGCATGATGGGACCCGCATGTCATCCTCTATGCACAATAAAAGTTTCTTTCGTGGATTATTTTTGGCTCCTGATATTTGTCACTTGCCTTTTTCTTTCGATCTCATGCCAACTTTGAAACGTTGAGAACGCTGCTGCAAAATGGGACCCGCATGTCATCCTCTATGTACAATAAACGTTTTTTCTTGGATTATTTTTGGGACCTGATATTTGTCACTTGCCTTTTTCTTTCGGTATCATGCCGCTTCTGAAACGTTGAGGAAGCTGCTGGCTCGTGGGTCCCGCAAGTCATCCTCTATGTAGAATAAAAGTTTCTTTTCTTGGAATTATTTTTACCACTGATTTCTGGTTACTTCCTTTTTCTTTTGATCCTGTGCCGCCTTGGAAACGTTGAGACCGCTGCTGCAAAATGGGACCCGCATGTCATCCTCTATGTACAATAAAGTTTCTTTTCTTGGATTATTTTTGGCTCCTGATATTTGGTCACTTCCTTTTTCTTTCGATCCCGTGCCCCTTGGAAACGTTAAGACCACTGCTGAAAAATGGGACCCGCATGTCATACTCTATGTACAATAAAGTTTCTTTTCTTCGTTTATTTTTTGCTACTGATGTTTTGGCACTTGCATTTTTCTTTCGATCTCATGCCGCCTTTGAAACGTTGAGACCGCTGCTGCAAAATGGGACCCATATGTCATCCTCTATGTACAATAAAAGTATCTTTTCTTGGATTATTGTTTGCTCCTGATATTTGGTCACTTTCCTTTTTCTTTCGATCTCATGCCGCCTCTGAAACATTGAGTAAGTAGCTGCCTCATGGGACCCGCATTTCATCATCTATGTACAATAAAGTTTCTTTTCTTGGATTTTTTTTACCCCCTGATTTTTGGTCACTTGCCTTTTTCTTTCGATCCTATGCCGCCTTTGAAATTGAGGAGGCTGCTGGCTCATGGGTCCCACATGTCAGCCTCTATGAACAATAAACCTTTCCTTTGTTGGATTTATTTTTTACCCCTAATTTCTGGATATTTGCCTTTTTTCTTTTGATCCCCTGCGGCCTTTGAAACGATGAGGACGATGGTGGCAGGTCGGTCCCACATGTCATCTTCTATGAAGAATAAAAGTTTCCTTTGTTGGATTTACTTTTGACCCCTAATTTCTGGCTATTTGCCTTTTTTTTCTTTTGATCCTCTGCTGACTTTGAAATGATGAGGATGCTGCTGGCAGATCTGTCCCACATGTCAGACTCTCTGAACTATAAATGTTTTCTTTCTATGATTTATTTTTGACCCCTATTTTCGGGATACTTGCTTCTTTTTTTTTGGATATCCTACCACATTTGAAATGTTGAGGACGCTGCTGGCTCATGGGTCCCACATGGCATCCTCTTTGGACGATAAACCTTCATTTCTTGTTAATGACAGGTTTATCTGTATTATTTTTGCAGACTAATACAAGCTCTTTCGCTCCAAGATCTTGCAAGTTAATAGAATATATATCATGGAATTATTAAGATATGTTTTAAATTTCAAATCCACTTTATGAATTTTTAAAAATACCGTGATCCATGTGGGTATGGAGCGATCAAGGATTTTCATATTGGCCATGAGCAGTTTCAAAAATTGCAACCCAATAATTCAAAATAAATACAAACAACTTTTATGTAGAATCTCCGTGTTTTTGTTTTTTGCCAATCATAGGATCTGTGGTTCTTTAGAAAAGGGCCGACATTGCATGAGCAGAAAGGCCCATTTCTAGTTATTGGGCTTCGACAGCCGGAGCAAGTAGGCCAATAGAAATACCATGTAGATGGCCGTTAGAACCCAAAAGTATTTGTTGCCTAGACTTAGATGCCAAACTCAGCCTTATTGACATGAACCTTGCTATGCACACGAAAATTTCAGTCCGATCCGTGTACGAAACACAAGATCCAAACCCTTCGTGTGAGGTAGCAGGTGGCAGCACACCTCCAGATGCTCAATCGTACATACACATATCATATAGGAGTTGTCGTATGTACATCTGTTCCGTATTGACATGTTTTTTCTTTGGTCCACAAGTGGGGTCCGCACAGTCACCTAGGTCGCTCATCTACTTCCTTGCTCGTAGTTGATGCATGTTTAGTGGCCTGCAGCAAGAATCACTGCCCCCAGGGATGTACTTTACCCTTTAGCGGCGAAAAAAATAGGAATGGTCCTCTCATGAGTATGATCAACAAGAGGTGGCTATTTTTTTTTGACGTTTTCAACTGGGTAGCTACATTGTGCGGACCAGCTTAATTTGACGTTTTCAACTGTGCGGACCGCACATGCACAACCAAAGTCATGTGTTGGTATGTGCCTTCTTTTTGGCACAACAAGAGGTGGCTATATTATAAAGGACGTACACACATTGTAATTATAGTGCTGAAATAAAGTCAATCCTAAAACAGCCATGCATGGGTTATAATATGAAGGCAACACGAAATACAAAAGCAGGGCAGTGTTCAAATAAACTGATTCAAACTAGTACGTACTAAAAACAGTGTACTACTTCTCAACACTTCAAGCATAATAAAAAAGTGCGTCAGTGTTTTTTAAAGGTAACACCGAACGGGCAATATTTAAAGCAGGCTTAAACCACATAGCCGCTTGACGGACAATACCCCAACCATCTCTGGGAAGGCTGATAACTCCCACAGTCTCACCTTCATCTGGCTGGAGGTTGCAGCGCAAAATTTTAGGGTAATCATTATGAAGAAACTTCCGGTATGCTGTGTAGACGCAGTTTTTCCTCATGAATGGAACCAATGTGCCATCAGGAGCTTTGGATTCACGCTTCTTCAGATTGGCAATGATCGGGTAATTGAGTCCGAGGAACAGAGAGTGGTCGCCGAGGCTGTTAACCTGCCTCCAAAGAGAGTCTCCTGCACGTGCAGTAGATAAGGGATCCTGCTCAAAGACGTAGGTGGCAACAGGAGGATACTGCCGTAGCTGAAGCCCATTAGCAGCATAGGGAATGTCAGGAGGTACTTCAGCATTGGCAATCCCAATGTTGTTTACTGTAAGGATGATCATCAATCGCTTGCCATCAGCAGATGGAGCGAGGAACCACGCGTACTGCTGATCATCCACCACCGGTGGCGGGATTACAAACGGGAGCATCAGGTTTTCTGCAATATTAGAAATGGAGACGAATAGGGTGTTACTGGCAACCATATTCAAACAGCAGCATTGTTCATCGTTCATGCTCACAGTATAAATACGACTATGTAAGCTAAGGACATTGGTCATTCATGTGTTCAAATCGAGTGTCCAATATATCAGTTATACTGCATCCATCCCACGAAACTAGTCTTAACTTCGCCAAAACTAGACACTAGTTAGTGTATACACAGTTATATACTACCTCTGTCCCACCGAAAGTGTCTGAGATTTGTCCAAATTCAGATGTATCTAGACAGTGAAAGCATATAGATACATTCAAATTTTGACAAATATATATCATCTTAAGTTTAAGTCCTGTGCTGTAGTTAATTCCCTTTGTCTTAAGTGATCTATTAGAGAGCTTCCCTGTGACCACCCGAAGGGTAAGAAATGTTTAACTGTATAAGTGGATTGCCTAGACCTTTCCATCAGTTCGGACTTTTGGTTGCGTTGGCTAGTCCATGAAGCTTGACATGGTGTCAGAGCCAGGGTCTCGAGTTCGAGTCCTGGCTTTCGCAATTTATCCTAAAATTGCCGCCCTTGCGATCAGTTCGGACTTTTGGTTGTGTTGGTAGTGCATTAAGCTTCACAAGAAAGAAATGCCTTTTTATAGCTAACCCCAAGTCTGGTAACATTTGCAAAATAGGTATCAGATGCAGCTATCCATTCAGTAGAAGAATTTGCATTTTAGAGTTGAAGGTTCATAATCTCTTCTCTACTATTGATAGTAAAGGGTACACATGGTATTTTTTACCTCATTTTCGCGTTCTAAAAAAAGGTACGCCATATGGTTGTGCTAAGTTAAACTGATTTAAGTATGTTCAAGTTTATCGAAAGTTATACTACCAACATCTAAAACATCAATATAGGTTCATATATTACAAAAGATATTTAGATTTTCTTTTCTCGAACACATGCCTAGTCGTGCATCATTATATATTAGAGCATACAGGGTTGTAGCAAGGCTACGAAAAACTGAGAAAGCAAAAAGAAAGAACTATACAGGGGACTATAGGCAGCTAACTTTGCTAGGCCTGCAGGTGCTAAATCTTATATATATATGAGGTTGTAGATATTAGTCGTAAACTTACTCAAACTTAAATAACACTGAATTAGGAAAAAGATAACCTGAGTTATTTTGAATGAGGGGACGTCACAATCACTAATCAAAGATAATTGTGGGAAACTGAAATCTATTCAAGAAAATGGGAGAAATAATGTATCAAAAACAAAATTAATTATACCATTTTGCAGATTGTTCACCGATATAAACAAAGAACTGTTTGATCTGCATGTAGGTACATCCAATCAACGCTTTTTCCCCGATCTCTAGAAAATATAAGCTACGCATGTAATTACAAACGATTTTCTTCTATTTTTCTGTTTCTACGTTAACATTTGAGATACTTGTTAATTACATCCATATTCTGCAGTTGCATAGAGTTAATAATTCAGGAATGCATTCACATACGGAGTATACTATGTTTGCTGATGACTGACTAGTACTAATTCATTGCAAGCAACAGTTCATTCATATTCAGATAAAGGATGTGATCGTTAAGTCATATACTTATGAAAGTCCTTATGCATCTCTCTGATGCAGATGGCGGGGGTCTCTCGTTCTCCTTTTGGAGGCAAAATCAATTAGTTATATATGAAACAATGGGTGTAAAAGGTTATCAAAAAGGGTGCCTTCATAGTGCTACGTTATCTTTTGAGATACTGGTTAATTACATCCATATTCTGCATTGGCGTAGAGTTACTAATTCAGGAATGCAATCACATACTGAGCATACTATGTTTGTTGGTGGCTAATTAGTAATACTAATTCATTGCAAGCAACGGTTCATTCATATTCAGCAAAAGGAGGTGTGATCATTAAGTCATTTAAGAAAGGTAAAATATAAACAAGGTAGTTCATTAATAACTTCATTGGTTAAGGCAGTGTATCATGCAATGCAAAAGGACTGAAAAAATACCATTTGCGGTGTCCCAGAAGTACGTGGAGCCGTCAGTTTCGTCCACCGCAAAAACGTGGCCACCGAGTTCAATGGCATCACAGTAATTTGGATAATCAGGTGCAGGTGTAAGGGCCTCCAGCATTCTCCAGTCGCCACCCCCTTCAAGGTAGAAAATCGTTTTGTCGAACAAGGCGATGAGCTTGTAATCTGCGTACCTCCCACCTTTTGTGGGCACTTGGCAGATTACAATCTTCAACAAATCAATTGCTGGACCCCAGTTTAAAGAGTATGCAGGTTCATATGAAGAACTACAATGATCGATCTTCGAAGAAGGTAGGGATGGAAGGGGGATATGTCGCTCGGTGTAGACGTTCACGAGGCACCACTGGTACCCATGATGATCGGCGGCGGCGATCCAGTCGCCGTTCGCGCCAAGCCATTTTCTACCGTGCATGAACGGCAGGGCGACAGAACGGCGAGGATGGTCGAGGGGCACCAGGTCGTACACGGTATCATGCAGACGAGATGCTGTCGCCCAATCCCAGTGTTCATCGAACCAATAAGCAGGCGGAGGCATCAGCAGGCAGGGTTCACCCCAATGGTGCATCTTACCTTCATCCTTGCTGATCCGGTCGTAGAGCTCCCTGGAACATGCGGCAAGTCGGACGGTGTAGGTAACGTCCAGATGCGCAGCGATGAGGTCGGTGTTGTCGCCGGTGAGAGCCTCCCAGTGGCCTTCCCCGCCGCCCCGGCAAAGCCTAGAATAATTCATCACGTGAAGATGGATTTAGGTGGATGGCGGATGCAACCACGCTTGGGGATTTCGGAGGAGAGGGCGAGCGCTATGGAAGGAACGATGCGGCGTGGTGGGGATCGAGATACTGCGTGTGCGCGTGATTCTGGGAGGGTGAAGAAGAAGATGATAGACATGCAAGGGGCAAAAACTAGGTAGTACTCTAGGCTGCTGCTGCGACTGGGCGCCGATTTGACTGTTGGTATACTAGCACGCCACCCATCTATAAATTTGCGACGACGTTTGGTGCAGTGATGTCTCATCACATCAGGTTGACCAGAGAGGTTTTTTTTTACAGTTTCCATTTCGATATATTTTTCGCCAATAATCGTAGTTCTCTACATGCCAGAGACACGTACCTTAACACGTGGGCAGCATGCAACTGCGCGAGCACCATAATGGAATGAGAGATGTTTTAGAGCAGAACTTCATTTTCAATGCCTTTCTTAGCTTGGTTTGGAAACCGGACAGAGCTTCAGTGACTTGATGCTTCCAAGATACATTGTGACTATGTGCCACCATCTACCAGCCATTTGAGATCCAACGTTCCAAACTATCTCTTATTTCGAAGCTAAAAAAAACTATTCTGAAAATTTTGAAAAAATCCAGTAATATGTAGATGCCTTGTTTTAAAATCTATGAATCTTGTGATTAAATAGCTTCTTACGTACTCGAGCACTAGTTCAAACTAAATATATATTTTCTCACAAACCTATAATTCAAATCGAATGAAACTATGTGTGTATATATATAGTAATAATATTAACTTTCGCCATAACTTGGGTCCCATTTATCTTGTGAAGTTTCCCACTATGTATGATGAACTGAACCTTAGCATTAAGATGGAACCAACATGTATATGCTATTGGTGTACCCACATGCACGATAGAGGAATGAGAGATAAATTATTTTTGATTGCTAGTTGTTTGATTCTACGGGATTTTTTCCTACACCAGCTAGTTGTTTGATTCATGGGAACATATCCTATAGGAAATAATCCTGTAGAAAATAAACATGAGGTCATATCTCATTGATAATTCCTTTGGCTGGATCAAAGAGAACTCATCTTCCTACAGGATTCGACTAGGCATGCCATACTAATCATATGTTTTTTCCTATTCCTACGAATCATGCAGCCCAAGGAAATATTACTTGTGGATAACCTCCACTACAACCTTATCAACTACTTTTTCCTTGTAGATAGGTCTTGTGAACAACATAGTGGATGCTCTTAGCCTTTTGCATAGCGGTGAAGCTTGACAAGAAAGGTTGGAGGGACAACAAGCTGAGAGAAAGTAAAATGAGCTAATATTACGCTGAATTTTACAAATAACATAGGCTTAATTTTTCTAGGTTGGGCGGGCCACGGCTCAGTTTTGCTTCAACTAAGACTAGCCACAATGGGAGTATCATAGGTAGTAGTAGTATCATGCATGTCATGTAGGTATAAATCTTATGTGGCACATCAATTAATGATGAGAGAGGTGAAACTAGTATCATAGGTAGATACAGTATCATAGCACGTAAAACTAGAAATTTTAGAGGCAAACACATCATGTACACATATTTGCATTGAGATTCTACAAAACATTAAATAGAATGGAACTATGATACTAATTCATGATACTATGCATTGTAGGTGTTGTATCATAAACTAGTATCATACTCCCTCCGTCCATAAATAAGTGGACGTGCGGGATTTTCAAGGTAAATTAGTAAAAAAGAGAGAAAAATTGCATTGGGAAGATGCAACCAACATCTCTCTCCTCTTTAATTATTTCATCTCCAATAGGCTAAGTGCATGTACAAAATTAAGATAACATGTGTTGAATATTATTGGGTTTGATTTCCATGCGATGAGAGAGAAATAACTTTTGCTAATTTAAAGTACATTGGGAACATAGAAGTACACTCTTTCATGGACAAAGTTTGAGGCTAGATGTCCACTTATTTGAGGACGGAGGGAGTATGTATGATACTAGTCTATGATACTTCCCATTGTGACTAGTCTAAGTGCTTTTGCACAATGAACACTAGCTATGCACAGACATCAAAAAACACTTCTACATCATTCTACTATTCACACCTTTTTTTCTAATAGAACTACGTACCATTGTTTTTAATATAATCTTGTGACGAGAGTATATATTTCTAAAATAGTCATTTATGTTTCGCATAAGCTCAAAGAGGGCTACTTAATTATGAGAGATATCTTTCAAATAATACGTTGTAGGAGTACTTTAATTATGTGAGCTATCGTGTGAAATGCTTACTAGAACGAGTACAAAAGGTGTTTGATAACATTACAGGCCACACGCCCAGTGTAGCCTGCGTTGTAGGAGCATTACATCAATTTAACAACTACGGAGGAGTAGCCTAGGTAGAGATAACAGGCAAAGGAAATAGTTCAACAGATAGTACAACACAACTACTTACGGAAAGGGAGTAGCCTAGATAGAGATAAACATGCAAATGAAATAGTTCAACAGATACAAATCTTGCATTGCAACACGAGTATTACATAAAGTACATCAGCCCTTCTTCTCGGACTGTGACGCGAAGGCAGGTTCCATTGCCGGGCGTTGGCGAAGCTTGGGATGAACCACAACGGAACCTGCCGCCATGTCCATCTAATGTTGGTTTGGAAACCAACAGTACAGTCTTCAGAATTCAAACTGAAGCGGCAAATTTCTGGAGAAGGAGGATATGCAAGGCCTACTGCATGGTGCGATGTGTAAACAGAGTTGCTTCTCGCCATATTTGGACGGTCATGTTCTGCCCCTTCTTCTGCTGGAATGATAATCGGATAGTTCACTCCAAGGAAGAGAGAATATGATCCAAGGGAAATAATCCTCCTCCATGGCCTCGGTGGCATCAACTGACTGGTGTCCAAGATGTACACCTCGCAGCCAAGTAAACCCTTACCATACCCGCTAATAGTGCGACCATGACGACCCTCAGAGGTAGCAGCAGCAGGTAAAATACGAACCAGTCCAGTATAATCCCGCCCGTCAGTAACGCCCCAGGTATGGACCAGAAAAAGTCTAGAACCATCAGGAGATCGTGCTAACCACCAAGAGCCAAGATTGTACCGACCTTGTTCATCAAGTTCTGGAGGAATAGGTGTCGTGCTGATCAACAAAGGACCTTGCAAAGGAAAGCACAGCTTGAAGTCAGTTCAGCAAAACTTGATTAGTTCATTACATACATGAATAATGATACTAGCTAAAATACTGTCTCCGATCCAAATTAATTGACTCAACTGGATGTATCTAGCTAGATATGCACAAATTAATTGACTCAAGTTTGTCTAGCTAGATGCACTCGCTAGACAAAGCTGAGTCAATTTGATTTGGATATGAGGGAGTACTTTATTTTGACTCAAAGGCATATCGCTGCTGATTTTGATTGAATATAGAGGGGGAAAGGTACAGGCATGACACGAAAACTGCACAACAAAAAGAAAAAGGCTAAAGCTATATCTGAAACTAGCAGGTAATAGCGAAAACACATCATATGAGATGAGAAAAATTACCCCAAGAAAGTTGATTCCATGCATAAACTTCGCACCGAGTTACTGACAAATACAATACCCTTGTGGATGATTGCATCGGAGTAGCCGAACGCTAAGAACTGGTTGTCAAGAACTGTCCATCGGCTAGAAGCACAGTGAAGGACTGCAATTGCCGCGTTGAAGATGGCAAGAACAGAGAAACTAGTATAATTTGAAGCAGCTGTTGGAACTCGGCAAATAGCTATCTTCAGCAGTTGAAGATGTTGATCATTAGACTCGAACACAAGTTTATCCGGGGTGGATTTAAACTCACGTATTGCTGGTAGAGGAATCCGGCGACCAGTGTACACATTGACAAGCTCCCAATTCCAGGGAAAGCCAAGAAGAGCGATCCAATCTCCATTCGCGCCTGCCCACATGCCCGTACCACCATCTGGAATCACGGCATCGGAAGAGATCCTGTCCAGCGGCGTCAGTTGGCACAATGTACCCTTGCGCTCTTTCGAATCCTGCTGCTCGCCCTTCTGCGCACCCTGCTGCTTGAACTTGACGACGCGGGAGAAGGGATTGTGCGCGGAGGGTACCTGAGTTTGGTGAGTATGAAGAACACAGGGCAAGCCAAACGGCTGAGATGCAGGCAGAGCTACACTTTGTGTTGCTGAATCATGATAAAACTTGCATGAACCGACGAGGCTCGCGGCGGTGATGACATCGCATCGGGATGCGATTTCTTCAAAGGGGCCATCAGCAAACACCCAAGAACTACCACTCTCATTGATCGATCTCGCCATTGGAAGGATGCGGTCAAGTGGGTGTGGGGGTGTGGGAGTGGGACGCTGGCGTTTGGGTATGAGGTATTGGAGGACAGTGCGAGCGGCAGCTGGTAGAGCGATATGGATAAAAGTCCACAACTCCTACTAGTACCATTAAACAGGTGGCTCGAGATGATCCGAAAAAGGCATGGCGGCGGTGGTGCAGGGGCTGCTGGTGTAGGCGGGGTCACCAGAGAAGATGGAGATGAAGAAGACGGAGAGGCAGGCAAAAAAACAATTTGAATTGAAATCAATATACGAGTACTACGGGCGTGCCTTCTCTCTCTGGTCTCTGCTGCACTTACTGCACCTGTCGTGAAGGCGTGTGACCCGAGAAGAAGCTAATGTATTGTATAGCTGTCCTTGCACGCCGTGGAGCTGTATTTTGTCTCATCAAATCAGCTGCGGACAGGTTTCAAGAGAAAAGATCCTTTGCCATCATCATGATATATTACCACGGGCCCATGGCAAGGCACATTCATCTTGTCTTGCCATATACTTATCTGCTCTATATGTTGCACAAACCACCACTTGGACATTTTTTTGCAGTTTCCACCATGTGGTGGTCTAAAATGTTGCAAATTGCACCACTTGGTTATCTAATCAGCTAGTTAGTCATGTTGATAGCAAAATCGACAAGTGGGTTCAACATGTCAATGCTCCAATTAATGTTTTAGAAAAAATAGATTTTTCAAAATTCATACTTCTTTTATTTAGCTATTTAAAAATATGTATTCATTTATTTCAACAAATATTGTGCGGTCTTGAATTTTTTTAAACAAATATTATGGCATCGGGTTCGGGACTCCTGATAAGGACTGGTCGTGGTACGGGAACCCGAAATGAGGCCCACAACATGGTCGAAAGTGGCAAGAAACCCGTCGAGGTGGATGAACTCGGGAAACCTTGGTAGAGGTAGGGATCTTGAGGAGGCCATTAGGGTTAGCCTACCCCCCAATAAGCGTATGAGCGAAAAAATCACATAAGTAGTAGCTATTATTAAAATTTCACAAATATTACGCGCTTTTGAATATTTCAAAAGTATTGTGGCGTCACGTTGGCCTTGCCCGAATTTTACCTTTCAGGCTAGATGTCACGAGCATGATCACTCAACCAACCGGGTCCAAACATATATATACAATTGGCCTCCTCGAGCCTACACCGACCAGATTGTCGCTGAAACTGGATCATATAGTGTCTATAGGATTGATGTCCTAAGGAAATATTCCAACAACGGAAGCCGTTTGATTCGTTGTATTATATTCCTTAGGAATCTTGTTGGGCTTGTTTGGTTCGAAGAAATTCATAGAAATTTTGTGGGATTCAAATCTCAGTGGCTCCTTTGATTCTTGAATACATGATAATTCATACTAATTCACGTGTTTTTTGTGTAGCACTACAACCAAAGAACATGGAATTCAAATTTGTGTGATTTCTTTCATATAGGATTAATTCAACATGCAATCATATTCAATTCCTGCATTATTTCTATTTTAACATTTTGTACACATCATGCATGCGACCCAAACAATGTGTGCATGGTGGGTGGGTTGTTTCGTTGCAAAAGCACTTGGTCACACCACAAACAAACATGCAACAATTAATCTAAATTCACGTGGTTTCCCCGTAACATGTGAAAATGAAAAAGGTAATTAAGTCTGGATCCTTCTCTTAGTCACTCTAAAATGAAGCTTTTGGGAGGTTCTTGAATTTACCATGTTTGAAACCCAAAACCACTTCTGTTCATGCTTGACTTCATAAGACAGAGTTTAGGGTTAGGGGTAGATACATGATTTTTCTGGTTTGAATATGTCTAGACCATGTTTATCAATTTGAATGCTTACTATATGACATTAGAAGGCTATGTGCTTTGGTTTTTCATTCTTTCGATTTTTTCTGAATTTTTATGCCCATTTGAATTTTGCTCAAATCCTAGGTTTGAGCAAGATTTAAACAAGTTTAAAACATGACAATGAAAAGGTAATTAATCCTGGATCCTTCTTAATTAACCAGTCAGTCTAATTAAAATGAAGCTTTTGGGAGGTTTTTGAAATTTCCATGTTTGAAACCCAAAACCACACTTCTCTGCTTCATGCCTGACTTCATATATAATTAAGACAGAGTGTTTAGGGTTAGGGGGTACATGATTTGCATGGTTTGAATATGTCTAGACCTTGTTTATGAACTTGAATGCTTACTATATGACATAAGAAGACTATGTGCTTTGTTTTTTTTTTATTTTATGCCCATTTGAATCTTGGTTGAATCCTAGGTTTGACCAAGATTTAAACAAGTTTAAAACATGAAAATGAAAAGGGAAGCATGTATCCTTCTTAGTCACTATAAAATGAAGTTTTTGGGAGGTTTTTGAAAATTCCATGTTTGAAACCCAAAACCACTTCTCTTCATGCGTGACTTCATAAGACATAGTTTAGGGGTTAGGAGGTAGATACATGATTTGTATGGTTCGAATATGTCTACACCTTGTTTATCAACTTTAATGCTTACTATATGACATATAAGACTATGTGCTTTGGTTTTTCATTTTTCAGTTTTTTTTTTAATTTTCTGCCAATTTGGTTTGACCAAGATTTAGACAAGTTTTACACGTGAAAACGAATAAGTAAGCCTGGATCCTTCTTAGTCACTCCAAAATGTACGGGAAATTGATAGGTGTGTTAACTTTGCTTCATGGAAAAAATAATGTCATGTAAATGAGTTAACTTGGATTTCCTACCCTTGAATCCATAGGAAACTTTGTTCTAATGCACTATAATAATCAACCGAGTTTTTACACCAACAGGTCTGTCACTTACGTGTGGTGCCCATGCGTGAGGTCCCACACTTCAGTGAGCACAAGTCACGTGCAATAGGTACGCAAACTCCCAGCCATTTTATTTGTCAAGAGAAGACGCATCAGGATGCGTATTGGGAGTCTGTGGGTCCTTCTGGATCCTTCGGTTGTCCCTCTCACAAAAAAAAACTCTCTCATTCTCGGCCTCGCTCGACTCGCTCGCTCGCTCGCACCTCCTGCTCACTGACAAAACCTGCACAACAGTCAACATCATCACCCGAAAAAGGGAAGACACCAAAATTCTCTCCCTTCTTCTCTCCTTCCGAGTGATCCCTCTTCCTCCGAGTTTCACTCGACGGGCAAACACACATGTGCTGCATAGTAATAATAAAAAGGTAGAAAATCGACCTACGAATCTATAATTAAATAGGTTAAACTAGGGTTTTGCCCAGTTCTACAAATCAAGGTTCAAAAAAATCCAACTACGGGGTTCGAACAACCCCATTTAATCCAAGAAATTTTTCGACCTCATCCAATGGCCTCAAACTATAGGGTTAGCATCTAGTGCAGTATGTGTGAACATGTATGCACTATCTGTACTATAACTTGTATGTCTTTCAAATTTGAACCAAATTTGAATAAGTTTGAAATATTTGAAATGGGGCTTTCGGCTTAAACGTTTGAAACCCAAAACTACTTCTCTTCATGCTAGACTTCATAAGACCGAGTTTAGGGTTAGGGGTAGATACATGATTTGTTTGGTTTGAATATGTCTAAACCTTGTTTATCAACTTGAATGCTTAATTACTATATGAAAATGAAAAGGTAAGCATGGATCCTTCTTAGTCAGTCACTCTAAAATGAAGCTTTTGATAGGTTTTTGAAATTTCCATATTTGAAACCCAAAACCACTTCTGTTCATGCTTGACTTCATAAGACAGAGTTTAGGGTTAGGGGTAGATACATGATTTGTTTGGTTTGAATATGTCTAAACCTTGTTTATCAACTTGAATGCTTAATTACTATATGAAAATGAAAAGGTAAGCATGGATCCTTCTTAGTCAGTCACTCTAAAATGAAGCTTTTGATAGGTTTTTGAAATTTCCATATTTGAAACCCAAAACCACTTCTCTTCATGCTTGACTACATAAGACATAGTTTAGGGTTAGGGGGTGTAGATACATGACATAGGAAGACTATCTTGAATGCTTACTACATGACATAGGAAGACTATCTTGAATGCTTACTATATGACATAGGAATACTATGTGCTTTTCGGAGGTTTTTGAAATTTCCATGTTTGAAACCAAAAACCACACTTCTCTTCATGCTTGACTTCATATAAGATGAAGTTTAGGGTCGATAGGGGGTAGATACATGATTTGTCTGGTTTGAATATGTGTCTAGACCTTGTTTATCAACTTGTTGAATGCTTACTATATGACATATATAAGAGGACTATGTGCATTGGTATTTCATTTTTTTGATTTTTATGCCCATTTGAATCTTGGTAAAATCCTAGGTTTGAGCAAGATTTAAACAAGTTTAACATGTGAAAAATGAAAATGATAATTAAGTCTGGATACTTCTCTTAGTCACTCTAAAATGAAGCTTTTGGGAGGTTCTTGAATTTACCAAGTTTGAAACCCAAAACCACATCTGTTCATGCTTGACTTCATAAGACAGAGTTTAGGGTTAGGGGTAGATACATGATTTTTCTGGTTTGAATATGTCTAGACCATGTTTATCAATTTGAATGCTTACTATATGACATAAGAAGGCTATGTGCTTTGGTTTTTCATTCTTTCGATTTTTTCTGAATATTTATGCCCATTTGAATTTTGGTCAAATCCTAGGTTTGAGCAAGATTTAAACAAGTTTAAAACATGACAATGAAAAGGTAATTAATCCTGGATCCTTCTTAATTAACCAGTCAGTCTAATTAAAATGAAGCTTTTGGGAGGTTTTTGAAATTTCCATGTTTGAAACCCAAAACCACACTTCTCTGCTTCATGCCTGACTTCATATATTATTAAGACAGAGTGTTTAGGGTTAGGCGGTACATGATTTACCTGGTTTGAATATGTCTAGACCTTGTTTATGAACTTGAATGCTTACTATATGACATAAGAAGAAGACTATGTGCTTTGTTTTTTTATTTTATGCCCATTTGAATATTGGTAAAATCCTAGGTTTGACCAAGATTTAAACAGGTTTAAAACATGAAAATGAAAAGGTAAGCATGGATCCTTCTTAGTCACTCTAAAATGAAACTTTTGGGAGGTTTTTGAAATTTCCATGTTTGAAACCAAAAAACACTTCTCTTCATGCTTGACTTCATAAGACATAGTTTAGGGTTAGGGGTAGATACATGATTGAATATGTCTAGACCTTGTTTATCAACTTTTGAATGCTTACTATATATATATATATATATGTGACATAAGAAGACTATGTGCTTTTGTTTTTCATTTTTTCGATTTTTTTTAATTTTATGCCCATTTAAATCTTGGTCAAATCCTAGGCTTGACAATGATTTAAACAAGTTTAAAATATGAAAATGAAAAGTTAAGCATGGATCCTTCTTAGCCAGTCACTCTAAAATGAAGCTTTTGATAGGTTTTTGAAATTTCCATATTTGAAACCCAAAACCACTTCTCTTCATGCTTGACTACATAAGACAAAGTTTAGGGTTAGGGGTAGATACATGATTTTTCTTGTTTGAATATGTATAGACCTTGTTTATCAACTTTAATGCTTACTATATGACATAAGAAAACTATGTGCTTTGGTTTTTCATTTTTCTGATTTTTTTTTGAATTTTGATGCACATTTGAATCTTGGTCAAATCATAGGTTTGACCAAGATTTAAACAAGTATAGAACATGAAAATGAAAAGGGAAGCCTGTATCCTTCTTAGTCACCCTAAAATGAAGTTTTTGGGAGGTTTTTGAAATTTCCATGTTTGAAACCCAAAACCACTTATCTTCATGCTTGACTTTATAAGACAGAGTTGAGGGGTTAGGGGGTAGAT
Source organism: Lolium perenne (assembly GCF_019359855.2). Classification (NCBI taxonomy): domain Eukaryota; kingdom Viridiplantae; phylum Streptophyta; class Magnoliopsida; order Poales; family Poaceae; genus Lolium; species Lolium perenne. The sequence continues at coordinate 11,749,933 of NC_067247.2, read as the reverse complement.
ACATGATTTGTCTAGTTTGAATATGTCTAGACCTTGTTTACCAACTTTAATGCTTACTGTATGACATAAGAAGACTATGTGCGCTTTGGTTTTTCATTTTTCTATTTTTTTATTTTATGCCCATTTGAATCTTGGTCCATTTGAATCTTGGTCAAATCCTAGATTTCACCAAGATTTAAACAAGTTTAAAACATGAAAATGGAAAGGTAAGCCTGGATCCTTCTTAGTCGCTCTAAAATGAAGCTTTTGGGATGTTCTTGAAATTTCCATGTTTGAAACCCAAAACAACTTTTCTTCATGCTAGACTTCATAAGATCGACAAGGGGTAGATACATGATTTGTCTGGTTTGGATATATCTAGACCTTGTTTATCAACTTGAATGCTTACGATATGACATATATAAGAAGACTATGTGCTTTTGTTTTTCATTTTTTTTGTGCCCATTTGAATCTTGGTTGAATCCTAGGTTTGACCAAGATTTAAACAAGTTTAAAACATGAAAATGAAAAGGGAAGCATGTATCCTTCTTAGTCACTATAAAATGAAGTTTTTGGGAGGTTTTTGAAAATTCCATGTTTGAAACCCAAAACCACTTCTCTTCATGCGTGACTTCATAAGACATAGTTTAGGGGTTAGGGGGTAGATACATGATTTGTATGGTTTGAATATTTCTACACCTTGTTTATCAACTTTAATGCTTACTATATGACATATAAGACTATGTGCTTTGGTTTTTCATTTTTCAGTTTTTTTTTTATTTTCTGCCAATTTGGTTTGACCAAGATTTAGACAAGTTTTACACGTGAAAACGAATAAGTAAGCCTGGATCCTTCTTAGTCACTCCAAAATGTACGGGAAATTGATAGGTGTGTTAACTTTGCTTCATGGAAAAAATAATGTCATGTAAATGAGTTAACTTGGATTTCCTACCCTTGAATCCATAGGAAACTTTGTTCTAATGCACTATAATAATCAACCGAGTTTTTACACCAACAGGTCTGTCACTTACGTGTGGTGCCCATGCGTGAGGTCCCACACTTCAGTGAGCACAAGTCACGTGCAATAGGTACGCAAACTCCCAGCCATTTTCTTTGTCAAGAGAAGACGCATCAGGATGCGTATTGGGAGTCTGTGGGTCCTTCTGGATCCTTCAGTTGTCCCTCTCACAAAAAAAAACTCTCTCATTCTCGGCCTCGCTCGACTCGCTCGCTCGCTTGCTCGCTCGCACCTCCTGCTCACTGACAAAACCTGCACAACAGTCAACATCATCACCCGAAAAAGGGAAGACACCATAATTCTCTCCCTTCTTCTCTCCTTCCGAGTGATCCCTCTTCCTCCGAGTTTCACTCGACGGGCAAAGACACATGTGCTGCATAGTAATAATAAAAAGGTAGAAAATCGACCTACGAATCTATAATTAAATAGGTTAAACTAGGGTTTTGCCCAGTTCTACAAATCAAGGTTCAAAAAAAATCCAACTACGGGGTTCGAACAACCCCATTTAATCCAAGAAATTTTTCGATCTCATCCAATGGCCTCAAACTATAGGATTAGCATCAAGTGCAGTATGTGTGAACATGTATGCACTATGTGTACTATAACTTGTATGTCTTTCAAATTTGAACCAAATTTGAATAAGTTTGAAATATTTGAAATGGGGCTTTTGGCTGAAACGTTTGAAACCCAAAACTACTTCTCTTCATGCTAGACTTCATAAGACCGAGTTTAGGGTTAGGGGTAGATACATGATTTGTTTGGTTTGAATATGTCTAAACCTTGTTTATCAACTTGAATGCTTAATTACTATATGAAAATGAAAAGGTGAGCAGGGATCCTTCTTAGTCAGTCACTCTAAAATGAAGCTTTTGATAGGTTTTTGAAATTTCCATATTTGAAACCCAATACCACTTCTCTTCATGCTTGACTACATAAGACAAAGTTTAGGGTTAGGGGGTGTAGATACATGACATAGGAAGACTATCTTGAATGCTTACTACATGACATAGGAAGACTATCTTGAATGCTTACTATATGACATAGGAATACTATGTGCTTTTCGGAGTTTTTGAAATTTCCATGTTTGAAACCAAAAACCACACTTCTCTTCATGCTTGACTTCATATAAGACGAAGTTTAGGGTCGATAGGGGGTAGATACATGATTTGTCTGGTTTGAATATGTGTCTAGAACTTGTTTATCAACTTGTTGAATGCTTACTATATGACATATATAAGAGGACTATGTGCATTGGTATTTCATTTTTTTGATTTTTATGCCCATTTGAATCTTGGTAAAATCCTAGGTTTGAGCAAGATTTAAACAAGTTTAACATGTGAAAATGAAAAAGGTAATTAAGTCTGGATCCTTCTCTTAGTCACTCTAAAATGAAGCTTTTGGGAGGTTCTTGAATTTACCATGTTTGAAACCCAAAACCACTTCTGTTCATGCTTGACTTCATAAGACAGAGTTTAGGGTTAGGGGTAGATACATGATTTTTCTGGTTTGAATATGTCTAGATCATGTTTATCAATTTGAATGCTTACTATATGACATAAGAAGGCTATGTGCTTTGGTTTTTCATTCTTTCGATTTTTTCTGAATTTTTATGCCCATTTGAATTTTGGTCAAATCCTAGGTTTGAGCAAGATTTAAACAAGTTTAAAACATGACAATGAAAAGGTAATTAATCCTAGATCCTTCTTAATTAACCAGTCAGTCTAATTAAAATGAAGCTTTTGGGAGGTTTTTGAAATTTCCATGTTTGAAACCCAAAACCACACTTCTCTGCTTCATGCCTGACTTCATATATAATTAAGACAGAGTGTTTAGGGTTAGGGGGTACATGATTTGCCTGGTTTGAATATGTCTAGACCTTGTTTATGAACTTGAATGGTTACTATATGACATAAGAAGAAGACTATGTGCTTTGTTTTTTTATTTTATGCCATTTGAATATTGGTCAAATCCTAGGTTTGACCAAGATTTAAACAAGTTTAAAACATGAAAATGAAAAGGTAAGCATGGATCCTTCTTAGTCACTCTAAAATGAAGCTTTTGGGAGGTTTTTGAAATTTCCATGTTTGAAACCAAAAAACACTTCTCTTCATGCTTGACTTCATAAGACATAGTTTAGGGTTAGGGGTAGATACATGATTGAATATGTCTAGACCTTGTTTATCAACTTTTGAATGCTTACTATATATATGTGACATAAGAAGACTATGTGCTTTTCTTTTTCATTTTTCCGATTTTTTTTAATTTTATGCCCATTTAAATCTTGGTCAAATCCTAGGCTTGACAATGATTTAAACAAGTTAAAAATATGAAAATGAAAAGGTAAGCATGGATCCTTCTTAGCCAGTCACTCTAAAATGAAGCTTTTGATAGGTTTTTGAAATTTCCATATTTGAAACCCAAAACCACTTCTCTTCATGCTTGACTACACAAGACAAAGTTTAGGGTTAGGGGGTAGATACATGATTTTTCTTGTTTGAATATGTATAGACCTTGTTTATCAACTTTAATGCTTACTATATGACATAAGAAAACTATGTGCTTTGGTTTTTCATTTTTCTGATTTTTTTTTAATTTTGATGCACATTTGAATCTTGGTCAAATCATAGGTTTGACCAAGATTTAAACAAGTATAGAACATGAAAATGAAAAGGGAAGCATGTATCCTTCTTAGTCACCCTAAAATGAAGTTTTTGGGAGGTTTTTGAAATTTCCATGTTTAAAACCCAAAACCACTTATCTTCATGCTTGACTTTATAAGACAGAGTTGAGGGGTTAGGGGGTAGATACATGATTTGTCTGGTTTGAATATGTCTAGACCTTGTTTACCAACTTTAATGCTTACTGTATGACATAAGAAGACTATGTGCGCTTTGGTTTTTCATTTTTTCTATTTTTTTATTTTATGCCCATTTGAATCTTGGTCCATTTGAATCTTGGTCAAATCCTAGATTTCACCAAGATTTAAACAAGTTTAAAACATGAAAATGGAAAGGTAAGCATGGATCCTTCTTAATTAGTCGCTCTAAAATGAAGCTTTTGGGATGTTCTTGAAATTTCCATGTTTGAAACCCAAAACAACTTTTCTTCATGCTAGACTTCCACTACAAGAAAAGTTGCCATGGCCGACGAAGTTGAAGTCGCGCCGTGGTTGCTGGTGTACCATGGCCGACGATTTTGGGTCCCTCCGTGGTGCATGTCAAAACTTTTTTTTTCTCGTTTTTGAGGCCACCTAGCCCGACGAAAGCGGCCAAAACGTCGCGTATGGTGGCCCGGGACGTGGTGCATCTCGAAATCTCGGGTTCGCCGGCCGAGTCAACGCAAATCCGCACCGCTGAGGGATGTAGGGCCCAGATGGCAGCCTCTCTGGCATTGTTTTTTTTCTCGATCGCGCCATCTCGTTCAACGTTCTCCGATCGAGCCGTTTACGATGCAGGATCATGGGTCCCGCATGTCATCCTCTATGAACCAAAATTCTTTCTATTCTTGGATTTTTTTGACCCCACGATTTACGGCTACTTCCTTTTTCTTTTGATCCCTTGCCGCCTTGGAAACGTTGAGACCGCTGCTGCTAAATGGGACCCGCATGTCATCCTCTATGTGCAATCAACTTTCTTTTCTTGGAGTTTTTTTTGGCACCTCATATTTGGTCACTTGCCTTTTTTTTTCGATCCCCTGCCACCTCTCAAACGGTGATACCGCTGCTGCTAAATGGGACCCGCATGTCATCCTCTATGTACTATAAAACTTTCTTTTCTTGGATTTTTTTTGGCACCTCATATTTGGTCACTTGCCTTTTTCTTTCGATCCCCTGCCGCCTCTCAAACGGTGATACCGCTGCTGCTAAATGGGACCCGCATGTCATCCTCTATGTACTATAAAACTTTCTTTTCTTGGATTTTTTTTGGCACCTCATATTTGGTCACTTGCCTTTTTCTTTCGATCCCCTGCCGCCTCTCAAACGGTGATACCGCTGCTGCTAAATGGGACCCGCATGTCATCCTCTATGGACTATAAAACTTTCTTTTCTTGAATTATTTTTGGCTCATGATATTTGGTCACTTGCCTTTTTCTTTCGATCCCTGCCGCCTCTCAAACGGTGAGACTGCTGCGACTAAATGGGACCCGCATGTCATCCTCTATGAGCAATCAACTTTCTTTTCTTGGAGTTTTTTTTGGCACCTCATATTTGGGCACTTGCCTTTTTCTTTCGATCTCATGCCACGTTTGAAACGTTGAGGAACCTGCAGGCTCATGGGACCCGCATGTCATCCTCTATGTACTATAAAAGTTCATTTTCTTGGTTTTTTTCACCCTCTGATTTTTGGCAATTTCTTTTTTTTTTGAACCCCTGCCGCCTCTCAAACGGTGATACCGCTGCTGCTAAATGGGACCCGCATGTCATCCTCTATGTACTATAAAACTTTCTTTTCTTGAATTATTTTTGGCTCCTCATATTTGGTCACTTGCCTTTTTCTTTCGATCTCATGCCACGTTTGAAACGTTGAGGAACCTGCTGGCTCATGGGACCCGCATGTCATCCTCTATGTGCTATTAAAGTTTATTTTCTTTATTTTTTTCACCCTCTGATTTTTGGCTATTTCCTTTTTCTTTTGATCCCCTGCCGCCTTGGAAACGTTGGGTAAGCTGCTGACTCATGGGACCCGCATGTCATCCTCTATGTACAATCAACTTTCTTTTTCTTTTGATCTCAAGCCGCATTTGAAACGTTGAGACCGCTGCTGCTAAATGGGACCCGCATGTCATCCTCTACGTACAATAAAGTTTCTTTTCTTGGATTATCTTTGGCTCCTGATATTTTGTCACTTGCCTTTTTCTTTCGATCTCATGCCGCCTTTGAAACGTTGAGTAAGCTGCTGGCTCATGGGTCCCGCGTGTCATCCTCTACGAACAATAAAAGTTTCCTTTCTTGGAGTTATTTTTTACCCCTAATTTCTGGCTATTTGCCTTTTTCTTTTGATCTCCTGCCCCCTCTAAAACGATGAGGACGCTGTTGGCAGGTCGGTCCCACATGTCATCCTCTATGAACAATAAAAGTTTCCTTTGATGGATTTATTTTGAACCCCTAATTAATTTCTGGATATTTCCCCTGCCGCCTTGGAATCGTTGAGGATGCTGCTGCCTCATGGGTCCCGCATGTCATCCTCTCAGAACGGTAAATGTTTATTTTCTTGGATTTTGTTGACCAAACAATTTTTGGCTTATTTTTTCTTTCAATCACGTGCAACCTTTAAAACGTTGAGGACGCTGCTGGCTCACGGGTCCCACATGTCAACCTCTATGAACAATAAACGCTGAGGATGCTGCTGCCTGATGTCTACTTCCCCCTCCTTTTCCTGTAGACAGTGTTGGGCCTCCAAGAGCAGAGGTTTGTAGAACAGCAGCAAGTTTTCCCTTAAGTGGATCACCCAAGGTTTATCGAACTCAGGGAGGAAGAGGTCAAAGATATCCCTCTCATGCAACCCTGCAACCACAAAGCAAGAAGTCTCTTGTGTCCCCAGCACACCTAATAGGTGCACTAGTTCGGCGAAGAGATAGTGAAATACAGGTGGTATGAATATATATGAGCAGTGGCAACGGTGCCGAGAAAATAGCTTCTGGCGTGTAGTTGATGGTGGTAGTATTGCAGAGTAACGCATGATAAAACAGTAAACAAGCAGCGATAGCAGTATTTAGGAACAAGGCCTAGGGATTACACTTTCACTAGTGGACACTCTCAACATTGATCACATAATAGAATAGATAAATGCATACTCTACACTTTTGTTGGATGATGAACACATTGCGTAGGATTACACGAACCCTCAATGCCGGAGTTAACAAGCTCCACAATTAATGTTCATATTTTAGTAACCTTATAGTGTAAGATAGATCAAAAGACTAAACCAAGTACTAACATAGCATGCACACTGTCACCTTCATGCAGATGTAGGAGGAATAGATCACATCAATACTATCATAGCAATAATTAACTTCATAATCTACAAGAGATCATAATCATAGCATAAACCAAGTACTAACACAGATGTACACACTGTCACCATTACATCGTGCAGGAGGAATAGAACTACTTTAATAACATTGCTAGAGTAGCACATAGATAAATTGTGATACAAACACATTGCAATCATAAAGAGATATAAATAAGCACCTCACTATGCCATTCAACAGTGAATAAGTATTCTGTGAAATATAGCCTAAGAGACCCACACGGTGCACACACTGTCACCTTTACACACGTGGGACAAGGAGTCTCCGGAGATCACATAAGTAAAATTCACTTGACTAGCATAACGACATCTAGATTACAAGCATCATCATATGAATCTCAATCATGTAAGGCAGCTCATGAGATTATTGTATTGAAGTACATAGGAGAGAGATGAACCACATAGCTACCGGTACAGCCCCGAGCCTCGATGGAGAACTACTCCCTCCTCATGGGAGCAGCAACGGTGATGAAGATGGCGGTGGAGATGGCAGCGGTGTCGATGGAGAAGCCTTCCGAGGGCACTTCCCCGCTCCGGCAGCGTGCCGGAACAGAGACTCCTGTCCCCCAGATCTTGGCCTCGCGATGGCGGCGGCTCTGGAAGGTTTCTGTGGTTTTCGTCGAACGTCTCAGGGTTTTCGATCCAGGGGCTTTATATAGGCGAAGAGGCGGCGCAGGAGGGTCGAAGGGGCGACGACACCATAGGGCGGCGCGGCCAGGGCCTGGGCCGCGCTGGCCTATGGTGCAGGGGCCGGTGCCCCCTACGGTCCTTCCCGGGTGTTACGGATGCTTCCGGTGAAAATAGGAACTTGGGCGTTGATTTCGTCCGATTCCGAGAATATTTCGTTACTAGGATTTCTGAAACCAAAAACAGCAGAAAACAGGAACTGGCACTTCGGCATCTTGTTAATAGGTTAGTTCCAGAAAATGCACGAATATGACATAAAGTGTGCATCAAACATGTAGATAACATCAATAATGTGGCATGGAACATAAGAAATTATCGATACATCGGAGATGTATCAGCATCCCCAAGCTTAGTTCTGCTCGTCCCGAGCAGGTAAAACGATAACACAGATAATTTCTGGAGTGACATGCCATCATAGCCTTGATCATACTATTTGTAAAGCATATGTAGTGAATGCAGCGATCAAAACAATGTATATGACATGAGTAAACAAGTGAATCATAAAGCAAAGACTTTTCATGAATAGCACTTCAAGACAAGCATCTATGAGTCTTGCATAAGAGTTAACTCATAAAGCAATAATTCATAGTAAAAGCATTGAAGCAACACAAAGGAAGATTAAGTTTCAGCGGTTGCTTTCAACTTGTAACATGTATATCTCATGGATATTGTCAACATAGAGTAATATAATAAGTGCAATATGCAAGTATGTAGGAATCAATGCACAGTTCACACAAGTGTTTGCTTCTTGAGGTGGAGAGAAATAGGTGAACTGACTCAACATTGAAAGTAAAAGAATGGTCCTCCATAGAGGAAAAGCATCGATTGCTATATTTGTGCTAGAGCTTTGATTTTGAAAACATGAAACAATTTTGTCAACGGTAGTAATAAAGCATATGTATCATGTAAATTATATCTTATAAGTTGCAAGCCTCATGCATAGTGTACTAATAGTGCCCGCACCTTGTCCTAATTAGCTTGGACTACCGGATCATCACAATGCACATGTTTTAACCAAGTGTCACAAAGGGGTACCTCTATGCCGCCTGTACAAAGGTCTAAGGAGAAAGCTCGCATTGGATTTCTCGCTATTGATTATTCTTCAACTTAGACATCCATACCGGGACAACATAGACAACAGATAATGGACTCCTCTTTTATGCATAAGCATGTAACAACAATTAATAATTTTCTCATTTGAGATTGAGGATATATGTCCAAAACTGAAACTTCCACCATGGATCATGGCTTTAGTTAGCGGCCCAATGTTCTTCTCTAACAATATGCATGCTTAACCATAAGGTGGTAGATCTCTCTTACTTCAGACAAGACGGACATGCATAGCAACTCACATGAAATTCAACAAAGAGTAGTTGATGGCGTCCCCAGTGAACATGGTTATCGCACAACAAGCAACTTAATAAGAGATAAAGTGCATAATTACATATTCAATACCACAATAGTTTTTAAGCTATTTGTCCCATGAGCTATATATTGCAAAGGTGAATGATGGAGTTTTAAAGGTAGCACTCAAGCAATTTACTTTGGAATGGCGGAAAATACCATGTAGTAGGTAGGTATGGTGGACACAAATGGCATAGTGGTTGGCTCAAGTATTTTGGATGCATGAGAAGTATTCCCTCTCGATACAAGGTTTAGGCTAGCAAGGCTTATTTGAAACAAACACAAGGATGAACCGGTGCAGCAAAACTCACATAAAAGACATATTGAAAACATTATAAGACTCTACACCGTCTTCCTTGTTGTTCAAACTCAATACTAGAAATTATCTAGACCTTAGAGAAACCAAATATGCAAACCAAATTTTAGCATGCTCTATGTATTTCTTCATTAATGGGTGCAAAGCATATGATGCAAGAGCTTAAACATGAGCACAACAATTGCCAAGTATCACATTATCCAAGACATTTTAGCAAATTACTACATGTATCATTTTCCAATTCCAACCATATAACAATTTAACGAAGAAGAAACTTCGCCATGAATACTAAAAGCTAAGAACACATGTGTTCATATGCAACAGCGGAGCGTGTCTCTCTCTCCCACACAAGCATGATGTAATCCAATTTATTCAAACACAAACAAAAATAAAAGCATACAGACGCTCCAAGTAAAGCACATAAGATGTGACCGAATAAAAATATAGTTTCAAGAGAAGGAACCTGATAATTTGTCGATGAAGAAGGGGATGCCTTGGGCATCCCCAAGCTTAGACGCTTGAGTCTTCTTGATATATGCAGGGGTGAACCACCGGGGCATCCCCAAGCTTAGAGCTTTCACTCTTCTTGATCATAGTATATCATCCTCCTCTCTTGACCCTTGAAAACTTCCTTCACACCAAACTTAGAACAACTCATTAGAGGGTTAGCGACAATAAAAATTAACATGTTCAGAGGTGACACAATCATTCTTAACACCTCTGGACATTGCATAAAGCTACTGGACATTAATGGATCAAAGAAATTCATCCAACATAGCAAAAGAGGCAATGCGAAATAAAAGGCAGAATCTGTCAAAACAGAACAGCTCGTATTGACGAATTTTATCGAGGCACCAGACTTGCTCAAATGAAAATGCTCAAATTGAATGAAAGTTGCGTACATATCTGAGGATCATTCACGTAAACTGGCATAATTTTCTGAGTTACCTACAGGGGAAAACAGCCCAGATTCGTGACAGCAAAGAAATCTGTTTCTGCGCAGTAATCCAAATCTAGTATGAACTTTTCTATCAACGACTTTACTTGGCACAACAAAACACTAAACTAAGATAAGGAGAGGTTGCTACAGTAGTAAACAACTTCCAAGACACAAATATAAAACAAAGTACTGTAGCAAAATAACACATGGGTTATCTCCCAAAAAGTTCTTTTCTTTATAGCCATTAAGATGGGCTCAGCAGTTTTAATGATGCACTCGCAAGAAATAGTATTTGAAGCAAAAGAGAGCATCCAGAGGCAAATTCAAAACACATTTAAGTCTAACATGCTTCCTATGCATAGGAATCTTGTAAATAAACAAGTTCATGAAGAGCAAAGTAACAAACATAGGAAGATAAAATAAGTGTAGCTTCAAAAATTTCAGCACATAGAGAGGTGTTTTAGTAACATGAAAATTTCTACAACCATATTTTCCTCTCTCATAATAACTTTCAGTAGCAACATGAGCAAACTCAACAATATAACTATCACATAAAGCATTCTTATCATGAGTCTCATGCATAAAATTATTACTCTCCACATAAGCATAATCAATTTTATTAGTTGTAGTGGGAGCAAATTCAACAAAGTAGCTATCAAATATAGGAGGCATATTGTAATCATAATCAAATTTACTCTCCATAACAGGCGGTAACAAAAGACTACTATCATTATAATCATCATAAATAGGAGGCAAAGTATCATCAAAGAAAATTTTCTCCTCAATGCTTGGGGGACTAAAAAGATCATGAAAACCAGCTTCCCCAAGCTTAGAACTTTCTATATTATTATCAACAATGGTGTTCAAAGCGTTCATACTAATATTACTACCAGCATGCAAATAAGATTCCATAGGTTTTTTAATTTTCGCATCAAACAATCCATGTTTTAAATCAGGAAACAGAAATAGAAGCTCATTCTTGTCCATTATGCCAAACTAGTGTAAACAAGAAACAAAAAGATGCAATTGCAGGATCTAAAGGAAATAGCTTTGAGTACTTACAACGGCGGAAAATAGCTTGATAGCCGAGGTCTGGAGTGTGAGTACCTTTTACCTTTCCTCCCCGGCAACGGCGCCAGAAAATAGCTTGATGTCTACTTCCCCCTCCTTTTCCTGTAGACAGTGTTGAACCTCCAAGAGCAGAGGTTTGTAGAACAGCAGCAAGTTTTCCCTTAAGTGGATCACCCAAGGTTTATCGAACTCAGGGAGGAAGAGGTCAAAGATATCCCTCTCATGCAACCCTGCAACCACAAAGCAAGAAGTCTCTTGTGTCCCCAACACACCTAATAGGTGCACTAGTTCGGCGAAGAGATAGTGAAATACAGGTGGTATGAATATATATGAGCAGTGGCAACGGTGCCAGAAAATAGCTTGCTGGCGTGTAGTTGATGGTGGTAGTATTGCGACGGTAGTAACGTGATAAAACAAGTAAACAAGCAGCGATAGCAGTATTTAGGAACAAGGCCTAGGGATTACACTTTCACTAGTGGACACTCTCAACATTGATCACATAACAGAATAGATAAATGCATACTCTACACTTTTGTTGGATGATGAACACATTGCGTAGGATTACACGAACCCTCAATGCCGGAGTTAACAAGCTCCACAATTAATGTTCATATTTTAGTAACCTTATAGTGTAAGATAGATCAAAAGACTAAACCAAGTACTAACATAGCATGCACACTGTCACCTTCATGCATATGTAGGAGGAATAGATCACATCAATACTATCATAGCAATAATTAACTTCATAATCTACAAGAGATCATAATCATAGCATAAACCAAGTACTAACACGGATGTACACACTATCACCATTACATCGTGCAGGAGGAATAGAACTACTTTAATAACATTGCTAGAGTAGCACATAGATAAATTGTGATACAAACACATTGCAATCATAAAGAGATATAAATAAGCACCTCACTATGCCATTCAACAGTGAATAAGTATTCTGTGAAATATAGCCTAAGAGACCCACACGGTGCACACACTGTCACCTTTACACACGTGGGACAAGGAGTCTCCGGAGATCACATAAGTAAAATTCACTTGACTAGCATAACGACATCTAGATTACAAGCATCATCATATGAATCTCAATCATGTAAGGCAGCTCATGAGATTATTGTATTGAAGTACATAGGAGAGAGATGAACCACATAGCTACCGGTACAGCCCCGAGCCTCGATGGAGAACTACTCCCTCCTCATGGGAGCAGCAGCGGTGATGAAGATGGCGGTGGAGATGGCAGCGGTGTCAATGGAGAAGCCTTCCGGGGGCACTTCCCCGCTCCGGCAGCGTGCCGGAACAGAGACTCCTGTCCCCCAGATCTTGGCCTCGCGATGGCGGCGGCTCTGGAAGGTTTCTATGGTTTTCGTCGAACGTCTCAGGGTTTTCGATCCAGGGGCTTTATATAGGCGAAGAGGCGGCGCAGGAGTGTCGAAGGGGCGACGACACCATAGGGCGGCGCGACCAGGGCCTGGGCCGCGCCGGCCTATGGTCTGGGGGCCCAGTGCCCCCTGCAGTCCTTCCGGGTGTTACGGATGCTTCCGGTGAAAATAGGAACTTGGGCGTTGATTTCGTCCGATTCCGAGAATATTTCGTTACTAGGATTTCTGAAACCAAAAACAGCAGAAAACAGGAACTGGCACTTCGGCATCTTGTTAATAGGTTAGTTCCAGAAAATGCATGAATATGACATAAAGTGTGCATAAAACATGTAGATAACATCAATAATGTGGCATGGAACATAAGAAATTATCGATACGTCGGAGACGTATCACTGCCTCATGGGTCCCGCATGTCATCCTCTCAGAACGAAAATGTTTCTTTTCTTGGATTTTTTACCAACAGATTTATGGTTTATTTTTTCTTTCCATCCCCTGCCGCCTTTAAAACGTTGACGACGCTGTTGGCTCATGGGTCCCCGATGTCAGCCTCCCCGTACAAGAAACATATGATATCTTGATTATTTTGCAGACAATAAACAATGTATTGCGCTCTGAGCTATTTCAAACGGATAATTAAATCTTTATTTTTACATAAACAAACTTATATGTTGAATCTCCTTGTTTTTTTTGTCTTTGCGAAGCATAGGACTTTCCTGTTTTTTTTAGAAAATTCGGAACTTTCCTGTTTTGGAGTGGGCTGAAATTGTACGAGTCAAAAGGCCAAGCAGGATAGTTCAAAGGCCCAGATGTCCAGATGCAGCCCAATTGAAATCTTTCTTCTTGGATTTTTTTCACCCCCTGATTTCTGGCTACTTCATTTTTCTTTTGGTTCTGTGCCGCCTTGGAAACGTTGAGACCGCTGCTGCAAAATGGGACCCGCATGTCATCCTCTAATTACAATAAATTTTCTTTTCTTTGATTATTTTTGGCTCGTGATATTTGGTCAATTTCCTTTTTCTTTAGATCCAGAGCAGCCTATCAAACGTTGTTAACGCTTCTGCTAATTGGGACCCGCATGTCATCCTCTATGTACAATCAAGTTTCTTTTCTTGAATTATTTTTGGCTCCTGATATTTGGTCACTTGCCTTTTTCTTTCGATCTCATGCCACGTTCGAAACGTTGAGGAACCTGCTGGCTCATGGGATCCGCATGTCATCCTCTATGTACTATAAAAGTTCATTTTCTTTGTTTTTTTTCACCCTCTGATTTTTGGCTATTTCCTTTTTCTTTTGATCCCCTGCCGCCTTGGAAACGTTGAGTAAGCTACTAGCTCATGGGACCTGCATGTCATCCTCTATGTCCATCAACTTTATTTTCTTGGATTTTTTTGACCCCCTAATTTCTGGCTACTTTCTTTTTCTTTTGATCTCAAGCCGCATTTGAAACGTTGGGACCGCTGCTGCAAAATGGGACCCGCATGTCATCCTCTATGTAAATAAAGTTTCTTTTCTTGGATTATCTTGGGCTCCTGATATTTTGTCACTTGCCTTTTTCTTTCGATCTCATGCCGCCTTTGAAACGTTAAGTAAGGCTTGGCTCATGGGTCCCGCATGTCATCCTCTACGAACAATAAAAGTTTCCTTTCTTGGAGTTATTTTTTACCCCTAATTTCTGGCTATTTGCCTTTTCTTTTGATCTCCTGCCCCCTTTGAAACGATGAGGACGCTGTTGGCAGGTCGGTCCCACATGTTATCCTCTATGAACAATAAAACTTTCCTTTGATGGATTTATTTTGAACCCCTAATTAATTTCTGGATATTTCCTTTTTTTCTTTTGATCCCCTGCCGCCTTGGAATCGTTGAGGATGCTGCTGCCTCATGGGTCCCGCATGTCATCCTCTCAGAACGGTAAATGTTTATTTTCTTGGATTTTGAATACCAAATGATTTTTGGCTTATTTTTTCTTTCGATCTCCTGCCGCCTTTAAAACGTTGAGGACGCTGCTGGCTCACGGGTCCCACATGTCAGCGTCTAACATTAAACGCTGATGATGCTGCTGCCTCATGGGTCCCTCATGTTATCCTCTCAGAACGAAAATGTTTCTTTTCTTGGATTTTGTACCAACAGATTTTTGGTTTATTTTTTCTTTCCATCCCTGCCGCCTTTAAAATGTTGACGACGCTGCTGGCGCATGGGTCCCCGATGTCAGCCTCCCCGTATAAGAAACATGTGATATCTTGATTATTTTGCAGATAATAAAAAGTGTATTTTGCTCTGAGCTATTGCAAAGGGATAAATTAAATCTTTATTTTTACATAAACAAACTTATATGCTGAATCTCCTTGTTTTTTTTTGTCTTTGCGAGGCATAGGACTTTCCTGTTTTGGAATGGGCTGAAATTGTACGAATCAAAAGGCGTCCAGCGGGATAGTTTGAAGGCCCAGAAGGCCAGAAGCAGCCCAATTGAAATATTCCTTTTCTTGGATTTTTTGACACCCTTATTTCTGGCTACTTCCTTTTTCTTTTGGTCATGTGCCGCCTTGGAAACATTGAGACCGCTGCTGCAAAATGGGACCCGCATGTCATCCTCTATGTACAATAGAAGTTTCTTTTCTTGGATTATTTTTGGCTCCTGATATTTGGCACTTGTCTTTTTCTTTCGACCTAATGCCGACTTTGAAACCTTCAGACCGGTGCTGCAAAATGGGACCCGCATGTCATTCTCTATGCACAATAAAGTTTCTTTTCTTAGATTATTTTTGGCTCCTGATATTTGGTCACTTTCCTTTTCCTTTCGATCTCATGCCGCCTTTGAAACGTTGAGGAAGCTGCTGGCTCATGGGTCCCGCATGTCATACTCTATGAACAATAAAGTGTCCTTCATTGGATTTATTTTTACCCCTAATTTCTGGCTATTTACCGTTTTCTTTTGATCCCCTGCCCCCTTTGAAACGATGAGGACGCTGCGCGGCAGGTCGGTCCCACATCCTCTATGAACAATAAAAGTTTCCTATGATGGATTTATTTTTGACCCCTTTTGATCCCCTGCCGCCTTGGAATCGTTGAGTATCTTGCTTGCCTCATGGGTCCCGCATGTCGTCCTCTCGGAACGGTAAATGTTTCTTTTCTTGGATTTTTTTACCAACTGATTTTTGGCCTTTGTCTTTCTATCTCCTGCCGCCTTTAACACGTTGGGGACGCTGCCGGCTCAGGGGTCCCACATGTCAGCCTCTATGAACAATAAACCTTTTGTTTGATTTATTATTGACCCATAATTTCTTGGTATTTGCCTTTTCCTTTCGATCTCATGCCGCCTTTGAAACGTTGAGGAAGCTGCTGGCTCATGGGTCCCTGTCAGCCTCTATGAACAGTAAAAGTTTCCTTTGTTTGATTTATTTTTGACCCTAATTACTGGCTATTTGCCTTTTTTTATCCCCTGCCGCCTTTGAAACTAAGAGGACGCTGCTGGCCCATGGGTCCCACATCTCAGCCTCTCTGAACGATAAACCTTTCCTTTCTTTTTTTTCGATCCCGTGCCGCCTTGGAAAATGTGAGACCGCTCCTGCAAAACGGGACCCATATGTCATCCTCTATGTACAATAAAAGTTTCTTTCCTTGGATAATTTTTGGCTTTGATATATGGTCACTTGCCTTTTTTTCGATCTCCTGCCGCCTTTGAAACGTTGAGGACGCTGCTGGCTCGTGGGTCCCACATGTCAGCCTCTATGAACAATAAACATTTCATTTCTTGGATTTATTTTTGACCGCTGATTTACGGGAACTTTGCTTTTTCTTTCGATCCCCTGCGCCTTTGTTAAAGTTGAGGACGCTGCTGCAAAAGGCGTCCCACATGTCGGCTTCTACGTACGATAATTGTTTCCTTTCTTGGATTTTTTCCACGGCTGGCCGATGGGTCCACGATGTCGACCTCTATGTACAAGAAATATGTGATTTCTCGATATGTTTTAACCCGAGATATGTAGGATACTTGCTTTTTCGATCCCTTTTGTTTGTCTTTACCTTCAAATGTTGAGGGACGCTACTGGCAAATGGGTCCTGCTCTAGCATTCTCAACTGAAGGAAAAACTGAAATATTGCCTATTCATTTGTTTTTCGTACTCCATGCACATAATCCATACTAACTGTTGATCCGGGTTTTAGTTCAACTTAATTAGTTCAAATTTGATCTACGAGGAAGTATGTAATATATTTTGGGTTCACAACACTACACTTGTTAACAACAATCTGATGAAGAGGTTTGTCATTTTTTTTAAACTACAAATACACTCTAAGATCTTGCAAACTGATAGAATAAATCTTGGAACTTTAAATAATTTATGAAAATTTTGAAATCAACTATATGAATATATCAAAATATAGAGCCCATGTAGATGCGCATACTGGCTATGCGCATTTAAAAAAGAATCATAATCATAATTGATACGAAATAAAAATAACTTTATATTTAGAATCTCGGTTTCTTGAGGGCCAATCATAGGATCTCCGTTTTTAAATTAGGAAGGGCCCCAATGACATGAGTCGGAGGCCCATTAAATGTTTTTGGATTGTTATCAGCGAAGCAAGCAGGCTGACAGCAATCACCATGTACATGGCCGGCGGCAGCCCAAAAGTACAAACAATTGGCCCATGAAGGGAAGGTAGTACTTTTTTTTATTGGGAAGGTTGTCTGGGCTAACCCAAAAAAAAAAAGTTGGTGCTACATGGGGTAGCACTTGAACCCGGAATGAGACCATGAACAGTACATATGCTACATGCTACAGTACTTAGTTCTTAGCTATCTATTTTCGATCCAACGTCCAAATCTACAAGTCAACCAACTGTTCATCTGTGCTTGCTGATGTCAAGGCCTTTGGATCCTGGACGCTTGAACCCATGATCGTTGCGAGGGTTGCCTATTTGCGCATAATATGTTTTGTCGGCGGGCACTTCACTAGTTTGTGCAAAACATATCCGTAGCGAGGATTCGAAAAAACAACACGTTTTTTTCTTTACGGAAACAACAGAACATCTCATGTTCATCACAATCCAGCCAACATAAGCACATAATAATTAATAGTACAACTAGAGAGCTGTACATATAAATAAGGTTTGTCAAGCTTCATGCACTAGCCAACGCAACCAAAAGTCCGAACTGATGGAAAGGGCTAGGCAATCCACTTATACATCTGAACACCCCTCCTCACGTGTGACCGGAAGAAGGGAAGAGGTCAACACAAGGAGACTCTCAAGAGGCATATACGTGGACTCCGAGGAGGGCAACGGAGGGCAGCACCAATTTTTAGGATAAATTACGAAAGCCAGGTCTCGAACTCGAGACCACGGGCTCTGATACCATGCCAAGCTTCATACACAAGCCAACGCAACCAAAAGTCCGAACTAATGGAAAGGGCTAGGCAATCCACTTATACATATCAACATCCCCCCCCTCACATGTGACCACAATCCAGTAATGGTACCATCATGTTCACCACAATACATCATCATTATACTACAGAACATTTGTAAGACAACTTAATACAGCTGTGATTCATTTTGTTGCCCCAGCGATGGGTGATAACCTGAACACCATATAACCTTCTCACAGCAATTGTAACCAAATATGAGCACCTGCAATGATTTGGTGTCAATCTTCTTGAAGGTCAGGAGGTATCCTACCTTCAAGTCATGTGCTTTGACAAACTCACGGCCATCCTGAGTCCATTAAAACATTGCCATCTTGTTGCTTCAGGTCCACAATCCAGGTGCATGCGGTGGACATCTTCGAGGTTGATGGACTCTGGACACCCACCGTAAAACCAGGGTAGAACACGGTAGGGATGGTAATCACCTCTAACTCCGATGTACATAGTACCTTGCGAGAAGGTATCGGCGGTATTCTCCTCATCGATGCGCCTAAACACCTTGCACAGGGGCTGGCTCTACGAGATGTCTCCTTCCATGATAAGCTCTCTCCAAGCTTGAGCTTCTTGTTTGACACTTTGCAAAAAAGAGGCCTCAATTAGATAATGCCTCTAGCCGGCCCGTAATTCCAAGCAAATGCATAATCAAAGGCACCTAGCAAAGTCAGCGGATCATTGTTCTTATCGAACACACAGTCTGAACAATAAGCTTCTGAATCTAGCTAGGCTGATATGTACAACCTTGTATCATCAAATTATTCAGCATAGTGTATCATTGTATCGCAGAAGCCAAATCGATATAAATAGTAGCTATGAGAATAGAAATCAAGCTAGCATGAGCCATGCATGCTTGCTGGCTAGGTCTAGCATCAGAGTAATGCATCTGCAGTTCATCATCCGCCGGTCTGAGATCGACCAAGCAAACAAAAAAAAATCAGCGTCGGCCTAAAGAGTCCATAAGCCAGACATGCATGCTCGGTGTCCTCATATGTGATTATCGGCGTGGATTGACCAATATCATATTTGAACGATTATTATTGCACACATTAGATCCAGTCCCAACCTAGCTAGCATGCATGCATGTGTAGCCCGAGTCTTTACGGAGGATTAATATATACCTTTGGATGAGAGAAATAGTCTATATCAAACAATGCTAAGCAACCGGCAATACAGCTTAGATATAATAAAGATGTGACCGGCAACCCTAGTGATTCGGGGGAAACATACCGCCATTGCAGCCATGGACCGAGAGAATCGGGGATGCCGCGCCGCCTTAGTGGAGTTTTTAGGTGCGACGTCGCCGCATCCGTAGAGGACGGAGTCCAAGCCGCGTAGTCCGAGCGGTGGTGGACGCCGGTGGTGTAGGGAGAGGACTCAGGGGAGATGGACGGCGAGGGATGCGGGGAGATCTGAACATGAGGGCTGTGAGACGAGAATGATACATCAGCAAGGGAATAAATGCGCGTGTCCCCCCGGTCAAAAAAAAATGCGCGTTTCTTGGAGGAACGAAGCCAGGTACGCAGGAATCCACACAGAAAACTTCACCCGGCGGGTCACTGGGCTTTATCAGTATCTGGTGGGGCTCGGACCTACATACCAGTGAGACAAGTTGTGTGGGTTATGATCCGATCAGTGTGCACACAGAAATTGCATTCAGAGCTAAGGGCCTCAGACTACGTTGTACTATACAGTATATCCGTTTCTTTTGGTAAAATGAAAACGATACTCCATCTGATCCTCATTACTTGATGATAAAATGGATGTCTCTACAACTAATATGTGTCTAGATACATCTATATGAGAGCGTCTGTGTTTGTACTGTGTATCTCAAAAAAAAAAATGGATCGGAGGGAGCATTAAGAGGTGTAAAAAAAAACTGCAAACAAACATGGATGTAAGCATAGCGATGTATTAAACCAGTGCGTAAAATACCTTTATATCTCGACCATGTAACAATGAATATGAGAAGTTTTGGGGGTTTGACCATCTGCACTTGTGTTCGCTACAATCGTTCGCTACAATCAGATCAAAAAAATTGGTCACTTTTACACTTCCTAAAATAAAATGTATTTTTCCCTGAGATTTTACAAGCTCGTACAAGAAAGCATTGACTACATATGGGATATATCACATTTACACTTACAATCTATGAATATTTCAAAATGTTGAGCTCCATGTAGCTAGGTATAATACAAATCATCAGACCGCACATTGAAACTACCGCAGCATATCACAGTAAATTAAAATAAAATAAAACATGTCTAACATATACTATATTAGCTAATTAACAAAGTCTCATCACAGTGTATCTGATCCCCAGTTCAGCTTAATACAAAAACCAAGTTCAGCATGAACATCAGCAGGGCACTACCCCAGGTCCAAAAGTAGCATCTAGTTAATTCAATAAAATATTGAGGTGTTTCTGATCCCCTCTTCCTAAAAGCACTGCAGATCATGCATGCAACTAAGGGTGATCAGCACAAAATATTACCCTCTGGGTGGAGGTGTTACAGTCGTAGATCAACACATTCATCAAGGAAGTGTCTTTCACCACGAATACGAGAATGTCATCGAGCTGCAGTTCATGCGCCTCTGCAAACCCGAACCAACCATCCTTCAAGACCAGTTCACCCTGGTACTCATCGATGTGCACATACCAGGCGCAGCCTACGCTTGTCTTGAGCTTGATAGGCCTGGGAAGAATCCCTTTCAGACATTGCTTGAATTCTCTGGGGATGACCAACATATACATGTCATCGTTGCCATCCAGTTGCACATAGAAGCGCGAGGGCTGAGGAGGGTCCGCCGAGTGACCAACCCGTTTAGGGCGGCCTTTCCCTCGCCCTTTTAATATAAAACGTTGAATTGCTGCATCACGCCTGCCCGTCACCTTTGGCTTTTTGGCTAGAGAGTTTCTTTGAATTCTGAACTTGGGGGGGTGCAGAGGACATGTACAATCGACAGTCCTAAGACGTAGTTGCTCATTGACGTTGGAGCGAGTTTGCTTTTGCATCTAGTTAAGCACGGTATATATCAATCAACAGCATATAAATCAGAACGTAACATACATGGAGAAAATGCATCTAGCTATCTCTTTAATTAGTTTGCACAAAATCTAGCAGCAGCAAGACAATTTGATTTTACAGTGCGAGCAAGCTTTCAGACTTTCTGAAACAGGTAACATGGAGCATATATTTGTATGTTCAGACTGCCAAACCCTGCTCTGTGATGGATACTATTACTTAACATCTTTTTTTGCCAGAACTAGTACTTAACATCTACTGTTTCCCGTCATTAAAAAAACATTTGCAGAAGAATACTAGTTTCCCATCATTAAAGAAAAAAGAACTTGTTTAAAACCCCAACTATCATTGACTACTTACACCTGCATCCTAGTGAGTTCAGGACAACTTACAGCCACTTTTGGTGGTGCCGCCACCGGAGAAGACCGTGCCGCGGGGGTTGGGGTCGGCGCAGCCGGAGAAGCTGGTGCCGCCGCCAGGGAAATCAGTGCCGAGCCAGATGGTGCTTCCAGCGGAGAAGAAAGTACCGCGAGAGATGGAACCAACGCTGCCAAAGGGTAAGAAACGGATGTACTCGTAGATCCTTCTCTAGTCACGATCTGGATAGAAGAGACTCGACGTCCATCAAGCTGCTGGAGGATGCGGTGGATCAAATCGGATGAGTTCAGGAAATATCGGCGATGTTCATCTGTGTCGGCGGCCGTTACCGCCAGGCAGCTGCCGGTGGAGGGAGGAGCCGAGCCGTTCATGGCAGTCATTAGTGTAAAAGAGGTGAAGTAGGTGGGAGAGATAGAGGGTTCGGGACTGAAGTAATTGTAGTCTGCTCTCTCATTTTTACAAGCATGCGTTCTCAGGCAGATTTTTTTTTAGATGCGTACTCAGGCTGCTTTGTCAAACCAGGGCCTCAATGAAGCCCAGTTAACTATTTCTCCGCTAAAAGCGCACTATAGCATATCTAGAGGGTCCACACTTAGTAATTTTGCACGCTGTGGCGCTATTTGCGAAACAGCATGCTATATCGCCCTACTTCATAGTGTTAGCGCGCTATTTTTTTCAGGCAAGTTGCTTTCACTTTTTCGTGGTGATGAACTACAATCTGTTGGTTCCACTTCTAAGTCAGAAGATAATATCGCTCATGCTAATATGTTTTAATAAATAATTTATACTATGTTGTTGCCTTGTGAAATGTTGATGTTAGCCTTCTAAAATACTTGAGATCTATTTCTATATGTGGTTATGTATGTATGATTCAGTCACTTTTGGACTATATATATCTATTCGCTCTAGTAAAATTATTTATTTTTAGGCTATATTTAGTATTATTTTGAAAATGCTATTTAAAATATACCACACTATTACCACGATATAGCGTTTATATCGTTTGAAGGAGGCTGCCGCTAATTCATTTAACACGCTATTTTAAACATTGGTTAAGACGCGTTTGGCGGCCTGCATCCAGGCTGGTGGGGAAATACCGTACCCAAGTGCTTAAAAGATTGCAACTTTTAGCAGGAAAACATTAGGGCACGTCCAACACAGGCGCTACTGCAAGGGGCGTGAAACTCTTTTCACCAGTCCTAGCTACAGCACCGGAACCAACAGGAAGTCAGTCTGCCATCAGCAATTAGCGCTGTAAGGAGAGTACCTGGAGGATTTTACAATCTTTTCACATTCATTTGTTCTCTATTAGCGCCATATAGTATATAGCATTGTAATGCCCTTATACTCCTCTCAACATTAAAAAAAAGGTGTGCATATACTAATAATAGTTGCTGAAATGTAACTAAAAATAAACAGACATGCACGGTTTACGAAGGATGGAAATACAGAGTTCATCACCATCCGTTTAAATAAGATTAGATTACTTCAATGTGGGCTACATACACACTAAAATGAGTAAACAGACACACTGAAATGGGTCAAGGTATATAAGATTCAGAAAAAAGGAAGAGCATATTAAGATACGGAACAGGTTACTGAATTGTTCAAATATATCGTACAAAAAAGATTATTTTCTCCAGAAAGATTCATGGCTCAGTTTAGGGTTGCATCAACATGCGGATATTTTTCAGACTAGGCTTAAACCACATTGTCGCCTGTCGGGGAAATCCCCATCCTTCTTTTGGAAGGGTGATAACTCCCATGAGCTCATTTTCCCCTTGCTGCAGGTTACAACGACAAATACAACTAAATGCTGGTTCCCAAAATGCATAGTACGCGATGTAAACACAATTTGACCTCATGAATGGAGTCAATGTTCCATCAGGAGCATTGCCATCATTTATCTTCAGGTTCATTGGATAATTCAGTCCAATGAACAGAGAGTGTGTGCCAAGGCTGTCAACTCGACTCCAATTGGGTCCAATCAGGGATAGATCTTTCTCAAAAATATGTATGACAGGGGCAGGACACTCCCGCAGGATAAGGCCATTACCATCATGCAGAACTTCTGCAGGCTCAAGGTGATCATTGCTACGTATATACCGATCTTCATGGATGATCATCAAGCGCTTGCCATCGGCTGATCGAGCTAAAAACCATCTGCCAAATGGATCCTCCATCGGTGATGGGATCACGAATGGCAGGGCAAGGTGTGCATCTGCATTGTAAACGGAGACCAAAAGAATTAGTGTTTGAATGGCTCAGGAAGACAATAATACCAGTAGCTGCAACTTCACATTTGTAGGATCAAATGGAAGATGCAGTCATTATACTTGTATAAAAACTCGAAGAAATAAAATTGTTCCCATTTGAGATGTATGTTAATTACACTCATATTCATTGATGGTAGATACATGTCTCAACCTTATCTGATCCATGATTGTAAAGCTTTGAGTACATCGAATATTCAAATAAATTGAAAGTTTGCATGCATCAATTGATGAAGAGGCCAGGGCTAAGCTCCTTATTCATATTCTGACAAGAGCATGCAGTAACTAATTCAGGAATGCATTCATATACTGCAATAATCTGGTTTGGGTTGAATGATTAGTGCCTTGCATATAATCTTGTAATTCGTTTGTAGCAATGGTTTAGTCAGGTTTGGATAATTAAATGGTGCACAGTCATTTGAAAGGTGAAAAAATCTTATTGAGCAATTAGTTAATTCAGTTACAATATATCATGAATGCGCTTGATATTAAAATTTATTGCGAAGTATATCATATGGATTGAAGAATTACCGGCCTGTGATTGATCCCAGCAATATGTGGTGCCGGTCCACCCATCCACCGCAACAATGAAGCCGTTGTGCTCGATGGCGTCACTGTAATCTACACCCCAACTAGCAAGAGAGAATAACCTCCACTCCTGGCTACCATTAGCCAGGTAAGCGAGTCCAGAATTGAATAGAGCGATGAGCTTGTAATCTGAGTAATGTCCAGCTTTTGTGGGCACTTCGCAAATTACAATCTTCAACAAAAACATGGCACGCCCATACGTCATGTACCTTTCAGGAGGCAAGTTGGGGAAGCCAATCCATTCCTCCCGAAAAATGTTGCAAGTTTCCGACGATGGTAGGGAGATTTCTTGGTGCGTGTAGATGTTCGCGAGGAACCAGTTCCCACCACTGTCCACGCCGGCGATCCAGTCGCCGTTCATGCCAACCCAGAATCTATTGTCCATGAACGGCAGGATGGCTGTGCGCCGAGGATGGTCGAGGGGCACAACGTGGTACACCGTGTGGTGCGCACTACTATCATCATAGTGCCAATGGGCAGAATCGGGCATCAGCAAGCAGGGTCCATCCCAATGGTGTAGATTCATGTTGTCGGCGACATGGCGGCACAGCGTTTTGGAGCATGCGGCCAGCCGGACGTCGACTGTAACGTCCAGACTCTGGGCAATGAGATTGAACAGCTCGGCGGGGAGCTTCCCCCAGTCGCCATACAGCTAGTCGTCGTTCGATGCCGCCATGGAGACGAGATGGATTTAAGAGGGCGGAAGCAAGTATGTGTGATTGGAGATTTGTAGGAGAGTCGAGCGGGAAGGAGGAGTGCTGCGGTTCTGCGGAGGGGTGAGGAGAGAAAGCTATGCAAATGGGAGATCTAGAGGATGAAAAAATTTGCTAGCAGCGCTTGGCGAGTGGAGAACGATGATGGAAGTGGAGAGCCAAGGATGGAAACGATGGAGGTGAAGAGTAGGAGTGGATATGACTTTTTTTATTCTTCAGCAGCTGCATCGATGCGCCGAGTAAAACTTCGGCTAGGATAGCACGCCACTACGTCCTGGTGCAGTTACTGTCCCGTCAAAACAGTTTGACCACAGAAATGGTTTCTTTATTAGTACAGTATAACTTAATTTTTTCGAACAATATATACTAATCCATTTAATATACTCACTCCGATTCATATTACTTGTCAAATGATATGGATGAATCTTGAACTAAAATGTGTCTAAATATATCCATATTATAGTCTACTAATATGAATCGGAGTTTGTTTGGTTCAAAGGATTTCTAAAGGTATCTTGTACGGAGTAGGATTTTTACACATAGGGCTTTTTCCTATAAAGCTTGCTTGATTCAAAGGATTGAGAACCCTCCAAAATACCTATGGATTGCTTTCTCTACAATCCTATCTCTTGGTAATATTGCTATGTGTCTATAACAACTATGAAATGAACTCAATCTCAATAGAAATTTCCTTTGTCTTTCCTAATCAAACAACTAGTTATTTTATGTCTTCGTTTACAAATTAAGATAATTTTTAGGTTATAGGTAATCATCGAGCTTATGTGATCATCTTTTATGATCAAACTTACTTGATCAGCCGCGGAGGCGCAAAGGACTAAAGGAGCAGTGGTGTGCATTAATACGGCCGCATGGGGAAGGCACAACTAGCGACGATGAGACGTATCGCTAGCATTGGCCTAGGGAACCGTCGCCACCATTAATAAAAGCTATCCCTTTGGGCACCATGTCTCCCACTACTCGTGTCACGCGTGCATGTGGGTTACGGATGGATGGGCTGGGGAAGCCGGACAGAAAACATGACAACCAGGGGGGAAATGAATAAAAATAATACAAAGTCGAAAATATTTCGAAAAATAAACTTTGTAAGAAACTCCATGCGTTTAGAAAATGCGAAGGTAATATGTTGAAACACGTCTAGACCACGTCTAGAACCACCGTCCCAAAGCTTAAGGATTAAATTGATTTTTCAAAAGTCAAACTAAGTTAAGTTTGACTAAGTTTTTACCAAAAGCATTAATATGCAAGATACAAAATCAATATTATTAGATAGAAAATAAATTATATTTTCATATGGTGTCTACAAAATATTATATGTGCTGATAGATTCTTTTAAGAGTTTTGTCGAACTTTACTTGGTTTGACTTTTCAAGATAAATATACTAAGCTTTAAGCATTGGAACGGAGGTATTTTTCGAAACACCTACATGTCTTTAGAAGACAAAAGAAAACATGGAGTAAGGTTGTTTTTTGTGCAAAAGTTTACGTCAAAATCTGGTTATTTGTGTAAAAAGAATCTCAAATTGTGTTATGCGCAAAAACTGCACCAACAAGTGGTGGTATGTGCAATTTCCTCCGTCACACAAAAGGCAAGCCATTGATACATACTTAATTGTGAATAATTACAAAAGTAGTAGGCAACTAATAAGCGCACATGATTAAACTGCTATGCGAGATCTTCAGCCACCAGAAGTCGTTCCCTCGCCTCTCTAGCATTGAAAATCACGCGTTCTGCGACTTCCATCAAAGAGACAAGCTGAGCTTTGATCCGTTCTCCCAGATGAATGGCCTCGTCACAACTCCTACGAGCACAGGTCGTGATCTCATCCACTTCTAGGAAAGACACCGCCTGCCTGTACCGAAATATCTTGATCCCTAACTCTCTGTTCTCCTCCCGCATGCTGGCAAGATCCAACTTCATCCTTCGACAGGATAAGCAAGGGGAGTGATCCTGCCAAAGGTAACAACAAACATATCGAGCGTTACCGGCAAACGAAGGGCACAAATTGGCTGATTAACGAATGTGGTCACAAACATGTAGGACAGACTTAAGTGGTGTCTACATGTCAGTGACTCGAAGTACCCAAAAACCAGCAACCCAAAGTCAGCTAATATTAACCTCCGTCTTCAGCTCCTTCATCCTCTTGAACGGCGGGGAAGCTGGCAACTTATCTTCTTCTACGACCTCTCGCTGGAACCTGACGTCGAAGGATGAGAGATCCTGCGAACGGATGTGCTGCGCCTGCGCGTGCGATTCACCAGGGCGCTTCTGGCGTAACTCGGAGTTCTCGGCGCCGAGATGCGGAAGTTCCGCTCCCGGGGCCTTGTTGACCCTAAGCCGAGATAGCTCCTGTGTAAGCCGACGAAAAACGTTCAAAATGTTACAGATCAGGCATATCATTACCAGTGCAAACGAGGTAAGTGAATCTCCGGGATCTCGCCCAACGACCGCGGTTGGTCCAATGCCACCACATCTTCTCCGAGATTGACTAACTCCTTTACATCATCTTCTCCGACATTGACTATCTCCTTTACATCATCTTCTGCTCCGAGCTTGACCATCTCCTTTACATCAAATTCTACTACGAGCTTGATCATCTGCCTCACATCATCTTCTCCGGCGATATCGACACTCTCCTGCAGAAGATAACAGATATAAGTCCGAGTATTAGCAGCAAAACGAAGGTAATTAAAAGAGGCGTAGTAACCCTTGTGTCCTGGCTCATCAACGGCGGGGACGCTGAGCCCGCATCTTCTCCTCCGAGATCTCCCTTCGGAGGCAGGATTGTTAGAGACAGTGTACTTCTGGTAGTAGTATTTATGCGTGGGGCGCCAGGGGGTCGAGAAGCTAGGACTGCATCTTCTCCTCCGAGCTCTTCCTTGGTAGACATGACAAATGAAACGAGGTGTGAGGGGCGTAAGGTATAAAAATGGCGGACGGCCGCCCCGCCTCGGCCCTCCAAGGCTTATTTTTTTTTGCCTTACTAAACTAAAAAACATATTTTGCGTCTCACACGTCTGCCCTAAGAGGGCTGCAGGGTCCCATACATGCAGGTCCCACACTTTAGTGAGCACAAGTCATGTGCGGTAGGTAGGCAAACTTCCAACAATCTTATTTGTCAAGTACTCAAGTGAAAACACGTCGTCAAGACTCTCTCTCTCTCTCCCCCCTTTTGTCATTGAAAAAAAAAGAATATTAGACGGGCGCGTAGCCTGCACTGCAGGGGGCGATTTTGACAAAGTAACCCTTTTGGCGAAGAAAAACACAGAATGAGCCACACAAAAAGGTTAGTACAGTGAAATAGATTGCTCAGAGGCTCAGTCCGTGTTTTTCTTTGCCAAAAGGGTTATTTCTGTCAAAATCGCCGCACTGCAGGTTTGCAGCACTGAAAAACCTTGCGTGCCAGTCAACATCACTTCCCGGAAAGGTTGAAGCATTTCGAGGCCGTGACTGCTCTCCCTTCCTCTTCTCCTTCCGTGTGACCCTCTTCCACCTTTTATCCTTTGCAACATTTGCAAAAAATTGTCCGTGACTTGTGCTCACTGAAGTGTGGGACCTCACGCATGGGAACCACACGTAAGTGACAGACCTGTTGGTGTAATAATTCGGGTGATCATTATACTGTATTAGAACTCCGTACAAAGTTTCGTATGGATTCAAGGGTAGGAAAGCCAAGTTAACTCATTTACATGACATTATTTTTTCCATGAACCCAAGTTAACTCATCTAACACTTGGTACATTTTGGTTATATATTCGAAATTTTACTTGAAACTTGTTGGTCATGCCATTTTACTACTCGCCTAACACTTTTCCGCGCGTGAAGGGATGGTGGGACCCCAAAAAACTTGCAAATACGAGCTAAATTTGTGGGACCCCAAAAAACTTGCAAATACGAGCGCTTCATCCAAAAGAAACACACTCGTGTCCCCTACCACCACCACCACCCCATGATTTTGACCTAAATTTGAAATCAAGCCAAAGGTGGTTCAAAACCGGCAATCGGAAAGCATGGATTGTGCGTCTTTTTTCTATATAGCTAGGGAAAATAGCAGACATGCCATACCAATGTTTTAGAAAAGAGAGCTTTTACTTGTGCATTTTGGGTTGTCGCGCATAAATGTGCTTTTACTTGTCTGCCACCAATTAATCCAATTCTCATTTGTGGGGAAACATGACACTAGATGGCCATTTCCAAAGTTTCATGAATTATCTCAATGTGAATCCATATATGTACCATTTTTGGGGGCTAAATTGCTTAAATGCAAATTTGAACAGTGCATAGATGAAGTACATATCAAACAAATAACTGAAAAAATACAGAGGTGTGTGACCCGAATGTCTGGAGCCATGGTACAAGAGATATAATGGCTAACCACACGAGCCCCTTCGTCCAACTAGCTAGCACAAAACAAGGGTGAGCGTCATGAGATTGATCGACATCAATTTCAGAACATGCCAAAGTTATTGTGGGGCTCGATATAAAAAAGCTCGAAACAAAGCATGCATATTGAGTCATATCATTTGTGCTTTACATACTACCTCTATATATATATGACAATACCAAATGAACGTGTGGCATGTATATACACACTTGTATATCCTCTTTTAGAGGAACCCTGCACAGTTTTCGGCACCACATGTGTGTTTGAGTACAAGTTCCACTCACTTCCCAAAAGTGTGTGAGCATTGTATTAAGTACTACAAGAAAACAATGGCAAACCTTTGAATCCCATGACTGATTTTTTGTTGTAGTGATATATAGATTTATAAGTGTTTAGGGTTAGGGGGTTAGGGTTTAT
The DNA here is from genome assembly GCF_019359855.2 of Lolium perenne. Classification (NCBI taxonomy): domain Eukaryota; kingdom Viridiplantae; phylum Streptophyta; class Magnoliopsida; order Poales; family Poaceae; genus Lolium; species Lolium perenne. The sequence goes on along the minus strand of NC_067247.2, from coordinate 11,719,883 downwards.
AGAGATGATGCACATATTTTCATTTCACGCTTGTGATGTACAATACTACATAAGTAAGAAATTAATTAAACAAGCATGACCTTTGTTAGAATAACATTTAACATGTTCTCTCACCATTCATATATGTTGGAGTTTGCCTTGCTTCTTCAATTTCCCACGTGCACATGTTACTACGAGAACCAAGGCAAACTTTTAAATCATTGTTGGGACTGGCTAGATGCACCACCATGCCCAATTTGGGCACATTATAATAAAATATGTCACAAATATGGCCATATATAACTATATATATTATTCGGCTTGAAACCCATGAATCTTCATACACGATAGTCCATTTTGTGAAGAAAAAATGTTTTTTATTACCCTATCACGGGTTTCTTATTTTCCCTGTCCACTAGTACACCTATATATGAGCACTCAATGCGGAAGGGTTTCATTTTTTTTATTTCAAAACCAGATCAAAATGGTCGACATGATTATCCATTCAAAGGGGTTGAATATTTCAGTACTATCACTGGTTTATGTATATAGTGTAAGTAATATGAATCTAAAAATGATTTTGGGGGATTTCTATGACCAAGTTATAACACACCTACATTTCAAATTTGAATTACTTCCAATAAATCAGCATATAGTCATTTAAATGTGTGAAACTGGCTAAAAACACTAAAAATCGTAAAGAGTTGGGAATTGGCACTAAAATATGGCCTAGTTTTTCTTAAAAATGTAGAGGCGCCATTTTGACCCGTATCTTATGTACCCCACTCGAAAATAATAAACTATCACGAATTACCATTTATTGTAGGCATTACTTTTCACGGTAAAATGATAAACTATATCACGAAGTTCCATTTCCGTCAAGATAGTCCGCATTACTTTTTTGTTGAGATATAAACCCCCACAACGGCGGACACAGATCATGTGACATGCACCTTTTGCATGTCAGTCTAAATTCAAATTTAAACATTGCGAAAAAATCTGGAAAAATCATGCATGTTCACAGCACATATTAAGATAACCCCTAAAAATTTCATATCAAAATTCGAAACATACATCGAGAAACAAAAAAGAGAAACTCAGATGTGAATAGTGTACAGAGAAACTTAGATTTCTCTTTTCTGTTTCTCGATGTATGTTTCGAATTTTGATCTGAAATTTTTAGGGGTTATCTTAATATGTGTTTTGAACATGCATGATTTTTTTCAGATTTGTTCGCAATGTTTAAATTTGGATTTAGGCCGCATGTCCCACGGGACATGCAAAAGGTGCATGTCACCTGATCTCTCCCACAACGGCCATCTCCTCCTTAATTTATTGTGTAAAACCCCCACAACGGTCACCTCCTCCTTAATTTATTGTGTAAACCCCTACAACGGTCATCTCTTCCTTATAAACAACCACAACGGCCATCCCTTGTGTCAATAGGTTCTGCCTCTCTCTTCTTCGTTCACATACACTTGATCCATTGCCATGGCGTCCACGTCTCGGACACCGACCAGAAGGGGAAGGGGAAGGGGAAAGGGAAGGGGAAGGGGCGGCCGGGGTGATGGATCATCATCATTGCCACCACCACCGTCAACACTGCCTTTGATCATAGAGGAGTTCTTCATCGTCGTCTATGAAGACCCTTTGGTCAAGAAGGTACGTACGCGTTCCCACATATATGATGCATGTGATTAATTATGGGCATGTTCTAAAAAGCATTTAATTTCAAACGATCGGCGCTCGATCTCTTTGCAGGCTCTCCCAAAAAAGTTTGCGGACTATCTTGACGGCCAGGAGCCAGCTAAGGTGTATCTGCGAGCAGCTGACTGCGGTCCTCGTCTCTGGACCGTGGAGGTCCTATTTGACGGACAAGGCCGGATGTACCTCGACAAGGGCTGGGAGAATTTCGCCATCGCGCACGGTGTGGATTTCGGCTGCTTCGTACACTTCAAATATGAAGGCGATGATGTGCTCACAGTGAAGGTGTTCGACGGAACAATGTGCAGGAAGTACTACTACTCGGACGACGATGATACTGACGATGAAAGCGATGACGACGTGAAGCCATGCATCCATCCTCTTTAGATAAGGGGATTATGACCAAGAATATATATGTAGCTTCATATGCATCGATTTTAGAGAGAGAGAGAGAGAGAGTCTTGATGCGTCTTCTCTTGACAAAGAAGATGGGAGTTTGCCTACCTACCGCACATGACTTGTGCTCACTGAAGTGTGGGACCTCACGCATGGGAACCACACGTAAGTGACAGACCTGTTGGTGTAATAACTCAGGTGATCATTATACTGTATTAGTACAAAGTTTCCTATGGATTCAAGGGTAGGAAAGCCAAGTTAACTCATTTACATGACATTATTTTTTCCATGAAGCCAAGTTAACTCATCTATCAATTGGTAAATTCTGGTTATATTCGAAATTTTACTTGAAACTTGTTGGTCATATATGCCATTTTACTACTCGCCTAACACTTTTTCCGCGCGTGAAGGGAGGGGGTGGGCATGATGCTACCCTGAATTTTTGTGACCCCCAAAAACTAGCAAATACGAGAGAGGCATCCAAAGAAACACACTCGTCCCCTACCCCCCCCCCCCCCCAATTTGAAATCCAGCCAAAGGTGGATCAAAAAAGGCAATCGAAAAGCGTGGATTGTTCATCTTTTTCTATATAGTTAGGGTTAGGGTTTATGGTTTATAGAGATGCACATATTTTCATTTCACATTTGTGATGTACAATAATACATAGGTAAGATTCCAAGCATGACCTTTGTTAGAATAACCTTTAACGTGTTCTCTCACCTTTAGATTCAAATGGGCATAAACATTCAGAAAAAATCAAAAAAATGAAAAACCAAAGCACATAGTCTTCTTATGTCATATAGTAAGAATTGAAGTTGATAAACAAGGTCTAGACATATTCAAACCAGTCAAATCATGTATCTACACCTAACCCTAAACTTTATCTTATGAAGTCAAGCATGAAGAGAAATGGTTTTGGGTTTCAAACATGGAAATTTCAAAAACCTCCCAAAAGCTTCATTTTAGAGTGACTAAGAAGGATACAGGCTTACCTTTTCATTTTCATGTTTTAAACTTGTTTAAATCCTTGTCAAAACTAGGATTTGAACGAGATTCAAATGGGTATAAAAAATAAAAAACGCACATAGCCTTTTTATGTCATATAATGCATGAGCACTCAAGTTGATAAACATGGTCTAGACATATTCAAACTAGAAAAATCATGTATCTACCCTGGCCCTAACCTTAAACTTTGTATTATGGAGTCAAGCATGAAGAGAAGTGGGGTTTTGGGTTTCAAACATGGAAATTTCAAATTGATGAACAAGTTCTAGGCATATTCAAAATAGAAAAAGCATGTATCTACCCCCTAATTAAGCATAAAGTCGGTCGATCTTACGAAGTCTATTGGTTTCAAACATGGAAATTTCAAGAACCTCCCAAAAGCTTCATTTTAGAGTGACTAAAAAAGATCCATGCTTGCCTTTTCATTTTCATGTTTTAAAATTGTTTAAATCTTGGTCGATCAAACCTAGCTAGTATTCAACCAAGATTCAAATGGGCATAAAATAAAAAAAAATCAGAAAATGAAAACCAAAGCACATAGCCTTCTTATGTCATATATATATAGTAAGAATTCAAGTTGATCAACAAGGTCTAGACATATTCAAAACAGAAAAAAAGTATGTATCGATCTACCCCTAACCCTTAACTTTGTCTTATATATGAAGTCAAGCATGAAGAGAAGTGGTTTTGGGTTACAAACATTATATTGAGATTTCAAGATCGACCCCCCCAAAAGCTTCATTTTAGAATGACTAAGAAGGATCCAGGCTTGCCTTTTCATTTTCATGTGTTTTAAACTTGCTAAAATCTTGGTCAAACCTAGGACTTGACCAAGATTCAAATGGGCATAAACATTCAGAAAAAAATCAAAAAATGAAAACCAAAGCACATAGCCTTCTTATGTCATATATATATAGTAAGCATTCAAGTTGATCGATATGAACAAGGTCTAGACATATTCAAAACAGAAAAAGCATGTATCTACCCCTGGCCCTTAACTATATATGTCTTATGAAGTCAAGCATGAAGAGAAGTGGTTTTGGGTTTCAAACATGGAAATTTCAAAAACTTCCCGCCAAAAGCTTAATTTTAGAGTGAATAAGAAGGATCCAAGCTTAATTACCTTTTCATTTTCAGGATTTATATGCTTGTTTAAATCTTGGTCAAACATAGGATTTGACCAACACACATATAGTCTTCTTATGTCATATAGTAAGCATTCAAGTTGATAAATAAGCATGCATGTCTAGACATATTCAAATTAACCCGACAAATCATGTATCTACCCCTAACACCCTAAACTCTGTCTTATGAAGTCAACCATGAAGAGAAGTGGTTTTGGGTTTCAAACATTGAGATTTCAAGAACCCCAAAAGCTTCATTCTAGAATGACTAAGAAGGATCCAGGCTTACCTTTTCATTTTATGTTTTAAACTTGTTTAAATCTTGGTCAAACCTAGGATTTGACAAGATTCAAATGGGCATAAACATTAATTCAGAAAAAACCAAAAAAATGAAAATACAACGCACATATAGTCTTCTTATGTCATATAGTAAGCATTCAAGTTGATAAACAAGCATGTCTAGACATATTCAAACCCGACAAATCATGTATCGATCTACCCCCTAACCCTAAACACTCTGTCTTATGAAGTCAACCATGAAGAGAAGTGGTTTTGGGTTTCAAACATTGAGATTTCAAGAACCCCCCAAAAGCTTCACTTTTGAATGACTAAGAAGGATCCAGACTTACCTTTTCATTTTCATGTTTTAAACTTGTTTAAATCTTGGTCAAACCTAGGATTTAACCAAGATTCAATGGGCATAAAAATTCAAAAAACCAGAAAATGTAAAACCAAAGCACATAGCCTTTTTATGTCATATAATGAGCATTCAAGTTGATAAACATGGTCTAGACATATTAAAACAAGAAAAATCATGTATCTACCATATGTCCCTAACCCTAAACTCGATCTGTCTTATGAAGTCAAACATGAAGAGAAGTGGTTTTGGGTTTCAAACATGGAAATTTCAATAACCTCCCAAAAACTTCATCTTAGAGTGACTAAGAAGGTTCAATGCTTACCTTTTCATTTTCATGTTTTAAATTAATTTGTTTAAATCTTGGTCAAACCTAGGATTTAACCAAGATTCAAATGGGCATAAACATTCAGAAAAAATTTAAAAATAAGAAACGAACGCACATATTGTCTTCTTATGTCATATAGTAAGCATTCAAGTTGATAAACAAGCATGTGTAGACATATTCAAACCCGACAAATCATGTATCTACCCCCTAACCCTAAACTAGATTTGTCTTATGAAGTCAAGCATGAAGATCGAGAAATGGTTTTGGGTTTCAAACATGGAAATTTCTAGACCCCCTCCCCCAAAGCTTCATTTTAGAGTGACTAATTAAGAAGGATTCAGGCTTACTTTTTCATTTTCATGTTTTAATCTTGTTTAAATCTTGGTCAAACCTAGGATTTGACCAAGATTCAAATGGGCATAAAAATTCAAAAAACATAAAAAATGAAAAATTAAAGCACATAGCCTTCTTATGTCATATATATAGTAAGCCTTCAAGTTGATGAACAAGGTGTAGACATATTCAAAATAGAAAAAGCATGTATCTACCCCCTAACCCTTAACTCTGTCTTATGAAGTCAGTGATGAAGATAAGTGGTTTTGGGTTTCAAACATGGAAATTTCAAAAACATCCCAAAAGCTTAATTTTAGAGTGACTAAAAAGGATCGAAGCTTACCTTTTCATTTTCATGTTTATGCGTGTTTAAATCTTGGTCAAACATAGGATTTGACCAAGATTCAAATGGGCATAAACATTCAGAAAAAAATAAAAAATAAAAAACCAACGCACATTAGTAGCCCAAAATCGAACCAGTAGTTGGATATTTTTGAACTTGATATGTAGTAGTGGGCAAAACCCTAGATTAACCTATTTAATCATAGATTCGTAGGTCAATTTTTCTACTTTTTTATTATTACTATGCAGCACATGTGTGTTTGCCCGTCGAGTGAAACTCGAAGGAAAAAGAGGGATCACTCGGAAGGAGTGAAGAAGGGAGTGCATTATGGTGTCTCCCCTTTTTCGGGTGATGATGTTGACTGTTGTGCAGGGTTTGTCAGTGAGCAGGAGGTGTGAGCGAGCGAGCGAGCGAGCGAGTCGAGCGAGGCCGAGAATGAGAGAGAGGTTTTTTTTTGTGAGAGGGGACAACCGAAGGATCCTGAAGGACCCAGAGACTTCCAATACGCATCCTGATGCGTCTTCTCTTGACAAAGAAGATGGCTGGAAGTTTGCGTACCTACTGCACGTGACTTGTGCTCACTGAAGTGTGGGACCTCACGCATGGGCACCACACGTAAGTGACAGACCTGTTGTGTAAAAACTCAGTTGATTATTATAGTGCATTAGAACAAAGTTACCTATGGACTAAAGGGTAGGAAATCCAAGTTAACTCATTTACATGACATTAATTTTTCCATGAAGCAAAGTTAACACATCTATCAATTGGTACATTTTGGATTGACTAAGAAGGATCCATGCTTACTTATTCGATTACACGTGTTAAACTTTTTTAAATCTTGCTCAACAAGGTCTAGACATATTCAAAACAGAAAAAAGCATGTATCGATCTACCCCTAACCCTTAACTTTGTCTTATGAAGTCAAGCATGAAGAGAAGTGGTTTTGGGTTACAAACATTATATTGAGATTTCAAGATCGAACCCCCCAAAAGCTTCATTTTAGAATGACTAAGAAGGATCTAGGCTTGCCTTTTCATTTTCATGTGTTTTAAACTTGCTAAAATCTTGGTCAAACCTAGGACTTGACCAAGATTCAAATGGGCATAAACATTCAGAAAAAATCAAAAAATGAAAACCAAAGCACATAGCCTTCTTATGTCATATATATATAGTAAGCATTCAAGTTGATCGATATGAACAAGGTCTAGACATATTCAAAACAGAAAAAGCATGTATCTACCCCTGGCCCTTAACTATATATGTCTTATGAAGTCAAGCATGAAGAGAAGTGGTTTTGGGTTACAAACATTATATTGAGATTTCAAGATCGAACCCCCCAAAAGCTGCTTCATTTTAGAGTGACTAAGAAGGATCCAGGCTTACCTTTTCGTTTTCATATTTTAAACTTGTTTAAATCCTGGTCAAACCTAGGATTTGACCAAGATTCAAATGGGCATAAAATTCAAAAAAATAGAAGAATGAAAAACAAAAGCACATAGTCTAGCTTCTTATGTCATATAGATAGTAAGCATTCAAGTTGATAAACAAGGTTTAGACATGTGTTCAAACCAGACAAATCATGTATCTACCCCCTAACCATAAACTCTCGGTCGATCTTATGAAGTCTAGCATGAAGAGAAGTCGTATTGGTTTCAAACATGGAAATTTCAAGAACCTCCCACGAGCTTCATTTTAGAGTGACTACAAAAGATCCAGGCTTGCCTTTTCATTTTCATGTTTTTAAATTGTTTAAATCTTGGTCAAACCTAGCAAGTATTTGACCAAGATTCAAATGGGCATAAAATTAAAAAAACCAGAAAAATGAAAAACCAAAGCACATAGCCTTCTTATGTCATATAAAATAAGCATTCAAGTTGATAAACAAGGTCTAGACATATTCAAAATAGAAAAAGCATGTATCTACCCCTAACCCTTAACTCTGTCTTATGAAGTCAAGCATGAAGAGAAGTGGTTTTGGGTTTCAAACATGGAAATTTCAAAAACTTCCCAAAAGCTTAATTTTAGAGTGACTAGGAAAGGATCCAGGCTTAACTTTTAATTTTCATGTTTCAAGTTTGTTTAAATCTTGGTCAAACCTAGGATTTGACCAACAAGATTCAAATGAGCATAATAATTCAGAAAAAACAAAAAAAAAACCAAAGCACATAGTCTTCTTACGTCATATATATAGTAAGCATTCAAGATGATAAACAAGGTCTAGACATATTCAAACCCGACAAATCATGTATCTACTCCTAACCCTAAACTCTGTCTTATGAAGTCAACCGTGAAGAGAAGTGGTTTTGGGTTTAAACATTGAGATTTCAAGAACACCCCAAAAGCTTCATTTTTAGAATGACTAAGAAGGATCCAGGCTTACCTTTTCATTTTCATGTCTTAAACTTGTTTAAATCCTGATCAAAACTACGATTTGAACGAGATTCAAATGGGTATAAAAAATAAAAAAACGCACATAGCCTTTTTATGTCATATAATGCATGAGCACTCAAGTTGATAAACATGGTCTAGACATATTCAAACTAGAAAAATCATGTATCTACCCTGCTGGCCCTAACCCTAAGAAGGATCCAGGCTTACCCTTTTCATTTTCATGTGTTTTAAACTTGCTTAAGTCTTGGTCAAACCTAGGATTTGACCAAGACTCAAATGGGCATAAAAACTCAAACCCGATAAACATTCACCTTTTTCTATATAGTTAGGGTTAGGGTTTATGGTTTATAGAGATCGATGCACATATTTTCATTTCACATTTGTGACGATGTACAATAATACATAGGTAAGATTCCAAGCATGACCTTTGTTAGAATAACCTTTATAACATGTTCTCTCACCTTTAGATTCAAATGGGCATAAACATTCAGAAAAAATCAAAAAATGAAAAACCAAAGCACATAGTCCTCTTATGTCATATAGTAAGAATTGAAGTTGATAAACAAGGTCTAGACATATTCAAACCAGCCAAATCATGTATCTACACCTAACCCTAAACTTTATCTTATGAAGTCAAGCATGAAGAGAAATGGTTTTGGGTTACAAACATGGAAATTTCAAAAACCTCCCAAAAGCTTCATTTTAGAGTGACTAAGAAGGATACAGGCTTACCTTTTCATTTTCATGTTTTAAGTTTGTTTAAATCTTGGTCAAACCTAGGATTTGACCAACAAGATTCAAATGAGCATAAAAATTCAGAAAAAAAATCAAAAAAAATAGAAAAGAAAAACCAAAGCACATAGTATTCTTAAGTCATATATATAGTAAGCATTCAAATTGATAAACAAGTTCTAGACATATTCAAACCCGACAAATCATGTATCTACCCCTAACCCTAAACTCTTTCTTATGAAGCCAACCATATGAAGAGAAGTGGTTTTGGGTTTCAAACATTGAGATTTCAAAAAACCCCCCAAAATTAGCTTCATTTTAGAATGACTAAGAAGGATCCAGGCTTACCTTTTCATTTTCATGTGTTTTAAACTTGCTTAAATCTTGGTCAAACCTAGGATTTGACCAAGATTCAAATGGGCATAAACATTCAGAAAAAAATCAAAAATTGAAAACCAAAGCACATGAATCTTCATATACACTATAGTCCGTCTTGTGAAGACATTTTGTTTTTTACTACCCTATCATAGGTTTCTTATTTTCCCTGTCAACTAGTACACCTATAAGCACTCAATGCGGAAGGGTTTCATTTTTGAGGTTTTCTTCATTTTCATTTATTTATTTCTAAACCAGGTAAAAATGGTCGACATGATTATCCATGCAAAGGGGTCGAATATTTCTAGGCAGCACATGTGTTTGCCCGTCCAGTGAAACTCGGAGGAAGAGGGATCACACGGAAGGAGACGAAGGGAGAGAAGTGAGTGGGGCCCTCTTATTTATGGTGTCTGACCTTTTTCAGGGTTTGTCAATGCGCAGGAGGTGCGAGCGAGCGAGCGAGGAGTAAGAATTGAAGTTGATAAACAAGGTCTAGACATATTCAAACCAGTCAAATCATGTATCAACACCTAACCCTAAACTTTATCTTATGAAGTCAAGCATGAAGAGAAATGGTTTTGGGTTTCAAACATGGAAATTTCAAAAACCTCCCAAAAGCTTCATTTTAGAGTGACTAAGAAGGATACAGGCTTACCTTTTCATTTTCATGTTTTAAACTTGTTTAAATCCTGGTCAAAACTAGGATTTGAACGAGATTCAAATGGGTATAAAAAAATAAAAAAACGCACATAGCCTTTTTATGTCATATAATGCATGAGCACTCAAGTTGATAAACATGGTCTAGACATATTCAAACTAGAAAAATCATGTATCTACCCTGGCCCTAACCTTAAACTCTGTATTATGGAGTCAAGCATGAAGAGAAGTGGGGTTTTGGGTTTCAAACATGGAAATTTCAAATTGATGAACAAGTTCTAGGCATATTCAAAACAGAAAAAGCATGTATCTACCCCCTAACCATAAAGTCGGTCGATCTTATGAAGTCTATCGGTTTCAAACATGGAAATTTCAAGAACCTCCCAGAAGCTTCATTTTAGAGTGACTAAAAAAGATCCATGCTTGCCTTTTCATTTTCATGTTTTAAAATTGTTTAAATCTTGGTCGATCAAACCTACTAGCTAGTATTCAACCAAGATTCAAATGGGCATAAAATAAAAAAAACAGAAAATGAAAACCAAAGCACATAGCCTTCTTATGTCATATATAGTAAGAATTCAAGTTGATCAACAAGGTCTAGACATATTCAAAACAGAAAAAAGCATGTATCGATCTACCCCTAACCCTTAACTTTGTCTTATGAAGTCAAGCATGAAGAGAAGTGGTTTTGGGTTACAAACATTATATTGAGATTTCAAGATCGAACCCCCCAAAAGCTTCATTTTAGAATGACTAAGAAGGATCCAGGCTTGCTTTTCATTTTCATGTGTTTTAAACTTGCTAAAATCTTGGTCAAACCTAGGACTTGACCAAGATTCAAATGGGCATAAACATTCAGAAAAAATCAAAAAATGAAAACCAAAGCACATAGCCTTCTTATGTCATATATATATATAGTAAGCATTCAAGTTGATCGATATGACCAAGGTCTAGACATATTCAAAATAGAAAAACCATGTATCTATCCCTGGCCCTTAACTATATATGTCTTATGAAGTCAAGCATGAAGAGAAGTGGTTTTGGGTTTCAAACATGGAAATTTCAAAAACTTCCCGCCAAAAGCTTAATTTTAGAGTGAATAAGAAGGATCCAAGCTTAATTACCTTTTCATTTTCAGGATTTATATGCTTGTTTAAATCTTGGTCAAACATAGGATTTGACCAACACACATATAGTCTTCTTATGTCATATAGTAAGCATTCAAGTTGATAAATAAGCATGCATGTCTAGACATATTCAAATTAACCCGACAAATCATGTATCTACCCCTAACACCCTAAACTCTGTCTTATGAAGTCAACCATGAAGAGAAGTGGTTTTGGGTTTCAAACATTGAGATTTCAAGAACCCCCCAAAAGCTTCATTCTAGAATGACTAAGAAGGATCCAGGCTTACCTTTTTATTTTATGTTTTAAACTTGTTTAAATCTTGGTCAAACCTAGGATTTGACAAGATTCAAATGGGCATAAACATTAATTCAGAAAAAACCAAAAAAATGAAAATACAACGCACATATAGTCTTCTTATGTCATATAGTAAGCATTCAAGTTGATAAACAAGCATGTCTAGACATATTCAAACCCGACAAATCATGTATCGATCTACCCCCTAACCCTAAACACTCTGTCTTATGAAGTCAACCATGAAGAGAAGTGGTTTTGGGTTTCAAACATTGAGATTTCAAGAACCCCCCAAAAGCTTCACTTTTGAATGACTAAGAAGGATCCAGACTTACCTTTTCATTTTCATGTTTTAAACTTGTTTAAATCTTGGTCAAACCTAGGATTTAACCAAGATTCAATGGGCATAAAAATTCAAAAAACCAGAAAATGTAAAACCAAAGCACATAGCCTTTTTATGTCATATAATGAGCATTCAAGTTGATAAACATGGTCTAGACATATTAAAACAAGAAAAATCATGTATCTACCATATGTCCCTAACCCTAAACTCGATCTGTCTTATGAAGTCAAACATGAAGAGAAGTGGTTTTGGGTTTCAAACATGGAAATTTCAATAACCTCCCAAAAACTTCATCTTAGAGTGACTAAGAAGGTTCAATGCTTACCTTTTCATTTTCATGTTTTAAATTAATTTGTTTAAATCTTGGTCAAACCTAGGATTTAACCAAGATTCAAATGGGCATAAACATTCAGAAAAAATTTAAAAATAAGAAACGAACGCACATATAGTCTTCTTATGTCATATAGTAAGCATTCAAGTTGATAAACAAGCATGTGTAGACATATTCAAACCCGACAAATCATGTATCTACCCCCTAACCCTAAACTAGATTTGTCTTATGAAGTCAAGCATGAAGATCGAGAAATGGTTTTGGGTTTCAAACATGGAAATTTCTAGACCCCCTCCCCCAAAGCTTCATTTTAGAGTGACTAATTAAGAAGGATTCAGGCTTACCTTTTCATTTTCATGTTTTAATCTTGTTTAAATCTTGGTCAAACCTAGGATTTGACCAAGATTCAAATGGGCATAAAAATTCAAAAAACATAAAAAATGAAAAATTAAAGCACATAGCCTTCTTATGTCATATATATAGTAAGCCTTCAAGTTGATGAACAAGGTGTAGACATATTCAAAATAGAAAAAGCATGTATCTACCCCCTAACCCTTAACTCTGTCTTATGAAGTCATGCATGAAGATAAGTGGTTTTGGGTTTCAAACATGGAAATTTCAAAAACATCCCAAAAGCTTAATTTTAGAGTGACTAAAAAGGATCGAAGCTTACCTTTTCATTTTCATGTTTATGCGTGTTTAAATCTTGGTCAAACATAGGATTTGACCAAGATTCAAATGGGCATAAACATTCAGAAAAAAATAAAAAATAAAAAACCAACGCACATTAGTAGCCCAAAATCGAACCAGTAGTTGGATATTTTTGAACTTGATCTGTAGTAGTGGGCAAAACCCTAGATTAACCTATTTAATCATAGATTCGTAGGTCGATTTTTCTACTTTTTTATTATTACTATGCAGCACATGTGTGTTTGCCCGTCGAGTGAAACTCGAAGGAAATAGAGGGATCACTCGGAAGGAGTGAAGAAGGGAGTGCATTATGGTGTCTCCCCTTTTTCGGGTGATGATGTTGACTGTTGTGCAGGGTTTGTCAGTGAGCAGGAGGTGCGAGCGAGCGAGCGAGCGAGCGAGTCGAGCGAGGCCGAGAATGAGAGAGAGTTTTTTTTTGTGAGAGGGACAACCGAAGGATCCTGAAGGACCCAGAGACTTCCAATACGCATCCTGATGCGTCTTCTCTTGACAAAGAAGATGGCTGGGAGTTTGCGTACCTACTGCACGTGACTTGTGCTCACTGAAGTGTGGGACCTCACGCATGGGCACCACACGTAAGTGACAGACCTGTTGTGTAAAAACTCAGTTGATTATTATAGTGCATTAGAACAAAGTTACCTATGGACTAAAGGGTAGGAAATCCAAGTTAACTCATTTACATGACATTAATTTTTCCATGAAGCAAAGTTAACACATCTATCAATTGGTACATTTTGGAGTGACTAAGAAGGATCCATGCTTACTTATTCGTTTACACGTGTTAAACTTGTTTAAATCTTGCTCAACAAGGTCTAGACATATTCAAAACAGAAAAAAGCATGTATCGATCTACCCCTAACCCTTAACTTTGTCTTATGAAGTCAAGCATGAAGAGAAGTGGTTTTGGGTTACAAACATTATATTGAGATTTCAAGATCGAACCCCCCAAAAGCTTCATTTTAGAATGACTAAGAAGGATCCAGGCTTGCCTTTTCATTTTCATGTGTTTTAAACTTGCTAAAATCTTGGTCAAACCTAGGACTTGACCAAGATTCAAATGGGCATAAACATTCAGAAAAAATCAAAAAATGAAAACCAAAGCACATAGCCTTCTTATGTCATATATATATAGTAAGCATTCAAGTTGATCGATATGAACAAGGTCTAGACATATTCAAAACAGAAAAAGCATGTATCTACCCCTGGCCCTTAACTATATATGTCTTATGAAGTCAAGCATGAAGAGAAGTGGTTTTGGGTTTCAAACATGGAAATTTCAAAAACTTCCCGCCAAAAGCTTAATTTTAGAGTGAATAAGAAGGATCCAAGCTTAATTACCTTTTCATTTTCAGGATTTATATGCTTGTTTAAATCTTGGTCAAACATAGGATTTGACCAACACACATATAGTCTTCTTATGTCATATAGTAAGCATTCAAGTTGATAAATAAGCATGCATGTCTAGACATATTCAAATTAACCCGACAAATCATGTATCTACCCCTAACACCCTAAACTCTGTCTTATGAAGTCAACCATGAAGAGAAGTGGTTTTGGGTTTCAAACATTGAGATTTCAAGAACCCCCCAAAAGCTTCATTCCAGAATGACTAAGAAGGATCCAGGCTTACCTTTTCATTTTATGTTTTAAACTTGTTTAAATCTTGGTCAAACCTAGGATTTGACAAGATTCAAATGGGCATAAACATTAATTCAGAAAAAACCAAAAAAATGAAAATACAACGCACATATAGTCTTCTTATGTCATATAGTAAGCATTCAAGTTGATAAACAAGCATGTCTAGACATATTCAAACCTGACAAATCATGTATCGATCTACCCCCTAACCCTAAACACTCTGTCTTATGAAGTCAACCATGAAGAGAAGTGGTTTTGGGTTTCAAACATTGAGATTTCAAGAACCCCCCAAAAGCTTCACTTTTGAATGACTAAGAAGGATCCAGACTTACCTTTTCATTTTCATGTTTTACACTTGTTTAAATCTTGGTCAAACCTAGGATTTAACCAAGATTCAATGGGCATAAAAATTCAAAAAACCAGAAAATGTAAAACCAAAGCACATAGCCTTTTTATGTCATATAATGAGCATTCAAGTTGATAAACATGGTCTAGACATATTAAAACAAGAAAAATCATGTATCTACCATATGTCCCTAACCCTAAACTCGATCTGTCTTATGAAGTCAAACATGAAGAGAAGTGGTTTTGGGTTTCAAACATGGAAATTTCAATAACCTCCCAAAAACTTCATCTTAGAGTGACTAAGAAGGTTCAATGCTTACCTTTTCATTTTCATGTTTTAAATTAACTTGTTTAAATCTTGGTCAAACATAGGATTGACCAAGATTCAAATGGGCATAAACATTCAGAAAAAATTTAAAAATAAGAAACGAACGCACATATAGTCTTCTTATGTCATATAGTAAGCATTCAAGTTGATAAACAAGCATGTGTAGACATATTCAAACCCGACAAATCATGTATCTACCCCCTAACCCTAAACTAGATTTGTCTTATGAAGTCAAGCATGAAGATCGAGAAATGGTTTTGGGTTTCTAACATGGAAATTTCTAGACCCCCTCCCCCAAAGCTTCATTTTAGAGTGACTAATTAAGAAGGATTCAGGCTTACCTTTTCATTTTCATGTTTATGCGTGTTTAAATCTTGGTCAAACATAGGATTTGACCAAGATTCAAATGGGCATAAACATTCAGAAAAAAATAAAAAATAAAAAACCAACGCACATTAGTAGCCCAAAATCGAACCAGTAGTTGGATATTTTTGAACTTGATCTGTAGTAGTGGGCAAAACCCTAGATTAACCTATTTAATCATAGATTCGTAGGTCAATTTTTCTACTTTTTTATTATTACTATGCAGCACATGTGTGTTTGCCCGTCGAGTGAAACTCGAAGGAAAAAGAGGGATCACTCGGAAGGAGTGAAGAAGGGAGTGCATTATGGTGTCTCCCCTTTTTCGGGTGATGATGTTGACTGTTGTGCAGGTTTTGTCAGTGAGCAGGAGGTGCGAGCGAGCGAGCTAGTCGAGCGAGGCTGAGAATGAGAGAGAGGTTTTTTTTTGTGTGAGAGGGACAACCGAAGGATCCTGAAGGACCCAGAGACTTCCAATACGCATCCTGATGCGTCTTCTCTTGACAAAGAAGATGGCTGGGAGTTTGCGTACCTACTGCACGTGACTTGTGCTCACTGAAGTGTGGGACCTCACGCATGGGCACCACACGTAAGTGACAGACCTGTTGTGTAAAAACTCAGTTGATTATTATAGTGCATTAGAACAAAGTTACCTATGGACTAAAGGGTAGGAAATCCAAGTTAACTCATTTACATGACATTAATTTTTCCATGAAGCAAAGTTAACACATCTATCAATTGGTACATTTTGGAGTAACTAAGAAGGATCCATGCTTACTTATTCGTTTACACGTGTTAAACTTGTTTAAATCTTGCTCAACAAGGTCTAGACATATTCAAAACAGAAAAAAAGCATGTATCGATCTACCCCTAACCCTTAACTTTGTCTTATGAAGTCAAGCATGAAGAGAAGTGGTTTTGGGTTACAAACATTATATTGAGATTTCAAGATCGAACCCCCCAAAAGCTTCATGTTAGAATGACTAAGAAGGATCCAGGCTTGCCTTTTCATTTTCATGTGTTTTAAACTTGCTAAAATCTTGGTCAAACCTAGGACTTGACCAAGATTCAAATGGGCATAAACATTCAGAAAAAATCAAAAAATGAAAACCAAAGCACATAGCCTTCTTATGTCATATATATATAGTAAGCATTCAAGTTGATTGATATGAACAAGGTCTAGACATATTCAAAACAGAAAAAGCATGTATCTACCCCTGGCCCTTAACTATATATGTCTTATGAAGTCAAGCATGAAGAGAAGTGGTTTTGGGTTACAAACATTATATTGAGATTTCAAGATCGAACCCCCCAAAAGCTGCTTCATTTTAGAGTGACTAAGAAGGATCCAGGCTTACCTTTTCGTTTTCATATTTTAAACTTGTTTAAATAATGGTCAAACCTAGGATTTGACCAAGATTCAAAAAAATAGAAGAATGAAAAACAAAAGCACATAGTCTAGCTTCTTATGTCATATAGATAGTAAGCATTCAAGTTGATAAACAAGGTTTAGACATGTGTTCAAACCAGACAAATCATGTATCTACACCCTAACCATAAACTCTCGGTCGATCTTATGAAGTCTAGCATGAAGAGAAGTCGTATTGGTTTCAAACATGGAAATTTCAAGAACCTCCCACGAGCTTCATTTTAGAGTGACTACAAAAGATCTAGGCTTGCCTTTTCATTTTCATGTTTTTAAATTGTTTAAATCTTGGTCAAACCTAGCTAGTATTTGACCAAGATTCAAATGGGCATAAAATTAAAAAAACCAGAAAAATGAAAAACCAAAGCACATAGCCTTCTTATGTCATATAAAATAAGCATTCAAGTTGATAAACAAGGTCTAGACATATTCAAAATAGAAAAAGCATGTATCTACCCCTAACCCTTAACTCTATCTTATGAAGTCAAGCATGAAGAGAAGTGGTTTTGGGTTTCAAACATGGAAATTTCAAAAACTTCCCAAAAGCTTAATTTTAGAGTGACTAGGAAAGGATCCAGGCTTAACTTTTAATTTTC
The DNA here is from genome assembly GCF_019359855.2 of Lolium perenne. Taxonomy (NCBI): domain Eukaryota; kingdom Viridiplantae; phylum Streptophyta; class Magnoliopsida; order Poales; family Poaceae; genus Lolium; species Lolium perenne. Next base: position 11,702,380 of record NC_067247.2, on the reverse strand, counting down.
ATGTTTCAAGTTTGTTTAAATCTTGGTCAAACCTAGGATTTGACCAACAAGATTCAAATGAGCATAATAATTCAGAAAAAAACAAAAAAAAACCAAAGCACATAGTCTTCTTACGTCATATATATAGTAAGCATTCAAGATGATAAACAAGGTCTAGACATATTCAAACCCGACAAATCATGTATCTACTCCTAACCCTAAACTCTGTCTTATGAAGTCAACCGTGAAGAGAAGTGGTTTTGGGTTTAAACATTGAGATTTCAAGAACACCCCAAAAGCTTCATTTTTAGAATGACTAAGAAGGATCCAGGCTTACCTTTTCATTTTCATGTCTTAAACTTGTTTAAATCCTGATCAAAACTAGGATTTGAATGAGATTCAAATGGGTATAAAAAATAAAAAAACACACATAGCCTTTTTATGTCATATAATGCATGAGCACTCAAGTTGATAAACATGGTCTAGACATATTCAAACTAGAAAAATCATGTATCTACCCTGCTGGCCCTAACCCTAAGAAGGATCCAGGCTTACCCTTTTTATTTTCATGTGTTTTAAACTTGCTTAAGTCTTGGTCAAACCTAGGATTTGACCAAGACTCAAATGGGCATAAAAACTCAAACCCGATAAACATTCACCTTTTTCTATATAGTTAGGGTTAGGGTTTATGGTTTATAGAGATCGATGCACATATTTTCAATTCACATTTGTGATGTACAATAATACATAGGTAAGATTCCAAGCATGACCTTTGTTAGATTCAAATGGGCATAAACATTCAGAAAAAAATAAAAAAAAATGAAAAACCAAAGCACATAGTCTTCTTATGTCATATAGTAAGAATTGAAGTTGATAAACAAGGTCTAGACATATTCAAACCAGTCAAATCATGTATCAACCCCTGGCCCTTAACTATATATGTCTTATGAAGTCAAGCATGAAGAGAAGTGGTTTTGGGTTTCAAACATGGAAATTTCAAAAACTTGCCGCCAAAAGCTTAATTTTAGAGTGAATAAGAAGGATCCAAGCTTAATTACCTTTTCATTTTCAGGATTTATGCTTGTTTAAATCTTGGTCAAACATAGGATTTGACCAACACACATATAGTCTTCTTATGTCATATAGTAAGCATTCAAGTTGATAAATAAGCATGCATGTCTAGACATATTCAAATTAACCCGACAAATCATGTATCTACCCCTAACACCCTAAACTCTGTCTTATGAAGTCAACCATGAAGAGAAGTGGTTTTGGGTTTCAAACATTCACATTAAATTAAACCCCAAAACCTTCATTCTAGAATGACTAAGAAGGATCCAGGCTTACCTTTTCATTTTATGTTTTAAACTTGTTTAAATTTTGGTCAAACCTAGGATTTGACAAGATTCAAATGGGCATAAACATTAATTCAGAAAAAACAAAAAAATGAAAATACAACACACATATAGTCTTCTTATGTCATATAGTAAGCATTCAAGTTGATAAATAAGCATGCATGTCTAGACATATTCAAATTAACCCGACAAATCATGTATCTACCCCTAACACCCTAAACTCAGTCTTATGAAGTCAACCATGAAGAGAAGTGGTTTTGGGTTTCAAACATGGAAATTTCAAAAACATCCCAAAAGCTTAATTTTAGAGTGACTAAAAAGGATCGAAGCTTACCTTTTCATTTTCATGTTTATGCGTGTTTAAATCTTGGTCAAACCTAGGATTTGACCAACAAGATTCAAATGAGCATAAAAATTCAGAAAAAATCAAAAAAAGAAAAGAAAAACCAAAGCACATAGTATTCTTAAGTCATATATATAGTAAGCATTCAAATTGATAAACAAGTACTAGACATATTCAAACCCGACAAATCATGTATCTACCCCTAACCCTAAACTCTTTCTTATGAAGCCAACCATATGAAGAGAAGTGGTTTTGGGTTTCAAACATTGAGATTTCAAAAACCCCCAAAAGCTTCATTTTAGAATGACTAAGAAGGATCCAGGCTTACCTTTTCATTTTCATGTGTTTTAAACTTGCTTAAATCTTGGTCAAACCTAGGATTTGACCAAGATTCAAATGGGCATAAACATTCAGAAAAAAATAAAAAATTGAAAACCAAAGCACATGAATCTTCATACACACTATAGTCCGTCTTGTGAAGACATTTTGTTTTTTACTACCCTATCACATGTTTCTGTATATAGTAAGTAATATGTATCCAAAAATGATTTTTGGGGATTTATAGGACGAAGTTATAACACACCTACATTTCAAATTGGAATTACTTTCAATAAATCAGCATAAAGTCATTTAAATGTGTGAAACTAGCTAGAAAGCACTAAAAACGTAAAGCATTGGGAATTTCCACTAATATGTGGCCTTATTTATCTTAAAAATGCAGATGCGCCATTTTGAGCCATATCTTATGTACCCCATTCACAAAATAAACCTATTTTGTCATCTAGAAATTGATAAATGAGTTTTATATACCGAAAAGTTGAAAAGTCTAGTCAGCAACATTGTTGGGAATGGCAAGATGCACCACCATGCCCAATTTGGGCACATTGTAACAAACTATGCCACAAATATGGCCATAACTATATCATTTGGCTTGCAAACCAGGAATCTTCATACACGATAGTCTGCTTTGTGTGAAGACATTTTGTTTTTCACTACCCTATCACATGTTTATTATTTTCCCTGTCAACTAACACATACAAGCACACTCCATGCGGAAGGGTTTCATTTTTGAGGTTTTCTTCATTTTCATTTATTTATTTCTAAACCAGGTCAAAATGGTCGACATGATTATCCTTGCAAAGGGGTTGAATATTTTAGTACTATCACTGGTTTCTATATATAGTAAGTAATATGTATCTAAAAATGATTTGTGGGGACTTGTAGGACCAAGTTATAACACACCTACAATTCAAATTTGATTTACTTTCAATAAATCAGCATACAGTCATTTAAATGTGCGAAACTAGCTAGAAAGCACTAAAAACCGTAAATTTGGGAATTGACATTAAAATATGGCCTAATTTATTTTAAAAATGTAGATGCGCAATTTTGACCCATATTTTATCTACCCCATGCACAAAATAAACATATTTTATCATCTAGAAAATGAAAAACGATTTTTTATACCGAAAACTTGAAAAGTCTAGTCATCAACAGTGTTAGAAATGGCAAGATGCACCACCATGCCCAATTAGGGAACACTATAACAAAGCTGTCCAGGGAGAATCAAACTTGGTAATATTAACTATGAGATTGAACAAAACGTTATATTTGGTTTACCCTTTGAACCTCCTAACTTACCACAACATTGACTTCTTAATTTTATTTACAAATAGATATTTTAATATCCCATTGTTGTGCAATAATATATGTTTTTATCTCAAATCAATTAGCATTTGATTTTAAAAAACTACCATAATAATTTATGAGAAAGCGTTGAACAAGTTTCAGAATGTAATTTTATACTTGATATGACCAATAATAGACTTTAATTAAATTGGATTTCAAAGTTCAGATTTTATAAGCGAATAGAGTTTCATGTTGCAGACTATGTATTAGCTTGACGGGCACCCCTAGAATAAAGTAGGCCGGTCACTTACGTGTGGTTCCCATACGTGTAGGTCCCACACATCAGTGAGCACAAGTCACGTGCGGTAGGTAGTTAAACTCCCAGCAATCTTCTTTGTCAAGTAAAGACGCATCGTCAAGACTCTCTCTCTCTCTCCCATTTGTCGCTGAAAAAAAAAAGAATATTAGACGGGCGCGTAGCCTGCACTGCAGTCTCTGAACTGAAACCCTGTGTGCCAGTCAACATCACTCACCGAAAAAAGTGAAGCATTTCTTTTCACCATAAATAATAGCGGCCCCGTGAGGCACTGCTCTCCCTTTCTCTTTCTCCTTCCGTGTAATCCCTTTTGCACCTTTTATCCTTTGCACGAAACTCCACTTATTGTTGTCATTGTTGCAATGTAACACTCGGTTAACTTTGTTCTTTTGCACATATCACCAACTCATGTATTTGTTGCACAAAGGTCTAAATCTTTGGCTAGGCTACTTTTCTCTAAGGGCTCCTTTGATTCAAAGGATAGAAAAAGCATAGGAATAGGAAAGTCATAGGATTAAATGGCATGTCTATTTGAATCCCATAGGAAGATGAAGTATGTTTGATTGAAGCAAAAAGGAATTTTTCATGAGGTATGAGCTAATGTTTTTTTCCTATAGAAATTACACTACAAGATTTCCATAGGAATTTTTCCTATAGGATATATTCGTATGAATCAAACAACATGTATAGGAAAATTTTCCATAGGAACCAAATCCTACACAATTCCTATGCAAATCCTATGAATCAAAGGAGCCCTAAATCTGATGGCCGGGACCTAGAAGGTAGTGGTAATATCCATTGTCATTGTGTAGTGTGTTTTTAGAACTCTAAAAGAATATGAAAATATTTTAGCAATTGAAATAATATAAATTAACTAATATGGGATATTCATGAAATATATTTTGTACTATCCGGCCAATAGCGAGTGTCATGAAATATATTCATTGTAAACTTAGTGATAATCACTCGAGTTTGATATGAATGGCCTAGCAAGCTATGGGCATCTCCCACTATATATGTTGTCCACACGACCAACCAACAAGCAAAAGGTATTCCATGAGGAAAGTTTCTTATGGGTGACTTTCGTCTCTGCCGCAAAACACGCGCCGAAATTGTTGGCGCGTCCCATTTTCAAGCTACCCCAAAACCTGCGGTTTGCCCGTCGGCCTATAAAACTTCGGTCAACAGAGGATATTTCCCTGCAGAGCACAATTCGAACACCACATCTTTCTCATGCTTCTACCAGGCACACTCCCACGACGACGGCCGTGCCTACCGCCCCTCCTCACCATCACTGCCTCCTCACCGGCCACCGTAGTGACCGACCACGTTTTACCGGCAGACCTCCCTTGCTGTCTAGCAAGCCGGATTTGCTTCCTCGACGCCGACGTTGACCGTGCCATATCTGCTCCGGATCTGCTTCCCCGACTCTGTAGTCCACCTCACCGGAGATCGAGATGGGCAAAAAACGCGGCCCCAAAGTCGACCACCCCCAACCAAAGAGTAAATCCGCCCTGGCCTCAGACGAAGGTTGATGAATACTTTACATGTCCGCTTTTGTTATATGCATTTGATTTCTGACACTAGTTTTCGTTGCTTTCTTGCAATGCATTCTTGCTGATATTAGATCAGTGTAGATAGTTGTTTGCCGCGTAGCTATATGAGATCTCAACCTTACATCTGCTGATCGAGAGGAAGATCGAGGTTATGTCCACTTTCGCTATGCATTTCTTTTCCGAGAATCACTTTTGTGTGATATGTTTTGGGGGTTTGAAGTATGCATTTTACAAAGGTTATGATAGCAGTCAAGCTAGCAGAGCAATTTGTTGATAGTATTAAACTGCCTGTATTTTTTTTATCTTGGAACTCTGCTGATCGTAACCTTACATCTGCTGATGAAGAGGCAGAGCTTATGTCCGCTTTCGTTACGCTTTTCTTTTCCAAATATCACATCTGTGCGGTACTTTTTTGGGGTTTGAAGTATACTACCTCCACCCCAAACCTGAAGGCTTATTTATAAAAGTCAAACCAAGTAAAGTTTGACCAAACTTTCAGAACAATCTATCAAGAAATATAATATTTCGTAGATACCGTACGAAAATATATTCGTTATCTATTTAATGATATTAAATTTGTATTTTGCATGTTATAATGATTTTTGGTAAAAACTTCGGGATGGTGGTAGTACGTTTTACAAAGGTTATGATAGCAGTCAAGCTAGCAGAGCAATTTATTGATAGTATTAAACTGCCTGTATTTTTTCTATTTGCAACTCTTTGTGCGCCATGTGGAATTGCATGCTCTAGCCAGTTCATCCAATGAGGTTTTATCACTTAACACCAGAAGTTCGGGATTTTATTTTATCACAGAACCACAACCCTATAAATTTGTATCACAAAACACCAACATTTGGGGTAATTGTTTCGCAGAATACATGATCTCTGTTTGATAGCCCATTAGTGATTTCAGGCCACCGTCAGTTTAAGAGTGACAGCAGGTGAAAGACAATTAGACTTTATTTTGTGGTATTTTCTGTTAAACGCTAAATACAAAGCTGTTTGTCAACACTAGTAGTTTAATCTTATGTCCAGACAGTTCAAAAAAATCTTATGTCCAGGGTAGTTGTATTGGTACACATTATCAAAACCTTATGCTGGTACAGAATATATTACCCAAATCTCATGTTCTTGTGTGGTTATAATTTCAATGAATATTTGTCATATGGTAATTCATTTTGTGTGTAGCATATGTAACAAGTGTGACTCATATTCTCATTTCCACAGAGTGTCTACAAAATTTCACACCAAAATTCATTTGTTTGTAGCAAACATGCTCACGTACTGTAAATTGGTGTCACGTTGTAGGGTGATGCTCTTGTCAAGCCAACTAATGACAAATAATGTGTTATGTGAAATAATTTCCCCAAATGTTGGTGTTTTGTGATAAAAAAATCCCCAACTTGTGGTGCTAAGTGATAAACCGCTCATTCAATAGACCGAGCCTTAGGCATGTATCATTAGATATTTTTTTAGGAAGGCTGGAAATATTTATTTTGAATACTGCGTTGCTACTTGCTAGGATTTGAACTCAGGACCTTGTAGGTCTGATACCATTTCGAATTGCATGCTCTAGCAAGTTCATCCAATAGACCGATCTGTTGGAACTTGGAAGACCCTATGCAATTATATTAAGCACACGCCATTCCATATGGTTAACCATTGGCATGAAATGACACTTATATGTGTTTGAGTGTATATGTGGATTGCTTAGCCCTTTCCATCAGTTCGGACTTTTGGTTGCGTTGGCTACTGCATGAAGCTTGACATTCATACTTATCCTAAAAATTGTTGCTGCTGCCCTCTGTTGCCCAACGTAAATTATTTTTGAGCCATAATTTGTTTGCCCTTTCCATCAGTCCGGACTTCCGGTTGCGTTGGCTAGTGCATGAAGCTTGACAATATGAACATCAATTATTTTTGAGCCATAGTTTGTTTGTCATTACACCTTTTGAGCAGTCTCACTGCTACTATTAATTTGTTCTTACATGCACAGTTCCATGATAAATCTCATCTGCATTTCTCGCCAATGCATGTTAGGTCTTCCACTCGAGAATGAGTACGAAGAGCAACGGAGGCAAACTATCCTGCATAATAGCCGAGTTGCAGCCTCGATGGGCCTAACACTACATCCTTCTACAAGGTCTAGTGCAAAAATGCCACCCACGTCCCTCACAAAGGATACGGAACATTCCTCTGATTCAGAATTTGATCCTGCTGATTGTGATGGCGAGCTGACTCAGGAAGATGCCCTGGTCGACTATCCTCTGCAACACAACAAGGTGAGTTTTCTCTGTCCTGTCATCGAATTATTTGTCCCAACTTCCATTTGTTGTATCCCAGTCCTACCAAATATGTTACCCATGCCATGTTCAATCTCATTACTACATTTTTCCTGCTTAGTTAACGCATCATATATGTTTTTGCATATGTTGCCTTACTGTTTTTCCATTCCATCTGCATATCATCATCATATAATATTGTACATTGAAATATCATTTATGTGTGACAGGCATCTGCAGATTCGGGCAAGAACTTTTCAAGAACGAACAGGAGGAAGAACACTCAACAGGAACCTCAGGCTGATACCGGAGGATGGGTGAACAGTGCGTAATAAAAAAAGGTTAAGCCTGATGCTCGTGCTGCTCCTCCTATTACAAGGTCTAACAAAAGACTGACACGAGGTGGCGAACAGGCCGAGAATGATAACAGTAAAAGGTCTCGTAAAAACCACAAACCATCGAATCAGACAGAAGTAGCCCCAGCATGTACCAGCCCACACATTCCACAACCACCAGTTGCCAATACTGTTTCTCAGCAACAATTGCCAACAGAACCAGTTTCCACAGCAAATTCGAGCCAACAATTGGCATCATCAGGAGTGGTGGTAGGTAATAATGGCCAAGGACACATGATGCTAGTCCCAGATGATACAGCCTCAAATGTCCAAACAGTGCTGCCACAACACCAGCGAACTGGTGATGATCTCCCTCCGACCCTTAGTCCTGCGAAAGACAACTCCTCTCCCGATGACGAGACCCACGCCAAAAAAGGTAATACTTTTTTCAAGACTTGTAGTTTAATGCTCCCTTATGTATCTATATACCATGATAGCTTGATGTAATGATTAACTTGGTAGGTTCGCCACGATCAATAAAAACGAGGGGGCCAACGGTAGGAAGAAAACTTGCAGCTAAGATTTCCGGAATGGGTTCAAGATTTCGCATCACATCTATTGTAGGTGGCAGAAGGCCACTTCATCCGCATGAATCTTCATATCTTGTATCACATATTGGCTATTTTATCAGGAATGAACTTCCTACCTTCCCATTGTGGAAGCAGCACGTTGACACCCCTTCACAGTTCGAGAGTTTAGTGCATAATTTACATGTAAGTCATGCTTCTCCTGGTAATGATAAGCACTGGTCTGATCCAATGAATGTGGTATGGCTTATGAGGACCGTGAAACCAGATTAAATTCCGAATACTTATTTTGCGCCAGTGTCTCACTAGTCTCTTTTTGCAGACGTTGTCTAAAAGGAACCAGGCTAACCGCTTGAAACAACGTTTACCAAGCCGTACAGGATCTCGTCACTTGGTTGGGCATCTCTGGCAAAAAGTAATGCCCCACTGGTCTGTACTGCTACATATGTTACTCGTAAATTGTGTAGAACTCCATGTGCATGTTATATTTCCATCCTCCATTTTAACCACGTTATTTGATTTCTGTAAGATTGTACAAAAATGCAGAAAGTAGATCATGCAAACAACATGCAACCAGACAAAGAGATGACTCTGGCAGAGCAGTTCAAGGCATGCCAGAAGAACAAACATAATGTGATAGGAGAACTCGCAGAAAGTGTTATTGTAAGTCTTCTTTATGATTTAATTTTTTTAACGACACACTTACCAATTTGTAGGAGCAATAATGGGCATGTCAATATGATCTTTTAGGCGTTTTTGTGAAAATGCATTTGATGTGTAATCAGGCATACCAACTTGTAGGATTAAAAGTAGTTCATACACATTAAATCTACCGTCTGCATGTTTCTCTGTAATAATTTTAATTTTTACACGACTGAAATTTTTTCAGGCAAATATGAAATTGGAGATGGCAAAACCCGGGAAAGACGGTATGGAAAAAACTCTAGAAGAATGTATGGAGACATTTACCATGGTACTTAAAAATAAAGATATCACCAAAAACACTTTCCTACGAAATCCTGGGTTTTTGCAGTCCAAGTCCAAGTCCAAGTCCAAGTCTTTCTCTGCACAAGTTCTGGAGGAACAACTCCAAATAGAACGAGCTGCAGCAGATGTGTTAAGAAACCAAGTTGATATGTTGAGATCGAGATCAGAAGCATGTGATGCCCTACTGGAGGAGGCCAATCAAGTTCGATATAATCTCTCAAAGACTAATAAAATGCCATAGATAATTGGAGATGAACACTGACATTGACATGTGAGTACCTTGGTATTGTGAAATTTTCCTGAGACTGAGGCAATGTTCCTATTTTGTTGGTGGATGCATTTATCTGCGGCTGGGATCAACTCTGTGGATGTTTTATAAATTGGTTGCCTAGCCTTTTCAATCAGTTTGAACTTAAATGGTATTAGAGCCAAGGTCTCGAGTTTGAATTGTTGATGGTGTGGTTCAATTCATCCTTAATTTGTTGGTGCCCCATTGGCCCTTGTAAAGCTTCATGTGCCTACCTCCGAATCCAGTGTTGAATTTCTCTTGTCACACAGGAGGATGGCTGTTAATGTGTGTATAAGTGGGTTGCATAGCCCCTTTTATATAAGTTTGCAAGTTTCCATATTGTGTTGTGCCTTTGGGACTCAGCCTGCACTTCTGACTTTTGGTTGCGTTGGCTACTGCATAAGTTTAATATACTAGTTCCATGTGGTTTTTGTTGAGATCGATAATAAGTGGATTGCCTAGCCCTTTCCATCATTTCGGACCTGTGGTGTGCTATTCTCTTTTCCACGTGTTAGACCTCCTCTTCTTAACAAGACTCCATGAGTAGGAGGCACTATGATTTTATTTTTTTTGCGCATGAAATTACTCAATTAGACAACTTAATCCCATTTGTTGACTCTCTGTTGACCAGCCACTTGAGGGTAAAACTGAGTATATTGCACTAGCCACTATACTCGAGGGGAAAACTGAGTACGGAGTACATATATTTTTCCAGTGTAAGGCTCGACGGTAGAACTGAGTACACGTAACGGTGCAGACGTGCAGTACCACGGACGCGTGTCGTGGTGCGCAGCGGTTAGGCGGTGCGCGTGTTGAGACCAAACGTCTAGCTTTTTTGAGAAACTGCCGAGACCAACCGTCACGTTGCCTGTACAGAGCCCCTCTGTCCCTCCCTCTGCACACAGTCTCATTCTCACTCACGCACGCAACCACGCCTCTCACGTCCCATCAACTTCTCCAAATCGAATGAAAAAACACCAACCGCCCTACGCGCGTTCCCTGCCGGCGATGGACAAGAAGAATGCGCCAGCGGCCGTCGCCCCCGAGACCGTCGCCTCCGAGGGCGGCGCATCCAAGCGCGGCGCCTCCGTGGACTGGGCCTCTCTCAGGGCTGACGGACCACTTCACAAGATCGGGGACTGCTTACTGGCGAACGAGGAGTACATGGACACCTACTCTGCTTTGAGGCAAGTTTGTAGAAATTGGCGCTCAGGTTTACCTAAGACCGACGTGCACCTGCATGAATGGATCATGGTAGAACACGTCCTTCCACGCGCTGCTGATTTCACCTTCCTCCACCTCCGCACATCCCGCTACGTCACCATCGATCTAACGGAAGTTCATGCAAGGTTCAAATTCCTCCATATCTATAGAGTTAATCTATTTTTATTTTCAATCGTAAACATCTTAGTGCTAAATGTTATCTTCATCAATATATTTTAGATACTACTTCGTCGGCTTTTACCGTAGCGTCATCGTCCTTGCCCAGAAGAACCAGCCGCACAAGATACGGCTTTTGAACCCACTCACAAAGACATTGAATACTAGGTTTGAGGCGCATATGCCATATGTTATTCTGAAGTCAGTCGCTGTAATGAAGTCCCCGACTATGGTCTTCGTTTCCAAAGATTACCCGGCGGAAATTGCTTGGGTCGATGAGAGCACTCCAACTAAGGGTATAGATGAAGACTGGGGAGAAGGAAGATTTTCGACCGAGCACCATTCTCTGCGTTGCATTACCCCGTTCAATGGTGAACTGTATGCAATAGCTGTGAACAATTTTGAGTTCGGAAAATTAGTGTGCACCAACAATGTCCAGTTGGAGCAGCGCGCGAGCAGTGTCAACATGGATACACTATTTTCATTTCCAGAACTTGGAAATAACAAGTTCTACCTTGTGAAGTCGGATGGTGCTCTGCTGCTTGTGTTGTTGGACAACAAGCATTTGGAGGAAGGTCAACCATTGGTGTACCGTGTGGACACTGAGAGCCGCTCTCTCCATGCCGTCAATAACATTGGCAGTCGTGCCTTCTTCGTCCATTATATCCGGTGTATCTCCGTCGACACCAGAGTGCACCCGACACTTCGACCTGGCTGCATCTACTACGCAGATTTGGGTTATATCAGAGAGTACTTTGATGATATAAAGGCCTGGGATGAGTGGCCAATACGTGTGGATAGATTAGGAAACTATGGTATGAGCAATGAACAAAGGCCATACCGTTTGGAGGATGTATTGGCTGCACACTGCAGACGGAAGGAGTTCAATGAATATTTCCTTCAGATCAGAGAATGGAATGACGAAGAAATATATGCTGAATGAAGATCAGATTCATTCATCTTGGGGTATCCTAATCTTCATGTTGGCCATACATTGCGTCTTGTATTATTTTCAGATTAGTTTGTCGTGAACATTAACATTGTTATTGGCTGCTTTTGGCTGTTGTATGCAGTTGATGTATTATACTCCGTACTTAGTTTTCTGGATTTATTATGCTGCTGTGATTTTTCGTATACTAGCTTCTAGATTTGACTGATTTTGTTTGTAATGATGATGGCTTGATGTGGCTGCTGGCCTTGACTGCCGGAGCAGAGCAATTAGTACTTAACCAGGTGTACCGTCTTTATATTAGTATTATATTATATTACTTGACCATAGCCATATTCAAAATCAAATCTCAGTCGGGCGGCAAAATCTCCCGCCAATCCTGAAATATTTCAGACGGGTTTTTGAATGGGATAACAAGATAGATCACGATGATAGTAACCGGTATTTAATGTGATGATGATTTGATTTTGCACTCGGCCTTGAACAGAGGTACTAGTACGGTGTCACAATTTTTTATCATTATACTTGGACGGTAGCCAAATTCAAAATCTCATAGCGGCAAAACTTCCCGCCCACAAAATACAAAAATTTCACACGCTTCCAAATTCCCATTCTACCCCTGTGGAGATGGCAGCAAAGTCGGTTGGTGGGGGGGTATGTCCGTCATTTTTTGGATCACCACCTCCCTAGCCCGGAGACCCTCCCAAAAAAAATTCATTTCCCTCACTCTCTCCTCTGAGACCACCCACCGGAACTTCCCAAGTCCCTCTCTCCCACCTCCACGACCACCGCACCGGAACATCCCCGCCGGACTTCCCTGGTCTATCCGAGCCCTCGCAATCCTCGTCAGCCGGCTGCCTGCCGGAGCCGCTTCATCGACGCCGTCATCAACCGGACCGGATCATCCCCGCCGTACCTCGAAACCATATGCTCATCCAGCAGTCTACCGCAGTCGCTTCAGCTGAGCCGCTTCGCCGGATCCGTCGTCCACCTCATCGGATCTTGCTCACCGACACCGCTGTGCATGAACCGGATCTGCTTCACCGGCGCTGTGCATGATCTAAACTCTTCTACTGTCGCTTTTCTATTGCTTGCCTGCAAGTTCTTGTTTAATCTTGGGGGAACCTGTTTGTGCTAACGACGCGCCGTTACGTTTTTGCAGATGAGATGAGTAATCATGAAGTGTAATGGCCGTCTCTCCAACCCCAAGTAGCACATGTAGCGTACTTCATCACCGGATCTATCAACCCCAGGAAGATCTGTTGTGACTCCCACAGAGTGCTTCTCCTAATGTAAGTCCCTTGTTTTAGCGCCATGTTCTGGGTTCAGATGCTTGTTTGTCTGAAGCTCTTTTAGTTCATTCCTAGCTATGACCGTAACACGTTGCTATTTTCTACTTCATTGCTAACTTTAAGCGATTGAACATTTTGGTTTGCATTCCTGCTCGTAGATGTAGCCATCATAACTTCTATCTTGCGCAGTCGTTGTTACAAAAATTATAGGTATTATAGTAACATCCTGCTATTATTTAGTTCATGGCCAATTTTAAGTAATTGCACATGTTGGTTCGCATTCCCTGCTCTATAGCTTTTGGCATCGTAACTTCTATATTTGGTTTACATTCCCTGCTCTGTAGATCTAGCCATCATAACTTTATCTTGCTCAGTCGTTGTTACAAAAATTATGGCCTGCTACTATGTTGTTTGTGCCAATTTTTTACTCCATGAACATGTTGGCTTGCATTCCCTGTACTACAGGTGATGCCATTGTTTTGTATCTAGTTCATTGTAAGCTAACAAAGTAAGGACTTAGTTTGGCATGCTATCACTCTGCTATCTAGCCTGTAGTACAAATAAACTTGTCATACTACTAGATAATAATTTTGCGTGCCATCTTGTTCTTCAAAAGCAGCATTATTGACTTGTTTCTCTGACTTGGCATGACGCTCACATATGGAAAGCTGAACATATTGGTTTGCATTCCCTCTTATACAAGTTCACAGGTGATCCCACTATATTCTGTAGCTGGTCCATCCTAAGCTCCAGCATTACTATCCTCTATGTGTTGCTCATTACAAGTTTATATCCCGAAACATCTTGATTTGCATCCCCTTCACTATAAGTTCAGGAGTATTATTTAGTTCACGGCCAAAATGAAGTAATTGCACTTGGCACATGTTGGTTCACATTCCCTCCTCTTTAGCTTTTGCCATCGTAACTTCTATTTTTGGTTTACATTCCTGCTTCGTAGATGTAGCCATCATAACTTCATCTTGCTCGAGTCGTTGTTACAAAATTTGTATCCTGCTACTATGTTGTACATGCCAATTTTGTACTAACTGAACATGTTGGTTTGCATTGGACTAGACAGTAGTAAGTCTTATGTTTAATTCTAACATGCTCTGTTATATTGGATGTTGGTATGCGGCATGCACTCTTTGTTTGCTTATTGTGCGCATTACAATGATCTTGTTATAACGACGAAATGATGAGTTCCAAATTCTTTGGCAAACAATATTGTAGTGTCTTTGCCTTTCCATTGTTGTTGTCTTAACTTGTAATGTCTTTGTTTCAGATATAGGTGCTGCATGGACAACTTAAAAGATTTGCCGGATCCCTTCATTGTATTGCTAGGTTTAATTACCATTCAATTTCTCTGGGTTCTGTAATATTTTTTCAATGCCTTGCAGCTGATGTAATATTTAGTTAGTTTTTATAGTTCTTTCGCGCATTTTTTCTTTGGTGCTTGTGGTAAGTGAGGCTATCAGACAGAAATCAATGCTGCGTAAATATTCTCAGTAGCTAAATCACGAATTCCCATCCCTTAAACGGCCCAATTAAGCGAAACCACATATGTGCCGGCCCGCAAAATCCTAAAGCGCCTATTACGCCGGCATATAAACAGCAACTAAACGGGCTGGCCCACTTACTTATTGGGCCAGCCCACTTGATTTACTGTGGACCCCACACTTTTATTGGGCCGGCCCACTTGCTTTAAGGTGGACCCAACCCACTACTGGGCCGGCCCACTAACTAGTTGGGCCAGCCCAATTGATTTTGTGGTGGCCCCCACATACTAAATGGGCCGGCCCTTTAAGACGAAAGTGGGACCCACCTGTGTTTTTGGCCCGGCCCACTATCTTGTTGGGCCGGCCCACTTGCTATATGGTGGACCCCACATACTAAATGGGCCGGCCCTTTAACAGGAAAGTGGGACCCACCTGTGTTTTTGGCCCGGCCCACTAGCATGTTGGGCCGGCCCACTGGCTATATGGTGGACCCCACATACTAAATGGGCCGGCCCTTTAACAGGAAAGTGGGACCCACCAGTGTTTTGGCCCGGCCCACTATCTTGTTGGGCCGGCCCACTTGCTATATGGTGGACCCCACATACTAAATGGGCCAGCCCTTTAACTGGAAAGTGGGACCCACCAGTGTTTTGGCCCGGCCCACTATCTTGTTGGGCCGGCCCACTTGCTATATGGTGGACCCCACATACTAAATGGGCCAGCCCTTTAACTGGAAAGTGGGACCCACCTGTGTTTTTGGCCCGGCCCACTATCTTGTTGGGCCGGCCCACTTGCTATATGGTGGACCCCACATACTAAATGGGCTGGCCCTTTAACAGGAAAGTGGGACCCACCGGTGCTTTTGGCCCGGCCCAATGGCTTGTTGGGCCAGCCCATTTGATCAAATGTGGACCCCACGTACTAAATGGGCCGGCCCGATAGCAGGAAAGTGGGACCCACATGCTAATTGGGCCGGCCCAATAACTTCTTGGGCCGGCCCAGTTGCTTTAATGTGGACCCCACTTTGTAAATGGGCCGGCCCGATACCAGGAAAGTGGGTCCCACATGTCTTGTGGGCCGGCCCTTTTGCCTGTTGACCGGTCAAACGAGTGCATTCGGCCCGGCCCACATACTTAGTGGGCCGGCCCATTAAAGTTTTGACCAGTCAACCTTAGAGGTTAGGCCCGGCCCACGTAACTAATTGACCAGCCCAGCTATATAGTTGACCGGTCAAACTAAGTCAGCTGGCCCGGCCCGCAAACTTAATGGGCCGGCCCGCTTAAGACGTGGCAGGCCTCGTGTGGGCCTACCATCTACCACGGGGTTTCAGCCGGTTAACGCCGTTAATCCGCGCTAATGCCGTCGCCACGTGTCAGTTTGCATGACGTCAGCAGTCAACGGGCTCCCGGAAACACTTGGGCAACGGTCCGATTTTCCATGGCGGAAGGGCGCCCAAGCGCGACGGACCGAAAAAATCGTCGTAGGACTTTGCCTGACGCAGTTTCCACAACAGAACCCATATCGTCGGGTTAGGCCCATAGGCGACGAAAAATACCCCTTAGCGGACGATTTTGAGACGTTGTCTATCAGAACTTTTCTTGTAGTGTTCATAAGATCGACAAGGGGGTAGATACATGATTTGTCTGGTTTGGATATATCTAGACCTTGTTTATCAACTTGAATGCTTACGATATGACATATATAAGAAGACTATGTGCTTTTGTTTTTTCATTTTTTTGTGCCCATTTGAATCTTGGTCGAATCCTAGGTTTGACCAAGATTTAAACAAGTTTAAAACATGAAAATGAAAAGGGAAGCATGTATCCTTCTTAGTCACTATAAAATGAAGTTTTTGGGAGGTTTTTGAAAATTCCATGTTTGAAACCCAAAACCACTTCTCTTCATGCGTGACTTCATAAGACATAGTTTAGGGGTTAGGGGGTAGATACATGATTTGTATGGTTTGAATATGTCTACACCTTGTTTATCAACTTTAATGCTTACTATATGACATATAAGACTATGTGCTTTGGTTTTTCATTTTTCAGTTTTTTTTTAATTTTCTGCCAATTTGGTTTGACCAAGATTTAGACAAGTTTTACACGTGAAAATGAATAAGTAAGCCTGGATCCTTCTTAGTCACTCCAAAATGTACGGGAAATTGATAGGTGTGTTAACTTTGCTTCATGGAAAAAATAATGTCATGTAAATGAGTTAACTTGGATTTCCTACCCTTGAATCCATAGGAAACTTTGTTCTAATGCACTATAATAATCAACCGAGTTTTTACACCAACAGGTATGTCACTTACGTGTGGTGCCCATGCATGAGGTCCCACACTTCAGTGAGCAAAAGTCATGTGCAATAGGTACGCAAACTCCCAGCCATTTTCTTTGTCAAGAGAAGACGCATCAGGATGCGTATTGGGAGTCTGTGGGTCCTTCTGGATCCTTCGGTTGTCCCTCTCACAAAAAAACTCTCTCATTCTCGGCCTCGCTCGAATCGCTCGCTCGCTCGCTCGCTTGCACCTCCTGCTCACTGACAAAACCTGCACAACAGTCAACATCATCACCCGAAAAAGGGAAGACACCATAATTCTCTCCCTTCTTCTCTCCTTCCGAGTGATCCCTCTTCCTCCGAGTTTCACGCGACGGGCAAACACACATGTGCTGCATAGTAATAATAAAAAGGTAGAAAATCGACCTACGAATCTATAATTAAATAGGTTAAACTAGGATTTTGCCCAGTTCTACAAATCAAGGTTCAAAAAAATCCAACTACGGGGTTCGAACAAACCCATTTAATCCAAGAAATTTTTCGACCTCATCCAATGGCCTCAAACTATAGGGTTAGCATCTAGTGCTGTATGTGTGAACATGTATGCACTATGTGTACTATAACTTGTATGTCTTTCAAATTTGAACCAAATTTGAATAAGTTTGAAATATTTGAAATGGGGCTTTTGGCTTAAACGTTTGAAACCCAAAACTACTTCTCTTCATGCTAGACTTCATAAGACCGAGTTTAGGGTTAGGGGTAGATACATGATTTGTTTGGTTTGAATATGTCTAAACCTTGTTTATCAACTTGAATGCTTAATTATTATATGAAAATGAAAAGGTAAGCATGGATCCTTCTTAGTCAGTCACTCTAAAATGAAGCTTTTGATAGGTTTTTGAAATTTCCATATTTGAAACCCAAAACCACTTCTCTTCATGCTTGACTACATAAGACAAAGTTTAGGGTTAGGGGGTGTAGATACATGACATGGGAAGACTATCTTGAATGCTTACTACATGACATAGGAAGACTATCTTGAACGCTTACTATATGACATAGGAATACTATGTGCTTTTCGGAGGTTTTTGAAATTTCCATGTTTGAAACCAAAAACCACACTTCTCTTCATGCTTGACTTCATATAAGACGAAGTTTAGGGTCGATAGGGGGTAGATACATGATTTGTCTGGTTTGAATATGTGTCTAGACCTTGTTTATCAACTTGTTGAATGCTTACTATATGACATATATAAGAGGACTATGTGCATTGGTATTTCATTTTTTTGATTTTTATGCCCATTTGAATCTTGGTAAAATCCTAGGTTTGAGCAAGATTTAAACAAGTTTAACATGTGAAAATGAAAAAGGTAATTAAGTCTGGATCCTTCTCTTAGTCACTCTAAATTGAAGCTTTTGGGAGGTTCTTGAATTTACCATGTTTGAAACCCAAAACCACTTCTGTTCATGCTTGACTTCATAAGACAGAGTTTAGGGTTAGGGGTAGATACATGATTTTTCTGGTTTGAATATGTCTAGATCATGTTTATCAATTTGAATGCTTACTATATGACATAAGAAGGCTATGTGCTTTGGTTTTTCATTCTTTCGATTTTTTCTGAATTTTTATGCCCATTTGAATTTTGCTCAAATCCTAGGTTTGAGCAAGATTTAAACAAGTTTAAAACATGACAATGAAAAGGTAATTAATCCTGAATCCTTCTTAATTAACCAGTCAGTCTAATTAAAATGAAGCTTTTGGGAGGTTTTTGAAATTTCCATGTTTGAAACCCAAAACCACACTTCTCTTCTTCATGCCTGACTTCATATATAATTAAGACAGAGTGTTTAGGGTTAGGGGGTACATGATTTGCCTGGTTTGAATATGTCTAGACCTTGTTTATGAACTTGAATGCTTACTATATGACATAAGAAGACTATGTGCTTTGTTTTTTTATTTTATGCCCATTTAAATATTGGTCAAATCCTAGGTTTGACCAAGATTTAAACAAGTTTAAAACATGAAAATGAAAAGGTAAGCATGGATCCTTCTTAGTCACTCTAAAATGAAGCTTTTGGGAGGTTTTTGAAATTTCCATGTTTGAAACCAAAAAACACTTCTCTTCATGCTTGACTTCATAAGACATAGTTTAGGGTTAGGGGTAGATACATGATTGAATATGTCTAGACCTTGTTTATCAACTTTTGAATGCTTACTATATATATGTGACATAAGAAGACTATGTGCTTTTGTTTTTCATTTTTCTGATTTTTTTTAATTTTATGCCCATTTAAATCTTGGTCAAATCCTAGGCTTGACAATGATTTAAACAAGTTTAAAATATGAAAATGAAAAGGTAAGCATGGATCCTTCTTAGCCAGTCACTCTAAAATGAAGCTTTTGATAGGTTTTTGAAATTTCCATATTTGAAACCCAAAACCACTTCTCTTCATGCTTGACTACATAAGACAAAGTTTAGGGTTAGGGGGTAGATACATGATTTTTCTTGTTTGAATATGTATAGACCTTGTTTATCAACTTTAAAGCTTACTATATGACATAAGAAAACTATGTGCTTTCGTTTTTCATTTTTCTGATTTTTTTTTTGAATTTTGATGCACATTTGAATCTTGGTCAAATCATAGGTTTGACCAAGATTTAAACAAGTATAGAACATGAAAATGAAAAGGGAAGCCTGTATCCTTCTTAGTCACCCTAAAATGAAGTTTTTGGGAGGTTTTTGAAATTTCCATGTTTGAAACCCAAAACCACTTATCTTCATGCTTGACTTTATAAGACAGAGTTGAGGGGTTAGGGGGTAGATACATGATTTGTCTGGTTTGAATATGTCTAGAACTTGTTTACCAACTTTAATGCTTACTGTATGACATAAGAAGACTATGTGCGCTTTGGTTTTTCATTTTTCTATTTTTTTATTTTATGCCCATTTGAATCTTGGTCCATTTGAATCTTGGTCAAATCCTAGATTTCACCAAGATTTAAACAAGTTTAAAACATGAAAATGGAAAGGTAAGCCTGTATCCTTCTTAGTCGCTCTAAAATGAAGCTTTTGGGATGTTCTTGAAATTTCCATGTTTGAAACCCAAAACAACTTTTCTTCATGCTAGACTTCATAAGATCGACAAGGGGGTAGATACATGATTTGTCTGGTTTGGATATATCTAGACCTTGTTTATCAACTTGAATGCTTACGATATGACATATATAAGAAGACTATGTACTTTTGTTTTTCATTTTTTTTGTGCCCATTTGAATCTTGGTCGAATCCTAGGTTTGACCAAGATTTAAACAAGTTTAAAACATGAAAATGAAAAGGGAAGCATGTATCCTTCTTAGTCACTATAAAATGAAGTTTTTGGGAGGTTTTTGAAAATTCCATGTTCGAAACCCAAAACCACTTCTCTTCATGCGTGACTTCATAAGACATAGTTTAGGGGTTAGGGGGTAGATACATGATTTGTATGGTTTGAATATGTCTACACCTTGTTTATCAACTTTAATGCTTACTATATGACATATAAGACTATGTGCTTTGGTTTTTCATTTTTTAGTTTTTTTTTAATTTTCTGCCAATTTGGTTTGACCAAGATTTAGACAAGTTTTACACGTGAAAACGAATAAGTAAGCCTGGATCCTTCTTAGTCACTCCAAAATGTACGGGAAATTGATAGGTGTGTTAACTTTGCTTCATGGAAAAAATAATGTCATGTAAATGAGTTAACTTGGATTTCCTACCCTTGAATCCATAGGAAACTTTGTTCTAATGCACTATAATAATCAACCGAGTTTTTACACCAACAGGTCTGTCACTTACGTGTGGTGCCCATGCGTGAGGTCCCACACTTCAGTGAGCACAATTCACGTGCAATAGGTACGCAAACTCCCAGCCATTTTCTTTGTCAAGAGAAGACGCATCAGGATGCGTATTGGGAGTCTGTGGGTCCTTCTGGATCCTTTGGTTGTCCCTCTCACAAAAAAAAACTATCTCATTCTCGGCCTCGCTCGCTCGCACCTCCTGCTCACTGACAAAACCTGCACAACAGTCAACATCATCACCCGAAAAAGGGAAGACACCATAATTCTCTCCCTTCTTCTCTCCTTCCGAGTGATCCCTCTTCCTCCGAGTTTCACTCGATGGGCAAACACACATGTGTTGCATAGTAATAATAAAAAGGTAGAAAATCGACCTACGAATCTATAATTAAATAGGTTAAACTAGGGTTTTGCCCAGTTCTACAAATCAAGGTTCAAAAAAATCCAACTACGGGGTTCGAACAACCCCATTTAATCCAAGAATTTTTTCGACCTCATCCAATGGCCTCAAACTATAGGGTTAGCATCTAGTGCAGTATGTGTGAACATGTATGCACTATGTGTACTATAACTTGTATGTCTTTCAAATTTGAACCAAATTTGAATAAGTTTGAAATATTTGAAATGGGGCTTTTGGCTTAAACGTTTGAAACCCAAAACTACTTCTCTTCATGCTAGACTTCATAAGACCGAGGAACCGCAAGGTAATTAAATTGGGGCCAAAACGATTCCAACTTCCTAGGCATTGACCAACTTTGCCCCTCTTAACCCAACGTGGCAGTGAACCCGAGATATTTTTATTATAAGCAACAACTTCCTCTTACTCCGCTACTCTCTCCGAAATGGTAAGAGAATCTCTCCAGCTTAAGTGACCAATCGACATAGCTATGGCCTTCCGACTTGGCTCTGGTCGCCGCGCGCGTAGTCCTACCACCGACGAGGAAGCGGAGCATCAGCGCCGCCTTCGCTTCGTCCATCGCGCACCAAGGCATAACCCGCCCGCTCTGCACTGGCCGGTTGTTCAGCCCGCGGCGGCGGCGCTGACCGTGGAGCCCCTCGCCAGCCGCTTCCCGTGCGGGCCGATGGATGCAGAGGCAGGGATCTCCCACGCAACCCCGCATGCGACACCCGCTCGGCCCTGGCCGGCTTTTCCGCCCGCGCATGCCGCATGGTTTTCTTTGCCAGCAGGTGAGATCCCCTTCCCGGCCGGCGCGAACGATGCGGAGGCAGGGAGCTCCCGTGGCCAGCCGCCTAATCCGACCGCACTTCAGGCGGTGCCTGCCGTGGAGCCAGGCCGTTCTTTCGAAGCGCATCACGGCGACGCCCTTTGCGGGAGCAACACCGCCAATGAGCTCGTATATAACGTGCTGTTCCCGGCACTCTATAGATGCCGGGATGCTCTGCAAGCTTTCGTGCAGGCTAAGAATGCGTCGGCGGCAAATCCCAGGGACGCAGCATTGCAGTGGCGCGCCGATGAGGCTAAGGTGGCGCACGCTTTCCACCAGGCGTGCCTCGACAGGCTTAACATCCAGCACGGCTTCGTGCAACCGCTAAACGCCGCTCCAGCTAAGATCAAAAAATACTCCGGTGAGCATATCACTCCGGAGTAGAACAATCCAATTTCTAGTACTGTAGGAGTACTTTATTAGTGCACAAACCTGGCGAAATAAAAGGTGTGTTCTTTGTGTGTGATGTAAATCTAAAAATTTGAAGGTTCTAGCAAAAACATTTCTTCACAAATATTCGATGTGTTTGCTTGGCCTTATCTATATATCCGGTGAGCTTATATGGATGCCAAATCCTTTACAAACTTATATTTAACATATATGACCACATTTTTAAGAGATCGATGTGCATGCATCTATCTCGCCATGGTAAATTAATGAAACAAGATGCATGACCATTTTCTAGGGTTTTAAAGGATACTAGAGCTTTTCTAGGTTAATTTGCAACTATATGTATATTTGTTTTCTAGTTCTGGGCTGATCATTAAACTAAACATTGAGTTGTAGATTATGTGAAATTAGTACATGCCATAAAATATAGTATTTTTTATGTACCCTACGCGGTAGTACGTGTGGTGTACCCTTAATTATCAATTGGTAGACATGTACCGTTGGCATGTTTGAAGAAAATTTGAATTTGGAAGAAGTTTTTAAAGTAAAATTAACGCAAGCCCAAAATCATATGTGATGGTGAAATTTCTAGAACAAATCAATACAAACCTAGTAATATGAGTTTGCTTGGCTTTCTGCCCACAAGTGAGTATTGTGCGCATGTACTTTGATGCAAAATCCCGCCATACAAAACTTTTTAGTTATCATATGACCTCAAGTTTGGAAGAGATCGTATTTTAAGCAACTTCACAAACAAGAGATTCTACCAAATTTTAACAGTTGCACATTATTGTCATAATTCCACCTTTTGCAAGCAGTAGGGTAGACATGCTTTCCGCTTGCTAGGATGTGTTAGTGCCATCAATTTTGTAGATATAGGTTCAAGGATTTGTTGATCTTAATCTGCAACTATATATGGATTTTTTAAGCTTTTGCCTAGTAATTAAACTCATAATTGAAACAATGTAGGTTATGTAACTACATACATGCCATAAATTCTGACAGGAAATACTTGGACGTGCCTTGCGAGGGTGGTAACAAACAAGAACACAATGACCAAACTTCAAATGCCAATCCACCCACCGAGCTATACGATTGGTGTGTACAATCGATCGACTCCTTCTAATCAAATTTGAATACAATAGAAGAAGTTTAAAAAAACTTCAAAACGAGATCAACTTGTGCATTGAGTCATCCTTTGTTATTTATTTGCTTGTAAAAATAGAAACATAGGCATATGAATGTATTGGAATAGAACACTTCACTTTCAACGGGGAAGGGACCCGAAGGTCCCAGAAAAACAAAAAAATTACAATAGTAGTACTCCTTTGAGAAGGCAGTAGAAGAAGGATCCTCTAAGAACCAAATGCTTTTATTATCCACAGTTGTTCGGCTCTTTTCCTTCTCGTGTAAGCTATCGCGCAATGATTATGCTAATGGTCGGATGGTAGTACAACCATTCACGCAAACTTCTTCGCCCTTCGTCATGTCAACATCGTATCCCAGTGTGCAAGCAGTCTGCTCGAATGAAATTGTCAACACCCGGATTTTTAGGTCCCAATGCCTATTATGTCATACATCGCAATCCCAGGAATATTGTTGTTGCGAGGCATAATAGTTAAGTATCACAGTCATCATTCATTACAAACCATAAGTCTTACAAATTGGGAATCACATGATCCATATTACACGAATAGTTGATCTATTGATCAACGAACAAACACAAGTTCATAGTTCAACATAGCGGAAGCGTAAGATACAAGGACTCTCTAGTCCACAGGCCAACGCTTGACGTCGGAAGGCGCTTAGTTGTCGTAGGCGTCCTGCTGGTCATCTCCTTGATCATCTTCATACTCTGGCCATTTGAATAGCCAGGGACAAAGCCGTGAGTACGTTGAGTACTCGCAAACTAATACTAATGTAAGTGCTAGACATTCTAGTATGGTTTGCTAAGCTCTAGTTTATTTGCATAAAGCTAGTTTTAGTTCACAAAATTTGAGAAAAAACTTATTCAAGTGCTAACTAACTCAAGTGGGAACATTAGTGTCATTCCCACCATTCAAGTGGTGATTTCAATTCAATTCACCACAAGTCATTTCACCATCATCCTTTTCAACATCATTTTCAAAGATATGACATCGGAAACTATATGGCCTTTCCAACCGTCCGTAACCGTGGACGCGGCTATTCGAATAGGTTTACACTCTGCAGAGGTTGCACACTTGTGCCACAACATTTGATTTCATCCGTCAGGATTACCCCGAATCATCGTAACACAGTACGCGGATCATCAACCATAACCTTTCACTTACAAATCCTAGTATGAGCACCTCTCCCCATGAGCTTGGCCTCCCAGTGAAGACCAACTGTCAACCTGGGAACTGCACAGGGCTTGGGCCGGACATTCACCTCATTTCGCATCATATCATATCATTTCTTTTGTTGTAGAGGCAGCTTTCGGCATAACCCCGATGACGCTTGTTTAGAGGGAACCCATACTAAGACGCATAAACTTCCAGTTAAGCCCTACCCATAATCAGGTATTGTGGGGGTACTTAATAATTGGAAAGGTATCGCATTCAAACCAACATCATTGTTTTATCAAAAATCACCATCTTCTCTTGTTCACATTCACCTTCAAAAATCATACAATGGAATGCATCTTCATTCCAAGGTTTCAAAATCACTTCAAATTCACATTGTTCCCATCTAGAGTAGTCAAGTTTTAATTCATTAGCACTAGCTCTAATTCATGAGGGGTGCTAACTTGCTTTGCTTGGAGAAGACTAACTCACTACTCTAGTAACCAACTTGTACTTGGACCAAAGTTAACTATAAAAGTAACTCATTTAGAAAACAAGAAAAAAACTTGTGAAGTAAAAACTTGGGATGGGTTCATATAAAAAAAGATAAGAAACATGGTGCCTTGCCCCAAGGGGCTTTGCACTTTGCAAGAATATTAGCTTGCCTTGGTAGTTCTCAAACTGTTCCTCCTCCTCCTCTTGGTAGCAACCTTCTTCTTCGGCGTACTCTCCGGTGGTACCGTCTAAATTTGAATACGAGTATAATTACTCACTAATTCAATGGCTATTCCATACATCACATATAACACACAAACTACTCTATGCACACAATTGAATTATCTAGAGTACATGGGTTGTGGGGTTTAAGTAGAATTCACTTCTTTGTATTTCATATGTAAATGATAGTTTCCATAGGGTTCTTGAGAAATAATTTCCTCTCATTGAAATCTTCTTAAGATTTAATTTCTCAAACAATCATGTATGAACTCATATTGACCTAAGTCAAATGTTCATCATCATCATTTGTGAAAAGGATTTAAATGAGGTAGATCACCTCATACCATTTAAATAACACTACATTTGATTTAAATCTCAAGTAATTCATATAAGAGAGTTTGGAACCAGGGTCCAAACATCCCATGAATTCATGTGAGACAAGTTTAAGTGAAGTGTAAGACTCCACATAATTTACCTTAATAGTTTTGGACAATATCAACTAGTTAAACTAGTCAAATGATCCATTAATTAAACTAGGGCATGATCATGCAAAGTGACCACACCATTTTATTGCATAAACAATTAGTGTAAGTCAAATGTGAGCTATTAGAGTTGGAATTAACTTAATATCCATTTTGGTTGATTTTTAAGAATTATTTGAATAGGGAAAAGTCCCTGTCTTGTTATTTTTATCACATTTATTATACAAAGAATCTGGCCATGAGGCCAGTGGCATTGGCTAGATAATTTCTCTAGCTTTCCAACCATATAAATTTCATCAAATTTGGTTGAGCCAATTTAATTCTATTGAATTTCAAAGTGTCAGCAGTATTCAAAACTATTTGAATTAATTAAATCCAGTTTGAATTAAAAGGGCCGGCGGGAAACGAAACTGGGCCAGATTCGAATAAAAACGGCCCAGTCCAGCCCAGCCTCGGTCCAGTGCCGCGCGGGCTGCCTGACAGAGGGTCCCGCCTGTCAGCGGCTCTTAAACGCCGAAGCGGTAAGTTTTAAAGTGAGGCGTTGGATTAGAAATGGATCGGACGGCCGTGGTTCATCGTCGTCTCCGACGAGAACCCGACGGTGCAGCGGCGGCAGTAGGGGGTCGGAGAGCTCACCGTGGCTCCAGCTAGGGTTGGCAATGTGCACGGTGAAGGTGTGGACGACGGCGAGTCGACTGGTACCGGCGGCTCGTCCTGGGGTGGCTCCAATCGACGGCGGCGTCCACCAGGTACTGGCGGCTCCGAGCTTCAAATTGGGGTGGCTCCGGCGACGATCGAGTGAGTGGAGTGGTGGTGGCGAAGCAGTGAGAGGTGGGAAGTGAGCTGGTGTGGTTGGTTTGGTCTAGGGAACCTCCTATTTATAGAATCGCGTGAGGGTTGCGGGGCAGTGAGGTGGGCGACATGGGCGCGGCGTCTCCGGCGAGCTATCGAGCTAGGCGAGGGTGCAGGGATGCTCTACGTGTCCAGGCGAGGCGAATGGTGGTGACAGCTCGGTCGGGGAGGGCCTGGTTATGTCGCGTTGTTTCCGTGTCTGTCGCGCCCCCGGCGGGGTTTCCTCTTCGTCTCCGGCGGCGGCGGGCACGGGTCGTGGTCGAGCTGCTGTCCAACGGTGTTGCGGTGTCACGGCGAGGCTCAAGGTGTTGCGAGCGGGGCCAGGGCGTGAGCGAGGTGGCTGCGCGGCGCGTGGCCAGTGCGCGTCCATGGCGCGCATGGTCGCGACGCGAGCGTCATACTGGCGGTTTTGGGCGCGCATTCTCCGGCGAGCTACGGCGTCTACCTCGACAATGGCCGGTGCTAGGCGGTCCAGTAGAGTGAGGTGGCGGCGTTGGACAAGGTGGGCAGGGGTGGCGAGCAAGGGAGAGAGGGGAGGCTCGGCAAGGTGGCGCCATGGCCGGCATGGTGTGTGCATGCATGCTATGCATGCACCACTAGGGTTTCTATGCTGCATTGAGAGTGAGAGAGGACCAGGGGACCAAATGGTGTAGGTTAGGGTAGATTTGTTGGGTTAGATCACTATTTGCTATAGTGTGTAAATAGTGCCATATTTGGAAATTGTGAAAAATATCTAAATTTGAATTAATTCAAATGGTGAAAGTTTTTGAAATGTGAGTGTTGATATAAGTTGTAAATGACCAGAGGTGATTAGAGGTGGTGGTGGAAAAATTAGAAATCAAGAATTGGCCAAAATGGTTAAGTGGAGAATGTTCCATATGTTAAAAAGTTGGGACTTTGGATGAGCATGGCTCTTGATCCAAGATGATTTTGGCATGGTGATCTTCACCTTGATGTTGACTTTGAAATGGTGCAAAGGGTTAGCAAGAGTTGGTTTGGGAAAATTGAATGGCAAGGGCTCAAAGTGGTGATCAGACTAGAATTGTCAAAATTGACCATTATCATATGTGAGTGGGATTTGTGTTTGAATTTCATTTGAATTGTGATTCTTTGATTCCAAAAGTTGTAATAAGTGTTTAATAACATTATTCAACTAATGGTGAAGACCAAATAGGTCTAGGATCAAAATTTATAAAAATGCCATAGGGCATATGTGAGGGTTTTTAGGGTTTTCCAATTAATGGAATTTCTTCCTCTTTGATTTATTTGGTTGGTGATCTCCATATGATCACACTAGGGTTTTAGAGTATATCAAATACAAGTAGTAACAATCATCATGGCATATCACTCAAATGCACAAGTCCTATGCATGGTACTATACAAATAGAAAAGTTTTTGTTGGTTTGAAATTTTGCTTTCTGGAATTCTCTAACTTTCTTTTTATTGAAATTTGGGGTGTTACAAACCCTTCCCCCTTACAAAAGATCTCGTCCCGAGATCGAAAAGAAAGTTAGGTACTAAAGAGATCTGGGTACTCCTTCTTCATGAAGTCTTCGCGTTCCCATGTGGCTTCATCCTCGGTATGATTGCTCCATTGAATTTTCAGAAACTTGATGCTTCGGGTGCGGGTGGTTCGGTAAGCTTCTTCCAGGATGTGAATCGGCACTTCACGGTAAGTCAGATCCTTGTTGATATCCACCGATCGGTGATTGATGTTCTTGAACACTTCCGTCTTCTCCGGGACTTCAAGGCACTTCCGGAGAAGTGAGATGTGAAACACGTCGTGCACAGCCGACATTTCTTCAGGCAACTCCAGTTGATAAGATACTTCACCTCGGCGGCTAAGGACTTGGAAAGGTCCGACATAGCGGGGTGCAAGCTTTCCTTTCAGTTGGAACCTTTGCATTCCTTTCAAGGGGGATACTTTGAGATAGACGAAATCTCCGATCTCAAAGGTCATCTCCCGACGTCTCTTGTCGGCGTAGCTCTTCTGTCTGGATTGCGCAGTCTTGAGGTACTCGCGGATCTTGTGGACTTTCTCTTCGGCTTCACGAAGAACGTCAGGGCCAAAAACTTGGCTCTCTCCGACTTCTGACCAGTTCAGGGGGGTACGGGACTTCCTTCCGTACAAGGCTTCAAAGGGGGCCATCTGTAGGCTGGCTTGATAGCTATTGTTGTAAGAGAATTCTGCGTAAGGTAGGCAGTCTTCCCACTTGGATCCGTATTCCAGTACGCATGCTCTAAGCATGTCTTCCAGTATCTGGTTTACTCTCTCAGTTTGTCCGTCGGTCTGAGGGTGATAGGCGGTGCTGAAATTTAGGCGAGTGCCTAGTCCTTCATGCACTTTCTGCCAGAACCTTGAGGTGAACTGTGATCCTCTATCTGACACTATCGATTTGGGGGTTCCGTGCAGAGCGACTATTCTGGAGATGTAAAGTTCAGCTAACTTTGGGCCTTGATAGGTGGTTTTGACGGCGATGAAATGGGCGACTTTGGTCAATCTATCGACCACTACCCATATTGAATCATTGCCTTTGCTGGATTTGGGCAGTCCGGTGATAAAGTCCATTCCTACGGAGTCCCATTTCCATTCGGGAATCTGGAGGGGTTGTAACAGTCCGGCGGGTCGTTGATGTTCTGCCTTGACTCTCTTACAGATGTCACACTTAGCGATATAGCTACCGATCTCTCTCTTCATTCTGTGCCACCAAAATTGTTCTTTTAGGTCTTGGTACATCTTGGTACCTCCGGGGTGGATTGAATAAAGGGTGTCATGGGCTTCTTGCAGGATGACTTGTTTCAAGTCAGAGTCCGATGGTACGCAGAGACGTTCTTTGTACCAAAGAACTCCGGCCTCGTCTACGGTGAATCCGGGGGCTTTTCCTGCGGCTATCTGTTTCTTGATTCCGTCAATGCTAGCGTTGTCTTTCTGGGCTTCCTTGATCTGACCAACCAAGGTGGGTTGCAGTTCTATGCTGGCTAGGAATCCTTCACTAACAAGTTCAAGTCTGAACTGTTCAAACTCTTGATGCAAGCTGGGCTGTTCAGTGGCGAGCATGGAGTTCAACTGGCACGGCAGTCGACTCAAAGCATCCGCTACCACATTGGCCTTGTCGGGGTGGTAGTGAATCTCCATGTCGTAATCCTTGATCAATTCGATCCATCGGCGTTGTCTCATGTTCAACTCTTTCTGGGTGAATATGTATTTGAGGCTTTTGTGGTCGGAGTAGATCTCGCAGCGATTACCCATGAGGTAATGACGCCAAACTTTCAAGGCTAAGACCACGGCTGCAAGTTTGAGGTCATGGGTTGGGTAGTTCTGTTCATGTTGCTTGAGTTGTCTTGAAAGGTAGGATACAACCTTGCCTTCTTGCATAAGCATGCATCCAAGTCCAGTCTTGGAGGCATCGCAATATACGTCAAAGGGCTTTGCGATATCTGGCATGATCAGGATTGGGGCTGTTGTCAATCTAATCTTGAGCTGTTGAAAGCTCTCTTCGCATTTGTCGGTCCACTCAAACTTTCTGTCCTTTTTCAGCAGTTGGGTCATTGGTCGAGCGATGCTCGAAAAACCTTCTACAAATCTGCGGTAGTATCCGGCTAATCCAAGAAAAGCGCGGACCTCAGTTTGTGTGGTTGGGGCTTGCCATTCCATAACAGTTTTGATTTTGGCGGGATCTACGGCAATTCCTCCTGCAGACAAGATGTGTCCCAGGAATCCAACTTCTTCCAGCCAAAACTCACACTTGCTAAACTTGGCATACAACTTGTGCTGTCTAAGGGTTTCTAGAACAATCTCCAAATGTTGTTCATGTTCCTCTTCGGACTTGGAGTAGACGAGGATGTCGTCGATGAACACAACGACAAACTTGTCCAAAAAGTCCATGAAGATCTTATTCATGAGATTCATGAAATAAGCGGGGGCATTGGTTAGTCCAAACGACATGACGTTGTACTCATACAACCCATATCTGGTGGTAAAGGCAGTTTTTGGAATGTCGGTGGCTCGGATCTTCAGTTGGTGGTATCCAGTTCTAAGATCAATCTTGGAGAAAACTCGGGATCCGGTGAGTTGGTCAAACAAGTCTTCGATCTTGGGTAGGGGGTATTTGTTTTTGATGGTGACATCGTTAAGCTTACGATAGTCCGTGCATAAACGATTTGCACCATCCTTCTTGTCGACAAACAAGAAGGGGGATCTCCAGGGGGATGCACTTGGTCTAATCAAACCTTTGGCTAACATGTCATCTATTTGCTTCTTCAGCTCCACAAGCTCGGTTGCGTTCATGCTGTAGGCTCTCTGGGCTATGGGTCCAGTTCCGGGGATTAACTCGATGATAAACTCGATATCCCGATCCGGGGGCATACCGGGTAGATCATCCGGAAACACATCAGGGTAGCGACAAACGACCCTGATTTGATCCAGAGTTGGCTTGGATACACTTTGGTTGCAGGTAAATTTTCTGGGTAGTTTTTCAGAGACGTGCTCAACTACGATACCGGTGCTGCTAGTCATGGTTATGGCTTTCTTGGCGCAGTCTATCAATCCATTGTGCTTGGACATCCAGTCCATTCCTAGGACAACTTCCAAACCTTTGGTTCCAAGTATGATTAGATTTGCAAAGAAATCTACATCATGGATTTTGATTGGCACATTTTTGCAAAATTTTCTGGCTTTGGTGGTTGATCCGGGGATTTGAACTATCATAACATGCTTCAAACTGAGGGGTTGAATTTTACTTGTTGATGCAAAGTCTTCGGTGACAAAAGAATGAGATGCTCCGGAATCAAACAACACTCTGGCAGGGATGTGGTTGACAGAAAACATACCCAGTACAACATCTGGTGCTTCCTGGGCTTCTTCGGCGTTCATGTGGTAGAGGCGGCCGTTGCGGTTGTTGGGGTTGTTGGGGGCGAACTTCTTGCTGGTGGAGACACGGCGTTGCTGCTGAGCAGGTGCAGCGGTGTTGCCGGCGAGCTTGGCAAGACGCTTGGGACACTCGTTGGAGTAGTGCCCCACTACACCACACTCATAACAAGTGATAGTGGTCTTGTCCTGCTTGTTCGCAACGGGAACGGCATTGCTTCCGGTTCTGGGAGCGGTGTTGGTGTTGGTGTTGTTGTTGTTAGGGGCTCGGGGTGGAGCGCGGTTGTAGTTGTTGTTGTTGTAGTTGTTGTTGTAGCCTCCTGGCTTGGAGTTTCCTCCACTCCGGTTCTGATAACCGGGGCGAGAGTTCTGCATCTGGGGTTTGTTGTTTCTCGGAGTGAAACCTCCGCTTGAGCTAGGGCGAAACTTCTGGGGGTGGCTTGATCCACTCTGATTCGCCATGCGGCGCTTGCGGTTCTCATTGGCTTGGTTTAACTTGCCCTCCATCTGGATGGTGGAGTCAACAAGGGCTTCGAGGTCGGCGAAGGGGATGTTGACGAGGACAGTCTGCATCTCATCATGCAGTCCGTTCAGGAATCTCTCCTTCCTCTTCTCAACGGTGTCGGTCTCATCAGGGGCATACCTTGACAAAGTGAGAAACTTGTCGCGGTATTCAACCACCGTCATGCGACCTTGTTTCAGCTCACGGAATTCATCCCTCATCTTCTTGATAAGACCCGGGGGTACATGGTACTTGCTGAACTTGAGTTTGAAATCCTCCCAAGTCATGAATTGACCTCCGTTCATGGCACGGGTGCTTGTCCACCAAGCGCGGGCTGGTCCAGCGAGATAGTGAGTGGCGAACAGGACTTTCTCGTTGGCTTCCACTCCGGCTACCTCCAGATTGTTCTCCATAGTCTGGAGCCAATCGTCAGGGTCGAGGGGCTCCTCGGTCTTGCTAAACACCGGAGGGTTGGTGTTTTGGAAGTTCTTGAGCTTGGATCCGGGGTGGTCATGATTTCCATGGCCTTGGTTGGCGATGTTCTGCAAGGCGATGAGGTTGGCTTGGCGTTCGGCTCTTTCGGTTTCCCGGTCTGCAAGCATGGTTTGCAGTAGTTGCAGCATCACGTCGTTGGTGCGATTTGGAGGGGCCATCTGAAGATGTAGAAGATTATGAGATAAGAAGGAACATTCTATGGTTCATTTTGGTTAAGTTTGAAAACAATTTGAAAACTTGTAATCTTTTCATGACAAACATAACATTCATTCATTCATGCAACACATAGTACAAACTACACACATACTCCAATGGTTTTAAGAACCATTCTCATGCTACGATACAAGGGACGGGATACAACTCACACCTACTATAAGTGAACTAGTGCAACTACTCCTCATCATCGACATCGATCGGGACGTAGTCATCGGGTCCTGCCTCCAGGAACTCGTAGTCCTCCTCCTCGGTGTTCTCGTCCTCCTCAAAGTCGTTGTCGTCGCTCAGGAAGGCGTCTCCTCCCTGAATGTCGATGCCTCCATCGTCATCCTCCAGCTGACGAATATGATCCTCCTGGGCCTTGACAGTGGCCTCAAGTGACGCGATCCGGGCGCGAAGGCGACGAATCGTAGCGTCCTTCTTGGCACACTGCTGGCGAAGGCTCTTGCGGTCGTTGTTGTGTAGCTTGATCGCCTCACCCTGCTCGGTGATGTGAGCATGGGTCTGGTTCGCGTAAGCGCGAGAGGCGTCGAGGTCCCTCTGAGTCTGGTAGAGCATGAAGTCAAGGTGCTCAGCATGGTGCCTCAACTCCGGGTGCGGCTGCAGCTCCATGGGCACTCCCGCAGCATCACGCCTCACAAGGTGGGCGTAGCGAGAGGCGAGGATGCTCACCACGTTCTGTCCACAGAGGCGTGCAAGTGCCTCCTGAAGGCCACGTGCGAGTCCGTCGAGCCAGTTGCTCTCGCGGAAGGAGAAGAGGATCCTCTCCGAAGTGGGAGGCTCCATCTTGCCCCTCAAGTCGGCAGTGATCACCCACTGCAACTCTCCTCCGGGCGTGTCGTCCAGCTGAACCCCGTGAAACTCGGGGTGTGGGCGCCCAAGGAAGTCAGAGAGGGCGTTGAGGTCGTGCTCGAAGATCAAGCTTCCTCCGTTCCCAAGCTGGTAAAACTTGGTGTTGATGGGTTCATTCAGCGCCATCTGAAAGATAATTGGATGAGTAAGTTAGAGAGTGCAAAGTGTGGCAAAGTTTTAAGTTGATTTAAATAAGATAGACATGATTCATCAAATTTTGGCAAAGTCTCAAAGACAAGAGTGTAGTAAATTTTCACAAATAATTTCTTTCATTTGATTTCAAAGTTAAGTTTTTCAGAACGCCCATTCTAACTAAGGTCTTCTAAGGTCAAACAATGGCTCTGATACCAACTTGTCAACACCCGGATTTTTAGGTCCGAATGCCTATTATGCGGTGACCCAGCATACCACTGCATGTTGTAGTATACAAGTCGTTGATATGATCTTTGCGAAGGGACTTCTTCACAATTTGCCATATCCCTCAGAGTGGTACAACAGAAACATTGCAGGTCATAACACTCCATACTTTATTACAAACATTGTCTTAACAAGTTGGTATTCTCACAGGTCCTATGAGAACACCCTAAGATACTACTTAAGTACGATTACAACTCATAACAAATATAAAGAGCTCAACAACTTATTTAGGTAAGTTCTACGTTGCTCGGCTCTATGATGCTAAGGTATGTCACTACTCCTCCACCTCCGTGTCATCTGGTCCGTAGACTATCCCATAGTCTACGCCTTCCACTCCGCCGGTAAGATCAGGTTCTTCGTAGACCAGCTCGTAGCTTCCTTCTGGTGCTCCATCGTTGATAGCCTCCATTTCCGGATCACAGTCTAGCAAGGGTGTCGAAAGAAAGTGAGTACAGAGGTACT
This sequence comes from Lolium perenne, assembly GCF_019359855.2. Classification (NCBI taxonomy): domain Eukaryota; kingdom Viridiplantae; phylum Streptophyta; class Magnoliopsida; order Poales; family Poaceae; genus Lolium; species Lolium perenne. Next base: position 11,667,712 of record NC_067247.2, on the reverse strand, counting down.
CAGCAAGTTCTAAAAGAATAAAAGGTGTTTGATGCACTAGCTACGACCATTGATCAGGAAATCGCAGGTCAATGCATGTTTTGAAAACATTTCTTCAAAAGGTTGCTTTTATTATGAAAACTATGCCCGTCAGTCTTCACAGGTTGACCAGAACTTCGTGGAGTTCCTTTCCTGCCGCGTTCGCAGTTCCCTTCCCGGAACAGGGAGTGACAGCCACAATTTGATACACTATGCAGAGGTGCGTTACTTTTCCCACAAGAGATCTCACCCTTTTTTGCCATCCGCAGGGACTTGCCCCCGTTCACACTTCCTTTGGTGTGAGGCCAGGTATAAAGATCCAAGCCCACACCGCCTTCTCCGCGACTGCAAACCCACCCTTTTGTCCAACCGTACACCTCCAGTAGACTTCCCCCGATAATACGGCTTTACTCATGGTGTACTCCGGACAATCCCTCATAGATCGAAGAGATTAACATCACCAATGGATGGGGATTTAAAAGGATTTCCCAACCTATTGCGGCAGTGCCTCCAGCACCCCACCGTCTCTCCGATCCGTTGGCGTGCAGAAGGGAAAAGATACAGCTGGCTTTTCCAGAGCCATTATAGATCTCATGGTCAACGCGGTTTGTACGGCGCTAGAATCACTGGACGGCATTGGTAATTAATCCTAGGGTGATATAACCCATTGCAATGGAACCTCCACCATATCAACACATACCATGGTTCCATTGCCAGCCACATAGTCATATTCATAGTTGGAAAATAACATTTCATTTGCGATGCAGGAATGATAAGTATATAGCTTTGCATTAAAGTAGTAGAAAATAATCAAATTGACATGAGCAAGGGTGAACTTGCCTGTGGACTGCGAGATAGTGCAGTTCAATGCAGTTGATGGAACCTGGACCTCGGGTTCTGTAAGAAGCATCATTGTCCGGTAAGGACAATGTTATAAAATCCAAATAATGCAATCATGGATGGATTATTTTATGTTGAATCCCTTTACCCCAATAAGTTATTACAATTTAGGGTTGTATTTAAGATTTATGTCTTTGACGGTAATTTACAATTGATTTAAAAGTCTTAATCATTGTATTTCACACAAAGTACAATAATTCTAAGTAAAATGATTTTACTTAATGATTACCTTAGTCATTCCAAAAATAATTTGAAATTATAGAGTGAACTCTATAGTTTTTGGAATAAAAAGGAGTATAGTATTTTTCTGGGAAAAATATCCTCTTTCAAAAGAAATGACTTGGATTAGTAGAATTTCATTTTGAAATGTTTGAAAATAAATATTTGAACTTATTTAAGATTTTTCCTTGAATTTGAATTACAAGGAAATAATAATTTTAAATTCCAAGTTATTATTTAAATTCTAAAAATTCATAATTTTGAATTTGTTTCATAAATTCCATTTCATATTTTATTCTTGTTAAGATTTATTTTTCATTCATAAATCCAATTTTTATTGGATTTTTAGAGTTGTTTATGATTTATTAAAATTTGGTAAAGTTTTGATCTTTTATTAATTGTAAAAAGACCAAAATACCCCTCTGGACCCATATTGGGTCCAGCCCAATAACTTAACCCAGGGACGGCCCAATAAGGCTGGCCCCCATTTTGGGTTCGGTGGCGCCGAAGCGGCCCACCTCACTCACTCTCACTCGGCCCTCTCACTCGCTCGTCTAACCCTAACCGTCTGGCGACTCCCGTGGCGATGGCGTCGCCGCCATGGCCGCCGCCCTGCTCCGGCCATCGCCGGCCTTCTCCGCCGTAGCCCCCAACCGATCCTGAACCGCCGTGAGCAGATCCATCGATCTGTCCGCGCAGTTTCTCCCTTCTCGTCTTCTCCTGGCGAATCGCCTCCGATCTGGATCTACTGGAGAATCGCCTCGGATGATTTGGTGGTCTCCGGCAAACTCTCGTCCTCGCCGTCGACGTACGCGCCCCCTGAGACCGACCTGGTGCGGTGCTGCTTGCGCACTGCCGGTGCCGTCGTCTCCGTGCCGTCTTCCGTGGTGATGTTCGTGCTCGTTGGTGTAACGCCGGCGTAACGTCGGCGCCTACCCTGGATTTGCAGCTGTTAGGGCCGCGCGAGCACTGCCTCGCCATGCCCTAGCCTCTGCTTCCAGGCGCAAGTAAGTGTTGTCTCTCCTCTACCTCTTCGGTGCGCCTCCCATGCTTCTGTTCTTCTTCCTCCTCATGCTCGCTGCTCTGGTGATCCTGTGATCACACAGAGCTATGCTATTCCGATGCAATTTGCCTGTGCTTCTGATAATTGCAAGCTCATGGCCCAATTACCATTTACTGGTACTGGCACATGCTGCTTGGCTTGCTGTTCATGCTGTGCTTGCTTCTCTGCTACTCCTAGCATGCTCTACACTTGCCATGCTCTACTGTGCTTGCTCAATAGCTAACTATACCATGCTATGCTTGGTTACGACTTGCTTATGCTTACTGGTCTATCATGCTTGCTTGTCTAGGTGTACTTGTGATGCATCTGTGACACTTGTGTGTGTGCCAGTAGGTGCTGTGATATGATTCAAGATTACCACTTGCAAGCCAATGATCCATTGGATCATTCCTTGCTTGTTGGCTAACTTCCCTGTGTAGCTTGGCTTGCTATAATTGATCCATTTGATCAATTGATTGTCAGTGATTGCTTACTGGCTAATACTGTGGCTATATGAGTTAATTATCTGGTGATGCTGATGCTCAAGCATCACTGTGTTGTTGCTTACTTGTGCTGTTGCTTATCTTAGCTACCTAGACTTGTTCTAGTGGCTATAGATTAACTGTGTTGCTTAACAAGCAGTGCTCTTGTCATGCTTAGCATGGATCTGTGATAAATTCATGCTTGTATTACTTAAATTATGATGAACTGCTTAGGCAGTGATGATTTAAATGACTTGCTTGTATATGAATTTGCTGTTCATGATTCTTTTACAAGCAATTAGAGTCTGAATCCATTACTGGATAGTGATGTGATCTATTTGGCTTTCTTTTAATTGGTGCTAAGTGTGATGTGACCTCAGTAGCCTTGCTATCGATCGGTTGCTCACATGATTGGTTGGATCTTGTTGGCTACTCAACTTTGCTTGCATATCTGGGGATCATACTAACTATGAATGCCAATATGCTTGCCTGTGAAGAAATCTAGGGTTTTACTGATGGTTATGTGCCTAGGATTTTCTGTGTAGTCTATACTAGCTGCTATTTATTGTAACTCATCTATTGGTGCTATCTGTGCATCAGATCTTGCTTCTGTGCACAAGATCTGTATCTGGATGGTTTCTATTTTGGTGGCTTTTTTAGACTAGCAATGATCCTTGGTGAAAACCAAGTGATGATTCACCCTGTTGAGCATCTGCTCAACCCCATGACTATGTCATGCATATGATGGATTAGATCCATTGGATCTTTTCCAGGAACTAGGTATACCTTGTTCCAGCTCCTAGAAAGAAATGTTTTGTTGATGCAGACTTGGGTTTGTTCACAGCCCTTCACCTCCAGATCTTGGATGATCTTCTAGGTCACCATGATTTCTGGTGGCTTAAGTGGTTGTGTGTGTTGGTTCTGTTCTTGCTCAAGAACTGGATGAACTGAGCTTGTTCTGGCTTCACCCTTACCTGGTGAATCTTATCTGGTCGACTGGTTATGATTTCTAGGGTTTGTGCCCTTTTATATGAACCCTGCTTCTATCCTTGCTTTGACACACAAGCCTGGCTTGCTTTGGTGACTAAGCTGATGCATGGCTTTGCTGTTGCTGCCCAGCACACTTGAGCTGTGTGCTCTCATATGCTGAAACTTGAGCCCCTGGTGTGTGCTCAGGTTTGGTCTGCTGCTGCCCTTATCTTGTGCTGTCCATGGTTTTGGACAAGCACAAGTGTGCTGTGATAGTTTACACTGTCCAAACTGAATCTTGTGTTATTTGCTAACTGTCCAAACTGAATCTTTGGCTAACACTAACATTCTGGCTAGTGTTGATTCTTTGTTTTGCAGGTTTGAAGATGGACATGACCATGAAGAAATACTTCAAGTCATATAGTCTAGGTTTTAGTTTAGGAATCATATTGTAATCTTCATTTTTATTTCTGTTTATTATTCATCAATTCTTGTATCAAGAATTTTGTGAAGACAATGTAATTTGTGTTGTGATATCAATAAAGCCCAAGTTTTTGTTTATGAGCTTTTGATTTATTTAATATTTAGGTTCTAGAATAAACATTGTATTTATGATTCACTTTGAAATTCAAAGTTGTTTGAATTCATAAGTTGTGTTTAAATTATGAATTCTATTTTATATTGTTCAATGCTTATTGTTAAATGTATTAGCACTTGTCAAATGAAATCAATTCCCCAAATCAACAAGATACAAAAGAGATCATGTCGAAATTTCCCTAACTCACATTGCCTAACCCTAAGTGCAAAATGAGAGAGAACCTCGATCCCTCTTAGGTTTAGTTGCAATAAAGCGCGAAAATTTCCCCCGTTTTGCGATGAAATGCACATCCCATTTCTAAATCTACCCTTCGTTGTTCCTATGTTCTGGGTTATTACAGCCTCTCCCCCTTAACAGAAACTTCGTCCCGAAGTTAAGATTGGTACCTGAACATCTCGGGGTAAGACTTCCTTAATTCTTCTTCCGTCTCCCAAGTTGCTTCTCGCTCAGGATGATGTTGCCATTGTACTTTACAGTATTTGATTGCCCTGTTCCTTAACTTCTTCCACTGTACTTCTAATATCTTTTCCGGTCTTTCCACATAAGTTAGATCAGATTGCAGTTCTATTTCTTCATATGTGATAGGATCGTCCGGTGCCTTCAAACACTTTCTGAGTTGTGATACATGAAATACATTATGAACTTGACTTAGTTGTGCCGGTAACTCCAACTCAAAAGCTGTTCCTCGATTCTGACTGATTATCTTAAATGGTCCAATATATCGAGGGCTTAACTTTCCTTTCACTCCGAACCTCTTAAGTCCTTTCATTGGGCTAACCTTCAGATAAACCATGTCTCCCACTTTCGGTTCCCAATCTCTTCTCTTTAAGTCAGCGTAACTCTTCTGACGACTCTGGGCTATTTTGAGTCTATCCCGGATCACCTCGATAACGTCTTGTCTCTCCTTGATGTAGTCCGGTGTAAACTCCTTGTTTTCTCCGGTTTCAAACCAACAAATCGGTGATCTACACTTCCTTCCGTACAATGCTTCGTACGGTGCCATCTGGATGCTACTCTGATAACTATTGTTATATGAGAACTCCGCTAAAGGTAAATGGTCCTCCCATGAGCCTCCAAAGTTCAGAGCACAAGCTCTAAGCATGTCCTCAAGTATCTGATTGGTTCTTTCGGTTTGTCCTCCGGTTTGTGGATGGTATGCTGTACTGAAATCCAACTTGGATCCCAAAGATTCTTGTAGTTGTTTCCAGAATGCTGATGTGAAAATTGAACCTCTATCTGAGACTATCTTCTTTGGTACTCCATGCTTACTCACAATTTCCTTCACATAAATATCCACAAGCTTTTCTGCAGTATCTTTTGTGTTTACGGCTATGAAATGAGCACTCTTGGTAAGTCTGTCCACTATTACCCATATCATATCCTTCCTCTTACTAGTCATTGGTAAACCAGTAACAAAATCCATTCCTATTTCATCCCATTTCCATTCCGGTATCTCTAGTGGTTTGAGTAATCCTGCAGGACTCTGATGCTCTGCCTTCACTCGTTGACATGTATGACATTCCAAGACATATTGTGCTATTTCTCTTTTCATGTTGTTCCACCAGAACATCTCCTTCAAATCCATATACATCTTAGTACTTCCCGGATGTATGGAATAAGGGGTTTCATGTGCTTCTTTTAATATGATTGACTTCACTTCTGGATCATCTGGTACACAGATCCTTTTCTGGAAGTATAATGAATCAAAATCCCCTAAATGGAATTCCGATGGTCTTCCTTCGCCAATCCTCTTGATTTCCTCTTGAATGAACAAATCATCCGCTTGCTTTCGGATAATCTCATATTTCAAGTCTGAGTACATCTCATCCATAATCCTCATGGTTGCTATACTTCCTTTGACATCACCTTGAATAAACAAAATCTGAGCATCTTCTAACTCTTTCCGAAGTTCCTTTGGAATCTCCCATTCCGTAGGTTGATTCTCCGTACTCTTCCTACTTAGGGCATCTGCTACTACATTAGCTTTGCCTGGTGTATAGTTGATCTTAAGGTCGTAATCCTTAATCAACTCCAACCATCTCTTCTATCTCATGTTTAATTCTTTCTGGGTGAAGAAATATTTCAAACTTTTGTGATCGGTGTATAACTCAAATTTGATCCATATAGAAATTGTCTCCAACTCTTCAAAGCATACACAACTGCCGCTAACTCGAGATCATGTACTGGGTAGTTGTGTTCATGTGGTTTCAACTGTCTTGATCCATAAGCTATTACCTTCCGATCTTGCATAAGAACACATCCAAGTCCATTCTTGGAAGCATCACAATACACCGTATAATCCTTTCCAGGTTCAGGAACTGCTAATACCGGTGCTGTGGTTAACTTATCTTTGAGTGTTTGGAAGCTGGCTTCACACTCATCAGTCCATACAAATGGAGTATTTTTCTTGAGTAACTTGGTCATTGGTCCTGCAATCTTCGAAAATCCCTCTATGAATCTCCGATAATAGCCTGCCATACCAAGAAATCCTCGTATTTCTTTAGCATTTTTAGGTGATTTCCATTCCAATACGGACTGAACCTTGCTTGGATTCACCGCTATGCCTTCTTTGGTTATAACATGTCCAATAAATTCAACACTATCTGTAACACCCCAAATTTCCATGAAAAAGAAAGTTAGAGAATTCCAGAAATACAAAATTTTCAAACCAACAAAAACTTTTCTTTTGCATATAGTACCATGCATAGGACTTGTGCATTTGAGTGATATGCCATGATGATTGTATTACTTGTATTTGTTATGCTCTAAAACCCTAGAGTGATCATGTGAAGATCACCAACCAAATAAATCAAAGTGGAAGAAATTCCCATATTTGAAAAAACCTAAAAACCCTCACATATGCCCTATGGCATTTTTCAAAATTTTAACCCTAGACCTATTTGGTCTTCACCAGTAGTTGAATAATGTTGTGAAACACTTATTACAACTTTTGGAATCAAGGGTTCACCATTCAAATAATTTTCCAACACATTTCCCACTCACATGTGATGATGACCAAATCTGCCAATTTCAGTCTGATCACCACTTTGAGCCCCTGCAATTCAATTTTCCCAAACCATTCTTTGCTAACTCCTTGCACCATTTCAAAGTCAACATCAAGGTGAACAACTTTGATGAAGACCACCCTGCCAAATTCATCTTTGATCACTAGCTATGCTCATCTAAAGTTGCAACTTTATAATGAGTTCAACAATCTTCACTTAGCCATTTTGGGCCATTTTTGAAATCCAATTTTTCCACCACCACCTCAACTCATCTCTGGTCAAATACAACTTATCTCAACACTCACATTTCACAAACATTCACCTTTTGCATTATTTCCATTTTTGATATTTTTGTATTTTCCAATTTTGAACCCTATTCACACACTATTGCAAATAGTGATCTACCTCACATTTTTCAAACCAAAGCTACACTACATTGTTCCCCTGCCCCCTCTAACCCTAAGGGAAGCATAGTGGAGCTAATGAGGAGGAGCTAGATTGCATGGCATGGCCATGCCGGCCATGGCATCACCATACCGAGCCTCCCCCTCTCTCCATTGCTTGCCAACCTTGGCCCCCCTCGCCACAGCACGCCACCACACTGCCTAGCCTCGCCTAGCACAGCCCTGGTCGAGGAGGAGCTCGACAACGCCGAGACCAGCTCGCGTCCATGGCGCCCTGGACGCCGCGCACGTCGCGCGTGTGCACGCCGCGGGCACACACTGGCCACGCGCCGCGCCGTCACCACAAGCACGCCCTGGACTCGCTGACCAGCCGTTGAGCATCGCCGCGTCGCCACGCAACCACCAGACATGCTCTCGACCCCGACCCGTGGCCGCCGTCGCCGGAGACGACAACGCGATCCCGCGACCAGCACGGCAGACACGGAAGCAATGCTTCGCCCACAGACGCCGCCCGACCGTGCCATCACCACCTACAGATTCGCCTGGACGAGGAGAACACCGTAGCACCCTCGCCTAGCTCGACCGCTCACCGTAGACGCCGCGCCATGGTCGACTTCTTCACGGCCAAGCCGCACCCTTGGCCATCTATAAATACCGCGTTCCCTGGACGAAGCTGAGCACACCACCACGTTCACCACCCTCCACCGCTTCTCCTCCACCCAACCACTCGCTCGATTCTTGCCGGAGTTGCTCCAATTTGAAGCCCGGAGCCCGCCGCACCGCACCTCGCCGCCGTCGATTGGAGCCGATCCAGGAGACGCCGCCGGTGCCCGGAGCTTCGCCGTCGTCCACATCGACATCACGCACACTGCCAGCCACCGCGGGAGCCCTGGTTAGCTCTCCCACCCCCTACCCGAGCCGCCGGCGAACCTCTCTCTCGCCGGCGAGACGATGCACCTCAGCCGTTCGATCCCTCTCTAATCCTACGCTCCACGTCGCCCCGTACCGTTGGCGTTTAAACGCCGCTGACATGCGGGACCCCCTGTCAGGCAGCCCACGCGGGCACAGACGCGTGGTGGGCTGGCCTTGGGCCTGTTTAAACCATTTCAGCCCGTTAGCTTTTCCCGCCGGCCTGTTTAATTCAAATTCGTTTTAAACATTTTCCAAACATTTTCAATACTGCCCAAACTTTGAAATTAAATAGTTTCCAATTGGCTAAACCAAATTTAGTGAATTTGATATTGTTGGAAAGCCACTGAAATTCTCTATCCAATGCCACTGGCCTCAGGGTCAAATTCTTTGTAGAATTAATGTGACAAAAATAACAAGCCAGGGACTTTTCCCTATTCAAATAATTCTTAAAAATCAACCAAAATAGATATTAAGTTAATTCCAACTCTAATAGCTCACTTTTGACTTACACTAATTGTTTATGCAATAAAATGGTGTGGTCACTTTGCATGATCATGCCATGGTTTAATGAATGGATATGTTGACTAGTTTAACTAGTTGATATTATCCAAAACTATTAGATTTAAATTGTGTGAAGTCTTACACTTCATTTAAACTTGTCTCACATGAATTCATGGGATGTTTGGACCCCTGGTTCCAAACTCTCTTATATGAATTACTTGAGTTTTAAATCAAAGGTAGAGTTATTTAAATGGTATGAGGTGTTCCACCTCATTTAAATCATTCTCCCAAATGATGATGATGATGAACATTTGATCTAGGTCAAGATGAGTTCATCCATGATTGTTGGAGAAATTAAATCTTAAGAAGATTTCAATGAGAGGAAATTATTTCTCAAGAACCCTATGGAAACTATCCTTTACATATAGAATACAAATCCTATTTAAATCCCACAACCCATGCACCCTAGTTTATTTATGTGTGTGCATAGAGTAGTTTGTGTGTTTATTTGTGATGTGTGGAATAGCCATTGAATTAGTGAGTAATTATACTCGTATTCAAATTTAGACGGTAGCACCGGAGAGTACGCCGAAGAAGAAGGTTGCTACCAGGAGGAGGAAGAGGAACAGTTTGAGAACTACCAAGGCAAGCTAAATTACTATGCAAGCTTTTATTCTTGCCAAGTGCAAAGCCCCTTGGGGCAAGGCACCATGTCTTACCTTTTCTTATGTGAACCCATCCCAAGTTTTTACTTGTTTTCCAAATGATTTTCCTTTTATAGTTAACTTTGGTCAAAATACAAGTGGTTTTTAGAGTAGGGAGTTAGCCTTTCCAAGCAAAGCAAGGTAGCACCTCCCATGAATTAGAGCTAGTGCTAATGAACTAACCTTAACTACTCTAGATGGGAACTTTGTGATTTTGAAAGGATTTTTAAACCTTGGAATGAAGATGCATTCCATTGAATGAGTTTTGAAGGTGAATATGACCAAGAGAAGATGGTGATTTTTGATAAAACATGATGTGGGTTTGAATGCGATACCTTTCCAATTCTCAAGTACCCCCACAATACCTGATTATGGGTAGGGCTTAACTGGAAGTTTATGCGTCTTAGTATGGGTTCCCTCTAAACAAGCGTCATCGGGGTTATGCCGAAAGCTGCCTCTACCACAAAAGAAACGATACGATATGATGCGAAAGGAGGTGAATGTCCGGCCCAAGCCCTGTGCAGTTCCCAGGTTGACAGTTGGTCTTCACTGGGAGGCCAAGCTCATGGGGAGAGGTGCTCATACTAGGATTCGTAAGTGAAAGGTTATGGTTGATGATCCGCGTACTGTGTTACGATTATTCGGGGAAATCCCGACGGATGAAATCAAATGTTGTGGCACAAGTGTGCAACCTCTGCAGAGTGTAAACCTATTCGAATAGCCGCGTCCACGGTTACGGACGGTTGGAAAGGCCATACAGTTTCCGATGTCATATCTTTGAAAATGATGTTGAAAGGTGATGGTGAATTGACTTGTGGTGAATTGAATTGAAATCACCACTTGAATGGTGGGAATGACACTAATGTTTCCCCTTGGGTTAGTTAGCACTTGAATAAGTTTTTCTCAAAACTTTGTGAACCAAAACCGGCTTTATGCAAATAAACTAGAGCTTAGCAAACCCTACTAGAATGTCTAGCACTTTTTCTTGAATTAGTTTGCGAGTACTCAACGTACTCACGGCTTTGTCCCTGGCTATTCAAATGGCCAGAGTATGAAGATGAACAAGGAGATGACCAGCAGGACGCCTACGACAACTAAGCGCCTTCCGACGTCAAGCGTTGGCCTGTGGACTAGAGAGTCCTTGTATCTTACGCTTCCGCTATGTTGAACTATGAACTTGTGTTTGTTCGTTGATCAATAGATCAACTATTCGTGTAATATGGATCATGTGATTCCAATTTGTAAGACTTATGGGTTGTAATGAATGATGACTGTGATACTTAACTATTATGCCTCGCAACAACAATATTCCTGGGATTGCGATGTATGACATAATAGGCATTCGGACTTAAAAATCCGGGTGTTGACACTATCTAACCAAAATTTGCACTTGCTAAACTTTGCATATAGCTGATGTTCTCTCAAAGTTTGCAGAACTATCTTCAAATGCTTGGCATGTTCTTCTTTATCTTTAGAATAGATTAGAATATCATCTATGAACACTATCACAAACTTGTCCAAGTACTTCATGAATATCTTGTTCATCAAATTCATGAAAATTGCTGGTGCATTTGTTAGTCCAAATGGTACAACCAAGTATTCATGGTGTCCATACCTTGATACAAATGCTGTTTTTGGTACATCCTCCTTCTTGATCTTGATTTGATGGTATCCTGACCTTAAATCTATCTTTGAGAAGACTCCTGCTCCTTGAACTTGATCAAAAAGATCTTGAATTCTAGGTAAAGGATACTTGTTCTTGATAGTTACATTGTTCAAATTTCTGTAATCTCCACACATTCTCTTTCCTCCATCTCTTTTATCCACAAAAATAACTGGTGTACCCCATGGTGACACACTTTCTTGAATAAATCCCTTCTGTTCCAGTTCATCTATCTGAGCTTTTAGTTCCACTAACTCCTTTGGCCCCATCTTATATGGTGGTTGTGCTATTGGTGCTGTGCCTGGAATCAGATCGATTGTGAATTCTATCTCTCTATCGGGTGGCATTCCCGGTAGTTCCTTAGGAAATACATCCTTAAACTCATTCACTACAGGAATATCTTCAATTCTCACTTCCTTCAAGCTATTGAGTTCCAATCCGATCTCCAACTCACTGTACTTATCTCCTTGGAACACTATTCGACCTCCGATGGAGTTGCGAAGTGATACTGTTTTGTCTCCACAGTTAATCACCGCTCCATTTTCTGTCAACCAATCCATCCCTAAGATGACTGATATGTCCTTCATGGGTATGATGAATAGGTCCGCGAAATACACACAGTCACATATGGTTAGGACTTGTGCTTCTTTCACGTGGGTTACTAAGATCGTTCCCCCCGCAGATAGAACAGTTATAGGGGTTTCTAACTTAGAACACCTAAGCCCGAATTTTTCCACAAATTCCAATGCAAGAAATGATGTGGTTGCTCCAGTATCAAATAATACTTTGCCAGGATGAGTAAGAATGCTTAGCGTACCTAAGACTGTTTGATCCGACTCTTCCGCTTGTTCCAAAGATGTGCAATTCAGCTTTCCATAAGGCTTTCCCCTCTTATTGTTGTTGTTGTTGTAGTTGCGGTTGTTGTTGTTGTTGTTGTTGTTGCGGTTGTTGTTGTTGTTTCCACCTCGTCCTCCAGAGCTCTGTCCGCTCCAGGACGCCTTGTTTGGACAATCCGGCTTGATGTGTCCATCCTTCCCACAACCATAACAGATGATTCTGGGTTTCTGACAATCCTTCTGCAAATGACCTCTCAGGCCACAATTGTTGCAGATGATCTGGTTAATTGGGTTCTGACTCTGACCTCCCCGGTTGTATTGATTACCAGTAGTAGGTCGGTATCGGGGTTTGAAACTCCGATCAGGTGTTGGTTTACTGATTGGGTATTTCCTTGGCTCTATACGAGCCCTATTCCTCCTGTCCTCTTGGACTTGCCGGTAATCATCCTCGAAAGTGATTGCCGAGTCAATCAGTTCCTGGAATTCGGCAGTCCGTGCCAACCTCAGTTGCATCTTCATGTATGGATTCATGCCTTTCATGAACCGCTTCTTCCGCTTCTCCTCGGTATCTACATCCTCAGGTGCATACCTGGATAACCTATTGAAATCCCGAACATACTGCATGATTGGTGCAGTATTCTGTCTTAGTTCTTCAAACTCCCTCTTCTTCAATTCCACCACGCTGTCCGGAACATGAGCATCCCGAAACTTCTTCTTGAACTCCTCCCAGGTGAATACCTTATCTGGAGGGTGTACTGCTACAAGGTTCTCCCACCATGATGCTGCTGGTCCTGACAACAGATAAGTGGTATATCTGATCTTCTCCTCATCGTTGCAACCAACGGTCTTCAATTTCCGTTCAGTATCCATGAGCCAATCTTCAGCGTCCATTGGTTCTGGAGCTGATGTAAATGGTAGTGGTCTTGCATTTTGGAAGTCCGATAGAGTTACTCCCTTGCCTTCATTACCCCTATCATTAATGACATGGGTAAAGAAATCCTGCATGTTCTTGCTCTGGCTTTCCTGGTAACATCTCCTATCCTCCTCCATTGACCTCATATACTGTTGGAAGTCTGGGTGCAACATTGGGTGTGGTGGTGGTGGTGCGTTCTCTGCTCTAGCTGCTGCATCTGCCTCCTCTTTCTCTCTGGCTTCCCGCTCTCTGCGAGCCTCTTCGGTTTCTACTAACGCCATTTCCCCCTAGTCCTGTAACAAAGAGCGATTACTCATAATTACACCATGCAAATGTTTTCTGAGCTCAACTCATTGCCCAGAACTAGTCACACAATGAAATCAAGAAGCAAATCCAAAACAAACATTTATTATGTATATACACCGTATAATACATAACACACTCACAAACTTATATTACATGTGGTACATATAAACCACTTATTTGGCTCCAAGCCCAAGCCAACGGAAATCTAAAATACGTTCTAATACAATACCACCTAGATTACTTTATTCTTCATTGGAGCTCTACTCCTCTTCATCATAGCTCGCCTCCGCGTACATCCCTGGGATCCATCCGGTACAACGGCCTGTCCTCCGAAGACCGTCCGGAATGAAAGTTCTCCCCGTAGGTATGTAGTCTGAATCGGACGAAGTGCCGAGACAGAGATCTGTCATGCCAAAGTAACTAGATAAAGATTCATACATATCCCCAGTGGAATACAGCTCCTCTTCTCCAGTCATCCATGGAGGATTCCTATTTACTTGACCCCTCATCTTCTTCTTCTTTTTCTTTGTTCCAGAACTCTCACCTACGATGTACTGGGATGTTTTGGGTAATCCCATCTCCAAATCTAAAGAAATGGAGTTGGTGTCTTTCTCTTTCTGCTCAAAGCTTTGGTTAACATTCTGGTTAACCGCATCACTCTCATCTCCTGTATCACATGGAATTGGCTCCTCCTCATCACCGAAAGGCTCCCCGAAACGCCAACCCGTCGAGTTCTCGATCGGTGACTCCGAGCAGTTTATGTTCCATGAATGGTCTCCCCCATATCCAGTATCAAACGATGCTGACACGTGTGGATAGTGCGGGACAAAGTTCGGTGTGAGTGGATCTCTTGTAAGTGGATTTCTCTTGGACCACTGGTCACTCAAATCTACATCGCTATCTGGGTTAAAGAAAGGTGTAGTATGTTGTGGTTGTGCCCTCAAATCTCGCATCCGAGTTTGGACTTTATCAGGGTCCGTGAACTCAGCTAGCATGTGGTCAATCTCACCTCTCATCTTCATGTGTAAAAGATACATTGTGGTCAATAAAGACTTACAGCTATCCATGTGCTGTGCTGCAGCTTCAGGACTTCTGTGTTGTCGGGGGGAAGACCCCGGATAGGGCAATGGACGTGGAGCAGCCGGCTGGCCACCGGCCGGCTCGCGGCAAAGGCCGGCTGAGGAGCAGCCGGCTGGCGCCGTGGCCGGCTGGTCCGGAAGCCGGTTGGCTCTAGGTCCTAGTCGGCCTGGCTGCGGCCACCAATGCTGTAGCTGGGCCGGCTTCTACAAGCCATATCCGACTGGGGTTTGTACCTCAGACCGACTCGAGGCTGGCGAGTCTTGCACTGGAAGGAACCGGGTTGGTGATCCGGGTTCCCAAAGTCCACGCTGACTCCATCTTCCGTAAAGCGCGGGGCACTGTGGAGCAATAGTGCCACGCGCCGGACAGGCCGTCAGGGCTTACGACGATCCGTACTGGCTACAGTGGCTGACGGAGACAGGGACACCTCCTCTCCATACCGCTGACCGTGGCAGTCGGATGGGACAGGCCACGATGCCTCAACCACTCCTGACGTCACCGCCTCGGGAAGGAGCGGAAGCCGGAGCCGGCCAAGCCGGCCAGTAAACTATAGGGTCTTATATGTAAAGTGCCGGTGCCTATATAAGCCGCACTACCCCCTCTCGTGCAGGGGATCGATCATTTATTACTTTCACCCACCTACAGAGCTGCCCTGTGAGAGAGACCATCGTCTCCCTTAGCCTCTCAGGAGCAGCCGGACACAGCTCTAGGAGCACCATTGTATCGTGTGATCATCATATACACTCATAGCAGGAGTAGAGGTTTTACCTCCATCGGAGGGCCTCGAACCTGGGTACGTCGCCGTGTCGCTCGTGCCCATACCCGCATCCGGATACCGCCGTGAGATCCCTCAGGAACCACTTCGATTAGCCACCCTATGGCATATGCCGTGACGATACCACGACATTTGGCGCCCACCGTGGGGCCTTCAGCATCCTCGGCCGGTGTCTTCATCCGGACGGGCCTCACCATCACCACCGGCGAGCGAGTCGCTTCAGGCTTGATCTGGAGATTCGGCTCCCTCATCTGCGTCAGCGACAACGCTGGCTGCTTCGCTGACCGCCCTTTCCCAGCCGGCGGCAGCGTCATCTCCTTCGGCGGCTTCGACGTCTACGTCACCACCGTCGCACCGCCGCGTTACCCGCGGCAGGTGCTGCGCTGCGCTAGCCCTCCTCCGCGAGCCGGCAGCAGCGCTCCCGCCGGCCCCGCCGTCGTGCAAGTCATGATGGCTGGCGATGAGCTCCCCACCAAGAACCCGCGCATGCGCGGCCCCAACTTGGAGCGCAACATCGACCCCAACGCCTCCGGCTCAGGCCCGAAAGCGCCACCACCACCGTCCCGGCTGGATACAGTCCGGGCAAAACTGAGCACCCCGCTCACGCCTGGTGCAGACCCCACCGCCATCGAGGCGGACTTGGAGGCGCACCGCCAGCTCCTCCTCAAGCAAACCGAAGAACTGGCTGCTGCTAAGCGCCAGATGGAGATCACCCAGCGCGAATACAACCGCGCCCACGGCCTCACTCCAGGCGGCGACGAGCCAAGCCGAGCCGGCCATATCCGCCGCAGGGGCCGCGACCTTGGCGCTGAGATCGCCCGCGACGGCGCTCCTTCGCCGGCTCCGTCCGCGGAGCTCCCCGTCTACAACACCCCCGACAAGAACGTGCGCGCGGCAGAAGCCGCCGCGGAAGAGCTGAACCGCCTCGAAGGCGAAGAGTTACGCCGCCAGACCAGGCGGGTGACTGAGCTGCTCAATGCAGCCAACAGGCAGATCGCCGACCCCAGGTATGTCAATGCCACCAGAGCTTCTCACGCTCGTGGAGCTGCAGGCAACGACAGGGAAGGCGCCAGGGACACGGCCGAGTCCGCCTCCCCAACACCAAGCCGGCACCGTGACTCCCGGGCCACGCATGCAAGCTCGGGCCGGCCAAGCTACCAGCCGAGCGGCAGCAGCCGCAGCCGGCCCCCTCCGAGCCGGAACCAGGAGCAAGACTCCGGGCCCCGCCGTCATCACCGGCCGGCTCCAGAAGCAAGCGGCGCGCGCCAGCCGGCACACTCCCGGCTGGGCCCGCGCATCGAGCCCACCGACGCCCGGGACCGCCTCGACCGGCTGGTTCAATCCCGCATCGCGGAAGAAGAGGGGCCAGCCGGCCCAAAATGCTTCGGGCCGCGGATCCTCAACGAGCCCATGGTCGACGGCTTTCAGCTCCCGCGCGACACCCCCAAGTACGACGGCACCGCCAAGCCGGAAGACTGGCTGCTGGACTACTCCACGGCAGTCGGCATCGCCAAGGGCAACAAGCGCTGGGCTGTGCGCTACTCCCCCCTCATGCTACTCGGCTCCGCCCGCACGTGGCTCAACAACCTGCCAGCCGGCAGCATAAACGGCTGGCTGGACTTCGAAGCCGCCTTCATCAGCAACTTCACCGGCACTTATCGCCGGCCGGGTCGCCCTCAACAGCTTGAGATGTGCAAGCAGGGCCCGGACGAGACGGATCGCGCGTACCTGACGCGCTGGTGCGAGATGCGCAACTCTTGCGAGGGCGTGCACGAGATGCAGGCCATCAGCTTCTTCATGGGAGGCTGTCGGCCCAACACCATGCTGTGGCACAAGTTGCGCCGCAGTGACCCCAAGTCGATGGCCGCCTTGATGGCCATCGCCGACAAGTACGCGCTGGCTGAGGAAGCCGGCAAGGCGCCGGCTGACGTTTCGCCGGCCCCCACCAGAAGGGACAACAACAAGCCGGCTGAGGGCGCCTCGCAGGGCAGCCGGCGGGACAACTACCGCGGCAAGCGTCACAGCGACCAGCCGGACCGCCGGTACGGCTCCGCCCACGTAGCCGCCGTGGCAGACAACGCGGCAGGCGGCAGCCGCCGCCAGAAGCAAGACCGGCAGTGGAAGCCGAAGTATACCTTCGAGCAGATGCTCGACTCGCCGTGCAAGTACCACAGCGGCAAGAACCCCTCCAACCACACCACCCGCGACTGCCACTTCATGAAGCGGCTGACAAGCGGTGAACCTCTACCGCCTCCCCCCCCGCCCCCACCAGCCGGCGGGCCGGGTGGCCAAGCCGGCGCAGAGAACGCCAACCTCGAGCACCACGAGGCTAACCAAGTGCACCATGGCGGCCGATATCTGGCCGAAGATGCCACCTACATCATCTTCACCTCCGAGCCCGAGGACAGGACGAGCCAAGAGCGCCGTTCCCTCGAGGTCAACGCGGTCATACCGCCGGTCCCCCAGTACCTAAACTGGTCAGAGCAGGCCATCACCTTTGATCGCCGCGACACACCGGCTGTCCTGCCGGCCGGGCAGCTACGCCATGGTCCTCGACCCCACCATCGGCACAACCCGGCGCAGCGTGGGTTGTTCGCGCGTCCTCATCGACGGCGGCAGCAGCATCAACATCCTCTACCGCGACACCGCCCGCAAGCTGGGCATCCAGGAGGCCGAGTTGCGCCCCACCCCCACCGTCTTCCATGGCATCGTGCCAGGCCATTGCTGCCAGCCGATCGGCCGGATCACGCTGGAGGTGATGTTCGGGAAGCCGGATCACTTCCGCACCGAGAGAATCGAGTTCGAGGTGGTGGACCTCGTGAGTCCCTACCACGCGCTCCTGGGCAGGCCGGCCCTGACCAAGTTCATGGCGGTGCCCCACTATGGGTACCTGAAGATGAAGCTGCCTGGCCCCAAGGGGGTCATCACCGTAGCCGGCGACTATCGCCGCTCCATGGACTGCGCCACGCAGAGCTCCAAGATGGCCCAGACGCTGGTCATCGCCACCGAGAAGCAGCTCATCCACGACGCCGTCGCCCTCGCCAAAGCCGCGCAGACAGACATGCCGGCTGCGGGCAACCCGGCTGGGACGACTCACTTCCAGCCGGCCGACAACACCAAGAAGATCCTGCTGGACCCGGCGCAGCCGGACAAGTTCGTCACCATCGGTACCGGCTTGAACAAGAAATAGGAAAGCGAGCTCACCAGCTTCCTCCGTGAGAATCGGGACATCTTCGCATGGACTCCAAGAGACATGCCGGGTGTGCCGAGGGAGTTGGCTGAGCACCACCTCCACGTCCGGCCTGAAGCCAAGCCGGTGAAGCAGCCTCTCAGGCGCTTCGCCGAAGAACGAAGGAAGGCCATCGGTGAAGAAATCGCCCGGCTCCTAGCTGCCGGCTTCATCATGGAAGTGCTGCACCCGGACTGGTTGGCGAACCCGGTCCTGGTTTTGAAGAAGAACGGCTCCTGGCGCATGTGTATCGACTACACCAGCCTGAACAAGGCGTGCCCAAAGGATCCCTTTCCCCTGCCGCGCATAGATCAAGTCATAGACTCGACTGCCGGCTGCGAACTGTTGTCTTTCCTAGATGCCTATTCAGGCTACCACCAGATTCCTTTGAATCCGGATGATCAAATAAAGACTTCGTTCATTACCCCGTATGGGGCTTACTGCTACACGACTATGCCGTTCGGCTTGAAAAATGCAGGCGCCACCTACCAAAGGTGCATGCAAAAATGCTTGCAGGATCAAATCGGCAGAAACGTTCACGCATATGTGGATGATGTCGTTGTAAAGACCAAGGAGACGACTACCCTCCTTGATGACCTGAGAGAAACCTTCACCAATCTGAGAAGATTCCGGATGAAGCTCAACCCGGCCAAGTGCACATTCGGCGTGCCGTCTGGCCAGCTCCTTGGCTACCTCGTCTCTCAGCGAGGGATCGAAGCCAACCCGGACAAGATCAGTGCCCTGGAGAAGATGGAACTGCCGCAGTGCCTCAAGGACGTCCAGAAGTTTGCTGGCTGCCTGGCTTCCTTGAGCCGCTTCGTCAGCCGGCTGGGGGAGAAGGCACTGCCCCTGTATCAATTGATGAGGAAGGCGGACAAATTCGTCTGGTCACCGCAGGCGGATGAAGCTTTCCGTGACTTGAAGCGCGTGCTCTCAACCGCGCCAATCCTTGCAACGCCGGGTTCAATGGAGCCGATGCTATTGTACACCGCAGCCACCAACCGAGTGGTTAGCGTTGTCCTGGTGGTGGAGCGCAAAGAAGCTGACAACAGGGAGCAGCTGGTTCAGCGCCCAGTCTATTACCTTAGCGAAGTGCTCTCCCAGTCGAAACAAAATTACCCCCACTACCAGAAGGTCACCTACGGCGTCTACATGGCGGCCAAGAAGCTCAAGCACTACTTCCAAGAGCACCCCATCAGGGTGGTTGCCACAGCGCCCTTGGCGGAAATCATCGGCAGCAAGGATGCCAACGGCCGGGTTGCCAAGTGGGCCCTGGAGCTAGCCGCCCACA
Source organism: Lolium perenne (assembly GCF_019359855.2). Taxonomy (NCBI): domain Eukaryota; kingdom Viridiplantae; phylum Streptophyta; class Magnoliopsida; order Poales; family Poaceae; genus Lolium; species Lolium perenne. The sequence goes on along the minus strand of NC_067247.2, from coordinate 11,647,865 downwards.
CCATCCTCTACGAGCCACGCACAGCCATCAAGTCGCAGATCCTAGCCGACTTCTTCGTCGACTGGGCTGAGATGCAGTACCTGCCGCCTGTGCCGGATTCCACACACTGGAAGATGCACTTCGACGGCTCGAAGATGCGCAATGGTTTGGGAGCCGGCATCGTCATCACCTCTCCTAAGGGAGACCGGCTGGACTACGTCCTGCAGATCCACTTCGCCGCATCCAACAATGTGGCGGAATATGAAGCGCTCATTCATGGGCTGAAGCTGGCCAAGGAGATTGGCGTGCGTCGCATACTCTGCTTCGGCGACTCCGACTTGGTCATACAGCAAGCATCTGGCGACTGGGACGCGAAGGACGCCAACATGGCCTCATACCGCTTCCACGTCCAGCAGTTATCCGGCTTCTTCGACGGCTGCGAATTCCACCACGTGCCACGAGCAAACAACGAGGCGGCTGATGCCTTGTCCAAGATTGGCTCAACCCGGCAAGCTATTCCGCCGGGTGTCGCCTTGGCGGTTCTCAAGAAGCCGTCCATCATACCGTCACCGGACTCGGATTCAATATTCGTGCCGGCTGACTCGGGGGCTGCTCAGCCGAACCCGGGGGCTTCATCGCCCAAGTCGGGGGCTAACAAGCCAAACCCGCCGGCTACCATGCCGAACCCGGGGACTTCTCAGTCCAACCCGGGGGCTTCATCGCCAAACTCGGGGGCTAGCAAGCCGAACCCGCCGGCTAGCAAGCCGAACCCGGCGACCATGCAGTCGAACCCGGAAGCTCCCACGCAGGAGGCCCTGTTGGTTAGCGTATTCGAGATAAGATGCGTACCTTCATGGGCACAAGAATTCCTCTCCTACCTCACCGACGGTGTGCTGCCTGATGATAGAGTCCAGGCCAGGCAGATTGAGAGAAGGGCCAAGGCCTATACCATCATCAACCACCAGCTGTACAAACGCAGCGTAAGTGGGGTGTTCCAGCGGTGCGTCGAGCCGGCTGAAGGGATTGAACTCCTACGAGAAATCCATCAAGGAGAGTGCGGACATCACGCCTCATCCAGAGCCATAGTGGCCAAAGCCTTCCGGCACGGTTTTTACTGGCCGACTGCGCTCAGAGACGCAGAGGATTTGGTGAAGAAGTGCAACGGCTGTCAGCGCTTCGCAAAGCAGACACACCAGCCGGCTTCCGCCTTGAAAACCATCCCCATCACATGGCCATAGGCCGTATGGCGCTTGTAAATGGTAGGCCCATACAGAACAGCGAGGCGGCATGACACATCTCTTGGTGATGATTGACAAATTCACCAAGTGGATCGAAGCCAAGCCAATCAAGAAACTGGACGGGTCCACAGCCGTCACATTCCTCAAGGAAATCATTGTGAGATTCGGCTACCCCCACACCATCATCACCGACAACGGCACCAACTTCTCCCAAGGCATCTTCTCTCGCTATTGCGGGGAAATGGGGATCCGGATGGCCCTATCTTCTGTGGCACACCCAGAGTCCAACGGACAAGTGGAGAAGGCTAACGGCTTAGTCCTAGCCGGCATCCGGCCCCGACTGGTGGAGCCGCTCGAGCGAGCAGCCGGCTGCTGGATCGAAGAACTGCCCAATGTGTTGTGGAGCCTGCGCACAACGACAAACCGCTCAGTCGGCTTCACACCATTTTTCCTCGTATACGGGGCCGAAGCCGTCCTGCCGACTGATATCGAGCATGATGCGCCAAGGATCAAGCTCTACACAGAAGCCGAAGCCAAAGAAGCTCGCGAAGATGGAGTTGACCTGGTCGAAGAGGCCCGGCTGCTGGCTGAGTCTAGATCTACTATCTACCAGCAAAGCCTCCGACGCTATCACAGCCGGAAGGTCCAGCCCTTGGCATTCCGAGAAGGAGACCTAGTGCTCCAGGCGATCCAGCGGACAGCCGGACAGCATAAACTGTCATCCCCATGGGAGGGTCCCTTCATCGTGAGCAAGGCAGTAGGCAATGATTCCTACTATCTCATAGATGCCCAAGAGGCTAAGAAAAACAAGCCGGACAAGGCTGACGAGGAGACTAAACGTCCCTGGAATGTCAGGTTACTCCGCCCATTTTACACATGAGAGCAGGAATGTATGTATCCCTTGTATCCCTTTTGTAAGTTATGAAAAAGCTTGCGCCGAGAGCGCCGTTTCCGACAAGTTTTTCGCGTACTTTACCTTGTTTCGCCAATTGGCTTGAACCCTCTCACGCGGTCGGCTCGGTAACGTGATCCGGTTTCCGACAGCCGGCTTCCGATCCAGCTACAGACCGCAACCCGGCTGTCCGGCTGGCGGGAGTAAGGCCTAGGGAGCCGGCACGCGAAAAACGACTAAGGGAAAGAGTAAAAGCGAATTGACTTGCAACTTTTCATAAAAGTGCCGGATTGCCGAATTCAGCTCGGTCGACTGAAATACTGTCGCCCTCACCCAGCGGCCCGCTCTTGATCCGGCGACGGATCGCAAGTCGGACGTACGACCGGCAAGGGCACAGCCAAAGAGTGGGCGGATGGGAAAAAGCGAACGAGTCGAAAGAAAGCAACTCGGCACGCAAAATGATTAACAAACACATTAAAGTGTGACATAATTAAAGGGCGATAATATTGTCTTACATATGCACCCGGCATCCCGGGGATTTAACGAATTGTCTTGCAAAAGCAACAATCGAAAGACAGGTAGAAGCTAAGCACCGGCTGGACCAGGACCAGCCGGAGGAGCATCAGCAGAGCCGGCTGCCGGATCATCCTCGGGCACGTCGTCCGCCTCCTCGTCCTCTGCCTCCTCCTCCTCGTCGTCAGACGGCGGATTCGGGTCCGCGATGAAGATGGACTTGTCGACGAAGTCGGCAATGGCGCAGGCGCGGGCAAGCCGAGCAGTCTTGTTCTCCGCCGGGAGCTTGTCCTCCACGTCGGCGCGCCGGAACTCCAACTGGTCGAGGCTAACCTCGTTATACCAGGAGAGCACAAAAGATAGCGCCATATCGGCTCCGGCGCGCGTGGCCGACTCCTTCCAGTCCAAGAAGCGGTCGGGAGCCCTGTCCAGCCAAGCGATGAGATTGGAGAGATCTTCCGGCAGCGTCTCCGTCGGCCACAGCAGTCGGACCAGCTCCTCCGCCGCCTTCCGTAGCTCCCAGCCAAGCTTGGTGACCGGCTCCACGCGGGCGGCGATGGACGCCTTGAGATAGTCGTCCATGGTGAAGCGATCGGAGCTCTGCTCCCCGGTGGCCTGCCGGCGATCCTCCCGCGCCTCGCCAACAGCCGCTAACGCCTCCTCCTGCGCCTCGGGAAGGCCGCTGCATAGAAGAAAAGCATGTCGAAGCCATCAAAGCTGAAATAAGCTGAAAAATGCAAATTTTCGAAGTCCTAAAGTAAGCTTTGGCGGCAGCCGGCAAGATCCGATCGCTTCACTTCGAAGATGGAGATTCGAAGTTCCAAAGTAAGCCTGGCGCAGCCGGCAAGAACCGACTGCCCCCAGCCCGAAGATGGAGATTTCGAAAAAGTCAAGTTTCTGCCGCCGGCTGCCAACCTAAGCCGGCAGCCGACGGCCGAAAGCCGGCAAAAGGGAAGGCATAAGACAAAAGACTCACCCGCCAAGCCGCGGTCGAGCGCGCTAAGTTCCCCCAACCACCGCTTGGCGGTGGCCGACAGCTCGTTGGACTTGGTGGTCACCTCTTGCTGGAGCGAAAGCCGTTGCCGCTCCACCTCCTCCAACCGCTTGCTCAGACCCTCCAGCTTTTCCTCCTGTTCCTTCTTGAGGGCGGCAAGTTCCTTGAGATGGTTAGCCTCAAGAAGGCGCAGCCGTTTCAGCTCCCCGTCAGCCACCTTCAGCTTGGCGGCAGCAGCCCGGTTCGCTTCCTCACTTGTGGCGCATTGAGCGCGGGCAACTCGGAGGTCCGACTCAAGCTGCGGGATCCGGGCGGCCTCAGCTGCAAGCCGGCAAAAATGGGCCGTCAGTAAAAAAGAAACTCACAGGAAAAGCAAGTCAAAAGAGAGAAGGCCTCACCCTTGACAGCCTCCAGCTCGCGAGCCAAGCCGGCTCGCTCGATCTTGGCCTTGTGGTAGCTAGTCACCACCTTGTTGTACAAGACGGTGCGTCGCTCCGTAACCGCCTGAAAGAAACAATCAGATATCCAGACGAAACCCGGACCGGCTCCAAGCAGCCGGACCATGCCTCGGAGGGCTACCAGGATAATAACAAAATTGCAAAAACAAGAAGACACCTACCTTGTCAGCATCCTCCAGTGTTGCTAGCTGGGCAAGGGCCTCGGCGGCCTTGTTCTTAAGGCTGGCCCGGTAGCCGGAGAAGACCATCTTCATGGGCGCCGCACCAGGCTGTCCCTCCCGGTTGAACACCTCGCAAGAATCCGCCTTGTGCCACGCAGCCTCCATGGTGCCAGCCGAGCCAAGGCTGGAGTCGAGGCGCACGGCACATGCAGCAGCCGGGCCCCCTTGGCCACATGAAGGCCCTCAGTTGGGCCCGGCGGGCCCTTCGTCCTTACCAGCGCCCGGGAGTCGGCGTCCTTCGAGCGCGCTGGCTCCTCCCTCGCCGGCTCCTTCCCAGTCGGCTCCCTTCTCGTCGGCTCCGAAGCTGGAGGCGGCGCGGTCGAAGCAGTCGGCCCGGTGGGAGCCGTCGCATCCGGTGCTTGAGGCGCTCCTTCCGGGGAGCTCTCCAGCACCACGACGTTGGGCGCGGGCCCGCCGACTCCGGTCGAAGGCGGCGCAGCCCCACCAGCTCCAGCTCCAGCCGCAGATGGCATGCCCCTGCCAGCTCCGGCTACCTGCTCCACAAACGGGGCGCGGCACGGGAACATGTCGTCTAGGGTCGGCCGGCGCGCCGACTGACCCTGGTCTCCGCCGCCAGGCGCCGCAGAAGGCGCGGCAGAAGAAGACGCCCCCGCAGAAGGTGGCGTGGCCGCAGGCGGCACGTTAGCAGCCGGCGGCGTGCGCGCGCGTGCTGAAGGTTGCGGGGTTGGCTCCCTCCTTTGCCGCTGAAGCGGCGACGTGACGGGAGGAGCCTGCCGAGAGCCGCCTCCCTGGGTAAACTTAATCGCGGCCCTAGTTGAACAAGCAAGAAAAGATAAGTACAGAGAGGAAGGAAAGAACAGGAAGCAATCAACAAAGGAAAAGAACTCACCCGGCTTTCTCCGGGACCTTCTTGGGCGCCAGCCGGCGCTGTTTCTTGGCCCTCGCCTCCGAAGCGGCCGTAGACCCGACGCCGGCCCGCTTCCTCCCCTTCCGCGCAGAAGTCGCCGTGCTCGTAGGCGGCACCGCGCGCAGAGGCACCGCCGGGATGGGCCCCGTGCCGGATTGGGCCGGCTCCGCCTGCTCCTGCTCCTGCTCCTGCTCATGCTCAGGCGAGGGCGGCGGGTTATGCTCCCCCTGGCCGCCCTGATCCTGCACCACCGGCAGATCGTCGTCGCCGGCTTGGTCGCCGGCTAGGTCAGCCGGGTCGATGTGATCCGGCGTCCAAACCTTCGTCGCCAAGTCGCCATCCTCGATGCCTTGGCGGGTGAAAAGCTGAAAACAACAAGATAAATATCAAGTCGGCCACGCAGCCGCAAGCCGGAAGACGGCAAAAACGTTAAACTTACCAGTTCAGGCGGCTGCTCCCGGCTGTAAGGCGGCAGCCCCCAATTCCAGTTGTCCGGCATGTTGGCCTTGGTGATGTTGTTCACCCGGTGAGCCACCTGGGACTTGGAGAGCTCCACCTTCGACGTCCGTGTCGGGTCGAGCCGGCCGGACATATGGCCGATCTTGTGGACGCGCCACTGGAGCGGTATGACCCGGCGCGAGATGTAGGTGCAGAGGAGGTCCTCGGCACTCAGCCGGCCCTCCGCGACGCACTCGCCTAGGAAGTCCCACAGGAGGTTCACCTCCGCGTCCGGGTCCGAGGACTTGGGGTTGTAGCCCCAGTTGATCCGGCCGACTGGCGGGGCCGGGTTGTATTCCGGCAGGTTGAGCCGGTCGAAGGCCGGGCTCTCGTTCCGCACATAAAAGAAAGACATCTGCCAATTCTTTACAGAATCGACAGTCGGAATCCGCGGGAAGGACGTACCCGTGCGAGGATAGATGGAGGCGGCGCCGCAGGTCCTCAGGCGGCCTTCGGTCGTCTGCGCCTTGATGTAGAAGAGCCGGCTCCAAAACTCCACGTCCGGCCACAAGCCGGCGTAGCCTTCCATGAAGGCCACGTAGCAGCTGAGGAGGATCATGGCGTTGGCCGGCAGGTGGTGCGGCTGCAGGCCGAAGTGGTCGAGGAACCGGCGGAAGAAGTTGGAAGCCGGCAGACCCAATCCGCGGTCAAGATGCGCGCCGAAGACCACGCGTTCGCCGGGCTCCGGCCGAGGCTCCTTCTCCGCGCCCGGCGCCCTGGTAATCACCCCCGCCGGGATGCGGCGGAGGCGCACGAGCCGGGCAATGTCGTCCTCCTGCATATAGGAACCCTTCCAGGAGCCGCTCGGCTGGGCCATCGAGGACGAAGAAGAAGAGGAGGTCCAGGAGAGGCGGAAGGGCGAAGAAGAGCCGCTCCTCGCCGGAGGAGATCGCGGTGGAGAAGGGCGCGCCGTCGATGCGCGTGGCCCCGTGGCGCCGGATTGGCGGGTTTGCGGCGGCAGCTCGGCGGAAGATCGTCGGGGCAACCGCTCGCTGAGGTTCGCTAGAAGAACGGAAGAGGAACGGCGTCGGAGCAGCGAAGAGCTCGAGTGAAGAGAAGGAGCGAGGCAGGAGCGCGAGGAGGAAGAAAGGGGCAAGTGCCGCCTCGATACCGCCCCCGCGGCATTTATAGCCGACCGCGGCGGGCGGTTGGCCTCCAAGTGGCCGACGTGGGCCACGTCTCCGGATTTACTGCGCCGTAACTCCTCCCACGACCGCTACCGTTACCAGAAACGGCCACACCACGTCGCCCACTACCGCACCGGATCCGGAGGGACATTGATGTGACCAGACGAACCGACCGCATGCCAGGCGTCAGACCAGTCAAGTCGGGCGCAGGGCCCGAGGCGGCGGGGACTCCGGCGCGCCGCAAGCCGGAGCCGGACGATAAGTTCCATCCGAACCAAAATTCGTCAGCAAGGCGGAGACGCCATCAGATCTTGCGAGAAAGCAAAAACTATACAAGTGTAAAAAGCGGCCGGCTGGGAGCAGCCGGCAGGAACGAGCCGGATGAGGGCGCAGCCGGCTGAAAGGAAATCCTCAGTCGGCCCCTCCAAGTGCCGTCAAATATATTCAAGAAGCCAGGAAAACCTGCCTAGGTCCTTCTAAACGCAGGACCTTGCCAGCTTCGGGGGCTAATGTCGGGGGGAAGACCCCGGATAGGGCAATGGACGTGGAGCAGCCGGCTGGCCACCGGCCGGCTCGCGGCAAAGGCCGGCTGAGGAGCAGCCGGCTGGCGCCGTGGCCGGCTGGTCCGGAAGCCGGTTGGCTCTAGGTCCTAGTCGGCCTGGCTGCGGCCACCAATGCTGTAGCTGGGCCGGCTTCTACAAGCCATATCCGACTGGGGTTTGTACCTCAGACCGACTCGAGGCTGGCGAGTCTTGCACTGGAAGGAACCGGGTTGGTGATCCGGGTTCCCAAAGTCCACGCTGACTCCATCTTCCGTAAAGCGCGGGGCACTGTGGAGCAATAGTGCCACGCGCCGGACAGGCCGTCAGGGCTTACGACGATCCGTACTGGCTACAGTGGCTGACGGAGACAGGGACACCTCCTCTCCATACCGCTGACCGTGGCAGTCGGATGGGACAGGCCACGATGCCTCAACCACTCCTGACGTCACCGCCTCGGGAAGGAGCGGAAGCCGGAGCCAGCCAAGCCGGCCAGTAAACTATAGGGTCTTATATGTAAAGTGCCGGTGCCTATATAAGCCGCACTACCCCCTCTCGTGCAGGGGATCGATCATTTATTACTTTCACCCACCTACAGAGCTGCCCTGTGAGAGAGACCATCGTCTCCCTTAGCCTCTCAGGAGCAGCTGGACACAGCTCTAGGAGCACCATTGTATCGTGTGATCATCATATACACTCATAGCAGGAGTAGAGGTTTTACCTCCATCGGAGGGCCTCGAACCTGGGTACGTCGCCGTGTTGCTCGTGCCCATACCCGCATCCGGATACCGCCGTGAGATCCCTCAGGAACCACTTCGATTAGCCACCCTATGGCATATGCCGTGACGATACCACGACATGTGTGCTAACACCAAATGATTCAGAGTGGGATCCTCATCTTCCTCGGCATGAGGTATGTGAGAAAACTCTGAACATAGGAGTTCTACTGACTTGTGCTGCCTTATCTCAAGGATCGCCTTGAATAGGCCCATATGGTAGGCTGTGGTGATAGTTTTGGCTTCTCCGTATGGCATTATACGACTCATCAGCAGTTTTTCCGGTAGTTGGACCGATACTCTGCACTTGGCTAGGATTTCCCCATCATAGTAGGTATACTTGATAACAGGTATCCGTGGATCACAATGAAGTTCCTTCAGCATCCCACACAGGAGAGCTGTTATTGGTCCATCATATTCACCGAGCCAACCCTCAACTTTCCTCAAAGTCCTCTTAGGAAAAGTGTTCGCCATTATGGCTGTATACAAAAGCAGAATATTAGTAATGATAATGCATCATAATAGCTATAATAAAGAATTATCGCACTAAAATATATGGTTTTGCTATTCTCAAGTGAATAATCACCATATTTCTAGAGAATCCTTTACTATTTCTACTAGACTCCTACAGGTTTCTTCCCTATACTAGGTTTTTCCAACCTAAGGTCGCAACATTTGCTCTGATACCAGCTGCGGTGACCCAGCATACCACTGCATGTTGTAGTATACAAGTCGTTGATATGATCTTTGCGAAGGGACTTCTTCACAATTTGCCATATCCCTCAGAGTGGTACAACAGAAACATTGCAGGTCATAACACTCCATACTTTATTACAAACATTGTCTTAACAAGTTGGTATTCTCACAGGTCCTATGAGAACACCCTAAGATACTACTTAAGTACGATTACAACTCATAACAAATATAAAGAGCTCAACAACTTATTTAGGTAAGTTCTACGTTGCTCGGCTCTATGATGCTAAGGTATGTCACTACTCCTCCACCTCCGTGTCATCTGGTCCGTAGACTATCCCATAGTCTACGCCTTCCACTCCGCCGGTAAGATCAGGTTCTTCGTAGACCAGCTCGTAGCTTCCTTCTGGTGCTCCATCGTTGATAGCCTCCATTTCCGGATCACAGTCTAGCAAGGGTGTCGAAAGAAAGTGAGTACAGAGGTACTCAGCAAGTTCTAAAAGAATAAAAGGTGTTTGATGCACTAGCTACGACCATTGATCAGGAAATCGCAGGTCAATGCATGTTTTGAAAACATTTCTTCAAAAGGTTGCTTTTATTATGAAAACTATGCCCGTCAGTCTTCACAGGTTGACCAGAACTTCGTGGAGTTCCTTTCCTGCCGTGTTCGCAGTTCCCTTCCCGGAACAGGGAGTGACAGCCACAATTTGATACACTATGCAGAGGTGCGTTACTTTTCCCACAAGAGATCTCACCCTTTTTTGCCATCCGCAGGGACTTGCCCCCGTTCACACTTCCTTTGGTGTGAGGCCAGGTATAAAGATCCAAGCCCACACCGCCTTCTCCGCGACTGCAAACCCACCCTTTTGTCCAACCGTACACCTCCAGTAGACTTCCCCCGATAATACGGCTTTACTCATGGTGTACTCCGGACAATCCCTCATAGATCGAAGAGATTAACATCACCAATGGATGGGGATTTAAAAGGATTTCCCAACCTATTGCGGCAGTGCCTCCAGCACCCCACCGTCTCTCCGATCCGTTGGCGTGCAGAAGGGAAAAGATACAGCTGGCTTTTCCAGAGCCATTATAGATCTCATGGTCAACGCGGTTTGTACGGCGCTAGAATCACTGGACGGCATTGGTAATTAATCCTAGGGTGATATAACCCATTGCAATGGAACCTCCACCATATCAACACATACCATGGTTCCATTGCCAGCCACATAGTCATATTCATAGTTGGAAAATAACATTTCATTTGCGATGCAGGAATGATAATTATATAGCTTTGCATTAAAGTAGTAGAAAATAATCAAATTGACATGAGCAAGGGTGAACTTGCCTGTGGACTGCGAGATAGTGCAGTTCAATGCGCTTGATGGAACCTGGACCTCGGGTTCTGTAAGAAGCATCATTGTCCGGTAAGGACAATGTTATAAAATCCAAATAATGCAATCATGGATGGATTATTTTATGTTGAATCCCTTTACCCCAATAAGTTATTACAATTTAGGGTTGTATTTGAGATTTATGTCTTTGACGGTAATTTACAATTGATTTAAAAGTCTTAATCATTGTATTTCACACAAAGTACAATAATTCTAAGTAAAATGATTTTACTTAATGATTACCTTAGTCATTCCAAAAATAATTTGAAATTATAGAGTGAACTCTATAGTTTTTGGAATAAAAAGGAGTATAGTATTTTTCTGGGAAAAATATCCTCTTTCAAAAGAAATGACTTGGATTAGTAGAATTTCATTTTGAAATGTTTGAAAATAAATATTTGAACTTATTTAAGATTTTTCCTTGAATTTGAATTACAAGGAAATAATAATTTTAAATTCCAAGTTATTATTTAAATTCTAAAAATTCATAATTTTGAATTTGTTTCATAAATTCCATTTCATATTTTATTCTTGTTAAGATTTATTTTTCATTCATAAATCCAATTTTTATTGGATTTTTAGAGTTGTTTATGATTTATTAAAATTTGGTAAAGTTTTGATCTTTTATTAATTGTAAAAAGACCAAAATACCCCTCTGGACCCATATTGGGTCCAGCCCAATAACTTAACCCAGGGACGGCCCAATAAGGCTGGCCCCCATTTTGGGTTCGGTGGCGCCGAAGCGGCCCACCTCACTCACTCTCACTCGGCCCTCTCACTCGCTCGTCTAACCCTAACCGTCTGGCGACTCCCGTGGCGATGGCGTCGCCGCCATGGCCGCCGCCCTGCTCCGGCCATCGCCGGCCTTCTCCGCCGTAGCCCCCAACCGATCCTGAACTGCCGTGAGCAGATCCATCGATCTGTCCGCGCAGTTTCTCCCTTCTCGTCTTCTCCTGGCGAATCGCCTCCGATCTGGATCTACTGGAGAATCGCCTCGGATGATTTGGTGGTCTCCGGCGAACTCTCGTCCTCGCCGTCGACGTACGCGCCCCCTGAGACCGACCTGGTGCGGTGCTGCTTGCAGTACCAGTGCCGTCGTCTCCGTGCCGTGCTGCTGTGGTGATGTTCGTGCTCGTTGGTGTAACGCCGGCGTAACGTCGGCGCCTACCCTGGATTTGCAGCTGTTAGGGCCGCGCGAGCACTGCCTCGCCATGCCCTAGCCTCTGCTTCCAGGCGCAAGTAAGTGTTGTCTCTCCTCTACCTCTTCGGTGCGCCTCCCATGCTTCTGTTCTTCTTCCTCCTCATGCTCTGCTGCTCTCTGGTGATCCTGTGATCACACAGAGCTATGCTATTCCGATGCAATTTGCCTGTGCTTCTGATAATTGCAAGCTCATGGCCCAATTACCATTTACTGGTACTGGCACATGCTGCTTGGCTTGCTGTTCATGCTGTGCTTGCTTCTCTGCTACTCCTAGCATGCTCTACACTTGCCATGCTCTACTGTGCTTGCTCAATAGCTAACTATACCATGCTATGCTTGGTTACGACTTGCTTATGCTTACTGGTCTATCATGCTTGCTTGTCTAGGTGTACTTGTGATGCATCTGTGACACTTGTGTGTGTGCCAGAGGTGCCTGTGATATGATTCAGTACTACCACTGCAAGCCAATGATCCATTGGATCATTCCTTGCTTGTTGGCTAACTTCCCTGTGTAGCTTGGCTTGCTATAATTGATCCATTTGATCAATTGATTGTCAGTGATTGCTTACTGGCTAATACTGTGGCTATATGAGTTAATTATCTGGTGATGCTGATGCTCAAGCATCACTGTGTTGTTGCTTACTTGTGCTGTTGCTTATCTTAGCTACCTAGACTTGTTCTAGTGGCTATAGATTAACTGTGTTGCTTAACAGTGTGCTACTGTCATGCTTAGCATGGATCTGTGATAAATTCATGCTTGTATTACTTAAATTATGATGAACTGCTTAGGCAGTGATGATTTAAATGACTTGCTTGTATATGAATTTGCTGTTCATGATTCTTTTACAAGCAATTAGAGTCTGAATCCATTACTGGATAGTGATGTGATCTATTTGGCTTTCTTTTAATTGGTGCTAAGTGTGATGTGACCTCAGTAGCCTTGCTACTGACTGGTTGCTCACATGATTGGTTGGATCTTGTTGGCTACTCAACTTTGCTTGCATATCTGGGGATCATACTAACTATGAATGCCAATATGCTTGCCTGTGAAGAAATCTAGGGTTTTACTGATGGTTATGTGCCTAGGATTTTCTGTGTAGTCTATACTAGCTGCTATTTATTGTAACTCATCTACTGGTGCTATCTGTGCATCAGATCTTGCTTCTGTGCACAAGATCTGTATCTGGATGGTTTCTATTTTGGTGGCTTTTTTAGACTAGCAATGATCCTTGGTGAAAACCAAGTGATGATTCACCCTGTTGAGCATCTGCTCAACCCCATGACTATGTCATGCATATGATGGATTAGATCCATTGGATCTTTTCCAGGAACTAGGTATACCTTGTTCCAGCTCCTAGAAAGAAATGTTTTGTTGATGCAGACTTGGGTTTGTTCACAGCCCTTCACCTCCAGATCTTGGATGATCTTCTAGGTCACCATGATTTCTGGTGGCTTAAGTGGTTGTGTGTGTTGGTTCTGTTCTTGCTCAAGAACTGGATGAACTGAGCTTGTTCTGGCTTCACCCTTACCTGGTGAATCTTATCTGGTCGACTGGTTATGATTTCTAGGGTTTGTGCCCTTTTATATGAACCCTGCTTCTATCCTTGCTTTGACACACAAGCCTGGCTTGCTTTGGTGACTAAGCTGATGCATGGCTTTGCTGTTGCCGCCCAGCACACTTGAGCTGTGTGCCCTCATATGCTGAAACTTGAGCCCCTGGTGTGTGCTCAGGTTTGGTCTGCTGCTGCCCTTATCTTGTGCTGTCCATGGTTTTGGACAAGCACAAGTGTGCTGTGATAGTTTACACTGTCCAAACTGAATCTTGTGTTATTTGCTAACTGTCCAAACTGAATCTTTGGCTAACACTAACATTCTGGCTAGTGTTGATTCTTTGTTTTGCAGGTTTGAAGATGGACATGACCATGAAGAAATACTTCAAGTCATATAGTCTAGGTTTTAGTTTAGGAATCATATTGTAATCTTCATTTTTATTTCTGTTTATTATTCATCAATTCTTGTATCAAGAATTTTGTAAAGACAATGTAATTTGTGTTGTGATATCAATAAAGCCCAAGTTTTTGTTTATGAGCTTTTGATTTATTTAATATTTAGGTTCTGGAATAAACATTGTATTTATGATTCACTTTGAAATTCAAAGTTGTTTGAATTCATAAGTTGTGTTTAAATTATGAATTCTATTTTATATTGTTCAATGCTTATTGTTAAATGTATTAGCACTTGTCAAATGAAATCAATTCCCCAAATCAACAAGATACAAAAGAGATCATGTCGAAATTTCCCTAACTCACATTGCCTAACCCTAAGTGCAAAATGAGAGAGAACCTCGATCCCTCTTAGGTTTAGTTGCAATAAAGCGCGAAAATTTCCCCCGTTTTGCGATGAAATGCACATCCCATTTCTAAATCTACCCTTCGTTGTTCCTATGTTCTGGGTTATTACATATTATGTCATACATCGCAATCCCAGGAATATTGTTGTTGCGAGGCATAATAGTTAAGTATCACAGTCATCATTCATTACAAACCATAAGTCTTACAAATTGGGAATCACATGATCCATATTACACGAATAGTTGATCTATTGATCAACGAACAAACACAAGTTCATAGTTCAACATAGCGGAAGCGTAAGATACAAGGACTCTCTAGTCCACAGGCCAACGCTTGACGTCGGAAGGCGCTTAGTTGTCGTAGGCATCCTGCTGGTCATCTCCTTGATCATCTTCATACTCTGGCCATTTGAATAGCCAGGGACAAAGCCGTGAGTACGTTGAGTACTCGCAAACTAATACTAATGTAAGTGCTAGACATTCTAGTATGGTTTGCTAAGCTCTAGTTTATTTGCATAAAGCTAGTTTTAGTTCACAAAATTTGAGAAAAACTTATTCAAGTGCTAACTAACTCAAGTGGGAACATTAGTGTCATTCCCACCATTCAAGTGGTGATTTCAATTCAATTCACCACAAGTCATTTCACCATCATCCTTTTCAACATCATTTTCAAAGATATGACATCGGAAACTGTATGGCCTTTCCAACCGTCCGTAACCGTGGACGCGGCTATTCGAATAGGTTTACACTCTGCAGAGGTTGCACACTTGTGCCACAACATTTGATTTCATCCGTCGGGATTACCCCGAATCATCGTAACACAGTACGCGGATCATCAACCATAACCTTTCACTTACAAATCCTAGTATGAGCACCTCTCCCCATGAGCTTGGCCTCCCAGTGAAGACCAACTGTCAACCTGGGAACTGCACAGGGCTTGGGCCGGACATTCACCTCATTTCGCATCATATCATATCATTTCTTTTGTTGTAGAGGCAGCTTTCGGCATAACCCCGATGACGCTTGTTTAGAGGGAACCCATACTAAGATGCATAAACTTCCAGTTAAGCCCTACCCATAATCAGGTATTGTGGGGGTACTTAATAATTGGAAAGGTATCGCATTCAAACCAACATCATTGTTTTATCAAAAACCACCATCTTCTCTTGTTCACATTCACCTTCAAAAATCATACAATGGAATGCATCTTCATTCCAAGGTTTCAAAATCACTTCAAATTCACATTGTTCCCATCTAGAGTAGTCAAGTTTTAATTCATTAGCACTAGCTCTAATTCATGAGGGGTGCTAACTTGCTTTGCTTGGAGAAGACTAACTCACTACTCTAGTAACCAACTTGTACTTGGACCAAAGTTAACTATAAAAGTAACTCATTTAGAAAACAAGAAAAAAACTTGTAAAGTAAAAACTTGGGATGGGTTCATATAAGAAAAGATAAGAAACATGGTGCCTTTCCCCAAGGGGCTTTGCACTTTGCAAGAATATTATCTTGCCTTGGTAGTTCTCAAACTGTTCCTCCTCCTCCTCTTGGTAGCAACCTTCTTCTTCGGCGTACTCTCCGGTGCTACCGTCTAAATTTGAATACGAGTATAATTACTCACTAATTCAATGGCTATTCCATACATCACATATAACACACAAACTACTCTATGCACACAATTGAATTATCTAGAGTACATGGGTTGTGGGGTTTAAATAGAATTCACTTCTTTGTATTTCATATGTAAATGATAGTTTCCATAGGGTTCTTGAGAAATAATTTCCTCTCATTGAAATCTTCTTAAGATTTAATTTCTCAAAAAATCATGTATGAACTCATATTGACCTAAGTCAAATGTTCATCATCATCATCATTTGTGAAAAGGATTTAAATGAGGTAGATCACCTCATACCATTTAAATAACACTACATTTGATTTAAATCTCAAGTAATTCATATAAGAGAGTTTGGAACCAGGGTCCAAACATCCCATGAATTCATGTGAGACAAGTTTAAGTGAAGTGTAAGACTCCACATAATTTACCTTAATAGTTTTGGACAATATCAACTAGTTAAACTAGTCAAATGATCCATTAATTAAACTAGGGCATGATCATGCAAAGTTACCACACCATTTTATTGCATAAACAATTAGTGTAAGTCAAATGTGAGCTATTAGAGTTGGAATTAACATAATATCTATTTTGGTTGATTTTTAAGAATTATTTGAATACGGAAAAGTCCCTGTCTTGTTATTTTTATCACATTTATTCTACAAAGAATCTGGCCATGAGGCCAGTGGCATTGGCTAGATAATTTCTCTAGCTTTCCAACCATATAAAGTTCATCAAATTTGGTTGAGCCAATTTAATTCTATTGAATTTCAAAGTGTCAGCAGTATTCAAAACTATTTGAATTAATTAAATCCAGTTTGAATTAAAAGGGCCGGCGGGAAACGAAACTGGGCCAGATTCGAATAAAAACGGCCCAGTCCAGCCCAGCCACGGTCCAGTGCCACGCGGGCTGCCTGACAGAGGGTCCCGCCTGTCAGCGGCTCTTAAACGCCGAAGCGGTAAGTTTAAAAGTGAGGCGTGATACGCGTG
Organism: Lolium perenne; assembly: GCF_019359855.2. Taxonomy (NCBI): domain Eukaryota; kingdom Viridiplantae; phylum Streptophyta; class Magnoliopsida; order Poales; family Poaceae; genus Lolium; species Lolium perenne. Next base: position 11,631,525 of record NC_067247.2, on the reverse strand, counting down.
AAGCACACGTCCGTTGGGAACCCCAAGAGGAAGGTGTGATGCGTACAGCGGCAAGTTTTCCCTCAGTATGAAACCAAGGTTTATCGAACCAGTAGGAGCCAAGAAGCACGTTGAAGGTTGATGGCGGCGGGATGTAGTGCGGCGCAACACCAGAGATTCCGGCGCCAACGTGGAACCTGCACAACACAACCAAAGTACTTTGAACCAACGAAACAGTGAGGTTGTCAATCTCACCGGCTTGCTGTAACAAAGGATTAGATGTATAGTGTGGATGATGATTGTTTGCAGAAAACAGTAGAACAGTATTGCAGTAGATTGTATTTCAGTATAGAGAATTGGACCGGGGTCCACAGTTCACTAGAGGTGTCTCTCCCATAAGATAAACAGCATGTTGGGTGAACAAATTACAGTTGGGCAATTGACAAATAAAGAGGGCATGACCATGCACATACATATTATGATGAGTATAGTGAGATTTAATTGGGCATTACGACAAAGTACATAGACCGCTATCCAGCATGCATCTATGCCTAAAAAGTCCACCTTCAGGTTATCATCCGAACCCCCTCCAGTATTAAGTTGCTAACAACAGACAATTGCATTAAGTATTGCGCGTAATGTAATCAGTGACTACATCCTTGAACATAGCACCAATGTTTTATCCCTAGTGGCAACAGCACATCCGTAACCTTAGTGGTTCTTGTCACTCCTCCAGATTCACGGAGACATGAACCCACTATCGAGCATAAATACTCCCTCTTGGAGATACTAGCATCAACTTGGCCAGAGCATCTACTAATAACGGAGAGCATGCAAGATCATAAACAACACATAGACATAACTTTGATAATCAACATAACAAGTATTCTCTATTCATCGGATCCCAACAAACGCAACATATAGAATTACAGATAGATGATCTTGATCATGTTAGGTAGCTCACAAGATCCGACAATGAAGCACAATGGGGAGAAGACAACCATCTAGCTACTGCTATGGACCCATAGTCCAGGGGTAGACTACTCACACATCACTCCGGAGGCGACCATGGCGGCGTAGAGTCCTCCGGGAGATGAATCCCCTCTCCGGCAGGGTGCCGGAGGCGATCTCCTGAATCCCCCGAGATGGGATTGGCGGCGGCGGCGTCTCAGTAAGGTTTTCCGTATCGTGGCTCTCGGTACTGGGGGTTTCGCGACGGAGGCTTTAAGTAGGCGGAAGGGCGGGTCAGGAGGCGGCACGAGGGGCCCACACCACAGGGCCGCGCGGCCAAGGGGGGGCCGCGCCGCCCTAGGGTGTGGCCACCTCGTGGCCCCACTTCGTCTCCTCTTCGGTCTTCTGGAAGCTTCGTGGCGAAATAGGACCCTGGGCGTTGATTTCATCCAATTCCGAGAATATTTTGTTACTAGGATTTCTGAAACCAAAAACAGCAGAAACAAAGAAGCGGCTCTTCGGCATCTTGTTAATAGGTTAGTTCCAGAAAATGCACGAATATGACATAAAGTGTGCATAAAACATGTAGATAACATCAATAATGTGGCATGGAACATAAGAAATTATCGATACGTTGGAGACGTATCAGCATCCCCAAGCTTAGTTCTGCTCGTCCCGAGCAGGTAAAACGATAACAAAGATAATTTCTGGAGTGACATGCCATCATAACCTTGATCATACTATTTGTAAAGCATATGCAGTGAATGCAGCGATCAAAACAATGTATATGACATGAGTAAACAAGTGAATCATAAAGCAAATACTTTTCATGAATAGTACTTCAAGACAAGCATCAATAAGTCTTGCATAAGAGTTAACTCATAAAGCAATAATTCAAAGTAAAGGCATTGAAGCAACACAAAGGAAGATTAAGTTTCAGCGGTTGCTTTCAACTTATAACATGTATATCTCATGGATATTGTCAACATAGAGTAATATAATAAGTGCAATATGCAAGTATGTAGGAATCAATGCACAGTTCACATAAGTGTTTGCTTCTTGAGGTAGAGAGAAATAGGTGAACTGACTCAACAATCAAAGTAAAAGAATGGTCCTCCATAGAGGAAACGCATCGATTGCTATATTTGTGCTAGAGCTTTGATTTTGAAAACATGAAACAATTTTGTCAACGGTAGTAATAAAGCATATGTATCATGTAAATTATATCTTACAAATTGCAAGCCTCATGCATAGTATACTAATAGTGCCCGCACCTTGTCCTAATTAGCTTGGACTACCGGATCATCACAATGCACATGTTTTAACCAAGTGTCACAAAGGGGTACCTCTATGCCGCCTGTACAAAGGTCTAAGGAGAAAGCTCGCATTGGATTTCTCGCTATTGATTATTCTCAACTTAGACATCCATACCGGGACAACATAGACAACAGATAATGGACTCCTCTTTTATGCATAAGCATGTAACAACAATTAATAATTTTCTCATATGAGATTGAGGATATTGTCCAAAACTGAAACTTCCACCATGGATCATGGCTTTAGTTAGCGGCCCAATGTTCTTCTCTAACAATATGCATGCTTAACCATAGGGTGGTAGATCTCTCTTACTTCAGACAAGACGAACATGCATAGCAACTCACATGAAATTCAACAAAGAGTAGTTGATGGCGTCCCCAGTGAACATGGTTATCGCACAACAAGCAACTTAATAAAAGATAAAGTGCATAAGTACATATTCAATACCACAATAGTTTTTAAGCTATTTGTCCCATGAGCTATATATTGCAAAGGTGAATGATGGAATTTTAAAGGTAGCACTCAAGCAATTTACTTTGGAATGGCGGAAAATACCATGTAGTAGGTAGGTATGGTGGACACAAATGGCATAGTGGTTGGCTCAAGTATTTTGGATGCATGAGAAGTAATCCCTCTCGATACAAGGTTTAGGCTAGCAAGGCTTACTTGAAACAAACACAAGGATGAACCGGTGCAGCAAAACTCACATAAAAGACATATTCTAAACATTATAAGAATCTATACCGTCTTCCTTGTTGTTCAAACTCAATACTTGAAATTATCTAGACCTTAGAGAGACCAAATATGCAAACCAAATTTTAGCATGCTCTATGTATTTCTTCATTAATGGGTGCAAAGCATATGATGCAAGAGCTTAAACATGAGCACAACAATTGCCAAGTATCACATTACCCAAGACATTTATAGCAATTACTACATGTATCATTTTCCAATTCCAACCATATAACAATTTAACGAAGAAGAAACTTCGCCATGAATACTATCAGTAGAGTCTAAGGACATACTTGTCCATATGCTACAGCAGAGCGTGTCTCTCTCCCATAAAGTGAATGCTAGGATCCATTTTATTCAAACAAAACAAAAAACAAAAACAAACCGACGCTCCAAGCAAAGCACATAAGATGTGATGGAATAAAAATATAGTTTCAGGGGAGGAACCTGATAATGTTGTCGATGAAGAAGGGGATGCCTTGGGCATCCCCAAGCTTAGACGCTTGAGTCTTCTTAGAATATGCAGGGGTGAACCACCGGGGCATCACCAAGCTTAGAGCTTTCACTCTCCTTGATCATGTTGCATCATACTCCTCTCTTGATCCTTGAAAACTTCCTCCACACCAAACTTAGAACAACTCATTAGAGGGTTAGCGACAATAAAAATTAACATGTTCAGAGGTGACACAATCATTCTTAACACTTCTGGACATTGCATAAAGCTACTGGACATTAATGGATCAAAGAAATTCATCCAACATAGCAAAAGAGGCAATGCGAAATAAAAGGCAGAATCTGTCAAAACAGAACAGTTCGTATTGACGAATTTTATCGAGGCACCAGACTTGCTCAAATGAAAATTCTCAAATTGAATGAAAGTTGCGTACATATCTGAGGATCACTCACGTAAATTGGCATAATTTTCTGAGTTACCTACAGAGAAAACAGCCCAGATTCGTGACAGCAAAGAAATCTGTTTCTGCGCAGTAATCCAAATCTAGTATGAACTTTTCTATCAACGACTTAACTTGGCACAACAAAACACTAAACTAAGATAAGGAGAGGTTGCTACAGTAGTAAACAACTTCCAAGACACAAAATAAAAACAAATTACTGTAGGTAAAAACATGGGTTGTCTCCCATAAGCGCTTTTCTTTAACGCCTTTCAGCTAGGCGCAGAAAGTGTGTATCAAGTATTATCAAGAGACGAAGTGTCAACATCATAATTTGTTCTAATAATAGAATCAAAAGGTAACTTCATTCTCTTTCTAGGGAAGTGTTCCATACCTTTCTTGAGAGGAAATTGATATTTTATATTACCTTCCTTCATATCAATGATAGCACCAACAGTTCGAAGAAAAGGTCTTCCCAATATAATGGGACAAGATGCATTGCATTCAATATCCAAGACAACAAAATCAACGGGGACAAGGTTATTGTTAACGGTAATGCGAACATTATCAACTTTCCCCAAAGGTTTCTTTGTAGAATGATCAGCAAGATTAACATCCAAATAACAATTTTTCAGCGGTGGCAAGTTAAGCATATTATAAATTTTCTTAGGAATAACAGAAATACTTGCACCAAGATCACATAAAGCATTACAATCAAAATCTTTAACCTTCATCTTAATGATGGGCTCCCAACCATCCTCTAGCTTTCTAGGAATAGAGGCTTCGCGCTCTAGTTTCTCTTCTCTAGCTTTTATGAGAGCATTTGTAATATGTTGTGTGAAAGCCAAATTTATAGCACTAGCATTAGGACTTTTAGCAAGTTTTTGCAAGAACTTTATCACTTCAGAGATGTGGAAATCATCAAAATTCAAACCATTATAATCTAAATCAATGGGATCATCATCCCCAATGTTGGAAAAAATTTCAGCAGTTTTATCACAGGCAGTTTCAGCAGTTTTAGCAGTTTCAGGCAGTTTCTCGCGCTTTGCATTAGAAGTGGAAACATTGCTAACACCAATTCTTTTATTATTAATAGTAGGAGGTGCAGCAACATGTGTAGCATTAGCATTACTAGTCGTGGTAATAGTCCAAACTTTAGCTACATTCTTCTCTTTAGCTAGTTTTTCATTTTCTTCTCTATCCCACCTAGCACGCAGTTCAGCCATCAATCTTATATTCTCATTAATTCTAACTTGGATGGCATTTGCTGTAGTAACAATTTTGTTATGATGATTCTCATTAGGCATAACTTTCGATTTCAAAAGATCAACATCAGCAGCAAGACTATCGACTTTAGAAGCAAGTATATCAATTTTCCCAAGCTTTTCTTCAACAGATTTGTTAAAAGCAGTTTGTGTACTAATAAATCCTTTAAGCATGGCTTCAAGTCCAGGGGGTATGTTCCTATTATTATTGTAAGAATTCCCATAAGAATTACCATAGCCGTTGCCATTATTATAAGGATATGGCCTATAGTTGTTACTAGAATTGTTCCGGTAAGCATTGTTGTTGAAATTATTATTTTTAATGAAGTTTACATCAACATGTTCTTCTTGGGCAACCAATGAAGCTAACGGAACATTATTAGGATCAATATTATTCCTATCATTCACAAGCATAGACATAATAGCATCAATCTTATCACTCAAGGAAGAGGTTTCTTCGACAGAATTTACCTTCTTACCTTGTGGAGCTCTTTCCGTGTGCCATTCAGAGTAGTTGATCATCATATTATCAAGAAGCTTTGTTGCTTCACCAAGAGTGATGGACATAAAGGTACCTCCAGCAGCTGAATCCAATAAATTCCGCGAAGAAAAATTTAGTCCTGCATAGAAGGTTTGGATGATCATCCAAGTAGTCAGTCCATGGGTTGGGCAATTTTTAACCAGAGATTTCATTCTTTCCCATGCTTGTGCAACATGTTCAGTATCTAATTGTTTAAAATTCATTATGCTACTCCTCAAAGATATAATTTTAGCAGGGGGATAATATCTATCAATAAAAGCATCCTTGCATTTAGTCCATGAATCAATACTATTCTTAGGCAGAGATAGCAACCAATCTTTAGCTCTTCCTCTTAATGAGAAAGGGAACAATTTTAATTTTATAATGTCACCATCTACATCTTTATATTTTTGCATTTCACATAGTTCAACAAAATTATTAAGATGGGCAGCAGCATCATCAGAACTAACACCAGAAAATTGCTCTCGCATAACAAGATTCAGTAGAGCAGGTTTAATTTCAAAGAATTCTGCTGTAGTAGCAGGTGGAGCAATAGGTGTGCATAAGAAATCATTATTATTTGTGGTTGTGAAGTCACACAACTTAGTATTTTCAGGGGTAGCCATTTTAGCAACAGTAAATAAAGCAAACTAGATAAAGTAAATGCAAGTAACTAATTTTTTTTGTGTTTTTGATATAGCAAACAAGATAGCAAATAAAGTAAAACTAGCAACTAATTTTTTGTATTTTGATTTAGTGCAGCAAACAAAGTAGTAAATAAAACTAAGCAAGACAAAAACAAAGTAAAGAGATTGGGAAGTGGAGACTCCCCTTGCAGCGTGTCTTGATCTCCCCGGCAACGACGCCAGAAAAAGCTGCTTGATACGCGTGAAGCACACGTCCGTTGGGAACCCCAAGAGGAAGGTGTGATGCGTACAGCGGCAAGTTTTCCCTCAGTATGAAACCAAGGTTTATCGAACCAGTAGGAGCCAAGAAGCACGTTGAAGGTTGATGGCGGCGGGATGTAGTGCGGCGCAACACCAGAGATTCCGGCGCCAACGTGGAACCTGCACAACACAATCAAAGTACTTTGCCCCAACGAAACAGTGAGGTTGTCAATCTTACTGGCTTGCTGTAACAAAGGATTAGATGTATACTGTGGATGATGATTGTTTGCAGAAAACAGTAGAACAGTATTGCAGTAGATTGTATTTCAGTATATAGAATTAGACCGGGGTCCACAGTTCACTAGAGGTGTCTCTCCCATAAGATAAACAGCATGTTGGGTGAACAAATTACAGTTGGGCAATTGACAAATAAAGAGGGCATGACCATGCACATACATATTATGATGAGTATAGTGAGATTTAATTGGGCATTACGACAAAGTACATAGACCGCTATCCAGCATGCATCTATGCCTAAAAAGTCCACCTTCAGGTTATCATCCGAACCCCCTCCAGTATTAAGTTGCTAACAACAGACAATTGCATTAAGTATTGCGCGTAATGTAATCAGTGACTACATCCTTGAACATAGCACCAATGTTTTATCCCTAGTGGCAACAGCACATCCGTAACCTTAGTGGTTCTTGTCACTCCTCCAGATTCACGGAGACATGAACCCACTATCGAGCATAAATACTCCCTCTTGGAGTTACTAGCATCAACTTGGCCAGAGCATCTACTAATAACGGAGAGCATGCAAGATCATAAACAACACATAGACATAACTTTGATAATCAACATACAAGTATTCTCTATTCATCGGATCCCAACAAACGCAACATATAGAATTACAGATAGATGATCTTGATCATGTTAGGCAGCTCACAAGATCCGACAATGAAGCACAATGGGGAGAAGACAACCATCTAGCTACTGCTATGGACCCATAGTCCAGGGGTAGACTACTCACACATCACTCCGGAGGCGACCATGGCGGCGTAGAGTCCTCCGGGAGATGAATCCCCTCTCCGGCAGGGTGCCGGAGGCGATCTCCTGAATCCCCCGAGATGGGATTGGCGGCGGCGGCGTCTCAGTAAGGTTTTCCGTATCGTGGCTCTCGGTACTGGGGGTTTCGCGACGGAGGCTTTAAGTAGGCGGAAGGGCAGGTCAGGAGGCGGCACGAGGGGCCCACACCACAGGGCCGCGCGGCCAAGGGGGGGGGGCCGCGCCACCCTAGGGTGTGGCCACCTCGTGGCCCCACTTCGTCTCCTCTTCGGTCTTCTGGAAGCTTCGTGGCGAAATAGGACCCTGGGCGTTGATTTCGTCCAATTCCGAGAATATTTCGTTACTAGGATTTCTGAAACCAAAAACAGCAGAAACAAAGAATCGGCTCTTCGGCATCTTGTTAATAGGTTAGTTCCAGAAAATGCACGAATATGACATAAAGTGTGCATAAAACATGTAGATAACATCAATAATGTGGCATGGAACATAAGAAATTATCGATACGTTGGAGACGTATCAAGGCGTTGGATTAGAAATGGATCGGACGACCGTGGTTCATCGTCGTCTCCGACGAGAACCCGACGGTGCAGCGGCGGCAGTAGGGGGTCGGAGAGCTCACCGTGGCTCCAGCTAGGGTTGGCAATGTGCGCGGTGAAGGTGTGGACGACGGCGAGTCGACTGGTACCGGCAGCTCTTCCTGGGGTGGCTCCAATCGACGGCGGCGTCCACCAGGTACTGGCGGCTCCGAGCTTCAAATTGGGGCGGCTTCGGCGACGATCGAGTGAGTGGAGTGGTGGTGGCGAAGCAGTGAGAGGTGGGGAGTGAGCTGGTGTGGTTGGTTTGGTCCAGGGAACCTCCTATTTATAGAATCGCGTGAGGGTTGCGGGGCAGTGAGGTGGGCGACATGGGCGCGGCGTCTCCGGCGAGCTATCGAGCTAGGCGAGGGTGCAGGGATGCTCTACGTGTCCAGGCGAGGCGAATGGTGGCGACAGCTCGGTCGGGGAGGGCCTGGTTATGTCGCGTTGTTTCCGTGTCTGTCGCGCCCGCGGTGGGGTTTCCTCTTCGTCTCCGGCGGCGGCGGGCACGGGTCGTGGTCGAGCTGCTGTCCAACGGTGTTGCGGTGTCACGGCGAGGCTCAAGGTGTTGCGAGCGGGGCCAGTGCGTGAGCGAGGTGGCTGCGCGGCGCGTGGCCAGTGTGTGTCCATGGCGCGCATGGTCGCGACGCGAGCGGCATACTGGCGGTTTTGGGCGCGCGTTCTCCGGCGAGCTACGGCATCTACCTCGACAATGGCCGGTGCTAGGCGGTCCAGTAGAGTGAGGTGGCGGCATTGGACAAGGTGGGCAGGGGTGGCGAGCAAGGGAGAGAGGGGACGCTCGGCAAGGTGGCGCCATGGCCGGCATGGTGTGTGCATGCATGCTATGCATGCACCACTAGGGTTTCTATGCTGCATTGAGAGTGAGAGAGGACCAGGGGACCAAATGGTGTAGGTTAGGGTAGATTTGTTGGGTTAGATCACTATTTGCTATAGTGTGTAAATAGTGCCATATTTGGAAATTGTGAAAAATATCTAAATTTGAATTAATTCAAATGGTGAAAGTTTTTGAAATGTGAGTGTTGATATAAGTTGTAAATGACCAGAGGTGATTAGAGGTGGTGGTGGAAAAATTAGAAATCAAGAATTGGCCAAAATGGTTAAGTGGAGAATGTTCCATATGTTAAAAAGTTGGGACTTTGGATGAGCATGGCTCTTGATCCAAGATGATTTTGGCATGGTGATCTTTGCTGGCGTGTAGTTGACGTGGGAGTTAGAGATCTTTGTGGTGTAACTTTTCTTCAGATCCCCGGCAACGGCGCCAGAAATTTAGCTTGATGACGCGTAAAGCACACGCTCGTTGGGAACCCCAAGTGGAAGGTGTGATGCGTACAGCAGCAAGTTTCCCCCAGTAAGAAACCAAGGTTTATCGAACCAGTAGGAGTCAAGAAGCACGTTGAAGGTTGATGGCGGCGGGATGTAGTGCGGTGCAACACCAAGGATTCCGGCGCCAACGTGGAACCTGCACAACACAACCAAAGTACTTTGCCCCAACGAAACAGTGAGGTTGTCAATCTCACCGGCTTGCTGTAACAAAGGATTAACCGTATTGTGTGGAAGATGATTGTTTGCAGAAAACAGTAGAACAAGTATTGCAGTAGATTGTATTTCAGTAAAGAGAATTGGACCGGGGTCCACAGTTCACTAGAGGTGTCTCTCCCATAAGACAAACAGCATGTTGGGTGAACAAATTACAGTTGGGCAATTGACAAATAAAGAGGGCATGACCATGCACATACATATCATGATGAGTATAGTGAGATTTAATTGGGCATTACGACAAAGTACATAGACCGCCATCCAACTGCATCTATGCCTAAAAAGTCCACCTTCAGGTTATCATCCGAACCCCCTCCAGTATTAAGTTTCAAAGCAACAGACAATTGCATTAAGTATGGTGCATAATGTAATCAACAACTACATCCTTAGACATAGCATCAATGTTTTATCCCTAGTGGCAACAGCACAACACAACCTTAGAACTTTCTCATCCTTTGTCCCAGGTGTCAATGCAGGCATGAACCCACTATCGAGCATAAATACTCCCTCTTGGAGTTACAAGCATCTACTTGGCCAGAGCATCTACTAGTAACGGAGAGCATGCAAGATCATAAACAACACGTAGATATAACTTTGATAATCAACATAACAAGTATTCTCTATTCATCGGATCCCAACAAACGCAACATATAGAATTACAGATAGATGATCTTGATCATGTTATGCAGCTCACAAGATCCGACAATGATAGCACAATGGGGAGAAGACAACCATCTAGCTACTGCTATGGACCCATAGTCCAGGGGTAGACTACTCACACATCACACCGGAGGCGACCATGGCGGCGTAGAGTCCTCCGGGAGATGATTCCCCTCTCCGGCAGGGTGCCGGAGGCGATCTCCTGGATCCCCGAGATGGGATCGGCGTTGGCGGCGTCTCGGAAGGTTTTCCGTATCGTGGCTCTCGCATCGGGGGTTTCGTCACGGAGGCTTTAAGTAGGCGGAAGGGCAAGTCAGGAGGGGCACAGGGGCCCCACACCACAGGCCGGCGCGGCCAAGGGGGGGGCCGCGCCGCCCTAGGGTTTGGGCACCCTGTGGCCCCACTTCGTTTCGTCTTCGGACTTCTGGAAGCTTCGTGGAAAAATAGGCCCCTGGGCTTTGATTTCGTCCAATTCCGAGAATATTTCCTTACTAGGATTTCTGAAACCAAAAACAGCAGAAACAAAGAATCGGCACTTCGGCATCTTGTTAATAGGTTAGTTCCAGAAAATGCACGAATATGACATAAAGTGTGCATAAAACATGTAGATAACATCAATAATGTGGCATGGAACATAAGAAATTATCGATACGTCGGAGACGTATCAGCATCCCCAAGCTTAGTTCTGCTCGACCCGAGAAGGTAAAACGATAACACATATAATTTCTGGAGTGACATGCCATCATAATCTTGATCATACTATTTGTAAAGCATATGTAGTGAATGCAGCGATCAAAACAATGTATATGACATGAGTAAACAAGTGAATCATAAAGCAAAGACTTTTCATGAATAGCACTTCAAGACAAGCATCAATAAGTCTTGCATAAGAGTTAACTCATAAAGCAATAATTCATAGTAAAAGCATTGAAGCAACACAAAAGAAGATTAAGTTTCAGCGGTTGCTTTCAACTTGTAACATGTATATCTCATGGATATTGTCAACATAGAGTAATATAATAAGTGCAATAAGCAAGTATGTAGGAATCAATGCATAGTTCACACAAGTGTTTGCTTCTTGAGGTGGAGAGAAATAGGTGAACTGACTCAACATTGAAAGTAAAAGAATTGTCCTCCATAGAGGAAAAGCATCGATTGCTATATTTGTGCTAGAGCTTTGATTTTGAAAACATGAAACAATTTTGTCAACGGTAGTAATAAAGCATATGTATCATGTAAATTATATCTTACAAGTTGCAAGCCTCATGCATAGTGTACTAATAGTGCCCGCACCTTGTCCTAATTAGCTTGGACTACCGGATCATCACAATGCACATGTTTTTACCAAGTGTCACAAAGGGGTACCTCTATGCCGCCTGTACAAAGGTCTAAGGAGAAAGCTCGCATTGGATTTCTCGCTATTGATTATTCTTCAACTTAGACATCCATACCGGGACAACATAGACAACAGATAATGGACTCCTCTTTTATGCATAAGCATGTAACAACAATTAATAATTTTCTCATTTGAGATTGAGGATATATGTCCAAAACTGAAACTTCCACCATGGATCATGGCTTTAGTTAGCGGCCCAATGTTCTTCTCTAACATTATGCATGCTTAACCATAAGGTGGTAGATCTCTCTTACTTCAGACAAGACGGACATGCATAGCAACTCACATGAAATTCAACAATGAATAGTTGATGGCGTCCCCAGTGAACATGGTTATCGCACAACAAGCAACTTAATAAGAGATAAAGTGCATAATTACATATTCAATACCACAATAGTTTTTAAGCTATTTGTCCCATGAGCTATATATTGCAAAGGTGAATGATGGAATTTTAAAGGTAGCACTCAAGCAATTTACTTTGGAATGGCGGAAAATACCATGTAGTAGGTAGGTATGGTGGACACAAATGGCATAGTGGTTGGCTCAAGTATTTTGGATGCATGAGAAGTATTCCCTCTCGATACAAGGTTTAGGCTAGCAAGGCTTATTTGAAACAAACACAAGGATGAACCGGTGCAGCAAAACTCACATAAAAGACATATTGAAAACATTATAAGACTCTACACCGTCTTCCTTGTTGTTCAAACTCAATACTAGAAATTATCTAGACCTTAGAGAAACCAAATATGCAAACCAAATTTTAGCATGCTCTATGTATTTCTTCATTAATGGGTGCAAAGTATATGATGCAAGAGCTTAATCATGAGCACAACAATTGCCAAGTATCACATTACCCAAGACATTAATAGCAATTACTACATGTATCATTTTCCAATTCCAACCATATAACAATTTAACGAAGGAGAAACTTCGCCATGAATACTATGAGTAGAAACCAAGGACATACTTGTCCATATGCTACAGCGGAGCGTGTCTCTCTCCCATAAAGTGAATGCTAGGATCCATTTTATTCAAACAAAACTAAAACAAAAACAAACCGACGCTCCAAGAAAAAGCACATAAGATGTGATGGAATAAAAATATAGTTTCAGGGGAGGAACCTGATAATGTTGTCGATGAAGAAGGGGATGCCTTGGGCATCCCCAAGCTTAGACGCTTGAGTCTTCTTAATATATGCAGGGGTGAACCACCGGGGCATCCCCAAGCTTAGAGCTTTCACTCTCCTTGATCATGTTGCATCATACTCCTCTCTTGATCCTTGAAAACTTCCTCCACACCAAACTCGAAACAACTCATTAGAGGGTTAGTGCACAATAAAAATTAATATATTCAGAGGTGACACAATCATTATTAACACTTCTGGACATTGCATAATGCTACTGGACATTAGTGGATCAAAGAAATTCATCCAACATAGCAAAAGAGGCAATGCGAAATAAAAGGCAGAATCTGTCAAAACAGAACAGTTCGTATTGACGAATTTTAAAATGGCACCAGACTTGCTCAAATGAAAATTCTCAAATTGAATGAAAGTTGCGTACATATCTGAGGATCATGCACGTAAATTGGCTTAATTTTCTGAGCTACCTACAGGGAGGTGGACCCAGATTCGTGACAGCAAAGAAATCTGGAACTGCACAGTAATCCAAATCTAGTACTTACTTTTCTATCAACGGCTTAACTTGGCACAACAAAACACAAAACTAAGATAAGGAGAGGTTGCTACAGTAGTAAACAACTTCCAAGACACAAAATAAAAACAAAGTACTGTAGGTAAAAACATGGGTTGTCTCCCATAAGCGCTTTTTTTTAACGCATTCAGCTAGGCGCAGAAAGTGTGTATCAAGTATCATCGAGAAACGAAGTGTCAACATCATAATTTGTTCTCATAATAGAATCAAAAGGGTACTTCATTATATTTCTAGGGAAGTGTTCCATACCTTTCTTGAGAGGAAATTGATATTTTATATTACCTTCCTTCATATCAATAATAGCACCAACAGTTCGAAGAAAAGGTCTTCCCAATATAATGGGACAAGATGCATTGCATTCAATATCCAAGACAACAAAATCAACGGGGATAAGGTTATTGTTAACGGTAATGCGAACATTATCAACTTTCCCCAAAGGTTTCTTTGTAGAATGATCAGCAAGATTAACATCCAAATAACAATTTTTCAGCGGTGGCAAGTCAAGCATATCATAAATTTTCTTAGGCATAACAGAAATACTTGCACCAAGATCACATAAAGCATTACAATCAAAATCTTTAACCTTCATCTTAATGATGGGCTCCCAACCATCCTCTAGCTTTTTAGGAATAGAGGCTTCGCGCTCTAGTTTCTCTTCTCTAGCTTTTATGAGAGCATTTGTAATATGATGCGTGAAAGCCAAATTTATAGCACTAGCATTAGGACTTTTAGCAAGTTTTTGCAAGAACTTTATAACTTCAGAGATGTGGCAATCATCAAAATTCAAACCATTATAATCTAAAGCAATGGGATCATCATCCCCAATGTTGGAAAAAATTTCAGCAGCTTTATCACATGCGCTTTCAAGAGTTTTAGCAGCTTTCAGCAGTTTTTCGCGCTTTGCATTAGAAGTGGAAACATTGCTAACACCAATTCTTTTATTAGTATTAGTAGGAGGTGCAGCAACATGTGTAGCATTAGCATTACTAGTGGTGGTAATAGTCCAAACTTTAGCTACATTCTTCTCTTTAGCTAGTTTTTCATTTTCTTCTCTATCCCACCTAGCACGCAGTTCAGCCATTAATCTTATATTCTCATTAATTCTAACTTGAATGGCATTTGCTGTAGTAACAATTTTATTATGATGATTCTCATTAGGAAAAACTTTTGATTTCAAAAGATCAACATCAGCAGCAAGACTATCGACTTTAGAAGCAAGTATATCAATTTTCCCAAGCTTTTCTTCAACAGATTTGTTAAAAGCAGTTTGTGTACTAATAAATTCTTTAAGCATGGCTTCAAGTCCAGGGGGTGAACTCCTATTATTGTTATAAGAATTCCCATAAGAATTAGCATAGCCGTTGCCATTATTATAAGGATATGGCCTATAGTTGTTACTAGAATTGTTCCGGTAAGCATTGTTGTTGAAATTATTATTTTTAATGAAGTTTACATCAACATGTTCTTCTTGTGCAACCAATGAAGCTAATGGAACATTATTAGGATCAATATTAGTCCTATCATTCACAAGCATAGACATAATAGCATCAATCTTATCACTCAAGGAAGAGGTTTCTTCGACAGAATTTACCTTCTTACCTTGTGGAGCTCTTTCCGTGTGCCATTCAGAGTAGTTGATCATCATATTATCAAGAAGCTTTGTTGCTTCACCAAGAGTGATGGACATAAAGGTACCTCCAGCAGCTGAATCCAATAAATTCCGCGAAGAAAAATTTAGTCCTGCATAGAAGGTTTGGATGATCATCCAAGTAGTCAGTCCATGGGTTGGGCAATTTTTAACCAAAGATTTCATTCTTTCCCAAGCTTGAGCAACATGTTCAGTATCAATTGTTTAAAATTCATTATGCTACTCCTCAAAGATATAATTTTAGCAGGGGGATAATATCTACCAATAAAAGCATCCTTGCATTTAGTCCATGAATCAATACTATTCTTAGGCAGAGATAGCAACCAATCTTTAGCTCTTCGTCTTAATGAGAAAGGGAACAATTTTAGTTTAATAATATCACCATCTACATCTTTATACTTTTGCATTTCACATAGTTCAACAAAATTATTGAGATGGGCAGCAGCATCATCAGAACTAACACCAGAAAATTGCTCTCGCATAACAAGATTCAGTAAAGCAGGTTTAATTTCAAAGAATTCTGCTGTAGTAGCAGGTGGAGCAATAGGTGTGCATAAGAAATCATTATTATTTGTGGTTGTGAAGTCACACAACTTAGTATTTTCAGCGTTGGCCATTTTAGAAACAGTAAATAAAACAAACTAGATAAAGTAAATGCAAGTAACTAATTTTTTTGTGTTTTTGATATAGCAAACAAGATAGCAAGTAAAGTAAAACTAGCAACTAATTTTTTCGTATTTTGATTTAGTGCAGCAAACAAAGTAGTAAATAAAACTAAGCAAGACAAAAACAAAGTAAAGAGATTGAGAAGTGGAGACTCCCCTTGCAGCGTGTCTTGATCTCCCCGGCAACGGCGCCAGAAATTTACTTGCTGGCGTGTAGTTGACGTGGGAGTTAGAGATCTTTGTGGTGTAACTTTTCTTCAGATCCCCGGCAACGGCGCCAGAAATTTAGCTTGATGACGCGTAAAGCACACGCTCGTTGGGAACCCCAAGTGGAAGGTGTGATGCGTACAGCAGCAAGTTTCCCTCAGTAAGAAACCAAGGTTTATCGAACCAGTAGGAGTCAATAAGCACGTTGAAGGTTGATGGCGGCGGGATGTAGTGCGGCGCAACACCAGGGATTCCGGCGCCAACGTGGAACCTGCACAACACAACCAAAGTACTTTGCCCCAACGAAACAGTGAGGTTGTCAATCTCACCGGCTTGCTGTAACAAAGGATTAACCGTATTGTGTGGAAGATGATTGTTTGCAGAAAACAGTAGAACAAGTATTGCAGTAGATTGTATTTCAGTAAAGAGAATTGGACCGGGGTCCACAGTTCACTAGAGGTGTCGCTCCCATAAGACAAACAGCATGTTGGGTGAACAAATTACAGTTGGGCAATTGACAAATAAAGAGGGCATGACCATGCACATACATATCATGATGAGTATAGTGAGATTTAATTGGGCATTACGACAAAGTACATAGACCGCCATCCAACTGCATCTATGCCTAAAAAGTCCACCTTCAGGTTATCATCCGAACCCTCCCGGTATTAAGTTGCAAAGCAACAGAGACAATTGCATTAAGTATGGTGCGTAATGTAATCAACAACTACATCCTTAGACATAGCATCAATGTTTTATACCTAGTGGCAAAAGAACAACACAACCATAGAACTATCTGTCACATCGTCCCGGTGTCAATGCAGGCATGAACCCACTATCGAGCATAAATACTCCCTCTTGGAGTTACAAGCATCTACTTGGCCAGAGCATCTACTAGTAACGGAGAGCATGCAAGATCATAAACAACACGTAGATATAACTTTGATAATCAACATAACAAGTATTCTCTATTCATCGGATCCCAACAAACGCAACATATAGAATTACAGATAGATGATCTTGATCATGTTATGCAGCTCACAAGATCCGACAATGATAGCACAATGGGGAGAAGACAACCATCTAGCTACTGCTATGGACCCATAGTCCAGGGGTAGACTACTCACACATCACACCGGAGGCGACCATGGCGGCGTAGAGTCCTCCGGGAGATGATTCCCCTCTCCGGCAGGGTGCCGGAGGCGATCTCCTGGATCCCCCGAGATGGGATCGGCGTTGGCGGCGTCTCTGGAAGGTTTTCCGTATCGTGGCTCTCGGTACTGGGGGTTTCGTCACGGAGGCTTTAAGTAGGCGGAAGGGCAAGTCAGGAGGGGGCACAGGGGCCCCACACCACAGGCCGGCGCGGCCAAGGGGGGGGCCGCGCCACCCTAGGGTTTGGGCACCCTGTGGCCCCACTTCGTTTCGTCTTCGGACTTCTGGAAGCTTCGTGGAAAAATAGGCCCCTGGGCTTTGATTTCGTCCAATTCCGAGAATATTTCCTTACTAGGATTTCTGAAACCAAAAACAGCAGAAAACAGCAACTGGCACTTCGGCATCTTGTTAATAGGTTAGTTCCAGAAAATGCACGAATATGACATAAAGTGTGCATAAAACATGTAGATAACATCAATAATGTGGCATGGAACATAAGAAATTATCGATATGTCGGAGACGTATCAATCTTCATCAAAGTTGTTCACCTTGATGTTGACTTTGAAATGGTGCAAAGGGTTAGCAAGAGTTGGTTTGGGAAAATTGAATGGCAAGGGCTCAAAGTGGTGATCAGACTAGAATTGTCAAAATTGACCATTATCATATGTGAGTGGGATTTGTGTTTGAATTTCATTTGAATTGTGATTCTTTGATTCCAAAAGTTGTAATAAGTGTTTAATAACATTATTCAACTAATGGTGAAGACCAAATAGGTCTAGGATCAAAATTTATAAAAATGCCATAGGGCATATGTGAGGGTTTTTAGGGTTTTCCAATTAATGGAATTTCTTCCTCTTTGATTTATTTGGTTGGTGATCTCCATATGATCACACTAGGGTTTTAGAGTTTATCAAATACAAGTAGTAACAATCATCATGGCATATCACTCAAATGCACAAGTCCTATGCATGGTACTATATGCAAATAGAAAAGTTTTTGTTGGTTTGAAATTTTGCTTTCTGGAATTCTCTAACTTTCTTTTTATTGAAATTTGGGGTGTTACAGAAATACTCCTAAGTACGTACGGTATTCCCTCCAAAGACACACCACACGGTATTCCCTCCAAAGACGCACCGTCGCCCCGATCTGCTCGGATGAAATACACCAAAATACTTCTGCGCCCTTCGTCATGTCAGCATCGTATCCCAGTGTGCAAGCAGTCTGCTATGAAATGGAGACGACATTTTGTTGAAAAGTGTCGGTGCATGCTATATCTGAGAGTTTTTACAGCATTATTCCGATTTCCACAGAATGCATTAAATTTGGACGCGATGACACACTGACAAGAGTGGTTTAAACAAGGCCATTATTTTATTATGTTATATTACTACAGTACTCCAAGGTAGCACTAGTAGCCTTCGGTAGTAGTACTCTGCCGGTCGCGCTGCCTCATTCGACCAGACTTTATTCTTCTTCTCATATATATATATATATACAAAATACTGTCTGCCGAGGTTCGATGACCGCACCGTCGCCCCTCTCCGCGCCGCCGTCTTGGGCCGCGCCGCCATTCTCCCCGCCGAGTTCTCCCCCGTCCCCGACGCACCACCGTCAAGCACCACCGGACCGATCTTCGCAGGTATGTACATCTCCAACCTCCGGCGAGTAGAGAGGTTCATCGGTCATTTTGTTCGATATAACCTTAATTTGGGGATTGCAATGTGAGTAACTTACTGGGTTTTCTAGGAAATGAAAACGGCGTCGCTCGATGCCTACACTGCGTCGGCGGATACATGGAAAGCGGAGACGGATGCTCTGCATGCATCGGCGGAGACATGTAAAGCGGATGCGGATGCGGAGGCAAAGGCGAAGGCGGTGGCTAGGACGTCCCCGGGCGCTGTGGCGCTGGTAAATGCTGGTATCGAAGCGGCATTTTGTTGGAAAGTCTTGGCGCGTGCTTCGAGAGTTTTGGCGGCGCAGCCGGGAGAATCGTTGGAGGCTTCGAAGCTGGCTGCTTTGAACGCATCGAGAGCTTGGATGGAGACTTCATCTAAGGCGGCGCTTGTTCCATATGATCATGACTCGTCAACCCCTTCGTAAGTTCTACCTTCCCCAACTGCAATGCGGTTAGATCTGGTGGATTGGGTTTTTTGCCCAAACCAGACGTGATGATGCATTGCGATGTTTTTGTATTTTTGATGATGCATTCTGCTTCTTTTGTAATTTGGGTGATTCATTATGCTTTTTAGGTACTCCGGTTCATATTAATTGACTCTAATATGAATGTATCTAGACACATTTTAGTTCTAGATACATCCATATTGGAGTCAATTAATATGAATCGGAGGGGAGTAGTAATTTTTCTGATGCACTGTCCTCTTCAGGAATTTTTCATGGTGATTTTTTTTCTGTCAACCTAGCTAATGCTCTCTGCTGTTTAGCCAAAAGTTGGATGATGCATTGTACTATTTACATATATTTTACTCTGATGATGCATTTTGCTCTTTTAGCCTTTTAGGTAATTTTTCTGATTCCTTGAGCAGTGTGGGAAATTTCGATGAAGAATTTTGCTGTCAACTTAGATGATGCATTGTGTTGTTTACATTTTATTACTTATATCAAAGCTAACCCCATCTGATGTTACCACCGCGTTTTGGGTCCTGTAGATGTCTCCTTTTCCTCCAATCGTGTTGACACGTTAGCAATTATTACTGTAGATGCGAGATTGCCTTACGTTGGTGCGTCCTATTTTTGTGGTGTTTTTGCATTGTGCTGTTTACATTATTTTGATTTTGCTGATGCATTGTCTTGTTTACATTATTTTTATTTTGCTGATGCATTGTGCTGTTTACACTATTTTTATTTTGCTGATGCACCGTGCAGTTTAGGAAACTTTGATGATGAATTAGATCATGCATTTTGCTGTTTAGTCAAATTAGATGTTGCATTTTGTTTAAAAAATTAGATGATGCAATGTGCTGTTTACATAATTTTGACGATGCATCGTGCGATTTGCGTAATCCTACCAGCTTTAGTCGAAGGACACCCACAACAATCAACAATCTGCCTAAAGATGTAGTCTCTCAGATTCTTGTCAGGCTTCCTCCCCATCCAACCTGCTTACTAGCTGCATCAGGCACCAAGAAAGCATGGAGGCAATGTATGGGAAGCAATTATTTCAGAAAGCTAACTGTGTCACACAACGGAGGAAACCCGTTGCAAGGGTTTTTCACCAACAACTCCGAGGACAATCGATTCATCACAGAGCATGATCTTCACCCAGCCATCTTGCAGATGCTGGCAATCCCGTCTGAAGTGAACGGTCCCAAAATCTATGTCCTGGGATGTCGCGATGGTATGGTGCTACTCCATTCTAATGTATCCGGTGGGTATATATCAGTCTGGGATCCAATTAGGCAAGTTCTCACAGCGATACCAGAACCACCATTGTGGCGCAATCATGCAATTGAAAGCAGCGGCTCAATTCTCTGTTCGGGAAACAACTCTGAACCGTTTACACATTGTTGCAAGTTCTCGGTTGTTTGGATAACAACTAAAAGTTACGATGCACAGGCTCATATCTACTCACCAGATTCAAAAGAATGGGAGTTTCTAGCTCGATCAACTCCGATGCTGTCAGAGATTGACCGTAGACCGGCAACTCTCATAGGGGGTATTTTGTACTGGCCAACGAAGTCTAGATATATCATTGAGCTTGACCATGCAAAGAAGGCTCTGAAATATATTCAGTGCCCTCATGAGACGCATGATATATTCATGCTTAACATTCACATCTTCAAGGGACATAATGGAGATGTTGCCCTTTTTGTTATAAGAGACTTCACCCTACAAACATGGGCCAGTACAAGATCATCAACAGGCGATCACGAGTCATGGACATGTCATATAAATTTTGAATTGGATACTTTTCTTGGCCTTGACACATCATTTCCATACAATTGGAAACATGCAGTAAGGTTACTCTGCGTATTTGAGGACAAAAATGAGCTGGTTGTAAGGGCAAAGGAGGGAGTATTCCAATTAGATATGAGCAACTGGCAGTGGAGAAAGTACAATTCTACTAGACGTTGGTGCACTTTACATCCCTACTCAGTTAGACCGGGTTAGTCATTCATATGTAACCTTTGCATTCATTTACATATGACTTTTGCTGATCAATTTGTTCATTTCCTGACAGTAACCGACCTGATCCAGAGTGCAACATCAAGGACACGAAAAAGAACGCGCTGTCAGGAACCCATCTAATTCAAAGTTCAACATCCATAAGAGAAAAGGAAGTCGCATATGAAGGAGCAAGGCTTGTTTGGGCAAGAAGTGATAGCCCAGCTTTTGTTTGGTCTGATGTCTTTTAGTTTTCGTTCTGGTGGAAATGTCGCTGCACCATTTGTTTGTACTGCAGCTCCATAGTGGTAGCTGCTAGTACGTTGGTGCTGTCCGACGTCTGCTTGTTTTGGGGGCATAAATATGCCACGAAACCTTTGTTTTATGTGATCAAACGGTCATCTCTGCATGTATATGTTCGGGGTCTGATGAAACCTTTTTTGTGATCTGTACATATATTTCAGTCAGTCTGTGTTTTGTTCTATGATGGGCAGGAGTATTTGTTTTACTACACCATTGTTTATCCGAATTGTATTACTCACTCTATTCAAAAAGTTAGCGGCTCACCTTTTTCCTTCAAGATACGAATGTATCTACACACTAAAAACAGATATAGATGAAACCATCTCTAGACAAAGTTTAGTCACTTATGTATGGACGGGGGTAGTATTATTTATGTTGTGCTCCCAAAACAAGCAGACGTCAGATAGCGCCTATTTAAAGTTCATATGTTTAATCTTATTCCCTTTGGAAGTTAAGCATTAAACTCTACTAGTACAACCGTGGTGGTCTTGTGATGTAGTACTCTTTTGATGCATTTGTGATGTAGTAGTACTTTTTTTGAACTGGTATAGTACTATGTAAGAAGAGTACTCCCTCCAATTCACATTCATTTTACACCAAGAAATATGGATCGGAGCGAGGGAGTAAACTAAACATGGCATCTCGTGCATGAAGCTTGACAGATCGATCAGGTTGGCTAGAATGGCAATACAATGCTCCTCATTAGGCAACTGCATGCCATGTACAATAGTATACATCCAGTAAAGAAGTCTATACTGACATAAAAAAGACTACATTGGGGATGAGAGTCAATTGGGGCATCTACAATACATAAAATCTTGCTCGTAGCTGATTTTGGCTAAGTGGGTTTTACTCACATTACACGTGCCACTTTCCTTGTCTGCAAAACAAGTTCCAATAAAGGAAGAGGAAAGAAGAGGATAGTGTGGGCGAGATTGAACACCTTTTTTATGTGTTAAGCTAAGGCCTTGTTTAGCTGAGGATTTCGACTTAGGCCTAACAGCTCAGCACACCCACAAATAAATTTCCTTGCGCGCACCACTGTCAGCAACAATAACAAAATTAGCATGCAAGATTAAGAACGAAGTGAATTTAAGTAACTTGGTTAGCTTTTCAAGCAATATATTCAGAGAAAGAGCACACATGTTCGGCTACAAATAATCGTAAGAGAAGAACAATAAATCTAAGGCACCCCACTTCATGTGCAGAAGGGGTGCGACAACGCATGGATTCATACCTTGAGTCGACTATGGCTCGTAGAAGGGCGGCCGCGCCTCGAGGATGCCGGTGACGTCTCCACCTCGATCTCACATGTGACTGCTTCTCGGTGGGCGGTGCGCCACGCCATGTAGAACATCTATCAAAAGAGGAGAGCCCGATGACGCTACCGACGCCTCAACCTTGATAGCACCGGCCTGTTGCTCCGCACCGAGATGCGCCACGTGCAAGATTTAGCGGATGCGCCAATTTTAGAGATATGTCATAATCGTTGTAACAAATTTCAGCGTGATGATGATTTGATCCTGCACTCGGCCTTGAACATAAGTACTAGTACAGTCTCACAATTTTTTATCATTATACTTCGCGAGATTTAGCAGACGCGCCAAATTCAGAGGTAGATCATGATCATGGTAACACAATTTTCAATGTAATGATGATTTGATGTTGCACTCGACCTTGAACGTAAGTACTAGTACGGTCTCACAATTTTGTATCATTATACTTTGCAAGTTTTAGCGGGTGCGCCCATTTTTAGAGGATCATGGTAACAAATTTTCAACATGATGATGATTTGATGTTGCACTCGACCTTGAATAGAAGTACTACTGTCTTACAATTTCTTTATCATTATACTTTGCAAGATTTAGCGGATGCGCCAAATTCAGAGATAGATTAAGAACTTTACAAGTGGTTTTGGGTTTCAACCATGGAAATTTCAAAAACCTCCCAAATACTTCATTTTAGAGTGATTAAGAAGGATACATGCTTCCCTTTTCATTTCATGTTTTAAACTTGTTTAAATTATCTTGGTCAAACATAGGATTTGACAAGATTCGAATGGGCATCAAAATAAAAAAACAGAAAAATGAAAAACAAAAGCAAATAGTTTTCTTATGTCATATAGTAAGCATTAAATTTGATAATCAAGGTCTAGACATAATCAAACCAGACAAATCATGTATATGTCTACCCTAACCCTAAACTCCGTCTTATGAAGTCAACCATGGAAATTTCAAGAACCTCCCAAAAGCTTCATTTTAGAGTGACTAAGAAGGATACAGACTTCCCATTTCATTTTAATGTTTTAAACTTGTTTAAATCTTGGTCAAACCTAGGATTTGACCAAGATTCAAATAAGTTAAAAACATGACAATGAAAAGGTAAGCATCGATCCTTCTTAGTCGCTCTAAAATGAAGCTTTTGGGAGGTTTTTGAAATTTCCATGTTTGAAACCCCAAACTACTTCTCTTCATGCTTGACTTCATAAGACAGAGTTTAGGGTTAGGGCTTAGGGGTAGATACATGATTTTTCTAGTTTAAATATGTCTAGACCTTGTTTATCAATTTGAATGCTTACTATATGAAATATGAAGGCTATGTGCTTTGGTTTTTCATTCTTTCGATTTTTTTCTGAATTTTTATGCCCATTTGAATCTTGGTCAAATCCCAGGCTTGACCAAGAATTAAACAAGTTTAAAACATGACAATGAAAAGGTAATTAATCATGGATCCTTCTTAATTAATCAGTAAGTCTAATTAAAATGAAGCTTTTGGGATGTTTTTGAAATTTACATGTTTGAAACCCAAAACCACACTTCTCTTCATGCTTGACTTCATATATGAGATAGAGTTTAGGCTTAGGGGGTACATGATTTGTCTGGTTTGAATATGTCTAGACCTTGTTTATGAACTTGAATGGTTACTATATGACATAAGAAGACTATGTGCTTTGGTTTTTTATTTTATATTTTATGCCCATTTGAATATTGGTCAAATCCTAGGTTTGACCAAGATTTAAACAAGTTTAAAACATGAAAATGAAAAGGTAAGCCTGGATCCTTCTTAGTCACTCTAAAATGAAGCTTTTGGGAGGTTTTTGAAATTTCCGTGTTTCAAACCAAAAACCATTTGCCTTCATGCTTGACTTCATAAGACAGAGTTTATGGTTAGGGGTAGATACATGATTTGTATTATTTGAATATGTCTAGACCTTGTTTATCAACTTTTGAATGCTTACTATATATATGACATAAGAAGACTATGTGCTTTTGTTTTTCATTTTTCTGATCTTTTTAAATTTTATGCCCATTTGAATCTTGGTCAAATCCTAGGTTTGACAATGATTTTAATAAGTTTAAAATATGAAAATGAAAAGGTAAGCATGGATCCTTCTTAGTCACTCTAAAATAAAGCTAGCTTTTGGGAGGTTTTTGAAATTTCCATGTTTGAAACCCAAAACCACTTCTCTTCATGCTTAGCTACATAAGACAGAGTTTAGGGGTAGGGGTAGATACATGATTTTTTCTTGTTTGAATATGTCTAGGCTTTGTTTATCAACTTTAATGCTTACTATATGACATAAGAAAACTATGTGCTTTGGTTTTTCATTTTTCTGATTTTTTTGGAATTTTGATGCACATTTGAATCTTGTAAAATCCTAGGTTTGACCAAGATTTAAACAAGTTTAAAACATGAAAATGAAAAGGGAAGCATGTATCCTTCTTAGTCACTCTAAAATGAAGTTTTCGGGAGGTTTTTGAAATTTCCATGTTTGAAACCCAAAACCATGCACTTCTTTTCATGCTTGACTTCACAATACAGAGTTTAGGGGTTAGGGGTAGATACATGATTGAATATATCTAGACCTTGTTTATCAACGTTAATGTTTACTATATGACATAAGAAGACTATGTGCTTTGGTTTTTCATTTTTCTATTTTTTTATTTTATGCCCATTTGAATCTTGGTCAAATCCTAGATTTGACCAGGATTTAAACAAGTTTAGAACATGAAAATGAAAACGTAAGCCTTGATCCTTCTTAGTCACTCTAAAATGAAGCTTTTGGGATGTTCTTGAAATTTCCATGTTTGAAACCCAAAACGACTTCTCTTCATGCTAGACTTCATAAGATCGACAGGGGGTAGATACATGATTTGTCTGGTTTGGATATATCTAGACCTTGTTTATCAACTTGAATGCTTACGATATGACACAAGAAGACTATGTGCTTTTGTTTTTAATTTTTCTGATTTTTTTCAAATTTTTGCCCATTTGTATCTTGGACAAATCCTAGGTTTGACAATGATTTAAACAAGTTTAAAATATGAAAATGCAAAGGTAAGCATGGATCCTTCTTAGTCGCTCTAAAATGAAGCTTTTGGGAGGTTTTTGAAATTTCCATGTTTGAAACCAAAAACCACTTCTCTTCATGCTTGACTTCATAAGACAGAGTTTAGGGGTTAGGGGTATAGATACATGATTTGTTTGGTTTGAATATGTATAGACCTTGTTTATCTACTTGAATGCTTACTATATGACATAAGAAAAACTATGTGCATTGGTTTTTCATTTTTCTGATTTTTTTAAATTTTGATGCCCATTTGAATCTTGGTCAAATACTAGGATTGACCAAGATTTAAACAAGTTTAAAACATGAAAATGAAAAGGGAAGCATGTATCCTTCTTAGTCACTCTAAAATGAAGTTTTTGGGAGGTTTTTGAAATTTCCATGTTTGAAACCCAAAACCACTTCTCTTCATGCTTGACTTCATAAGACATAGTTTAGGGGTTAGAGGGTAGATACATGATTTGTATGGTTTGAATATGTCTAGACCTTGTTTATCAACTGTAATGCTTACTATATGACATAACAAGACTATGTGCTTTGGTTTTTCATTTTTCTGTTTTTTTTTTGGAATTTTCTGCCCATTTGAATCTTGATCAAATCCTAGGTTTGACCAAGATTTAGACAAGTTTAACACGTGAAAACGAATAAGTAAGCTTGATAATCCCATTTGTTGACTCATTTAACTAGTTAATCCCATTTGTTGACTCTATGTTGACCATCCACTTGAGGTAAAACTGAGTATATTGCATTAGCGAGTATTAGACTCGAGTACACGTGTTGCGGTGCAGAAGTGGAAGACGTGCAATTGTTGACGCGTAGACGCGGGTCGCGGTGCAAAAGTCGAAGACGTGCAATCGTGGACGCGTGTCGCGTTGCAGAAGCCCAAGACGTGCAGACGATCAATGGTGGACGCGTAGGACGCGGGTTGCATTAACCACCCATCGCCTTTATAGACGCCTCCTCGCACTCTCTCTGTCACTCTCACTAGCGGATGCGCCAATTTTAGAGATATGGCATGATCGTTGTAACAAATTTCAACGTGATGATGATTTGATCCTGCACTCGGCCTTGAACATAAGTACTAGTACAGTCTCACAATTTTTTTATCATTATACTTTGCGAGATTTAGCGGATGCGCCAAATTCAGATATAGATCATGATCATGGTAACACAATATTCAATGTAATGATGATTTGATGTTGCACTCAACCTTGAACACAAGTACTAGTACGGTCTCACAAATTTGTATCATTATACTTCGCAAGTTTTAGCGGATGCGCCCATTTTGAGGTAGATCATGATCATGGTAACAAATTTTCAACGTGATGATGATTTGATGTTGCACTCGGCCTAGAAGAGAAGTACTAGTACAGTCTCACAATTCTTTTTATCATTACACTTTGCAAGATCTAGCGGATACACTAATTTCAGAGATAGATCATGATCATGGTAGTGACCGATATTCAAGGTGATGATGATTTGATTTTGCACTCGGCCATGAACAGAGGTACTAGTACGGTCTCACAATTTTTTATCATTATAGTTGGACCTTAGCCAAATTCAAAATCTCATAGCGGCAAAACTTCCCGCCCACAAAATACAAAAATTTCACACGCTTCCAAATTCCTATTCTACCCCTGTGGAGATGACAGCAAAGTCGGTTGGTGGGGGGGTCTGCCCGTCATTTTTTGGATCACCACCTCCCTAGCCCGGAAACCCTCCCAAAAAAATTCATTTCCCTCAGACCACCCACCGGAACTTCCCAAGTCCCTCTCTCCCACCTCCACGACCACCGCACCGGAACATCCCCGCCGGACTTCCCTGGCCTACCCGAGGCCTCGCGATCCTCGTCTTCTGGCTGCCTGCCGGAGCCGCTTCATCGACGCCGTCATCAACCGGACCGGATCATCCCCGCCGAACCTCGAAACCATATGCTCATCCAGCAGTCTACCGCAGTCGCTTCAGCTGCGGTATCGTCCACCCCACCGGAGCCGCTTCGCCGGATCCGTCGTCCACCGCATCGGATCTTGCTCACCGACACCACTGTGCATGAACCGGATCTGCTTCACCGGCGCCGTGCATGATCTAAACTCTTCTACTGTCGCTTTTCTATTGCTTGCCTGCAAGTTCTTGTTTAATCTTGGGGGAACCTGTTTGTGCTAACGACGCGCCGTTACGTTTTTGCAGATGAGATGAGTAACCATGAAGTGTAATGGCCGTCTCTCCAACCCCAAGTAGCACATGTTGCGTACTTCATCACCGGATCTATCAACCCCAGGAAGATCTGCTGTGACTCCCACAGAGTGCTTCTCCTAATGTAAGTCCCTTGTTTTAGCGCCATGTTCTGGGTTCATATGCTTGTTTGTCTGAAGCTCTTTTAGTTCATTCCTAGCTATGACCGTAACACCTTGCTATTTTCTAGTTCATTGCTAACTTTAAGCGATTGAACATTTTGGTTTGCATTCCTGCTCTGTAGATGTAGCCATCATAACTTCTATCTTGCTCAGTCGTTGTTACAAAAATTATAGGTATTATAGTAACATCCTGCTATTATTTAGTTCATGGCCAATTTTAAGTAATTGCACATGTTGGTTCGCATTCCCTGCTCTATAGCTTTTGGCATCGTAACTTCTATATTTGGTTTACATTGCCTGCTCTGTAGATCTAGCCATCATAACTTTATCTTGCTCAGTCGTTGTTACAAAAATTATGGCCTGCTACTATGTTGTTTGTGCCAATTTTTTACTCCATGAACATGTTGGCTTGCATTCCCTGTACTACAGGTGATGCCATTGTTTTGTATCTACTTCATTGTAAGCTAACAAAGTAAGGACTTAGTTTGGCATGCTATCACTCTGCTATCTAGCCTGTAGTACAAATAAACTTGTCATATTACTAGATAATAATTTTGCGTGCCATCTTGTTCTTCAAAAGCTGCATTATTGACTTGTTTCTCTGACTTGGCATGACGCTCACATATGGAATGCTGAACATATTGGTTTGCATTCCCTCTTATACAAGTTCACAGGTGATCCCACTATATTCTGTATCTGGTCCATCCTAAGCTCCAGCATTAACTATCCTCTATGTGTTGCTCATTACAAGTTTATATCCCGAAACATCTTGATTTGCATCCCCTTCACTATAAGTTCAGGAGTATTATTTAGTTCACGGCCAAAATGAAGTAATTGCACTTGGCACATGTTGGTTCACATTCCCTCCTCTTTAGCTTTTGCCATCGTAACTTCATCTTGCTCAGTCGTTGTTACAAAATTTATAGCCTGCTACTATGTTTGGTTTACATTCCCTGCTCTGTAGATGTAGCCATCATAACTTCATCTTGCTCAGTCATTGTTACAAAATTTATAGCCTGCTACTATATTGTTCATGCCAATTTTGTACTCCCTGAACATGTTGGTTTGCATGGGACTCGACAGTAGTAAGTCTGATGTTTCATTCTAACATGCTCTGTTATATTGGCTGTTGGTAAGCGGCATGCACTCTTTGTTTGCTTATTGTGCGCATTACAATGATCTTGTTATAACGACGAAATGATGAGTTCCAAATTCTTTGGCAAACAATATTGTAGTGTCTTTGCCTTTCCATTGTTGCTGTCTTAACTTGTAATGTCTTTGTTTCAGATATAGGTGCTGCATGGACAACTTAAAAGATTGACGGATCGCTTCATTGTATTGCTAGGTTTAATTACCATTCAATTTCTCTGGGTTCTGTAATATTTTTTCAAAGCCGTGCAGCTGATGTAATATTTAGTTAGTTTTTATAGTTCTTTCGCGCATTTTTTTCTTTGTTGCTTGTGGTAAGTGAGGCTATCCGACAAAAATCATTGCTGCGTAAATATTCTCAGTATCTAAAACACGAATTCCCATCCCTTAAACGGCCCAATTAACCGAAATCACATATGTGCCGGCCCGCAAAATCCTAAAGCGCCTATTATGCCGGCATATCAACAGCAACCAAACGGGCTGGCCCACTTACTTATTGGGCCAGCCCACTTGATTTACGGTGGACCCCACACTCTAATTGGGCCGGCCCACTTGCTT
Source organism: Lolium perenne (assembly GCF_019359855.2). Lineage (NCBI taxonomy): Eukaryota > Viridiplantae > Streptophyta > Magnoliopsida > Poales > Poaceae > Lolium > Lolium perenne. Next base: position 11,601,510 of record NC_067247.2, on the reverse strand, counting down.
TAAGGTGGGCCAGCCCTTAAACAGGAAAGTGGGACCCACCTGTGCTTTTGGCCCGGCCCACTATCTTGTTGGGCCGGCCCACTTGCTACATGGTGGACCCCACATACTAAATGGGCCGGCCCTTTTAGAGGAAAGAGGGACCCACCTGTGATTTTGGCGCGGCCCACTAGCGTGTTGGGCCGGCCCACTTGCTATATGGTGGACCCCACATACTCAATGGGTCGGCCCTTTAACTGGAAAGTGGGACCCACCTGTGTTTTTGGCCCGGCCCACTATCTTGTTGGGCCGGCCCACTTGCTATATGGTGGACCCCACATACTAAATGGGCTGGCCCATTAACAGGAAAGTGGGACCCACCTGTGCTTTTGGCCCGGCCCACTGGCTTGGTGGGCCGGCCCATTTGATCTAATGTGGACCCCACGTACTAAATGGGCCGGTCCGATAGGAGGAAAGTGGGGCCCACATGCTAATTGGGCCGGCCCAATAATTTCTTGGGCCGGCCCACTTGCTTTAAGGTGGACCCCACATGGTAAATGGGCCGGCCCGATGACATGAAAGTAGGTCCCACATGTTTTGTGGGCCGGCCCTTTTGCCTGTTGACCGGTCAAACGAGTGCATTCGGCCCGACCCACATGCTTAGTGGGCCGGCCCATTAATGTTTTGACCAGTCAACCTTAGAGGTTAGGCCCGGCCCACGTAACTAATGGACCAGCCCAGCTATATAGTTGACCGGTCAAACTAAGTCAGCTGGCCCGGCCCGCAAACTTAATGGGCCGGCCCGCTTAAGACGTGGCAGGCCTCGTGTGGGCCTACCATCTACCACGGGGTTTCAGCGGTTAACGCCGTTAACTGCCAGTTAACGGCGTCTGCCACGTGGCAGTTTGCATGACGTCAGCAGTCAACGGGCTCCCGGAAACACTTCTGCAGCGGTCCGATTTTCCGTGGCGGAAGGGCACCCAAGCGCGACGGACCGAAAAAAACGTGGTAGGACTTTGCCTGGCGCAGTTTCGACAACAGAACCCATATCGTCGGGTTAGGCCCATAGGCGACGAAAAACACCCCTTAGCGGACGATTTTGGGACGTTGCCTATCAGAACTTTTCTTGTAGTGCCAGTGTTCAGATGCAACAGCGGAGCGTGTCTCTCTCCCACACAAAGAATGCTAGGATCCGATTTTATTCAAAAAAAAAACAAAAAAAAACATACAGACGCTCCAAGTAAAGCACATAAGATGTGACGAAATAAAAATATAGATTCACTAGAGGTGACCTGATAAGTTGTCGATGAAGAAGGGGGTGCCTTGGGCATCCCCAAGCTTAGATGCTTGAGTCTTCTTGAAATATGCAGGGATGAACCACGGGGGCATCCCCAAGCTTAGACTTTTCACTCTTCTTGATCATATTGTATCATCCTCCTCTCTTGATCCTTGAAAACTTCCTCCACACCAAACTCAAAACAAACTCATTAGAGGGTTAGTGCATAATCAAAAATTCATATATTCAAAGGTGACATAATCATTCTTAACACTTCTGGACATTGCACAAAGCTACTGAAAGTTAATGGAACAAAGAAATCCATCCAACATAGCAAAACAGGCAATGCGAAATAAAAGGCAGAATCTGTCAAAACAGAACAGTCCGTAAAGACGAATTTTTCTGGGGCACTTAACTTGCTCAGATGAAAAAGCTCAAATTTAATTAAAGTTGGGTAAATCTCTGAGGATCATTCACGTAAATTGGCAGATTTTTCTGAGTTACCTACAGAAGGGGCTACTCAAATTCGTGGCAGCAAGAAATCTGTTTCTGCGCTGTAATCCAAATCTAGTATCAACCTTACTATCAAAGACTTTACTTGGCACAACAATGCAATAAAATAAAGATAAGGAGAGGTTGCTACAGTATTAACAACTTCCAAGACTCAAATATAAAACAAAAGTGCAGAAGTAAAATAATGGGTTGTCTCCCATAAGCGCTTTTCTTTAACGCCTTTCAGCTAGGCGCAGAAAGTGTGAATCAAGTATTATCAAGAGATGAAGCATCAACATCATAATTTGTTCTAATAATAGAATCATAAGGTAACTTCATTCTGTTTCTAGGGAAGTGTTCCATACCTTTCTTGAGAGGAAATTGATACTTAATATTACCTTCCTTCATATCAATAATAGCACCAACAGTTCGAAGAAATGGTCTTCCCAAAATAATGGGACAAGATGCATTGCATTCAATATCCAAGACAACAAAATCAACGGGGACAATGTTATTGTTAACCGTAATGTGAACATTGTCAATCATCCCCAAAGGTTTCTTGTGGAGTCCTTTCAGTGTGCCATTCAGAGTAGTTGATCATCATATCATCAAGAAGTTTTGTTGCGGCGCCTAAGGTGATGGACATAAAAGTACCTCCAGCAGCTGAATCCAATAGGTTCCATGAAGAAAAATTCAGTCCTGCATAAAAGGTTTGGATGATCATCCAAGTAGTCAGTCCATGGGTAGGGCAATTCTTGACCAAAGATTTCATTCTTTCCCATGCTTGGGCAACATGCTCATTATCCAATTGCTTAAAATTCATTAAGCTACTTCTTAAAGATATAATTTTAGCGGGAGGATAATATCTACCAATGAAAGCATCTTTACATTTAGTCCAGGAATCAATACTATTCTTAGGCAAAGATAGCAACCAATCTTTAGCTCTTCCTCTTAAGGAGAAAGGAAACAATTTCAATTTTATAATGTCACCATATACATCCTTATACTTTTGCATTTCACAAAGTTCAACAAAATTATTAAGATGGGCAGCAGCATCATCAGAACTAACACCAGAAAATTGCTCTATCATAACAAGATTTAGTAAAGCAGGTTTAATTTCATAAAATTCCGCTGTAGCAGCAGGTGGAGCAATAGGTGTGCATATGAAATCATTATTATTTGTGCTAGTGAACTCACACAACTTAGTGTTCTCAGGAGTACCCATTTTAGCAGTAGTAAATAAAGCAAACTAAATAAAGTAATTGCAAGTAACTATTTTTTTTTGTTTTTAATATAGAGAACGCAAACAAGACAGTAAATAAAGTAAATGAAAGTAACTAATTTTTTTTGTATTTTTGATATAGAGAAAGCAAACAAAGGAGTAAATAAAGTAAAGTAAAGCAAGACAAAAACAAAGTAAAGAGATTGGATGTGGGAGACTCTCCTTGCAGCGTGTCTTGATCTCCCCGGCAACGGCGTGATACGTGTACAACACGCGTCCGTTGGGAACCCCAAGAGGAAGGTGTGATGCGTATATCGGCAAGTTTTCCCTCAGTATGAAACCAAGGTTTATCGAACCAGTAGGAGCCAAGAAGCACGTTGAAGGTTGATGGCGGCGGGATGTAGTGCGGCGCAACACCAGAGATTCCGGCGCCAACGTGGAACCTGCACAACACAACCAAAGTACTTTGCCCCAACGAAACAGTGAGGTTGTCAATCTCACCGGCTTGCTGTAACAAAGGATTAGATGTATAGTGTGGATGATGATTGTTTGCATAAAACAAGAGAACAAGATTGCAAGAGATTGTATTTCAGTATAGAGAATTGGACCGGGGTCCACAGTTCACTAGAGGTGTCTCTCCCATAAGATAAACAGCATGTTGGGTGAACAAATTACAGTTGGGCAATTGACAAATAAAGAGGGCATGACCATGCACATACATATTATGATGAGTATAGTGAGATTTAATTGGGCATTACGACAAAGTACATAGACCGCTATCCAGCATGCATCTATGCCTAAAAAGTCCACCTTCAGGTTATCATCCGAACCCCCTCCAGTATTAAGTTGCTAACAACAGACAATTGCATTAAGTATTGCGCGTAATGTAATCAGTGACTACATCCTTGAACATAGCACCAATGTTTTATCCCTAGTGGCAACAGCACATCCGTAACCTTAGTGGTTCTTGTCACTCCTCCAGATTCACGGAGACATGAACCCACTATCGAGCATAAATACTCCCTCTTGGAGTTACTAGCATCAACTTGGCCAGAGCATCTACTAATAACGGAGAGCATGCAAGATCATAAACAACACATAGACATAACTTTGATAATCAACATAACAAGTATTCTCTATTCATCGGATCCCAACAAACGCAACATATAGAATTACAGATAGATGATCTTGATCATGTTAGGCAGCTCACAAGATCCAACAATGAAGCACAATGGGGAGAAGACAACCATCTAGCTACTGCTATGGACCCATAGTCCAGGGGTAGACTACTCACACATCACTCCGGAGGCGACCATGGCGGCGTAGAGTCCTCCGGGAGATGAATCCCCTCTCCGGCAGGGTGCCGGAGGCGATCTCCTGAATCCCCCGAGATGGGATTGGCGGCGGCGGCGTCTCAGTAAGGTTTTCCGTATCGTGGCTCTCGGTACTGGGGGTTTCGCGACGGAGGCTTTAAGTAGGCGGAAGGGCAGGTCAGGAGGCGGCACGAGGGGCCCACACCACAGGGCCGCGCGGCCAAGGGGGGGGGGCCACGCCGCCCTAGGGTGTGGCCACCTCGTGGCCCCACTTCGTCTCCTCTTCGGTCTTCTGGAAGCTTCGTGGCGAAATAGGACCCTGGGCGTTGATTTCGTCCAATTCCGAGAATATTTCGTTACTAGGATTTCTGAAACCAAAAACAACAGAAAACAGCAACTGGCTCTTCGGCATCTTGTTAATAGGTTAGTTCCAGAAAATGCACGAATATGACATAAAGTGTGCATAAAACATGTAGATAACATCAATAATGTGGCATGGAACATAAGAAATTATCGATACGTTGGAGACGTATCACGGCGCCAGAAATTTAGCTTGATGACGCGTAAAGCACACGCCCGTTGGGAACCCCAAGTGGAAGGTGTGATGCGTACAGCAGCAAGTTTTCCTCAGTAAGAAACCAAGGTTTATCGAACCAGTAGGAGTCAAGGGCCACGTGAAGGTCGTTGGTGACAGAGTGTAGTGCGGCGCAACACCAGGGATTCCGGCGCCAACGTGGAACCTGCACAACACAATCAAAATACTTTGCCCCAACGTAACAGTGAGGTTGTCAATCTCACCGGCTTGCTGTAAACAAAGGATTAAATGTATGGTGTGGAAAATGATGTTTGTTTGCGACGAACAGTAGAGAACAATGATTGCAGTAGATTGTATTCAAATGTAAAAGAATGGACTGGGGTCCACAGTTCACTAGTGGTGTCTCTCCAATAAGAAATAGCATGTTGGGTGAACAAATTACAGTTGGGCAATTGACAAATAGAGAGGGCATAACAATGCACATACATATCATGATGACTACTATGAGATTTAATTGGGCATTACGACAAAGTACATAGACCGCTATCCAGCATGCATCTATGCCTAAAAAGTCCACCTTCGGGTTAGCATCCGCACCCCTTCCAGTATTAAGTTGCAAACAACAGACAATTGCATTAAGTATGGTGCGTAATGTAATCAACACAAATATCCTTAGACAAAGCATTGATGTTTTATCCCTAGTGGCAACAACACATCCACAACCTTAGAACTTTCTGTCACTGTCCCAGATTCAATGGAGGCATGAACCCACTATCGAGCATAAATACTCCCTCTTGGAGTCACAAGTATCAACTTGGCCAGAGCCTCTACTAGCAACGGAGAGCATGCAAGATCATAAACAACACATATGATAGATTGATAATCAACTTGACATAGTATTCCATATTCATCGGATCCCAACAAACACAACATGTAGCATCACAAATAGATGATCTTGATCATGATAGGCAGCTCACAAGATCTAACATGATAGCACAATGAGGAGAAGACAACCATCTAGCTACTGCTATGGACCCATAGTCCAAGGATGAACTACTCACACATCAGTCCGGAGGCGATCATGGTGATGAAGAGTCCTCCGGGTGATGATTCCCCTCTCCGGCAGGGTGCTGGAGGCGATCTCCTGAATCCCCCGAGATGGGATTGGCGGCGGCGGCGTATCTGGAAGGTTTTCCGTATCGTGGCTCTCGGTGATAGGGTTTTCGCGACGGAGAGTTTAAGTAGGCGGAAGGGCAGAGTTGGAGGCGGCGCAGGGGCCCCACACCATAGGCCGGCGCGAGCCCCATGCTGGCCGCGCCGCCCTATGGTTACGGCCCCTCGTGGCCCCACTTCGTTTGCTCTTCGGTCTTCTGGAAGCTCCGTGGAAAAATAAGACCCTGGGCGTTGATTTCGTCCAATTCCGAGAATATTTCCTTTGTAGGATTTCTGAAACCAAAAACAGCAGAAAACATCAACTGGCTCTTCGGCATCTTGTCAATAGGTTAGTGCCGGAAAATGCATAATAATGACATAAAGTGTGTATAAAACATGTGAGTATCATCATAAAAGTAGCATGGAACATAAGAAATTATAGATACGTTTGAGACGTATCAGTTACCGTTATAAAAGAACGAATGATTTCCTATTGAATGAAGTCGGAAACGATGAAGTTTTGGAAGCTCTTCAAGATTCTTCTCGGATCCAAAATTAAACAGAGGAATGGCGAATCCTGAAGCACTTTGGGGGTTACTGTTGTGGATATACTTTATGGGTATGCCAACAACGTAGTTCGGATCCGGCAAGCCCGGGTGGCCCATAGGTGGTGGTGGTGGCATATGGCCCATCGGGCGACCCAGTTGTTGTTGATCAAAGATGGATGAAGACCAACCCAGGAACAGGAGCCGGAACCTAACCGACCTACGGTAGAAGTCGGATCTAGGAAAGCCCGTGAAGTATCCGGATCCTTGACGACCAGATAGGAAGGAGGCGGATCCTTGACGTGTACTGCAATGTATATTCCGTAGTTAGTCATCTTGTATTCCGGCTAGGACTCTCCGTGTAAACGCTAGATATTGATGCCTTTCTAAGCCGTATCCCGGGAGCCCTAGAGGATCAACCACAACTTAACAACGTGAAAGCACCCAGATAATTCCAGACAAGCAGTAGACCCTGTCCTCAAGTAGGTGTTTCGAAGCTGGGTAAATCGCGTACTCCCGTCCCCGTAGCACTTCGCCTAATGACCTCTACTTCTTTTCCCCTCCGTGAGGATCCCTCCTCCGGAGCACCAGAGCACTGTCAAATAGGCAACGACAGTCACATGCCTTGCATATTAGAGTATCTCCATTCTCCAGTTTGTGATTTCTTATGTTTATTAGAATTGGGATCCTTGCTAGATGAAGAATGAGCATGTAACTGAACTATAATTTATCTATCTTTCACATGCCTTGCTAATGGACTCCATTGACACGGTTCGGAACATTGATGGAGATGCTATGGCTGGCAGTGACACGTTGCGCAGGTACGCTCGCAGTAGTAATGTAGTTAATGCCAGAAATATCTTGAGAAAGCAACCATGACATCTATAATAAAATTCCATTGAAAACAGGAGTACGTGGAGGTTATTGATCTCGCTAATGGCTCACCTTGACCTAGAATGAAGGTAACTGTTTTCGTATCAAATTTCTTCGTTGTATATGTTCATAAGTTGAGTTGGACTTTTAAAGCCAAAGAGGTATCTTTCTTAAGATTTCATATAATATCTATGGCAGAGTGGTTATAAAAATATATACTTTTTGTCAATCTTTTGACAATTTTATGTTTCCGAATTTTGGAATTTCGGAACCTGATAAGGTAATGGGCCTTCTCATTTAATTATTTATTAGTATCATTGGAAATTTTGTTTATTTATTTATTACAATCATCTTATAAAATAACATATAACTCTTATTCTTAGATTGCTTCCACTAAAAAGTGAAATCAGCAGTAAAATTTATAATTTGTAGTTTTTCGAACCTGCAGAGTGTGGGCATTTTCCTACATACATAAATTACATTTACAATAGACACATTTGATTGTTGAATCTGACAACACAATATTCATTAATATGCATCCTTAATGCATTTATGTGTTTGGAATGCTACAAAATTCATCTGCACCACATTTAGTGGTAGTTAGTATCCATTCTAATTGTTTTTTATTATTTTGCATAATAATGTACATAACCATGTATGAATTTTATTTATTTTTATATATTATGTTTCACTTTTGTTGATCATGGACATAATTAAGATGAATTCTATCAACATGAGTGTTTACACAACCAAACAAGGTGCATAAAAAATATACTTTTTGTACACAAATATTTATGTGCATTTTATGTTCATATGAGTGTATTTGAGAAACAAGTTTTGAAGACCGTAGAAATGCACGGATATTGAACTAGTGTATTGTAGTATATATTTGAGGGTGTAAATCATACTCCCTCGGATCCATATTAGTTGATTCAAGTATGGATGTATCTAGATACATTTTAGTTCTAGATACATCCATATTAATGGTAAGTAATATGAGTAGGAGGGAGTACCAAAATTCAGTGCAGGGTTTACTGCTCCGCTATGCTATATTTGGGGGCGAAATTTATATTCCTTTTATTCGTAGCCAAAATATTAGGACCCCATTTCAAACAAAAAAAAATACTAGGACCTACCGATTTGTTTCTATTTCTTTCCAGGAAAGAGGGCTTTGTTTTCTAAGTCCAGCCAAATAAAAATTCGGCCCAGTAAATTCCAGCCCAGAGGTGTGCGCAGAATCACGCAGCTGGTCCCTGCGCCAGCCGACCACGCAGCGCCGCCGCGTCGCTTCTATCGCACTGCCGCCGCTTCTTCCGCGACCGCCTGTGCCGCTGCTGGTCGAAGCTCGCCGAGACGACGGAAGTCTGCGCGTTCTCCTCTATGCGCCGCCGCTCTCGCCGGCTGGTCCAGCTCTCCATAGGTAACATCCATACCCCAGGACCTCACTATATATGGTGCTTGTACTGCTGGTTATTTCCCAATCCACTGCACACCAAGAAAAGAACCCCATCAAGTTTTGCGATTTCCCCCAAATTTCTCCTTATTTCTTGTAGCTTGAGCCTTGACATGGGGAATGCTGTCTCGATGTCATGTCCTAGGTATATGCAGTTTTGTTTGTTCATTTATCGTCTGTCCTGTTTAAGCATCGAGTTCACATTCTTTGATAACAGTACTATAGAAAACAAGATGGAGAGATTCTTGTAACCCTAGTTTTTTTTTGTCATTTATTATCTACCTTGTTAAGCATGCAATCAGTACTTTCCTTTTATAATCTTACATGTAAAGGAAACAAGACTATGTAGTATGACGCATAACCATGCTTTTATCTTCAGCTTGCAGCTAAATGGGAAACTATCTGAATTCTCCAACAGCTCTCGAGAAGAAGTGTGAACTCCATTACCATGTCAATAGACCAGCAAGGAAAATAGCAGCTCGCAATGAGGGGCCTCCAAATGCTAAACTTGACAACCTTCCACAGGTACATATGTACTACGGAGTATCATTTTAAATGTTCAGTGTAGCTACTATGTATATTTATTTGGACTAACTGCTCCTGGGGTCAAAGCATAAATGTATAATCTTGTTTTTCTCTGCTCAATTAGGATGTGCTGTGCACAATTCTATCAAAGTTACCTGCAAGAGAGGCTGTACGGTCCAGTGTTTTGTCGAGTGAGTGGAGATATATATGGACAGCTTGCCCCAGGCTAAGTTTCAATCACAATGATGATGTGCGCAGGCATGGGGGGAAACCGAATGCACAGGTGTTTGTTGACCATGTCAATGAAGTTTTGCAGAAGCACCGTGGAAAGGCCATTGACCATCTTGAGATCAAGTTTACATTTCAGAGCAATCTAACTTATCATCTCAATAACTGGATCAGGTTTGCTATCTCCTCCCAAACAAAGAATCTAGCTCTTGATTTGGCACCACCATCCGATTTTCTGAAGCATGGGGATCATTACAGATTCCCGTTTCAGCTATTTGACAAGGAAAGTGTATCCTGCCTAGAGTGTCTTCAAATCAGCTTTGTATCGTTCAAACCACCTCCTGCCCAGTTCATAGGTTTTCCAAACCTAAGAAAGCTCGATCTCCATTTACTGAATACCACGAGGCAGGATCTTGACACTATCTTATGCAGTTGCGAGAATCTCGAGTGGCTGAGTATAGTCAGGTGCCAGCTCAAGGATGAACTCGAGTTTAGTCGACCGTTGTCCCAGCTGCGTTACTTCAGAGTTAAGCACTGCAACAACATAACCAAGATACAGTTTCATGCTGCCAAGCTCTCCACCTTTATGTATAGAGGAGACTGCATACCTATTGCTCTCCATCATTCTATAAAGCTGGAAAAGGCAGAAGTTATTTTTCACGATTTAACTTTTCAGCATTGTACAGCTGCACTTCTCGACGGGCTTCCAGGTGTACGAAACCTGACGTTGGAGTTCACATTCCAACGAATGGAGGTACAGTTTGGAACATATTTCAAGTGTGTAACAACAATGTTTTATCATTGCAGTGACCTCAAACTGCTCTTTTCTCTTTCAGACTACATGGGTGTTAGATAGCCGTCGAGTGTTTTCTCAGCTCAGGCATGTACAGATAGTGATGATTATGTGTGAGGAAGATGAGGACAAGATTCTCTACATAGTGTCTCTTTTGAGGGTTGCTCCGTTTCTTGAAAATCTGGAAGTACATGTGAGTATTTTCACCTTGATGGTAACAACGAACTATACTTTTTTTTTTTTGTTAAGGATACTACTTCAGTGACCATCTACTGAATTTTATTACCAAGATGCTTAGTGTCAGTTCAACGTATCAGTCTTTTTCAGCGCCTACTTGTTTTGAGACATGGATACACTTATTATTCCTTCCAATTCTCAGAGCTTAGTTAGTTCACAACATGTGTGCTGATGTCGTGTACTAATATTAACGTTATTTTCTTCTTTCGCAGCTTGATAGCTCTTATACATTGTGGTTTGCAAAGGGTGGACCTTCAAGGCTAGACATTCCAGCTTGTGGATACAAATATCTAAATCTGAAGAATATGCACCTTACAGGATTCAGAGCAGCAAACAGCCATATTCAGCTCCTTTTGCATGTTGTGGAAAATGCCCCTGTGATAGATACCTTGACCGTGGATACATGTGAAAGACTAGTTGATCTGCGGAAAACGGAGAAGATAAAGCCAGGGCTCCGTTGCGCTGCCCTTGATACTGTTAGATTTCGTCTACGTGAGAGTCTTCAACCGGGTGCCAAGCTTTACCTTCTATAGGGCACACATCATACTAGGCTAAGCAGAGTAGGTTGATGTCCTACCAGAGTACCAGACTTGTAAATCTGCTTTTTTGGCAATAGACCTATGGGTGGTGCCGTCATAAGAGTCTCATGTCTGCCCTATAATTTTTTAGCCATGCTGATCTCTTTCTTGATGTTCGTGTTCCTTGCGTCTCAGGTAACTGACAATAATTGGTCTTTTTTTATGGCAATACCAGTCAGCTGTTGGAGATCCACTGTGAACTAATAAGGTCTGTGGTGGCTGCGAGGTGTGGCGGCTGCGGTGGCTCTCTCCTTTGGCCGGCCGTGGTGGTGAGGGAAGGAGGCCATCTGCTCTTCAGCAACTGCTGCAAGCTCAAGGTCCGGCGGCCCGTTCTCCGGCGTGTGCGAGCGACGCTGGATACCCTTCAGCTCTGATCTGGTGCAGGCGCCTCTGGTGGGAGGCTACTGCTGTTTTTGTAGAGGGCGGAGGATCCCTGAATGTCTGTGCTCGCTTCGGCTCACGATTCTGCAAGATCCGAAAGTGGCTACCCCTTTTGGCCGGCCATGGAGGCGAGGAGAAGGTGGTACCTGTCGAGGTGCTTTGCAGTCCTGTGAGTCGTTCTGCCCGTCAATCTGCTGAAAATCTGCAATTGCTTTACTTCCTCTTTACTGTCCGTCAAGGGAAGGGAGATGAAGGTGGCAGTATGTGTAGCTGGGTGCTAGATGATGGGTGTTGGCAGGGACTGTTTTTGCAAGCTTTCCCTACCAGTGATGACAAGCTCAGGGGAAGGAACTCCTCCATCTCTCCACAAGAAGATGATGCTGCTGATCTTGCCCACATCTTCAACACATGCCCCTGTAAGCTTTGTAAGCCAGAGATCCTGAATTGCTATGGTCATCGTGTTTGCGATTTAGATTGCTGCACAGGTCAGTTCACAAGTGCAAGGAAAAGATTTGAGTCTGATCTTGCAAATGGCCCGGTGATCATATTATTTCTGGATGGCTTCAGGATCACCATGCCAACGCCGGTTTCCATTGATTATCATCACAGGCGTACTCGTGCTCGTTGTTTACAGATGGTTAAAGAGATGAATATGATACAATTGCAGTCTGGTTGCCACATGTTGCTTCCTTGTCAAGTTGCTGATCATGCTGTCTTTGCTTTCTTCGTGCCGCTCGGGTGTATTCGCCGGAGACAGATGAGAGAGTCTCCGATGTCGCTCCCCAGATTCAGCGGCGAAGATCCCATCGATTTGAGCTCGGTTAGGCATCCTCTAGATCTACAGCTCAATCCTCAACCTCAAAGGCGCCTACCAACGCGATTGCTGGTTGAGCCACTGGCTCTACGGTTGGTGAGGTTGCAAGAGGCCCCTGGAGAATACAATTGCAGGTTTTCTGTTCGAATTCTCATCGGACCCCCTGGCAGGCTCCAATTGTGTTCTTCGGCATCGACAGTTGTGTTCTCAATACCAACTTTCAAATGTGTGCAGTTAGGCACTTGTTTTATCTCTGATTTTCAGAGTACGAGTTGTATGGCATATGTTGTAACTGTGTTCTATCTTTAATATATTAGTTTTAACGTTCAAAAAAAAAAAAATAGACGGGCTGATTTAACACATCGACATATATTTATTCTTTTTTTTGCGGGGCAACATCTATTTGTTCAAAAGTCCTTTCTAGTTCAAGTCCAAGTCTGTCCATGAAGCCACATCAGTCAGCATATGGAAAAGTTGCTTCCTTCTTGGTCACATTTGGTTTTGGACCAAACAACAGTGCTCTTGCTTCTTGATTTTGGAGAGATTGATGAGGATATTTTTCAGACAACTCATGGACGTATATAAACAAGCTAGATCCGATGTAACGGAGCGAGGTGGAACTTCTCAGTAAAAATACCATAGCTAGACATAACCGATCGGACAGTTTTTTGTGGGCAGCTTCACTTCACCCAATTGGGCCACACCGATTTTTCTACGCTAGGGTGGGCCTGTGCGCGCCACCTTCGTCATGCTCACCGCCATGGTACTACGTCCCCCTCTAGCGAGACAACAAATAGAAAATGCAGGCAGCATGAACAACGTCATAACTTATCATCCAGTTTAAGAATCAATGTTCTTCCACAGCTTTGCGCCGTTGTCCAACAGTACATCTACCACACAGTATGAGGCCTAAATGTAGAACCACCAAAAACACATATGCTGATACAGTAAACTGCAGCCTTTAAGCGGCACGTTAAAATAAACTCACGCAATTCCTTTAAGAAAAACAGCTTCATAGACTGTGCAACATTATCACACGTGCCTTTGGAAGAATTCTAAATGTCCAAGCATGCAGAGGGAATTTTATTGAAAAATGACCCCAAACACAACGATTGATTTAAACTCGAGAAATCATCGCTAACCTTGGGATTCGTGAACCAATTTTTTTTTTTTGATGGTCACCGGGGGGACAGTCCCCACCTGAATTTGTATATATTGCTTGGACTCAAGGCCATAAAAAGTGTGTACAGGGGGAGATTTTTCAGATATAAGGGGTACAGAGGAGAGAGGACATCAGACAGAGATGATGTTCTCTGTCAGGCAGGCAAGCCAAGCTGCCTCAGCAAGTTCTTGATCTCCAGGTAGTCTAGCTCGCCAGAAACGAGCCTCACCCTGGCAGAGATGTAGCAGCAGCGGGAGGCAGGGCTGCTGCTCACGGAAGACGACGACATTCCTATGTTTCCACAGTTCCACAAGCACAGGAGGGTGAAAGTCGAGGCAGAGTCAGGAGGCACCGCAGCATGAGCGGCGTACTCGTAGAGGAGCTTGACATCAGCGGCGTCGGGGAACTGAAAGCCCACAACACCCCAGAAGCGCCGCGCGAAGGGGCACTTGAAGAAGATGTGGTTCGCCGTCTCTAGGGGAGCATGGAAAACAGGGCAGCTGGCTTTAGCGACTGCCAGGATGTTCTTGTGCAGCAGCGACGCCCGCGACTGCACCCGCCCTTTGGACAACAACCAGGTGAAGAACCGCACCTTGGAGGGCGCAAAGTTCTTCCAGACAAAGTCGTGGGCAGGGTTGATACGTCTCCAACGTATCGATAATTTCTTATGTTCCATGCTACTTTATTGATGATACCTACATGTTTTATGCATACTTTATGTCATATTTATGCATTTTCCGGCACTAACCTATTAACAAGATGCCGAAGAGCCGATTCTTTTTTACGCTGTTTTTGGTTTCAGAAATCCTAGTAAGGAAATATTCTCGGAATTGGACGAAATCAACGCCCAGGGGCCTATTTTTCCACGAAGCTTCCAGAAGTCCGAAGAGGAGACGAAGTGGGACCACGGGGCGCCGCCACAGTAGGGCGGCGCGGCCTACAGGGGGCCCGCGCGGCCCTGTTGTGTGGGGCCCCCGTGACGCCTCTTGACCTGCCCTTCCGCCTACTTAAAGCCTTCGTCGCGAAACCCCCAGTACCGAGAGCCACGATACGGAAAACCTTCCAGAGACGCCGCCGCCGCCAATCCCATCTCGGGGGATTCAGGAGATCGCCTCCGGCACCCTGCCGGAGAGGGGAATCATCTCCCGGAGGACTCTACACCGTCATGGTCGCCTCCGGAGTGATGTGTGAGTAGTTCACCCCTGGACTATGGGTCCATAGCAGTAGCTAGATGGTTGTCTTCTCCTCATTGTGCTATCATTGTCGGATCTTGTGAGCTGCCTAACATGATCAAGATCATCTATCTGTAATACTATATGTTGTGTTTGTTGGGATCCGATGAATAGTGAATGCTATGTTATGTTGATTATCAATCTATCATGTGTTGTTTATGATCTTGCATGCTCTCCGTTGCTAGTAGAGGCTCTGGCCAAGTTTTTGCTTGTAACTCCAAGAGGGAGTATTTATGCTCGATAGTGGGTTCATGTCTCCATTAAATCTGGGGGAGTGACAGCAACCCCTAAGGTTGTGGATGTGCTGTTGCCACTAGGGATAAAACATCAATGCTATGTCTAAGGATATATTCGTTGATTACATTACGCACCATACTTAATGCAATTGTCTGTTGTTTGCAACTTAATACTGGAGGGGGTTCGGATGATAACCTGAAGGTGGACTTTTTAGGCATAGATGCATGCTGGATAGCGGTCTATGTACTTTGTCGTAATGCCCAATTAAATCTCACACTACTCATCATAACATGTATGTGCATTGTCATGCCCTCTCTATTTGTCAATTGCCCAACTGTAATTTGTTCACCCAACATGCTTATTCTTATGGGAGAGACACCTCTAGTGAACTGTGGACCCCGGTCCATTCTTTTACATCGAATACAATCTACTGCAATACTCGTTCTACTGTTCTCTGCAAACATCATCATCCACACTAAACATCTAATCCTTTGTTACAGCAAGCCGGTGAGATTGACAACCTCACTGTTACGTTGGGACAAAGTACTTTGGTTGTGTTGTGCAGGTTCCACGTTGGCGCCGAAATCCCTGGTGTTGCGCCGCACTACACTTCGCCGCCATCAACCTTCAACGTGCTTCTTGGCTCCTACTAGTTCGATAACCTTGGTTTCTTACTGAGGGAAAACTTACCGCTGCACGCATCATACCTTCCGCTTGGGGTTCCCAACGGGCACGTCGACTGCGTGCTAGCATCAAGGCTTTTTTCTGGCGCCGTTGCCGGGGAGATCAAGACACGCTGCAAGGGGAGTCTCCACTTCCAATCTCTTTACTTTGTTTTTGTCTTGCTTTATTTTTATTTACTATTTTGTTTGCTGCATTATATCAAAACACAAAAAAATTATTTGCTAGCTTTACTTTATTTACTGTCTTGTTTGGAATCTCCATATTAAAAACACAAAAAAATCAGTTACTTGCATTTACTTTATCTAGTTTGTTTTATTTACTGTTGCTCAAATGGGTACTCCTGAAAATAATAAGTTGTGTGACTTCACAACCACAAATAATAATGATTTCTTATGCACACCTACTGCTCCACCTGCTACTACAGCAGAATTCTTTGAAATTAAACCTGCTTTACTGAATCTTGTTATGAGAGAGCATTTTTCTGGTGTTAGTTCTGATGATGCTGTTGCCCATCTCAATAATTTTGTTGAACTATGTGAAATGCAAAAGTATAAGGATGTAGATGGTGATATTATAAAATTAAAATTGTTTCCTTTCTCATTAAGAGGAAGAGCTAAAGATTGGTTGCTATCTCTGCCTAAGAATAGTATTGATTCATGGACTAAATGCAAGGATGCTTTTATTGGTAGATATTATCCTCCTGCTAAAATTATATCTTTGAGAAGTAGCATAATGAATTTTAAATAATTGGATAATGAGCATGTTGCCCAAGCTTGGGAAAGAATGAAATCTTTGGTTAAAAATTGCCCAACCCATGGACTGACTACTTGGATGATCATCCAAACCTTTTATGCAGGACTGAATTTTTCTTCACGGAACTTATTGGATTCAGCTGCTGGAGGTACCTTTATGTCCATCACTCTAGGCGACGCAACAAAGCTTCTTGATAATATGATGATTAATTACTCTGAATGGCACACGGAAAGAGCTCCACAAGGTAAGAAGGTAAATTCTGTCGAAGAAACCTCTTCCTTGAGTGATAAGATTGATGCTATTATGTCTATGCTTGTGAATGGTAGGAAAAATATTGATCCTAATAATGTTCCTTTAGATTCATTGGTTGCCCAAGAAGAACATGTTGATGTGAACTTCATTAAAAATAATAATTTCAATAACAATGCTTATCGGAACAATTCTAGTAACAACTATAGGCCATATCCTTATAATAATGGTAACGGTTATGGTAATTCTTATGAGAATTCTCACAACAATAATAGTAATACACCCCCTGGACTTGAAGCCATGCTTAAAGAATTTATTAGTACACAAACGGCTTTTAACAAATCTGTTGAAGAAAAGCTTGGAAAAATTGATATACTTGCTTCTAAAGTCGATAGTCTTGCTGCTGATGTTGATCTTTTGAAATCGAAAGTTATGCCTAATGAAAATAAGATATTAAGTCATTTGCTACAGCAAATGCCATCCAAGTTAGAATTAATGAGAATATAAGATTGATGGCCGAATTGCGTGCTAGGTGGGAGAAAGAAGAAGATGCTAAAGATAATGTAGTTAAATTTTGGACTATTACCACCACTAGCAATGCTAATGCTTCACATGGTGTTGCACCTCCTACTATTAATGGTAAAATAATTGGTGTTGGCAATGTTTCCACTTCTAATGCAAAGCGTGAAAAACTGCCTGAAACTGCTGAAACTGCGTGTGATAAAACTGCTGAAATTTTTTCTAATGTTGGGGATAATGGTCCCATTGCTTTAGATCATAATGGTTTAGATTTTGATGATTTTCACATCTCTGAAGTTATAAAGTTCTTACAAAAACTTGCTAAAAGTCCTAATGCTAGTGCTATAAATTTGGCCTTTACAAAACATATTACAAATGCTCTCATAAAAGCTAGAGAAGAGAAATTAAATCTTGAAGCTTCTATTCCTAGGAAGCTAGAGGATGGTTGGGAGCCCATCATTAAGATGAAGGTCAATGATTTTGATTGTAATGCTTTATGTGATCTTGGTGCACGTATTTCTGTTATGCCTAAGAAAATCTATAATATGTTTGACTTGCTACCATTGAAAAATTGTTATTTGGATGTTAATCTTGCTGATAATTCTACAAAGAAACCTTTGGGGAGAGTTGATAATGTTCGCATTACGGTTAACAATAACCTTGTCCCCGTTGATTTTGTTGTCTTGGATATTGAATGCAATGCATCTTGTCCCATTATATTGGGAAGACCTTTTCTTCGAACTGTTGGTGCTATTATTGATATGAAGGAAGGTAATATTAAATATCAATTTCCTATCAAGAAAGGTATGGAACACTTCCCTAGAAAGAGAATGAAATTACCTTTTGATTCTATCATTATAACAAATTATGATATTGATGCTTCGTCTCTTGATAATACTTGATACACACTTTCTGCGCCTAGCTGAAAGGCGTTAAAGAAAAGCGCTTATGGGAGACAACCCATGATTTTACTACAGTACTTTTGTTTTATATTTGAGTCTTGGAAGTTTTTACTACTGTAGCAACCTCTCCTTATCTTAATTTTGTTACATTGTTGTGCCAAGTAAAGTCTTTGATAGTAAGGTTCATACTAGATTTGGATTACTGCACAGAAACAGATTTCTTGCTGTCACGAATCTGGGTTGAATTCTCTGTAGGTAACTCAGAAAATTCTGCCAATTTACGTGAGTGATCCTCATATATGTACGCACCTTTAATTCAATTTGAGCATTTTCATTTGAGCAAGTCTGGTGCCTCGTAAAAATTCGTCTTTACGGACTGTTCTGTTTTGACAGATTCTGTCTTTTATTTCGCATTGCCTGTTTTGCTATGCTTGATGGATTTCTTTGTTCCATTAACTTTCAGTAGCTTTGTGCAATATCCAGAAGTGTTAAGAATGATTATGTCACCTCTGAAAATGTGAATTTTGATTGTGCACTAACCCTCTAATGAGTTGTTTTGAGTTTGGTGTGGAGGAAGTTTTCAAGGATCAAGAGAGGAGGATGATACAATATGATCAAGGAGAGTGAAAGCTCTAAGCTTGGGGATGCTCCGGTGGTTCATCCCTGCATATTTCAAGAAGACTCAAGCATTTAAGCTTGGGGATGCCTTGGGCATCCCCTTCTTCATCAACAACATTATCAGGTTCCTCTAGTGAAACTATATTTTTATTCCGTCACATCTTATGTGCTTTACTTGGAGCGTCTGTTTGTTTTTGTTTTTGTTTTGTTTGAATAAAGAGGATCCTAGCATCCATTGTGTGGGAGAGAGACACGCTCCGCTGTTGCATATGGACAAGTATGTCCTTAGGCTTTACTCATAATGTTCATGGCGAAGGATAAACTGCTTCGTTAATTGTTATATGGTTGGAAACGGGAAATGCTACATGTGGTAATTGGTAGAATGTCTTGAATAATTTGATACTTGGCAATTGTTATAGATCATGTTTAAGCTCTTGCATCATATACTTTGCACCTATTAGTGAAGAAATACATAGAGCTTGTTGAAATTTGATTTGCATGATTGGTCTCTCTAATGTCTAGATATTTTCTAGTAAGGGTTTGAGCAACAAGGATGATAGTGTACAGTCTTATTATGCTTGCAATATTTTTTTATGTGAGTTTTGCTGTACCGGTTCATGCTTGTGTTTGCTTCAAATAACCTTGCTAGCCTAAGCCTTGTATTGAGAAGGATTACTTCTCGTGCATCCAAATCCTTGAGCCAATAACTATGCCATTTGTGTCCATCATACCTACCTACTACATGGTATTTCTCCGCCATTCCAAAGTAAATTGTTTGAGTGCTACCTTTAAATTTCTATCCTTAGTCTTTGCAATATATAGCTCATGGGACAAATAGCCTAAAAACTATTGTGGTATTGAATATGTACTTATGTATTTTATTTCTTATTAAGTTGCTTGCTGTGCGATAACCATGTTCCTGGGGACGCCATCAACTACTCTTTGTTGAATATCATGTGAGTTGCTATGCATGTTCGTCTTGTCTGAAGTAAGGGCGATTTACCATGAGTTGAATGGTTTGAGCATGCATATTGTTAGAGAAGAACATTGGGCCGCTAACTAAAGCCATGATCCATGGTGGAAGTTTCAGTTTTGGACAACAATCCTCAATCTCTTATGAGAAAATTAATTGTTGTTGAATGCTTAAGCATTAAAGAGGAGTCCATTATCTGTTGTCTATGTTGTCCCGGTATGGATGTCTAAGTTGAGAATAATCAAAAGCGAGAAATCCAATGCGAGATTTCTCCTTAGACCTTTGTACAGGCGGCATAGAGGTACCCCTTTGTGATACTTGGTTAAAACATATGTATTGCGGTGATAATCCAGGTAATCCGAGCTAATTAGGACAAGGTGCGGGCACTATTGGTATACTATGCATGAGGCTTGCAATTTGTAGGATATAATTTACATAACACATATGCTTTATTACTACCGTTGACAAAATTGTTTCTTGTTTTCAAAATAAAAGCTCTAGCACAAATATAGCAATCGATGCTTCCCTCTTTGAAGGGCCTTTCTTCTACTTTTATGTTGAGTCAGTTTACCTATTTCCTCCCACCTCAAGAAGCAAACACTTGTGTTAACTGTGCATTGATTCTTACATACTTGCATATTTGCATTCATCATATTACTTTATGTTGACAACTATCCATGAGATATACATGTTACAAGTTGAAAGCAACCGCTTAAACTTAATCTTCCTTTGTGTTGCTTCAATACCTTTACTATGAATTTATTGCTTTATGAGTTAACTCTTATGCAAGACTTATTGATGCTTGTCTTGAAAGTACTTTTCATGAAAAGTCTTTGCTATATGATTCAGTTGTTTACTCATTGTCTTTACCATTGCTTTGGATCGCTGCATTCATTACATATGCTTACAATAGAATTGATCAAGATCATGATGGCATGTCACTTCAGAAATTATCTTTGTTATCGTTTACCTACTCGGGACGAGTAGGAACTAAGCTTGGGGATGCTGATACGTCTCCAACGTATCGATAATTTCTTATGTTCCATGCTACTTTATTGATGATATCTACATGTTTTATGCATACTTTATGTCATATTTATGCATTTTCCGGCACTAACCTATTAACAAGATGCCGAAGAGCCAGTTGTTGTTTTCTGCTGTTTTTGGTTTCAGAAATCCTAGTAAGGAAATATTCTCGGAATTGGACGAAATCAACGCCCAGGGGCCTATTTTTCCACGAAGCTTCCAGAAGTCCGAAGAGGAGACGAAGTGGGGCCACGGGGCGCCGCCACAGTAGGGCGGCGCGGCCTACAGGGGGCCTGCGCGGCCCTGTTGTGTGGGGCCCCCGTGACGCCTCTTGACCTGCCCTTCCGCCTACTTAAAGCCTTCGTCGCGAAACCCCCAGTACCGAGAGCCACGATACGGAAAACTTTCCAGAGACGCCGCCACCGCCAATCCCATCTCAGGGGTTTCAGGAGATCGCCTCCAGCACCCTGCCGGAGAGGGGAATCATCTCCCGGAGGACTCTACACCGCCATGGTCGCCTCCGGAGTGATGTGTGAGTAGTTCACCCCTGGACTATGGGTCCATAGCAGTAGCTAGATGGTTGTCTTCTCCTCATTGTGCTATCATTGTCGGATCTTGTGAGCTGCCTAACATGATCAAGATCATCTATCTGTAATACTATATGTTTTGTTTGTTGGGATCCGATGAATAGTGAATGCTATGTTCTGTTGATTATCGATCTATCATGTGTTGTTTATGATCTTGCATGCTCTCCGTTGCTAGTAGAGGCTCTGGCCAAGGTTTTGCTTGTAACTCCAAGAGGGAGTATTTATGCTCGATAGTGGGTTCATGTCTCCATTAAATCTGGGGGAGTGACAGCAACCCCTAAGGTTGTGGATGTGCTGTTGCCACTAGGGATAAAACATCAATGCTATGTCTAAGGATATATTCGATGATTACATTACGCACCATACTTAATGCAATTGTCTGTTGTTTGCAACTTAATACTGGAGGGGGTTCGGATGATAACCTGAAGGTGGACTTTTTAGGCATAGATGCATGCTGGATAGCGGTCTATGTACTTTATCGTAATGCCCAATTAAATCTCACACTACTCATCATAACATGTATGTGCATTGTCATGCCCTCTCTATTTGTCAATTTCCCAACTGTAATTTGTTCACCCAACATGCTTATTCTTATGGGAGAGACACCTCTAGTGAACTGTGGACCCCGGTCCATTCTTTTACATTGAATACAATCTACTGCAATACTCGTTCTACTGTTCTCTGCAAACATCATCATCCACACTATACATCTAATCCTTTGTTACAGCAAGCCGGTGAGATTGACAACCTCACTGTTACGTTGGGACAAAGTACTTTGGTTGTGTTGTGCATGTTCCACGTTGGCGCCGGAATCCCTGGTGTTGCGCCGCACTACACTTCGCCGCCATCAACCTTCAACGTGCTTCTTGGCTCCTACTGGTTCAATAAACCTTGGTTTCTTACTGAGGGAAAACTTGCCGCTGTACGCATCATACCTTCCGCTTGGGGTTCCCAACGGGCACGTCGACTGCGTGCTAGCATCAAGGGTCATTGACACCGCCCCAGGAGCGCAGCCGGTAAAACGCCGAGGCATCCAGGCCATCCGTCTTCTTGCGGCAGCGCACCAGCTCGCGCGTGTCGATCGCCTCCGAGAGCGCGACCTCACCCACCAGGGCGAGGAGGGCCGGAAGCAGGCGCTCGGCAGCGGCAGTCAGCCGCGGGACTAGCGACCGATGAACACCGGTGGCGAGCACGGAGCTGACCGTGGCGTCATGGTGCAGAGCGTGCGAGAGGAGAATGGGCCACCGGCTGCCGATGGCCACACCACCGATCCAGTTGTCCAACCAGAACAACACCCGCTGCCCGTCTCCCACCTTGGCCACCGAGATGCTCCGGTATAGCGGCATGAGCGCCTGGAGGTGCTTCCAGTGCTGGCCAGGCACAACATGGCCAGAAGCCACACTCCAAGCCCAACGGGGCCACGGGGCGAGGACGTCGGAGTGAAGACGGTGCACAAGCTTGAGCTGCAGGCACTCATTTTTGGTGCCGAGGCACTTGATCCCAAGGCCACCTTCCTTCTTGGGACGACACACCGCATCCCAGGCAACGAGGCACTTGGCACCGGTCGCTCGCCCCGGCACGTTCCAGAGGAAAGACCGAGAAAGCTCGTAAATGGCGCGGAGCAGGGCAGACGGCAGGTCGAGGGTCCCCATGGCAAAGGTGGGGAGGGCATCGAGCACGGTGTTGAGCAGCACCACCCGCCCACCACTGGAGAGCAGCAGAGCACACCACCCGGACAGGTACTTGTCCACTTTGTCTATCAAAGGCGCGAAGTGGAGCATGGTGAGATTCTCGCAGGACAGGGGCAAGCCAAGGTAAGTCTGAGGGAAACCTTCGATGTGACAGCCGAGAGCAGCTTGGATCACCATCAAGTCAGCCTCAGGGACATGCATAGGGACCAGGGTGCTTTTATTGAAATTGATGGTCAAACCATTCGCATCCGCAAACTGATCCAGCAACTCCTTTAGCCGCACTGCAGCAGGTAGGTCAGCACGCATAATGATGAGAGTGTCGTCGGCATACTGAAGGATCTGACAAGGAGCACCATCAACAATGGGGTGACACAAGAGTGGGTCTTGCCGGATAAGCTGCTGTAGCACATCAGCGACCAATAAGAAAAGGTACAGAGAGAGCGGGTCGCCTTGCCTTAGACCTCGTTTGCAATCAATCCACGGCCCGGGGACAGACCCGGATAGTTATGCAAACTATATGAAGAACACTTGGGCATCAAAATGCCTACTATGCCAGGAGACTTCGTACGAGCGAGCCGGCCGGCGAGCGGTTACCATGGGCTCGCCATTCTGCCCACGCTCGACATGGAAAGAGGTTAACCGAAGAAGGCTCCTAAGGCCGACACCCCAACACTCCTTCTCTCCCTGATCATCCTCGTGCACCTCCTCCTTCTGGCGCAAGCGCTCCATGAGGCAGTAATCACTGCCACCAGCTGGGTGTAGCCCTACCTGCACGAGCTTAGCATCGACGTTCCTCCAACCTGCTGCATCGTCCTCGCTGTGGCGGAAAAGATTCTCCTTGCTGACCTTCCAATTTGTCGGGTCGGAAGTGACGTTCCCAGCGCAAAGGTGCCCGTCAGGCACACGAGGACCATACATGTTCCCGTCGAGATTGACGGCATGGAGGCCGATCCATGCATCTAGGTGGCTGTTGTAGTGAGCATCGGCTCCAAGACGCTATCCCAAATGGTTTGGAAATCTGGGGATTCACATTTTTGGGCTGGTCTCATGGCGACAAAAAATGTATTTTTTTCGCTATGGTACTTTCTCGATCAAGCATGGTGCACAGATACAGTTTTGGGAAGACATTTAGTTAGACAATGCACCCTTATGTGAACAGTATCCTGCCTTGTATAGTATTGTTCGTTGCAAAGGTGATATCATTGCCACCGTAATGGCTACATCATGTGATGCCCCGGAACCGGTACCATGAGGATTCCAGCGATCCCGCCAAAATCCGCACGATATCGATCCAGAGACGCCCTCCGACACGACGTGCACGAAGAATCACACACGTGATGCCAGAGGAATTAACACGAGCGGTAACATTACAACGGGATTACAATAGAGCCCACAAGATAGAGATATATTACAACAACGACTCCAACGAGTCAAGATACAAATATACAATACAAAGATCCAAATCATACAGAAGATCGAATACGTCCGAGTACGGACAAGATACAAATTGGACTAAGAGTCCTGAAGATAACCAGTGGTGTCCATAACCCTGCCCAGGCCAAGCCGGAAGGGTAACCTTGCTAACATCGTCTTCATAAAACATATCTTCATACCTGCCCGGTTATATCCCGAAGAAGCAACAATAAGTACGGGTTCGTACTTCACAAGACTTCAGGACGTATAAGCATTCATCAACCAGTCGTCCTTTGTACTTGAGGCACGCAGGGGACTTAGAGGACGCAAGAGGAACGTCATAGGCAATATGGTGGAGTTAAGCGGCAGCATAAGCACTAAAAACCTATAGAGACACTCTACAACATTCGTCTAATCAGAGAAGGTGAGAGAGCGCATAAGGTAACAGATAAAAATACTACACAAACATAACCCAGCCGATTACACATATCCCCTTCAACAATTGCGAAGAGGCAATGTAAAAGGCACTCAACGGTGGACAAGTTTTATTAGGTATCGGTTGTAGTGATGCTATATTACTACGCAAGTTATTAGCATATCATTAGCAACAAGATAACGGTGTAAGTTGTTCTATGATCAAGCTATACAATTCCAAGTCGTCCATAACCGCGGACACAGCTTATCGATAAGATGTACACCCTGCAGGGGTTGCCCAAATGTAACCATACACATGCTCGAACTCACTTACTACAGGTGGAGTCTCACATCAAGACCGTTCCCAATGCAAGAGAAAGTTTAAGGGGAGCCACTGATACGTCTCCGACGTATTGATAATTTCTTATGTTCCATGCCACATTATTGATGATATCTACATGTTTTATGCATACTTTATGTCATATTTATGCATTTTCCGGCACTAACCTATTAACGAGATGCCGAAGAGCCAGTTGCTGTTTTCTGCTGTTTTTGGTTTCAGAAATCCTAGTAAGGAAATATTCTCGGAATTGGACGAAATCAACGCCCAGGGGCCTATTTTCACACAAAGCTTCCAGAAGTCCGAAGAGGAGACGAAGTGGGGCCACGAGGTGGCCAGACAGTAGGGCGGCGTGGCCCAGGTCTTGGCCGCGCCGGCCTGTCGTCTGGGCCCCTCGTGTGGCCCCCTGACCTACCCTTCCGTCTACAAATAGTCTTCGTCGCGAAACCCCCAGTACCGAGAGCCACGATACGGAAAACCTTCCAGAGACGCCGCTGCCGCCAATCCCATCTCGGGGGATTCAGGAGATCGCCTCCGGCACCCTACCGGAGAGGGGATTCATCTCCCGGAGGACTCTACACCGCCATGGTCGCCTCCGGAGTGATGAGTGAGTAGTTCACCCCTGGACTATGGGTCCATAGCAGTAGCTAGATGGTTGTCTTCTTCTCATTATGCTTCATTGTCGGGTCTTGTGAGCTGCCTAACATGATCAAGATCATCTATTTGTAATGCTATATGTTGTGTTTGTTGGGATCCGATGGATAGAGAATACTATGTTATGTTGATTATCAATCTATGTGTTGTTTATGATCTTGCATGCTCTCCGTTACTAGTAGATGCTTTGGCCAAGTTGATGCTTGTAACTCCAAGAGGGAGTACTTATGCTCGATAGTGGGTTCATGTCTCCGTGAATCTGGGGGAGTGACAGAAACCCCTAAGGTTATGGATGTGCTGTTGCCACTAGGGATAAAACATTGATGCTATGTCCGAGGATGTAGTTATTGATTACATTACGCACCATACTTAATGCAATTGTCTGTTGTTTGCAACTTAATACTGGAAGGGGTTCAGATGATAACCTGAAGGTGGACTTTTTAGGCATAGATGCATGCTGGATAGCGGTCTATGTACTTTGTCGTAATGCCCAATTAAATCTCATAATACTCATCATATCATGTATGTGCATTGTCATGCCCTCTCTATTTGTCAATTGCCCAACTGTAATTTGTTCACCCAACATGCTATTTATCTTATGGGAGAGACACCTCTAGTGAACTGTGGACCCCGGTCCTATTCTTTTACATCGATACAATCTACTGCAATACCTGTTCTACTGTTCTCTGCAAACAATCATCATCCACACTATACATCTAATCCTTTGTTACAGCAAGCCGGTGAGATTGACAACCTCACTGTTTCGTTGGGGCAAAGTACTTTGGTTGTGTTGTGCAGGTTCCACGTTGGCGCCGGAATCCCTGGTGTTGCGCCACACTACATCTCGCCGCCATCAACCTTCAACATGCTTCTTGACTCCTACTTGTTCGATAAACTTTGGTTTCTAACTGAGGGAAACTTACTGCTGTACGCATCACACCTTCCACTTGGGGTTCCCAACGGTCACGTGTTGTACGCGTGTCAAGCTAAATTTCTGGCGCTGTTGCCGGGGAGATCAAGACACGCTGCAAGAGGAGTCTCCACATTCCAATCTCTTTACTTTGTTTTTGTCTTGCTTTATTTTATTTAGTACTTTGTTTGCTGCACTAAATCAAAACACAAAAAAATTAGTTGCTAGTTTTACTTTATTTGCTATCTTGTTTGCTATATTAAAAACACAAAAAAATTAGTTACTTGCATTTACTTTATCTAGTTTGCTTTATTTACTATTGCTAAAATGGGTACTCCTGAAAATACTAAGTTGTGTGACTTCACAACCACAAATAATAATGATTTCTTATGCACACCTATTGCTCCACCTGCTACTACAGCAGAATTCTTTGAAATTAAACCTGCTATACTGAATCTTGTTATGCGAGAGCAATTTTCTGGTGTTAGTTCTGATGATGCTGCTGCCCATCTTAATGATTTTGTTGAATTATGTGAAATGCAAAAATATAAGGATGTAGATGGTGACATTATAAAATTAAAATTGTTCCCTTTCTCATTAAGAGGAAGAGCTAAAGATTGGTTGCTATCTCTGCCTAAGAATAGTATTGATTCATGGACTAAATGCAAGGATGCTTTTATTGGTAGATATTATCCCCCTGCTAAAATTATATCTTTGAGGAGTAGCATAATGAATTCTAAACAATTGGATACTGAGCATGTTGCACAAGCATGGGAAAGAATGAAATCTTTGGTTAAAAATTGCCCAACCCATGGACTGACTACTTGGATGATCATCCAAACCTTTTATGCAGGACTGAATTTTTCTTCGCGGAACCTATTGGATTCAGCTGCTGGAGGTACCTTTATGTCCATCACTCTTGGTGAAGCAACAAATCTTCTTGATAATATGATGATTAATTACTCTGAATGGCACACGGAAAGAGCTCCACAAGGTAAGAAGGTAAATTCTGTCGAAGAAACCTCTTCCTTGAGTGATAAGATTGATGCTATTATATCTATGCTTGTGAATGGTAGGACAAATGTTGATCCTAATAATGTTCCGTTAGCTTCATTAGTTGCTCAAAAAGTATATGTTGATGTGAATTTCATTAAAAATAACAATTATGATAATTCTAGGCCATATCCTGCTAATGGTAACTCTTATGGTAGATATGCTTCACCTAATGAGGAAAAGATGTTAGAAATTGAAAGATCCACCAAGAACTTTATGCAATCACAATATGAGCAAAATAAATTGTTTACTAAAACTATGAATGAGCAATCTACCTTGTTGAAGAATATAGGAAATCAACTTGAAAATCTGAATATGGAGATCTCTGGGTTGCAAACTAAACTTGCAAATGCTGAAAACCGAATCTCATACATGTCTGCGTCACAATCTTCTTTAATTAATAAAATGGCTGCTAAACCTGAGGATATAGATAATAAAATTGTTACTACAGCAAATGCCATCCAAGTTAGAATTAATGAGAATATAAGATTGATGGCCGAATTGCGTGCTAGGTGGGAGAAAGAAGAAAAAGAAAAAGAAGATAATATAGCTAAAGTTTGGACTATTACCACCACTAGTAATGCTAATGCTACACATGTTGCTGCACCTCCTAATATTAATGGTAAAAGAATTGGTGTTGGCAATGTTTCCACTTCTAATGCAAAGCGCGAAAAACTGCCTGAAACTGCTAAAACTGCTGAAACTGCCTGTGATAAAACTGCTGAAATTTTTTCCAACATTGGGGATGATGATCCCATTGCTTTAGATTATAATGGTTTGGATTTTGATGATTTTCATATCTCTGAAGTTATAAAGTTCTTACAAAAACTTGCTAAGAGTCCTAATGCTAGTGCTATAAACTTGGCTTTCACGAAACATATTACAAATGCTTTCATAAAAGCTAGAGAAGAGAAACTAGAACGCGACACTTCTATTCCTAGAAAGCTAGAGGATGGTTGGGAGCCCATCATTAAGATGAAGGTCAATGACTTTGATTGTAATGCTTTATGTGATCTTGGTGCAAGTATTTCCGTTATGCCTAAGAAAATCTATAATATGCTTGACTTGCCACCATTGAAAAATTGTTATTTGGATGTTAATCTTGCTGATAATTCTACAAAGAAACCTTTGGGGAGAGTTGATAATGTTCGCATTACCGTTAACAATAACCTTGTCCCCGTTGATTTTGTTGTCTTGGATATTGAATGCAATGCATCTTGTCCCATTATATTGGGAAGACCTTTTCTTCGAACTGTTGGTGCTATCATTGATATGAAGGAAGGTAATATTAAATATCAATTTCCTCTCAAGAAAGGTATGGAACACTTCCCTAGGAAGAGAATGAAGTTACCTTTTGATTCTATTATTAGAAAAAATTATGATGTTGACACTTCGTCTCTTGATAATACTTGATATACACTTTCTGCGCCTAGCTGAAAAGCGTTAAAGAAAAGCGCTTATGGGAGACAACCCATGTTTTTACTACAGTACTTTTATTTTATATTTGAGTCTTTGAAGTTGTTAATACTGTAGCAACCTCTCCTTATCTTAGTTTTGTGCATTGTTGTGCCAAGTAAAGTCGTTGATAGTAAGGTTCATACTAGATTTGGATTACTGCGCAGAAACAGATTTCTTTGCTGTCACGAATCTGGGCCAAATTCTCTGTAGGTAACTCAGAAAATTATGCCAATTTACGTGAGTGATCCTCAGATATGTACGCAACTTTCATTCAATTTGAGCATTTTCATTTGAGCAAGTCTGGTGCCTCAATAAAATTCGTCTTTACGAACTGTTCTGTTTTGACAGATTCTGCCTTTTATTTCGCATTGCCTGTTTTGCTATGCTTGATGGATTTTTCGATTCCATTGACTTTCAGTAGCTTTGAGCAATGTCCAGAAGTGTTAAGAATGATTATGTCACCTCTGAACATGTAAATTTTGATTGTGCACTAACCCTCTAATGAGTTGTTTTGAGTTTGGTGTGGAGGAAGTTTTCAAGGATTAAGAGAGGGAGATGATACAACATGATCAAGGAGAGTGAAAGCTCTAAGCTTGGGGATGCCCCGGTGGTTCACCCCTGCATATATCAAGAAGACTCAAGCGTCTAAGCTTGGGGATGCTCAAGGCATCCCCTTCTTCATCGACAACATTATCAGGTTCCTCTAGTGAAACTATATTTTTATTCCATCACATCTTATGTACTTTGCTTGGAGCGTCGGTTTGTTTTTGTTTTTGTTTTGTTTGAATAAAATGGATCCTAGCATTCTCTGTGTGGGAGAGAGACATGCTCCGCTGTTGCATATGGACAAGTATGTCCTTAGGCTTTACTCATAGTGTTCATGGCGAAAGTTTCTTCTTCGTTAAATTGTTATATGGTTGGAATTGGAAAATGATACATGTAGTAATTGCTAAAATTTCTTGGATAATGTGATACTTGGCAATTGTTGTGCTCATGTTCAAGCTCTTGCATCATATACTTTGCACCCATTAATGAAGAAATACATAGAGCTTGCTAAAATTTGGTTTGCATAATTGGTCTCTCTAAGGTCTAGATAATTTCTAGTATTGAGTTTGAACAACAAGGAAGACGGTGTAGAGTCTTATAATGTTTACAATGTGTCTTTTATGTGAGTTTTGCTACACCGGTTCATCCTTGTGTTTGTTTCAAATAAACCTTGCTAGCCTAAACCTTGTATCGAGAGGGAATACTTCTCATGCATCCAAATCCTTGAGCCAACCACCATGCCATTTGTGTCCACCATACCTACCTACTACATGGTATTTCTCCGCCATTCCAAAGTAAATTGCTTGAGTGCTACCTTTAAAATTTCCATTCTTCACCTTTGCAATATATAGCTCATGGGACAAATAGCCTAAAAACTATTGTGGTATTGAATATGTACTTATGAACTTTATCTCTTATTAAGTTGCTTGTTGTGCGATAACCATGTTCCTGGGGAAGCCATCAACTACTCTTTGTTGAATATCATGTGAGTTGCTATGCATGTTCGTCTTGTCTGAAGTAAGGGAGATCTACCACTAAAATGGTTAGAGCATTGCATAATGTTAGAGAAGAACATTGGGCCGCTAACTAAAGCCATGATCCATGGTGGAAGTTTCAGTTTTGGACAAATATCCTCAATCTCATATGAGAAAATTAATTGTTGTTGAATGCTTATGCATAAAAAAGGAGTCCATTATCTGTTGTCTATGTTGTCCCGGTATGGATGTTTAAGTTGAGAATAATCAATAGCGAGAAATCCAATGCGAGCTTTCTCCTTAGACCTTTGTACAGGCGGCATAGAGGTACCCCTTTGTGACACTTGGTTAAAACATGTGCATTGCGATGATAATCCAGGTAATCTGAGCTAATTAGGACAAGGTGCGGGCACTATTAGTATACTATGCATGAGGCTTGCAACTTGTAAGATATAATTTACATAACACATATGCTTTATTACTACCGTTGACAAAATTGTTTCATGTTTTCAAAACCAAAGCTCTAGCACAAATATAGCAATCGATGATTTCCTCTTTGAAGGACCTTTCTTTTACTTTTATTGTTGAGTCAGTTCACCTATCTCTCTCCACCTCAAGAAGCAAACACTTGTGTGAACTGTGCATTGATTCCTACATACTTGCATATTGCACTTGTTATATTACTTTACATTGACAACTATCCATGAGATATACATGTTACAAGTTGAAAGCAACCGCTGAAACTTCATCTTCCTTTGTGTTGCTTCAAAACCTTTACTTTGAATTATTGCTTTATGAGTTAACTCTTATGCAAGACTTGTTGATGCTTGTCTTGAAGTACTATTCATGAAAAGTCTTTGCTATATGATTCAGTTGTTTACTCATGTCATTTACATTGTTTGGATCGCTGCATTCATTACATATGCTTACAATAGTATGATCAAGGTTATGATGGCACGTCACTCTGATACGTCTCCAACGTATCTATAATTTCCGATGTTCCATGCTTGTTTTATGACAATACCAACATGTTTTGTTCACACTTTATATCATTTTTATGCGTTTTCCGGAACTAACCTATTGACGAGATGCCGAGAGGCCAGTTGCTGTTTTCTGCTATTTTTGGTTTCAGAAATCCTAGTAACGAAATATTCTCGGAATCGGACGAAATCAATGCCCAGGTTCCTATTTTTCCCGGAACCATCCAGAACACACGAGATAGGACCAGAGGGGGGGCACAGGGCCACCAAACCACACCCCGGCGCGGCCCAAGGGGGGGCGCGCCCCCCTATGGTTTGGGCAGCCCGTGGCCCCTCCGACTCCGACTCTTCGCCTATTTAAGCCGTCGTGACCTAAAACTTTGACAACGTTCGACGAAAACCACAAAAACCTTCCAGAGCCGCCGCCATCGCGAGGCCAAGATCTGGGGGACAGGAGTCTCTGTTCCGGCACGCTGCCGGAGCGGGGAAGTGCCCCCGGAAGGCTTCTCCATCGACACCGCTGCCATCTCCACCGCCATCTTCATCACCGCTGCTGCTCCCATGAGGAGGGAGTAGTTCTCCATCGAGGCTCCGGGCTGTACCGGTAGCTATGTGGTTAATCTCTCTCCTATGTACCTCAATACAATGATCTCATGAGCTGCTTTACATGATTGAGATTCATATGAGTTTGTATCACAATTTATCTATGTGCTACTCTAGCAATGTTATTAAAGTAGTTTTATTCCTCCTGCACGTGTGTAAAGGTGACAGTGTGTGCACCGTGTTAGTACTTGGTTTATGCTATGATCATGATCTCTTGTAGATTGCGAAGTTAACTATTGCTATGATAATATTGATGTGATCTATTCCTCCTACATATGCATGAAGGTGACAGTGTGCATGCTATGTTAGTACTTGGTTTAGTCTGTTGATCTATCTTACACTACAAGGTTACTAAAATATGAACAGTAATTGTGGAGCTTGTTAACTCCGGCATTGAGGGTTCGTGTAATCCTACGCAATGTGTTCATCATCCAACAAAAGTGTAGAGTATGCATTTATCTATTCTGTTATGTGATCAATGTTGAGAGTGTCCACTAGTGAAAGTGTAATCCCTAGGCCTTGTTCCTAAATACTGCTATCGCTGCTTGTTTACTGTTTTACTGCGTTACTACTGCTTGTTTACTGTTTTACTGCGTTACTACTGCTGCAATACTACCACCATCAACTACACGCCAGCAAGCTATTTTCTGGCACCGTTGCTACTGCTCATATATATTCATACCACCTGTATTTCACTATCTCTTCGCCGAACTAGTGCACCTATTTGGTGTGTTGGGGACACAAGAGACTTCTTGCTTTGTGGTTGCAGGGTTGCATGAGAGGGATATCTTTGACCTCTTCCTCCCTGAGTTCGATAAACCTTGGGTGATCCACTTAAGGGAAAACTTGCTGCTGTTCTACAAACCTCTGCTCTTGGAGGCCCAACACTGTCTACAGGAAAGGAGGGGGAACGTAGACATCAAGCTAAATTTTTGGCGCCGTTGCCGGGGAGGAAAGGTAAAAGGTACTCACACTACGGATCCCGGCTACCAAGCTATTTTCCGCCATTGTAAGTACTCGAAGCTATTTCCTTTAGATCCTGCAATTGCATCTTTTTGTTTCTTGTTTACACTAGTTTGGCATAATGGACAAGAATGATCTTCTTATTCTATTTCCTGATTTAAAACATGGATTGTTTGATGCGAAAATTAAAAAACCTATAGAATCTTATTTGCATGCTGGTAGTAATATTAGTATGAACGCTTTGAACACCATTGTTGATAATAATATAGAAAGTTCTAAGCTTGGGGAAGCTGGTTTTCATGATCTTTTTAGTCCCCCAAGCATTGAGGAGAAAATTTTCTTTGATGATACTTTGCCTCCTATTTATGATGATTATAATGATAGTGGTCTTTTGGTGCCACCTACTATGGAGAGTAAATTTTGTTGTGATTATACTATGCCTCCTACACTTGATGAGAATAATAATGATAGCTACTTTGTTGAATTTGCTCCCACTATTACTAATAAAATTGATTATGCCTATGTGGAGAGTAATAATTTTATGCATGAGACTCATGATAAGAATGCTTTATGTGATAGTTATATTGTTGAGTTTGCTCATGATGCTACTGAAAGTTATTATGAGAGAGGAAAATATGGTTGCAAAAATTTTCATGTTACTAAAACACCTCTCTATGTGCTGAAATTTTTGAAGCTACACTTGTTTTATCTTCCTATGCTTGTTACTTTGTTCTTCATGAATTCATTTGTGTACAAGATTCCTCTTCATTGGAAGCATGTTAGACTTAAATTTGTTTTGAATTTGCCTCTTGAAGCTCTCTTTTGCTTCAAATACTATTTCCCGCGAATGGATTATTAAAACTGCTGAGTCCATCTTAATGGCTATAAAGAAAGAACTTCTTGGGAGATAACCCATGTGTTATTTTGCTACAGTAATTTGTTTTTATTTTGTGTCTTGGAAGTTGTTTACTACTGTAGCAACCTCTCCTTATCTTAGTTTTGTGTTTTGTTGTGCCAAGTGAAGCCTCTAATCGAAGGTTGATACTAGATTTGGATTTCTGCGCAGAAACAGATTTCTATCTGTCACGAATCTGGGCTGTTTTCTCTGTAGAAAAATCAGAAAAATATGCCAATTTACGTGCGTGTTCCTCAGATATGTACGCAACTTTCATTAGTTTTGAGTTTTCTGATCTGAGCAACGGAAGTATTTATTAGAAATTCGTCTTTACGGACTGTTCTGTTTTGACAGATTCTGCCTTTTATTTCGCATTGCTTCTTTCGCTGTGTTGGGTGGATTTCTTTGTTCCATTACCTTCCAGTAGCTTTGAGCAATGTCCAGAAGTGTTAAGAATGATTGTGTCACCTCTGAATATGTGAGTTTTTGATTATGTACTAACCCTTCTAATGAAGTTTATGAGAAGTTTGGTGTGAAGGAAGTTTTCAAGGGTCAAGAGAGGAGGATGATATACTATGATCAAGAAGAGTGAAAGCTCTAAGCTTGGGGATGCCCCGGTGGTTCACCCCTGCATATTCTAAAAAGACTCAAGCGTCTAAGTTTGGGGATGCCCAAGGCATCCCCTTCTTCATCGACAACATTATCAGGTTCCTCCCCTGAAACTATATTTTTATTCCGTCACATCTTATGCACTTTACTTGGAGCGTCTGTATGTTTCTTGTTTTTGTTTTTGTTTGAATAAATGCTTGTGTGGGAGAGAGACACGCTCCGCTGGTTCGTATGAACACATGTGTTCTTAGCTTTTAATTTTCATGGCGAAGGTTGAAACTGCTTCGTTAATTATTATATGGTTGGAATTGGAAAATGCTACATGTAGTAATTGGTATGATGTCTTGAATAACTTGATACTTGGCAATTGTTGTGCTCTTGTTTAAGCTCTTGCATCATATACCTTGCACCTATTAGTGAAGAAATACATAGAGCTTGTTAAAATTTGGTTTGCATGAGTGGTTTCTCTAGAGTCTAGATATTTTCTAGTAAGATGTTTGAACAACAAGGAAGATGATGTATAGTTTTATAATGCTTGTAATATGTCTTTTATGTGAGTTTTGCTGTACTAGTTCGTGCTTGTGTTTGCTTCAAACAACCTTGCTAGCCTAAACCTTGTATCGAGAGGGAATACTTCTCATGCAACCAAATCCTGAGCCAAACAACACTATGCCATTTGTGTCCACCATACCTACCTACTACATGGTATTTCTCCGCCATTCCAAAGTAAGTTGTTTGAGTGCTACCTTTAAAATTCCATCATTCACCTTTGCAATATATAGCTCATGGGACAAATAGCTTAAAAACTATTGTGGTATTGAATATGTAATTATGCACTTTATCTCTTATTAAGTTGCTTGTTGTGCGATAACCATGTTCACTGGGGACGCCATCAACTACTCTTTGTTGAATTTCATGTGAGTTGCTATGGATGTTCGTCTTGTCTGAAGTAAGAGCGATCTACCACCTTATGGTTAAGCATGCATATTGTTAGAGAAGAACATTGGGCCGCTAACTAAAGCCATGATCCATGGTGGAAGTTTCAGTTTTGGATATATATCCTCAATCTCAAATGAGAAAATTATTAATTGTTGTTACATGCTTATGCATAAAAGAGGAGTCCATTATCTGTTGTCTATGTTGTCCCGGTATGGATGTCTAAGTTGAAGAATAATCAATAGCGAGAAATCCAATGCGAGCTTTCTCCTTAGACCTTTGTACAGGCGGCATAGAGGTACCCCTTTGTGACACTTGGTTAAAACATGTGCATTGTGATGATCCGGTAGTCCAAGCTAATTAGGACAAGGTGCGGGCACTATTAGTACACTATGCATGAGGCTTGCAACTTGTAAGATATAATTTACATGATACATATGCTTTATTACTACCGTTGACAAAATTGTTTCATGCTTTTAAAATCAAAGCTCTAGCACAAATATAGCAATCGATGCTTTCCTCTTTGAAGGACCATTCTTTTACTTTTATTGTTGAGTCAGTTCACCTATCTCTCTCTACCTCAAGAAGCAAACATTTGTGTGAACTGTGCATTGATTCTTACATACTTGCTTATTGCATTTGTTATATTGCTCTGCATTGACAACTATCCATGAGATATACATGTTACAAGTTGAAAGCAACCGCTGAAACTTAATCTTCCATTGTGTTGCTTCAATGTCTCTACTATGAATTTATGGCTTTATGAGTAACTCTTATGCAAGACTTATTGATGCTTGTCTCAAAAGTACTATTCATGAAAAGTCTTTGCTATATGATTCAATTGTTTACTCATTGCATTTACATTGTTTCGAATCGCTGCATTCATCTCATATGCTTTACAATGGTATGATTAAGATTATGTTGGTAGCATGTCACCTCAGAAATTATCTTTTATCGTTTACCTACTCGAGGACGAGTAGGAACTAAGCTTGGGGATGCTGATACGTCTCCAACGAATCTATAATTTCCGATGTTCCATGCTTGTTTTATGACAATACCAACATGTTTTGTTCACACTTTATATCATTTTTATGCGTTTTCCGGAACTAACCTATTGACGAGATGCCGAGAGGCCAGTTGCTGTTTTCTGCTGTTTTTGGTTTCAGAAATCCTAGTAACGAAATATTCTCGGAATCGGACGAAATCAACGCCCAGGTTCCTATTTTTCCCGGAACCATCCAGAACACACGAGAAGGACCAGAGGGGGGGGGGGCACAGGGCCACCAAACCACACCCCGGCGCGGCCCAAGGGGGGGGCGCGCCCCCCTATGGTTTGGGCAGCCCGTGGCCCCTCCGACTCCGACTCTTCGCCTATTTAAGACGTCGTGACCTAAAACTTCGACAACGTTCGACGAAAACCACAAAAACCTTCCAGAGCCGCCGCCATCGCGAGGCCAAGATCTGGGGGACAGGAGTCTCTGTTCCGGCACGCTGCCGGAGCGGGGAAGTGCCCCCGGAAGGCTTCTCCATCGACACCGCTGCCATCTCCACCGCCATCTTCATCACCGCTGCTGCTCCCATGAGGAGGGAGTAGTTCTCCATCGAGGCTCGGGGCTGTACCGGTAGCTATGTGGTTAATCTCTCTCCTATGTACCTCAATACAATGATCTCATGAGCTGCTTTACATGATTGAGATTCATATGAGTTTGTATCACAATTTATCTATGTGCTACTCTAGCAATGTTATTAAAGTAGTTTTATTCCTCCTGCACGTGTGTAAAGGTGACAGTGTGTGCACCGTGTTAGTACTTGGTTTATGCTATGATCATGATCTCTTGTAGATTGCGAAGTTAACTATTGCTATGATAATATTGATGTGATCTATTCCTCCTACATATGCATGAAGGTGACAGTGTGCATGCTATGTTAGTACTTGGTTTAGTCTGTTGATCTATCTTACACTACAAGGTTACTAAAATATGAACAGTAATTGTGGAGCTTGTTAACTCCGGCATTGAGGGTTCGTGTAATCCTACGCAATGTGTTCATCATCCAACAAAAGTGTAGAGTATGCATTTATCTATTCTGTTATGTGATCAATGTTGAGAGTGTCCACTAGTGAAAGTGTAATCCCTAGGCCTTGTTCCTAAATACTGCTATCGCTGCTTGTTTACTGTTTTACTGCGTTACTACTGCTTGTTTACTATTTTACTGCGTTACTACTGCTGCAATACTACCACCATCAACTACACGCCAGCAAGCTATTTTCTGGCACCGTTGCTACTGCTCATATATATTCATACCACCTGTATTTCACTATCTCTTCGCCGAACTAGTGCACCTATTTGGTGTGTTGGGGACACAAGAGACTTCTTGCTTTGTGGTTGCAGGGTTGCATGAGAGGGATATCTTTGACCTCTTCCTCCCTGAGTTCGATAAACCTTGGGTGATCCACTTAAGGGAAAACTTGCTGCTGTTCTACAAACCTCTGCTCTTGGAGGCCCAACACTGTCTACAGGAAAGGAGGGGGAACGTAGACATCACACTCCACAAATTATCTTTGTTATCGTTTACCTGCTCGGGACGAGCAGAAACTAAGCTTGGGGATGCTGATACGTCTCCGACGTATTGATAATTTCTTATGTTCCATGCCACATTATTGATGATATCTACATGTTTTATGCATACTTTATGTCATATTTATGCATTTTCCGGCACTAACCTATTAATGAGATGCCGAAGAGCCAGTTGCTGTTTTCTGCTGTTTTTGGTTTCAGAAATCCTAGTAAGGAAATATTCTCGGAATTGGACGAAATCAACGCCCAGGGGCCTATTTTCACACGAAGCTTCCAGAAGTCCGAAGAGGAGACGAAGTGGGGCCACGAGGTGGCCAGACAGTAGGGCGGCGCGGCCCAGGTCTTGGCCGCACCGGCCTGTCGTCTGGGCCCCTCGTGTGGCTCCCTGACCTGCCCTTCCGCCTACAAATAGTCTTCGTCGCGAAACCCCCAGTACCGAGAGCCACGATACGGAAAACCTTCCAGAGACGCCGCCGCCGCCAATCCCATCTCGGGGGATTCAGGAGATCGCCTCCGGCACCCTGCCGGAGAGGGGATTCATCTCCCGGAGGACTCTACACCGCCATGGTCGCCTCCGGAGTGATGAGTGAGTAGTTCACCCCTGGACTATGGGTCCATAGCAGTAGCTAGATGGTTGTCTTCTCCTCATTATGCTTCATTGTCGGGTCTTGTGAGCTGCCTAACATGATCAAGATCATCTATCTGTAATGCTATATGTTGTGTTTGTTGGGATCCGATGGATAGAGAATACTATGTTATGTTGATTATCAATCTATGTGTTGTTTATGATCTTGCATGCTCTCCGTTACTAGTAGATGCTTTGGCCAAGTTGATGCTTGTAACTCCAAGAGGGAGTACTTATGCTCGATAGTGGGTTCATGTCTCCGTGAATCTGGGGGAGTGACAGAAACCCCTAAGGTTATGGATGTGCTGTTGCCACTAGGGATAAAACATTGATGCTATGTCCGAGGATGTAGTTATTGATTACATTACGCACCATACTTAATGCAATTGTCTGTTGTTTGCAACTTAATACTGGAAGGGGTTCGGATGATAACCTGAAGGTGGACTTTTTAGGCATAGATGCATGCTGGATAGCGGTCTATGTACTTTGTCGTAATGCCCAATTAAATCTCATAATACTCATCATATCATGTATGTGCATTGTCATGCCCTCTCTATTTGTCAATTGCCCAACTGTAATTTGTTCACCCAACATGCTATTTATCTTATGGGAGAGACACCTCTAGTGAACTGTGGACCCCGGTCCTATTCTTTTACATCGATACAATCTACTGCAATACTTGTTCTACTGTTCTCTGCAAACAATCATCATCCACACTATACATCTAATCCTTTGTTACAGCAAGCCGGTGAGATTGACAACCTCACTGTTTCGTTGGGGCAAAGTACTTTGGTTGTGTTGTGCAGGTTCCACGTTGGCGCCGGAATCCCTGGTGTTGCGCCGCACTACATCTCGCTGCCATCAACCTTCAACGTGCTTCTTGACTCCTATTGGTTCGATAAACCTTGGTTTCTAACTGAGGGAAACTTACTGCTGTACGCATCACACCTACCACTTGGGGTTCCCAACGGTCGCGTGCTGTACGCGTGTCAGCCACCCCGCTAAGCTACCCGTGACGAAGTTTGGCCGTACTCCGATACAGACCCAGAGGTTTGTGTCAACGGCTAAGCTAAGTGTGAACAACCTGCTGTCGCTAATCGTTCCACGATATTAGTACAATACATAATATAAACACCCGAAGGCAACAGGAAGTAAATCGTGCATCGTGCATATGAGCAAATAAAACCAAGGTTGTGGCTCCCAATAAACAGACTCGAGGAAAGGTAGTGGGTGATGGGGGTCCCACTCCCCCACGTACGGGTAGAGCGCTCAATCTCGGAACAGATAACAAGAACTCGGGTCCTAGGGGACATTAGCAAGTCAAAGTTCCGATGCTTTTGCAAAGGGGCTCACAGATGCCTCTGCTTACAATTTTAGTCGTTAACAATTAAGTAAAGCATGTGTATCTCCAACAACTGATATAGCATGTGATAACCTCCCAACAACCCAACATATCCCGATAAGATAACAACAACGGTAACGAGATAAAATAGCACTAGCATGCACTATGACTCGCAAGGCAGACCCGATAACCAAACAATAGCTGTAGGAGGTTGGTGGAGTCAATATAGGCTGCTTGAGGTAACAAGTGGAAGGGACACGTGACAAGAACGCAACTTAAGGATAGCATGAGGGAGAAGGCAAAATAAAATAGGTGAGCGACTCCTGCAGAGGCAGAAGTATAGGGGAAATGCTTGCCTGTTAAAGCTCGCCGAGGAACATCCGGAGAACTTGTCGTATCTCACAGCAACACTTCGCGATCCTATCCGTTAAGAAGCAAATGCTGGACAAACAACATATGCAAGTCTTACTACTACGGATAAAGAAGATCCAGCATGATCAAGATGATATGCATGGCATGGCAAACATGATGCGATGCAACTTATCCATATTAATCAGAGTCGGAACCCCGAACAAGCAAATTGGGTTGGAGTTGCATTTCTACCGACAAAGTTAAGGGTTGATTAGCATGGCATAGCATGGCAGGGGTGAGATACTTCAATATTAAACGGAGCGGGGAAACCTTAGGTGGATATCCGAAATACTCCGCATATATGTTAGGTGGTATGCACGAACTATCAACGCGCGACATGATGCGAGATGCAGAGGGGCATATGGATGGCATATTAATGTTCCTCATGTTTTTCTGATCAATTTTCATATATAAAGTATTTTATTTCGAGTTACAGGTTAAAAGTTATTAACAGATTAGTTTTTATTATTTAAAATAGATAAACATATTTTTATTTTAATTGGGTAAGGACCCGAAAACAAAATACAGAAAGGGGGAAGGACCCTGGTTAGATACACAGATATGCAGGGGGTTATGCCGAAGATCTCTGCGCCAGGGACTGCGGGTTAATCGATAAAAACTAGAAGGGGGCTAGATGCGAATTGTCCAGATCTG
Organism: Lolium perenne; assembly: GCF_019359855.2. Taxonomy (NCBI): domain Eukaryota; kingdom Viridiplantae; phylum Streptophyta; class Magnoliopsida; order Poales; family Poaceae; genus Lolium; species Lolium perenne. Next base: position 11,560,128 of record NC_067247.2, on the reverse strand, counting down.
GATCTGGGGAAGGGGTTCTCACCAGGATGGTTGCTAGCCCGAGTCGATGACAGGTGGGGCCAGGGTGATGAGGTGGCGCCAGCGTGGCAGATCTTGCGCGCGTGCACGGAAACTGTTTGACGGAGGGATGCGGCGCAGGACGGCGGTGACCACCGCGAGCCTGGCATGGGGTGCGCGGATGATGTAGAGCGCCCCAGGAAGTGCGCGTGGCCGCGTTCGATGCGGGAGAGGAAGGGGAGTCCGACGGTGGTGGTCTTGGTGCCGGGGAGCCACCGGAGGAAGGCCGGCGACGAGGACCTATGGCGGATACACGGCAACAAGGTGAAAAAGGGGGATCCCGGAAGCAAGGAAGGAAGCGAGGATGTCCAGGAGGTGCGCCAGCTTACCCCGAAGCTCAAGGTGCTGACGACGGACGCCGGGGAGGGAAGAGGTCGCCGGAATCGACGAAAAACCGCGACGGCCGACGAAGGGGAACGGCGAGCGTGGCGACGAACTAGGACCTCCCAGGTCGATTCCTTGCGCGTGGTGGTTGATACGTCCAAAACGTATCTACTTTCCCGAACACTTTTGCTATTGTTTTGCCTCTAATTTGTGTATTTTGGATGCAACTAACACGGACTAACGCTGTTTTCAGCAGAACTGCTCTGGTGTCTCGTTTTTGTGCAGAAATCCAACTTTCAGGAAAATCCTCAGAATTTATGCAGAAGGCCCTATTTTCACAGAATATTGGCGGAGCCAAAAGGACAAGCCAGGTGGAGGCCCGAGGGCCCCACACCATAGGCTGGCGCGACCCAGGAGGGGCCCGCGCGGCTCTGTGGTGTGGCCCCCTCGGCCGGCCTCCGACGCCCTCCTTCGGACTATATATTGCCTTCGACCTAAAAACGCACGGAGAGAAGTCGAAGTCGCCAGAAAGCCTCCAGAACGCCGCCACATCGCGAAACTCCGTCTCGGGAGCCAGAAGTCTCCGTTCTGGCACTCCACCGGGACGGGGAATTGGAGGAGATCATCGTCATCATCACCACCGACGCCTCTCCATCAACCAGCCATGTTTCCCCCATCCATGTGTGAGTAATTCCCTCGCTGTAGGCCGAAGGGGATGGTAGGGATTGGATGAGATTGGTCATGTAATAGCATAAGATTGTTAGGGCATAGTGCCTAGTGTCCGTAATTGGTACTTTGATGATATTGTTGCAACTTGTTATGCTTAATGCTTGTCACTAGGGCCCGAGTGCCATGATCTCAGATCTGAACATGTTATTGTTTCATCATGATATTCATTGTTTATGATCTTACCTGCAAGTTGTATACACATGTCGCTGTCCGGAACCAATGGCCCCGAAGTGACAGAAATCGGGACAACCGGAGGGGGTGGTAGTGATGTGAGGATCACATGTGTTCACGGAGTGTTAATGCTTTGCTCCGGTACTCTATTAAAAGGAGTACCTTAATATCCAATAGATTCCCTTGAGGCCCGGCTGCCACCGGCTGGTAGGACAAAAGATGTTGTGCAAGTTTCTCATTGCGAGCACGTACGAACATAATTGGAACACATGCCTATTGATTGCTTTGTACTTGGACACCGTTTTATTATTATCTGCAAATGCCCTGCTATGATTGTTACATGAGTTTCTCTCATCCATGCAACGCCCGTTATCCATCCCCGTGCCTACAGTATTTTAATCCTGCTGTTTACTATAATCACTACTGCTGTCTCTGTTACTCTGCTGATGTTATCTCACTACTGCTACTGCTATAAAACTGTTACTACTGATAAACTCTTGCGAGCAAGTCTGTTTCCAGGTGCAGCTGAATTGACAACTCCGCTGTTAAGGCCTCCAAGTATTCTTTGTCTCCCCTTGTGTCGAATCAATAAATTGGGTTATACTACCCGCGAAGACTGCTGCGATCCCCTATACTTGTGGGTCATCAAGACTGTTTTCTGGCGCCGTTGCCGGGGAGCATAGCTTTATTTGGAAGTTCACTTGGATTGATATTGTCCGCTGCAAATTCTCCATCATGGGTAAACCTCGCGATTCTAAAGTCGCCATATTACCATCCACTATAAGAAAAGGTACAACTCTGAGTACCTCTGCTACTCTTGATTCACCATCTGTGATAAGTCAACTTGTTTCACCGCCACAAGCTTTGCTTGGTGGTACTTCTGCTGAATCTGAAAACTCTCATAATATTGATAATGTTTCTGCTGTGCTTGATGATAGTGGTTCATTGGGATCCTTTCTAGATGCTACAATTGCTAGGTCTAGACAAATTGAAAATGCTGAAACTCCTGATGAAAATGCCACTACACCTGTTAGTTCACCTGAACTTGATTATTCTAGTGATGATCCTGATGAAGATTATGTGGAGCTTAATGATGATTTTATTAATAGATGCAATGCTACTGCTGATGCAAGTAAAATTAAAAAGTTTCTTACACAATATACTGTTAGACATAAGTTATCTCCTGATCCTAAATTTTCCACATCTCCTATATGCATTAAGGATAAAGATTATGATTTTTCTCTTGATCTATCTCATATAGCTATTGTAGAGAAAGCACCCTTTTATGGTACTGAAAAAGAAAGTGCTGTAGAACACATGAATGAACTTTCTTCTATGAGTAGCTTGTTTTCTGATGATGACAAGATGCGTACTTACTTTGTCATTAAAAATTTTCCTTTCTCATTAAAAGATGATGCTAAAACTTGGTATAATAATTTGCCTCCTGGTTCTATTAAAAGTCCAGCTGATTTGCGTGATGTTTTCTTTCAAAAATATTTTCCTGCTAGTGCTCAACATATTGCTTTACAGAGAATTTATAAGTTTGACCAGGGAGATGAAGAGAAATTGCCTGCGGCATGGGCAAGATTTTGTTCTCTTATCAGAGCTCGACCTGGACATGATTTAGAAAAGAATGATCTACTTGATATATTTTATAGTGGACTAACCATTGAATCTAGAGCATATTTGGATAGTTGTGCTGGTTGTGTTTTCATGAAAAGAACTCCAGACGAAGCTGAAGAATTATTGGCTAAAATAAGCCGGAATCATGATGATTGGAATACACCTGAACCAACTCCAACGCCAATATTGAAGAGGGGTTTAATTGAATTGAATGATGAAGATATGAGGGAAGCTAAGAAGTCTCTCAAGGAGAAAGGTATTAAATCCGAAGATGTGAAGAATCTACCTCCCATAGAGGATATATGTGAGATAATTCCCCCTTCACCCATGATTGAGGTAAACTCCCTTCAACGCTTTACTAGGGAAGATATTCTGTATTCAAAACCTCCTGCTCAATGTTTAGATGAGTTTGATAATTATATTGTTAAGCAAGAAAATTTTAATATGAGAGTAGAGAATCATCTAATGGAAAATTCTCAAGCTATTAGCAATTTGCATGATATTGTGGAGAGAACCTCCAATGATGTTAAGATGCTTGTTAAACATTTTCAAATGATTCAAACTCAAATTGATCAACTCACTAAAGTGCAAAATGATTTGCTAAATAATAATTCTAAAGAGAAGCATGCTTATGAAGTAACAACTAGAGGTGGTGTCTCTACCCAGGATCCTCTATATCCTGAAGGGCATCCCAAAAGAATTGAACAAGATTCTCAACGCATTGAACCTAGTGCTCCTTCTAAGAAGAAAAAGAAGAAGAAACATAAAAATGTTGTAGAATCCTCTGAACCTGCTAATGATCCTAATAGTATTTCTATTTCCGATGCTGAAACTGAAAATGGTAATGAACATGATAATGATAATGATAAGAATGATGCTTCTGATAAAGAAGAAGTTGAAGATGAACCTGACAAGCATGATAAAAATAAAAAGTATACTAAAGAAGATTTTATTGCTAAGAAACATGGTAATGAAAGAGAACCTTGGGTGCAAAAGCAAATGCCTTTTCCTGCTAAGAAACTAAAATCAAAGGAAGAAGAACACTATAATAAATTTTGTGATTGGATGAAACCTTTATTCTTGCAAATCCCTTTGACTGATGCTATTAAATTGCCTCCTTATTCAAAGTATATGAAAGATATTGTTACTAACAAAAGGAAAATCCCCAATGAGGAGATTTCCACTATGCTTGCTAATTACTCTTTCAATGGCAAAGTGCCAAAGAAGTTGGGCGACCCAGGTATACCTACTATTCCTTGTTCTATTAAGAATAATTATGTTAAAACTGCTCTATGTGACTTGGGAGCCGGTGTTAGTGTTATGCCTTTTTCTCTTTATAAGAGGCTTTATTTGGATAAGTTGATACCTACTGATATATCTTTGCAAATGGCTGATAAATTTACTGCTATTCCTGTTGGTATATGTGAGGATGTTCCTGTTCAAGTTACTAATAACTGCTTGATATTAACTGATTTTGCTGTGTTGGAAATGCCTGAAGATGATAATATGTCTATTATTCTTGGGAGACCTTTTGTTAACACCGCAGGGGCTGTTATTGATTGCAATAAAGGAAAGGTTACTTTCAATGTTGATGATAAGGAGCATACCGTCTATTTTCCCAAGAGGATTGATAAAGTATGTGGAGTCAATACTATTTCTAATGTGAGAACTATCAAAGTTGGAACTATTGATTGTCCTATATATGAGCCTAAAGAAGGATATCAAAATCTTATGATTGGATCCAAATCAATACAATTCAAGGTAACATGATTGATTTGAGATTTATTTCTTCATATGCTATGTAAAATTTATTTGGTGGCAAGACTTGATCAACCTTGTTAACGAATACTTTTTATATGCATAGAGGAGGTAAACAACATCTCTTTCTTCTTCCACTTGTTTTACTTGCTGTAGCACTTTTGATTTGCAAAGTTCCTTAGTTGATTAGAGATTTCAAAAAAAAAAAAATTTTCCTGGCCAGTAATAATAAACTTAATACCCAGAAATGTGCATTTTTCAAAGTTTTCAAAAATTCACAAAAATTATACCGTTGGTCCTATTTTTCGAAAATGCACCTGGGAGCACCAGAGGATGACCTGTGGGGCACCCCAGGGTGGCACACCACAGGCCGGCGCGGCCTGGAAGGGGGGCGCGCCACCCTGTCGTGTGGGGCCCCCTTTGCCCCACTTCAGCATCTCTTCCTCCCAGACTCTTCTCTCTCCCGAAAAAATCGACACCAGCTTCCTCTCACTCGCGTTTTTGCTCAAGAGCTCAGGATTTTTCGATCTCTTTGCTCAGCCCAGATTTCTGTCTGAAATTTGGCACATTTGCTCTCCGGTATGTGACTCATCCGCCTATCCAAGTAGAATTTTGTTTGGTTGAGTATATCTTGAATATTTTGCTGCTGTAGGTAACATGTTTAGTGAGCTTGCATGCTTGTTCTAAGTTGTATAAACTAGTTTTGATGCATGATTAGTACTCTAGCAAGTTCCTATAGTAGTTCCCCTTGATTATATGTCACCAAATCAAATTTTATATTGTTTGTTGAAAATTTAAGAAAATGGAGTGGAATAGATATCAACTAAACCAACAAGAATTGGAGGTGCAACAAGTCATGAGAGTGAACCGTGAAGAGGGAGTATACCCCTCTTACTACCCGTGCGCAGATTTCATGAGAAGCGCAGGAATATTGGAAGATGTTCAGAATCTAATTTCTCGTGCAGGGTTGAATGATTTTGTTGATGGAGAACCATGCCAATATGCAAAATTGACTATGTCTGTTGTGCAGGACTTTAAGTTCAATTGGTCGCGATCTAACCCCATGGTTCAGTATAAGATTTATAATAAGACTGTCAACTTGCCATTCAATGATTTTTGTACAGCAATTAGAGTACCGCAATGGGGATCATGCGAGAAGATAAGGGGATCGCCGCGAGAGCTCTTAAGCCTCTTCGAGATGATTTGTTATGGAAGGAGTTTCTCAGAGGATGGTGGTAAAATCACTAGCATTCAACTCCCAGCTATCCGCTACTTTGCTTATTTCATTACTAAATGCGTTCTTGCTAGAAAGAGTGGCGGTAAACTATCTATCCAGGATTTAGCTTTTCTAGCTGCTGCACTGCAAGGTAGTAAGACTTATAATTTGGGGGCATTGATAGCTTATAGACTTGCTACTAACCGTGAGAAAGGTGGAATTTGTGGAGGTCTCATCGCCTCTCGTTTACTAGCTTTGCATAATGTAGAACCTCATCATCTTGATATTCAACTTTCCATAGAAAAACTTGACATAGTCTCTATGATTAAACATGAATTTTTTTCTGATTCATCTAATTTGGGTAACCTATTCTACAAAATGACATTTTATAAGAAAGTTTGGAGAATAACTAAGAAAACTGAAAAACTAGTAAGATTGCCTGCGCCCGTTCTATTTAACCTTGATTCCAGGGAGGATTGGTCAGTCACAGAAGGTGGACTGAATGCACACATAGAGGGAGGAGGCCATCATGCAAGAGACAACACGGAGGAGGCCGAGGAACACCTCGACTCATCGTCCGATGCAGCAAGTTCCTCGCATCAACATGTTGGGCATGTGGAGCCTCCACGCTTTTCTTCTGCACAGGAACCTTACTATGACTACGCCATGCATTATCCACCGGCGAGGAACAGCGACCCTCGCTGGGGTTGAACTCCACTTAGGCCAAAAGCCTAAGCTTGGGGGGAGGTATACCGGCATCACTCATTCTTTGCATATTATGATTGCTGGATACTTTTATATACTTGTTTAGTTGCTTTGAGTGGTTTTCTAATGAGATGGAGATGATATTTGGGGAAGTGCTGCCTGAAAACAGATTCTGGACTGTTACCGAAAAAATTCTAATAAAATAGCCAGAAGAGTATTTTGCGAAGCCAATTTTTGTGCATGTTCCCCAGGTTGTTATCTAACTTTCATTAGTTGAACACTTTTCGATTTGAGCAATGAAAGAATTTATTAAAAATCGGGTACTGTACTGCTGTCAAGTTTGACGAATTTCTGCTGCTTTGTGTTTATGTGAGTCTTCTAGTTTGCCAATTCTTGTTTTCGCTTTGTTTCTTTCCCAAAACACAAAAAGACCAAAAATATTTCTGTTGTTTCTCTTCATGATATGTTTGCTTTGGTTTCTTGCATTTGTTTCGCTTTATTTGCTATTGCTAGTTTGCTATAAGAAAACCCAAAAAGATTTTGCTTTGTTTGCTTGTTTCCTTTTGCTCTTGTTTCCAATTCGAAAACACCAAAAATATTTGCTGTTCTTCTTTGGTTTGTAAAGTTCATCTTGAGTTCAATGATCTTCGGTGGCTGGAGCGTGGTTTTCATTTCATATTATCCAAACTACACAAGTGCAAGGCAATAATGACGATCTACGACAATTGGATTGTGGTGAGAGGCTGGTATGAACTCTATTTGTTTTCATTTTTGTACATATACTCATCCATGTGAGCATGCTTAGTTGGTTCATGTGAGGTATATGTCATTTGAGAAAGTCTAGTAGTTCATGATCTCTCATGTTTAGCTCCAATTTATTAATATGAGTAGCATGTCATGGATGTTTGCTAGCATTGTTTTATTCATAAGTAGGTATGGTATTGTGGTATCCTCCTCTGAATAATTCATTTATATCGACTTGGCACATGCTCGCGCATGCATATGACTGAACAAAAGTCAATTAATCCTCGATGATTTACATTGCTTCAGAGTTCTTGTATCACTTTTATGCCTCCGTTAATTTATTTTGCCGCAAGCATGATTATGACAGTGACTGCTCTCTTGATTTGTCGCTCCCCAGTCTATTGCTAGCCTTCACTTGTACTGAGCGGGAACGCTGCTCGTGCTTCCAAACCCCTGAAAACCAAGTTGTTCCAAAGTGTCCACCATAAATACCTATGCATGGCATTTCAAACCATTCCAAGTAAATTCTCATGCGCTACCTTTAAAACCTTCAAAATGCTTCTAAATTTGTGTTAATGTTTCATAGCTCATGAGGAAGTATGTGGTGTTTAACTTTCAACCTTGTCATTTACTCTTGACGGACTTTCATATGGACTAGTGGCACATCCGCTTATCCAATAATTTTGCAAAAAGAGCTGGCAATGGGATTCCCAGTCCCAAATTAATTAACTTAAATAGACACTCCTCCATGGTATGTGATTGTTGGACGGCACCCGAAGGATTCGGTTAGCCATGGCTTGTGTAAGCAAAGGTTGGGGGGAGTGTCATCATAATAAAACTAAAATAAAACGGCACTCCTTCATGGTATGAGATTGTTGGCAGGCACCTGAGGATTCGGTTAGCCATGGTTTGTGAAAGAAAGGTTGGAAGGAGTGCCACATAAACATAAAAATAATTCATGGGAGCCGCTCTTGGAAGTCCGGTTGGCGAGGTAGTTGGTGTACCCATTACCATTCGTTGACAACAACAAACACCTCTCAAAATAATTTTACTCCTATTTTAAAGATGAAAAGCTCTAGCGCATGTTAATCCCTGCTTCCCTCTGCGGCGAAGGGTCAATCTTTTACTTTTGTGTTGTGTCTCCATTCTTTCTTTGAGCACTATCTTGAGAGCACAACTGTCATTCTTAGTATAATATGCTTGTCTCAAAATATGATTGATTGTGGTATAACTTTGATGCTTTTATCTTTGACAATCACTACTTCTAGTCTTTCTATGAAGTTCAGAGGTGCCTGGGCATTTATGTTTTGCCGATCAAATACGGGCAAGCGAGATACCACTTTATCATACTCTCTTATGAACATTGCAATCCTGCTTATAGACATGATTCATGATGCTTATTATTAATTGTTGGTACCTCTCCATGATTGACATAGCTGTTAGATGATCTTATTTGTATGCATCTCATTATGAAATGCTTAAGTATTAGCCATAGCATGAGAATATATACATCATATGAGCAAATGTGTTCGTGAAAGTTCTTTTATCGCTCAGTTGTTAACTGAATTGCTTGAGGACAAGCAATAAGTTAAGCTTGGGGGGAGTTGATACGTCCAAAACGTATCTACTTTCCCGAACACTTTTGCTATTGTTTTGCCTCTAATTTGTGTATTTTGGATGCAACTAACACGGACTAACGCTGTTTTCAGCAGAACTGCTCTGGTGTCTCGTTTTTGTGCAGAAATCCAACTTTCAGGAAAATCCTCGGAATTTATGCAGAAGGCCCTATTTTCACAGAATATTGGCGGAGCCAGAAGGACAAGCCAGGTGGAGGCCCGAGGGCCCCACACCATAGGCCGGCGCGGCCCAGGAGGGGCCCGCGCGGCCCTGTGGTGTGGCCCCCTCGGCCGGCCTCCGACGCCCTCCTTCGGACTATATATTGCCTTCGACCTAAAAACGCACGGAGAGAAGTCGAAGTCGCCAGAAAGCCTCCAGAACGCCCCCACATCGCGAAACTCCGTCTCGGGAGCCAGAAGTCTCCGTTCTGGTACTCCGCCGGGATGGGGAATTGGAGGAGATCATCGCCATCATCACCACCGACGCCTCTCCATCAACCAGCCATGTTTCCCCCATCCATGTGTGAGTAATTCCCTCGCTGTAGGCCGAAGGGGATGGTAGGGATTGGATGAGATTGGTCATGTAATAGCATAAGATTGTTAGGGCATAGTGCCTAGTGTCCGTAATTGGTACTTTGATGATATTGTTGCAACTTGTTATGCTTAATGCTTGTCACTAGGGCCCGAGTGCCATGATCTCAGATCTGAACATGTTATTGTTTCATCATGATATTCATTGTTTATGATCTTACCTGCAAGTTGTATACACATGTCGCTGTCCGGAACCAATGGCCCCGAAGTGACAGAAATCGGGACAACCGGAGGGGATGGTAGTGATGTGAGGATCACATGTGTTCACGGAGTGTTAATGCTTTGCTCCGGTACTCTATTAAAAGGAGTACCTTAATATCCAGTAGATTCCCTTGAGGCCCGGCTGCCACCGGCTGGTAGGACAAAAGATGTTGTGCAAGTTTCTCATTGCGAGCACGTACGACTATAATTGGAACACATGCCTATTGATTGCTTTGTACTTGGACACCGTTTTATTATTATCTGCAAATGCCCTGCTATGATTGTTACATGAGTTTCTCTCATCCATGCAACGCCCGTTATCCGTCCCCGTGCCTACAGTATTTTAATCCTGCTGTTTACTATAATCACTACTGCTGTCTCTGTTACTCTGCTGCTGTTATGTCACTACTGCTACTGCTATAAAACTGTTACTACTGATAAACTCTTGCGAGCAAGTCTGTTTCCAGGTGCAGCTGAGTTGACAACTCCGCTGTTAAGGCCTCCAAGTATTCTTTGTCTCCCCTTGTGTCGAATCAATAAATTGGGTTATACTACCCGCGAAGACTGCTGCGATCCCCTATACTTGTGGGTCATCAGTGGTAGAGGGGAGCGAGGTGCGTCGTTTGGTGGTGGTGGCGTTGCTCGGGGTGGTCGCAGCCGGCGGTTCGACGGTGAGCGGTGGCGGTGCTGTGGGGTTTCTCCCGTTTGCTTGCAGTGCAAGAAGAAAAGAGGCGAGGGGGGGGGGGGCGTGGGGAAGGAGGCAGGTGATACGTGTCCGACGTATCGATAATTTCTTATGTTCCATGCCACATTATTGATGATATCTACATGTTTTATGCATACTTTATGTCATATTTATGCGTTTTCCGGAACTAACCTATTAACGAGATGCCGAAGGGCCAGTTGCTGTTTTCTGCTGTTTTTGGTTTCAGAAATCCTAGTAAGGAAATATTCTCGGAATCGGACGAAATCAACGCCCAGCATCTTAGAATCCCCGGAAGCATCCAGAACACCCGAGAGCCGCCAGAGAGGGGACACAGGCCCCCCAGGAGATAGGCCGGTGCGGCCCAGGGGTGGCCCGCGCCCCCTGTGGTGACGTCGCCTCGTTGACCCTCCGACGCCACCTCTTCGCCTATATAAAGGTCCTCGACCTAAAACCTCGAGACCGAGAGCCACGATACGGAAAAGCCACGGTACGAGAAACCTTCCAGAGCCGCCGCCATCGCGAAGCTAAGATCTGGGGGACAGGAGTCTCTGTTCCGGCACGCCGCCGGGACGGGGAAGTGCCCCCGGAAGGCTTCTCCATCGACATCACCGCCATCTCCATCAACGCTGCTGTCTCCCATGAGAAGGGAGTAGTTCTCCATCGAGGCTCGGGGCTGTACCGGTAGCTATGTGGTTCATATCTCTCCTATGTACTTCAATACAATAATCGCATGAGCTGCCTTACATGATTGAGATTCATATGATGATGCTTGTAATCTAGATGTCATTATGCTAGTCAAGTGGATTTTACTTATGTGATCTCCGGAGACTCCTTGTCCCACGTGTGTAAAGGTGACAGTGTGTGCACCGTGTGGGTCTCTTAGGCTATATTTCACAGAATACTTATTCACTGTTATGAATGGCATAGTGAAGTGCTTATTTATATCTCTTTATGATTGCAATGTGTTTTGTATCACAATTTATCTGTGTGCTACTCTAGTGATGTTATTAAAGTAGTTTATTCCTCCTGCACGGTGTAATGGTGACAGTGTGTGCATCGTGTTAGTACTTGGCGTAGGCTATGATTGTGATCTCTTGTAGATTATGAAGTTAACTATTACTATGATGGTATTGATGTGATCTATTTGGTTATGTTGATCTATCTTGCACTCTAAGGTTATTTAAACATGAACATCGAATATTGTGGAGCTTGTTAACTCCGGCATTGAGGGTTCGTGTAATCCTACACAATTAGTGGTGTTCATCATCCAACAAGAGGGTGTAGAGTCTAGCATCTATCTATTTATTTATGTGATCAATGTTGAGAGTGTCCACTAGTGAAAGTATAATCCCTAGGCCTTGTTCCTAAATACTGCTATCGCTGCTTGTTTACTGTTTTACTGCATCTCTACTGCCCGCAATATTACCACCATCAACCACACGCCAGCAAGCACTTTTCTGGCACCGTTACTACTGCTCATACTTATTCATACCACCTGTATTTCACTATCTCTTCGCCGAACTAGTGCACCTATTAGGTGTGTTGGGGACACAAGAGACTTCTTGCTTTGTGGTTGCAGGGTTGCTTGAGAGGGATATCTTTGACCTCTTCCTCCCTGAGATCGATAAACCTTGGGTGATCCACTTAAGGGAAACTTGCTGCTGTTCTACAAACCTCTGCTCTTGGAGGCCCAACTCTGTCTACAAGAATAGAAGCTCCCGTAGACATCAAGCACTTTTCTGGCGCCGTTGCCGGGGAGGAAAGGTAAAAGGCACTCATACTCCGGTTCCAGGTAACAGTACTTTTCTGGCGCCATTGTGTTTGTGCTCGAAGCTATTTCCTTTAGATCCTGCAATTGCATCTTTTTGTTTCTTGTTTACACTAGTAAGGCATAATGGACAACAATGAGCTTCTTATTCTATTTCCTGATTTAAGACATGGATGGTTTGATCCGAAAATTAAAAAACCCATGGAACATATTAGTATGAACACTTTGAACACCATTGTTGCTAATGATATGGAAAATTCTAAGCTTGGGGAAGCTGGTTTTGATGAGCATGATCTTTTTAGTCCCCCAAGCATTGAGGAGAAAATTTACTTTGATGATACTTTGCCTCCTATTTATGATGATTATAAAGATAGTAGCCTTTTGTTACCACCTGTTATGGAGGATAAATTTGATTATGATTACAATATGCCTCCTACATTTGATGATGAGAATAATAATGATAGCTACTTTGTTGAATTTGCTCCCACTACAACTAATAAAATTGATTATGCTTATGTGGAGAGTAATAATTTTATGCATGAGACTCATGGTAAGAATGTTTCATTTGATAGTTATATTGTTGAGTTTGCTCATGTTGCTACTGAAAGTTATTATGAGAGAGGAAAATATGGTTGTAAAAATTTTCATGTTACTAAAACACCTCTCTATGTGCTGAAATTTTTTAAGCTACACTTGTTTTATCTTCCTATGCTTGTTGTATTATGCTTCTTGAACTTGTTTATTTACAAGATTCCTTTGCATAGGAAGTGGGTTAGACTTAAATTTGTTTTGGATTTGCCTCTTGATGCTCTCTTTTTGCTTCAAATACTATTTCTTGCGAGTGCATCATTAAAACTGCTGAGCCCATCTTAATGGCTATAAAGAAAGAACTTCTTGGGAGATAACCCATGTGTTTATTTTACTACAGCAATTTTGTTTTATATTTGAGTCTTGAAAGTTGTTAATACTGTAGCAACCTCTCCTTATCTTAGTTTTGTTGCATTGTTGTGCCAAGTAAAGTCTTTGATAGAAAGGTTCATACTAGATTTGGATTACTGCGCAGAAACAGATTTCTTGCTGTCACGAATCTGGGCCTAATTCTCTGTAGGTAACTCAGAAAATTATGCCAATTTACGTGAGTGATCCACAGATATGTACGCAACTTTCATTCAATTTTAGCATTTTCATTTGAGCAAGTCTGGTGCCTCAATAAAATTCATCTTTACGGACTGTTCTGTTTTGACAGATTTTGCCTTTTATTTCGCATTGTTTCTTTTGCTATGTGGGATGGATTTCTTTGTTCCATTGACTTCCAGTAGCTTTGAGCAATGTCCAGAAGTGTTAAGAATGATTGTGTCACCTCTGAACATCTGAGTTTTTGATTATGCACTAACCCTCTAATGAGTTTATTTTGAGTTTGGTGTGGAGAAAGTTTTCAAGGGTCAAGAGAGGAGGATGATACAATATGATCAAGGAGAGTGAAAGCTCTAAGCTTGGGGATGCCCCGGTGGTTCATCCCTGCAATATTTCAAGAAGACTCAAGCATCTAAGCTTGGGGATGCCCAAGGCATCCCCTTCTTCATCGACAACATTATCAGGTTCCTCCCCTGAAACTATATTTTTATTCCGTCACATCTTATGTGCTTTGATTGGAGCGTCGGTTTGCTTTTGTTTTTGTTTTGTTTGAATAAAATTGATCCTAGCATTCATTGTGTGGGAGATAGAGACGCTCCGCTGTTGCATATGAACAAATATGTCCTTAGGCTTTACTCATAGTATTCATGGCGAAGTTTCTTCTTCGTTAAATTGTTATATGGTTGGAATTGGAAAATGATACATGTAGTAATTGCTATAATGTCTTGGATAATGTGATACTTGGCAATTGTTGTGCTCATGTTTAAGCTCTTGCATCATATACTTTGCACCTATTAGTGAAGAAATACATAGAGCTTGCTAAAATTTGGTTTGCATAATTGGTCTCTCTAAAGTCTAGATAATTTCTAGTATTGGGTTGAACAACAAGGAAGACGGTGTAGAGTCTTATAATGTTTACAATATGTCTTTTATGTGAGTTTTGCTGCACCGGTTCATCCTTGTGTTTGTTTCAAATAACCTTGCTAGCCTAAACTTTGTATCGAGAGGGAATACTTCTCATGCATCCAAAATCCTTGAGCCAACCACTATGCCATTTGTGTCCACCATACCTACCTACTACATGGTATTTCTCCGCCATTCCAAAGTAAATTGCTTGAGTGCTACCTTTAAATTTCTATCCTTCACCTATGCAATATATAGCTCATGGGACAAATAGCCTAAAAACTATTGTGGTATTGAATATGTACTTATGCACTTTATCTCTTATTAAGTTGCTTATTGTGCGATAACCATGTTCCTGGGGACGCCATCAACTACTCTTTGTTGAATATCATGTGAGTTGCTATGCATGTTCGTCTTGTCTGAAGTAAGGGAGATTTACCACTAAAATGGTTAGAGCATGCATAATGTTAGAGAAGAACATTGGGCCGCTAACTAAAGCCATGATCCATGGTGGAAGTTTCAGTTTTGGACAAATATCCTCAATCTCATATGAGAAAATTAATTGTTGCTACATGCTTATGCATAAAAGAGGAGTCCATTATCTGTTGTCTATGTTGTCCCGGTATGGATGTCTAAGTTGAGAATAATCAATAGCGAGAAATCCAATTCGAGCTTTCTCCTTAGACCTTTGTACAGGCGGCATAGAGGTACCCCTTTGTGACACTTGGTTAAAACATGTGCATTGCGATGATAATCCAGGTAATCCGAGCTAATTAGGACAAGGTGCGGGCACTATTAGTATACTATGCATGAGGCTTGCAACTTGTAGGATATAATTTACATAACACATATGCTTTATTACTACCGTTGACAAAATTGTTTCTTGTTTTCAAAACCAAAGCTCTAGCACAAATATAGCAATCGATGCTTCCCTCTGCGAAGGGCCTTTCTTCTACTTTTATGTTGAGTCAGTTCACCTATTTCTCTCCATCTCAAGAAGCAAACACTTGTGTGAACTGTGCATTGATTCCTACATACTTGCATATTGCACTTGTTATATTACTTTGCATTGATAACTATCCATGAGATATACATGTTACAAGTTGAAAGCAACCGCTGAAACTTAATCTTCCTTTGTGTTGCTTCAATACCTCTACTATGAATTATTGCTTTATGAGTTAACTCTTATGCAAGACTTATTGATGCTTGTCTTGAAAGTACTATTCATGAAAAGTCTTTGCTATATGATTCATTTGTTTACTCATGTCATTACCATTGTTTTGATCGCTGCATTCATTACATATGCTTACAATAGTATGATCAAGGTTATGATGGCATGTCACTCCAGAAATTATCTTTGTTATCGTTTACCTGTTCGGGACGAGCAGAAACTAAGCTTGGGGATGCTGATACGTCTCCGACGTATCGATAATTTCTTATGTTCCATGCCACATTATTGATGATATCTACATGTTTTATGCATACTTTATGTCATATTTATGCGTTTTCCGGAACTAACCTATTAACGAGATGCCGAAGGGCCAGTTGCTGTTTTCTGCTGTTTTTGGTTTCAGAAATCCTAGTAAGGAAATATTCTCGGAATCGGACGAAATCAACGCCCAGCATCTTAGAATCCCCGGAAGCATCCAGAACACCCGAGAGCCGCCAGAGAGGGGACACGGGCCCCCCAGGAGATAGGCCGGCGCGGCCCAGGGGTGGCCCGCGCCCCCCTGTGGTGACGTCGCCTCGTTGACCCTCCGACGCCGCCTCTTCGCCTATATAAAGGTCCTCGACCGAAAACCTCGAGACCGAGAGCCACGATACGGGAAAGCCACGGTACGAGAAACCTTCCAGGGCCGCCGCCATCGCGAAGCCAAGATCTGGGGGACAGGAGTCTCTGTTCCGGCACGCCGCCGGGACGGGGAAGTGCCCCCGGAAGGCTTCTCCATCGACATCACCGCCATCTCCATCAACGCTGCTGTCTCCCATGAGGAAGGAGTAGTTCTCCATCGAGGCTCGGGGCTGTACCGGTAGCTATGTGGTTCATCTCTCTCCTATGTACATCAATACAATAATCTCATGAGCTGCCTTACATGATTGAGATTCATATGATGATGCTTGTAATCTAGATGTCATTATGCTAGTCAAGTGGAGTTTACTTATGTGATCTCCGGAGACTCCTTGTCCCACGTGTGTAAAGGTGACAGTGTGTGCACCGTGTGGGTCTCTTAGGCTATATTTCACAGAATACTTATTCACTGTTATGAATGGCATAGTGAAGTGCTTATTTATATCTCTTTATGATTGCAATGTGTTTTGTATCACAATTTATGTCAACACCCGGATTTTTAAAGTCCGGATGCCTATTATGTCATACATCGCAATCCCAGGAAATTGTTGTTGCGAGGCATAATAGCTAAGTATCACAGTCATCATTCATTACAAACCATAATGTCTTACAACTTGGAATCACATGATCCATATTACACAAATAGTTGATCTAATGATCAACGAACAAACACAAGTTCATAGCGGAAGCGTAAGATACAAGGACTCTCTAGTCCACAGGCCAACGCTTGACGTTAGAAGCTCCTAGTTGTAGTAGACGTCCTGCTGATCGTCCTCCTCGTACTGCTGCTCGGCTTCATATTCTGGCCATTTGAATAGCCAGGGACAAAACCGTGAGTACTTTAAGTACTCGCAATCTAATACTAAAGTAAGTACTAGCATTGACATAATGGTGTTCTAAGCTCTAAGTTTATTTGCATAAAGCCAATTTTATTTGATAAACATTGTAGAAAACAACCCTTCATGTGCTAACTAACTCAAGTGGGAACATTAGTGTCATTCCCACAACTCAGTTGTGATACAAAGTCAAAGTCACCGTTCAAGTTCAAGTTCAAAAACACCAGTCACAAAGATATAAATTCTGATGACGGAAACAGAATGGCCTTTCCAATTGTCCATATCCGCGGACGCGGCTATTCGAATAGTTCTACACTCTGCAGAGGTCGCACACTTGTGCCACAACATTTGATTACATCCGTCAGGGATAAAACCCTGAATAATCGTAACTCAGTACGCGGATCATCAACCGTTAACCTTTCACTTACACACCCTAGTATAGGCACCTCTCCCCATGAGCTTGGCCTCCCGGTGAAAACCAACTGTTAACCCGGGAACTGCACAGGGCTTGGGCCGGACATTCACCTCATATTCACGTCATATCACATCATCTCTTTTGTTGTAGAGGCAGCTTTCGGCATAACCCCGATGACGCTTGTTTAGAGGGAACCCATACTAAGACACATAAATTTCCAGCTAAGCCCTACCCATAATCAGGTATTGTGGGGGTACTCAAAAATTGGAATGGTATCGCATCCAACTCAATCATCAGTTTTAACCAAAGTCACCAAGTCAACAGCAGTGTCATATTCACCTTCAAAATCTTTCAATGGAAATGACTAATCATTCCAAGGTTTTCACCATCATCATTTCATCAACACATGTTCCCATCTAGAGTGGTCATTTTAAAATTAGCACTAGCAACTATGTATGAGGGGTGCTAAGTATTTGCTTTGCTTCTAGGCTAAGTTTGATACTCTTGTACTAACTCCATACCAACCCAGTAAATTATAAATCAAAGGTACTTTGATAAAACAAAGGTAAATAAAGCTTGTAAAGTAAAACTGGGAAAAATAGGATCATAAGCATAAAGTAAATGGGGTAATGCCTTGCTCATGGTGAGCTTTGCACTTTGCAAGAGTATTATCTTGCCTTGGTTGGGAAACTGATCAAAGTGGTCTTCTTCTTCTGGGAAGTAGACCTCCTCCTCCTCCTCCTGGTACTCCTCGGTACTAGCGTCTAAAATACGAATACGGAGTACACAATCATCACACCAAACTAATTTACTAAACTATGCACAACCATGGTTCACACACTTAAACTAGCATCACATATTACTATTATGTGGGTGGATGTGTTTTTCTTATTAATTCAGAAAAATAAATTCCTCTCATTATCTTATTAAGATTTAATTTCTCTTATGCATAATATGTGACCTAGGTTGACCCAAGTCAACCTCTTCACACTTATCATTTGGAGAAAATGATTTAAATGAGGTGAGCACCTCATACCATTTAATTCTAGCATATCAAAGATTTAATATCACCAACAATTCCTATGGGACCTAAATAACCAGAGTCTCCACTTCATTTGGAATTGGTGGTGACAAGATTTAAATGAGAGAAAAACTCCCTCATAAGATTTCTTAATAGTTTTGGACAAAATCTTTGACTAGAAATAGCCATAAGGGCATTTAAAACAACTAAGCCATGATCATTCAAAGTAAGCATGGCATATTTTTGTAGAAACAATTAGTATAAGTGAAATGTGAATTATTGGAGGTGGAATTTACTGAAAAGCATTTATGGTTGATTTTTAAGAATTATTATAAGGCAGAAAAGTCCCTGCCTTGTTTATTTTGTCATTTTAAATCTACAATAGATCTAGGGTTCTATCCAGTGGCATTGTGTAGATAAATTCCTAAGGTTTCCAAAAATATAAATTTTGTAAAATTTGGCCGAGTAGATTTGTCACTATTGAAATTCAAAGTTTGCATCAGATTAGAGTATTTTTTTCTAATTTCCAAATTTGAATTCAAACGGTGGGCTCGCGCGGGAAAAGAACTTGGGCCGGCCCAGTACTGCGTCCAGCGCAGCGGGCCGCCTGACAGTGCGGGGACCACACGTCAGTGTGTTTTAAAACACCGAACCGGTACGAGGGAGGTGGACCGTAGGATTAGACTCGGATCGGACGAACGACAGACGTCGTCGTCTCCGGCGAGCGGCGAGCTCCCTGGCGGCGAGCCTAGGGGGTGGGAGAGAGTACCAGGCCGTTGCAGGGGTCTGGCAGTAGGCACGGAGAAGATGTAGTAGATGAGGAAGCCCTGGGAGCAGCGGCGGCGCTCGGGGAGGCGCCAATCGAAGCAGAGCTTCCGCGAGCTCCGGCGGACTTGAGCTTGCGATTCGAGCAGCTCCGGCGAGGTGGTGCTCAATTGAGGTGTCGAGGAGTGTTGTGAGGATGAGTGGAAGTGATTGGTGTGCTCAGATTGAGAGGAGGTGTCCTC
Organism: Lolium perenne; assembly: GCF_019359855.2. Classification (NCBI taxonomy): domain Eukaryota; kingdom Viridiplantae; phylum Streptophyta; class Magnoliopsida; order Poales; family Poaceae; genus Lolium; species Lolium perenne. The sequence goes on along the minus strand of NC_067247.2, from coordinate 11,540,754 downwards.
CTTTTATAGCGGCGAGAGGTGGCCGAAGGGCGAAGCGGGGTCATCGTCGTCGTCGCCGTTCCAAGGTCGCGAAGAGGCAAGGCATGGGCGCGGCGGGTTACTGGTGTCCCGCAGAAGCTGACGCGCGTGATCGTGGCGCGGCAGGGGCTCTGTAGTGCTGGCGCGCTTGATGGGAGTGCTCGGGCCATGGCGGACGGTCGTGGACGCGGTCGTCGTCTGCGGCGTTCCCGCGGCCTCGTGCGCGTGTCCAGGCGATGCAGGGAGCCGTTGTGCGTCTACTGGCGTTGAGAGTGAGTGTGGAGGGGACGCAGGGCCGTGGGCGTCGTCACGCCCTGGCGTGTCCAGGGTCGGCGCCATGCGCGCTCTGGCGCGGCATGGACGCGTTACGGCGCCACTGGGCGCGCTGATCCTGGCGTCTCCGAGGCATGGCTTCGTCGGGTCAAGGGCTGGGCAGTGTCAGGGGAGTGAGAGGAAGCCAGTGGACATGGGAGTGCAGGCCAGAGGTGACCAGGTGAGGAGATGGCATGAGGGTGGCATGCCATGCCACGGCATGACATGTTTTAGTTGATTTAATCAAACCCTGGCCAGTGCAAGTGGTGGAGCTGATGTGGTGAGGTGAGAGGGCTCTCCAGAAGTGCAGAGAGGGCAAGGTTGGACCAAGTCCAAGGTAGAAATGAGGTATGGGCTCAATTTTTCACCCTGCCAGCAAGGTGTTCGACAGAATGCCCGCAAGAAAAAGATTTTTGAATTTTAAATTTCTTTTTGGTGGGTTGTAAACAAATAATAAATGGAGCATTTTGGTGGTGGTGGTGGTCAAAATGGAATTGAGATGCAAAATCATATTTTGCATATGATCTTACATATGTGAAAAAGTTCCAACTTTGATTGCCTCTCATTTGAATTTGGTAAAGATTTTGGGGTGGTGGTTTTGGGCAAAGTTGAAGTGCTTGATGTTGTCTTGGATGAGGTGAAAAGGTTTGACCAAGTGTAGAAGTGAAAAGTGAAAATCCAGGGGCTCAAAGTGGGCATCAGGGTAAAAATGGCACAAGTGACCATATTGCATGTAACTTGGAAATTGAATTTGATTTTGGTTTGATTTGAGTTTCTTCACTTCCAATAGTGTTTAAAAGTGTTTAGTAACCTTTTACAACCAATGGTGCAAGCCAAAGTGGTCTAGGTTAAGTATTTGCAAAAATGGCATAGGCCTTATGTGAGAGTGAAAAGGATTTTTGGAATTTCTTTTATATTTCAATTTTATTTGGCTAAGGGTGATCAAGTGATCATTGCTAAGGTTTTAGGATGAGAGTAACACACAAACAAGCATCATGGCAAAAGCACACTCAAATAAATTAATAAGGTGAGCTAATATGCATAGTCCTATATGATGAAAAAAAAAGTTTTTTGTTGGCTCCAAATTTTGGATTCTTGAATTCTCTTTCTTGTTCATTTTATTGAAACTTGGGATGTTACAAACCCTTCCCCCTTACAAAAGATCTCGTCCCGAGATCTAGAGAAAACTAGGTACTAAAGAGATCTGGGTATTCCTTCTTCATGTCTTCCTCGCGTTCCCAAGTGGCTTCTTCTTCTGTGTGATTACTCCATTGTATCTTCAGGAACTTGATACTTCTGGTGCGGGTGGTCCTGAATGCTTCTTCAAGGATGCGAATAGGCACTTCGCGGTAGGTCAGATCCTTGTTGATATCAATGGCTCTGTGGTCGATGTTCTTGAATACTTCGGTTTTCTCAGGCACTTCTAGACACCTCCGAAGCAGTGAGATGTGGAACACATCGTGTACGGCGGACATCTCTTCCGGTAGTTCCAACTGATATGAGACTTCTCCTCGGCGATCCAGAATCTTGAATGGTCCGACATATCTGGGGGCGAGCTTTCCTTTGAGTTGGAATCTCTGCATTCCTTTGAGGGGTGAGACTTTGAGATAAACAAAATCTCCGATCTCGAATGTCATCTCTCGGCGTCTCTTGTCGGCGTAGCTCTTTTGTCTGGACTGGGCGGTCTTGAGGTACTCGCGGATCTTGTGCACCTTCTCTTCGGCTTCGCGGAGAACATCGGGGCCGAAGACTTGACTATCTCCGACTTCCGACCAGTTCAGAGGGGTACGGCATTTCCTTCCGTACAGGGCTTCAAAGGGGGCCATCTGTAAGCTGGCTTGATAGCTATTGTTGTAGGAGAATTCTGCATATGGTAAGCAGTCTTCCCATTTGGATCCGTACTCTAGCACACAGGCTCTCAACATATCTTCCAATATCTGGTTGACTCTCTCGGTCTGTCCGTCAGTCTGTGGGTGGTAGGCTGTGCTGAAATTCAGACGGGTTCCTAGTCCTTCATGCACTTTCTGCCAGAATCTTGAGGTGAATTGTGATCCTCTATCTGACACAATTGACTTCGGAGTTCCATGCAGGCTGACTATTCTGGAGATGTATAACTCAGCTAGCTTGGGGCCTTGGTATGTGGTCTTGACGGGGATGAAATGTGCAACCTTGGTCAACCTATCGATGACTACCCAAATGGAGTCATTTCCTCTGCTAGATTTGGGCAATCCTGTGATAAAGTCCATACCGACAGAATCCCATTTCCACTCCGGAATCTGTAAGGGTTGCAACAGTCCTGCGGGTCGTTGATGTTCTGCTTTGACTCGCTGACAGATATCACACTTGGCGATGTAGCTTCCTATCTCTCGCTTCATTCCGTGCCACCAGAATTGTTCCTTCAGGTCTTGGTACATCTTGGTTCCTCCGGGGTGAATGGAATACAGTGTATCATGAGCTTCTTTCAGAATGACTTGTTTCAACTCTGAATCTGATGGTACACACAGGCGTTCGTTGTACCAAAGAACTCCTTCTTCATCTACAGTGAATCCTGGTGCCTTTCCTGCAGCTATCTGACTCTTTATTCCGTCAATGCTGGCATTTCCCTTCTGGGCTTCCTTTATCTGGCTCATCAAAGTGGGTTGGAGCTCAATGCTGGCGAGGAATCCTTCGCTCACTTAGCTCTAGTCTGAATTGTTCAAACTCTTGGTACAGGCTTGGTTGCTCTATTGCGATCATGGAGTTCAACTGACACGGCAGTCTGCTCAAGGCATCCGCTACCACATTGGCCTTGCCGGGGTGGTAGTGAATTTCCATGTCGTAATCCTTGATTAATTCTATCCATCTGCGCTGTCTCATGTTCAGCTCCTTCTGGGTGAAAATGTACTTCAGGCTCTTGTGATCGGAATATATCTCGCATCGATTACCCATGAGGTAATGACGCCAAACCTTCAGGGCTAACACTACGGCTGCTAATTCCAAGTCATGAGTTGGATAGTTCTGTTCATGTTGCTTCAGTTGCCTTGATAGGTAAGATATCACCTTGCCTTCTTGCATCAACACACATCCAAGACCAGTCTTGGATGCATCACAATAGACATCAAATGGCTTGGTGACATCGGGCATGATCAGTATTGGGGCTGTGGTTAATCTGAGTTTGAGTAGCTGAAAGCTTTCTTCACACTTGTCATTCCAGTCAAATTTCCGGTCCTTCTTCAGCAGTTGAGTCATTGGTCTTGCGATGCTGGAAAATCCTTCAACGAATCGGCGGTAATATCCCGCTAATCCCAGAAATGCTCTGACTTCAGTCTGGGTGGTGGCGGCTTTCCATTCCTCAACAGTTTTGATTTTTGCGGGATCTACCACAATTCCTCCTGCAGACAAGATGTGTCCCAGGAATCCTACTTCTTTCAGCCAAAACTCACATTTGCTGAACTTGGCGTACAACTGATGCTGCCTAAGGGTTTCTAGAACCACTTCCAGATGTTGCTCATGTTCTTCTTCTGATTTGGAGTAGATAAGGATGTCGTCAATGAAGACAACGACAAACTTATCCAGGAATTCCATAAAGATCTTATTCATGAGATTCATGAAGTAAGCGGGGGCATTGGTCAGTCCAAAGGACATGACATTGTACTCATACAGTCCATATCTGGTGGTAAAGGCAGTCTTTGGAATATCTGTTGCTCGGATCTTCAGTTGATGGTAACCTGTCCTCAGATCAATCTTTGAGAATACTTGGGCACCGGTTAGCTGGTCAAACAGATCTTCTATCTTTGGCAAGGGATATTTGTTCTTGATGGTGACATCGTTAAGCTTACGATAATCCGTAACCAAACGAGTGGCACCGTCCTTTTTATCCACAAACAAAACTGGTGATCTCCAAGGCGACGCACTTGGTCGAATCAGACCTTTGTACAGCATATCATCCAGTTGCTTTTTCAGTTCCATCAGTTCTGCGGGGTTCATGCTGTAGGCTCTCTGGGCTATGGGTCCTATTCCCGGGATTAACTCGATGATAAACTCGATATCCCGGTCCGGGGGCATACCGGGTAAATCATCCGGAAACACATCAGGGTATCGACAGACGACCCTGATTTGATCCAGAGTTGGTTTAGCTACACTTTGGTTGCAGGTGAAAGTTCGGGGTAGTTTTTCAGACAAGTGTTCTATTATTATTCCGGTGCTACTTGTCATGGTGATGGCCTTCTTGGCGCAGTCTATCAATCCATGATGTTTCGCCATCCAATCCATACCCAGGACTACTTCCAATCCTTTTGTTCCCAGAACAATCAAGTTTGCATAAAAGTCTATTTCATGGATTCTGATGGGTACATCTTTGCAAAATTTTCTAGCTTTAGTTGTTGATCCAGGTATTTGAACTACCATGACATGTTTCAAGCTGATTGGTTGAATCTTACTAGTGCACACAAAATCTTCTGTAACGAACGAATGCGATGCTCCAGAATCAAACAACACTCTTGCGGGTATTGAGTTAACAGAGAACATACCCAGCACCACGTCAGGTGCTTCCTGGGCTTCCTCAGCATTCATGTGGTAGAGGCGACCCCCGCGGTTGTTCGGGTTGTTGGGGGCGAACTTCTTGCCGGTGGAGACACGGCGTTGCTGCTGAGCTGGTGGTGCGGGGTTGCCTGCGAGCTTGGCGAGCCTCTTGGGACACTCATTGGAGTAATGCCCCACTACACCACACTCATAGCAAGTGATGGTGGTCTTGTCCTGCTTGTTCGCGACTGGGATTGCATTGCTCCCGGTCCTTGGTGCGGTGTTGGTGTTGTTGTTGCTGTTGTTGGGGGCTCTTGGCGGAGCGCGGTTGAAGTTGCTGTTGGGGTTGTTGTTGTAGTTGTTGTGGTGGCCTCCTGGTCTGGGGTTTCCTCCACTCCGGTTCTGATAAACCGGACGTGACATCTGTGCATTGGGCTTGTTGGTCCTGAAGCCTCCGCCTGAGTTGGGGCGATACCTTGGGGCATTGCTAGGCCCACTCTGATTCATCATGCGGCGCTTGCGGTTCTCGCTGGCTTGGTGCAGTTTGCCTTCCATTTGGATGGCGGAGTCAACAAGGGCTTCGAGGTCGGCAAAGGGGATGTTGATCAACACAGTCTGCATCTCATCATGCAGTCCATTCAGGAACCTTTCCTTCCTCTTCTCAGTAGTGTCGGTCTCATCCGGGGCATACCTTGACAGTGTGAGAAACTTGTCGCGGTATTCCACCACGGACATCCGGCCTTGCTTCAGTTCACGGAACTCATCTCTCATTTTCTTTATCAGACCCGGGGGCACATGGTACTTGCTGAACTTGAGCTTGAAATCAGTCCAAGTGATAAACTGTCCCGCGTTCATGGCACGGGTGCTTGTCCACCAAGCTCTTGCTGGTCCTGCTAAGTAGTGCGTGGCAAACAGCACTTTCTCATTCTCTTCCACTCCAGCTACTTCTAGATTGTTCTCCATAGTTTGGAGCCAATCATCTGCATCAAGTGGTTCCTCAGTCTTGCTGAAAACTGGCGGGTTGGTATTCTGGAAGTTCTTGAGCTTGGATCCTGGATGATCATGGTGGCCTTGATTGTTGTTGGCAAGCTGTTGAAGTGCTGCAATGTTGGCTTGCCTTTCAGCTCTTTCTGCTTCTCTATCTTCCAGCATAACTTGCAACATCTGCATCATAGCATCTTGGTTCGCGTTGCGAGTTGGAGGGGCCATCTGAGTATTGAGATAGATCATGAGATAAGAGGGAAATTTTCTATGGCTTGTTTTGGTGTTTGAGTTCAAAAGTTTAAAACTTGAAGTCTTTTCATGATGACACAACATACATTCATTCATAGCAAACAACACACATTACAAGCTAACACACTAAGGGTTTTAAGAACCCTTCTTCTCCAAGCTACGATACATTGGGGCGGGATACAACTCACACCTACGATAGTGCACAAGTGAACTACTCCTCATCCTCATCAACATCGATGGGGGTGTGGTCATCATCTTCGTCGTCCAGGAAGTCGTAGTCTTCCCCCTCAGTGTTCTCATCGTCCTCGAAGTCGTTGTCGTCACTCAGGTAGTTGCTTCCTCCCTGAATATCTTCTCCATCTTCCTCCATCTTCTTCATCTGCTCCTCCTGGGCCTTGACAGTGGCCTCGAGTGCGGCTATCTTCACGCGGAGGCGAGTGATGGTGGCATCCCTCTTCGCCCGCTGCTGGCGGAGAGTCCTGCGGTCGTTGGCGAGCATCTTGATGGCGTCTCCTTGCTCGATGATGCGGGCGTGAGTCTGGTTGGCGTACTCACGGGAGTGGTCGAGATCCTGCTGAGTGTGGTACAGCATGAAGTCTAGATGCTCCACATGGTGCTTCAGCTCCGGGTGGGATGACATGTCCATGGGCTCTCCAGCAGAGTTACGCCTCGCGAGGTGAGAAAAGCGAGGGTGCTTGAGTGCCTCCCCGCTCATCCCGCACAGGCGTGCGAGTCCCTCCTGAAGGGCGCGGGCAAGTCCGTCCAGCCAGTTGCTCTCCATGAAGGAGAAGAGGATCCTCTCAGAAGTGGGAGACTCCATCTTGCCCCTCAAATCCGCAGTGATGATCCACTGCAGTTCGCCTCCTGGCTGGTTCGCGATCTGGGCTCCGTGGAACTCCGGGTGCGGGCGACCAAGGTGGTCGGAAAGGGCGTTGAGGTCGTGCTCGAAGATCAAGCTTCCCCCACTCCCAAGCTGGTAAAACTTCGTGTTCACGGGCTCCATCTGAAAGTGAAGTAAAGGATTAAGTTAGGGAAGTGAACAAGTGTGGCAAAATTTTAGTTATATTTCTAAGGAAGAGCATGACTTCGTGTTTTTCCAAAGAACTCAAGGAGAAGACAAGGACTTAAATTTTTTTGAAATACTTCATTCCTTTTTGAAACTAAATTTTCAGAACGTCCATTTCTAACTAGGGTCTCCTAAGGTCAAACAATGGCTCTGATACCAACTTGTCAACACCCGGATTTTTAAAGTCCGGATGCCTATTATGTCATACATCGCAATCCCAGGAAATTGTTGTTGCGAGGCATAATAGTTAAGTATCACAGTCATCATTCATTACAAACCATAATGTCTTACAACTTGGAATCACATGATCCATATTACACAAATAGTTGATCTAATGATCAACGAACAAACACAAGTTCATAGCGGAAGCGTAAGATACAAGGACTCTCTAGTCCACAGGCCAACGCTTGACGTTAGAAGCTCCTAGTTGTAGTAGACGTCCTGCTGATCGTCCTCCTCGTACTGCTGCTCGGCTTCATATTCTGGCCATTTGAATAGCCAGGGACAAAGCCGTGAGTACTTTAAGTACTCGCAATCTAATACTAAAGTAAGTACTAGCATTGACATAATGGTGTTCTAAGCTCTAAGTTTATTTGCATAAAGCCAATTTTATTTGATAAACATTGTAGAAAACAACCCTTCATGTGCTAACTAACTCAAGTGGGAACATTAATGTCATTCCCACAACTCAGTTGTGATACAAAGTCAAAGTCACCGTTCAAGTTCAAGTTCAAAAACACCAGTCACAAAGATATAAATTCTGATGACGGAAACAGAATGGCCTTTCCAATTGTCCATATCCGCGGACGCGGCTATTCGAATAGTTCTACACTCTGCAGAGGTCGCACACTTGTGCCACAACATTTGATTACATCCGTCAGGGATAAAACCCTGAATAATCGTAACTCAGTACGCGGATCATCAACCGTTAACCTTTCACTTACACACCCTAGTATAGGCACCTCTCCCCATGAGCTTGGCCTCCCGGTGAAAACCAACTGTTAACCCGGGAACTGCACAGGGCTTGGGCCGGACATTCACCTCATATTCACGTCATATCACATCATCTCTTTTGTTGTAGAGGCAGCTTTCGGCATAACCCCGATGACGCTTGTTTAGAGGGAACCCATACTAAGACACATAAATTTCCAGCTAAGCCCTACCCATAATCAGGTATTGTGGGGGTACTCAAAAATTGGAATGGTATCGCATCCAACTCAATCATCAGTTTTAACCAAAGTCACCAAGTCAACAGCAGTGTCATATTCACCTTCAAAATCTTTCAATGGAAATGAATAATCATTCCAAGGTTTTCACCATCATCATTTCATCAACACATGTTCCCATCTAGAGTGGTCATTTTAAAATTAGCACTAGCAACTATGTATGAGGGGTGCTAAGTATTTGCTTTGCTTCTAGGCTAAGTTTGATACTCTTGTACTAACTCCATACCAACCCAGTAAATTATAAATCAAAGGTACTTTGATAAAACAAAGGTAAATAAAGCTTGTAAAGTAAAACTGGGAAAAATAGGATCATAAGCATAAAGTAAATGGGGTAATGCCTTGCTCATGGTGAGCTTTGCACTTTGCAAGAGTATTATCTTGCCTTGGTTGGGAAACTGATCAAAGTGGTCTTCTTCTTCTGGGAAGTAGACCTCCTCCTCCTCCTGGTACTCCTCGGTACTAGCGTCTAAAATACGAATACGGAGTACACAATCATCACACCAAACTAATTTACTAAACTATGCACAACCATGGTTCACACACTTAAACTAGCATCACATATTACTATTATGTGGGTGGATGTGTTTTTCTTATTAATTCAGAAAAATAAATTCCTCTCATTATCTTATTAAGATTTAATTTCTCTTATGCATAATATGTGACCTAGGTTGACCCAAGTCAACCTCTTCACACTTATCATTTGGAGAAAATGATTTAAATGAGGTGAGCACCTCATACCATTTAATTCTAGCATACCAAAGATTTAATATCACCAACAATTCCTATGGGACCTAAATAACCAGAGTCTCCACTTCATTTGGAATTGGTGGTGACAAGATTTAAATGAGAGAAAAACTCCCTCATAAGATTTCTTAATAGTTTTGGACAAAATCTTTGACTAGAAATAGCCATAAGGGCATTTAAAACAACTAAGCCATGATCATTCAAAGTAAGCATGGCATATTTTTGTTGAAACAATTAGTATAAGTGAAATGTGAATTATTGGAGGTGGAATTTACTGAAAAGCATTTATGGTTGATTTTTAAGAATTATTATAAGGCAGAAAAGTCCCTGCCTTGTTTATTTTGTCGTTTTAAATCTACAATAGATCTAGGGTTCTATCCAGTGGCATTGTGTAGATAAATTCCTAAGGTTTCCAAAAATATAAATTTTGTAAAATTTGGCCGAGTAGATTTGTCACTATTGAAATTCAAAGTTTGCATCAGATTAGAGTATTTTTTTCTAATTTCAAAATTTGAATTCAAACGGTGGGCTCGCGCGGGAAAAGAACTTGGGCCGGCCCAGTACTGCGTCCAGCGCAGCGGGCCGCCTGACAGTGCGGGGACCACACGTCAGTGTGTTTTAAAACACCGAACCGGTACGAGGGAGGTGGACCGTAGGATTAGACTCGGATCGGACGAACGACAGACGTCGTCGTCTCCGGCGAGCGGCGAGCTCCCTGGCGGCGAGCCTAGGGGGTGGGAGAGAGTACCAGGCCGTTGCAGGGGTCTGGCAGTAGGCGCGGAGAAGATGTAGTAGATGAGGAAGCCCTGGGAGCAGCGGCGGCGCTCGGGGAGGCGCCAATCGAAGCAGAGCTTCCGCGAGCTCCGGCGGACTTGAGCTTGCGATTCGAGCAGCTCCGGCGAGGTGGTGCTCAATTGAGGTGTCGAGGAGTGTTGTGAGGATGAGTGGAAGCGATTGGTGTGCTCAGATTGAGAGGAGGCGTCCTCCTTTTATAGCGGCGAGAGGTGGCCGAAGGGCGGAGCGGGGTCATCGTCGTCGTCGCCGTTCCAAGGTCGCGAAGAGGCAAGGCATGGGCGCGGCGGGTTACTGGTGTCCCGCAGAAGCTGACGCGCGTGATCGTGGCGCGGCAGGGGCTCTGTAGTGCTGGCGCGCTTGATGGGAGTGCTCGGGCCATGGCGGACGGTCGTGGACGCGGTCGTCGTCTGCGGCGTTCCCGCGGCCTCGTGCGCGTGTCCAGGCGATGCAGGGAGCCGTTGTGCGTCTACTGGCGTTGAGAGTGAGTGTGGAGGGGACGCAGGGCCGTGGGCGTCGTCACGCCCTGGCGTGTCCAGGGTCGGCGCCATGCGCGCTCTGGCGCGGCATGGACGCGTTCTGGGCGCCACTGGGCGCGCTGATCCTGGCGTCTCCGAGGCATGGCTTCGTCGGGTCAAGGGCTGGGCAGTGTCAGGGGAGTGAGAGGAAGCCAGTGGACATGGGAGTGCAGGCCAGAGGTGACCAGGTGAGGAGATGGCATGAGGGTGGCATGCCATGCCACGGCATGACATGTTTTAGTTGATTTAATCAAACCCTGGCCAGTGCAAGTGGTGGAGCTGATGTGGTGAGGTGAGAGGGCTCTCCAGAAGTGCAGAGAGGGCACGGTTGGACCAAGTCCAAGGTAGAAATGAGGTATGGGCTCAATTTTTCACCCTGCCAGCAAGGTGTTCGACAGAATGCCCGCAAGAAAAAGATTTTTGAATTTTAAATTTCTTTTTGGTGGGTTGTAAACAAATAATAAATGGAGCATTTTGGTGGTGGTGGTGGTCAAAATGGAATTGAGATGCAAAATCATATTTTGCATATGATCTTACATATGTGAAAAAGTTCCAACTTTGATTGCCTCTCATTTGAATTTGGTAAAGATTTTGGGGTGGGGGTTTTGGGCAAAGTTGAAGTGCTTGATGTTGTCTTGGATGAGGTGAAAAGGTTTGACCAAGTGTAGAAGTGAAAAGTGAAAATCCAGGGGCTCAAAGTGGGCATCAGGGTAAAAATGGCACAAGTGACCATATTGCATGTAACTTGGAAATTGAATTTGATTTTGGTTTGATTTGAGTTTCTTCACTTCCAATAGTGTTTAAAAGTGTTTAGTAACCTTTTACAACCAATGGTGCAAGCCAAAGTGGTCTAGGTTAAGTATTTGCAAAAATGGCATAGGCCTTATGTGAGAGTGAAAAGGATTTTTGGAATTTCTTTTATATTTCAATTTTATTTGGCTAAGGGTGATCAAGTGATCATTGCTAAGGTTTTAGGATGAGAGTAACACACAAACAAGCATCATGGCAAAAGCACACTCAAATAAATTAATAAGGTGAGCTAATATGCATAGTCCTATATGATGAAAAAAAAAGTTTTTTGTTGGCTCCAAATTTTGGATTCTTGAATTCTCTTTCTTGTTCATTTTATTGAAACTTGGGATGTTACAATTTATCTGTGTGCTACTCTAGTGATGTTATTAAAGTAGTTTATTCCTCCTGCACGGTGTAATGGTGACAGTGTGTGCATCGTGTTAGTACTTGGCGTAGGCTATGATTGTGATCGCTTGTAGATTATGAAGTTAACTATTACTATGATGGTATTGATGTGATCTATTTGGTTATGTTGATCTATCTTGCACTCTAAGGTTATTTAAACATGAACATCGAATATTGTGGAGCTTGTTAACTCCAGCATTGAGGGTTCGTGTAATCCTACACAATTAGTGGTGTTCATCATCCAACAAGAGGGTGTAGAGTCTAGCATCTATCTATTTATTTATGTGATCAATGTTGAGAGTGTCCACTAGTGAAAGTATAATCCCTAGGCCTTGTTCCTAAATATCGCTATCATTTGCTTGTTTCTTGTTTCTTCGCATCTCTACTGCCCGCAATATTACCACCATCAACCACACGCCAGCAAGCACTTTTCTGGCACCGTTACTACTGCTCATACTTATTCATACCACCTGTATTTCACTATCTCTTCACCGAACTAGTGCACCTATTAGGTGTGTTGGGGACACAAGAGACTTCTTGCTTTGTGGTTGCAGGGTTGCTTGAGAGGGATATCTTTGGCCTCTTCCTCCCTGAGATCGATAAACCTTGGGTGATCCACTTAAGGGAAACTTGCTGCTGTTCTACAAACCTCTGCTCTTGGAGGCCCAACACTGTCTACAAGAATAGAAGCTCCCGTAGACATCAGCAGGTTTGGTGGAGATGTTGTGGTCCAGAGAGGGAGAGTTGTTGGGGAGGATAAGGGAGAGGATGGCGTGGTGGAGGTGGTGCGCTGTGACGTTGTCCGCGTGAAGGAGAAAGGCGAAACGGTACGGAGAAGTGGGCTTGGGCCGGATCGGGCCAGAGGAGATGGGCTACTGCAGCTGGGCTGCCTGGGTAGAGAAGAAAAGAGGCCATGGGGAAGGGAAGCCCAGGGTTAGATAAGTTAGGTTTAGGGGTTTTCTTTTATAACTGTTTTGTAAACTGATTTGAATTTTATTTAAACAAAGGTTTGAATTTTGAACACAGAGGTGGAGAGAGAGAAAACAAAATAGTTTGGCTTTATAAAATAATTTTATTTATTAAAGCATGGATGGTATGATGCATATGCCATGATGATGTATAAAAGAAAAATAACAAGCAGATCTATTAGGGGTACTACCCTGGGCCGTTACAATCGACACCACTAACAAGGAACCTCGCCCCGAGGTTCCACCTCAAGGTACGGGGGAGAGAGGTGAACTATCGGATCTTCAGGCGACGTGTCGATCTCCTCGACACCACTAACAAGAGTTCTTGCTCCACATAGATCGGTCGACACCACCAACAAGAAGTCGTTGTTCCGATGTTGATGATGCGCTTCAGTCGGGATCCTCCAAAGATCGGACCTAATGGGTGAGGGGCAAAGATCGTCCAACCCACGTCGGAACCTAAGACTCGGAAAACTCAGATAAGAGAGAAGACGCAAAACTCGTAAAGATAAGAGGAGAAAGAAGTCCCATCCTCGCCCTCCAAACTGACAACGACAAGGAGTTCGACAATACCACCATCCGCACCCTCCTCTCCACCCACGGCACCATCTTTCGCCTAACCTGCCCATACACCTCCCAGCAGAACGGTCGCGCCGAGCGCGTCCTACGCACTCTCAATGACTGCGTCCGTACCCTCTTGTTCCACGCCCACATGCCCCCCCAGTTCTAGCCGGACGCCCTCTCCACCGCCACCCTCCTAGTCAACCTACGCCCGTGTCGCCCTCGCTGGAATTACACACCCCATAACCTCCTATTTGGCTCACCCCCTTCATACGACGGTCTCCGCATTTTCGGTTGTCGTTGTTTCCCTAGCACCGCTGCCACCACCCCTCATAAACTCACGCCTCGATCCATTCCGTGTGTATTTCTCGGTTACTCGGCTAACACCAAAGGCTACCGTTGCTATGATCCGGTCTCTCATCGTGTCATCACGTCCCGACACGTGTACTTTGATGAGCACTGTTTTCCATTTGCGCAGGAACAGGTGAGGACTTCTCCTCCCGCGACTGACAGTCCGCGGCGTCGCGGCCCTACCTTGGTGGAGGTCCCTGGCTCGGCAGCGCCCCCGCGCGCTCCCTCTACTCCAGCTGCGACGCCTCCCGTGACGCCCTCGAGCACTGCCTCGGGCTCACACGTGGCGCCCTCGAGCCCCGCCTCGGGCGCCGCTGCCTCGCCCCCGACACCGCCCGCGTCGCCCTCGAGCACTGCCTCGGGCACCGCCGTGTCATCTGCGCTCTCTACCGCGTCACCCTCGATCCCCAGCTCGGGCGATGCCTCGCCTCCGGCCCCGCCTCCGCCTCCTTCGCCGCCGGTGACGAGCCCCCTCACGCGCGCCCATGCGGGGATTCGCCTCCCGAGCACGCGGTACCCCTCGGACGAGTATGTCTGCACCGCGTCGACTTCCGCGCCTTCACCAGCCACACCGTCGCCCCTGCCCACCTCTACCCGGGCTGCTCTCCGCGACCCACAGTGGTTTGCAGCCATGCGTGACGAGTTTGACGCCCTGCAGTGGAACCAGACATGGACGCTTGTTCCCCGCCCCTCTCACGCCAACATCATCACCGGGAAGTGGGTCTTCAAGCACAAGTTCCATCCGGACGGTACTCTCGACCTCCACAAGGCGCGGTGGATGGTTCGTGGTTTTCGCCAGCGAGCCGGCGTCGACTTCACCGACACCTTCACCCCGGTTGTCAAGCCCGGGACGATCCGCACTGTTCTTCAGCTCGCGGTCTCCCGCGCATGGCCCGTGCATCAGATGGACGTCTCCAACGCCTTCCTTCACGGCCATCTAGAGGAACAGGTCTTCTGCCAGCAGCCCACTGGTTTCGTCGACAGCGCCCACCCCGACCATGTGTGCCTGCTCTCTGGCTCGTTATACGGGCTCAAGCAGGCTCCACGCGCCCGGTACCAGCGCATCGCAATGTTTCTTCACCAACTCGGCTTCCGCTCCACCCGCTCCGATGCATCGCTGTTCGTGTACAACAACGGCGCCACCACCGCGTACCTGCTGCTCTATGTCGACGACATCATCTTAACGGCCAGCTCCACGGACCTCCTGCGACAGCTCACAGAGCGTCTTCGCGCTGAGTTTGCTCTCAAGGACTTGGGGCCTCTGCACTACTTCCTCGGCATCGAGGTCGTACGTCGCACCGACGGCTTCTTCCTTCATCAGCGCAAGTACGCCCATGAGCTCCTGGACCGCGCAGGTATGCTTAATTGCAAACCCGCGGCCACGCCGGTCGACACGAAGTCCAAGCTCTCCGCCACGAATGCGTCCTCTTATCGCTCCATCGTCGGTGCCATGCAGTACCTCACCTTGACTCGCCCCGAGCTGCAGTATGCTGTTCAGCAGGTGTGCCTTCACATGCACGCTCCACGGGATCCTCATTGGGCTGCGGTCAAGCGGATCCTCCGCTACATTCGTGGTACCATGGACTTCGGTCTCTCTCTCCACGCCTCCACCGCCACGGACATCGTCGCCTACTCGGACGCCGATTGGGCCGGCTGCCCCGACACGCGTCGCTCCACGTCTGGCTACTGTGTCTACTTCGGACCTTCGCTCATCTCCTGGTCGTCTAAGCGACAGCCCACGGTCTCTCGCTCCAGCGCCGAAGCGGAGTACCGGGCTGTTGCTAACGCAGTTGCTGAGGTCTCCTGGCTGCGGCAACTCCTCGTTGAGCTCTCATGTCCTGTTGCCAAAGCCACCGTGGTCTACTGCGACAACATCTCCGCCGTCTACCTCTCCGCCAACCCGGCCCACCATCGCCGCACCAAGCATATTGAGCTGGACATCCATTTTGTTCGGGAACAGGTGGCACTTGGACACATTCGAGTTCTTCATGTGCCCACCTCCACACAAGTTGCAGATATCATGACAAAGGATCTTCCTACGACATCTTTTGAGGAGTTCCGGTCCAGTCTATGCGTTCGACCAGGCGACGCTTCGACTGCGGGGGTGTTGAGATACATATCTTGTATATCCGGATGTGTATCCTCTGTAGTTATTGTATAGCGATACATATCTTTGTATATTTACTATTGGGCCCGCCTCCTTCCTTGTATAGTCGAGGACGTGGCCTATATATATACCGTCATATGCATCCGATCAATACATCGAGCATTGCATCTCTCTCTACACTTATTATGTTAACGTTTCGAGTCGAGCAAACACATAACTAAAAAATATTTGTAAGTTGAATGGAGTTGGCTCCATATTCACCCTACCGAGCCCCCCCTTGCGAGTGCATATCCTCCTCATCGTGCAGCAGCAGCAGCAGTACATGCATTTAGGTTGTCTGCACCTACACCACGGACCACATCTCATGAATACCTTATCCCGACCCACCGCATGCACTAGCAGCGCGCTAGCTGCACGTACAATACAGTCGCTCAGCACATCACAGAACCAGATCTCGACGTACGAGACACTTCATTTCATGAACAAATTATTCGACGATGCATGCATGTGCCTCAGGCAGGGACCAAGTAACCTTAAGGATGGATCGAATCTCTGTTCCATCATCAATTCCAAACGAACCGTACTTCATCCGTAGTACGTACTCATCGAGTGCATTTGGACAACATTAATAAATCGTTACCAATCAGTTGCACGGCGCGTTGAAGCCTTGGAGCTTGAGCTTTCCGCCAAACTCCTCGGGCAGCTGAGACTCCTCAATGGCGTCCCGGAGGGTGGCATCTAGATTCTTGTCAGCGACGAACACGAACTTTTTCTTGGTGATGTCGTCGATGAAGGGGTACACCATCTTCCACGCTGCCATGAACACGTAGGGCACGTGGATGAGGAACACCCGCCCCAGCCGCTCCGGGTAGTTGTTCTGCATGATGTCCAGCGCCTCCAACATCGCCCGGATGTCGTAGTTCGCGTACCCGAACCCCTTCAGGTCCACCACCGATGCAAACTTCTCCTGTCCCGCCTCCAACCTGAAGAACACATCCACACAATTTTGTAATTCCACCATTAACATTTCACATTATCCATACATTAAATTCAACTAACTAATTGGTGTATGCGGATGCATACTTGGTGCAGGTGGTGTCGAGGATATAGACAACGTAGCGCTTGAACTCGTTGAGGTTGCGCTTTGTAGCGATGTGGCGGGCGCCGAAGAGGTACACCATCGGGCGACCCATCTTGTCGTGGCCGTGCACGTAGAGTTTATCTTGCGCGAGCTCGTTGCGCACCTCATCGGCGGTTATGGAGCCGTTGGGCTTGGCGGCGCACTTCCAGGCAAGGTACTTGAGGAACATCGCCGACGCCTTGCCGATGTTGTGGTCCCGGGCTCGCAGGAACCGCCGCAGCATGAAGTCATCCTCCTCCTGCATACATGGCAATGAATCAACCAACGGTTGGATCAGCTTCCACTTGGACGTTAGGTACATGTATGGTTGGACAAAATGATAGTTCTGTAGTTTCAGGATTTGAATTGAAGGGCCAAGTGGATGGCACTGGACGGTTGGCTATCATGAGGTCGTTGTGGTGAACATTTATGAACTTTCGATCGCCACGAGCTATGCGCCTGTCCGGTTATATCAAGCAGCTGTAGCTTAGCATAGCCAACGGTGCCAATAAATACGCCGACAGCTGCAAGAGCAACGTGATGCGCACTCACGCTATACCTACTGTTCCACGTTTTCCACCGCTAACAAAAACAAATAGGAGGCTGTAAGAATTAGACTAATATATTTTTCCCGAGTTGCATGAGCGGCGAGAAGAGAAGAGAAGTGTGCTGGCAGCAGCAGGTGTGTTCCTAAACACTTTGCAAGAGCGTAAGACAAAACACATATTAGTGAAGTACTTTGTGAAGTACTAATTTTGTAGCTAACTACTTCCTCTGTTGAATAAAGGGTGTATTAACCTTATCTAAATTTAGATCTATACATTAGATACATCTAAATTTTGATAAAATTGGGACAATATTTGTTGGATAGAGAGAGTTATATGTATATATTGGCTATATAGCGGACATGGTGCTTTTGCTTATGGGTGCATATGGTCCCTTTATATAAAAAAAAATTTAAACATATTAAAAAATATCAAAAAATCAAACAAAATATTGTGCGTACATTTCAACATCATACGTGATCATGAAGGCATTTCGGAAAAAAAAATGAATTGTTATGTCGATTGTGCAAGAAAGACAAAAATCGATGCTAAAATAAGGCTTTTTAGTAGGTATTTATTTGTCTTTTTTGTACAAGCCACACAAATGATCATTTTACTATGAAACTATAAGTGATGACATAGAAAGTGGAGATATGCGTGCTAAAAAAAATCTTCAAAGTTTTTAATATTTTGAAATTCATTTTTTGGGGTAAAGGGAGCATATGCACCTGGGATCACAAAAGTGCATTTCCACTATATAGGATGCTATAGATGACATGAAAAACTTAAGTTGAGCAAATAGCTCTACTATAGGCCGGCGCACACGTGGGCACGTAGGCGCCAATGGATGGAAGGAACGCATGGCAGTAGCTTCCCATCGACGTAGTAACTCTCTGTTTGCTGGGCCAACCGCTAATAACTACTCCTTCTGGCACGAGCGCGCGCGCCTTAACTACCCAGAGACTGATCAACAACCCGTGTTCATGAGAAAAGCGTGAGTTATCAACGCCCAAAGCGACCAGCAACCACTGCCGCGCAGCCAGGCAGATGTACCAGCTTGATCGGCCGTGCATCAGATCGATCGTGTAACTTTGATCTGGTCCATCCTTTTAACTCGTCTGCTCACCTACTGCGCGCGCTCCCTAGCTAGTAGCTGAACACTATGTCTCCTAACTTGAATACTTTCCAGTTAATAAAGCTGACTAACTGTGAGCGGCAAACTTGATCAATTGTGAATTTTATTTTTAAATGGGGGCGAGCGACAACCTATTTCAGAAGCTAGCAAATAATTAAAATGCTTCCTCCGATCGATAATAATTATCGTTGAAATTTGAATTTCAATTGCTAGATTAGATATAAACTAAACCCTCGATAGTTAGATTGAAGGGAGTATAGCTAACAGAACCGACACGGCAGGCGCGCGTGAACCAGCTAGTCACGGGAATTTGTTTCCGGACAGGACACAGTGCAGTCAAGTCCATCAGGCAACAAGTTGATGAGGAGAGAGATGGGTACGTACCTTGGCTGCGGGGTCCTTGGCCTCGACGACGGCCCTCAGCTCCGCCACCTTCTTCCACTCCGACGCGTCGCCGCCGCCGTCGCAGCCACCATGGCCGGTCTGCTTCTCCTGCTCGTCACCACCTCGCTCCATTCCTCAATCGATCGGCTGTCCGGCTTCGACTGACTGATCGATTGCCGCCCGCGGCTTGCTTGGGAGAAAACTAGTCAGCAATGGCTGGAGTGCGGGCTGGGAGTGTGGATTTTATAGCGTTCTGGGAGAAGGGGAGGCTAGCTGGGGCTGAGCGTTCTGCGAGGAGAGACAGATGGTGGCGATGGGGGACGAGCTGTTGTGCAAAGGCTATGGACCTGTGTGCGGTGCGGAACTGAAATCGACTGGACGACGGGTCACCTCGCCTCGCCGACTATTTATTTTACAGCACTGCAACTCTGAAACGGACGCACACCTATACCGATTTCTGCCAGACTCGGATCAGCCCTTCGGATGAGCAAGTAAAATGTTTTTGTATTAATAATCATAAGTAATTAAAAATTAACAAGAAAATGTAAATAAGTATTTAGACCACCTAGGAATGAATATAGACACAATCATGAGCCCAAGGCGTACCGCAGTCCTCACTTCCCCATCACCGGATGTAAAATCATCATGCTAAGATCTCAAAGTAACAGCCTAACACGGCAGCAACCATTGTCAATAACGACAACCTAAATCAAAAAGATTGATATGAAATAACACCGACATAAATTAAAGCCATCGAATCCACCAATACTGGACGTACCACCGATGCAAGGATAAGATGAGAATGAGGAAAAACATTACTCTAACTTCAGAATGTGTGGCAGTTAGAGCATCCCAGCCGTTGGGCCTTCCCACGTCCAAATCCGGCGCTACTTAACGCCGGTATAGCGCCGGATGGATGTAAGTTTTGGTCCGGGGAGGCCATTTTTCCCAGCGGCGAGTCTTGGATGGATCAATTCTTTTGGTAAATAACGGCGAAATCGTACAAAACAAGGCGAAATTTGATCAAACAAAAGCGAAATTTAAAGGTATTTAACATACGTAGGTGAGTTCGTACATATATAGGCCGATTTCCTACATATATTTGAATTCGGCCAGATGAAAATATAAAAAATACTACATGTCGTCGTGGTCGCTCGAGGTCCCGGCATTCGGCGCCGCCGGCGGCATCCCCAAGGGAGGGGTCTTGCCGGCCTCGATGTGCGCGAGTAAACGGGCGAGCGTGCGGCCCGGCGCACCCCACCAGCGGCGGCGGCCGGCGGCGTTGTTACGCGCTGGAGGAGGGGGAGGGCCGTCGAAGGCTGCGAGTTCTCGTAAGTGCCGGAGACGGAAGAACTCGTTCCACGCGTCGTAGTTGTCGGTGCGGTATCCGCGCGGTGCTCGTCGGTGAGGGTGACCAGCACAACGTCGATAGCGGCATCGAGCTCGTCTCGTCCCACCGGAAGCGGCGGGATCGGGACCCCCCCCCCCCACACACACACACACTCTGGCGCCATCCTCCGGGCATGCGGAAGTCCGGCGGCGCCGGGTAGCTCGCCATGTGCAGAAGTCCCGCCTCCCACTGGTGTAGGGAACGGCGGCCGAAACCGTTGTTCGCCGCGCAGTGGCCCGCCATTGCTCGCTGGTTGATGTCGATTGGGAGAGGAGGGAGACGGCGGTGGTGAATTCGGCGAGACGCGGTAGGTTCGGCGATAAATAGAGAGAGCCGCGCGTGAATCGGAGGCGACGCGTCCGACGAAGTCTGACCGGCGGCAGGCTTTTGAAGGCGCGCAAGACGATTGGCCTCTCTCGCCGACAAGTTGGGGCCACAAGCTGCGCGGGAAGTTTTCGCTACGTTTCCCGCGCTTTAGTTTCGTCCGGAGTCCCTGAGTGCTCCCCGGGGGGGCCGGGGATGGCCTGGGCTCCCCGGACGGATGAAAGCCCAAATCCGGGTGAAAACGAGGAACCGGGGGCGTGCTGGGCCGTTTTCGTCCATCCAGATAGAAAAAAAAAGACGTTCTGGGGGCTCGTCGGGGGAGATGGCTGGAGATGCTCTTATCTAAACGCGCTTAACATGGTGGGCACCATGCAAGTGCTACTCCAGCCGCTTGACTATCTGAATCAACTAGAATTAAAATCGGATCTTTGACTTAAAAAGATGCATAGACTGTCGAAAACAATGATTTGCCGGCCGTATTGATCTTCTCTGAGATCGGTACCTTTATATATTGATCATCCATGCCTTGATAACCAAATATACAATCAAACAAGATTTCCTAAGATCAAGGGATTGGTGATTACAATTGTTACAAACTACAACATATTAAGGTTATACCGTATCTACATTGTCTAACATTAGATGACTAGTAGAAATCTTTGAACCAACTAGAATTAAATCAATCTTTGACTAAAAAAAATGCATAGACACTATTTAGGTACTAAAATAGTGTCTCCGAAGTCCTAAGAGCGTCTTCACAGGTGCACTTCAAATAGGCGTCGCTAGGTACACCGGTAGTGCACTATTGGGTGGGCCGATAGTTGCTCCCTCCACTTGGCGAGGGCTGCCCCACACTGGCGACCCTAAACCGGCGTCCAAAGGATTATTTGACCAATAAAATTAAATTCCGCAAACAGAGATAGAAATTCGAATGAAGTTTTGCGAGTAGAAATTCAAATGTTGGCCAACATCCGACCACCACCTCGCCCTCATCTTATAGTCCGGCTACAAAAATAACAACTTGACCTTCATGGCCAAATGGATTACAGGAATGGCGTGAGCGGCAGGGCCACCTCCGTGACATCCGGTTGGCTGTCGATTACCGAAGGTTGGGCGTCGATCACGGGCGGCTGCTCTACGACCAATGGTGTTACCGATGTCGGCCTGGCTGCCAATGCCACCGCCAGACGAATTGTTGAACATATGGGCAGATGTTGATGACGTCGGTGCTGAACAAGGAGTAAGGCAGCCCGGTGCCGTGGGTCACGTGGCCACAGCCGCTACTGGACCCGCGACGCATGCCCGGTGAGTTGGTGTAGTCCTTGTTGAGGTCAAGTCCATAGGCACGACGTCTTGGCGCGGTCACCGGTCAGAACTGGGCGTTGGGATCAACAATCGTGTCGCTCTCGCCGAACTCGGGGAAGTACGAGACGTGGCCGTCCATCTGCGAGAAGTGCATCTGCGATAGCAACGATGATTCCGTGAAGGACACCGGTGATGAGGGGGAGGAGAGTTCCCGCATCCGATGGTGGCATGGTACCCTCTCACACCTTCGGGATGTTGCGTCCTACCAAGGCTGATGCATACCTGCATAGCTGCCTGGTTCAGTTGGCCAACATTGTGATGCCTTTTTTGGTCCGTCCTCACGAGTCACGACGGCGCAGCTGGCATGCTCGGCGGCACACTCCTCCCCGGCATCGCCGCCGGCTTCTTCTTCAATGTAACCTTGCACGACTTCGTCGGCCCTTTCAGAACCATCGTCTTATTTGGAGGCATGTCAAAAAGGACGACGGCGGAGCAGACGGTAGAGAGGAGGACGGGAGCTGGAGTGGCAGGCGGGAGCTGGAGAGGAGGGTGGAAGAAATGAAGCGGCAAGCGAGAGGGGAAAAGGAATTGGGAAAAAAGTAAGATTTTTGGGTTAGTAACTGCCAAGCGGGGCCTATAGACAAAATCCGACATGTCACCGGGGTCGACGCGCCAGAATTGAAGCCTTGTCCGAAGACGCCGGCGCTGGGTTGCCGATGATTTTATTGACCTCGAAAACACCCCGGCTATTTTTAAGTCATGCCAGTGTAAGCCCAAAAACCAACACCGGCCCCTAAATCGTTACTAAGGTTGCTATTGGGGCGGTGATGGAGATGCACTAACAGGCTGCCTAAATACTTTCTAGTTTAAAAAACTACTTTGTCCGGCTTTAAAACTTGTGGCGGGTTAAGTTAACTTACACATGTTTTAGCTTATATATTTGATCCAAATCTGCGACAAGTATTTAATATCCGAAAGAGTATTATTATTATTACTGTAATAGGCAAACTAAGTCAAGACAATTGAGGTAATAGTAGTACTGTAACGGTACAACAGTTAGCATGTCTCGCCTGGTGCAGTAAACGCGTTGAGTGCTTATGTGTTCGATATGATTCTCAGTTTGCGTTATGATTTGAGAGGGAGAAAACTAAATTTAAAATAAATATAAATAATTTATTTTAATTACTAAATTTAAAACAAACGCTTTTACATTTACTATAGATCAGAGAGCAGCTAGCTAACTGAACTGACAAGGAAGGGGCAAGCTTGAGCGCGTGAGCTAGCATGGACAGGAGCCGGACTGAGAGGTATCAAGTCAACCAGGCAATAAGTTGATAAGGACATCTTTGCGTCCGCCGAGTCAAAAAAAATGCGTATGGTAGCATCTCCAGCGGGGCGAGTGGTATCAGACGCACTTTCCAGCCCGGTGGACGCAAACGGTCGCTCAGCGTCCATTTGTGTTGTGCCACTGGAGATGCCCTAAGGAGCCGACGGAGGGGCGATGGGTACCTTGCTGTGGGGTCTTGGACCTCCACGATGGCCGTCAGCACCACCACCTTCTTCCACTCCGACGCGTCGCCGTCGCAGCCACTATGGTCGCCGTTCTGCTTCGCCTGCTTGTCACCGCCGCGCTCCATTGCGCTGGCCTCCTTGATCGATCGGCCGGCCGGTTTTGGTTGACTGATCCACTGCGGCACTGCCGCGACTTGCTTGGGAGTCGAGGGAAACTTATCAACAATGGTGGCTAGAGGGAGGCCGGGAGTCTCGATTTTATAGCTGGAGAAGAAGAGGCTGAGGCTGAGCGCTCTAGCTGGAACGATTAGGGCATCTCCAACTGAGCGAGCCGTTTGCGTCTGCCGGGCTGAAAAATGTGTTTGGTATCACCTCCAGCAGGACGACACAAAGTGATCGGGCCGTCCGCGGCGATGCAAACCTGACCCAAATATGCGTCTCGGATGCGTCACTGCGGACGCTGCGCGGACGCGCAAAGTGTCTACTCGCGTCTGGCGGACGTTTCGTCTGACCCGCCTGGCAGTGACCCAGCGTCGATGCGTCTTCTCCGCCAGTACTGGCGCCGAGGCGTCGCTTCGGCAGTCTGCAGCCGCGTAAATGGCGATGCCTCGCGTGGCGCGCGGCCGTCGCCTACCTGTGCGCACGAAGTAATGGCGATGACACGCATGCCGCGGCCATCGCCCTGCCTCCGATCTATATAAACAGGGCGCGAGCATCTCATCTCCTCCCCACAAAACCCTAGCTGCCGCACAACCTCCACCGTAGCGCCGCTGCCGCTCAGCCTCCACCGGAGCCACCATGAGCAGCGCCGGCCGTGGCTAGGCTGCCGCGCCTCCACCTCCCCCGCCCTCGAGCTCCGACGAGGAGTTCGACGACGACAGCACAGATGACCTTCTCGACCCGGTCAGGGACGCCAAGGCCTTGGCCGAAGCAGAGAAGGAAGCAGAGGAGGAGCGGGCGGCCCAGGCGGCGTTAGACGCCGAGATGGAATAGCGCAGGGTGGCTGCCGCCGCAGCCGCAGAGGACTCCGACTCCGACATATCATGGTCTTCCGATGACCCTGATGCGCCTACCCGGAGAAAAGGGCGGTAGAGCAGAGGGCTATAGTCGAGTCCTTTGAGACGATTAAGGACGAGGCCACCAATGCGAGGCTGCGGTAGTGCTTGCTAGAGGACGCGGCGGCGCACCGAGCCCTAGCGGCCGCACGGGAGGCGGCAGAGAAACAGGCGAGGGAGCGACGCAACGACGGGGCCGGCCCGTTAGGGAGCAACTAGTCTAGGCTTCTAGAACTACTTTGTATAGTTTTTATGCTTTCAAATGTACTACTTTCTATGCTTTTAAATATGATGTAAATCTAAAAATGGGCACCCGGTGGGAGCACCCTAGACGTAAATGGACGCGCGAACAAAATATATCCGTGGGACGACGCAAACAGACGCTGCTACTTTTGGACATCCGAAATGCGTCATGGTGTTGAAGATGCCCTTAAGGAGAGATAGATGGTCGATTGGGGGCGAGCTGAGTCTGTGACCTGTGTGCCGGACTGAAATTGACTCGAGGACGGGTCACCGCCGACTATTTATGGCGGTGGCACGGCAACTCTGAAACGGACGCACGCCCACCTGTTTCTTCCATACCGGCTCTTGTAAGATTCGGATCGGCCATACACGCGCGCGAGCACGTAAGAGCATCTACAGTCGCGTCCCTGCTAGCGCGTAGTTGACGTGGGCGTAGTAGCTTCCTTGTGACGGTAAAGCACTCGTCCGTTGGGAACCCCAAGAGGAATGTATGATATCGTATAGCAGCAAGTTTTCCCTCAGTAAGAAACCAAGGTTTAATCGAACCAGTAGGAGTCAAGAAGCACGTTGAAGGTTGTTGGTGACGGAGTGTAGTGCGGCGCAACACCAGGGATTCCGGCGCCAACGTGGAACCTGCACAACACAACCAAAGTACTTTGCCCCAACGAAACAGTGAGGTTGTCAATCTCACCGGCTTGCTGTAACAAAGGATTAGATGTATAGTGTGGATGATGATTGTTTGCAGAGAACAGTAGAAACAGTATTGCAGTAAATTGTATTCGATGTAAAAGAATGGACCGGGGTCCACAGTTCACTAGAGGTGTCTCTCCCATAAGAAATAACATATTGGGTAAACAAATTACAGTTGGGCAATTGACAAATAGAGAGGGCATGACAATGCACATACATGACATGAAGAGTATTGTGAGATTTAATTGGGCATTACGACAAAGTACATAGACCGCTATCCAGCATGCATCTATGCCTAAAAAGTCCACTTTCAGGTTATCATCCGAACCCCTTCCGGTATTAAGTTGTAAACAACAGACAATTGCATTAAGTATGGTGCGTAATGTAATCAATAACTATATCCTCGAACATAGCATCAATGTTTTATCCCTAGTGGCAACAACACATCCATAATGTTAGAGGTTCTTGTCACTCCTCCAGATTCACGGAGACATGAACCCACTATCGAGCATAAATACTCCCTCTTGGAGTTACAAGCATCAACTTGGCCAAAGCATCTACTAGTAACGGAGAGCATGCAAGATCATAAACAACACATAGATTGATAATCAACATAACATAGTATTCTCTATTCATCGGATCCCAACAAACACACATGTAGCATTACAGATAGATGATCTTGATCATGATAGGCAGCTCACAAGATCATACAATGAAGCACAATGGGGAGAAGACAACCATCTAGCTACAGCTATGGACCCATAGTCCAGGGGTGAACTACTCACTCATCAATCCGGAGGCGACCATGGCGGTGTAGAGTCCTCCGGGAGATGATTCCCCTCTCCGGCAGGGTGCCGGAGGTGATCTCCAGAATCCCCCGAGATGGGATTGGCGGCGGCGGCGTCTCAGTATGTTTTCTCGTATCGTGGCTCTCGGTACTGGGGGTTTCGCGACGAAGGCTTTAAGTAGGCGAAGGAATTAGGTCAGGGGGGCTCACGAGGGGGCCACACAACAGGGCGGCACGGGCCCCCCCTTGGCCGCGCCGCCTTAGTGTGGCGCCACCTCGTGGCCCCACTTCGTATCTCCTCAGGTGTTCTGGAAGCTTCGTGGAAAAATAGGAACCTGGGCTTTGATTTCGTCCAATTCCGAGAATATTTCCTTACTAGGATTTCTGAAACCAAAAACAGCAGAAAACAGCAACTGGCTCTTCGGCATCTCGTTAATAGGTTAGTGCCGGAAAATGCATAATAATGACATATAATGTGTATAAAACATGTGAGTATCATCATAAAAGTAGCATGGAACATAAGAAATTATAGATACGTTTGAGACGTATCAAGCATCCCCAAGCTTAGTTCCTACTCGTCCCGAGTAGGTAAACGATAACAAAGATAATTTCTTAGTGACAATGCTACCAACATAATCTTGATCATACTATTGTAAGCACATGTAATGAATGCAGCGATCGAAACAATGGTAAATGACATGAGTAAACAACTGAATCATAAAGCAAAGACTTTTCATGAATAGTACTTAAAGACAAGCATCAATAAGTCTTGCATAAGAGTTAACTCATAAAGCAATAATTCATAGTAGAGGTATTGAAGCAACACAAAGGAAGATTAAGTTTCAGCGGTTGCTTTCAACTTGTAACATGTATATCTCATGGATAGTTATCAATGCAAAGTAATATAACAAGTGCAATATGCAAGTATGTAGGAATCAATGCACAGTTCACACAAGTGTTTGCTTCTTAAGGTGGAGAGAAATAAATAGGTGAACTGACTCAACAATAAAAGTAAAAGAATGGTCCTTCAAAGAGGAAAGCATCGATTGCTATATTTGTGCTAGAGCTTTTATTTTGAAAACAAGAAACAATTTTGTCAACGGTAGTAATAAAGCATATGAGTTATGTAAATTATATCCTACAAGTTGCAAGCCTCATGCATAGTATACTAATAGTGCCCGCACCTTGTCCTAATTAGCTTGGATTTACATGGATTATCATAGCATAGCACATGTTTCAACCAAGTGTCACAAAGGGGTACCTCTATGCCGCCTGTACAAAGGTCTAAGGAGAAAGCTCGCATTGGATTTCTCGCTTTTGGTTATTCTCAACTTAGACATCCATACCGGGACAACATAGACAACAGATAATGGACTCCTCTTTAATGCATAAGCATTCAACAACAAATAATATTCTCATAAGAGATTGAGGTTTGTTGTCCAAACTGAAACTTCCACCATGGATCATGGCTTTAGTTAGCGGCCCAATGTTCTTCTCTAACAATATGCATACTCAAACCATTTGATCATGATAAATCACTCTTACTTCAGACAAGACGAACATGCATAGCAATGATACGTCTCCGACGTATCGATAATTTCTTATGTTCCATGCCACATTATTGATGATTTCTACATGTTATATGCACACTTTATATCATTTTCATGCATTTTCCGGAACTAACCTATTAACGAGATGCCACAGTGCCAGTTCCTGTTTTCTGCTGTTTTTGGTTCCAGAAAGGCTGTTCGGGCAATATTCTCGGAATTCGACGAAACGAAGACCAAACATTATAATTCACCGAGACGGACCAGGACACCGAAGGAGACCCGGAGAGGAGGCCCAGGGGCCCCACACCACTTGGCCGCGCGGGCAGGCCCCTGGCCGCGCCGGCCTAGGGTGAGGGCGCCCTGGTGACCCTCCTGCGCCGCCTCTTGGCCTATAAAAGCCCTTTCGACCTAAAAACGCAGTACCAATTGACGAAACTCCAGAAAAGCTACTGTAACGCCGCCGCCATCGCGAAACTCCAATTCGGGGGACAGAAGTCTCTGTTCCGGCACCCTGCCGGGACGGGGAAGTGCCCCCGGAGCCATCTCCACCGCCGTCTTCACCACCATCTTCACCGCCATCGCTGCCTCCATGATGAGGAGGGAGTAATCCACCCCCGAGGCTGAGGGCTTCGCTGTAGCTATGTGGTTCATCTCTCTCCCATGTACCTCAATACAATAATCTCATGAGCTGCTTTACATGATTGAGATTCATATGAGTTTTGTATCACAATTTATCTATGTGCTACTCTAGCAAAGTTATTAAAGTAGTTCTATTCCTCCTGCACGTGTGTAAAGGTGACAGTGTGTGCACCGTGTTAGTACTTGGTTTATGCTATGATCATGATCTCTTGTAGATTGCGAAGTTAACTATTGCTATGATAATATTGATGTGATCTATGCCTCCTACATATGCATGAAGGTGACAGTGTGCATGCTATGTTAGTACTTGGTTTAGTCTTTTGATCTATCTTACACTATAAGGTTACTAAAATATGAACAAATTGTGGAGCTTGTTAACTCCGGCATTGAGGGTTCGTGTAATCCTACGCAATGTGTTCATCATCCAACAAAAGTGTAGAGTATGCATTTATCTATTCTGTTATGTGATCAATGTTGAGAGTGTCCACTAGTGAAAGTGTAATCCCTAGGCCTTGTTCCTAAATACTGCTATCGCTGCTTGTTTCTTGTTTCTTGCGTTACTACTGCTGCAATACTACCACCATCAACTACACGCCAGCAAGTTATTTTCTGGCACCGTTGCTACTGCTCATATATATTCATACCACCTGTATTTCAATATCTCTTCGCCGAACTAGTGCACCTATTTGGTGTGTTGGGGACACAAGAGACTTCTTGCTTTGTGGTTGCAGGGTTGCATGAGAGGGATATCTTTGACCTCTTCCTCCCTGAGTTCGATAAACCTTGGGTGATCCACTTAAGGGAAAACTTGCTGCTGTTCTACAAACCTCTGCTCTTGGAGGCCCAACACTGTCTACAGGAAAGGAGGGGGAACGTAGACATCAAGCTAATTTTCTGGCGCCGTTGCCGGGGAGGAAAGGTAAAAGGTACTCACACTCCGGATCTCGGCTACTAAGCTATTTTCCGCCATTGTAAGTACTCGAAGCTATTTCCTTTAGATCCTGCAATTGCAACTTTTTGTTTCTTGTTTACACTAGTTAGGCATAATGGAAAACAACAAAAAAATTGGTGAGCTTTTTAGTCTTTTTCCTGATTTAGAATTGTTTGATGCAAAAATTAAAAAACCTATGGAACCTTATTTGCATGCTAGTAGCGATGTTATTAGTATGAATGCAATTACTGCTAATGCTATGAAGAAGTCTAAGCTTGGGGAAGCTAGTTTTTGTGATCTTTTTAGCTTCCCATCTTTAGGGGAGAAAATTTGTTCTGATAATGCTTTATCTCCCATATGCGATAACTCTAATGATGCTTCTGATATTTTGAATCCACCTGCTGAAAGTATTCCGTATAAAATACCTATGAAAATTATTGAACGTGTTATGGACAATCACTATAAAGGGGATGGAACTGTCCATCCTAGAGATCATTCTTGTCTTTGCACGAATTATGCGGGTTATTCAAGTGTGCAGGTATCTCTATGGATGAAGTGAAGAAGAAGCTATTCTCCGTTTATTTATGCAGTAAAGCGGCGCATTGGTATAAATTGTTGGAGAATAGGCATTCTCTTGGTTGGGAGGAAATTGCATCTCTCTTTTATTCTAAATTTTATCCTCCGCATGAAGTGCATATTGATAGGAATTATATTTATAACTTTTATCCTCGTGATGGAGAGAGTATTTCTCAAGCGTGGGGGAGATTGAAATCTCTAATGCTCAAATGTCCCATTCATGAGCTCCCAGTAATGTTATTGTTAATAATTTTTATGCGAGGCTTTCAAGACAACACAAGGACTATCTGGACGCGTGTTCGGAAGGATCTTTCACAAGCAAAGAGGTTGAAGCTAGGTGGGATCTTCTTGATCGGATTGAGGACAACGCTGAAGGATGGGAGAACAATGAAGGTAAAGAGTCAGGTATAAATTATGATTATGAATGCATTGAAGCTTTTATGGATACCGATAAATTTCGAAATATGAGTGCTACCTATGGTCTTGACTCCCAAGTTGCTGCAAATCTTTATAAAGCCTTTGCTTCTCATTTTGAATTGCCTAAAAATAATTTTGATAAGTATCATGAACCTTTTAAAGAGGCTTGCATGAAGAATGAAATTGTTGTTAATTATTGCAATAAGCATGCTCAAACTCCTAAAAATGCTATTTCTTATAAGCATGTTAATTTTTGTGGAATGCATAGACCTTGTGGAATTAATCAAGTCAAAGATGAATATTGCATCCATCATATTAATGAAAAAACTAGGAAGTGGCTTAGGGCTCTAGATGATCTTGGTAAAAAAGTTTGTGCCCTCTATCCTTTTATTTGTGAAGTTTGCCATGAAGTGGGTCATTTTAATTTTCAATGCTCCTCCAATGATAATTTGAACCCAATGAGTGCTGCAAATTTGTATTGTGATGATGAAATTACTCCTAATCAGCATGATGAACTTACTTTATTTTTGGGGTGTGAAGAATTGTCGAGAAAAATCTCTTTGTTACATATGAGTGATCTTGATATTGATGATGTCCTGCATGGGTGTTTTTCTTATTGCATTGATAATAGCCATACAAATACTTACATACAAAATATTTTAGAAGATGACACCTTGCCAAAATATGATAGGACCGCCATGTGTTTTGAACTAATTAATGAAAAGGAGGAATCCTTCCAAGTTTCTTCTATTATTTCTGAAAGTAAATCAGGTTATGCGGACAAGCTACCCTTCAAGCCTCTTCCTCCTAAAGAAGGAAATGAGGAGAAGGAAGAGAAGAAGAAGAAGAAGGGAACGAAGAAGAAGAAGAAGAAGGAGAATAAAAAGAAAGAGGTAACGGCGTATCCCCGCGTGAATGAGATAACGCTAGGTAACCGTAAGTATGTTGCTCCTAATGATTATTGTGATAATGAATCTGAATACGATGATCTTCCTATGCCCTTTACATACATTAGCAATCATGATTTGAATGAACACACTAATTTTGATATTGCAAATCTCTGGAAAACTAATTCTGAAAATGATGATAATAATTGCCATAGTGTCAGTGCTATCCATGCTTCCTCCCATAATAATATAGAAAGCTGTAAGCTTGGGGAAGAGGTGTTTGAAAATCCTTTTGCTACTGATCATTATGTGTTTGATACATCTCCTTCTAATAACAATGATGGTATGGTCATAGATAAACCGACTGTGAAAGATAACTATTCTATTTCTTATGATGACACTGTGCCTCCGATCTTTGATGATTATTATAAAGAATGCTATGATATAGGTTATAATTATCCTTAGGAAACTTGTCATAGTCATGATTGGATTACCAAAAACAATTCTTTTAATGTGCAACTTGTTTACCATGTTCAAATTCTTGATAATAATCTTGCTCCAATTACTATTAATGAGAATAACTCTTCTTATGCCAAAATTAATGATACTTCTATGCATATGAACCATGATAAGAATGTTTTAAGTGATGGGTATATTGTGGATTTCATCAATGATGCTACTGAAAGTTATTATGAGAGAGGGAAATATGGTTATATGCATCTTAATAATATTAAGTTTCCCCTCTTTATGTTGAGAATCTTGAAGTTACTCGTGTTTTATCCTCTTATGCTTGTCACTTTGTTCTTCATGAATTCATTTGTGTACAAGATTCCTCTTCATAGGAAGCATGTTAGACTTAAATTTGTTTTGAATTTGCCTCTTGAAGCTCTCTTTTGCTTCAAATACTATTTCCCGCGAATGGATTATTAAAACTGCTGAGCCCATCTTAATGGCTATAAAGAAAGAACTTCTTGGGAGATAACCCATGTGTTATTTTGCTACAGTACTTTATTTTATATTTGTGTCTTGGAAGTTGTTTACTACTGTAGCAACCTCTCCTTATCTTAGTTTAGTGTTTTGTTGTGCCAAGTAAAGCCGTTGATAGAAAAGTAAGTACTAGATTTGGATTACTGCGCAGTTCCAGATTTCTTTGCTGTCACGAATCTGGGTCCACCTCTCTGTAGGTAACTCCGAAAATTATGCCAATTTACGTGAGTGATCCTCAGATATGTACGCAACTTTCATTCAATTTGAGCATTTTCATTTGAGCAAGTCTGGTGCCATTTTAAAATTCGTCAATACGAACTGTTCTGTTTTGACAGATTCTGCCTTTTATTTCGCATTGCCTCTTTTGCTATGTTGGATGAATTTCTTTGATCCACTAATGTCCAGTAGCATTATGCAATGTCCAGAAGTGTTAAGAATGATTGTGTCACCTCTGAATATGTCAATTTATATTGTGCACTAACCCTCTAATGAGTTGTTTCGAGTTTGATGTGGAGGAAGTTTTCAAGGGTCAAGAGAGGAGGATGATATACTATGATCAAGAAGAGTGAAAAAGTCTAAGCTTGGGGATGCCCCGGTGGTTCATCCCTGCATATTTCAAGAAGACTCAAGCATCTAAGCTTGGGGATGCCCAAGGCATCCCCTTCTTCATCGACAACATTATCAGGTTCCTCCCCTGAAACTATATTTTTATTCCGTCACATCTTATGTACTTTACTTGGAGCGTCTGTTTGTTTTTGTTTTTTTTTTTGTGTTTGAATAAATTGGATTACATCATGCTTGTGTGGGAGAGAGACACGCTCCGCTGGTTCGTATGAACACATGTGTTCTTAGCTCATAATATTCATGGCGAAGTTTCTTCTTCGTTAAATTGTTATATGGTTGGAATTGGAAAATGATACATGTAGTAATTGCTATAAATGTCTTGGGTAATGTGATACTTGGCAATTGTTGTGCTCATGTTTAAGCTCTTGCATCATATGCTTTGCACCCATTAATGAAGAAATACATAGAGCATGCTAAAATTTGGTTTGCATGAGTGGTTTCTCTAGAGTCTAGATATTTTCTAGTAAGATGTTTGAACAACAAGGAAGACGATGTATAGTTTTATAATGCTTGTAATATGTCTTTTATGTGAGTTTTGCTGTACTAGTTCGTGCTTGTGTTTGCTTCAAACAACCTTGTTAGCCTAAACCTTGTATCGAGAGAGAATACTTCTCATGCATCCAAATCCTTGAGTCAAACAACACTATGCCATTTGTGTCCACCATACCTACCTACTACATGGTATTTTCCGCCATTCCAAAGTAAATTGCTTGAGTGCTACCTTTAAAATTCCATCATTCACCTTTGCAATATATAGCTCATGGGACAAATAGCTTAAAAACTATTGTGGTATTGAATATGTAATTATGCACTTTATCTCTTATTAAGTTGCTTGTTGTGCGATAACCATGTTCACTGGGGACGCCATCAACTATTCATTGTTGAATTTCATGTGAGTTGCTATGCATGTCCGTCTTGTCTGAAGTAAGAGAGATCTACCACCCTATGGTTAAGCATGCATATTGTTAGAGAAGAACATTGGGCCGCTAACTAAAGCCATGATCCATGGTGGAAGTTTCAGTTTTGGACATATATCCTCAATCTCATATGAGAAAATTATTAATTGTTGTTACATGCTTATGCATAAAAGAGGAGTCCATTATCTGTTGTCTATGTTGTCCCGGTATGGATGTCTAAGTTGAGAATAATCAATAGCGAGAAATCCAATGCGAGCTTTCTCCTTAGACCTTTGTACAGGCGGCATAGAGGTACCCCTTTGTGACACTTGGTAAAAACAGTGCATTGTGATGATCCGGTAGTCCAAGCTAATTAGGACAAGGTGCGGGCACTATTAGTACACTATGCATGAGGCTTGCAACTTATAAGATATAATTTACATGATGCATATGCTTTATTACTACCGTTGACAAAATTGTTTCATGTTTTCAAAATCAAAGCTCTAGCACAAATATAGCAATCGATGCTTTTCCTCTATGAGGACCATTCTTCTACTTTCAATGTTGAGTCAGTTCACCTATTTCTCTCCACCTCAAGAAGCAAACACTTGTGTGAACTGTGCATTGATTCCTACATACTTGCTTATTGCACTTATTATATTACTCTATGTTGACAATATCCATGAGATATACATGTTACAAGTTGAAAGCAACCGCTGAAACTTAATCTTCTTTTGTGTTGCTTCAATACCTTTACTTTGAATTATTGCTTTATGAGTTAACTTTTATGCAAGACTTATTGATGCTTGTCTTGAAGTGCTATTCATGAAAAGTCTTTGCTATATGATTCACTTGTTTACCCATGTCATATACATTGTTTTGATCGCTGCATTCACTACATATGCTTTACAAATAGTATGATCAAGATTATGATGGCATGTCACTCCAGAAATTATCTGTTTTATCGTTTTACCTGCTCGGGACGAGCAGAACTAAGCTTGGGGATGCTGATACGTCTCCGACGTATCGATAATTTCTTATGTTCCATGCCACATTATTGATGATTTCTACATGTTATATGCACACTTTATATCATTTTCATGCATTTTCCAGAACTAACCTATTAACGAGATGCCACAGTGCCAGTTCCTGTTTTCTGCTGTTTTTGGTTCCAGAAAGGCTGTTCGGGCAATATTCTCGGAATTCGACGAAACGAAGACCAAACATCATAATTCACCGAGACGGACCAGGACACCGAAGGAGACCCGGAGAGGAGGCCCAGGGGCCCCACACCACTTGGCCGCGCGGGCAGGCCCCTGGCCACGCCGGCCTAGGGTGAGGGCGCCCTGGTGACCCTCCTGCGCCGCCTCTTCGCCTATAAAAGCCCTTTCGACCTAAAAACGCAGTACCAATTGACGAAACTCCAGAAAAGCTACTGTAACGCCGCCGCCATCGCGAAACTCCAATTCGGGGGACAGAAGTCTCTGTTCCGGCACCCTGCCGGGACGGGGAAGTGCCCCCGGAGCCATCTCCACCGCCGTCTTCACCGCCATCTTCACCGCCATCGCTGCCTCCATGATGAGGAGGGAGTAATCCACCCCCGAGGCTGAGGGCTTCGCTGTAGCTATGTGGTTCATCTCTCTCCCATGTACCTCAATACAATAATCTCATGATCTGCTTTACATGATTGAGATTCATATGAGTTTTGTATCACAATTTATCTATGTGCTACTCTAGCAAAGTTATTAAAGTAGTTCTATTCCTCCTGCACGTGTGTAAAGGTGACAGTGTGTGCACCGTGTTAGTACTTGGTTTATGCTATGATCATGATCTCTTGTAGATTGCGAAGTTAACTATTGCTATGATAATATTGATGTGATCTATGCCTCCTACATATGCATGAAGGTGACAGTGTGCATGCTATGTTAGTACTTGGTTTAGTCTTTTGATCTATCTTACACTATAAGGTTACTAAAATATGAACAAATTGTGGAGCTTGTTAACTCCGGCATTGAGGGTTCGTGTAATCCTACGCAATGTGTTCATCATCCAACAAAAGTGTAGAGTATGCATTTATCTATTCTGTTATGTGATCAATGTTGAGAGTGTCCACTAGTGAAAGTGTAATCCCTAGGCCTTGTTCCTAAATACTGCTATCGCTGCTTGTTTACTGTTTTACTGCGTTACTACTGCTGCAATACTACCACCATCAACTACACGCCAGCAAGTTATTTTCTGGCACCGTTGCTACTGCTCATATATATTCATACCACCTGTATTTCAATATCTCTTCGCCGAACTAGTGCACCTATTTGGTGTGTTGGGGACACAAGAGACTTCTTGCTTTGTGGTTGCAGGGTTGCATGAGAGGGATATCTTTGACCTCTTCCTCCCTGAGTTCGATAAACCTTGGGTGATCCACTTAAGGGAAAACTTGCTGCTGTTCTACAAACCTCTGCTCTTGGAGGCCCAACACTGTCTACAGGAAAGGAGGGGGAACGTAGACATCAAGCAACTCACATGATATTCAACAAAGAAATAGTTGATGGCGTCCCCAGAAACATGGTTATCGCACAACAAGCAACTTAATAAGAGATAAAATGCATAAGTACATATTCAATACCACAATAGTTTTTAAGCTATTTGTCCCATGAGCTATATATTGTAAATGTAAAGAATGGAAATTTTAAAGGTAGCACTCAAGCAATATACTTTGGAATGGCGGAGAAATACCATGTGGTAGGTAGGTATGGTGGACACAAATGGCATAGTGGTTGGCTCAAGGATTTTGGATGCATGAGAAGTATTCCCTCTCGATACAAGGTTTAGGCTAGCAAGGTTATTTGAAACAAACACAAGGATGAACCGGTACAGCAAAACTCACATAAAAGACATATTGTAAACATTATAAGACTCTATACCGTCTTCCTTGTTGTTCAAACTCAATACTAGAAATTATCTAGACCTTAGAGAAACCAAACATGCAAATCAGATTTTAGCATGCTCTATGTATTTCTTCATTAATAAGTGCAAAGTATATGATGCAAGAGCTTAAACATGAGCACAACAATTGCCAAGTATCACATTATTCAAGATATTATACCAATTACCACATATATCATTTTCCAATTCCAACCATATAACAATTTAACGAAGAAGAAACTTCGCCATGAATACTATGAGTAAAGCCCAAGGACATACTTGTCCATATGCAACAGCGGAGCGTGTCTCTCTCCCATACAATGAATGCTAGGATCCATTTTATTCAAACAAAACAAAAACAAAAACAAACAGACGCTCCAAGCAAACTACATAAGATGTGACGGAATAAAAATATAGTTTCAGGGGAGGAACCTGATAATGTTGTCGATGAAGAAGGGGATGCCTTGGGCATCCCCAAGCTTAGACGCTTGAGTCTTCTTAATATATGCTGGGGTGAACCACCGGGGCATCCCCAAGCTTAGAGCTTTCACTCTCCTTGATCATGGTGTATATCATCCTCCTCTCTTGACCCTTGAAAACTTCCTCCACACCAAACTCAAAGCAACTCATTAGAGGGTTAGTGCACAATTAAAATTCACATATTCAGAGGTGACACAATCATTCTTTATACTTCTGGACATTGCACAAAGCTACTGAAAGTCATTGGAACAAAGAAATCCATCTAACATAGCAAAACAGGCAATGCAAAATAAAAGGCAGAATCTGTCAAAAACAGAACAGTTCGTAAAAACGAATTTCTAACAGGCACCAGACTTGCTCAAATGGAAAAACTTAAAACTAATGAAAGTTGCGTACATATCTGAGGATCACTCACGTAAATTGGCATAATTTTCTGAGTTTCCTACAGAGAATTAGACCCAGATTCGTGACAGCAAAGAAAACTGTTTCTGCGCAGTAATCCAAATCTAGTATCATACTTCTATTAGAGACTTTACTTGGCACAACAATGCAATAAAACTAAGATAAGGAGAGGTTGCTACAGTAGTAAACAACTTCCAAGACTCAAATATAAAATAAAAGTACTGTAGTAAAAACATGGGTTGTCTCCCATAAGTGCTTTTTTTAACGCCTTTCAGCTAGGCGCAGAAAGTGTGTATAAAGTATTATCAAGTGGTGGAGCATCAAAATCATAATTTGTTCTAATAATAGAATCAAAAGGTAACTTCATTCTCTTTCTAGGGAAGTGTTCCATACCTTTCTTGAGAGGAAATTGATATTTAATATTACCTTCCTTCATATCAATGGTAGCACCAACAGTTCGAAGAAAAGGTCTTCCCAATATAATGGGACAAGATGCATTGCATTCAATATCTAAGACAACAAAATCAACGGGGACAAGGTTATTGTTAACGGTAATGCGAACATTATCAACTTTCCCCAAAGGTTTCTTTGTAGAGTTATCAGCAAGATTAACATCCAAATAACAATTTTTCAATGGTGGCAAGTCAAGCATATTATAGATTTTCTTAGGCATAACAGAAATACTTGCACCAAGATCACATAAAGCATTACAACCAAAGTCATTAACCTTCATCTTAATGATGAGCTCCCAACCATCTTCTAGCTTCCTAGGAATAGAAGTTTCGCGTTCTAATTTCTCTTCTCTACCTTTTATGAGAGCATTTGTAATATGTTTTGTGAAAGCCAAATTTATAGCACTAGCATTAGGACTTTTAGCAAGTTTTTGTAAGAACTTTATAACTTCAGAGATATGACAATCATCAAAATCTAAACCATTATGATCTAAAGCAATGGGATCATTGTTCCCAATGTTGGAAAAAATTTCAGCAGTTTTATCACAGGCAGTTTTAGCAGTTTCAGGCAGTTTTGCTCGCTTTGCATTAGAAGTGGAAACATTGCTAACACCAATTATTTTACCATTGATAGTAGGAGGTGCAGCAACATGTGGAGCATTTGCATTGCTAGTGGTGGTAATAGTCCAAACTTTAGCTACATTATTTTCTTTAGCTAGTTTTTCATTTTCTTCTCTTTCCCACCTAGCATGCAGTTCAGCCATTAATCTTATATTCTCATTAATTCTAACTTGTATGGCATTTGCTGTAGTAAAAATTTTATTATCTATATCCTCAGGTTTAGCAGCCATTTTATTAATTAAAGAAGATTGTGACGCAGACATGTATGAGATTCGGGTTTCAGCATTTGCAAGTTTAGTTTGCAACCCAGAGATCTCCATATTCAGATTTTCAAGTTGATTTCTTATATTCTTCAACAAGGTAGATTGCTCATTCATAGTTTTAGTAAACAATTTATTTTGCTCATATTGTGATTGCATAAAGTTCTTTGTGGATCTTTCAATTTCTAACATATTTTCCTCATTAGGTGAAGCATATCTACCATAAGCATTAGCAGGATATGGCCTAGAATCATTATAATTGTTATTTTTAATGAAATTCACATCAACATGTTCTTCTTGTGCAACCAATGAAGCTAACGGAACATTATTAGGATCAACATTTGTCCTATCATTCACAAGCATAGACATAACAGCATCAATCTTATCACTCAAGGAAGAGGTTTCTTCGACAGAATTTACCTTCTTACCTTGTGGAGCTCTTTCCATGTGCCATTCAGAGTAATTAATCATCATATTATCAAGAAGCTTTGTTGCTTCACCAAGAGTGATGGACATAAAGGTACCTCCAGCAGCTGAATCCAATAGGTTCCGCGAAGAAAAATTCAGTCCTGCATAAAAGGTTTGGATGATCATCCAAGTAGTCAGTCCATGGGTTGGGCAATTTTTAACCAAAGATTTCATTCTTTCCCATGCTTGTGCAACATGCTCAGTATCTAATTGTTTAAAATTCATTATGCTACTCCTCAAAGATATAATTTTAGCAGGGGGATAATATCTACCAATAAAAGCATCCTTGCATTTAGTCCATGAATCAATACTACTCTTAGGCAGAGATAGCAACCAATCTTTAGCTCTCCCTCTTAGTGAGAAAGGGAACAATTTTAATTTTATTATGTTACCATCTACATCTTTATACTTTTGCATTTCACAAAGTTCAACAAAATTATTGAGATGGGCAGCAGCATCATCAGAACTAACACCAGAAAATTGCTCTCGCATAACAAGATTCAGTAAAGCAGGTTTAATTTCAAAGAATTCCGCTGTAGTAGAGGGTGGAGCAATAGGTGTGCATAAGAAATCATTATTATTTGTGGTTGTGAAGTCACACGACTTAGTATTTTCAGGAGTGGCCATTTTAGCAATAGTAAATAAAGTAAACTAGATAAAGTAAATGCAAGTAACTAATTTTTTTGTGTTTTTGATATAGCAAACAAGATAGCAAATAAAGTAAAACTAGCAACTAATTTTTTTGTATTTTGATATGATGCAGCAAACAAAGTAGTAAATAAAATAAAGCAAGACAAAAACAAAGTAAAGAGATTGCGATGTGGAGACTCCCCTTGCAGCGTGTCTTGATCTCCCCGGCAACGGCGCCAGAAAATATGCTGCTAGCGCGTAGTTGACGTGGGCGTAGTAGCTTCCTTGTGATGGTAAAGCACTCGTCCGTTGGAAACCCCAAGAGGAAGGTATGATGTCGTATAGCAGCAAGTTTTCCCTCAGTAAGAAACCAAGGTTTAATCGAACCAGTAGGAGTCAAGAAGCACGTTGAAGGTTGTTGGTGACGGAGTGTAGTGCGGCGCAACACTAGGGATTCCGGCGCCAACGTGGAACCTGCACAACACAACCAAAGTACTTTGCCCCAACGAAACAGTGAGGTTGTCAATCACACCGGCTTGCTGTAACAAAGGATTAGATGTATAGTGTGGATGATGATTGTTTGCAGAGAACAGTAGAAACAGTATTGCAGTAAATTGTATTCGATGTAAAAAAATGGACCGGGGTCCATAGTTCACTAGAGGTGTCTCTCCCATAAGAAATAGCATATTGAGTAAACAAATTACAGTTGGGCAATTGACAAATAGAGAGGGCATGACAATGCACATACATGACATGAAGAGTATTGTGAGATTTAATTGGGCATTACGACAAAGTACATAGACCGCTATCCAGCATGCATCTATGCCTAAAAAGTCCACTTTCAGGTTATCATCCGAACCCCTTCCGGTATTAAGTTGTAAACAACAAACAATTGGGCAGGCAGGGAGTGGTGTTTTGGAACATGGGAGCATATGCTCCCTATATTTGAAAATGCATCTTACACATATTTTAAATTTCAAAAAATTGAAACAAAAAATTCGCACGTAGATCTTCACGTGCTACGCGCTCACAAAGTCGTTTCATAAAAAATGAACTTATCATGTGACGTGTGTAAAAAGACAAAATTTAGTGCTGAA
The DNA here is from genome assembly GCF_019359855.2 of Lolium perenne. Lineage (NCBI taxonomy): Eukaryota > Viridiplantae > Streptophyta > Magnoliopsida > Poales > Poaceae > Lolium > Lolium perenne. The sequence continues at coordinate 11,499,832 of NC_067247.2, read as the reverse complement.
AACAATGCTTTTCACAGGACAAATTTTCTCTTTTTTACATAGGCCACAAAAAATATTATTTTTTCGTGAAACTTGACGCATACACATATATTATGGAGATGTACATGTAGAATTTTTTATCAAAAAATTTCCACAATTCAAAATATGTTTTGTTGGTAGAGGGAGCATACGCACCTGGGAGCCGAATTGAATTTCCGAAACAATTGCATTAAGTATGATGCGTAATGTAATAAATAACTATATCCTCGAACATAGCATCAATGTTTTATCCCTAGTGGCAACAGCACATCCATAATCTTAGAGGTTCTTGTCACTCCTCCAGATTCACGGAGACATGAACCCACTATCGAGCATAAATACTCCCTCTTGGAGTTACAAGCATCAACTTGGCCAAAGCATATACTAGTAACGGAGAGCATGCAAGATCATAAACAACACATAGATTGATAATCAACATAACATAGTATTCTCTATTCATCGGATCCCAACAAACACACATGTAACATTACAGATAGATGATCTTGATCATGATAGGAAGCTCACAAGATCAGACAATGAAGCACAATGGGGAGAAGACAACCATCTAGCTACAGCTATGGACCCATAGTCCAGGGGTGAACTACTCAATCATCAATCCGGAGGCGACCATGGCGGTGTAGAGTCCTCCGGGAGATGATTCCCCTCTCCGGCAGGGTGCCGGAGGTGATCTCCAGAATCCCCCGAGATGGGATTGGCGGCGGCGGCGTCTCAGTATGTTTTCTCGTATCGTGGCTCTCGGTACTGGGGGTTTCGCGACGAAGGCTTTAAGTAGGCGAAGGAATTAGGTCAGGGGGGCTCACGAGGGGGCCACACAACAGGGCGGCGCGGGCCCCCCCTTGGCCGCGCCGCCTTAGTGTGGCGCCACCTCGTGGCCCCACTTCGTATCTCCTCAGGTGTTCTGGAAGCTTCGTGGAAAAATAGGAACCTGGGCTTTGATTTCGTCCAATTCCGAGAATATTTCCTTACTAGGATTTCTGAAACCAAAAACAGCAGAAAACAGCAACTGGCTCTTCGGCATCTCGTTAATAGGTTAGTGCCAGAAAATGCATAATAATGACATATAATGTGTATAGAACATGTGAGTATCGTCATAAAAGTAGCATGGAACATAAGAAATTATAGATACGTTTGAGACGTATCAGTCCCTCAAAAAGCGTCCGGCAAAAATGATTTGGGACACGTTTGGGACCGCGTCGGACAAAAAGAGACAAAAAATCTGTACAAAAAAAGGCCCTTCCCAGCCGCGTCCCTCAAACAGCGTCCGGATGCATGTATTTTAATAGAGGGGACCACCCCATGTGGGAAAAGTAGGTGAGAGAAAGTGTGGGGAAAGAGACTAGCATGTGGGGACTAGGGGCTGCATGCATGCATGTGGAAGCTTCATTTTGTGTCCAGCGTCCCCGGTAGAGACTCTATGCATAGAGTCTCTACCGGGGACGCCGGACACAAAATGAGGCGCTAATTAGCTTTGGAGGACGCAACTGAACAATTTTTTTCCCCATTTCTTGTCCGTGGTCCCCCAAACCTCATTTGGGGGACGTGACTGGAGATGCTCTAACATACTGAGGTCTTGCTCCGACGCTCCTAGAAAACATGAGATAACTATGTCATATTCAGGGCACCTATAATGGTACGACGCATAAACAGATGTCGAAAGTGGTTGCACACGTTCGTTTGTGTCGTTTCGCGGATAGGAAAATGGTTATTTTGACCGCACGTTTTTATTTGTGCTACGGATGCCTCTAATGGACTGACGCATAAATATTTTTACCTATTTTTCTTTCTTTTCCATTCAACCATATTTTTCTTTCTTTTTCATTCAACCATAGGTAGAAATATTACCAAACTACTACATAGTTTGGAACATGGTTTTGAAATTGAAAAAAAAACCTAACTACAGTTGGGCTTGCTGGTTTCGTTCTTTCGCTGCCAACAAGAACACTCTACACTAGCCACCCAAACTAGAAAATCCAGCTGGATTCTGTGTGTCCTATATTCTTAGATGTGGTAAAACATCCAAAAGCCTACAGTATAGCCCCAGTTGTCGATGTCCTCGCCAGACTCGTCCGCGTAGTAGTGTCTGTGGCAGGATGTCTTGTCGAACACCTTGACGATCATCTCGCCTTCACCTTTGTAGAGGAAGGTGAGCAGGCAACCGGCCTCGAGGTTGTGGGCTCGAGCGAACTTGTCCCAACCGTTGTGCAGGTACATATTGCCCTGCCCATTGAACAAGACCTCGATTGGCCACCGGCAAAAGCCACACGTGACCTCCCGCAGCTGCAACTCGGCCGGCTCGGCACCGTCGACGAACTCATCGAACTTTGTCTGGTAGCCGCTTTATGCCGAGTGGGTACTCGTCGATGCGGAGGATGAACTCGAAACACCTCGCCTCCTCCGAAGACGAGGACGACATAGGCGACGGCGAGCGGCGGGGTGATGCTGCTCCAGCACGTCGGCCCCGACCGCGGCGACTGCGCCCGCGGCCTCAACCGCCTTGGCAGCCACCTGGACCAGCCATGGATTCCCTCGCGGGGTTGTGCAAAGTGGCGCTACGGGGAGGTTGTGCGGCGGCTAGGCTAGGGTTTGTGTGGAGGATATGAGATGAGGCAACCGAGCGCGTGCCTCTTTTTATATACGCCGGAGGCAGCCGAGAGGCGCGATACACGTGGCATCACCATAAACTTCGTTGGCAGAGGTGGGCGGTGGCCACTCGACATACGAGGCAACACCATTAACATGGCGTAGACTGCCGAAGCGACACCTCATCGCCAGCGGCACTGAGAAGATGCATCGATCGAGCCAGGGTCACTGCTAGACGGGCCTAACGACACATCCATCCAGGCGAGATCGCATCTGTGTTGTATTCAAATAAATACATCTGAGACGCATATTTAAACTGTGTTTGTGATTTTTTTTTGAGGTGAATCAGTGGGTTTCCCCACTGTGTATATTTATAAATTTTCAAAAAGTAGTATGTACAAAAGCATATTGCTAGAGTTAAGCAATAGCTGGCTAACTAGCAGGCCCTAAGCCCAAAGAAAGAAGAAGAAAAAGAACAAACTTATCTGGGACTATTGAAATCTCTCAACCCAAAGTTTGAGGCCAGAATAAGACTTTCTAGGAGTCTTATAAAGAAGCAGCGAGACTTCCTCCTTGAATTTTCTTCGACATCTGTATAGATTCGGTGGAGTACTTTTGAAGATGAAAGCATTGCGAGTAGTCCAGATAGCCCACGAGATCAACATGATCAGCTCCATGAAGAAAGGAACATTAAGAGATAGTTTCAAACTTGTAATGAAGCTTTGACTGTGTTTGTGATTTCACAAACAGTCTAGTCACTATGGGTCGGAGCGCTGAGCAGATGCATTTTTCGACCGGGCAAGATCGTTGCACAGCATCGGCCCTGTTAAAGATGCCCTTATTTGGCCGGTTTCTATCGCATACTGTATGTGGTTGAACCTACTACAGCGATATGTTCCTCTCACGAATTAAACACGAGCGTGACTGCACTCTCGCTAATTCCCACCTGGGTTGAACCTATGATAATAGCACATTGACCCTTCTGCCCCTAGGTTGAGTACGTATCTACCTTACTATATCTTTTATATCGATAAGAATGCTTATTATGATTGAATTATTCCAAACGAAAATAAAGAATTCAAGTTTGATGGGTTGGATGATATAAAGCTAGCTTGATGGGTTGGGGTGTTCTTCTGTGCAAGGTTGTGCTGTGCCTTTAAAACTGCTGGATGTGTTTCCCCTGTTTGGGGTTTAAACTGTTAGATGGTGGCTGTTTTGTGTTTGTAAGATAAATGTGGTAGGTGTGTGGAGTTCTGTGAACTTGGCTGGCGTTTGGTTTGTTTCAATATATTGGAACCGGGGCGAGGCCCTTTTTCTCTAAAAAAAGAATTCATGTTTGCATTTTAACTAATATAAAATACATCCTAGTGGATACATTTTGTAAGAAAAAACAAGCAAGCTATTCCTTAAGAAACCTTAAAGATCATGTAATGCTTAATCTCAGACTTTTTGTGTATATATTTTTTCTTTGCGAATAGAACCTTAGCATTAAAAGAAACATCGAACAATACAAAGCACCCCATCAAAAATAACAATTACAATGAAAATGTTGAGCTGTCTTCAACTTCAACCTCCAGATCATGTCGACGGCGCGCTGCCGCTCCTCCCTGAGTCAGCCTAACGTTGTTGGTTGCGAACGGGAAGTCACCGAACGGGTCAAGAAGATTACATCTATCCTGGGGGCAAAGAAGAAGAAGAAAAAGCCACCGAGGAAGCTCCATGGAGATCCGGAGATCCTTCCATCCAGAAGTTTTCGAGAACCACACCACTCCCACAAACTTTGCTACGTCGCCGCCGAGATGGGGCTGAAGCCGGGAAGACTTTATTGGAGAAGACGCCGCCGCCATCTACGTGTCGCCACACCAAACCTTAACCGTAAAACCGAAAAAACAAAGCCTTCCCGCGGTCGGAGACCGAGATCCATCCTGCATCCATGGCCCGAAGGCCACGGAATAGGGGTTGATCGGCGGTACCGACGGGAGGCGGTCGGGAACAGAAGCGGCCTTCTTGATCGCCTGTGAGAGGAGACGACAATGTTTGCTTTTTTTGTGTATATACTAGTAATATTATTATTTTTGTTTCACTATATCAAAAAAATTCTTTTCACTTTTTGCAGGTTATCCATACGGTGTCACATTGGGTCCAGCTGTGGACTCTGCTATCACCGGAGGGACAGCGGGATGCTATGGACTGGATGCACACGGCTCCTGATGGTCGCTCGGGATATGTTGTGCCAGGCTGGTTGGTGGCACAGTAGACGATTACAATGAATTGTAATTCTTGTTCTTTTGGTATCTTTCGATGGTTGATTTTTATATCAGCCCTGGGCGATGATTGAGATGTTATAAACTCAGTATACTTGGTTATGTTAATAAAAGACCGTGTGTATCATCATGATGCAAAAGCTGGGGTTTCATTCCACTTTTGCCCTTCTATCTTCCTCGGTGATTGAGCACCTTGCCACCAGATTCCTCTCTCGCGTCCTAGATCGATTCACTGCCGAACATCACATGGCCTCAATGTTACTCTACACATATCAGTAATTTCTCTCTTGTTTAATTGACAGAGAAACCAATTTGCAACGGTGGCTGGACATCGGCATAATTTTATAGCTGGAGAGCATTTTGCTGGGCTTTTCTTTAGATAATAGGCAAAGGATTCCCCATATTTGACTTAATAAAGCCCTGATTAGTTCGCAGGATTACACGGATTACAGTATCAATGTTGGGATATCAACTCATGGTACAACATAAGGTCACACTCACCAAACAGTACATGAGAAAGATAAACAAGGATAGATAGCTAGGTAAGACAGCGGCAAGAACACTTAAGGACCAACAGGTGTCGAAGCAGGTGTGTGCGTCTGCGCGAGGAGGACCGAAACAGCTCCAGGAGCGGTTCCAACGCTGGTAGGTCCTTAGCCTGTAGAGCATCTCCAACGAAGCCATATAAACAAACGTTGAGCGGCCTTTACGTCCGCAGAGATTGAAAATATGTCTAGACCCTGCTTCAGCGAGACGACGCAAAGTAACCGAGCCGTCCGCGGCGATGCAAATCTAGTCCAAATATGCGCTAGGTTTACGTCTCCGCGGTCGCGTCGAGCGTCCTCCTTTTCTTACCCAGTCCAGCACGTCAGGGACAGCGAAATCGACCGCTTCGATTTGCCTGTTTTCCCTCTTCTTTGCTGCCCTAGTGCGACGCCACCACCTAACCCCACCCGCCGCCGCATCGCAATACACGCCGTGTGCTCTGTCCTCGCCGTGCCGGAGAACAAGATCTCAGTCGGGGTAGGCTCTGGCGCGCACATGTCGCATGTTCGTTCAATTGCGCCGGTAGATTTCTTGCTCGTGTTTTCCGCGCTATTGTGCGCGGCAAAGCTCCCCGGGTGAGCTACGAGGCCAATGGGAATGCATATGACAAGCCATATTATCTTACTGATGTCATCTACCCTGACTGGGTCACACTGGTGAACTCGGAGAAGACAAGAAGGTTTGCCAAAATGCAAGAGGCTTGTAGGAAAAATGTGGAGCGAGGATTTGGTGTGCTCCAAACTCGGTTAGCAATTGTCCGTCACCCGTCTAGAACATGGTCGCTCAAGACCATGCATGGGGTGATGACATGCTGCGTGATCATGCGCAACATGATCGTTGAGAACGAGCGTCCTGGTGGCCGCCATGAGCACCACTTGGATTTCCAAGGTGAGCTGGTTGCGCCAATCTCTGGAGCATTATCTTGGAAGGACTATCTTCATATGAATGCAAAAGTCACTGACGAGGCCGTGTGCAAACACTTGCAGACGGATCTGGTTGAGCATCAGTGGGCGTTGACTGGCCATGAAGACAGCCTAGAGGAATACGTCTAATTTTCATGTAGACTTTTAAAAATTTGGATGTAATAACTGTGACTTCATTGAAACTGTTTATTTTGTTGCTTTGAAACATCCGAATTCATCCCGCCGCGTAAATGCGTTGGACCGCTGGAGGCACCCCCAGACGCAAACAGACGCGCCAACAATTTGAGTGTCTAAAATGCGTCGCCCCGTTAAAGATACCAGTAGAAGTGGGCGTGTGCTGCATTTGATTGGCTGAAAGAGAGACAGAGAGCACCAAATGGAACGAGTGAGATACAGGTGCGATGTGCTTCGTGCGATGTGCTTCTGAGCCTCTGACAAAGAGCATCTCCAATCACGTCCCTCAAAAAGTGTCTGGCACGATGATTTGGGACGTGTTTGGAAATCGCGCCGGACAAAAAGAGACCAACAATATGTAATAAGGAGGCCATTTTCAGCCGCGTCCCTCAAACATCGTTCGGATGTATGTATTTTAATAGAGGGAACCACTTCATGTGTGGAAAAAGTAGGTGAGAGAAAATATGGGAAAAGAAAATGACATGTGGAGACTAAGGGCTGCATACGTGCATCAGGACGCTGTTTTACTGTCCGACGTATAGAGTCTTTACTGGGGACGCCGGACATAAAATAAAGTGCTATTTATCTTTGAGAGATGTGACTGGAAGCGATTTTCTCTATTTCTTCTCCGTGGTTCTCTAACGTGTTTTGTGCCCATCAAGATGGAACCGAAATGGACGGGATCCACACTTCTCTTAATATGCAGATAGTAATGTAGGGCGCGTTTGGTTGCCTGAGCCGAAATCGTGCACCACTGGCGCAGCGAGATGGACGCCCCTGCTCTTTGCGAACGGGCCGCCGACCACTTTTGGCCCATCGTTTGTTAGGTTGTGTTGCACCGGCCCGAATAGAGTTGCAAATTGTATGGATGCATGTACATAGCGTTCCATCTCTGTGCAGCCACATCACATGTGTTTGGTTGCCATTTTGGGCACCCTGACAACAGCTTCTCCTCACCACATTCAAATATGGTGACCTTACCATCATACAACGGCACACAAACATCTCAAACACGATCATAATCATAGCAAACACTTATAAACAACGACCAGAGTACTTCACAGATCCTAATCTAGCGTCAGAGTGGTAAGATGCTTGCCTAAACCTGGGGGCAGACTCCCCAGGTCCAAAATTATTGTTCAAACGCCTCCTAGAGGCCAGCACAACAGTGAGATATGCACAAAAGTAGTGTTTATCAGCCTCCTAGAGGTCAGCACAAGTAACAGGATCAGACTTAAAACATAGGCAGCGATGGAGCAGCATCACCTTAATGGCGAGGATCAGCAAAAGGGCCCTCCCGCTGCCTGTTGCAGCCGAAGACGCTGGAGTAGGACGTCTCCTTCCTGAAGACGGCAACCTTGAAGCCGTCGTTGTCAGGGGTGAAGACGAGCGTGTCGTCGACGTGCAGCAAAATCCTGGCGCAGAACTCGCTGCAGGACTTGATGAACCCGACGCGCTGCCCTATCCACTGCAGCTGCACCTTCCACGCGCAACGGTCGCCCAAGTACAAGCAGACCTTCACAGGGGGGCCATTGTACTTGAGCTTGTACTTCCTGATGAGGGGCTGCTCCATGAACGGCGGGACAGCGAGGGCAAAGAGGTCCTGGCTCTCCACATGGACGAAGAAGCCGGCAGATGTGGATTGGCATGGTGCCCCAGGTCAGCAGGACGACCGGCATGGCGCCTCGATGCTGTGATCTGCGCGTGGGCTTCCATGAACGCTACTTTGAGATCATGCAGCTGCACACGAACGGCATAGTCCACAGCGTCCAGTATGGGCCGTCCGAGAAGTATTCCAGGAAGGACCAGTTCTGCACAAGCACAAGAAAGCCATGTCAAGCTTAACAAGGCAATGGCATGTACAAGCAGCAGCAAGCAATATCATGGAATGCACAAGCAGCATCAAGCAATGGCAAGCAATGGCATGCACAAGCAGCAGCAAGCAATGGCATGGAAACCACAAGCACCAGCAAGCAATGGCATGGACAAGCAGCAACAAGGCAATGGCATGGACAAGCAGCAGCAAGCAATGTCATGAAATGCACAAGCAACAGCAAGCAATGGCATGCACAAGCAGCATCAAGCAATGACATGCACATGCACCAGCAAGCAATGACATGCACATGCACCAGCAAGTAATGTCATGGACAAGCAGCAACAAGGCAATGGCATGGACAAGCAGCAACAAGCAATGTCATGGAATGCACAAGCAACAACAAGCAATGACAAGCACAAGCACCAGCAAGTAATGGCAATGCCAAGCTCAAGCACTGTCATGAACTTGACATTTTCAAGTCCATGATGGTGCTTGAGCTTGGCATGGCAAGCATAAGCACATTGCAGTGAATCCATGTTAAGCTTGATCTACAATGTCATCTAGTCGACGTAAACAAGCGACAAGGAGATTGAGTCAAGGTACTTACGATTGGGTGGATCGCCAGCGCCCCACTTTGAGGAGGAAGAGGACCAAATCCCGGTGGAGGGGGAGGCGGCGTAGCCGGTAATTACGTCCTCAGGTCCGGCCGCGGTGCAACTGTCGGGCAGCCGGGAGCCGATGGTGCTGACGTCTGGCACCGAGCACGAGGTCGGGTGAACCCAGGCGGCGCCGGGACGGGAGGCGCGCCAAAGGGGGCATGCGGTCGCGGCATGCCCCATGGCATCGCTGGCTGCATCGTGGTGGACACGAACCCCGGCGGGGGCTTCATCTCCCTGCTGGAGCCCGGTGCACCGCCCGCCATTGCCGCCGCCCTTGCCGTCGAAAACCCTAGTGGGGACGGGGAAAAACCCCCGTCCCCGACGGATCCGCCGGTCGAATCCCGGCGGCTCGAAGAGCCAGCACGGCGGCGCTCCGGGTTGCGACGCCAACGGGCCTCGTGCTCGTGAACGGCGATGGTCGATTCATCGCCGGCACGCGGCCGGCATCGATCTTCGCGGTCGAGTCGCCGCCTCCGGCCTCGTACTCGCGGATGAGGCGCATTAGCGCCTCGTTCGACCGGGTGGCCGACGGCCGTACGATAGGATCCGTCGGCGCTGGAGAGGATGGCGGAGGCGGAGGAGGCGAGGAGGCCATGGCGGCGGTTGATTGGACAGGGCGATGGTGTCTGTGCCAGGAGTGAATGGGGAGAGAGAAGAACGAAGCGGTGAGGGGAAGTGGGCAGCGAGGACCAAGAAAACGCGCTCTCTCCCGCGCTTCGCCACGCGTGCAACCGTTGCACGCGGGCGTGCAAAATGGCACGACAACGGGCCTAGCCCCGGAGAAACTGCCGATTCGGGCGTTCCTCCAGTGTCTGTCCCAGGGGTGTTTTGAGAAACCAGTTGGACCACAACACGCACGTCTCGCAGGCAACCAAACGAACCTGTTTTTGTTGGACCGATGCGAGCCAAAGGGCTCACAGCCTACCAAACGCGCCCGTAGTGCTCTCGCTCCCTGTCTCAACTTTCAAAGCAAGTAGTACATGGTTCTTTTCTTCTAAAGCAACCAGACTTTTACTGAAAGGCAAAAATGAAAGTTACAAAGGCTGCACCATATTATTTTAGGTGGAACACACTGAAAACCTCAAAAAATACACACAGTGGCTACACCTAGTCATGTGCGACGAACCAAAATAAACCACCGGTGATGGTCCATTGATTAGACCTGGGCTATTTCTTTCTAGGTTGGGCTTTGAAAGCCCGGCCTGCAAGGTTTGACCAAATATATAGAAACATTAAAATTTATAATATCGAACTATCATAAAAAAATATTTCTATGTAGCACATAATGTATATATTTGATCTATCTTTATAAAGTTTGACTTCATTTGGAAACTAATACACACTATATTCTAGCATAGTGGAGATAGTGATTAGGTCAGGTGCTTCGATTTCCATATTTTTTCTACCAAAAATCTTTGGCGCGTTCTGTGAAATTACGTTGCATTTTTTTGTACCTATCATGTACACCCCATTGGCTAGATTCTGGTGATGGTTTCTAGGATGTTTGAGACGATCAGTGAATTCTACGAGTTGTGTCGAGTTATTTAACCTAAATATTGCTTCTACCCAGTTATGGTTGATCAACTTATGTATGGTCCCCTATTCTTTCTCCTGAAGATCTTGAAGATATCGAAGCATGTACATTTATGTACCAAATTCATCCTATTCATATATCACAAAAAGTACAACGATTTCTAATGAAATTGGGGGAAAGCATTTTCTCTAAAAAAGCAATGACCGATTTTTTAAATTACAAATCCATATAAATTCATTTGGTGTACTCTCTTACAAACATAATGCCATATGTATCGCACACAAATATGCCATGAAAATATATCATTAAACTCTATGATATACCTTGTTTATGTCATGTAACCATATTTCATTTATAAAACCAAGAACCTAGAAATATGTGGGTGTAGTACTTGACACTCTTTAGTAAGCATCCGTGGATCAACTGTGTAGTTCGTTCTCTTTGCAAGCGTTATATGGGATCAGCGGGCCACCTTCTCTGCCAATGAGGCTTTGTCGACCGAATTTCAGTTGTGATTCCAATGCTGATTTTCGATCCAATTTTCTTTTTTCGATAAAGGAAATATATTAATATCGTGGAGATACCAATTACATCCAGCCTCTGCAACAACATCATGCCCTAATAACATAAAGGATGCACACAACCAAAACAAAAAAGAGAAAAAAATTACAGAAAAAAAGGTCCAGCTACAGAGTTCCATAATTTGAAACAGCAACACCGACACCACCAAGATAACAACAGAAGCTCAGATTCTCCATAAACGACGCCTCCAAGAAGAAAATAGTGCTCAAACGCTATCGTCGTTCTATCGTAGATCTTAGGTTTTCACCCTGAAGAAAGTCATCTCTCTCAAAACAATGCCTTCAACAAGAACATTGTCAGGCACATCCAATTAAGGCCAGACCTTGGATTTTCACCCTGAAAGATAAGACTCTGAACTTCTCCTGTGCAGTCGCCCCCACATACCAGTCGCTGTTTCAAATCACGAATCACCAAGCCGAATCCACCTTACCACCAAGATCCGACCATCAAAGCTATTCCACCGATCTCGGCTTGATGACTTTCTCCGCTAGCACCATGAAAAGAAAACGAGCTTCATGATATTAACAGCCAGCAGAGCTTCGAAGCGCTCCCTCTGAAACCAAACGGCCAAATAAAAACATGGGTGCGCACGACCGAAACCACCCAATCCAGCAATCCTTCGATCCAATTTGCTATAGAACGATTATCAAACTACGAAAGAGTGGTAGCTTGATGTGTGGGTATCAGAAAAAAAATCCATCCCTTTCGAATAATGCGACACGGTTACTATGTTGATGTTAACACAATGGCAAATTCAGAACAAGCTCAATGCTCAGATTCTTTGGTACACATCGACACTAATATCCATAATTTTGGGGCATATTAAAAAGCATGCCACCGCGTGAGTCCTCGAAAGATCCAAAAAATTATGAATTATACTACTAAGAGAATAACTATTTTCGGTAGTGGTGTTTTGGAACATGGGAGCATATGCTCCCTCTATTTTGAAATTCATCTTACACATATTTTGAATTTCAAAAAAAATGAAACGAAAAATTCGCACGTACATCTTCACGTGTGATACGTCTCAAACGTATCTATAATTTCTTATGTTCCATGCTACTTTTATGATGATACTCACATGTTTTATACACATTATATGTCATTATTATGCATTTTCCGGCACTAACCTATTAACGAGATGCCGAAGAGCCAGTTGCTGTTTTCTGCTGTTTTTGGTTTCAGAAATCCTAGTAAGGAAATATTTTCGAAATTGGACGAAATCAACGCCCAGGGTCCTATTTTTCCACGAAGCTTCCAGAAGACTGAAGGAGTCACGAAGTGGGGCCACGAGGTGGACAAATACTAGGGCGGCGCGGCCTGGGCCTTGGCCGCGCCGGCCTGTTGTGTGGGGCCCTCGTGTGGCCCCCTGACCTATCTCCTCCGCCTACTTATAGCCTTCGTCGCGAAATCCCCAGTACCGAGAGCCACGATACGGAAAACCTTCCAGAGACGCCGCCGCCGCCAATCCCATCTCGGGGGATTCAGGAGATCGCCTCCGGCACCCTGCCGGAGAGGGGAATCATCTCCCGGAGGACTCTACACCGCCATGGTCGCCTCCGGATTGATGTGTGAGTGGTTCACCCCTGGACTATGGGTCCATAGCAGTAGCTAGATGGTCGTCTTCTCCTCATTGTGCTATCATTGTCTGATCTTGTGAGCTGCCTAACATGATCAAGATCATCTATTTGTAAAGCTACATGTGCGTTTGTTGGGATCCGATGGATAATGAATACTATGCTATGTTGATTATCAATCTATCTATGTGTTGTTTATGATCTTGCATGCTCTCCGTTGCTAGTAGAGGCTCTGGCCAAGTCATTGCTTGTAACTCCAAGAGGGGGTACTTATGCTCGATAGTGGGTTCATGCCTCCATTAAATCTGGGACAGTGACAGAAAGTTCTAAGGTTGTGGATGTGCTGTTGCCACTAGGGATAAAACATCAATGCTATGTCTAAGGATGTATTTGTTGATTACATTACGCACCATACTTAATGCAATTGTCTGTTGTTTGCAACTTAATACTGGAAGGGGTTCGGATGATAACCTGAAGGTGGACTTTTTAGGCATAGATGCATGCTGGATAGCGGTCTATGTACTTTATCGTAATGCCCAATTAAATCTCACACTACTCATCATATCATGTATGTGCATTGTTATGCTCTCCTTATTTGTCAATTGCCCAACTGTAATTTGTTTACCCAATATGCTATTTCTTATGGGAGAGACACCTCTAGTGAACTGTGGACCCCGGTCCATTCTTTTACATCGAATACAATCTACTGCAATACTTGTTCTACTGTTTTCTGCAAACATCATCTTCCACACTATACATCTAATCCTTTGTTACAGCAAGCCGGTGAGATTGACAACCTCACTGTCACGTTGGGGCAAAGTAATTTGGTTGTGTTGTGCAGGTACCACGTTGGCGCCGGAATCCCTGGTGTTGCGCCGCACTACACTCCGCCGCCATCAACCTTCAGCGTGCTTCTTGGCTCCTACTGGTTCGATAACCTTGGTTTCTTTCTGAGGGAAAACTTGCTGCTGTGCGCATCACACCTTCCTCTTGCATGGGGTTCCCAACGGACGTGTGTCTACACGCCATCAAGCTCTTTTTCTGGCGCCGTTGCCGGGGAGATCAAGACACGCTGCAAGGGGAGTCTCCACCTCCAATCTCTTTACTTTGTTTTTGTCTTGCTTTAATTTTATTTACTACTTTGTTTGCTGCACTAAAACAAAACACAAAAAAAATTAGTTGCTAGTTTTACTTTAGTTACTGTCTTGTTTGCTATATTAAAAACACAAAAAAATTAGTTACTTGCATTTGCTTTATCTAGTTTACTTTATTTACTATTGCTAAAATGGGTACTCCTGAAAATACTAAGTTGTGTGACTTCACTAGCACAAATAATAATGATTTCTTATGCACACCTATTGCTCCACCTGCTACTACAGCAGAATTGTTTGAAATTAAACCTGCTTTACTAAATCTTGTTATGAGAGAGCAATTTTTTGGTGTTAGTTCTGATGATGCTGCTGCCCATCTTAATAATTTTGTTGAACTATGTGAGATGCAAAAGTATAAGGATGTAGATGGTGACATTATAAAGTTAAAATTGTTTCCTTTCTCATTAAGAGGAAGAGCTAAAGATTGGTTGCTATCTCTGCCTAAGAATAGTATTGATTCATGGACTAAATGTAAGGATGCTTTCATTGGTAGATATTATCCTCCTACTAAAATTATCTCTTTGAGAAGTAGCATAATGAATTTTAAGCAATTAGATACTGAGCATGTTGCACAAGCATGGGAAAGAATGAAATCTTTGGTTAAAAATTGCCCAACCCATGGACTGACTACTTGGATGATCATCCAAACCTTTTATGCAGGATTGAATTTTTCTTCACGGAAGCTATTGGATTCAGCTGCTGGAGGTACCTTTATGTCCATCACTTTGGGGGCGGCAACAAAGCTTTTTTGATGATATGATGATAAATTACTCTGAATGGCACACGGAAAGAGCTCCACAAGGTAAGAAGGTAAATTCTGTTGAAGAAACCTCCTCCTTGAGTGATAAGATTGATGCTATTATGTCTATGCTTGTGAGTTGTAGGACTAATGTTGATACTAATAATGTTCCTTTAGCTTCATTGGTTGCCCAAGAAGAACATGTTGATGTAAACTTCATTAAAAATAATAATTCCAACAACAATGCTTATCGGAACAATTATAGTAACAACTATAGGCCATATCCTTATAATAATGGTAACGGTTATGGTAATTCTTATGGGAATTCTTACAACAATAATAGGAATACACCCCCTGGACTTGAAGCCATGCTTAAGGAATTTATTAGTACACAAACTGCTTTTAACAAATCTGTTGAAGAAAAACTTGGGAAAATTGATATACTTGCTTCTAAAGTTGATAGTCTTGCTGCTGATGTTGATCTTTTGAAATTGAAAGTTATGCCTAATATGGATAATGAAAATAAAATTGTTACTACAGAAAATGCCATCCAAGTTAGAATTAATGAGAATATAAGATTAATGGCTGAACTGCATGCTAGGTGGGAAAGAGAAGAAAATGAAAAACTAGCTAAAGAGAATAATGTAGCTAAAGTTTGGACTATTACCACCACCAGTAATGCTAGTGCTCCACATGTTGCTGCACCTCCTACTATCAATGGTAAAATAATTGGTGTTAGCAATGTTTCTACTCCTAATGCAAAGCGAGCAAAACTGTCTGAAACTGCTGAAACTGCTGAAACTGCCTGTAATAAAACTGCTGAAATTTTTTCCAACATTGGGGACAATGATCCCATTGCCTTAGATCATAATGGTTTAGATTTTGATGATTGCCACATCTCTGAAGTTATAAAGTTCTTACAAAAACTTGCTAAGAGTCCTAATGCTAGTGCTATAAACTTGGCATTTACAAAACATATTACAAATGCTCTCATAAAAGCTAGAGAAGAGAAACTAAAACTTGAAACTTCTATTCCTAGGAAGTTAGAAGATGGTTGGGAGCCCATCATTAAGATGAGGGTCAATAATTTTAATTGTAATGCCTTATGTGATCTTGGTGCAAGTATTTCTGTTATGCCTAAGAAAATTTATGATATGCTCGACTTGCCACCATTGAAAAATTGTTATTTGGATGTTAATCTTGCTGATAACTCTACAAAGAAACCTTTGGGGAGAGTTGATAATGTTCGCATTACGGTTAACAATAACCTTGTCCCCGTTGATTTTGTTGTCTTGGATATTGAATGCAATGCATCTTGTCCCATTATATTGGGAAGACCTTTCTTCGAACTGTTGGTGCTACAATTGATATGAAGGAAGGTAATATTAAATATCAATTTCCTCTCAAGAAAGGTATGGAACACTTACCTAGAAAGAGAATGAAGTTACCTTTTGTAGGATAACGTTGCATAGAAAACAAAAATTTTCCTACCGCGAACACGAAATCCAAGCCAAGATGCAATCTAGAAGACGGTAGCAACGAGGGGATTATCGAGTCTCACCCTTGAAGAGATTCCAAAGCCTACAAGATGAGGCTCTTGTTGCTGCGGTAGACGTTCACTTGCCGCTTGCAAAAGCGCGTAGAAGATCTTGATCACGGCGCCACGAACGGGCAGCACCTCCGTACTCGGTCACACGTTCGGTTGTTGATGAAGACGACGTCCACCTCCCGTTCTAGCGGGCAGCGGAAGTAGTAGCTCCTCTCTAATCCGACAGCATGACGGCGTGGTGTCGGTGGTGGTGGAGAAATCCGGCGGAGCTTCGCTAAAGCTACGCGGAAGATATGGAGGAGAGGGGGCGGCTAGGGTTTGGGAGGGGGTGGCCGGCCACTTCAATGGGGCGGCCAGCTTGTGGTCTTGGGGTGGCCGGCCCCCTCCCCTTGGCCCCTCATTATATAGGTGGAAGCCCCAAGTGTTGGTCTCCAAGTCTTCGAATAAGACCCGAACCAAAAACCTTCCATATGGTAGGGAAACCTAGCCAAGCTAGGACTCCCACTAGAGGTGGGAGTTCCACCTCCCATATGGGGGGTTGGCCGGCCCCCTAAGGGGGAGTCCACTTGGGACTCCTCCCCCACTAGGGTTGGCCGGCCATGGAGGTGGAGTCCCATGTGGACTCCACCTTCCTTGGTGGTTTCTTCCGGACTTTTCTAGAACCTTCTAGAACCTTCTATAGAACCTTCCGCATCATTTTAATTCACATAAAATGACATCCTATATATGAATCTTATTCTCCGGACCATTCCGGAACTCCTCGTGATGTCCGGGATCTCATCCGGGACTCCGAACAAATATTCGAACTCCATTCCATATTCAAGTTCTACCATTTCAACATCCAACTTTAAGTGTGTCACCCTACGGTTCGTGAACTATGTGGACATGGTTGAGTACTCACTCCGACCAATAACCAATAGCGGGATCTGGAGATCCATAATGGCTCCCACATATTCAACGATGACTTTAGTGATCGAATGAACCATTCACATACGATACCAATTCCCTTTGTCACGCGATATTTTACTTGTCCGAGGTTTGATCATCGGTATCACTCTATACCTTGTTCAACCTCGTCTCCTGACAAGTACTCTTTACTCGTACCGTGGTATGTGGTCTCTTATGAACTTATTCATATGCTTGCAAGACATTAGACGACATTCCACCGAGAGGGCCCAGAGTATATCTATCCGTCATCGGGATGGACAAATCCCACTGTTGATCCATATGCCTCAACTCATACTTTCCGGATACTTAATCCCACCTTTATAACCACCCATTTACGCAGTGGCGTTTGATGTAATCAAAGTACCTTTCCGGTATAAGTGATTTATATGATCTCATGGTCATAAGGACTAGGTAACTATGTATCGAAAGCTTATAGCAAATAACTTAATGACGAGATCTTATGCTACGCTTAATTGGGTGTGTCCATTACTTCATTCATATAATGATATAACCCTGTTATTAATAACATCCAATGTTCATGATTATGAAACTAATCATCTATTAATCAACAAGGTAGTTAAGAGGCATACTAGGGACTCTTTGTTGTTTACATATCACACATGTATCAATGTTTCGGTTAATACAATTATAGCATGGTATATAAACATTTATCATAAACATAAAGATATATAATAACCACTTTTATTATTGCCTCTTGGGCATATCTCCAACAGTCTCCCACTTGCACTAGAGTCAATAATCTAGATTACATTGTAATGTACCTAACACCCATGGTATTCTGGTGTTGGTCATGCTTTGCCCTAGGGAGAGATTTAGTCAACGGATCTGCTACATTCAGATCAGTGTGTACTTTGCAAATCTTTACTTCTCCATCTTCGATGTACTCGCGAATCGAGTGGTAACGCAGCTTGATATGCTTCAGCCTCTTGTGTGACCTTGGCTCTTGTGCATTGGCGATGGCACCCATGTTATCACAGTAAATGATTAATGGGTCCAATGCACTAGGAACCACACCGAGCTCTACAATGAACCTCTTCATCCATACCGCTTCTGATGAAGCCTCTGAAGCCGCTATGTACTCTGATTCTGTTGAAGACTTCGCCACCGTGCACTGCTTCGAGCTTGCCCACCATCTTGCAGCACCATTCAATATAAACACGTACCCAGGCGTGACTTAGAGTCATCAGGATCAGTGTTCCAACTTGCATCGGTGTAACTTGTTACAACGAGCTCTTGGTCACCTCCATAACAAAGAAACATATCCTTAGTTCTTTTCAAGTACTTCAGGATATTCTTGACCGCTGTCCAGTGTTCCATTCCTGGATCACTTTGATATCTGCTAGTCAAACTAACAGCATGTGCTATATCCGGTCTAGTACATAGCATGGCATACATGATAGAGCCTACTGCCGAGGCATAGGGGATCTGACTCATCCTTTCTCTTTCTTCTGCCGTAGCCGGTCCTTGAGTCTTACTCAAGACTTTGCCTGGTAACATAGGTAAGAATCCTTTCTTACTTTCGTCCATTCTAAACTTCTTTAGAATCTTGTCCAGGTATGTACTCTGTGATAGCCCTATTAGGCGTCTTGATCTATCTCTATAAATCTTGATGCCTAATATGTACGATGCTTCACCAAGGTCTTTCATTAAAAAACTATTATTCAAATAACCTTTAACACTGCTTAATAGTTCTATATCATTCCCGATCAATAATATGTCATCTACATATAATATCAGGAATGCTACAGAGCTCCCACTCACTTTCTTGTAAATACATGCCTCTCCATGACACTGTATAAACGCGAAGTCTTTGATCACCTTATCAAAGCGTCGGTTCCAACTTCTTGATGCTTGCTTCAGTCCATAGATTGAACGCTGAAGTTTGCATACTTTGTCAGCATTTTTAGGATCGACAAAACCTTTGGGTTGTACCATATACAACTCTTCCTCAATGTCTCCATTAAGGAACGTTGTTTTGACATCCATCTGCCAAATCTCATAATCGAAAAATGCAGCTATTGCTAACAAAATCCTCACAGATTTTAGCTTCGCTACAGGTGAGAAAGTCTCATCGTAGTCAACTCCTTGAATTTGTCGGAAACCCTTTGCGATAAGTCGAGCTTTATAGACAGTAATATTACCATCAGCATCTGTTTTTCTCTTGAAGATCCATTTATTCTCGACAGCCTTGCGGCTATCAGGTAAGTCTACCAAAGTCCACACTTTGTTATCATACATGGATCCCATTTCGGATTTCATGGCTTCTTGCCATTTGTTGGAATCTGGGCTCATCATCGCTTCTTCATATGTCGCAGGGTCCTCATCATTGTTGTCCACAATCATGACATTTAGACAAGGATCATACCAATCAGGAGTGGCACGTTCCCTTGTCGATCTGCGAGGTTCAGTAGTTTCCTCGTTCGAAGTTTCATGATCATTATCATTAGCTTCCTCTGTTGCCAGTGTAGGCGGTACAGGAACAGTTTCCGGTACTGCGCTACTCTGATCAACGAGTACAGATTCATTAATCTCATCGAGTTCTACTTTTCTTCCAGTCACTTCTTTAGTGAGAAATTCTTTCTCAAGAAAGGTTCCGTTCTTAGCAACAAAGATTTTGCCTTCGGATCTGTGATAGAAAGTGTACCCTATAGTTTCCTTAGGGTATCCTATGAAGACGCATTTCTCCGCTTTGGGTTCTAGCTTGTCCGGTTGTAACTTCTTTACATAGGCTTCGCAACCCCAAACTTTAAGGAACGACAGCTTAGGTTTCTTATTAAACCATAATTCATACGGTGTCGTTTCTACGGATTTTGATGGTGCTCTATTTAAAGTGAATACGGTTGTCTCTAATGCATAACTCCAAAATGATAACTGTAAATCAGTAAGAGACATCATAGAACGAACCATATCTAAGAGAGTTCGATTACGACGTTCGGACACACCGTTACGTTGTGGTGTTCCCGGCGGAGTCAATTGTGAAAGTATTCCGCATTTCTTTAAATGCATGCCAAACTCATAACTCAGAAATTCACCTCTGCGATCAGATCGTAGAAATTTGATCTTCTTGTTATGTTGATTTTCTACTTCACTTTGGAATTCCTTAAACTTCTCGAAAGTTTCGGATTTATGTTTCATGAAATAGATATACCCATATCTACTCAGATCATCTGTGAAGGTTAGAACATAACGATAACCACCGCGCGATGCTACGCTCATTGGTCCGCACACATCGGTATGTATGATTTCCAATAAGTCAGTAGCTCGCTCCATCATACCAGAAAATGGAGTCTTAGTCATTTTTCCCATTAGACATGCTTCGCATCTATCAAGTAACTCAAAGTCAAGTGATTCAAGTAATCCATCAGTATGGAGTTTCTTCATGCGTTTCACTCCAATATGACCAAGACGACAGTGCCACATATAAGTAGAATTATCATTCAATTTAATTCGCTTAGCATCAATGTTATGTATATGTGTATCACTACTATCGAGATCTAACAGAAATAAGCCATTCTTTTCAGGTGCTCGACCATAAAAGATATTATTCATAAAAATAGAACAACCATTATTCTCAGACTTGAATGAATAACCGTCTTGCATTAAACAAGATCCAGATATAATGTTCATGCTTAACGCGGGTACAAAATAACAATTATTTAGGCTTAAAACTAATCCCGAAGGTAGATGTAGAGGAAGTGTGCCGACAGCGATCACATCGACTTTGGATCCATTTCCAACGCGCATCGTTACTTCATCTTTCAGTAGTCTTCGTTTATTCTTTAGTTCCTGTTTCGAGTTACAAATATGAGCAACCGAACCAGTATCAAATACCCAGGTACTAGTACGAGAACCAGTGAGATAAACATCTATAACATGTATATCAGATATACCTTCTTTCTTCTTCTTGACAAGGCCGCTCTTCAGATCCTCCAAATACTTGGAGCAATTACGCTTCCAGCGTCCCTTCTCCTTGCAGTAATAGCACTCAGCATCAGGCTTAGGGCCGTTCTTAGGTTTCATAGGAGGTGTGGCAGCTTTCTTGCCACCCTTCTTGAATTTTCCCTTAGACTTGCCCTGTTTCTTGAAACTGGTGGTCTTGTTGACCATCAACACTTGGTGCTCTTTCTTGATCTCAATCTCAGCAGCTTTAAGCATGGCGAAGAGTTCAGGTAACTCTTTGTTCATGTTCTGCATATTGTAGTTCATCACAAAGTTCTTGTAACTAGGTGGCAGTGATTGAAGGATACGATTAATCCCCAGTCTGTTAGGAATAACTATTTCCAAGTCACTGAGTTTCTTCGCATGCCCGGTCATAACGAGCATGTGCTCACTAACGGAGCTACCCTCTTCCATCATGCAACTGAAGAAGTGTTTCGATGCTTCATAGCATTCCACGGCCGCATGAGTTTCAAAAATAGTCTTCAACTCTTTTATCAACTCATGTGGATCGTGGTGCTCAAAACGTTTTTGAAGATCAGCTTCCAGACTGCATAAGATGGCACACTATACTTGAGAGTACCGAGTTTTCCGAGTCGCGTAAACATTCTTTACTTCATCGGATTCTGTTTCTGCAGGAGGGTCACCTAGCGGTGCATCAAGCACATATTGCAGATTTCCGCCAGCGAGGAAAATCCTCACATGACGGAACCAGTCGGTGAAGTTGCTACCGTTGCTCTTAAGCTTTTCTTTCTCTAGGAACTGGTTAAAATTGATTGGGGACGCCATACAACATATATTTGCAATAGTTTAGACTAATGTTTATGACAAATTGAGTTCAAATTTTAATTCAATATAATTAAAAATCTAGATGAATCCCACTCAAAACAATATCCCTCCCATTGTCTTAGTGATCACACGAACCAAATCCACCGCACCTAAGTCCGATCATCACGAGACAAGGTGTGATTTCAATGGCGAACACTCAAAGTGTTCATCATATCAACCATATGATTCATGCTCTACCTTTCGGTATCACGTGTTCCGAGACCATGTCTGTACATGCTAGGCTCGTCAAGGCCACCTTAGTATCCGCATGTGCAAAACTATCTTGCACCCGTT
Source organism: Lolium perenne (assembly GCF_019359855.2). Lineage (NCBI taxonomy): Eukaryota > Viridiplantae > Streptophyta > Magnoliopsida > Poales > Poaceae > Lolium > Lolium perenne. The sequence goes on along the minus strand of NC_067247.2, from coordinate 11,477,672 downwards.
GTATGCACTTGTTGATTCTATCACACCCGATCATCACGAGATGCTTCGAAACGACAAGTCTTGGCAACGGTGCTACTAAGGATGAACACTTTATTATCTTGAGATTTTAGTGAGGGATCATCTTATAATGCTACCGTCACGATCTAAGCAAAATAAGATGCATAAAAGGATTAACATCACATACAGTTCATATGTGATATGATATGGCCCTTTTGTCTTTGCGCCTTTGATCTTCATCTCCAAAGCACGGACATGATCTCCATCATCCTCGGGCATGATCTCGATCATCGTCAGCGTAGCGTCAAGGTCAATGGCGCCGTCTTCATGATTGTCCTCCATGTAGCAACTATTACAACTACTTTGAAATACTACTCAACATGAAATTTAAAGACAACCATAAGGCTCCTGCCGGTTGCCACAATACAATAATGATAATCTCATACATATTCATCATCACATTATGGCCATATCACATCACCAAACCCTGCAAAAACAAGTTAGACGTCTCTAATTTGGTTTGCATATTTTACGTGGTTTAGGGTTTTCGATAGAGATCTAATCTACCTACGAACATGAACCACAACGGTGATACTAGTGTTGTCAATAGAAGAGTAAATTGAATCTTCACTATAGTAGGAGAGACAGACACCCGCAAAGCCACTTATGCAATACAAGTTGCATGTCGAGCATGGAGCAAATCTCATGAACGCGGTCATGTAAAGTTAGCCCGAGCCGCTTCATCCCACTATGCCACAAAGATGCAAAGTACTCAAACTAAAGACAACATAAGCATCAACGCCCACAAACCATTGTGTTCTACTCGTGCAACCATCTATGCATAGACACGGCTCTGATACCACTGTAGGATAACGTTGCATAGAAAACAAAAATTTTCCTACCGCGAACACGAAATCCAAGCCAAGATGCAATCTAGAAGACGGTAGCAACGAGGGGATTATCGAGTCTCACCCTTGAAGAGATTCCAAAGCCTACAAGATGAGGCTCTTGTTGCTGCGGTAGACGTTCACTTGCCGCTTGCAAAAGCGCGTAGAAGATCTTGATCACGGCGCCACGAACGGGCAGCACCTCCGTACTCGGTCACACGTTCGGTTGTTGATGAAGATGACGTCCACCTCCCGTTCCAGCGGGCAGCGGAAGTAGTAGCTCCTCTTGAATCCGATAGCACGACGGCGTGGTGTCGGTGGTGGTGGAGAAATCCGGTGGAGCTTCGCTAAAGCTACGCGGAAGATATGGAGGAGAGGGGGGCGGCTAGGGTTTGGGAGGGGGTGGCCGGCCACTTCAATGGGGCGGCCAGCTTGTGGTCTTGGGGTGGCCGGCCCCCTCCCCTTGGCCCCTCATTATATAGGTGGAAGCCCCAAGTGTTGGTCTCCAAGTCTTCGAATAAGACCCGAACCAAAAACCTTCCATATGGTGGGGAAACCTAGCCAAGCTAGGACTCCCACTAGAGGTGGGAGTTCCACCTCCCATATGGGGGGTTGGCCGGCCCCCTAAGGGGGAGTCCACTTGGGACTCCTCCCCCACTAGGGTTGGCCGGCCATGGAGGTGGAGTCCCATGTGGACTCCACCTTCCTTGGTGGTTTCTTCCGGACTTTTCTAGAACCTTCTAGAACCTTCTATAGAACCTTCCACATCATTTTAATTCACATAAAATGACATCCTATATATGAATCTTATTCTCCGGACCATTCCGGAACTCCTCGTGATGTCCGGGATCTCATCCGGGACTCCGAACAAATATTCGAACTCCATTCCATATTCAAGTTCTACCATTTCAACATCCAACTTTAAGTGTGTCACCCTACGGTTCGCGAACTATGTGGACATGGTTGAGTACTCACTCCGACCAATAACCAATAGCGGGATCTGGAGATCCATAATGGCTCCCACATATTCAACGATGACTTTAGTGATCGAATGAACCATTCACATACGATACCAATTCCCTTTGTCACGCGATATTTTACTTGTCCGAGGTTTGATCATCGGTATCACTCTATACCTTGTTCAACCTCGTCTCCTGACAAGTACTCTTTACTCGTACCGTGGTATGTGGTCTCTTATGAACTTATTCATATGCTTGCAAGACATTAGACGACATTCCACCGAGAGGGCCCAGAGTATATCTATCCGTCATCGGGATGGACTAATCCTACTGTTGATCCATATGCCTCAACTCATACTTTCCGGATACTTAATCCCACCTTTGTAACCACCCATTTACGCAGTGGCGTTTGATGTAATCAAAGTACCTTTCCGGTATAAGTGATTTATATGATCTCATGGTCATAAGGACTAGGTAACTATGTATCGAAAGCTTATAGCAAATAACTTAATGACGAGATCTTATGCTACGCTTAATTGGGTGTGTCCATTACATCATTCATATAATGATATAACCCTGTTATTAATAACATCCAATGTTCATGATTATGAAACTAATCATCTATTAATCAACAAGCTAGTTAAGAGGCATACTAGGGACTCTTTGTTGTTTACATATCACACATGTATCAATGTTTCGGTTAATACAATTATAGCATGGTATATAAACATTTATCATAAACATAAAGATATATAATAACCACTTTTATTATTGCCTCTTGGGCATATCTCCAACAGTCTCCCACTTGCACTAGAGTCAATAATCTAGATTACATTGTAATGTACCTAACACCCATGGTATTCTGGTGTTGGTCATGCTTTGCCCTAGGGAGAGCTTTAGTCAACGGATCTGCTACATTCAGATCAGTGTGTACTTTGCAAATCTTTACTTCTCCATCTTCAATGTACTCGCGAATCGAGTGGTAACGCAGCTTGATATGCTTCAGCCTCTTGTGTGACCTTGGCTCTTGTGCATTGGCGATGGCACCCATGTTATCACAGTAAATGATTAATGGGTCCAATGCACTAGGAACCACACCGAGCTCTACAATGAACCTCTTCATCCATACCGCTTCTGATGAAGCCTCTGAAGCCGCTTATGTACTCGATTCTCGTTGAAGACTTCGCCACCGTGCACCGCTTCGAGCTTGCCCAGCTTCTTGCAGCACCATTCAATATAAACACGTACCTGCATCGTGACTTAGAGTCATCAGGATCAGTGTTCCAACTTGCATCGGTGTAACTTGTTACAACGAGCTCTTGGTCACCTCCATAACAAAGAAACATATCCTTAGTTCTTTTCAAGTACTTCAGGATATTCTTGACCGCTGTCCAGTGTTCCATTCCTGGATCACTTTGATATCTGCTAGTCAAACTAACAGCATGTGCTATATCCGGTCTAGTACATAGCATGGCATACATGATAGAGCCTACTGCCGAGGCATAGGGGATCTGACTCATCCTTTCTCTTTCTTCTGCCGTAGCCGGTCCTTGAGTCTTACTCAAGACTTTGCCTGGTAACATAGGTAAGAATCCTTTCTTACTTTCGTCCATTCTAAACTTCTTTAGAATCTTGTCCAGGTATGTACTCTGTGATAGCCCTATTAGGCGTCTTGATCTATCTCTATAAATCTTGATGCCTAATATGTACGATGCTTCACCAAGGTCTTTCATTGAAAAACTATTATTCAAATAACCTTTAACTTTTGTTCCATTAACTTTCAGTAGCTTTGTGCAATGTCCAGAAGTGTTAAGAATGATTGTGTCACCTCTGAACATGTGAAATTTTTAATTATGCACTAACCCTCTAATGAGTTTGTTTCGAGTTTGGTGTGGAGGAAGTTTTCAAGGGTCAAGAGAGGAGGATGATACAATATGATCAAGGAGAGTGAAAGCTCTAAGCTTGGGAATGCCCCGGTGGTTCAACCCTGCATATTTCAAGAAGACTCAAGCGTCTAAGCTTGGGGATGCCCAATGCATCCCCTTCTTCATCGACAACATTATACGGTTCCTCTAGTGAAACTATATTTTTATTCCGTCACATCTTATGTGCTTTACTTGGAGCGTCTGTTTGTTTTTGTTTTTGTTTTGTTTGAATAAAGTTGGATCCTAGCATTCATTGTGTGGGAGAGAGACACGCTCCGCTGTTGCATATGGACACATATGTCCTTAGCTTTACTCATAATATTCATGGCGAAGGTTGAACTGCTTCGTTAAATTGTTATATGGTTGGAAACGGAAAATGCTATATGTGGTAATTGGTATAATATCTTGAATAATGTGATACTTGGCAATTGTTGTGCTCATGTTTAAGCTTTTGCATCATATACTTTGCACCTATTAATGAAGAAATACATAGAGCTTGCTAAAATCTGGTTTGCATGTTTGGTTTCTCTAAGTCTAGATATTTTCTGGTGAGAGTTTGAACAACAAGGAAGACGGTATAGAGTCTTATAATGCTTTCAATATGTCTTTTATGTGAGTTTTGCTGTACCGGTTCATACTTGAGTTTGCTTCAAACAACCTTGCTAGCCTAAACCTTGTATCGAGAGGGAATACTTCTCATGCATCCAAAATCCTTGAGCCAAACACTATGCCATTTGTGTCCACCATACCTACCTACCACATGGTATTTCTCCGCCATTCCAAAGTAAATTGCTTGAGTGCTACCTTTAAAATTTCCATTCTTTATCTTTGCAATATATAGCACATGGGACAAATAGCTTAAAAACTATTGTGGTATTGAATATGTACTTATGCGTCTTATCTCTTATAAGTTGCTTGTTGAGCGATAACCATGTTCCTGGGGACGCCATCAACTATTTCTTTGTTGAATATCATGTGATTTGCTATGCATGTTCGTCTTGTCTGAAGTAAGAGTGATTTATCATGATCAAATGGTTTGAGTATGCATATTGTTAGAGAAGAACATTGGGCCGCTAACTAAAGCCATGATCCATGGTGGAAGTTTCAGTTTGGACAACAAACCTCAATCTCTTTTGAGAATATTATCTGTTGTTGAATGCTTATGCATTAAAGAGGAGTCCATTATCTGTTGTCTATGTTGTCCCGGTATGGATGTCTAAGTTGAGAATAATCAAAAGCGAGAAATCCAATGCGAGCTTTCTCCTTAGACCTTTGTACAGGCGGCATAGAGGTACCCCTTTGTGACACTTGGTTGAAACATGTGCTATGCTATGATAATCCATGTAAATCCAAGCTAATTAGGACAAGGTGCGGGCACTATTGGTATACTATGCATGAGGCTTGTAACTTGTAGGATATAATTTACATAACTCATATGCTTTATTACTACCGTTGACAAAATTGTTTCTTGTTTTCAAAATAAAAGCTCTAGCACAAATATAGCAATCCATGCTTCCCTCTGTGAAGGGCCTTTCTTCTAATTTTATTGTTGAGTCAGTTTACCCATTTCCTTCTATCTCAAAAAGCAAACACTTGTGTTAACTGTGCATTGATTCCTACATACTTGCATATTGCACTTGTTATATTACTTTATGTTGACAATATCCATGAGATATACATGTTATAAGTTGAAAGCAACCGCTGAAACTTAATCTTCCTTTGTGTTGCTTCAATGCTTTTACTATGAATCTATTGCTTTATGAGTTAACTCTTATGCAAGACTTATTGATGCTTGTCTTGAAAGTACTATTCATGAAAAGTCTTTGCTATATGATTCATTTGTTTACTCATTACATTTACCATTGTTTCAAATCGCTGCATTCATTACATGTGCTTACAATAGTATTGATCAAGATTATGTTGGTAGCATTGTCACTAAGAAATTATCTTTGTTATCGTTTACCTACTCGGGACGAGTAGGAACTAAGCTTGGGGATGCTTGATACGTCTCAAACGTATCTATAATTTCTTATGTTTCATGCTACTTTTATTATGATACTCACATGTTTTATACACATTATATGTCATTATTATGCATTTTCCGGCACTAACCTATTAACGAGATGCCGAAGAGCCAGTTGCTGTTTTCTGCTGTTTTTGGTTTCAGAAATCCTAGTAAGGAAATATTCTCGGAATTGGACGAAATCAACGCCCAGGGTCCTATTTTTCCACGAAGCTTCCAGAAGACCGAAGAAGTCACGAAGTGGGGCCACGAGGTGGCCAAATACTAGGGCGGCGCGGCCTGGGCCTTGGCCGCGCCGGCCTGTTGTGTGGGGCCCTCGTGTGGCCCCCTGACCTATCTCCTCCGCCTACTTATAGCCTTCGTCGCGAAACCCCCAGTACCGAGAGCCACGATACGAAAAACCTTCCAGAGACGCCGCCGCCGCCAATCCCATCTCGGGGGATTCAGGAGATCGCCTCCGGCACCCTGCCGGAGAGGGGAATCATCTCCCGGAGGACTCTACACCGCCATGGTCGCCTCCGGATTGATGTGTGAGTAGTTCACCCCTGGACTATGGGTCCATAGCAGTAGCTAGATGGTCGTCTTCTCCTCATTGTGCTATCATTGTCTGATCTTGTGAGCTGCCTAACATGATCAAGATCATCTATTTGTAAAGCTACATGTGCGTTTGTTGGGATCCGATGGATAATGAATACTATGCTATGTTGATTATCAATCTATCTATGTGTTGTTTATGATCTTGCATGCTCTCCGTTGCTAGTAGAGGCTCTGGCCAAGTCATTGCTTGTAACTCCAAGAGGGGGTACTTATGCTCGATAGTGGGTTCATGCCTCCATTAAATCTGGGACAGTGACAGAAAGTTCTAAGATTGTGGATGTGCTGTTGCCACTAGGGATAAAACATCAATGCTATGTCTAAGGATGTATTTGTTGATTACATTACGCACCATACTTAATGCAATTGTTTGTTGTTTGCAACTTAATACTGGAAGGGGTTCGGATGATAACCTGAAGGTGGACTTTTTAGGCATAGATGCATGCTGGATAGCGGTCTATGTACTTTGTCGTAATGTCCAATTAAATCTCACACTACTCATCATATCATGTATGTGCATTGTTATGCTCCCCTTATTTGTCAATTGCCCAACTGTAATTTGTTTACCCAATATGCTATTTCTTATGGGAGAGACACCTCTAGTGAACTGTGGACCCCGGTCCATTCTTTTACATCGAATACAATCTACTGTAATACTTGTTCTACTGTTTTCTGCAAACATCATCTTCCACACTATACATCTAATCCTTTGTTACAGCAAGCCAGTGAGATTGACAACCTCACTGTCACGTTGGGGCAAAGTAATTTGGTTGTGTTGTGCAGGTTCCACGTTGGCGCCGGAATCCCTGGTGTTGCGCCGCACTACACTCCGCCGCCATCAACCTTCAACGTGCTTCTTGGCTCCTACTGGTTCGATAACCTTGGTTTCTTTCTGAGGGAAAACTTGCTGCTGTGCGCATCACACCTTCCTCTTGGGGTTCCCAACGGACGTGTGTCTACACGCCATCAACGTGCTACGCGCTCACAACGTTGTTTCATAAAAAATGAACTTGTCATGTGACGTGTGTAAAAAAGACAAAACTCAGTGCTAAAAATAATATTTTTTACAGGATAAATTTTCTCTTTTTTACATAGACCACAGAAAATATTGATTTTTCGTGAAACTTGACGAATCCACATATATTATGGAGATGTACATGTAGAATTTTTTGTCAAAATTTTTCGACAACTCGAAATATAATTTTTCGGTATAGAGAGCATACGCACCCGGGAGCCGAATTGAATTTCACCTTTTATCTCAAAGACACCTAACTGTGTCTTTGCCTTTGTATTTGCACACTCCCCTTGCTTAATTCATGAAAGAGCTTTGGTTCGATACGCCCCTTTGAAAATATACTTTTCTTCGGTGCGCACCCTCTGTCAAACTTAAACACATCAATGATTCAGATTTGTCCGTACCCCATCATATTTAAGGGTACGATGTTCATTAAAGACTAATTAGAGTTATCTACAGCCCAACTATGGATGTATTCCTACATCGTTTTAGTACGGGCGGCTCGCCAAGGAGGTGAAGAAAGCCTTGCCCGTTCCGTTGAGCATAGCTATGTCCATGATGCCGCACAAGACGAGGAGCGCTCACATTCCAGATGATCCTGACAGAGCTCCTCCTCTACAGAGGATGAGTGTGGCGACCAGGATGACACCACTCATGCTGTCCTGCTGCTCCGCTTGGAGGATGCCAACGGCATGCGCCACGGAAGCAGCAGCGCAGAGGGTCGAGCGTGGCAACTAGACCGATATGGCTCCTGCTCATCCTCTCGGTGGACACGGCCGGCATGAGCCGGGGCAGCATCAACGCAGAGGTCAAGCCCGGCGACCACGATGACACGAACACTGTTAGAGAGCAGAGTCGGCGGCATGGTTGTGCGAGGACCCTAGGAGGTCGCGGACACCAACACAGGACATGGCGAGGGCCTACACACCACATGTTCGTCTGGAGCTCTAGTGCGTAGCCGGTGTCGGACGTGTCTTCAGCGGCGGCACACCAGACTACAACGACGGCGCGGCCGCTAGTCTCACCGCAAAAGTAGCAATCTAATCTTTCGAGCAGCTATAGTTAATTTCAGGAGATAAGTGTTAATTCCATGGACTAGTGATTGACTGCCGTTCCCAGAGTGTGCAGACGTGCTGTGATGGAGCGAAGGAGAGGGATTACTAAGTGGGGCGCGAGATGACTTCAGCTTCCGTGAGGCAGGAGACGAGAAGGCCATGACGGCAGATGCGCTGGACAGGGACGCCGAGACTGGGGACAATAAACCCATGTCCCTCTGTAGACGATCTCGTTCCGGGACGGGATCTAGTGATCTCGGGCGCAAGCTAATTAACCGCTAACATAATTAACTGATTAGACCGAATTACCCTTGTGAGTTTATGGGAGGGGTTGCGCACTGAAGCACACCTCTTGAAAATATTATAACCTTTTGTACATACCGGTGTTTGAGATTAGAATTTTCCTCTTTAGATTTGACCAATGATGTGCATGCCCTAAGTTCCTAACTATTTACTCCAAAAGAAATCTATTATATACTAAAAGCACAATACGGGGTTATATTTTCGAGACACCACGTTAATCCACATCATTCTAATTTTTTGGAACCGTTAGATCTATAATTAATGACTAAGATTTACGTAACATACGGTGATACACTTATGTTTACGTAATTCCAACACGTTCCAAACCAGACCCCACTGAATTAGCCTCCATCCTAAAAAAATGCACCGCCCCAAGAAAAACAGTCTATATCTTTATAAAAACATGCTTCCGTTCCATACATAAGGAGATTTACTACAACACGTTTGAGATTTGAGATTTTAGAATCTTTACTATTAGGAGGGAATCGGTGGTGTCCGTACGTTAGAAAAGCGGTGGTACGTCAAAAAAAAAAAAAAACAGCTCGTACCGTGTAAAAAAAACCACCCACCAACTTTGCGAGTCGGGAAACAATCGGTCTGGCGGGTTAAAAAAACCAGAGTCTCCTCGGCGGAATCCTCCACCTTGTGTCCGTCGGGGACCCGCCGTGAGCATTGGCGCGAGGCCGCGAGCACGTCCCGTCACTGGCCTGTTCTCTCACGCTGAATGGATCAACAGTCGGATTGGTCGAAGGTGCCTCCTCTCCACAATCCCTTTCCAGATCTGACGCACGCTTGCTCTGTATCTGCCTGAGGGCTGTGATGTCACTGCCACCTCGTCGGCGCCCGCTCGGTCCATCTTGCCATGGCGCAGGCGCTTCTTCGAACGGGCCCTCAAATTTCTCAATTTCGTCGTCATGGTGTTCGGCCTGGCGATGACGGGCTACGGCGACTACCTAATCGAGCTATGGCTCCAGCTGTTACCTTTGTTGCCGACGGCGACCTCATGTGGCTCATGACTTACTTATTGATTTGTCTCTGTCAGATGAGAGAGCGGACAGGCTCTCGAGTGCCCGCTGCGTTGTTTCCTGTATAATTTTACTTGCCAAAGTTGTTATTCTTAATGTGCTTATAGGACTGATGGAGTTTAAGCATGCGTATCAGCAAGATAAGAAGGTACAAAGGAAAGAAGCTAGCTCCAACTCAGTGTTTCTCCTTTTGGTCTAACTTGCTCTTTAGTGACTTTCTGAATATGTTGTGACTATATAGGAAGAATTAAGCAGTACTAATTATCTTTGACATCGATTTTTAGATAGTACACTGTAGCCTGTACGTTATGACTTAACAAACCGAATGCATGAAACTAAATGATTTTCCTTGCTCTAACCAGTTAAACTCGTGGATAAAGTTTCAACAAACTATCTCTGACATCATCAAATAGAACAAAACAACATTTGACCTTCTGGTCCGTCTGTTAAACTATACTACGTACTTAGTTAATGAAATGGGAAAGCTTACATGCACGTTTTGATGCAATTCGTTCAATGTTCTTGCAAATTGCAAGAAATCTACTTCTAAAATTTTCCAAGTTTGCGACCCCGGCCTCATTACATTTTCGAAGCAGGGGAGCTTTGCTATGGGTTTCAACAAAGACGCTTGTTCGCTGATTTTTCGAGAGTCAATATATGCATTTTACAGAGAGAGGGGGAGAAAGATATCAAAGGAAAAAATATTGAAACTTTATGCAAGCAACATGTCCAACATAAAACTGATTAGATTAAATTATATGGAGATGAGTTATTTTGCATTTTTTAAGTTTGTATTTTTGTTGTTCCGCTGCAACGCGCGGGTACTTAGCTAGTAAGGATAGAGTGAGAAATAGCAGATGGACTCTTTCCTTTCAAACACGTACCAATTTAATACAAACAGAACTCCTCTTATCCCTAGACAAAAGCTCCTATATAACCTACACGTCAACGTCTACTAAAAATGTATATGTGCGAGCATGTTTATATTCAGATTTTTTCGCGATAAGAAACTTTTTTTTCTAAACCAATCTCACTAAAAGCTCAGGAGCCAAATTAAACTTTCCCAATATATCATATTAACATATGTATATTAATATTATCATATTCTTAAGACCATTGTATTTGTTTGCACGATTGTACATATGGGCTAAAAAATAAATTTGATATATAAACTTTTGTTAGGTGGATGAATGGTACAGTCCTATCATATAAATCCATAGCTATATACCGTTAACAATTTATTTTTTGTTATTACTTTATCTGTGAAATTCAGAATTATAAAATGAGAGAAAAAATATGATTTCGTTTTCATAAAAACACCATATCAAGTAATGCAACCGAGCTTTCTATAGAATTTATGCACATAGCTATGTTTTCTTACACGGATAAGTGTCGGGGGTAAATTCTGTAAGATGAGCATACGCACAAAATTTTAGGAACATAACTACACAAAATGAAAGAAACATTACTTCGATTAATATTGAGGTGTTATGTGAAAAAACAAGCGGAATACTCATGTAAGAGTGTGTGGTGATCATGAATTGGTTTGTTCAATTTTTTATTTACAGATAATAGATAAATCCAATAGCTATATACCGTTAACAATTTATTTTTTGTTATTACTTTATCTGTGAAATTAAGAATTATAAATGAGAGAAAAATATGATTTCGTTTTCATAAAAACACCATATCAAGTAATGCAACCGGGCTTTCTATAGAATTTACCGATTCATATGCAGATAGCTATGTTTTCTTACACGGATAAATGTCGGGGGCAACTTCTCTAAGCTCAGCATAAGCACAAAATTTTGGGAATATAACTACACAAAATTAGAAAAAACATCACTTCGAGTAACATTGAGGTGTTATGTGAAAACAACAAGCGGAATACTCATGTAAGAGTGTGTGGTGATCATGAATTGGTTTGTTCAATTTTTAATTTACAGATAATAGATAAATCCAATAGTACATGTGAGCAAAATCTCAGCCCATATATACCAACTTCTTTTTTTGCAACAATGATACCAACAAGAAGATTGGATTGCGTATAGCTACGCAAAAATGACAAATATGCAAAGCTGAAGACCACCTACACTAGAGAGCATACCAAGATTGCAGCTTAGTTTGTCGGTGTCGCCGCTCCAGCTTTTTGTGTTATAAAAGTATTATTGAGATAACATGAACCACTACCATCCGATTTCCCTAAGAGATATTTCATTGTCTTTTGTTATTTCTTTGTAACATACTAATATATTAATTTACAAAATAGAGATAAAGTAAATAGGTACCAATGTATCTATTTTATAAAATAATTTTGCAATGAAGGAGATGAATAGAAAGAAAAAAGGTTCAAATAATCTAAAATATGTTCTTAACATTTTATACTATAGATGATGTCCTCGCATTTGCGAGGGCCACCATGCTAGTTATGAGATAAAAAGAAATGCATGCATCATATTTTTCTTCATGCTAGCGATATCCGTTAGACTTTAGAACTCCCGTCATTCACTATTACAAGATGTTTTTGCATGCTAAATTAGATTGCTAAAACACATGATATTATGGAACATAGGAAGTACTATTGTGAGACGAAACCTTGAGATAGCATAAAATTTTAATTAATTTTTGATAATTGATTGTGTATGAAAGTACCATTTCCCTGTGATCTCAAGGTGTATCGAATGACGGCCCTTGATGAGAAAGGGAAAATCTTTTGACGCCGTTCTAAAAACAAAGCAGCCATCCACCAGGTACGAGTTGACTTCAAAATATTTAAGTTGAATAAAGGCCGGCACGAGTTGACGACTCATGGTTAGAAAAATAAATCCGATTACAGGAAAAAGCTGAAAATCGACACATCGATGCCTCCCGATTGGCGATGCCATAGCAGATGCAAGCAATTGCAAACATTCAAGAATATATATATCAACCAAAACATTAATGTGATAGTACTTGATGAAATAATTTGATGGAAGAGCAGTTTTCAAAATGTCAATGATAATATAGAAATGTTCCATAGCAACGCGCGGGCACTATGCTAAATTAGTAAACCATTGAAAGTAATATGGTAGTAAAAATAATTCTAAATTAGGGACTAGCTTCATATATGACATGCGAATAAGATAGGTTGAGAACGTTGTAAGCGGGCGAGATAAAGCAAACCACCATGATAGATGGGTCGATGTCCCCCGATTGGAAAAAGCTATCATCCTCAAACTCAAGACCAAGTATGTTTCTTATTTTGAGAACTATTCATCATTAATTGACCCGTGGCAACGCATGGCTATTGTGCTAGTAAGTGTTTATTCGATAGCGTCTTTTGAAGATGCTGATGAAAAGGGGTAAAGCTTTTGATGCTGTTTTGTAGGATGCCACACTTATAGTTAATTCTTTTGAAAGAAGTAGTTACAATAGGCTAATGAGCCAAGGCTCCGCCGACACCGTTTCGCTACATTCTTGATTGCATATGCATGATAATGATCTCATTCGCTAGCCATGGACAATAGTGAATTGTCCTAGCACTGCAGCTTTAGCTTACCACCATACTCTTCAAGGAGCTCGGACTCGTCGATAGCATCCTTAAGTGTGGCATCGAGGTCTCTATTGGCAACGAACACAAACTTCTTCCTGGTCTTTTCATCAATGAACGGGTACACCACTTTCCACGCAGCCATGAACATGTAGGGCACATGAATTAGAAACACCCGCCCTAACCTCTCCGGGTAATAACTTTGCATGATTTCCAACCCCATCAGGTACCCACGAATGTCGCAGTTCGAGTACCCCCACCCACCCAGGTCTATCACCGCCGCAAACTTCTCCTGCCCCACCGGCAGCCTACAACAATTCAAACAAACCCGTCAATTAATCAATTGATCAAACAACTATGTTAGCCATCTTGGGTGCATGTAATCAATGGATCCATATGGATACCTGGTGCATATTTTGTCTAGGACATAGGTAACGTAGAGCTTCAGCTCCTCAAAGTCGCGCCGGACCGGGAAATGGCGTGCAGCGTAGAGATACACCAAGGGGCGGCCTAGGCGATCAAAACCCTTCATGCAGTCCCTGTTCTTCGCGATCTCGCCACGAACCTCATCATCTGAAATGAATCCGTGTGGTTTGGTGGAGCGTTTCCAGGAGAGGTATTGAAGGAGCATGGCTGTTGCCTTGCTTATGTTGTGGTCCCGGGCTCGAAGGAACCGACGCAATGCAAAGTCATCCTCTTCCTGCACACGTGGGATGACAATAGATCATCAAATGGATCGTTTTTATTTTTGAGAAACGCAGTACAAACGTAGACGCTCACATACACGAGCATATATACACTCACCCTATGCACACACACACACACGCACACTACCCCTATGAGACCTTCGGAAGACTAAGCTGGCGAATTGGATATTGAAATTGATGAAGTCACCACAGACGCCTTGCTGTCGATGGGAACATCGCCTCCCACTGAATAAATATTCCATCTTTATGAGACACACAGATGTTAAACATGAAGTTTGAACTCTGATGGGCTGACCATCCTCATAGCCACCCAACCTCAGATTGGTTCTCGGTCATCAAATGGATCGTTGCCCATGTGTACTATATATATACATGGTTTCACGGCAAGTTTTATAAACACAATTGTTGTTTTCACAGGATGCATGATGCACTTCTCAATTATTCTATAACCAGTTAACCACCAAGCCAGGAGAGCGCCGCCCACCCCTCGCCGGCTTCGCCGGCCAGGGCGCCGCCACGGTCGCCGGCGCCGGCGGCCGCGACGGCCAGGAAGGCCCGATCTGGAGTCTTCTTTGGCTGGAGATGCGATCGCCCCGGAGCCGCCCGCGCGTGCGACCCGGAGGCGTTTTTTCTAGTTACCGTCGGGTCTGGATATGGCAGCAACAGGGAGCTCTCCTGGCTTCTTCTCTTCGCGCGGGGAGGCGGAGCAAGGGGAGAGCGCAGGGTTTGGTGCTCGGGCCGGTGTGGGGGCAGGTTGCAGCGATGGAGGGGCGATCTTAGGCGGCGGCGCGCGGCGGCGTGAGCGGCGGATGGAGGAGGTCTAGGCCCTTGGGCCGATGGACTCCGGCTGATGCCCTCTGGCCAAGGCCGACTCTGCCTGCTCTGGTCGTCTTCTCCGCCGCAGCACCACTCGTCCTCGTGCGGGCTTGGCGGCCAGGGTCGCCTTCGCTACCGTTTCGGTGTGAAGGGCGGCCGGGATGGCCGTTGCGTGGGGGCTCGGCCTGATTAAAGGCGGCGGTCCTAGGGCCTCTCTTGCGTGAAGAGGAGGACCTACCGGAGGCGTGGCCTCGTGATCTGGCCGGAGGGTTGAGTTCCGGAAGACTCCGCCGGCGAATGTAACAGTGCTTTGACTGGAGTTTGCTGGATCGGAGGTATTCGGTCGTGCGCACCCATGCGTTTATTCCGACCGTTTGGTTCTGGAGGGAGCGGCGCGAAGCTCTTTTTCTGTGTTGACATCAAGTGACTATGGATCCATGATGAAAGTCGGAAGAAGAGAATTTCATGAAGGCCGGAGGGGAGGACTAGCTAAGGGAGGTTCAAGTCTCCGCGTTGTTGAGGGGCTTGCTTGGTGTCCGGACTTCACATCAGCGGTATGAACGTGGGGGCGACAACACATGTGAAGCGCAGAGTCCTACCTTTCAGGGTGAAAACCCAAGGTCTGGCCTTAACTGGTTGTGCCTGGCAGTGACCTTGGTGGAGGCATTGTTTTGAGAGTGGGGACTATCTTCAGGGTGAAAACCTAAGATCTTTGATCGGGCGACGACAGTGTTGGAGCACTGTTCCCTTCTTGGAGGCGTCGTTTTTTGGAGAGTCTGCAATTCAGGTGTTGTCATGGTGGTGGATGTATTGCTGTTGTTAGGTCCGTGATACTGTAGCGGGACTTTTGTTTCTTAGTTTTCTTTTTCTTTTTTTTGGCTGTGTGCATCCGTAGTGCCATTAGGGTGGTGCGTTGTTGCAGAGGCTGGGTGTAATTGGTATCTCTCGATATTAATATATTCCCTTTATCGAAAAAAAAAGTTAACCACCAAGCAAGAGATGGGCAGATGAACCCAACGGTCCTCACGTGTTTCTAAGAAAGTGGGTATAGTACAGTACTCCACTACTAAGTCAATTATAATCAGGAGGATTTTTTTTAAGGAAATCGGGAGGGAATTAGCTGTGGCGACCAGATAGATCTTGATCAGGCGGCGTTTGTGAAGTGGCCACTATGGGCGTGGTAGACAGTGAGGAGAGACTAGTTGAGCCACGCGAGAAGTGGAGGTGGAGGAGAGCAAAGAGAGTCGGACGACGGATGAGGTGCTTACCTTGGCTGCGGGGTCCTGGGCCTCAGCGACGGCCCTCAGCTCCGCCACCTTCTTCCACTCCGACACATCACCACCGCCGTGGCATCCATGGCCGTTCTCCTCAACACGACCGTCCATTCCTGTAGCAGCAGCAGCAGCTGGATTGATTGGCGTCTTGATAGGAAACCAAGAGGTAATGGCGCTTTGCTTGCAGAGAGCGGGCGGGAAGATTGATTCTTATAGCTGAGAGAGAGACAAACAGACAGATAGACAGAGAGATGAGTAAGTTGGGTATGTGCAACACTATGGGAAAGGCTGCAATGAGTGTGGTGTTCCGTCTCCGTCTCAATCGGGTGAAGTGAAATGGACACACACCCGTTTCTCATGTCTTCAGCGAGCACTGAAATATGGATTCACAATCGATCTGCAAATTAATACTAGTACTAAAATATAGGCATGTCCAGCTTACTAATAAGCCCATCTCCATCGAAGTTATGTGATTGACCCAATACAGGGATCTGTTCCTCTCATAAGACATGTAGGTCGCCAGCATTCATATTTCTAGTTCGAGAGATCTCCTTTTTATATATAGGGCCAGAAACTCGCATTCCATGTACTAGTAAAATTAGTTATGTAAAACTTCTCCAGCCTAATTAAATATGTTGCATGTGGTAAAGGCATTTCCAATTCTAGATACATACTCTCTAGTTTAAGGGAAGCAAACAAAAAAAAACACTAGATACTGACGTACATGCATCCAGTTTGGCACCTGTAGTAAATCTCGAGTGATGGAGCAAATAAAACATGTCACTGTCGGAAATAATATTCCAACAGTGAGGTGGTTGGATGCAAATTTGGTGAATGGTTCGGTTTAAATCCTTGATTGCCTACTGCCAATTTTTTGATAAAGGGTGTTTTGTTACTTAAAGTTTAAGTTTCACATGCAGCTTCTGCATAACTAATATAAGTACACAACCATGCCAGTCCACGATTTACAAATATAAGTAAAGAGAAGTTCTGGGCAACGATAAAACTTAAAAACAACATAAGGTGAAGAAGGTCCAATCCATAGATCACGCTCCCATCCAAGTTGAAAAAATATCGGTTTTGCTAAGTCTCAGTCAAGTGAGAATTACTTAAGTCTCAGTCACCTACAAAAACGCACTTGAGTTGCACTTTTCTATCAAAAAAGTGCAATTGCACTTTTCTACTAGAAAAGTGCAACTGATTTGAGTTGCACGTTTTTTTGAACTGCAGTTGCACTTTTCTGAGTTGACTGAGACTTCAGAAAATCTCAGTCAACTGAGACATAGGCACACCAAAAAAATATCCATCGCCGTGTCTTTTAATCGTGTAGATACCTCCATAAAGAGATCTCGATGCTCCACACACTGTTGACATGGACGGGCACAAAGCTATTCATATCTTTACTCACCTTTCCTCCGAGTTGTCCGTGCTTGGGAGTGTTGGGGTGTGCGTATCGATGTGGCCATCCGAGGTGCTTAGAAATTTTTATTGCTTTGAAATCCAAGGACGTTTATTTCATTCTTGGCGTGATTTGTTAACCGATCACCGAGCGAAATTTGACTACGCTGCCAAATATGTTCTTCATCTGCAGATCTTAGGTCAAAGAGTTAGGTTCGTGCCGAAGCTCTGAAGAGCACATTGTTTTCCCTTGAAAAGTAAGAATCCCTCTCGATGGGTTATGTCTTTCTAGAAGTATCATCATGTTGCCACATGACCGTGTTGTCAAATTCATGAGTAAGTTGGTTTTTTGAATTGCTACTTCTCCAAGAAACCGTACTTGATACTCTTGACTAGTTAGTTGATCTTAAACAACAACTTGGAGAGTTGAAAGACAAAATCTCTATCACAGTTGTTCCTTCTCGAAGGGTTGTCTTGTTTTGTTCCTATTGAAGTCAGGAAGTATCTCCTTTATGGATATGCCATCCTCTCCATCTATTTGAGTTTGGGCCATTGTCAAATCAAACTCAGTTCTAAGGACTATTTTGATGGTGTTTTTGCCAATGGAATTTCACTTGATTACACTTTCATGCCCTTCGGTCTTACCAACATTTTTGCCCCGTTCAAGCAACATGTGAGTCCCTCATTGGAGTATCTTGATAAGTTCTCCTTAAGCTCATCGATGACATCCTCATTTTCTCATGTCGAAATAGGTTCATATTGAACAGTTGGCACTAATGTTGGAAACTTTTAAACAACCATCTTTGTGTTATCACGAAATATGTGTTCTAGATGCTGGAAGTGACCTTCTCTGGATCACGTGCATTTGCTGAAAGATGACTGCTTGCGCACAGTTGATGTGGGCGTAGTAGCTTCCTTGTGATGTT
Organism: Lolium perenne; assembly: GCF_019359855.2. NCBI lineage: Eukaryota > Viridiplantae > Streptophyta > Magnoliopsida > Poales > Poaceae > Lolium > Lolium perenne. The sequence continues at coordinate 11,459,239 of NC_067247.2, read as the reverse complement.
GGGAACCCCAAGAGGAAGGTATGATGTGTACAGCAGCAAGTTTTCCCTCAGTAAGAAACCAAGGTTTATCGAACCAGTAGGAGCCAACAAGCACGTTGAAGGTTGATGGCGGCGAGATGTAGTGCGGCGCAACACCAGGGATTCCGGCGCCAACGTGGAACCTGCACAACACAATCCAAGTACTTTGCCCCAACTTAACAGTGAGGTTGTCAATCTCACCAGCTTGCTGTAACAAAGGATTAGATGTATAGTGTGGAAGATGATGTTTGCAGAAAACAGTAGAACAAGTATTGCAGTAGATTGTATTCGATGTAAAAGAATGGACCGGGGTCCACAGTTCACTAGTGGTGTCTCTCCCATAAGAAATAGCATATTGGGTAAACAAATTACAGTTGGGCAATTGACAAATAGAGAGGGCATGACAATGCACATACATGACATGATGAGTATTGTGAGATTTAATTGGGCATTACGACAAAGTACATAGACCGCTATCCAGCATGCATCTATGCCTAAAAAGTCCACTTTCAGGTTATCATCCGAACCCCTTCCAGTATTAAGTTGCAAACAACAGACAATTGCATTAAGTATGGTGCGTAATGTAATCAATAACTACATCCTCGGACATAGCATCAATGTTTTATCCCTAGTGGCAACAGCACATCCACAACCTTAGAACTTTCATCCTTTGTCCTGCATTTAATGGAGGCATGAACCCACTATCGAGCATAAATACTCCCTCTTGGAGTTACTAGCAAAAACTTGGCCAGAGCCTCTACTAACAACGGAGAGCATGCAAGATCATAAACAACACATAGGTAATAGATTGATAATCAACATAACATAGTATTCTCTATTCATCGGATCCCAACAAACGCACATGTAGCTTTACAGATAGATGATCTTGATCATGATAGGCAGCTCACAAGATCAGACAATGATAGCACAATGAGGAGAAGACAACCATCTAGCTACTGCTATGGACCCATAGTCCAGGGGTGAACTACACACTCATCAATCCGGAGGCGACCATGGCGGTGTAGAGTCCTCCGGGAGATGAATCCCCTCTCCGGCAGGGTGCCGGAGGCGATCTCCTGAATCCCCCGAGATGGGATTGGCGGCGGCGGCATCTCAGTAAGGTTTTCCGTATCGTGGCTCTCGGTACTGGGGGTTTCTCGACGAAGGCTTTAAGTAGGCGGAAGGGCAACGCGGGGGGCCACACGAGGGCCCCACACGCCAGGGCCGCGCGGCCTAGGGCTTGGCCGCGCCGCCCTGTTGTGGCGGCGCCTCGTGGCCCCACTTCCTTTCCCCCTCGGTCTTCTAGAAGCTTCATGCAAAAATAGGACCCTGGGCTTTGATTTCGTCCAATTCCGAGATTATTTCCTTACTAGGATTTCTGAAACCAAAAACAGCAGAAAACAGCAACTGGCTCTTCGGCATGTCGTTAATAGGTTAGTGCCGGAAAATGCATAATAATGACATATAATGTGTATAAAACATGTGAGTATCATCATAAAAGTAGCATGGAACATAAGAAATTATAGATACGTTTGAGACGTATCAAGCATCCCCAAGCTTAGTTCCTACTCGTCCCGAGTAGGTAAACGATAACAAAGATAATTTCTTAAGTGACAATGCTACCAACATAATCTTGATCAATACTATTGTAAGCACATGTAATGAATGCAGCGATCAAAACAATGGTAATGACATGAGTAAACAACTGAATCATAAAGCAAAGACTTTTCATGAATAGTACTTAAAGACAAGCATCAATAAGTCTTGCATAAGAGTTAACTCATAAAGCAATAATTCAAAGTAAAGGTATTGAAGCAACACAAAGGAAGATTAAAGTTTCAGCGGTTGCTTTCAACTTGTAACATGTATATCTCATGGATATTGTCAACATAGAGTAATATAACAAGTGCAATATGCAAGTATGTAGGAATCAATGCACAGTTCACACAAGTGTTTGCTTCTTGAGGTGGAGAGAGATAGGTGAACTGACTCAACATAAAAGTAAAAGAAAGGTCCTTCAAAGAGGAAAGCATCGATTGCTATATTTATGCTAGAGCTTTGATTTTGAAAACAAGAAACAATTTTGTCAACGGTAGTAATAAAGCATATGTGTTATGTAAATTATATCTTACAAGTTGCAAGCCTCATGCATAGTATACTAATAGTGCCCGCACCTTGTCCTAATTAGCTTGGATTTACATGGATTATCATAGCATAGCACATGTTTCAACCAAGTGTCACAAAGGGGTACCTCTATGCCGCCTGTACAAAGGTCTAAGGAGAATACTCGCATTGGATTTCTCGCTTTTGGTTATTCTCAACTTAGACATCCATACCGGGACAACATAGACAACAGATAATGGACTCCTCTTTAATGCATAAGCATTCAACAACAGATAATATTCTCATAAGAGATTGAGGTTTGTTGTCCAAACTGAAACTTCCACCATGGATCATGGCTTTAGTTAGCGGCCCAATGTTCTTCTCTAACAATATGCATACTCAAACCATTTGATCATGATAAATCACTCTTACTTCAGACAAGACGAACATGCATAGCAACTCACATGATATTCAACAAAGAAATAGTTGATGGCGTCCCCAGAAACATGGTTATCGCACAACAAGCAACTTAATAAGAGATAAAGTGCATAAGTACATATTCAATACCACAATAGTTTTTAAGCTATTTTTCCCATGAGCTATATATTGTAAAGGTAAAGAATGGAAATTTTAAAGGTAGCACTCGAGCAATTTACTTTGGAATGGCGGAGAAATACCATGTGGTAGGTAGGTATGGTGGACACAAATGGCATAGTGGTTGGCTCAAGGATTTTGGATGCATGAGAAGTATTCCCTCTCGATACAAGGTTTAGGCTAGCAAGGTTATTTGAAACAAACACAAGGATGAACCGGTACCGCAAAACTCACATAAAAGACATATTGTAAACATTATAAGACTCTATACCGTCTTCCTTATTGTTCAAACTCAATACTAGAAATTATCTAGACCTTAGAGAAACCAAACATGCAAATCAGATTTAGCATGCTCTATGTATTTCTTCATTAATAGGTGCAAAGTATATGATGCAAGAGTTTAAACATGAGCACATCAATTTCCAAGTATCACATTATTCAAGATATTATACCAATTACCACATATATCATTTTCCAGTTCCAACCATATAACAATTTAACGAAGAAGAAACTTTCGCCATGAATACTATGAGTAAAGCTAAGGACATATTTGTCCATATGCAACAGCGGAGCGTGTCTCTCTCCCACACAATGAATGCTAGGATCCATCTTTATTCAAACAAAACAAAAACAAAAACAAACAGACGCTCCAAGCAAAGTACATAAGATGTGATGGAATAAAAATATAGTTTTACTAGAGGAACCTGATAATGTTGTCGATGAAGAAGGGGATGCCTTGGGCATCCCCAAGCTTAGACGCTTGAGTCTTCTTGATATATGCAGGGGTGAACCACCGGGGCATCCCCAAGCTTAGAGCTTTCACTCTCCTTGATCATAGTGTATATCATCCTCCTCTCTTGATCCTTGAAAACTTCCTCCACACCAAACTCGAAACAAACTCATTAGAGGATTAGTGCATAATCAAAATTCACATATTCAGAAGTGACACAATCATTATTTATACTTCTGGACATTGCACAAAGCTACTGAAAGTCAATGGAACAAAGAAATCCATCTAACATAGCAAAACAGGCAATGCAAAATAAAAGGCAGAATCTGTCAAAACAGAACAGTTCGTAAAGACGAATTTTTAACAGGCACCAGACTTGCTCAGATGAGAAAACTTAAAACTAATGAAAGTTGTGTACATATCTGAGGATCACTCACGTAAATTGTCATAATTTTCTGAGTTACCTGCAGAGAATTAGACCCAGATTCGTGACAGCAAAGAAAACTGTTTCTGCGCAGTAATCCAAATCTAGTATCATACTTCTATTAGAGACTTTACTTGGCACAACAATGCAATAAAACTAAGATAAGGAGAGGTTGCTACAGTAGTAAACAACTTCCAAGACTCAAATATAAAACAAAATTACTGTAGTAAAAACATGGGTTGTCTCCCATAAGCGCTTTTCTTTAACGCCTTTCAGCTAGGCGCAGAAAGTGTGTATCAAGTATTATCAAGAGGTGAAGCATCAACATAAATAGGTACCTTAGATGCTCCATTATCTATAGTGATATTAAGAGCTTTGTCAATTTTAGGCCTATAATAGTTTTTTGGTTTAGGCACCTTAGAGACATACATGAACTTTTGCTCCTTACCCACATAAGCTTTCTCCCTATAATTAAGAGAAGAAAAAGTTGAACCCAAAATTCCCATAGCTTCTTCAAGTTTATTTATCCTATGGGTTTGATTATCATGAGTAGCACAAGTTTCTAAGATAGAAATTCTCTCATTAATTCCTCCTAGAGATTCATCAAGTTTATTAGTGCTACTGAATAGTATTCCCAATTTAGTTTCAATACTCGGAAGGTTTTGCTCTATGGTCTCTATCTTTTTCATAATATCTTCAAGAGAGATTTCAGTTTTCACTTCATTAACATGTGGTTTTCCAAATAGACTCTCAATAATGCAACTAGCTTCTAAAACAGGAGTACCTAGGAAATTACCTCCCGCGAGACAATCAAGAACATACCTATTCCAACTAGAGATACCAACATAAAAATTCCTGAGTAGGATAATAGTGGAGTGTTTCTTAGTGCACCTATTATGAGCATCACTAATTCTATACCAAGCATCTTTTAAACATTCTCCCCCTTGTTGTTTAAACGAATGAACTTCAACTTCAGGATTACTCATTTTAGTAATAGTAAATAAAGTAAACTAGATAAAGTAAATTCAAGTAACTAATTTTTTTGTATTTTTGATATAGAGAACAAGATAGTAAATAAAGTAAAACTAGCAACTAATTTTTTTGTGTTTTGTTTTAGTGCAGCAAACAAAGTAGTAAATAAAATAAAGCAAGACAAAAACAAAGTAAAGAGATTGGATTGTGAAGACTCCCCTTGCAGCGTGTCTTGATCTCCCCGGCAACGGCGCCAGAAAAAGAGCTGCTTGCGCACAGTTGATGTGGGCGTAGTAGCTTCCTTGTGATGTTGGGAATCCCAAGAGAAAGGTATGATGTGTACAGCAGCAAGTTTTCCCTCAGTAAGAAACCAAGGTTTATCGAACCAGTAGGAGCCAAGAAGCACGTTGAAGGTTGATGGCGGCGAGATGTAGTGCGGCGCAACACCAGGGATTCCGGCGCCAACGTGGAACCTGCACAACACAATCCAAGTACTTTGCCCCAACTTAACAGTGAGGTTGTCAATCTCACCGGCTTGCTGTAACAAAGGATCAGATGTATAGTGTGGAAAATGATGTTTGCAGAAAACAGTAGAACAAGTATTGCAGTAGATTGTATTCGATGTAAAAGAATGGACCGGGATCCACAGTTCACTAGTGGTGTCTCTGCCATAAGAAATAGCATATTGGGTAAACAAATTACAGTTGGGCAATTGACAAATAGAGAGGGCATGACAATGCACATACATGACATGATGAGTATTGTGAGATTTAATTGGGCATTACGAAAAAGTACATAGACTGCTATCCAGCATGCATCTATGCCTAAAAAGTCCACTTTCAGGTTATCATCCGAACCCCTTCCAGTATTAAGTTGCAAACAACAGACAATTGCATTAAGTATGGTGCGTAATGTAATCAATAACTACATCCTCGGACATAGCATCAATGTTTTATCCCTAGTGGCAACAACACATCCACAACCTTAGAACTTTCTGTCGCTGTCCCAGATTTAATGGAGGCATGAACCCACTATCGAGCATAAATACTCCCTCTTGGAGTTACTAGCAAAAACTTGGCCAGAGCCTCTACTAACAACGGAGAGCATGCAAGATCATAAACAACACATAGGTAATAGATTGATAATCAACATAACGTAGTATTCTCTATTCATCGGATCCCAACAAACGCACATGTAGCTTTACAGATAGATGATCTTGATCATGATAGGCAGCTCACAAGATCAGACAATGATAGCGCAATGAGGAGAAGACAACCATCTAGCTACTGCTATGGACCCATAGTCTAGGGGTGAACTACTCACTCATCAATCCGGAGGCGACTATGGCGGTGTAGAGTCCTCCGGGAGATGAATCCCCTCTCCGGCAGGGTGCCAGAGGCGATCTCCTGAATCCCCCGACATGGGATTGGCGGCGGCGGCGTCTCAGTAAGGTTTTCCGTATCATGGCTCTCGGTACTGGGGGTTTCTCGACGAAGGCTTTAAGTAGGCGGAAGGGCAACGCGGGGGTGCCACACGAGGGCCCCACACGCCAGGGCCGCGCGGCCTAGGGCTTGGCCGCGCCGCCCTGTTGTGGCGGCGCCTCGTGGCCCCACTTCCTTTCCCCCTCGGTCTTCTGGAAGCTTCGTGCAAAAATAGGACCCTGGGCTTTGATTTCGTCCAATTCCGAGAATATTTCCTTACTAGGATTTCTGAAACCAAAAATAGCAGAAAACAGCAACTGGCTCTTCGGCATCTCGTTAATAGGTTAGTGCCGGAAAATGCATAATAATGACATATAATGTGTATAAAACATGTGAGTATCATCATAAAAGTAGCATGGAACATAAGAAATTATAGATACGTTTGAGACGTATCAATGACGCCGTGGATCAGAGTAGAGTTCCCTTTGTTTTCCTCGGGAATCATCGCAAGTCGGTCATGCATGTTCAAGGTATTCTTGAGATGGTTGGTTGTTATCCCCATTCCTTGAAACATTTCTCTATGCACCGTAAGCCACTGCCAGGTTTGCTCAAGAAAGAGAAGAACCTTAAGAACTTCAATATCTTCTTTCATGTCCCCAACATGACTCAATTGTTTTACATTGCAAGTTCATATGCACGAAAATGCCTTTGGCAATCACAACCAATGGTATTACGCAATCTAGCTCGATCTGTTGGAGTTTAACATTGAAGTCCATGTCTTGAGAATCTAGTAGCTTTACCTTTCTCGTAACTGTTGCAAACTTTTTATTCGGACCTTCTGAGTTTGAAATATCTTTATGCCTAACCTAAGATGAATCTCAAGGGTCAATGATGGTTAGTGTTACTCAAGGTTTTTACATAGATCTCTTTGTACATCTGAAAAGGTTGATGTTGTCGTTGACCCCATTACCCGGGAACCTTGAAACAACAAGAACAACCAATCTCCATGAGGATCTCGTGCGAATTATTCTAGGAGTTGCGCTTATGGTGTATATTTAATCTCAAACTCCGACCTTCGATTGATGATCCATTGAAGGATTTTCAAAATCCTAGCAATGGTTTCTAGAACATCAATGAGAACATTAGAAGCGGAGTTGATAAATGTCTCTTGGTCAATACCTCGAAACTATTTCTCATGTGACAACAACTCTATTGGGAGAAATTTCACACCCCAGTGATATTTGGCACTTCACTAGTTAGTGCTCTTCCCCTTCCTTTTGCTTCCTTTTGTTTGTACCTGAAATTCCAATCAACTCACATGTTGAGCGAATCACCCGTCATCTTTGTTCCCCAATATTTTTAGCACGCTTCAACCATTTCATGTACCCATGCCAGAGGAGTGACTATGATTCCAAAGTTTCTTTGGCTGGAGAATCATTTGTGCCTCTACGAGTCACCCTCTCTAAGAGAGCCTCGTTATGGTATTAAAAGCAAATCAACTCTTCGCTACATTGTCCCTTTGTATTCTTATCATGTGTGGAGGAAGTGCCTACCAAAATTTGAAACTTTGTTACCCCCTCTACCTTGATGTGTTTCATGTTTGTTAGCTCAAGAGAATTTTTTCAACAATCCTTCCATGAGTTGACCATGCGATACTCGATCTTCTGAAGATCCATCGTTCCAGAGTTATCCCATGTTTCCTTTAGCTCAATGAAAAAGCCTCGAAGGAAGGACAATGAAGTTCTTCATGATGTTGTGAATCAACTTCTTTCGATGAAATCAAGCTGGATGAAGAAGTTCGTTGAAGACTAGTGTAATCCTTCTTCCCTTCTCTCTTCCTACCTAGGAATATCGGAGATGGGATTCCTTTAAGGGGGATAGCTCTCTGGCATCCCTACTTTAGCTAAACCTATCTAGGGTTGTTTTTGCATCATGAGCATCATGATAATTTTCTAATAAAAATTCATTCAGGAAATGATTGAGAACCCTACTAATTGGAAACCTTCCTCTATTTCAAATGCTCTTAAAATGGTTTCAACTTTCCCATTAAAAAAATACTTGGACTCGTTCTAATATATGTTAGAGGCCACTAATATTTTCTCTACCTGATGTCAAATAGCAAAAAGAGTTGTATATAGTGTTGTTTTCAGAATTTCCTGAAAACTTTGGAAACTTACGGTCCTTTTTGTAAAAAAACATAGCTTGTCTTCTTCGTTAGCAAGCCAAGCACCAATGTGTCGAGCTTCCCGTGTCCAGTGCCACCTCCTATTGCCGCCCTCGCGAGTGGATGAGGCCGCCACCGAGTCATCCTGGATGTCTATCCCTCTTGTCCTCACTTCCTCACTCCCTCTCCCTCGTTCAACTTGCAGGAAACCTGAAACCCTAACCCTAGGTCTGGACGACACCTCTTGCAAACATTAAAGGACGCCTCAAACCCTGTCGTATTGAAGCTCCACCGGACGACACCTCTTGCAAACATTAAAGGACGCCTCAAACCCTGTCGTATTGAAGCTCCACCGTGCCTCCTTCAGAAAGTATTGACGCCGCACGTCCTAAATCGCTATCGACAAGCTCGCCGGCCGAACTCTGCCACCGTCGATTACGTCGCTACAGAACTCTCCCATCGTCGTCGAACACTCCTACAACTCCTTGGTGAGCTGCTGGTTCTCCGGATCCCCTCCGCTCTCTCTCCCCCTCTTGTTCACCGCTCCACCGTACGTCCGTGTCTGCCGCCGCCAGTCACTGTCGCCGGCGTTGTTATGGTCACCAAAGAGGAGTGGCGCCACCACTCCATGTTCGCTCTCGAGCTGCTCTTTCGAATACGCCCTCCCTCTCCATCCCCCCCCCCCCCCCCCCCACACACACAATTTTTGAGGCCTTGCTCGGCATGTGACGTCAAGGCCATGCTGACATCACACTGCCGGGAGCCTCTCTTTTGTTTTTTCTGGAAATAATTTCTCTATTAGCTAAAGTTATGGCATATGGGTCCTGTTGTCAGATGTATAATATTTTTATAAATATTTAAATCTATGATAGTGGGCCAGTCTATGAGATTTTATTATTTTCTAGCAAATTTCGAAAATGATTTAAAATAACTAAAACTTTGGAAATTTATAACTAATTCATTTTAAGTCTAAAATTATGTGTAATATATCAAAATGTTCAGAAAAATGAGATCTACATTTGAGTATAAGAATCATGCGTATTTAAAAAACTTGAACCCAGCTTATGTTCGAAGAACATAATAACCCTTTCTTTAATGTGTGGAGCTTTTTGGAAATGCCAACCCTAATGCATTCCAACTCCATTTAAACTGTCCTTAAAATCACCGGGCTTATTTGAATATGTTTAACATATCATGTCACCATTATTGTATGTCATAATTTGTTTTATGTGTACTGCATTATGCCATGTGTTGATTTTTGTTTACCTTTTCGGTGTTTGCTTCTTCACGATCGGTGAAGATCGACAACACCGAAGATCAATACTTGTGCATCGACGAACAAGTCAACTATAAGATCTCCGAAGATTCGTATTTATTTATCAATGATAAAGGCATGCATGAAATTGTTTCATATGATGTCCCGAATAGTTTTAATTTCTGGTTACTACACATTGCATTACGATTCCAATGTTTTCTATCAGCAGATGGAGTTATCCTATGTTTTGCATGTTCCATCTTTGTTGCCTAAACCCTGATCCACTACTCCTATCAAGACTAGGTTTGAACTTGTGTGTACCGCTAGAGCCGTTATATCAAATATGCTTAGCCATGCTTAAGTAGTTGACGAATTCTGATCCATCCGGTTGATGAATCAGAGCTGCGAATGAACCTAGTATGACATGATGACGTGGTATGAACAATGATGATGTTAAACTTGTTTAAAGGCCTGGATGGGCCAACACATGTGGATATGGTGATTTGTTTCGTTCTCGCGAACAATAGGACCCGAGGTTCTCACCTCTTGCACCAAAACCGAGCGTACAACCACACGGGGCCGTTGGGAACCTCTTGGCCTGGACTTGCCTAGCGAAGGAATCATATGGGACGTGGCCATTTGGCATCATGATTCACATAGTTTGCGAGTTCCATTTGGCATCTGCATGGCGAAGGCGTGGAAAAGCTTTTGAAAGGTGCATCATACATGACGTGGCCGGGGTGAAGGGTGTCAGAGGCATTGAACTGGATACCCTGCACACAACAATGGTGACCGCCTCAGAGAATGGATACCTACGATGACAGAGCTGCACTACTCATGAATTAGGCGAAGCAAGGGAAAGGTTTTTGTCGACCACCCTCTATCGGCACGCCAAGGAAGCGTGTCCTAGATGGCACTAAGAGTCGGTCGGTGCATGTGGGTAAAGTTGTACACGCCTGCAGGTTAAATATTTTTGAAAAGCCGTGTACACGGTTACGAATGAATTTGGAATTGACGTGTTGATCATAGAGAATTTTAACCTAATCGTAAAATCTGGAATCAATGTGTGCTCACGGTCCTTCCTCTAGGTTGATAGAGTAGGTGATCCTAGTTCATAGGGTCAACCGATGATGAAGATTCGATGGATATTATATGATGATCTATAGAGCTAGTGATATCGCTCTTATTTCTTTTTAAATGCTCTGAGTAGCCTAGCTGCTCCTTCCTCTAGTTTTACAAAGGAAAACTGGCTTTACGCAAAATAGGCTCTACATAATGCCTCGCATACCCGTTTTGCTAATAGGTTGTATTAAGTCTTTGATGAGTCCTTGTACTCAGCTTGTTACATTTCTGCTGAAGATGAAGTATCTTCTACAGATGGTGTTTCCTAGGTCGACATCAACGAGTAGCTTTGGGTTTCGAGGTGGTAGCCTGGAATCTATGGGCTGGGACGTCGTGGTTATGCTCCTGGCCTCTTAGGCCTCTACTTGTAATACTTTTATTTGTTGCTTGGTTATGAGCTTGTATTTGTTCTTCGAGTTGTGGAGTCACTGTGTGTTTTCGATTTTCTCACTGTAGACTCTCGAGCTATAGGTTAGGCTTATGTCAGATGGATATCTGAATTTGTCTAGCCCTGATCTCGGGGGATTCCACAGTTGGCATCGTGAGACATTCTTTAGTTCCATGGTGAAGTCGTCACGGGAAATAACATGAAAAGCTGAGATTTGAGGACTAGTAATGATGGTTCAAATCCTAGTGGCTATGAGGAATTGGGTTGGTGGTTTAGCATCGGCAAGTGCGGGCGACAACGCATGCGAAGGTTTAGAGTCTAAACTTTTAATGCGAGAATCCAAGGACTAGACTTATTTGGTTGTGCCTGGCAAAAAACTTATTGGAGTCATTGTTTTGTGAGCGTGGACTTTCTTAACAGTGAAAGTCTTCTAAGTATTATTTTGTGAGCATGGACTTTCTCCAAGGTAAAACATACAAGTTCTGATCTTAATTGGTTGTACCGCGACGATTGTTCCTTCTTCCTTCCAGCTGGGTATGTGCCGCATGCATCTGGCACACTAGGAGTGCTGGAAGAATCCGATCTGCTTTGCATGGTCATGATTTTAAAAGGGACCAATTCACATCTCAATTTGAATCGGCTAATAGTTGTCCCTTCTCTTTTGGATACTGAGTTTCCAATCTTCCATGCATTTGATCAGTAAACTATCTTCCTATGTTATCGATCTTGCTGGTCAGAGAGCGGTAGGTTATGTATTGAGTCGAATAACCTGCATCAATTAATGGATTTTTTGACAACCTTTTAAGGTGCTATTTTTGTGCATATACATACAAGGAGTATTCTGGTCTCAAGTGTTTCGATTTTTCATTGAAAAAGTTTTTTGAGGTATCTGTTCAATATTCGTACGAGCTGTGCTACAGTTGCTGGATTTGTAATTATCTAGCGGTAAGTTATGTGTTGAGTCGAACTATTGAAACATGTGCTTAATATCTAAAGACACTACATGGTAGTTAAAATAGACTAGATGCATGTTAAACACAAGATTGGTTTGAGGCCGGTCCAGCACCCGTAACATGGGTTGTTGATATCAAAGTAGTACTCCCTCCATCTCAAAATAAGTGACTCAATATTTTCTAAATACAAATGTACTATAACTATTTATTCTTTTGAACGTGTACTATAACTAAAATGTATCTAGATATATCCTTATCTAAGCGAAGCTGCATCACTTATTTTAAAATAGAGATATAGTAATATTAAATGACTTGTTAATTAGTCTGAAAATTTATATAATGTAGAGCGAAAGAGAACACAACTAAAGTCGGTATAACACTATAGCTAGACGAAAAGTCTTGAGATGAGCGGTGGAATTGCAGATGCAACAACTAAGATTGTTTTTTTTTAGATAAAAGGCACTCAAGTGCCCAACTTTGAATTAACAAAGCCACAAACGGCGAGATCGATACAAAGTTTTGAACCCAGCTTACACAACGACACCACACACCCACACGAACTACCGAAGAATCTATAGCCGGAAGCGCGACCAACAAGCTCAGCCAACGCGCCTACGAGGACTCGGAGGAGAGGTGGAGTCTACAGTGTCGAGCCGGAGCTCACTCGAGAGCGAGCCATTTTCACGCGCGCCTCAACAGACCTCCTCCGTCGCAGAAACACCACCGGGGACCAAGCCAAGATGCTCACAAACCGAACAACAGCGCCAAGGTAGCTCGACAAGGGAAGGGAACGGAAGAAGCCTTGCCGAAGATCGCCGAAGAATCCCCTCCGTCACGACCATCGGTGAGCCTCGCGCTGTGGGCTCCAAGACGGTGTCTTCAAGAAGAGCACGACACCGGAGTGCCGCCACCGCCCGATCCGAGGATCTTGAGTTTTCACCCGGAGAAAGTAGAGGGACGGAGATTGGCCACACGACGCCTTCAACAAGGGAGCGCCGTCCGCGGACGCCGCCACCGTGGCCCAAGGGGCAAAGGTTTCCCTTTGGGAAAATCACCGCCATCTACACCCCGCAACACGCAACTCGCCGACCACGGCTCCGCCCTCACGGCCGTGGTCACCGGCCAGCACCAGAGTCATTGGCTCGCCCGTCGACCAACATGACTCCCACCTTCCAGGGCCGCCGCCCCGGGATCCCAACCCTAGCCACCGCGAAACCGAGGGAAAAACGAGACACGTCGCTTTGAGGGCGCCGGACGCCGACCGAGGAGCAGGCCGGCCACCGACTCCGAACCCCGAACCCGACGAGGGAGCGCCACCGGCTAGATCTGCCACATGCAGCCCCCATGGATGCCGACGGCCAAAGATCTGAGGCGAAAGTGGGCTCGAAATGGGCCCACGGCCCCTGCCCTGGCCCGAACATGAGGCGGCCAGATGCCGCAAGCCTCCACCACGCCAAGCTCCCCGCCGAGCCGGACTGGATGCGCACCGCGCCGCTGCACGCTGCGCTGGGCCCAACCCACGCCGACCCCGACTTCCACCGCCCGCCATGGCCGGGATTCGCGCCGCCCACCGACGAGGGCGCTCCCGAGAGCCGCCACCGTCGCAGGCGCGCCAGGTCTGCGCCGTCTCCACGCCGTCGTCGAAGGACCGCGCCGCCGCGCCCACCGCACAGCGCGGTGCCCTCACCAGCCACCGAGGCCCGCGCCTCCAACGCCGAGCGAGGGAGAAGAGGCGCCCCGCCGCCACCGACGCCATGCGGGCTTTGCCCGGCGACGCCCTCAGGCGGCGGCGAGGGAGGAGGAGGGGTGTGGAGGGGGGCGAAGGGGCGGCGCCGCCAGGGGCCCTCGGTCGCTCGCGGGAGCGACGCGAGAGCCAACCCTAGGGGGTTTTTTCCAGCTGCACCGTCTCCCTTGTACTATCACAACTAAGATTGTGAGTGAGAGTTATTGTTTCATCTCTGTCATCCATTTATGGCGACGACGACAGTTTTAGGTGTGCACGCGTGTTAGTGTCACCATCTGTCATTATTATTCCCAAATTTCAGGAAAGTCTCCTTATATGTACTCCCTCTATCTACGAATAATTTTAATTCTAGCTAGTTTTGTTGTAACATTTAAAAAAAAAGACTAACTATTCAGAAGAAAGTAACAACATACTATATGACATCACATTGATAAATTTCGTATATTTCTAGACCGCTCTAGTGCTATTAATTTAGTATCATAAATTTTATCACAAATTAGTCAGAATTTGAAATGACTTATGACAAAGTTGGAAGTATGCTTATTTGCGGACTGAGGGTAATACAGTACTCACTCAGTTCCAATGAACAAGACATATATTTTTTTAAAGGTCTAGCTAAGTAAATTTTAACCGAATTTTTAGAAAAAAAACTATCAATAACCTTGATATTATACTAAAGGTGTTGATTTTGGATTGTTCACAATAATACTTTTTTTTCCAAAAAACTTGGTTACACTTCATGTAGTTTAATTTTTGAAGAAAGATGTAAGCCTTCTTTATTAGAACGGATTCCAACTTGCATCAAGATGATGATCTGCCGGAGACGTGTCCCCATCGATCTGGCTAGAGTGACGGGTTCCGAAAGGCTCCACCTGCGATCTCCCATGGGTCCTTCATGCCTAGAAATTGCTGGATTGGGTAGGATTCGGTCGTGCACACCCATGTTTTACTCTAGCCGTTTGGTTTCAGAGGGAGCGTTTCGAAACTCTGTTGGCTGTTAATATCATGGGACACGTTCTCGTTCCATGGTGCTAGCGGAGAATGTCATGGAAGCTTGAGATCTGAGGACTTGCAATAGAGGTTCAAATCTTTGGGGCGATGACGAATTGGCTTGGTGTTTCGTGACTTGGAGCAGCGTCATGCAAGTGGTGACGACTGCACAGGAGAAGACCAATGTCTTACCTTTCAGTGTGAAAATCTAAGGTCCGACCTTAATTGGTCGTACCTGGCAATGGCTTTGTTGAAGACATCGTTTTGAGAGTGAGTACCTTTTTCAAGGTGAAAACTTAAGATCTTTGATCGGACGACGATAGCGCTTGTGCATTGTTCGCTTCTTGAAGGCGTCGCTTTTGAAAAGTTAAACTTATGGTGCTGTCTTGGTGGTGTTAGTGCGGCTGTTGAATAGACATCAACGGGACTTTTTTTATGTGTAATTCTTTTTTTTAGCTGTGTGCATCCGTAGTGTCGCTAGTGCAATGCGTTGTTGCAGAGACTAAGTGTAATTGGTATCTCCACAATATCAATATATGCTCCTTATCGAAAAATTAGAACAGACATATCATGTAGGTAGCGTGTAGTCCTGGATTGAGTTAGTGTAGTTGAGTTTTAGTCGCCGACGGAGGGGAGTACAGTATGTAGGTAGCCTGTAGTCATGAACTGAGTCAATGTAGTTGGGTTGATGTTTACTGATGACTATCCAATTAAGTTGATGTTTACTGAAGATTATGCAATTAAGTTGACCACCAGTATATAGGTAGCCTGTATAGCCTTGTACCGTTTACTGATCACGATTTGTGAAAAGTTGTTTACACGGAAGGAGCAAATGCTAGAATGATCTTTTCATTGTGTCACTGCCACATGCCCATATCGATACTTCTTCCGTTCCAAATTATTGGACGCAATTTTATCTATATAGTATATACGAAACATCTACATATTAAAATATCTCTAGATATATTTATATCTAATCAGATTTGCATATGTTAATTTGAAACAGAAGTATATGCATACGTGCCCGCTTACATCTAGAGGATCTCAGGGGCAAAATCTCCCGTGTAGCAACAGGTTTGCAGATCGAGTAGAGAGAAGCATGTGCTGTGATTGACCGATCGATGATAGGAGAAACGGTTGTGCGTCCACATAATACATTAGATCAACGTTTCATTACAGTGCAGCCTAATGTGTCATGTGGACCAAATGTAGTATTATTACTACTTTATGAATGAGTTATGAGCAGGCAGCGGCGACATGGCCGCTCTCGTTTTCTCTCGTCAGTACTTCGTGCTTCTGGGATGAGAATTCCCTTTTGCCGTCAACGAGTTAGCACCCATACCACCGAGCTCGTCTCCGAGTTACCGGCGAGGTGCGCAACGCCGTCCCTGTCCACTGACGATGTCTGCCGCATCCCATCCGCGAGTCCTCTGATAGCCCCTGCTGGTCGATTGGATGCAGTCGTTCGAGTTGGACACGCGGATGCCCACTTTGTGTTTTCTTTTGAATTGGAACACATCTATTTCACTGAACTGACTCAGCTAATTGGCTGCCCACCGCGACATATACATTGTCTGGTACTGACTCCACACCCAACGTAGACGCATCATAGCCATGGCTGCTAATTAATTACATATCCTTCGACAGAACCAAACTTTAAACAAACTACAATTTAACAAACCAAAGGAGCGAATCTCCCTAAGCAGAACACCTTCCGGTGCAAGGTCGTACTGAGAACCATTGAGTGCACTGACAAGATTAACACAATCAGTCTTGATATGAATCCATCATATTCCCGAGTCAGAGGCAGCTAGGACCGCTTCCAAACAAGCCACAGCTTCAGTCTGCAGCGCCGACCTTGGGTACACAGGGAATCTTCCAAATCTTTGACCACTGGAATCCCTCTGCTTCACTGTTTGAGGATGTAGCTTGCGGCCCATGCTTGGCTTGGGAGAAGCCGTCAACGACAAGAGCTCAAACACTAACGCCTTCAACAATATCCTTGGAGGTGTCATCATCCGTTGTTTTTCGTCCCTGCACTTCCCCCAAGCTCGACACACTAGCGCACACCAGGTGCTTCACAAAATGCTTTGACATCAACGTCAGTGGTAACCATGGTGCAAAGGTGTCCCGACTGAGAGAGGACATGTTCCTGAATGGCTTCAGTCCAGGGAAATTACAGGAGCTTCGACCAGTACAATGGCTCGAGCCCATACCGTTGCGACCTCTGGATCCGTGGTGTTTGTTCTTGGGTGCACGCTATTGTCCAGAAGCTAACATTACAGTGCAACCATACGATGGCTTGCGGTATGCTCATTTGAGGTCAGAACATGGGGTGAATAACGTCTGTGCGACATCTCTTCAGTGATTGGACAGAGCGCGTCGTGGTTCGTGAAAATAAATAGCATGCGACGTTTCTTCAGTAGCAAATAGCCTAGGGCCACACGTGCCATAAATCGGTCGTTAGCAACACAATTATTAGTTCACATTTACGATAAGATTAATTGGCTGCACTATGTATCACCTTACAGACGAGTCAGACGAACAACTTCCGACCGAGCGCGCGTAAGTTTGTCTAGCTTCCCCGACGGTGGGGGAGCTCACCCATCCTTCTCGGCGGAAGCGGCGAAACATTCTCAGAGGAGGCGACGCTTTCATTCTACGGCGAAGGTGGTGAGTAGCTTTTGAAACCCTAATTCCCTCTCCCATCCTTCTGAAATTAGATCTGAGCTTACCATTTGAACCCTAGATTCTGGAGGCCGGGGGTGCTGAATGAGGTGATCGAGATGGAGCCACAAGATGGAACTTGTAATCGGTATTTCCCGCATCTTTCAACTTAATTTCAGTTTGATTTGCTTGTTCGCTTCCGCTAGCTCACAGTGGCCGCCAAAAACAGGGGAGATGATGTTGAGCGGCAAACCTTCGAATTATGTATCAAATTATTTCCCTCCAGGGAAGTGTTAGTTGATGGCAGTATGCGGGTGATTTAGAGAGACATGATTGTTAAATGAGAGGTAGAATGTGCAAGCATTGATCCCCACAAAGCATGAAAGAGAATGCTTGAAGAATTTGGTGGACAAAATTGGAGAGAGTGCGGCTTGGGAGCCAGAGTAAGAAGTATTTGTGTTAGCATTTGATGATTGGAAAGATGAGTATGTTAGGGCTAAGACAGGGGAATAAATGGTTGATGAAATTGATCGGCGAGACGGTTGGACAAGAAAAAGTGATATGTTTTTAGCAGAGCTCATTGATCTGAAGTCTGAAGTCTGATTTGAGATTTGGATATGCCCTCGAAGTTGCCTTGTCAGATGGTTGATGACGATTGGGCTACACAAATGCAGATAATGCCTATAGTTACTGAGTTACCAGTGTTAACAGTGGAGTCTAATTAATGCGGATGCACAAGAGGCAGTTAACTGTGACGAAAAGGTTGTATATATTGATTGGAATATAGTTCTGATAAGTGACCAGACAGATTTTTTCATTGCACCAATGTCTGTCATTCAAATCGTACATCTTTTTAGCATTCCCGTAGATGACATAGACAAGGAGATGGAGAGGGATGAAGCTGCAAATGATGGTAATAGATGTTCAAGGCATGATATAGATGATGATGCATATATAGATTCAGAGTTACAGTTGATGTAAGTGATGGACATGGTGATGAGCTCATAAGTGTTTATGACAAAGAAAATCTAGTTATTGAAGTAGAGAGATTATTTCCAAGCATGGATGAGTTTAGGATGTGTTTTAGAATTTACTGAGTCAAACATGCACTAGTAGGGAATTCATTACTGGCGCACCAAAAAGACTATTCAGTGGCGCATGGGCAGTGCGCCACAGAATCTACGCCACAAAAATAAGAATTCTATGGCGCACGGACCCATGCGCCACAAAAAGTCCTATTTCGTTGGCGCACCATGCAAGGTGCGTTTCTTATTTTTTCAAAAAAATGATGGGAGGTCACCGAAGGTGGGTGGGTTGGTGGGGTGGGGTGGGGTGGGGTGGGGTGGGGTGGGTTGAGGTGGTGGAGGTGGGTGGAGGAGGAGGAGGAGGAGGCCGGCCGGAGGTGGGTGGAGGAGGAGGAGGAGCCCGGTCGGAGGTGGGTGGAGGAGGAGGAGCCCGGTTGGAGGTGGGGGAGGAGGAGAAGTGGAGGTCGCCGGAGGAGGAGGAGGAGGAGAAGTGGACGTTGCCGGAGGAGGAGAGGAGCTCACCGGGTGGAGGAGAGGAGGGAGATGAAGTGGAGAAGAGGAGAAGGAGAAGTGGAGAAGTGAAGGAAAGGAGAAGGTGAGGAGAAGTGGAAAGTGAAGTGGAGAAGGTAGCCACAAAATTCAAATTGGATAGTATACATTCTGTGGCGCATGGGAATGTGGTGCGCCACAGAATTTTTTTTTCGAATTTTCTATTTTTGCAGAAAAAAATCTTGACTTTACCATATATTTTTACTCTTTTCAAATTTGGCGATTCTAAAAAATTTCTAACCATGTAAACCCATGTGAATTCGGATGTAAAATTTTCTCCCACTCATTTTGATATATTGTGCTTTTTTCGTGTTCGTATGCAACCAGAAATCCAGTTTGATGATTTTGCAACGCAATTTTGCAAAAAAGTCGAAATTCATGTTTGTTAATTCTTAGTGCTACTAGATGATATAATACATGGACACCTCGAAGAATTTTTTTTAAAATTTCTATCAATTCCTTTTGTATTTTACAGAGCTAAAAAGGCAATCCAGGGGGGTGTGGAGTTGCGTGGGGAGCAAAAAAAATCTTCTTTAGCGCATGGAGCTCATGTGCACCACAGAAATGTGTATTTTCTGTGGCGCATCCGCTCATGTGCGTCACAAAAAGTGTTATTTCTGCGTCGCACAATGGCTGGTGCACCACAAAATATTTTAATTCTGTGGCGCACGTGGTCCTATGCGCCATACAAATAGTGAAACCAATGATTAGGGCTGGCAGGGGGTGAGACCCACCTTATTTCTTTGGCGCGTGTGTGGCAGGTGCGCCACAAAAATATGCTATTTCAGTGGCACACATTGTCTGGTGTGCCTAAGAAATAAATTCCGCGGCGCACGCAAAACTATTGCGCCACAGAATAGCATCCCACCCACTGGCGGCGCGTCTTGGAGACCAACCTCGGTGCTGGCCCAATCTTCTCAAAATGAAATTAATTTTTATCAGCTTATTTGATCCACCAAATATGTTAAATTATGGTCCATTTAAGAGATATGGCTCCATTGGCCCATACTACCATTATGGAATGATAATTTGGCCCATGCTAATATTCCAGCCACGCTCCGCCAGTGATACCACCTATAGCTAGTTTCCTACTAGACATGAGTTTGAAATCAAGATTTTTTGGACAGATAAAAAGTAGTTCTATGCAAAGTGCAAAGGTTTTGATAGTGTTGCCATGCCATGCAAGTGGTATATATCTGCTAGACGCCAACCTACTGGAAGGACAATAAGGGTGAATCAAATTTCAAAAGCACATACTTGTATTACAAGTTCACAAAAAGTTTCAACCATGACATTCCAACTTTGGGTGGCAGAAACAATCACTCCTATTTTAGCCAAGATAACAAACACCACTGCAAAGAAACTTAAAGTGCACTTGAAAAAGAAGTAACCAATCAAGCTGAAATATACTACAGTGTGGAAGGCATAGCAAAGGGCAGTAAAAGAACTATATGATGATTGGGAAAATACCTTTAGAATGATTTATAACTTCAAAGCAGAATTGAAGAAGAGGTCACCTGGCAGTGTCGTTGAGATAGATACTGAAGTAGCACTAGATGAAAAAGCCATGCATCGGACTTCAAAGCAGGGTGTCGTCCATATTTGAGCATACATTCACATTTTTATATCGGCAAGTGGAATGGTCAGATAATAGCTTGCAACGCTCTAGATGCACACAATTGGATTTTCCCTATAGTTGTTGGCATGTTTCAGTCTGAACATAGGTTTCGTGGAGATGGTTCATGATGTAGTTGAAAAGATGTATTGGGCTAGAAAATGATGCTAAGAGAGGGAGTACTTTGGTCATATGTGGATGAGTGTGATCAAAAAATTCAGAGGAGATGAATATGGCCGCCTGTGGCCAGCAACAAGATCTTACACACAAAAGACACATACATATCATCTTGGTAAGATAATGACATCAAGCAGTGAGTTTGGCTCTTGGGTGGATGATATGTCTCAAACGTATCTATAATTTTTGATGCTTCATGCTTGTTTTACACCAATTTGCACATGATTTGTTTACACTTCGTTTCACTTTTATACATTTTCCGGAACTAACTTATTGACAAGATGCCATAGTGTCAGTTCCCTGTTTTCTGCTGTTTTTGTACTTCAGAAAAGTTGTACTAGAAATATTCTCGGAATTGGACGAAACAAAAGCCGAAGTTCCTAATTTACCGAAACGAACAAGGAGTCTAGAGGAAAGACGGAGGGGCGCTAGGAGGCGACCACGCCACCCCTGGGCGCGGCCCACCCCCTGGCCACGCCTGGGGCAGGTGTGGGTCCCCCAGGCAGCCCACCGACCTATTCTCTCCGTCTATTTATTCACGATCTCAGGAAAAACGTAAACACTCGAGCCTCCATCCACGAAAAGTTCCGTCACGGCCGCCATCTCCGGAGGCCTCTACATCGCCATGCCCGCCTCCGAAGTGATGCGTGAGTAGTTCATCCCTAGACTATGGGTCCATAGCGGTAGCTAGATGGTTGTCTTCTCCAATTTGTGCCTCATGTTTAGATATTGTGAGCTGACTATCATGATGAAGATCATCCTTATGTAATGCTACATGTTGTGTTTGCTGGGATCCGATGAATATTGAATGCTATGTTGAGATCGATTATATACTTTTCATATGTTATTTGTGATCTTTCATGCTCTCCATTGCTAGTAGATGCTCTGGCCAAGTATGTACTTGTGACTCCAAGAGGGGGTATTTATGCTCGATAGTGGGTTCATGCCTCTAGTAATCTGGAAGTGTGACAATAACTTATAAGGTTGTAGATGTGATGTTGATACTAGGGAGAAAACAACAATACTTTGTCTAAGAATAATTCTATTGTTTACTTTACACACATTGCTTAATGCGATAATATGTTGCTTGCAACTTTATTCTAAAAGGGGTGTGGATGCTAACCGGAAGGTGGATTATTAGTCATAGACGCAGATGGATTACGGTCAATATATTATGTTGTAATTCCCAAATGAATCACATATTAATAATCTTGTCATGTATGGTCTTTATTCTGTCAATTGCCCAGTTGTAATTTGTTCACCCAACATGCTATTTATCTTTATAGAGAGACACCTGTAGTGAACTGTGGACACCGGTCCTTTCCTTTACACTGATAAAATTATCATGTTTTGTTTACTTACTGCAAGCACTGTTCTCTTACTGTTCCACTGCAAACAAACCTCTCTTGCCGCATTATACATCCAATCATTTGTTTTCAGCAAAATCAATGAGATTGGCAATCTCACCGAAAGTTTGGGCAAAGTATTGTGGTTGTGTTGTGTGCAGGTTCCATGTTGTTGCTAACGCTGGTAGTGCGCCCTGCCACAAGTCAGTTAGCAATACCTTCAGAAGTCACTCATTTATCCTACTGGCCGATTAAACCTTGGTTTCTTACTGAGGAAAAACTTGCTGCTGTGCTCATCACACCTTCCTCTTGGGGTTTCCCAACCGCTTCCACAACAATCGCCACTAAGATTGTCTGGCGACGTCCCTGGAGAACCATCAATGGACATATTCCATTCTCTTTTGTGGTACAGGTTATGATTTAACACTACCATCAAGTGTGATCATATCAATAACAACTTCCAGAAAGTTTTAACAACAAGATAAATGAGTTCAAAGACTTGCCTGCCCATGACATGGTTGACCAAATAGGATCATGATCATGAGGTTGTTGGAATTGAGATCAAGGATTGGTGATCTTGTGCAAGGAATGCATAAGTTGTCTGTTGTAGTGCAGCGGGTAGTCAATAGGAGGAGAAATCTTGCATATTTGTGCGTTGAGAAATCCTCATTGAGGGGTGATGAAGTTAGTGATACAAAGACTAGAAGAAGGCATGAATGCACCTTACTTGAGTGGCAAGACACTATAAACCTTGTGAACATAGCATCCTTTTTTTGGCCTCCAAACCCAAGCTAAATATACACCCATATTTGCATGAGTACTACTCAGTTGAAAAAATCAGAGCTTCATATGCATGTCCAATTCCAGCACTTACAGATCAGTCTCAATGGCCTGAAGTGGACATATAATTCTCCTTGTACCCTCATTGGTTTGAGAAAGGTAGGAGTAGTAAGAGGGGGAAGAAAGATGATAAAAAATATGTCAATCCAAAAAGGTAACAAAAATAGATGCAAGCTTTGTGAAGAACGTGGACACTGACCTGTATCGACCACGTGTAGACACACTGCTGCAAAGCCAAAATCTCTGTTTTGTATATGATGATGTTTTCACGTACTAACCATATGACATGAATTTTTTTTCCAGGAAGAAGCGTGCAGATGAGCCACTTGTAATTTTGGCCAACGAAAAAAGCAAGAATTGAGGGCTGTAGAAAGAAGAGAAGTGTGCAAACTTTGTTCAGCTGTGTCGATCTTGCAATGGTTGTGCAAATTGAAGATTTTAAGGAGCAAACTGAAGAGGTTTTGGAGTATGTTGTGCAACCTGGAACTGATTTGAGGATGTTGTGCAATCTGAAGCTGCTTTGGATCGAGGATGTTGTGCAACCTGAATCTATTCAGATGCAAATTAAAGTTTTCTTTGATGAAATTAAAACTTTAGGTCATGTTGTGGGGAGGCCTACTCAAGTGATGCAAAGAAAATAAGGAGCATGACTGATCTTCTTGGTATAAAAGCAAAATCAAGCAAAGGTAAGCCGAAGAATAGGAATCAAATGCTAAGAACAAGCCATGTACTGTTACTGGTACTTTGATTCCTTCAAACTTGTGTGATGTATTGTTACTGGTACTTTAATTCGTGAAAACTTGTGTGATTCGTAATAATGATATATCTATATTTGTTCAAATTTGATAAAAAATCAAATTTGGGCCGAAATTCAAATATAATGCTAAATTTGAATTTTAACCAATGTAGCTATTTGTACTTTTCTATGTTTGTTTGGGCTTCCTACATTTTCTCTAATGTAGAACTCCTCCCATGATCACCTTGATCTCTTTTGTGAGGAACAACTCATCATGGCTGAAAATATGGTACAAATGGCTTCCAAAGCTAGGGGAAACGACCCCATTTCTAAGCAACTTTTTTCAACCTTGTCCAAATCAGCCAGATAATTTTACTTAGCATCTATTCTACCTATGTAGTATCAATAGGAAGTCTTACTATTTTTTGAATTAATCTTCATAGTATTAAATTATTTTTGTAAATAAACACTTCAGTACAAAATGATAAAAAACAACTTTAAAACGTGATATTCTAAAACTAACTTTAGACCTGCTTAATCACTCCAAAATAAAGCTAGGGTGAGGTTTTTCATATTTTCCATTTTCAAAACCCTAAACCTTTACTCTCTCCTTTGAACTCCTATAATCTTAGTAGAGGTTGTTCACTTTGTGATGGATTTTTCGTCCAAATTTTCGGACATCATTTTTATAAAATTTCCATGTAACTAGGTCACACAACATGACTATATGCGAATGTTTTGTATTTTTTGATTTTTTTTTGCAGTAGCTATGCACGGTCAAAGTTGTCAAACCCCAGTTGACTGAGCTCAAATCCTCTCAAAACCCCCTTCATTGACCAGCCTAATCCTAACGGCAAACCTAGACTAGGGCGGTACCAGGTCCGTTCGACATGTTCTTCCAGAAGGATTCTGCGGGCAATCCGTGTGAGACTCAACAAACCAACCTCAATTGTTCATCTGACGCTACCACGCTTAACGACCATTGTGCAGTATGGTCCTCTAGAAGGAATCACGAGCGATCCGTGAGAGCCCTGGTTCTTCGACGTGATTGGCTAGCGTTCTTTTTCAACAAGTCACGTTCGGTTGGGCGGAAGACGATAAAATGTCTGTTGGGCCATCCATGCCTCGTTTAATGGGTCCGTCTACGCCTCTGCCCATCGTAGCCATGTCTCTAGCCCGTCACAGCCCTCGAGTGGCTGCCACCTTTTCCATGCATGCGGCATGCAGCGTCGTAGCCTAGCTATTGCACATCGTCCTAGAACCGCAGTGTGGCAGCGGTTTTGGCATCATGGGTACCCTGGCATCACATGCACGCTCAAGTTAAAACACTTTTTTTGGCATCACATTTGTGTAGTATAGCTATTGCAATGTCTTCATCAAGCATCAAGTAGCCCTTCAACTCGTCATGTACACAGGTACACACACGCAAAGGACGCGTCATGCAGCCTTACTATCACGCACCGGATAGAAGTCAAACGCCTCTCACCCATGCCGCTTTGGATCCTCTGCCGCTTTGACGGAGAGAAAATGAAACCGCAACACACCACTTCTTCTTCATCTTCTCTCACACTAGGGCGCACCACGCCTATATAATGGCACCGTTTCGTCCCCAATCTCCTAATACCTCTCACACTCTTCTCTCAAGCTGCCACCGCATCTTCTTCTCGACCAAAATCCACCAACAACCAACCCTAGCTGCCATCATGCAGTTCAACAGCCCCACCTAGCGTCGCCATGCCACTGTGCCCGAGCGGCAGTTCCTGGCAGGTGTGTCATCGTGTAGAATGAGCTGCACGTGTGGGCGATCTCGAAGTGGAGGGGTAGAAGGGAGCTATCGCATTTCTTCCTCTCGCCCGACTACCTCTACCCCCCTCCGGACTCGCCGCGCATGTTCACGCTCGAGCAGCACTACGACGTGAACAACAACAATGAGATCGGCCTCTACGTCCACTGCACCAACCCCTTCGACGCTTTCGACCTCCTCGGGCAAGAGTTTTGGTGTGGGTGTGAGTTCATCACATTCATGACCTACAACGTCTTCACGAACTTCCAGGCGGACCAGGCCATCTTCCCCTCCCCGAGCAACATGCACACCCACCCATACCGCATGCCGAAGGACGACGAGTGAGCCAACCCCCCACCCCAAGGAGGAGCCAAGGATGAGGCAACTATGATGAGCCAATGAGGAGCCAAGCAAAAAACCAAGGACGGAAGACGGCGTTGTCTCCCTTGTTTTATTGTTTTTCAAGTTTGTAAGAGTATTTTTATTATCTATGTCTTCTTTTGTGTGTTTGTAATCGTGTCAGTGGATGGGTTTATGTAAGGCTACTATCATGTTATATTTATCTATGTGGTTATAGTTCGTGAAAAACCCTTCTTTGTCTAATTAAAGTTTGCGTATTATTACGTGTACAAGTTTCTATTTTATTTGGCCTAAAATGGGTTGAATGGCCCGTGGTGACTAAGGCTCAATATCAACATCAAATTTCATCACTAACAAATTACACAAATGCATAAAGAAAAAGAGAAAGAGAAATGGGTATCCAAAGAGAAAAAAGAAACAAGTCCATCCGTTCACTTTCACAAGACCTTCTAGGTATTTCAAGCCAGATTTCAATGTACACTAGATACATAACAAAATAAATGAACATATACATAAAAACGTGTCTAGATACATGCATTTCGTTTCGTATCTAGCCTGCGTTGAAATGTCTTACAAACGTGAAAGGAGGAAGTAGGAAAACTAAAAATGAGTTCTCAAATAAGATTCCTCCAATAATCTAAAAATGAGCGAAATGAGATAATCTCACAAGGTGCAAACTAATTTGGCTACTTGATGCAATGATTGACAAAGCTCATTTTCTTTAACAAGAATAACAATATGATTTCTTGATGCTTGATGCAATAACAAGAATAAAAAATAATGACTAGCCAACTTAGTCGTGCAATTTGACCAAAACAATGAGATAACTGGATTTTACTCATTTTGAGATTATTGCAAATAAGTATTCGTGCAATCAATAGTTAGTTTGCACCGTGTGCACTTTTTTTTTGTTGCACAAGCTAACAATTGAATTACTATTGGGCCTGCAACCGATCTAGTTAGGCCTAGCTAACATTCTATTTTAGCTTGGCCTTTTCTAGAACTCGTCCTTGATTTTTTTTTCTTATCACTAAACTTTACACACCCTGCACACACCTTAACTGACCAACTAAACAACAAAATTTGGCTGAATTCGTGTTGCATTTGATTCAAGGCTAAGTGATAGAACATAAGATCCATGTGAGTACGATTACAAATCATGGGGATTGTTATCTAACGACTAATGATCTGGAGATAAACAAAACCAAGACAAATTACACACACAAAATCGGCCATAAGATTGCCCTTCTTCTTCTTCTTCTTCTTCTTCTTCTTCTTCAGATTGATAAGTTTTAGTAGCTACTTGCTCATCTTCTTCAACTCCTTCAACCCCAACTCATCTGTCTTATCTTTCACAACCCCTTCCGCTTTCTCCACCGTAGCTGATCCCAACTTGAGCACCAGAGATGTGTCCTCCATTTCAATCCGCTTGATGTACACATCAAGCCAGTCGAAATGCATGCATTTCACCAGATTCTAAAAATAGGAAATATTAACCCTAACTCCCAAATCGGAAAAACACCAAAATTTTGGGGAAAAAACGAAATTGGGAGAGGGGAAACTCAGATCTCACCTTTCCAGGGTCTGCTTTGCTCTCGCATTTCACAAACTCGCGCCCAACGTTGCCAGTCTCATCGCTCGTGCTGATCATCTGCTTCATGGGCGCCATCCGTGGGCAATTAGAGCACCTTCACAGCGTCACCGGACCGTAACGCGGCCACCGCTACTAGGAGGCCGAAGCGGAGCTCGACATCTACCGCCGGCATTACAGAGCTTCAAGGTTCACCGGAGAAGAAGGGAAAGGAACGGGACGATGCAACGGTCGGAACTGGCTCTAGCGCAGGGGCGAGATGCTCTGTCGTGTACCAGCTTGGGGTTCTGGGTTCCATCCTGTGAGTTTGACAAGCAGTGGGTCCCACGATCTAGGTGGATATGTTTGGGGTTCCCCCACATCCTAGGTAATTTTAACGGTTAAGCTATCTACTGCGGTTTATGAGAAGTGTCACATATGAGCGATTTGCTTCCTCAAATACGTCGCATGCGAGATATTCTGTGCAACGATGACACTCAGAACATGGGACCTGGGGGATTGATCTACAAGTCTCGGCCAGGAGCCCAGTTCTAAGTTAGTTGACGAAGAAAAACAATTGAAGTGTATATGGGGACCAGGAAGAGTACTCCTAACATTTTTTGAATTTTCTGCTTGTCTCGTGCGACTGATCACTGAAATACCTAAGTTGCTGTGATTTGAGGATGATGTCACTGGAGATATTCTCCGTCCCCTACGGCAAGACGTACGGAAATGCAGATGTACCAGAAAAACCTGTGTTATGTTTCTAGTCAACGGCGACTTGCTGACCAGACCTCCCAGTCCTCTTCGGTAATGCCATTTTCCATCGGGGACAAGCACCACTCAGCGTAGAACTACATATATGCATGTGTTATCAATCTATCATAATCTACTATATGTATGCAATGTACTTCTTTAAAAAAAATTATCATCTAAAGCTGTTGAGGGATCAATGGATTGATTATACGTATGTGCGCAGTCCAATTATACTTGGACGCCACTTCTCTGCATAGTTTTCCCCCGCCCACACACTTTGCGCTAGTTAATTTTGGTCCCATTTCAGTCGACTCTAAGTGGTGGCCAAGGTTGGCGGTCGTCATGTCTCACATCCAACATTCTCATGTAGAATTTGTTGCGGTCGAGCGGTCGTTGATGGGTCTCCAGAAGTAAAATAATGGCACGCCTCCATTGTTGTGGGTAGTTGGCCAACCCCCGAGCTTCCACTTCACTCTACTATACGCCTTCACAAGAAAAATATACGGCGCTCCGGTATTCCACACCGCTTTTTGTAATGCATTCGGGCCTACTTCCCTTCACGCCTCCACTCTGGCGAGCCTATAAAACTGCACCGGCAATTCCCATAGCTAACACAACAACCGCACCGCCACTCTTTAACATATCTGATCTTCCTCTGCTCGCTCATACGTGACTGATTGGTAAGCTGCTGCAAGGCAAGCTAGCTAGCAATGGCAGCTCAGGGAAGAGGCAGTGCTGCCGGTGGCAACGTGGCCGTTGTCGTCGGGCTCGTCCTGCTCCTCTGCGTGCTCCTCCAAGCCAGCGTCGCGGAGTCGGCGGTGTTCAACGTCGGCGACCGCGGGGGCTGGTCGTTCAACACCAACTCCTGGCCCACCGGCAAGCGCTTCAAGGCCGGCGACGTCCTAGGTACGCACCTGCTACTGTAGCCTGGTGCATGCGATTGACTGGTGCAGTGAGACGAAGAGTTTGCTGGTGCATGCGATTGAATAATTCATAATTCATGGATGACTGACTGATGCAGTGTTCAAGTATGACGCGACGGCGCACGACGTGGTGGCGGTGAGCGCGGCGGGGTACAAGGCCTGCGCCAAGCCGGCGAGGGGCGCCAAGGTGTACAAGTCCGGCGCCGACCGCGTCACGCTCGCCCGCGGCACCAACTACTTCATCTGCAGTGTCCCCGGCCACTGCCAGTCCGGCATGAAGATCGCCGTCACCGCTGCATGATACATCAGTCCATTATCGATCGTGGCATCCATTATATCACGTGAACTACATTTGCTGAAAAAAATAAATGGGCCGGTGTTTCGTCGATCGATCTCAGTGATTGTTGTAGTTTGGCTTTGACCGAGGCGCGTGTGCGTTAGGTATTTGTACTTCCATAATTCACACAACTTGAATAAACTGTTATTTCTCAAGGGTGGTATCTAGGGACAAACCTCTTCCCCTACTTAATTATACCCCTACTTAATTAAAACCATAATGGAATTTTACGTCTAGCTAATTAATAAATAACTAATTTGTATGTTAGCCCTATAGAAAGTCTTATGGCCCAACCATAAGATGTATGAATCGGACCAATATGTGGATTATGCTGCCACCTACATTGGGCAGCATCACTGTGTCCTCCAACCGTATAGATACCTCCATAAATATGTTTCGGTTCTCCATACTTTGAAGAGACGATCATAAACGGAGAAAAATACTGAACCAGTAGATAACCTGTATAAGAGAAAAAAATATTATTGGTAAACACATCATCATTTATACAAAGCTAAAGCAACCAAATAACAGCAAACGTTCTCATCCTAATAAGTACCTTAAACATGTGATCCTGTTGACCACCAAAACCCACCGGCGAGTAACGACGGGCAACACGTAGAGCCGGGAGGCTCCCAGGACTGCTGGTGGGTCCTGGTCCCTCGGGCGACGGCCCGCAATGCTCAGGCACGCACGTCCGATGCTGGTGCAAGGGCGTGTCACCTGACCTATACCTGGTCAGGAAGGTGATGGATTGCTTCGACTAGTTTCCTGCATGGCATACACGTAAACATTAAATACGAGCCTCGATCGGCTCTCAGGTTTTCCTGTGAATCGGCTCCAGGAGCCGATCCACCCATGATTCGTATGAGATCTACGATAACATGGTGGTCCTGCTTGATCAATATTAAGTTAAAACGATCTACGACGATCTAGGGTTTTCACCACATAACCGGAACATCTTACACGTAATTGAGCCTGGCAGACACGAAAGATGGTAATAAACCAACCCAAGACAAGGCCTAAAAACCAACGTGGAGTTGATTCCCGGAACATCCTCTCTAGGATTAGCAAACTATACCTTACGTGCTACTGGATCATTCAACCCGTTTGTAAGGCCTAACTATTTAGATATCAAACTAATCCTTGAAGAACAAGGAGCAATCATAACGGATCGAATCTACTAAATAAAGACTAAGCAAGGTGCCACCCTTGCACCTAAGATCGGTACAAGGGTGGCTAGATATCCAGGGGTAGCATGACTAATCAAATACATCAAGAAAGTACCGACGCTAACCCTAACATATCCATGATAACGGTGTTGCTCGCCATCAAAAAAGCTTCAGTACGAGCAACACATGAACAACGAATAAACAAGATACTGCCTAGATCGCAAGATGCGATCTAGGCAGCATAGCGCTTACCCGGAAGAAACCCTCGAACCAAGGGGTGGCGATGCGCCTAGATTGGTTTGTTGTGAACGTGATCGTCCTCTTTCTCAATAACCCTAGATACATATTTATAGTCCGTAGACTTTCTAACTTGGGAATAAATCTAACCGTGTACGAGCTAAACTCTACCTTTTCATCCTAACCGACACGTATCCTACTATATTTTACAGATACACGGGAAATTTGGCCCAAACTCTTTATACAAGGCCGATTCATGAATAATTTCCATGCATATTCTCTAAGCCCATCTCAATCACGGCCCACTTCTGATTTGGTTAAAATCTGGTGATAACACATGCCCCCCTGGTTTTGGTAATGACAATTCCAAAACCACTCTGCTTTTTCTTCGTCGGGTCATGTCGTGGCAGAGCAGAATTGTCGTAGTATCCTTCATCATGATGCCTTGCCTTCTCAACTTCTCTGCAAGATTTGACAGTTTTTTGGCACCACTTCCTCGAAAACCGTTGTGGCATTTAAACCTCCACTATATCCCCCTTTATTTAACCGCGCCGAACAGTTCGCCTCTTCATCCCCTCGCTCTGTACTAGCCATCGGCACAAAAAAAACCTCTTCCTCTGT
The DNA here is from genome assembly GCF_019359855.2 of Lolium perenne. Classification (NCBI taxonomy): domain Eukaryota; kingdom Viridiplantae; phylum Streptophyta; class Magnoliopsida; order Poales; family Poaceae; genus Lolium; species Lolium perenne. The sequence goes on along the minus strand of NC_067247.2, from coordinate 11,427,650 downwards.
AGCAATGTCTTCCTCTTCCTCCTCCTCCGCCTCGTCGGGTCTCTCTTTCCAATCCTCCTCCTCCAGCGAGCCGATACCAGAGCAGGACCTAATGGCGCAATACGAGAAGGAGGATCCCGAACACTGGGACGATGAAGAGTGGGACTTCACCATCAGGGTGAACGACGACCTACCCCTGGCCGCCGTCAGGTCAGACGACAACCTGTCCCTGACCGACGGGGAGGCGGACCTCCGGTTCCTCGTCGACGGGGAATTGGAGGGAGAGAGCGAGGACGACCTCTACTCCTGGGCGAGCCTTACCTCCTACGACGAGGAGGAGGACGACTCCTCCTCCGACGAGTACCCGCCGGCCAAGCGCTTCCACGCTTGGTCGGAGGACGATGAAGACGATGATGATGAGGATGAAGAAGCCCCGGCCGAGGGCTGGGGCAGCAGCGACGAGGAGTTCACCGTAAGCAGCGCCGACGGCAGTTACGACGCCGATGACGAAGCCAGCGACGGTCCTTAGAATAGGAACTACTAGAATAGGATTAGTAGTAGTTCTTGAGCAATCGGCTCTTCTTTTGTTCTTCCTTCCTTAAGCAATCAGCTCTTCATTGTAAAAAAACCCCCTTTGCTAATGAAGAAGTGTTTCCAATTAATTTTGCCGATAGTCAAAGTCGGTCAACTCCCAAAGAGCCGATGGCATCGCATCGGCCTTCACCATAAAATGCGAGTAAGGCCAAATCAGTTGCCTACTCAAACGGTAACCTGCAACCTTCATCTAAGAGAGTAAACTCAGATCCCCAAATCGCCGCTCGAATAGATCCAACTCACAACCACACGAATCTCAGATCTCAACCACGCCAAATCACCCCCGCAGCGAATCCAATGGCGGAATCATCCAACGCCAACGCTATGGTCTCCGGTCTGAAGGTAATCCTTAACCGCTCCTCGCCATCCGCGTAAATGTTAGGATTAACCGCAAACACCTGAATTAATGTCCTATTTCTTTATTAATTTTAGGTTTCAGACATCTTGCTGCCGCATCCTTCCCTCCCAAATTCTCTTTGTCTTGGCCCCCGTTCTTCCGAAAGTCCTGCTCATTTAATTTCATGCGAGGCCAATAGAATCCCCTTTGTAAACCAGAACTTAGATCTGACTTCTTGGGCCGACTGCCTACGAGCCTGGCCTAATCCTCCTGAGGGTTGGGTGGCATGGTACAGTAGAGTATCCAAAACTCACCATGCCACATGGGAAACTATAGGGATAGCCGATGCTTTGTCATTATCATTGTCTCCCCTTGAGAAGCACGAAAACCTTCTGAAAACCATCGGCTACTTCTGGTCTGATGCACTGAATTGCTTCATGTTTGGCCATGGTCCCATGACCCCAACTCTACTGGACGTGGCCATGATCACAGGTCTAGACATTGCATCCCCAAGCCCCTCTGCCTTTATGCTGCCAAAGGTTCCTTTCACCCTTTCCTCCAAAACAGAGTGTACAAGCTGGGGTGCCTACCTTAGACGTTACATGAAAACCAAAGGCCCTGTGACAGAGAAAGAACACACGGCCTTCCTGAACTTCTGGTTGGAACACTTCATATTCTGTGGCCCTTCACTCACCCCAACCAAGAATTACCTTTCTCTAGCCTATGAACTTGCCAAAGGCACTCAGCTTGGCATCGGCAAACTATTCCTTGGAGAGGTCTATCGATCTCTCCAACTGATGTCTGTCAAACTGTTTTCCCAAAAGACAGTTAAAACAGGGGGGCCCTGGTGGTTTATTCAGCTATGGGCTCAACTGTACTTCCGAAACCAGATCCCAAACTCCCCACCTCTGGCCACTTGCACCTTCCCAGATGCTAATGGGAAGCAGATCCGATGCACTAGCTACGGCCAAGCTCTATATAGCCTTCCAGAAAGTAGGCTGATCCCTAAGGAAGCATCGGAGTGGTTCAGAATTTTCTTCCAAGGCCTGGACAATCCCCTGTTCTTTCCTTACACTGAATCTGAAAATTTTGAGAATCCAGTCTCCTTTAGGTTGGACAGTTTTGCCGATGACCCCAGCACTCGGCACTTGTACTCCATCATGATCCGTCCTTGCTTCCTCCCAGTTGGCATGAGTACCTCAAACAGGATCATCAAACCCGGTTATGAGTCTTATCAGCCGGTGGTAGTAGCCCGACAGTTTGGTCTCGGGCAAGTGTCTCCACACTTCTTCCTTCACCACTTGACAGAAAGCAGAGCTGAACTGCCTGATGTCGTCACTGGCTAGAGGTTCTATTCCTTCTTTGATGCTCTGGCCATTCCAATCCCTCACAACCTTCGTTTCACCACCACCACCGATGGTTTTGAGACTTGGTGGTCAATGTGTAAGACCCACGCCTTCAGGAGAGCTCTAGGACCGTTGCTGAAGCAACTTGATGCTGAATACGATATTCCTACAGAACAGGTACCACTACTCATAATTTTCTTGCAGTGGCTCACAATGATTGTCTGTAACCTGGCTCTATTTCCTTGCAGCAACAAGATGGCCCAGAACCTGTGCAAACTGACGGCTTCCCCTTCCAATTCCTCCCACCAGCTCCGGTGGTTCTATTCTGCAAAATCTCACCACCCTTGAAGAAGATTGTGATGCAGAGCCAGCCGATTTCACCAAAATCGGCTCCTAAGAGCAAAGCGTCTTCTGGGCCAGCTGCCCCCCGAGCCTCAAGCCAGGCGAGAAAAGCAGTAAGAAAAGTAGCTGCCAGAAAGACCTTAAAGCGCCAAACCCCTACTCCCGCTCAAGAAAGCTTGCACGTAAGCTGATCTATGCCTTGGCTAACTTCATCTATCCTTCCAGACTTCTGCAACATGCTTGTATTTCTTTTACAGACCTCCACCGAGGAGAACTCCAGCGAGGAGACACACTCCAGTCGAAGGGACTCGAGCTCAGGCAACTCTGGGAGAACCACCACACAGAGCCAGACAGAGCTGCCATCGTCGGCTTCCAAGAAAAGGTCGGCTCCCGAACCTGCTGCTTTCCAAGCTCCGATCAGAGCAGGGCTACGCACGAAGAGTCGATGCGTCAAGAGAGCTCGCAAAGAACCGCAAGCTTCTTCACCAAGCCAAGAGGTTTCAAACGTAATTACCTCCCCTGGTTCATATTTCATATTATCCCATCGCTACTCGGATCGGCTAACCATTTCTTTTATAGACTGATGACACCTCTAGTGGAGACGTCGAAGAGATACTGATGCCATCCACCACCCTGGATCTAGCAACTTCAAAGAGCGCGGCTGACAAGGTGGCCCACCTAGCCAAGCCCACAGAAAAGCCGATCACCACAACATCGGCTGTCCCTCCGGTCTTAGGAGAGGTACACTCCATTCCATTGGCTCTACCCTTTTCTTTTGCTGCATACTGACGCTGTTCTTGTTTGTCTGTCAGAGTTATGACCTCTCAAGCTTGCTGACGTTCGACCCTGAATCCATCGAACCAGCTACTTCCAGGGCAGGTGAAGAGCCAAGACCTAGCACAACCCATGGTCAACTCCAGCGTCTCAAGGCTTTGCTCTCCTCCTCAATCGAGACATTGGTTGAAAACCCCGAGGAAGTACAGGGCATTCTTGAAGACATTCAGTCCCATCTCCCGGTGACACTGCAGGTAAAACTTTGGCCAGTTGTGACCCTGTCAGCCTTCAGGTCAAGGGTGCAGTTGGCTTGTCAGAGAATTGACCTTCGCCACGCCCAGTTACCATTGAAAGCCGATATTGCAGACAAGTGTCAACGGCTTAATGAGAAAAAGGCTGCCTTGGACGCCAAAACTGACACTTCTGTCAGCAGTGCCGAACTCAAAACCCTGCGTAAGGAACTGGAGAACCTTGAAGAAAGGGTCAGGGTGACCAAGCAGCTTATCCAAGATAAGGAAGCTCTTATTGCCCGCTCTCAAGAGGACGAAAAAGGCCTCACAGCTGAACTGAAGACTGATCTGGCTGAAATACGTGCCCTGAACAGTCAGCTGGTGACGGGTAAGGACGAGGATGACAAGGCTGAGATCGCCGAGGTGGACCGTATCCGTGCTGACGCCCTCCATGCCCTCAACGTATTCCTTCAGTAGAGCCTCTCTGCGTAAACTGATAAATGCTTCATTGAACTTGTACCTCTAGAGTTGATGGATATGCATCGGCTTTTTTATTCTGAAGTCGATGTCTGTGCATCGGCTGTACTTATATACTGTTGTCTTGCATATTTCTCAAGTCGATGTCTGTGCATCGGCTGTGAGCTGTGATTTGTATGTACATTTTTTTTTACTGGCCGATTTTTATGCCTCGGCCCCCATATTTCACTGTTCATGGGTTAGGTGCCCCCGAGCCGAATCTTTCAAGTAATTGAAGATATCGGCTCTCCAGTCATCCTGTCTGTATGGCTTGATGAACCCGGCATCCAACACTTCCTTGATTTCTTCCAGAATTTCGGCCTTTGTCTGACGTGCTCGTTGCTGGAACGGCCGAAATTCTTTCTTGAGAGGGATCTGATGCTCAATGATGCTCCTGAGATGTGGATCTAGCTTTTTGCTGATAAAAGTTGGTCGTGGCTTATCCCCAGGACCAATGTCAACCTCTTCTAGCTCATCAGCCGATGTAAACCCATACCCTAGCTTTCCGTCGCCTGCTAGATCGATGTTAAACACAGGCAAAACGTATGGCGAGGATAGTATGGGCCGATTGCTGGAATCGGCCCCCATTTTGATTGTATTGCTCCATGAAGGTTTTCATCTTGTTCGTGCTTTATTATGACTACGTGGCATGCTTGAGACGAGATCATCACGTTTTATTTTTTGGGGCCGATCACAGGGATCGGCCTTGCCACGTATGTCCGTTGCCTTTGCTCTTGCTATACTGTCAGGCCGGTGGATAAGACCAGCCTCACCCCGTTTTTTTGTCACTTCGATGCACTCACAGCCGTCCAAACTGATTCCGGAGAGCGGCTCTTGGTCTTCCGCTTCCCAAATGTTCATGCCAGCCGTTGAGATTTCGGCTGAATCATCTGCATGGACGACCTCCACTTCATCTCCATCCCACTGTATCAAGCATTGGTGCATCGTGGATGGAATGCAGCAGTTAGCGTGGATCCAATCTCTCCCTAGCAGGACAGCGTAGGTGCTTTTGCTGTCGACGGTGAAGAATGACGTAGGGATGGTCTTTCGGCCTACAGTTAAATCCACGTTCAGAACGCCTTGCGCCTCTGATGCTTGGCCGTTGAAGTCGTTCAATGTGACGTTGGTTTTGATCAGGTCTGCGCTAGAACGTCCCAAACGACGTAGCATGGAGTATGGCATTATATTGACTGCCGCTCCCGTGTCAACCAGCATCTTGTTGATAGGCTGCCCATTGATATAACCTCTTAAGTACAGGGCCTTCAGATGCCTTTAGCTCCTTTCTCGTGGCTTCTCAAAGATGACTGGTTGTGGGCCACAGTCAAGCTGTGCTATAGGTGCTTCTTCTATTCCTGGAGCACAAAACTCCGACGGAAGAATGAACACCATGTTCATGCCAGCCGATGTCTTATCATCGGCTTTCTTTTGTTTGGGGCGCCACTCTTTCTTCTGTGGACGACCCTCCTCGTCCAGAGTTCGCTGAATTTTCGCTGCCAGATCAGGCCGCGCTTTCCTTAACGCGTGTAGGTATCGTCTCTCGGCTTCCTCTACGCTACGTAGTCGCTGAACCCTACGCTTTTGAGAACGACTGAGTCCATCAGGGCACCACCTTGGCCGGTGGTATCTATCTTCTTCTTCTTCATCTTCATCTTCTAACTCCTCGAGATCTTCCACACGAGAGGACTCAGCTTGCTTGTTCCGAGACGGGAGAGGCCCTAGACGCTTGAACACTAACACGTCTCCTGTGTCCCTCTTTTTCTGTCTACACTCTGGGCAGTTGCCGATTGTAGGCAATCGGCTCATCCCTGAATCCCAGCAATGCTTGAAGAAAGGACAATCCCAGTGTCTGTCCACGTCGTCCTGCTCTCTTGACTTTTCCTTGGCACGGCGCTCATATCTTTCGTCGTCTCGATCATACCAACGATATTTCCTGTTATCCACACTAGACCGACGATCTCCTTCGTTGTCGTCGTCATCGTATCGCCGGCGTTGGTCGTACTGACGCTCATATTTGTTGAGGAGATGCTCGGAGAGAGGTCGCTGGTATCGCACATTCCTCACTTGCTCCTCTGTGATGTAGCGTTTGTCATCATGTCGGGGCCGGTCGCGTGGGACGGCCTCCTCCTTTTCCTTGCCACGAGAGCGGCTGCTCTCGTCTTTGTCCTTACCAGGGTGGTACACAGGTCCTACCATGTTAATGCTGAACGAGAAACCTGGCTGGCACCTCCCGGGGTAAGTGCACTCCACCATGTTAACGGCAGGGAAAGGGTGCATGTCAACTTTCATGGCGTACTGGCTGAAAATTAGACGACCTTGTTCTATCGCCATTTGGATCTGCTGACGCCACACTTTGCAGTCGCTGGTGGTATGGGTGAACGAGTTATGCCACTTGCAGTATGGCCTTCCGTTCATCTCTTGCACCGTAGGGATTTTATGGCCTTCGGGTAACTTCAGCTGCTTCTCCTTGAGTAAGAGGTCGAAAATCTGCTCAGCTTTGCTTACGTCGAAGTCAAACCCTTTTGCAGGACCTTGTGGTTTAACCCATTTGCAAGACACGGGGTTTGCCCCCCGAGCACATTCAGCCACGGCTACCTCCTGATCTCCTGCATAGTCTTCATCTTCTTCTGTCTCGACCAGGATTACCGAGCGCTTGAACTTGTCTTGGTACAACTCTGGGTGGCGCTGTTCATATAATGACAGTTTCTGAACTATATGCGCCAGTGAAGTGTACTCTGCTTGGGAAGCCATATCCTTGATCGGCGACGCGAGACCCACCACTGCCAGATCGACTGCCTCTTTTTCATTCATACGAGCCGAATAGCATCGGTTCCTGACGGTCCTGAAGCGCTGAATGTATTCAGATACCGTTTCTCCGCGCTTCTGTCGTACTTGTGCCAGATCGGCAATGCCAGCCTCGGAAGCTTCTGAGTGATATTGCATGTGGAACTGCTCTTCCATCTGCTTCCAAGTCCGGATTGAATCTGGTGGCAGCGAGGTGTACCACCCGAAAGCCGATCCTGTGAGAGATTGCGCGAAAAACCTCACACGTAATGGGTCTGATGCTGAGATCATGCCCAACTGCGCCAAATATCTGCTCAACTGAACTAGAGCCTTCTGATCCACTAAACTTGGAGAATTCAGGAAGCCGATATTTGGGTGGTAGTGGGATCAAATCATACTCGTTGGGGTACGGCTTGGAATAGCTGATTGCCCTCCTCTTCGGCACCATGCCGAATTGGTCTCTCAAGATTGCACTGATCTGATCCACGGTACTAGCTGCAGGAGTTGAGTTTTGATGATTCGTTGGAGTGGCATATTTAGCTAGCCACGCCTGCTTCTCGGAATCCGATCCAGAAACCCCTCCTGCTGTTCCAGAAATCCCTCCTGCTGCAATCTGGTTCGTGCGTGCCCAGTTATTGCAGTCTGGCACATACATGCACATGTATCCGTGCGGGATCTCCTTAGGCGGTTCATACAAGAACTGGTAATCACTAGGATCGCCACCGATCTTGTAGACGACGTATGCCGGTGAACTCGGCAGTTCTGGTGCTGCTAGCGCGAATGGCAGCTGTGGTCTGGTCTGGAATGGTATCTCTCCTTGGTGAGTCCCTAGAGTAGGTCCTGACGGAGAGTACTGATGCTTCATGATTTCCTGGACCACGCGAAGCGCAACACGCTCCAAAGTGTTCACCAGGCTCTCAGAATGGCGGTGTAGCGAATGAGCTACCATGTGATTAATCTCCTGACGTAGAGACCTGGTGCGTTCTTCTGAAGGAGTAGACAGATCCACTCCATCGAGAGCGCCTTCAGCTGAGAACCCTTTCCACCTAATGCCGTGTGAGCGGGTCCTCTGGAAAGAGCCGATGAGGTCGGCTTCGAAGAGAGCTTTGATCTCGTCATACTTCTTCTTGTACTCCTCAGTCAGATCTTCGTACGTGACTGGATCTTCCGCCATCTCTGATGCGGATGTTGATGCAGTTGATGTAGAAGAGTGTCCCACCGGGCGTGCCAGAATGTGTTGACCACCAAAACCCACCGGCGAGTAACGACGGGCAACACGTAGAGCCGGGAGGCTCCCAGGACTGCTGGTGGGTCCTGGTCCCTCGGGCGACGGCCCGCAATGCTCAGGCACGCACATCCGATGCTGGTGCAAGGGCGTGCCACCTGACCTATACCTGGTCAGGAAGGTGATGGATTGCTTCGACTAGTTTCCTGCATGGCATACACGTAAACATTAAATACGAGCCTCGATCGGCTCTCAGGTTGTCCTGTGAATCGGCTCCAGGAGCCGATCCACCCATGATTCGTATGAGATCTACGATAACATGGTGGTCCTGCTTGATCAATATTAAGTTAAAACGATCTACGACGATCTAGGGTTTTCACCACATAACCGGAACATCTTACACGTAATTGAGCCTGGCAGACACGAAAGATGGTAATAAACCAACCCTAGACAAGGCCTAAAAACCAACGTGGAGTTGATTCCCGGAACATCCTCTCTAGGATTAGCAAACTATACCTTACGTGCTACTGGATCATTCAACCCGTTTGCAAGGCCTAACTATGTAGATATCAAACTAATCCTTGAAGAACAAGGAGCAATCATAACGGATCGAATCTACTAAATAAAGACTAAGCAAGGTGCCACCCTTGCACCTAAGATCGGTACAAGGGTGGCTAGATATCCAGGGGTAGCATGACTAATCAAATACATCAAGAAAGTACCGACGCTAACCCTAACATATCCATGATAACGGTGTTGCTCGCCATCAAAAAGGCTTCAGTACGAGCAACACATGAACAACGAATAAACAAGATACTGCCTAGATCGCAAGATGCGATCTAGGCAGCATAGCGCTTACCCGGAAGAAACCCTCGAAACAAGGGGTGGCGATGCGCCTTGATTGGTTTGTTGTGAACGTGATCGTCCTCTTTCTCCATAACCCTAGATACATATTTATAGTCCGTAGACTTTCTAACTTGGGAATAAATCTAACCGTGTACGAGCTAAACTCTACCTTTTCATCCTAACCGACACGTATCCTACTATATTTTACAGATACACGGGAAATTTGGCCCAAACTCTTTATACAAGGCCGATTCATGAATAATTTCCATGCATATTCTCTAAGCCCATCTCAATCACGGCCCACTTCTGATTTGGTTGAAATCTGGTGATAACAGATCCACCCCATTAAACCAACCTGGTGGGTATAAGGTACAACCTATTTGGATGATTGACCATATAGATCTTGCAAAGTGGCATCAGAAGAATAAGCAGTACTACAAAAATGCCTAGCGACAATATTGCTAGAAGTGGCGCACGGTGATAGTGGTGCGTCACTGCTAGCCCCAATAACAGTGGCGCACTAGGGCCAATATGCGCGATTGATGTATATGTGGTTAGTCCACCCCCAACCCCTAGGCATACCAGTGGGTAGCCGTGGCGCACCAAGTTGTAATGCACCACGGGTATGCCTGTGGTGGGGATTTTGGTCCCCATTTAGCAATGGCGCACCACCCCTCCCTCTGATGGATCACCTTTTTTGTTTTTAAAAAATAGAAGAAAATGATAAAAAAAAATAAAAAAATCTTTCGAGATGGTTGTGTGGTATGTATTCTAGTTGTTAGGAAAATTAACAAACATGAATTTTGGGTTTTTTGGAAAATGGTATCATCTTTCATTATAATAGCTCTTGAGGTTGCATACAACCTCCGATGAAAAAGTTTTTTACATGAAAATATATCTACAGAAAATTTACATTTGATTTGAATTGACTACAGCCGTTTAGGATTTTTTAGAATCCTCAAAATCAAAAAGGAAAAAAGAGTTTTTCAGGTTTTAGAAAAAAAAGTTTGAAAGAGGGAAAAGTTAGCAATGGTGCACCATGTCTTGGTGCGCCACTACTAGCCTTCCCTCCTTCGAAATTTGAAACAGCCAGCCATCTACCCTTACTCTTATCCACCTCTCTCCTCCCCTCTATCCTTTCCTCTTCCTCCTTCTCTCCACCATCTTTTCCTCCTCCTCCTCCTCCTCCTCTCATCTATTCTTTCATCCTCATCTCCTCCATCCTCTCGTCCTTCGTCCACTCTTCCCTCTGGCACCTTCATCCTTTCCGGCGCACCTCTCTCATCTCCGATGACTCACATACAAACACTCCGACCTCCTCTATAGCCGTTGAAGTTTTTAATTGTCTCATCGTGATGAAAAAATACACACTTTATTACTTCTCTGACAATTGCATTTTACAAGGTTATCCTTAGTAAGAGTTACCCCACGACGAAGGTACAAAAACCTTTGTATTCAAAGGTATCATCATCCTCCATAATTTCTTAATATTACTTACCGGTAGTAAAGGTAGGTCCATTTGTTTCTACAAGGAAACCACAAAGAATTTTCCGTTCACCGTCAGGTTTCAACAAACTCATATGGCCCATGTGATAGTTGGATGAAAGCCGGCCGATGTAGCATGTTGTTCCATGCTATCAGTCGGGCATCTACAAGTTCTCTTCTGAACATCACAGTGGTAGGTTAGATTCTAGGGAGATTCTATGATCTTAGCTAAGGTATCACCCTTATGATGCACACTATTATTTTTGAAAGTTTCAGCATGTTTCTTCTTCATTCTATAAGTCAACAATCTCAGTTCTTGCAAATAAATGGCTTTCCAACCTTGGAAGGTGGGTCTCTGGTCATTAAAAATCTTATTGTTCCTCACAATCCACGAACCCCAGGCAACTAGAATGACGATCTCCCATGTAAATGGCAGTTTTAGTTTTACATTGACACTATAGAATGCTTCCAAAGCTGACAAGTTCCTATATCTTTGAGGAAAAATGAAGTCCCAACATTGAGAGGCAAATGGACATACCCAGAACAAATGAACTAAGGTCTCCTCTTGCTGGCATTGTAAAGTTGCACATGCATGAAGATGTTGGAAGGATGCATTTATTTCTTCCCAAAAGATTCCTGGAGTTTAATCTATCATGGAGTAGCAACTAGAAGAAGATTTATGCTTTGCCTTGCATGAAGAGTGCCATACCCATGAGAAAATTTGTGGGGAAGGCTTATATCCAATCGACACCTTATAATCATTGTGGGAAGAGAAATATTTATTCCCCAAAATATAACTCCAACTATCATGATTTCCCTCATGAATCTTGAGTGTTGCATTGTCACATATGTCTTCATGTAATTGAAATTCCTGGGAAGCTGCCTGAGAGAGAGGAAGGTGAAACACATGCGGAAATTGGTGAACTGTTTTGATCATTTATCTTTGCATAAGAAACAAATGCGTAAATTGGTGTTTCAAATAAGACTAGTCCCACAATATTATATAAACCTGGATATTGTTCTCGTAGTGTGGTATTACCTATCGATTGTCCTTCCAGTACATAATCTCATATCTTCGCTTAATAGAGAAAGAGGCAATCGGGATGAAGTGTCTCTTCGTTGCCATCAAGCTAGCCCAAAAGTGAGAATCTCCATATTTCCAAAAATCCCGAGAAATCGCTTGTGAACCAACATATTTTCTCCTCATTAAGTATTTTCTGCCAGACCCCATCCCCGCTTGGCAGATTTGCCAACAGTTTTCCCAATAAGGCTATTTTTTAATCACAATGTCATGAACACCAAGCCCACGTTGGTCCTTTAGCCGGCAGGCCCGTTCCATTTGGTGAGGCGGTATTTCTTCTTCTCGCCATCCCCTTGCCAAAAAATATGTTGATTGGAAATAGTCTAACAGATGTAAGACTCTTTTAGGCGACTGGAAGAAGTATATCATATATAGTACCATGTTGGTTAATACTGAATTGATGGGAACCAATCTTTCGCCCATGGATAGAAATTTACCCTTCCAACTACTAAGGCGCTTCTTAAGCTGTTCGTCGACATGCTTCCACTCAGCAATTGTAAGCCTCTGAAAATGGATCGGAATGCCTAGGTAGCTAATACAAAACTGACCAATCCCAGAGCAAAAAAATCCCAGCATATTGGGGGTTGGAATTGTCGTTTGCTTCACCGAAGCAAAATAATTCACTTTTATGAAAATTAATTTTCAACCCGCATAATTGCTCGAAAGCTGATAATATTAACTTCAGATTTGATGCCTTCTCGAAGTCATGCTCCATAAATAATAAGATCATCGGCATACTAAAGAATGGAAAGTTCACCATTTTATAATAATATCTAGCATATCAGCCACAATTTTAAATATCATGGGCGATAAAGGGTCGCCTTGTCGTAAACCTTTCTTTGTCTAGAAGTAATTACTAACATCATCATTGAGTTTGATTGCAACACTCCCTGTGAAAATGAATTTATGGTTAAGACTCGCCACTCAATTGAAAACCTTTCATCTTGAGTTTCTATTGTAGGAAAGACCACCATTACTAGTCCTCAGATCCCAGCTTCCATGTTATTCTCCGCAACTAACTTCACCATGGAACTAAATACATGTCCCACGATGGTAACAAACTTTGGAGCTTTTCGCATCGGTCCCTCTAAAACATGGTTTCGCGTGTTAGAATAACATCAGATCCGGCAATCTCCGGCATGTCATCCACTTGAGTTCTCCGGTGGAGCCTTTCGTAATTCGACATTCCGGACATATCAATGAAGACATGAAACAAGAAGTTGTTCATCATGACGTGAGCAGGATCCTGTGGGGCCCAGACTAGCTATCCGAAACGTCTGTTATGCATACTAATTCACGATCCCATGATCAATGTATCGTGAAGGCATAATCGAACTGGTATCAAATACATCATCCATTACAGTACTGAATACAACGATTACAACATGGTCACATGACCAATAATTACATAAGATCCACAATGGCAGGAGATCAACAACCACACAACAGAAATACGTCAGATGAAAGTGTTTGCAGGGCCCAAGTCCATAATCCTACATGCCAAGTAAATAGCCAGGGACAAAGCCATGAGTACACTATGAATTGTACTCACAAACCACCTTAGAGAGAAGTAAATGATATGCATATTTGGCACTAGCAAGGAACCGACACTATTCTAGGGTTACAAGGAGTGAGAGATAGTTTCTCTCGAGAGTATGACATCTCTATATCTTTGTTGAAAAACCTTTTTGAATACAAGATTATTTTGAAGACTAATAGGTAGGAGTGACCCATTTTACTTTACGGCCATCTCAGATGACCAAAACAACTTTTTCCAACTTTCCACCGTACCTCCCAGGTACATTTCTCCCAGTCCCACTGGTAATCTTTCCAAACTCATTTCGGAAAACTAATTTATGAAACAAAAGTTTTATTTGATACTCAACACTTCCATTCCCACGTCCATAACCGTGGACATGGTTATTCAAATAGTTTTACACTCTGCAGAGGTTGAAAACTTTCCCCACAAGATCCAATAAATCTGCCGGGATCATCTCTGGTTCACCAAGCATCAAAACGCGAGGCTCGGATAACCGATCGTAGTTTTTTGCTTGCTCGCCTAGCCTAAGACATGCCGTCTAGAGTTGTATCTCCCAACACCAGAGTTCGAGAGGCAGTTTACCCAAGAGTTGGAAAGTCCCCGGCCAGCTCGACCCTCCGGAATGCCGCGACCAACTGCGGGGCATATTTCAATGGGAGCTCATAGGTTGTACCCCTGCCATCTATACGAAATGGAAAGGCGTCCTCGATTCTTCGGGAAGGCCACGATCTATAGGTCTCCATGCTCGGACTACCCCTTACACTTGCAGGACCCAAAGTAAGGCGAGACAAACTACTACGCTACACCTCGTTCCGCTTAAGGGTAATGTGGTTGTACTGGCTAGGACCGGTGAGGTACTCAGCCAACATAGTTTTTCGAAAACATTTTCTTTCCTTCAATTTCCTCCAACATCCTCTTTCTCAAATACCTTTCATAAAAACTCACACTTGGGCAGGGTTGTTGTAATATCCCAGGTATTGGGGTTACAAAAATAGAGGAAACAGATGTGTGCATTGCATTCATGCATAGAAAATCTGGGGAATTTTCGCGCTTTAAAGTAAAATAGTCACAGTAACTGAAGTTTCACTTGACCTTGGTGGAATTGAAGTAGCTCATCAAGTCAAGTGCTACAAACCTCAATGTGACTTTGATAAAACCTTGTTATGGGTAGAGATGAGTTGATCTAAGGGGTTAGATCAAATGGAACTAATAATCAACATAACAACACTTTACTCAATGATCAATTGCTTGATCTTATAAAAGATCATAACATGGAATTCCTTGCCATAACATATGAACCTACAATTAATTGGAAATCAAGTAACAATAATTGGAGAAACTATTCTTCACTTATCTTCTCCATGTCTTAAACTAATCCATGCTCTTATCATAAAACCTATGATACCCATTCTACTTTAATCTTGGAAACAAGACAAGGAGATCCAACTAAGGAATATAATTCTTCTCTATTTCAAATTATTATACATCAAACCCGGAGAGGTGAGAGTTCTATATTATTTATTAGAGAAGCAATAACAAACCTGGAGCTAAACCTTGGATATACATCCAAGTCTTCAAATCATCATCTTTAAGAGGAACACTAGTATATTATTCAAGACCATCCCTAGAGAGAGAATCCAATTATGTTAAACATAGATGTTGATGATCACATCATTCTCTATGGAGCCTAAACTTAGGTTAGTATTGAAGTCTTTCTAAATAAGAGAAACCATAGATACCAATTTTTATCTTTACATACTTAAGAATCAAGAACAACCTTGAGCTAAAGTATTAGCTTGCAAACCATTTCCCTTGGAGTGGTGAGATAACCTAATATCACATGGAATAATAACATATCCATGAATTGATAAAGTAAGGAGGAGATTAATTCAACCAAGATAGTCAAGTGGAGTTTAGACTTGATATTCATTGAGATATGGGAATACACCATAAACCCTAGAATAAACCATACCTTTGTAAGAGAGCTCAAGCTAAGGTATTACACTCAAGAAAGTTAAGCCAACAATTGAATGTGAGGGAGAGAACTATCCATATAAACCCAGATGATTATATCATCATTGCTAAAGTAGAACCCTAACAGAATATCTCAGGCATTCTCCTGGGAAATAAGCTATTGAGACAACCATAGCCATGTCCACCCAAGAAACTATACGAGAGATATTATACCTTAGTTGATCAAGACAATGCTTGATCATGGAAGTAAGAAACCTATTTAATGAGAGATACCTTATTAGGAAGCCAAACCTTGATCATTATAAATTGAGTGATGATCATAAACCCTAAGAACTTGAGGTAGAGATATTAAGAACAAGTTGATCATGCCTAATCCATGATCATGCTCTTGAGATATGTGAGGATAAGTTAAACCCTACTAGAATAAGTAGATCTCATTCCCACATGAAATTATAGGGAGATCACTAGTAAGCAACCCTATACTTATATCCCAACCTTTATTTGTGAACCACTTGGTGATCACAAATAGAATCTTACCATATCTATATTTCATAAATTAATGAACCTAAGAAAACCTTAGAGTTAAACACTATACTTCATATGGAGAGAAACCATACATCCATATGACCAAAGTTAACTATAAAAAGAACTATAATCAATGTAGTTACTTTAATGATAAGTTGGGGATAATAATAGGAGTTAATTGGTAGAAGATAAAACCAATTCTCAAATCCTTAGTAATTAGGAAAGCACCTGAACTATTAAGCAAGTAACCATTTCATCATGTATAGAAGAGAGTAAACCCTAACAAATGCAATATGATGTCATCCCAATTCTACAAACTAGAATTATATCTCAAACCTAGTCTATGCATCACTATGGTGATCATAATGTAAAACCAAGCCCTAATTGAGATTCAAACCAATTGCCATTAGGTGAATATGATGAGAACCCTATAATTGATCACTAATTAAAGCTCATGCTTCATTATGGAACTCAAGAATAACCTAGTGCTAAACCATTTGATTAGAACCATGGTGGAGATCAACTACTTAATTAAGACCAACCCATAATGAGAGTAATACCTACTCTAAGTAATTCAAGGTGTTATTAAATATAATCCTAGTGCCAACTCTGAAATATGGTTGTAATAGAAATCATAAAACCCTAACCAATTAAGGC
This sequence comes from Lolium perenne, assembly GCF_019359855.2. Classification (NCBI taxonomy): domain Eukaryota; kingdom Viridiplantae; phylum Streptophyta; class Magnoliopsida; order Poales; family Poaceae; genus Lolium; species Lolium perenne. Next base: position 11,411,418 of record NC_067247.2, on the reverse strand, counting down.
TCACATAAAATCATATGTGAACAACCAACTTCTCAAACAAGATAACAAGTCCTAATGATAACTTCTGAAATACCCTGAGCTGGAATTATCAACTCTAATACTTCAAACAGATTGATCCACAAGAAAAACATAAACATAAAATGAGGATATAAAATCATGTCTATTTGCTATTCTGAATAAGTTCACAAATATGCAAATAATCTAATACAAAATATGAACTCAAATAGAATAGTGAAACAATAGTCAGTATACTAAATCTTGAATGAATTAGCATAATTACAAATATCTGCAAATAGAATTGAATTCAAATATGAATTAAAACCAGAATTCAAAACAAGAAATAAAAACAAATAAAAGAAAAGGAGAGAAAGAAGCTTACCAGCTTATCTGGCCGTCGCAGCCCAGCAAGCGGCCTGGCAGCAGCCCAACGCTCGGCCCAAGCCACCACCCAGGAGCAGCCCACGTACCCCTTCGATCAAATATCGGAGGAAGGGCTCATCCTTATCTTCTCCTCGCGCATGGACGCCAGCAGCACGCCGTGCTCCTCTTCTCCTCTCTCCCTGTCGACCCCTCCTCCATCGACGATGTGACGAGGCTCGCCCTGGAGCCGTATAAATCCCTGGATGAACCCTAGCCCGACCTTCTTCTTCCTCTGCTCAATTTCTGCCCAAGGCGAAACCCTAGCCCGTACGGCCTCCGGCCATCGCCGTCGAATAGGACCTCCCCGAGCCTCGCCATGACCACCGTTGGAATCGCCATCCTCGACTTGCTATGTATGCAAGAGGAATCGACCCTAAGCATCCTGTAGCGCCGCCATCGACCTTGTCTTCTCCGACGGCCGGCGCCATGAATTCCGGCGACCTTGACCACCAGAGACCTCGCCGCCAAGCTCGTCGTGCTCCTGGTGAGCCTCTCTACCGCACAGCATGCCTAGCTTGCTCAATTGCTCGCCGTAGTGCCCCCACGTCGCAAGCCCGTGAGAACTGATGGCGTGTAACTCACACGTTCGTTGGGAACCCCAAGAGGAAGGTATGAAGCGCACAGCAGCAAGTTTTCCCTCAGAAAGAAACCAAGGTTTATCGAACCAGGAGGAGCCAAGAAGCACGTTGAAGGTTGATGGCGGCGGGATGTAGTGCGGCGCAACACCAGGGATTCCGGCGCCAACGTGGAACCTGCACAACACAACCAAAGTACTTTGCCCCAACGAAACAGTGAGGTTGTCAATCTCACCGGCTTGCTGTAACAAAGGATTAACCGTATTGTGTGGAAGATGATTGTTTGCAGAAAACAGTAGAACAGTATTGCAGTAGATTGTATTTCAGTATAGAGAATTGGACCGGGGTCCACAGTTCACTAGAGGTGTCTCTCCCATAAGATAAACAGCATGTTGGGTGAACAAATTACAGTTGGGCAATTGACAAATAAAGAGGGCATGACCATGCACATACATATTATGATGAGTATAGTGAGATTTAATTGGGCATTACGACAAAGTACATAGACCGCCATCCAACTGCATCTATGCCTAAAAAGTCCACCTTCAGGTTATCATCCGAACCCCCTCCAGTATTAAGTTGCAAAGCAACAGACAATTGCATTAAGTATGGTGCGTAATGTAATCAACAACTACATCCTTAGACATAGCATCAATGTTTTATCCCTAGTGGCAACAGCACAACACAACCTTAGAACTTTCTCACATCGTCCTGTGTCAATGCAGGCATGAACCCACTATCGAGCATAAATACTCCCTCTTGGAGTTACAAGCATCTACTTGGCCAGAGCATCTACTAGTAACGGAGAGCATGCAAGATCATAAACAACACATAGACATAACTTTGATAATCAACATAACAAGTATTCTCTATTCATCGGATCCCAACAAACGCAACATATAGAATTACAGATAGATGATCTTGATCATGTTAGGCAGCTCACAAGATCCGACAATGATAGCACAATGGGGAGAAGACAACCATCTAGCTACGGCTATGGACCCATAGTCCAGGGGTAGCCTACTCACACATCACTCCGGAGGCGACCATGGCGGCGTAGAGTCCTCCGGGAGATGATTCCCCTCTCCGGCAGGGTGCCGGAGGCGATCTCCTGGATCCCCGAGATGGGATCGGCGGCGGTGGCGTCTCTGGAAGGTTTTCCGTATCGTGGCTCTCGGTACTGGGGGTTTCACGACGGAGGCTTTAAGTAGGCGGAAGGGCAGGTCAGGAGGCGGCACGAGGGCCCCACACCACAGGGCCGCGCGGCCAAGGGGGGGCGCGCCGCCCTAGGGTGTGGCCACCTCGTGGCCCCACTTCGTCTCCTCTTCGGACTTCTGGAAGCTTCGTGGCAAAATAGGACCCCGGGCGTTGATTTCGTCCAATTCCGAGAATATTTTGTTACTAGGATTTCTGAAACCAAAAACAGCAAAAACAAAGAATCGGCACTTCGGCATCTTGTTAATAGGTTAGTTCCAGAAAATGCACGAATATGACATAAAGTGTGCATAAAACATGTAGATAACATCAATAATGTTGCATGGAACATAAGAAATTATCGATACGTCGGAGACGTATCAGCATCCCCAAGCTTAGTTCTGCTCGTCCCGAGGTGTAAAACGATAACACGGATAATTTCCGGAGTGACATGCCATCATAACCTTGATCATACTATTTGTAAAGCATATGTAGTGAATGCAGCGATCAAAACAATGTATATGACATGAGTAAACAAGTGAATCATAAAGCAAAGACTTTTCATGAATAGCACTTCAAGACAAGCATCAATAAGTCTTGCATAAGAGTTAACTCATAAAGCAATAATTCAAAGTAAAGGCATTGACGCAACACAAAGGAAGATTAAGTTTCAGCGGTTGCTTTCAACTTGTAACATGTATATCTCATGGATAATTGTCAACATAGAGTAATATAATAAGTGCAATAAGCAAATATGTAGGAATCAATGCACAGTTCACACAAGTGTTTGCTTCTTGAGGTGGAGAGAAATAGGTGAACTGACTCAACATTGAAAGTAAAAGAATGGTCCTCCATAGAGGAAAAGCATCGATTGCTATATTTGTGCTAGAGCTTTGATTTTGAAAACATGAAACAATTTTGTCAACGGTAGTAATAAAGCATATGTATCATGTAAATTATATCTTACAAGTTGCAAGCCTCATGCATAGTATACTAATAGTGCCCGCACCTTGTCCTAATTAGCTTGGACTACCGGATCATCGCAATGCACATGTTTTAACCAAGTGTCACAAAGGGGTACCTCTATGCCGCCTGTTCAAAGGTCTAAGGAGAAAGCTCGCATTGGATTTCTCGCTATTGATTATTCTCAACTTAGACATCCATACCGGGACAACATAGACAACAGATAATGGACTCCTCTTTTATGCATAAGCATGTAACAACAATTAGTAATTTTCTCATATGAGATTGAGGATATTTGTCCAAAACTGAAACTTCCACCATGGATCATGGCTTTAGTTAGCGGCCCAATGTTCTTCTCTAACAATATGCATGCTTAACCATAAGGTGGTAGATCGCTCTTACTTCAGACAAGACGAACATGCATAGCAACTCACATGAAATTCAACAAAGAATAGTTGATGGCGTCCCCAGTGAACATGGTTATCGCGCAACAAGCAACTTAATAAGAGATAAAGTGCATAAGTACATATTCAATACCACAATAGTTTTTAAGCTATTTGTCCCATGAGCTATATATTGTAAAGGTGAATGATGGAATTTTAAAGGTAGCACTCAAGCAATTTACTTTGGAATGGCGGGAAATACCATGTAGTAGGTAGGTATGGTGGACACAAATGGCATAGTGGTTGGCTCAAGTATTTTGGATGCATGAGAAGTATTCCCTCTCGATACAAGGTTTAGGCTAGCAAGGCTTATTTGAAACAAACACAAGGATGAACCGGTGCAGCAAAACTCACATAAAAGACATATTGTAAACATTATAAGAATCTACACCGTCTTCCTTGTTGTTCAAACTCAATACTAGAAATTATCTAGACCTTAGAGAAACCAAATATGCAAACCAAATTTTAGCATGCTCTATGTATTTCTTCATTAATGGGTGCAAAGCATATGATGCAAGAGCTTAAACATGAGCACAACAATTGCCAAGTATCACATTACCCAAGACATTTATAGCAATTACTACATGTATCATTTTCCAATTCCAACCATATAACAATTTAACGAAGGAGAAACTTCGCCATGAATACTATGAGTAGAAACTAAAGACATACTTGTCCATATGCTACAGCGGAGCGTGTCTCTCTCCCATAAAGTGAATGCTAGGATCCATTTTATTCAAACAAAACAAAAAACAAAAACAAACCGACGCTCCAAGCAAAGCACATAAGATGTGATGGAATAAAAATATAGTTTCAGGGGAGGAACCTGATAATGTTGTCGATGAAGAAGGGGATGCCTTGGGCATCCCCAAGCTTAGACGCTTGAGTCTTCTTAGAATATGCAGGGGTGAACCACCGGGGCATCCCCAAGCTTAGAGCTTTCACTCTCCTTGATCATGTTGCATCATACTCCTCTCTTGATCCTTGAAAACTTCCTCCACACCAAACTTAGAACAACTCATTAGAGGGTTAGCGACATTAAAAATTAACATATTCAGAGGTGACACAATCATTCTTAACACTTCTGGACATTGCATAAAGCTACTGGACATTAATGGATCAAAGAAATTCATCCAACATAGCAAAAGAGGCAATGCGAAATAAAAGGCCGAATCTGTCAAAACAGAACAGTTCATATTGACGAATTTTATCGAGGCACCAGACTTGCTCAAATGAAAATGCTCAAATTGAATGAAAGTTGCGTACATATCTGAGGATCACTCACGTAAATTGGCATAATTTTGTGAGTTACCTACAGGGAAAACAGCCCAGATTCGTGACAGCAAAGAAATCTGTTTCTGCGCAGTAATCCAAATCTAGTATGAACTTTTCTATCAACGACTTTACTTGGCACAACAAAACACTAAACTAAGATAAGGAGAGGTTGCTACAGTAGTAAACAACTCCCAAGACACAAAATAAAAACAAAGTACTGTAGGTAAAAACATGGGTTGTCTCCCATAAGCGCTTTTCTTTAACGCCTTTCAGCTAGGCGCAGAAAGTGTGTATCAAGTATTATCGGGAGATGGTGTGTCAACATCATAATTTGTTCTCATAATAGAATCAAAAGGTAACTTCATTCTATTTCTAGGGAAGTGTTCCATACCTTTCTTGAGAGGAAATTGATATTTTATATTACCTTCCTTCATATCAATGATAGCACCAACAGTTCGTAGAAAAGGTCTTCCCAATATAATGGGACAAGATGCATTGCATTCAATATCCAAGACAACAAAATTAACGGGGACAAGGTTATTGTTAACGGTAATGCGAACATTATCAACTTTCCCCAAAGGTTTCTTTGTAGAATGATCAGCAAGATTAACATCCAAATAACAATTTTTCAGCGGTGGCAAGTCAAGCATATTATAAATTTTCTTAGGCATAACGGAAATACTTGCACCAAGATCACATAAAGCATTACAATCAAAATCTTTAACCTTCATCTTAATGATGGGCTCCCAACCATCCTCTAGCTTTCTAGGAATAGAGGCTTCGCGCTCTAGTTTCTCTTCTCTAGCTTTTATGAGAGCATTTGTAATATGTTGTGTGAAAGCCAAATTTATAGCACTAGCATTAGGACTTTTAGCAAGTTTTTGCAAGAACTTTATAACTTCAGAGATGTGGCAATCATCAAAATTCAAACCATTATAATCTAAAGCAATGGGATCATCATCCCCAATGTTGGAAAAAATTTCAGCAGTTTTATCACAGTGCAGTTTAAATAGCTTTAGCGATTTGTGCAGTTTCTCGCGCTTTGCATTAGAAGTGGAAACATTGCTAACACCAATTATTTTATTATTAATAGTAGGAGGTGCAGCAACATGTGTAGCATTAGCATCACTAGTGGTGGTAATAGTCCAAACTTTAGCTACATTCTTCTCTTTAGCTAGTTTTTCATTTTCTTCTCTATCCCACCTAGCACGTAGTTCAGCCATCAATCTTATATTCTCATTAATTCTAACTTGGATGGCATTTGCTGTAGTAACAATTTTATTATGATGATTCTCATTAGGCATAACTTTCGATTTCAAAAGATCAACATCAGCAGCAAGACTATCGACTTTAGAAGCAAGTATATCAATTTTCCCAAGCTTTTCTTCAACAGATTTGTTAAAAGCAGTTTGTGTACTAATAAATTCTTTAAGCATGGCTTCAAGTCCAGGGGGTGTGTTCCTATTATTGTTGTAAGAATTCCCATAAGAATTACCATAGCCGTTGCCATTATTATAAGGATATGGCCTATAGTTGTTACTAGAATTGTTCCGGTAAGCATTGTTGTTGAAATTATTATTTTTAATGAAGTTTACATCAACATGTTCTTCTTGTCCAACCAATGAAGCTAACGGAACATTATTAGGATCAACATTTGTCCTATCATTCACAAGCATAGACATAATAGCATCAATCTTATCACTCAAGGAAGAGGTTTCTTCGACAGAATTTACCTTCTTACCTTGTGGAGCTCTTTCCGTGTGCCATTCAGAGTAGTTGATCATCATATTATCAAGAAGCTTTGTTGCTTCACCAAGAGTGATGGACATAAAGGTACCTCCAGCAGCTGAATCCAATAAATTCTGCGAAGAAAAATTTAGTCCTGCATAGAAGGTTTGGATGATCATCCAAGTAGTCAGTCCATGGGTTGGGCAATTTTTAACCAGAGATTTCATTCTTTCCCAAGCTTGAGCAACATGTTCAGTATCTAATTGTTTAAAATTCATTATGCTACTCCTCAAAGATATAATTTTAGCAGGGGATAATATCTACCAATAAAAGCATCCTTGCATTTAGTCCATGAATCAATACTATTCTTAGGCAGAGATAGCAACCAATCTTTAGCTCTTCCTCTTAATGAGAAAGGGAACAATTTTAGTTTAATAATGTCACCATCTACATCTTTATATTTTTGCATTTCACATAGTTCAACAAAGTTATTAAGATGGGCAGCAGCATCATCGAACTAACACGGAAAATTGCTCTCGCATAACAAGATTCAAGAAAGCAGGTTTAATTTCAAAGAATTCTGCTGTAGTAGCAGGTGGAGCAATAGGTGTGCATAAGAAATCATTATTATTTGTGGTTGTGAAATCACACAACTTAGTATTTTCAGGGTTGGCCATTTTAGCAACAGTAAATAAAGCAAACTAGATAAAGTAAATGCAAGTAACTAATTTTTTTGTGTTTTTGATATAGCAAACAAGATAGCAAATAAAGTAAAACTAGCAACTAATTTTTTTGTATTTTGATTTAGTGCAGCAAACAAAGTAGTAAATAAAACTAAGCAAGACAAAAACAAAGTAAAGAGATTGAGAAGTGGAGACTCCCCTTGCAGCGTGTCTTGATGTCCCCGGCAACGGCGCCAGAAAAAGAGCTTGATGGCGTGTAACTCACACGTTCGTTGGGAACCCCAAGAGGAAGGTATGATGCGCACAGCAGCAAGTTTTCCCTCAGAAAGAAACCAAGGTTTATCGAACCAGGAGGAGCCAAGAAGCACGTTGAAGGTTGATGGCGGCGGGATGTAGTGCGGCGCAACACCAGGGATTCCGGCGCCAACGTGGAACCTGCACAACACAACCAAAGTACTTTGCCCCAACGAAACAGTGAGGTTGTCACTCTCCCCGGGTTGCTGTAACAATGGCTTTACCGTCTTGTGGGGACGATGATTGTTTGCAGATATCAGTAGACCAGTATTGCGGAGATTGTATTTCAGTATAGAGAATTGGACCGGGGTCCACAGTTCACTAGAGGTGTCTCTCCCATAAGATAAACAGCATGTTGGGTGAACAAATTACAGTTGGGCAATTGACAAATAAAGAGGGCATGACCATGCACATACATATTATGATGAGTATAGTGAGATTTAATTGGGCATTACGACAAAGTACATAGATCGCCATCCAACTGCATCTATGCCTAAAAAGTCCACCTTCAGGTTATCATCCGAACCCCCTCCAGTATTAAGTTGCAAAGCAACAGACAATTGCATTAAGTATGGTGCGTAATGTAATCAACAACTACATCCTTAGACATAGCATCAATGTTTTATCCCTAGTGGCAACAGCACAACACAACCTTAGAACTTTCTGTCACTGTCCCAGGTGTCAATGCAGGCATGAACCCACTATCGAGCATAAATACTCCCTCTTGGAGTTACAAGCATCTACTTGGCCAGAGCATCTACTAGTAACGGAGAGCATGCAAGATCATAAACAACACATAGACATAACTTTGATAATCAACATAACAAGTATTCTCTATTCATCGGATCCCAACAAACGCAACATATAGAATTACAGATAGATGATCTTGATCATGTTAGGCAGCTCACAAGAACCGACAATGATAGCACAATGGGCAGAAGACAACCATCTAGCTACTGCTATGGACCCATAGTCCAGGGGTAGACTACTCACACATCACTCCGGAGGCGACCATGGCGGCGTAGAGTCCTCCGGGAGATGATTCCCCTCTCCGGCAGGGTGCCGGAGGCGATCTCCTGGATCCCCCGAGATGGGATCGGCGGCGGCGGCGTCTCTGGAAGGTTTTCCGTATCGTGGCTCTCGGTACTGGGGGTTTCGCGACGGAGGCTTTAAGTAGGCGGAAGGGCAGGTCAGGAGGCGGCACGAGGGTCCCATACCACAGGGCCGCGCGGCCAAGGGGGGGGCCGCGCCGCCCTAGGGTGTGGCCACCTCGTGGCCCCACTTCGTCTCCTCTTCGGACTTCTGGAAGCTTCGTGGCAAAATAGGACCCTGGGCGTTGATTTCGTCCAATTCCGAGAATATTTTGTTACTAGGATTTCTGAAACCAAAACAATAAAACAAAGAATCGGCACTTCGACATCTTGTTAATAGGTTAGTTCCAGAAAATGCACGAATATGACATAAAGTGTGCATAAAACATGTAGATAACATTAATAATGTGGCATGGAACATAAGAAATTATCGATACGTCGGAGACGTATCAAGAACCGCCGCCGCACCTCGCCGCCGGGCACGCTCCGGTGACCATACCGGAGCGGCTCCACCACCTGGTGGTTCAGCTCGGTGAGCTCTTTCCAACGCACCCCTGCACGCAACCACGGGAACCCGGGAACGCCGGCGACCATCGGCGACTGACCGTCGGCCACCGTGATCCCTGCCACGTCGGTGCCACCGTGGCATGTGACATGGCTAGGACCCCACCAGTCATTGACTGTGGGTGTATCCTGGCCGGGTAACTTTAGTAATTACCATTTAAATTTAATTCCAGTAAATTACTGCAACTTCAAATAAATTTAGAAAATCCAATTTAAGTCAGAAAAATATAAATGAGATATTAATATTCTTAGAAAAGAAAAATCTATCCAATAAAAATATAATATGAAACTTTTATTTTTAATAAAAACCCAATTATTTAATACTTGTTAATTTAAGCCTTTTCTTTTAATTCAAAATACAATTAAAAAAAATTAGAAATTAAGAAACCATTTATAAATTAAATAAAACCAATAAGTAAATAAAGAAAACATGAAAACTAATTTTCTTTATTTGCTATCCTATTAAATCATTATTAGGGAAATTTAAACCCTAATTAATAATTACCCTAATTAGTAAATTATTTAAAAATAATAAAAATCCAAATTGAATATTATTTTATTCTGAAGTTATTAATAACTTCAACTTTATTAATAAAGTTATGAACTTATGAACTAAATAGTATTATTGCAACCCTAGTTCCATATGGTAGAAAACTAGGAACTCATCATTTCATGTGTAATCCTAAACCCTAGGTTCATTTGGAAACCTAGCTTTATTATTACATGAGAACCTTAATTTGCCTCCAACCTAAACCCTAAGTTGGAACTTATGATCATAAAACTTACTTTGTATCCATGGATACATAGTAGTAACTAAATACTTGTCTTGGACACATAAAATGTAGAAGACCTATCACTAATATATGAGTATCCCATGTGTTCATCCTCATCAGACCTAACTAATCAAGTGGGGTCAACTAAGTGAAAACCCTAGATCCTATTACCAAAGCAATCATCCTTATTTATCCCTATTTAGTATCACACCATTGTGATGAACCCTAATAGCAACCATACCTACTATTTGACATTACATAACCCTGTTCCACTAAACCCTACTAGGGTGAGATACTTATGAACCATCCTATTTAGGAACCAACCATTCTCTACTTAGAGATCCAATGGCTAATACAAGACAACCTCAACCTTAATTGTAATACTTCTTATTATTTAAGAAGTATGTTCTTCAAAAGTTATTCTTTTGAAGAAAATAAGGAATCATCATCAACCCTGCTTATAAGGACCTATAAACCCTAGCCAGCTATCACTAGCAAGATAAACCAATCTTGATAGCACCCATGTGTAATTAATTGCTTAGGATGCCTAGGCATAACTCCACCTGCTATTGGTGAATCCAACTTTGTGGGGATCCATCTAATATCTACTCCAGAGCCAATTGAAACCATAGTTAACCATAGAAACCACCAACCTAATTATCATACTCGTTCTTTATTAAGAACATGTTCTTCAAAAGTTATTCTTTTGAAGTATATGATAATTAATCATTAACCATGCCATATAGTGTTAAAACTAACCACTGTTCTTTACTTGTTAACATTATGCCAATTATCATTCTTTGTGTGCTCAATTGATTACTATGCCCTATTATCTACCTGTTTATAATACCAAGTAATCACACCTGAATAAGAACCTTGTATGTGAATCACTCTAAAAGTGCAACACACCCTAAACCAATCATTACCACTCACTAATCCTAAATCATCGGGGTTAGGACACGCTTAGAACGATTGCATCTCATACTTATGCATTATTGCATCCTTGCCAATCTTTTAAACATCGTCCTTACCGGACGATGATGCTATTTCAGAATTTGGAGTTATTGCGTAACGAAGACCTTGCCTGCATAATCTTCCAGTCAAGAAAGGCAAGTTCATCGCTTGCTCATACCATTTGAGTATCTTTTATCAAATTACTTGCAAAGTACTATGATTATCACTATTGCATAAAAACCAAAACCATTATTTTCATAACTATGAATATGACTATGTGGTGGGCAATGGAACCATGGATTGTGTTGATATGGTGGAGGTTCCATTGCAAGGGTTTATATCCATCTAGGATTAAACAACAAATGTCGTCCAGTGATTCTTGTGCCGCAATACCCGTGTTAACCATAAGATCCGGAGTGGGACGGAGTAGTCAAAAGTGTTTCCACCTCTCGTTCATCAACGGATGCTCATTACCGAGTGCACATGATCTTGCGAGACTTGATGCAGGGGTAGGAACCCGTAGAAGTCCCAACGGTAATGAGGTCTATGATGGGTTGCAACTGCCGGCGTAGGAATGTATGGTAGAGCCCTGCATTGACGTCGTGGTCGGGGTCCACCCTGAAATCTATGGGAATAATGGGACCGGCGTGGACCCAGGGTCGGAGTTTGCAACAAAGGGTGGGTGTTCGAGGTAGCGGAGGAACATGATTGGCTAGACCTTATACCGGGCCACACACCATAGGAAGTGTGGACGGGGAATATGCCCGGTTGGCACCAAGGTTAAGATCTCTTATGGGTAAAGCAACACACCTCTGCAGAGTGTAATGAACCGTGACCTGTCACTCCCTGTTCCGGATATGGAACTGCGAACGCTGCCGGAAAGGAGCTCCATGAAGTTCTAGTAAACCGGTGAAGGCTGACGGACATAGTTCTTCTGAATAAAAGCAACCTCTTGAAGAAATGATTATGAAAACCTGCATTGGTATTAGACTTTCTGGTCTAATGCCGTAGCTAATGCATTAAACACCTCTTTCCTATAATGAACTTGTTGAGTACGCTCGTACTCATTCCACTCTTAAATCCCCTGCTTAGATATGGAGGAATCGAAAAAGGATCTACAGTGCAACTCGAAGGCCGAGGAGTCAACAACTACTTCAAAAGACAGGACCCTGTCAGAGGAGTCAGATACCACATCCAACAAGGAGAAAACCTAGATTAGCAATAGAAAGGAACTTTCTTCCTAAACCTAGCTCCTATTTAGCTAGAATCTATGCTTAGCCTCTATAGCTAGTTAAATACTCTACAAATAGAGTTCGTGATAAGACTAGACTACGAGTCGTTCTTCTGGAGTTATTTGCAGTTTTACCTCATTGTAAAGTAGGAGGCTGTGATGATCTTATGTAACAGAGTCAGTGTTGTAATTCTATAGACATGCCTTGGACCCGCATATGTTTCTGTTGTACCACTCTGAGCGATATAATACTAGTGGAACGGTGTTTCATTGGTGTTATATCAGACTTGCATACTACACCATGCAGTGGTATGCCGGGTCACCACAGTTGGTATCAGAGCAAATGCTTTGACCCTAGGATTAAAACCCTTTAAAGGAGACCTATAGGATTGGTAGTGTCTATAGGAAGTTGTCTTAGTTAAACGAAATATTCTTATGACTTGAGATGGGTATTCACTTGAGAATAATCCTGACACACTTGAGTCAACCTTTTTATCTATCCTTCCTAAGTGAAGTTAGTTAGCTAATCCCAAATATGTAGCATACATTAAGTCCTTCAAACCATAGATGAGTAGATTACAGTTGGTATACAATACATGGTAGTCCAAAGAGAGGATACAACCATAAGGAAGATATCCTATTGGAAGATGTGTATCAACACCTATTATGATTAAATAAAAGTATTCAGACCTGTAATAGAAGTAATATCAAGTGATGAAGATAATTAAGATATCCTAATAGAAAATATAGACCAAGTTAAGTAATGAGTAAGTAAATTATCCAAACTTGTAAAACAGCGGATAGTAAGTGATACAAACAAGTGATATGAGGTAGTATAGACCATGATGAGTCAATCATGGGAGGTAAGAAAGAGAGATAGGAATAAAATATGTCTATTTACAGGGTAGAGTTGTTAATCATATATGATTCACCTGAGAATCGTTATGTGATGGAATAGAATATCTTAAACATTTAGGAGGAGAACAATAAGAAGCCAGACAATAGTGCAAGATTTGTGTTCCAAAACTATGGGAAGTGTGCCAAGCACATCATGACCATATGTTTATGGTAGAAACACTTGGAAGTATTGGAGCTATATTCCAATAGTTATGTATTCAGAGTAACCATATTAGAACTAGTGGTATCATACAAAAAAAGTCCTCAATAGCATTTATATATGGTATAATACTTTGTTAGTACTTCCAAACGAAACTAGGTTAACCTTAACTATCCTAGACCACTTTGTTTCAAGTTTATCTCATTGCAATTGTGCAATTCAGGTAAATGTTAAGACAAATAGTAGAATGCCAACTATATGTGCTAAGTATCACGATATAAACCTATCTTACGTGGTGTTATATACCACACATCAGAGCCTGATGTTTAGAGATGTCTTACTCAACTATTATATTCAGGCTTATGATGGTGTGTATTATATGCACAAAGCTGAATCTTCTTGGATTTTATTGGATTTTCATTGTTTGACTAGATCCATACATGAAGTTTGACGTTGATATGCAAATGCATGTTGCAATATCAAGTTCATACTTGATGTTAAAGATCTAGTGGGTAATGGTATTCGTGTGAGGAAGTGACGAATTCGGAAGATTCTGAAGACAAGATGAAGGTTCATCAAGTAAAGGAAACAAAGTGGTGGGAAGTAACCACAATACTCTGAAGGAAGTCCCAATCAAAACTCATGCTTTACCTCAACAGAGGAGTACTTTGGTACATAAGAAGCATGAAGGTGAGAAATCTGGTGATTATGGAGTCGTAGAAGTAGAACCATAGTCATTATGGAAGCGGGGATGCATGGGAAACCACTTAGGATACTATATTCATAGTGTCAGCTAGTGGTTTTCTTGCAACAATAAACCCTCGAAGAAAGGAAGATGACCTATGAAACCATAGCAGATATAAGAAGACCATAGTTGATATCAGAAGACCACAGTTGTGGTATAGTATCCATACTACGAGATAAAGTAGAAGATGTCCTGACCAATTGATCAGAACCTATACTAGAATCCAAATTTTTTTAGATAACAAATAGCCATAATTGGTATCAAGTAGTCCATCATTGGATTAATTGTACCAAGAAGTTGTAAATAAATAAAATTTTGCCAGTCAAATAACAATAACCTATAATCATTTAGTCGAAGGATTCACATTGGATGTCCACAATTGAGTGGATACACCGCAAGGATTCTTCACAAGACCTTAGAAGAATATAAACCATAAGCTACACCAAGACCAATATTCTAACCATCAATTCAATGGTTGGAATAAAAGGAGTTGAAGACCATAAGAAAACTCTAAGGGGTAGAGTAAAGACTGAGTTGGATGTACACTAACTCAATATTTTGAGCTAGATAGAAGCAGAAGGTCTGAACTGAAAGGTAGTTCAATCTTATTTTCATAAGATTGTTGAACACTACTTTCAGAGGGATGTCAGACCAGAAGCCGAGGTTCATACCTCGAGGAAGTAAGAAGTGGATTATAACTTGAGAAAGTGAGTAATATTTACTCAAAAGTACGGAAGCTCAAGTAAGTCAAGCATAAAGAAGTTGGACGAAGAAAATACCGTAGATCAAATACAGCTCAAGAAGGCCAAAGACCGAAGGAGATTGACCATACCAAAAACTAAAGTCTATTTGAAAGATTCCTTTCATGGAACCTAAAGAAACCAAAATAGTTATAGGTATCAACAATAAACCATGATTGGATGGACTAAATGAGTCTAATTCATTCTTAGGGAAATAAACCACCATGATCATTTCCATGTTAAGTACCTTACCAAGTACCATTATTGCAGTTTGGTAGTAAGGGAAAACTAAGACTTATTTTACCAATTAGGAGTATATTATCAAATTAGTCTTCAGTTAAGACTAGCAGCACCAGAAGAAGTCCCATCATTGAATCTTCAATGAGAAAGGAAACAAGCGTATATAGTTGGAAGAAATCAAATCAAAGTAAGAACCATGGTTCAGAGACAAACCCTAATGGATTCCAGGAAGAATCTGGACAAGGTATATATTCAATTATATCTAGTCAGATCACTACGGAGTTTGAGAAAAGAAGTAATCCACACAAGTCAGATCCACACTCGGAAACGTGAGAGAGTTCAAACTTCGAGGACGAAGTTTAGTTTAAGGGGTAGAGACTGTAATATCCCAGGTATTGGGGTTAAAAAAATAGAGGAAACAGATGTGTGCATTGCATTCATGCATAGAAAATCTGGGGAATTTTCGCGCTTTAAAGTAAAACAGTCACAGTAACTGAAGTTTCACTTGACCTTGGTGGAATTGAAGTAGCTCATCAAGTCAAGCGCTACAAACCTCAATGTGACTTTGATAAAACCTTGTTATGGGTAGAGATGAGTTGATATAAGGGGTTAGATCAAATGGAACTAATAATCAACATAACAACACTTTACTCAATGATCAATTGCTTGATCTTATAAAAGATCATAACATGGAATTCCTTGCCATAACATATGAACCTACAATTAATTGGAAATCAAGTAACAATAATTGGAGAAACTATTCTTCACTTATCTTCTCCATGTCTTAAACTAATCCATGCTCTTATCATAAAACCTATGATACCCATTCTACTTTAATCTTGGAAACAAGACAAGGAGATCCAACTAAGGAATATAATTCTTCTCTATTTCAAATTATTATACATCAAACCCAGAGAGGTGAGAGTTCTATATTATTTATTAGAGAAGCAATAACAAACCTGGAGCTAAACCTTGGATATACATCCAAGTCTTCAAATCATCATCTTTAAGAGGAACACTAGTATATTATTCAAGACCATCCCTAGAGAGAGAATCCAATTATGTTAAACATAGATGTTGATGATCACATCATTCTCTATGGAGCCTAAACTTAGGTTAGTATTGAAGTCTTTCCAAATAAGAGAAACCATAGATACCAATTTTTATCTTTACATACTTAAGAATCAAGAACAACCTTGAGCTAAAGTATTAGCTTGCAAACCATTTCCCTTGGAGTGGTGAGATAACCTAATATCACATGGAATAATAACATATCCATGAATTGATAAAGTAAGGAGGAGATTAATTCAACCAAGATAGCCAAGTGGAGTTTAGACTTGATATTCATTGAGATATGGGAATACACCATAAACCCTAGAATAAACCATACCTTTGTAAGAGAGCTCAAGCTAAGGTATTACACTCAAGAAAGTTAAGCCAACAATTGAATGTGAGGGAGAGAACAATCCATATAAACCCAGATGATTATATCATCATTGCTAAAGTAGAACCCTAACAGAATATCTCAGGCATTCTCCTGGGATATAAGCTATTGAGACAACCATAGCCATGTCCACCCAAGAAACTATAAGAGAAATATTATACCTTAGTTGATCAAGACAATGCTTGATCATGGAAGTAAGAAACCTATTTAATGAGAGATACCTTATTAGGAAGCCAAACCTTGATCATTATAAAATGAGTAATGATCATAAACCCTAAGAACTTGAGGTGGAGATATTAAGAACAAGTTGATCATGCCTAATCCATGATCATGCTCTTGAGATATGTGAGGATAAGTTAAACCCTACTAGAATAAGTAGATCTCATTCTCACATGAAATTATAGGGAGATCACTAGTAAGCAACCCTAGACTTATAGCCCAACCTTTACTTGTGAACCACTTGGTGATCACAAATAGAATCTTACCATATCTATATTTCATAAATTAATGAACCTAAGAAAACCTTAGAGTTAAACACTATACTTCATATGGAGAGAAACCATACATCCATATGACCAAAGTTAACTATAAAAAGAACTATAATCAATGTAGTTACTTTAATGATAAGTTGGGGATAATAATAGGAGTTAATTGGTAGAAGATAAAACCAATTCTCAAATCCTTAGTAATTAGGAAAGCACCTGAACTATTAAGCAAGTAACCATTTCATCATGTATAGAAGAGACTAAACCCTAACAACTGCAATATGATGTCATCCCAATTCTACAAACTAGAATTATATCTCAAACCTAGTCTATGCATCACTATGGTGATCATAATGTAAAACCAAGCCCTAATTGAGATTCAAACCAATTGCCATTAGGTGAATATGATGAGAACCCTATAATTGATCACTAATTAAAGCTCATGCTTCATTATGGAACTCAAGAATAACCTAGTGCTAAACCATTTGATTAGAACCATGGTGGAGATCAACTACTTAATTAAGACCAACCCATAATGAGAGTAATACCTACTCTAAGTAATTCAAGGTGTTATTAAATATAATCCTAGTGCCAACTCTGAAATATGGTTGTAATAGAAATCATAAAACCCTAACCAATTAAGGCTCACATAAAATCATATGTGAACAACCAACTTCTCAAACAAGATAACAAGTCCTAATGATAACTTCTGAAATACCCTGAGCTGGAATTATCAACTCTAATACTTCAAACAGATTGATCCACAAGAAAAACATAAACATAAAATGAGGATATAAAATCATGTATATTTGCTATTCTGAATAAGTTCACAAATATGCAAATAATCTAATACAAAATATGAACTCAAATAGAATAGTGAAACAATAGTCAGTATACTAAATCTCGAATGAATTAGCATAATTACAAATATCTGCAAATAGAATTGAATTCAAATATGAATTAAAACCAGAATTCAAAACAAGAAATAAAAAAAAATAAAAGAAAAGGAGAGAAAGAAGCTTACCAGCTTACCTGGCCGTCGCAGCCCAGCAAGCGGCCTGGCAGCAGCCCAACGCTCGGCCCAAGCCACCACCCAGGAGCAGCCCACGTACCCCTTCGATCAAATATCGGAGGAGGGGCTCATCCTCATCTTCTCCTCGCGCATGGACGCCAGCAGCACGCCGTGCTCCTCTTCTCCTCTCTCGCTGTCGACCCCTCCTCCATCGACGATGTGACGAGGCTCGCCCTGGAGCCGTATAAATCCTTGGACGAACCCTAGCCCGACCTTCTTCTTCCTCTGCTCAATTTCTGCCCAAGACGAAACCCTAGCCCATACGGCCTCCGGCCATCGCCGTCGAATAGGACCTCCCCGAGCCTCGCCATGACCACCGTTGGAATCGCCATCCTCGACTTGCTATGTATGCAAGAGGAATCGACCCCAAGCATCATGTAGCGCCGCCATCGACCTTGTCTTCTCCGACGGCCGGCGCCATGAATTCCGGCGACCTTGACCACCAGAGACCTCGCCGCCAAGCTCGTCGTGCTCCTGGTGAGCCTCTCTACCGCACAGCATGCCTAGCTTGCTCAATTGCTCGCCGTAGTGCCCCCACGTCGCAAGCCCGTGAGAACCGCCGCCGCACCTCGCCGCCGGGCACGCTCCGGTGACCATACCGGAGCGGCGCCACCACCTGGTGGTTCAGCTCGGTGAGCTCTTCCCAACGCACCCCTGCACGCAACCGCGGGAACCCGGGAACGCCGGCGACCATCGGCGACTGACCGTCGGCCACCGTGATCCCTGCCACGTCGGTGCCACCGTGGCATGTGACATGGCTAGGACCCCACCAGTCATTGACTGTGGGTGTATCCTGGCCGGGTAACTTTAGTAATTACCATTTAAATTTAATTCCAGTAAATTACTGCAACTTCAAATAAATTTAGAAAATCCAATTTAAGTCAGAAAAATATAAATGAGATATTAATATTCTTAGAAAAGAAAAATCTATCCAATAAAAATATAATATGAAACTTTTATTTTTAATAAAAACCCAATTATTTAATACTTGTTAATTTAAGCCTTTTCTTTTAATTCAAAATACAATTAAAAAAAATTAGAAATTAAGAAACCATTTATAAATTAAATAAAACCAATAAGTAAATAAAGAAAACATGAAAACTAATTTTCTTTATTTGCTATCCTATTAAATCATTATTAGGGAAATTTAAACCCTAATTAGTAAATTATTTAAAAATAATAAAAAGCCAAATTGAATATTATTTTATTCTGAAGTTATTAATAACTTCAACTCTATTAATAAAGTTATTAACTTATGAACTAAATAGTAATATTGCAACCCTAGTTCCATATGGTAGAAAACTAGGAACTCATCATTTCATGTGTAATCCTAAACCCTAGGTTCATTTGGAAACCTAGCTTTATTATTACATGAGAACCTTAATTTGCCTCCAACCTAAAACCTAGGTTGGAACTTATGATCATAAAACTTACTTTGTATCCATGGATACATAGTAGTAACTAAATACTTGTCTTGGACACATAAAATGTAGAAGACCTATCACTAATATATGATTATCCCATGTGTTCATCCTCATCAGACCTAACTAATCAAGTGGGGTCAACTAAGTGAAAACCCTAGATCCTATTACCAAAGCAATCATCCTTATTTATCCCTATTTAGTATCACACCATTGTGATGAACCCTAATAGCAACCATACCTACTATTTGACATTACATAACCCTGTTCCACTAAACCCTACTAGGGTGAGATACTTATGAACCATCCTATTTAGGAACCAACCATTCTCTACTTAGAGATCCAATGGCTAATACAAGACAACCTCAACCTTAATTGTAATACTTCTTATTATTTAAGAAGTATGTTCTTCAAAAGTTATTCTTTTGAAGAAAATAAGGAATCATCATCAACCCTGCTTATAAGGACCTATAAACCCTAGCCAGCTATCACTAGCAAGATAAACCAATCTTGATAGCACCCATGTGTAATTAATTGCTTAGGATGCCTAGGCATAACTCCACCTGCTATTGATGAATCCAACTTTGTGGGGATCCATCTAATATCTACTCCAGAGCCAATTGGAACCATAGTTAACCATAGAAACCACCAACCTAATTATCATACTCGTTCTTTATTATGAGCAAGCCAATTGGAGCCAATTCTTTTGAAGTATATGATAATTAATCATTAACCATGCCATATAGTGTTAAAACTAACCACTGTTCTTTACTTGTTAACATTATGCCAATTATCATTCTTTGTGTGCTCAATTGATTACTATGCCCTATTATCTACCTGTTTATAATACCAAGTAATCACACCTGAATAAGAACCTTGTATGTGAATCACTCTAAAAGTGCAACACACCTTAAACCAATCATTACCACTCACTAATCCTAAATCATCGGGGTTAGGACACGCTTAGAATGATTGCATCTCATACTTATGCATTATTGCATCCTTGCCAATCTTTTAAACATCGTCCTTACCGGACGATGATGCTATTTCAGAATTTGGAGTTATTGCGTAACGAAGACCTTGCCTGCATAATCTTGCAGTCAAAAAAGGCAAGTTCATCGCTTGCTCATACCATTTGAGTATCTTTTATCAAATTACTTGCAAAGTACTATGATTATCACTATTGCATAAAAACCAAAACCACTATTTTCATAACTATGAATATGACTATGTGGTGGGCAATGGAACCATGGATTGTGTTGATATGGTGGAGGTTCCATTGCAAGGGTTTATATCCATCTAGGATTAAACAACAAATGTCGTCCAGTGATTCTTGTGCCGCAATACCCGTGTTAACCATAAGATCCGGAGGGGGACAGAGTAGTCAAAAGTGTTTCCACCTCTCGTTCATCAACGGATGCTCATTACCGGGTGCACATGATCTTTCGAGACTTGATGCAGTGGTGGGAACCCATAGAAGTCCCAACTGTAATGAGGTCTATGATGGGTTGCAACTGCCGGCGTAGGAATGTATGGTAGAGCCCTGCATTGACGTCGTGGTCGGGGTCCACCCTGAAATCTATGGGAATAATGGGACCGGCGTGGACCCAGGGTCGGAGTTTGCAACAAAGGGTGGGTGTACGAGGTAGCGGAGGAACATGATTGGCTAGACCTTATACCGGGCCTCACACCATAGGAAGTGTGGACGGGGAATATGCCCGGTTGGCACCAAGGTTAAGATCTCTTATGGGTAAAGCAACACACCTCTGCAGAGTGTAATGAACCGTGACCTATCACTCCCTGTTCCGGGATATGGAACTGCGAACGCTGCCGGAAAGGAGCTCCATGAAGTTCTAGTAAACCGGTGAAGGCTGACGGACATAGTTCTTCTGAATAAAAGCAACCTCTTGAAGAAATGATTATGAAAACCTACATTGGTATTAGACTTTCTGGTCTAATGCCGTAGCTAATACATTAAACACCTCTTTCCTATAATGAACTTGTTGAGTACGCTCGTACTCATTCCACTCTTAAATCCCCTGCTTAGATATGGAGGAATCGAAGGAGGATCTAAAGTGCAACTCGAAGGCCGAGGAGTCAACAACTACTTCAAAAGACAGGACCCTGTCAGAGGAGTCAGATACCACATCCAACAAGGAGAAAACCTAGATTAGCAATAGAAAGGAACTTTCTTCCTAAACCTAGCTCCTATTTAGCTAGAATCTATGCTTAGCCTCTATAGCTAGTTAAATACTCTACAAATAGAGTTCGTGATAAGACTAGACTACGAGTCGTTCTTCTGGAGTTATTTGCAGTTTTACCTCATTGTAAAGTAGGAGGCTGTGATGATCTTATGTAACAGAGTCAGTGTTGTAATTCTATAGACATGCCTTGGACCCGCATATGTTTCTGTTATACCACTCTGAGCGATATAATACTAGTGGAACGGTGTTTCATTGGTGTTATATCAGACTTGCATACTACACCATGCAGTGGTATGCCGGGTCACCACAGTTGTCCCATTCCATGGTTTTCAAGAAACTTATTTTCCTAAAAACCATTTTCAAAACCATTTTGTTCTTTTCCACGGGATCCCAACCTATAGTCCTGTTTTTTCTTGAAACAAGCGACAAAGAAATGATAAGGTGTTAAGCATCTTATCTCTAATAGGGGTCTGTCCAATAGGTATCAACAAGGGGCAGCACTCCTAAGAGTGGAACATTAAAACTTTCGAGTGGCACAACCACTCACATAAAATAAAGACATGCATTTCATAAAAAAAGGTAAAATATGCAAGAGTAAGATATGTAGTACAAGGGTGCGGCAAGAGGTGGCTTGCCTTGGTTGGCTATTTGTCCCTGGACTTCATCTTCATGAACCATTTGCTCCTCCTTCCTCTTCGAAACCCTCACCAAGACCATCTCCTTCTTCGATAGCGTTTGCATTCTAACGTCGCAAAATAAAGGCAAACAATCAACACCTCACTACTAGGAAATAGCTAATCGGTGGCGCACCACTATTGGCTGTCTGTGGCGCACCCTAGTGCACCACTACTATCACGCCACTGCTAATAGTTAGCAGTGGCGCACTAGTGGTGCGCCATTGCTATCTGGCTGAGCAGTGGTGCACTAGGTAGTGCGACACTACTAGCTTCGTGGTGCGCCACTACTAAATGTCTGAGGTGGGCTACTAGACAAAAACAAGGTGCACCACTACTAAAATTTGAAATTTCTAGATCTGGATCTGGATTTGGCACATTCTGTTTCGAATTTTCTTGGCTCATTATTTTTTCTCGTTTTTGTTGCCAGAATTATTTGTCCAATTTTCATTCTCATTTTTCTTAGCCTAGCCACCGGTGAGGATGGATCAGAGAAGTAGGAGAGGTGAGGATGGAGGATGTATGAGAGGATGAACGAGAGGACGAAGACCAGAGGTAATGGAGGCCAGAGGGTCACCGGAGAGGAGGAGGGATGCCAGAGGGTCGTCGGAGGGTAGGGTCACCGGAGGTCACCATAGTGGAGTAGGTCACCGGAGTGAAAGGAGAAGTATAAGAAAAGGATGAAAAGAGAGGAGGAGGAGGAGGAGGAGGAGGAGAGGAGGAGGAGTGTAGGAGGAGGAGAGCAAGAGAATGTGTGGAGGAGGAGGTAAGTGGCTGGCTCCTCCCATTTTTAAATTCGTGGGCGGGAAGCTTAGCTGTGGCGCACCAATGCATGGGTGTGACATTGCTAATTTTTTCTTTTTTTGAAATTTTGCCTGAAATCTAAAACCTAAAAAAGTCTTGTTTCTATTTTGAATTTGATGAATCCATTTTTGTCGGAACGATCGTAGGTGGTTGAATTCAAATAGGAGATTTTGCGTAGATACTTTTTGATATAAAAAAGGTTCTTCATCGGAGGTTGTATGCAACCAGAATTCCCGTTTTACTGAAAAATAACGCCAGTTTGCATAATATAATGAAATTCATGTTTTTAAATTTTCGTTAAAACTAGATGGCATAACACATAGTATACAGGGTGCGCCATTTCTATGTGTAAGGCTGGGTCAAACCCATGGTCAAACTTAGTGGTGTCGCACTGCTCACCAGGTGCGCCACTTCTAAGTTGTCTACCAGTGGAGCACCACCTTTTGGTGCGACACTGCTAACTAGCAGTGGCACACCAAAAATGGGATGCGCCACTGATAGTCTTCTTACGGATAGGCCTTTTTCTAGTAGTGCCTAGTCATAGCATCAACCACGCACACAATCAAGTATTATTAAATCATTCAATCAGAAATATTGAACATTTCAACAAATAAAAAGCACCTAGTGCAAGATGGCCATTCTTTTAATAAAAAGGACTAGTTGTACTGTTACTAGAAAAGGCATTAACATAATACCTATTAACTAAAAACACTCTGCCTCCCACCAAGATATAATCTATACATGTACTGGTAGGTAATGACTTTTGGAAACCAGCAAAACAGGTTTGGTGCTAATGTTCATTATAAAACACTTTAAGTAAAAATAATCCAATTTTCCCCAGTGGTAAGATAAGCAACAACACCAATTTAACAAGCTACTCTAAAAAAATGCACACAAATTTTGAAAAATCACACAGAGTAAAGCTTGCTATATAAAGCTAAAAAAATTGGATTCACTCAATTTGGATTTTTAAAACAATACATAATATTTTTATAAAACCAGAATTGTCTTAGGAACTAAATAAATGGCCTAAAACTTTTTGTGGCTCACAAAAATACAAACATGATATCTACTGGAGGCTAATAACAAGAAGAACTCACATCCACTGGAAGTTTTCAAAAATAAGTGATTAATTATTTTAAACATTTTAACAATGCAGAAACTAAAGCAATCCACTTTTAAACCACACAAACATGAAAGCATAGAAAATTAGTAAAAAAACATACCACAATATAACTAATGAAAAATGTGATCCAACAAAATTGGTTTGGCATTTTTCTTAGATGTCAAATAATTATTCCAATTTTTATACTGAAAAGGTACCCTGTTTTGGTTACAAAATTCCCAGAAATAACCTCTGATCCAGATTTACCCTAGAATGATATCTACCAAAGGAATTTGTTTTCTCAGAAAAAACATTTTTATTTTGCAAACTAAAAATCACACAACTCCTACTGTTCAGATCTAAAATTTTAACAAAGCAAAATCCAGGAATTTCCTGCATGTGTGTCCTATACCAAAATGAAGCTATTGGAATGAACTTTATAGAAAATTTACCTCACTGCAAAAAGGTATACAAAACTTACTCAATTAATTTTCTAACCAAAAAGTAACAGTAAATATATATTGCATAGAATAACATGCGTGCAAGTGGAGGTGATTAAGCTTTTGTTAAGAAACAAGTATAAATTTGAATCAACAGATTTGCGTAAGTGTGCAATATTAACTGGATTAAAGCCTAAGACACACTCTCGGGACAATATTAACAGAAAAAATAAAAGAAAAGGATCGGGCCAAATCGGCTGGATCCACAGCGGGCCGGCCCAGCACAGCCCCGACGCGCGTGGGAGATACTGGTTTAAATGGCCTGGTGCGGGGCCCGCTGGCCTGACGCCATGCATGCGGCCGCTGGATTAAGATCGATCGATGCCGGTGTCTTCTTCCTTGTCCTTGCGTCTGTTATGAGAGCGCCGACGCCCTGACCTAGACGACGACGGGGAAGATCGGGAGGCTCACCGTGGTGGGGTTCTGAGGCGATGCCGATGATGCAGCAGAGGTCCTGCTAATGAAGGGGCTCGGCGCAGACGACAAGAAGAGGGGCGAGATTTCGACGCGAACGACAACGTGGTTCACATACGGATGCGGCGGCGAATGTGGCGACGGTGGCTCCCACGAGCGCTCTTGGACAAGATGAAGGGCAGTGATACGTCTCAAATGTATCTATAATTTTTGATGCTCCATGCTTGTTTTACACCAATTTTTATATGTTTTGTTTACACATCGTTGCACTTTTATACATTTTTCGGAACTAACCTATTGACAAGATGCCACAGTGCCAGTTCCCTAGTTTCTGCTATTTTTGTATTTCAGAAAAGTTGTACAGAAAATATTCTCGAAATTGGACGAAACGAAAGCAGAAGTTCCTAGTTTACCAAAACGAAGACGGAGTCCAGAGGGCAGAGGAAGAAGTGCCAGGAGGCGGCCACACCTGCCTTAGGAGCGGGCCACCCCCTGGCCACGCCTAGGGGTGGTGTGGGCCCCTCGGGCAACCACCGACCTCGCCCTTCCACCTATATATTCGCCTATTCGGGAAAAATCTAAAGACCCGAGCCTCCATCCAAGAAAAGTTCCGTCGCGACCGCCATCGCAGACCCTAGCTCGGGAGGGTTCTAAAACTCTTCCCGGCACCCTATCGGAGAGGGAGATCATCACCGGAAGCCTCTGCCACTACAGGAAAAGTTCTGATCCTCAGCGTCAAATTTTCGTCAGGTATGACCCCTTTTTCGTTGCCTATGGGCCTAACCCGACGATATGGGTTTGTGGTCCATACTACGTCAGTTAAAGGCCTACCACGGATTTTTCGGTCCGTCGCGTTTGGGCGCCCTTTGGCCACGATTGCAGAAGAGGTTTCGGGAGGCCGTTGACTACTGACGTCATGCAAACTGACAAGTGGCTGACGCCGTTAACTGTCAGTTAACGCTGTTAACCGGCTGAAACCCCGTGATAGATGGTAGGCCAACACAAGGCATGCCCCGTCTTAAGCAGGCCGGCCCATTTAGTTTGCGGGCCAGGCCAGCTGACTTAGTTTGACCGGTCAACTATATAACTGGGTTGGGTTAGTAGGTACGTGGGCCTGTCCGAACCTCTAAGGTTGACTAGTCAAAACTTAAATGGACCACTAAGCACATGGGTCCGGGCGAATACCTTCGTTTGACCGGTCAAAAGAATAGCTGGGTGGACCCACTGAACAAGTGAGCCAGGCCGAATGTCTTCGTTTGACCGGTCAACACGATAAATGGGCCGGCCCAATAGTCATGTGGGACGGGCCGAATGTCTTCATTTGACCGGTCAACATGCAAACCGGGCCGTCCCAATAAGCATGTGGGCCGGGCCAAATGTATTTGTTTGACCGGTCAATAGGAAAATAGGGCCGGCCCAATAAGCGTGTGGGCCGGGCCGAATGTCTTTGTTTGACCGGTCAACCAGATAAACGGGCCGGCCCAATAAGCATGTGGGTCGGGCCGAATGTCTTTGTTTGACCGGTCAACATGATAGACGGCCCAATAAGCGCGTGAGGCCCACTTTTCTATTATCGGGCCGTTCTAGTTAGTAAGTGGGGTCCACCTTAAAGCAAATGGGTTGGCCCAAAAAGTAAATGGGTCAGCCTATTTAGTTGGTGGATCGGCCCATTGGCCCACTACATAATATGTATCTAGCCCTATTAAGGCCCAATAGTCTTGCTGGGCCGAGTTGCGTGAAGCCCGTTGTTACTTGTTGGGCCGGCTTATCTGCGAACTGCTATGTTAACATGCCGGCCTGTAAGGCACTTTAGGATTTTGCGGGCCGGTCCATACGTGATTTCTCTTAATTGAGACGTTGTCGAGATGGGAATTTGTGATTTAGTTTGTGCCTTCAACGGTCGGTTACATACTGAGGATATTTATGCAGCACATGATTTCAGTGGGATAGCCTCACTTACCACAAGAACCATAGAAAGAATGTGTGGAAGAAGCATAGAAACTAACTAAATATTACATCAACTGCAAGGATTTGAAAAAATATTACAGAATCCAGAGAATGGTAATTAAACCTAGCAATATATTGAAGGGATTCGACAATCTTTTATGTTGTACGTGCACCACCTATATCTGAAACAAAGACATTACAAGTTAAGACAGCAACAATGGAAAGGTAAAGACACTACAATGTTGTTTGCCAAAAAAATTGGAACTCACCATTTTCTCGTTATAACAAGATCATTGTAATGCGCACATATAGTCTACCGGTAGGGAAACCTAGAATATTCACACAAAGATTCTCCGTCAGGTGCATCACATCGATTGCAGAGCGGACTTTCAGGACTTTCCAATATTCTAGCTTTCAAATATAAATTTCTTCTTCCACATGAGCGTGTGTCCGTCAGCGTCATTCAGAACAGGTCATCTGCCTGAACTCTTTCCAAAGATTACATTTAAATCCTTGACCATCTCAAATACATCAGCACCCCTACGAGGGACAGGCTTCGAACGAGGTTCTGCCTCGCCATTGAAATGCTTGCCTTTTTTCCTCATGGCATGCCTGCGCAGAAGAAAACGACGAATGTACGGGTACATATTTTTCCTACTTTTTTTCAAATATTTACTTTATGTCTCATCTAAACAGTGTGTGCATGCATTGTATCCCTTGTTCGTCTATCCTAAAATGTTACTAAGAGCAGACCAATCATTGATGGTTACGAATAGCAATGCTCGTATGTCAAATTCTTGTTCGGTGTGCTCATCTCACACACGTACACCTGGTTCGGCCCACAAATCCAAAAGTTCATCAAGTAATTGCCTTAGGTACACATCAATGTCGTTGTTGGTTTGTTTTGGGCCTTGGATAAGCATTGACATCATAATGAACTTCCGCTTCATACACAACCAAGGAGGAAGGTTGTAGATACATATAGGCATGGGCCATGTGCTGTGACTGCAGTTTTGCCACCCAAAAGGATTCATGCCATCTGTACTTAGACCAAACTATCAGTTCATTTCCTCACCTGCAAAATCCGGGAACTCTCTCTCGATGTTTCGTCACTGCAGACCATCAGCGGGGTGCTTCAACATCACGTCTTTCTTATGTTCTTCCATGTGCCATCACAATAACTTGGCATGCTCTTTGTTTCTGAACAAACGTTTCAACCGTGGTATTATGGGAGCATACCACATCATCTTCGCACGAACCATCTTCCTAGGTGGCTCGCCCTCAACATCACCAGGGTCATCTCTTCTGATCTTATACCGCAATGCACGGCATATCGGGCATTTATTCTTATTCACGTATTTCTCACCGCGGTAGAGGATGCAGTCATTAGGGCATGCATGTATCTTCTCCACATATAATCTTATAGAGCAGACAAGCTTCTTTGCTTCATACGTACTAGCGGGCAATTCGTTCTTTCTTGGAAGGACATTCTTTAATATTATCAGCAACTTTTCAAATGCCAAGTCAGTCACACCGGCCTCTGCCTTCCCTTTCAGCAATTCCAATATGCTACCCAGCTTTTTCTGCCCATCTTCGCAACTTGGCTACGACAATTTTTGGTGGCCCTCTAACATCTTGTCGAACTGCAACCTCTCCCTATCTATGTCGCAGTCTCTCCTTGCATCAGAAATGGTCCGACGAAGATCATCATCATCAGGCTCATCTGGTGCCCGTTCTTCACCCCCTGCTTCTTCATTGTCTTCCATTGCGGTATCACCGTATTCAGGGAACATAGATCGGTAGTTGTCATCATTATCTTCTTCATCGTCATCTTCCATCATAACCCCTTCTTCTCCGTGCTTGGTCCAAACATTATAGCCGGACATGAATCCGTGCCGAAGCAGGTGGCTCTGAATGTCACTTGAGCAAAAGTAATCCTTCTCATTCCGACATTTCAGACATGAACAACAAATAAAACCGCTCTTCCATTGTTGGCCTCAGCCACAAGCAAGAAAGATTTCACGCCTTCTCTGAAAGCGGGATCGCATCGGTTACCGTACATCCATGAATAAGTCATCTGCACCATAAGTGCAATTATATATCAAATGCAAAAGAAAAAGCTAGCATAAACTTCCACCTTCCACCACCAGGAAAAAAATGTAGGGAGAATGGAGAGGGGGTGTATATATATAGGACGAGACCTTTTATCCCGGTTTGAACCACAAACCGGGACAAAAGAGGCTGCAAAAGGCCTCAGACCCTTTTGTCGTGGCCCAAGCCTCCAGCCGGGACAAAAAGTCCCTAAAGAACCGAGACAAAAGGGTTTGTGCCCTCCCGCTGGTTTCGGGGCGATGTGGCCTTGACAGAAGGTCAGTTTTCTGGCAAACGCTATTTGGATCTCGAACTAAGTGTGTTTTAATTTTGGATTATGATGCACGCGGTTTTAAACCATGATTTTGATCAAAATCATAATTTGGGGTACAGTTATGCGGCATATTTTTGCCACGACATATTTTATGCCGAGAAATCCCAATGCGGTTAACTATAATGGTGTTATGCGGTTCGGCGGGATGGAGCATATGCCCCTGATTTTGTATCCCAAATGGTCGCCAGCGATACTGTTGTGAAGCAGGCGGGCAAATTCTAGATTAATTACTTGAAAATAAACATGATTATTTCCTAAGAATGTGCATGCAAACCGTAATTACCTCAAGACGCGAGGTTTTAGGGAGCAGTTATTAGGATTTATACTTTCCTTGGTATTTCTTGCCATCTTCTCGGAATTTATTTTACATAAATGTGTTTCAAAAAAAATTACATAAATGTACGATCGGACCCAAGATGGCGAAGCCGCATTCCATGCATCCATTGCCTCCCGCCGCCGCCATGGCCACGCCGAGCAACGTGGTGCCTCGAGCTACGAGCAATGGAGAAGATCGAGCTGAAGAAGACGGCAACCACGACCTGGAGTGGGGAATGGCGGACGTTTTTCTCGCGCTCGGGACCTCGTCGCATGCTTCCTCGCCCTTATGGCCTGTATGCTGCCCCAGCTCTTGGAGCCGATGCCGTTCGTGGACCAGCAACGGCCGGAGCGCAACACGGAGGAGCTCATGCGCAGGCTGGAGGTGCTTCGGAAAAACGGAAGCATCTCGGAAGAGACGCTCCGAAGGTGCCATGATCTGTTTGGTGTAGAGCCGGTCTCCGACGAGCTGCTCGCGACGCTGGCGGACCACTTCGGGTGGTGAACGATGGGCCATGAGGATCGAGAAGATGGCCGGCCGGCCGGCCGGCTTGAGAACCAAACAGTCGAGTTTTGTTTTGTTTCGCTTTACTGAATGAAACTTTTTGTTATTTCTTCTCATTCTTTTAAGCTTGAGGCCTCAGGCCTGGCATTATATATAAAGCAACGATCGGCAAACATAATTTGGTACAACTCACAGTCTCACACACATAAAGATCACAAACTAAAGTTCAATACATCATCAAATGTGATCATCCCGATCAACACACACCTACAAAAGGCTGGAACCGAGATGAGTAAATCGTGAAGTGGAGGCACTATCTTCACTCCGCGGCGTCGCATGTAGTCGCCTAACCTCGCCCAATGCCTCGTCCAGGTGTGGCATGTCCTTCGGTTTGACCCGAACCGTTCAGCAATGTAGATGTAAATACATTTGGAAGAAATCATCAGCCGGATTGCCTATGCACTTTTCTTCAATAGTTAGTTTATTGTTGATATTCCAAAAAGTCTAACATAGGACCGCAAAAGTAAATCAAACTATCCAATGATAAGGAAATCAGTAATCGTTAAATGCTTGATCGGCTTGGGATTAGCGATTAATCGGAATTCGGACGATTAACTGATTTAATCAGTCGGCTATTAATTGGTGCAACACACACAAATTAGCATTTTAAAAACATTTTATATAAGAAAAAATAATAGTATATGAGCCTCATCTTCAATGTAAAGCGACTACATGCGACTGATTAAATCCAAGAAAAACATGTGCACATCTCCTCCGTGACCTCATCTTCAAGGTCATAAGTGAATCATGATCCACTAGCCGAAGCCACGTTCATTTCTTCCACTTCTTCTCCTCTAAAGTTTATCTTCTTCCACGACCTACCTAGGTACGACCCCTCTTACACCTCAACTACCTAACATATTGAAGGTGTCCTCGAGCTCCTGTACGAGCTCCTCAAGGTGGTCGAGCTTTTGTATCTGAAGACTGGGAACCTACGAGTAAACTGATCTACGAGGGCAAGGAACTAGTTGGCGATAGTGAAAATTGAGCTGCTAGAGGCTGCAATCAAGCGAAGCGGGAGCTTCGCAAAACCTACTTTATTGGGGAGGGGTAGCGCTTGTACTAGCGATATGCATTGAAAATTTTGTAACTTTTTTGACCAAGTGTAGTAGTTAATCGAGAACATACCTAGTAATCGGACTTTCGGTATGATTAATCGGGCTAAAGAATTAACACAAGCGATTAATGATAATCAACACGGTCATGGCCCTAGTAGCGATTAATCGGCCTAGTTAACTATCCTATGGAAGAAGCTCGACAAGTTTAAATCACCAACCACCTAGTGTTCCCTAACTCCTGTTCATATGAAAGAGGCCATAGGGCACATGAAAAAAATGTGGTTGCAATCCCCACATAAGGCACATGTCACTTGGCCACCAAGGAAAGCTTTCCCCTGGTCATTTGCCAAAGGAAGATTTGTATCTTAGGGGCACTCTCGACTTCCAAACGTCGATTTCTTCTTATCTGCTTTGCAACTTGGAATGATTCGTCCAAGTACGAGAGAGCAGGGATATAAGTTCATTTCAGCAAATACAGTGGTTATTTCTTTCGATGAAGAAATACAAGTAAATTTCCCCCTAAGCCAATTTGTACAGGAGCGCCAACATTTCTTGCTAAAAAAACATTGCAGGGACAACAGAAGCTTACATGCCATGGTAGTTGGGTTCACAAGGGAAAAAATGATCATCTCTCGGGGCAACAAAAATAGCATCTCTTAACCATTTTCGAACTGAACCTACTAGTTTGGTCTCCATGAAATCCCATGTCCTGTAGTTCCCTTCCCTACTCTTCCAGCTCATTCAGTTAAATGCTATACTCTTTACCCGCAAAAAAAGAATGTTGTACTCTTCAGTAAAATTGCTTCCTAAAAAAATTGCTGGAAAAGATCAATAATCGCAATGCAGCACTAAATTAATTCAAAAGATTGATTAAGACATATTAGCAAGCCAGCATTCTGAAACCATCATCATCTCTAGGGAAACAGAAACAACTAGCTTTAGACATACATAGTCACATTATCTTCTCATCAAATCTATATGAACTTATAGATTGGATGAAAGATGCTTGTGCAAAATGGAGGTTGTTAAATGGCAAGACAACGCTATTGTTTGCAGTGCATTTTTTTACACAAACTAAACAACAGAGCACATGCTTGCTGCTGCAACAAAAAAACTGGGGCTTCATTATATGATATAATCCATTAACCCACTTGCAGACAACAACATTGGGAAACTACCAATCTTACTGACAAAAGCCAACAACGGTACAAGAAAACATGCACCACAGCACTGAACCAACTTCCTAAATAGCGACATAATAATTCATCAAAAAAACCATGTTGCATCCAAGTTGGTCATCCTTCTTGCTGATGAGAGTGGCCTCCTTTTCTTAATCATATCCGCCATACATTGTCCATGCACTGCGTCACAGTGTCTCACCCTTTTCTGCAAACAGCAGAACTGGCAATGTGATTCAAAAAATGAGATAACACTATTAGTTTCTAATTAAGTAGGCACAAGCATAATTAGTTGTAACATTTGCATGTTGCATAGCACGACAACTTTGGCCTAGCACATAAACATATCACAACAGGAGCATCAAATAAAGATTTCAATCTGACTGGACATTAGACATTTTGTTTGTTCCACTAACTATATACAAGTACTACAGAGTTGTTTCCAAATCACAAAAAAGAGATACGGATATTTACCTCGTGGATTGGGGAAGCTCATGTACGGAATCAAGGAAACCACACATTCTCCATTCGATATCTTCTTGTGTCGTAGCGACTTATGATCAAACTTGTGTACGGAATCAAAGAAACCAAACATTCTGCATTCAATATCTTCCCTACTCTACAGTTCATTACGAAGTGGAAAGGGTTATCTAAGCCACTGTGTATGCAGATGCATTCTGAAGCAAACTGAAGAGCAGAGCAAAGAGCTGATGCTCCCAGAAATCGCTGTCCGTAGCAAGATCACTCTTTACAATTGCATTAACACTAGCTAAAGCCAAGGACAAAAATATTACCGCGGGAGTAACAAGGATTTGTCAGCAAAACATACACCCTCATCATGTGCTATCATTTTTTGGAACTGAACCTCATCTGGAAATAATGGAAAAAAAATTAAGATAGGAAAGGATGACTAAGCTATTGTGCGCACATGATTTTGGAGCAAACAAACCAAGTAAACAAATGTACAATTATTTTCTTTCCTTTTTGTTTCTTTTTCGTAGCTCTGCTAGGCCTGTTGCACTCCAACCATTCTCTCGACGGTTTTTTCTTCTAATATACGAGGTCGCACGTTCCAGAAAAAAAAGGCAGCATGAGAAACCAAGCAAACAAAAGTGCCATCTTTCGTAGTCTTTAAACTCAACCTAAAAATCCCTCAAAAAAAAACTCAACCTAAAAAAGCAATGCTCCAGCAATGTGGCAAATAAGATACATACATATCCTGTTGTAAAGAAACAAATTATCCAAATATAAAAAATATGTAAAAGATATGGGCAAGGTCATGTGAATCCAAGCTATTTATGTGACATGGCAGAAAATCAGCCAAGGCAGAAGGCAATTCGTTTTACCCCATGAAGGATAAATAAGGTTAATTAGCTACCAGTCATTTGGAACAGAGACATGCCTCTTCAATATATATAGGTCCAGAAAGCATGCATGCCAGAAAGTATGGAGAAGACCTTTGATTAAAAGAACTTCTAAGGAAAAAACTGTAAAACCAGTCTGGAAAATGTGTCAAACCAAAACACTTGCAACGATCACAATTCTGTGAATAAAGCAATTTTTGTACACAACATCCTGCAATAATGTTCCGGACATGATCACGGGAATGACAAAAAAAAAATGCAAAGGTCAAATAACAAGATCACAGGAATGACATGATTCTGCATCACTACAACAGGCCTACCTTCCTAATGATAATCAGCTTAGGATTTAAGGCAGACAGGCCACCAAGTGGAAGCCGAGGAGCACCGGTCACAAACTGGAAGAAGCATGTTGTTGCTCTGGAGTAAATTCTGCCATTATCTCAAGTAGTAGTAGCTACAAAACCAAAAGCAGAAACATTGAATTAAATTTCCAGCAAAATTCACCGCTGAAGCTGTGAGGAACAAATGTACTCACATTGACAATTGTCGACTTTTCAAGGTATAACCATCATATCTTCCACCAGTGTCTCCCATGCTGAAAATTCCACAGTTCCTCTTGTGTGGTTTAGTTCTACGGTCAAATTAGCTATTCTATGTGAGATGGATGTTGCTTGTGGTACTATGAGATGGGGTGTTCCTCCTCTCATGGCCACATAAGCATTATGACTTGTAAAATACAAAATTGGTATCTTACTCAAATTAGTTGAATGCCCGTGCGTTGCCACGGCCATTTTATTCTACTTACACACCCATGTCAATATAATTCACGTGAAAACTTACATGCATACAAAAGATAGTACATCAACATAGTCTTAATTTTCTTTTTGTCATGCTTGTCTTTCTCTTTTTTTTACTCCGCTGATCATGAGTGTTTAATGCAAACATGGCAGAAAAATATTTCAAGAACATGAAATTTATAACTTACACATACAATTTTATATGAAATCAGCAAGATCAGTGATGTATAGTTACAATTTTGTATTTTCCTTATTTGGAGAAAAAATGTAATTTTCCATGTATTCATGAAGTTCAGAAACCACATTAATGAACTCTTTAACACTAATATTTAAAATAAAAATACTCCATTATATATAAAATGTAAGGTCTACGCCTTTGACATTCACATTGGCTTACTAAGACATTCATGACTCAGATTCATTAATTTTTTTTTTATAGTGGTATGCAAATTTCATGAAAATTTAAGGTCGCTATAACCCTTGTCATGGATCTTACCATGGAGTATTTTGGCTCCATAGTGTGCCAACGATGTGTTCACCAGTGGGCACCCAAAGCTGAGATGAAGATATAACACATCAGAATTTTGGCCTCTCGGAATTGCACATGTCCTTTAGTGGCAATATTATGTGGAGATAAATATTTTAGAAATTTAAGTTTTATTTTTATCTAGATCAACAACATATTCTTCAAAAAAATGCATAGGTTATACCTAGCTTAACTGAAGAGTGACACGTTTATAAACTATACCTAGAGAATGATCAAAAAAAATTAAAATTAGGGACTGTAGGTGTTCTTAAGCGGTAGCATGGAGTAATTTCAGATTTTAATCATTTTCTATATCTAGATCAGTAGCATATCTTAACAGACCAATCAGATTCAATCATTCTTCAAATAATATGTTTGTTGATTCGATCGGAGATGTTTATAATGTGGCAATACATTACACATGGCATTTCTGCATATAGAACTATCTTATTAGTATCCAGACAAAATTGTAAAAAGAAATGACTATATTAGATCAGTTACATAGAAATAATGATTAGTTGTTTTATCGGTCATTCCTACCGCACACCATAGTAATCATGCCAGCAAGAGAGCCAAATGTTGAAAGGAAATTAAACACAATACCATGAGAAATTTGTGTGACATTTTTATTGAAGAACCAAAGGTAGCAATGTATGAAATTTGAAGCCTGCATTTTGAAAAATAAAACTTAATCTCAAATACGTCCGTGAGATCACAGAGGGTATGAAAAGTCACAACACGAGTTTGTGACATACCTTGGAGAAATCACTGGTCACATGCTGGTCACATGCACAGTGACTTCCTCCTCAAGTGACCGCTTGAATAAATCGTGGTACGCTGCGGCGAAGAGCTACATGGGCATGCACGCCCATACAATCTTGACGAGTGCGTGGCCGTCGGGTGCCATTGGCCGCCTCTGTTTAGGGTACGACCATCACATGAACCCGATCAGACAGAGATGGAAGACCGAAAACACAGATCAGGATGTATGTATACACGACATTCGTTGGATCGACACATACCTTTTTTTTGGATCGTGTTCCTCAAAATTGCCGTCGATCTCATCGTTCAGAGCATTGAGAAGCTACTCGACGTAGGCCTCGGCATAAGAGATGCAGATGGCTCGCTGCTGCGCGCCACGTCTCGGTGGGCAAAGATGAAGATGATCAGTCTCCTTCGTGCCCCCTGCTACGAACAATAATAATGAGAATAACCTAGCCGATCATGTCAACCGCGACGAAACAGAGCGGGACAGGAGGGCATATAACGCACCTTTGAAGGCATTGTGGAGGTCCTTGCAGTCCTCCACGACGGGTGGCACTCTGGCGGAACACTGAACGTCACCATTTGTTGATGCAGCAGAGGCGGCCCACGACGCTCCCGCATCTGGCAGAGCGGTAACGGCGAGGACACAACATGCCACCTCACGTCAGGCAGGGCGCAAGCATTCTCGCGCAGCCACGGCGACGTGATAAGGGCGTGGCGATCAAAAAATGTACTCCATCTGTTTGTGTGAACAAGGCTTATTTTTTCCATCTTTTACAAAAAAAAGGACGCAAGGTCCATTGTACATAACTTTCCTGGATTATCCCTCTAAAAGAATGGCTGGAGTAGTTACGCATGGCCCTAGTAAATGGAAGAAATAACTGAGATTAATTGAGCGCAAGTATGGAAAGTAATCTTTCTCTCTTCTCACGTAGCTCTCCTTAAATTTAGCGCTAGAAGTTTCACTCCCTTCTTACGGGAATTAAGGAAATAAGGGAAAGGGGATGATGTTTTTTTTTTGTTTTCTGTTTAATTGTGGCAATCCCATGATTGTTGGTACACAATATATTTCCTTAAATATTGCACATTTAACACGCTGAAATTTTGGTCGTTGATCTTTAATCGGACGGTTAAGATGTGTCCAATCTTTGACATCAAACATTTTTGACGACGTACGGACTCACATATAATAGTAAAGACATTGTGAAGACTAGAAGGGTTTTAATATATGTCTGCCTCAACCAGTATATTTCATGTCATATGCTACTGTATTCACATAATTCATGCAACACTATGGACAGTAAAAATCACCGATCATGCTCAAAATAAAAATTAATAATGCTAGATACTTAAGGTTTTTTAATGATAAAACAACAAAGTTCTTCCTCATTCACTGTGTTACTTTAGCCTACCCCAACTTCCTCTACCAAAATACTGACATAAGAAAGTTAAAACAACAAAGTGTAATCGCCAATAGAATTAGAAACACATGCTGAACTAGGGACGACACAATAACCTAATCTGCTTTATCACTTACAATTGTATGCTCTTCACCTTATTCAGAACATAATCAGGATATCCAGAAAGAGTAAAATCAAAAGCATAAATATTCAAAAGAAGCACCATGGAAACATAAATCTCCTATTTGTGGATTGTTACTAGAGCAGGACTCCAGAAATTGCTTTTGTTCAGCAAGAATCTGCAGCTATTATATAAACAGAAATACTCAACGACTTTGACAAACTTAATACACTACGAAGAAGCAGTACTACATGGCCAAGGTCGAAGAAACAATCCAAGAAGTGATTATATCAAGTTTCCAGAAGCACCCGGTGAAACCGAAAAACCTTTTTAGCTTCTAAAGTATCATAATCATGTGGAGAAGTAGTGAATTACATTCAAAAGGTCAATTAAGACATATCAGATTATCAGCAAGCAATCATGCTTGAATGCTCGCGGCAGTTCTGGTTCATTGAACAAACCCTTTTCTTTTTTGTACCTTGTTATAATCGACCAGCATAACAAGCATTTCTCTAGAAATGTGCAATAATAGGATCCAAATATATATCCTACATGTAAATAAAATATTTACAAACATCACTAACACCCACATTTGAAGAAAATATACGAGAAACCAGTAGGTCATGTAAGTCAAATCGAAAAGCAATTCGTTTTTCCCATCAAGGATGAACGTTGTTAATTATCCATGTATGGAACAGAGACTTACGTCTTCCAAACATTAGGTTGCATATAGAATTGTGTGCTGATGATTTTAAGTAAAATATCTTAAACAGAAGTAACGAAAATCCGTGAAACCAATCCAGATGTTATGATAAACAAAAACAATTGCAAATATCACTATAGCTGTATACTCTCTGATCAAATATATGAGCAAATTCATCTCAATACATGGATAATGCAATGAGTATGCCATTATGTCTCCCCTGTAGGCAAAAATGTAACATATAACGAAACATAGCTTACCGTTTGATGGAGCTTCTGAAGAAATAAAAGCTATATGAGATATTCACCCAGTCATGAGGCCCATATGTTGTCAAACTATCAGTTCCCGGAACTTGTAGCTCAAGATTTTAGTTTAAATGTTATACACTTCAGTAACACTGCTTGCTAAAAAAAACTGCACTAATATCAGCACTTGACATGTAGCACTGAATAAATTCACAAGATAAATAAATACAAATCAGCAAGCCAGCATGTAGAAACCACTACTTCCAGACATGCCATCATCATTTACTCATCAATGGTATTTCTTTAGGAAGATTCTTTTTTAATGGCCTCTTGAAGATGAATCTAGATATTGGAACAAGGCTAGAAGAGTTTTTAAGACTAAGCTACTATCTGCAGTGCCACATTCAAGCAAACTAAATAAAGGAGCACATGGTTGCTGCTGCAATAAACTTAGATAACCCGTTTACCCACTTATACATGGCAACAACACAAAGAAGCTATCAAGTTTACTGTCAAAAGCCAACAATAATACAAGAGAACAATGCACCCTTCAACAGAACTAGCAACAAAATAGTGACATGATTTATCATAAGATTTATGTCGCCTCCAAGTTGGTCATATTGTTGATGAGGGTGGCCTCCTGCCCTTACGCAAATTCAGCCATGCATTGTCAATTCTCCGCATCAGAGAAGCTCACCCTTTCTGCAAACATAGATTTTTCAGTGTGATTCCTAGGAGAAGACATGATACTTTATAAAATTTCCAATCAGGTAGGATTTTTCTAGGTATAACTAGTTGTAACTTTCGAGTGGACACGGCACTCAAAGTTTGCTCGAGCACAAATTTTATCACGAATTGGAACATATTTCCAATCTAATTACACATTCAGTAGTTTGTTTGTTTCACTGCCCAAACAAAGCACAAAAGAAATATATGTAGATATATACCTGGAGGATTGTAGAAACTCATGTATGGAAACAAAGCACAACATTTCTCTCTCGACCATATCTTCTTCCACTGTAGTGACTTGAGATTAATCTCGTAGATGCTGCCAAGGTCCATGGTCACGAAAATGACATCACTTCCCTCCACAGATCCAATCGGTCTAAGTTTTTCCTTGGGGTTTCGAATAGGGATAAGTGTCTCGAGATTGATGACCCTATGCCGAGG
Source organism: Lolium perenne (assembly GCF_019359855.2). NCBI lineage: Eukaryota > Viridiplantae > Streptophyta > Magnoliopsida > Poales > Poaceae > Lolium > Lolium perenne. The sequence goes on along the minus strand of NC_067247.2, from coordinate 11,371,746 downwards.
CCATGATGCGACTCCGTTAGAACCCATGTGCCTTGACCACAAGTTGAGGTTTAAACCGTCCACATGCGCAAACCCCAAACTGCCATCCTCCATCGCCATGAGGACAATGTCACCGGCTAGGCCGGTCTTCACCGGTGGCGCATCAACCAGCGTCAGACAATTAGAGACCAAGTCATACTCGAGAATAGCTGCTTCGTCGTTGTCGTCATCACCATCCTCAAGTTCATAAATAAGCGTGAAGTAAAGTGCGCCTCGGATCAAGACAGGGGGCCTGTTGACTATGAATGCATACTGCGCCGCAAGATCAAGAGAGCACGGCTTGCTCCACTTAACCACCTCCGGCAAGGACACATGTGCCTGCGCGACACAGCCCTCATCAGAACAGTAGAGGCCAACGAAGGCGACCTGGAAGGGTCCGACATGGCACGCGCGGTGGTCGCAGCCGGCCACACTGCAGAGCACGGCGGCCCCGCTGCTGTCGTAGTCCTCGGGTGCGTACAGCAGCCTCCGGTGCCCCGTCATGGGGTCCCAGACGACGAGCGGCATGGTGAAGATATTGGTATCGGCAAAGAGCACCCGGCCATGGCGGCAGTCCCACGCGGTGTAGTCCTTGTGCCAGCCCCTCCAGTCCTCGACGCCGGGGATGCGCATGCCGAATTTAGTGGTGGCGACGAAGTAAGGGAGGTTGTCTTCCTCCTCCTCCTCCCGGATGTCCCCGGAATAAATGAAGCCTAGCATTGGGGGAGATCCATGGCGCTCACGGTAGAGACCGCGGAAGCGAGCGCCGGTGAGGATGCCGAGCCAGAGCTTGCTGGAGAGGGAGGCGCGCACGAGGCACGCGGGCTGGTCGGGCGGGAGGCGGAGGAAGATCTCCTCGAGGAGCTCGTCCAGCAGCGCCGGTGGCGGTGGCGGTGGCGGTGGCATGGTCGGTGGAGGTTAGGGTTTCGGGATGGAAAGTTTGATCTTTTTTGGTGGAGGAAAGGGGAGGATGGGCTCGCTACGGTCGGGATCTGGAGAGGAGGCAGCGGCGGCGGTGGCGGTGGCGGTGGCGGTGGCGGCGGGGAGGAGACGGCGGCCGATTTTGCTTTCCTTCGGGACGAAGGGTTCGACCGTCACATGGCGCGTCTCCAGCCGGCCCAAGTCAATTTTCTTTTTTCTTTTTCCTTTTTTCTTGCGTATTTTTTTTAGACAAAAAGGAGAAAAGCTCACTGGTTCCATTTTACTGCTGTAACAAAGATCCACAAGAGAAAACGAGCTGTGGACTCGTTTCATAAAGCCTTACAAACCGATCATACCCAGAATTTGGGAGTAGTCTAAAACCATAAAAGAAAAACTGAGGTAGCAACACAGAGAAAATGTATCAATGCAGAGGAGGATTCTTCAGCAGCATCTCGCAGTCAGTTTATTGATACCATCAGAGGAGGAGTTTTGCTACCGAGACATCAGATTTTCCGACAGCGCCCAACAGCAGGCTGCTCATGTCTAGGCTATCCGTAGGAGTTCCCCTCGGTGATGATCCAAAAGCATCAGATTGAAATCCATCAAGTCATAATATTTTATCTAGGCACAAAGGTTGCCAGCTTCTAATTGTGAAACATAGGTGACATAGGTATGCCTAGCAGGCATACCGTATAAGGTACCCAGGTTATCTGTAAAGGACAAGAAGCCCATAGAACCGAAAATCGACACGGAAAGCCTCGGCTCCATCTCCTATATAAAGGGGAGCCGAGGGAGAAAGAAGGGATCGAATCTATTGTCAATAGAATCACCGTAATCTTTATTCGAGCACCTTTTCGGCCCTCGGGATCTACTTGCCCTCTACTTTCCACGAAACCCTATGTCTACAATCTGTAGGCATTGACAAGTTAATCCCTTGTCAATTGCCGTCGTCTGTGGGAATTGGAGACGACAAGGTCCTGATCTCGATGGCACGTTCAACATCGTCAACATCGTCGTCAGCAGCAAGCAACATCATGGAAGGAGGTAAACGAGCGCAACCTGATCTCATCGATTTTGTTCATCACGATCCTGCTCGTGTGCATGCATACGCTTATCTGGAGAACCCGACGGAGATGACGTTCGGGAGCTTTCGCTTCCTCGTTGGGAAGGAAGGATGGACGCGGGAATTCCCGCCCTCGATGTGCGCGAGCACATTCGACAGGGTGCGGCCTGGCGCGCTCCACCACCGGCGGCGGCCGACGGCATTGTTCCTTGCCGGAGGAGGAGGAGGGCCGTCGTAGGCGGCGAGTTCCCGCTCGTACCTGCGCCGGAAGAAGTCGCTCCACGAGTCGTACGCGTCGGGGAAGAAACGCGGCTCGGCGCGCTGATCGTCCGTGAATGTGGCGAGCACTGCTTCGATCTCGTCGTCCATGGCGGCCCGACCCATTGGCGGCGGCGGGATCGGCACGCCGCCCGCGCTAAGCCTCCATCCTCCCGGCGCGCGGAAGTCCGGCGGCGCCGGGTAGCCCGCCGCGTGGAGGAGCCGTCCCTCCCATTGGTGGAGAGAGCGGCGGCCGAAGCCGTTGTTGGCCGCACCGTCGTTCGCCATTGCTGGTTCGTTCGAGTTCGGGGAAGATTTGGGGGAAGGCGAGCGAGGTGAATGCGGGACATACGCGGTAGTTCGGCGATAAATAGAGGTAGGCGCGCGTGAAACCGAGGCGACGACATTAACTCGCCGCGTGGAAGCTACGCGGCCGGCGAATACTGACCGGTGGCAGGCTTTTACAGCGCGCGGAAGACGATGCGATGAGGACGACGATCGATGTCTCTCGCCGACAAGTTGGGGCCACCAGACGCGCGGGAAGTTTCCTCGGCGTTTCCCGTGCTTTCGTTTCGTCCGGACTCCCCGAGCGCTCCCCGGGGGGTCGGGGATGGCGTGGGCTCGCCGGATGGATTTAGGCTCAAATCCGGACGAAAATGAGAAACCGGGGGTGCGACTCGACCAAATTTCACCATCCGGATGACAAAACGCAGTTCTGGGGCCTCGTCGGGGAGACGAGTGGGGATGCTCTAACAGCTTGGATGCACCATCCGGATCGAGCTGCGTATCCGATTCCGTACCTGTAACAACTATACTACGCCACCACATAACCGTCAGATTCAACGATTCCACAGGCCAAGGCAGCAGAGAACAGAGGACGCATGACCACCTGCGTCGACACTTCGGAGGTCACCATGGCGGTCGCCGTCGAAAGCCGCAAACGGCTCGCTACCCCTTTCTTTGACGACCCCTTCTGCGACCCCGCCAAGCGCGGCCGGTACACCACGCCATGCGCGGCGCAGGCGCTCGACGCTCTCCGCGGCATCTTCCCGGACGCCATCCCGCGCGATCTCGAGGCCTGCTTCGCGGCGTCCGGCGGCGACATCAACGCCACGGCGAAGGCGTACCGGGACCGGCAGGCCATGCACGAGCTCGCGTCGCGTCTCGTGCAAGGCACGGCGGACGAGTGCGCCGCCGTCCTCATGCAGCAGATCGCGGCGGCGACCGACGCGTCCGACGCCAGGAACCGCGCCTCCTGGATCCTTGGGCTGATCAAGAATGCGGCCGCGGCGGAGGCGGCGAGGCTGCGCGAGGAGAACGCCGCGCTGATGGAGCAGGCGGCGAGGCTGCGAGAGGAGGCGGCTGCGCTGAGGGAGAGGGCGGAGGCGGCGGACCGCGACAACGCCGTGCTCAAGGGCGGCGTGCTGGCTGTACTGAAAGAGTACATGTAAAAACGGTTTTGATGATGTTCGATCGATCACACCATGCAGTGCCGCATTTTGTTCACAGTTTGGGATTAAGCCGTACATATAAGTTGTACAATTTCATCTGTTTCCAGAAAGCTGTGCATATTAATTTTGGAGCTAAGAAAGCAATGCACGATCAACGAACACTACAGTAGTTTTCTTTGTGTGCAAATCAACTAAATCACGGAACACACATAATACGCCGTATAAACCCATATGAGGGGGAATGTGGAATATGGCATTTGAGATTTTCCATGGAGCCACAGCAATTATTCTTGTAAAATATTAGATTCAGTTTTAGCTCCATCTGAACCTTCGCTAAAGCCCATGCCCTGGAAAAGGAAATCTTGTACTGCATTTTCTTTGGCTTTTTCTTTGGGACGAGCTAATTACTAGGTATCTTCTCACCGGTGGTCTTTCCTCCTTTAAATGGCGTGGATGATGCATTGCTGCCTTTAAATGGTCCGACTTTCCAGTAAAAAAAGTGGAGTTATGACACCTCCGGAACTCACTTGAACTGAAGGAAGCTTGACGTTGGAGCATAATTTGAGCTTTCAAGTTTAGCTTTAGCTGATCGAGTGAGACGGATGCACTGTCACTATACATGTGTGCACGGATAGGCAGCCGCTAGGTCGCTCCGGAGCGGACGTCCTCCTGCTAGGTCTCTCCAGACCATAATGACAATACTACCCTTGGAATTATCCAGAACCAAATCCAGTGACCAGTGTACCAAATTGGTAGCATTGTCTTGTTCAGAACTTCAGATTACCGGTGAGCGGTGGCCGGCCGGCCGGGCGTTGCGCGAGCTCGCGAGGAGAAGATGCCGCATCTCCGTCTCCTCCTGGCCGTCCTCCTCCTTTGTCTCATCTCCCTGCTCCCGGACTTCGCCGCCGGCGGTTCGCCCGACCCAACCCCAACCCCATGGCCGCACCAGTTCCACGCGAAGCTCATGATGGAGTACAAGGGGAACCTGTCCCTGGCCGACCTCTGGTACGACTGGCCGCGGGGCCGCAACCTGCACGTCATCCGCTACCAGCTCACCGCCGACGCGCCCTACTACGACGCCGAGTGGAACAACGGCACGTCCTTCTTCTACACCCCGGCGCGCCGGACGTGCCGCTCCGCCGCCGTCGGGGTCGGCATCCTGCGGCCCGACTGGCTCGCCCCGGGCGCCGCCTACATCGGCCGCGCGTCCGCCGGCGGGTTCGACTGCCACGTCTGGACCAAGGCCGACTTCATCACCTACTACGAGGATGTGGCCTCCGGCCGCCCCGTCAAGTGGATCTTCTACACCGGTAATCGCTGATTCATTGGCCCTCATCCTCATCCTCATCCTGCCTGCCTGTGGTGATGAATGCCACAGATGGCAAAATTAGCTTGTAAAATGCGTATGATTCCATCGATGTAGGGCGTGCTGCAGTGGCAACATTAGGGGTACACCCGGGTTCTCTTGTGTGGTCAGGGGTCTTATTTAATATACATTAACAGTAATTTGGGAGTGCTAATTCTGTTGACGAGATGGCAATTCACACCGGGTACAGCTCAAACAGAAAGGATAATGACAACCTTTGTTCATGATAAAGAGTCAGAAAAAGAATCAGCCACACAGTTCTAGTGGACAAACAGGTCTAGTGGAGTCTCACTATCCCTAGAATATGACAACCTTCTTTCCTGAGTCCTTCTAGGTATATTTATCTTTCAGCAACAAAGGGAAGGTTTGGAATTCTTGTAGTGGCTTACTTTTCAAAGCGCCTTCAAATGTTGTAGTTTAGCGTTGATTTGTTTAGTTTCAGAGCTACTGTATATGGATTATTTTTAGTACGCTAACCAGTCAGTCTGCTCCACCACTACTCCCTCCATTAACAAATGCTACGCATGCAAAAAAAATATTACAAAAATTGTACTTAAGTGCTCTTCTATTCCATTATAGTATGACTGTTTGCTCTCAACCCATGAACATGACACTATGAGCAAACTTACGGTTAATAGTCGTTGGAATGAGTCCTGTCTCCCTACAAAAAAAAGGGATGAGTCAGTGTACCCAATCCTTCGTCAAATTTTAATCCTGTGTACCGCTTTCCAGGCAAGTATACAACCAGGTTTAATCCTGTGTACATCAAATTTTAAAATCAGTGAGCTGTATTACCCATGAACATTGGCTGCACTGTAGGGCATTTTGAGTTGTTTTAGCTTTTTCTCTTGCAAGGCTTGGTATGAGATGCACTTCTCATTGTTAGAACATTGTACATACATCTATGTGTCATATCTTAATCTATAGGTTTGATCCTACAAACAGATAGTAGACAAGACCAAATGTCTGGCTGGAAAATTGTTTTCAGCCTTCAGCCAAACTAAACGTATATGTGAGGACTGATAGTCTGTTACCTCTTCCTTGCTCAAGATGTATCATAGGTATTGTGCTATATTTATCTATGGTAGTTACCATGATATGCATCACAGTAGGCACAAGTCAAACTGAGAATATAATAGTAACAATAGACTAATTAAGCAGAATTAAGTTTGTACAGAATCATAAAAATTGCCAGCATATTGTGGTGACGGGGAGAAATAAATGTAGTCAAGTATCACTCTTGCTTAAGAGTTAAGACGCACAATTTTTGCAGCAGTTTTGTCCATAATCACACCTTTCCTTCCCTGACTGTTTACTAGTGAAGAGGAGAAATGAAGATTGTGAAGTCTCACCATCTACAAAGATATACAATGTTGATGTTTTATCTCTTAGCTGAAGCTGCAGATTCAAGGCTGACGGCTAAAAATATTGCAGATGGTTCTGGGTCCAAGGCTCTAGTAAACAGAGCCTGTCTAATACCTATGGTCCTCTATCACAAAACTGCAACTCGAATAGAGGAAACAGCTGATGGATTGGCATGTTCAGTTTTTTGGACCCATGTGTATGACCTTAGCGGGTTATCTTAATGGGTTGGAACCAAACTAACAAACAAAGGATTGGGCGAACCATTAAAGAAAATAAATCTGGTTGTTTTAGGAAAATAATCCACGGAACCCTAAAGCGGGATAGCTGGACCCCCACTTGTTTGCTCACGACCTACCTTAGGTGCCAAGCTGGATGCATAGATGTTAGTATCCAGTGTTGTGTTAGCTTCACTTAAGCGCTAGAGAATTTGTATCTACAAAGAGAAACGCACACCTTTAATCTGCGGAATAAGTATATCGATGTTGCTCAGTGTACCAGTGGAACCAGTATAGCGTAGCATCTCAAGTCACCTGGGCTAGTTTTTGATGACCAAGGTGAATATAACTTGAACTCCCTCCGTTCCAAAATAAATGTCATAGATTTATCTAGATTCGCATGTATCTACATCTAAAACGCGTCAAGACTCTAGATACATGCGAATCTAAATAATTGTGCAACACATATTTTGGAACGGGGGAAGTAGTTCTTTTTTTTACCATGGTACCATAGGGCAAGATTTTGGGAAGTAGTTTATAAGGCTGATTTGTGTTTGGTAAGTATATATGAAACCAACCAGGTCAGATTGCGTTACAAATTAGCCACCACAAGTGTTCTTATTGTTCAGTCATACGGCATACCACAGTTATACCACCTATATGAATATGACCCTTTCCCGATGCAAACCTGAATTTGGAGCACGCTAACAATTTGTGATCCCACAGGGCGGACCGCGCACGTGATGAGCTTTGAGCCAGGGGCAGTGCTGGAGGGCGAGGAATGGCAGGCGCCTGCATACTGTTTCACCGATGGAACGACCAAGAACACCCTCATCTCTGAACCTGGTGGGTTTGATGATGAGAGCTTTATCCCCAAGATCAGATTGCTGAGAGGCTAATTAGCCTATCTTGTGGAGTGGAATCATAACCGTTGCTGCTGTTGATCAGTGTGTTCGGCATGGTGTCCCAGGCGCTGCATGCCAAGTGTAACGACTTGACTGTGCTGCTGCTGATCAAGTGTCTGTACATGATGTTCTCTGTTACCCGCTTCTTTGCGAATTGATCTGCTTAGATTTTATGGAGATTCCTGAGCAGTACCATAAAGAGGTGATTATTTTAGCCGGTGTTAAGCTGCGTCCGTGAGCTCCCAGATTAACTTGGTTCAAAGTAAACGAAATCCCAGCAAGCTAGATGGAAAAGCAGAGACTGAGACATAGAACAGCATCACTGGATAGTGCATCTCGTCTGAAAACTTGGGGAATTGTCGAGTTTTTTCACTGAAATGACAGGTTACCTAACTGAACGGAGGCATCATTCGTTAGAGATGACAGATTGACCACAGCAGGGTTTCGATGGCATCGGGTCTGGAACTAAAGTATCAATGCTAGCGACCCATGTACTAATTAGTACGAAGAAAATAATTGTGGATGCTGCTTGTGCAACTAGCGAGTGAGAGATGTTAGTACTACAAAAACAACAACATCAACAACAATTTGAACTAAGGCCTAGCTAGAGGGGAGTTACGTTTCATGTCTCATAAGAGCAACATGCCGCTGTATCGGGTCAATCACATATTAATGTGTAGTCGATGGAGACGGGCGAATTAGCAAGCTGGTGATGCTTATATTGAGCAGCAGTACTGTGGATCTTGTATTAGTACGGCTAGTACTGGTATTAATTTGCAGACCGATTGGGAATCGATCTAACGAGTGTAACACTCAAGATCTCACACACAGGAATTCTCACCATTATAGACAAGGATTCGAGAGATAAATTCCGATACATCTCCGCGTCATGCAGAGTTGGGAACCCTGACGAGCCGAAGCCCCAAAGAAGAAGGAGAGAGAGTAGGACTCGATCGAGCCTTGTTTGAGTAGCAATACATTTGATGCCCTTGGCCGGACGTAGCCGTGGCTTAACTTTTTTTTCCAAACGATCCAAAAAGGATCGAATTTTCATTATCATCAGATAACGAAAAAACACCAGATTCTGACACACACAGGGGAGGATCGCCGCCTAATGCTAGCGTTCAGGCGAAAGACTAGAACAAGTTTAGCCGTGGCTTAACTAGCCTACCTGGAGTGGTGAATGCCTTGTGCCGCTGACGAGTGGCCCCGCCTGGCCTGCAGGTGTGAATCCCGGATTCCTTGACGAGTCAGCTTATGGTTTGTAGTCTTGATCGCCTGGGGCAGGGTGTGTGTCAGTGAAAGTATCCCCTCCTGAAGACATAGCTTGTCCGCAAGCCGTAGCTGAAGGGAAAGCATCGATGATGGCAAACATGTTTTCCCAGGTGTCACAGTTTGAAGGCATACCTAACCACTGTATTGTATTCGAAGTCCAGGCACCATCTTGGCTCCACGGCGAATGAGTCTCTCATCAGTCACTTTGTCAGGTTGCACCAAGAGGAAATCCACTAAGGAAACTGGTAGATCTGTGCTGACCGCATCAGTGGGTTTGATAGCTTTTTTCAGTTGAGACACGTGAACAGAGTGAATCTTAGCCTTGTCTAGTAACTCCAGTTGATAGGAAACTTGCCCAACTCGTTTCAGCACAGGGTAGGGGTCAAAATATTTGAACCCGAGCTTCTGAGAGGAACGATTTGCCACAGAAGTTTGCACGTAGGGTTGGAGCTTGAGATATACCTGATCACCGACTTGGAACACACGCTCGACGCGGTTTTTGTCTGCTTGATGCTTCATACGTTGTTGAGCATGAGCTAGGTGTTGATGGGCCAGTTCAGTCGTAGTTTGCCTCTTGCGCAGCCAGTATCAAGCTCGCCACTCCTGTCTCTGTGGTGTTGCTGATACCAAATTGATTGGCGTGGAGAACTGCCGTAGAGCACCTCAAATGGGGAACGCCCCAATGCTAAGTGTGGAGTGGTATTGCACCAATATTGAGCCTTGTCATCTAGCTAGCCCATTTTTTTGGAGTTGCGTGAACCAATCATCGAAGGTAGGTCTCAAGGCACTGATTTAGATGCTCTGTCTGTACATCAGTGTGGGGGTGGTGATAGGAGGAGCTCATGTTGAGAATGGTGTCGGCCAGCCGAAATAACGGTTGGCCACGACGGGAGGAGAGCCGCGAGGGGAGGATGGCTGGCGGCCTGCTTCGCCGGAGTTCGGCGACGGTGTGCTCGCCGGCAGGAGGAAGTCAACGTGGAGGCAGGGGCCTCTGATCCTCAGTTTTTTTTCTTTTCATATTAGTTGCTTGTCAATTTGTGTATTTGTTGCCATCTCATCGTAACTAGTGGGCTCAACTTTTTTTTTTTGAAAAGCCAAAAAATTACAACCTTTGTAACATATGGACCCCTGTACATTTTAGCGATGCCACGTCGGCCCTGCAGGTGGGCCTCTTTGTTAGATTCGCTGTCAATTCGCGGTTAGAATTAGTTTAGTGTTTTTTACGAAAATCTCAGCAAAATGTGGTAGGCTTTTTTCTCCTGGAACGTAAAGTGGTACCAAAATTAAAATTTAGCTGGAAATATGGTGGTTCCATACTAACAACTCCTCTGCAAGGACTCAATACAAAAACAAAAATAAAACAACCGGCTTGCCTTACGCCCAAGTTTATAGCCATAGCTTGGCTTTGTAACTTTTATTTAAGAGGGGCTTGGGTAATATGCCCAAGTTTAATAGTCGCCTCGCCCTTGGCCTATGTATCTTCACCGCTGCCTTGGCCGACATGCTCACGACCGCGGCTTCCACTAGTAGAAAAAGGCTCATCAGTGGCGCACCATTATGGAATTCTGTGGCGCATGGAGGGTGCGCCATTGTTACCACGCCACAAAAATGTGAATTATGTGACACACTTACCCTTGCGCCATAGAAAGTGACATTTCTATGGCGCACCAGGCAGGCATGCGCCTGTTGATCGCCAAAACCCACCGGCGGGCAGCGGCCTGTCAACACGGTAGAGCCGGGAAGAGCCTAGAGCTGCGGCTGGCTGAGACCCCTCCGAGCGACGGCCCGCAATGCTCTTCTGGTCACACGCGGCGATGCGAAGTGCAAGGGCGTGCCACCTGACCTATACCTGGTCAGGAAGGTGATGGGGATGCCTCGCTTAGTTCCTGCATGGCATACACGTAAACATTAAATACGAGCCTCGATCGGCTCTCAGGTTATCCTGTGAATCGGCTCAAAGAGCCGATCCACCCATGATCCGTACGGGGTGCACGAATACTTGGTGATCCTGCTTGATCAAGATGAAGCTAATTAGATCTACGACGATTTAGGGTTTTCACCGCATAATCGGATCATCCTACTCCAGGTTGGGCCTCGCGGCCACGCACGGTGCTCATAAGCCGATCCTAAACAAGGCCAAAGAACCAACAATGATGTTGATCCGCGGAACATCCTGTTTAGGACTTGCGAACGCCACCCTACGTGCCACTGGATCCTCCCCCCCTTTGTAAGGCCTAACTATTGCAGATATTAAACTAATCCTTGCATAACAAGGAGCAATCGTAACGGATCAGATCTACTAGATGATGAACAAGCAGGGTGCCGCCCCCACGCCTGAGATAGGCGTGAGGGCGGCTAGACATGCAAGGGTTGCACTACGTAAGCATGTTTATACGAAGAGCTATGCTAACCCTAACACATCTATGATAACTACGTTGCGCGCCATCAAAGACGCTTCGATGCACGCGCAACGCATGAACAACGTGGAGCTTGTCGCCTAGATCGCAAGATGCGATCTAGGCAGCATGTCGCTTACCTGATTGAAACCCTCGAGTCGAAGGAGTTGGCGATACGCCGAGATTGGTTTGTTTTTGGGGTGAACGTTGTGTTGTTGTTTATTCCATAAACCCTAGATACATATTTATAGTCCAGCGGACTTTCTAACGTGGGAACATCCCACCGTGCACAGGTAAAACTCTAACTTCTAACTTAAGATACGATCTAATAAATTACAGATAAATGGGCAATCTAGCCCAACTTTGCATATAAGGCCGATCTTCGTATTTTCTCTATATATAACCTTCAAGCTTGTCTTGATCGTGGCCCACCTCCGCCTTGGTCAAATTCTGGTGATAACACATGCCCCCCTGGTTTTGGAAATGACATTTCCAAAATCATTATGCTTTTCCCGTCGGGTCATGTCGTGGCAGAGCAGAACCATTGCAGTATTTTTCGTCATGATACCCTGTCTTCTTGGCTGCTCCGCATGATTTGACCGTTGTCTATGGGCACTGCCTCCTCGAAAACTGCTGTGGCATTGAATTTCACCATAGCCCCCTTTTACTTAACCGCTCTGAGCAGTTCGCCACTTCACCATCCTGCTCTGTTCTGGCCATCGGCACCCAAAAACCCCAATCTCCCACAGTCATGTCTTCCTCTTCTTCCTCTTCCTCGTCGGTCTTCCACGACTCCTCCTCCGAGCTCTCCTACGGGTCCTCCTCCTCCCGCGAGACGCCGCCGGACATCCGTGCCCCAGAAGCATGGGATCTGGAAGACCATGCCTCCTCGGTTTGGTCCGAAGACGACCAGTCCCTGACCAGCGGGGACGAAGATCTTCAGTTCCTCGCCGTCGGGGAACTGGAGTCGGAGAGCGAGGACGATCAGTTCCCCGGGACGGCTGCCCCACCTCTGAAGAAGAGGAAGAGGAAGACGACGATGACGACGACGACTCCCTCGAGGGCTACCCGCCAGCGAAGCGCCTCCGCATGTGGTGGGACGACGACAGCAGCGACGATGAAGACGAAGATGAAGCTCCCGTAGAGGGCTATGGGAGCAGCGACGAGGAACCCATCGGCAGCAGTGCCGATGAGAGTTCCGAGGATGACGACGAAGGAAGCAATGGCCCGTAGATTAGGATCTACTAGTGTAGGTCTAGTAGTAGTAGATTGGTCAATAGACCCTTCTTTTGTTCTTCCTTCTTAAGAAATCGGCTCTTTCTTTGTAAGAAATCCCCTTATCAATGAAGAAAATCCCTTAATTAATTTCGCTCCCTTGCCGATTGTCGAATGGAGTCGTCGCACAGGGAGCCGATAGCAGAACATCGGCATTCTGATGCTGGGCGCTGTCAGAATTTGATCGGCTCATATCGCTGCCTGAAGCCAAGCTGTTGTATAAACTTATTTCGCTAAAGTCGATATCAGCGTATCGGCTTTGTTTTCTGAAGTCGATGCCCACGCATCGGCTGTACTTTCATACTGTTAATCTCCATATGTCTTCTCAAGTCGATGTCTGTACATCGGCTGTGATTTATCTTATTATATTTTTTCTTACTGGCCGATTCTGAAATCGGCCCCCACATCTTACTGTCCATCATCCCACATGCTTGGGAAATATTTCTTGAGGTGTTGACCATTTACAGCCACTGGGAATTTTTCGCCGCTCAACTCCTCCAGCATGTATGCATTACCCTTCAAGGCCTGGACAACTTTGTACGGACCGTGCCAATTAGGAGACCATTTGCCATACGCCTTATCCCTGGTTCCCAATGGCAACACAGCTTCCCACACAAGATCACCAACTTGGAACTCCTTTGGCCTAACCTTTTTGTTGTAAGCACGAGCCACCCTGGCTTTGTTCTCCTTAATCTTCTCCAACGACCAAAGCCTGAGTTCTGTTGCGTCCTCAATAGTGTTGCTCATCAAAGCTGCATATTCTTCAATTTCGAGATCATTCGAAACGTGACACGTCTTGATCCAGCCGTAATTTCCCAAGGCAATACGGCTTCCTGTCCATAGACAAGTTGGTACGGCGAAGTCTTTATGGCTCCATGGCACGACATGCGGTAGGCCCATAATGCTTCTGATAACTTCTCATGCCAATCCCGAGGGTTCTCGTCGATTTTCTCTTGATCAACTTGATCAGACTCTGATTGGACGCCTCAGCCTGCCCGTTAGCTTGAGCATAGTACGGGGATGATCGGATCAATTTAATCCCTAAGTCATCACAGAACTTCCTGAATTCTTTAGAAGTAAAGACCGAACCTCCATCGGTCGTGATAGTTTGGGGAATCCCAAATCTATGAATGACGTGTTCTTTCACAAATTTGATCACATCTTACGATTTCACCTTTTTCATAGGGACGGCTTCCACCCACTTAGTGAAGTAATCTGTGATAACCAATATCCATTCATGTTTTTTACACGATCGGATGGATTTTACCGATCATATCCATTCCCCACCCCGAAACGGCCAAGGTTTGATGATTGGGTTCATCATTGATCTTTGGCACCATACGAATCTTTCCAAACATCGACACGCTTGGCACCCTTTATAATAATTGAAGCAATCTTCAAGCATAGTGGGCCAATAAAACCACGATCGCTTTGATCAACCACTTCATCTTATGAGCCGATCGATGCGTTCCACGGGCACCTTCATGTACCTCATGTAAAAGCCGATTAGATTGATCGGTCCTAGGCACTTGAGTAGCAACCCTTCCAATGTCTGTAAAACATGTCGTCTCCTATAAGGACATACTTCATGGCTTTGTATCTTATCCGTTTGGGTGCCCCCGAGCCGAATCTTTTAAATAATCGAAGATCTCGGCTCTCCAATCATTCTGTTCCAGGAATTGTATCCGAACTTCCGATCCGTCGGCTATATCTATGTAGCCCGACGCCATCTCGTGCGAGATTGTTGGCATCGGTATTACGGGATCTTGGGATCCAATTAAAGTTGATGTACCGAAACCGTGTCATCAACTCACGGCATTCCATCCAATATGGGAAAAGCGATTCACTTTCGCAATTATATTCATCCGTGAGCTGGTTAATCACCAACTTTGAGTCTCCAAAAAGCTCCACAGCTTCCGCTCCAGCTTCCAATAGCAATTCCATTCCCTTGCGTATTGCCTCATATTCTGCTACGTTGTTGGTGCAAAGGGTAGATAATCTGATGGAGAAGGAGTATTCGCCCCCGAGGCGACACAAGCGTAATGCCGATGCCACAACCACCGTCACAAACCGATCCATCAAAGAACATAGCCCATGCTCGTATAGATAGTGCTGCTATATTGGTACCGATCCGTTCAGCGATGAGATCGGCCAACGCTTGGCCCTTGATCGCCTTCGCCGGCTGGTACCGGAGATCAAATTACGACGAGCGCCAACATCCACTTACCGAGTCGGCCTTTCAAAACAGGAGCCGACAACATGTGCTTGACAACGTCGATTTGCAGATGACGGTGATTTCTGCCGTCGAAGGATGTGATGAAGCTTGGTGCAGGTAAAGAACAGGCAGAGGCAAAGTTTCTCGACCTCGGGATATCTTGTCTCCGCGTCCGGCATCATACGCTGAGGTAGAAAACGACTCTCTCAACGCCTCGTAGAGTTGCACCACTACCGAAGCAATGGACGTGTCGCCCATCGACGGGTAGATGTAGAATGGCCTGTCTTGCTGTTGCGGAACTAATACGAGCGGTGTCGTCGGATATCGCTTAATTTCATCAAACGCTCGTTCTTTGTTACGCCCCCGGTGAAACTCGTCGTCGATTTAGTCTTCACCAACGCCATGAACGGCTCGATTCGTCACGATAAATTGGAGATGAACCGCCGGACGAAATTGATCTTGCCGATGAGGCGTTGGAGCTCCTTTTTCGTGGTGGGCGGCTGCATGGTACGCACCGCCTCCGACTTTTCAGGCCGATCTCAATTCCCCGCTCATGAACCGAGAAAACCTAGGAATTGACCAGCCGTCACGCCAAAGGCGCACTTCTTCGGATTCATTCTCAGCCCGAATTTCCGAGTTCGGTCTAGGACGCGCCGTAAATCGTCCAAATGCCCCTCCATGGAGACCGATTTGACCACCACGTCGTCGATATAGACCTCCACCAACTTGCCGATCAGATCATGAAATATATAATTCATGGCTCGTTGGTATGTTGCACCGGCATTCTTCGGTCCAAAGGTCATGACCACGTACTCAAACAAGCCTCATCGCCTGGTACTACGAATGCGGTCTTGTGTATATCTTCCGGAGCCATGAAAATCTGGTTATAACCGGCGTTGCCATCCATGAAGCTCAACACCTTGTGGCCAGCAGCAGCGTTTATCAATGTTTCTGCCACAGGCATTGGATATTCGTCCTTTGGGGTGGCTCTGTTAAGATCTCGGAAATCGATGGCCACGCGCCATCGGCCATCCTTCTTCTCCACCGGAACGATACTGGAGATCCACTCAGCATACCTGCATGGCCTGATGAATCCAGCGGCCAACATTTTCTCGATCTCCTTCTTGACTTCTTCCAGGATCTCGGCCCTCATCTGACGTGCTCGCTGTTGGGACGGCCGAAATCCTTTCTTAAGGGGGAGCCGATGCTCAATGATGCTCCTGTCCAACCCAGGCATCTCCGTGTAATCCCATGCAAAGCAATCTGGGTATTCCTTCAACAGGGCTATCATCTGTCCCCTGAGCTGTGGATCTAACTTCTTGCTGATAAAAGTGGGTCGAGGCTTGTCCCCAGGACCGATGTCGACTTCTTCTAGCTCATCGCTGATGTAAACCCGTACCCTAGCTTTCCGTCACTGTGAGGTCGACGCCACATACCTGGTGAGCTTGTTTTACGGATACTACGGGCCGATCGCTAGCATCGGCTTCTACCTTGATCATCACCAAGATGTTTTGGCGGTGTCGGGGCCGATCGCATGGAGCAGCCTCCTCCTTATCTTTGCCACGAGAGCAGTTGCCCTCGCCTTTTTCTCCATCCATGGGGTGTCCCAGTCCTATCATGTTGATGTTGAACGAGTGTCCTGGTTGGCACCTCCCAAGGCAAGTACCGTTAATCCTGTCAACGGTGCGCGACGGTGAATGAGGTACTCCTGGTGCCGTTGATGTGCACGACAACGGCAGACGGGGCTGGAGTGGCACTTCTCCTCGGTAGGTCCTGAGAGTTGGCTCTAATAGAGAGTGCTGATTCTTCATGACCTCCTTGACCAACCGAACGGCGACGTGCTCCAAAGTATTCACCAGGCTCTCGGAATGGAGACGCAACGAGTGAGCCACCATGCCACCAATCTCCTGGCGCACGGCCACAGTACGTTCCTCTGACGGGACAGATAGATCCACTTCATCGAGTGCGCCTTCCGGTGAGAACCCCTTCCGCCTGACGCCATGTGAACGAGTTCTGTGATATGAGCCGATGAGGTCGGCTTCGAGGGTGGCCTTGGTTTCGTCATATCGCCTCTTGAGCTCAGCAGGCAGCTCCTCGTAGGTGACTGGCGTGCCGTCCGTCGCCATCTCAGGTGTAGATGGCGATGTGGTTGATGTAGACGATTGTCCCACCGGGCGTGCCAGAATGTGTTGATCGCCAAAACCCACCGGCGGGCAGCGGCCTGTCAACACGGTAGAGCCGGGAAGAGCCTAGAGCTGCGGCTGGCTGAGACCCCTCCGAGCGACGGCCCGCAATGCTCTTCTGGTCACACGCGGCGATGCGAAGTGCAAGGGCGTGCCACCTGACCTATACCTGGTCAGGAAGGTGATGGGGATGCCTCGCTTAGTTCCTGCATGGCATACACGTAAACATTAAATACGAGCCTCGATCGGCTCTCAGGTTATCCTGTGAATCGGCTCAAAGAGCCGATCCACCCATGATCCGTACGGGGTGCACGAATACTTGGTGATCCTGCTTGATCAAGATGAAGCTAATTAGATCTACGACGATTTAGGGTTTTCACCGCATAATCGGATCATCCTACTCCAGGTTGGGCCTCGCGGCCACGCACGGTGCTCATAAGCCGATCCTAAACAAGGCCAAAGAACCAACAATGATGTTGATCCGCGGAACATCCTGTTTAGGACTTGCGAACGCCACCCTACGTGCCACTGGATCCTCCCCCCTTTGTAAGGCCTAACTATTGCAGATATTAAACTAATCCTTGCATAACAAGGAGCAATCGTAACGGATCAGATCTACTAGATGATGAACAAGCAGGGTGCCGCCCCCACGCCTGAGATAGGCGTGAGGGCGGCTAGACATGCAAGGGTTGCACTACGTAAGCATGTTTATACGAAGAGCTATGCTAACCCTAACACATCTATGATAACTACGTTGCGCGCCATCAAAGACGCTTCAGTACGCGCAACGCATGAACAACGTGGAGCTTGTGCTGCCTAGATCGCAAGATGCGATCTAGGCAGCATGTCGCTTACCTGATTGAAACCCTCGAGTCGAAGGAGTTGGCGATGCGCCGAGATTGGTTTGTTTTTGGGGTGAACGTTGTGTTGTTGTTTATTCCATAAACCCTAGATACATATTTATAGTCCAGCGGACTTTCTAACGTGGGAACATCCCACCGTGCACAGGTAAAACTCTAACTTCTAACTTAAGATACGATCTAATAAATTACAGATAAATGGGCAATCTAGCCCAACTTTGCATATAAGGCCGATCTTCGTATTTTCTCTATATATAACCTTCAAGCTTGTCTTGATCGTGGCCCACCTCCGCCTTGGTCAAATTCTGGTGATAACAGCGCCACATAAAACTTTCTGTGGTGCACCCAGCGGTGGTGTGCCACCGTTTTTTTAAATTAAAAAATGGTGGCTAGATCCAGATCTGGGGCCGCCGGAATTTCGCCATATTTTTTTTGAAATTTGCCGGAGGTCATGGGAGGTGGGTGGGTGGGTGGGGTGGGTGGAGGGGGAGGAGGACGAGGAGGCCGGCCGGAGGTGGTGGGTGGGTGGAGGAGGAGGAGGAGAAGGAGGCCGGCTGAATGAGGTCACCGGAGGTGTGGGAGGAGGAGGAGGAGGAGTCACTAGAGGTGGAGGAGGTCGTCGGGTGTGGATGAGGAGGTCGCCACGTGTGGAGGAGGAGGTCGCCGAGTGGTGGAGGAGGCCGGAGGTGGAGGATAGGAGGGAGGAGAGGGAGAGAAGGGGAAGTGGAGGAGAAGGGGAAGTTGAAGTGGAGGAGAAGGTGAAGTGGAGGAGAAGTGGAGGAGAGGAGGAGGAGGAGGAGGAGGAGAAAAGAGAGAGGGAGAAGGGCGCCGCCGGATTTCAAATTTCAGCCTAACAATTATGTGGCTCATGTGCATTTGGTGTGTCACAGAATTTTTTATTTTTGCAGAAAAAATATTAAATTTACCGTAACTTTTTTACTCTTTTTGAATTTCCTGATTTAGTAAATTTCAGAATGGCTGAAGCTCGTTGAATTCTTTTGTAGAATTTTCTTCTGATCATTTTGATATATTAATTTTGATATATTATGTGTATTTTTTCGACTTTGTATGCGACCAGAAAAGCTGTTTTACCTTTTCTACACTTTTTTTGCAAAAAAATCAAAATTCAAATTTGTTAATTTCCCCTACAAGTTTACCACTTAATATAAGTACACTTCAAACGATTTTTTTGAAGTTTTTATAATTTCTGTGATTTTTGAACACTAAAAAGGCAATCCACGGGAGGGGGGTGTGGTTGAAAAAGCTTCCGTGACGCATGTAGCTCCATGTGTCACAAAATGCTTCTTTCTGTGGCACATTTGTCCACTTGCGCCACAGAATGGCGATATTTCTGTGGTGCATCCATGTCCATGGCAAATAGAAATACTCAGAACTGGTCAACCCAATAATTTTCCGTGGGCCCCACCAGATTTCCGTGGCGCATGGAGATTTGGTACGCCACAGAAATGTCATTATTTAGTGGTGCACGTCCTAGGTGCGCCACATAATTATTTTTAGTTGTGCATGATTATTTTATGCGCCACAAAAAGGCATTTCACCTATAGCTAGTTTCCTACTGGTGTTCCCGGGTCATCTCCTTTACTGCCAGCCTGGCCTATGGGCTACCGGTGGGGGATTGGATAGCCAGTCCCACTGGGAGCTGGCTAGTGGTGTGGGGCCCGCTAGCTTAGTCTTAATAATGTTGGTTTGTCCCTACTGGTCTTCTTACACCAAGTCACCAATCTACATGATGTTGGCGTCCTTGATCTGGCTGACGAAAATTCTGCTCTTCCTGCTGGAGATCAGCAGTGATTGGCGCATGTTACCACTGGATATCTAGATCATAATTGATATGATCGTGCACACCTATTTCATTAGCTAGTTAGGATTCATACGTGTGTTGCTTGAAGCTT
Organism: Lolium perenne; assembly: GCF_019359855.2. NCBI lineage: Eukaryota > Viridiplantae > Streptophyta > Magnoliopsida > Poales > Poaceae > Lolium > Lolium perenne. The sequence continues at coordinate 11,352,067 of NC_067247.2, read as the reverse complement.
TGCTTTGTTGTTGTGCCATGGGACATGTCTAAGGGTAGTGGTATATAAATTTATGGTGGCTACCATTGGAGGTTTCGAAGTTATGGCGGAGATGTGTATTGGTTACGATTAAGAATATGCTGCATAGACTCCTTATGTGTTTTTCATGTTTGGTGGCTTGCAGCAACATCCTCAGCAAGAGGGGGTGGCAGCACATGAGGACTGCATTTTTGGTGGTGCTCTTTGACTACCGAATTGCGTTTTCGAGTGTGAAAACCCAATGTCTAGCTTACATTGGTTGTACCTAGAAATGACCTTCTTAATGGCATTGTTTGTGAACTCGAGATCGTTGATCGGGCGACGATCATGCTAGTGCACTGATTTTGGAGAATCTCTATTGTAGTTTGAGTGTTATCTTTGTAGTGGTTAGAGTGTTGTTGTTCCGAGTTTTTCATCAATGTGACATGGTCTTTGTTTTCCTTTTCGTTTTGGTTGTGTGTATTCTTGGTGTTTTTAGATATTTTATTGGTGCAAAAGCTAGTTGTAATTGATATCTTCAAGATACTAATATATTTTCTTTATAAAAGAAATGGCTTGTGCTTACATAGACCTCCCAAATCTTATAATAGTGTAAACCCGTGAAGGGGTATCGTGGTATTGTTTAATCTCACCCATCATACTCCTAATCCCGAACATGTACCGTTTAATCTCAGCCGTCCTAGCTTGTGTTTCACTTGGGAAAATGTTTCTGTCTTGGGAGTCTATGGAAGCGCAAGCTGAAAGAAAATACATTTTAATCGCCGAGGATAGACCAGTCCTTGGCGTCCTTAAATAAATAATTCATCAGTGTTGTGTGGAAATACAAAATATTGAAGCATATACCATCACGTATCTGTTATCCTCATCCATGGCATCAGTGTTCTTTATTTTTGTAGTGGGTTTGTCCTTATTATTTCAACCATTAAATACTAATCTTGCTTGTTGGCACTATTAACATCGGGCCAGCTACGAGAAATAATACAAAATGACGAAACTGCTTCCATATCTGTTAACTAATATATTATCAGGGGGCAGCTGTGAAAAGGGATACAATTTGACGAATCTGCTTCCTACTCTCCGATTATGTATAACAAGATAAGATGCTGCGGCCATGTTCATCTTTCCTAGAAGACAAATATCAGTAGGTTTGCAAGTGGCGCAGTGGTATTCGTTCTGATCCTCCTGTATAAATCATACATAATTATTTTCAAATTTGGCACTTCATTTCTCCAAAGGGTGTCAGACAACAATAGATTAGAAAAGGAAACGACAATACTTCCTTTTGTCCACCTCCATCCAAGTTCGTCTGACCCATCACGAGCTCTTGCACATGCCGTGGCGCTTCCAGGCTTCCAGCCATATAAGACTTCCTCTCTGGACTCCCTCTTTGGGCCGGAGTAATCCATCACGGAGACCACATGAGTACATGTAGATCATCACCTAATTGTAGGTCACCAGGTTCTGTAGAAAGATGCGTCTGTTGTGTGCGATCGATACGTGACGCCTCGAGCGAGAGTGCAAAATCAATGCCAAACAACTTCACATTTGACAACGCGGTAGTCATCTGCCCTCGGTTTCCTGTACAACACGGAGGCAATAAAGCATGATGAGTTGAGGAGTTGATTTGGTTATGCGGCCGCCTAGGCCGCGGACATTTTTTCGACAAAGAGCATATAATAATACCGGAGATACCAATTACACCTAGCCTCTGCAACAACGCATTGCTCTAGCGGTATTACGGATGCACACAACAACAACAAAAAGTCCCGCTACGGTGGTTTAATCCTTAAAACAGCAGCACTAACATCACCAAGATAGCACCATAAATCCAACTTCTTCAAAAGCGGCGCCTCCAAGAAGAAAACATTGCACAATCGTTGTCGTCGCACGATCAAAGATCAGGATTTTCACCCTGAAGAAGGTCCTCGCTCTCAAAACAATGCCTTCAACAAGGCCATTGCCAGACACAACCAATTAAGATCAGACCTTGGATTTTCACCCTGAAAGGTAAGACTTTGGTCTTCTCCTGTGCAGTCGCCCCCACTTATATGCCGCTGCTCCAAGTCATGAAACACCAAGCCAACTTCTCCTCGCCCCAAAGATTGGAACCTCCATTGCTAGTACTCAGATCTCGGCCTTCATGACATTCGCTGCTAGCACCATGGAACGAGAACATGCCCCATGATATTAACAGCCAGCAGTGCTTCGAAGCGCTCTCTCTGAAACCAAATGGCCACAGTAAAACACGGGTGTGCACGAACGAATCCCACCCGATCCAGTAGTCTCCAGGCGTGAATCGCCCATGGAAGATTGCCGACGGCGCCTTCCGGAACCCGTCACTCTAGCCAGATCAATGGGGACACACCTCTGGTAGATTATCATCTTGACGCAAGTTGGAATCCTACGACTGCCGCCTTTATTCAGGTCGCGCCCCCACGCCGGCGACCATCCCAGGCCGGCCAAGGCTGCCGCCGGAGACACTAAGTGCAGATCGCGTAGTTCGGAGACACCGCACACGCCTGGGCTCCGCCGTAGCCGGGAGCCATCCCTCCACCGCGGGCCGCCGAGAGGCGAGGAGAAGAGGACCTAGGGTTTCCCCCTGCAGCTCGCCCCTACCCCTCCCTCCGCCGCCGGCAGGGCACACCACCGCCTCGTCGTCCGTCATGCTGCCGTTGAGCCGATGCCAGGAACCTCCACTGAGGTCCCCGACGATAGGGCCACGCCCTGGCCCGAGGAGGGTGACCCGCGCCTGACCCCCACGAGCGAGAGGACGAGGGAATCCCCGCCGCCGGTGGCGTCGGCCCGGCGTTGCCTAACCGCGCCCCCTGGCGGCGGCAAGGGAGGGGAGGGGAGAGGGGGAGGCGGCTGCGGTTGCGGTAGGGTTCCCCCAGCCGCCACGTGGGGGCGGCACAAGAGGGTTACGGGAGTCGCTTCTAGTTGGGGGGTGGATGTACAAACTCAGCACCTGAGTTCAAATCCTCACGGACGTGAATTTAGGTTATCATTTATACTTGAGGCCCAGGCTAATCTTGGTACTCATGTAATATATGTTAATAACTATACTTCAATATTAACCAAGTTAAAAATCTTAGTACTCATACCAAATAGTTGTGTGCATCCTTAGTTGGTGCAGAGGTTGGAAAGTGAAATTATCCGCTTTTTCTTCTAGACCGCGGACATGTAGCCAAGGGGAATTAGGGATGGCGATGGCCTCCGCCGAACGCAAAAATGGCTTTGCCGTGATAGCTCATATTTTTACCAAGCGATGGAGAGTAGGCCAAGAGTTTAAATTCCATCCCACTGCCTGCGGGATTTTAGTTTGTGTGTTTCCGATTGTTTCCCCCGAAACAAAATATACTACACGTCTTTATATATTTTTTTCACTAGTTTTGATCCATAAATATCTCCTCACACTCACGTATGTCAAAGGCTGTGTGCATCGTTTTGATGTAGAGGCTGAAATCCTATCTCGAAAAAAACTCACATATATGAATGACGGAAGACTAAATATTTAAGCATATACGATCACATATCGGTCATCATCATGCATGTTACTTTTTTTGAAGCAAACGCGGGGATCGAGCTGCAATTGGTTCAGTGTACTAGCAGCATTTGTTCAGTCAGGTTTTCTTTTCTCTAACGACCCTCCTGTGTACTCTATAATACTCCAAAGTATCATACATCTCACATGGATCTTTGGAGCTTTCTTTCCTTGAAAGGTTGTCCGACTACAATAAAACAGAAAAAAGAACGACGGACGCCCTCCATGGTCATTCAGTGATAATATATGGTGTCACACTAACACTATTAGTCCTTGAAGTCTATAAATGGAACCCTCATGTTCACTATCTCTCACAGCACACAAGAAAGAAAGAAGCAGTAAGCATTTAAAGGCATCTCCCTCCTGCTCCTCCTCCCAAAGCCATGGCCAGGACTCCTAAAAGTGCTCTGTCCCTGCTACTCGTTTCCAGTTTCATTCTAGGCGCCATGGTGAGTCTATGCTCTTCATGCCCTACTAGCTGTGAAACAGAGATAGTTTGGACCTTGTACGCGCGCCAAATTGGTAAAGGGGATAACAGGAACCAAGAGCAGGCAGTTCCCCCAGTGAACAATATCACAAAGTTTGGTGAAATCGTCGTCAACAATTGGGCTGTGCTTGATGCACCTGTACCCACCGCAAATATTGTTGCTCATGCAAGAGGCACACACATGATGGCTGGTGACTGGTTCACTTCTCTCAGCATAGTGTTTGAGGGAGCAAGGTATTTTTTCTTATACGTTGTTTGCAATAAGTTACCTACGTTTCTTGTGTTGAACTCCAGCCACGGGATGCGCTTGACTTGCAGCTGATTTACATTGCTTGATTACATATATTCTAGTCTTAGAAGGATATTAAGATTTTTTAATCAAAACTTTGACATATCGTATTAATGTGTACAGGTTTAATGGCTCCACACTTCAAGTCATGGGGATCACTGATGCACAAGGCCAGTGGGCTATTGTTGGTGGCACTGGAGAATTGGCTAGGGCAGATGGCACCATCAAGCACAAAATAGTACCCCCAACGCCGACAACGTCGATAAATGAAAACTATAGACAGCTTGATATTCATGCTTTCTACTCCCCACCAGCGGTAAATAGAATTTTAAAAAACAAATCTATGTTACTGATTTCTCCATTTGGTCTACACATGCATGAAAATAGTCAATTATTGTCTTTGAAACACTAATTTCTACTATGATAGAGAAACTCATGGATTTAGTTATACCCAAGTCTCATATACTACCATGTAGAAAAGTTAGAGTTATAGGAAAATATTCACCCACACCAAATGAAGCAATACATTTGGGATTAATCTTCAAGTGTCCAAGCGAATATTTTATAGATCATAGGTAGCTCAGGGACCTGTAGCCACGTCTCATATACTATACCATCATTCAATTTTCAATGTAACAATTTTTTATTTCATAACTACAAAACCTTTGTCTATTTTAATCTAATTCACATTCTTGTTAGAGTATAATCAAACTTTTGAATCTTAGATAACTAACATTAGACTTTTTAGTTTGATCAGGTGCAAATTACAACAATTATATATATTTGCAGTATTCTATTAAATATTTAGTCAATTGTCTTAAACATTATACAAATAGATATGTAAGTTCCACAGTTGATTATTAGCGGTTCTATGAAATTTGGACCCAGTCTATTATTTTGCAACATAGTATGCAGTAAGTGAGATACTTTACTCATAATTTTCCATTATCTCATACAGGTTAATGCAAACTTTATTGCCGATGTATAATTCCATCAGGAGTTTGTTGATGTTGTATACCTGTACCCGATAACGTGACGAGAAGTACTTCATGTGGTTGTTGGCACTGTCATCGTGATCTTTTTTAATTGTGGTTTTGTTGTTGGTATTGTTGTTATTTCTATTTGAAATATTTTGTTTACAAACGTGGTGGTGTTTTGTATTTTGTCTTGTAACTTTCAGATTTGGTCTTTTCTGGGTCATATCCTTAGATATGGCCACAAAAATTTGTCAATTGTTTGAATAAAGGGTGGCAGGTTTTTTTTGTTTCTCACGGGTGTACTGTATTCACCGACATTTGTGCACACCTGGTGCACACTAGCCATAAAAGCTTGTAAGACGTACAGAAGAATGCTTCCAAAATGTGTTCTTTGAGAGGCTTCCAAAGTTGTCTTGCTAAGAAAAAAACAATATAAACTCTAAATTGTGGCCAAACTGGTGGACATGGTGGAAAAATTGTGGGAGTTGCCCCCTCTGCAACATGTGGATGAATTGGCAGCCCTTCTTCTCTAATATTTCAGGTTCACTGTTAAAATTTGCAAGGAGATCCTTGCTTGGAGTGGTATTTAGGGCATGGCTCCGGAGCTTTGGACCAACGAACCTGACGTCAAACATTTCATGGACAAAGCTTGCACTTCAAAGGGATGGAAAGGAAGCCGGTCGCCTCAATTATCATGCTCATCTCGTGCAAAATTTCGATAGACCGAAATGCTAGAGTTTTGCTTACACATCCTCAACCGTGAACATCGTCATCTCTAGAATCAAATACAAGGCCAAATCTTGGAGACTAGCTACGACGAAATTCCGAGTAATGTAATTTCAGAAGAGTAGGCTAAACTTCAAAAGTCACAGGGCTTTCCCTAGGGAAATGCTGTAAAACCTTCTTCTCTGTTAATGAAAATGGGAAGTATTCTGCCCTATTTTAAAAAAGAAGAAGCATAGTAGCAGAGAGAATTTAGCATCCAACCATCGATCGTGCTCGAGTCAGCACCCAATAGTTATCATCTGATACACAGTGATAGCATACAAATTTACTTGACACGTTATGAAATTTGAAATTCAAATATATCCCTTTTTTGTCGGTAGGGTCACTTTATTAGTAAGGGAATATATTATTTTTGCATGGTAACCAGAAATTTCGATCGACCAAAAAGTTCCCCAGTCTCTTACAGATTTAGTATGCACATACGGAGGTTAGTATCTAGTATCTTCGTATAAGCTGCCTTGGGGTAGAGTTGGAGATAATATTTGATAGCTTAGCTACAGGGGAATTCTATGTATATAAGAATATGAATATTCGTGACTTGCTTAGCCTTAGCTATGAATTGAGGGGCCAAGGGCTGATTAATTAAACCAGCCTAGCAGTGTACGACATCTAGACATATGCTTACAAGGATTGCTGAGTGCATAGATCGATCAATGCAACGTGCATGTCCATGATTACGCTTGGTAAAAACTTCGTAAAAGAATATTCGTGGCTAGGAAGTCATCTAAATTCATAATATTTATTTTATTTCATAAAAACTCATCTAAAACTTCAACAATGTATATTTACTTGCTACAAACACATGCACAATTCATTAAAAAAACTATTTGTGGCTACGAAGTCATCTGAATTCATAGCAACACATTAACTTGCTAGGTACATCTAAAAAAATATAATTTTTTTATTTACCATGAACCCATCAAGTATTCATACAAAGTATTTACTTGGTTTTAACCATCGCAAGAAAAATTCATCCAAAATTATTTGCTTGGTAGGAACTCATATACTATATAAGAAAATGATTGCTTTCTAGGAAGTCATCTAATATTCTTAAACAAGAAATTACTTTTTAGGAAGTAATCTAAATTTTGTACAAAAAATATTTACTTTCTAATAAATCATCTAATATCCAGGAAAACTATTTCCCTACGAAGAACCCTTGTAACAAGTAGTAGAAAATATTAATTGCTAGGAACTCAGCTAGTATTCAAAAAAATATTATTTGGTTGAAGTCGTCTAATATTGATACAAAATGTTTTCTTGCTTTTTTTTGTGAAACATAGTACAGTTACATTCCGGAGAAAAAAAATCCTACAACAAGCTAGAAAGAATCTCAAGTTGTTCCACCGACATCAAGAAAAAAATATTATTAGTACATCCTGATACCTATGGTATGAGAGAATAGTTTAAATACATACTCTATAACAAAAGATTTGAAGGATATAAAATCCTGCAAAAATACACATCTTCACATACTAATTATCTACAAGAAGTACGTCTAGTTATGTACAAAAGTACATCTACACAGCTGCGCTTAGTAAACAATAAACAATATGTACACTTGCAAATTATGGATGTAAAAAAGCATGTCTGCACTTACAGATTATACACAGAAAGTGCATCCCAATGATAATTATTTACGTCCCGCTGCTAGGCAGCCATATTGGGATCATTCTTCTATGCCTCTCCTGGCAGCCGGCGACCTGCCTTCAAGACTTGCTCAGCGTCGCCGTCGGCATGCAGGCTGTGGAAGACCTGCTGACGCAGGGAATCATGGCAGATGCTACAAGGGGTAGATTAAAGAGTAGGGTAAGGTGGCGTAGGAGAATCCGGGATCGAGAGTGACACACGACATACTTAGGTTCACGTCCCCTCAGTGAAGATCACTATATAATGCTAGTAATCCAATATATGATCATAGTTGTGTTACAAGGGAGCCGCCGTAGACGGGGGAAGCTGTGTCTATCTAAATTTCTAAATATGGCGTGCCTCCAAAGGGTGCCCCTGCCTAGCTTTATATATGTAACCAGGATAGGGTTTACAAGTGTTAACCTAGAATCTGCCTTCTTGTACTCCAAGACGCTATTATGTGCGGGTCCATCTTACCGAGCAATCGTGTTGGGCCACCTCCATAACGGGCCGAACTAAATAGACTAACTGTGGCACCCGACGGATTATACCCAGGCCAGTAGCCCCCAAGTGTCTTGTGGAGTTGTAGACTCGCGTAGAGACTTATCAGTCGTAAGCTTAGTCGCAGCCGACAAGTGTATAAGGAGATTTCAGAAGTGCATCAAGTCAGCATATTGCAGTCGTAGTCGACATGTATGTCGAGTGAAGCCATTGAACCGGAAGTGCATCAGGTCAACATTTTTGCGTATTTTAAGGTTTTTAAACAGTCATAGAGATGATGGCCTAACGTGACTTGTGCTCTCGATGGCTCAGGGCGAATTAAGTGTAGGGATTCGTAGCATAGAAAACAAAAATTTTCCTACCGCGAGAACGCAATCCAAGCCAAGATGCAATCTAGAAGATGGGAGCAACGAGGGGATGAACGAGACTAACCCTTGAAGATTTCCAAAGCCTACAAGAGGAGGCTCTTGTTGCTGCGGTAGACGATCACTTGCCGCTTTCAAAAGCGTGTAGAAGATCTTGACGGTGCCACAATCGGGCAGCACCTCCGTACTCGGTCACACGTTCGGTGTTGATGAAGACGACGTCCTTCTCCCCGTTCCAGCGGGCAGCGGAAGTAGTAGCTCCTCCTTGAATCCGGCAGCACGACGGCGTGGTGGCGGTGGCGATGGAGAACTCCGGCGGAGCTTCGCTAAGCGTGCGGGAGAGGTGGAGGAGAGAGGGGGCGGCTAGGGTTTGGGAGAGGGGGTGGCCGGCCTCTATGGGTGCGGCCAGCTTGGTGGCTTGTGGTGGCCGGCCCCCTCCCCTATGCCCCTCATTATATAGGTGGAACCCCAAGTGTTGGACTACAAGTCTTCGAATAAGACCCGAACCCAAAACCTTCCATGTAGTAGGGAAACCTACCCAAGGTGGGACTCCCACCCAAGTGGCGGGATTCCCACCCTTCCATGAAGGGGGGTGGCCGGCCCCCTTGGTGGAGTCCACCTTGGACTCCCCCCTCTAGGGTTGGCCGGCCATGGGGAGGTGGAGTCCCTCCGGGACTCCTCCTTCCTTAGTGATTTCTTCCGGACTTTTCTAGAACCTTCTAGAACCTTCCATAAATGCACTGGATCATTTCCAAACTTGGAATATGACTTCCTATATATGAATCTTATTCTTCGGACCATTCCGGAACTCCTCGTGATATCCGGGATCCCATCCGAGACTTCGAACAATACTTCGAACTCCATTCCATATTCAAGTTCTACTATTACAACATCAAACCTTAAGTGTGTCACCCTACGGTTCGCGAACTATGTAGACATGGTTGAGATCTCTCTCCAACCAATAACCAATAGCGGGATCTGGAGATCCATAATGGCTCCCACATATTCAACGATGACTTAGTGATCGAATGAACCATTCACATACGATACCAATTCCCTTTGTCACGCGATATTTTACTTGTCCGAGGTTTGATCATCGGTATCACTCTATACCTTGTTCAACCTCGTTTCCTGACAAGTACTCTTTACTCGTACCGTGGTATGTGGTCTCTTATGAACTTATTCATATGCTTGCAAGACATTAGACGGCATTCCACCGAGAGGGCCCAGAGTATATCTATCCATCATCGGGATGGACAAATCCCACTGTTGATCCATATGCCTCAACTCCTACTTTCTGGATACTTAATCCCACCTTTATAACCACCCATTTACGCAGTGGCGTTTGATGTAATCAAAGTACCTTTCCAGCATAAGTGATTTACATGATCTCATGGTCATAAGGACTAGGTAACTATGTATCGAAGCTTATAGCAAAAAACTTAATGACGCGATCTTATGCTACGCTTAAATGGGTGTGTCCATTACATCATTCACATAATGATATAACCTTGTTATTAATAACATCCAATGTTCATGATTATGAAACTAATCATCTATTAATCAACAAGCTAGTTAAGAGGCTTTACTAGGGACTCATTGTTGTTTACATAACACACATGTATCAATGTTTCGGTTAATACAATTATAGCATGGTATATAAACATTTATCATAAACATAAAGATATATAATAACCACTTTTATTATTGCCTCTTGGGCATATCTCCAACAGTCTCCCACTTGCACTAGAGTCAATAATCTAGATTACATTGTAATGTACCTAACACCCATGGCATTCTGGTGTTGCTCATACTTTGACCTAGGGAGAGCTTTAGTCAACGGTTCTGACACACTCAGAAACGTATGTATTTTGCAATTCATTTGCGTCTTCACGCATCACTCATTTTCCAAATGAGTCGGCATTAAATATGTTTGGTCTTCTGGTGGAACCTTAATTCCGCGGTCTGAAATATGTCACTAATATTGTCATACACAATATAGTTTCAAAGTTCTGATACTATCAGAACTACACCAAGTTCTCAAAGAACCTCTTGACTTAACATCCTCAGTCATTGTCAAAACAACGACATATTTTGTCTTCGTTTGTAGAATCCGTCACAACATTTAGAACTCTTCTAAATCTAGCATTGTGCTACCTTTTAAACAACACTTAGCCTAATTTTGAGATTGAAATTTTATTTTTATATGTGACAAAACCAATATCGGTGCAACACCTTACAGCGATTTGTTTGTCATTTCTCCATACAAAACTATTTATATATCCTTGGTTCTTCTAAAGTACACAGGGATATTTTTACTGTTTGTCCAATGATTATCACATGAATCATTCTGGTATATGCTCAATGAAACCTTTTATAATCAAATATATAATTACATCATTTATAACCAACTATATGTATCTACATAAAGTATTATAAATATGTCTCAGCGCTCCCACTTAATTTCTTGCAAATGCAAGCCTCTTCATCGTTTCTGATGAAATCAAAAACTCTTTGACTATTTCATCCGGTGAAGATTCCAACTCCGTGATACTCACTTCATCCAATTGAAGTTCGTTTACCTATCTAGTATTCCACGGACTAGCAAAACAATTGGTTGTATCTTGTATACACCTTTAATACACACTTCTGTTAAGTAATGTATTTTGCCATCCTACTATCATATCTCATGAAAGAAATATGACGCGATTACTAGAATAATCCACATAGACTATAAGCATTGCTACGGAAGATCTAATCTTATCGTAGTCAACTCTTTGAACTTTGTCGTAAACAACTTTTCGACAAGTCAAGCTTATTCAAGGATATTCCATCCAAGTCCATCAATTTTATAGATCCGTTTACTTTCAAAAAGTATTCATCTATCTTGGATTTCATGACGTATAGCCATTTTAACGGAGTTAGGGCCCATCATAACTTCTTTGTATGTAGTTGGTTTATCATTGTTCAAAAAACAATCTTTTGTTCACAAATCATTTATTTGATCACAAAGTAAACCATACCTACAAGGTTCAATAAGTACTTCGATCTCCATGACTATAACATTTTGTAGACATGGGAGCCATGATCGTCGTGGCCGCTTCCGGAACCAATTCCGATGCTGCGCTACTCTGATCATTATGCTCAGGTTCATAAACCTTATCAAGTTTTATTGTCCTCCCACTCAAAAACTTCGCTAAAAACAATTTCTTGGAAATAAGTAAGAAACATCGACAAACACTTTTGCCTTTGTCTCCATAGTGGAAAGAATTCCCAATAAATTCTGTGGGATAACCAACAAAGACATTCATCCGATTTTGGTTGTAAGCTTATTTACTTTATGCTATGCATTCCAAAATTTAAGAAATGACTATTAGGGTTCATACCCATGCCATAACTCGTATGGTGTCATTTCAACGGATCATGATGATGCTCTATTTAGTGTAAAAGCGGTAGTCACTAAAGCATAATCCACAAAAATATAATAGCATCAATATTTCACTACAAGAAAAGTTCTGATAGACAACGTCTCAAAATCGTCCGCTAAGGGGTATTTTTCGTCGCCTATGGGCCTAACCCGACGATATGGGTTCTGTTGTGGAAACTGCGTCAGGTAAAGTCCTACGACGATTTTTTCGGTCCGTCGCGCTTGGGCGCCCTTCCGCCACGGAAAATCGGACCGTTGCCCAAGTGTTTCCGGGAGCCCGTTGACTGCTGACGTCATGCAACGATTATCGTGGCAGACGCCGTTAACTGGCAGTTAACGGCGTTAACCGGCTGAAACCCCGTGGTAGATGGTAGGCCCACACGAGGCCTGCCACGTCTTAAGCGGGCCGGCCCATTAAGTTTACGGGCCGGGCCAGTTGACTTAGTTTGACCGGTCAACTATATAGCTGGGCTGGTCCATTAGTTACGTGGGCCGGGCCTAACCTCTAAAGTTGACTGGTCAAAACTTTAATGGGCCGGCCCACTAAGCATGTGGGCCGGGCCGAATGCACTCGTTTGACCGGTCAACAGGCAAAAGGGCCGGCCCACAAGACATGTGGGACCCACTTTCCTGGTATCGGGCCGGCCCATTTACAAAGTGGGGTCCACATTAAGGCAACTGGACCGGCCCAAGAAGTTATTGGGCCGGCCCAATTAGCATGTGGGTCCCACTTTCCTGCTATCGGGCCGGCCCATTTAGTACGTGGGGTCCACATTTGATCAAATGGGCTGGCCCAACAAGCCAGTGGGCCGGGCCAAAAGCACCGGTGGGTCCCACTTTCCTGTTAAAGGGCCAGCCCATTTAGTATGTGGGGTCCACCATATAGCAAGTGGGCCGGCCCAACAAGATAGTGGGCGGGGCAGTAAACACAGGTGGGTCCCACTTTCCACTTAACGGGCTGGCCCATTTAGTATGTGGGGTCCACCATATAGCAAGTGGGCCGGCCCAACAAGATAGTGGGCCGGGCCAAAACACTGGCGGGTCCCACTTTCCTGTTAAAGGGCCGGCCCATTTAATATGTCGGGTCCACCGTATAGCAAGTGGGCCGGCCCAACACGCTAGTGGGCCGGCCCAACACGCTAGTGGGCCGGGCCAAAAACACAGGTGGGTCCCACTTTCCTATTAAAGGGCCGGCCCATTTAGTATGTGGGGTCCACCATATAGCAAGTGGGCCGGCCCAACACGCTAGTGGGCCGGGCCAAAAACACAGGTGGGTCCCACTTTCGTCTTAAAGGGCTGGCCCGTTTAGTATGTGGGGACCACCACAAAAGCAACTGGGCTGGCCCAACTAGTTAGTGGGCCGGCCCAGCAGTGGGTGGGGTCCACCTTAAAGCAAGTGGGCCGGCCCAATAAAAGTGTGGGGTCCACAGTAAATCAAGTGGGCTGGCCCAATAAGTAAGTGGGCCAGCCCGTTTAGTTGCTGTTTATATGCCGGCGTAATAGGCGCTTTAGGATTTTGCGGGCCGGCACATATGTGATTTCGCTTAATTGGGCCGTTTAAGGGATGGGAATTCGTGATTTAGATACTGAGAATATTTACGCAGCATTGATTTCTGTCGGATAGCCTCACTTACCACAAGCACCAAAGAAAAGATAAGCGAAAGAACTATAAAAACTAACTAAATATTACATCAGCTGCAAGGCATTGAAAAAATATTACAGAACCCAGAGAAATTGAATGGTAATTAAACCTAGCAATACAATGAAGGGATCCGGCAATCTTTTAAGTTGTCCATGCAGCACCTATATCCGAAACAAAGACATTACAAGTTAAGACAGCAACAATGGAAAGGCAAAGACACTACAATATTGTTTGCCGAAGAATTTGGAACTCATCATTTCGTCGTTATAACAAGATCATTGTAATGCGCACAATAAGCAAACAAAGAGTGCATGCCGCATACCAACAGCCAATATAACAGAGCATGTTAGAATGAAGCAATGAGACTTACTACTGTCGAGTCCCATGCAAACCAACATGTTCAGGGAGTACAAAATTGGCATGAACAACATAGTAGCAGGCTATAAATTTTGTAACAACGAATGAGCAAGATGTAGTTATGATGGCTACATCTACGAGCGAGGGAATGTAAACCAAAAATAGAAGTTACGATGGCAAAAGCTAAAGAGGAGGGAATGTGAACCAACATGTGCCAAGTGCAATTACTTCATTTTGGCCGTGAACTAAATAATACTCCTGAACTTATAGTGAAGGGGATGCAAATCAAGATGTTTCGGGATATTAACTTGTAATGAGCAACACATAGAGGATAGTTAATGCTGGAGCTTAGGATGGACCAGATCTGAGAATATTGTGGGATCACCTGTGAACTTGTATAAGAGGGAATGCAAACCAATATGTTCAGCTTTCCATATGTGAGCGTCATGCCAAGTCAGAGAAACAAGTCAATAATGCAGCTTTTGAAGAACAAGATGGCACGCAAAATTATTATCAAGTAGTATGACAAGTTTATTTGTACTACAGGCTAGATAGCAGAGTGATAGCATGCCAAACTAAGTCCTTACTTTGTTAGCTTACAATGAACTAGATACAAAAAATGGCATCACCTGTAGTACAGGGAATGCAAGCCAACATGTTCATGGAGTAAAAAATTGGCACAAACAACATAGTAGCAGGCCATAATTTTTGTAACAACGACTGAGCAAGATAAAGTTATGATGGCTAGATCTACAGAGCAGGGAATGTAAACCAAATATAGAAGTTACGATGCCAAAAGCTATAGAGCAGGGAATGCGAACCAACATGTGCAATTACTTAAAATTGGCCATGAACTAAATAATAGCGAGGATGTTACTATAATACCTATAATTTTTGTAACAACGATCGAGCAAGATAGAAGTTATGATGGCTACATCTACTGAGCAGGAATGCAAACCAAAATGTTCAATCGCTTAAAGTTAGCAATGAAGTAGAAAATAGCAACGTGTTACGGTCATAGCTAGGAATGAACTAAAAGAGCTTCAGACAAACAAGCATCTGAACCCAGAACATGGCGCTAAAACAAGGGACTTACATTAGGAGAAGCACTCTGTGGGAGTCACAGCAGATCTTCCTGGGGTTGATAGATCCGGTGATGAAGTACGCTATATGTGCTACTTGGGGTTGGAGAGACGGCCATTACACTTCATGATTACTCATCTCATCTGCAAAAACGTAACGGCGCGTCGTTAGCACAAACAGGTTCCCCCAAGATTAAACAAGAACTTGCAGGCAAGCAATAGAAAAGCGACAGTAGAAGAGTTTAGATCATGCACGGCGCCGGTGAAGCAGATCCGGTTCGTGCACAGCGGTGTCGGTGAGCAAGATCCGATGCGGTGGATGACGGATCCGGCGAAGCGGCTCCGGTGGGGTGGACGATACCGCAGCTGAAGCGAGTGCGGTAGACTGCTAGATGAGCATATGGTTTCGAGGTTCGGCGGGGATGATCCGATCCGGTTGATGACGGCGTCGATGAAGCGGCTCCGGCAGGCAGCCGGATGACGAGGATCGCGAGGGCTCGGGTAGGCCAGGGAAGTCCGGCGGGGATGTTCCGGTGCGGTGGTCGTGGAGGTGGGAGAGAGGGACTTGGGAAGTTCCGGTGGGTGGTAGGATCGAAATGAAAGTTTTTGGGGAGGGTTTCCGGGCTAGGGAGGTGGTGATCCAAAAAATGACGGCAGACCCCCCACCAACCGACTTTCTTTGCCATCTCCACAGGGGTAGAATAGGAATTTGGAAGCGTGTGAAATTTTTGTATTTTGTGGGCGGCAAGTTTTGCCGCTATGAGATTTTGAATTTGGCCACCGTCCAAGTATAATGATAAAAAATTGTGACACCGTACTAGTACCTCTGTTCAAGGCCGAGTGCAAAATCAAATCATCATCACGTTGAATATAGGTCACTACCATGATCATGATCTATCTTCTGGACAGAGATCCAAAGGTTCCCCCACGTTCACGGGCACAACGTGACCTGAGGCTTCCCATCCACCATTCGTTTCAATCCAACGGCAAGGAAAGCAACAGCGTGACCCGATTAATTTCTGCTGAGCTGAAGAGCTGCTGTGTTCTCTCGAACCTGAAGAAATAGAGAAGGGAACAGAAGATGATTTCGGTTCCGAGCGCATCTGTCCGGGCCAAAAATGTATCTGGTACAAACTCCAGCGGGACGACGCATAGTGACTGGGCCATTCGCAGCGACGCAAACATGCCCAAATATGTGTCTCGGATCCGTCGCGCGGACGCTGCGTGGACGCGTAAAGTGTCCGCTCGCGTCTGGAGAACGTTTCGTCTGGCCCGCTTGGCAGTGACCCAGCGTCGATGCGTCTTCTCAGCGGCGCCGCTTCGGCAGTCTGCGGTCGCGTAAAATGGCGATGCCTCGGGTGGCACGCGTCGTCACCTACCTCTGCGAATGGCGATGCCACGCGTGCAGCGGCCGTCGCGTGCCTCCGACCTATATAAACAGGAGCGTACACATATCATCTCCTCCCACACTAAACCCTAGCCGATGCCGCTCAACCTCCTACTGGGTTTTGTATAGAACTAGAACGCATAATTTAATCTCAAGTTTGATGTGCCCTGTGAACGTGGGGGCACTGGATCTATGTCCCTATCTTCTTAATCCCAATCAAAAATGCGTTTGAAATATTTCAGGATTGGTGGGAGATTTTGCCGCCCGGCGAGATTAAATTAAACCACGCGTTCGACAATTCAAACTTGAGACCAAGGCTATGATACCATTTAAGTTCGAACTGATTGAAAAAGGCTATGCAATTAATTTATATAACATCCACAGGAACAACTACCAAGTTGATCCCAACCGCAGATAAATGCATCCACCAACAATAGTAGGAACGGTGCCTTATTCTAAGGAAACATTTCACAAGACCAATGTACTCACTATGTAGTGTTCATCTCCAATTATCTATGGCATTTTCTAAGTCTTTGGAAGATTATAACGAACTTGATTGGCCTCGTGCAATAGGGCATCACATGCTTCTAATCTCGATCTCAACATGTTAACTTTTGTTCTTAGCATAGCTGTTGCAACTCGTTCTACTTGGAGTTGTTCCTCCAAAACTTGAGCAGAGAAAGAGTTGGACTTGGGCTTCAAAACCCAGCATTTCGCAGGAAAGAGATATCTTTATCTTTCCCATGTTTTGCCATCTCGAATTTCATATTAGCATGACAAGTTTTGAGTTGTGTAAAAAGAAAAGTTATTACAAAGAAAAATGCAGATGGTGGATTTAATGTGTACGAACTACTTTTAATCATACAAGTTGGCATGCCTGACTATAATAAGGACCGTCTATCTTGCTAGCATGCATAATTATTAAGGTATTATTAATGGGCTACCATGTTCATAGTCTTCGAAGAAACAACCTTTATTGCATTACGAGCAGAAAACAGTTCACACGTGCGCTCAGATTCAAATTTTCAGCATGCAGCCGATGTATGGTTTAATTGAAGTACACATCATTATATTATTTCACACAAAATACAGCAGCCACATGGAACATATCTAATTTTAGTACAACAACAAAATTTGCAATTATTACAGACCAGGAAATTTTGAACGAAATTTTGAGCAGTAATTAATTACAGCATTGGCATCAGGTCCACTTGACTGAACAACAGAATCAAAGTTTATTTAGACACCTTCAATTCCCAGACACATCACAACTGGCTTACCATGACAAGTGCATAGGAGATTCTTTAGAACATTTTCTGTCAAAGTTTGCCTATTTTTCAATTCATGTATCTCTTGGCGTGTGTTGGCAATTATTTCATCAGCATCTTTGTTTTCCCGCCCAAATATATCAATCGCCTCTTGGAGTGCATCCCCAAATCTCTTTGTGCCGGATTAAGTTGAGCAATAGATACCATGGGCCTATGCGAGCAATATGCACTCTCACTGCTGCTTTGTGAAACATCAATACTTGAGGCATTGGCCCTTGCTTCTGGCTTTGTAGCTTTATTTGAAGCCTGAAATTTAGATAAAACAAGTTACAACATCATATGATGCAATAAAAGACCTCCAATTTCAAGAGCATCATTGAGCTGATATAACATAGCAAGCAATCCAAAATAGAGACTCGTACATCTATTTCTTCTGGAATGGTTGGTGTACTGGACTCGATGGACCAATGAGAGCACGTGCCACATCCTTTGTTGCTCTGTGAAATGACCGCAACACTTGATAAATGGGTTGTCCCTACTGACATTACAGCTTTGTTTGCAGGCTGAAACTAAGACAAAACAAGTTAAAATGCAATACAATACACGGCAAACAAACAGCAATGTTGACATAATTTTGAAAGAACCATGGGCAGATATAACAAAGAAACCAGTTAAGCCACATGCCTCTTAGAACAAACCAAACTAGATCATGGCGATGATGTATACAATGAACCAAGCAACTAGACATCATGTGCCCAATAACGAAGCCAGGTCCTTGCATTTAGAAGAAATCTAGCAAATAGCCAAATACAGTCAAAACGTGCTACTTACTAGTAGATTACTAGAAAATGAATGAAGCAATTGAACATGGAGCGTATTATATAAACAGCCAGATCATTTGAATATGGATATACCACATCATGTCAATGGGACTCAGAAAAACAAAGCTAGACATTTAAACAAGTAATATAACTATTTTTTCACAATGTTTCAAGTAGAATAGGAAGCTAGGTTAGGAATAAAGCAATCATGTTTCAAGTAGAATAGGAAGCTAGGTTAGGAATAAAGCAATCATGTTTCAAGTAGAATAGGAAGCTAGGTTAGGAATAAAGCAATAAAAAAACACGAAGTGCATCATTTCAGCTAGGATCATTTCTATCAAACTTCATGCACTAGCCATGGAACAACAGGCAAACTCAATGAAGCAACAGGCAAAAAATTAACATAATAGAATTTTAGGACTTGTTTAACATAGCCAAATCATGTAACTTATACCCAGGCATGCCGGATGCCAGATGGGTCAAAGGCAGTGTGCAATGTTCCATATGGTCATTGTTTATATTTTATTAGATTCCATTAGGAAACTTAGGTAGTGCAACATACAGAAAATGATGCAATTGAACTACGCACAGGAGGTAAATTAACATTCCAAAAAAAAACAGGGAACTTACGTGAGCTTTTTTTTGAGTCACACGGACCTCATCAGGTACTTGGGCAGAAGAACCTGGTGCCACACTGTTTCTCCTCTGCATGAAGGAGAGGCCAATTGTAAACAGAAACAGGATCCAAGATATAGAAGTTTGCATTAAGCAATATACAAAAAACAGCAGGTACTTACATGATTATAGGCGAGCTTTACTCTACGTTTCTGAGTGTAAGATGTGCCTGCTGCACGTGTAATAACAACAAACAGTTACGAGTCAAGGATTTGCTATAATTAAATTGACACCAAACAGTAGTAGAAACATTATGACGTGCATAAACATGTAATACAGGATCGCAGAAAGATATCAAACATGATGTAACTAGAGCAGTAGCCTACGGCCAAATAGTGAGAAATTGTAATCGTGTCAATGGTGGACTTGTATAGCCTACCCCAACTTGTTTGGGAATAAAGCTTTGTTGTTGGTGGTGTTGTTGTTGTTGTCAATCGTGGACATGTAGAGCATTCAACGGCTCATGATTGGTGGCTCATATTTTGTAGAGTTTCAGCGAATGGGTGGGTTAGGTCACTCAGACCACGACACTCTGTATTTATATCATCTGAGTTAGGGTTACAATACCACTGGACATGGGCCTCTATGGGCCTCACACTGGATACAATATTACTACAGCGCTACTACTAAACTCACTCATGGTCCAACACACCCCCTCAAGATGATCATGGGTAAACAACCATGGCCATCTTGCAACAACATGACACATATGACAACTACAAGTAATGAACTTTCAGCATAACTCCTAGGATACATGACAGCATTGCACTTTCCATCATCTTGTCATCTCGATTCATCTCTTCATCAGCAGCGAAGACATCCAGCTTCAACCATCTGGGATACGCACAACTCCTAACCATACACATCCTCAACAACCCCGGCTGCCTCACCACACAAGTTCCGCAGAACCATCCACACTCGCCTCAATGTCCTCAGCCTCTCTTCTCCACTCTGCCCGGCCACTGACCTCTTCCGTCTCTCCCACAAACCCCCAGCCAACTCCTGCCTCAACCATCCACTCCTCAAGCACCCATGCCTATCCCCCGGTCAGGCCTCAACCAGTCTCACCTCAGGCACGCATGCCTTTCCCCTGGACATATCCACAACCATCACCATCACCACTAAACCGCAGCCTCATCAACTCCATCACGACTCAATCGCAGCCTCATCAACTCCATCACAACATATCCTCACAGCCTCACATCTCCATTTTCTCCTCACTTCCACTCGGATGGCGCCTCGTCTGCGCGCCCTGGCCAACCTGGCAGACCGCACCTGGCCACATCGACCGGCTTGCGCTGGTCAGTGTCCAGCACCAACCTCCGGCTCCGCCCTGCGCTCAAAGGCTCGACCCACTCCGCACGCCTCCAACATCTCCCCCTCGCACGGATCCAGATCTCTCTGCCACGGATTCACTTCCTCTTCTCTCCTTTCTAAACCAAAACGATCTTGACCCTCTTCTTTGTCCCCGCGCGAGCAGCCGCCGATCTCACACAACTCGCATCGCTGTGTGTGATAGCCGCAACCCACGCAGAGCACTGATGCGGCCTCCCGCCTGGATTTCTACATCTCAACGGTGGTTTTTGTGGTCAAAGGAAGAACTTGTATGGTACTGTTTGGGGCGGCTAGCACTAGCAGGAAGGAAACCTAGGCTCTGATACCATGTAGAGTTTCAGCAAATGGGTGGGTTAGGTCACGGAAAAAAAATACTTATGCGTCGTGTTTAAATCTAAAGGATGAGGTGGTTACAAACGAAAGCACTTGTAAGTTAAAAATATACTAGCACGAATTCAGAAATACACTGAGCTGCAATACTCCTAACAGAACAAAACGCGCAGGGATGTCTGGTTACCTATTTCTGGGCGGCGTTTAGACGTGTTCCGCGTTCTTACGGGTGACGTGGAGGTCGGCGAGGGGACTGCTGTTGCGGTGGGTGCCGGGGAAGCAGATCTTGGGGGGTCGGAGAAGGACATGCTGGGCGGTCGATGAAGTGTTCAGCGTGCCGGACGAAGTAGAAGGTCGGTGAAGCAGATGATGTGCAGTGCACGGGGACGTCGGTGTCGGCGAAGCTGGTCAGGTGCGGTGGTCGATAGAGTCGGCGAACGAGATACGGTGCGGTGGACGCCGGAGTAGGTGCAGATCAAGCGGATAGGGCAGCCTCGAGGTTTCAAGCCGTGGCAGCTTGAACGGCGAAGTGCGGCGGTGATTTTCCGGTGCGGCGGCCGTGAAGGTGGGAGGTAGGTAAGAGGAGCGGTTTCTCTGAGGGCTTGCGGGCGAAACTAGGGCGAAGCTGGGCGATAGAGGAGAAAAAGGGAATTTCGCAGTCCTTCTTTTGAGGGAAAAAAATATTCGCAGATCTGAAACTTTGCGGCGCGAGATATTTGGGCGTTGGCGGGGAATTTTACCGCTCGATGAGATTAAATTTTGCCTGCAGTAGGTAATAATAATAAATAGTAGGCCCTACTAGTAGTACTGTAAGTCCTGTTCAAGAATCCAAGGGGGCGAGGTAGAGGAATCCATTATGTGAATCCACATTTCAAAGTGTCCAAAAATTCTAAACTGAAATTTTACATGTATATCTAGACATTTTATGTTGGTACATAAGTTTTTTAAAAAAATATGTGGCTCCTGTAAAAAAAGACAAATTTTGATGCTGTAACACGACTACGTACATTTTTTGCCTTTTTTGTACACACCACACAAAATGTTGTTTTTCCACGAAAACTTATGAACGAACATAGGATGTCACAATGTATACCAAAAAATTTATATCAGATTTTTTTAACATTTATATAATTGTTTTATTATTATTTCCAATAATCGGTGCATATGCACGTGTGTGCCAAAACGCCACCTCCAGGGGCTAGGAGTTTCTAAACTTCTTATGGCACATCAAATAAAATGTTGTTCAATCAATAATAATAATGTGCTTAAGATTGTTACTCCCTTCCACCATTAATAAAGTCCACATCGGTCTCGTGTCAAACTTTGACTCGAGATTTAGGTACCCACATGATAGTGCTAGTATCATAGCTAGTATCATACACATTGGTCCCACAAAACTGCTGATGTGGCAGCTAATTAAGTAGGAGAGAGGAGATTAGTGTAACATAGGTAGATATTGTATCATAGCGCAAACAACGAGATACATGCTTAGGGTTAGGGGTAGATACATGATTTTTCTGGTTTGAATATGTCTAGACCTTATTTATCAACTTAATTGAATGCTTACTATATAACATAAGAAGACCTTGTTTTTTTATTTTGTTTTTTAATTTTTATACGGATTTGAATCTTGGTCAAATCCTAGGTTTCACCAAGATTTGAATAAGTTTAAAACATGAATATGAAAAAGTAAGCATGCATGTATGCTTCATAATTAATCACTTCAAAATGAAGCTCTTGGGAGGGTTTTTGAAATTTCCATGTTTGAAACCAAAAACCACATATCATCATGCTTGAATTCATGAGACAAAGTTTAGGTTAGGGGGTAGATACATGATTTCTCTGGTTTGAATATGTCTAGACCTTGTTTATCAACTTAATTGAATGCTTACAATATAACATAAGAAGACTATGTGCCTTGGTTTTTCATTTTTTGTTTTTTTAAATTATGCCCATTTGACTCGAGATTTAGGTACCCACATGATAGTGCTAGTATCATAGCTAGTATCATACACATTGGTCCCACAAAACTGCTGATGTGGCAGCTAATTAAGTAGGAGAGAGGAGATTAGTGTAACATAGGTAGATATTGTATCATAGCGCAAACAACGAGATACATGCTTAGGGTTAGGGGTAGATACATGATTTTTCTGGTTTGAATATGTCTAGACCTTATTTATCAACTTAATTGAATGCTTACTATATAACATAAGAAGACCTTGTTTTTTTATTTTGTTTTTTAATTTTTATACGGATTTGAATCTTGGTCAAATCCTAGGTTTCACCAAGATTTGAATAAGTTTAAAACATGAATATGAAAAAGTAAGCATGCATGTATGCTTCATAATTAATCACTTCAAAATGAAGCTCTTGGGAGGGTTTTTGAAATTTCCATGTTTGAAACCAAAAACCACATATCATCATGCTTGAATTCATGAGACAAAGTTTAGGTTAGGGGGTAGATACATGATTTCTCTGGTTTGAATATGTCTAGACCTTGTTTATCAACTTAATTGAATGCTTACAATATAACATAAGAAGACTATGTGCCTTGGTTTTTCATTTTTTGTTTTTTTTAAATTATGCCCATTTGAATCTTTGTCAAATCCTAGGTTTGACCATGATTTAAACAAGTTTAAAACATGAATATGAAAAAGTAAGCATGTATCCTTCGTAGTCACTCCAAAATGAAGCTCGATCTTGAGAGGGTTTTTGAAATTTCCATGTTTGAAACCAAAAAACCACATACTTATCTTCATGCTTGACTTCATAAGACAGAGTTAATTAGGGGTTAGGGGTAGCTTGATACATGATTTTTCTGGTTTGAATATGTCTAGACCTTATTTATCAACTTAATTGAATGCTTACTATATGACATAAGAAGACCTTGGTTTTCATTTTTTATACCCATTTGAATCTTGGTCAAATCATAGGTTTGACCAAGATTTGAACAAGTTAAAAACATGAATATGAAAAAGTAAGCACGTACGTATGCTTCTTAGTCACTCCAAAATGAAGCTCTTGGGAGGGTTTTTGAAATTTCCATGCTTGAAACCAAAAACCACTTCTCTTCATGCATGCTTGACTTCATAAGACAGAGTTTAGGGTTAGGGGGTAGATACATGATTTCTCTCGTTTGAATATGTCTATACCTTGTTTATCAACTTAATTGAATGCTTACTATATGACATAAGAAGACTATGTGCCTTGATTTTTTTTTTAAATTTTGCCCATTTGGATCTTGGCCAAATCCTAGGTTTGACCATGATTTAAACAAGTTTAAAACATGAATATGAAAAATTAAGCATGTATCCTTCGTAGTCACTCCAAAATGGAAGCTCTTGAGAGGGTTTTTGAAATTTCCATGTTTGAAACCAAAAAACCGCGTACTTCTCTTCATGCTTGACTTCATAAGACAAAGTTTAGGGTTAGGGGTAGATACATGATTTTTCTGGTTTGAATATGTCTAGACCTTATTTATCAACTTAATTGAATGCTTACTATATAACATAAGAAGACCTTGGTTTTCATTTTTTATACCCATTTGAATCTTGGTCAAATCATAGGTTTGACCAAGATTTGAACAAGTTTAAAACATGAATATGAAAAAGTAAGCACGTACGTATGCTTCTTAATTAGTCACTCCAAAATGAAGCTCTTGGGAGGGTTTTTGAAATTTCCATGTTTGAAACCAAAAAACCGCATATCATCATGCTTGACTTCATGAGACAGAGTTTAGGTTAGGGGGTAGATACATGATTTCTCTGGTTTGAATATGTCTAGACCTTGTTTATCAACTTAATTGAATGCTTACAATATAACATAAGAAGACTATGTGCCTTGGTTTTTCATTTTTTGTTTTTTTTTAAATTATGCCCATTTGAATCTTTGTCAAATCCTAGGTTTGACCATGATTTAAACAAGTTTAAAACATGAATATGAAAAAGTAAGCATGTATCCTTCGTAGTCACTCCAAAATGAAGCTCGATCTTGAGAGGGTTTTTGAAATTTCCATGTTTGAAACCAAAAATCACATACTTATCTTCATGCTTGACTTCATAAGACAGAGTTAATTAGGGGTTAGGGGTAGCTTGATACATGATTTTTCTGGTTTGAATATGTCTAGACCTTATTTATCAACTTAATTGAATGCTTACTATATGACATAAGAAGACCTTGGTTTTCATTTTTTATACCCATTTGAATCTTGGTCAAATCATAGGTTTGACCAAGATTTGAACAAGTTAAAAACATGAATATGAAAAAGTAAGCACGTACGTATGCTTCTTAATTAGTCACTCCAAAATGAAGTTCTTGGGAGGGTTTTTGAAATTTCCATGCTTGAAACCAAAAACCACTTCTCTTCATGCATGCTTGACTTCATAAGACAGAGTTTAGGGTTAGGGGGTAGATACATAATTTCCTGGTTTGAATATGTGTAGACCTTGTTTATCAAAATAATTGAATGCTTACTATATAACATAAGAAGACCTTGTTTTTTTTTGAATTTTTATACCCATTTGAATCTTGGTCAAATCCTTGGTTCCACCAAGATTTGAATAAGTTAAAAACATGAATATGAAAAAGTAAGCATGTATGCTTCTTAGTCACTTCAAAATGAAGCTCTTGGGAGGGTTTTTGAATTTCCATGTTCGAAACCAAAAACCACATATCTTCATGCTTGACTTCATGAAACAGAGTTTAGGGTTAGGGGTAGATACATGCTTGATTTTTCTTGTTTGAATATGTCTAGACCTTGTTTATCAACTTAATTGAATGCCTACTATATAACATAAGAACACCTTTTTTTTTAATTTTTATACCCATTTGAATCTTGGTCAAATCCTAGGTTTCACCAAGATTTGAATATAAGTTTAAAACATGAATATGAAAAAGTAAGCATGCATGTATGCTTCTTAATTAATCTCTTCGAAATGAAGCTCTTGGGAGGGTTTTTGAAATTTCCATGTTTGAAACCAAAAACCACATATCTTCATGCATGCGCTTGACTTCATGAGACAGAGTTTAGTGTTAGGGGGTAGATACATGATTTCTCTCGTTTGAATATGTCTAGACCTTGTTTATCAACTTAATTGAATGATGCTTACTATATGACATAAGAAGACTATGTGCCTTGATTTTTCATTTTTTTAAAATTTTGCCCATTTGAATCTTGGCCAAATCCTAGGTTTGACCATGATTTAAACAAGTTTAAAAAATGAATATGAAAAATTAAGCATGTATCCTTCGTAGTCACTCCAAAATGAAGCTCTTGAGAGGGGTTTTGAAATTTCCATGTTTGAAACCAAAAAACCACGTACTTCTCTTCATGCTTGACTTCATAAGACAGAGTTTGGGGTTAGGGGTAGCTTGATACATGAATTTTCTGGTTTGAATATGTCTAGACCTTGTTTATCAACTTAATTGAATGCTTACTAGATGACATAAGATGACTATGTGCATTGGTTTTTCATTTTTTTTTGAATTTTTATGCCCATTTGAATCTTGGTCAAATTCTAGGTTTGACCATGATTTAATCAAGTTTAAAACATGAATATGAAAAATTAAGCATCTATCCTTCTTAGTCACTCCAATATGTAGCTCTTGGGAGGGTTTTGGAAATTTCCATGCTTGAAAACCAAAAACCACTTTTCTTCATGCATGCTTGACTTCATAAGACATAGTTTAGGGTTAGGGGTGATACGTCCAATTTGCATCACTATTTTATATCATAATTTGCTGTTATTCATTGATATATTTCATATTGGGACACAATACTTATGTTATTTCATCTATTTTGCATGTTTCATCATTATTGGAGGATCAAGCACCGGAGCCAGGATTCTGCTGGAAAAAGCACCGTCAGAATACAATATTTCGGAAGACCAACTGTGGGAGGAAATTATACCAAAAATCCTATTTTTCAAGATGACGAAGGAAGCCAGAAGGAGGGGCCAGGAGGACCCAGGGTGGGCCCACACCCTAGGGCGGCGCGGCCCATGCCCTGGCCGCGCCGCCATGTGGTTTGGGGGGCCCATAGCCCCTTTCGCCTCCTTTTCTTCGCGAAACCCTTCGTCCCGAAAACCTAAGCCACAGAGGGTTCCTCACGAAGAGTTACAGCCGCCTCTGCGGGGCGGAGAACACCAGAGAGAAAAGAGCTCTCCGGCGGGCAGGAATCCGCCGGGGAAATTCCCTCCGGGAGGGGGAAATCGACGCCATCGTCACCGTCATCGAGCTGGACATCATCTCCATCACCATCATCATCATCTCCACCATCATCACCGCCATCTCCTCCGCAGCACCTCGTCACCGCCGTAGCAATTTGGGTTTGATCTTGATTGTTTGATAGGGGAAACTCTCCCGGTATCTATTCATACTTGTTGTTGATGCTATTGAGTGAAACCATTGAACCAAGTTTATGTTCAGATTGTTATTCATCATCATATCACCTCTGATCATGTTCCATATGATGTCTCATGAGTAGTTCGTTTAGTTCTTGAGGACATGGGTGAAGTCTAAATGTTAGTAGTGAACTATGGTTGAGTAATATTCAATGGTGTGATATTTAAGTTGTGGTGTTATTCTTCTAGTGGTGTCATGTGAACGTCGACTACATGACACTTCACCATTTATGGGCCTAGGGGAATGCATCTTGTATTCGTTTGCTAATTGCGGGGTTGCCGGAGTGACGAAACCTAAACCCCGTTGGTATATCGATGCGGGAGGGATCGCGAGGATCTCGAGTTTAAGGCTGTGGTTAGATTTATTATTAATTACTTTCTTGTAGTTGCGGATGCTTGCAAGGGGTATAATCACAAGTATGTATTAGTCCTAGTAAGGGCGGTACATTAGCATAGGTTCACCCACACAACACTTATCATAACAATGAAGATTATTTAGCCGTATGTAGCGAAAGCACTAGACTAAAATCCCGTGTGTCCTCGAGAACGTTTGGTCATTATAAGTAAACAAACCGGCTTGTCCTTTGTGCTAAAAAGGATTGGGCCACTCGCTGCAATTGTTACTCTCGCACTTTACTTACTCGTACTTTATTCAAGCTGTTACATCAAAACCCCACGAATACTTGTCTCGTGAGCATTTACGGTGAATCCTTCATCGAAACTGCTTGTCAACACCTTCTGCTCCTCGTTGGGATCGACATTCTTACTTATCGAAGATACTACGATACACCCCCTATACTTGTGGGTCATCAAGACTATTTTCCGGCGCCGTTGCCGGGAGTGAAGCGCTATTGGTAAGTGGAATTGGTAAGGAAAACCTTTACTGTTGTGCTGATTTTATTTCTGCCTGCTGCCATAAGTCATCATGGAGAGATCTTCTCTTCAATTTTTATTTGGGAAATCTACTACTACTGCAACGGTAGTGGATGAGGCGCCAGGTGAGGAAGTGATACCATATAAAATACCTATGAAAATTATTGAACGTGTTATGGATAACCGCTATGAAGGGGATGGAACTGTCCATCCCGGTGATCATTCTTGTTTTTGCATGAATTATGCGGGTTATTCAAATGTGCAGGTATTGCTATGGATGAAGTGAGGAAGAAACTATTCTCTTTATCGCTGTCCGTAAGGCGGCGCATTGGTATAAATTATTGGATAATGGGGATTCTCTTGAATGGAATGATATTGTGCCCCGGTTTTATTCTAAGTTCTATCCTCCAAGTGAAATTCACAAGGATCGGAATCGCATATATAATTTTTGGCCTCATGATGGAGAGAGTATTGCCCAAGCTTGGGGGAGATTGAAGTCTTTAATGCTCAAATGCCCCATTCATGAGCTTCCTGGTAATGTTATTATTGATAATTTCTATGCAAGACTTTCTTTTCAAGACAAGACCTTGCTGGATACTTCTTGTTCTGGATCATTTACACGCAACAAAGAAGAGTTTAAAAGGGACCTTCTTGATCGAATCCAAGAAAATACTGAAGGTTGGGAGAACGACAAGGATAGAGAATCAGGTATA
Source organism: Lolium perenne (assembly GCF_019359855.2). Taxonomy (NCBI): domain Eukaryota; kingdom Viridiplantae; phylum Streptophyta; class Magnoliopsida; order Poales; family Poaceae; genus Lolium; species Lolium perenne. The sequence continues at coordinate 11,323,163 of NC_067247.2, read as the reverse complement.
ATTTATGATTATAAATGCATTGAAGCTTTTATGGATACTGATAAATTTCGTAATATGAGTGCTACATATAGTCTTGATTCTCAAGTTGCTGTAAATCTTTATAAAGCTTTTGCCTCTCATTATGAATTGCCTAAGAAGAATTTTGATAAGTATCATGAACCGTATAAAGATAAAATTGATTCATCTATTAATAAATGCGTTGTAGTTGAAACTGCTGATCATGTTATTCCTGAAGCTTATATTGAAAAAACTCCTTTCCCTGCTAAAATGAAGGAGTACTCTGTTATAAATAGTGCGGTTCATAAAAGTGAAAAGAAACCTGTAGAACCTGAAGAACAAATAAAAGTTGAACCTGCTGTTGCAATAGTTAAAGATCTTGTGACTGAAAATGTGGAGGATGGTCATATTATTTTCTGTGAAGATGCTTCTAATATTGTTTCACATCCTAATAAACCCAAACAAGCTAGTGTTCCTATGCTATCTGTTAGAATTGGTGATCATTGCTATTATGGATTATGTGATATTGGTGCAAGTGTTAGTGCCATTCCTTATGAGCTTTACACGGATATTATGCATGAAATTGATTCTTGTGAACTTCAAGATATTGATGTGGTTATTCAGCTGGCTAATAGAGAAACTATTTCTCCAATTGGTATTGTTCGAGATGTGGAAGTATTATGCGGTAAGATTAAATATCCTGCTGACTTTTTGGTACTTGGTTCTCATTGCTAGCGATTATTGTCCTATTATCTTTGGTAGACCTTTTCTAAATACTTGTGGAGCTATTATAGATTGCAAGAAAGAGAAAATTTTGACTAAATTTGCTGGTGAATCTTATGAGTTTAACTTCTCTAAATTTACTAAAACTCCTTATAAAGCTGACTTGCCTAGTAATGATTTTAAAATGGAGCAATGTGCATCTATTGTTCTTGTTCCTAATAATCCTTTGCAGCAACATTTGGAGGATAGCGAGAGTGAAGTTTATAGGAAAGAAAGAGATGAGCTTGAGGAAATTTTTCTTCGCCAACCTATTCTCAAGCATGATTTACCGGTGGAAGATTTGGGTACAACACCTCCACCAAAGGAAGATCCTGTTTTTGATTTAAAGCCTTTGCCTGATAATCTTAAATATGCTCATATTGATGATAAGAAAATATATCCTGTTATTATTAGTTCTAAGCTTTCAGGGATTGAGGAAGAAAGGTTATTGGAAATATTGAAGAAGCACCGAGGAGCTATTGGCTACACTCTTGATGATTTGAAGGGGATTTCTCCTTCTATTTGCCAACATGCTATTAATATGGAAGATGATGCAAAGCCTGTTGTTGAACATCAGCGTCGTCTAATTCCGAAGATGAAGGAAGTGGTAAGGAATGAGGTATTACGACTTCCTGAAGCTGGTATTATATATCCTATTGCTGATAGTAGATGGGTTAGTCCTGTGCATTGCGTTCCCAAGAAAGGAGGAATGACTGTTGTGCCTAATGATAATGATGAGCTCATCCCTCAAAGAGTAGTTGTAGGGTATAGAATGTGCATTGATTTTCGAAAAGTTAATAAAGTTACTAAGAAAGATCATTACCCTTTACCATTTATTGATCAAATGCTAGAAAGATTGTCTAAAAATACTCATTTTTGTTTTCTTGATGGTTATTCTGGGTTTTCACAAATTGCTGTTAAAGCTAAAGATCAAGAGAAAAGCACTTTTACTTGTCCCTATGGAACTTATGCTTATAGGCGTATGCCTTTTGGTTTATGTAATGCTCCTGCTACTTTTCAAAGATGCATGTCTGCTATTTTTCATGGTTTTTGTGAGAGTATTGTAGAGGTATTCATGGATGATTTTTCCGTTTATGGGAATTCTTTTGATAGCTGCTTGCGAAACCTTGATAAAGTTTTGCAGAGATGTGAAGAAACTAACCTTGTTCTTAATTGGGAGAAATGCCACTTTATGGTTAATGAAGGAATTGTATTGGGACATAAAATTTCTGAGAGAGGTATTGAAGTTGATAGAGCTAAAGTTGAAGCAATTGAGAAGATGCCCTATCCGAGGGATGTTAAAGGTATTCGTAGTGTTCTTGGTCATGCTGGGTTTTATAGGAGATTTATTAAAGATTTCTCCAAGATTTCAAAGCCTCTTACTAATCTTCTTCAAAAAGATGTACCATTTGTTTTTGATGATGATTGTAAGGAAGCTTTTGAAACTCTTAAGAAAGCCTTAACAACTGCTCCTATAGTTGAACCTCCTGATTGGAACTTACCATTTGAGATTATGTGTGATGCTAGTGATTTTGCTGTAGGCGCTGTTCTTGGACAGCGAGTAGATAAAAAACTGAATGTTATTCATTACGCTAGTAAAACTCTTGATGCTGCTCAAAGAAATTATGCTACAACTGAAAAAGAATTATTAGCTGTAGTCTTTGCTTGCGATAAATTTAGACCTTATATTGTTGATTCAAAAGTTACTATTCATACTGATCATGCTGCAATTAGATACCTTATGACAAAGAAAGATGCTAAGCCGAGGCTTATTAGATGGGTACTTCTTTTGCAAGAATTTGATTTACATATTGTAGATAGGAAAGGTGCTGATAATCCTGTTGCTTGATAATTTGTCTAGATTGGAAAATATTGCTTATGATCCTGTTCTGTTAATGATAGTTTTCCAAATGAACAATTGGCTGTAATAAAGGTGAGCTCGCGAGACAGTCCTTGGTATGCTGATTATGCTAACTTTATTGTTTCCAAGTACTTGCCTCCAACCTTTTCAGCTCAGCAAAGGAGGAAATTCTTTTATGATTTGAGGCATTATTTCTGGGATGACCCACACTTATATAAAGAAGGAGTGGATGGTATTATGCGAAGATGTGTTCCCGAATATGAACAACAAGAGATATTGAGTAAATGTCATGGTAGTGCTTATGGAGGACATCACGCCGGAGAAAGAACCGCGCAAAAGGTTCTACAATCAGGTTTTTATTGGCCAACTCTCTTCAAGGATGCGAGAAAGTTTATTTTATCTTGTGATGAATGCCAAAGGGTTGGTAATATCTCCAGACGTAATGAAATGCCAATGAATTATACTCTTGTTATTGAACCGTTTGATTGTTGGGGATTTGACTTCATGGGACCTTTTCCGTCTTCAGAAGGTAACACTCACATACTTGTCGCTGTTGATTATGTTACTAAATGGGTGGAAGCTATACCTACAAAAAGTGCTGATGGTGAGACCTCTTTAAGAATGCTTTTAGATATTATTTTTCCTAGATTTGGAGTACCTAGATATATTATGACTGATGGAGGTTCTTATTTTATTCATGGAGGTTTTAGAAAAACTCTTGCTAGGTATGGTATTAATCATAGAATTGCTTCCGCTTATCATCCTCAAACTAGTGGTCAAGTAGAATTATCAAATAGAGAGATTAAATCTATCTTGCAAAAGACTGTTAATAAAACTAGAAAGAATTGGGCTAGTAAATTGAAGGATGCATTATGGGCTTATAGAACTGCTTATAAAAATCCCATGGGAATGTCACCTTATAAAATGGTTTATGGGAAAGCTTGTCATTTACCTTTAGAACTAGAGCACAAAGCTTATTGGGCAGTTAGAGAATTAAATAAAGATCCTAAACTTGCCGGTGATAAGAGGTTGTTGCAATTAAGTTCTCTAGATGAATGGAGAAGTGAAGCTTATGAAAATGCTAAACTCTTTAAAGACAAAGTTAAAAAATGGCATGATAGAAGGATTATCAAAAGAGAATTTAATATTGGGGATAAAGTCCTATTGTATCGGTCTCATCTCAGATTCTTTGCAGGGAAATTACTCTCGAAATGGGAAGGACCGTATGTTGTCGAGGAGGTGTATCGTTCAGGAGCAATCAAAATTAGCTCTCTCCAAGGCAATGCTACGCAAGTGGTGAATGGACAAAGACTCAAGCATTATATCTCAGGTGATTCCTATAATGTTGATGTTGATATTATTCAAGTGGAAACACCTGAGACTTTCATCAAAAGGCAAATTGACAGTCCGCCAGAACCTGACTTTGAATAGGTAACACCACTGGTAATGAAAAGTACGCAATTTACTTTCCGAACAATATTTTCGCTGTTTTTGGAAAATATGAAAAATTACGAGTTCGAAACGGAGTGGAAAGGACGCACGAGGGCGTGGCACCATAGGCCGGCGCGGCCAACCCTGGGCCCGCGCCGACCTATGGTTTGGCCGCCCCGTCGCCCCTTTCCGACTCTGGTTCGATCTGGTACTTTCCGTTTGTCGTGAAAAATTTTGCTATATAATCCCCCTGACCCCTGGAGGTCCGTATATCGTGTTCTCGACGTGTTTTGTTTTGAGCTGTTTCTGCCAGGATTTGTTTCGGATCTAGAGCCATCATGTCTTCGTCGGAAACTCCGAAGGACAGCTCCAGCAAGGATGTTGGCAACTTGTACATGGAGGAGCTGAAGATGCACCCAAAGGAGTTGATGCTCGTCGAGGGAGAACTGCAGATCAAGGATGTTCAGGGTCCTAAAGGAGAAGGAAGCTTGGAAGACAGGATGGAGAAGCTAGCACAAGAGGTTTTCAAATACAAGAAGATGGCCGAGCGTGAGGTGGATATCTTCCACAGAATTGTGTCTGAACTCATTGCTGAACATGAGAAGGAAACTGCAAAGCTTTGGAGCGACATCCTCTCACTTCACGACACCACCAACAAGCTCCAAGCACAACTCTATGACGTGCAGAATCAGAACTGTGAGTATGAAAACAGGTTTAAATACATAAGCCGTGCTGCTAGTTTCAGGATTCCCGAGACCAAGATGTCGTTTCTTGATGGAGAGCCTCTTCCTTGGAAGTCTGATGACAGGAGTTCATCACCACCATCGCCGCAGGAGTAATTCATCATCGGTATTGGCATCCCCTTGGTTTGTTCCAAGCTTGGGGGAGTGCCGCGGTATCACATCATCACTACCTTTTACTTTTATTGTCAAGTAGTGTCATATCATGAGTAGGGAAGTTATCATATAAGATGGGTTGCAGTTGGAAGTATCTCTCTTTAGTTGGTTATCTATGTATCCCTTGGTGTGAGTTATCGTTATGGAATATTAATGAGAAATCTTATCATTTACATATTGCACATCTTATTCTAGTTTGCAATCTCTATTATATGATTTACCTTGTTGTTAGTATTGGTATCACTTTGGGAGCATTGAATAAATCTATTTGGTTTTGGCAAACTTAGCATTGGTCAATAGCAACAACACTTTGAGGTTTAAATAGAATAGAGAAATACATGTAGTTGTTTCATTGTCTTTCTTTCTTGTTAGCTCATAGCTTATTATTCTGAAGTTGAGATTGTTTGTGCTTACAAGGAAGATGCATGATTGTTTCTATCACATGTATATTTGTTTGTTTCCCTCGACTCTTATGCTTGCTAATTAACCTTGCTAGCCAAAGACCTGCACTGAGAGGGAATACTTCTCGTGCATCCAAACCTTAACCCAAACTTATGTCATTTGTGTCCACCATACCTACCTACTGCATGGTATTTTCTGCCATTCCAAGTAAATACTTCATGTGCTACCTTTAAACAATTCAAAACTTAGTATCTCTTATTTGTGTCAATGTTTCATAGCTCATGAGGAAGTATGTGGTGTTTTATCTTTCAATCTTGTTGGGCAACTTTCACCAATGGACTAGTGGCTTTATCCGCTTATCCAATAATTTTGCAAAAAGAGCTGGCAATGGGATTCCCAGTCCCAAATTAATTAAACTAAATAGACACTCCTCCATGGTATGTGATTGATGGACGGCACCCGAAGGATTCGGTTAGCCATGGCTTGTGAAAGCAAAGGTTGGGGGGAGTGTCATCATCATGATAAAACTAAAATGAAAAGGCACTCCTTCATGGTATGAGATTGTTGGCAGGCACCCGAGGATTCGGTTAGCCATGGTTTGTGAAAGAAAGGTTGGAAGGAGTGCCACACAAAATGAAAATAATATGGGAGCCGCTCTTTGAAGGTTGTCTGGCAAGGGGGTTAGAGTACCCGCTACCAGTCGTTGACAACAACAAACACCTCTCAAAATGTTACTTTTATTCTCTTTATATGATTGCAAAACTGAAAAAGCTCTAGCACATGATTTAATCCCTGCTTCCCTCTGCGAAGGGCCTGTCTTTTACTTTATGTTGAGTCAGTAAACCTATTTCCCTCCATCTCAAGCAAGCATTTGAGTAGTTGTGATCAAACCATTATATTGTGATTCGCTATATCATGTCTTTTATTCTTCCTTGTTTAGTACAAGTTTTATCTGAATGAATATAGCTTTGCAAGTTATCAATGATCATGAAAAGACCATTATGATTGAGTATGCAAGTTGTGCCTTATAAACTTTAACATGAGAGCGCTGCTCAATGAGGTAAATATAATCTGTTAATTGTTCTCTGACCAAGAACGAAGTTTGCCATCACCAATTATGATTTCTTATGTACCTTTACTTGTGACTACCTTATACTTGTTTCAAGATGAGTTATAAGAGGTTGTTTACTATAATGTCCTGTGTGAATGAATATGATGCTTCTTGTCCGTATTTTATTTATCGACTCTTCACTCCATAAACATGTGGTCCTGTCTATCGAGCTCAGTTTCGCTTGGGGACAAGCGAAGTCTAAGCTTGGGGGGAGTTGATACGTCCAATTTGCATCACTATTTTATATCATAATTTGCTGTTATTCATTGATATATTTCATATTGGGACACAATACTTATGTTATTTTATCTATTTTGCATGTTTCATCATTATTGGAGGATCAAGCACCGGAGCCAGGATTCTGCTGGAAAAAGCACCGTCAGAATACAATATTTCGGAAGACCAACTGTGGGAGGAAATTATACCAAAAATCCTATTTTTCAAGATGACGAAGGAAGCCAGAAGGAGGGGCCAGGAGGACCCAGGGTGGGCCCACACCCTAGGGCGGCGCGGCCCATGCCCTGGCCGCGCCGCCATGTGGTTTGGGGGGCCCACAGCCCCTTTCGCCTCCTTTTCTTCGCGAAACCCTTCGTCCCGAAAACCTAAGCCACAGAGGGTTCCTCACGAAGAGTTACAGCCGCCTCTGCGGGGCGGAGAACACCAGAGAGAAAAGAGCTCTCCGGCGGGCAGGAATCCGCCGGGGAAATTCCCTCCGGGAGGGGGAAATCGACACCATCGTCACCGTCATCGAGCTGGACATCATCTCCATCACCATCATCATCATCTCCACCATCATCACCGCCATCTCCTCCGCAGCACCTCGTCACCGCCGTAGCAATTTGGGTTTGATCTTGATTGTTTGATAGGGGAAACTCTCCCGGTATCTATTCATACTTGTTGTTGATGCTATTGAGTGAAACCATTGAACCAAATTTATGTTCAGATTGTTATTCATCATCATATCTCCTCTGATCATGTTCCATATGATGTCTCGTGAGTAGTTCGTTTAGTTCTTGAGGACATGGGTGAAGTCTAAATGTTAGTAGTGAACTATGGTTGAGTAATATTCAATGGTGTGATATTTAAGTTGTGGTGTTATTCTTCTAGTGGTGTCATGTGAACGTCGACTACATGACACTTCACCATTTATGGGCCTAGGGGAATGCATCTTGTATTCGTTTCACTACAAGAAAAGTTGCCATGGCCGACGAAGTTGAAGTCGCGCCGTGGTTGCTGGTGTACCATGGCCGACGATTTTGGTCCCTCCGTGGTGCATGTCAAAACTTTTTTTTTCTCGTTTTTGAGGCCACCTAGCCCGACGAAAGCGGCCAAAACGTCGCGTATGGTGGCCCGGGACGTGGTGCATCGCGAATTCTCGGGTTCGCCGGCCGAGTCAACGCAAATCCGCACCGCCGAGGGATGTAGGGCCCAGATGGCAGCCTCTCTGGCATTGTTTTTTTTCTCGATCGCGCCATCTCGTTCAACGTTCTCCGATCGAGCCGTTTACGATGCAGGATCATGGGTCCCGCATGTCATCCTCTATGAACCAAAATTCTTTCTATTCTTGGATTTTTTTTGACCCCCTGATTTCTGGCTACTTCCTTTTTCTTTTGATCCCTTGCCGCCTTGGAAACGTTGAGACCGCTGCTGCTAAATGGGACCCGCATGTCATCCTCTATGTGCAATCAACTTTCTTTTCTTGGAGTTTGTTTTGGCACCTCAAATTTGGTCACTTGCCTTTTTCTTTCGATCCCCTGCCGCCTCTCAAACGGTGATACCGCTGCTGCTAACTGGGACCCGCATGTCATCCTCTATGTACTATAAAACTTTCTTTTCTTGGAGTTTTTTTTGGCACCTCATATTTGGTCACTTGCCTTTTTCTTTCGATCCCCTGCCGCCTCTCAAACGGTGATACCGGTGCTGCTAAATGGGACCCGCATGTCATCCTCTATGTACTATAAAACTTTCTTTTCTTGAATTTTTTTTGGCACCTCATATTTGGTCACTTACCTTTTTCTTTCGATCCCCTGCCGCCTCTCAAACGGTGATACCGCTGCTGCTAAATCGGACCCGCATGTCATCCTCTATGTACTATAAAACTTTCTTTTCTTGAATTATTTTTGGCACCTCATATTTGGTCACTTACCTTTTTCTTTCGATCTCATGCCACGTTTGAAACGTTGAGGAACCTGCAGGCTCATGGGACCCACATGTCATCCTCTATGTACTATAAAACTTTCTTTTCTTGGAGTTTTTTTTGGCACCTCATATTTGGTCACTTGCCTTTTTCTTTCGATCCCCTGCCGCCTCTCAAACGGTGATACCGCTGCTGCTAACTGGGACCCGCATGTCATCCTCTATGTACTATAAAACTTTCTTTTCTTGAATTATTTTTGGCACCTCATATTTGGTCACTTACCTTTTTCTTTCGATCTCATGCCACGTTTGAAACGTTGAGGAACCTGCAGGCTCATGGGACCCGCATGTCATCCTCTATGTACTATAAAAGTTCATTTTCTTGGTTTTTTTTTCACCCTCTGATTTTTGGCAATTTCTTTTTTCTTTTGATCCCCTGCCGCCTCTCAAACGGTGATACCGCTGCTGCTAAATGGGACCCGCATGTCATCCTCTATGTACACTCAAGTTTCTTTTCTTGAATTATTTTTGGCTCCTGATATTTGGTCACTTGCCTTTTTCTTTCGATCTCATGCCACGTTTGAAACGTTGAGGAACCTGCTGGCTCATGGGACTCGCATGTCATCCTCTATGTGCTATAAAAGTTTATTTTCTTGGGTTTTATGTCACCCTATGATTTTTGGCTATTTCCTTTTTCTTTTGATCCCCTGCCTCCTTGGAAACGTTGAGTAAGCTGCTGACTCATGGGACCCGCATGTCATCCTCTATGTACAATCAACTTTCTTTTTCTTTTGATCTCAAGCCGCATTTGAAACGTTGAGACTGCTGCTGCTAATTGGGACCCGCATGTCATCCTCTATGTACAATAAAGTTTCTTTTCTTGGATTACCTTTGGCTCCTGATATTTTGCCACTTGCCTTTTTCTTTCGATCTCATGCCGCCTTTGAAACGTTGAGTAAGCTGCTGGCTCATGGGTCCCGCATGTCATCCTCTACGAACAATAAAAGTTTCCTTTCTTGGAGTTATTTTTGACCCCTAATTTCTGGCTATTTGCCTTTTTCTTTTGATCTCCTGCCCCCTTTGAAACGATGACGACGCAGCTGGCAGGTCGGTCCCACATGTCATCCTCTGTGAACAATAAAAGTTTCCTTTGATGGATTTATTTTGAACCCCTATTTAATTTCGGGATATTTCCTTTTTTTTCCTTTGATCCCCTACCGCCTTGGAATCGTTGAGGATGCTGCTGCCTCATGGGTCCCGCATGTCATCCTCTCAGAACGGTAAATGTTTCTTTTCTTGGATTTTGTTTACCAAATGATTTTTGGCTAATTTTTTTCTTTCGATCTCCTGCCGCCTTTAAAACGTTGAGGACGCTGCTGGCTCACGGGTCCCACATGTCAGCCTCTATGAACAATAAACACTGAGGATGCTGCTGCCTCATGGGTCCCGCATGTCATCCTCTTAGAACGAAAATGTTTCTTTTCTTGGATTTTGTACCAACATATTTTTGGTTTATTTTTTCTTTCCATCCCCTGCCGCCTTTAAAACGTTGACGACGCTGCTGGCTCATGGGTCCCCGATGTCAGCCTCCCCGTACAACAAACATATGATATCTTGATTATTTTGCAGACAATAAACAGTGTATTGCGCTCTGAGCTATATCAAACGGATAATTAAATCTTTATTTTTACATAAAAAAACTTGTATGTTGAATCTCCTTGTTTTTTTGTCTTTGCGAAGCATAGGACTTTCCTGTTTTTTTTAGAAAATTCGGAACTTTCCTGTTTTGGAGTGGGCTGAAATTGTACGAGTCAAAAGGCCAAGCAGGATAGTTCGAAGGCCCAGATGTCCAGATGCAGCCCAATTGAAATCTTTCTTCTTGGATTTTTTTTCACCCCCTGATTTCTGGCTACTTCATTTTTCTTTTGGTCCTGTGCCGCCTTGGAAACGTTGAGACCGCTGCTGCAAAATGGGACCCGCATGTCATCCTCTATGCACAATAAAGTTTCTTTTCTTGGATTATTTTTGGCTCCTGATATTTGGTCACTTGCCTTTTTCTTTCGATCCCGTGCAGCCTCTCAAACGGTGAGACCGCGGCTGCTAAATGGGTCCCGCATGTCATCCTCTATGTACAATCAAGTTTCTTTTCTTGAATTATTTTTGGCTCCTGATATTTGGTCACTTGCCTTTTTCTTTCGATCTCATGCCACGTTTGAAACGTTGAGGAACCTGCTGGCTCATGGGACCCGCATGTCATCCTCTATGTGCTATAAAAGTTTATTTTCTTGGATTTTTTTTCACCCTCTGATTTTTGGCTATTTCCTTTTTCTTTTGATCCCCTGCCGCCTTGGAAACGTTGAGTAAGCTGCTGACTCATGGGACCCGCATGTCATCCTCTATGTACAATCAAGTTTCTTTTCTTGAATTATTTTTGGATCCTGATATTTGGTCACTTGCCTTTTTGTTTCGATCTCATGCCACGTTTGAAACGTTGAGGAACCTGCAGGCTCATGGGACCCGCATGTCATCCTCTATGTACAATAAAACTTTCTTTTCTTGGATTTTTTTTGGCACCTCATATTTGGTCACTTGCCTTTTTCTTTCGATCCCCTGCCGCCTCTCAAACTGTGATACCGCTGCTCCTTAAATGGGACCCGCATGTCATTCTCTATGTACAATCAAATTTCTTTTCTTGAATTATTTTTGGATCCTGATATTTGGTCACTTGCCTATTTCTTTCGATCTCATGCCACGTTTGAAACGTTGAGGAACCCTTGGCTCATGGGACCCGCATGTCATCCTCTATGCACTAAAAAAGTTCATTTTCTTGGGTTTTTTTCACCCTCTGATTTTTGGCTATTTCCTATTTCTTTTGATCCCCTGCCGCCTTTGAAAGTTGAGGACTCTGCTGCCTCATAGGTCCCACATGTCAGCCTGTATGAACGATAAAGCTTTCCTTTCTTGGAGTTTTTTTACCCCCTAATTTCTGGCTACTTTCTTTTTCTTTTGATCTCAAGCCGCATTTGAAACGTTGGGACAGCTGCTGCAAAATGGGTCCCGCATGTCATCCTCTATGTACTATAAAATTTCTTTTCTTGGATTTTTTTCACCCTCTGATTTTTGGCTATTTCTTTTTTCTTTTGATCCCCTGCCGCCTTGGAAACGTTGAGTAAGCTGCTGACTCATGGGACCCGCATGTCATCCTCTATGTACAATCAACGTTTTTTTCTTTTGATCTCAAGCCGCATTTGAAACGTTGACACCGCTGCTGCTAAATGGGACCCGCATGTCATCCTCTATGCACAATAAAGTTTCTTTTCTTGGATTATCTTTGGCTCCTGATATTTTGTCACTTGCCTTTTGCTTTCGATCTCATGCCTCCTTTGAAACGTTGAGTAAGCTGCTGGCTCATGGGTCCCGCATGTCATCATCTACGAACAATAAAAGTTTCCTTTCTTGGAATTATTTTTTACCCCTAATTTTTGGCTACTTCCTTTTTCTTTTGATCCCCTGCCGCCTGTGAAACGTTGAGGATTCTGCTGGCTCATGGGTCCCACATGTCAGCCTCTATGAACAATAAACATTTCCTTTCTTGGAGTTATTTTGACCTCTAATTTCTGGCTATTTCGCCTTTTTTAAAATCCTGTGTCGCCTTGGAAACGTTGAGAATGCTGCTGCCTCATGGGTCCCGCATGTCATCCGCTCAGAACGATAAATGTTTCTTTTTTTGGATTTTTTTACCAACTGATTTTTTTTCCGATCCTCTGCCGTCTTTAAAAACGTTGACGACGCTGCTGGCTCATGGGTACCCGATGTCAGCCTCCCCGTACAAGAAACATGTGATATCTTGATTATTTTGCAGACAATAAACAATGTATTTCGCTCTGAGCTATTGCAAACGGAAAAAAATAAATCTTTAATTTTAAATAAACAAACTTATATGTTGAATCTCCTTGTTTTTTGTTTTCGCGAAGCATAGGACTTTCCTGTTTTGGAGTGGGCTCAAATTGTACGAGTCCAAAAGCGTCCAGCAGGATAGTTCGAAAGCCCAGACGGCCAGATACAGCCCAATTGAAATCTTTCTTTTCTTGGATTTTTTTGAGCCCATGATTTCTGGCTACTTCCTTTTTTTTTGGAAACGTTGAGAACGCTGCTGCAAAATAGGACCCGCATGCCATCCTCTATGTACAATAATTTTTTTTCTTGGATTATTTTTGGCTCCTGATATTTGGTCACTTGCATTTTTCTTTTGATCTCATGCCGTCTTTGAAACGTTCAGACCGTTGCTGCAAAATGGGACCCGCATGTCATCCTCTATGTACAATAAAAATTACTTTTCTTGGATTATTATTTTTGGCCCCTGATATTTGGTCACTTGTATTTTTCTTTCGATCTCATGCCATGTTTGAAACGTTGAGGAACCTGCAGGCTCATGGGACCCGCATGTCATCCTCTATGTACTATAAAAGTTCATTTTCTTGGGTTTTTTCACCCTCTGATTTTTTGCTATTTCCTTTTTCTTTTGATCCCCTGCCTTCTTGGAAAAGTCGAGTAAGCTGCTGCAAAATGGAACCCGCATGTCATCCTCTATGTACAATCAACTTTCTTTTCGTGGCTACTTTCTTTTTCTTTTGATCTCAACTCTCAAGCCGTATTTGAAACGTTGAGACCGCTGCTGCAAAATAGGACCCACATGTCATCCTCACTGTAAAATAAAATTTTCTTTTCTTGGATTATTTTCACCCTCTGATTTTTGGCTATTTCCTTTTTCTTTCGATCCCCTGCTGCCTTGGAAACGTTGAGGATGCTGCTGCCTCATGGGTCCCACATGTCATCCACTATGAACAATAAAAGTTTCTTTTCTTCGATTTTTTCACCCTCTGCTTTTTGGCTATTTCTTTTTTCTTTTGATCCCATGCCGCCTTGGAAACGTTGAGGATGCTGCTTCCTAATGGGACCCGCATGTCATACTCTATGTACAATAAAAGTTTCTTTTTTTGGATTATTTTTGGCTCCTGATATTTGGTGACTTGCCTTTTTTCTTTCAATCTCATGCCGCCTCTCAAACGTTGAGTAAGCTGCTGGCTCATGGGACCCGCATGTCATTAACTATGTACAATAAATTTTCTTTTCTTGGATTATTTTTGGCTCCTGATATTTGGTCACTTGCATTTTTCTTTCGTTCTCATGCCGTCTTTGAAACGTTCGGACATTTGCTACAACATGGGACCCATATGTCATCCTCTATGTACAATGAAAGTTTCTTTTCTTGGATTATTTTTGGCTCCTGATATTTGGCACTTGCCTTTTTCTTTCGATCTCATGCCGTCTTTGAAACGTTCAGACCGCTGCTACAACATGGGACCCATATGTCATCCTCTATGTACATTAAAAGTTTCTTTTCTTGGATTATTTTTTGCTCCTGATATTTGGTCACTTTCCTTTTTCTTTCGATCTCATGCCGCCTCTGAAACGTGGAGTAAGGTGCTGGCTCATGGGACCCGCATGTCATCTTCTATGTACAATAAAGTTTCTTTTCTTGGATTTTTTTCCCCCTGATTTTTGGTCACTTGCCTTTTTCTTTCGATCCTATGCCGCCTTTGAAATTGAGTAGGCTGCTGGCTCATGGGTCCCACAGGTCAGGCTCTATGAACAATAAACCTTTCCTTTGTTGGATTTATTGTTTACCCCTAATTTCTGGCTATTTGCCTTTTTCTTTTGATCCCACAGGGCCTTTAAAAACGATGAGGACGATCTTTGGCAGGTCGGTCCCACATGTCTTCTTCTATGAATAATAAAAGTTTCCTTTGTTGTATTTGACCCCTAATTTCTGGCTATTTGCCTTTTTTTCTTTTGATCCTCTGCCGACTTTGAAATGATGAGGATGCTGCTGGTAGATCTGTCCCACATGTCAGCCACTCTGAACTATAAATGATTCCTTTCTATGATTTATTTTTGACCCCTATTTTCGAGATACTTGCCTTTTTTTGGATCTCCTACCGCCTTTGAAATGTTGAGGACGCTTCTTGGCTCATGGGTCCCACATGGCATCCTCTTTGGACGATAAACCTTCATTTCTTGTTAATGACAGGTTTTTCTGTATTAGTTTTGCAGTCTAATACAAGCTCTTTCGCTCCAAGATCTTGCAAGTTAATAGAATAAATCATGGAATTATTAGGATATGTTTTAAATTTCAAATCCACTTTATGAATTTTTTAAAAATACCGTGATCCGTGTGGGTATGGAGCGATCAAGGATTTTCATATTGGCCATGAGCAGTTTCAAAAATTGCAACCGGATAATTCTAAATAAATAAAAACAACTTTTATGCAGAATCTCCGTGTTTTTGTTTTTTGCCATCATAGGATCTATGGTTCATTAGAAAAGGACCGAAATTGCATGAGCAGAAAAGCCCATTTCTAGTTATTGGGCTTCGACAGCCTGAGCAAGTAGGCCTATAGCAAATACCATGTAGATGGCCGTTGGAACCCAAAAGTATTTGTTGCCTAGACTTAGATGCCAAACTCAGGCACTCAGCCTTATTGACATGAACCTTGCTATGCACACGACAATTTCAGTCCGATCCGTGTACGCAACACAAGATCAAACCCAACGTGTGAGGAAGCAGGTGGCAGCACACCTCCAGATGCTCAATCGTACACATATCATATAGGAGTTGTCGTATGTACATTAGTTCCGTATTGACATGTTTGTTTCTTTGGTTAACATGTGGGGTCCGCACAGTCACCTAGGTCGCACATCAACTTCTTTGCTCATAGTTGATGCATGTTTAGTGGCCTGCAGCAAGAATCGATGCCCCCAGGGATGTACTTTACCCTTTAGCGGCGAAAAAAATAGGAATGGTCCTCTCACGACTATGATCAACAAGAGGTGGCTATATTATAAAGGACGTACACACATTGTAATTATAGTGCTGAAATAAAGTCAATCCTAAAACAACCATGCATGGGTTATAATATGAAGGCAACACGAAATACAAAAGCAGCGCAGTGTTCAAATAAACTGATTCAAACTAGTAGATACCAAAAACAGTGTACTACTTCTCAACACTTCAAGCATAATAAAAAAGTGTGTCAGTGTTTTTTTAAAGGTAACACCGAACGGGCAATGTTTAAAGCAGGCTTAAACCACATAGCCGCTTGTCGGACACTACCCCAACTAACTCTGGGAAGGCTGATAACTCCCACAGTCTCACCTTCATCTGGCTGGAGGTTGCAGCGCAAAATTCTAGGGTATTGATTGTGAAGATACTTCCGGTATGCTGTGTAGACGCAGTTTTTCCTCATGAATGGAACCAATGTGCCATCAGGAGCTTTGGATTCACGCTTCTTCAGGTTGGCAATGATCGGGTAATTGAGTCCGAGGAACAGAGAGTGGTCGCCGAGGCTGTTAACCTGCCTCCAATGAAAGTCCCCTGCACGTGCTGCAACGAACAGAGATATGGGATCCTGCTCAAAGACGTAGGTGGCAACAGGAGGATACTGCCGTAGCTGAAGCCCATTAGCAGCATAGGGAATGTCAGGAGGTACTTCAGCATTGGCAATCCCAATGTTGTTTACTGTAAGGATGATCATCAATCGCTTGCCATCAGCAGTTGGAGCGAGGAACCACGCGTACTGCTGATCATCCACCACCGGTGGCGGGATTACGAACATGGACATCGGGTTTTCTGCAATATTAGAAATGGAGACGAATAGGGTGTTACTGGCAACCATATTCAAACAGCAGCACTGTTCATCGTTCATGCTCATGATAAATACGACTATGTAAGCTAAGGACATTGGTCATTCATGTGTTCAAATCGAGTGTCCAATATATCAGTTATACTGCATGCATCCCACGAAACTAGTCTTAACTTCACCAAAACTAGACACTAGTTTTGGCATACACAGTTATATACTACCTCTGTCCCACCGAAAGTGTCTGAGATTTGTCCAAATTCAGATGTATCTAGACAGTGAAAGCATATAGATACATTCAAATTTTGACAAATATATCATCTTAAGTTTAAGTCCTGTGCTGTAGTTAATTTCCTTTGTCTTAAGTGATCCAACGGTGTATATGATTAGATATTTGTATACAATATAGGAGTACAGACAATCTACCAGTTGGTCCAGTTTTAAACTGAGTATAGAGCTTCAATCATGACCCTTGGAGTGCTAAATCTAACGGTGCACAACAGCAGGATTCTCTGTGAAGAGTGCACATAGCTAACTCTACAATATTTTAGAACCATCACGTGAGCCTTGGGTCTACCCCAAAAAATGACCAAATATATGAAACCCTGAATCATAGGAATAACCCCGTTCAAAGAAATCGCTATTCAGCACTGCTACATGGATCAATGGAAGGTTCTTACGGTCTCAACTCTCAAGGAAACATCAAAGGAAAAGGTAGATAAGAAACGAGTGAGTGTTAGATGTACACATATTTTTAATTTTTTATTTGTTCCCTTCGTTTGCCGACTGATGGGAAGAAACATCATTTTTTGTAGGACCACTCTTGTTTTCGTATTTTATATATGCATTGTTGGCAATATTTTCTTTCGAAAACCATGAATATAGCTCGAGCTACATGTAGCATGGTTTTTGAAAATTTTGAGAGCTGCATTTTGAAGTTCCAAAGAAAACGGAGATTAAATACGGGTGTCAACAATGTTGTGTTCTACCAACATTCAAATGTCCAAATCAAAATATCTTATATTTAAGGTTTTGCAACAACAAAAAAATCTGATATATATTTTCCAACATTTTGTAACTTCAAAATCTATCAGATTCTGTCATTTTTGTGCGGCCCGAATATAGGGTATCTCAATTTCAGATTTTACACTCTGGTAGAATAATACATTCTCTACATCTATTTTTTTTAGATTTTTTATATATTCTTTCAAAACTTGCGAAAGGCATGCTATAAATATTCTTTTGATTATCAAACAGAATCTTTAATGGTTTGACATGCATACATACTAGTAATATAAAAATATAAAAGTTCTCGCCTTGTACACATTTTGTAGATTTTTTGGAATGAATACAACATTCAATTTGGTAGATAGAGTACTAAACATTTCATGGGAAACTTAAAGCAGCTTGCCAAACAAAGGCTAATAGAAAAAAATAGAGGTATGATAGGCATAACATCCACGATGGGGTTGAAATATGCATAAGCTTCGGGCAATTTGGCAAAGAAAAATCTAGCCGGATAAAGAACAGAATTATAAAAGGTACAGGTTAAACTAAGTAAATTAGGCATAACAAGTATTTCATTCTTGTTTAGTAAATAATTGGATTTTGATTGAGTTACTTTTCTAAGGGAAAAAAGGAGAAGGCAGATATTCAAGACACTTTTGGTGGGACAGAGGGAGTAAATCAAAAGTAAGAAATAGTTACAACATGTTTCATGAGATGGAGTACTAAATAACGGCCATATTCATCTCTTCGATGCATAGGCCGGGGTACCTCGCCCTCTATTTCGAGCAAAAATCAACTAGTTATATGAAACAATGGGTGTAAAAGTTAATCAAGAAGGGTGCCTTCATTGTGCTACGTTAACATTTGAGATACTTGTTAATTACATCCATATTCTGCAGTGGATAGAGTTACTAATTCAGGATTGTATTCACATACGGAGTATACTATGTTTGCTGATGACTGATTAGTACTAATTCGTTGCAAGCAACTGTTTATTCATATTCAGATAAAGGATGTGATCGTTAAGTCATATACTTATGAAAGTCCTTATGCATCTCTCTGATGCAGATGGCGGGGGTCTCTCGTCCTCCTTTTGGAGCAAAAATCAATTAGTTATATATGAAACAATGGGTGTAAAAGGTTATCAAAAAGGGTGCCTTCATAGTGCTACCTTATCTTTTGAGATACTGGTTAATTACATACATATTCTGCAGTGGCGTAGAATTACTAATTCAGGAATGCAATCACATACTGAGCATACTATGTTTGTTGGTGACTAATTAGTACTAATTCATTGCAAGCAACGGTTCATTCATATTCAGCAAAAGGCGGTGTGATCATTAAGTCATTTATGAAAGGTAAAATATAAACAAGGTAGTTCATGAATAACTTCATTGATTAAGGCAGTGTATCATGCAATGCAACATAAGGACTGAAAAATACCATTTGGGGTGTCCCAGCAGTACGTCCAGCCCCTAATTTCGTCCACCGCAAAAACTTGGCCACCGAGTTCAATGGCATCACAGAACGCCGGCACAATTTGTTCAGGTGTAGGGTTCTTCAGCATTCTCCAGTCGCCACCCCCTTCAAGGTAGAAAATCCTTTTGTCGAACGAGGCGATGAGCTTGTAATCTGCGTACCTCCCACCTTTTGTGGGCACTTGGCAGATTACAATCTTCAACAAATTAATTGCTCGACTCCAGCAAAGATAGTATAACCAATCTTTAGTAGCAGGTTGATATGTAACACCATGAACAATCTTCGGATCAGGTGGGGATGGAAGGGGGATATGTCGCTCGGTGTAGACGTTCACAAGGCACCACTGGCACCCACGATGATCGGCGGCGGCGATCCAGTCGCCGTTCGCGCCAAGCCATTTTCTGTCGTGCATGAACGGCAGGGTGACAGAACGGCGAGGATGGTCGAGGGGCACCAGGTCGTACACGGTAACATGCAGACGAGATGCTGTTGCCACGAACCAGGGTTCATCGAACCAATAAGCAGGCGGAGGCATCAGCAGGCAGGGTTCATCCCAATGGTGCATCTTACCTTCATCATTGCTGATCTGGTCGTAGAGCTCCCTGGAACATGCGGCAAGTCGGACGGTGTAGGTAACGTCCAGATGCGCAGCGATGAGGTCGATGTTGTCGCCGGTGAGAGCCTCCAAGTGGCCGTCCCCGCCGCCCCGGCAAAGCCTTGAATATTCCATCACGTGAAGATGGATTTAGGTGGATGGCGGATGCAACTGCGCTTGGGGTTTTCGGAGGAGAGGGCGAGCGCTATGGAAGGAACGATGCGCGCCGCGGCCGGCTGGGGTGAAGAGAGAAAGGTATAGTGGAGTACTAGTGATGCGGCGTGGTGGGGATCGAGATCCTGCGCGTGCGCGTGATTCTGGGAGGGTGAAGAAAAAGATGATAGACATGCAAGGGGCAAAACCTAGGCAGTACTCTAGGCTGCTGCTGCTGCGACTGGGCGCCGATTTGACAGTTGGTAGATGGTAGACTAGCACGCCACCCATCTATAAATTTGCGACGACGTTTGGTGCAGTGATGTCTCGTCACATCAGCTTGAGCAGAGAGGTTTTTTTTTTACAGTTTCCATTACGATATATTTTTCGCCGATAATCGTAGTACTCTATGCCAGAGACACGTACCTTAACACGTGGGCAGCATGCAACCGCGCGAGCACCAAAATGAAATGAGAGATGTTTTAGAGCAGAACTTCCTTTTTAATGCCTTTCCTAGCTTGGTTTGGAAACCGGACGGAGCTTCAGTGACTAGGTGCCACCATCTACCATCATTCGAGATCCAACGTTCCAAACTATCTGTTATTTCGAAGCTAAAAAAGAAAAAACTATTCAGAAAATTTTGAAAAAAATCCAGTAATATGTAGATGCCTTGTTTTAAAATCTATGAATATTTCATCCCATTCGGATGACTAGCTTGTGATTAAATAGCTTCTTACGTATTCGAGCACTAGTTTAAACTAAATATATATTTTCTCACACACCTATGATTCAAATCGAATGAAACTCCACCAAAATATAAATCGAAATATGCATGATTTACTGCAATGTGAGCGGATAATTCAATCCCACGAAAAGACAATATGCTCCAAGACCAGTAATCTCTTCCCTAGCTTATCTGAACATAACTGACAGTGTCCTTGGAGAACATCTTGCAGCCTCAGGTATGAACAAGAAGCATATTGCCATCTACAGATCACGCTAAGAACCACAACCCAGGATCATCCTCATAGTCTATATCATCAAGGTTTCCCTCCAAAATGCTTATGTTTTTCAAAAGTTTTCTTGACGATAGGGAAGATTCTGAAGGGCTTAGATTAGCTACAATAGCAACAAATGGAAAATTTTCGCCGCTAAAAAGAGTATCCCGCCATTTTAATATACACTTACTAGTAGTTGATCAATTGTGCATTGCAAAACACAAAGTTCAGATCAAATGTGCAACATACCAACGAGAAAGTTAACTAGCAGTTTTACGAGCACATGGCGATATTAAGGTGATGAAGCGAGTTAACTAGCGAACAAGATCTCCTACTCGGGGACGCTCTTGGTGGACGCCTTGAGATATAGGTCGCTAGCTGTGCACGGAGATCCTCCTTCTCCTTGATAATCGCCTTAAGGACGGCGGTTTGTCCGCGCATTAGCACCCTCGAGATCTGCCTCTTGAGCTTTAATTTCAACTTCTGTTCCATGAGATACTTGATGAGGTTGCTTCCAGTATCCATCCATGTGACG
This sequence comes from Lolium perenne, assembly GCF_019359855.2. NCBI lineage: Eukaryota > Viridiplantae > Streptophyta > Magnoliopsida > Poales > Poaceae > Lolium > Lolium perenne. The sequence continues at coordinate 11,302,099 of NC_067247.2, read as the reverse complement.
CTCTTGTTGTTCAGTTCCACCATGGCGTTCTGCTGCTTAAGCATGTCGACGCATTGCGCAAGATGAAAGGAGATCTCCTTCTCGTACGCCAAAACTCGTGAAGACGATCACACTCCAGGGTGAGGGAGTGTTCATTCTCCAGCTGGCTGCCTATGTGGGCCTTGTTCTCCTCCTTTTGCTACAACAATCATTGTATGAAAAAAAAAGAAATCAACCCATTCATATATGAGTATTAATTACCCGCAAACAATAGGACTAGAGTACTAATTTCTAGCATGGATATTGATAAAGGAATGGACAACACTCGGACGCTCCACAAATACCACAGGGTTCATCAACACATAATAATCGGAAAGCAGTGATTACATAAACTATAAAAAAACAAGTGGACAGAGGCATACAGCCTACCTGGCTTGGCCGGGAAACGGGGCCGAACTTAGCTTCGGACGGCCGGACTTGGGGCGCCACCGTCGTTGTGGTTACCGGGGAGACATTTGAACCGCCGGCCCTGTGAGATGTAAATAAATGTAAAAACGGTTAGAAAATAAGAATCAACTGAAGGACACCCCGCTAGAAACTTACCCGGACGAACCCTCGCCCTTGATGGTGGTGTTTGCATCATCATCATTCATCAATGTGACACTCTGGTTATGCAGTTCCACACAAACGCAGTTCTGCTCATTAAGCCTGTCGAGCTCGGCAGTAAAGGTATTGATGCCTTGCTGAAGATTATGGCAGATCTTGTTCTCGGACGCCAAATCTACGTGAACAGGCTCAAACTCTGGGGTGAGGGAGAGTTCATTCCCCAGCTGGCTGCCTATGTGGGCCATGTTCACCTCCATTTGCTGGCACGATCATTGTATGGAACAAAAAAGAATCCAACCAATTCATATATGAGTAATTACACGCAAAAAATAGGAGTACTACTAATTTCTAGCACAGATCTTGATACAGGAATGGACATCACTTGGACGCTCCACAAATATCACAGTGTTCATCAACACATAATTAAAAGGAAAGCCGTGATTACATAAACTACTCCATCCTATCCCTTTTAGTAGTAGTAGTAAACACGGATTTAGTAAAGTTGTATTCTCCCTATGATCCATTTTAGTTGACTCGGATTTAGTACAAAGTTGTACTAAATTTGAGTCAAATAAAATGGATCGGAGGGAGTACTAAATCTGAGTCTATTAAAATGGATTGGAGGGAGTATAAAAAAAAAGTGGATAGAGGCATACAGCCTACCTGGCTTGGCCGTGAAACGGGGCCGAACTCAGCTTCCGACGACCGGACTTGGGGCGCCACCGTCGTGGGGGTTACCGGGTAGACGTTTGAACCGCCGGCCCTGTGAGATGTAAATAAATGGAAAAAACAGTTATTAGAAAATAAGAATGAACTGGAGGACACGCCACTAGAAACCTACCCGGACGAACCCTCGCCCACTGGCTCGCTCTCCATCGAATAGAGGATAGACTGCTCTGCGAGAATGCTCAGGCGATCATAAGTGGCCATACAACGACGCGCTAGCTGGCTAGATGAGTTTTTCTCGGCGGTCCTAGTCCTCATCGTCTTCCCTAGGATATCCTGCCGCCGGGCCGCCCGGCTCAATGGAGCCATGGCTTGCGAGGTACGTAGTACTTTACTACTCAGTAGTTAGGGTGGAGGGCTGGTGAAGGCTAGTTACTAGCTACCAGCAGAACAGAAAGAGAAGAAGGGCGGAGGGCTGGTCAAGGCTAAATCTTATACACCCAGAAAAGACCATCGTGCCCTCGCGGGGCTTCTGAGCAATTATAGGGACGTGTGTTCTCAAATGGGCAAGATAGGGTACCTTCCCGAGGAAGCACCTAGCAGTCTAGCACCCAAGCCGATGGACTGCGCGTTGAACAATGGTTACAGTATGTGTAAAAAGAAAAGATAACAAGGGAAATGCCTGGCAGGGTCCAGAGGTGCATTTAATCGGACATGGGATTCCATAGTATTTTACACCATAGAGTATGTGAACATAAACACATAATACAATCAAGCGCTTAGTGTTTACATAAAGGGCCCTAACTGAAGATAGGAAACGCAAGCAAGTCCCTCTCCGCCAAATAAGATCATATATCGTCGTTAGGGCCGCCCTGGTGAATCCTCTGAATGAAAAAAGCCCATAGTTGGCAACCAGGGGCGGCGCCAGGGGTATTCTTGGGTATGCAACTGAATACCCAAGATTTTGACAAAACCTTATAATTTCCTCATAAATCAGTGAAAAATTTAGCAAATACATGAGAATTTTGGCAAAATAAATACCCAAGTTGAAAATGAATACCCGGCCCTTCCGAATAGGAACTTCCGTCCGACGAGAACTTTCTGACAACAAAAATTAATTAATTCAGTACTGCATAAACCGCAATTTCAATTAGATAAACACGAAGATTAAGATAGGCGCATGTATCACCTGTCGATGCGAACCCAGATAGTCAGCTCCGTGCACGGTTGATACCATTGCAACGACCGCTCTAGTTCCGACCATTTGGCGGCGCCCGGCGTGGTCGTGCTGTTCGCCAGAATAGTGGCCGTATAGTTGGGGAGCATTAAACCAATCTCAGAGCGATTAAGTAATGGCTTGCCGTGCGACGACATACTCACCTTGTACTCCGGCCACACGCACGCCGCCGACCTAACGCACTCAACGGATAGGCTGGCCAGCACGCATCCATTTTTCGGCTGGACTTGCGTATATGTGTGCCAGACGAACACGGTACCATCGTTCCCGTAGAAGATGACCGGACGTCTTGGCTACGGCGGTGCCAGCACCGGGATGATGAACGCCATCGCGGTGCCGTACGGGATCATGTCCACACAAATCGAATGGATTTCTCTGAGGTGGGCGATGAGCGCTGCTGGCGAGGCGGAGAAGTCGCAGCCGGCCTCTGTGCAGTCGCACGGGCCGTGCGGGCACGCGAGCTCGTGGTCGTGGAGCTCGTTGTAGGCGACCACGCTCCCGCACCCGTCGTGGGGGCACTACATCCTCTTTAATCTGCTTTGAAGAGGATATTGATGGGGAGGGGAGGGGAGGGGCGAGTGGAGAAGAAGGATGGTGGTGGCTTTATTAATTCGGGCCTCACCGTCCCACCAGTTTGGCTAAGGGCCCTTTTGTTGTGGCTTTTTTTCGGAAATTCAATTCGGCTCCCGGGTGCGTATGCTCCCTCTACCAAAAAATCATATTTCGAAATGTCGAAAAATTTGGATAAAAAATTCTATATGTACATCTCCATAATATACGTGCGTTCGTCAAGTTTCACGAAAAACCAATATTTTGTGTGGTCTATATAAAAAACAGAAAGTTTATCTTGTGAAAAGCATTATTTTTAGCACTGAATTTTGTCTTTTTTACACACGTCACATGAGAAGTCGATTTTTTATGAAACGACTTTGTGAGCACGTAGCACGTGAAGATGTAAGTACGAACTTTTAGTTTCAATTTTTTTAAAATTTAAAATGTATGTAAGATGCTTTTCAAAATATAGGGTGCATATGCACACATGTTCCAAAACACCGCTCCCGCTTTTTTTGGCTTTTTGGCTTTGGCAAAATCCAAAAAAACACCTAAATAGGTGCTTTTTTGGCTTTTGGATTTTGGAAGCCAAAAAAATAGGATCTTTGTTTTTGGCTTCCAAAATCCAAAATCCAAAAAAGCACCTATTTAGGTGCTTTTTTGGCTTTTGCCAAAGCCAAAAAGCCAAAAAAACCACAACAAAAGGGCCCTAAAAAAGGTGACGCTGAAAGTTTCACTGTCTATGTTTTCACACGCAGTACACCTTATATGATGGCCAAAAATGGGATATGAAGATTTTCTCGAAATATCAAAAAAAATAGATTGATGTTTGACATATGTGTGATGTTACTCAAAATTGAACTACATGTTACGAATGGACGGTCGGCAATTTTGAGGGAAGAAAATGAATTTTAAAATATTGAAATACTTTGAGTGTCTCTGTGTGAAGCCTTGCACTAAGATCATAGAAATTTCCATTACCCTTGTACGGATGGTGGGTCCTAAAAGTTGAAGTAATTTGAGTGCAACAAAAAGAACTTCAATGAAATTAAAAATGTGGACTAGCTAGTGTCGTCATATGAGATATAGATGGTATAAAAATAACAAACTACAATCCTAAGAGTGATTTATATAAATCAAGTTTGATTTCTTGCTTTCATGTATGAGTTAATTTATTAACATGGCTTTCTACCCCACCCCACCCCCTCCCCCCCCCCACACTCTCTCTCTCTCTCTCTCAAATGGGGGTGAGAGGAGAAGAAGGATGTTCGTAACTCATGCCTCACCATCCTACAAGACTTTGGTCGATGCCCAAGTCATTCATGACCTAAAAAGGTGGCGTTGACTATTTCATAGTCTACATTTTCACAAGCATTATACAATGTATATTGGGCAAAATGTGATGTGTAGATTTTCTCGAATTGTACCTTATTTGGATTCATGTTTGATGTATGAGCGGTTTTACTCAAAATTCAACTACATGTTCAAATTGCCAGGTCGGAAATTTTGAATGAAGAAAATATAGTTTAAATATTGAAATAAGTGAGCATATGTGTGTGTGTGTGTGTGTGTGTGTGTGTGTGTGTGTCTTTTGTGCACTACGATACGTAAAATTAGCACTACCATTTTACGAATGTGGTGGGTCCTATAATATTGAAGCAAATTCAAAAAAAAATGTGCTAGCTTGAGTCATCGTATGAGATAAAATTGCTATACAAATAACAAACTTACAACCTTAAGGTAATTTAAGAAAGATTTATTTTCTTGCTTACACATGTGTGGTCATGTTGATTGCATTGTATATTAGTATGAACTTACTAATAATTATCCCAAATATTGGCAGCAATGAGCATCTTACCGTTCACATATATTTTATTCAACTTCATTTCACACAAAAATACATTCTACTTTATTAGTGTAAAATAAGAGCTTTATGTGAGCTTTATTGTGAAGTGGCTGCCTGAGAGAAGGGCCAAATTTTCAAGGTAACAATTTCGAAACATGGCATACTTCATAAGATGACCATTTAGGTGATATATATGTTGATTATTTCTCGAGTTTGTAATATATGTGGACTTATGTTGAGTTTTAACCAATTTTAGTCAATTTAAAATTGCATGTTCTTTAAAGTTCGGCACGAGTTTTGGTAGAAAATATGCAGATTTTACCATGGTAAGGTGTTATGCTTCATGCATGAAAAAATACAAAGAAAAGATGAACAATTTGTACGAATGGTGAAGCCGGTGAATTTGAAGCAAATTGAATGCAACCAAAGGAAATTCATTAAAACTAAAAAAAAGATGAAGAGTTCACGAGGAAATGGTATGGCGATTTGAAAAGAAAATGAATCACTACATATGTGAATCTGGTCATAGTAAACAAAAATGCCAAGTAGAGTTCCCAATTTTGTTCATAAAAATAGATCAAATTTGAACTAGATTTGTGATGTCGATTGGTCATAGAAATCGCTATAAGCCATCGCAATGTACGGAAGTGAATAATTCTAGGCATCCATATTTTAATTACTTCATGTAATGTAATTGAACAAGCTAGATTGGGTATTGCCCCATGAAATTGTACCACATATGCCAACAATAGTAAACCTGATTGCTTACAAGTACGCCAACATTATGTGGCTTGATTAAATGTGCATTAAACTTAAAATGCCTATTTATTTATTTTGTTTTAGTAGTCGTATGACAGTGAAGGATCCAGAGTTGCATTAATCGGCGAATTGGGTTACATATTACATAGACTAATTCATGGTAAACATAAAATACATCCAATCCCTCAACATTTTTAGATAAAGGTCTAAGTAGTCCTTCCCCACCGAAGTAGATGACCACCTCCAACACTACGGCCGTCCTGACAAGAACCATCAGCAAAACGTCTCTTTTAGTCCTTGTACTGAGTACTTTGAAGCAGGAAGCCCCAGACACACCCTTCCTTTTACGGTGATGAAGCAATATAAACATCAAAAGAAGAGGCAGAACAAGATCTCCTACTCAGGGACACTTGGTGGACGCCGAGATATAGGTCGCTAGCTGTGCACGGAGATCCTCTTCTCCTTGCTAATCGCCCTGTCACAAGAAAAACAAATTAATTCAGTATTACTTAAAACCGCATTAGCATCGTCCCAATAAGATTGAGGGTAGTGTTATGTTCACTCACTCCTTATCGATGCGCAAATAGATAGTCAGCTGATTCGATGATTCATTGCCGCACAGGTACCGCGGCGGCACCGAGAGGAAGGAAGTGACATCTCCCAAAGAAACTGTGCCCGGAGTCGGGCTGCTCGTCGGCTCTAATACCGCCTTCACCACGTCAAACAAGTGTTCCCTGGTAAGCTTACGCGGCCCCGGCATCGGCGGGCCGTTCGCCCACATTGTCTCCCTATACCGGGGCAAGTTGCACGCCGCCGGCCTGACGCACACGAAGGATACCGCGGTGTCCATGCCGCAAGGGTGGATGTGCAAGGCGAACACTGCGCCATCCGTCCCGTAGCCGATGAGCTGTCGTTTTGGCGAGCCCGGTGCCGGCACCTTCAGATGAACAAATCCGAAGTCCTCGTCGTACGGGAACCTATCCACAGCGGTCAAGTGGGCTTCTCTGAGGTGTAGGATGAACGGTACCTTCGAATCAGCGGGTCGCAGCCGGGGTGCGTGCAGAAGCAATAGCCGTGCGGGCACGCCATCATGTGCTTGTCTTCCTCGTTGTAAGGGATCTCCCTCCCGCACCAGTCGTTGATACACTGGATCGTCGGCTTCAGAGGCTGCTTCTTCGGCACAGGCAACTCCATAGTCTAAGGTCTGATGAGGGATCGGAAAGGGGCGCGGGGGGTTGTGGCGGCGGCGGCGCGAGCGAGGGGGGAGCAGTGAGAAGCTGAGAAGTGAGAAGGGAGATTGATGTTTATGGAGATTGATGTTTCTTTATACGAGTAATAATATAGAGGGCTCTTCTTTTAACGGGAGCCTCTAGACTGGTGGACACATGACCTGTGCTCACTGAAGTGTGGGACCTCACGCATGGGAACCACACGTAAGTGACAGACCAGTTGGTGTACTCGGGTGATTATTATTATAATGTATTAGTACTCCATAGTTTCCTATAGATCCAAGGGTAGGAAAGCCAAGTTATCTCATTTACAAGACATTATTTTTTCCATGAAGCCAAGTTAACTCATCAATCAATTGGTATATTTTGGTTATATTCAAACTTTTACTTGAAACTAGTTGGTCATGCCATTCTACTACTCGCCTAAAACTTTTACTGGGTGGGGGGGTGATGCTACCCTGAATTTGTGGGACCCAAAAAAAAACTCGGAAATACGAGCTAGCGATGCATCAAAAAGAAACACATTCATCCCCATCCCCCAGTGATTTGACCTAGATTTGAAATCAAGGCACACGTGATTCAAAAAAGGCAATCTAAAAACATGGAGTATTCATCATTTTGTAGTACATATATCTAGGGAAAATACCAAACATGCCATACCAGTGTTTTAGAGAAGAACCCTCAAGTAGATTGGCACCATGTTGGAGTCCGTCCAGCTAAATTTCCTCCCACATGCATGTGAGCTTGGTACCACTACACAAGAACCATGCCAAACTTTTGAATCATGGCCCAATTTTATGTATATATTTGCAACTTTTCATCATGCACGCATGAATACTTTGCAAAATATGTGCATTTTGGGTTGTCGCCCATAAATGTGTTTTTGCTTGTCTGCCACCAATCAAGTTTTCATTCGCGGGGAAACATGCATGACAGGATGACCATTTCCAAGGTCTCATGAATTATCTCAATGTGCATCCATATATATACAATTTCTTGGGCTAAATCTGATAAAATGCAAATTTGACACAGTGTGTAGATGAAGTACAGATCAAACAAATAATTTAAAAAATACATGGGTGTGTGGCCTGAATGTGTGGATCGAGCCAAGTACATTTTATATAATAATGGCCAAACACATGCACCGCACCCTCCTACTAGAACAAATTAAAACAAGCAGGGTGAGAGCATCGTGAGATTGCTCGACCTAGCTAAATTTTAAAACAAGCCGAATTAATAAGTTATTGTGGGGATTGATAGAAAAGATCAAAACAAAGCATGCATAGTCATATCATTTGTGGTTTACATAATACCTCTAAGAACAGTACCAAATAAACATGGCATATATACACTTCTATGTTTAGACAAGAACCCTGCATATTTTTTTGCACCATGTGTTTGAGGCCTCGCTTCCCCAGAAGTGTGTGTGAGAGCATTTTGCATGCTACGAGAAAACAATGCCAAACATTTGAATCGCATGACTCATTTTTTGGTAGTGATATATATGTTTATGGTTTATATATATACAAGGTTTAGTGTTAGGGTCTAGGGGTTTAATATAATTAGGGTTTAGGGTTTATAGAGATTCACATCATCTGTTTCATTTCACATTTGTGATGTACAATACTACATACCTAAGTAAAATCGATCCTTCTTAGTCACTCCAAAATGGAGCTCATGGCCGGGAGGTTTTTGGAATTTCCATGTTTGAAACCCAATACCACTTCTCTTCATGCTTGACTTCATAATTAAGACAGAGTTTAGGGTTAGGGGTAGATACATGATTTTTCTGGTTTGAATATGTCTAGATCGAGCTTTGTACGTTTATTATCAACTTTTGAATGCTTACTGTATAACATAAGAAGACAATGTGCTTTAGTTTTTCATTTTTCATTTTTTTGAATTTTTATGCCCATATGAATTTTGGTCAAATCCTAGGTTAATTTGACCAAGAGTTAACCAAGTTTAAAAACATGAATATGAGAAAGTAAGCTTGTATCCTTCTTAATCACTCCAAAATGAAGCTCTTGTGAGGTTTTTAAAATTTCTATGTTTGAAACCAAAAACCACTTCTCTTCATGCATGCTTGACTTCATAAGATAGAGTTTAGGGTTAATTAGGGGTAGATGCATGATTTTTCTGGTTCGAATATGTCTAGATCTTGTTTATCAACTTGAATGCTTACTATAGGACATAAGATCGAAGACTATGTGCTTTGATTTTTTTTATATGCCCATTTGAATCTTGGTCAAATCCTAGGTTTGACCAAGAGTTAAACAAGTTTAAAACATGAATATGAAAAGGTAAGCCCGTATCATTCTTAATCACTTCAAAATGAAGCTCTTGGTATTTTTAAAATTTCTATGTTTGAACCCAAAAACCACTTCTCTTCATGCTTGACTTCATAAGAGAGAGTTTAGGGTTAGGGGTAGATACATGATTTTCCTTGTTTGAATATGTCTAGATCGTGTTTATCAACTTGAATGCTTACTCTGTGACATAAGAAGACTATGTGCTTTGGTTTTTTATTTTTTTATTCGTTTTTTTGTTTCAAACATGGAAATTTCAAAAACCCTCCCAAGAGCTACATTTTGGGGTGACTAAGAAGGATAGATGCTTATTTTTTCATATTCATGATTTAAACTTGTTTAAACCATGGTCAAACCTAGGATTTGACCAAGATTCAAATGGGCATCAAAATTGAAAAAAAAAATCAGCAAAAAGAAAAACCAAAGCAAATAGTTTTCTTATGTTATATAGTAAGCATTAAAGTTGATAAACGAGGTCTAGGTATATCCAAACCGGACAAATCATGTATCTACACCCCTAACCCATAAACTCCGTCTTATGAAGTCAAGCATGAAGAGAAGTGGTTTTGGGTTTCAAACATGGAAATTTCAAAAACCTCCCAAAAGCCCCTTTTCAAATATTTCAAACTTATTCAAATTTGGTTCAAATTTGAAAGACATACAAGTTATAGCACACATATTGCATACATTTTCACACAAACTGCACTAGATGCTAACCCTATAATTTGAGGCCATTTGGATGAGGTCGAAAAATTCTTGGATTAGAATCGTGTTGTTCGAACCCCGTAGTTGGATTTTTTTTGAACCCTTGATCTGTAGAACTGGGCAAAACCCGAGTTTAACCTATTTAATTATAGATTCGTATATCGATTTTTCTACTACCTTTTTATTATTACTATGCAGCACATGGGTGTTTGCCCGTCGAGTGAAACTCGGAGGAAGAGGGATCACTCGGAAGGAGAGAAGAAGGGAGAGCATTATGGTGTCTCCTTTTTCGGGTGATGATGTTGACTTTTGTGCAGGGTTTGTCAGTGAGCAGGAGGTGCGAGCGAGCGAGCGAGCGAGTCGAGCGAGGCCGAGAATGAGGGAGATTTGTTTTTTTTTGTGAGAGGGACAACCGAAGGATCCAGAAGGACCCACAGACTTCCAATACGCATCCTGATGCGTCTTCTCTTGACAAAGAAGATGGCTGGGAGTTTGCGTACCTATTGCACGTGACTTGTGCTCAGAAGTGTGGGACCTCAAGCGTGGGCACCACACGTAAGTGACAGACCTGTTGGTGTAAAAACTCGATTGATTATTATAGTGCATTAGAACAAAGTTTCCTATGGATTCAAGGGTAGGAAATCCAAGTTAACTCATTTACGTGTTAAACTTGTCTAAATCTTGGTGAAACCTAGGATTTGACAAAGATTCAAATGGGCAGAAAAATAAAAACACGAGAAAAATGAAAAACCAAATCACATAGTCTTCTTATGTCATATAGTAAGCATTAAAGTTGATAAACAAGGTCTAGACATATCAAACCATACAAATCATGTATCTACCCCTCCCCCCTAAACTCCGTCTTATGAAGTCAAGCATGAAGATAAGTGGCTTTGGGTTTCAAACATGGAAAATTCAAAATCCTCCCAAAAGCCCCTTTTCAAATATTTCAAACTTATTCAAATTTGGTTCAAATTTGAAAGACATACAAGTTATAGCACACATAGTGCATACATTGTCACACAAACTGCACTACATGCTAACCCTATAGCTTGAGGCCATTTGGATGAGGTCGAAAAAAATTCTTGGATTAGAATCGTGTTGTTCGAACCCCGTAGTTGGATTTTTTTGAACCCTTGATCTGTAGAACTGGGCAAAACCCGAGTTTAGAGTGACTAAGAAGGATACATGCTTCCCTTTTCATTTTCATGTTTTAAACTTGTTTAAATTATCCTGGTCAAACCTAGGATTAGACAAGATTCAAATGGGCATCAAAATTGAAAAAAAAATCAGCAAAAAGAAAAACCAAAGCAAATAGTTTTCTTATGTCATATATAGTAAGCATTAAAGTTGATAAACAAGGTCTAGACATATTCAAACCAGACAAATCATGTAGCTATACCCCCTAACCCCTACTCTCTGTCTTATGACGAAGTCAAGCATGTGAAGAGAAGTGGTCAAACATGGAAATTTCAAAAACCTCCCAAAAGCTTCATTTTAGAGTGACTAAGAAGGATCCATGCTTCCCTTTTCATTTTCATGTTTTAAACTTGTTTAAATTATCTTGGTCGTCAAACCTAGGATTTGACAAGATTCAAATGGGCATCAAAATTGAAAAAAAATCAGAAAAAAGAAAAACCAAAGCAAATAGTTTTCTTATGTCATATAGTAAGCATTGAAGTTGATAAACAAGGTCCATACATATTCAAACCACACAAATCATGTATCTATACCCCCTAACCCCTAAATTAATTAACTATGTCTTAATTATGAAGTCAAGCATGTGAAGAGAAGTGGTTTTGGGTTTCAAACATGGAAATTTCAAAAACCTCCCAAAAGCGCGCTTCATTTTAGAGTGACTAAGAAGGATCCATGCTTACATTTGCATTTTCATATTATAAACTTGTTTAAATCATTATCAAACCTAGGATTTGACCAAGATACAAATGGGTGGGCACAAAATTCAAAAAAATCAGAAAAATGAAAAACAAAAGCACATAGTCTTCTTATATATGTCATATCGTAAGCATTCGAGTTGATAAACGAGGTCTAGGTATATCCAAACCAGACAAATCATGTATCTACCCCCCGTCGATCTTATGAAGTCTAGCATGCATGAAGAGATCGAAGTCGTTTTGGGTTTCAAACATGGAAATTTCAAGAACATCCCAAAAGCTTCATTTTAGATTGACTAAGAAGGATCCATGCTTCCCTTTTCATTTTCATGTTTTAAACTTGTTTAAATTATCTTGGTCATCAAACCTAGGATTTGACAAGATTCAAATGGGTGATGTCTACGTTCCCCCTCCTTTCCTGTAGACAGTGTTGGGCCTCCAAGAGCAGAGGTTTGTAGAACAGCAGCAAGTTTTCCCTTAAGTGGATCACCCAAGGTTTATCGAACTCAGGGAGGAACAGGTCAAAGATATCCCTCTCATGCAACCCTGCAACCACAAAGCAAGAAGTCTCTTGTGTCCCCAACACACCTAATAGGTGCACTAGTTCGGCGAAGAGATAGTGAAATACAGGTGGTATGAATATATATGAGCAGTAGCAACGGTGCCAGGAAATAGCTTGATGGTGTGTAGTTGATGGTGGTAGTATTGCAGCGATGTAACGCAAGAAAAACATTAAACAAGCAGTAGTAACTCAGCAGTATTTAGGAACAAGGCCTAGGGATTATACTTTCACTAGTGGACACTCTCAACATTGATCACATAACAGAATAGATAAATGCATACTCTACACTCTTGTTGGATGATGAACGCATTGCGTAGGATTACACGAACCCTCAATGCCGGAGTTAACAAGCTCCACAATTTGTTCATATTTAAGTAACCTTATAGTGTAAGATAGATCAACATAACCAGATAGATCACATCAATACCATCATAATGATAATTAACTCCACAATCTACAAGAGATCATGATCATAGCCTACGACAAGAACCACACGGTGCACACACTAGTCACCTTTACACACGTGCAGGAGGAATAGAACTACTTTAATAACATCACTAGAGTAGCACATAGATGAATTGTGATACAAAACTCATATGAATCTCAATCATGTAAAGCAGCTCATGAGATCATTGTATTGAAGTACATGGAGAGAGATTAACCACATAGCTACCGGTACAGCCCCGAGCCTCGATGGAGAACTACTCCCTCCTCATGGGAGCAGCAGCGGTGATGAAGATGGCGGTGGAGATGGCAGCGGTGTCGATGGAGAAGCCTTCCGGGGGCACTTCCCCGTTCCGGCAGGGTGCCGGAACAGAGTTCTGTCCCCCGGGTGGAGTTTCGCGACGGTGGCGGCGCCCCTGAGTCTTTCTGGAGTTTCGTCAATTGGTGCTGCGTTTTTAGGTCGAAAGGGCTTTTATAGGCGAAGAGGCGGCGCAGGGGGGCACCTGGGGGCGCCACACCCTAGGCCGGCGCGGCCTAGGCCTGGCCCGCGCCGCCATGTGGTGTGGTGGCCCCCTGGCCCCTCTCCGACTCTTCTTCGGTGTTCTGGACGCTTCCGGGAAAAATAGGAGGTTTGGCGTTGATTTCGTCCAATTCCGAGAATATTGCCCGAACAGCCTTTCTGGAACCAAAAACAGCAGAAAACAGGAACTGGCACTGTGGCATCTTGTTAATAGGTTAGTTCCGGAAAATGCATGAAAATGATATAAAGTGTGAACAAAACATGTTGGTATTGTCATAAAACAAGCATGGAACATCGGAAATTATAGATACGTTGGAGACGTATCAGCATCCCCAAGCTTAGTTCCTACTCGTCCTCGAGTAGGTAAACGATAAAAGATAATTTCTGAGGTGACATGCTACCAACATAATCTTAATCATACCATTGTAAAGCATATGAGATGAATGCAGCGATTCAAAACAATGTAAATGCAATGAGTAAACAATTGAATCATATAGCAAAGACTTTTCATGAATAGTACTTTCGAGACAAGCATCAACAAGTCTTGCATAAGAGTTACTCATAAAGCAATAAATTCTTAGTAAAGGTATTGAAGCAACACAATGGAAGATTAAGTTTCAGCGGTTGCTTTCAACTTGTAACATGTATATCTCATAGATAGTTGTCAATGCAGAGCAATATAACAAATGCAATAAGCAAGTATGTAAGAATCAATGCGCAGTTCACACGAATGTTTGCTTCTTGAGGTGGAGAGAAATAGGTGAACTGACTCAACAATAAAAGTAAAAGAATGGTCCTTCAAAGAGGAAAGCATCGATTGCTATATTTGTGCTAGAGCTTTGGTTTTGAAAACATATAGAGAGCATAAAAAAGTAAAGTTTTGAGAGGTGTTTGTTGTTGTCAACGAATGGTAATGGGTACACTAACTACCTCGCCAACCGGACTTCCAAGAGCGGCTCCCATGAATTATTTTATTTTTGGGTGGCACTCCTTCCAACCTTTCTTTCACAAACCATGGCTAACCGAATCCTCGGGTGCCTGCCAACAATCTCATACCATGAAGGAGTGCCTTTTTATTTTAGTTTTATTATGATGACACTCCTCCCAACCTTTGCTTACACAAGCCATGGCTAACCGAATCCTTCGGGTGCCGTCCAACAATCACATACCATGGAGGAGTGTCTATTTTTGTTAATTAATTTGGGACTGGGAATCCCATTGCCAGCTCTTTTTGCAAAATTATTGGATAAGCGGATGTGCCACTAGTCCATATGAGAGTCCGTCAAAAGTAAATGACAAGGTTGAAAGCTAAACACCACATACTTCCTCATGAGCTATAAAACATTGACACAAATCAGAGGTGATAAATTTTGAATTGTTTAAAGGTAGCACTCAAGCAATTTACTTTGGAATGGCAGGAAATACCACATAGTAGGTAGGTATGGTGGACACAAATGGCATAGTGGTTGGCTCAAGGATTTTGGATGCATGAGAAGTATTCCCTCTCGATACAAGGCTTAGGCTAGCAAGGTTGTTTGAAGCAGACACAAGTATAAACCGGTACAGCAAAACTCACATAAAAGACATATTACAAGCATTATAAGACTATACATCGTCTTCCTTGTTGTTCAAACACCTCACTAGAAAATATCTAGACTCTAGAGAAACCACTCATGCAAACCAAATTTTAACAAGCTCTATGTATTTCTTCACTAATAGGTGCAAAGTATATGATGCAAGAGCTTAAACAAGAGCACAACAATTGCCAAGTATCACATTACCCAAGACATTATAGCAATTACTACATGTAGCATTTTCCAATTCCAACCATATAACAATTTAACGAAGAAGAAACTTCGCCATGAATACTATGAGCTAAGAACACATGTGTTCATACGAACCAGCGGAGCGTGTCTCTCTCCCACACAAGCATTTATTCAAACAAAAACAAAAACAAAAGCATACAGACGCTCCAAGTAAAGCACATAAGATGTGATGGAATAAAAATATAGTTTCAGGGGAGGAACCTGATAATTTGTCGATGAAGAAGGGGATGCCTTGGGCATCCCCAAGCTTAGACGCTTGAGTCTTCTTGAAATTTGCAGGGGTGAACCACCGGGGCATCCCCAAGCTTAGAGCTTTCACTCTTCTTGATCATAGTATATCATCCTCCTCTCTTGACCCTTGAAAACTTCCTTCACACCAAACTTCTCATAAACTTCATTAGAGGGGTTAGTACATAATCAAAAACTCACATGTTCAGAGGTGACACAATCATTCTTAACACTTCTGGACATTGCTCAAAGCTAATGGAAGGTAATGAAACAAAGAAATCCACCCAACACAGCGAAAGAAGCAATGCGAAATAAAAGGCAGAATCTGTCAAAACAGAACAGTCCGTAAAGATGAATTTCTAATAAATACTTCCGTTGCTCAGATCAGAAAACTCAAAACTAATGAAAGTTGCGTACATATCTGAGGAACACGCACGTAAATTGGCATATTTTTCTGATTTTTCTACAGAGAAAAAATCCCAGATTCGTGACAGATAGAAATCTGTTTCTGCGCAGAAATCCAAATCTAGTATCAACCTTCGATTAGAGGCTTTACTTGGCACAACAAAACACAAAACTAAGATAAGGAGAGGTTGTTACAGTAGTAAACAACCTCCAAGACACAAATATAAAACAAATTACTGTAGCAAAATAACACATGGGTTATCTCCCAAGAAGTTCTTTCTTTTTAGCCATTAAGATGGGCTCAGCAGTTTTAATGACGCACTCGCAAGAAATAATATTTGAAGCAAAAGAGAGCATCAAGAGGCAAATTCAAAACACATTTAAGTCTAACATGCTTCCTATGCAAAGGAATCTTGTAAATAAACAAGTTCATGAAGAGCAAAGTAACAAGCATAGGAAGATAAAACAAGTATAGCTTGAAAAATTTCAGCACATAGAGAGGCATTTTAGTAACATGAAAATTTCTACAACCATATTTTCCTCTCTCATAATAACTTTCAGTAGCAACATGAACAAACTCAACAATATAACTATCACATAAAGCATTCTTATCATGAGTCTCATGCATAAAATTATTACTACCCACATAAGCATAATCAATTTTATTAGTTGTAGTGGGAGCAAATTCAACAAAGTAGCTATCATTATTATTCTCATCAAGTGTAGGAGGCATAGTATAATCACAACAAAATTTACTCTCCATAGTAGGTGGCACCAAAAGACCACTATCATTATAATCATCATAAATAGGAGGCAAAGTATCATCAAAGAAAATTTTCTCCTCAATTCTTGGGGGACTAAAAATATCATGCTCATCAAAGCCAGCTTCCCCAAGCTTAGAATTTTCCATATCATTAGCAACAATGGTGTTCAAAGTATTCATGCTAACATGTTCCATGGGTTTTTTAATTTTCGCATTAAACCATTCATGTCTTGACTCAGGAAATAGTACAAAGAGCTCACAGATGTTTTCCATTATGCCTAACTAGTGTAAACAAGAAACAAAAAGTTGCAATTGCAGGATCTAAAGGAAATAGCTTCGAGCACAAACACAATGGCGCCAGAAAAGTACTTTACCTGGAACCGAAGTATGAGTGCCTTTTACCTTTCCTCCCCGGCAACGGCGCCAGAAAAGTGCTTGATGTCTACGTTCCCCCTCCTTTCCTGTAGACAGTGTTGGGCCTCCAAGAGCAGAGGTTTGTAGAACAGCAACAAGTTTTCCCTTAAGTGGATCACCCAAGGTTTATCGAACTCAGGGAGGAAGAGGTCAAAGATATCCCTCTCATGCAACCCTGCAACCACAAAGCAAGAAGTCTCTTGTGTCCCCAACACACCTAATAGGTGCACTAGTTCGGCGAAGAGATAGTGAAATACAGGTGGTATGAATATATATGAGCAGTAGCAACGGTGCCAGGAAATAGCTTGATGGTGTGTAGTTGATGGTGGTAGTATTGCAGCAGTAATGTGATAAAAAGCAGTAAACAAGCAGTAGTAACTCAGCAGTATTTAGGAACAAGGCCTAGGGATTATACTTTCACTAGTGGACACTCTCAACATTGATCACATAACAGAATAGATAAATGCATACTCTACACTCTTGTTGGATGATGAACGCATTGCGTAGGATTACACGAACCCTCAATGCCGGAGTTAACAAGCTCCACAATTTGTTCATATTTAAGTAACCTTATAGTGTAAGATAGATCAACATAACCAGATAGATCACATCAATACCATCATAATGATAATTAACTCCACAATCTACAAGAGATCATGATCATAGCCTACGACAAGAACCACATGGTGCACACACTAGTCACCTTTACACACGTGCAGGAGGAATAGAACTACTTTAATAACATCACTAGAGTAGCACATAGATGAATTGTGATACAAAACTCATATGAATCTCAATCATGTAAAGCAGCTCATGAGATCATTGTATTGAAGTACATGGAGAGAGATTAACCACATAGCTACCGGTACAGCCCCGAGCCTCGATGGAGAACTACTCCCTCCTCATGGGAGCAGCAGCGGTGATGAAGATGGCGGTGGAGATGGCAGCGGTGTCGATGGAGAAGCCTTCCGGGGGCACTTCCCCGTCCCGGCAGGGTGCCGGAACAGAGTTCTGTCCCCCGAATTGGAGTTTCACGACGGTGGCGGCGCCCCTGGAGTCTTTCTGGAGTTTCGTCAATTGGTACTGCGTTTTTAGGTCGAAAGGGCTTTTATAGGCGAAGAGGCGGCGCAGGGGGGCACCTGGGGGCGCCACACCCTAGGCCGGCGCGGCCTAGGCCTGGCCCGCGCCGCCATGTGGTGTGGTGGCCCCCTGGCCCCTCTCCGACTCTTCTTCGGTGTTCTGGACGCTTCCGGGAAAAATAGGAGGTTTGGCGTTGATTTCGTCCAATTCCGAGAATATTGCCCGAACAGCCTTTCTGGAACCAAAAACAGCAGAAAACATGAACTGGCACTGTGGCATCTTGTTAATAGGTTAGTTCCGGAAAATGCATGAAAATGATATAAAGTGTGAACAAAACATGTTGGTATTGTCATAAAACAAGCATGGAACATCGGAAATTATAGATACGTTGAAGACGTATCAATGGGCATCATCAAAATTGAAAAAAAAACAGAAAAAATAAAAACCAAAGCAAATAGTTTTCGTATATCATATAGTAAGCATTGAAGTTGATAAACAAGGTCCATACATATTCAAACCACACAAATCATGTATCTATACCCCCTAACCCCTAAATTAATTAACTATGTCTTATGAAGTCAAGCATGTGAAGAGAAGTGGTTTTGGGTTTCAAACATGGAAATTTCAAAAACCTCCCAAAAGCTTCATTTTAGAGTGACTAAGAAGGATCCATGCTTACATTTGCATTTTCATATTTTAAACTTGTTTAAATCATTATCAAACCTAGGATTTGACCAAGATACAAATGGGTGGGCACAAAATTCAAAAAAACCAGAAAAATGAAAAACAAAAGCACATAGTCTTCTTATATATGTCATATCGTAAGCATTCGAGTTGATAAACGAGGTCTAGGTATATCCAAACCAGACAAATCATGTATCTACCCCACGTCGATCTTATGAAGTCTAGCATGAAGAGAAGTCGTTTTGGGTTTCAAACATGGAAATTTCAAGAACATCCCAAAAGCTTCATTTTAGAGTGACTAAGAAGGATACATGCTTAACTTTTAATTTCCATGTTTTAAACTTGTTTAAATCTTGGTTGAACCTAGGATTTGACTAAGATTCAAATATATGGGCATAAAATTCGAAGAAAAAAAACAGAAAAATGAAAAACCAAAGCACATAGTCTTCTTATGTCTATAGTTAGCATTAGAGTTGATAAACAGGTCTAGACATATTCAAACTAGAAAATCATGTATATATCTACACCCCTAACCCTAAACTCTGTCTTATGAAGTCAAGCATGCATGAAGAGAAGTGATTTTTTTGTTTCAAACATGGAAATTTCAAAAACCCTCCCAAGAGCTACATTTTGGGGTGACTAAGAAGGATAGATGCTTATTTTTTCATATTCATGATTTAAACTTGTTTAAACCATGGTCAAACCTAGGATTTGACCAAGATTCAAATGGGCATCAAAATTGAAAAAAAAATCAGCAAAAAGAAAAACCAAAGCAAATAGTTTTCTTATGTTATATAGTAAGCATTAAAGTTGATAAACGAGGTCTAGGTATATCCAAACCAGACAAATCATGTATCTATACCCCCTAACCCATAAACTCCGTCTTATGAAGTCAAGCATGAAGAGAAGTGGTTTTGGGTTTCAAACATGGAAATTTCAAAAACCTCCCAAAAGCCCCTTTTCAAATATTTCAAACTTATTCAAATTTGGTTCAAATTTGAAAGACATACAAGTTATAGCACACATATTGCATACATTTTCACACAAACTGCACTAGATGCTAACCCTATAATTTGAGGCCATTTGGATGAGGTCGAAAAAATTCTTGGATTAGAATCGTGTTGTTCGAACCCC
Source organism: Lolium perenne (assembly GCF_019359855.2). Classification (NCBI taxonomy): domain Eukaryota; kingdom Viridiplantae; phylum Streptophyta; class Magnoliopsida; order Poales; family Poaceae; genus Lolium; species Lolium perenne. Next base: position 11,282,256 of record NC_067247.2, on the reverse strand, counting down.
GTAGTTGGATTTTTTTGAACCCTTGATCTGTAGAACTGGGCAAAACCCGAGTTTAACCTATTTAATTATAGATTCGTATATCGATTTTTCTACTACCTTTTTATTATTACTATGCAGCACATGGGTGTTTGCCCGTCGAGTGAAACTCGGAGGAAGAGGGATCACTCGGAAGGAGAGAAGAAGGGAGAGCATTATGGTGTCTCCCCTTTTTCGGGTGATGATGTTGACTTTTGTGCAGGGTTTGTCAGTGAGCAGGAGGTGCGAGCGAGCGAGCGAGCGAGCGAGTCGAGCGAGGCCGAGAATGAGGGAGATTTGTTTTTTTTTTGTGAGAGGGACAACCGAAGGATCCAGAAGGACCCACAGACTTCCAATACGCATCCTGATGCATCTTCTCTTGACAAAGAAGATGGCTGGGAGTTTGCGTACCTATTGCACGTGACTTGTGCTCACTGAAGTGTGGGACCTCAAGCGTGGGCACCACACGTAAGTGACAGACCTGTTGGTGTAAAAACTCGATTGATTATTATAGTGCATTAGAACAAAGTTTCCTATGGATTCAAGGGTAGGAAATCCAAGTTAACTCATTTACGTGTTAAACTTGTCTAAATCTTGGTGAAACCTAGGATTTGACAAAGATTCAAATGGGCAGAAAAATAAAAACACAGAAAAATGAAAAACCAAATCACATAGTCTTCTTATGTCATATAGTAAGCATTAAAGTTGATAAACAAGGTCTAGACATATCAAACCATACAAATCATGTATCTACCCCCTAACCCCTAAACTCCGTCTTATGAAGTCAAGCATGAAGATAAGTGGCTTTGGGTTTCAAACATGGAAATTTCAAAATCCTCCCAAAAGCCCCTTTTCAAATATTTCAAACTTATTCAAACTTGGTTCAAATTTGAAAGACATACAAGTTATAGCACACATAGTGCATACATTTTCACACAAACTGCACTACATGCTAACCCTATAGCTTGAGGCCATTTGGATGAGGTCGAAAAAATTCTTGGATTAGAATCGTGTTGTTCGAACCCCGTAGTTGGATTTTTTTGAACCCTTGATCTGTAGAACTGGGCAAAACCCGAGTTTAGAGTGACTAAGAAGGATACATGCTTCCCTTTTCATTTTCATGTTTTAAACTTGTTTAAATTATCTTAGTCAAACCTAGGATTAGACAAGATTCAAATGGGCATCAAAATTGAATTAAAATCAGCAAAAAGAACAAGCCAGGCAACTAGTTTTCTTATGTCATATAGTAAGCATTAAAGTTGATAAACAAGGTCTAGACATATTCAAACCAGACAAATCATGTAGCTATACCCCTAACCCCTAAACTCTGTCTTATGAAGTCAAGCATGTGAAGAGAAGTGGTTTTGGGTTTCAAACATGGAAATTTGAAAAACCTCCCAAAAGCTTCATTTTAGAGTGACTAAGAAGGATCCATGCTTCCTTTTTCATTTTCATGTTTTAAACTTGTTTAAATTATCTTGGTCAAACCTAGGATTTGACAAGATTCAAATGGGCATCAAAATTGAAAAAAATCTGAAAAAGAAAAACCAAACCAAATTGTTTTCTTATGTCATATAGTAAGCATTAAAGTTGATAAACAAGGTCCATACATATTCAAACCATACAAATCATGTATCTATACCCCCTAACCCCTAAATTAATTAACTATGTCTTATGAAGTCAAGCATGTGAAGAGAAGTGGTTTTGGGTTTCAAACATGGAAATTTCAAAAACCTCCCAAAAGCTTCATTTTAGAGTGACTAAAAAGGATCCATGCTTACATTTGCATTTTCATATTTTAAACTTGTTTAAATCATTATCAAACCTAGGATTTCACCAAGATACAAATGGGTGGGCACAAAATAAAAAAAAACCACAAAAATGAAAAACAAAAGCACATAGTCTTCTTATATATGTCATATCGTAAGCATTCGAGTTGATAAACGAGGTCTAGGTATATCCAAACCAGACAAATCATGTATCTACCCCACGTCGATCTTATGAAGTCTAGCATGAAGAGAAGTCGTTTTGGGTTTCAAACATGGAAATTTCAAGAACATCCCAAAAGCTTCATTTTAGAGTGACTAAGAAGGATACATGCTTAACTTTTAATTTCCATGTTTTAAACTTGTTTAAATCTTGGTTGAACCTAGGATTTGACCAAGATTCAAATATATGGGCATAAAATTCGAAGAAAAAAAACAGAAAAATGAAAAACCAAAGCACATAGTCTTCTTATGTCTATAGTTAGCATTAAAGTTGATAAACAGGTCTAGACATATTCAAACTAGAAAATCATGTATATATCTACACCCCTAACCCTAAACTCTGTCTTATGAAGTCAAGCATGCATGAAGAGAAGTGGTTTTTTTGTTTCAAACATGGAAATTTCAAAAACCCTCCCAAGAGCTACATTTTGGGGTGACTAAGAAGGATAGATGCTTATTTTTTCATATTCATGATTTAAACTTGTTTAAACCATGGTCAAACCTAGGATTTGACCAAGATTCAAATGGGCATCAAAATTGAAAAAAAAAATCAGCAAAAAGAAAAACCAAAGCAAATAGTTTTCTTATGTTATATAGTAAGCATTAAAGTTGATAAACGAGGTCTAGGTATATCCAAACCAGACAAATCATGTATCTATACCCCCTAACCCCTAAACTCCGTCTTATGAAGTCAAGCATGAAGAGAAGTGGTTTTGGGTTTCAAACATGGAAATTTCAAAAACCTCCCAAAAGCCCCTTTTCAAATATTTCAAACTTATTCAAATTTGGTTCAAATTTGAAAGACATACAAGTTATAGCACACATATTGCATACATTTTCACACAAACTGCACTAGATGCTAACCCTATAATTTGAGGCCATTTGGATGAGGTCGAAAAAATTCTTGGATTAGAATCGTGTTGTTCGAACCCCGTAGTTGGATTTTTTTTGAACCCTTGATCTGTAGAACTGGGCAAAACCCGAGTTTAACCTATTTAATTATAGATTCGTATATCGATTTTTCTACTACCTTTTTATTATTACTATGCAGCACATGGGTGTTTGCCCGTCGAGTGAAACTCGGAGGAAGAGGGATCACTCGGAAGGAGAGAAGAAGGGAGAGCATTATGGTGTCTCCCCTTTTTCGGGTGATGATGTTGACTTTTGTGCAGGGTTTGTCAGTGAGCAGGAGGTGCGAGCGAGCGAGCGAGCGAGCGAGTCGAGCGAGGCCGAGAATGAGGGAGATTTGTTTTTTTTTGTGAGAGGGACAACCGAAGGATCCAGAAGGACCCACAGACTTCCAATACGCATCCTGATGCGTCTTCTCTTGACAAAGAAGATGGCTGGGAGTTTGCGTACCTATTGCATCGTGACTTGTGCTCACTGAAGTGTGGGACCTCAAGCGTGGGCACCACACGTAAGTGACAGAGACCTGTTGGTGTAAAAACTCGATTGATTATTATAGTGCATTAGAACAAAGTTTCCTATGGATTCAAGGGTAGGAAATCCAAGTTAACTCATTTACGTGTTAAACTTGTCTAAATCTTGGTGAAACCTAGGATTTGACAAACATTCAAATGGGCAGAAAAATAAAAACACAGAAAAATGAAAAACCAAATCACATAGTCTTCTTATGTCATATAGTAAGCATTAAAGTTGATAAACAAGGTCTAGACATATCAAACCATACAAATCATGTATCTACCCCCTAACCCCTAAACTCCGTCTTATGAAGTCAAGCATGAAGATAAGTGGCTTTGGGTTTCAAACATGGAAATTTCAAAATCCTCCCAAAAGCCCCTTTTCAAATATTTCAAACTTATTCAAATTTGGTTCAAATTTGAAAGACATACAAGTTATAGCACACATAGTGCATACATTGTCACACAAACTGCACTACATGCTAACCCTATAGCTTGAGGCCATTTGGATGAGGTCGAAAAAAATTCTTGGATTAGAATCGTGTTGTTCGAACCCCGTAGTTGGATTTTTTTGAACCCTTGATCTGTAGAACTGGGCAAAACCCGAGTTTAGAGTGACTAAGAAGGATACATGCTTCCCTTTTCATTTTCATGTTTTAAACTTGTTTAAATTATCCTGGTCAAACCTAGGATTAGACAAGATTCAAATGGGCATCAAAATTGAAAAAAAATCAGCAAAAAGAAAAACCAAAGCAAATAGTTTTCTTATGTCATATATAGTAAGCATTAAAGTTGATAAACAAGGTCTAGACATATTCAAACCAGACAAATCATGTAGCTATACCCCCTAACCCCTAAACTCTGTCTTATGACGAAGTCAAGCATGTGAAGAGAAGTGGTCAAACATGGAAATTTCAAAAACCTCCCAAAAGCTTCATTTTAGAGTGACTAAGAAGGATCCATGCTTCCCTTTTCATTTTCATGTTTTAAACTTGTTTAAATTATCTTGGTCGTCAAACCTAGGATTTGACAAGATTCAAATGGGCATCAAAATTGAAAAAATCAGAAAAAGAAAAACCAAAGCAAAGCAAATAGTTTTCTTATGTCATATAGTAAGCATTGAAGTTGATAAACAAGGTCCATACATATTCAAACCACACAAATCATGTATCTATACCCCCTAACCCCTAAATTAATTAACTATGTCTTAATTATGAAGTCAAGCATGTGAAGAGAAGTGGTTTTGGGTTTCAAACATGGAAATTTCAAAAACCTCCCAAAAGCGCGCTTCATTTTAGAGTGACTAAGAAGGATCCATGCTTACATTTGCATTTTCATATTATAAACTTGTTTAAATCATTATCAAACCTAGGATTTGACCAAGATACAAATGGGTGGGCACAAAATTCAAAAAAATCAGAAAAATGAAAAACAAAAGCACATAGTCTTCTTATATATGTCATATCGTAAGCATTCGAGTTGATAAACGAGGTCTAGGTATATCCAAACCAGACAAATCATGTATCTACCCCCCGTCGATCTTATGAAGTCTAGCATGCATGAAGAGATCGAAGTCGTTTTGGGTTTCAAACATGGAAATTTCAAGAACATCCCAAAAGCTTCATTTTAGATTGACTAAGAAGGATCCATGCTTCCCTTTTCATTTTCATGTTTTAAACTTGTTTAAATTATCTTGGTCGTCAAACCTAGGATTTGACAAGATTCAAATGGGCATCAAAATTGAAAAAAAAATCAGAAAAAAGAAAAACCAAAGCAAAGCAAATAGTTTTCTTATGTCATATAGTAAGCATTGAAGTTGATAAACAAGGTCCATACATATTCAAACCACACAAATCATGTATCTATACCCCCTAACCCCTAAATTAATTAACTATGTCTTAATTATGAAGTCAAGCATGTGAAGAGAAGTGGTTTTGGGTTTCAAACATGGAAATTTCAAAAACCTCCCAAAAGCGCGCTTCATTTTAGAGTGACTAAGAAGGATCCATGCTTACATTTGCATTTTCATATTATAAACTTGTTTAAATCATTATCAAACCTAGGATTTGACCAAGATACAAATGGGTGGGCACAAAATTCAAAAAAATCAGAAAAATGAAAAACAAAAGCACATAGTCTTCTTATATATGTCATATCGTAAGCATTCGAGTTGATAAACGAGGTCTAGGTATATCCAAACCAGACAAATCATGTATCTACACCCAGACGATCTTATGAAGTCTAGCATGCATGAAGAGATCGAAGTCGTTTTGGGTTTCAAACATGGAAATTTCAAGAACATCCCAAAAGCTTCATTTTAGATTGACTAAGAAGGATCCATGCTTCCCTTTTCATTTTCATGTTTTAAACTTGTTTAAATTATCTTGGTCGTCAAACCTAGGATTTGACAAGATTCAAATGGGCATCATCAAAATTGAAAAAAAAAACAGAAAAAATAAAAACCAAAGCAAATAGTTTTCGTATGTCATATAGTAAGCATTGAAGTTGATAAACAAGGTCCATACATATTCAAACCACACAAATCATGTATCTATACCCCCTAACCCCTAAATTAACTAACTATGTCTTATGAAGTCAAGCATGTGAAGAGAAGTGGTTTTGGGTTTCAAACATGGAAATTTCAAATACCTCCCAAAAGCTTCATTTTAGAGTGACTAAGAAGGATCCATGCTTACATTTGCATTTTCATATTTTAAACTTGTTTAAATCATTATCAAACCTAGGATTTGACCAAGATACAAATGGGTGGGCACAAAATTCAAAAAAACCAGAAAAATGAAAAACAAAAGCACATAGTCTTCTTATATATGTCATATCGTAAGCATTCGAGTTGATAAACGAGGTCTAGGTATATCCAAACCAGACAAATCATGTATCTACCCCCCGTCGATCTTATGAAGTCTAGCATGCATGAAGAGATCGAAGTCGTTTTGGGTTTCAAACATGGAAATTTCAAGAACATCCCAAAAGCTTCATTTTAGATTGACTAAGAAGGATCCATGCTTCCCTTTTCATTTTCATGTTTTAAACTTGTTTAAATTATCTTGAGTAAATCAAACCTAGGATTTGACAAGATTCAAATGGGCATCATCAAAATTGAAAAAAAACAGAAAAAATAAAAACCAAAGCAAATAGTTTTCGTATGTCATATAGTAAGCATTGAAGTTGATAAACAAGGTCCATACATATTCAAACCACACAAATCATGTATCTATACCCCCTAACCCCTAAATTAACTAACTATGTCTTATGAAGTCAAGCATGTGAAGAGAAGTGGTTTTGGGTTTCAAACATGGAAATTTCAAATACCTCCCAAAAGCTTCATTTTAGAGTGACTAAGAAGGATCCATGCTTACATTTGCATTTTCATATTTTAAACTTGTTTAAATCATTATCAAACCTAGGATTTGACCAAGATACAAATGGGTGGGCACAAAATTCAAAAAAACCAGAAAAATGAAAAACAAAAGCACATAGTCTTCTTATATATGTCATATCGTAAGCATTCGAGTTGATAAACGAGGTCTAGGTATATCCAAACCAGACAAATCATGTATCTACCCCCCGTCGATCTTATGAAGTCTAGCATGCATGAAGAGATCGAAGTCGTTTTGGGTTTCAAACATGGAAATTTCAAGAACATCCCAAAAGCTTCATTTTAGATTGACTAAGAAGGATCCATGCTTCCCTTTTCATTTTCATGTTTTAAACTTGTTTAAATTATCTTGGTCGTCAAACCTAGGATTTGACAAGATTCAAATGGGCATCATCAAAATTGAAAAAAAACAGAAAAAATAAAAACCAAAGCAAATAGTTTTCGTATATCATATAGTAAGCATTGAAGTTGATAAACAAGGTCCATACATATTCAAACCACACAAATCATGTATCTATACCCCCTAACCCCTAAATTAATTAACTATGTCTTATGAAGTCAAGCATGTGAAGAGAAGTGGTTTTGGGTTTCAAACATGGAAATTTCAAAAACCTCCCAAAAGCTTCATTTTAGAGTGACTAAGAAGGATCCATGCTTACATTTGCATTTTCATATTTTAAACTTGTTTAAATCATTATCAAACCTAGGATTTCACCAAGATACAAATGGGTGGGCACAAAATTAAAAAAAACCACAAAAATGAAAAACAAAAGCACATAGTCTTCTTATATATGTCATATCGTAAGCATTCGGGTTGATAAACGAGGTCTAGGTATATCCAAACCAGACAAATCATGTATCTACCCCACGTCGATCTTATGAAGTCTAGCATGAAGAGAAGTCGTTTTGGGTTTCAAACATGGAAATTTCAAGAACATCCCAAAAGCTTCATTTTAGAGTGACTAAGAAGGATACATGCTTAACTTTTAATTTCCATGTTTTAAACTTGTTTAAATCTTGGTTGAACCTAGGATTTGACCAAGATTCAAATATATGGGCATAAAATTCGAAGAAAAAAAACAGAAAAATGAAAAACCAAAGCACATAGTCTTCTTATGTCTATAGTTAGCATTAAAGTTGATAAACAGGTCTAGACATATTCAAACTAGAAAATCATGTATATATCTACACCCCTAACCCTAAACTCTGTCTTATGAAGTCAAGCATGCATGAAGAGAAGTGGTTTTTTTGTTTCAAACATGGAAATTTCAAAAACCCTCCCAAGAGCTACATTTTGGGGTGACTAAGAAGGATAGATGCTTATTTTTTCATATTCATGATTTAAACTTGTTTAAACCATGGTCAAACCTAGGATTTGACCAAGATTCAAATGGGCATCAAAATTGAAAAAAAAAATCAGCAAAAAGAAAAACCAAAGCAAATAGTTTTCTTATGTTATATAGTAAGCATTAAAGTTGATAAACGAGGTCTAGGTATATCCAAACCAGACAAATCATGTATCTATACCCCCTAACCCCTAAACTCCGTCTTATGAAGTCAAGCATGAAGAGAAGTGGTTTTGGGTTTCAAACATGGAAATTTCAAAAACCTCCCAAAAGCCCCTTTTCAAATATTTCAAACTTATTCAAATTTGGTTCAAATTTGAAAGACATACAAGTTATAGCACACATATTGCATACATTTTCACACAAACTGCACTAGATGCTAACCCTATAATTTGAGGCCATTTGGATGAGGTCGAAAAAATTCTTGGATTAGAATCGTGTTGTTCGAACCCCGTAGTTGGATTTTTTTTGAACCCTTGATCTGTAGAACTGGGCAAAACCCGAGTTTAACCTATTTAATTATAGATTCGTATATCGATTTTTCTACTACCTTTTTATTACTCCCTCCGTTCCATTCTATAGTGCCTATAGTTTTTTGGCACGGAAATTAGCACAACAATGTTCTTTACACAAGACCCCCTAGATTAACGATTTGAGATCAGAGTAAAATGAGGGAAATCGATAACTTCCTAAATTAACATAACAAATCCCACAAATCTCTCTGGTTGACTCTCCATATATGTGCAGCTAGGTTATATTAAGGAAATAAAAACATTGCTTCCTAAATCTATGGAATCATTGGGGTCATGCATTAGGAATCTCAATTAATTATTTCCTTTTTGTATGGATTTTTTTCACGCATGTAGAGGGGGTAATTGAAAAAGAGCCAAGCTACAACCTTATATTCTGAAACAAATGCCAAAAATCTATAGGCATTATAGAAAGGAACGGAGGGAGTATTACTATGCAGCACATGGGTGTTTGCCCGTCGAGTGAAACTCGGAGGAAGAGGGATCACTCGGAAGGAGAGAAGAAGGGAGAGCATTATGGTGTCTCCCCTTTTTCGGGTGATGATGTTGACTTTTGTGCAGGGTTTGTCAGTGAGCAGGAGGTGCGAGCGAGCGAGCGAGCGAGTCGAGCGAGGCCGAGAATGAGGGAGATTTGTTTTTTTTTGTGAGAGGGACAACCGAAGGATCCAGAAGGACCCACAGACTTCCAATACGCATCCTGATGCGTCTTCTCTTGACAAAGAAGATGGCTGGGAGTTTGCGTACCTATTGCACGTGACTTGTGCTCACTGAAGTGTGGGACCTCAAGCGTGGGCACCACACGTAAGTGACAGACCTGTTGGTGTAAAAACTCGATTGATTATTATAGTGCATTAGAACAAAGTTTCCTATGGATTCAAGGGTAGGAAATCCAAGTTAACTCATTTACGTGTTAAACTTGTCTAAATCTTGGTGAAACCTAGGATTTGACAAAGATTCAAATGGGCAGAAAAATAAAAACACAGAAAAATGAAAAACCAAATCACATAGTCTTCTTATGTCATATAGTAAGCATTAAAGTTGATAAACAAGGTCTAGACATATCAAACCATACAAATCATGTATCTACCCCCTAACCCCTAAACTCCGTCTTATGAAGTCAAGCATGAAGATAAGTGGCTTTGGGTTTCAAACATGGAAATTTCAAAATCCTCCCAAAAGCCCCTTTTCAAATATTTCAAACTTATTCAAACTTGGTTCAAATTTGGAAGACATACAAGTTATAGCACACATAGTGCATACATTTTCACACAAACTGCACTACATGCTAACCCTATAGCTTGAGGCCATTTGGATGAGGTCGAAAAAATTCTTGGATTAGAATCGTGTTGTTCGAACCCCGTAGTTGGATTTTTTTGAACCCTTGATCTGTAGAACTGGGCAAAACCCGAGTTTAGAGTGACTAAGAAGGATACATGCTTCCCTTTTCATTTTCATGTTTTAAACTTGTTTAAATTATCTTAGTCAAACCTAGGATTAGACAAGATTCAAATGGGCATCAAAATTGAAAAAAAAATCAGCAAAAAGAAAAACCAAAGCAAATAGTTTTCTTATGTCATATAGTAAGCATTAAAGTTGATAAACAAGGTCTAGACATATTCAAACCAGACAAATCATGTAGCTATACCCCCTAACCCCTAAACTCTGTCTTATGAGGTCAAGCATGTGAAGAGAAGTGGTTTTGGGTTTCAAACATGGAAATTTGAAAAACCTCCCAAAAGCTTCATTTTAGAGTGACTAAGAAGGATCCATGCTTCCTTTTTCATTTTCATGTTTTAAACTTGTTTAAATTATCTTGGTCAAACCTAGGATTTGACAAGATTCAAATGGGCATCAAAATTGAAAAAAAAATCTGAAAAAAGAAAAACCAAAGCAAATAGTTTTCTTATGTCATATAGTAAGCATTAAAGTTGCTAAACAAGGTCCATACATATTCAAACCACACAAATCATGTATCTATACCCCCTAACCCCTAAATTAATTAACTATGTCTTATGAAGTCAAGCATGTGAAGAGAAGTGGTTTTGGGTTTCAAACATGGAAATTTCAAAAACCTCCCAAAAGCTTCATTTTAGAGTGACTAAGAAGGATCCATGCTTACATTTGCATTTTCATATTTTAAACTTGTTTAAATCATTATCAAACCTAGGATTTCACCAAGATACAAATGGGTGGGCACAAAATTAAAAAAAACCACAAAAATGAAAAACAAAAGCACATAGTCTTCTTATATATGTCATATCGTAAGCATTCGGGTTGATAAACGAGGTCTAGGTATATCCAAACCAGACAAATCATGTATCTACCCCACGTCGATCTTATGAAGTCTAGCATGAAGAGAAGTCGTTTTGGGTTTCAAACATGGAAATTTCAAGAACATCCCAAAAGCTTCATTTTAGAGTGACTAAGAAGGATACATGCTTAACTTTTAATTTCCATGTTTTAAACTTGTTTAAATCTTGGTTGAACCTAGGATTTGACCAAGATTCAAATATATGGGCATAAAATTCGAAGAAAAAAAACAGAAAAATGAAAAACCAAAGCACATAGTCTTCTTATGTCTATAGTTAGCATTAAAGTTGATAAACAGGTCTAGACATATTCAAACTAGAAAATCATGTATATATCTACACCCCTAACCCTAAACTCTGTCTTATGAAGTCAAGCATGCATGAAGAGAAGTGGTTTTTTTGTTTCAAACATGGAAATTTCAAAAACCCTCCCAAGAGCTACATTTTGGGGTGACTAAGAAGGATAGATGCTTATTTTTTCATATTCATGATTTAAACTTGTTTAAACCATGGTCAAACCTAGGATTTGACCAAGATTCAAATGGGCATCAAAATTGAAAAAAAAATCAGCAAAAAGAAAAACCAAAGCAAATAGTTTTCTTATGTTATATAGTAAGCATTAAAGTTGATAAACGAGGTCTAGGTATATCCAAACCAGACAAATCATGTATCTATACCCCCTAACCCCTAAACTCCGTCTTATGAAGTCAAGCATGAAGAGAAGTGGTTTTGGGTTTCAAACATGGAAATTTCAAAAACCTCCCAAAAGCCCCTTTTCAAATATTTCAAACTTATTCAAATTTGGTTCAAATTTGAAAGACATACAAGTTATAGCACACATATTGCATACATTTTCACACAAACTGCACTAGATGCTAACCCTATAATTTGAGGCCATTTGGATGAGGTCGAAAAAATTCTTGGATTAGAATCGTGTTGTTCGAACCCCGTAGTTGGATTTTTTTTGAACCCTTGATCTGTAGAACTGGGCAAAACCCGAGTTTAACCTATTTAATTATAGATTCGTATATCGATTTTTCTACTACCTTTTTATTATTACTATGCAGCACATGGGTGTTTGCCCGTCGAGTGAAACTCGGAGGAAGAGGGATCACTCGGAAGGAGAGAAGAAGGGAGAGCATTATGGTGTCTCCCCTTTTTCGGGTGATGATGTTGACTTTTGTGCAGGGTTTGTCAGTGAGCAGGAGGTGCGAGCGAGCGAGTCGAGCGAGGCCGAGAATGAGGGAGATTTGTTTTTTTTGTGAGAGGGACAACCGAAGGATCCGAAGGACCCACGGACTTCCAATACGCATCTGATGCGTCTTCTCTTGACAAAGAAGATGGCTGGGAGTTTGCGTACCTATTGCACGTGACTTGTGCTCACTGAAGTGTGGGACCTCAAGCGTGGGCACCACACGTAAGTGACAGACCTGTTGGTGTAAAAACTCGATTGATTATTATAGTGCATTAGAACAAAGTTTCCTATGGATTCAAGGGTAGGAAATCCAAGTTAACTCATTTACGTGTTAAACTTGTCTAAATCTTGGTGAAACCTAGGATTTGACAAACATTCAAATGGGCAGAAAAATAAAAACACAGAAAAATGAAAAACCAAATCACATAGTCTTCTTATGTCATATAGTAAGCATTAAAGTTGATAAACAAGGTCTAGACATATCCAACCATCCAAATCATGGAACTACTCCCTAAGCCCTAAACTCCGTCTTATGAAGTCAAGCATGAAGATAAGTGGCTTTGGGTTTCAAACATGGAAATTTCAAAATCCTCCCAAAAGCCCCTTTTCAAATATTTCAAACTTATTCAAATTTGGTTCAAATTTGAAAGACATACAAGTTATAGCACACATAGTGCATACATTGTCACACAAACTGCACTACATGCTAACCCTATAGCTTGAGGCCATTTGGATGAGGTCGAAAAAAATTCTTGGATTAGAATCGTGTTGTTCGAACCCCGTAGTTGGATTTTTTTGAACCCTTGATCTGTAGAACTGGGCAAAACCCGAGTTTAGAGTGACTAAGAAGGATACATGCTTCCCTTTTCATTTTCATGTTTTAAACTTGTTTAAATTATCCTGGTCAAACCTAGGATTAGACAAGATTCAAATGGGCATCAAAATTGAAAAAAAAATCAGCAAAAAGAAAAACCAAAGCAAATAGTTTTCTTATGTCATATAGTAAGCATTAAAGTTGATAAACAAGGTCTAGACATATTCAAACCAGACAAATCATGTAGCTATACCCCCTAACCCCTAAACTCTGTCTTATGACGAAGTCAAGCATGTGAAGAGAAGTGGTCAAACATGGAAATTTCAAAAACCTCCCAAAAGCTTCATTTTAGAGTGACTAAGAAGGATCCATGCTTCCCTTTTCATTTTCATGTTTTAAACTTGTTTAAATTATCTTGGTCGTCAAACCTAGGATTTGACAAGATTCAAATGGGCATCAAAATTGAAAAAAAAATCCGAAAAAAGAAAAACCAAAGAAAATAGTTTTCTTATGTCATATAGTAAGCATTGAAGTTGATAAACAAGGTCCATACATATTCAAACCACACAAATCATGTATCTATACCCCCTAACCCCTAAATTAATTAACTATGTCTTAATTATGAAGTCAAGCATGTGAAGAGAAGTGGTTTTGGGTTTCAAACATGGAAATTTCAAAAACCTCCCAAAAGCTTCATTTTAGAGTGACTAAGAAGGATCCATGCTTACATTTGCATTTTCATATTTTAAACATGTTAAAATCATTATCAAACCTAGGATTTCACCAAGATACAAATGGGTGTGGGCACAAAATTCAAAAAAATCAGAAAAATGAAAAACAAAAGCACACAGTCTTCTTATATATGTCATATCGTAAGCATTCAAGTTGATAAACGAGGTCTAGGTATATCCAAACCAGACAAATCATGTATCTACCCCATGTCGATCTTATGAAGTCTAGCATGAAGAGAAGTCGTGTTGGGTTTCAAACATGGAAATTTCAAGAACATCCCAAAAGCTTCATTTTAGAGTGACTAAGAAGGATACAGGCTTACCTTTTAATTTTCATGTTTTAAACTTGTTTAAATCTTGGTTAAACCTAGGATTTGACCAAGATTCAAATATATGGGCATAAAATAAATAAAAAACAAAAAAATGAAAACCAAAGCACATGGTCTTCTTATGTCTATAGTTAGCATTAAAGTTGAAAAACAAGGTCTAGACATATTCAAACTAGAAAATCATGTATATATCTACACCCGTAACCCTAAACTCTGTCTTATGAAGTCAAGCATGCATGAAGAGAAGTGATTTTTTTTTGTTTCAAACATGGAAATTTCAAAAACCCTCCCAAGAGCTACATTTCGGGGTGACTAAGAAGGATAGATGCTTATTTTTTCATATCCATGATTTAAACCTGTTTAAACCATGGTCAAACCTAGGATTTTACCAAGATTCAAATGGGCATAATTTTTTAAAAAAATCAGAAAATGAAAAACCAAGGCACATAGTCTTCTTATGTCATATAGTAAGCATTCAATTAAGTTGATAAACAAGGTCTAGACATATATTCAAACCAGGAAAATCATGTATCTACCCCCGAACCCTAGCTAAACTCTGTCTTATGAAGTCAAGCATGCATGAAGAGAAGTGGTTTTGGTTTCAAACATTTAAGCCAAAAGCCCCTTTTCAAATATTTCAAACTTATTCAAATTTGGTTCAAATTTGAAAGGCATACAATTTATAGCACACATAGTGCATACATTTTCACACATACTGCACTAGATACTAACCCTATAGTTTGAGGCCATTTGGATGAGGTCGAAAAAATTCTTGAATTAGAATCGTGTTGTTCGAACCCCGTAGTTGGATTTTTTTGAACCCTTGATTTGTAGAACTGGGCAAAACCCTAGTTTAACATATTTAATTATGGATTCGTATATCAATTTTTCTACTACCTGTTTATTATTACTATGCAGCACATGGGTGTTTGCCCGTCGAGTGAAACTCGGAGGAAGAGGGATCACTCGGAAGGAGAGAAGAAGGGAGAGCATTATGGTGTCTCCCCTTTTATGACTTTTGTGCAGGGTTTGTCAGTGAGCAGGAGGTGCGAGCGAGCGAGTCGAGCGAGGCCGAGAATGAGAGAGATTTGTTTTTTTTTGTGAGAGGGACAACCGAAGGATCCAGAAGGACCCACATACTTCCAATACGCATCCTGATGTGTCTACTATTGACAAAGAAGATGGCTGGGAGTTTGCTTACGTATTGCACGTGACTTGTAATCACTGAAGTGTGGGACCTCAAGCGTGGGCACCACACGTAAGTGACAGACCTGTTGGTGTAAAAACTCGATTGATTATTATAGTGCATACAGAAAAATGAAAAACAAAATCACATAGTCTTCTTATGTCATATAGTAAGCATTAAAATTGATAAACAAGGTCTAGACATATCAAACCATACAAATCATGTATCTACCCCTAACCCCTAAACTCCGTCTTATGAAGTCAAGCATGAAGAGAAGTGGTTTTGGGTTTCAAACATGGAAATTTCAAAAACCTCCCAAAAACTTCATTTTAGAGTGACTAAGAAGGATACATGCTTCCCTTTTCGTTTTCATGTTTTAAACTTGTTTAAATTATCTTGGTCAAACCTAGGATTTGACAAGATTCAAAGATACATGCTGCCCTTTTCATTTGACATGAATCCTTGTGGCACGACCATGTTGGGGTCACTCCTGGCTGTCTACCCAGCCGAGCATGCTGGCTCTATTTCCTTGTACGAATCCTCGTTTTAAACCAAGAAGAAGTGAACAAACTCTCTCTCTCTCTCTCCCCCCCCGCCACGGACACACACACACACACACTCTCTCTCTCTCTCTCTCTCTCTCTAACCGGCTTTAGGTATCGCGCATCATTTGTCTGTCAGACTCCATTGATTTGCCCCAAGTTCAACAAGGTCGCCCCCTTTTCCTCTGAGAGTCCATTGATTTTTATTTGCTGGTGTCACTTGTGCTAAACTGTCATTCCTTGTACTCCCTCCGATTCATATTATTTGATGGTAATATAGATGCATCTACACATTATAGTTGTAGGTACATCCATTTTACCATCAATTAATATTGATCGGAGTTGCAGCGTGGTATGAGGCCTGCCGCCTGCCACCGTCGGCGAGGTTCCAAGTAAACGGCGCCAGAAGAAGAGTAGCGCGGCTCCGGATTCAACCAACTGGCGGCGATGGACGGCACTATGGAAATAAACGCTACGAATTTGGAGGCCATCGCGTACAACATCGCTGGAACGGCGCAGGTCATGTGCTCCCACGACGGCTGCGGGGTCATCGTCAGCTACCACGAGTCCCTAAGCCACCAGATCGCGTGCCCGCACGGCCGGTGCAACTGCACGGAGCAGGGCTGCGACTTCGCCGCCCCACCGTCAGCGCTCCTCGTTCACCTCGCAGAGGCCCACTCGATTCAGGTGCACAGGTTAGAGTATGGCAAGTCCATAGAGTTCCAGGTGACCATGACGCACCCGTGCTCGCCGTGCAGGCTGCTCGTCGTCGAAGGGGATGACGGCTCCGTGTTCGTCCTGTACATCGACGCGCTCGGCCCGGCCATTGTCTTGTCTTTGGTATGCGTCAGTTCGGCCACATCCGTGTGGCCGCTCTACAGGGTGAAGATGCGGGCGCACGGCCCGCCGCCGTCCTCGAAATCGGACTGCGGGCGGGATGTCGTGAAGATGTCTGCCGATGCTTACGGCAGCGCGTCGCCGGCGCTGTCGTGTTTGAGGAGCTCACGTCGTTCCTCGTTGTGCCGGGGCCATACCTCGTTGGTGCTGGATCGTCCAAGGAGCTGCGTTTCTACATTCGCATATGCAAGCAGATGTAGCTACTGCTACTTTGCGTAGTTGAAAAAACTGTCAATTTGTCATGAGGAATGATAAATTTCGCTGAAAAGTACTTGATTGTTCGTACGGCTGCTATTTTTTTATGGATTCCTCGTTTCATATTTGTGCTGAACTGTTTGTAGTAGTACTTATACTTAATAATAATGCAGCGTGGAAGTGAATACTCCTTTTTTTTGTGAATCGGAAGTGAATACTCCAACTATATGTAATTGTAACCCCTCCATCTGATTTATATAAAACTATGTGCACTTACAGATCATTTCTCCTGTTTTTTAGATGTCCTTTCACTTACTATAAAAAACAAAGAAGCACTGCTGCTTTGATTCAAAGGAATGTGGAGAGTGTAGAAATAGGAAAGGTGTAGGATTGAAATTTTCCCATAGGAATCAAATCCAACATAATTCCTATGTCAATCCTATGAATCAAAGAAGCCCTAAGTGGTTACCGGTGCTTAATGCACAGTTCCAAAAAGTTCATCCCGCAGTCCAAATAACTAATAATCAGATGATGTCAATTTTTGTGTATGTAGTTGTGCCTATTACCATCACAAATATAGTCTCAAATAGTATGATGGTGGAGATACACATTTTTTAACTACCATGATTTTCGGTAAATGCTTAGTCAATTTTGACATAATTTGACTTTCTAAAAATAATATAAGCCTTAAGCTTTGAGATGGAGGTACTATATTGGGTTTTCCTCGTCTTAAGCAAAATCCCTTCCCATCCCCTTAAATAGAGTACTCCAGCCTCGAGGCTAGGAGATAAGAGAGGCCATCGATACGCCATACTCCTCGCGCGCTCGCAATGCTGGAAACTGTCACCGTTACCCTGAAGATGGACTCCACCGTGCTTCACTGCATTTTCTGCTCCCAGCCCCTCCAGCCCCCCGTCTTCAAGGTCGATCCCTTTCCCTCCCACACTCCATTGATGTTTCTTTTGTGGGTTCACTACTGCAAAAATGGGAATCCACGAACTTTGATTTGTGCAGTGCAAGGGTAATCATTTGGCCTGCGGCCGCTGCCTCAGCGAGCTTCCCGGGAACCGGTGCCATAGGTGCGTGGAACCCCGCGGCGGATTCGAGCAGGACCCGGCAATGGACGCCGTCGTATCAGCGGCGACGGTTGAGTGCCCCCACAGCAGCTGCGGGAGCTTGGTGGCCTACCACCAGGTCCACGACCACAAGATTGCATGCCCACACGCCCCTTGCGCTTGCACGGAGCCCGGCTGCGACTTCGCCGCCCCGCCAACAGCGCTTGTCGCCCACTTCGCAGCGGCCCACTCGATCCAAGTGCACAAGCTCCCGCCGTACAACACGACCAAAGTGTTCCAGGTGCCGGTGCCGGTGCCGGGTTCGCCGTGCCTGCGGATCATCGCCGAAGGGGAGGACGGCGCCGTGTTCGTCCTGATCATCGGCGTGCTCGGTTCGACTTCGACCACCATCGTGTCTACCGTGTGCGTTAGGGCGGCCGCGTGCGTGTGGCCTCTGTACACGGCAAAGATGTGGGCGAATGGGCCGGCGTCGTGCTCGTTGGCGCACGCGAGGAGCAGGGCGGACACCGTGAGTGTGTCTTTGGAGGCGTCGAGCTGCGCCTTGCCGGGCGACGTCGCGTTTGATGAACTCACGTCGTTCCTCTCGGTGCCGCCGCTGTACCTGGTGCTTGGTGGACCTTCCAAGCTGCTGCGTTTCTACATTCGCATCGAGAAGGAGAACAATTAATCCTCAAAATAAGTACTCCTACTCCATAGTACGTACTAGTATAGTGCTAATGCGGATGTAACCTCTAGTAAAGTACTAGTACTAACACTGTCTGAGTTGTACTATTATTTCAGTTTCGCTTCTATTGTTGGGTAACATCATCAGGAACATAACTTGAACTTATTGGTTTTCAAATATGTGACAACAAAAGAAAAAGAACAAGAAAGGGAGTAACTGTTTTTTCGTCCTGCTAATGCAACCTTGAGGTGACCGGGACAACTTTGTACAAAGCATCGTGCTCATATACGTACTCTACAAAATCATCAGCAGTGGAGTACCTCGATAGGTGCCATGTCCATGGATCGACAAGACAAGACACACACATAGACTGGGTCATGGGAGATGGATATTACTACTGGATAGCTGTCCTGACGTGATAGGATGCCTACATACACCCTACTCGGCAGGTGACGATACCTTCCCAACAAAGGTATCCAGTCCCATCCATTGATTATTTTATTATGGACGGAGAGCATTCTACTAGAAGAGATGTCATGTCTTGGGGCAGAGGTTCGGCTTAATCATGGTTTAGATATGGCCATGACTTTTGTCATTTAAGGCACCACCTATGGGAACCACAAGATTACTGAAACAGCAACTACATTACTTGACTCTAATGTAGATGTATCTAGACATATTGTAGCTATAGATACTTCCATTTTAGCATCAAGTAATGTGGATCGGAGGGAGTAATACAGTATAAGGTTAAGTTTGGCACACGCTGGGACGCACATATTTGTTAGAAGTACACACATGCAAGACAGAGCAGAGAGTAAAATAATTACTATTTACTTATGGGCAACCAAAAGCTTGTACGTGTCCACTATATATATGGGCATGGACTACACTTATTGCTTGTGGACGAGGATAGCTGTTGTGGACAACACAGTGGATGCTGTTAGAGTGAAACGGCACACTTATTATGGATCGTAGGGAGTATGCAAGATAAAAAAAGATCTACCATACATATTAGTATTATTATCATCAGTTATGTACTCATGACACTGGGAGCATACACACACGATCGTATACATACTAGTAATGTACTAATTATAAAACAACTTGAAAGATAAAATATAGCTGGATGTCTGAGAACTACTTATCACTGGGTGCATACACACACGATCGTATACATACTAGTACTGTACTACTTTTAACACTAGGCGGTCTTCCTCTTCAGCTTCCACAGCCTGTACCATGTTGCTCTTCTTCTTCTTCTTCTTCTTCTTCTTCTTCTTACTCCCGCTGTCCTGGAATTCCGCCAATTTTTGTTGACCCTTCTCAAAGTTCACTATTCGCCTGTATACCTCATATGTCGCGTATGCGTCGATGCTTGCATACAGGATATGCTTCATGGACAAGGGCACCTGCTTCCACAGCTTGTGTTCCTCATTCGTAAGTTTTTTCATGATAGATTTGTACTGGCTGTCTATAATGGCCGCAGCATAGTCAGCCAACGAATCCTTATTGTTACTAGTGGAATCGGTAGGCTTCCACCTTTTACGGATGTCCACGAAGTTCGCCCTTTGAGAGGTTGCAACGCCCAAGCCTGGTAATGTCGTTGCCGATGTCAACACCTGCAAATGTTATGTCAGGCCTGCCAAGAAAGTCAGCGAGTTTGGGGCAGGGCTGGTCGGCCGAGGAAATCTGGTACAGGAGGCAGTCTGTGCCCATGCACAACTGTATGAGGGCAGCCTTCTGTTCAGGCCCATAGGTGTACTCTACGTCTAGGCCAACAATTTTGTACGAGTCTTCTTTCTCCAGTATCAACTCGATTTTGTTGATGTGTTCCTCCACCTTAGACGCCATATTGGTATAGTTCGCCGTAATGGTGGTTGTTCCATGAGCGAGGAAAGTGTGTCCTTGGTAGAACGCTTCCATGGAGGGTAGCGAGAGAGGGGCACAGGCGAGAGTGTCAGGGAGAAGACGAAATGAGGAAGACGAATGTTAACCGCCACGCCAGGGCCTGCAAACCGCCCGTCGCTAGATGCATGCATTTGGACGGTTTTGAAGATGACGGGCCATAGGGCACGAATGCAGTTTCCCTGTTAAAATAATAATAACCGCCCACGTACTTAATTAATTGTATGCTTATTTGTTTCTCGAGAGGAGCCTAGTTTTTTCTACGAAACTCTGAAGATCTATTAAAAATCATCAACATTAGTACAAAGAGATTCAAAATTAATATTACCTTCGTCTAAAAGGAGGTGTCTTAGTTTTGTCTAATACGGATGTATATAGACATATCTTAGTTGTAGAAATTACAAATATGTCTTCTTTGCACCACTTAGCTACCACTACAAAGTACAAACACTAACGCAAGGTAGATCAGCATCATGCAATGTAGACATTACAGTATTTTTGTACTACTGTACTTGTCTTCCCTGGTCTATGATTCAATATCTAGTATACTGTACTGCTTATACACCAGGGAGATTCGAAATACGAGTTGAGCGCCAAAACTCCCGCCTCCATACACATATTTCGAATTCCCTTTCGACCCCTATTACCAATGACGCAAAGGCAGACAAGTGAAGCCGGCGTTGGTTGGGGTCTCGTTCGTAATTTACACATCCCCTCTGATATATATAGTCTACCGCCTTCCATTCGTCTTCCCCATTTCCGCAAAAAATCTGTCGCAATACTCCAGGCCCATCATCTCTCACCTGCCGGACCACCGCACCGGAATATCCCAGCCGTACTTAGCCGGCATACCACCTCACCTACCTGAGGCCACCGACTCCCTCGTCCGCAGCACCAGATCTGCTTCACCAACGCCGCCGTGTACTGCATCGGATCTGCTTCACCGGCTGCTACATCCGCAGCACCAGATCCGCTTCACCAACGCCACCATGCACTGCACTATCTGAGTTCACCGACTCCCTCGTCTGCCGTACCTGATCCGCTTCACCAACGACGCCGTGCACTGCACCGGATCTGCTTCACCGACTCGCTCGTTTCAGATCTGCTTCCCCGAACCCATCATCGACCGCCCTGATGGCGTGTATTTCACACGTTCGTTGGGCAACCCCAAGAGGAAGGTATGATGCGCACAGCAGCAAGTTTTCCCTCAGAAAGAAACCAAGGTTTATCGAACCAGGAGGAGCCAAGAAGCACATTGAAGGTTGATGGCGGCGGGATGTAGTGCGGCGCAACACCAGAGATTCCGGCGCCAACGTGGAACCTGCACAACACAACCAAAGTACTTTGCCCCAACGAAACAGTGAGGTTGTCAATCTCACCGGCTTGCTGTAACAAAGGATTAACCGTATTGTGTGGAAGATGATTGTTTGCAGAAAACAGTAGAAACGTATTGCGATGAGATTGTATTTCAGTAAAGAGAATTGGACCGGGGTCCACAGTTCACTAGAGGTGTCTCTCCCATAAGACGAACAGCATGTTGGGTGAACAAATTACAGTTGGGCAATTGACAAATAAAGAGAGCATGACCATGCACATACATATCATGATGAGTATAGTGAGATTTAATTGGGCATTACGACAAAGTACATAGACCGTCATCCAACTGCATCTATGCCTAAAAAGTCCACCTTCAGGTTATCATCCGAACCCCCTCCAGTATTAAGTTGCTAACAACAGACAATTGCATTAAGTATTGCGCGTAATGTAACTAGTGACTACATCCTTGAACATAGCACTAATGTTTTATCCCTAGTGGCAATAGCACATCCATAACCTTAGTGGTTCTTGTCACTCCTCCAGATTCACAGAGGCATGAACCCACTATCGAGCATAAATACTCCCTCTTGGAGTTACTAGCATCAACTTGGCCAGAGCATCTACTAATAACGGAGAGCATGCAAGATCATAAACAACACATAAGCATAGCTTTGATAATCAACATAACAAGTATTCTCTATTCATCGGATCCCAACAAACGCAACATATAGAATTACAGATAGATGATCTTGATCATGTTAGGCAGCTCACAAGATCCGACAATGATAGCACAATGGGGAGAAGACAACCATCTAGCTACTGCTATGGACCCATAGTCCAGGGGTAGACTACTCACACATCACACCGGAGGCGACCATGGCGGCGTAGAGTCCTCCGGGAGATGATTACCCTCTCCGGCAGGGTGCCGGAGGCGATCTCCTGGATCCCCCTAGAGGGGATAGGCGGCGGCGGCGTCTGCGGAAGGTTTTCCGTATCGTGGTTCTCGATCTTTGAGGGTTTTAAATCACGGAGACTTTTTATAGGCGAAAGGGCAGGTCAAGAGGCGGCACGGGGGCCCCACACCACAGGGCCGCGCGGCCAAGGGGGGGGCCACGCCGCCCTAGGGTGTGGCCCCTCCGTGGCCCCTCTTCGTCTCTCCTTCGGACTTCTGGAAGCTTCGTGAGAAAATAGGTCCACAGGCTTTGATTTCGTCCAATTCCGAGAATATTTCCTTACTAGGATTTCTGAAACCAAAAACAGCAGAAACAAAGAAGCGGCACTTCGGCATCTTGTTAATAGGTTAGTTCCAGAAAATGCACGAATATGACATAAAGTGTGCATAAAACATGTAGATAACATCAATAATGTGGCATGGAACATAAGAAATTATCGATACGTCGGAGACGTATCAGCATCCCCAAGCTTAGTTACGCTCGTCCCGAGCGAGTAAAACGATAACACAGATAATTTCTGGAGTGACATGCCATCATAATCTTGATCATACTATTTGTAAAGCATATGTAGTGAATGCAGCGATCAAAACAATGTATATGACATGAGTAAACAAGTGAATCATAAAGCAAAGACTTTTCATGAATAGCACTTCAAGACAAGCATCAATAAGTCTTGCATAAGAGTTAACTCATAAAGCAATAATTCAAAGTAAAGGTATTGAAGCAACACAAAAGAAGATTAAGTTTCAGCGGTTGCTTTCAACTTGTAACATGTATATCTCATGGATATTGTCAACATAGAGTAATATAATAAGTGCAATAAGCAAGTATGTAGGAATCAATGCATAGTTCACACAAGTGTTTGCTTCTTGAGGTGGAGAGAAATAGGTGAACTGACTCAACATTGAAAGTAAAAGAATGGTCCTCCATAGAGGAAAAGCATCGATTGCTATATTTGTGCTAGAGCTTTGATTTTGAAAACATGAAACAATTTTGTCAACGGTAGTAATAAAGCTTATGTATCATGTAAATTATATCTTACAAGTTGCAAGCCTCATGCATAGTATACTAATAGTGCCCGCACCTTGTCCTAATTAGCTTGGACTACCGGATCATCACAATGCATTGTTTTTACCAAGTGTCACAAAGGGGTACCTCTATGCCGCTTGTACAAAGGTCTAAGGAGAAAGCTCGCATTGGATTTCTCGCTATTGATTATTCTTCAACTTAGACATCCATACCGGGACAACATAGACAACAGATAATGGACTCCTCTTTTATGCATAAGCATATAACAACAATTAATAATTTTCTCATTTGAGATTTGAGGATTGTTGTCCAAAACTGAAACTTCCACCATGGAACATGGCTTTAGTTAGCGGCCCAATGTTCTTCTCTAACATATGCATGCTTAACCATATGGTGGTAGATCTCTCTTACTTGAGACAAGACGAACATGCATAGCAACTCACATGAAATTCAACAAAGAGAAGTTGATGGCGTCCCCAAGAAACATGGTTATCGCACAACAAGCAACTTAATAAGAGATAAAGTGCATAATTACATATTCAATACCACAATAGTTTAAAGCTATTTGTCCCATGAGCTATATATTGCAAAGGTGAATGATGGAATTTTAAAGGTAGCACTCAAGCAATTTACTTTGGAATGGCGGAAAATACCATGTAGTAGGTAGGTATGGTGGACACAAATGGCATAGTGGTTGGCTCAAGTATTTTGGATGCATGAGAAGTATTCCCTCTCGATACAAGGTTTAGGCTAGCAAGGCTTATTTGAAACAAACACAAGGATGAACCGGTGCAGCAAAACTCACATAAAAGACATATTGAAAACATTATAAGACTCTACACCGTCTTCCTTGTTGTTCAAACTCAATACTAGAAATTATCTAGACCTTAGAGAAACCAAATATGCAAACCAAATTTTAGCATGCTCTATGTATTTCTTCATTAATGGGTGCAAAGCATATGATGCAAGAGCTTAATCATGAGCACAACAATTGCCAAGTATCACATTACCCAAGACATTTATAGCAATTACTACATGTATCATTTTCCAATTCCAACCATATAACAATTTAACGAAGGAGAAACTTCGCCATGAATACTATGAGTAGAAACCAAGGACATACTTGTCCATATGCTACAGCGGAGCGTGTCTCTCTCCCATAAAGTGAATGCTAGGATCCATTTTATTCAAACAAAACAAAAACAAAAACAAACCGACGCTCCAAGAAAAAGCACATAAGATGTGATGGAATAAAAATATAGTTTCAGGGGAGGAACCTGATAATGTTGTCGATGAAGAAGGGGATGCCTTGGGCATCCCCAAGCTTAGACGCTTGAGTCTTCTTGATATATGCAGGGGTGAACCACCGGGTGCATCCCCAAGCTTAGAGCTTTCACTCTCCTTGATCATGTTGCATCATACTCCTCTCTTGATCCTTGAAAACTTCCTCCACACCAAACTCGAAACAACTCATTAGAGGGTTAGTGCACATTATAAATTGACATATTCAGAGGTGACACAATCATTCTTAACACTTCTGGACATTGCATAATGCTACTGGACATTAGTGGATCAAAGAAATTCATCCAACATAGCGAAAGAGGCAATGCGAAATAAAAGGCAGAATCTGTCAAAACAGAACAGTTCGTATTGACGAATTTTAAAATGGCACCAGACTTGCTCAAATGAAAATGCTCAAATTGAATGAAAGTTGCGTACATATCTGAGGATCATGCACGTAAATTGGCTTAATTTTCTGAGTTACCTACAGGGAGGTGGACCCAGATTCGTGACAGCAAAGAAATCTGGAACTGTGCAGTAATCCAAATCTAGTACTTACTTTTCTATCAACGGCTTAACTTGGCACAACAAAACACAAAACTAAGATAAGGAGAGGTTGCTACAGTAGTAAACAACTTCCAAGACACAAAATAAAAACAAAGTACTGTAGGTAAAAACATGGGTTGTCTCCCATAAGCGCTTTTCTTTAACGCCTTTCAGCTAGGCGCAGAAAGTGTGTATCAAGTATTATCAAGAGATGGTGCATCGTTATCATGAGCTCCCCCATCCATAGTGGTACTAAGGGCTTTGTCAATTTTAGGTCTATAATAATACTTCTTTGGTCTAGGCACTTTAGAGACATACATAAACTTTTGCTCCTTACCCACATAAGCTTTCTCCTTATATTTAAGAGAAGAAAGTGTTGAACCCAAGGTTCCCATAGCTTTTTCAGGTTCATCAATCCTATTGATTTGATCATCATGGTCAGCATTAGTTCCTAGGACACTAATTCTTTCATCAATTCCTCCTAAGGATTTATCAAGTTCATCAGTTTTATCAAGTAATATTTCCAATTTAGCTTCAATACTTGGAAAATTTTTCTCTATGGTTTCCAATTTTTTCATAACATCTTCAAGAGAGATTTCAGTTTTAACTTTATCAACAGGGGGTATTCCAAATAAGCTCTCAATAATGCAACTAGCTTCTAATGCAGGAGTACTTAGGAAGTCACCTTTTGCGAGGCTATCAAGAACATATCTATTCTAGCTAGATATACCAACATAAAAATTCCTGAGTAAAATAATGGTGGAGTGCTTCTTAGTGCATCTATTATGAGCATCGCTAATTCTATACCAAGCATCTCTCAAACATTCTCCCCCTCGTTGCTTAAACGTGCGAACTTCAACTTCAGGATTACTCATTTTAGTAGCAGTAAATAAAGCAAACTAGATAAAGTAAATGCAAGTAAACTAATTTTTTGTGTGTTTTTGATATAGCAAACAAGATAGCAAGTAAAGTAAAACTAGCAACTATTTTTTTTGTATTTTGATTTAGTGCAGCAAACAAAGTAGTAAATAAAACTAAGCAAGACAAAAACAAAGTAAAGAGATTGAGAAGTGGAGACTCCCCTTGCAGCGTGTCTTGATCTCCCCGGCAACGGCGCCAGAAAATATGCTTGATGGCGTGTATTTCACACGTTCGTTGGGCAACCCCAAGAGGAAGGTATGATGCGCACAGCAGCAAGTTTTCCCTCAGAAAGAAACCAAGGTTTATCGAACCAGGAGGAGCCAAGAAGCACGTTGAAGGTTGATGGCGGCGGGATGTAGTGCGGCGCAACACCAGAGATTCCGGCGCCAACGTGGAACCTGCACAACACAACCAAAGTACTTTGCCCCAACGAAACAGTGAGGTTGTCAATCTCACCGGCTTGCTGTAACAAAGGATTAACCGTATTGTGTGGAAGATGATTGTTTGCAGAAAACAAGAGAACGATGTGCAGTAGATTGTATTTCAAGAAAGAGAATTGGACCGGGGTCCACAGTTCACTAGAGGTGTCTCTCCCATAAGACGAACAGCATGTTGGGTGAACAAATTACAGTTGGGCAATTGACAAATAAAGAGAGCATGACCATGCACATACATATCATGATGAGTATAGTGAGATTTAATTGGGCATTACGACAAAGTACATAGACCGTCATCCAACTGCATCTATGCCTAAAAAGTCCACCTTCAGGTTATCATCCGAACCCCCTCCAGTATTAAGTTGCTAACAACAGACAATTGCATTAAGTATTGCGCGTAATGTAACTAGTGACTACATCCTTGAACATAGCACTAATGTTTTATCCCTAGTGGCAATAGCACATCCATAACCTTAGTGGTTCTTGTCACTCCTCCCAGTTCACGAGGCATGAACCCACTATCGAGCATAAATACTCCCTCTTGGAGTTACTAGCATCAACTTGGCCAGAGCATCTACTAATAACGGAGAGCATGCAAGATCATAAACAACACATAAGCATAGCTTTGATAATCAACATAACAAGTATTCTCTATTCATCGGATCCCAACAAACGCAACATATAGAATTACAGATAGATGATCTTGATCATGTTAGGCAGCTCACAAGATCCGACAATGATAGCACAATGGGGAGAAGACAACCATCTAGCTACTTCTATGGACCCATAGTCCAGGGGTAGACTACTCACACATCACACCGGAGGCGACCATGGCGGCGTAGAGTCCTCCGGGAGATGATTACCCTCTCCGGCAGGGTGCCGGAGGCGATCTCCTGGATCCCCCGAGATGGGATCGGCGGCGGCGGCGTCTCTGGAAGGTTTTCCGTATCGTGGTTCTCGGTACTGGGGTTTTCGTCACGGAGACTTTTTATAGGCGAAAGGGCAGGTCAAGAGGCGGCACGGGGGCCCCACACCACAGGGCCGCGCGGCCAAGGGGGGGGGCCGCGCCGCCCTAGGGTGTGGCCCCTCCGTGGCCCCTCTTCGTCTCTCCTTCGGACTTCTGGAAGCTTCGTGAGAAAATAGGCCCCTGGGCTTTGATTTCGTCCAATTCCGAGAATATTTCCTTACTAGGATTTCTGAAACCAAAAACAGCAGAAAACAACAACTGGCACTTCGGCATCTTGTTAATAGGTTAGTTCCAGAAAATGCACGAATATGACATAAAGTGTGCATAAAACATGTAGATAACATCAATAATGTGGCATGGAACATAAGAAATTATCGATACGTCGGAGACGTATCACGCCCCAGATCTGCTTCCTCGACGCCGACGCCCACCGCAACCGCAGCACCCCCGCCGTCGTCGACGTGACCCGCAAGGATGCCGAGTATGACTACACGAAGCCGCCGTCGAGGTAACCAGACCCCCTCCCCCCTACACGTTTTGGTCTGTTACCATAGAAGGTTCAAGCATGTCTTGGTCAACTAGAATGTGTCTATATACTGATTCGTCCGTCTAAAAAAGCATCGACAGAGAAGTCCCATAGATCCAGCTCCGCCCCGCTCTCAATGCGCGTGGCAGATGGCAGGATCCTGCGCATTTGCCCATGCCACTCCTTGAGCTCTCTGTCTTGATGTGCTTCACACACAGGGCTTATAATACTAGGAAGCTTGTGCCTCACATACACTTACACACAGGGCTACTACTACTAGGAAGCTTTATTGGATATCTCAGTGGTACAAAGCTTAATTACATGGGACGGGTGATACTCTATTTAAACTTTTGTACATGACCCTTCAGATTGTTGCCATGTGCCAGAATCCAAACCCTATACCATACTTCTAGAATACTCTACAAACTCTAGATATTTCATACTACTCGTAAATATCTTACTCTAGAACATTCCCCATTCTACAGTTCTCTCTACATACCTTGGATACTTCATGACTAAGCTAGCTCCTTTACTAGCCAACCACATTGATAAGATTACTACTAACAATCCCCCCCATAATCTTGTCATATAAACTATCTTTACTATTAAATTTAAAATAGGCCGCGGTGGTTGGTGATGGTACGTCAAACGTGTATACAACTCACCCCGAACATAAAAAGTAAGGTCAGCGTGACCGGCTCCATGAGGAGTTCTTATCAGGATTAGTTAGGTCACGACCAAAATCCAATCCGTAGCACTAGGTAGCAAAATCAGCATCCCTTTCCTAATTCTAATCGGTAAGACAAGCATAGATCGGTTCAGCCACACATCTTTTTCGTTCGCTCCCCTTTTTATTCTCTAAGGAACCCTCTCCTTAACGAGCGTAGATTGATGGAGATGGTTTTTGTACCGGTCAATCTTTATATCCTTTCTGGCATAGTTCTGTAAAAGATCGGCAGGTGATCCGTCCTTTCTCCTCTGCCGTAGTTCATCAACGCGTGTCCGGCAATCCCGGTTAGATCGACACAATCGGCAAAAAAGAAAAAGGCCAAAAGAGACCCATTGATTAGGCTCCTCTTGCCGTGCTACTTTAAATTTTCTAACTTTTCTTTCATTCGCAAACATACAGTGACAACCTATATGACTCTAGGTTTCTTTTCCTAATTTTTGCACGTGCATGCATTTTCCCTTTAAAATTCGTAGGACATACAAATCTCAACACTTATGCTACTAAAAATCCTTAAAAAAACAAAGCTTTCATACCCTGCAGCTTTTAAGAGGTTAGTGACAAGAATCAACCACATGTTTTGGAGCGCAGTGACATTCTCCCTAAAAAAAACCATGTTTCATGCGTGGGTGTTTCATTAATAAAGAGAAATATCTGTTCAGTTGGGGCCACGTTTCGACGTGTGTTCTCGACAAATCAGTTTCTCAGACAAAGTATCTCGAAGGTGTTCATAGAGATTGCATGTGCATTTGTGCGTTCGTAGGAGCGAGTATGCATTTAGTGAGCATTTATATTGTACCGTGTTTTGTTAAAAAAGATGGTGTAAAACGGGCACCTTTTACGATATACTCCCTCCGTCCCAAAATGTAAGGCGTCTAAGGATTGGTCAAAAGTCAAACCTTACAAACTTTGACCAAATATTTTAAAAAATATTTACATCTACAATATCAAATTGACATATTAAGAAATTATACTTTAGGGTGACTCTATTGATAATGATTTAGTATTGTAAATATTTATATTTTTGTGTGTAAACTTGGTCAAACTTTAAAAACATTGACTTTTAACTAATCCTTAGACGCCTTATTTTTGGCACGGAGGGAGTATCATTCAATAAATACTATGAATTATTCGATCGTTTGTTCAAACATGTTAATTAGATCGGTCGATTGATCAACTCGGATCGGTCGATCGAGCATCAGAGTTGTCTCAGTGATGACAAAAAATAATGCACATTGTATGATACTGACGTACCACAGATTCTAAAGAAAAATGAGGACCATGTGGCCACACATCCTGGACATAGACATTGCGATTATATTCCATTTATTCTATATTTGGAGGGAGCCATCTTTCGTTATTAACCTGTTGCAACACACGGGTATTATGCTAGTATCCCCTAATCCAGATCACATGGACCATGCACTTCATCTTGTGATGGCATCACACCGACTCACGTCAAGCAACGACGCCGCACCCTGCTTGTTAGCCTGACACCGACTTCATTTTAGATATCATGTAGTGCATGTCAAGTACCAAATCACTGAGAACCAACCTGTGTTTGGATGGTTAGGAGGGCAGTGGCACCCCCAGATTTAACGCTTTGGTGTCTCAAAAATGGAGGAATATTCTTCTGTGGGATGCGGCGTTCCCGATGACATTGTGGTGCTAGTGGTGACTTCGTCAATCTCAATACCCGTCGGAACAGTTTCTTGGATGCAGTTTCCTGAAGGTGCTCGAAGGGGTAGTGTGTGTGCTTGAGTGATGAGTGTATGTATGTACGTGTGAGCGTCTATGATTGTACTGTGTGTTGCAAAAAATAGTATTAATTTTGTCTTGTTCATACTAAGACTAGCAAAGCGTTCCCTGCTCTATAAACTCTCAAGAAACACCCCTATAATATCAATCTAGTTCGTCCTAATGTTAGAACAGTAATTGCATGCTATGTAATTCATCTATTTTTGTTAGGAAACCTACATGTTTGTTTGCTTTTCTTATTCTCAGGTGACAGGTTGTGTGCTGGGACCATAGCCGCCGTCTGTTTTGTTCGTTGCAAAATGTTGTTTTATATTCCGCCATTCTGTGCTCTTCTGTGTTCACAAGGTTTTACATTATAATTTCCATCTGTTTTGTTGTAAACAATGACGGTAAATGCCAATTACTATTTCCTTTCTGCTATCCTTTTGCCATCCTGTAGTACATGTGTGAACTCATTGCTCTGGTACATTTAAATTCTTCATTGTTTTTGTTCTTCAAGAGCTGCAACCCTAACTCTTTGCTGTAATTTCATGTTGCACTATCACATGGAACACAGCAAATCGTGGAGTGAATCACCCCTATAATCCAGTAAGTACCTTTCATTTTTGTATTGATATGCTTATCGTGCTGGAACCAGTTTGTGTTTAACACATTTACTCTCCATATAGATAGGATAACTGGTTTGAAATAAATCATGCTATTTGTATGACTGCACGTCTTCGTTCATTTTCCTGCTAGCTTCTCAAACTTGTTCTATTTCCTGCCTAATCTTTTTTTGTTTGATCGTGATTAAACTAATTTAATTGTTCTGCTTAACTTAAATGATCTGGCATTTTATTCCAGCCACATAATGTTTGATTGCTCATGCACTTCCTCATACCGTTATGTCTTCTGGATTTCTTCCATAATGATAAGAATGTTTTGCTTGGTGAATATGAGTCAGATGATGATTCAATTGGTTATTAGTCCTTGATTCATTGAGTTTACTGATGATTAAAACATATAAACCTTGCGACTATCTGGCATGCTTGTTGTGGGATATAATGAGCATATTTGTTTTTTGTAAGACTTTTTTCGGATTTCACTGTTGATTAATCCAATGCCACCTTCTGTAGTAGGAAATCCACCTTCAGTAGGTATCATAAATAAGATTTGTTGTTACTTTTTGGCTGACCCATCTTTTATTTTTAGGCACAAAATGGTTCATTTGTTTGTTTCTCCTTCCCTTATATTGCGCTCATGGGTTAAACATTGAAATAATATGTCAGTTTATACGAATCCCAGAATGGTTGCTGTCTAATCTGTCTTAATTGGTCCTGCTCGTTTATATTTGGCACCAAATGGATATATTTCTCTTTTATCTGAGGCATTCCCATGGCTGGCCGATGATTAAAATAATGAAATTTAGGGGGTTGGAGATTCTCCAACTGCACAATGTCTGGCTAGTTTTGTCCACATGACCACTTTTGTGGAACTTAAGGGATCTGAAGCACCCCTTCCAAGTGTCAATTTTAATAGACAGCTGTTATGCAGTTTCCTGGCTTATTTTATTAGGCAGACTGTCTAGTTACTTGATTTATTTTGTTCATATTTGCCATCCGGTTGCTCTGCCTGTTGCATTGGGGTTGATAGCTTGCTTTGTTATATTATGCCTTGTGCTTTGTGAAAATCTGCCATCTGTTTTGATGCTTTGCAAAAATCTGTGACAACTAATAATATGGTTGTTTTCTCAAATTGTATGGTTCTGTAACTTGCACTGTCTTGTTTTCAGCCCCTGAATAGAGCAAGGAAGGCAGATGGTAGGGCATGTACATCAAGTGTCCAGGTCTTTCCACAGCACAGCCGTGACAATGCCAATTCATCTGATTGTCAGATGATAGCTACTGTCCCAGCCATTCCAGCGCATACAATCGCTGCCTTTGCACACGAATCAATTGATATAATTCAGCAGCAAAGAGATGAAAGAGATTCAAATATCATCATAACAGTCAATGAGATACATGAATTGAAAAATAGGCAAGCTTGGATTGAGCAGATCCTTAATAATCTACTCTGCAGATCTAATGGAAAGCCAGCTGTTACTTGCACTCCGATGAATTCTACCTAACAGAAATGCAGTTTTGCCGATGATGCCATTTGTATGGCTTGTATCATTTGAGTTATTTCGACTTGTTGTATTTGAGAATTTTTGCTGTTATTGTAATCCTTGAGCATTTTTTTCCTGTTATTGCTATAGTTTGCAATCATTGTAACAAATTTTCAAAGTAATGATTATTTTATCTTGCACTCGGCCTTAAACAGAACTACTAGTATGGTCTCACAATTTTTTTATCATTATACTATGCAAGATTTAGCGGTCGCCCGAAATTCAGAGCACCCATAGCGATTTGGGGCCCGGCGTCGTTTTAGGGCTCGCACCGGTGCGCTCCAAACGGCGCCGGCTATTTGTGGAGCCGAGCAGAATCGCCGGCATCCCCGAGCTGGGGCCCCTTCGCCAGGGGCGCGAATCAGGCGCTCCGGGTGCCTCGCGGAACGACGGTTTTCGCTGGTGGAGGCGCCTTGTCAGCGAGAGGACGCGACAGTTCGCATCGACTGGCCACGACGCGGGAAGGTTGGTCGTCGGCGTTTAAATGGCCTCCCGCGCGGAAACCGAGGCAGCGACTGGCCACGCGGCGTCCAGTCGCCGTAAATGTGGGTAGTTGCCACCGCTAGATATATAGGACGTACGCCGTCCACCACCGCCGCTCCATTCTCCACTCTCCACATCAAGATGCCGCGCCGTCTGAAGACCACCTACTCGATGCTTGGCCTCAACGGCCGCGCGCTGCCTCCACCACCACGGCAGCCGCAGCCGGAGCCGGAGCCAGAGCCGGAGCTGCAGGCCGACGACGAGCACAGCTCCGACGAGGACGACGACCCACGGTTCGAGTCCTGGCACGATGTCTACGTAGCAGAAGCGGAAGCAGAGGCGGCGGATCGAGGAGTCAGCGCAGTCCGGCTGCCGCCGCAGGCCCCCGCCGACCAGGAGCAGGCGGCGGATCGAGGAGTCAGCGCAGTCCGGCTGCCGCCGCAGGCCCCCGCCGACCCGGAGCAGGCGGCGATCCTCGCGTCGCTGAACGCACAACGATACCAGCGGTTGAGGGAGGAGGAGCGCGAGTTCGTCAACGACGCGAACCTCGAGCACGTCCTCGAGATATCGCGCCAGCGAGCGGTCACGGAGGAGGCGGGACGCCGCCTCAAGGAGGCGGAGCGACAGAAGCTCGCAGAGCTCAACGCTCATCGCCACCAGGACGCGTTCGCTCGCCAGCAGGCGAGGCGCGCCGAGATCGAAGCTTCTCGGGAAAGGCTGGAAGCGCGGGGACAGCGCCGCCAGCAAGCCCCTGCGACGCCGGCCGCCATGCTCCACCGCCAGATGCGCGAAGCAACGGAGGAGAAGCGGGCACGGAAGCAGGCGGCAATGGCGAAGAACAACGACGAGGAAGGGCCGTCGAGCGCCCCTACCGACGGCCAGTAGACCAGGATTAAGTTTATGTTTAGTTATGTTTAAATTCGAGATACTTTGGTATAAATTTCGTATGAATTTGGGTTTTTAGATATCAATTTAAATTTTAAAATCTATCGGGGCTGCCGTTTTGGGGCCGCCGGTGTGGGAGCAGCATCCCCAAATAGAGGATGCTGTGCCGGTGGAGATGCTCTTATAGATAGATAATGATCATGGTAACAGAAAAAATCGTCAACGTGATGATGATTTGATGTTGCACTCGACCTTGAACATAAGTACTAGTACGGTCTCACAATTTTTTTAATCATTATACTTTGCAACATTTAGCAGATGCACCAAATTCAGACATAGATCATGATCATGGTAACAAATTTTCAACATGATGATGATTTGATGTTGCACTCGGGCTTGAACAGAAGTACTAGTACGGTCACTCAAAATTTTAGCATTATACTTTGCAATGGATGCACCAATTTCAGAGATAGATCATGATCAGGGTAACAAATTTTCAACGTGATGATGTTTTGATGTTGCACTCGGCCTTGAACTGAAATACTAGTACGGTCTCACAATTTTTTATCACTATAATTTGCAAGATCTAGCGGATGAGCCAATTTCAGAGATAGATGATGATCATGGTAGTAACCGGTATTTAATGTGATGATGATTTGATTTTGCACTCGACCTTGAACAGAGGTACTAGTACGGTCTCACATTTTTTAATCATTATAGTTGGACCTTAGCCAAATTCAAAATCTCATAGCGGCAAAACTTCCCGCCCACAAAATACAAAAATTTGACACGCTTCCAAATTCCCATTCTACCCCTGCGGAGATGACAGAAAGGTCGGTTGGTGGTGGGGGGGGGCGGTGGGGGGTATGCCCGTCATTTTTGGATCACCACCTCCCTAGCCCGAAACCCTCCCGTAAAAAAATTCATTTCCCTCAGACCACCCACCGGACCTGCCCAAGTCCCTCTCTCCCACCTCCACGCCCACCGCACCGCACCCTCCCCGCCGGCCTCCCCGGCCTAACCGAGCCCTCGCGATCCTCGTCATCCGGCTGCCTGCCGGAGCCGCTTCATCGACGCCGTCATCAACCGGACCGGATCATCCCCGCCGTACCTCGAAACCATATGCTCATCCAGCAGTCTACCGCAGTCGCTTCAGCTTAGCCGCTTCGCCGGATCCGTCTTCCACCGCATCGGATCTTGCTCACCGACACCGCTGTGCATGAACCGGATCTGCTTCACCGGCGCCGTGCATGATCTAAACTCTTCTTTGTCGCTTTTCTATTGCTTGCCCGCAAGTTCTTGTTTAATCTTGGGGAACCTGTTTGTGCTAACGACGCGTCGTTACTTTTGCAGATGAGATGAGTAACCATGAAGTGTAATGGCCGTCTCTCCAACCCCAAGTAGCACATGTTGCGTACTTCATCACCGGATCTATCAACCCCAGGAAGATCTGTTGTGACTCCCACAGAGTGCTTCTCCTAATGTAAGTCCCTTGTTTTAGCGCCATGTTCTATGTTCAGATGCTTGTTTGTCTGAAGCTCTTTTAGTTCATTCCTAGCTATGACCGTGACACGTTGCTATTTTCAACTTCATTGCTAACTTTAAGCGATTGAACATTTTGGTTTGCATTCCCTGCTCTGTAGATGTAGCCATCATAACTTCTATCTTGCTTGTGATCGTTGTTACAAAAATTATAGGTATTATAGTAACATCCTGCTATTATTTAGTTCATGGCCAATTTTAAGTAATTGCACATGTTGGTTCGCATTCCCTGCTCTATAGCT
Organism: Lolium perenne; assembly: GCF_019359855.2. NCBI lineage: Eukaryota > Viridiplantae > Streptophyta > Magnoliopsida > Poales > Poaceae > Lolium > Lolium perenne. Next base: position 11,245,956 of record NC_067247.2, on the reverse strand, counting down.
TTTGGCATCGTAACTTCTATATTTGGTTTACATTCCCTGCTCTGTAGATCTAGCCATCATAACTTTATCTTGCTCAGTCGTTGTTACAAAAATTATGGCCTGCTACTATGTTGTTTGTGCCAATTTTTTTACTCCATGAACATGTTGGCTTGCATTCCCTGTACTACAGGTGATGCCATTGTTTTGTATCTAGTTCATTGTAAGCTAACAAAGTAAGGACTTAGTTTGGCATGCTATCACTCTGCTATCTAGCCTGTAGTACAAATAAACTTGTCATACTACTAGATAATAATTTTGCGTGCCATCTTGTTCTTCAAAAGCTGCATTATTGACTTGTTTCTACGACTTGGCATGACGCTCACATATGGAAAGCTGAACATATTGGTTTGCATTCCCTCTTATACAAGTTCACAGTGATCCCACTATATTCTCGTATCTGGTCCATCCTAAGCTCCAAAGATTAACTATCCTCTATGTGTTGCTCATTACAAGTTTATATCCCGAAACATCTTGATTTGCATCCCCTTCACTATAAGTTCAGGAGTATTATTTAGTTCACGGCCAAAATGAAGTAATTGCACTTGGCACATGTTGGTTCACATTCCCTCCTCTTTAGCTTTTGCCATCGTAACTTCTATTTTTGGTTTACATTCCTGCTCGTAGATGTAGCCATCATAACTTCATCTTGCTCGATCGTTGTTACAAAATTTATAGCCTGCTACTATGTTGTTCATGCCAATTTTGTACTCCTGAACATGTTGGTTTGCATGGGACTCGACGTAGTAAGTCTATTTGTTTCATTCTAACATGCTCTGTTATATTGGCTGTTGGTATGCGGCATGCACTCTTTGTTTGCTTATTGTGCGCATTACAATGATCTTGTTATAACGACGAAATGATGAGTTCCAAATTCTTTGGCAAACAATATTGTAGTGTCTTTGCCTTTCCATTGTTCTTTGTCTTAACTTGTAATGTCTTTGTTTCAGATATAGGTGCTGCATGGACAACTTAAAAGATTTCCGGATCCCTTCATTGTATTGCTAGGTTTAATTACCATTCAATTTCTCTGGGTTCTATAATATTTTTTCAATGCCTTGCAGCTGATGTAATATTTAGTTAGTTTTTATAGTTCTTTCGCGCATTTTTTCTTTGGTGCTTGTGGTAAGTGAGGCTATCCGACAGAAATCAATGCTGCGTAAATATTCTCAGTATCTAAATCACGAATTCCCATCCCTTAAACGGCCCAATTAAGCGAAATCACATATGTGCCGGCCCGCAAAATCCTAAAGCGCCTATTACGCCGGCATATAAACAGCAACTAAACGGGCTGGCCCACTTACTTATTGGGCCAGCCCACTTGATTTACTGTGGACATTGGGCCGGCCCACTTGCTTTAAGGTGGACCCCACCCACTACTGGGCCGGCCCACTAACTTGTTGGGCCAGCCCAATTGCTTTTGTCGTGGACCCCACATAATAAATGGGCCGGCCCTTCAAGACGAAAGTGGGACCCACCTGTGTTTTTGGCCCAGCCCACTACCGTGTCGGGCCGGCCCACTTGCTCTATGGTGGACCCCACGTACAAAATGGGCCGGCCCTTTAACAGGAAAGTGGGACCCACCTGTGTTTTTGGCCCGGCCCACTAGCATGTTGGGCCGGCCCACTTGCTATATGGTGGACCCCACATACTAAATGGGCCGGCCCTTTAACAGGAAAGTGGGACCCACCAGTGTTTTGGCCCGGCCCACTGTCTTGTTGGGCCGGCCCACTTGCTATATGGTGGACCCCACATACTAAATGGGCCAGCCCTTTAACTGGAAAGTGGGACCCACCTGTGTTTTTGGCCCGGCCCACTATATTGTTGGGCCGACCCACTTCCTATATGGTGGACCCCACGTACTAAATGGGCTGGCCCTTTAACAGGAAAGTGGGACCCACCGGTGCTTTTGGCCCGGCCCACTGGCTTGTTGGGCCAGCCCATTTGATCTAATGTGGACCCCACGTACTAAATGGGCCGGCCCGATAGCAGGAAAGTGGGACCCACATGCTAATTGGGCCGGCCCACTATCTTCTTGGGCCGGCCCAGTTGCTTTAATGTGGTCCCCACTTTGTAAATGGGCCGGCCCGGTACCAGGAAAGTGGGTCCCACATGTCTTGTGGGCCGGCCCTTTTGCCTGTTGACCGGTCAATCGAGTGCATTCGGCCCGGCCCACATGCTTAGTGGGCCGGCCCATTAAAGTTTTGACCAGTCAACCTTAGAGGTTAGGCCCGGCCCACGTAACTAATGGACCAGCCCAGCTATATAGTTGACCGGTCAAACTAAGTCAGCTGGCCCGGCCCGCAAACTTAATGGGCCGGCCCGCTTAAGACGTGGCAGGCCTCGTGTGGGCCTACCATCTACCACGGGGTTTCGTAGGTTAACGCAGATTTGCGCCATTAACGGCGTACGCACGTGTCAGTTTGCATGACGTCAGCAGTCAACGGGCTCCCGAAAACACTTGGGCAACGGTCCGATTTTCCGTGGCGGAAGGGCGCCCAAGCGCGACGGACCGAAAAAATCGTCGTAGGACTTTGCCTGACGCAGTTTCCACAACAGAACCCATATCGTCGGGTTAGGCCCATAGGCGACGAAAAATACCCCTTAGCGGACGATTTTGAGACGTTGTCTATCAGAACTTTTCTTGTAGTGTTTGCTAATTGCGGGGTTGCCGGAGTGACAGAAACCTAAACCCCCGTTGGTATATCGATGCAGGAGGGATCGCAGGATCTCAGAGTTTAAGGCTGTGTTTAGATTTATTCTTAATTACTTTCTTGTAGTTGCGGATGCTTGCAAGGGGTATAATCACAAGTATGTATTAGTCCTAGTAAGGGCTGTACATTAGCATAGGTTCACCCACACAACACTTATCATAACAATGAAGATTATTTAGCCGTATGTAGCGAAAGCACTAGACTAAAATCCCGTGTGTCCTCGAGAACGTTTGGTCATTATAAGTAAACAAACCGGCTTGTCCTTTGTGCTAAAAAGGATTGGGCCACTCGCTGCAATTGTTACTCTCGCACTTTACTTACTCGTACTTTATTCAACTGTTACATCAAAACCCCCTGAATACTTGTCTGTGAGCATTTACAGTGAATCCTTCATCGAAACTGCTTGTCAACACCTTCTGCTCCTCGTTGGGATCGACATTCTTACTTATCGAAGATACTACGATACACCCCCTATACTTGTGGGTCATCAAGGGGGTAGATACATGATTTTCCTACTAGTTTGAATATGTCTAGACCTTGTTTATCAATTTAATTGAATGCTTACTATATGACATGAGCAGACCTTGGTTTTAATTTTTTATACCCATTTGAATCTTCGTCAAATCGTAGCTAGGTTTGTTGACCAAGATTTGAACAAGTTTAAAACATGAATATGAAAAAGTAAGCATGTACGCGTCTTAACTAGTCACTCCAAAATGAAGCTCTTGGGAGGATTTTTGAAATTTCCATGTTTGAAACCAAAAACCACTTCTTCTCTTCATGCTTGACTTCATAAGTCAGGGTTTAGGGATATATAGGGGGTAGATACATGATTTTTCTGGTTTGATATGTCTAGACCTTGTTTATCAACTTAATTGAATGCTTACTATATGACATAAGAAGACTACGTGACTTGTGCTCACTGAAGTGTGGGACCTCACGCATGGGAACCACACGTAAGTGACAGACTTGTTGCTCTAATAACTCGGGTGATCATTATACTGTATTAGTACATAGTTTCCTATGGATCCTTCTTAGTCACTCCAAAATGAAGCTCTTTGAGAGGGTTTTTGAAATTTCCATGTTTGAAACCCAAAACAACTTCTCTTCATGCTTGACTTCATAAGACAGAGTTTAGGGTTAGGGGTAGATACATGATTTGTCTGGTTTGAATACGTCTAGACCTGAGTAAGCACTCTAGCTATGAAAAGTACCAAACGATGCATACCAAAATGATTTTTTAGAGGAATACTAGTTCGGATTATATAATTTTATATTAGCAGGCCAAAATTGAACCCCGTAGTTGGATTTTCAGAAATTGATTCGTAGTACTGGGCAAAACCCTAGTTTAGCTTATTTAATAATAGATTCGTAGGTCGATTTTTTTACGTTATTATTATTATTACTAGGCAGCACATGTGTTTGCCCGTCCAGTGAAACTCTTTCATTTCATTTTTCTTTTCCGCAAGGTCGGGAGTCGGAGGAAGAGGGATCACACGGGAGGAGACGAAGGGAGAGCAGTCACGGGGCCCCACTTATTTATGGTGTCTGTCCTTTTACGGTGATGTTGGTGTTGTGCGGGGGTTGTCGGTGCGCGAGGGGGTGCGAGCGAGCGCGAAAGGACGAGAATGATAGAGATGTATTTTTTACAGCGACAACCGAACGAACCTGAAGGTCACAGATTTCCAATATGCATCAGAGCGGAGTTCTGACGGGACACAAAATAAACAGAAATTACGTCTAAATCCCTAAGATTTACATGGTAGACCCCATGCTGAAAGCAAGAAATGCGATCGGGTCCTTAATAGGCACCGTCCGGATTGATCCTCGTCGGAGCCGGGGACGAACCACTTGGCGCGACCAAATCGCCATGGCTCTGAGCACACACCATGGCCTACGAGCTGAGCTAGAAACGACACTGCCAAAACCGGCAGCCAACGGAGGTGGATAATTGGAGAGAGAGAGAGAGTGTTGATGCCTCTCTCTTGACAAAGAAGATGGCCGGGAGTTTGCCTACCTAGCGTACGTGACTTGTGCTCACTGAAGTGTGGGACCTCACGCATGGGAACCACACGTAAGTGACAGACTTGTTGCTCTAATAACTCGGGTGATCATTATACTGTATTAGTACATAGTTTCCTACGGATCCTTCTTAGTCACTCCAAAATGAAGCTCTTTGGGAGGGTTTTTGAAATTTCCATGTTTGAAACCAAAAATAAGAAGACTATGTGCCTTGGTTTTTCATTTTTTAAAATTTTGCCCATTTGAATCTTGGTTAAATCCTAGGTTTGACCATGATTTAAACAAGTTTAAAACATGAATATGAAAAATTAAGCATCTATCCTTCTTAGTCACTCCAATATGTAGCTCTTGGGAGGGTTTTTGAAATTTCCATGCTTGAAACCAAAAACCACTTCTCTTCATGCATGCTTGACTTCTTCATAAGACAGAGTTTAGGGTTAGGGGGTAGATACATGATTTTCCTGGTTTGAATATGTGTAGACCTTGTTTATCAAATTAATTGAATGCTTACTATATAACATATAAGAAGACCTTATTTTTTTTGAACTTTTATACCCATTTGAATCTTGGTCAAATCCTTGGTTCCACCAAGATTTGAATAAGTTAAAAACATGAATATGAAAAAGTAAGCATGTATGCTTCTTAGTCACTTCAAAATGAAGCTCTTGGGAGGGTTTTGAATTTCCATGTTCGAAACCAAAAACCACGTATCTTCATGCTTGACTTCATGAAACAGAGTTTAGGGTTAGGGGTAGATACATGCTTGATTTTTCTTGTTTGAATATGTCTAGACCTTGTTTATCAACTTAATTGAATGCCTACTATATAACATAAGAAGACCTTTTTTTTAATTTTTATACCCATTTGAATCTTGGTCAAATCCTAGGTTTCACCAAGATTTGAATATAAGTTTAAAACATGAATATGAAAAAGTAAGCATGCATGTATGCTTCTTAATTAATCTCTTCGAAATGAAGCTCTTGGGAGGGTTTTTGAAATTTCCATGTTTGAAACCAAAAACCACATATCTTCATGCATGCGCTTGACTTCATGAGACAGAGTTTAGTGTTAGGGGGTAGATACATGATTTCTCTCGTTTGAATATGTCTAGACCTTGTTTATCAACTTAATTGAATGATGCTTACTATATGACATAAGAAGACTATGTGCCTTGATTTTTCATTTTTTTAAAATTTTTCCCATTTGAATCTTGGCCAAATCCTAGGTTTGACCATGATTTAAACATGTTTAAAACATGAATATGAAAAATTAAGCATGTATCCTTCGTAGTCACTCCAAAATGAAGCTCTTGAGAGGGGTTTTGAAATTTCCATGTTTGAAACCAAAAAACCACGTACTTCTCTTCATGCTTGACTTCATAAGACAGAGTTTGGGGTTAGGGGTAGCTTGATACATGAATTTTCTGGTTTGAATATGTTTAGACCTTGTTTATCAACTTAATTGAATGCTTACTAGATGACATAAGATGACTATGTGCATTGGTTTTTCATTTTTTTTTGAATTTTTATGCCCATTTGAATCTTGGTCAAATTCTAGGTTTGACCATGATTTAATCAAGTTTAAAACATGAATATGAAAAATTAAGCATCTATCCTTCTTAGTCACTCCAATATGTAGCTCTTGGGAGGGTTTTTGAAATTTCCATGCTTGAAAACCAAAAACCACTTTTCTTCATGCATGCTTGACTTCATAAGACATAGTTTAGGGTTAGGGGGTAGATACATGATTTTCCTACTAGTTTGAATATGTCTAGACCTTGTTTATCAATTTAATTGAATGCTTACTATATGACATGAGCAGACCTTGGTTTTAATTTTTTATACCCATTTGAATCTTCGTCAAATCGTAGCTAGGTTTGTTGACCAAGATTTGAACAAGTTTAAAACATGAATATGAAAAAGTAAGCATGTATGCGTCTTAACTAGTCACTCCAAAATGAAGCTCTTGGGAGGATTTTTGAAATTTCCATGTTTGAAACCAAAAACCACCTTCTTCTCTTCATGCTTGACTTCATAAGTCAGGGTTTAGGGATATATAGGGGGTAGATACATGATTTTTCTGGTTTGATATGTCTAGACCTTGTTTATCAACTTAATTGAATGCTTACTATATGACATAAGAAGACTACGTGACTTGTGCTCACTGAAGTGTGGGACCTCACGCATGGGAACCACACGTAAGTGACAGACTTGTTGCTCTAATAACTCGGGTGATCATTATACTGTATTAGTACATAGTTTCCTATGGATCCTTCTTAGTCACTCCAAAATGAAGCTCTTTGAGAGGGTTTTTGAAATTTCCATGTTTGAAACCCAAAACAACTTCTCTTCATGCTTGACTTCATAAGACAGAGTTTAGGGTTAGGGGTAGATACATGATTTGTCTGGTTTGAATACGTCTAGACCTTGTTTATCAACATTAATGCTTACTATATGACATACGAAGACTATTTGCTAACGGAGGGAGTAAGCACTCTAGCTATGAAAAGTACCAAACGATGCATACCAAAATGATTTTTTAGAGGAATAATAGTTCGGATTATATAATTTTATATTAGCAGGCCAAAATCGAACCCCGTAGTTGGATTTTCAGAAATTGATCCGTAGTACTGGGCAAAACCCTAGTTTAGCTTATTTAATAATAATAGATTCGTAAATGGTCGATTTTTTTACGTTATTATTATTATTACTAGGCAGCACATGTGTTTGCCCGTCCAGTGAAACTCTTTCATTTCATTTTTCTTTTCCGCAAGGTCGGGAGTCGGAGGAAGAGGGATCACACGGGAGGAGACGAAGGGAGAGCAGTCACGGGGCCCCACTTATTTATGGTGTCTGTCCTTTTTACCGGTGATGTTGACTGTTGTGCAGGGTTGTCGGTGCTGAGGGGGTGCGAGCGAGCGAGAAAGGCCGAGAATGAGAGAGATGTTTTTTTAGAGGGACAACCGAACGATCTGAAGGACCCAGATTTCCAATATGCATCGAGAGCGGAGTTCTACGCAGGACACAAAATAAACAGGAAATTACGTCTAAATCCCTAAGATTTACATGGTAGACCCCATGCTGAAAGCAAGAAATGCGAACGGGTCCATAATAGGCACCGTCCGGATTGATCCTCGTCGGAGCCGGGGACGAACCACTTGGCGCGACCAAATCGCCATGGCTACAGAGCCTGCACACCATGGCCTACGAGCTGAGCTAGAAACGACCTGCCAAAACCGGCAGCCAACGGAGGTGGATAATTGGAGAGAGAGAGAGAGAGAGAGTGTTGATGCCTCTCTCTTGACAAAGAAGATGGCCGGGAGTTTGCCTACCTAGCGTACGTGACTTGTGCTCACTGAAGTGTGGGACCTCACGCATGGGAACCACACGTAAGTGACAGACTTGTTGCTCTAATAACTCGGGTGATCATTATACTGTATTAGTACATAGTTTCCTATGGATCCTTCTTAGTCACTCCAAAATGAAGCTCTTTGGGAGGGTTTTTGAAATTTCCATGTTTGAAACCAAAAATAAGAAGACTATGTGCCTTGATTTTTCATTTTTTAAAATTTTGCCCATTTGAATCTTGGTTAAATCCTAGGTTTGACCATGATTTAAACAAGTTTAAAACATGAATATGAAAAATTAAGCATCTATCCTTCTTAGTCACTCCAATATGTAGCTCTTGGGAGGGTTTTTGAAATTTCCATGCTTGAAACCAAAAACCACTTCTCTTCATGCATGCTTGACTTCTTCATAAGACAGAGTTTAGGGTTAGGGGGTAGATACATGATTTTCCTGGTTTGAATATGTGTAGACCTTGTTTATCAAATTAATTGAATGCTTACTATATAACATATAAGAAGACCTTGTTTTTTTTGAACTTTTATACCCATTTGAATCTTGGTCAAATCCTTGGTTCCACCAAGATTTGAATAAGTTAAAAACATGAATATGAAAAAGTAAGCATGTATGCTTCTTAGTCACTTCAAAATGAAGCTCTTGGGAGGGTTTTTGAATTTCCATGTTCGAAACCAAAAACCACATATCTTCATGCTTGACTTCATGAAACAGAGTTTAGGGTTAGGGGTAGATACATGCTTGATTTTTCTTGTTTGAATATGTCTAGACTATGTGCCTTGATTTTTCATTTTTTTAAAATTTTGCCCATTTGAATCTTGGCCAAATCCTAGGTTTGACCATGATTTAAACAAGTTTAAAACATGAATATGAAAAATTAAGCATGTATCCTTCGTAGTCACTCCAAAATGAAGCTCTTGAGAGGGGTTTTGAAATTTCCATGTTTGAAACCAAAAAACCACGTACTTCTCTTCATGCTTGACTTCATAAGACAGAGTTTGGGGTTAGGGGTAGCTTGATACATGAATTTTCTGGTTTGAATATGTCTAGACCTTGTTTATCAACTTAATTGAATGCTTACTAGATGACATAAGATGACTATGTGCATTGGTTTTTCATTTTTTTTGAATTTTTATGCCCATTTGAATCTTGGTCAAATTCTAGGTTTGACCATGATTTAATCAAGTTTAAAACATGAATATGAAAATTTAAGCATCTATCCTTCTTAGTCACTCCAATATGTAGCTCTTGGGAGGGTTTTTGAAATTTCCATGCTTGAAAACCAAAAACCACTTTTCTTCATGCATGCTTGACTTCATAAGACATAGTTTAGGGTTAGGGGGTAGATACATGATTTTCCTACTAGTTTGAATATGTCTAGACCTTGTTTATCAATTTGATTGAATGCTTACTATATGACATGAGCAGACCTTGGTTTTAATTTTTTATACCCATTTGAATCTTCGTCAAATCGTAGCTAGGTTTGTTGACCAAGATTTGAACAAGTTTAAAACATGAATATGAAAAAGTAAGCATGTATGCGTCTTAACTAGTCACTCCAAAATGAAGCTCTTGGGAGGATTTTTGAAATTTCCATGTTTGAAACCAAAAACCACTTCTTCTCTTCATGCTTGACTTCATAAGTCAGGGTTTAGGGATATATAGGGGGTAGATACATGATTTTTCTGGTTTGATATGTCTAGACCTTGTTTATCAACTTAATTGAATGCTTACTATATGACATAAGAAGACTACGTGACTTGTGCTCACTGAAGTGTGGGACCTCACGCATGGGAACCACACGTAAGTGACAGACTTGTTGCTCTAATAACTCGGGTGATCATTATACTTGTATTAGTACATAGTTTCCTATGGATCCTTCTTAGTCACTCCAAAATGAAGCTCTTTGAGAGGGTTTTTGAAATTTCCATGTTTGAAACCCAAAACAACTTCTCTTCATGCTTGACTTCATAAGACAGAGTTTAGGGTTAGGGGTAGATACATGATTTGTCTGGTTTGAATACGTCTAGACCTTGTTTATCAACTTTAATGCTTACTATATGACATAAGAAGACTATGTGCTTTGGTTTTTCATTTTTCTGATTTTTTTATTTTTGATGCCCATTTGAATCTTGGTCGGATCCTAGGTTTTACCAAGATTTAAACAAGTTTAAAACATGAAAATGAAAAGGGAAGCATTTATCCTTCTTAGTCACTCTAAATGAAGTTTTTGGGAGGTTTTTGAAATTTCCATGTTTGAAACCCAAAACCACTTCTCTTCATGCTTGACTTCATAAGACATAGTTTAGGGTTAGGGGTACATACATGATTTGTATGTTTTGAATATGTCTAGACCTTGTTTATCAACTTGAATGCTTACTATATGACATAAGAAAACTACGTATGTGCTTTGGTTTTTCATTTTTCTGTTTTTTTTTGAATTTTCCGCCCATTTGAATCTCTGTCAAATCCTAGGTTTGACCAAGATTTAAACAAGTTTAACACGTGAAAACGAAAAAGTAAGCATGGATCCTTCTTAGTCACTCCAAAATGTACCAATTGATAGATGTGTTAACTTTGCTTCATGGAAAAAATAATGTCATGTAAATGAGTTAACTTGGATTTCCTACCCTTGAATCCATAGGAAACTTTGTTCTAATGCACTATAATAATCAACCGAGTTTTGACACCAACAGGTCTGTCACTTACGTGTGGTGCCCATGCGTGAGGTCCCACACTTCAGTGAGCACAAGTCACGTGCAGTAGGTACGCAAACTCCCAGCCATCTTCTTTGTCAAGAGAAGACGCATCAGGATGCGTATTGGAAGTATGTGGGTCCTTCTGGATCCTTCGGTTGTCCCTCTCACAAAAAAACAAATCTCTCTCATTCTCGGCCTCGCTCGCTCGCTCGCTCGCACCTCCTGCTCACTGACAAACCCTGCACAAAAGTCAACATCATCACCCGAAAAAGGGGAGACACCATAATGCTCTCCCTCCTTCTTCTCTCCTTCCGAGTGATCCCTCTTCCTCCGAGTTTCACTCGACGGGCAAACACATATGTGCTGCATAGTAGAGTAATACTAATAAAAAGGAACGTAGAAAAATCGACCTACGAATCTATAATTAAATAGGTTAAACTAGGGTTTTGCCCACTACTACAGATCAAGTTCAAAAAAATCCAACTACGGGGTTCGAACAACCCCATTTCTAATCAAAGAATTTTTTTGACGTCATCCAAATGGCCTCAAACTATAGCATGGGCGGATCCAGACTATAGCATGGGCGGACCAAGATAATTTAAACAAGTTTAAAACATGAAAATGAAAAGGGAAGCTTGTATCCTTCTTAGTCACTCTAAAATGAAGTTTGGGGAGGTTTTTGAAATTTCCATGCTTGAAACCAAAAACCACTTCTCTTCATGCTTGACTTCATAGGACAAAGTTTAGGGTTAGGGGTAGATACATGATTTTTCTGGTTTGAATATGTCTAGACCTTATTTATCAACTTAATTGAATGCTTACTATATAACATAAGAAGACCTTGTTTTTTATTTTGTTTTTTAATTTTTATACGGATTTGAATCTTGGTCAAATCCCAGGTTTCACCAAGATTTGAATAAGTTTAAAACATGAATATGAAAAAGTAAGCATGCATGTATGCTTCATAATTAATCACTTCAAAATGAAGCTCTTGGGAGGGTTTTTGAAATTTCCATGTTTGAAACCAAAAAACCACATATCATCATGCTTGACTTCATGAGACAGAGTCTAGGTTAGGGGGTAGATACATGATTTCTCTGGTTTGAATATGTCTAGACCTTGTTTATCAACTTAATTGAATGCTTACAATATAACATAAGAAGACTATGTGCCTTGGTTTTTCATTTTTTGTTTTTTTTAAATTATGCCCATTTGAATCTTTGTCAAATCCTAGGTTTGACCATGATTTAAACAAGTTTAAAACATGAATATGAAAAAGTAAGCATGTATCCTTCGTAGTCACTCCAAAATGAAGCTCGATCTTGAGAGGGTTTTTGAAATTTCCATGTTTGAAACCAAAAAACCACATACTTATCTTCATGCTTGACTTCATAAGACAGAGTTAATTAGGGGTTAGGGGTAGCTTGATACATGATTTTTCTGGTTTGAATATGTCTAGACCTTATTTATCAACTTAATTGAATGCTTACTATATGACATAAGAAGACCTTGGTTTTCATTTTTTATACCCATTTGAATCTTGGTCAAATCATAGGTTTGACCAAGATTTGAACAAGTTTAAAACATGAATATGAAAAAGTAAGCACGTACGTATGCTTCTTAATTAGTCACTCCAAAATGAAGCTCTTGGGAGGGTTTTTGAAATTTCCATGCTTGAAACCAAAAACCACTTCTCTTCATGCATGCTTGACTTCATAAGACAGAGTTTAGGGTTAGGGGGTAGATACATAATTTCCTGGTTTGAATATGTGTAGACCTTGTTTATCAAAATAATTGAATGCTTACTATATAACATAAGAAGACCTTGTTTTTGTTTGAATTTTTATACCCATTTGAATCTTGGTCAAATCCTTGGTTCCACCAAGATTTGAATAAGTTAAAAACATGAATATGAAAAAGTAAGCATGTATGCTTCTTAGTCACTTCAAAATGAAGCTCTTGGGAGGGTTTTTGAATTTCCATGTTCGAAACCAAAAACCACATATCTTCATGCTTGACTTCATGAAACAGAGTTTAGGGTTAGGGGTAGATACATGCATGATTTTTTTGGTTTGAATATGTCTAGACCTTGTTTATCAACTTAATTGAATGCCTACTATATAACATAAGAAGACCTTTTTTGTTTTTTTTAATTTTTATACCCATTTGAATCTTGGTCAAATCCTAGGTTTCACCAAGATTTCAATAAGTTTAAAACATGAATATGAAAAAGTAAGCATGCATGTATGCTTCTTAATTAATCGCTTCAAAATGAAGCTCTTGAGAGGGTTTTTGCAATTTCCATGTTTGAAACCAAAAAAAAAAACCACGTACTTCTCTTCATGCTTGACTTCATAAGACAGAGTTTGGGGATAGGGGTAGCTTGATACATGAATTTTCTGGTTTGAATATGTCTAGACCTTGTTTATCAACTTAATTGAATGCTTACTAGATGACATAAGATGACTATGTGCATTGGTTTTTCATTTTATTGTTTTTTTTTTAATTTTTATGCCCATTTGAATCTTGGTCAAATCCTAGGTTTGACCATGATTTAAACAAGTTTAAAACATGAATATGAAAAATTAAGCATGTATCCTTCGTAGTCACTCCAAAATGAAGCTCGATCTTGAGAGGGTTTTTGAAATTTCCATGTTTGAAACCAAAAAACCACGTACTTCTCTTCATGCTAGACTTCATAAGACAAAGTTTGGGGTTAGGGGTAGCTTGATACATAAACTTTCTGGTTTGAATATGTCTAGACATTATTTATCAACTTAATTGATGAATGCTTACTTGATGACATAAGAGTTTTTGAAATTTCCATGCTTGAAAACCAAAAACCACTTCTCTTCATGCATGCTTGACTTCATAAGATAGAGTTTGGGTTAGGGGGTAGATACATGATTTTCCTGCTAGTTTGAATATGTCTAGACCTTGTTTATCAATTTAATTGAATGCTCACTATATGACATGAGCAGACCTTGGTTTTAATTTTTTTATACACATTTGATTCTTCGTCAAATCCTAGGTTTGTTGACCAAGATTTGAACAAGTTTAAAACATTAATATGAAAAGGTAAGCATGTATGCTTCTTAATTAGTCACTCCAAAATGAAGCTCTTGGGAGGGTTTTTGAAATTTCCATGATTGAAACCAAAAACCACTTCTCTTCATGCTTGACTTCATAAGTCAGGGTTTAGGGATATATAGGGGGTAGATACATGATTTTTCTGGTTTGAATATGTCTAGAGCTTGTTTTTCAACTTGAATGCTTACTATATGACATACGAAGACTATTTGCTAACGGAGGGAGTAGGCACTCTAGCTATGAAAAATACCAAACGATGCATACCAAAATGATTTTTTAGAGGAATACTAGTTCGGATTATATAATTTTATATTAGCAGGCCAAAATCGAACCCCGTAGTTGGATTTTCAGAAATTGATCCGTAGTACTGGGCAAAACCCTAGTTTAGCTTATTTAATAATAGATTCGTAGGTCGATTTTTTTACGTTATTATTATTATTACTAGGCAGCACATGTGTTTGCCCGTCCAGTGAAACTCTTTCATTTCATTTTTCTTTTCCGCAAGGTCGGGAGTCGGAGGAAGAGGGATCACACGGGAGGAGACGAAGGGAGAGCAGTCACGGGGCCCCACTTATTTATGGTGTCTGTCCTTTTCCGGTGATGTTGACTGTTGTGCGGGGGTTATCGGTGCGCAGGGGGGTGCGAGCGAGCGAGAAAGGCCGAGAATGAGAGAGATGTTTTTTTTAGAGGGACAACCGAACGATCCTGAAGGACCCAGATTTCCAATATGCATCAGAGCGGAGTTTACAGCAGGACACAAAATAAACAGGAAATTACGTCTAAATCCCTAAGATTTACATGGTAGACCCCATGCTGAAAGCAAGAAATGCGATCGGGTCCTTAATAGGCACCGTCCGGATTGATCCTCGTCGGAGCCGGGGACGAACCACTTGGCGCGACCAAATCGCCATGGCTACAGAGCCTGCACACCATGGCCTACGAGCTGAGCTAGAAACGACCTGCCAAAACCGGCAGCCAACGGAGGTGGATAATTGGAGAGAGAGAGAGAGAGAGAGTGTTGATGCCTCTCTCTTGACAAAGAAGATGGCCGGGAGTTTGCCTACCTAGCGTACGTGACTTGTGCTCACTGAAGTGTGGGACCTCACGCATGGGAACCACACGTAAGTGACAGACTTGTTGCTCTAATAACTCGGGTGATCATTATACTCGTATTAGTACATAGTTTCCTATGGATCCTTCTTAGTCACTCCAAAATGAAGCTCTTTGGGAGGGTTTTTGAAATTTCCATGTTTGAAACCAAAAATAAGAAGACTATGTGCCTTGATTTTTCATTTTTTAAAATTTTGCCCATTTGAATCTTGGTTAAATCCTAGGTTTGACCATGATTTAAACAAGTTTAAAACATGAATATGAAAAATTAAGCATCTATCCTTCTTAGTCACTCCAATATGTAGCTCTTGGGAGGGTTTTTGAAATTTCCATGCTTGAAACCAAAAACCACTTCTCTTCATGCATGCTTGACTTCTTCATAAGACAGAGTTTAGGGTTAGGGGGTAGATACATGATTTTCCTGGTTTGAATATGTGTAGACCTTGTTTATCAAATTAATTGAATGCTTACTATATAACATATAAGAAGACCTTGTTTTTTTTGAACTTTTATACCCATTTGAATCTTGGTCAAATCCTTGGTTCCACCAAGATTTGAATAAGTTAAAAACATGAATATGAAAAAGTAAGCATGTATGCTTCTTAGTCACTTCAAAATGAAGCTCTTGGGAGGGTTTTTGAATTTCCATGTTCGAAACCAAAAACCACATATCTTCATGCTTGACTTCATGAAACAGAGTTTAGGGTTAGGGGTAGATACATGCTTGATTTTTCTTGTTTGAATATGTCTAGACCTTGTTTATCAACTTAATTGAATGCCTACTATATAACATAATAAGACATATTTAATAATATTTATACCCATTTGAATCTTGGT
The DNA here is from genome assembly GCF_019359855.2 of Lolium perenne. Lineage (NCBI taxonomy): Eukaryota > Viridiplantae > Streptophyta > Magnoliopsida > Poales > Poaceae > Lolium > Lolium perenne. The sequence continues at coordinate 11,230,089 of NC_067247.2, read as the reverse complement.
CAAATCCTAGGTTTCACCAAGATTTGAATATAAGTTTAAAACATGAATATGAAAAAGTAAGCATGCATGTATGCTTCTTAATTAATCTCTTCGAAATGAAGCTCTTGGGAGGGTTTTTGAAATTTCCATGTTTGAAACCAAAAACCACATATCTTCATGCATGCGCTTGACTTAATGAGACAGTTTAGTGTTAGGGGGTAGATACATGATTTCTCTCGTTTGAATATGTCTAGACCTTGTTTATCAACTTAATTGAATGATGCTTACTATATGACATAAGAAGACTATGTGCCTTGATTTCTCATTTTTTTAAAATTTTGCCCATTTGAATCTTGGCCAAATCCTAGGTTTGACCATGATTTAAACAAGTTTAAAACATGAATATGAAAAATTAAGCATGTATCCTTCGTAGTCACTCCAAAATGAAGCTCTTGAGAGGGGTTTTGAAATTTCCATGTTTGAAACCAAAAAACCACGTACTTCTCTTCATGCTTGACTTCATAAGACAGAGTTTGGGGTTAGGGGTAGCTTGATACATGAATTTTCTGGTTTGAATATGTCTAGACCTTGTTTATCAACTTAATTGAATGCTTACTAGATGACATAAGATGACTATGTGCATTGGTTTTTCATTTTTTTGAATTTTTATGCCCATTTGAATCTTGGTCAAATTCTAGGTTTGACCATGATTTAATCAAGTTTAAAACATGAATATGAAAAATTAAGCATCTATCCTTCTTAGTCACTCCAATATGTAGCTCTTGGGAGGGTTTTTGAAATTTCCATGCTTGAAAACCAAAAACCACTTTTCTTCATGCATGCTTGACTTCATAAGACATAGTTTAGGGTTAGGGGGTAGATACATGATTTTCCTACTAGTTTGAATATGTCTAGACCTTGTTTATCAATTTAATTGAATGCTTACTATATGACATGAGCAGACCTTGGTTTTAATTTTTTATACCCATTTGAATCTTCGTCAAATCGTAGCTAGGTTTTGTTGACCAAGATTTGAACAAGTTTAAAACATGAATATGAAAAAGTAAGCATGTATGCGTCTTAACTAGTCACTCCAAAATGAAGCTCTTGGGAGGATTTTTGAAATTTCCATGTTTGAAACCAAAAACCACTTCTTCTCTTCATGCTTGACTTCATAAGTCAGGGTTTAGGGATATATAGGGGGTAGATACATGATTTTTCTGGTTTGATATGTCTAGACCTTGTTTATCAACTTAATTGAATGCTTACTATATGACATAAGAAGACTACGTGACTTGTGCTCACTGAAGTGTGGGACCTCACGCATGGGAACCACACGTAAGTGACAGACTTGTTGCTCTAATAACTCGGGTGATCATTATACTGTATTAGTACATAGTTTCCTATGGATCCTTCTTAGTCACTCCAAAATGAAGCTCTTTGAGAGGGTTTTTGAAATTTCCATGTTTGAAACCCAAAACAACTTCTCTTCATGCTTGACTTCATAAGACAGAGTTTAGGGTTAGGGGTAGATACATGATTTGTCTGGTTTGAATACGTCTAGACCTTGTTTATCAACTTTAATGCTTACTATATGACATAAGAAGACTATGTGCTTTGGTTTTTCATTTTTCTGATTTTTTTATTTTTGATGCCCATTTGAATCTTGGTCAGATCCTAGGTTTTACCAAGATTTAAACAAGTTTAAAACATGAAAATGAAAAGGGAAGCATTTATCCTTCTTAGTCACTCTAAATGAAGTTTTTGGGACGTTTTTGAAATTTCCATGTTTGAAACCCAAAACCACTTCTCTTCATGCTTGACTTCATAAGACATAGTTTAGGGTTAGGGGTACATACATGATTTGTATGTTTTGAATATGTCTAGACCTTGTTTATCAACTTGAATGCTTACTATATGACATAAGAAAACTACGTATGTGCTTTGGTTTTTCATTTTTTCATTTTTTTTTTGAATTTTCCGCCCATTTGAATCTCTGTCAAATCCTAGGTTTGACCAAGATTTAAACAAGTTTAACACGTGAAAACGAAAAAGTAAGCATGGATCCTTCTTAGTCACTCCAAAATGTACCAATTGATAGATGTGTTAACTTTGCTTCATGGAAAAAATAATGTCATGTAAATGAGTTAACTTGGATTTCCTACCCTTGAATCTATAGGAAACTTTGTTCTAATGCACTATAATAATCAACCGAGTTTTTACACCAACAGGTCTGTCACTTACGTGTGGTGCCCATGCGTGAGGTCCCACACTTCAGTGAGCACAAGTCACGTGCAGTAGGTACGCAAACTCCCAGCCATCTTCTTTGTCAAGAGAAGACGCATCAGGATGCGTATTGGAAGTCTGTGGGTCCTTCTGGATCCTTCGGTTGTCCCTCTCACAAAAAAACAAATCTCTCTCATTCTCGGCCTCGCTCGCTCGCTCGCTCGCACCTCCTGCTCACTGACAAACCCTGCACAAAAGTCAACATCATCACCCGAAAAAGGGGAGACACCATAATGCTCTCCCTCCTTCTTCTCTCCTTCCGAGTGATCCCTCTTCCTCCGAGTTTCACTCGACGGGCAAACACATATGTGCTGCATAGTAGAGTAATACTAATAAAAAGGAACGTAGAAAAATCGACCTACGAATCTATAATTAAATAGGTTAAACTAGGGTTTTGCCCAGTACTACAGATCAAGGTTCAAAAAAATCCAACTACGGGGTTCGAACAACCCCATTTCTAATCAAAGAATTTTTTCGACGTCATCCAAATGGCCTCAAACTATAGCATGGGCGGATCCAGACTATAGCATGGGCGGACCAAGATAATTTAAACAAGTTTAAAACATGAAAATGAAAAGGGAAGCTTGTATCCTTCTTAGTCACTCTAAAATGAAGTTTGGGGAGGTTTTTGAAATTTCCATGCTTGAAACCAAAAACCACTTCTCTTCATGCTTGACTTCATAGGACAAAGTTTAGGGTTAGGGGTAGATACATGATTTTTCTGGTTTGAATATGTCTAGACCTTATTTATCAACTTAATTGAATGCTTACTATATAACATAAGAAGACCTTGTTTTTTATTTTGTTTTTTAATTTTTATACGGATTTGAATCTTGGTCAAATCCTAGGTTTCACCAAGATTTGAATAAGTTTAAAACATGAATATGAAAAAGTAAGCATGCATGTATGCTTCATAATTAATCACTTCAAAATGAAGCTCTTGGGAGGGTTTTTGAAATTTCCATGTTTGAAACCAAAAAACCACATATCATCATGCTTGACTTCATGAGACAGAGTTTAGGTTAGGGGGTAGATACATGATTTCTCTGGTTTGAATATGTCTAGACCTTGTTTATCAACTTAATTGAATGCTTACAATATAACATAAGAAGACTATGTGCCTTGGTTTTTCATTTTTTGTTTTTTTTAAATTATGCCCATTTGAATCTTTGTCAAATCCTAGGTTTGACCATGATTTAAACAAGTTTAAAACATGAATATGAAAAAGTAAGCATGTATCCTTCGTAGTCACTCCAAAATGAAGCTCGATCTTGAGAGGGTTTTTGAAATTTCCATGTTTGAAACCAAAAAACCACATACTTATCTTCATGCTTGACTTCATAAGACAGAGTTAATTAGGGGTTAGGGGTAGCTTGATACATGATTTTTCTGGTTTGAATATGTCTAGACCTTATTTATCAACTTAATTGAATGCTTACTATATGACATAAGAAGACCTTGGTTTTCATTTTTTATACCCATTTGAATCTTGGTCAAATCATAGGTTTGACCAAGATTTGAACAAGTTTAAAACATGAATATGAAAAAGTAAGCACGTACGTATGCTTCTTAATTAGTCACTCCAAAATGAAGCTCTTGGGAGGGTTTTTGAAATTTCCATGCTTGAAACCAAAAACCACTTCTCTTCATGCATGCTTGACTTCATAAGACAGAGTTTAGGGTTAGGGGGTAGATACATAATTTCCTGGTTTGAATATGTGTAGACCTTGTTTATCAAAATAATTGAATGCTTACTATATAACATAAGAAGACCTTGTTTTTGTTTGAATTTTTATACCCATTTGAATCTTGGTCAAATCCTTGGTTCCACCAAGATTTGAATAAGTTAAAAACATGAATATGAAAAAGTAAGCATGTATGCTTCTTAGTCACTTCAAAATGAAGCTCTTGGGAGGGTTTTTGAATTTCCATGTTCGAAACCAAAAACCACATATCTTCATGCTTGACTTCATGAAACAGAGTTTAGGGTTAGGGGTAGATACATGCATGATTTTTCTGGTTTGAATATGTCTAGACCTTGTTTATCAACTTAATTGAATGCCTACTATATAACATAAGAAGACCTTTTTTGTTTTTTTTAATTTTTATACCCATTTGAATCTTGGTCAAATCCTAGGTTTCACCAAGATTTCAATAAGTTTAAAACATGAATGAAAAAGTAAGCATGCATGTATGCTTCTTAATTAATCGCTTCAAAATGAAGCTCTTGAGAGGGTTTTTGAAATTTCCATGTTTGAAACCAAAAAAAAACAACGTACTTCTCTTCATGCTTGACTTCATAAGACAGAGTTTGGGGATAGGGGTAGCTTGATACATGAATTTTCTGGTTTGAATATGTCTAGACCTTGTTTATCAACTTAATTGAATGCTTACTAGATGACATAAGATGACTATGTGCATTGGTTTTTCATTTTATTTTATTTTTTGAATTTTTATGCCCATTTGAATCTTGGTCAAATCCTAGGTTTGACCATGATTTAAACAAGTTTAAAACATGAATATGAAAAATTAAGCATGTATCCTTCGTAGTCACTCCAAAATGAAGCTCGATCTTCAGAGGGTTTTTGAAATTTCCATGTTTGAAACCAAAAAACCACGTACTTCTCTTCATGCTAGACTTCATAAGACAAAGTTTGGGGTTAGGGGTAGCTTGATACATAAACTTTCTGGTTTGAATATGTCTAGACATTATTTATCAACTTAATTGATGAATGCTTACTTGATGACATAAGAGTTTTTGAAATTTCCATGCTTGAAAACCAAAAACCACTTCTCTTCATGCATGCTTGACTTCATAAGATAGAGTTTGGGTTAGGGGGTAGATACATGATTTTCCTGCTAGTTTGAATATGTCTAGACCTTGTTTATCAATTTAATTGAATGCTCACTATATGACATGAGCAGACCTTGGTTTTAATTTTTTTATACACATTTGATTCTTCGTCAAATCCTAGGTTTGTTGACCAAGATTTGAACAAGTTTAAAACATTAATATGAAAAGGTAAGCATGTATGCTTCTTAATTAGTCACTCCAAAATGAAGCTCTTGGGAGGGTTTTTGAAATTTCCATGATTGAAACCAAAAACCACTTCTCTTCATGCTTGACTTCATAAGTCAGGGTTTAGGGATATATAGGGGGTAGATACATGATTTTTCTGGTTTGAATATGTCTAGAGCTTGTTTTTCAACTTGAATGCTTACTATATGACATACGAAGACTATTTGCTAACGGAGGGAGTAAGCACTCTAGCTATGAAAAGTACCAAACGATGCATACCAAAATGATTTTTTAGAGGAATACTAGTTCGGATTATATAATTTTATATTAGCAGGCCAAAATCGAACCCCGTAGTTGGATTTTCAGAAATTGATCCGTAGTACTGGGCAAAACCCTAGTTTAGCTTATTTAATAATAGATTCGTAGGTCGATTTTTTTACGTTATTATTATTATTACTAGGTAGCACATGTGTTTGCCCGTCCAGTGAAACTCTTTCATTTCATTTTTCTTTTCCGCAAGGTCGGGAGTCGGAGGAAGAGGGATCACACGGGAGGAGACGAAGGGAGAGCAGTCACGGGGCCCCACTTATTTATGGTGTCTGTCCTTTTTCTCGGTGATGTTGACTGTGTGCAGGTTGTCAGTGCGCAGGGGGGTGCGAGCGAGCGAGAAAGGCCGAGAATGAGAGAGATGTTTTTTTTAGAGGGACAACCGAACGATCCTGAAGGACCCAGATTTCCAATATGCATCAGAGCGGAGTTTACAGCAGGACACAAAATAAACAGGAAATTACGTCTAAATCCCTAAGATTTACATGGTAGACCCCATGCTGAAAGCAAGAAATGCGATCGGGTCCTTAATAGGCACCGTCCGGATTGATCCTCGTCGGAGCCGGGGACGAACCACTTGGCGCGACCAAATCGCCATGGCTACGCAGCCCGCACACCATGGCCTACGAGCTGAGCTAGAAACGACCGCCAAAACCGGCAGCCAACGGAGGTGGATAATTGGAGAGAGAGAGAGAGAGAGTGTTGATGCCTCTCTCTTGACAAAGAAGATGGCCGGGAGTTTGCCTACCTAGCGTACGTGACTTGTGCTCACTGAAGTGTGGGACCTCACGCATGGGAACCACACGTAAGTGACAGACTTGTTGCTCTAATAACTCGAGTGATCATTATACTGTATTAGTACATAGTTTCCTATGGATCCTTCTTAGTCACTCCAAAATGAAGCTCTTTGGGAGGGTTTTTGAAATTTCCATGTTTGAAACCAAAAATAAGAAGACTATGTGCCTTGATTTTTCATTTTTTAAAATTTTGCCCATTTGAATCTTGGTTAAATCCTAGGTTTGACCATGATTTAAACAAGTTTAAAACATGAATATGAAAAATTAAGCATCTATCCTTCTTAGTCACTCCAATATGTAGCTCTTGGGAGGGTTTTTGAAATTTCCATGCTTGAAACCAAAAACCACTTCTCTTCATGCATGCTTGACTTCTTCATAAGACAGAGTTTAGGGTTAGGGGGTAGATACATGATTTTCCTGGTTTGAATATGTGTAGGCCTTGTTTATCAAATTAATTGAATGCTTACAATATAACATATAAGAAGACCTTGTTTTTTTTGAACTTTTATACCCATTTGAATCTTGGTCAAATCCTTGGTTCCACCAAGATTTGAATAAGTTAAAAACATGAATATGAAAAAGTAAGCATGTATGCTTCTTAGTCACTTCAAAATGAAGCTCTTGGGAGGGTTTTTGAATTTCCATGTTCGAAACCAAAAACCACATATCTTCATGCTTGACTTCATGAAACAGAGTTTAGGGTTAGGGGTAGATACATGCTTGATTTTTCTTGTTTGAATATGTCTAGACCTTGTTTATCAACTTAATTGAATGCCTACTATATAACATAAGAAGACCTTTTTATTTATTTTTATACCCATTTGAATCTTGGTCAAATCCTAGGTTTCACCAAGATTTGAATATAAGTTTAAAACATGAATATGAAAAAGTAAGCATGCATGTATGCTTCTTAATTAATTAATCTCTTCGAAATGAAGCTCTTGGGAGGGTTTTTGAAATTTCCATGTTTGAAACCAAAAACCACATATCTTCATGCATGCGCTTGACTTCATGAGACAGAGTTTAGTGTTAGGGGGTAGATACATGATTTCTCTCGTTTGAATATGTCTAGACCTTGTTTATCAACTTAATTGAATGATGCTTACTATATGACATAAGAAGACTATGTGCCTTGATTTTTCATTTTTTTAAAATTTTGCCCATTTGAATCTTGGCCAAATCCTAGGTTTGACCATGATTTAAACAAGTTTAAAACATGAATATGAAAAATTAAGCATGTATCCTTCGTAGTCACTCCAAAATGAAGCTCTTGAGAGGGGTTTTGAAATTTCCATGTTTGAAACCAAAAAACCACGTACTTCTCTTCATGCTTGACTTCATAAGACAGAGTTTGGGGTTAGGGGTAGCTTGATACATGAATTTTCTGGTTTGAATATGTCTAGACCTTGTTTATCAACTTAATTGAATGCTTACTAGATGACATAAGATGACTATGTGCATTGGTTTTTCATTTTTTTTTGAATTTTTATGCCCATTTGAATCTTGGTCAAATTCTAGGTTTGACCATGATTTAATCAAGTTTAAAACATGAATATTAAAAATTAAGCATCTATCCTTCTTAGTCACTCCAATATGTAGCTCTTGGGAGGGTTTTTGAAATTTCCATGCTTGAAAACCAAAAACCACTTTTCTTCATGCATGCTTGACTTCATAAGACATAGTTTAGGGTTAGGGGGTAGATACATGATTTTCCTACTAGTTTGAATATGTCTAGACCTTGTTTATCAATTTAATTGAATGCTTACTATATGACATGAGCAGACCTTGGTTTTAATTTTTTATACCCATTTGAATCTTCGTCAAATCGTAGCTAGGTTTGTTGACCAAGATTTGAACAAGTTTAAAACATGAATATGAAAAAGTAAGCATGTATGCGTCTTAACTAGTCACTCCAAAATGAAGCTCGATCTTGGGAGGATTTTTGAAATTTCCATGTTTGAAACCAAAAACCACTTCTTCTCTTCATGCTTGACTTCATAAGTCAGGGTTTAGGGATATATAGGGGGTAGATACATGATTTTTCTGGTTTGATATGTCTAGACCTTGTTTATCAACTTAATTGAATGCTTACTATATGACATAAGAAGACTACGTGACTTGTGCTCACTGAAGTGTGGGACCTCACGCATGGGAACCACACGTAAGTGACAGACTTGTTGCTCTAATAACTCGGGTGATCATTATACTGTATTAGTACATAGTTTCCTATGGATCCTTCTTAGTCACTCCAAAATGAAGCTCTTTGAGAGGGTTTTTGAAATTTCCATGTTTGAAACCCAAAACAACTTCTCTTCATGCTTGACTTCATAAGACAGAGTTTAGGGTTAGGGGTAGATACATGATTTGTCTGGTTTGAATACGTCTAGACCTTGTTTATCAACTTTAATGCTTACTATATGACATAAGAAGACTATGTGCTTTGGTTTTTCATTTTTCTGATTTTTTTTATTTTTGATGCCCATTTGAATCTTGGTCAGATCCTAGGTTTTACCAAGATTTAAACAAGTTTAAAACATGAAAATGAAAAGGGAAGCATTTATCCTTCTTAGTCACTCTAAATGAAGTTTTTGGGACGTTTTTGAAATTTCCATGTTTGAAACCCAAAACCACTTCTCTTCATGCTTGACTTCATAAGACATAGTTTAGGGTTAGGGGTACATACATGATTTGTATGTTTTGAATATGTCTAGACCTTGTTTATCAACTTGAATGCTTACTATATGACATAAGAAAACTACGTATGTGCTTTTGTTTTTCATTTTTCTGTTTTTTTTTTAATTTTCCGCCCATTTGAATCTCTGTCAAATCCTAGGTTTGACCAAGATTTAAACAAGTTTAACACGTGAAAACGAAAAAGTAAGCATGGATCCTTCTTAGTCACTCCAAAATGTACCAATTGATAGATGTGTTAACTTTGCTTCATGGAAAAAATAATGTCATGTAAATGAGTTAACTTGGATTTCCTACCCTTGAATCCATAGGAAACTTTGTTCTAATGCACTATAATAATCAACCGAGTTTTTACACCAACAGGTCTGTCACTTACGTGTGGTGCCCATGCGTGAGGTCCCACACTTCAGTGAGCACAAGTCACGTGCAATAGGTACGCAAACTCCCAGCCATTTTCTTTGTCAAGAGAAGACGCATCAGGATGCGTATTGGAAGTCTCTGGGTCCTTCAGGATCCTTCGGTTGTCCCTCTCACAAAAAAAACAAATCTCTCTCATTCTCGGCCTCGCTCGACTCGCTCGCTCGCTCGCTCGCACCTCCTGCTCACTGACAAACCCTGCACAATAGTCAACATCATCACCCGAAAAAGGGGAGACACCATAATGCTCTCCCTCCTTCTTCTCTCCTTCCGAGTGATCCCTCTTCCTCCGAGTTTCACTCGACGGGCAAACACATATGTGCTGCATAGTAGAGTAATACTAATAAAAAGGAAAGTAGAAAAATCGACCTACGAATCTATAATTAAATAGGTTAAACTAGGGTTTTTCCCAGTACTACAGATCAAGGTTCAAAAAAATCCAACAACGGGGTTCGAACAACCCCATTTCTAATCAAAGAATTTTTTCGACGTCATCCAAATGGCCTCAAACTATAGCATGGGCGGATCCAGACTATAGCATGGGCGGACCAAGATAATTTAAACAAGTTTAAAACATGAAAATGAAAAGGGAAGCTTGTATCCTTCTTAGTCACTCTAAAATGAAGTTTGGGGAGGTTTTTGAAATTTCCATGCTTGAAACCAAAAACCACTTCTCTTCATGCTTGACTTCATAAGACAAAGTTTAGGGTTAGGGGGTAGATACATGATTTTTCTGGTTTGAATATGTCTAGACCTTGTTATCAACTTAATTGAATGCTTACTATATATATGACATAAGAAGATCGACTATGTGCATTGGTTTTTCATTTTATTGTTTTTTTTAATTTATGCCCATTTGAATCTTGGTCAAATCCTAAGTTTGACCATGATTTAAACAAGTTGAAAACATGAATATGAAAAATTAAGCATATGTCCTTCTTAGTCACTCCAAAATGAAGCTCTTGGGAGGGTTTTTGAAATTTCCATGTTTGAAACCAAAAACCATGACTTCTCTTCATGCATGCTTGACTTCATAAGACAGAGTTTAGGGCTAGGGGTACTAGATACATGATGTCTCTGGTTTGAATATGTCTAGACCTTGTTTATCAACTTAATTGAATGCTTACTATATGACATAAGAAGACTACGTGCCTTGGTTTTTCATTTATTTTCATTTATTTTGAATTTTTATGTCCATTTGAATCTTAGTCAAATCCTAGGTTTGACCATGATTTAAACTAGTTTAAAACATAAATATGAAAAATTAAGCATCTATCCTTCTTAGCCACTCCAAAATGAAGCTCTTGGGAGGGTTTTTGAAATTTCCATGATTGAAACCAAAAACCACTTCTCTTCATGCTTGACTTCATAAGTCAGGGTTTAGGGATATATAGGGGGTAGATACATGATTTTTCTGGTTTGAATATGTCTAGAACTTGTTTTCCAACTTGAGCTTGTCTAGAGCTTGTTTTTAATTTTTTTTTTACCCATTTGATTCTTCGTCAAATCCTAGGTTTGTTGACCTAGATTTGAACAAGTTTAAAACATGAATATGAAAAGGTAATCATGTATGCTTCTTAATTAGTCACTCCAAAATGAAGCTCTTGGGAGGGTTTTTGAAATTTCCATGATTGAAACCAAAAACCACTTCTCTTCATGCTTGACTTCATAAGTCAGGGTTTAGGGATATATATGGGGTAGATACATCATGATTTTTCTGGTTTGAATATGTCTAGAGCTTGTTTATCAACTTAATTGAATGCTTACTATATGACATAAGAAGATTATGTGCCTAGATTTTTCATTTTTTTAAATTATGCCCATTTGAATCTTGGTCAAATCCTAGGTTTGACCAAGATTTAAACAAGATTAAAACATGAAAATGAAAAATTAAGCCTTGATCCTTCTTATTCATGAAGGAGATATGCCCTAGAGGCAATAATAAAGTGGTTATTATTTATATCTTTATGTTTATGATAAATGTTTATATATCATGCTAGAATTGTATTAACCGAAACATTAGTACATGTGTGATATGTAGACAAACAAGAAGTCCCTAGTATGCCTCTTAAACTAGCTTGTTGATTAATGGATGATTAGTTTCATAATCATGAACATTGGATGTTATTAATAACAAGGTTATATCATTATATGAATGATGTAATGGACACACCCATTTAAGCGTAGCATAAGATCTCGTCATTAAGTTATTTGCTATAAGCTTTCGATACATAGTTACCTAGTCCTTATGACCATGAGATCATATAAATCACTTATACCGGAAGGGTACTTTGATTACATCAAACACCACTGCGTAAATGGGTGGCTATAAAGGTGGGATTAAGTATCCGGAAAGTATGAGTTGAAGCATATGGATCAACAGTGGGATTTGTCCATCCCGATGACGGATAGATATACTCTGGGCCCTCTCGGTGGAATGTCGTCTAATGTCTTGCAAGCATATGAATAAGTTCATAAGAGACCACATACCACGGTACGAGTAAAGAGTACTTGTCAGGAGACGAGGTTGAACAAGGTATAAAGTGATACCGAAGATCAAACCTCGGACAAGTAAAATATCGCGAGACAAAGGGAATTAGTAATGTATGTGAATGGTTCATTCGATCACTAATGTCATCGTTGAATATGTGGGAGCCATTATGGATCTCCAGATCCCGCTATTGGTTATTGGTCGGAGTGAGTACTCAACCATGTCCGCATAGTTCACGAACCGTAGGGTGACACACTTAAAGTTGGATGTTGAAATGGTAGTACTTGAATATGGAATGGAGTTCGAATATTTGTTCGGAGTCCCGGATGAGATCCTGGACGTCATGAGGAGTTCCGGAATGGTCCGGAGAATAAGATTCATATATAGGATGTCATTTTATGTGAAATAAAATGTCGCGGAAGGTTCTATGGAAGGTTCTAGAAGGTTCTAGAAAAGTCCGGAAGAAACCACCAAGGAAGGTGGAGTCCACATGGGACTCCACCTCCATGGCCGGTCAACCCTAGTGGGGGAGGAGTCCCAAGTGGACTCCCCCTTAGGGGGCCGGCCACCCCCCACATGGGAGGTGGAAATCCCACCTTTTGGTGGGAGTCCTAGTTGGGCTAGGTTTCCTCTCTCATGGAAGGTTTTTGGTTCGGGTCTTATTCGAAGACTTGGACACCAACACTTGGGGATCCACCTATATAATGAGGGGCCAAGGGGAGGGGGCCGGCCACCCCAAGACCACAGCCTGGCCGCCCCCCTTGAGTGGCCGGCCACCCCCTCCCAAACCCTAGCCGCCCCCTCTCCTCCATAACTCCCGCGTAGCTTTAGCGAAGCTCCGCTGGACTTCTCCACCACCACCGACACCACGCCGTCGTGCTGTCGGATTCAAGAGGAGCTACTACTTCCGCTGCCCGCTGGAACGGGGAGGTGGACGTCGTCTTCATCAACAACCGAACGTGTGACCGAGTACGGAGGTGCTGCCCGTTCGTGGCGCCGGAACCGATCGTGATCAAGATCTTCTACGCGCTTTTGCAAGCGGCAAGTGAACGTCTACCGCAGCAACAAGAGCCTCCTCTTGTAGGCTTTGGAATCTCTTCAAGGGTGAGACTCGATAATCCCCTCGTTGCTACCATCTTCTAGATTGCATCTTGGCTTGGATTTCGTGTTCGCGGTAGGAAAATTTTTGTTTTCTATGCAACTTTATCCTACAGTGGTATCAGAGCCGTGTCTATGCATAGATGGTTGCACGAGTAGAACACAATGGTTTGTGGGCGTTGATGCTTTTGTTATCTTTAGTTGAGTACTTTGCATCTTTGTGGCATAGTGGGATGAAGCGGCTCGGGCTAACTTTACATGACCGCGTTCATGAGATTTGCTCGACGCTCGACATGCAACTTGTATTGCATAAGTGGCTTTGCGGGTGTCTGTCTCTCCTACTATAGTGAAGATTCAATTTATTCTTCTATTGACAACACTAGTATCACCGTTGTGGTTCATATTCGTAGGTAGATTGGATCTTACTCGAAAACCCTAAACCACGTAAAATATGCAAACCAAATTAGAGACGTCTAACTTGTTTTTGCAGGGTTTGGTGATGTGATATGGCCATAATGTGATGATGACTATGTATGAGATGATCATTATTGTATTGTGACAACCGGCAGGAGCCTTATGGTTGTCTTTAAATTTCATGTTGAGTAGTATTTCAAAGTAGTTGTAATAGTTGCTACATGGAGGACAATCATGAAGACGGCGCCATTGACCTTGGTGCTTCGCCGATGATAATGGAGATCATGCCCGTTGATGATGGAGATCATGTCCGTGCTTTGGAGATGAAGATCAAAGGCGCAAAGACAAAAGGGCCATATCATATCACATATGAACTGCATGTGATGTTAATCCTTTTATGCATCTTATTTTGCTTAGATCGCGACGGTAGCATTATAAGATGATCCCTCTCACTAAAATCTCAAGATAATAAAGTGTTCATCCTTAGTAGCACCGTTGCCAAGACTTGTCGTTTCGAAGCATCTCGTGATGATCGGATGTGATAGAATCAACAAGTGCATACAACGGGTGCAAGACAGTTTTGCACATGCGGATACTAAGGTGGCCTTGACGAGCCTAGCATGTACAGACATGGTCTCGGAACACATGATACCGAAAGGTAGAACATGAATCATATGATTGATATGATGAACACTTTGAATGTTCGCCATTGAAATCACACCTTGTCTCGTGATGATCGGACTTAGGTGCGGTGGATTTGGTTCGTGTGATCACTAAGACAATGCGAGGGATATTGTTTTGAGTGGGAGTTCACCTAGTTTTTAATTATATTGAATTAAAATTTGAACTCAATTTGTCATAAACTTAGTCTAAACTATTGCAAATATGTTGTAGATATGGCGTCCCCAATCAATTTTAACCAGTTCCTAGAGAAAGAAAAGCTTAAGAGCAACGGTAGCAACTTCACCGACTGGTTCCGTCATGTGAGGATTTTCCTCAATGGCGGAAATCTGCAATATGTGCTTGATGCACCGCTAGGTGACCCTCCCGTAAACTGAAACCGATGAAGTAAAAGCTGTTTACGCAACTCGGAAAACTCGGTACTCTCAAGTTCAGTGTGCCATCTTATGCAGTCTGGAAGCCGATCTTCAAAAACGTTTTGAGCACCACGATCCACATGAGTTAATCAATGAGTTGAAGACTATATTTGAGACTCATGCGGCCGTGGAATGCTATCAAGCATCGAAACACTTCTTCAGCTGCATGATGGAAGAAGGCAGCTCCGTTAGTGAGCACATGCTCGCCATGACCGGGCATGCAAAGAAACTCAGTGACTTGGGAATAGTGATTCCTAATAGACTGGGGATTAATCGTGTCCTTCAATCACTGCCACCTAGTTACAAGAACTTTGTGATGAACTACAATATGCAGAACATGAACAAAGAGTTACCTGAACTCTTTTCCATGCTAAAATCTGCTGAGATTGAGATCAAGAAAGAGCACCAAGTGTTGATGGTCAACAAGACCACCAGCTTCAAGAAACAGGGCAAGTCTAAAGGCAAGAACAGGAAGAGTGGCAAGAAAGCTGCCACGCCTCCTGTGAAACCTAAGACTGGCCCTAAGCCTGATGCTGAGTGCTATTACTGCAAGGAGAAGGGACACTGCAAGCGTAATTGCTCCAAGTATTTGGCGGATCTGAAGAGCGGCCTTGTCAAGAAGAAGAAAGAAGGTATATCTGATATACATGTTATAGATGTTTATCTCACTGGTTCTCGTACTAGTACACAGGTATTTGATACTGGTTCGGTTGCTCATATTTGTAACTCGAAACAGGAACTAAAGAATAAACGAAGACTACTGAAAGATGAAGTGACGATGCGCGTTGGAAATGGATCCAAAGTCGATGTGATCGCTGTCGGCACACTTCCTCTACATCTACCTTCGGGATTAGTTTTAAGCCTAAATAATTGTTATTTTGTACCCGCGTTGAGCATGAACATTATATCTGGATCTTGTTTAATGCAAGACGGTTATTCATTCAAGTCTGAGAATAATGGTTGTTCTATTTTTATGAATAATATCTTTTATGGTCGAGCACCTGAAAAGAATGGCTTATTTCTGTTAGATCTCGATAGTAGTGATACACATATACATAACATTGATGCTAAGCGAATTAAATTGAATGATAATTCTACTTATATGTGGCACTCGCTGCCTTGGTCATATTGGAGTGAAACGCATGAAGAAACTCCATACTGATGGATTACTTGAATCACTTGACTTTGAGTCACTTGATAGATGCGAAGCATGTCTAATGGGAAAAATGACTAAAACTCCATTCTCTGGTATTATGGAGCGAGCTACTGACTTATTGGAAATCATACATACCGATGTGTGCGGACCAATGAGTGTAGCATCGCGCGGTGGTTATCGTTATGTTCTAACCTTCACAGATGATCTGAGTAGATATGGGTATATCTATTTCATGAAACATAAATCCGAGACTTTTGAGAAGTTTAAGGAATTCCAAAGTGAAGTAGAAAATCAACGTAACAAGAAGATTAAATTTCTACGATCTGATCGCGGAGGTGAATATCTGAGTTATGAGTTTGGCATGCATTTAAAGAAATGCGGAATACTTTCACAATTGACACCGACGGGTAAACCACAACGTAACGGTGTGTCCGAACGTCGTAATCGAACTCTCTTAGATATGGTTCGTTCTATGATGTCTCTTACTGATTTGCCGTTATCATTTTGGAGTTATGCATTAGAGACAGCCGCATTCACTTTAAATAGAGCACCATCAAAATCCGTAGAAACGACACCGTATGAATTATGGTTTAATAAGAAACCTAAGCTATCGTTCCTGAAAGTTTGGGGTTGCGAAGCCTATGTAAAGAAGTTACAACCGGACAAGCTAGAACCCAAAGCGGAGAAATGCGTCTTCATAGGATACCCTAAGGAAACTATAGGGTACACTTTCTATCACAGATCCGAAGGCAAAATCTTTGTTGCTAAGAACGGAACCTTTCTTGAGAAAGAATTTCTCACTAAAGAAGTGACTGGAAGAAAAGTAGAACTCGATGAGATTGATGAATCTATACTCGTTGATCAGAGTAGCGCAATACCGGAAGTTGTACCAGTACCGCCTACACCGACAACAGAGGAAGCTAATGATAATGATCATGAAACTTCGAACGAGGAAACTACTGAACCTCGCAGATCGACAAGGGAACGTGCCACTCCTGATTGGTATGATCCTTGTCTAAATGTCATGATTGTGGATAACAATGATGAGGACCCTGTGACGTATGAAGAAGCGATGATGAGCCCAGATTCCAACAAATGGCAAGAAGCCATGAAATCCGAAATGGGATCCATGTATGATAACAAAGTATGGACTTTAGTAGACTTACCTGATAGCCGAAAGGCTGTTGAGAATAAATGGATCTTCAAGAGAAAAACAGATGCTTGATGGTAATATTATCGTCTATAAAGCTCGACTTGTCGCAAAGGGTTTCCGACAAATTCAAGGAGTTGACTACGATGAGACTTTCTCACCTGTAGCGAAGCTAAAATCTGTGAGGATTTTGTTAGCAATAGCTGCATTTTTCGATTATGAGATTTGGCAGATGGATGTCAAAACGGCGTTCCTTAATGGAGACATTGAGGAAGAGTTGTATATGGTACAACCCAAAGGTTTTGTCGATTCTAAAAATGCTGACAAAGTATGCAAACTTCAGCGTTCAATTTATGGACTGAAGCAAGCATCAAGAAGTTGGAACCGACGCTTTGATAAGGTGATCAAAGACTTCGGGTTTATACAGTGTCATGGAGAGGCCTGTATTTACAAGAAAGTGAGTGGGAGCTCTGTAGCATTCCTGATATTATATGTAGATGACATATTATTAATTGGGAATGATATAGAACTATTAAGCAGTGTAAAGGGTTATTTGAATAATAGTTTTTCAATGAAAGACCTTGGTGAAGCATCATATATATTAGGCATCAAGATTTATAGAGATAGATCAAGACGCCTAATAGGGCTATCACAGAGTACATACCTGGACAAGATTCTAAAGAAGTTTAGAATGGACGAAAGTAAGAAAGGATTCTTACCTATGTTACCAGGCAAGGTCTTGAGTAAGACTCAAGGTCCAGCTACGGCAGAAGAAAGAGAAAGGATGAGTCAGATCCCCTATGCCTCGGCAGTAGGCTCTATCATGTATGCCATGCTATGTACAAGACCGGATATAGCACATGCTGTTAGTTTGACTAGCAGATATCAAAGTGATCCAGGAATGGAACACTGGACAGCGGTCAAGAATATCCTGAAGTACTTGAAAAGAACTAAGGATATGTTTCTTTGTTATGGAGGTGACCAAGAGCTCGTTGTAACAAGTTACACCGATGCAAGTTGGAACACTGATCCTGATGACTCTAAGTCACAATCTGGGTACGTGTTTATATTGAATGGTGCTGCAGTAAGCTGGGCAAGCTCGAAGCAGTGCACGGTGGCGAAATCCTCAACAGAATCGGAGTACATAGCGGCTTCAGAGGCTTCATCAGAAGCGGTATGGATGAAGAGGTTCATTATAGAGCTCGGTGTGGTTCCTAGTGCATTGGACCCACTAGTCATATATTGTGACAACATGGGTGCCATCGCTAATGCACAAGAACCAAGGTCACACAAGAGGCTGAAGCATATCAAGCTGCGTTACCACTCGATTCGCGAGTACATCGAAGATGGAGAAGTAAAGATTTGCAAAGTACACACTGATCTGAATGTAGCAGATCCGTTGACTAAAGCTCTCCCTAGGGCAAAGCATGACCAACACCAGAATGCCATGGGTGTTAGGTATATTACTATGTAATCTAGATTATTGACTCTAGTGCAAGTGGGAGACTGAAGGAGATATGCCCTAGAGGCAATAATAAAGTGGTTATTATTTATATCTTTATGTTTATGATAAATGTTTATATATCATGCTAGAATTGTATTAACCGAAACATTAGTACATGTGTGATATGTAGACAAACAAGAAGTCCCTAGTATGCCTCTTAAACTAGCTTGTTGATTAATGGATGATTAGTTTCATAATCATGAACATTGGATGTTATTAATAACAAGGTTATATCATTATATGAATGATGTAATGGACACACCCATTTAAGCGTAGCATAAGATCTCGTCATTAAGTTATTTGCTATAAGCTTTCGATACATAGTTACCTAGTCCTTATGACCATGAGATCATATAAATCACTTATACCGGAAGGGTACTTTGATTACATCAAACACCACTGCGTAAATGGGTGGCTATAAAGGTGGGATTAAGTATCCGGAAAGTATGAGTTGAAGCATATGGATCAACAGTGGGATTTGTCCATCCCGATGACGGATAGATATACTCTGGGCCCTCTCGGTGGAATGTCGTCTAATGTCTTGCAAGCATATGAATAAGTTCATAAGAGACCACATACCACGGTACGAGTAAAGAGTACTTGTCAGGAGACGAGGTTAAACAAGGTATAAAGTGATACCGAAGATCAAACCTCGGACAAGTAAAATATCGCGAGACAAAGGGAATTAGTAATGTATGTGAATGGTTCATTCGATCACTAATGTCATCGTTGAATATGTGGGAGCCATTATGGATCTCCAGATCCCGCTATTGGTTATTGGTCGGAGTGAGTACTCAACCATGTCCGCATAGTTCACGAACCGTAGGGTGACACACTTAAAGTTGGATGTTGAAATGGTAGTACTTGAATATGGAATGGAGTTCGAATATTTGTTCGGAGTCCCGGATGAGATCCCGGACGTCACGAGGAGTTCCGGAATGGTCCGGAGAATAAGATTCATATATAGGATGTCATTTTATGTGAAATAAAATGTCGCGGAAGGTTCTATGGAAGGTTCTAGAAGGTTCTAGAAAAGTCCGGAAGAAACCACCAAGGAAGGTGGAGTCCACATAGGACTCCACCTCCATGGCCGGCCAACCCTAGTGGGGGAGGAGTCCCAAGTGGACTCCCCCTTAGGGGGCAGGCCACCCCCCACATGGGAGGTGGAAATCCCACCTTTTGGTGGGAGTCCTAGTTGGGCTAGGTTTCCTCTCTCATGGAAGGTTTTTGGTTCGGGTCTTATTCGAAGACTTGGACACCAACACTTGGGGATCCACCTATATAATGAGGGGCCAAGGGGAGGGGGCCGGCCACCCCAAGACCACAGCCTGGCCGCCCCCCTTGAGTGGCCGGCCACCCCCTCCCAAACCCTAGCCGCCCCCCTCTCCTCCATAACTCCCGCGTAGCTTTAGCGAAGCTCCGCCGGACTTCTCCACCACCACCGACACCACGCCGTCGTGCTGTCGGATTCAAGAGGAGCTACTACTTCCGCTGCCCACTGGAACGGGGAGGTGGACGTCGTCTTCATCAACAACCGAACGTGTGACCGAGTACGGAGGTGCTGCCCGTTCGTGGCGCCGGAACCGATCGTGATCAAGATCTTCTACGCGCTTTTGCAAGCGGCAAGTGAACGTCTACCGCAGCAACAAGAGCCTCCTCTTGTAGGCTTTGGAATCTCTTCAAGGGTGAGACTCGATAATCCCCTCGTTGCTACCATCTTCTAGATTGCATCTTGGCTTGGATTTCGTGTTCGCGGTAGGAAAATTTTTGTTTTCTATGCAACTTTATCCTACAGTTCACTCCAAAATGAAGCTTTTGGGAGGTTTTTTGAAATATCCAGGTTTGAAACCCAAAACCACTTCTCTTCATGCATAGTTTAGGGTTAGGGGTAGATACATGAATTTTTGGTTTATAGTAAGCATTCAAGTTGATAAACAAGGTATAGACATATTCAAACTAGAAAAATCATGTATATACCCCCTAAGGCTAAACTCTGTCATATATATGAAGTCAAGCATACAAGAGGAATGGTTTTGGGTTTCAAACATGGAAAATTCAAAAACCCTCCCAAAAGCTTCATTTTTTGAGTGAATAAGAAGGATCCATGCTTACTTTTTCATTTTCATGTTACTGACTTGTTTAATTCTTGGTCAAACCTAGGATTTGACCAAGATTCAAATGGGCATAAAAATTCAATAAAGAATTCAAACAATGAAAAACCAAAGCACATAAGCTTCTTAAGTTATAGTAAGCATTCATGTTGATCAACGGAGTCTAGACATATTTAAACATTAAAAATCATGTATATACCCCAAACCCTAAACTCTGTCTAATGAAGTCAAGCACGAAGAGAAGTGGTTTTCGGTTTAATTTTTTTTAATTGTTATGCCCATTTGAATCTTGGTCAAATCCTAGCAGGTTTGACCAATATTTAAACAAGTTTAAAACATGAAAATGAAAAGTAAGTTTGGATCCTTCTTATTATTTACTCCAAAATGAAGCTTTTGGGAGTTTTTTTTTTAATTTTCCATGTTCGAAACCCAAAATGATATCTCTCCGTGCTTTACTTCATAAGACAAAGTTTAGGGGTAGGGGGTAGATACATGATTTTTCTGGTTTGAATATGTCTAGACCTTGTTTATCAACTTGAATGCTTATTATGTGACATCAAAAGACTATGTGTTTGGTTTTTTTTGAATTTGTTATGCCCATTTGAATCTTGGTCAAATCCTAGGTTTGACCAAGATTTAAACCAGTTTAAAACATGAAAATGAAAAGTAAGCCTGGATTCTTCTTAGTCACTCCAAAATGAAGCTTTTGGGAGGTTTTTTAAATTTCCATGTTTGAAACCCAAAACCACTTCTCTTAATGCTTGACTTCATAAGACAGAGTTTAGGGTTAGGGGCCAAGTATATACATGATTTTTCTTGTTTAAATATGTCTAGACTTTGTTTATCAACTTGAATGCTTACTATATGACATCAAAAGACTATGTGTTTGGTTTTGATTTTTTTGAATTTGTTATGTCCACTTGAATCTTGGTCAAATCCTAGGTTTGACCAAGATTTAAACCAGTTTAAAACATGAAAATGAAAATGTAAGCCTGGATTCTTCTTAGTCACTCCAAAATGAAGCTTTTGGGAGTTTTTTCAATTTCCAATGTTTGAAACCCAATACCACTTTTCTTCATGCTTGACTTCATAAGACAGAGTTTAGGGTTAGGGGGTATATACATGATTTTTCTGGTTTGAATATGTCTAGACTCGTTGATCAACTGTAATGCTTACTATATGACATAAGAAGCTTATGTGCTTTGGTTTTTTTTTATTTCTTTTTTGAATTTTTATGCCCATTTGAATCCTGGTCAAATCCTTTGTTTGACCAAGATTTAAACAAGTTAAAACATGAAAATGAAAAAGTAAGCCTGGCTCCTTCTTAGTCATGAAAATGAGTTAACTTGGCTTTCCAACCCTTGAATCCATAGGAAACTTTGTACTAATGCGATAATAATCACCCGAGTTTTTACACCAACAGGTCTGTCACTTACGTGTGGTGCCCATGCGTGAGGTCCCAAACTTCAGTGAGCACAAGTCACATGCGGTAGGCAGGCAAAATACCCGATCAATCCGGGCGGTGGATGTTAAGGACCCGATCGCATTTCTTGCTTTCAGACTGGGGACCATGTAAAAGTTTGTTCCTTTTGGATGCATCACTCGTATTTGCAAGTTTTTTGGGGGTCCCGCAAATTCAGGGTAGCATCATGCCCCCCTTCCCACGCCAACACAAACAGAGTTCAACACAACCTAATTAAGAAAGGTTCAACACAGACATAGTTCAACAACCCCTAATTAAGCTAATAGGTTCACCACAAACGCTGCTGAGCAGCAAACATAAACAGAGTTCAACAAAAGATGCTGCTTTTGAAGCAGTAGGAGAGACAAACATGCACAACAGTTACGGAGTATATTTACCATCTTCTTCCTGTCGCCTCCTCCCGGTCCCGCTTCTTCTGCTTCTTGCTGCCCATACCTTTAATCTTTGGTGGCTTGGGGTTGGGAGGAGGCACACGACCGGTCTCGATAGCTTGGTTCAATTTCTTCCTTAGGAATAGCCCATAGGCCATGTGGTTGGCTATGAAGCCGGATCGGTTAACAGTTTCCCCAACTTTGAGACAGCCGGACCCACCGGCTTCGGCATGTCGCAGACGCTTCGAAAGTCAACCTTTATGCTCTTTGTGCATAAGGGGCAGCTGTTCCTGGCACCAGTCCAGGGTTCACTCCAATACTTGTCGAACTTCCCGCCTTAAGCTTGTTGAGAGTGGCCCTGGCCTTCCTATGACGCGACTCGACATCGCTGTCAACCTCATCGTAGCAACCTGATACATGCCAAATAAACAGGTGAAGCAAATATGTAGCAGTTGCAACTAATAATGAATATGAATCTAAAAAGATTCTGACGCTAATTCAAAACCCTATAGCGCAAAAAAAGAGGGAGAGACCATAGAGCAAATCGATACAGGGCTATGTTGAATAAGGGAGAGAGGTGAATCGGATGTGAAGCAAATATGTAGCAGTTGCAACTAATACTGAATATGAATCTAAAAAGATTCTGACGCTAATTCAAAACGCTATAGCGCAAAAAAAAGAGGGAGAGACCATAGCGCAAATCGATACAGGGCTATGTTGAATAAGGGGGAGAGGTGAATCGGAACATACTTCCTCCCCCTCGTCGACGATATTCTCGTCGAAGGTCGGCAGCGGCGGTTCAAAGATGAGTTCAACCTCGTCCTCGTCATCTAGGGGATGCTTCCCAAGAGAGTGGACCCATCTACCAACAGCATCAGATGCCGATGAGCGACCGATGGCCCGACCTTCGGCAATGGCCTCCGCTTCGTCTTTGGCATCCGCTCGCGGCGATGATCGCCGCCGTTGCGGCCATGCGTGCAGCGCGCGCGGCTCCGGACGCCTCCGCGGCGGCTAAGGCCAGCCGCGCGGCTTTCGCTTTCGCTGCGTTGACGGCGTCGGTTGGGCTCTCCATCGGTGGAATGGGAAGGGGAAGTGAAGAGAGGGTTTTTTCCTAGTCCGTGGAGAGAGGGAGAAGTGTGGACGTGAAATGGATAACTGACGATATTTCAAGATTTGGGAGACATAGCACGAACGGGCAGATGACAGCGCGTGGGTGCATTACCTCATACTGCCTCTATCCTAGAAAGAGCGTACGTGTGGGTTTTCAAGGCATATTAAGGATTTTATTATTACCCACACACATTTATTTTGTACTTCTCTACAATGTTGACCGTGCTACTACTATTTGTGTTAGTGCGCCAAAAACAAAATGTTATTTTCTAAGTGCCAAATTAATCTAGGGCGTTGGTTGTGAACCGGTGAACAAAAAAGAGATAGCCCAAAAGAGGAACACACCAAGGTACAAAAACTAGCATATATGCATGTTTCTATGTACATATATATGACCCTGGGTTTGTAGATAAAAAACATTCATATATGCGCTTACTATTAATATACATAAGTTTATGCTGATTCTCTTGGTTTAGGTATATATATGGTTAGGCATCACTACTAATTCAGAAAAAACAAAAATGTAACCCTTCAAGTGAAGTCATTTTAAGTGACCTAACAACTAAAATTCATATATAGGATTTGTATAGGAATTATGTAGGATTTAGATCACATGTGAATTTTCCCCACACTAGTTGTTTGATTCATAGGAACATATCCTATAGGAATCTTGCAGTGCAAATCCTATAAGAATAAAACATTAGGTCATACCTCATGGAAAATTTCCTTTGGCACAATCAAACACAACTCATCTTCCTATATGATTCAACTAGCCATTAAATCTCAATCCTATGTTTTTCATATTTCTATGGTTTTCCCATCCTATGAATCAAAGGAGCCTTAGGGCTTATATCTTTTTTTTAGAAAGGCAAACTATGTTAAGATTGGCCAAGTTTTACGAAAAACCTTTAACATGCAAAATACAAAGTTGAGTCATTTCGTTTGAATCGGAGGGAGTACATTTGACGTTATGGTACTATTTGACAATGCTTGGCAATCGTATTTTTCGAACCAAACTTCCCCCTTCATGAAGCTTTTATTTTAGCTTCAGTGACTTGATACATCCATATATCTAGACAAAGTTGAGTCAATTCATTTGAATCAGAGGGAGTACATTTGACTATATGGGTATTGTTTGACAACTGCTTGGCAATGTCTACTTTTTCTAACCAAACTGAACCCTTCACGAAGCTTTTATTTTGTGATAGAGCTTCATCGACTTGATACTTCCAAGTCTCACAGTGACTTGGTGCCACCATCCACCATCCATCTCAGATCCAATGTATGCGATCGACTTAGAATTTAAACTAAATAATTATTATAATTGCTCAGAAATATTTCAAGAACTTCCAGTTAATCGTGCATATTTCGATTTATATTTTGGTGAAGTTTCATTCGATTTGAATCAAAGGTTTGTGAGCAAATATATACTCCTCCGGTTCATATTAATTGACTCTAATATGGATGTACTAGACACATTTTAGTTCTAGATACATCCATATTGAAGTCAATTAATATGAATCAGAGGGAGTATTTAGTTTAAACTAGTGCTCGTATACGTAAAAAGCTCTTTAATCACAAACTAATCGTCCGAGTGGGATGAAATATTCACAGATTTTAGAACAAGGCATCTACATTTTACTGGATTTTTTTCATAATTTTTGTTTTTAGGTTCGAAATAAGAGATAGTTTGGAACGTTGGATCTCAAATGGTTGGTAGATGGTGGCACCAAGTCACAATGAGATTTGGAGACTTCAAGTCATTGCAGCTCTGTCCTTTTATTTTGACAAACTGCAGAGCCGCTGGTGCATCTATGGTTGCGTACGGCCGACGCCGTTTCTTAGCAAGGAAGTTCTTCCTATAAGTAGTAGTATCCATACTCCACTCCAAGGCATGTATAAAAAAAAGAACCCATCCCGTTCTCGTTTTCCCGATCACTCTTCTCTGAAGATGGAGGAGGCCCTCTTGTTGTGCCCCCTCTGCCTGCTGCCCTTCAAACCCCCCATATCCAAGGTCGCTCCCTTCCGATTTCTTTCTTAGGTTCACCTGTGAGAAATGTCAATGACAACTGATGCCACGTACGTTGTTCCGTGCAGTGCAAGGGCGGTCATATGGGCTGTCGGCGCTGCGGCGGCGAGCTTGCGCCGAACCCGTGCAAGAAGTGCGAGCAGCCGGCGAGGTTGCCGCCGTCGAATCGATCTGGGGCAAGATTGCCGCCGTCGAATCGATCTGGGGCAATGGTCAAGTGCGTCGGCTGCCAGAGCTTGGTCGCCTCCACGGAGTTCTACAAGCACTGTATCGCGTGCCCGCATGGTCCGTGCGGCTGCACAGAGGCCATCAATACCGGCTGCAGCTTCACCGGCCCGCCGCGGGAGCTCCTGGTACACCTCCAAGCATCCCACTCCATCCCAGTGTTTACGTTCCAGTATGGCATACCCGCCTGGTGCATAGTTCGTGTTCCGGTACAACCGCGGGGACACCTGTTCATCGGCAGTGGGGAAGAAGACGGTAGCGTGTTCGCCATCACCGTTGGCGCTCGGCCCGACCACCATTGTGTCCTGTGTGTGCATCAGGTCGGCCGCGTGCTTGTTTCCGATGTACAAGGCGCAGCTGCTGGTGATTGGTCCGCCGGCGCCGGCGACGGCTGGGACCAGTGACCTCTCGACGAACACCTTGATGGCGGTAATCGAGCCGACGAGCTCCCCGACGCCTAGCTCGATCATGTTGCAGCAGCTCACTTCTTTCCTGGCGGTGCCGCCCCGTTACGCGGCTGCAATGGAGGGCAGCGTGTGTTGCCTATCTGCGTTTGCATCAACAAGAAGGTTATACAATAATCTTCGTTTAGTCATACTGCAATGTAGTTACTCGAAGATCGGAGGGAGTAGTTTAGTTCGAAGTAGGGTTCGTTCGGATGTATTTTGGACTTGTATAGTAGTACTACTACTCCAGAACTATTAGCTAGCTAGTTGGAGTGCTAGAATGCAGCTCGGAGTATTATAGTATTTTGGCAGTACTACTAGTATATGTATGTGACTGCAAATTCAAACTAAAATGGAGTATTTCTTGCTAATGTTGTTCTTTTGGAGTCAACATTTTTTCTGAACGTGTTAACTATGCTATTGTCTAAGGATTCGTCTAGATTTCTTTGGTTGAATTCATATTTCGTCTCTTCCTAATTTGGCAAAACTGCACTGTCATGGGCATTCTTACAAGGTCGCTGAAGTTTCGAAGTTTCATGTATATTGCGTAGGGTGTACCCCCTTAACATGGATCTGTTGCATTTTTGGGTTGTATTTTTTTTTGGCAATTTTCAGGACCATAAAATAGCACGGCTTCAGTTGAAATTTGAATTAGTGGCCGATACTAGCATGGAGTAGCCACGGAGTCGTAGTTGATGGCGAGAAGGTTGATGCCTTGCTAGGTTGGTGTACGTTGCAAAACGAACAAGGTTGGTGTGTATTTGTTTTATTTGTTCACCATAATACTGACATGGCCATCGATTTGATTAGACAACACAAGCCTGGGATGTTTCACTTATTTATTGTAGGAAGCACGATTAATGTTCTGTAATGATGGGGCTACTCCTATAGTCCGTCTGCTCCTACTCGGGTGTCGGGTCACAGTCACACTCTCCTCTTTTTTTGAACACATTCACACTCTCCTCGAAACTGCAGTAGGCAGGAGTAGCGTCTCGGTTCACCTCCGTCGTCTATCCCCACTCCGCCCAGCTTCCATAGCACGCGCCTGCGTCTCCGCCATGGCGCTTTCGCATCCTATCCAGCAGTGCCCAGTTTGAGAGCCTTTGTTCTCCAACTCAAACCCCCACCTGCCGCCATTGATCGCCATCTCTCTCCCAAAGTTCGAATCAATAGATCTCCCAAGAAAATACCAACCCCATTGTACCACCTGCCTCATTGCGATGGCAAAATCGAGCAGGGTCTGTGGATCTGGGCTGTTTCACAAGGTGTTTACGGAAGGCCCCCTTGAAGTGCTCATCAGCCAGTGCGACGCCATCACCGCCGCGTCCCTAGTCGGTTCCTCCAAAAGTATTCTTCAGTCAGCCAAATACAGTGCCACTCTGCCTGCTTCTCAGCCGTTTGGCCTTCCGTGTGTTCTCTGTTGTGACCCCACGGATAAAGCATGGGTGTTCAAGGAGGATTTGCCGGTGCACAGCAAGTGCAAACTACTGCCGCTGGACAGGTTCTCCTATGATGGCCTAATGCCACACGGTAAGGATGAGGAGCGGGCAGGCGCCAATGGAGATTGGATCGCCATGGTTGGCCCCGCAGGCAAGTGGAACCTCCTCAATGTCTACACTCATCGCAAGATTAAGCTTCCATCTTTGAGGAAGAAGTTGGAAACCACACGCAATACACTTATATTCGAGTATCAGCGTTCTGCTATTCAACTGCAGAAGATAGCTATTTGCCAAGTTCCTACAGCTGCTAGGGGGTATAAAGATTTCTCCCTTGTCGCAATCTTCGACTTTGCAATTGCCTACCTCCATGGCGAATATCCTCGTACATGGATATTTCTTGAAAACCAGTTTCAGTACGGCGCCATATACTGCGATGCAATTATACATAACGGACTTGTGTTCGCCGTTACTGAGCTTGGAAATGTTTATGCATGGGATCCTAATCAATTTGGTAACATTTCCTCCCTATCTTTTTTATATACGTAACTTATATCACCTCTTATTTGTTGAACTGTCTTGGCATCTTTTGGCTTAAAGGAATTCCATAGGCGCACACCATAACCCTCTTGTGGTATGGACATATTTAGAATTTAACATCTATAGGAATTTTAGTATGGTCTAATGTGCATGTTGTTCCTTAGGAAAAAGGCCCCCTAGTAATTAAGTTTCTTTATTATTACTCCCTAGAAAATTTAAGGTAGAGTAGAAATAGAATCAATAAAGCTGCCATGCAATATTGATAAAGACTTTCATTTGTTTATATTCCCCCGGTTCTAGAGAATAAGGAGTACTATATTCAAACCATCTAAAATTTGGACCAATATTTTGGGGAACATGTTTTTAATCCATATGAAGTTTTACCAACATGTTCGAAATATATTTCAAACCATCTTATGTTCGACCATTATTTTTTAAAGTACTAGTATTGGCATCCCAATATCAAATCAATATCACTAGTAGATAAATCATGAAATATATTTTCATGTGACGTGTTCTTTCCTTTTTCAAGGTCCTATAGTGCTCCCTGCTCCATTCATTCCGTGGACGGCTGGATTTGATATCGATGATTATTTTGACTTTAATAGTCGTACGTGGTGGCTGGCAAGATCTCAAGATCGTTCTAGACTTCTCCTGGTCTATGCACGTGGCGCAATGGATTTTGACGCTGACGGTGCTCCAACTTATTATGATAGTATCCCTTCTGTCCATTGCGGTCGCGCTGTTCACAGCTATTCGGGGTATACCTGCATGGTATTCTCGAATGACACTAGTCGGTTACTTCCAGCCAACCCGTGGGAAAGCGTTACTAATCTTGGAGACTATTCTATGTTCCTTGGGTTGAACTATCCGATTTTCATGCCAGTGGGTGGTGCAACATTTCCCCCTGGATATTTGACAAGAAGAAACTGCATCTACACCACGCCTCAGACCATTGGCTCTCAGTTTGACACATCACATCAAGAAATTTTCCGCTTCAGTCTAAATGGCGAAGACCACCAAAGCATCTCTTTCTCAAGCAGCGGTCCAGGGGCCAACTGGCATACGGGGTTTTGGTTCATCCCAAGCTACACCAACGCACTGGATCGGAACAAAGACAATCAGAGTTAGGGATATTTATGTAATAGTAGGATCATACTACTAGCTAGCTCAGTTGGTCTTGACTCCTATTTAACTATTTATAGCTAATGGACTTAGGTGATTAACTGATGCTATTTGCATGAACCGAGGTGCTTCTTTTAATTTGATCAAATACGGTCTATGCACATGCATGGTTGTTTGGCTGTTTCAGTGTCCCTAGAGGCATACATATATACTGTTATTTAGCAATCGTTATTACAGTACAAAGGTCTTAACCTCATGGTTCACAGAAAATATAAACGTAGATCAACCATCTAAACATAGAAGACATTCTAGTGTATGATTCTTACATATACACATCAACATCCTATCAGAAAATCTTAATGTGAATTGTACTGGCTATACAAACCCGTGCATCATTCTCTAGCCGGTTGCACCCAAAAACCAAATCGTGGTACTTCATAGTTGACTGTATGTAGGACAATATACAGATCCAATGCGAAGCCATGGGTATCACTCGCATGATGAACCATATTTCACATGGTTGGAGGTACTCCATATGGCATTTAAAATCATTCCTTGTCCTTCATATGGCCCTAAAAATAGTACAGTTGGATTTGTGGGTTTTAATTTTTTATTAACACACTCAATTGATTGCCCAAACATTGATTAATAATATTATTAAGGGGTGTGATGTTGAAAGCCATAAGAACAATGTGCCAAACAATCTTTGCTAGCGGACGGTAAATGTATACCCATCAGAAATAATCAGCAGACGTGCATGTTTCTTTGGTCAGAATAACTGCTGCACCATCTTAAAAGTAAATGGCATGACCATTTATTTGATTTGATAGCGTGCAGCTAGATGGCGTACATTACTATCTCTACTTCCTTGGGTCGCCCAAATCTGGAGTACTAAAAGCAAATCCTGGTGATTCATTTGACAAGACAACACAGATGCGTCCAAATTTCTCCGCCCATATTATTATAGTAATATACGAAATCTGGAGTGCGTTGCCTCGTTGCCTTCCAAGAGAAGCTGCATTCCTTGCCAAAAAAGAGAGAGAGGTTGTATTTATAACTACCTCACCGGCCGCCACTAGTACAAACCATCACTCCCTCTCCACCTCCACCTCCATCTCTTCCCTAGTAGCACCACCTCCATATCGGCGACGGACCACAATCGCGCGGCTTCGACTTCCTCTTCGACGGCGGCGGCGACAGAGGCGTGAGGCACCTTCTCCGCGGCGCATCACTCATCCTCGTCCCGCGGCAACAATGGCTGTATGTGAAATCACCATACCCTTGTGTATGGTAGAGATGATGATGTGCGGATAAAATTTTATTGGCGGTTGCTCATCCTTGTTTGAATATTTGGTGTAGATTCACATCTAGGGCAGGGTGTCAAGCGGGGTGGGTAGCGGACTAGCTAGTTCAGTGCGAGTGCTTTAAATCTGCTCTAATCTCAACCACTATTTGCTCTAATTTTCTGCTTTGCGGGACGATTCGCGGACGCCGCTTGCAACCCTAATCTAGGGTATTGATCCTAGTTTAGTAGACTACTAGGATTTACATGCCAATTTGTTTTTAGACTAGATCCGGATATTTGTCAATACTACTACGTACTTCTTCCGTTCGTATTTAATTGACTCTAGTTGATAGCATCGACAGTTCATTTTCTTCTCTCCCTCGCGTCGACTAATTAAAACCGAACAGAGGGAGTATTAGGAATCCATGTGCATCCGTACTAACAGTAAGGTATTGCGTTGTTGCAGAGGCTCAGTGTAATCAATATCTTTCGATATTAATATACTCACTTTCTCAGAAAATAAATTAGTAATCCATGTTCAAACTTGCTAGTTTGATCGACGTTTGATGATGATTTGTGAGTCCATGTATGGGCCTAGTTTGTTTTGCCTGGTGGTCAGTAGGCTGATGATTTATTTTTTTGCTTGGTCGATCTGTGGTCGTTCCATGGCCACTGCTGATTAAGCATTACTAGAATCAACAATTTTTTGCTTGTCTGGTGATTGGAAGTGTATGCGCTAGCACCATCGCACGATGATTAGTCTTAATGGAGATGCAGATGTCGATCAAGAGGGAGAAACATATCTTGATCATGCATTTCTCACGAGATTACTTGGTGATTGGAAGTAGAATCCACAATTTGTTGTGCAAACTTCTCAACATATGCATATATTCAATGAATTGGCTTTATGTGATCAATAGTACTTCTTATTGCAGATGGATGGAGGGGAAAGAGCGAAAAAACCGATACTTAGTGAGATGACTTCTCATTCTCGTGACTTCCGATATCCCGTATAACAAGGTAAATATATAGAATGACGATTCGTAGGTGATAAAAGCAGAATCCACAATTTGCCGTGCAAACTTCTCAACATATGCATATATTTGATTAATTAGTTTTATGTGATCAATAGTATTACTTATTCCAGATGGACGTAGGGGAAGGAACGAAAAAGCGGATGCTATGTGAAATGACTTCTAAATCTGTGTGTTCTCGATATCCCGTATGACAAGGTAAACATATGGACCGACGCTTGTTTTGCCGCTGCCCCCGTTAGATGGCTAGATGCTCTGGTCTAATTTCTGTTCATGTGCTTATTATTGCAGAAACATAGAGTTGAAGAAAACTCTATATTGTCCGATGACAAAGGTGAAATGGCATGCCGATCTTTTAAACCTCGACGCCACCTTGTTTCTTGTCTATGGAGACCGATGCAGCTGGACCTCGGTACCGATGAGCCTATACCGGCATCATTGTGCCACATGAAGAAGGTTGTGGATTGGGTTTACCCCTGCTGTAGAAACTGGTGGTGCAGGTGGAGCTGCTAGTGTAGAGCCTCTAGTGAACGGTGTCGCGCCACGGGAATTCTCTCGAATCGGAGCAAAACGGTTTACCTATTGTCAAGACCGATTTAATCAGGTGCCGATGCTGGAGTTGCTACCGATGATCCCGCACCCGAAGGAGGTTTTGTATTGGTAGAACCCGTCATGACTATGCCCACAAGATCGACCGGTGGTGGACCCGGAGCTGGTAGGGTAGAGCCTCTAGCGAAAGGTGTCGTGCCACGAGAATCCTCTCGAAGTGGATATTGGTGGTTTACCCTCTCGTAGAGACTAGTGGTCTACCCGGAGCTGGTATTGTAGAGATTTCAGCAAACGGTGTTGTCCCACCCGACTCCTATGAACTGGAGCATGTACCGATGTGCCTTCTCGTAGAACCCGACGCACCTATAAGTAGTGGTGATGATTCCGCTGAATCTGATCAAGAAGGATCTCGCATCTCTAGGACAAGATGTCACCGTCATTCACACAGAACTCTGAGCTGAAGTCAGCAACGGTAGCTTATATAGCACGGACTGTCCTTCAAGCTCTAAAGATCCAGCTTGGGTGGTTCACAGACCAGCTACTCCAAGCCATTGTCACTACAAAAGACCAGCCAGCATGCTTCGTCATCTCCGCATATCGTTTGACAAGCTGAAGCACTGCAACTGGCGCATTGTTCAATCCCATCAGCATGGAGAGAGGAGCTATGTTTATGTCAAGATGATTCATGCTGATTTGGTAAGGTTTCATGATAAGATGTATGGGTGGGGTGAGGCAAGAGCCACATTTTGCAGCATTCACACAGTCTTCGCTCTTGAGCCAGACCCCATGGATGCTTACCCAGTGGTGCAGCTGTCCTGACTTGAGATATGTTTGAAGATCAGTATGTCATTGTCGTGGAACTGTGATGTGGAGCTACCTTTCTTATGGTTTCTAGGCTTTTGGTTTCAACATGTATTATGGAGCTTACCTTAGGACTTTCGCATGCGTTTGGCTGTTGACCCGTAATGTTTGTGGTTGGTTGTCTAATCTACTTGGCACAATCACATTGCAAAGGCAAATGTTCCTTTTCTCTTTAATTGTTATTATGACTTATGTGTTATAACCAGGCAAGAATATGCAATCTTGGTTCTCTGACCGATATATATGTACACACAACTTTTGTTCACATAATAACACTTACACGGGAAAAGAGTAGCTTTCTCTGTTGGACAAACACCAAACCACAAAAGGGTAACAACACAATATCCAAACTAGGTACGGCACCTGTTGAGCATACATGACTTTTGGCGTAAAATCACGTTAACCAACACTAACATCATCTTGTTCTTTGCAAGGTGCTATGCTTATCAGTCTAATCCCAATACACCACCTACTTCAGGTGGCACGATGATGTCAAGTGCAGGCTCACCAGTACCAACTCTCTTGCATCAGTCTCCATTGAATGTACACCACTGCTGCAGTAGACACCATTAGCAATGCAAGCTGAAGGTGTTCTTATCCTCATATTAGGATCACATAATACAGGTGTCAAGCTTCATGCACTAGCCAACACAATAAAAAGTCCGAACTAGGATAGCTAGGAAAAAAACATGAAGATCTTTTTTTCGAATCCCACGCTGAACATCTTTTTTTAACTAATTAGGTAAGCTCCTGCTGACAAACATATTACAGCAACTCCAGCAGTGGCTCTATATTTTGGCGCTGTGGGCTGAATGGCTGATGCTGCGCATGGAGCCGGCAATAGCTTCACCGGAAGCTGCAAACTGTGGCGGCCAAATGCAGGGCTGAAACAGCGTATTTTCAGAGGCGCTATAAATGCAGCGCCAAAAACAGAATATAATGAAAAATAGAGTGCAGTAAAACAGAAGATCAAACAAAGACTAGAAATAGACATAAAATAGGATAAAATTAGCTTGATAGATACTCCGTAGTTCATATTTTTACAAAGTAGTGCGATAAAACTAAACTAAAACTCGACATCTGACGAGTCCGGTGTCGTGCCCGACACCGGATCCGACGAGAAGAGGTCAATCCAACGGGGGTTGTCCTCGCCAATGGTGGTTGGCCCGGCGAGCTGCGCTTCGATGAAGGCCCGCTTCGTCGCCTTCTCCGCCCTCCGTCGTGCGCGGTCCTCCTTCTTCGCTGCCCGCCTCGTCGCCTTCTCCGCCCTCCTTCTGCGGAAGTGCTCGTTCTCGGCGGCAACGTCCTCGGGGAAGCGGGCCGCCCACTAGCGCGCCGCGCGCTCGTCCCGCTCAGCGATGCGCAAACGGCGCTCCGTCTCGCGGCGGCGGTGCTGTTCCTCCTGTCTAACGATGTACGGCGGCGGCGCGAGATCCTCGGCCTGCTGGCGCGTCCACACGTCATGGAAATTCATCGACGATCGCGGGCGCCCGAGCCGCCACGCCACGGTGTCGTACGCGCGCGCGGCCTCGTGCGCGGTCTCGTAGGTGCCGAGGCCGATGCGCTCGCCGCCGTCACGTATCTCCGCGTAATACGTACCTTTGGGGCGCGCGCGGACGCCGCGGTACCCCGTGCCCGAGACGCGGCAGTACCGCGAGCTCGACGCGAGACGAGGCATGGCGGCGGCGGAAGCGGAGCCGCGGCGGCGATATTAGGCGCAGATGGGCAAATTTCAGCAACCCGTGTCCATCTTTTTTTTTGGCAGGATTACGCCATGTACCACCTTCCAATTAGTAAATAGTACTGTTCAGCCTTCCCCTGTTGGGCCCAATATTTCACTTTGGGTTGCCAACGGCCATCTACATGGTAATTGCTCTCGGCCTACTTGCTCCGGCTGTCGAAGCCCAATAACTACAAATGGGCCTTTCTGCTCATGCAATTTCGGCCCTTTTCTAATGAAACACAGATCCTATGAATGGCAAAAGAAAAAAAACGCGGAGATTCTACATAAAAGTTGTTTTTATTTATTTTGAATTATTGGGTTCCAATTTTTGAAACTGCTCATGCCCAATATGAAAATCCTTGTTCGCTCCATACCCACATGGATAACGGTATTTTTAATAATTCATAAAGTGGATTTGAAATTTAAAACATATCCAAATAATTCCATGATTTAATCTATCAACTTGCAAGATCTTGGAGAGAAAAAGCTTGTATTAGTCTGCAGAATCCTCACCGTTTCAAAGGCGGCAATGGATCAAAAGAAAAAAGGAAGTAGCCAGAAATTAGGGGTCAAATATAACTCCAAGAAATGTAACTTTTATTGTTCGTAGAGGATGACATGCGGGACCCATGAGCCAGCAGCTTACTCAACGTTTCAAAGGCGGCATGAGATCGGAAGAAAAAGGCAAGTGACCAAATATCAGCAGCCAAAAATAATCCAAGAAATGAAACTTATTGTACATAGAGGATGACATGCGGGTCCCATTTTGCAGCAGCGGTTTCAGCGTTTCAAATGCGGTTTGAGATCAAAAGAAAAAGAAAGTAGCCAGAAATTAGGGGGTAAAAAAACTCCAAAAAAAGAAAGTTGATTGTACATAGAGGATGACATGCGGGTCCCATGAGTCAGTAGCTTACTCAACGTTTCCAAGGCGGCAGGGGATCAAAAGAAAAAGGAAATAGCCAAAAATCAGAGGTGAAAAAAAACAAGAAAAGAAATTTTATAGTACATAGAGGATGACATGCGGGTCCCATGAGCCAGCATGTTCCTCAATGTTTTCAAAGGCCGGTGGGGATCAAAAGAAAAAGGCAAATAGCCAGAAATTAGGGGTAAACAATAAATCCAACAAAGGAAAGGTTTATTGTTCATAGATGCTGACATGTGGGACCCATGAGCCAAAGGCGTCAAGGCAAGTGACCAAAAATCAGGGGTAAAAAAAATCCAAGAAAAGGAACTTTATTGTACATAGAGGATGACATGTGGGTCCCATGAGCCAAC
The DNA here is from genome assembly GCF_019359855.2 of Lolium perenne. Classification (NCBI taxonomy): domain Eukaryota; kingdom Viridiplantae; phylum Streptophyta; class Magnoliopsida; order Poales; family Poaceae; genus Lolium; species Lolium perenne. The sequence goes on along the minus strand of NC_067247.2, from coordinate 11,194,060 downwards.
ACCTTACTCAACGTTTCAGAGGCGGCTTGAGATCGAAAGAAAAAGGAAAGTGACCGAATATCAGGAGCTAAAAATAATCCAAGAAAGGAAACTTTTATTGTACATAGAGGTTGACATATGGGTCCCATTAATACAAGCTCTTTTGCTCGAAGATCTTGCAAGTTGATTGGACATAGAGGATGACATGCGGGCCCCATGTGTCAGCAGCTTACTCAATGTTTCCAAGGCGGCAGTGGATCAAAAGAAAAAGGAAATAGCCAAAATCAGAGGGTGAAAAATAAATCCAACAAAGGAGAGGTTTATTGTCCATGGAGGCTGACATCTGGGACCCACGAGCCAGCAGCGTCCTCTACGTTTAGAAGGCGGCGGGATCGAAAGAAAAAAGGCAAATAGCCAGAAATTAGGGGTACAAAATAACTCCAAGAAAGGAAGTGTTTATTGTTCATAGAGGCTGACATGTGGGACCCATGAGCCAGCAAAGTCTTCAACGTTTCAAAGGCGGCAGGGGATCAAAAGAAAAAGGCAAATAGCCAGAAATAAGGGGTACAAAATAACTCCAAGAAAGGAAGTGTTTATTGTTCATAGAGGATGACATGCGGGACCCATTTAGCAGCAGCGGTCTCAACGTTTCCAAGGCGGCACGGGATCAAAAGAAAAAGGAAGTAGCCAGAAATTAGGGTTCAAAAATAACTCCAAGAAAGGAAACTTTTATTGTTCGTAGAGGATGACATGCGGGACCCATGAGCCAGCAGCTTACTCAACGTTTCAAAGGCGGCATGAGATCGAAAGAAAAAGGCAAGTGACAAAATATCAGGAGACAAAGATAATCCAAGAAAAGAAAACTTCATTGTACATAGAGGATGACATGCGGGTCCCATTTAGCAGCAGCGGTCTCAACGTTTCAAATGCGGCTTGAGATCAAAAGAAAAAGAAAGTAGCCAGAAATTAGGGGGTAAAAAAACTCCAAGAAAGGAAAGTTTTATCGATGAGCCAGCAGAGTCCTCAACGTTTCAAAGGCGGCAGGGGATCAAAAGAAAAAGGAAATAGCCGAAAATCAGAGGGTGAAAAAAAAACCAAGAAAATGAACTTTTATAGTACATAGAGGATGACATGCGGGTCCCATGAGCCAAAGAGGTTTTTCAACGTTTCAAACGTGGCATGAGATCGAAAGAAAAAGGCAAGTGACCAAATATCGGGATCCAAAAATAATTCAAGAAAAGAAACTTGATTGTACATAGAGTATGACATGCGGGTCCCATTTAGCAAGCGGTATCACCGTTTGAGAGGCGGCAGGGGATCGAAAGAAAAAGCCAAGTGACAAAATATGAGTTTCAAAAAAATCGAAGAAAAGAAAGTTTTATTGTACATAGAGGATGACATGCGGGTCCCATGAGCCAGCAGGTTTTTCAACGTTTCAAACGTGGCATGAGATCGAAAGAAAAAGGCAAGTGACCAAATATCAGGAGCCAAAAATAATTCAAGAAAAGAAACTTGATTGTACATAGAGTATGACATGCGGGTCCCATTTAGCAGCAGCGGTATCACCGTTTGAGAGGCGGCAGGGGATCGAAAGAAAAAGCCAAGTGACCAAATATGAGGTGCCAAAAAAATTGAAGAAAAGAAAGTTTTATTGTACATAGAGGATGACATGCGGGTCCCATGAGCCAGCAGGTTTTTCAACGTTTCAAACGTGGCATGAGATCGAAAGAAAAAGGCAAGTGACCAAATATCAGGAGCCAAAAATTATTCAAGAAAAGAAACTTGATTGTACATAGAGTATGACATGCGGGTCCCATTTAGCGAAGCGGTATCACCGTTTGAGAGGCTGCACGGGATCGAAAGAAAAAGGCAAGTGACCAAATATCAGGAGCCAAAAATAATCTAAGAAAAGAAATTTTACTGTACATAGAGGATGACATGCGGGTCCCATTTTGCAGCAACGGTCTCAACGTTTCCAAGGCGGCACAGGACCAAAAGAAAAATGAAGTAGCCAGAAATCAGGGGGTGAAAAAATTCCAAAAAAAGAACGATTTCAATTGGGCTGCATGTGGACATCTGGGCATTCGAACTATCCTGTTGGGCCTTTTGACTCGTACAATTTCAGCCCACTCCAAAACAGGATAGTTCGGATTTTTCTAAAAAACAGAAAGTCCTATGCTTCGCAAAAACAAAAACAAGGAGATTCGCATATAAATTTGTTTATGTAAAAATAAATATTTAATTTATCCGTTGAAATAGCTCAGAGCGCAATACACCGTTTATTGTCCGCAAAATAATCAAGATATCACATGTTTCTTGTACGGGGAGGTCGACATCGGGGACCCATGAGCCAGCGGCGTCGTTTTAAAGGCGGCATGGGATGGAAAGAAAAATAAACCAAAAATCTGTTGGTAAAAATCCAAGAAAAGAAACATTTTCGTTCGAGAGGATGACATGCGGGACCCATGAGGCAAGCAACATCCTCGGCGTTTATTGTTCATAGAGGCTGACATGTGGGACCCGTGAGCCAGCGGCGTCCTCAACGTTTTAAAGGCGGCAGGATATCGAAAGAAAAATAAGCCAAAAATCATTTGGTAAACAATATCCAAGAAAAGAAACATTTACCGTTCTGAGAGGATGACATGCGGGACCCATGAGGCAGAAAGATCCTCGACGATTCCAAGGCGGCAGGGGATCAAAGAAAAAAAAGGAAATATCCAGAAATTAATTAGGGGTTAAAAAAAATCCATCAAAGGAAACTTTTATTGTTCATAGAGGATGACTTGTGGGACCGACCTGCCAACAGCGTCCTCATCGTTTCAAAGGGGCAGGAGATCAAAAGAAAAAGGCAAATAGCCAGAAATTAGGGGTCAAAAATAACTCCAAGAAAGGAAACTTTTATTGTTCGTAGAGGATGACATGCGGGACCCATGAGCCAGCAGCTTACTCAACGTTTCAAAGGCGGATGCGATCGAAAGAAAAAGGAAAGTGACAAAATATCAGGAGCAAAAGATAATCCAAGAAAAGAAACTTTATTGTACATAGAGGATGACATGTGGGTCCCATTTAGCAGCAGCGGTATCACCGTTTGAGAGGCGGCAGGGGTTCAAAAGAAAAAAGAAATTGCCAAAAATCAGAGGGTGAAAAAACCAAGAAAATGAACTTTTATAGTACATAGAGGATGACATGCGGGTCCCATGAGCCTGCAGGTTCCTCAACGTTTCAAACGTGGCATGAGATCGAAAGAAAAAGGCAAGTGAAAAAATATGAGGAGCCAAAAATAATTCAAGAAAAGAAACTTTTATAGCACATAGAGGATGACATGCGGGTCCCATGAGCCAGCAGGTTCCTCAACGTTTCAAACGTGGCATGAGATCGAAAGAAAAAGGCAAGTGCCCAAATATGAGGTGCCAAAAAAACTCCAAGAAAAGAAAGTCGATTGCTCATAGAGGATGACATGCGGGTCCCATTTAGCTGCAGCGGTCTCACTGTTTGAGAGGCGGCAGGGGATCGAAAGAAAAATGCAAGTGAACGAATATGAGGTGCCAAAAATAATCCAAGAAAAGAAAGTTTTATAGTACATAGAGGATGACATGCGGGTCCCATTTAGCAGCAGCGGTATCACCGTTTGAGAGGCGGCAGGGGATCGAAAGAAAAAGGCAAGTGACCAAATATGAGGTGCCAAAAAAATCCAAGAAAAGAAAGTTTTATAGTACATAGAGGATGACATGCGGGTCCCATTTAGCAGCAGCGGTATCATCGTTTGAGAGGCGGCAGGGGATCGAAAAAAAGGCAAGTGACCAAATATGAGGTGCCAAAAAAAATCCAAGAAAAGAAAGTTTTATAGTACATAGAGGATGACATGCGGGTCCCATTTAGCAAGAGCGGTATCACCGTTTGAGAGGCGGCAGGGATCGAAAAAAGGCAAGTGACCAAATATGAGGTGCCAAAAAAAAACTCCAAGAAAAGAAAGTTGATTGCACATAGAGGATGACATGCGGGTCCCATTTAGCAGCAGCGGTCTCAACGTTTCCAAGGCGGCAAGGGATCAAAAGAAAAAGGAAGTAGCCAGAAATCAGGGGGTCAAAAAAAATCCAAGAATAGAAAGAATTTTAGTTCATAGAGGATGACATGCGGGACCCATGATCCTGCATCGTAAACGGCTCGATCGGAGAACGTTGAACGAGATGGCGCGATCGAGAAAAAAAACAATGCCAGAGAGGCTGCCATCTGGGCCCTACATCCCTCGGCGGTGCGGATTTGCGTTGACTCGGCCGGTGAACCCGAGATTTCGAGATGCACCACGTCCCGGGCCACCATACGCGACGTTTTGGCCGCTTTCGTCGGGCTAGGTGGCCTCAAAAACGAGAAAAAAAAAGTTTTGACATGCACCACGGAGGGACCCAAAATCGTCGGCCATGGTACACCAGCAACCACGGCGCGACTTCAACTTCGTCGGCCATGGCAACTTTTCTTGTAGTGTTTTATCTCATCATTGACCCAACAAGGTTTGGATACATCTCTCGGATACTCCATCATCACTATGATACTCCAAGAAACGTGAGTTGTAGAACAATTTCATAACTCTCTTAGATGTTCGCTAAAACTCGTAATTCAAATATTTCCACTATGATCCAATCATAGATATTTGACTTTTCTATTACGATGATTTCCACCTCAAGCTGAAATTTATTTGAATCCATTCAAATGTTTCAAACTTCTTCCTTATCGAATATATTCACATATATATACTCAATTCATTGTTGGAAGTTTTCATGAAGTAGAAGAATCTCCCGCACAACCTATGCCCAGTGAACCACATACATCATCATGTATTTTTCCACTAAGTTAGTTGCCCGTTCAACTCTTGGCCTATGAACGGTATTTCAGTCATTCTCTTTAGAAAAGATTTGCAAGCGCCAAACGATTCAAAAATCGAATGACTCCAAAAATCCATTTGCATGGAGTTCCTTCATGCGTTCCTTTCTAATATGACCTAAATTGCGGTTCCACAAATAAGTGGAATTCAAATCATTTGCCTTATGGCATTTTAGCGTTAGTATTATGTATGTGTGTTTCACCATTAAGATTTATAATAACTTATCCATCGTACATGGAGTAATGTCATAATTTGAACAACTAATTGTTTTCATTTGACCAGAGCAAAATAACAATTATTAAGTTCTTTATTATAAATTCTAAGGGCTAGATAGGATGCCAACGACGAACATAATAACACTTTATTTTTGTTTCAGAAGTGCATTCCTATCATATTCCTTGTCTGTCACTTAGGCCATTGTATTCTTGTATTGCGTTGTTTTGTATGACACTTCATACCAACCAATATAGTACTAATACCCAAGAATTTCATAGTGTGACTTAACTAGGAATACAACCATAACATGTATATCATTTATATACACCTGAGCTAGACTTTCTAGTCTTATCTTTTCTTTTTGCCAAAATATCTTTTGCAGTTTCTCTTTTAGCTTTCCTCATTATTCAGAAAAACACTTCAACATCAATAACTTCTAGGTTTGTTGGTCAAATACCAATAACCTTGATGTTCTTACTTTGAAGTTGATCATCATATGACAAGTGTTCCGGATTTCACTATTAGTAACCTTTTAATATGATGAACAATTTCACTCATAATTTTATTATATCATGAAGACTTTTCGAGACCATGTCTGTACATGCTAGGCTCGTAAAGTATAACCTCAGTATTCGCATGTGCAAATCTGGCTTGCACCCGTTGTATGCACACGTAGAATGTATAACACCCGATCATCACGTGATGCTTCGAAACGACGAGTCTTAGCAATGGTGCATACTAAGGACGATCACTTCATGGATATGCGAATATTGTTAGTGCCCCAATAGTTGGAGGATTGGGACGCCTTGCCTCTTCAACCTTCGTACATTCCCATAAAACTTATGAGTTTATGTAGTCTCACCAAATTATATTCTATCATCTTGCAATAAGGTCTTAGATATCATATATATCTCATACCTTGATTATTTCTGAAAACTAAATTTTCAGCTCCTTACTTTTCAAACAGATTTGAACTTCAAGTTTCACGGAGACAAGATAACTTTAGGTACTAATTGAAACCATAGCTCTTTGAATCAACAATGTGAGGTTTACTAAAAGTTTGCAATAGGACTTAATCATTTCTTGATTCTTTAACAATACGGTACCAGTCCGTAAAGTTTATTTTCAGATTTTAACAGTATTTCTATCTCAATAACAAGACTAGCGCTTGGTAGAAAACGGATGCCAATACTACAAATTAATTCAAAATACTACTCAGACTATGTTTATGATAATTAGTTCATGTTTTAATCTAATTACTAATGAACTCCCACTTAATACAACATCCCTCATAGTTGTTAAGTGGTACACGATCCATATCCACTACACCAAAACCGATCATCACGTGAGATGATGTAGCTTCAATGGTGAACATCAACATGTTGATCATATTATCCATATGACTCGTGTTCAACCTTTCGGTTTCCGTTGTCCCGAGGCCATGTCTGTACATGCTAGGCTCGTCAAGCAAACCCAAGTATTCCGCGTGTGCAACATGGCTTACACCCGTTGTATGTGAATGTTGAGTCTATCACATCCGATCATCACGAGATGCTTCGAAACGACGAACTGTGCAACGGTGCATACGAGGGGAGAACACTTTATTATCTTGATATTAATGTGAGGGATCATCTTATAATGCTACCGTCGCGATCTAAGCAAAACAAGATGCATAAAGGATTAACATCACATGCAATTCATATGTGATATGATATGGCCCTTTAGTCTTTGCGCCTTTGATCTTCATCTCCAAAGCACGGACATGATCTCCATCATCAACGGGCATGATCTCCATCATCGTCGGCGTAGCGTCAAGGTCCATGGCGCCGTCTTCATGGTTGTTCACCGCATGTAGCAACTATTACAACTACTTTGAAATAATACTCAACATGAAATATAAAGACAACCATAAGGCTCCTGCCGGTTGCCACAATACAATAATGATCATCTCATACATATTCATCATCACATTATGGCCATATCACATCACCAAACCCTGCAAAAACAAGTTAGACGTCTCTAATTTGGTTTGCATATTTTACGTGGTTTAGGGTTTTCGAGTGAGATCTAATCTACCTACGAACATGAACCACAACGGTGATACTAGTGTTGTCAATAGAAGAGTAAATTGAATCTTCACTATAGTAGGAGAGACAGACACCCGCAAAGCCACTTATGCAATACAAGTTGCATGTCGAGCGTGGAGCAAATCTCATGAACGCGGTCATGTAAAGTTAGCCCGAGCCGCTTCATCCCACTATGCCACAAAGATGCAAAGTACTCAAACTAAAGACAACATAAGCATCAACGCCCACAAAACCATTGTGTTCTACTCGTGCAACCATCTATGCATAGACATGGCTCTGATACCACTGTAGGGATTCGTAGCATAGAAAACAAAAAATTTCCTACCGCGAGTACGCAATCCAAGCCAAGATGCAATCTAGAAGATGGGAGCAACGAGGGGATGAACAAGACTAACCCTTGAAGATTTCCAAAGCCTACAAGAGGAGGCTCTCGTTGCTGCGGTAGACGATCACTTGCCGCTTTCAAAAGCGCGTAGAAGATCTTGACGGTGCCACAATCGGGCAGCACCTCCGTACTCGGTCACACGTTCGGTGTTGATGAAGACGACGACCTTCTCCCCGTTCCAGCGGGCAGCGGAAGTAGTAGCTCCTCCTTGAATCTGGCAGCACGACGGCGTGGTGGCGGTGGCGATGGAGAACTCCGGCGGAGCTTCGCTAAGCGTGCGGGAGAGGTGGAGGAGAGAGGGGGGCGGCTAGGGTTTGGGAGAGGGGGTGGCCGGCCTCTATGGGTGCGGCCAGCTTGGTGGCTTGTGGTGGCCGGCCCCTCCCCTATGCCCCTCATTATATAGGTGGAACCCCAAGTGTTGGACTACAAGTCTTCGAATAAGACCCGAACCCAAAACCTTCCATGTAGTAGGGAAACCTACCCAAGGTGGGACTCCCACCCAAGTGGGATTCCCACCCTTCCATGAAGGGGGGTGGCCGGCCCCCTTGGTGGAGTCCACCTTGGACTCCCCCCTCTAGGGTTGGCCGGCCATGGGGAGGTCGAGTCCCTCTGGGACTCCTCCTTCCTTAGTGATTTCTTCCGGACTTTTCTAGAACCTTCTAGAACCTTCCATGAATGCACCGGATCATTTCCAAACTTGGAATATGACTTTCTATATATGTATCTTATTCTCCGGACCATTCCGGAACTCCTCGTGATGTCCGGGATCCCATCCGAGACTTCGAACAATACTTCGAACTCCATTCCATATTCAAGTTATACTATTACAACATCAAACCTTAAGTGTGTCACCCTACGGTTCGCGAACTATGTAGACATGGTTGAGATCTCTCTCCAACCAATAACCAATAGCGGGATCTGGAGATCCATAATGGCTCCCACATATTCAACGATGACTTAGTGATCGAATGAACCATTCACATACGATACCAATTCCCTTTGTCACGCGATATTTTACTTGTCCGAGGTTTGATCATCGGTATCACTCTATACCTTGTTCAACCTCGTTTCCTGACAAGTACTCTTTACTCGTACCGTGGTATGTGGTCTCTTATGAACTTATTCATATGCTTGCAAGATATTAGACGACATTCCACCGAGAGGGCCCAGAGTATATCTATCCGTCATCGGGATGGACAAATCCCACTGTTGATCCATATGCCTCAACTCCTACTTTCCGGATACTTAATCCCACCTTTATAACCACCCATTTACGCAGTGGCGTTTGATGTAATCAAAGTACCTTTCCAGCATAAGTGATTTACATGATCTCATGGTCATAAGGACTAGGTAACTATGTATCGAAAGCTTATAGCAAAAAACTTAATGACGTGATCTTATGCTACGCTTAATTGGGTGTGTCCATTACATCATTCACATAATGATGTAACCTTGTTATTAATAACATCCAATGTTCATGATTATGAAACTAATCATCTATTAATCAACAAGCTAGTTAAGAGGCTTTACTAGGGATTCATTGTTGTTTACATAACACACATGTATCAATGTTTCGGTTAATACAATTATAGCATGGTATATAAACATTTATCATAAACATAAAGATATATAATAACCACTTTTATTATTGCCTCTTGGGCATATCTCCAACATTAAGTGCTCTCGGGCAAAAACATCATTAGCCTACTTCAAGCCTGTGTCCTCGGACTTGAACCTTGTATATGCTAGGGTGGCTCGACTCGTGCTGTAGAGGTCTTTATCAAGTCGAAATCTAGCCTATAAGTGGGTACCCAACGGGTCAGTTGGATTTTTCATCACGCCGTAGCATGGTAATCTTCTGGTAGAGCGTGGACGATGCGGTTGCCAGCCCAACAGATGTGATATGCGGGTCTTATCTTTATGTCGTAGACGCATCATCTAAACATACTATAACAGTAGATGCGATGTAGGAAATTGAGGAGTTGTCGACTCCAAACTTGATGTTTTAGAGGTTACAGTTGAAGCTGTTGTGAGAAGCCATGTGCCAACCCTCTGGACGAAGTTAACATAGTGGACATATTTGAGTCGTTGCTTTTACTGGTGCGCGACTAGCACTCTCGATGGGAGTAGCCCCCGAGGCTATGTGTGGGTACTTTTATAGCCCTGCATAGGCTCATGTTGCGATGGATCCCGAGGAGTTACTTGACTCGGATCATGCATTTGTAGTAAGAGCCCGGTTGTTATCTGGGGAGTCGAGGAAATTTTGTCTCTCCCACTCAACCTTATGCGGCCGTAAGAAGCCATTAATCGATGTTGCGGACAGTGTCGAGACAACGAATCAATAGTATCGGGTGCACTATCAGCACTCACGATGGGAGTAGCCCCCAAGGCTATGTTTGGACACTTGTCGGTGTGACATGTAGTCAACGCGGCGGACATGTAGTCAATGCGGCAGACCAGAGTCGACGCGACAAACGAACGCACATGTTTACCGTTCCATGGATTGTTAGGGGAAATGTCGTCGTTGAGCCCCTGAGGGTTGATTCGTTGTCGAGATTGGTCGTGAAAGAGTAAGTAATAAGTGTCGTGGACGAAGCGATCAATATCGTCGTGTCACGAGGTGCCCAGGCCCCAGATCATTTTGCTGAGAAGGAAAAAGTACAACCTCGTAGAGTTCCTAACATCACCACCGCGTTCTAATGATGAATGAGAACCACAACGAGAAAAACATCAGTGCCGCGGTGGTAAAACACTGGAAAACAACAACGGGAAAACAAGGGTATGGTTCCTCCAAAACTCACCAAAACAGGCCGAAGTTTGGCATGGTTCAGATGCAGCACCACGCCGCCCATTTTTCTCAGCCCTCCACTCTCAACCAAGGTGCATAGATCGACGGGTCCGCGGCGCCGATGTTCCTCTAGTCAAGCCCTCTCTATGATGTCACTGTCATTGGACGCTCCAATCTGCGCGTCCACGCCATTGACACTCCTCTGGCACTTGTCCAATAAACTAGGACGACCACCCCCGTTGCTAGATGCACCACCTTGCTCGACCACTTGCCGCCGACGAGAAAAATTTTGTGCTGCAGATGGAGGAGGAGAGCAATGCAGGGGAAGAGGAAATAGGGGAATGGAGATGAGCTGCTCAATTCCTGACATTTGCGGTTAAAGACGGGGCGATGGCAAGCTGTCTTCTTTTTCACACTAGCGCTGCTTCCTTCAAGCCATACGATAGTGAACCGGCGTTTGCCAGTCGTGAGCACTTTGTAAGACAACATAGTGGCTAGAAAATTATTAGATTTTGGGTGTGTTCCTTTAATATTTTCCTGAATTATGTGACTAGCTTAATTGCTTACTCAAAACAGGTCAGTGGGACCAATTCGTACGAGACTGTAGATTTGTCCTTACATTTATACCACCGAGTTTACGAGATAAAAATATGCACCCGGAATTTAATACTACACATATTTTCTGGTTGTAGAAGGATTAAGAGATTATGGCACTATGATAAACATAAGAGACAAATGATCACCTTACAAATACTTACTTGATCGGTTCTATTTTTATTTTTATTTTGCGAAAGGACCTTGGTATTAAAAGAAACATTTTTCAAAGCAAAAAATAGTTTTGAACTAGGAAGCTAGTAATGATACACACACAAGTACAGAAGCCAAACAAAATATGGTCAACTGCCAACAGACACTATCGTTAGATTGAGCTAAACTTAGTCTTCCCGTGAGGTTACCAAGAACACTTTTGACGAGCACATTTTTTCTCTCATTTCTTCTCCTTGCCCCTCCACCCTTGATAACCTCCTTTGTTACCCAATGGCCCTCCCCTTCTCCTCCAGCGGCGTTACGCCCAAATACTATAGGTAGGATCAGGTTTGATTTTTTTCCTCCATGTAATCTGACATTGTGTTGTCATCGCGACAAGTAGTCCATGGTGGTCGACATGCCTATCCGGCCGTCCTCCATGGTGGAGGCCAACGTAGGGGTGGATCTGGTGAGGGGTTCACCAATGAGGACAAGAGAGCACTAGTGCATTGTATTCTTGAGTCTTGCCATTCTCTTCCTTGCCATCACGATGGTGGAAGGGATAACGATGTGAGTTTGTCCTTGATTCGGTTGTATATATAGTGCTCCAAGGGAAGACGTTGGAGATGCATTTGTGATGTTTTCTCACTATCATGCTTCTACATCTTCTAGCCAACATTATGTTGAATGTAGATGGGCTGCAGCCCAGTAAGGCAGCCCATGTAGTCTACAATTCCTGAAATCTCAAGGCCCATCACGTTGGCAGCTTGGGACAGCCTTGGGGGACAAAGTTTAGTCCCACATTGCTAGTTGGGAGAGAGTTGGAGTGGTATATAAGGGCTGCTGTTCTAGTCATTCCAAGTGAGTGAGAATAGAAAGAGCCCTCGCGCACTCCTCCTCCTCCGCCCGCCCCGCCTCGCCTCGTCACGCACGCACGTCGCGTTTCGTGACTCGAGTTCGAGTTCGTGTCGGCCTGCATGTGCATGCTCGCCGCGTGTCCCTGGCTTCCTACGCGTGTCAACGCGGTCGGCTCGGCTTCCTCCCAGGCTATACAAGGAGACGATCAGATCTGGAAACAGTACTCTTAGATCTCTCTCTCTCGCGAAGTTCCTTTTGCTGCGCTACTCTCTAGTCTTCCCCATCCCGGCGACTGCGTGCACAGCCGTCCGGGAGAGCAGGCCTCCGAAACTCCGTCCGTTGAGATCCTGCACCGGGAGACGGGCGATAAGGTTTTTGGGGAGCGTCTCGGCGTGACTGCTCGCTACTGTTCGTCCTCTTCTTCGACGACCCGGCTGCTTCATCGACAGATCCGACTACACCATGGGCGACATCAACAATACCCATGGTGGTGGTGCTGCTGCTGCTGGTGCGACCTTCCCGGTCGCGATGTACGTGCTTTTCCTCTCATACCTTGCACTGCTACTTTTTCCATGTTCAGATCTGATGCATGTGCTTAGTCTGATGAGTATGGTTAAGTATGCTTGTGCATTTGTAATGTTGCTTTCGGTAATTAAACTCACACGGAAATTGCCTAATAATCTAACAATCCAAAAACCTTATATGCTTAGGCAATTTTCACCGTCTGGTTTTGCTGCTGCGCTTAAACCGAGCCCGTTTACGGGATCTCATTTCAAGAGATGGCAGAGTAAGACCCTCTTGTGGCTCACTTCTATGGGCGTGCACCGTGTTGCGGAAGGTACTCCCAGAGGTCCGCTTACTCCTGAAGAGGATAAAGCGTTCGGGGATGCCACCGTAATCTTTGTGGGTGCCGTCCTAAGTGTGCTTGGAGACAAGTTGGTTGATGCTTATCTGCACATTCGAAATGGGAAGGAACTGTGGGATGCACTGGAAGCTAAGTTTGGTGCTGCCGATGCCGGAGGTGAACTGTATGCTATGGAGCAGTTCAATGACTACAGAATGGTTGAGAACCGATCTGTAGTAGAACAGGCTCATGAGATACAGATCATGGCAAAGGAACTTGAGCTCCTCAAGTGTGTGCTACCGGACAAGTTTGTCGCGGGATGCATTGTCGCTAAGCTCCCCCCTTCATGGAGGAACTTTGCCACTTCCCTGAAACATCAGAGGCATGAGTTTTCTGTTGAGAATATCATGGGCTCTCTGGATGTTGAGGAGAAGGCGAGGGCAAAAGACAAACACACTGGAGGAACCGAGGGACGTTCTGCTGCCAATATGGTGCAGAAAAATGCCCACAAGTCCAAGGGAAAGAACAAGGGAGTCTCCCAGACCACCAACTTCAAGAAGAAGGGGAAAACGGAGAAGAAAGATCCTTGCTGGGTGTGTGGCGAGACTGGCCATTGGGCCAATCGTTGTCCACAACGCAAAGGAAAGAAATGTCAGGCTGGACAGAACTCAAATTCTGTCAGCATGGTCATTGGCAACACAGAGGAAGGAACTACAGGGTATGGTAATATGTTACCTACTGTTCTTTCGGTGTTTCAGCCCACGGAATGGTGGGTTGATACAGTGCTAATGTTCATGTGTGTGCGACATCTCCATGTTTACCTCTTATCAGGCACGAGGTTCCTCAGTAATGATGGGGAATGGGTTACATGCTACTGTTCGTGGTGTTGGCACGGTAGATCTGAAGTTTACTTCGGGAAAGATCGTGCAACTGAAGAACGTGCTGCATGTCCCTTCTATCAAGAAGAATCTCGTTAGTGGCTCCCGTCTTATGAAAGATGGGTTTAAGTTGGTGTTTGAGTCCAATAAAGTTGTACTGTCTAAATATGGAACTTTTGTTGGAAAGGGATATGAGTGTGAGGGAATGTTGCGTTTCTCTCTAGAAGACTTCTGTGATAATGTTGTGAACCATGTAAGCACTAGTGTTAATGAAACTAATGTTTGGCATTCACGACTTTGTCATGTTAATTTCGGTTGTATGACGCGGCTTGCTGATATGAGTTTAATTCCGAAATTCACCTTTGTCAAAGGCTCTAAATGCCATGCTTGTGTGCAAGCAAAGCAGCCTCGCAAGCCTCACAAGCCTGCGAAGGAAAGAAACTTGGCACCACTAGAGCTCATACATTCAGATCTATGTGAGATGAATGGCGAGTTGACAAAAGGTGGAAAGAAATTTTTCATGACTTTGATTGATGATTCCACTAGGTATTGTTATGTGTATCTCCTGAAAACTAAAGATGAGACTCTTGATTTCTTTAAAATCTATAAGGCTGAAGTTGAGAATCAACTTGAAAGAAAGATAAAAAGGGTTCGGTCCGATCGTGGTGGAGAGTACTTTTCTAATGAGTTCAATTTATTCTGTGCGGAACATGGTATAATCCATGAGAGGACGCCTCCCAATTCCCCACAATCCAATGGGATTGCGGAGAGGAAAAACCGTACTCTAACAGATTTGGTTAACGCCATGTTAGATGTTTCGGGTTTATCCAAGGAATGGTGGGGGGAGGCTATATTGACTTCGTGTCATGTCCTAAACCGTGTTCCAACCAAGAATAAAGAGATTACCCCTTATGAGGAATGGGAAAAGAAAAGACCAACACTCTCCTACCTACTTAACTTGGGGCTGTTTGGCTAAAGTGAATTTGCCAATCACCAAAAAGCGAAAGCTTGGACCAAAAACCGTGGACTGTGTCTTTCTTGGCTATGCTGCCCATAGCATTGCCTATAGATTTCTTGTGGTGAAATCTGGAGTGGACGACATGAATGTTGGCACCATCTTTGAATCAAGAGATGCTACATTCTTTGAGGACATATTTCCTATGAGAGATATGCATGGCATGTCTAGTTGGGAATCTGATCCAATACATGAAACTCCTATGGAGTCTGATGAGGAATCTGATGATGAGAGTTCAGATTCTTATGAAGATAACAATGAAGCTCCCACAAGGAGTAAGAGACAAAGGACTGCAAAGTCTTTTGGTAATGATTTCATTGTGTATCTTGTGGATGATACTCCCACTACCGCTTCGTAAGCTCTCGCATCTCCCGATGCGTACTCATCGGAAGGAAGCGGTTCAAAGCGAGATGGATTCCATCTTGGCTAATGGAACGTGGGAGTTATCTGAGCGTCCTTATGGGTGCAAACCTGTAGGATGTAAATGGGTATTTAAGAAGAAGCTTCGAGCTGATGGTACTATTGAGAAGTACAAGGCTCGGCTTGTAGCCAAAGGCTATACCCAAAAGGAAGGCGAAGATTTCTTCGATACCTACTCACCTGTAGCGAGATTGACCACAATTCGAGTACTACTGTCATTGGCTGCCTCACACGGTCTTCTCGTTCATCAAATGGACGTTAAGACGGCTTTCCTAAATGGAGAGTTGGACGAGGAAATTTACATGGAACAGCCTGATGGTTTTGTACTACAAGGTCAAGAAAGAAAGGTGTGTAAATTAAAGAAATCTTTGTATGGTCTTAAACAAGCACCCAAACAATGGCATGAGAAGTTCGAAAGAACTTTGACATCTGTGGGCTTTGTTGTTAATGAAGCCGACAAATGTATGTACTACCGCCATGGTGGGGGTGAGGGAGTTGTCCTATGCTTGTATGTGGATGACATACTGATTTTTGGGACAAGTCTCAAAGTGATTCAGGAGGTAAAAACCTTCTTATCTCAGTGTTTCGAGATGAAAGATCTTGGAGAAGCTGATGTTATATTGAACATCAAGTTATTGAGAGATGGGAATAATGGGATTACACTTGTGCAATCTCATTATGTTGAGAAGGTGTTGAGCAGATTTGGCTATGCTGATTGCAAATCTTCTCTCACACCTTATGATCCTAGTGTCTTGCTTCGAAAGAATGAAAAGGCAACTAGAGATCAATTGAGATACTCTCAAATCATTGGTTCACTCATGTATTTAGCTTGCGCTACGAGGCCTGATATCTCGTTTGCTGTATGCAAACTTAGCCGGTTTGTGGCCAACCCGGGAGATGATCATTGGCATGCTCTTGAGAGAGTAATGCGCTATCTAAAGGGAACTATGAGTTATGGAATTCATTATACCGGTATCCAAGAGGACTTGAAGGGTATAGTGATTCCAATTGGATCTACGATGCTAAAATGAAGGCCACAAGTGGATATGTTTTCACTCTTGGTGGTGGCGCTGTTTCTGGAAGTCTTGCAAGCGAGACCATCTTAACGAGGTCAACTATGGAAGCAGAACTCACAGCATTAGATACAACTACCGTCGAAGCGGAATGGCTTCGTGAGCTCTTGATGGACTTGCCTATGGTTGAAAAACCAATACCGGCCATCCTCATGAACTGTGATAATCAAACTGTGATTGTCAAAGTGAAAAGTTCTAAGGATAATATGAAAAGTTCCAAACATATCAAGAGGAGATTGAAGTCTCGTCGAAACCGAAGAACTCCGGAGTGATAGCATTGGATTATGTCCAAAGTGCTAAAAATCTGGCAGATCCTTTCACAAAAGGACTATCAAGAAATATGATAGACCTTGCATCGATGGAGATGGGTTTGAGACCCACTTGAGTTGCCGAGGGGGTAATCCAACCTATGTGATCGGAAATTCCGTGAAGTAGGACCTGGGAAAACAAACCGGAGTAACTGAGTTGAGAGAAAGTTTAATACTCCCACTCCGCTGCAGATGCAATTCTCTCATAGCTACTGTAAGGCAGGTTGACAATGTCTTAATGTGTTACGAGCGGCTCTTAATGAGCGAAGACGCTGTCCTGCTGTGGCGATCTTTGAAGAACACACCTATATGAGTGGCACTACTGGTCATAGTGTGGGAGATTTGGGTGAATCTCTAGTAAGCTCATGAAAGGCCGAGGAGTATGACTTATAAGCTCCACCCGAGGGGAAGGCTATGGCAGCCAAGTACCGTGCCGGCATTGAGCGAAACTTGCTGCACAAAGACTGACAATTCAAGGCATAGTCCATTGTTCAGTTGTAGTCAAGCGTAGCACCTTGCCTAAGTGGAAGTTCAACTTAACAGTCTCCACCGAAGTGCAGGTATATTAAACAGTGAACGGAACTAATGTGTCATCTGATGTGCATATGAGATCTGGTGGGGGATTGTTGAATGTAGATGGGCTGCAGCCCAGTAAGGCAGCCCATGTAGTCTACAATTCCTGAAATCTCAAGGCCCATCACGTTGGTAGCTTGGGACAGCCTTGGGGGACAAAGTTTAGTCCCACATTGCTAGTTGGGAGAGAGTTGGAGTGGTATATAAGGGCTGCTGTTCTAGTCATTCCAAGTGAGTGAGAATAGAAAGAGCCCTCGCGCACTCCTCCTCCTCCGCCCGCCCCGCCTCGCCTCGTCACGCACGCACGTCGCGTTTTGTGACTCGAGTTCGAGTTCGAGACACACTCAAGGAAGCCTAAATTTTTGCTTGGTGCACCAACTGTGTTGGGTACGTGTCGGCCTGCATGTGCATGCTCGCCGCGTGTCCCTGGCTTCCTACGCGTGTCAACGCGGTCGGGTCGGCTTCCTCCCAGGCTATACAAGGAGACGATCAGATCTGGAAACAAGATTCTTAGATCTCTCTCTCTCGCGAAGTTCCTTTTGCTGCGCTACTCTCTAGTCTTCCCCATCCCGGCGACTGCGTGCACAGCCGTCCGGGAGAGCAGGCCTCCGAAACTCCGTCCGTTGAGATCCTGCACCGGGAGACGGGCGATAAGGTTTTTGGGGAGCGTCTCGGCGCGATCGCTCGCCATCGTTCGTCCTCTTCTTCGACGACCCGGCTGCTTCATCGACAGATCCGACTACACCATGGGCGACATCAACAATACCCATGGTGGTGGTGCTTGCTGCTGCTGGTGCGACCTTCCTGGCCGCGATGTACGTGCTTTTCCTCTCATACCTTGCACTGCTACTTTTTCCATGTTCAGATCTGATGCATGTGCTTAGTCTGATGAGTATGGTTAAGTATGCTTGTGCATTTGTAATGTTGCGTTCGGTAATTAAACTCACACGGAAATTGCCTAATAATCTAACAATCCAAAAACCTTATATGCTTAGGCAATTTTCACCGTCTGGTTTTGTCTTTGCGCTTAAACCGAGCTCCGTTTACGGGATCTCATTTCAAGAGATGGCAGAGTAAGACCCTCTTGTGGCTCACTTCTATGGGCGTGCACCGTGTTGCGGAAGGTACTCCCAGAGGTCCGCTTACTCCTGAAGAGGATAAAGCGTTCGGGGATGCCACCGTAATCTTTGTGGGTGCCGTCCTAAGTGTGCTTGGAGACAAGTTGGTTGATGCTTATCTGCACATTCGAAATGGGAAGGAACTGTGGGATGCACTGGACGCTAAGTTTGGTGCTGCCGATGCCGGAGGTGAACTGTATGCTATGGAGCAGTTCAATGACTACGTAATGGTTGAGAACCGATGCGTAGTAGAACAAAGCTCATGAGATACAGATCATGGCAAAGGAACTTGAGCTCCTCAAGTGTGTGCTACCGACAAGTTTGTCGCGGGATGCATTGTCGCTAAGCTCCCCCTTCATGGAGGAACTTTGCCACTTCCCTGAAACATCGAGAGGCATGAGTTTTCTCGTTGAGAATATCATGGGCTCTCTGGATGTTGAGGAGAAGGCGAGGGCAAAAGACAAACACACTGGAGGAACCGAGGGACGTTCTGCTGCCAATATGGTGCAGAAAAATGCCCACAAGTCCAAGGGAAAGAACAAGGGAGTCTCCCAGACCACCAACTTCAAGAAGAAGGGGAAAACGGAGAAGAAAGATCCTTGCTGGGTGTGTGGCGAGACTGGCCATTGGGCCAATCGTTGTCCACAACGCAAAGGAAAGAAATGTCAGGCTGGACAGAACTCAAATTCTGTCAGCATGGTCATTGGCAACACAGAGGAAGGAACTACAGGGTATGGTAATATGTTACCTACTGTTCTTTCGGTGTTTCAGCCCACGGAATGGTGGGTTGATACAGGTGCTAATGTTCATGTGTGTGCTGACATCTCCATGTTTACCTCTTATCAGGCACGAGGTTCCTCAGTAATGATGGGGAATGGGTTACATGCTACTGTTCGTGGTGTTGGCACGGTAGATCTGAAGTTTACTTCGGGAAAGATCGTGCAACTGAAGAACGTCTTGCATGTCCCTTCTATCAAGAAGAATCTCGTTAGTGGCTCCCGTCTTATGAAAGATGGGTTTAAGTTGGTGTTTGAGTCCAATAAAGTTGTACTGTCTAAGTATGGAACTTTTGTTGGAAAGGGATATGAGTGTGAGGGAATGTTGCGTTTCTCTCTAGAAGACTTCTGTGATAATGTTGTGAACCATGTAAGCACTAGTGTTAATGAAACTAATGTTTGGCATTCACGACTTTGTCATGTTAATTTCGGTTGTATGACGCGGCTTGTCGATATGAGTTTAATTCCGAAATTCACCTTTGTCAAAGGCTCTAAATGCCATGCTTGTGTGCAAGCAAAGCAGCCTCGCAAGCCTCACAAGCCTGCGAAGGAAAGAAACTTGGCACCACTAGAGCTCATACATTCAGATCTATGTGAGATGAATGGCGAGTTGACAAAAGGTGGAAAGAAATTTTTCATGACTTTGATTGATGATTCCACTAGGTATTGTTATGTGTATCTCCTGAAAACTAAAGATGAGACTCTTGATTTCTTTAAAATCTATAAGGCTGAAGTTGAGAATCAACTTGAAAGAAAGATAAAAAGGGTTCGGTCCGATCGTGGTGGAGAGTACTTTTCTAATGAGTTCAATTTATTCTGTGCGGAACATGGTATAATCCATGAGAGGACGCCTCCCAATTCCCCACAATCCAATGGGATTGCGGAGAGGAAAAACCGTACTCTAACAGATTTGGTTAACGCCATGTTAGATGTTTCGGGTTTATCCAAGGAATGGTGGGGGGAGGCTATATTGACTTCGTGTCATGTCCTAAACCGTGTTCCAACCAAGAATAAAGAGATTACCCCTTATGAGGAATGGGAAAAGAAAAGACCAACACTCTCCTACCTACGAACTTGGGGCTGTTTGGCTAAAGTGAATTTGCCAATCACCAAAAAGCGAAAGCTTGGACCAAAAACCGTGGACTGTGTCTTTCTTGGCTATGCTGCCCATAGCATTGCCTATAGATTTCTTGTGGTGAAATCTGGAGTGGACGACATGAATGTTGGCACCATCTTTGAATCAAGAGATGCTACATTCTTTGAGGACATATTTCCTATGAGAGATATGCATGGCATGTCTAGTTGGGAATCTGATCCAATACATGAAACTCCTATGGAGTCTGATGAGGAATCTGATGATGAGAGTTCAGATTCTTATGAAGATAACAATGAAGCTCCCACAAGGAGTAAGAGACAAAGGACTGCAAAGTCTTTTGGTAATGATTTCATTGTGTATCTTGTGGATGATACTCCCACTACCGTTGGAAGCTCTCGCATCTCCGATGCGGACTCTGGAAGGAAGCGGTTCAAAGCGAGATGGATTCCATCTTGGCTAATGGAACGTGGGAGTTATCTGAGCGTCCTTATGGGTGCAAACCTGTAGGATGTAAATGGGTATTTAAGAAGAAGCTTCGAGCTGATGGTACTATTGAGAAGTACAAGGCTCGGCTTGTAGCCAAAGGCTATACCCAAAAGGAAGGCGAAGATTTCTTCGATACCTACTCACCTGTAGCGAGATTGACCACAATTCGAGTACTACTGTCATTGGCTGCCTCACACGGTCTTCTCGTTCATCAAATGGACGTTAAGACGGCTTTCCTAAATGGAGAGTTGGACGAGGAAATTTACATGGAACAGCCTGATGGTTTTGTACTACAAGGTCAAGAAAGAAAGGTGTGTAAATTAAAGAAATCTTTGTATGGTCTTAAACAAGCACCCAAACAATGGCATGAGAAGTTCGAAAGAACTTTGACATCTGTGGGCTTTGTTGTTAATGAAGCCGACAAATGTATGTACTACCGCCATGGTGGGGGTGAGGGAGTTGTCCTATGCTTGTATGTGGATGACATACTGATTTTTGGGACAAGTCTCAAAGTGATTCAGGAGGTAAAAACCTTCTTATCTCAGTGTTTCGAGATGAAAGATCTTGGAGAAGCTGATGTTATATTGAACATCAAGTTATTGAGAGATGGGAATAATGGGATTACACTTGTGCAATCTCATTATGTTGAGAAGGTGTTGAGCAGATTTGGCTATGCTGATTGCAAATCTTCTCTCACACCTTATGATCCTAGTGTCTTGCTTCGAAAGAATGAAAAGGCAACTAGAGATCAATTGAGATACTCTCAAATCATTGGTTCACTCATGTATTTAGCTTGCGCTACGAGGCCTGATATCTCGTTTGCTGTATGCAAACTTAGCCGGTTTGTGGCCAACCCGGGAGATGATCATTGGCATGCTCTTGAGAGAGTAATGCGCTATCTAAAGGGAACCATGAGTTATGGAATTCATTATACCGGGTATCCAAGAGGACTTGAAGGGTATAGTGATTCCAATTGGATCTCTGATGCTAAAATGAAGGCCACAAGTGGATATGTTTTCACTCTTGGTGGTGGCGCTGTTTCCTGGAAGTCTTGCAAGCAGACCATCTTAACGAGGTCAACTATGGAAGCAGAACTCACAGCATTAGATACAACTACCGTCGAAGCGGAATGGCTTCGTGAGCTCTTGATGGACTTGCCTATGGTTGAAAAACCAATACCGGCCATCCTCATGAACTGTGATAATCAAACTGTGATTGTCAAAGTGAAAAGTTCTAAGGATAATATGAAAAGTTCCAAACATATCAAGAGGAGATTGAAGTCTGTCAGAAAACTGAAGAACTCCGGAGTGATAGCATTGGATTATGTCCAAAGTGCTAAAAATCTGGCAGATCCTTTCACAAAAGGACTATCAAGAAATATGATAGACCTTGCATCGATGGAGATGGGTTTGAGACCCACTTGAGTTGCCGAGGGGGTAATCCAACCTATGTGATCGGAAATTCCGTGAAGTAGGACCTGGGAAAACAAACCGGAGTAACTGAGTTGAGAGAAAGTTTAATACTCCCACTCCGCTGCAGATGCAATTCTCTCATAGCTACTGTAAGGCAGGTTGACAATGTCTTAATGTGTTCTGAGCGGCTCTTAATGAGCGAAGACGCTGTCCTACAGGGCGATCTTTGAAGAACACACCTATATGAGTGGCACTACTGGTCATAGTGTGGGAGATTTGGGTGAATCTCTAGTAAGCTCATGAAAGGCCGAGGAGTATGACTTATAAGCTCCACCCGAGGGGAAGGCTATGGCAGCCAAGTACCGTGCCGGCATTGAGCGAAACTTGCTGCACAAAGACTGACAATTCAAGGCATAGTCCATTGTTCAGTTGTAGTCAAGCGTAGCACCTTGCCTAAGTGGAAGTTCAACTTAACAGTCTCCACCGAAGTGCAGGTATATTAAACAGTGAACGGAACTAATGTGTCATCTGATGTGCATATGAGATCTGGTGGGGGATTGTTGAATGTAGATGGGCTGCAGCCCAGTAAGGCAGCCCATGTAGTCTACAATTCCTGAAATCTCAAGGCCCATCACGTTGGCAGCTTGGGACAGCCTTGGGGGACAAAGTTTAGTCCCACATTGCTAGTTGGGAGAGAGTTGGAGTGGTATATAAGGGCTGCTGTTCTAGTCATTCCAAGTGAGTGAGAATAGAAAGAGCCCTCGCGCACTCCTCCTCCTCCGCCCGCCCCGCCTCGCCTCGTCACGCACGCACGTCGCGTTTTGTGACTCGAGTTCGAGTTCGAGACACACTCAAGGAAGCCTAAATTTTTGCTTGGTGCACCAACTGTGTTGGGTACGTGTCGGCCTGCATGTGCATGCTCGCCGCGTGTCCCTGGCTTCCTACGCGTGTCAACGCGGTCGGGTCGGCTTCCTCCCAGGCTATACAAGGAGACGATCAGATCTGGAAACAGTACTCTTAGATCTCTCTCTCTCGCGAAGTTCCTTTTGCTGCGCTACTCTCTAGTCTTCCCCATCCCGGCGACTGCGTGCACAGCCGTCCGGGAGAGCAGGCCTCCGAAACTCCGTCCGTTGAGATCCTGCACCGGGAGACGGGCGATAAGGTTTTTGGGGAGCGTCTCGGCGCGATCGCTCGCCATCGTTCGTCCTCTTCTTCGACGACCCGGCTGCTTCATCGACAGATCCGACTACACCATGGGCGACATCAACAATACCCATGGTGGTGGTGCTGCTGCTGCTGGTGCGACCTTCCCGGTCGCGATGTACGTGCTTTTCCTCTCATACCTTGCACTGCTACTTTTTCCATGTTCAGATCTGATGCATGTGCTTAGTCTGATGAGTATGGTTAAGTATGCTTGTGCATTTGTAATGTTGCGTTCGGTAATTAAACTCACACGGAAATTGCCTAATAATCTAACAATCCAAAAACCTTATATGCTTAGGCAATTTTCACCGTCTGGTTTTGCTGCTGCGCTTAAACCGAGCCCGTTTACGGGATCTCATTTCAAGAGATGGCAGAGTAAGACCCTCTTGTGGCTCACTTCTATGGGCGTGCACCGTGTTGCGGAAGGTACTCCCAGAGGTCCGCTTACTCCTGAAGAGGATAAAGCGTTCGGGGATGCCACCGTAATCTTTGTGGGTGCCGTCCTAAGTGTGCTTGGAGACAAGTTGGTTGATGCTTATCTGCACATTCGAAATGGGAAGGAACTGTGGGATGCACTGGACGCTAAGTTTGGTGCTGCCGATGCCGGAGGTGAACTGTATGCTATGGAGCAGTTCAATGACTACAGAATGGTTGAGAACCGATCTGTAGTAGAACAGGCTCATGAGATACAGATCATGGCAAAGGAACTTGAGCTCCTCAAGTGTGTGCTACCGGACAAGTTTGTCGCGGGATGCATTGTCGCTAAGCTCCCCCCTTCATGGAGGAACTTTGCCACTTCCCTGAAACATCAGAGGCATGAGTTTTCTGTTGAGAATATCATGGGCTCTCTGGATGTTGAGGAGAAGGCGAGGGCAAAAGACAAACACACTGGAGGAACCGAGGGACGTTCTGCTGCCAATATGGTGCAGAAAAATGCCCACAAGTCCAAGGGAAAGAACAAGGGAGTCTCCCAGACTACCAACTTCAAGAAGAAGGGGAAAACGGAGAAGAAAGATCCTTGCTGGGTGTGTGGCGAGACTGGCCATTGGGCCAATCGTTGTCCACAACGCAAAGGAAAGAAATGTCAGGCTGGACAGAACTCAAATTCTGTCAGCATGGTCATTGGCAACACAGAGGAAGGAACTACAGGGTATGGTAATATGTTACCTACTGTTCTTTCGGTGTTTCAGCCCACGGAATGGTGGGTTGATACAGGTGCTAATGTTCATGTGTGTGCTGACATCTCCATGTTTACCTCTTATCAGGCACGAGGTTCCTCAGTAATGATGGGGAATGGGTTACATGCTACTGTTCGTGGTGTTGGCACGGTAGATCTGAAGTTTACTTCGGGAAAGATCGTGCAACTGAAGAACGTGCTGCATGTCCCTTCTATCAAGAAGAATCTCGTTAGTGGCTCCCGTCTTATGAAAGATGGGTTTAAGTTGGTGTTTGAGTCCAATAAAGTTGTACTGTCTAAGTATGGAACTTTTGTTGGAAAGGGATATGAGTGTGAGGGAATGTTGCGTTTCTCTCTAGAAGACTTCTGTGATAATGTTGTGAACCATGTAAGCACTAGTGTTAATGAAACTAATGTTTGGCATTCACGACTTTGTCATGTTAATTTCGGTTGTATGACGCGGCTTGCTGATATGAGTTTAATTCCGAAATTCACCTTTGTCAAAGGCTCTAAATGCCATGCTTGTGTGCAAGCAAAGCAGCCTCGCAAGCCTCACAAGCCTGCGAAGGAAAGAAACTTGGCACCACTAGAGCTCATACATTCAGATCTATGTGAGATGAATGGCGAGTTGACAAAAGGTGGAAAGAAATTTTTCATGACTTTGATTGATGATTCCACTAGGTATTGTTATGTGTATCTCCTGAAAACTAAAGATGAGACTCTTGATTTCTTTAAAATCTATAAGGCTGAAGTTGAGAATCAACTTGAAAGAAAGATAAAAAGGGTTCGGTCCGATCGTGGTGGAGAGTACTTTTCTAATGAGTTCAATTTATTCTGTGCGGAACATGGTATAATCCATGAGAGGACGCCTCCCAATTCCCCACAATCCAATGGGATTGCGGAGAGGAAAAACCGTACTCTAACAGATTTGGTTAACGCCATGTTAGATGTTTCGGGTTTATCCAAGGAATGGTGGGGGGAGGCTATATTGACTTCGTGTCATGTCCTAAACCGTGTTCCAACCAAGAATAAAGAGATTACCCCTTATGAGGAATGGGAAAAGAAAAGACCAACACTCTCCTACCTACGAACTTGGGGCTGTTTGGCTAAAGTGAATTTGCCAATCACCAAAAAGCGAAAGCTTGGACCAAAAACCGTGGACTGTGTCTTTCTTGGCTATGCTGCCCATAGCATTGCCTATAGATTTCTTGTGGTGAAATCTGGAGTGGACGACATGAATGTTGGCACCATCTTTGAATCAAGAGATGCTACATTCTTTGAGGACATATTTCCTATGAGAGATATGCATGGCATGTCTAGTTGGGAATCTGATCCAATACATGAAACTCCTATGGAGTCTGATGAGGAATCTGATGATGAGAGTTCAGATTCTTATGAAGATAACAATGAAGCTCCCACAAGGAGTAAGAGACAAAGGACTGCAAAGTCTTTTGGTAATGATTTCATTGTGTATCTTGTGGATGATACTCCCACTACCGTTTCAGAAGCTCTCGCATCTCCTGATGCAGACTACTGGAAGGAAGCGGTTCAAAGCGAGATGGATTCCATCTTGGCTAATGGAACGTGGGAGTTATCTGAGCGTCCTTATGGGTGCAAACCTGTAGGATGTAAATGGGTATTTAAGAAGAAGCTTCGAGCTGATGGTACTATTGAGAAGTACAAGGCTCGGCTTGTAGCCAAAGGCTATACCCAAAAGGAAGGCGAAGATTTCTTCGATACCTACTCACCTGTAGCGAGATTGACCACAATTCGAGTACTACTGTCATTGGCTGCCTCACACGGTCTTCTCGTTCATCAAATGGACGTTAAGACGGCTTTCCTAAATGGAGAGTTGGACGAGGAAATTTACATGGAACAGCCTGATGGTTTTGTACTACAAGGTCAAGAAAGAAAGGTGTGTAAATTAAAGAAATCTTTGTATGGTCTTAAACAAGCACCCAAACAATGGCATGAGAAGTTCGAAAGAACTTTGACATCTGTGGGCTTTGTTGTTAATGAAGCCGACAAATGTATGTACTACCGCCATGGTGGGGGTGAGGGAGTTGTCCTATGCTTGTATGTGGATGACATACTGATTTTTGGGACAAGTCTCAAAGTGATTCAGGAGGTAAAAACCTTCTTATCTCAGTGTTTCGAGATGAAAGATCTTGGAGAAGCTGATGTTATATTGAACATCAAGTTATTGAGAGATGGGAATAATGGGATTACACTTGTGCAATCTCATTATGTTGAGAAGGTGTTGAGCAGATTTGGCTATGCTGATTGCAAATCTTCTCTCACACCTTATGATCCTAGTGTCTTGCTTCGAAAGAATGAAAAGGCAACTAGAGATCAATTGAGATACTCTCAAATCATTGGTTCACTCATGTATTTAGCTTGCGCTACGAGGCCTGATATCTCGTTTGCTGTATGCAAACTTAGCCGGTTTGTGGCCAACCCGGGAGATGATCATTGGCATGCTCTTGAGAGAGTAATGCGCTATCTAAAGGGAACCATGAGTTATGGAATTCATTATACCGGGTATCCAAGAGGACTTGAAGGGTATAGTGATTCCAATTGGATCTCTGATGCTAAAATGAAGGCCACAAGTGGATATGTTTTCACTCTTGGTGGTGGCGCTGTTTCCTGGAAGTCTTGCAAGCAGACCATCTTAACGAGGTCAACTATGGAAGCAGAACTCACAGCATTAGATACAGCTACTGTCGAAGCGGAATGGCTTCGTGAGCTCTTGATGGACTTGCCTATGGTTGAAAAACCAATACCGGCCATCCTCATGAACTGTGATAATCAAACTGTGATTGTCAAAGTGAAAAGTTCTAAGGATAATATGAAAAGTTCCAAACATATCAAGAGGAGATTGAAGTCTGTCAGAAAACTGAAGAACTCCGGAGTGATAGCATTGGATTATGTCCAAAGTGCTAAAAATCTGGCAGATCCTTTCACAAAAGGACTATCAAGAAATATGATAGACCTTGCATCGATGGAGATGGGTTTGAGACCCACTTGAGTTGCCGAGGGGGTAATCCAACCTATGTGATCGGAAATTCCGTGAAGTAGGACCTGGGAAAACAAACCGGAGTAACTGAGTTGAGAGAAAGTTTAATACTCCCACTCCGCTGCAGATGCAATTCTCTCATAGCTACTGTAAGGCAGGTTGACAATGTCTTAATGTGTTCTGAGCGGCTCTTAATGAGCGAAGACGCTGTCCTACAGGGCGATCTTTGAAGAACACACCTATATGAGTGACACTACTGGTCATAGTGTGGGAGATTTGGGTGAATCTCTAGTAAGCTCATGAAAGGCCGAGGAGTATGACTTATAAGCTCCACCCGAGGGGAAGGCTATGGTAGCCTAGTACCGTGCCGGCATTGAGCGAAACTTGCTGCACAAAGACTGACAATTCAAGGCATAGTCCATTGTTCAGTTGTAGTCAAGCGTAGCACCTTGCCTAAGTGGAAGTTCAACTTAACAGTCTCCACCGAAGTGCAGGTATATTAAACAGTGAACGGAACTAATGTGTCATCTGATGTGCATATGAGATCTGGTGGGGGATTGTTGAATGTAGATGGGCTGCAGCCCAGTAAGGCAGCCCATGTAGTCTACAATTCCTGAAATCTCAAGGCCCATCACGTTGGCAGCTTGGGACAGCCTTGGGGGACAAAGTTTAGTCCCACATTGCTAGTTGGGAGAGAGTTGGAGTGGTATATAAGGGCTGCTGTTCTAGTCATTCCAAGTGAGTGAGAATAGAAAGAGCCCTCGCGCACTCCTCCTCCTCCGCCCGCCCCGCCTCGCCTCGTCACGCACGCACGTCGCGTTTCGTGACTCGAGTTCGAGTTCGAGACACACTCAAGGAAGCCTAAATTTTTGCTTGGTGCACCAACTGTGTTGGGTACGTGTCGGCCTGCATGTGCATGCTCGCCGCGTGTCCCTGGCTTCCTACGCGTGTCAACGCGGTCGGGTCGGCTTCCTCCCAGGCTATACAAGGAGACGATCAGATCTGGAAACAGTACTCTTAGATCTCTCTCTCTCGCGAAGTTCCTTTTGCTGCGCTACTCTCTAGTCTTCCCCATCCCGGCGACTGCGTGCACAGCCGTCCGGGAGAGCAGGCCTCCGAAACTCCGTCCGTTGAGATCCTGCACCGGGAGACGGGCGATAAGGTTTTTGGGGAGCGTCTCGGCGCGACTGCTCGCTACTGTTCGTCCTCTTCTTCGACGACCCGGCTGCTTCATCGACAGATCCGACTACACCATGGGCGACATCAACAATACCCATGGTGGTGGTGCTGCTGCTGCTGGTGCGACCTTCCCGGTCGCGATGTACGTGCTTTTCCTCTCATACCTTGCACTGCTACTTTTTCCATGTTCAGATCTGATGCATGTGCTTAGTCTGATGAGTATGGTTAAGTATGCTTGTGCATTTGTAATGTTGCTTTCGGTAATTAAACTCACACGGAAATTGCCTAATAATCTAACACATTACAACCATTTCAAGTACCGATCCAGCACATGTTGTTTATCATGTGCTCTTTGTTTCGACCCCCTGTCTTGCTAGACAAAGGGGAGGCTCTTCAACATCAACATGGGGCTTTTAAGCTGCTTCATCCTAAGTGATGCATTCCCCATCGATCTACATAGACGGTGTTCATGTTCAGAAGCCTATATATGTGCAGGATCAGTCGAATAGTACCCAATTATAATCTCTATCTTCAGTTTAGGGTCATTTTGTATACTTGAGGACTAATATGCCATGATTTATCTTGATGTCCTCAATTTGTAACACCCAAAATTTTGCATATCAACATCATAAGAGTGAAGGTGAGTCCCTAAACTGGGATATACGCCTCTTATGCCTTTCAAGAAGGCATAATACCAGCGAACAAGAATGCGGGTTGGAGAAGGTAGACCGTGTGAGGGTTAGATATGCACCCGTCTTCGGGGAAGAGGTGCTTGAAGATTTGGCCCGATCTTCACGATATAGGATTAAGGATGCAAGGGGATCACTAGCTGCTAGAAGCCAACAACAAAAATGACATATTATGATTGGGCTAAGAGGTTGCCGACTGTAGCATGTAATCCGAGACAATCGCATACCCACAATCAGCAATCTACCCCACACAACCGTGCTCCAGTCATGGAGCACAAACTAGGTGCAATCAACAAAGGAATCAAAAATTGTAACCCACACAACCACACTTAAGTCGTGGATCACGAATTAGGAGCAATTCCGCTAGGAATCATTAGAATAAGTGTAACAAGGTCTCTCCAATCTCAGAATGAGACTATGTCTTTGTCAATGAATCCGAAATGCCAAAAGTCATCTACTAGAGGAAGCACTAGCATATTTTACTAAGGGGCAACCTCCTGTTTAGGTGTGAAAGGAGGCAATGTAATTAACTGCCTTAGGTGCGAGAACACTTCGTAAGAATAGTCAACTTGAGAAGTTATCTAGGAGCTTCTTGGAAATTCATGAAACCTTGATAACTTGGACACCTCTAACTAAAATGGTCATTAATTTTGCTACACAACTCCAATGATGCAAGACTTTTGTCAGAAAGTAAATTTATGTAGCTTTTGTTAGTATACTCCAAATGCCCCGTCCGTTGTGCGTGTGTGTTCACACAAAGAAACAATATAAGCAATATTTAGTTCATTGGAAATACTTTAAAATTGTTAACTTTGTTTCTCCAACTGTGCGTTTCTTCATGGGCTCATAGGTTGATGGATATCTCCAATATATGTTGTGCCTGAGTTCAACCAACAACATTGGGGATCAAGGCATTGCCGTATCGTCGAGGTTATGAGATAAACTTAAGTTACCATTTACTTAATCACTTACTAGTTTGACACCACATCTTATGATAGGTTCATTAGTAGTTGCTATAGTGCCGATGACTAGGATGTCCTCGTTAGGGTTAGAATGAGGAAGACTATGATGAGTACGCTTTCCATCAGACTACCACCCACATGCCGGTACGTGGAGCAACCTCTCAAGAGCAAATGCGCCAAATACAAGAAATTAAATGTCGAAAACCCCTCATGGACTTATGGCAATGGTCACCCTTTAAATAACATAAAAAGAAGTCTGATTGGCTCATAGACCCCGTATCGCCTACGTACTTCTTTTTAGAGGAACCAGCTCCTAGATTGGTCAGCCCAGTACAAAATTGGGCCGGCCCAGCAGCTGAGAGAAATTCCACTAAAAATAAGCAGCTGAGACAGAAGTGCGGATGTACCGTAATTCCATCTTCCATCAACATAGGCTTGTAGTCGACGGTGACCTGGCCTTGGAGTCCTCTCCACCATAATTCCATCTTCCATCACCTGACCTCCGTTGCTTTGATGTCACGCATTGTCAGAAATTATCAAGCAAAGCAAGTCTAAAAAAAACTATCAATCAAAGGATTCATGTAATTCTATGCATGTGTTTTTTTTTACGAATAGGACAATGGCATTAAAAGAAACAATGAACAATACAAAGCACCCCAAGAAAAACGAAAATTGCAACGAGATCCTTGAGAAGCCCTTCAACTTCAACCTCCAGACCGTGTCGATGGCGCGCCACTGCTCCTCCCTGAGTCGGCTTGACGTTGTTGGTTGCGGACGGGAAGTCGCCGAACAAGTCAAGAAGACCACATCCGTTCCGAAAACGAAGAAGAAAGATGAACTGTCGCTGAAGCTCCTTGATGATCCGAAGATCCCCACAGCCAGACGAAAACCTCGAAGACGACACCACTCCCACAAGCCTCTTGACGTTGCCGCCGAGATGGGGTTGAAGCCAGGAAGACCTTATTGCACGAGGCGGCGCCACCATCACCTGAACGTCGCTCCTACAAACTTTGACCCTACAAACGAAGAACGGAACCCATAAAGCAGGGGGTGGAGCCCTCCCGCCGACGAGGGCCGCGATCCACCGCACCCCCATGGTTCGAAGGCCACAGAGGCGGGGAAGATCGGTAGCGGCGCCAGCAGGAGGCGAGGAGTCCTGGTCGTCTTTCGGTCAGATGCGATCTCCGTCCTTAAGAGCGAGTAATTTCTACGCATGCGTTTCAAAGGCTAAACATGTCTGTATATGTCTGTATATACAGTTCAATCAATGTGAATGTAAAGTTAGAACAGAGACTTGGGGTAACAATCTGAAGTTGTTGAGGGACCAATCGACTGATAGTATATACGTATGGTGCGCTGTCCAGTTATACTTGAACGCCACTTTTGTGCATAGTTTTTCTCCATACTTTCTGCATGCGTATTGTTCATATCTTTCCACTACGTACGCTAAGTAGTGGCCAGGTTGGTGGTCGTCACGTCTCCCATCTAAAATTCTTCTAAGTCTACTCATGTAGGACTTGTCGCGGTCGGTCGGATCGTCGATGTGAAGCCTGAACTCCAAAAGAAAATTAATGGCCGCCTCCATTGCTGTGGGTCGTTGGCCAACCCCCATTCCACTCTACGCCTTCACATCACAGGAAAAACTACACCACACTCTCTCCTTGAAAAACCAGTATTCCAAACTCCTTTTTCCAGTGTCCTCGGGCCTACTTTCCCTCACGCCTCCACTCCGGCGAGCCTATAAAACTTCACCGGCCGGTCCATCGCTAACCACCACCGCACCTCACACACTCTCTTAGCATATCTGGGCTTCTCCTGCTTATATAACTTCAGTTGCTACAGGCAGCTAGCGAGTAGTTGCTAGCAATACCGCTAGACACCGGCAGACAATGGCGCAGGGAAGAGGCAGTGCTAGCGGAGGTGCCGCCGTGGTCGTTGGCGTGCTGCTCCTCTGCGTGCTCCTCCACGCCGAGGTGGTGGAGTCGGCGGTGTTCAACGTTGGTGACCGCGGCGGCTGGTCCTTCAACACCAACTCCTGGCCTACTGGCAAGCGCTTCAAGGCCGGCGACGTCCTAGGTACATACTTCATGGAGATTAATACTTCGTAGTATGCTTCATGGAGATTAATACTTGAAGTATGCGAATTTGGGTGCAGTGTTCAAGTACGACGCGACGGCGCACGACGTGGTGGCGGTGAGCGCGGCCGGGTACAAGGCCTGCGCCAAGCCGGCGAGGGGCGCCAAGGTGTACAAGTCCGGCGCCGACCGCGTCACGCTGGCCCGCGGCACCAACTACTTTATCTGCAGTGTCCCCGGCCACTGCCAGTCCGGCATGAAGATCGCCGTCAACGCCGCATGATCAATCCGTCTATCATTGTCACGTCTATTATATGCATGGTGACGTGAATTATATGTACGGTGTGCTATTCTGATTTCGACTCTGGTCGCGTGTGCGCGTTATGCGTTTAATTTGTACTTTCTGATATATAGTAGATATGAATAACTGCTTATTTTTCACTTATATATTTGAATATGGTGTATTGGCCCATAATTAAGACTGTCGGTGTGACAATATCTCAAATCAGTGCCTGGTGTGGAAAAATCTGCGGAAACTAAATATACAAGTGAATATCGAAATCTTTGGTTGGAGGGCTCTGTTTGAGCTTATTCCATGTCTTGGAACATTGTTAAATAGGCACAGTGTGACATCTAGCGGATGTCTAGTTTTGCCTGGTCGGCTGAGAAGATATATATCATGCACACGATGTTTACATGCCTTCGAGCTAGTCAGATTTGGAAAAAGCTGGACGTTCAATCTGTACAAAGGGAGCATGGAACCCTTTGGGTGGTATTGGTCTATCAGAGATAGTATTGACATGAGCAGGGTACATTTGGTGAGAACATCGCCAACACGCCATCCAAACACCACATCGATCAACTCTGTCAAGTGGAGCTCTTGCTACTAACTAATGTAGGGCTCGGAAACATCCAGGACAAAGGAAGAAGGAGCCTCGGACTTTCCTGTCCGAGGGGGTCTTCAAAATCAATATCGACGTATCAATGTCAACGCCACTTATAGCAAGGATGAATGACGTGGAAGTGATGGCATTATGGTAAGGGACTTCCGAGGTAAATTCATCGTAGGACAAAGTAAAGCTTTTCATTTTGTGGCTGGCGTGATGATGGCTGAAGCATGCGCTATGCGGGAGGAACAAATAGATGGGTTGCAATCGGTTGATCATTCGATGAGATAATTCCCTAGTGGTTGAGATTATGAGAGAAGTGGACTTTTGAGCAACTTCAACAACTATCTTCCACGACTGCAACATATAGTTCTTGGGTTCAACAATGGTTACTTTTTTCGCAAATTCACAATTGTTACTTATGAGCATTGATTAAGGGAAGCCAATGCGGTGGCACATGAGCTTGCTCCAAATTGTCTCAAATCTTCTAGTTCTTGTACTTGGGATGATGATCCCACTAGCTTTATTTTGCCTTTTCTGATAAACAATGTAAGAAAATAAAGCTAGTCGAAAGGTATTCCCTAACAAGGACACAATTATCACATCCCAATGTCCAATAATATATTTCTCGAGCAAAATAATAGTTAGTATCTTGTTAATAATGAAGCTAATATTGAGTCGACCCGTGTTAAATATGTTGCTGGAATTACTGATAGCCATGCAAAATCTAACTGTATAAGACATACATCTCAAAAACTCCAAGACATACCTTATTGTGTGAATTAGCTAGTGTAAATTTACAAAGAAGATATTTAATTATTTCATTTATTTCTTACAAGCCACTGTTTATTTTAAATGGAACATTTGAAGTAAAATGAAGAACTAGGAAAACACATAACATGAATGTTAAAAATATTTACAAAAATTAAAGGTTTTTTGTAAATAAAACAAAAATTCATTGTATTCAAGAATATTATACATTTTATATATCTGTAGAAACCTTCTTGTTCTCCCTTTATTTTTGAGACAAACATCTCAAAAAGTCTAAGACATACCTTATTGTGTGAATTAGCTAGTGTAAATTTATAAAGATGATATTTAATTATTTCATTTATTTCTTACATGCCACTGTTTATTTTAAATGGAACATTTTAAGTAAAATGAAGAACTGGGAAAACACATAACATGAATGTTAAAAATCTTTACAAAAATTAAAGGTTTTTGTAAATAAAACAAAAATTCATTGTATTCGAGAATATTATATGTTTTATATATCTGTATAAACCTTCTTGTTCTCCCTTTATTTTATTTTATTTTTGTTGGTACAAATTTGAGTGGGATAACATATCAAAATCTGTAGAGCCTTCACACTAGAGGAACCACAAAATACATATCATATATAGTTGAGAGATAAATCTTAGATTTAAAATATTCTATGGAATAAAAACATATTTTGTATCAATAAGCAACTGTATTTGGTTTGTAACAAAAAAACAGTAAAGTGATGTTGTTCTTTGTTGGACAACATAGTAAAAGGAAACTATGGATTTTTTCTTTGATACCAACCGCATAGGATAATTTTTTTTAATGAAATTACTGTATCAAACTACTGCTAAATATGTTTAAAAAAACTGAAAAAAAATTCTAGCTGTACACCCGCATATTCTATGTATGCACACAAATTTTCGGAAAGAAGGACATTTTTTACAACTTGTGTAAAAAGACAATTTTCAGTGCTCTAAAAATAGCTTCTCACGAGATATTTATTTGTTATTTTTATGGAGCCTAGAAAAATGTCGTTTCCCCCACAAATTTTTGTGTACCAATATAGTATGTCCGGATGTAGACCCTGATTTTTTCAGATTTTTTAACATATTAAAATATATTTTCCATAATAGATGCACTTAGCATTCCCTCCATATTTGGAGGGGAGAAAACAAAATCGGAACCGGTCCTACACGTCGTACTCTACAAAAACAAAAGAGGGAGGCATAGCACGCACGGTCACGGAACCCTGGCATGCACACGAAACCCTAGCCTCTTGCGACCATGCTACCGCCGGCACCGGCGCAGCCCGAAGAAGTCGTCGAGGAGATCTTGCTCCGACTTCCGCCGGACGAGCCCGCGTCGATCGTCCGCGCCTCACTCGTAAGCAAGCTTTGGCTCGGCCTCCTCTCCAGCCCTCGTTTCCATGGTCGCTACAGCGACTTCCATGGTCCTCATATCCAATCTCTGGGATACCCCGTTACCGGAGGAAGGATACCCCATCCCACCTTTCGTTTCCACCACGAAATTCCGTCCGCGCATCCCCGACGATGGCTCATTACATAGGGAGTACGCTGTGCTGGACTGCCGCCACGGCCGCGTTCTCCTCAAGAAAAAGAATGCAGCACCCACGCAACTCGTGTTTGGGACCCCATGACAAGCCACCTGAGGAAGCTGCAAGAGCCCGGCTGCATGGTGGTGGGTTATGAACATGGCCATCTCGGTGCGGCGGTGCTCTGCGCCGTCGGCGGCTGTGACCACCACGCCTGTCATAAGGGCCCCTCTCGAGTGGTCTTCTTCTCCCTTCACAATGACGATGCTTCTTGCTACTTTGTCGCAAAAGCATGCATCTCCTTGCTGGAGACGAGCGACTGCAGCAAGCCGCCTCGCTCTGATTCTCATCCTTGTCAGTGGAGCCAGCCATG
Source organism: Lolium perenne (assembly GCF_019359855.2). Lineage (NCBI taxonomy): Eukaryota > Viridiplantae > Streptophyta > Magnoliopsida > Poales > Poaceae > Lolium > Lolium perenne. The sequence goes on along the minus strand of NC_067247.2, from coordinate 11,158,244 downwards.
CGCCGCCCTTCCAATCGACCCCGTCGGGTTCATCCAGCCAAACCCCCCTATCCTGGCCAATAACGCAGTTCACTTCTTGCTCGGATATGAATACGAATCAAGGCACGAAGTTTACGAAGGCACCGTCTGGCAACACATTCTAAGATACGACCTGACCAGCAACTGCCTATCGCTGATCGATGTTCCGAAGGCCGCGTCTCGTGATTTTGGCGACTCTATGCTTATGGCGCAGGAGGATGGTAGTTTGCGGTTTGCTCGCTGGAAGAGGCTAACCCTCTACACGTGGTCAAGACATATGGGTTCGGATGGAGTTGCGGCATGGACTCGGCGTACAGTCATTAGTCTCAAAGACGCTCCGCCCGTTAAAAATTCCCCGGATTTTTGGAGGGTGAAAGGATCTGTCGAGGGTGGCGATATCATTTTCGTGTCCACGCAACTTGGCATTTACGAGATTAATCTCAAGACACTAGGCTGGAAGAAGATATGGAACAAAGCAAATTTCAATGCTTTGATCCCCTACACGTGTTTCTACAATCCACAAGGTATATACCCATATCTCTATTGTTTTCTGAGCTAATACTAACTCTTAAGTACTTGTATATGGTTTGTGTTTAACCAGTGGAACAACTAAAATGCTAGTAGATGTCTAACCAGATTGAAAGTTTAATTTGATGCTTCTATTAGTTGTGACATATTTTTTGTTTGAGAAAATTTTATGCACTATGTAAAATTCAAATGGCACCTAATTCTGCTCATTCCTACATAATTTAGAAATTTCATTTAGTGCCATATCATCTCATTTTTTCTGATCCATAATCTATGTGTGCAGAAATGGTGAGAGCTGCTGATGTGGCTCGTTGACAACATATGGATGGTTGAATATGCTTATAGGCTGCAGGGCATTCTCATCAACAAATTAAAAGATGCAAAGGCTGGGGCTCCCCAATTTTGAAAAAAATTCAACAAATTTAAAGATGCCCAAGTTGCAAGCTTCAAGGGTCCTTTCATGGATTATGTCACTATTTTGCAGCATAATGTGTTTTGGTACAATTTGTTTTGTCTTGGTTGCCGAAGATAATAAGATGATATTTGGCATCCAGTGACATCTAATTGTCAAACCTAGGGCCTGCTCCTTATGTGTTTTGAGTGGTTCGATGCTTTTTTCATGTGGCCTGCTCCTTATCTTTAGTGGCAATAGCATTATGCCAGATCAGCCAAAGCCAAATTTTGATTTTCAAAGGAATTTTACTTTTCCAGAGATGCTTAAAGGATCTGTCTCGACCTCCACCACTGATCTGCTTATACACAGATTTTACAGTGAAATTGCCCTTTTTAGTCCATTTCCATCTAGGGGAATCCTTTTCCTGAGATAATTGGGATTGATTCAATAACTGAAACAAGCTAGCCTCTTGAATAATCAAATCAGGAGGTAGCCATCTTCTGTAAGAAAATCTCCAACCCATACTGGCTGCATCAGCAACAGTGATGTGTTGTTCATTGCAGATATCAAACAGAACAGGGAACATCTCCTTTAGAGGATTACTGCTGCACCAAGAGTCTCCCCAGAAGCTAGTTAATTCCCCATTCCCAACTTTCATTCTCCTGCCACAGAGATACAGATCTTTAACTTTCAACATATCACTCCAGAGGGGAGAGTCTCCAGGTCTGTATTTTGCATAGTAAATGCCTTTGTGATTCAAGTATTTTAATCTCATAAAATCTTGCCAAGGACCAGTGTCATGCTCCAATTTCCACCACCATTTGCACATCAGACTGATATTGCATCTGGATAAATCCTTTACTCCCAAACCACCTTTCTGTTTGGGTTTACAGATCCATCTCCACTTAACAAAGATGGGAGAGTGTTTGTGCTTCATGGATGATTTGTTCTTGCACAGATACTGCAAGGCTTGTATAGAATCATCGGGATTCAGATATTAGCGGATGATGATGCTCGGCAGCTACTGAACAAAATGACATATAACAGGTTCCAGTGAAGACATTAGAACAGCTTCAGTGACCAATCACAGAATTCAGTTCCGCTTACTCGTTCCTGTAGAAAAGGATTGAGCTCAAGAAACAATGACATAGAAGTGCAAATTAAACCTGCGTTTCCAGCCACGCCACACACGTCTCTGACAGGTGGAAGAGGATTAAATGAAATGAAAAACAACACATTCAGGTGGGAGCCTTTGTGCTCCTCCCGATGAAATTAAAAAAAAAAAATTGTCAAGAGGAGTGTTTGAGCTTGATGGAAGAGGATGACTGGCCGCTGCACAGATACTGCAAGGGATCTGTAATATCATTGTCATGATTCAGATTAACGAAGACGAAGCTGGCTGTCAACACGAACAGAGGTAGCTTATGTGCATGTAGTAGCAGAAACAGGTCTGAGCCCCACCTGTCGGTCACTCCCACGAGGAGCTGGTCGAACCGAACCGCATGACGTGCGCCATATGCTGACAATCACCTCCAAATTTCCCCATCCGAACCCCTCGCCGTCTCCACCGACCATGCCGCCGCCGCACCCGACGCAGGCACCGGCACCAACGCTGCCGGAGGAGCTTCTCGAGGAGATCTTCCTTCGCCTCCCGCCGGACGAGCCAGCATGCATGGCTCGTGCGCGCCTCCCTCGCACCAGACCCGCCTTTCGCCGTCGCTACCGCGACTTCCACGGCGCTCCCCCCATGCTGGGCTTCTTCCATTCCGGCTCCTCGGACTCCGGCCCGCACTTCGCCCCCACCGGCGCGCGCCTTCCTGGCGTCGATGGCTGGGTTGGCTGGCACATGGACCACGTCGTGTGGGACTGCCGACATGGCCGTGTTCTCCTTTGCAACAAGAATATGCTACCCTTGCTACTCGTCGCTTGGGATCCCATGACGGGCAACCGGAGGAAGCTGCCGACGCCCAGAGAGTACGACAGTCATGGGGCCGCGGTGCTCTGCAGCGCGACCGGCTGCCACCACCGTGCGTGTCATGAGGGCCCCTTCCGGGTGGTCTTCGTTGGCCTGGATTATAGCAACGATGGCTGTGCTGCTTATGCACACGTGTCCTTACCGGAGACGGGTGAGTGGAGCGAGCCGTGCTCTGCTCTCGAGCCTGCGACGAAGAACGCGTCCCTTCTCGACATGCCCCCTGTCTCGGTGCAAGATCCACTTTGTTTCCTGCTTACATATCTGTATTGCGATGCTGAACATGCCAACGACATCGTTGTTCTCAAGTATGACTTGACCTCTCATCGCCTATCACTGATTGATGTGCCGCCGGTGGAGACTGATACAGTGGGTGATACTATCCTCATGTTGATGAAGGATGGCGGTTTGGGGTTTGCACGCTTTGACGGGTTAACCATCTACATATGGTCAAGACAAATGGGGTCCGATGGAGTCCCAGCATGGACTCAGAGCACAGTCATGGATCTCAAGAACCTTCTCCCCATCCGAAATCCCAAGAAAAGAGTTAGACTGATTGGATCCATGGAGGGCAGCGATATTATTTTCATCACCACGGACCTTGGCATCTACAAGATCAATCTCAAGTAGGGATGGCAACGGGGACCGTTTACCCGAAACCCGACGGGGTTTTCCTCTATTAGGGGCCGGGTGTGGTATCTAATTTATCCCCATGGGGGTATTAACGGCAAGACATGCTCCCCTATGGGGAGAGCGGGGTGGGGGGCGTTCCAGCAGTCCCCATACCCGAACCCCGCGGAGCCCCGCATGTATCGGTAATATCCCACAAATTTAGCTTGTCCTGCTTAATTTCAGCTAAACACGCATTTACGTCTGTCACTAATGCATGCTTACCTTCTGTTAAATTGTGTGTTACGCCCTTCGGTGGTGTCGTTGTGTGAACTATGTGAGTCAGACATAAGTACTCGTTATGTCTTATGTGTGTCAGTGTGTGGTGCTGTGACTCTGCACGTATTAAGTTATTTTTGAGCTTGAATTTCTGCGATATTTTCATGATTTGTCTACTGTTTGTGATGGGGGTGGGGAACCCGTGGGTCTGCTATACCCGGTGGGTGATGGGGATGGGGAAAAATAGTCCCCAAGGTGGGGAATGGGGATGGGGACGGGGGAATTTCACAAACGCGGGGACGGGGAAGAAAAGGCAGTCCCCGCGCGGGGGCAGACCCGTTGCCATTCCTAATCTCAAGTCACTACAGTGGAAAAAGATATGGCAGAGAGACGAATTCCATGCGTTGATTCCGTACCGGAGTTTCTACAATCAACCAGCACTAGTAGAAAATCTCTCATCAGTACCGGTTCCAGAGGGGCATTCGTACCGGTTGGGCAACCGGTACAAATTATCCGGCACTAAAGGCCCCCCCCTTTCGTACCGGTTGCTTACGAACCGGTATAAAAGGTCCCTCCACGTGGGCCACCAGGAGAGCTCAGGGCCAAGGAGCTTTGGTACCGGTTGGTAATACGAACCGGTACCAAAGGTTCCCACCCGCGGCAGGGAAATTGCCCAAATCTCTGCCGCGGAAGAGAATTGGATTTTTAGGGTTTTTGGAGGGGTTTAGGGATATCGGTTTGTTTCATATCGCGTCGATGCACCAGAAACGCGTTTGGGTTTAGGTAGTAAATGAAGATCAAGATGATGCATAGCAAGTTGGTGCATATAATATAACACACATGTAATTGCATAAGATCGCAAATTAAGTAGCACTATGCATGAAGATCGATCTTCATGCATAGTGGTACTCTCCGAGGCGTACTCTATATATGTCTATTACATGTAGCATAGTGGTACTCTTCGAGTCAACTATATATGTAACATGTACATCTTCATTCATAGTGGTACTCTGCGAATGGTGGTATGACGTCTCGAAGGAAAAATCCCGCCAATTCCTCGCCTATTGCTATGAAGCGGTCATCGATTGAGAGCTTGTTCCGCTTTCTTGCCAACTATAAAAGAATAAGATACAAATGAATACATGAAACAACTATTACCGAAACTCAGCACAACTTATGATAAGAAAACAAATTTGTGAAGATTGTTTTTGTACCTCTTTATTTCTTTCATTATTCGTTCTCTCGCTGATAATTCTGCGGATGTACTCGCAAACGAAGAATCCACAGAGATCGGTCCCTTGTGGTTGTTGCGGGCATTTCTTTACAAGAATATAATTCAATCAAACAATAGTCAAGTATGATAATTAAAGGTGTGTGGACCTAGGTAGTACTACTTACTTTCGCCTTCCATCGCAGCTTCGGTGTCCATTCACGGGACGTATCTTCCTTGATGAAAGTTTCCCATACGCTGCTCGACAAAAGAAAATGCATAAAAGAGTCATCAATTAGTTCATAGCAGGAAATTAACGAAACAAACCGATAAGAATTAAAATTACCTTCTGAGCATTAAATAACAAGACAAGTATAGTTCCGATTTTTTGCTTAGTGAGTCATAGACTTCAACTTCTCCAATTTCCAAATTGATGACGAGAAGAATAAAGTGAAACCTACGCACGTTTCAATATGTAGTGTCATACTCCCTCCATCTCATAGCTTAGGGCGTAATTTTTTTTACAAAATTTCTTCATAGCTTAAGGCGTATGGTCGTGGGTATCACTAAGATCCCTCTTTTACCCCTGCGTACCGTTCCCCCTCCTCCTCAAAAACTGGTCAGAGTTATTCTCTCCGGCGGCTGTGCTTCGCCTTCTGCACCAAATTAACATCTGCCGCCTCCCATGAGCTCTCTGTCCACCTGCAGGCTTCTGCTCCACTTCCTAGTGCGAAAACTCTACGTCCAGCTGCAACACACCATGTCCACGTCCAGCTGCAGCACCATGTCCATGCCCAGCTGCGACTCCATGTCCAGACTCGCCAACGAATGGAGAACCACTGCAAGAACCATCGTTGCTCGACTCGCCAAAGAACACACGGCCACGGCCGCGTTCGCTGGTGGTCGACGCACCGACGAAGAGAGGGCCACGGCCGCGGCCGCTGATGCTCGACTCGCCCTGGTGCATGCCCTCCGCGTTCCACTGTGCGGCAGTTCGGACTTCGGCGGCCGGTGAGGCCGAGCGGCCGTTCCCGTCGCCATCATGAGGAGCTGAGCCGAATTAAAGTGCATGCGTTGGGAGACAAAGTACGGGAGAGGAGACAGCAAGCGATGGCTCCTGAGAGAAAGGAAGAGTCCAGGAATCGCACGCATTGGAATTAAGGAGAATTACTGCCGTGCATGCAGGGGCAAAAGTGGAAAGGGCCCGATTCTTTCTCTCCTGAGTAACCTCTCCTTAATAATCGCGCCAAGATTTTTACGCCTTAAGCTGTGAGATGGAGGGAGTATATATAAGTCATTAGTTAAAATTTTGACATACGGTGAACAAAATATAATGTGTTATAAGACAGTAAGACTCACTCGAAGTTGTAAGGCCAAATTATTAGCTTTTTGTCACGTTGTCGCTTCAAAAACCTTAGCAAAGTCTCCGGTGTATCCTTGTTATAGAGGGGATCTTCTATGGTTTTAACATGCATTGTGTGCGGGTCAATGAACCCAATGTCTGTGATATCGTCCCTTTTGCATTCGAGCATCTTCGATCTGCATAATATAGCGCACAAAAGATTATAATCTGCAGACAATGAACGAGCTGAGATAAAGACTTCTCAAATTAAATAAATAAATCACTTACAGACAATAGCAACTGATGATTGATTTGTCGAGGGCCCGGAGATTGTATAACTGAAAGACTTCGGCGAAGTCAACGTTCACACAGTACTCCTGGAAGTAGTGCTCTTCCCTAACTTGCACCATGATAGTCTGGATCCCTTCCTTTGAGGCCTTAAGGTACCACGAATGCAAGTTACGCATACATGTTGGTACCTTTCTGAGATTCTCGACCAAATCTTTCCCTTGAACAAACTGATATGCTCGTTCAGCGAAGGCGTAATCAGTTGCGTCTTGTCGAGAACTTTGAACGGTCTTCCCGTCAAACACCTTGAGAGGGGCGACCGATTGAACGGGTTGTTGTCCGAGCTGGTAGACACTGTGTATCCCTTTTATCTCCCTGATACCCGATTGAACGGGTTTTGTCACCTCAATCATCTTGTCATACGACCTTTCAATAGAACGCGCATAGTCAGATGGCGGCGATGGTACATGGTCATATAGATTGTCAACGGTACGCACAACTTTCACCGGATCTAGTGTCTTCTCGAAAGGTATCTCTGGCACTTTCGGTGCAAACCATTTCTTCAACTCGGCCTGAACGGCCTCCGCGTTTTCCTCTGGAGTTTTTTCCCAAGGCAACTTCTCAGTAGGCGGCAGTTGTTTCTCCTTTCTAGCTTTCTTCCTAGGCGGCGTACCGTTCCGCTTAACGGACGCTGTCTTACGTCGCGGAGGATCTCGAGATGGTGGACTCACGCTGGGGTCCCTCTCAGGTAGGTGTGGACTTGGCTGCTCACCAGGACTGCCACCAGGAGGAGTCGATGGCATTTGCTGCTCATGTGTAGGAGTCGGTGGCCTTTGCAAAAGGACGACGTACTTCTTCGGCCATAGGGCGAAACCGTGCTTGACATCGGCCAGTGTCCTCTCATCTTCACCTCTAGGAATATCAAGCTCCACTGTTTCTAAACCCGGAACAACTTCATCCACCCCGACACGAACACAGCCAGGTGGAATGGGCATATGATGGTGCATTGCTCCATCTTCACTTGGGTACACATAGCCGACCGCCACCTTAACGGGCGCGGTCTTGAATAACATATGTAGCTCGCAATCTGTCTTCTCCGTGACATAATCCACGGGGTAGCTTCCTCCACATCCGTCAATATGCGAGGAACCGACACTGCTTCTTCGCTGAGATGGGGCAGCATCGGCTTGTGGATCCTGTAGAAACAGCGGCTGATCAGGTGCCCTCTGATTTCTCTCAAGAGCCTCCACCCTAGTTAACAATTCCGTTACAATGTCGGCGTCCTTCTTCTTCTTTCGCGAACGGCTTAGCTGTCCGGCCACGCTTCCTTCATGGTGACACCTGGGCGAGCTCGTACCCGTCCAACATGTTCAGGGTTCCCCAGAGCGAGTGTCAGCTCGTCATTCTCTCGATCGGGAATGTACTCTCCCTTTATGACCTTTTCAATTGCATCTACAAGCTTCGGTACAATTGCCTCAATTTTTTCCTTCCATTTTCCCTTCGCAACGATCAGCCCTGTCTTTGGGTCCAACACTGCCCCATGAGCGAACAACCAGAACTTGGACCGTTCGGGCCAGTCCCATGTCTGTGGAGTGATTCCATGATCAATCAGTTTATTCTCAAACGTTGTCCACTTCGGAATGGCACTCTTGTAGCCACCTGACCCCAAATGATGCGGAAGTTTCTTCTTTGCAGCATTTTCGGTATTTTTCTTCGATCGGGACACAAAAGTAGACGATTTCTTATACTCCTTAAATGCGGCCCAGTGATCTTTTATCTTCACTAGATTATCATCGAATACTGGATCTTCATTCTTATATTTGTCTCATAGATTTTTCTTCCAGGTCTGGAATTGTATGGCCATCTTCTTCAATGTCCATTCCTTGACTTTTTTCTTCTGGCCTTCCGTCATGTCTTCCGGTAGGCTGAACTTTGTCAGTAGCGTGTCCCAAAGAAATGTTTTCATCGTCTCGTTGACATAACTAGCACCACTCGCCGCGTTCTTCGGCTTATGCCACTCTTGAATGTTGATCGGTACATGATCCCTAACAAGAACTCCGGCTTGACTTGTAAATTTGCGGCAAAACTCTTTGGGATGCTCTGGTTCACCATTAGCCTTGAATGCCGTGAGGGCTAACCTACCCTCGCCCTTTAGCACCCGCGTCGGGCCTCGTTTTGTTCTAACAGACTTGCTCGATGATCCAGAAGGCTAAAAGAAAAAATTATTCGTTAATAAGTGCAATACAAATAAATGAATGCATCTAGGGATGAACACAGACTAATTGATACATAGATATACACCTCGCCGGAGTTTGTGATGGACACTTCATTGTATTTTCTAACTTGTTCAGACTCAAGTCCCTCGCCAAAATTATTCAGAAAGTCTTGGTACTCGTTGTCATCTCCATCGTTGGGTTCCGGACCACGGGCACTCTCATAGATCAATTTCTGCACCGCTTCTTCCCCCTCCTCATCTCGGACGAAGGTGCCGTCCTCCATACCTCAATGTCACTGCAAAATTAAGAAAGCAATTGTATTTCATTCATCATGTAATGATCATATAACAGATTGCTAGATGGATAACAATTGACTCGATGTCGCGGCGCCACGGGCACGGACTCGGCGTTCCCCCTCCTCCTCTCGCTCTTCTCGACTCTAACACTACTCGGCGGCGCGTCCTCTCGCTCTTCTCGACCCTAAAACTACTCGGCGGGGCGCCCCTCTCGCTCTTCTCGACCCTAAAAAAATTCAACCTGTAACCACAATCATCAATCATACTGATTTCCTAATACATCTAGGAATTTTCTCCAACCTCCCATCTCAAATTACATGACTCAAGTTATATAACCAAAGACAATAATAGCAGCAACAATTGTTTTAAATGAACAATTCCCATCTCAAATTACATAACCAGAGAATGAATTTAAAATAAAAAAAGTCATACAGCCTAGTGTCCAGAGATCGAATGATACACTGACAAGCATACAGGGAGCTCTGTCTCTGGCCGCAGGGTGTTCACGATTACTTAGTTAGCATCGGCAGCAATGAAATGTTACATTATTTGGATCTCACCAAAGTCACATTTACAGTTATTTTGTAATTTCTAGTTTATAATCTATAGTTTCTTTAGTTTTAAATAAAGTAGTACTAAATTTTAAACTAGAAATCACAAAATAAACTAGAAGTGTAATTTAGTGGCGGAACTAGGTGGGGTGCCTGCCTCTAGGCTGGCGAACTTGAGGCGGCGAAGATCAGAGGAGGCCGTCGGGGCAAAGCAAGGCACGTGGAGGCGTTGGCGGTCGACGGCGATGGGGGCCAGGACCCTGGGCATTGCAGATGCTCCTGGAGACGCGCTCCTGCAGGGGCCGAGGCGGCGGCGACGATGTCGAGGGAGACTGGAAGGAGGAGATCGAGGCGGCACTCGCGCGGGCTCCTGCGGACGCGCAAGGGCGACGGCGAGCGAGGCAGAGAAGCGCTCGAGCAGGCTAACGCGGCCGCGCGGCGGACTTCGCGACGAGCGGTTGTCGACGTCGAGGAGCAGGGGGCGCACGGCCACGGCAAGGAGGAGCGGAGGAGGCGGGGCGAGCTGTGGTGGCGCGCCGTTCGTGCAGAGAGGTGGAGGCCGCACCCGTGGGGGCTCCTGGCGGCACGGGGAGGTGAGGCAGGGAGGAGGAGGACGGGAGAGGAGCGCGACGGCGAGAGAGGTGGCGCCCGTGACGCGGCAGTCGACGCGCGCGCATTTCCCCGAACACCCTGCGGGCGTGCGTGAGGGGAGGCCGGCGGCGACCGCGGCGCGGCAGCCGACGCGCGCGCGGGCTCCTCCCGGCGAGCGCGCGGCGGCCAGGGAACCGACGCTAGGGAGGCGAGGCGAGGGTGGGAGAGGAGGGGCCGGGGTGCTCACCTCGATCGTTGCCGGCGCGGGGAGAGGTGGAGCGGCGGGCGACGCGCGGCGACGACACGCGGCGGCTATGGCGTCGGCGACGGGGAGCGGCGGCTATGGCGTCGGCGACGGGGAGCGGCGGCTATGGCGTCGGCGACGGGGAGCGGCGGCTACGGCGACGGCGCGCGGCGGCTATGGCGTCGGCGACGGGGAAGCTCTCTGTCTCTGGCGCGCGGCGGTGTGTTGATTTGGCAACTTTTTGCCAACGCTAAGTCATAACACAGGGGAGAAGGCCTTTCGTACCGGTTGGTACCACCAACCGGTACAAAAGGTCTTTTATACCGGTTGGTGGTACCAACCGGTACGAAAGGTTTTTTTTGTTTTTGTTTTTCTTTTAAGTTTCTTTTGTTTTTTCTTTTGCTGTTTCTTTTTCTTTTCTTTTTCTTTCCTGTTTCTTTTCTTTTCTTTTCTTTTTCTGTTTCTTTTTTCTTTTCTTTTCTTTTCTATTTATTTTTTCTATTGTTTTTCTTTTTTCTTTTGTTGTTTTTTGTTTTTCTTTTGTTGTTTCTTTTTCTTTTCTTCTCTTTTCTTTTCTTTTTCTTTTTCTGTTTTTTTCTTTTCTTTTCTATTTATTTTTTCTATTGTTTTTCTTTTTCTTTTCTTTTCTTTTCTGTTTTTCTTTTCTTTTCTATTTTTTCTATTTCTATTTCTTTTCCTTTCCTTTTCTTTTTCTTTCATGTTTCTTTTCTTTTCTTTTTCTGTTTCTTTTTCTTTTCTTTTCTTATTTTATTTTATTTTATTTTCTGTTTCTTTTATTTTATTTTCTTTTTATTTTCTATTTCTTTTATTTTCTATTTGTTTTCTATTTCTATTTGTTTTCTATTTCTTATGAATGAAACTTTCCCGCCACGACGCCGCGCGCAGGAGAAAAAAGGCGGGAAAGAAAGGGCGGCAATAAAATTTTATTACGATTGAACTCGAATTAAAAGTACATAGATCAACTGAAAATTAAGATACATGGCTAGATTCGAATCTTGGAGTCATTCAGTCATAGTCGTGTCTAGCCCTATAAACGTCGCCACTGTAGTCGTCGTAGTCGCCGTCATCATCGTCGCTGGCATCGGGGTCGCGGTACTCGAACGTCGGCGGGTGAGCATGCGTGGGCTGGGACTGAGGGTATGATACGTCTCCGACGTATCGATAATTTCTTATGTTCCATGCCACATTATTGATGTTATCTACATGTTTTATGCACACTTTATGTCATATTCGTGCATTTTCTGGAACTAACCTATTAACAAGATGCCGAAGTGCCAGTTCTTTGTTTCTGCTGTTTTTGGTTTCAGAAATCCTAGTAAGGAAATATTCTCGGAATTGGACGAAATCAAAGCCCAGGGGGCCTATTTTCTCACGAAGCTTCCGTAAGTCCGAAGGAGAGACGAAGAGGGGCCACGGAGGGGCCACACCCTAGGCGGCGCGGCCCCCCCCCTTGGCCGCGCGGCCTGTGGTGTGGGGCCCCGTGCCGCCTCTTGACCTGCCCTTTCGCCTATAAAAAGTCTCCGTGACGAAAACCCCAGTACCGAGAACCACGATACGGAAAACCTTCCAGAGACGCCGCCGCCGCCGATCCCATCTCGGGGGATCCAGGAGATCGCCTCCGGCACCCTGCCGGAGAGGGGAATCATCTCCCGGAGGACTCTACGCCGCCATGGTCGCCTCCGGTGTGATGTGTGAGTAGTCTACCCCTGGACTATGGGTCCATAGCAGTAGCTAGATGGTTGTCTTCTCCCCATTGTGCTATCATTGTCGGATCTTGTGAGCTGCCTAACATGATCAAGATCATCTATCTGTAATTCTATATGTTGCGTTTGTTGGGATCCGATGAATAGAGAATACTTGTTATGTTGATTATCAAAGCTATGCTTATGTGTTGTTTATGATCTTGCATGCTCTCCGTTATTAGTAGATGCTCTGGCCAAGTTGATGCTAGTAACTCCAAGAGGGAGTATTTATGCTCGATAGTGGGTTCATGCCTCTCGTGAACTGGAGGAGTGACAAGAACCACTAAGGTTATGGATGTGCTGTTGCCACTAGGGATAAAACATTAGTGCTATGTTCAAGGATGTAGTCACTAGTTACATTACGCGCAATACTTAATGCAATTGTCTCGTTGTTAGCAACTTAATACTGGAGGGGTTCGGATGATAACCTGAAGGTGGACTTTTAGGCATAGATGCCGTTGGATGACGGTCTATGTACTTTGTCGTAATGCCCAATTAAATCTCACTATACTCATCATGATATGTATGTGCATGGTCATGCTCTCTTTATTTGTCAATTGCCCAACTGTAATTTGTTCACCCAACATGCTGTTCGTCTTATGGGAGAGACACCTCTAGTGAACTGTGGACCCCGGTCCAATTCTCTTTACTGAAATACAATCTACTGCATCTTTGTTTCTACTGTTTTCTGCACACAAGCATCTTCCACACAATACGGTTAATCCTTTGTGACAGCAAGCCGGTGAGCTTGACAACCTCACTGGGTCGTTGGGGCAAAGTACTTTGGTTGTGTTGTGCAGGGTTCCACGTTGGCGCCGGAATCTCCGGTGTTGCGCCGCACTACATCCCGCCGCCATCAACCTTCAACGTGCTTCTTGGCTCCTCCTGGTTCGATAAACCTTGGTTTCTTTCGAGGGAAAACTTGCTGCTGTGCGCATCATACCTTCCTCTTGGGGTTGCCCAACGAACGTGTGAAATACACGCCATCAAGCATATTTTCTGGCGCCGTTGCCGGGGAGATCAAGACACGCTGCAAGGGGAGTCTCCACTTCTCAATCTCTTTACTTTGTTTTTGTCTTGCTTAGTTTTATTTACTACTCTATTTGCTGCACTAAATCAAAATACAAAAAAATTAGTTGCTAGTTTTACTTTACTTGCTATCTTGTTTGCTATATCAAAAACACAAAAAAATTAGTTTACTTGCATTTACTTTACTTATTTCATCATGTTTCCTTTTAATTTTACCACAAAAGACATACCGGTAGGACGTGGGTCTATAGTTGGGAGAAATAATATAGAAGAATTTTTCAATCATGTTAGTACTATTGAAAATTTTGAAGATAGACACTTGGTAGACCTTGCGCCTACTTATGAAATTGCTGCTGCACATTTAGTTCGCCTGTTGGAAACTAAATTTGTTAATCTTAATCCTATAATCCAACACATGTTCTTCACACTTGGCGATATGGAAGAAGGGGAAAAGAAAGATTTTGTACTAGAAACCCTTCTTAGAGAATTTGGTGGTCTAGCAAGAGAAGCTAGAAAGGTGTTTGCTAAGTTTAATATGCTTGGTTCTCCTACTAATTTTGTTAGTCTCCTTGAAAAGATGGATATGGATAGAATAAGATACACTAATAATATTGATGATGGAGGGGAGATAAAAGCACCAATACCATGTAAGCTCTTAGCTATGAATGATGCATTAGAAAATAACTATGCTTGGCTAGTTCCTGAAAATTTGTTTGATGAGAGTAGCACGCCTAAGACTAATGAAAAGGGAGATGCTGAAACTTATGTATCCAATATACTATGCCTAGTTGAGAAAACTCCACACCCCGCTGAGAATGCATCACCCTTCGATAATACTTGATACACACTTTCTGCGCCTAGCTGAAAGGCGTTAAAGAAAAGCGCTTATGGGAGACAACCCATGTTTTTTTACCTACAGTGCTTTGTTTTTATTTTGTGTCTTGGAAGTTGTTTACTACTGTAGCAACCTCTCCTTATCTTAGTTTTGTGTTTTGTTGTGCCAAGTTAAGCCGTTGATAGAAAAGTAAGTACTAGATTTGGATTACTGCACAGTTCCAGATTTCTTTGCTATCACGAATCTGGGTCCACCTCCCTGTAGGTAACTCAGAAAATTAAGCCAATTTACGTGCATGATCCTCAGATATGTACGCAACTTTCATTCAATTTGAGCATTTTCATTTGAGCAAGTCTGGTGCCATTTTAAAATTCGTCAATACGAACTGTTCTGTTTTGACAGATTCTGCCTTTTATTTCGCATTGCCTCTTTCGCTATGTTGGATGAATTTCTTTGATCCGCTAATGTCCAGTAGCATTATGCAATGTCCAGAAGTGTTAAGAATGATTGTGTCACCTCTGAATATGTCAATTTATAATGTGCACTAACCCTCTAATGAGTTGTTTCGAGTTTGGTGTGGAGGAAGTTTTCAAGGATCAAGAGAGGAGTATGATGCAACATGATCAAGGAGAGTGAAAGCTCTAAGCTTGGGGATGCACCCGGTGGTTCACCCCTGCATATATCAAGAAGACTCAAGCGTCTAAGCTTGGGGATGCCCAAGGCATCCCCTTCTTCATCGACAACATTATCAGGTTCCTCCCCTGAAACTATATTTTTATTCCATCACATCTTATGTGCTTTTTCTTGGAGCGTCGTTTTGTTTTTGTTTTTTGTTTTGTTTGAATAAAATGGATCCTAGCATTCACTTTATGGGAGAGAGACACGCTCCGCTGTAGCATATGGACAAGTATGTCCTTGGTTTCTACTCATAGTATTCATGGCGAAGTTTCTCCTTCGTTAAATTGTTATATGGTTGGAATTGGAAAATGATACATGTAGTAATTGCTATAAATGTCTTGGGTAATGTGATACTTGGCAATTGTTGTGCTCATGATTAAGCTCTTGCATCATATGCTTTGCACCCATTAATGAAGAAATACATAGAGCATGCTAAAATTTGGTTTGCATATTTGGTTTCTCTAAGGTCTAGATAATTTCTAGTATTGAGTTTGAACAACAAGGAAGACGGTGTAGAGTCTTATAATGTTTTCAATATGTCTTTTATGTGAGTTTTGCTGCACCGGTTCATCCTTGTGTTTGTTTCAAATAAGCCTTGCTAGCCTAAACCTTGTATCGAGAGGGAATACTTCTCATGCATCCAAAATACTTGAGCCAACCACTATGCCATTTGTGTCCACCATACCTACCTACTACATGGTATTTTCCGCCATTCCAAAGTAAATTGCTTGAGTGCTACCTTTAAAATTCCATCATTCACCTTTGCAATATATAGCTCATGGGACAAATAGCTTTAAACTATTGTGGTATTGAATATGTAATTATGCACTTTATCTCTTATTAAGTTGCTTGTTGTGCGATAACCATGTTTCTTGGGGACGCCATCAACTACTCTTTGTTGAATTTCATGTGAGTTGCTATGCATGTTCGTCTTGTCTGAAGTAAGAGAGATCTACCACCATATGGTTAAGCATGCATATGTTAGAGAAGAACATTGGGCCGCTAACTAAAGCCATGTTCCATGGTGGAAGTTTCAGTTTTGGACAACAATCCTCAAATCTCAAATGAGAAAATTATTAATTGTTGTTATATGCTTATGCATAAAAGAGGAGTCCATTATCTGTTGTCTATGTTGTCCCGGTATGGATGTCTAAGTTGAAGAATAATCAATAGCGAGAAATCCAATGCGAGCTTTCTCCTTAGACCTTTGTAGTGGCGGCATAGAGGTACCCCTTTGTGACACTTGGTAAAAACAATGCATTGTGATGATCCGGTAGTCCAAGCTAATTAGGACAAGGTGCGGGCACTATTAGTATACTATGCATGAGGCTTGCAACTTGTAAGATATAATTTACATGATACATAAGCTTTATTACTACCGTTGACAAAATTGTTTCATGTTTTCAAAATCAAAGCTCTAGCACAAATATAGCAATCGATGCTTTTCCTCTATGGAGGACCATTCTTTTACTTTCAATGTTGAGTCAGTTCACCTATTTCTCTCCACCTCAAGAAGCAAACACTTGTGTGAACTATGCATTGATTCCTACATACTTGCTTATTGCACTTATTATATTACTCTATGTTGACAATATCCATGAGATATACATGTTACAAGTTGAAAGCAACCGCTGAAACTTAATCTTCTTTTGTGTTGCTTCAATACCTTTACTTTGAATTATTGCTTTATGAGTTAACTCTTATGCAAGACTTATTGATGCTTGTCTTGAAGTGCTATTCATGAAAAGTCTTTGCTTTATGATTCACTTGTTTACTCATGTCATATACATTGTTTTGATCGCTGCATTCACTACATATGCTTTACAAATAGTATGATCAAGATTATGATGGCATGTCACTCGAGAAATTATACGTGTTATCGTTTTACCTGCTCGGGACGAGCAGAACTAAGCTTGGGGATGCTGATACGTCTCCGACGTATCGATAATTTCTTATGTTCCATGCCACATTATTGATGTTATCTACATGTTTTATGCACACTTTATGTCATATTCGTGCATTTTCTGGAACTAACCTATTAACAAGATGCCGAAGTGCCAGATGCTGTTTTCTGCTGTTTTTGGTTTCAGAAATCCTAGTAAGGAAATATTCTCGGAATTGGACGAAATCAAAGCCCAGGGGCCTATTTTCTCACGAAGCTTCCAGAAGTCCGAAGGAGAGACGAAGAGGGGCCACGAAGGGGCCACACCCTAGGGCGGCGCGGCCCCCTTGGCCGCGCGGCCACGTGGTGTGGGGCCCCGTGCCGCCTCTTGACCTGCCCTTTCGCCTATAAAAAGTCTCCGTGACGAAACCCCAGCACCGAGAACCACGATACGGAAAACCTTCCCGGAGACGCCGCCGCCGCCGATCCCATCTCGGGGATCCAGGAGATCGCCTCCGGCACCCTGCCGGAGAGGGGAATCATCTCCCGGAGGACTCTACGCCGCCATGGTCGCCTCCGGTGTGATGTGTGAGTAGTCTACCCCTGGACTATGGGTCCATAGCAGTAGCTAGATGGTTGTCTTCTCCCCATTGTGCTATCATTGTCGGATCTTGTGAGCTGCCTAACATGATCAAGATCATCTATCTGTAATTCTATATGTTGCGTTTGTTGGGATCCGATGAATAGAGAATACTTGTTATGTTGATTATCAAAGCTATGCTTATGTGTTGTTTATGATCTTGCATGCTCTCCGTTATTAGTAGATGCTCTGGCCAAGTTGATGCTAGTAACTCCAAGAGGGAGTATTTATGCTCGATAGTGGGTTCATGCCTCTGTGAATCTGGAGGAGTGACAAGAACCACTAAGGTTATGGATGTGCTGTTGCCACTAGGGATAAAACATTAGTGCTATGTTCAAGGATGTAGTCACTAGTTACATTACGCGCAATACTTAATGCAATTGTCTGTTGTTAGCAACTTAATACTGGAGGGGGTTCGGATGATAACCTGAAGGTGGACTTTTTAGGCATAGATGCAGTTGGATGACGGTCTATGTACTTTGTCGTAATGCCCAATTAAATCTCACTATACTCATCATGATATGTATGTGCATGGTCATGCTCTCTTTATTTGTCAATTGCCCAACTGTAATTTGTTCACCCAACATGCTGTTCGTCTTATGGGAGAGACACCTCTAGTGAACTGTGGACCCCGGTCCAATTCTCTTTACTGAAATACAATCTCTTGCAATCGTTCTACTTTGTTTTCTCGCAAACAATCATCTTCCACACAATACGGTTAATCCTTTGTTACAGCAAGCCGGTGAGATTGACAACCTCTGCATTTCGTTGGGGCAAAGTACTTTGGTTGTGTTGTGCAGGTTCCACGTTGGCGCCGGAATCTCTGGTGTTGCGCCGCACTACATCCCGCCGCCATCAACCTTCAACGTGCTTCTTGGCTCCTCCTGGTTCGATAAACCTTGGTTTCTTTCTGAGGGAAAACTTGCTGCTGTGCGCATCATACCTTCCTCTTGGGGTTGCCCAACGAACGTGTGAAATACACGCCATCAGGGTAGCGCAGGCGGGGGCCACGGTAGGCCATGACGCCCTGGAGAGTCCGGTCGCGCCACCACAGCCGACGGCCGGCCTCGTTGAAGTTCGAAGGAGGCGGGCCGCCCTCCTCGTGCCTGGCAAGCGCCCTCTCATGCCGATTGATGAAGAAGCTTTCCCAAGTCGGGCTGTAGTCGGGATGCCACTGGGGATTCCTCCGCTGCTCTGGCGTGAGCTCGAAGTAGTAGTGGTTCGTGATGGCCATCTCGCGCGCCACACCTAGAGGGACTGGAGGGACCGGTACGCCTTCGACGCTTAGCAACCAGCCGGTCGGGACGCGGTAGCCCAGCGGGCAGGGTTAGCTCGAGGCGCAAAGCACCTCCGCCTCCCGGGGGGTGAGAGATACGATGGAAGCCATGGGAGAGAATGATGAGGTTTGCAGATATGAGTCTAGATGTGATATGTAAATGGTGGCCAAGTCTACATATATATAGTGAAAAAATGGCGGGAAGACAGAGGCGGGAACCGGTGGAAAGCGCGGGAAGAAAATAGGCGGGAAGACAGAGGCAAACCTTTAGTACCGGTTGGTGGGTGCAACCGGTACTAAAGCTGTCGGCATGATAATGACGCCCTGCTCGATGAGCTAAAGATGGGGGGGGGGGGCTAAATCTGGGGGAGGCTTATCTGGTGTTTGCCTTATCTGGGGTGGTTTCAAATGGGGGGAGGGGATTATCTGGAGACACACACCGCTATATATAGCCCCTCCAGTGAGAGTAGAGAATACAAAGAGAGAAGATGCAACGACCAAGAAGGAAAGAGCCTCACCGGCGGAGTTTCTCGAAGATGTCTTAGATGGACGGCCGTCTTAGACATCTTCGGAAGCTCCACCCGAGTAACTCTTCCCGCAAGCAAGTTAGGAGTCCCGCTCGCAAGCTGCTAGTATACACCCAACAAACAGAAGCTCCAGGGAGCTGGTATATAACCCGACGATGGCGACCTCGAAGGAAACAGCCTCTCCGGCGGAGTTTCTCGAAGATGTCTTAGATGGACGGCCGTCTTAGACATCTTCGGAAGCTCCGCCCGAGTAACTCTTCCCGCAAGCAAGCTAGGAGTCCCGCTCGCAAACTGCTAGTATACACCCAACAAACAGAAGCTCCAGGGAGCTGGTATATAACCCGACGACGGCGACCTCGAAGGAAAGAGCCTCTCCGGCGGAGTTTCTCGAAGATGTCTTAGATGGCCGGCCGTCTTAGACATCTTCGGAAGCTCCGCCCGAGTAACTCTTCCCGCAAGTCCCGCTCGGAAGCCTCGGAATTTTTTTTCTGCAAGCCAACCATCTCCATTGTTAATATCTTACATACAGTGAATTTCCACTTTACCGCTCGCAAGTGATTTCCATATTGAGATACACAAGTTATGATCCCTATATCTAGCTAGTCTTCTGAGTTTTTTTCGTCTGTTTCCCTTTCTTCTGACTGCGACGCAACCATGGACAATCTTCATTATTTAAGATGATGCTTGGGTCAATTTTTACCTTGAAGGGTGGAATATCATCAAACTTATTATAATCTTCTGACATGTCTGTCTTGTCCTCTACTCCCACGATGTTTCTTTTTCCTGAAAGAACTATGTGCCGCTTTGGCTCAACGTATGATGTGTCCTCTTGCCTTTCTTTTCTTTTTTTCGGTTTGCTAGACATGTCCTTCACATAAAAAACCTGAGCCACCTCACTGGCTAGGACGAATGGTTCGGTGTCGTACCCTAGATTCTTGCGATCCACTGTAGTCATTCCGTACCGCGGGTCTACCTGTACTCCGTCTTTCATGTTGAACCATTTGCACCGGAACAAAGGGACCTTGAAATTAGGTCCATAGTCAAGTTCCCATATCTCCTCTATGTACCCATAATATGTGACCTTGTTCCCATTGTCATCTTTTGCATCAAAGCGGACACCACTGTTTTGGTTGGTGCTCTTTTTGTCTTGGGCGAACGTGTAAAATGTGTTCCCATTAATCTCGTACCCTTGAAAAGTCGATATAGTCGAAGATGGTTGCTTGGACAACAAGTACAGCTGCTCGTCATCAGTGACATTCATGAGACGTGTTTGCAACCAACCGCCGAAAGTCTTCATGTGTTCTCCAGCAATCCAATCTTCACGTTGCTCCGGGTATTTAGAGCATAAGATATCCTTGTGTTCCTCTTTGTACGGAGCCACCAAGATGGAATTATGTAGAACTGTGTAGTGTGCTTGAGTGAAAGAATGTCCGTCCATACACGTTCTTGATTTCTTTCCTAGCGTGCCTTTTCCACGCAGTCTCCCCTCATAGCGCGATTCAGGAACACCGATCGGCTTAAGGTCAGGAATAAAGTCAACACAAAACTCAATGACCTCCTCTGTTCCGTAGCCCTTGGAGATGCTTCCTTCTGGCCTAGCACGGTTATGAACGTACTTCTTTAAGACTCCCATGAATCTCTCAAAGGGGAACATGTTGTGTAGAAATACAGGACCGAGAACACCAATCTCTTCGACCAGGTGAACTAGGATATATGTCATAATATTGAAGAAGGATGGTGGGAACACCAACTCGAAGCTGACTAGACATTGGACCACATCCTTCTGTAAATTTTGAAGAGTAAGTGGATTGATCACCTTCTGAGAAATTGCATTGAGGAACGCACATAGCTTCACAATGGGTACTCGAACATTTTCCGGCAGAAGCCCCCTCAATGCAACCGGAAGTAATTGTGTCATAATCACGTGGCAGTCATGAGACTTTAGGTTTTGAAACTTTTTCTCCGACATGTTTATTATTCCCTTTATATTCGACGAGAAGCCAGACGGGACCTTGATGCTACTCAGGACTTCAAAAAAGATCTCCTTCTCCTCTTTGGTAAGAGCGTAGCTGGCAGGACCTTGATACTTCTCTGGATTCAGGTTGTTTCCTTCGTGGATACTTTGCTGGTCCTGCCGTGCATCCGGTGTATCTTTTGTCTTCCCATACACGCCCAAGAAGTTTAGCAGGTTCACACAAAGATTTTTCGTCACGTGCATCACGTCGATTGCAGAGTGAACCTCTAAGAATTTCCAGTAGGGTAGCTCCCAAAATATCGACTTCTTCTTCCACATGGGTACGTGTCCGTCAACATCATGCGGAACAGATTGTCCGCCGGGACCCTTTCCAAAGATCACTTTTAAATCCTTGACCATATCATATATAACTTCCCCAGTAGGGCGGGTAGGCTTCGTTCGGTTATCTGCCTCACCTCCGAAATGCTTTCCTCTCTTTCTTACGTGATGTTGTATTGGAAGAAATCGACGATGCCCCAGGTACACATTCTTGTTTCCCAAATAATTACTGTCAGTCTCACCTAAACAGTGTGTGCATGCATTGTATCCCTTGTTTGACTGCCCTGAAATGTTACCAAGAGCAGGCCAATCATTGATGGTTACAAATAACAACGCTCGTAGGTTAAATTCCTTTTGTTCGTGCTCATCCCACACGGGTACACCTTCGTCACGCCACAACTCTAAAAGTTCTTCAACCAATGGCCTCAGGTACACATCAATGTCGTTGCCGGGTTGCTTCGGGCCCTGGATGAGCACTGGCATCATAATGAACTTCCGCTTCATGCACAACCAAGGAGGAAGGTTATAGATACATAGAGTCACCGGCCGGGTGCTATGGTGGAGCTCTGCTCCCCGAAAGGATTAAAGCCATCTGTACTTAGACCAAATCTTAAGTTCCTTGCGTCATCTGAAAATGACTTGAACTCTCTGTCGATTTTTCTCCACTGCGACCCGTCAGCGGGGTGTCTCAGCATCACATCTTTCTTACGGTCCTCTTTGTGCCATCGCAACAACTTGGCATGCTCTTTGTTCTGGAACAAACGTTTCAACCGTGGTATTATAGGAGCATACCACATCACCTTCGCAGGAACCCTCTTCCTGGGGGTGGACTCACCCTCAACATCGCCAGGGTCATCTCGCCGGATCTTATACCTCAATGCACTACATATCGGGCATGCATTCAAATTCTCGTACTCCCCGCGGTAGAGGATGCAGTCATTGATGCATGCATGTATCTTCTGCACCTCTAATCCTAGAGGGCAGACAACCTTCTTTGCTTCGTACGTGCTAGAGGGCAACACGTTCTCCCCTGGAAGCATCTTCTTTATTATTTTCAGCAACTTTTCAAATCCCTTGTCAGAAGTACCATTCTCTGCCTTCCACTGCAGCAATTCCAGCGTGGTACCCAGCTTTTTCTGACCATTTTCGCAATTTGGGTACAACAGTTTGTTGTGATCCTCTAACATTTTCTCCAACTTCAACCTCTCCTTTTCATTTCCGCAGTTCATCTTCGCATCAAGAATGGCCCGACCCAAATCGTCATCCGGGTCATCAAAAATCGGCTCATCGAAAATGGGCTCTTCTTCAGCTTCGTCTTCCCCCATTCTACTACCACCGTCTTCAGTGAATAAGGGATAGTTGTCACTATCCTCTTCTTCTTCGTTGTCTTCCAATATAACCCCTCTTTCTCCGTGCTTGGTCCAACAATTATAGCTGGGCATGAAACCGTTCTCCAGCAGGTGGACGTGAAGGGTCTTCGAGGTAGAGTAATCCTTCATATTCTTACAGGAACTACATGGATAATACATGAAACCATTCGACCGCTTGTTTGCCTCAGCCACGTTGAGAAAATAATGCATGCCAGTAATGAACTCGGGATGGCACCGGTCACCGTACATCCATTGTCGACTCATCTGCATTTTATATGTATATCAAAAATCATTAAATACACAACATCATGGATATATGAGTGACCAACTTAATTAATATTCAAGTTCATCACATAAAACTAATTGTTTTTTATAAAAGAAGAGGGGCTCACCGAGGTGGTACCGTGCCGGCTAGGGGACGACGCTGGCGATCGACAGCGGTAAGGACGGGGATGATACTAATTAAAACCTACAAAACATACCATAATTTCAGCTCAAATTGCATATAAAAAAATAAAATCACTAACTTAGGCATTTCATCGAACACCTTGCTTGCACTACAAAAATAGTACGAGTTAAAACTACCAAAGAACTGAGCTAAATTAGGAACGCTGGAAGGAAGGATGATATTGCTAACCCTTGGATAGATGTATGCCGTTAATCTTGTTAAAATGGTGGAGAAAAATAAAGATTATTGGAGTGTGAGAGGTGCAAAATATTTGGAAATGTGAGAGGAGAAGTGAGAATGAGATATGCAGCAGCTCGGGCGCTGCCGCGCGGTCATATAGGGCACAGACCCTTTAGTACCGGTTCCTTACACGAACCGGTACTAAAGGTGCAACCCTGGCCCCACCACCGCCTGGAAATCGGGCCCAAACCCTTTAATACCGGTTCGTGTTACGAACTGGTATTAAAGGTCCATAACGAACCGGTATTGATGTCCCACGCACGGAACCGGTATTAATGCCACCTTTAGTACCGGTTCGGAAGGGAACCGGTACTAAAGGCTTAGATGGATGAGAGGTTTTCTACTAGTGCAGGTATACCTACATGTTCTTTCGTTTCTGTGATTTGGGAACAACTCTTACATAATAATATATCAGTTAGGGCAACAAGCACAATAATAATCAATGTCTAGTCAGATTAAAGATGGCCACATAGAAAGTTATATTTGATGATATATATGTGGGCTCAAGAAAATTTTCAGCTCTATATATGTAATGCTCAAATGTTACACCTAATTATATACTTGCCTACTTAATTGGCATTTTATCATGTCATCTCCTTTTGGGATCACATTGGAAAATCTATGTTTGCAGAGAGAGCGGCCACGTGTGATGCGGCGCGGTTAAAAATTTCTGAAGGGCAGGAGGCCACTCTCATCAACAGCATGACAATTTTGGAGGCGACAAGGATCGTATGATGAGTTATTTCAATATTTAGTAGCAAGTTCGGTGAAATGGTAAATTAATTTCATAACTTACCCATGTTGTTGCCATTTGTAAGTGGGTGAGCGGATTATCTTGTAACTTGCAGTAGCAACCATGTGATTCATTATTTAGTTTTCTTGAAAGTGCATTGCATATAGTAGTTTAATCTTGAAAACTCTGTTTGGGCTCCTAGCTTTGATCTAATATCAAGATTTATCTCCCAGAAGAGGTACCACGCCGGAGATCTTGCCAGAGACCACGTAGCAAAAACATTACGCTATTGTAGCAAAACAAATCTGCCAATGTAGCAAAAGCGACCTCATCGGAAACATCCCCGGAGACCACGTAGCAAAAACATTACGTTATTGTAGAAAAAAAATCTGCCAATGTAGCAAAAGCGACCTCATCGGAGACATCACCGGAGACATCACCGAAGACGTCGCCGGAAACCTCGCTGGAAAGTTGGTAGCAAAAAGAATATGGTATAGCAGCAAGAAAACATAAATATTGTAGCAAAACATTTTTACTATTGTAGCAAACAATGCATTGATGAAAAAATTGTAGCAAGACAAATTTCGCCCAAATAATTGTAGCAAATAATTTATACTATGTTAGCAAAAATGCGAAACTAAAGCAGCAAAAAGAAAATTCTAATGTAGCATCACTATTTGTTTTGGCGAGAACCTTGCCCCGCATCCTCTGTATATTCCCCTTGCATCGCCCACTTCAAGTTCTGTGCAGCACGCGTGGGCTCGCGGCCGGCCTCTAAGGCTCTAACACCTCAGGCCACACCTGGCAGCACCGGCGGCTGCCTCAACACCTTTGGATGCTCGCAGCAAACTCGTCGCGGCCGTGCTCACGGAGATTGAGGCTGGTGACAAGGGATTAACTTATCAATGCCTACAGATTGTAGACTAGGGTTTAGTTGGAAGTAGAGAGCAAGTAGATCTGGAAGGTTTCAGCCGAAAAGTACTCGACGATTATGAAAACTAGGGTTTCGTGAGACAATGAATCGATGCTTTCTTTGTCCCTCGACTCCCCCTTATATAGGAGGCGGAGTCGAGGGATTCGTATTACACAAGTTACAGAGTCCGGGAGGGTTTCTAACCCGTCCCGTAAAGTTACAAGTCTATATTTCCTAATACAACTCTAGCTTTCCTTAACACTATCTTGGGCTTCCGAACTTCATATTCTTCGAGTCGTGGGCCTTCAGTAAACCCCGGGTACCATCTTTGGCAGGCCCATTGGGATGCCTATGTCAGTAGCCCCCGAGATTTTGCTTGAATCGAAGAATCAGGGAAAATCTCCAATTTTATAAGCATTCAATATCTTTGCCAAGCATATCACATATCTTTGGATATGCAACTCTATATTGTAAAGGGATAATGGTAGTTGGGGCTAGTTCATCTGACGGATCAGGTACTAGTTAACTGCTCTAGTGGCAATCCGCAAAAACCTACTTCAAGATCACGTCCCTGGACATGATCTCGGGATACTGGTGTTAACTCGACAGGTGCCGCTTAAGGTCTTACCATTCTATCGAGTCCCAGTCATATTTTATCGGGTACCTAACGTGTCCGTTAGGATTTTTCTTCGTATCTGTTGATACGGAAAAAAGTAGCGAACCGACGTCAGAGATGGTGACACGCCGCTCAGAACGGATCTGGGGTCTTACCTTCGCAAAGTTTTGCGGCATTCAGAGATTGTTCGCAGCTTTGGCGCTCTGAGAATATATTGTTGAGTGCTTTTTCGGCTGTTGGAATAGCACATTTTATTGAGTCACGGATGACTTATCTTGCCTTCCCGATGGGAGTATATGTAGAGTTATTTGCATAACTCGAAATATGCTCACTTCTTTTTATAATTTTATCGGGCACGCGAACAGCGTTCCCGATGGGAGTAGCCCCCGAGGTTACAGCCAAGGACTTGTACTTGGTTGTAGGCTCAACGCTTTATGCCGCTATATTGTCATTCTTTCTCGAGCTTTTCACATCTATCGGGTGCGCGACCAGCGCTCCCGATGGGAGTAGCCCCCGAGGCTATGAACAAATGCTTGCGTTTGATCATAGGCTCCCGCAATTTCTATTTTGTCATACTCGAATTTTTCGTTTTTCCAAAGTAGCCCCCGAGCATTTGGGCAAAACCTTTTATTTGATCAAAGGCTCTCGAAATAATAGATAATTTTTTCCTGTCGCCAAGTTCCTTAATCTTCACTGCCGAGATTTTCCCTTTAGTCAAAGCGACATCGTTACTGACGATAGCCACGACCACTGTATCGGGAAGACGCGAGTACTGCTCTCTCTCTGTCTTGCGGGCCCAGAATCCTCATCAATTTGACACGTTGTGCAAGTGGGGGACACCCGTTCTCCGCTTTTCCTGGCGCACGCACTGTGGCGCCTGTTCCGTTCCCTCATAGTCAAAATACTCTTTTACCCCTTAGCCACGTGTGCAACATCCACCGCAAAATTACTCCATCCAACGGTGCGTCGCTTCGCCAATTCTCCATATAAGGTCTTCTTCTTCCCCCGTTCATACTTTCTCCTGCGCCGCACCTCTGCTCTCCTCTGCAAAAATCCCCATTGCGCTCAACACTTCCTGAGCTCAGCCACACTCGCACTTCACGCTTTCGCCATTGTTAATGCCACCACGCGCGCGGTTCACTCGCCACAGCACTCCTGAATCGAAGATGGCGGCGGAAGATCTGGAGTGGGAGAGATCCAAGATCTCCAACCAAGACCTGAACTTGATGAAGAAGCTCGGGCTCATGAAGAAGAAGGATGCGCTGCGCTTCCCCAACGAGGAAAGCTATCCATCGCCTCCTATCGAGTATCGGGTCAGTTTCGTTGACCACCTTATTCGCGGCCTCTGCACCCCCATTCATGATTTCCTCCGCGGTCTTCTCCTCGTTTACCGGGTGCAGCTGCATCAACTGACTCCCAACTCCATCCTCCATGTCGCAATTTTCATTACCCTCTGTGAATGCTTCCTCGGAGTCCATCCTAACTAGGCTCTGTGGAAGCGCATCTTCTGCCTCCGCCGTAATGGCTCCCACAACATCGCCTACAACATAGGCGGTGTTGTTATTTGCGTTCGCCCTGACGTCGAGTACTTTGACGTCAAATTCCCCGACTCCGTCCAAGGGTGGCGTAAAAGATGGCTCTATGTGCACGAAGATAGCTCCAACTCGGTGGAGTACAACATAGCTCCCTTCGATCGAAGCGCCAAGATTCTTCGCCGCCGATCCTGGGACGCGGAAGCCACTGATACGTCTCAAACCTATCTATAATTTCTTATGTTCCATGCTACTTTATTGATGATACTCACATGTTTTATACATACTTTATATCATATTTATGCATTTTCTGGCACTAACCTATTGACGAGATGCCGAAGAGCCAGTTGTTGTTTTCTACTGTTTTTGGTTTTAGAAATCCTAGTAAGGAAATATTCTCGGAATTGGACGAAATCAACGCCCAGGGTCTTATTTTTCCACGAAGCTTCCAGAAGACCGAAGGAGTCACGAAGTGGGGCCACGAGGCGCCGCCACACTAGGGCCGCGCGGCCAGGGCTGGGGCCGCGCCACCCTGGCGTGTGGGGCCCTCGTGTCGCCCCTAAACCTACCCTTCCGCCTACTTAAAGCCTTCGTCGCGAAAACCACAGTACCGAGAGCCACGATACGGAAAACCTTCCAGAGATGCTGCCGCCGCCAATCCCATCTCGTGGGATTCAGGAGATCGCCTCTGGCACCCTGCCGGAGAGGGGAATCATCTCCCGGAGGACTCTTCATCGCCATGATCGCCTCCGGATTGATGTGTGAGTAGTTCACCCCTGGACTATGGGTCCATAGCAGTAGCTAGATGGTCATCTTCTCCTCATGTGCTATCATTGTTCGATCTTGTGAGCTGCCTAACATGATCAAGATCATCTATTTGTAATGCTACATGTTGCGTTTGTTGGGATGCGATGAATATGGAATACTATGTTATGTTGATTATCAATCTATCATATATGTGTTGTTTATGAACTTGCATGCTCTCCGTTGCTAGTAGAGGCTCTGGCCAAGTTGATACTTGTAACTCCAAGAGGGAGTATTTATGCTCGATAGTGGGTTCATGCCTCCATTTAATCTGGGACAGTGACAGAAAGTTCTAAGGTTGTGGATGTGCTGTTGCCACTAGGGATAAAACATCAATGCTTTGTCTAAGGATATTTGTGTTGATTACATTACGCACCATACTTAATGCTTTTGTCTGTTGTTTGCAACTTAATACTGGAAGGGGTTCGGATGATAACCTGAAGGTGGACTTTTTAGGCATAGATGCATGCTGGATAGCGGTCTATGTACTTTGTCGTAATGCCCAATTGAATTCCACACTACTCATCATGATATGTATGTGCATTGTCATGCCCTCTCTATTTGTCAATTGCCCAACTGTAATTTGTTCACCCAACATGCTATTTCTTATTGGAGAGACACCACTAGTGAACTGTGGACCCCGGTCCATTCTTTTACATCGAATACAATCTACTGCAATACTTGTTCTTACTGTTCTTTGCAAACATCATCTTAAACACTATACATCTAATCCTTTGTTACAGCAAGCCGGTGAGATTGACAACCTCACTGTTACGTTGGGGCAAAGTACTTGGATTGTGTTGTGCAGGTTCCACTTTGGCGCCGGAATCCCTGGTGTTGCGCCGCACTACACTCCGCCACCATCAACCTTCAACGTGCTTCTTGGCACCTACTGGTTCGATAACCTTGGTTTCTTACAGAGCGAAAACTTGCTGCTGTACGCATCACACCTTCCTCTTGGGGTTCCCAATGGACGTGTGTCTTACACGCCATCAAGCATTTTTTCTGACGCCGTTGCCGGGGATATCAAGACACGCTGCAAGGGGAGTCTCCCACTTCCAATCTCTTTACTTTGTTTTTGTCTTGCTTTACTTTATTTTATTTACTGCTTTGTTTGCTTTCTTATTATCAAAATACAAAAAAATTAGTTACTTGCATTTATTTTATTTACTATCTTGTTTGCGTTCTCTATATCAAAAACACAAAAAAATTAGTTACTTGCATTTACTTTATCTAGTTTGCTTTATTTACTATTGCTAAAATTAATACTCCTGAAAATACTAAGTTGTGTGACTTCACTAGCACAAATAATAATGATTTCCTATGCACACCTATTGCTCCACCTGCTAGTACAGCAGAATTCTTTTAAATTAAACCTGCTTTACTAAATCTTGTTATGAGAGAGCAATTTTCTGGTGTTAGTTCTGATGATGCTGCTGCCCATCTTAATAATTTTGTTGAACTATGTGAGATGCAAAAGTATAAGGATGTAGATGGTGACATTATAAAATTAAAATTGTTTCCTTTCTCTTTAAGAGGAAGAGCTAAAGATTGGTTGCTATCTTTGCCTAAGAATAATATTGATTCATGGACTAAATGTAAGGATGCTTTCATTGGTAGATATTATCCTCCTGCTAAAATTATATCTTTGAGAAGTAGCATAATGAATTTTAAGAAATTGGATAATGAGCATGTTGCTCAAGCATGGGAAAGAATGAAATCTTTGGTTAAAAATTGCCCTACCCATGGACTGACTACTTGGATGATCATCCAAACCTTTTATGCATGATTGATTTTTTCTTCACGGAACCTATTGGATTCAGTTGCTGGAGGTACTTTCATGTCCATCACTCTAGGCGCCGCAACAAAGCTTCTTGATGATATGATGATTAATTACTCTGAATGGCACACGGAAAGAGCTCCACAAGGTAAGAAGGTAAATTCTGTTGAAGAAACCTCCTCCTTGAGTGATAAGATTGATGCTATAATGTCTATGCTTGTGAATGGTAGATCTAATGTTGATCCTAATAATGTTCCGTTAGCTTCATTGGTTGCCCAAGAAGAACATGTTGATGTGAACTTCATTAAAAATAATAATTTCAACAACAATGCTTATCGGAATAATTCTAGTAACAGCTATAGGCCATATCCTTCTCATAATAGTAATGGTTATGGTAATTCTTATGGGATTTCTTAAAACAATAATAGGAATGTACCCTCTGGTCTTGAAGCCATTCTTAAAGAATTTATTAGTATACAAACCGCTTTTAATAAATCTGTTGAAGAAAAGCTTGGTAAAATTGATATTCTTGTTTCTAAGGTTGATAGTCTTACTGCTGATGTTGATCTTTTGAAATCAAAAGTTATGCCTAATGAAGAAAAAGATATTAAGTCATTTGCTACAGCAAACGCCATCCAAGTTAGAATTAATGAGAATATTAGATTGATGGCTGAATTGCGTGCTAGGTGGGAAAGAGAAGAAAATGCTAAAGAGAATAATGTAGCTAAAGTTTGGACTATTACCACCACTAGTAATGATAATGCTTCACATGTTGCTACACCTCCTACTATCAATGGTAAAATAATTGGTGTTAGCAATGTTTCTACTCCTAATGCAAAGCGAGCAAAACTGCGTGAAACTGCTAAAACTGCTAAAACTGCCTGTGATAAAACTGCTGAAATTTTTCAAAATATTGGGGACAATGATCCCATTGCTTTAGATCATAATGGTTTAGATTTTGATGATTGTCACATCTCTGAAGTTATAAAGTTCTTACAAAAACTTGCTAAAAGTCCTAATGCTAGTGCTATAAATTTGGCCTTTACAAAACATATTACAAATGCTCTCATAAAAGCTGGAGAAGAGAAACTAAAACTTGAAACTTCTATTCCTAGGAAGTTATAAGATGGTTGGGAGCCCATCATTAAGATGAAGTTCAATGATTTTGATTGTAATGCTTTATGTGATCTTGGTGCAAGTATTTCCGTTATGCCTAAAAAAATCTATAATATGCTTGACTTGCCACCATTGAAAAATTGTTATTTGGATGTTAATCTTGCTGATAATTCTACAACGAAACCTTTGGGGAGGATTGATAATATTCGCATTACTGTTAACAATAACCTTGTCCCCGTTGATTTTGTTGTCTTGGATATTGAATGCAATGCATCTTGTCCCATTATATTGGGAAGACCTTTTCTTCGAACTGTTGGTGCTATTATTGATATGAAGGAAGGTAATATTAAATATCAATTTCCTCTCAAGAAAGGTATGGAACACTTCCCTAGAAATAGAATGAAGTTACCTTTTGATTCTATTATTAGAAGAAATTATGATATTGATGCTTCATCTCTTGATAATACTTGATACACACTTTCTGCGTCTAGCTGAAAGGCGTTAAAGAAAAGCGCTTATGGGAGACAACCCATGATTTTACTCCTGCACTTTTATTTTATATTTGAGTCTTGGAAGTTTTTACTACTGTAGAGACCTCTCCTTATCTTTATTTTATTGAATTGTTGTGCCAAGTAAAGTCTTTGATAGTAAAGTTCATACTAGAATTGGATTACTGCGCAGAAACAGTTTTCTTTCTGTCACGCAATTGAGTCGCCCCGTCTGTAGGTAACTCAGAAAAATATGCCAATTTACGTGCGTGATCCTCAAATATGTACGCAACTTTCATTCAATGTGAGCATTTTCATCTGAGCAAGTTAAGTGCCCCAGAAAAATTCGTCTTTACATACTGTTCTGTTTTGACAGATTCTGCCTTTTATTTCGCATTGCCTGTTTTGCTATGTTTGATGGATTTCTTTGTTCCATTAACTTTCAGTAGCTTTGTGCAATGTCCATAAGTGTTAAGAATGATTATGTCACCTCTGAACATGTGAATTTTTCATTATGCACTAACCCTCTAATGAGTTTGTTTTGAGTTTGGTGTGGAGGAAGTTTTGAAGGATCAAGAGAGGAGGATGATACAATATGATCAAGGAGACTGAAAGCTCTAAGCTTGGGGATGCCCCCGTGGTTCATCCCTGCATATTTCAAGAAGACTCAAGCATCTAAGCTTGGGGATGCCCAAGGCATCCCCTTCTTCATCGACAACATTATCAGGTCACCTCTAGTGAAACTATATTTTTATTCCGTCACATCTTATGTGCTTTACTTGGAGTGTCTGTATGTTTTATTTTTGTTTTGTTTGAATAAAATTGGATCGTAGCATTCATTATGTGGGAGAGAGACACGCTCCGCTGTTGCATATGAACACATGTGTTTTTAGCTTTATTCTTAATGTTCGTGGCGAAGGTTGAAACTACTTCGTTAATTGTTATATGGTTGGAAACAGAAAATGCTGCATGTGGTAATTGGTATAATGTCTTGAATAATTTGATACTTGGCAATTTTTGTGCTCATGTTTAAGCTCTTGCATCATGTACTTTGCACCTATTAGTGAAGAAATACTGTAGAGCTTGTTAAAATTTGGTTTGCATAATTGGTCTCTCTAAGTCTAGATATTTTCTGGTGAGGGTTTGAACAACAAGGAAAACAGTGTAGAGTCTTATAATGCTTGCAATATGTTCTTATGTAAGTTTTGTTGTACCGGTTCATACTTGTGTTTGCTTCAAACAACCTTGCTAGCCTAAGCCTTGTATTGAGAGTGAATACTTCTCGTGTATCCAAAATCCTTGAGCCAAAAACTATGCCATTTGTGTCCACCATACCTACCTACTACATGGTATTTTACGCCATTCCAAAGTAAATTGCTTGAGTGCTACCTTTAAAATTCCATTCTTTGTCTTTGCAATATATAGCTCATGGGACAAATAGCTTAAAAACTATTGTGGTATTTAATATGTACTTATGTGTTCTATTTCTTAATAAGTTGCTTGTTGAGCGATAACCATGTTCGTGGGGACGCCATCAACTATTTACCTTCGTTGAATATCATGTGAGTTGCTATGCATGTTCGTCTTGTCTGAAGTAAGGGTGATTTATCATGATCAAATGGTTTGAGTATGCATATTGTTAGAGAAGAACATTGGGCCGCTAACTAAAGCCATGATCCATGGTGGAAGTTTCAGTTTGGACAACAATCCTCAATCTCTTATGAGAATATTATCTGTTGTTGAATGCTTATGCATTAAAGAGGAGTCCATTATCTGTTGTCTATGTTGTCCCGGTATGGATGTCTAAGTTGAGAATAATCAAAAGCGAGAAATCCAATGCGAACTTTCTCCTTAGACCTTTGTACAGGCGGCATAGAGGTACCCCTTTGTGACACTTGGTTAAAACATATGTTATGCAATGATAATCCATGTAAATCCAAGCTAATTAGGACAAGGTGCAGGCACTATTGGTAATCTATGCATGAGGCTTGCAACTTATAAGATATATTATACATAACACCTATGCTTTATTACTAGCGTTGACAAAATTGTTTCTATGTTTTCAAAATAAAAGCTCTAACACAAATATAGCAATCCATGTTTCCCTCTGCGAAGGGCCATTCTTTTACTTTTATGTTGAGTCAGTTTACCTACTTCTTTCTATCTTAGAAGCAAACACTTGTGTCAACTGTGTGCATTGATTCTTACATGTTTACCTATTGCACTTGTTATACTACTTTATGTTGACAACTATCCATGAGATATACATGTTGAAGTTGAAAACAACTGCTGAAACTTATATCTTCCTTTGTGTTGCTTCAATGCTTTTACTTTGAATCTATTTCTTTATGAGTTAACTCTTATGCATGACTTATTGATGCTTGTCTTGAAAGTACTATTCATGAAAAGTCTTTGCTATATGATTCAGTTGTTTACTCATTATCTTTACCATTGCTTCGAATCGCTGCATTCATTACATGTGCTTACAATAGTATTGATCAAGATTATGATAGCATGTCACTTCAGAAATTATCTTTGTTATCGTTTACCTACTCGAGGACGAGTAGGAACTAAGCTTGGGGATGCTTGATACGTCTCAAACGTATCTATAATTTCTTATGTTCCATGCTACTTTATTGATGATACTCACATGTTTTATACATACTTTATGTCATATTTATGCATTTTCCGGCACTAACCTATTGACGAGATGCCGAAGAGCCAGTTGTTGTTTTCTACTGTTTTTGGTTTTAGAAATCCTAGTAAGGAAATATTCTCGGAATTGGACGAAATCAACGCCCAGGGTCTTATTTTTCCACGAAGCTTCCAGAAGACCGAAGGAGTCACGAAGTGGGGCCACGAGGCGCCGCCACACTAGGGCCGCGCGGCCAGGGCTGGGGCCGCGCCACCCTGGCGTGTGGGGCCCTCATGTCGCCCCTAAACCTACCCTTCCGCCTACTTAAAGCCTTCGTCGCGAAAACCACAGTACCGAGAGCCACGATACGGAAAACCTTCCAGAGACGCTGCCGCCGCCAATCCCATCTCGTGGGATTCAGGAGATCGCCTCCGGCACCCTGCCGGAGAGGGGAATCATCTCCCGGAGGACTCTTCATCGCCATGATCGCCTCCGGATTGATGTGTGAGTAGTTCACCCCTGGACTATGGGTCCATAGCAGTAGCTAGATGGTCGTCTTCTCCTCATGTGCTATCATTGTTCGATCTTGTGAGCTGCCTAACATGATCAAGATCATCTATTTGTAATGCTACATGTTGCGTTTGTTGGGATCCGATGAATATGGAATACTATGTTATGTTGATTATCAATCTATCATATATGTGTTGTTTATGAACTTGCATGCTCTCCGTTTCTAGTAGAGGCTCTGGCCAAGTTGATACTTGTAACTCCAAGAGGGAGTATTTATGCTCGATAGTGGGTTCATGCCTCCATTTAATCTGGGACAGTGACAGAAAGTTCTAAGGTTGTGGATGTGCTGTTGCCACTAGGGATAAAACATCAATGCTTTGTCTAAGGATATTTGTGTTGATTACATTACACACCATACTTAATGCAATTGTCTGTTGTTTGCAACTTAATACTGGAAGGGGTTCAGATGATAACCTGAAGGTGGACTTTTTAGGCATAGATGCATGCTGGATAGCGGTCTATGTATTTTGTCGTAATGCCCAATTGAATTCCACACTACTCATCATGATATGTATGTGCATTGTCATGCCCTCTCTATTTGTCCATTGCCCAACTGTAATTTGTTCACCCAACATGCTATTTCTTATTGGAGAGACACCACTAGTGAACTGTGGACCCCGGTCCATTCTTTTACATCTAATACAATCTACTGCAATACTTGTTCTTACTGTTCTTTGCAAACATCATCTTCCACACTATACATCTAATCCTTTGTTACAGCAAGCCGGTGAGATTGACAACCTCACTGTTATGTTGGGGCAAAGTACTTGGATTGTGTTGTGCAGGTTCCACGTTGGCGCCGGAATCCCTAGTGTTGCGCCGCACTACACTCCGCCACCATCAACCTTCAACGTGCTTCTTGGCTCCTACTGGTCCGATAACCTTGGTTTCTTACTGAGGGAAAACTTGCTGCTGTACGCATCACACCTTCCTCTTGGAGTTCCCAACGGACGTGTGTCTTACACGCCATCAGCCACCGAAGTGGAGAAAATGGCGACAGAAGCGCTGATGTCTCGTATCCACGAGCTTCAGAATACCCGCGGCAAGGAACTGTCGGGTATCCAAATCACAGCTTATTTCCGTAGGACTAGGGTGCAGCCTCTGCATGCTCGCAAAAATCCCCTTTGGATGTATGCTGGCGAAAAAGATGCCGACAGGCTCTCCACGGACCTTTCTGTAAAGGACTTGGAGAAGCTTATCCGAAGAATTTCGTCGCTCAGCAAGAAAGATCCTATTCCATCTTCTTGCCGCGTGGAGCCATATAGTGGCACCAACCCTCTCCCCAAGGTATTTTCTTCGACTAGTATTTTGTCCTCTCGACTTTTTTGTCTTCCCGAATGTTTTACTATTTCTCGACTACTATTTTGATGACATCCCCTGCGTAACTTCTTGTCGATATTCCTTGTATTTGTAGAGTCATCCAGTTCTAGCTTCTCTTCCTCCTCTTCCTGAAGATGGAGAAGTCGAAGAACAGGCTGTTGTCACTGACGACAACCAGGGTACTTCTCGCCCTGAGAGTGAAGTCGCGGGTTCTCCAAAATCCGCGGCTTCTTCTGAAAAAAGAAGTTCAATCCGAGGCCAGCGAGTCGACTCGTTCTCTTCCATCTGCTGTTTCTCCAAGGAACAAAAGGAAAAGGGATGAAAGGACAACTTTCAACCCTTACGAAGATGCCCTTGTCAGCTCGTAAGTCCTTGTTGCTCTTTGTTGTTTGCTCTCGACTTTCTGTCTATGTTGTTTTTTTTATATTGTCGACTATTTGTTGTAGTGGTGACGAGGATGAAAATCAACCTATTGACGCGACTGCTCGAATGAGTACGTCGCGTACTTTAGTTGTCTCTGAAGCTCAACCTGATGGGGACGAAACCTCGCCTCCTCAGCAAGACATCGAGCACCCTGCTCCAATTGCGAGCCCCCGTGCCTCTTCACCAAAGAGAGCTAGGGTCGAGCCATCCAAGGAACCCACCCCCTTAATTGGTGGTTCCACGACTCCGTCAATGGATGATGTAAGTTTTCCCTTGTATCTTTATGTTCCGAACATTTCAATGCTTTTGACTCTCCTTTGTATTTTGCTTTTCCTTTGCTTGTTGCTGTCGAACTTTCACGCACTATATTGATTTTTCTTTCTTTGATTTTCTTTCTAGCCTTTGATGAAGGAATTTATCCGTTTCGGTAGCCAATTCGTCGGGTACCATGACCATGCTAAAAAGCTTGAAGGTACTATTTTTGCTGCTTCTTCTACTGAATAAACTTTCCACCATTTTTTTTGTCATAATAGTTGTCACTGTCAAATGTTGGGCACGATCTTCGACAAGAAGGTTTGAAGATTGGTGTTGAAGGCACCATCGCCTTGGTTGCGGACAGCTAACAAGACGTCGACTGGGCTAAAGTTGGTGATGCACAGAAGATGGATACGAAGAAATGGCAATCTTTGATTTAGGCTGCTAAGCCGAAGTCGAAGAAAATCCTTGCCTTCCTTGGATGCAAGCCAACTCCAACCCCTAGATCGTCGAAGCCGGAGGTCAAGTAGACCACCTTGTTTCTTCTTTTGTTTTATTTTTCTTTTGATGCTGTCGCCATAATGGCTTTGGCGACAACGTTCCCACTAGTTCGGTAGGAACCCTCTTTTGTAATAGCCATGTAAATATCTGACCTTATTAATGAAAAGCTACGTTGTCGAGTTATTGATATCGAAGTATTTCTCTCCAGTTGATTTTTGACAACTATACCGTGGTGCCTTCCTCGGCTGCTTTGCTTACTGCATCTTGCTCGAAAAAGTCCTCTGCTGGCGAGTTTATTGAAGGTTCTTCGAGTGCTGCACATAATGAAGACTTGGACGAACTCCGTCAACAACTGCAGTCGATGAAAAAACAAGCTCTCGTGATAATGGAACAGTCTCGACAATCATCTGAAAATCAAAAAACTTGCTGTTCAGCAAGCTCAAGAAGCCATAGCATTGAAGGAGACTGCGGTTGCTGAGGCTGCTGAAGCTGCTTCCCAAGAAAATTATATGCTTCAACTGATGAGCGACTCTAGCTTAGATATGACGGGTACGCTCCGCAAATGTTGTCATACTGTATTTTGTTCTTACTGTCTACCTGCTCCCTCGCTGCTCTCTTTATAGGTGCCAGCTGACCAGTTTGTGGTTCCAGCTGCAGTTGACCCACCCGGTTCTGAAGGTATTCTGTTTTTCCGCGCCTTCTCGACCTCTTTGATTTTTGAGGAAAACCATTTATGATGTCATTCTCACTATATTGAATAAGGGTTCTTGGCAGTTTAGTCCTTAGCGAGCTATTTCTGGGGTATGTTGATGGTTCTTTTAAACAGTAGGCTCTCTAGGAGCCCAGCTTTGAATTAACAAAGCCCTCAACTGGCCAGGGATTACACAAGGCGAACCGAACAAACACCCACACAACACCACACAACACAACACAACGGACGAACGATACAAGGGCACACCCTGAAAGGCTTACAGCTAACCACTACTAGAAAGCACCAAAGGGACTTGCAAAGCGAAGACTACAACTCTCTGGTACCGAGGGCAACGAGCAGTGAAGACGCGACGAGGCACTGCCAAAGAGCAGGATGTAAATTCATGAGCGAGGAAGGCACCCTGAACTGCAAGCACCAAAACACAATCCGGTTCCCACACCGAAGAGGGCCCCTACCCTCTCGCCTTGGATCGAAGGCGTCGAACCATCGGTCATGGGAAAAGCTCACCCGAGAGCTGGGGAAGTGCTGAACTTGAGCTCCGAGGCAGCCCCAGTACACGACTGCCAGGAAGGGGGGCGGCGGTGCTTACCGGCGGAGATGGCGTGGCGGCCAGCCGGCAGGTGGCGGGGGCGCGGCGCACGGCGAGGAGGCGCCGCGCGCGGAGGGAGGTGCGGTGGCGGCGGCGGCCGTCGAAGGAGCGCTCGACACGGGAGGCCGACGACGCGGCGCGGGCGCGGCTCGGGCGGCGCGTTGGGCGGGCGCGGTGGCGGAGGCGGTGGCGCACGGTAGCGGTGGAGGCGGTGGCGCACGGAACCGGCGGAGGCGGTGGCGCACGGCGACGGCAACGGCGAGGGCGCGGTTTGGGCAGCCTGGCGGCGTGTCTACGCTTCGTCTCCGCGGGATTGATCTCCGCGGAGACGAAGGGGTAACATTTACACCCGCCCACCCTTTGGTCCCGGTTTGTATTACAAACCGGGCCTAAAGGCCCCCCTTTGGTCCCGGTTTGTATTACAAACCAGGACCAAAGGCCATTTTTTTAAAAAAAAATTCGTTCCCGCCATATTTCAAATCACAAAAAGGCCACATCTTGGCCACCGCCACCGCCGTGCCACCGCCACCGCCATGTACTGGCCACCACCACCGCAGTGCCACACGTGTCCACCACCGCTGCCGCCAGCGCCACCACCATGTACTATCCACCGCCGCCGCCGTTCCACACATGTCCCTTCCCCATGCCACGTGTCGCCGCCGCTTCCACGTGCCTCGCCCCGCCGCCACCAGCGTGCGACGTGTAGATGCCGCTTCCACGTGCCATGCCCCGCCGCTTCCCCGCGCCACCTGTCGCCAAACTTGCCGCGTCGCTTCGTGTGCTATAAAGCACCGCGTGCGCGCAACCGCACGTCGACGTCACCTCCGTTCATTCATAGCTGGGATGCCGCCGCGCCGTCGCGGCTCGTCCGGCTTCTGTGGCGTCCGAGCGCGTCCGAACGGTAGGATCTACGCCGAGATGCCCGCCAGTGGCTTCTGGCTCACCCTCGGCACGTACAACACTCCGGAGCTGGCGGCGCGCTCTTACGACGCGGCCGCATGGCGATTTCGGCGGCCACGGCGTGACATGAACTTCCCAGACGTCGAATCACTAGAGGAGGCGGAGTTCCTCGCGCCGACGCCGTGCCTCATCAACGAGGAGGACCGTCGCCGCCACCGCCAGGTTCGACTGGAATTACGATTGAACTGGAATTAAAGTACAGAGCTCAACTGCAAATTAAGATACATGGCCAGATTCGACTGTTCGAGTCATTCAGTCATACTCGTGCCTAGCTCTATAGTAGTCGCCACTGTAGTCGTCGTAGTCGCCAACATCATCGTCGCTGGCATCAGGGTCGCGGTAGTTGAACCTCGGCAGTTGAGCACGCGTGGGCTGGGACTGAGGGTAGCGCAGGCGGGGGCCACGGTTGGCCATGATGCTCTGGAGAGTCCGGCCGCGCCACCACAGCCGACGACCGGCCTCGTTGAAGTTCGAACGAGGCGGGACGTCCTCCTCGTGCCTGGCAAGCGCACTCTCAAGCCGATTGATGAAGAAGCTGTCCCAAGTCGGGCTGTAGTCGGGATGCCACTGGGGATTGCTCCACTGCTCTGGCGTGAGCTCGAAGTAGTAGTGGTTCGTGATGGCCATCTCGCGAGCCACACCTAGAGGGACAGGAGGGACCGGTACGCCTCCGACGCTCAGCAACCAGCCGGTCGGGACGCGGTAGCCCGACGGGCAGGGGTAGTTCGAGGCGCAAAGCGCCTCCGCCTCCCGGAGGGTTAGAGATACGATGGAAGCCATGGGACAGAGTGATGAGGTTTGCAGATATGAGTCTAGATGTGATATGTAAATGGAGGCCAAGCCTACATATATAGTGAAAAAATGGCGGGAAGACGGAGGCGGGAAGCAGTGGAAAGCGCGGGAAGAAAAATAGGCGGGAACGCAGTGGCACCGGAAACTTTCATCCCGGGTGGGGGCTCAAACCGGGACAATATATGGGAGGCTTAATCTGGGGGAGGCTTATCTGGTTTCTGCAGTATCTGGGGAGGATTAGTCGGGCAAACATTAGTCCCGGCTGGTGGGTACAACCGGGACTAAATATCCTTTTTTTTGTCTTCTAACAAAACTGTCGGTGGGATAAGGACGTGTGGGTAACCTTTAGTCCCGGCTGGTGCGTACAACCGGGACTAAAGATCCTTTTTTTGTCATCTAACAAAACTGTCGGTGGGATAATGTCAACACCCGGATTTTTAAGACCAGGTGCCTATTATGCCATACATCGGAGTCCCAGGAAGATTGTTGTTGCGAGACATAACAGTTGATATCATAAGTCATCATTCATTACAAACCATAGTCGTCTTACAAATTCAGATCACATGATCCAATATTACACAAATAGTTTATCTAATGATCAACGAACACATTACATAGCGGAAGCGTAACGGAAGTGGACTATCTAATCCAGAGGCCAACGCTTGACGTCAGAAGACTCCTAGTTGTCGTAGATGTCCTGCTGGCCGTCGTCTTGGTACTGCTGTTCTTCTTCATTGTCTGGCCATTGGAATAGCCAGGGACACAGCCGTGAGTACTTTAAAGTACTCGCAAACTAATACTAGTGTAAGTACTATCAATTGTACTAAGGGGTGCTAAGCTCTAGTTTTATTTGCATAAAGCCAATTTTAGTTCACAAGCATTTCATAAAAGACTCTTCATTTGCTAACTAACTCAAGTGGGAACATTAGTGTCATTCCCACAACTCAGTTGTGATTCAAGTCAAGCCACCATTCAAAATCCATCAACCTTTTTCATGAAAACAACTGACAACTGGTACCGTATGGCCTTTCCAACCGTCCATAACCGTGGACACGGCTATTCGAATAGATTTACACTCAGCAGAGGTTGCACTCTTGTGCCACAACATTTGATTACATCTGTCAGAAATAGCCCCGAATCATCGTAACTCAGTACGCGGATCATCAACCATAACCTTTCACTTACATACCCTAGTATAGGTACCTCTCCCCATGAGCTTGGCCTCCCAGTGAAGACCATCTGTCAACCTGGGAACTGCACAGGGCTTGGGCCGTACATTCACCTCATTTCACATTATTTCACTTGCAACGGAGGCAGCCTCGGCATAACCCCTATGATGCTTGTTCAGAGGGAACCCATACTAAGATGCATAAACTTCCTATTAATCCCTACCCATAATCAGGTATTGTGGGGGTACTTAGTAATTGGAAAGGTATCGCATCCAAACTCAACCATCAGTTTTTGTAAAGTTCACCAAGTCATATCCACTTTCAAAATCTTTCAATATAAAGACTCATCATTCCAAGGTTTTCAAAGTCATTTCAAAATCACAAGTTCCCATCTAGAATAGTAAAATTTTATTTAGCACTAGCCACTAGTTAGAAGGGTGCTCTCTAGCTTAAAAGCTTTGTAGGCTAAGCTGGATACTCTTGTCTACTTTGACTAACTAGACCAAGTGAATCATGAATCAAAAAAGTACTTTGATAAACAAAAACTTGTAAGGTAAAAACTTGGGAGGTGTTCATGCACAAAAGGTAAAAGTAATGGTGCCTTGCTCAGATAGAGCTTTGCACTTGCAAGAATATTAGCTTGCCTTGGTTGGTGTACTGATCAAAGTGGTCTTCCTCTTCCTGGTGGTAGACCTCCTCCTCCTGGTACTCCTCTGTACTAGCGTCTAAAAACGGATACGAGGTAACAATCAGCAAACAAGCTTGAGAGCTATACTAAGCACACACAAGGTTCATACCATGCTAATCTATCATCACCACCTTTACTAAAATGTTGGTTGACTTTGTTTTATTCTTAAGAGAAAAATAATTTCCTCTCATTACAATTATTGCTTTAGGGTTTCTCTTTAAGTCTTTGAGGAAATAATTTCCTCTCATTGAATCTTGTTAAGATTTAATCTCCTCAAATGAATAATAAATGAACCAATGTTGACCAAGGTCAACCATTCATAATCATCATTTAGGAAAATGATTTAAATAAGGTAGAATACCTCATACCATTTAACAATACAATACTTATGATTTAACATCACCAAGTAATTCAATATGAGAGTAAGTAGACGAAGGTCACAACCTCATATAAAGTTACTTGGGACAAGATTTAAATGAGGGCAAGCCTCTCATATGATTTAACTATTAGTTTTGGACAATGTCATTTGACTAGAAATAGCCATAGAGCCCTTTTCTACTCTAGAGCATGATCACCCAAAGTAACCATGTCATATTTTTGCATAAACATGTAGTGTAGGTGAAATGTGATTTATGATAGTTGGAAACAACTCAAAAGCATTTTTGGTTTATTTTTAATAATTGTTTGAAGTTTGAAAAGTCCCTGCCTTGTTCTTTTTGTCACATTTATTCTACAAAGAATCTCAAGCTGAGACCAGTGGTGTTGGGTAGATCTTTTCTCTAGCTTTCCAACAGTACCAAAATCATCAAATTTGGTTGAGCCAAACTGATTCTATTCAATTTTGAAAAAGGAGCCGGTAAGCATTTTGATTTAAATCCATTCAAACGAATTTGAATTTGTGGGCCAGCGCAGGAAACGAAACTAGGCTCAGCAGAGAAAAAGGACTGGGCCGGCCCACTTCGCATCCAGCGCGAGCAGGCCGTCTGACTGTGGGGTCCACGCGTCAGCCTCTATTAACCAGCGAAACGGTAAGTTTTAAACGCAGCCGCACGATTAGACGAGGATCCGACGGATCACAATCGTCGTCCTCGACGGCGAGATTGGGTACAGGCGCGGCGAGGCTAGAGGTCCGGCGAGCTCACCGGGGCTCCAGCAAGGGTTGGCAGTGTGCGCGAGGACGATGTCGACGACGGCGAAGCTCCTGGTACCGGCAGCGCGTCATGGGGCGGCTCCAATCGATGGCGGCGTCTGCGGCGGCTCACGGGCAGCGACGGTGAAATTGGGGGGCTACGGTGGTGAATCGAGAAGGGCAGGTGGTCGAGGAGGTCGAGGGAGGAGAGAGGAGTGAAGTGGTGTGGAAGAAATGGGCGCGGGCGTGCTCTATTTATAACG
Source organism: Lolium perenne (assembly GCF_019359855.2). Classification (NCBI taxonomy): domain Eukaryota; kingdom Viridiplantae; phylum Streptophyta; class Magnoliopsida; order Poales; family Poaceae; genus Lolium; species Lolium perenne. The sequence continues at coordinate 11,114,737 of NC_067247.2, read as the reverse complement.
GCGGAGCGATGCCGTGGGTCTGCGGCGAAGTCGACCATGGCGCGGGCGTTACGGCGGCGTAGGGAGGTAGGCGAGGGCGTGGCACTATGCTGCGTGTCCAGGCGGTTCTCCTGGCGGAAGCGACGCGGTCGGGCGGTGCCTAACTTGGTCGGGCGCGTGCGAGCAGCTGCATGTCCGTGGCGGGATTCGGTGTCGTCTCCGGCGACGGCGGGCGCGGGTCGGCGACAAGGAGTTGTCTGCGAGGTTCCTTGTGTCGTAGGGAGGCTCCAGGCGAGAGAAGGGGTCCAGGGGTGGTCTGTGTCGCCGTGGCGACACGTGCACTGGGAGTGTCCATGGGCAGCGCCCATGCCATAGTCGGCATGCCCTGGACGTCGTGGGCGCCACGCGTGCTGGCCTCTGTGGCCTTCTGATACGTCTCAAACGTATCTATAATTTCTTATGTTCCATGCTACTTTATTGATGATACTCACATGTTTTATACATACTTTATGTCATATTTATGCATTTTCCGGCACTAACCTATTGACGAGATGCCGAAGAGCCAGTTGTTGTTTTCCGCTGTTTTTGGTTGCAGAAATCCTAGTAAGGAAATATTCTCAGAATTGGACGAAATCAACGCCCAGGATCTTATTTTTCCACGAAGCTTCCAGAGCACCGAAAGGGAAACGAAGTGGGGCGACGAGGCGACGCCACGCTAGGGCGGTGCGGCCCAGGTCCTGGCCGCGCGGCCCAGGTCCTGGCCGCGCGGCCCAGGTCCTGGCCGCGCGGCCCTAGTATGTGGGTCCCTCGCGTCGCCCCTAAACCTACCTCTTCGCCTATAAGAAGCCTTCGTCGATAATACCCCAGTACCGAGATCCATGATACGGATAACCTTCCAGAGATGCCGCCGCCGCCAATCCCATCTCGGGGGTTTCAGGAGATCGCCTCCGGCACCCTACCGGAGAGGGGAATCATCTCCCGGAGGACTCTTCATCACCATGATCGCCTCCGGATTGATGTGTGAGTAGTTCACCCCTGGACTATTGGTCCATAGCAGTAGCTAGATGGTCGTCTTCTCCTCATTGTGCTATCATTGTTGGATCTTGTGAGCTGCCTAACATGATCAAGATCATCTATCTGTAATGCTACATGTTGCGTTTGTTGGGATCCGATGAATGTGGAATACTATGTTATGTTGATTATCAATCTATCATCTATGTGTTGTTTATGATCTTGCACGCTCTCCGTTGCTAGTAGAGGCTCTGGCCAAGTTCATACTTGTAACTCCAAGAGTGAGTATTTATGCTCGATAGTGGGTTCATGACTCCATTAAATCTGGGACAGTGACAGAAAGTTCTAAGGTTGTGGATGTGCTGTTGCCACTAGGGATAAAACATCAATGCTATGTCTAAGGATGTATTTGTTGATTACATTACACGCCATACTTAATGCAATTGTCTATTGTTTGCAACTTAATAATGGAAGGGGTTCGGATGATAACCTGAAGGTGGACTTTTTAGGCATAGATGCATGCTGGATAGCGGTCTATGTACTTTGTCGTAATGCCCAATTGAATTCCACACTACTCATCATAATATGTATGTGCATTGTCATGCCCTCTTTATTTGTCAATTGCCCAACTGTAATTTGTTCACCCAACATGCTAATTCTTATTGGAGAGACACCACTAGTGAACTGTGGACCCCGGTCCAATTCTTTACATCGAATACAATCTACTGCAATACTTGTTCTTTACTGTTCTTTGCAAACATCATCTTCCACACTATACATCTAATCCTTTGTTACAGCAAGCCGGTGAGATTGACAACCTCACTGTTAAGTTGGGGCAAAGTACTTGGATTGTGTTGTGCAGGTTCCACGTTGGCGCCGGAATCCCTGGTGTTGCGCCGCACTACACTCCGCCACCATCAACCTTCAACGTGCTTCTTGGCTCCTACTGGTTCGATAAACCTTGGTTTCGTACTGAGGGAAAACTTGCTGCTGTACACATCATACCTTCCTCTTGGGGTTCCCAACGGACGACTACTTTACCGTCACAAGGAAGCTACTACACCCACGTCAACCACGCGCTGGTTGTGGAAAGCAGCTACTTTTCTAGCGCCGTTGCCGGGGAGATCAAGACACGCTGCAAGGGGAGTCTCCACTTCCAATCTCTTTACTTTGTTTTTGTCTTTCTTTACTTTACTTTATTTACTGCTTTATTTGCTTTCTTATATCAAAATACAAAAAAATTAGTTACTTGCATTTACTTTATTTATTATCTTGTTTGCGTTCTCCATATTAAAAACACAAAAAATTAGTTACATGCATTTACTTTATCTAGTTTGCTTTATTTACTACTGCTAAAATGGGTACTCCTGAAAATACTAAGTTGTGTGACTTCACTAGCACAAATAATAATGATTTCTTATGCACACCTATTGCTCCACCTGCTACTACAACAGAATTCTTTGAAATTAAACCTGCTTTACTGAATCTTGTTATGAGAGAGCAATTTTCTGGTGTTAGTTCTGATGATGCTGCTGCCCATCTTAATAATTTTGTTGAACTTTGTGAGATGCAAAAGTATAAGGATGTAGATGGTGACATTAAAAAAATAAAATTGTTTCCTTTCTCCTTAAGAGGAAGAGCTAAAGATTGGTTGCTATCTTTGCCTAAGAATAGTATTGATTCATGGACTAAATGTAAGGATGCTTTCATTGGTAGATATTATCCTCCTGCTAAAATTATATCTTTGAGAAGTAGCATAATGAATTTTAAGCAATTGGATAATGAGCATGTTGCTCAATCATGGGAAAGAATGAAATCTTTGGTTAAAAATTGCCCTACCCATGGACTGACTACTTGGATGATCATCCAAACCTTTTATGCAGGATTGAATTTTTCTTCACGGAACCTATTGGATTCAGCTGATGGAGGTACCTTTATGTCCATCACTCTAGGCGCCGCAACAAACCTTCTTGATGATATGATGATCAATTACTCTGAATGGCACACGGAAAGAGCTCCACAAGGTAAGAAGGTCAACTCTGTTGAAGAAACCTCTTAATTGAGTGATAAGATTTATGCTATAATGTCTATGCTTGTGAATGGTAGATCTAATGTTGATCCTAATAATGTTCCGTTAGCTTCATTGGTTGCCCAATAAGAACATGTTGATGTAAACTTCATTAAAAATAATAATTTCAACAACAATGCTTATCGGAATAATTCTAGTAACAACTATAGGCCATATCCTTCTCATAATAGTAATGGTTATGGTAATTCTTATGGGAATTCTTACAAAAATAATAGGAATGTACCCTCTGGTCTTGAAGCCATGCTTAAATAATTTATTAGTACACAAACCGCTTTTAATAAATCTGTTGAGGAAAAGCTTGGTAAAATTGATATTTTTGCCTCTAAGGTTGATAGTCTTGCTGCTGATGTTGATCTTTTGAAATAGAAAGTTATGCCTAATGAAGACAAAGATATTCAGTCATTTTCTACAGCAAACGCCATCCAAGTTCGAATTAATGAAAATATTAGATTGATGGCTGAATTGCGTGCTAGGTGGGAAAAAGAAGAAACTGTTAAAGAGAATAATGTAGCTAAAGTTTGGACTATTACCACCACTAGTAATGATAATGCTTCACATGTTGCTACACCTTCTACGATCAATGGTAAAATAATTGGTGTTGGCAATGTTTCTACTCCTAATGCAAAGCGTTCAAAATTGCCTCAAACTGCTGAAACTGCCTGTGATAAAACTGCTGAATTTTTTTCCAACATTGGGGACAATGATCCCATTGCTTTAGATTATAATGGTTTAGATTTTGATGATTTTCACATCTCTGAAGTTATAAAGTTCTTACAAAAACTTGCTAAAATTCCTAATGCTAGTGCTATAAATTTGGCCTTTACAAAACATATTACAAATGCTCTCATAAAAGCTAGAGAAGAGAAACTAAAACTTGAAACTTCTATTCCTAGGAATTTAGAAGATGGTTGGGAGCCCATCATTAAGATGAAGGTCAATGATTTTGATTGTAATGCTTTATGTGATCTTGGTGCAAGTATTTCTGTTAAAATCTATAATATGCTTGACTTGCCACCATTGAAAAATTGTTATTTGGATGTTAATCTTGCTGATAATTCTACAAAGAAACCTTTGGAGAGGATTGATAATGTTCGCATTACGGTTAATAATAACCTTGTCCCCGTTGATTTTTTTGTCTTGGATATTGAATGCAATGCATCTTGTCCCATTATTTCGGGAAGATCTTTTCTTCGAACTGTTGGTGCTACTATTGATATGAAGGAAGGTAATATTAAATATCAATTTCCTCTCAAGAAGGGTACGGAACACTTCCCTAGAAAGAGAATGAAGTTACCTTTTGATTCTATTATTACAACAAATTATGATGTTTATGCTTCATCTCTTGATAATACTTAATACACACTTTCTGCGCCTAGCTGAAAGGCGTTAAAGAAAAGCGCTTATGGGAGACAACCCATGATTTTACTTCTGCACTTTTATTTTATATTTGAGCCTTGGAAGTTGTTATTACTGTAGCAAACTCTCCTTATCTTTATTTTATTGCATTGTTGTGCCAAGTAAAGTCTTTGATGATAAAGTTGATACTAGATTTGGATTACTGCGCAGAAACAGTTTTCTTGCTGTCACAAAATTGAGTCACTACGTCTGTAGGTAACTCAGAAAAATAAACCAATTTACGTGCGTGATCCTCAGATATGTACGCAACTTTCATTAGTTTTGGGTTTTCTCATTTGAGCAAGTCTGGTGCTCCAGAAAAATTCGTCTTTACGGATTGTTCTGTTTTGACAGATTCTGCCTTTTATTTCGCATTGCCTGTTTTGCTATGTTTGATGGATTTCTTTGTTCCATTAACTTTCAGTAGCTTTGTGCAATGTTCAGAAGTGTTAAGAATGATTATGTCACCTCTGAACATGTGAATTTTTCATTATGCACTAACCCTCTAATGAGTTTGTTTCGAGTTTGGTGTGGAGGAAGTTTTCAAGGATCAAGAGAGGAGTATGATACAATATGATCAAGGAGAGTGAAAGCTCTAAGCTTGGGGATGCCCCCGTGGTTCATCCCTGCATATTTCAAGAAGACTCAAGCATCTAAGCTTGGGGATTCCCAAGGCATCCCCTTCTTCATCGATAACATTATCAGGTCACCTCTAGTGAAACTATATTTTTATTCCGTCACATCTTATGTGCTTTACTTGGAGCGTCTTTATGTTTTTATTTTTGTTTTGTTTGAATAAAATTGGATCCTAGCATTCATTGTGTAGGAGAGAGACACGCTCCGCTGTTTCTTATGAACACGTATGTCCTTAGCTTTATTCTTAATGTTCATGGCGAAGGTTGAAACTACTTCATTAATTGTTATATGGTTGGAAACAGAAAATGCTACATGTGGTAATTGGTATAATGTCTTGAATAATTTGATACTTGGCAATTGTTGTGCTCATGTTTAAGCTCTTGCATCATGTACTTTGCACCTATTAGTGAAGAAATACTGTAGAGCTTGTTAAAATTTGGTTTGCATGATTGGTCTCTCTAAGGTCTAGATATTTTCTAGTGAGGGTTTGAACAACAAGGAAGACAGTGTAGAGTATTATAATTCTCGCAATATGTTCTTATGTAAGTTTTGCTGTACCGGTTCATACTTGAGTTTGCTTCAAACAACCTTGCTAGCCTAAACCTTGTATTGAGAGGGATTACTTCTCGTGCATCCAAAATCCTTGAGCCAAAAACTATGCCATTTGTGTCCACCATACCTACCTACTACATGGTATTTCTCCTCCATTCCAAAGTAAATTGCTTGAGTGCTACCTTTAAAATTCCATTCTTTGTCTTTGCAATATATAGCTCATGGGACAAATAGCTTAAAAACTATTGTGGTATTGAATATGTACTTATGTGTTCTATCTCTTAATAAGTTGCTTGTTGAGCGATAACCATGTTCCTGGAGACGCCATCAACTATTTCTTTGTTGAATATCATGTGAGTTGCTATGCATGTTCGTCTTGTCTGAAGTAAGGGTGATTTATCATGATCAAATGGTTTGAGTATGCATATTGTTAGAGAAGAACATTGGGCCGCTAACTAAAGCCATGATCCATGGTGGAAGTTTCAGTTTGGACAACAAACCTCAATCTCTTATGAGAATATTATCTTTTGTTGAATGCTTATGCATTAAAGAGGAGTCCATTATCTGTTTTCTATGTTGTCCCGGTATGGATGTCTAAGTTGAGAATAATCAAAAGCGAGACATCCAATGCGATCTTTCTCCTTAGACCTTTGTACAGGCGGCATAGAGGTACCCCTTTGTGACACATGGTTAAAACATATGTTATGCAATGATAATCCATGTAAATCCAAGCTAATTAGGACAAGGTGCGGGCACTATTGGTAATCTATGCATGAGGCTTGCAACTTATAGGAAATATTATACATAACACATATGCTCTATTACTACCGTTGACAAAATTGTTTCTTGTTTTCAAAATAAAAGCTCTAGCACAAATATAGCAATCCATGCTTCCCTCTGCGAAGGGCCATTCTTTTACTTTTATGTTGAGTCAGTTTACCTACTTCTTTCTATCTTAGATGCAAACACTTGTGTCAATTGTGTGCATTGATTCTTACATGTTTACCTATTGCACTTGTTATATTGCTTTATGTTGACAACTATCCATGAGATATACATGTTACAAGTTGAAAGCAACTGCTGAAACTTATATCTTCCTTTCTGTTGCTTCAATGCTTTTACTTTGAATCTATTGCTTTATGAGTTAACTCTTATGCAAGACTTATTGATGCTTGTCTTGAAAGTACTATTCATGAAAAGTCTTTGCTATATGATTCAGTTGTTTACTCATTGTCTTTACCATTGCTTTGAATCACTTCATTCATTACATGTGCTTACAATAGTATTGATCAAGATTATGATAGCATGTCACTTCACAAATTATCTTTGTTATCGTTTACCTACTCGAGGACGAGTAGGAACCAAGCTTGGGGATGCTTGATACATCTCAAACGTATCTATAATTTCTTATGTTCCATGCTACTTTATTGATGATACTCACATGTTTTATACATACTTTATGTCATATTTATGCATTTTCCGGCACTAACCTATTGACGAGATGCCGAAGAGCCAGTTGCTGTTTTCTGCTGTTTTTGGTTTCAGAAATCCTAGTAAGGAAATATTCTCAGAATTGGACGAAATCAACGCCCAGGAACTTATTTTTCCACGAAGCTTCCAGAGCATCGAAAGGGAAACGAAGTGGGGCGACGAGGCGACGCCACGCTAGGGCGGCGCGGCCCAGGTCCTGGCCGCGCGGCCCTAGTATGTGGGTCCCTCGCGTCGCCCCTAAACCTACCTCTTCTCCTATAAGAAGCCTTCGTCGATAATACCCCAGTACCGAGATCTACGATACGGATAACCTTCCAGAGATGCCGCCGCCGCCAATCCCATCTCGGGGGATTCAGTAGATCGCCTCCGGCACCCTGCCGGAGAGGGGAATCATCTCCCGGAGGACTCTTCATCGCCATGATCGCCTCCGGATTGATGTGTGAGTAGTTCACCCCTGGACTATGGGTCCATAGCAGTAGCTAGATGGTCGTCTTCTCCTCATTGTGCTATCATTGCTGGATCTTGTGAGCTACCTAACATGATCAAGATCATCTATCTGTAATGCTACATGTTGCGTTTGTTGGGATCCGATGAATATGGAATACTATGTTATGTTGATTATCAATCTATCATCTATGTGTTGTTTATGATCTTGCATGCTCTCCGTTGCTAGTAGAGGCCCTGGCCAAGTTGATACTTGTAACTCCAAGAGGGAGTATTTATGCTCGATAGTGGGTTCATGCCTCCATTAAATCTGGGACAGTGACAGAAAGTTCTAAGGTTGTGGATGTGTTGTTGCCACTAGGTATAAAACATCAATGCTATGTCTAAGGATGTATTTGTTGATTACATTACGTACCATACTTAATGCAATTGTCTGTTGTTTGCAACTTAATACTGGAAGGGGTTCGGATGATAACCTGAAGGTGGACTTTTTAGGCATAGATGCATGCTGGATAGCGGTCTATGTACTTTGTCGTAATGCCCAATTGAATTCCACACTACTCATCATAATATGTATGTGCATTGTCATGCCCTCTTTATTTGTCAATTGCCCAACTGTAATTTGTTCACCCAACATGCTAATTCTTATTGGAGAGACACCACTAGTGAACTGTGGACCCCGGTCCAATTCTTTACATCGAATACAATCTACTGCAATACCTGTTCTTTACAGTTCTTTGCAAACATCATCTTCCACACTATACATCTAATCCTTTGTTACAGCAAGCCGGTGAGATTGACAACCTCACTGTTAAGTTGGGGCAAAGTACTTGGATTGTGTTGTGCGGGTTCCACGTTGGCGCCGGAATCCCTGGTGTTGCGCCGCACTACACTCCGCCACCATTAACCTTCAACGTGCTTCTTGGCTCCTACTGGTTCGATAAATCTTGGTTTCGTACTGAGGGAAAACTTGCTGCTGTACACATCATACCTTCCTCTTGGGGTTACCAACGGACGAGTGCTTTACCGTCACAAGGAAGCTACTACACCCACGTCAACCACGCGCTGGTTGTGGAAAGCACCTTCTTCTTCGACAAGGGCCAGGCTAGGTAAGTCCAGTAGGGTGAGGTGGAGGCGTTTGGCAAGGTGGCCAGGGTTGGAGATGAGAGGAGAGAGGGGGAGCATGTCCATGGGGAGCATGGCCGGCATGGCCATGGCTAGGCCATGTCTTGCCCTCCTCTAGGGTTTCAATGCCTTGGCTGGGTTGAGAGGGGACCAGGGGACAAGGTGGAGGCAAGTGGTTTTCGAAATTTGGCAAAACACTATTTGGAATAGTGCAAATGGATTTGGGTGGATTTGGTTCATCAAGTGTTTGTCAAAATGTCCGCATGAAACAATTTTTGAAAATTTTGAATGGTCTTTGGTGGACTTGATTCAAATGATCAACAACACACATTGGTGGTGGTGGCATTTAAAAATACATTGTTTTGCAAAAATTCCAAAATGGGATGATCTTGAATTTGCTTCAAAGTCCCATCTTGGCTTGAGCATAAATTTTGATCTAGGATGAATTTGCAGGGGTGGTATTTACCAAAGTTGTTCACCTTGATGTTGTCTTGGATGAGGTGCAAAGAGTTGGCAAAGTTTGGTTTGAAAAACTCTTAATACAGAGGCTCAAAGTAGGCATCATGCTAAAATAGGCAGATTTGACCATTAGTGCAAGTGAGCACAATTTGATCTCAAATTTGATTTGATTTGAGTTTATTTGATTCCAAAAGTGTTTAAAAGTGTTGGGGAAAGGGTTGGGAAATCTTCTGTGGCGCAGCTTCTCGAAGATGTCATTGGTGCACACGCCCTACGGCATCTTCGGAAGCTGCGCCTCGGAATTTTCTCCCTGCAAGCCCGTGAACGACTACATCCCCTCTATATATATGGTACAAAAAGCCAACCACATCTCCACTTTTAATACCTTACATACAGTTACATGATTACACAAAAATAAATGGGAAATTGATTTCCATGTTGAGATACTCATTTGTGCCATGAACATTCTTCAATTAACTTGATGATGGAGCATCTTCATCATTTAACCTTCTTCGGCCGTAACCATGGAGCATCTTCATCATTTAACTTGATGCTTGGATCAATGTTCACTCTGAAGGGTGGAATTTCATCAAACTTATTATAATCTTCTGACATGTCTGTCTTGTCCTCCACTCCCACGATGTTTCTTTTTCAAGAAAGAACTATGTGGCGCTTTGGCTCATCGTTTGATGTATTCGTTTCCTTATGTTTCCTTTTTATTGGTTTGGTAGACATATCCTTCAAATAGAAAACCTGGGCCACATCCTTGGCTAGGACGAATGGTTCGTCTCTATACCCAAGATTGTTGAGATCCACTATTGTCATTCCATACAACTTGTCTACCTGAACCCCGCCTCCTGTTTTGTTGAACCATTTGCACCTAAACAAAGGTACCTTAAAAGAAGGTCCATAGTCAACTTCCCATATATCCTCTATGTAACCATAATATGTGTCATTTGGGCTTTTATTGATTATTGCATCAAATTGGACACCACTGTTTTGGTTGGTGCTCTTTTTATCTTAGGCGATCGTGTAAAATGTATTCCCATTTATCTCGTACCCTTGGAAAGTCACTACAGTCGAAGATGGTGTCTGGGCCAACAAGTACAGGTGATCTTCAATATCGATGTTATTAAGGAGATTTTTTTGCAACCAACCGCTGAAAGTCGACATGTGTTCACGTCTAATCCAATCGTCCGACTGCCCCGGGTTCTGGGAGCGTACAAAGTTATTGTGGTCACCGATATACGGAGCCACCAAGGTGGAACTTTGTAGAACTGTGTAGTGTGCTTGAGTCAAAGAAATCATGTCCCTACATATCATTGATTTCCTTCCTAGCGTTCCTTTTCCACTTAGTCTCCCCTCATGCCGCGATTCAGGAACACCAATCGGCTTAAGGTCAGGAATAAAGTCAACACATAACTCAATGACCTCCTCTGTTCCATAGCCCTCGGAGATGCTTCCTTCTGGCCTAGCACGGTTATGAACATATTTCTTTAAGACTCCCATGAACCTCTCGAAGAGGAACATATTGTGTAGAAACACAGGACCGAGAATGGAAATCTCATCGACCGGGTGAACGAGGAGATATGTCATAATATTGAAGAAGGATGGTGGGAACACCAGCTCAAAACTAACGAGACATTGGACCACATCATTCTGCAACCTCGGTAGAATTTCTAGATTTATTACCTTCTGAGAAATTGCATTGAGGAATGCACATAGCTTCACAATGGGCAGTCGAAAATTTTCCGGTAGAAGCCCCCTCAATGCAATCGGAAGCAACTGTGTCATTATCACGTGACAGTCATGAGACTTCAGGTTCTGGAATGTTTTCTTCTCCATATTTATTATTCCCTTTACATTGGAGGAGAAGCCATACGGGACATTGATACTGCTCAGACATTCAAAAAATATTTCCTTCTCTGCTTTTGTAGGAGCGTAGCTGGAGTAATGACGTCCTTTATCTGTCTCATGCAGTTTTTTGGGGTCTTTCCTACGTTGCTGGTCCTCCCGTGCTTCTAGTGTATCTTTTGTCTTCCCGTACACGCCCAGAAAGCCTAGCAGGTTCACGCAAAGATTCTTCGTCACGTGCATCACATCGATTGAAGAGCGGACCTCTAAGACTTCCCAATAGAGTAGATCCCAAAATATAGATTTCTTCTTCCACATGGGCGTGTGTCCGGCAGCGTCATTTGGAACAGACCGTCCACCAGGACCCTTTCCAAATATTACATCTAGATCGTTGACCATACCAAATATATCAACACCATCACGATGGGGAGGCTTCCTCCGGTGATCATCCTCACTATTGTAATGCTTGCCTTTCTTTCTTACGGGATGGGTATGCCTAAGAAATCGACGATGCCCCAGGTACACGATCTTCTTACATTTTTCCAAATAATCACCTTAGAGCTCATGTAAATAGTGCGTGCATGCATTGTATCCCTTGTTTGACTGTCCCGAAATGTTACCAAGAGCAGGCCAGTCATTGATGGTTACGAAAAGTAGCGCTCGTAGGTCAAATTCCTCCTGCTTGTGCTCGTTCCACACAGGTACACCTGCTATGGACCACAGCTGTAGAAGTTCTTCGACTAATGGCTTCAGGTACACATCAATGTCGTTCCCGGGTTGCTTCGGGCCTTGTATGAGCACTGGCATCATAATGAACTTCCGCTTCATGCACAACCAAGGAGGAAGGTTATATATACAAAGAGTCACAGGCCAGGTGTTATGGCTGCAGCTCTGCTCTCCAAAAGGATTCATGCCATCTGTACTTAGACCAAACCTTAAGTTCCTTGCATCCTGTGCAAAGTTTGGGAACTCTCTATCGATTTTTCTCCATTGGGATCCATCAGCAGGGTGCCTCAACATCACGTCTTTCTTACGGTCTTCTTTGTGCCATCGCAACAACCTAGCGTGCTCTTTATTTCTGAACAAGCGTTTCAGCCGTGGTATTATAGGAGCATAGCACATAACCTTGGCAGGAACCCTCTTCCTGGGGCGCTCGCCCTCAACATCACCAGGGTCATCTCGTCTGATCTTATACCGCAATGAGTGCACACCGGATATGCATCCAAATTCTCGTACTCACCGCGGTAGAGGATGCAGTCATTAATGCATGCATGTATCTTTTGCACATCTAATCCTAGAGGGCAGACAATCTTCTTCGCTTCGTACGTACTGGCGGGTAATTCGTTACCCCTTGGAAGCTTCCTCTTAATTATTGTTAGCAACATTCCAAATTCTGAGTCAGTGACACCATTCTCTGCCTTCCATTGCAACAATTCCAGTGTGCTGCCTAGCTTTTTATGGCCATCTTCGCAAGTTGGGTATAACAATTTGTTGTGATCTTCTATCATCTTGTCGAAGGACAACCTTTCCTTTTCAGTTTCACATTCTCTCCTTGCATCAGCAATGGTCCGACCAAGATCATCATCAGCAGGCTCATCTGGTGCCTCTTGATCTTCTGCTTCATTGTCTTCATTGCCTTCTGCAGTGTCATCGTATTCAGGGAAATTGAGATAACCGTCATCATCCTCTTCCTCTTCTTCATTGTCTTCCATCATAACCCCTCTTTCTCCGTGCTTGGTCCAACAGTAGTAACTGGGCATGAAACCGTCCCGCAGAAGGTGGCCGTGAATGGTACTCGAGTGAGCGTAATTTACGATATTCTTACAGTTAACACATGGACAATACATGAAGCCACCATGTTTGTTTGCCTTAACCATGGTCATAAAATTACCCAGTCCCGAACTGAACTCGTCAAAGCGTCGGTCAATGTACATCCATTGCCGATTCATCTGCATGATATAATTAAGCTTATCAAAAACCATTACAGAACATCACGATGTATATATACACATGCATTTTATCAATTACAGATGAAAGGATAAAGTTGTTAACCTCGATGGAGATGAAAAAAGCAAGTTAAGTGTGACTTGATTTGTGTGAACTCAAGCGGCAAAACCTCTTAAGCATTTGATCGAACACCTCTTGTGCATGTGAAGAGAGCAAAGCAATACACCCCTCTTGTGAGAAGAAAGTGAAAAAATGGCTAAGTGTGGCTCACACTTGGGCAGGGGCAAGGTTATATAGGCAGATTGGGGACTTTGTCCCGGTTTGTAATACAAACCGGGTCCAAAGGGTGGGCCTATGGTCCCGGTTTGTACTACAAACCGGGACTAAAGGGTCCCGAGGCCTGACACGGCCTGCCGCGCCCTGCCGCCGACCCTTTAGTCCCGGTTTATAGTACAAACCGGGACCATAGGCCGCTAACGGACAGGCGCCAGCGAGTGGGGTCACCCAGCGCGAAACGAACCGGGACCAATGCTCCCCTTTAGTTCCGGTTTGGTTTAGAACGGGGACATTTGCTCCCAGGGGCTTGGGACCAAAGGCCTCTTCTCCACTAGTGAAATGATGCATCGCGTCTTATCGGGCTGGGAGTGAGAGAGGGAGTGAGCGAGTGAGACCGATGGCATTTTCATTTCTACTTCTAGTGTCCTTAGTGAATATTGTTTGGACCTGGTTGTAACATTTAGGGTTCTTTCGGTCCTACTTGTAAGTGTGTTGCCGCCGCTGAATGATAGCTTCTTGGTCCCTCTAGGACTGACCCTTTTTAAAATAAAAATAAATAATTTGGTGGTTAATTCTTCACCTAAACCTTTCGAGACCTGGCTTCGTATTTGTTAGTAGGTGAATGATTTGCTTACTAGATATGGCCATGGCCTTGATCATCTCGCTTGACATCCCAAGAATGTTTGGACATGACCGTGCGATAGGGACTACCCAAGAAAATCAGGTCTATTATATAATGATTACTTCAAATCACAAGTTACCTAGAAGTTGAATATTTCAAAAATATCGGCCGATCTATTATATGACCATCTGGACGTTCCTCAATGTCGAGAAGGCTCATCCGCTAGAGAAAAGATGGAGTACTACTGTGGACAGTAACAATTAAAACAGATACGCGTTATGTATCGAGTGTACCACAATGGCCATGATGTGCAGCAATGTTTTTTTTTGACAGCTCAACGGTGGGGCAAAAAAACCCCACCTGAAGTAGACTTTTTATTTCAACTCAGCAGCAGGTTCTTTACATCAATAGCTAGAGGAAGCAAACACAAGAGAGAACAACACACGCGAAGCTAGGGGTCACGTAGAGCTTGCTCGAAGTTGTGCAAGCCAGGCGTCAACCGGGTGCCGCGAGAAGCAGCGAGGCAGACGATGCAGCCACAGCTCACAGTGCTCAGCCAACAGCAAGGCAAGTTGACGAGCCCGCATCCAGACGTCGCTGAAGACCTTGCGGTTTCGGCTTTTCCACGCAATCCAAAGGATAAGAAGCACCAGCGTGTGCCGAACGAAGGGAGCGTGCGCGTGGAGCGGGACGGCAAGCGCCGCGCAAACCCCCTCCAGGTCCCGCGCCGTGCCGGCCGTCGGGGCCCCGACGAGAGTAAAAAGAGGAGAAAGCCGCGTGCACCCGGCGAAGAGGTGGAGCAAGCTCTACATGACCCCTTTTGCGATGCCATGTGCAGCAATGTTATGCAGGCGGCGAGACAAAGCTCACCTATTCATCTAGTACTATGAATAACTAGATCGTTCCTTGATCCGAGAGGACTAGCAGGGTCGTGCCTACATATTGGTGAACCCTAGATGATGGCGGTATATGCTTGATCAATGAGTAAACATATGGGCGGTAGAATCTAAGATATAAGGGAAATATTCTTGTATTAAAACAAAATGGATATAATTTTGTGTGTGTGGGTTGGTGGCACAATATAATATTCTTGTAAGATTTATTGGACATTTAGGTTCGAGGCACTCCCAAATTGGCTGGTGATGCTCCGGTATTCACCCTCAATCTGGTTCATATGGTCAATCATGTCGCTGGTGGTAAGCTTCTTGTTTTCAAGACATTCCTGGAGTTTCTTGATTGTGTCTGGTAGTTTCTTGATAGTTTCATGTTCTTCTCGAGTTGCCTCCGGGTGAAGGAGCAATCTTTCAGCTGAGTCCTCGAGTTTCTTCATACTATTGCGCATAGTGTACAACAAATCGTCAATATCGTTCCGTGCTTGTACATTCTTCAAGTGCTCCTCATCCGCGGCCTTGTACTCCTGGGCCTCCTGCACCATTCTCTTAATCTCCTCCATGCTAAAACGCCCAGGGTCATTCATGATGGTAATGTTCTCCTTCTGAGCAGCCTTCTTGTCTTCTGCGGAGACGTTCAGGATCCCGTGTTCATCAATCTCAAACCGCACATTGACTTTAGTGACTCCCTTAGGAGCCAACGTGAGGCCGGAAAGCGTGAACTTGCCGCGCAGGCTGTTGTCCTCTGTCATGGCACTCTCACCCTCGTACACGCCCCAGGTAATGCTGGACTGGTTATCCTCAGTTGTGACGAAGGTCTTCTCCTTGATTGTGGGGATGGTGGTGTTCCTCGGGATCACCACGCTCATGCGTCCCCCCTTGACGTTTATGCCCTGCGAGAGGGGTGTGATGTCGATGAGATGCAGGTTGATGTCATGCTCCTTGTGGCCCATGAGGATGGCAGCCAGGATGGTTGCTCCGTATGCGACGGCCTCGTCGGCGTTCAAGCTCTTGCAGGGCTCCTTCCCATTGAAGAAGTCCTTGAGGAGCCGGTGCACGCGGTTGATACGTGTGGAGCCCCCGACGAGGACAACATCGTTCACTTTGTTCTTGTCCATCTTGGCGTCCACCAAGCATGTGTGAACAGGCCCCATGCATCTGCGGAAGAGGTCCTTGTTGAGCTTCTCGAACAGGGAGCGGGTGATGGTGGAGTGGAAGTCGATGCCCTCAAAAAGGGCGTCCTCATCCACAGCGGCCTGGGCGTAGGAGGAGAGCATTATCTTGGCCTTCTCACATGAGTTCTTCAGGCGCCGGACTGCCCTAATGTCGCCGCTGATATCTTTCCGGGTTTTCTTCTTAAATTCCTTGACGAAATGGTCAACCATGCTGTTGGTGAAATCCTCGCCTCCGAGATGAGTGTCGCCTGCGGTAGCCTTGACGTGCAAGACACCTTTCTTGACAACGACGAGCGATACATCCAACGTCCCACCGCCCAAGTCATAGACGAGCACAGTCCTCTCTTCGTCGTCGCTCCACTTTCTGCCTTCGCTGAAGGCGAGGGCTGCCGCGGTAGGTTCGTTGATGATGCGCAGTACATTGAGGCCGGCGATGGTGGCAGCATCCTTGGTGGCCTTGCGCTGGGAGTTGTTGAAGTAAGCTGGGACGGTGACCACAGCATTCTTGATAGTCGTTCCAGGCCCAAGGAAGACCTCAGCTGTCTCCTTCATCTTGACGAGCATCATGGCCGAGATCTCCTCTGGCGAGAACTCCTTCTTCTCACCAAGGTAACTCACGCTGATCAAGGGCCTGTCGTCCTGACCCTGGATCAGCCCAAATGGCCAATACTTGGCATCGCTCTTCACCGACGCGTCGGAGAAACTCCGGCCGATGAGTCGCTTCACATCTACATATATGGAGGAGTATGACATTGAATCTATATATACATCGACAGAACAACATACATTAATTAATTAAAAGGACGGAGCTAGCTACATACCGAAGACAGTGTTTGATGCGTTCCTTGCGACCTGATTGTTAGCCCTCTCGCCGATAAGCCTCTCGCTGTCGGTGAAGGCGACCCAGGACGGTGTTGTGCGCTTTCCTTGGTCGTTGGGGACGATCTCCACACGACCATTCTGCCAGACTCCGACGCTGGAGTGGGTCGTGCCAAGATCGATGCCGATTACTAGCGTGTCTTCGGTCTCGGCCAAGACGTGCCTATTTGAGAACAATCATTTAGCTTCATTAAATGCAAGATTAAAAAATGAAACAATAAATGGAAAGCCACATCAGAAAAATTCATGGTCGCACGATCAGTAGCATATTTTACAAAGGATATTTGTAAAGATCGAGGCAATATGACATAAATTATTTGTGAAACGAAAATCTACATTAGAAAAGTATAAACTATATGCTCATTTTTTTTTCAAGTTCAGGCATGCTTTTATATCTGAGCTCTCAATAGTGGACAGAAAAGGGAAAAAAAAGTTCTAAAGAGAAAGCAGACTGGTGACACCCTGCACATCAAGGCAAAAAAGACATAAGCTACAAGAAATAATTTGGTTAAGGAGCAAAGAACAAACCCATCCTCTCCACCTGAACATTTAGTTCCCTCAAAAGTCTCAATTATTTTTCTTATATTTGGCCTTCTGTTTCGCTCTTTATCCATGCATTCTCGCCCTACTTCAATGCATTGTTCTACTTGTCGGCATTCGTCTTCCAATGAAGTCGTCTTTGATGTTTTCTGTAACCTTGTCCTCCATTTATCATATACCTATGGAACTTAAACGATTGCTAGAATAATTAGCACATACATAAGGTTCTAGTTTATGATCGGTCATAATGAACCCTCACTAATGAAATCCCTAACCTCAGTAAATTGCTCGTCACTTGTTCCTTCATGGTAGTTATTGTGTCCTGTCATTATCTCTATGATCATAATGCCCAGACTGAATATATCCGCCTCTTTTGAGAGAGTGCAGCCATCAATATATTCAGGTGCCATGTATACACTAAACAAAATACGAGTGCCAGTGTTAGAAGAATCACATATTCTGAAAATGGTAAATCGATGATTGAAAAGTTTTGCTTTACCGTGTTCCTATTATATTCTCGGTGTGTGCATGAGTTTTTCCTCCATCAAAGAGCCTTGACAAGCCAAAGTCAGAGATTTTGGGTGTCATGTTGTTATCTAGCAATATGTTGGTAGGTTTTAGATCCATATGAAGAATGGGTGCACCTTCTCTACCCTTATGAAGACAATATAAACCAGCGCAAATCCCTTTAATTATATTGTAACGTGCGTGCCAGTCTAGACCAGAAGATTCATCTGAAAAAAAAGAATGACAACTATATACTCTTGTAAGGAACACAATTATTTTAGAAGAGGGTATCATCATACCACTGAGATACTTGTCGAGGCTTCCATTAGGAAGATACTCGAAACAGAGAAGCCTATACAGCTGATTGACGAAAAAATTGCGTCCTTCGTGTGAAGCTATTTCAGTCTCTGTGTGGTAACAGTAGCCTTCGAGCCTTACAATATTGGGATGGCATATACCCGTAACAAGTTGAATCTCATTCAAGAATAGATTATCATCCTTTCCTACCGTGGTCATAGTAAGCCTCTTCACTGCAACCACCTCACCATTTTCTTGCACACCCTGTTTCATTATATATTTGTCTTTTTTGGACATCCGTAGATAACAAATAATTGCACACAAAAATGTATATGTACCTTGTAAACAATTCCAAACCCACCACTTCCAAGTATTCGATCTTCAGAGAAATTATTTGTGATAGTTTTTAGATAGTTTATGTCCAGTTTTTTTGGTGTCGAACTTTTGTGCTGTAACTTCTTCTCCAAGACTCTATTCATTTCTGCCCTGCAAGTGTACAGCTCAGAAAAGTTTTGTTCTTTCACTGAAGCTAATATAACATGAATTTCAACTGAACCCATGTAGACTACTCCCTCCCATCCATAATAATTTTCATGGTTTTAGTTAAAATTTGACAAAAAAATAAACTAAAACCACAACACTTGTTATGGATCGGAGGGAGCAGTTAGAACGGAAAATTTGTTAGAGGACACCGTTATTTTCTGGTATTTGCCAAAACACACCAACGGAACATGTTTTTCCCATGTACCGTTATAATTTTGTGGCATTTTTGCCTGTATTGCCTAAAACGGAAAGATTGACTTTTTGACTAGTGAAAATACAATTTACCCTTTTACAAATCTGCCCAGAATTTTGCCAAGCCCTTTGCTGAACGATTTTTTCCTGCCGCAAACTGCAGCGACAAATGTGACCAAGACCCTCGAGGCGCTGATCGACGAACGCTAGCGCCGTAAGCCTGTTTTGTATCTCGCTGGCCACCGGCTGCCCTGTTGTCGTTGAGCCCAACTCCTCCGCCCCAACTCCCGTATGGTTGGGTTGTCCAGCATCTGTGAGCTCCGGTCAGGCCCCCTGGCAATCGGCTGCAGGCTCGTATGGTGCCTCAGAAGTCTTGACCCTGCACCTGCTTGATTCCGTAGAAATCAGTGCCTTTGTGATGGACCACGGCGCTACAGATGACCATGGACGGCGATTTGGTCTTGTGCCGACGGGTATTTTCTCGCAAAATCCGTTCCCAATGGAACGGACGCCAAAATTTCGGACTAGATGAAAAAAAAAGTTTCAGAACTGGTCAAAGGATCGAGTCATCCAAGAAAAATTGTCAAACTTTCTGTTTTTGTACGGTGTCTTCTAGCAAATATGACATAAAATTATAACGGTACCTGGCAAAGACATAATTAAATGGTGTGTTTTGGCAAATGCCGAAAATAACGGTGTCCTCTAGCAAATTTTTCCTATTTAAGGATCGGAGGGAGTAGTTAGAATGATGTATTAAGCGGCAACATTAGATGAAAAGACCAGACTAGGACTAGAGCATATGTACCCCAGATCAAAGTTGCATTTCGGTCTATCTAGGACATTTTGTCTCGTTATATAACAAAACCTAGAGTAGGACGCATGCCGAAATCTAATAAACATGTAACGACATTATCCAGGAACTAGCAATCTTCTGGCGTGCATAAGTGGCAGAAAATATCAGTTTGTCTTCCACGTAATGAGAACAAATAAAATGATTCTATTCCAACCTTGAGATCGAACCGGAAAACGAGGAAAGGCATCAAGCGGCAAGGGTCAATGGATTTGGGCTTCTCGCAGAAAACTAGTAGTATACACAGTACATGGATCATGAATAGGGCAAATTAAAGGCACTAACCTTGAGTAGCTGATCAACCGCGCGTGAGAAAGCAGTTTAGGAGAAGGATTCCGTGTTGGATCTCCCGTGTTCAGAGAAGTTGTAGACTTGCGAGGAGACGAGACTACTGTTTGGTGTTCTCTCAAAAGAGAAGACGAGGACAAGATATTCAAGTCCCCGTTGGAGAAGATATCTACTGTATTTATATCTATCTCGTAATGTGAGGCAGCAGGAGATGGGCTTGTTGACACGGTTTGTATGCTCTTCCTCTTCTTTCCCTCCTCCCTCCGAGAGCAAGTCAGTTTCAGTTAGTCACAAATCCATTCCCTACCATTCCAAGACTGCTCCTACACACCCTCCCAGATTTTGAGGCCCGTCCTGTCGCTCCCCACGGGCGACGGGCGGGCGATTCCACCAAACCCTAGCCCCAGCCCCTTCTCCCCGCTCCCCCCGCCGCCGCCGCCGGCGTCAGCCGCCGGGCAAAGCCCAGGCGGTGCCGGCGGCGGGGGCTCTTGGATCTTGTCCGTGCGGAGGTGGCGCGGGGCCTCTCCCTCGGGCGTTGGAGATCCTCTACGAGGATGCGACGGCACCTTGCGCGGCGGGCCGGCGTGCCGCGGCGAGGCGTTTCCTCGAGGTCGAGGCGGCGGAGCTCGGCGGCGTGGTCGCCTCCTCGCGGGCGACGGCTGCGTCTTGTCGGCTTCTACAGGGTGGTCCCCGGCGGCGCGTGGCGGAGGGGTCGGGTGAAGAGGAGAGGAGAGGAGATCCCGGCGAGGCGGGCGGAGGGAGGTCGTGGAGGTGCGGCGGCTTCGTGAGTGGCGTCCGGGAGCGGCAGGCGGGGTGGCGGCGGGGCGGAGGCCTCGTCCATGGAGCGCCCTGGCGAGCAGAGGACCGCTGCCACCATGGCCGGCGCTCCTGCGGTGCTCCTCGCCGGCGTTGCAGGCAGGCAGGAGCTGGCGGCCCGGGCCCGATCTGGGCTTGCGGGCCCGATCTGGGTCTGGAGGGCGGGGAGGCTGGGAGGGACGTCTTGCCTGGAGCGGGCAGCGTCCGTGGAGGGCCACCCCAGCTCTAGCCGGAGGAGCGGGAGTGATGGCCGCAGTGCTTCATGCCGGCGAGTGTGGAGGCTGCGGTGCCTCGTCGGGATGGAGTTGGAGTTGGAGTCTTCGCCTTGCCTTGAGCCATGCGGTGGGTGTTTTGGAGTTTCTGCGGTTTTTGCGACTTCATCGACGAGGGGCTGCGACGGCGGCGGTGTGAGACCTCACGGACGGTATGACCCCAGTTCCGGAGGTGGGGGAGGCTTGCGATGCTTCGGACGAAAGTCTAGCTTGGCTCAGTCGGGCCGGCGGCGACGGCGCCCGCGGGTGTCGTTCCCCTCCTTGGAGGCGCCGCCCAGGAGTGTCGAAATCTCCCTAACCTGCTTGGAGCTGGATGTTGTCTTCGGGCGAAAGCCTCGATTTGTGGATCGGCTCGATGGCGGCGTCTTTGACGTCGTAACTCTGTTGGGAGCATCGGGTAGGAAGACACGGCGCAGAGGTCCTTGGCGGCTTTAATCCGGCGACGCAGCGGTCCTTGGCAGTTCTCCTAGGCGCTATGCACGTCGCTGCTGACATGTTCTGGAGGACAGCTTCTGGGATCCGTCCAAGTCCCGCCATTGATCTCCTTCGGATGGTGTGTTGACAAGGAAGTTTCTTTGGGAGCCGTTCCTCTTAGGAGGTGCTTGGCGTCGGTCGAGACGCGGCTTGGTTTGTTGCTTAGGGCAGGTTCTTTGTGTTGTGGTTGTTTGGTCTGTAGCCGGTGTTGTGTGGGGTTACGCTCGTTGCTTGTAGCGAGTGGTGCCGTTCTTGTACTCAATCTTCTGCCATCTATAAAGATATGGTTACTGGCGTACTCTCGAAAAAAAAAACAAATCCATTCCCTCGATGCCCAACTTTAAACGTACAAGGGTTGCCTGCTGCTACCTAACATGTATAATCTCCAAAATCCACAAATGATGTAAGAAATGAAGTTCAGGCCCGTGAATTCTTAGTGTCCAGTTTCAGAGCATGTTAACGGGCAGTGGATGTCAACACTAGTAGATAACAGGGCTTTAGTCTCGGGTCGTAACTGCCTTTAGTCCCGGTCGGCGGCCCGAGACTAGGCTTCCAGGACTAAAGCCCCACATCTTTAGTCCCGTGCGTGCCACGACCCAGGACAAAGGGGTTCCACGTGGCCGCGTTGCGCCGGCCGGGCTCGAGAACCTTTAACTAAAGATTGTACACGCGTCAGCTTCTACTGCAGCCTGGGTTTAGGGTTTTGGGCTTAATTTTGTGTTTTTTATTTCAATTTCTATCTATGGTACTACATACAACAATGAAGGAACCATTATAGAACATCGTCATGAATATAGAGGACAGGAGTGACCTCTTTCTTCGTACATGGTCAAACACCAAGTACACGTTCATGTATCTATACAATATTCGACGGTGCTACGTTAGTGGATATATCTCTTACAATCCGTAATGTCTAACTACTTAGCATGTAAAGGATAGTATTCTCCTTCTTTGTGTAGAACATGGTCAACTATGAATCCTGCCAAGTACTCTTGAACTGCTTGCACGCGATCCTTTGTTAGGAGCTTATCCCGCAAATCTTGAATCTAATTTAAAGAAGGGGGTCAATATATATGAATGAAACTCTGGTAATAAAATAAGATATTGTGAATATTATTTACGTACTCGGATTTGTTCGTATCTGGGATTCTCAGAGGTCGTCTGGTGAATGAACTCGCAAACGTAGTATCCACATAAGTAATCCTGTCTTTGTGCATCAAGGATTTCACGAGAATAGAGTTCAATCAAAATAATAATCAAGCATGGTAATGATACTCAAACTAGAATAAAAAGATGTGCGGAGCTAGGTAGTACTACTTACATTGAGTTCTCTAAATTGGAGCTCCTCTTTCCAACGACGATCAGAAACTAAATCGATGAATTGTTTCCAAGCCCTACCCGGCAAAGAAAATGAATAAATGAATTATTAATTACTTGATATCAGGAAATAAACGAAAGTTGCCGATAATGATTGAAATTACCTTTGGTGCAGTTCACTCATGTCCTCCCACAACTTAGGGTCTTTATGTTTCGAGTCAATGAATTCTACCATTCTGATGTCAGGCCTAATGATTAGAAGAATAAAGTGGAACCTACAGCAGCACGCATAACTCATCAATGAGACACTTAACTTCGAGTAAGTGAAACGGAATGTGTACAAGACAGTAACACTCACTTGAAGTTGTAAGGAAACAATATTTCTTCTTTTTTATGTTGTTTCATTAACCCTGTTAGCAAGTTCTCCTCTACATCCTAGGGTTTAGATTGTAACATAACATCATGATTGACATTTGGGTCAATGAACCCAATATCCTTGACTCGTCCTTGTTTCCCTTGGACAATTTTCAATCTGCATAATATATATAGTGAGGATAATTATTATTATGCAATGAGCAAAAGGTAAGCTAGAGACTTAATTAGATAAATAATACTTACAGACAATAGCAACTGATGAGAGATTTATCGAGTTATTTTTGATTAAATAACATGAATAATTCATCAAATTCAATGTGCACCACGTCCCCTCCACGGAAGAAATGCTCATCTTTAATTTACACCCTGATGTACTTATGCCCACACGCCTTGATGCTTCCATGTACCACTTATGCAATCTTCGTATTTTTATTGGTAGCTTCTTGACCTCCTCCTCAGTTCTGAGGAGAGGTTGTCCGTACATGTATGTGTACGCTATCTCAGTCGTAGGGTAGAACTGTAACTGGCTTAAGTATTCAGGAATGGTCATACCCTGAGCATCGGCCGCTTCTTTGCATTCTTTTATTATCTCTGGATCATACTCTTCATAGGTGGGGGGCCGTTGTATGACCTCTGGAGCATAGACCTTGAGCGGCGAGCATGACTTTTTCTTTTGTTCTCCGAGCAGGGGAATTGTTTTCCTGCTGGTTGTAGTACTATCTTTGGCCCTTGTCATTGCCTTAGTTGACTTGATAATCTGCCGGTCATAGTCTGATCTCTGCCTTGGCTCAGGTTGATGGAGGCTCTTCAGCATTTTTTTCACACCCACTGGACTAGATCTTGCTTTTTTGGCTGGCGTTCTTGTTTCTACCGTGCAAAGAACTCTTTACACTCGACCTGCGAGATCTTTTTGGTTTCCTCATCAGTCATGTCGTATGCCCTATTTTGAGGCTCATTGGCTACCTTCGAGCTTGTACTACCGTGGCTACATTTCTTCGAAGTTGTAGCCATCGGAGCGGCGTCGGTCTTCCGCTTCTGGGACTGACTCTTTTTAGGCAACGAATGCGGCTGTGTCTGCTGAGGTGGCAGATTCTGGTGCTGATGCGTCAGAGATGGCCTAGGCGGTGGAGACAGCCTAGGCGGTCGAGATGGCCAGATTCCTTTCACCTTTGATAAAAATGAGTTTGATTTTGATGATTGCAATATCTCTGAATTAATTAAGTTCTTACAAAAGCTTGCTAGAAGTCCTAATGCTAGTGCTATAAGTAGGGCCTTTACAAAGCACATTACAAATGCTCTTATGCAAATGAGAGAGGGGAAATTAAAACGCCAATCCTCTATTCCTAAATAGTTAGAAGATGGCTGGGAGCCAATCATTAAGATGAAAATAGATGGTTTTGATTACAATGCTTTATGTGATCTTGGTGCAAGTATTTCTGTTATGCCTAGAAAAATCTATGATATGCTTGAATTGCCACCGTTGGAAAAATATTATTTGCATGTTCATCTTCTTGATATTGCTGGAAAGAAACCTTTGGGGAAAGTTGATAATGTTCTTATTATGGTTAAAAATAACTTGGTCCCCGTTGATTTTTTTTTTGTTTTGGATACTGAAAGTCCTAGATATCCGCCCTGCAATCGACGTGATGCATGTTACAAAGAATATTTGCGTGAAACTACTAAGCTTCTTGGGCGTGTATGGGAAGAAAAATGATACAAAGGAAACAGGGCAGGACCAGCAAAGTTTGAAAGACCCAGAAGACCGGCATCTAGAACAGTTTGAAGGTCGTTCCAGCTACGCTCTTACCCAAGAAGAGAAGGTCATCTTTTTTGAATGCCTGAGCAGTATCAAGCTCCTGTCTGCTTCTCGTCGAATATAAAGGGAATAATAAATATGGTGGAGAAAAGGTCCAAAACCTGAAGTCTCACGACCGCCACGTGATTTTGACGCAATTGTTTTCGATTGCTTTGAGGGGGCTCCTACCGGAAAATGTTCGAGTAGCCATTGTGAAGCTATGTGCATTCCTCAATGCAATTAATCTCTCAGAAGGTAATCAATCCAGAAGATCTACCACGGTTACAGAACGATGTGGTCCAATGTCTTGTCAGTTTCGAGTTGGTGTTCCCACCATCCTTCTTCAATATTATGACGCACCTCCTGGTTCACCTAGTCGAAGAGATTTCCATTCTCGGTGTTGTATTTCTACACAATATGTTCCCCTTTGATAGGTTCATGGGAGTATTAAAGAAATATGTTCGTAACCGTGCTAGGCCAGAAGGAAGCATCGCCAAGGGCTATGGAACAGAGGAGGTAATTGAGTTTTGTGTTGACTTTGTTCCTAACCATAAGCCGATTGGTCTTCCTCAATCGCGGTACGAGGGGAGACTAAGTGGAAAAGACACGATCGGAAGAAAATCAACGATATTTATGGACGACAATTCTATGACTTAAGCACACCACACAGTTCTACAAAATTCCAGCTTGGTGGCTTCGTACTTCGAGGAACACAAGAATAGTTTACGCTCAAACAACCCGGGGAAGCCTGAATACTGGATTACAAAGCCCACATGGAGACTTTCGGTAGTTGGTTGGAAGAACATTTAATGAGTGACAATCATGTTGAAAATCAGCTGTACATGTTGGCCAATTCACCATCTTCGACTATATCAACTTTCCAAAGGTACAAGATAAATGGGAATACATTTTACACGATCTCCCAAGATAAAAAGAGCACCAACCAAAACAGTGGTTTCTGCTTTGATGCAGCAACCGACAATGAGCAAAAGGTCACATATTATGGTTACATAGAGGAGATATGTGAACTTTACTATGGACCGTCCTTTAAGGTCCCTTTGTTTCGGCGCAAATGGTTCAAGCTGACAGGAGGTGGGGTAAAGGTGAACGAGCAATACAGAATGATAATGGTGGATTTCAACAATCTTGGTTACCTTGACGAACCATTCATCCTAGCCAAAGATGTTGCTCCGGTTTTCTATGTGAAGGACATGAGTAGCAAACCGAGAAAAAGGAAAGATAAGAAAACATGCGATGATCCAAAGTGCCACATAGTTCTTTCAGGGAAAAGAAACATCGTGGGAGTGGAGGACAAGACAGACATGTCAGAAGATTATAATAAGTTTGGCAAAATTCCGCCCTTCAAAGTGAACACTGACCCAAGCGTGAAGTTAAATGATGAGGATGCTCCATGGTTACGGCACAATCGTAAGCAAGGGACACAAGCGAAGAAATGATGTGTAATAATTTATTGTACAAAACTTTATTGAGGAAAATTTGTTCTAAACTTTGTATGGATCATGTGAATTATATTATTTGTGATGTGTTTGGTGTCCATTTTTGAATGACTCGATTGATTCGAGATACTACTGACGATACATGAAATTTGAACTACAGCCAATGATATGAAGGACATGTCTAGGCCTAAGAGTACATCTTGGAATGTTGGAGTGATTTAGTCATACTCCTGCCTATGCCTATAATATGCATACTCATAGTCTTCATAGTCACCGCCATCGTACTCGTAGTCGTCGCCTTCTAAGTTGTCGTCGTCATCGTCACTGTCGTCGTCATTGTCGCCGGTCGGCGCTCGTGGCTCAAACCTCGACTGGTAGTGAGGGTAGCGCATGCGGGGGATATCGCCGACCCTGATGTATCCATGACGCTCTGTAGTGTCTGGCCTCACCACCATAGCCGATGGTCGGCCTCGTGGAAATTCCCAGGAGGCAGACCGTCCTCCTCGTACCTGGCTAGCACCCTCTCATGCCGATTGATGAAGAAGACGTTCCAAGTGTGCTGGTTGGCGCGATGCCAGTGGGGATTCATCCGCTTCTCCGGCGTGAGGTCGAGGTAGTAGTGGTTCGTGATGGCCGCCCGGCGCGCAGTACCCTGAGGAACAGGAGGGACCGGCACGCCTCCGGTGCTTAGGCTCCAGCCGGCGGGGACGCGGTAGCCCGGTGGGCAAGGGTAGCTCGTGGCGCAAAGCTCCTCCGCCTGCTGGTAGGTTAGAGTGGGTACGGTGGAAGCCATGGGAGAGTGATGAGAGATTTTAGAGATATGATAATGCTGGCCAAGTCGGCCTACATATATATAGTGATAAATGGCGGAATAAATGGAGGTAAGCGGTGGGAAGAAATGGCGTGAAGATAGGAGGCGGGAAGACAGAGGTGGGAAGAAATGGCGGCAAGAGGTAGGAAGAAATGGCGGGAAGACAGGAGGTGGGTGAAGACAAAGGCGGGAAGTGGTGGAAAGAATTGGCGGGAAGAAATAAGACGGGGAAAATTTGGCACCAAACATTTGGAAGATTTATACTATAAGATTTTATTTTTCTGAATTTTTTGATATATTATTTCTATTTTTATGATTTGAAATGAATTAGTTATGAATATTCTGATATATTATTTGAAATGAATTAGTTTAAATTTTAGTTTCTGAATATTTTGATATATTATTTGTATTTTTCCGATTTAAAATGAATTAGTTATGATTTTTTCTCAATAGTTTGATATATTATTTGAAATGAATTAGGTCAGATTTTATTTTCTTAAATTTTTGATATATTATTTGTATTTTTCTGATTTGAAATGAAAATTATGAATTTTTCTAAAATGAATTAGTTTAGACGAATTAATTTAAAAAATGGCTTTAGTCGCGGTTGGTGAGATCAACCGCGACTAAAAGGACTAAAACCTTTTTCGCGCGGGAACCAAAAGCCAGCCAAAAAAGGCTTCAATCGCGGTTGTTCTCACCAACCGCGACTAAAGGCCCGAAAATATAAAACATGCGCGAGGACCCCTCTGTTTAAGTCCAGACTCTCTCGAAGAGGTCATGGCCGCCGATCGAAGATGAGCAAACGCATCGTCACGCCGCCCTCGCCGATGTTGCGCCGCTGCCGTCCTTGTCGTCCGTCGCCTCGCCGCTGTCGCCGCAACTGTCGCCGCGCACCCGGCCAGCTACTGCCATGTCCGTGTGTCTTGCCTCTCGCCTCGCCACCGATCGAAAAGAAACCGCCACCCCGCCTCGCACCTCGCCGCCCTCGCTGATCGTCCTTCGCCGGCACCTCGCCGCCCTCGCAGCAGCCCATCCGGCCTCAATTTTGGTGATTTTTTGTTACTAAAACTAGATTTATTGTTGTAAAAAATAAAAATAGATTTGTTGTAAAAATAAAAATAGATCCCTGGCCTCTTTGGTGATTGTTGTTTAAATAATAAGAATATAATTTTTTATTTAATTGTTGTAAATAAAAATAGATTTATTGTTGTAAAAATATATTTGGTGCTTTATTGTTGTAAATTAATCTTCTTTGGTGATGTATCTATTGTTGTTAATTGTGGTTAATTAGTTAATTATTATTGTTGTTAATTTTTTAATTGTTAATTATTGTTGTAAATATATTTGGTGATTTATTTATTTTAATTAATAAAAACTATGATCCGGAACATGTGGTGGCGGTCCACTACTTTTTTACATGTCTTCAGGAGTGAGATATGGTGGATGATGTCTACGTTCCCCCTCCTTTCCTGTAGATAGTGTTGGGCCTCCAAGAGCAGAGGTTTGTAGAACAGCAGCAAGTTTTCCCTTAAGTGGATCACCCAAGATTTATCGAACTCAGGGAGGAAGAGGTCAAAGATATCCCTCTCATGCAACCCTGCAACCACAAAGCAAGAAGTCTCTTGTGTCCCCAACACACCCAATAGGTGCACTAGTTCGGCGAAGAGATAGTGAAATACAGGTGGTATGAATATATATGAGCAGTAGCAACGGTGCCAGAAAATAGCTTGCTGGCGTGTAGTTGATGGTGGTAGTATTGCAGCAGTAGTAACACAGTAAAACAGTAAACAAGCAGTAGTAACGCAGCAGTATTTAGGAACAAGGCCTAGGGATTAGACTTTCACTAGTGGACACTCTCAACATTGATCACATAACAGAATAGATAAATGCATACTCTACACTCTTGTTGGATGATGAACGCATTGCGTAGGATTACACAAACCCTCAATGCCGGAGTTAACAAGCTCCACAATTTGTTCATATTTAAGTAACCTTATAGTGTAAGATAGATCAACAGATTAAACCAAGTACTAACATAGCATGCACACTGTCACCTTCATGCATATGTAGGAGGAATAGATCACATCAATATTATCATAGCAATAGTTAACTTCGCAATCTACAAGAGATCATGATCATAGCATAAACCAAGTACTAACACGGTGCACACACTGTCACCTTTACACACGTGCAGGAGGAATAGAACTACTTTAATAACTTTGCTAGAGTAGCACATAGATAGTAGTGATACAAAACTCATATGAATCTCAATCATGTAAAGCAGCTCATGAGATTATTGTATTGAGGTACATGGAAGAGAGATGAACCACATAGCTACCGGTACAGCCCCGAGCCTCGATGGAGAACTACTCCCTCCTCATGGGAGCAGCAGCGGTGATGAAGATGGCGGTGGAGATGGCAGCGGTGTCGATGGAGAAGCCTTCCGGGGGCACTTCCCCGCTCCGGCAGGGTGCCGGAACAGAGACTCCTGTCCCCCAGATCTTGGCCTCGCGATGGCGGCGGCTCTGGAAGGTTTCTGTGGTTTTCGTCGTACGCATCAGGGTTTTCGATCCAGGGGCTTTAAATAGGCGAAGAGGCGGCGCAGGAGGGTCGAAGGGGCGACGACACCATAGGGCGGCGCGGCCAGGGCCTGGGCCGCGCCGGCCTATGGTCTGGGGGCCCAGTGCCCCCCCTCTGGTCCTTCCCGGGTGTTCTGGATGCTTCCGGTGAAAATAGGAACTTGGGCGTTGATTTCGTCCGATTCCGAGAATATTTCGTTACTAGGATTTCTGAAACCAAAAACAGCAGAAAACAGGAACTGGCACTTCGGCATCTTGTTAATAGGTTAGTTCCAGAAAATGCACGAATACGACATGAAGTGTGCATAAAACATGTAGATAACATCAATAATGTGGCATGGAACACAAGAAATTATCGATACGTCGGAGACGTATCAGCATCCCCAAGCTTAGTTCTGCTCGTCCCGAGCAGGTTAAAACGATAACATAGATAATTTCTGGAGTGACATGCCATCATAACCTTGATCATACTATTTGTAAAGCATATGTAGTGAATGCAGCGATCAAAACAATGTATATGACATGAGTAAACAACTGAATCATAAAGCAAAGACTTTTCATGAATAGTGCTTCAAGACAAGCATCAATAAGTCTTGCATAAGAGTTAACTCATAAAGCAATAATTCAAAGTAAAGGTATTGAAGCAACATAAAAGAAGATGAAGTTTCAGCGGTTGCTTTCAACTTGTAACATGTATATCTCATGGATAGTTATCAATGCAAAGTAATATAACAAGTGCAATATGCAAGTATGTAGGAATCAATGCACAGTTCACACAAGTGTTTGCTTCTTAAGGTGGAGAGAAATAGGTGAACTGACTCAACAATAAAAGTAAAAGAATGGCCCTTCAAAGAGGAAAGCATCGATTGCTATATTTGTGCTAGAGCTTTGATTTTGAAAACAAGAAACAATTTTGTCAACGGTAGTAATAAAGCATATGAGTTATGTAAATTATATCCTACAAGTTGCAAGCCTCATGCATAGTATACTAATAGTGCCCGCACCTTGTCCTAATTAGCTTGGATTTACATGGGTTATCATAGCATAGCACATGTTTCAACCAAGTGTCACAAAGGGGTACCTCTATGCCGCCTGTACAAAGGTCTAAGGAGAATGCTCGCATTGGATTTCTCGCTTTTGGTTATTCTCAACTTAGACATCCATACCGGGACAACATAGACAACAGATAATGGACTCCTCTTTAATGCATAAGCATTCAACAACAGATAATATTCTCATAAGAGAGTGAGGTTTGTTGTCCAAACTGAAACTTCCACCATGGATCATGGCTTTAGTTAGCGGCCCAATGTTCTTCTCTAACAATATGCATACTCAAACCATTTGATCATGATAAATCACTCTTACTTCAGACAAGACGAACATGCATAGCAACTCACATGATATTCAACAAAGAAATAGTTGATGGCGTCCCCAGAAACATGGTTATCGCACAACAAGCAACTTAATAAGAGATAAAGTGCATAAGTACATATTCAATACCACAATAGTTTTTAAGCTATTTGTCCCATGAGCTATATATTGTAAAGGTAGAGGATAGAAATTTTAAAGGTAGCACTCAAGCAATTTACTTTGGAATGGCGGAGAAATACCATGTAGTAGGTAGGTATGGTGGACACAAATGGCATAGTGGTTGGCTCAAGTATTTTGGATGCATGAGAAGTATTCCCTCTCGATACAAGGTTTAGGCTAGCAAGGTTTATTTGAAACAAACACAAGGATGAACCGGTGCAGCAAAACTCACATAAAAGACATATTGAAAACATTATAAGACTCTACACCGTCTTCCTTGTTGTTCAAACTCAATACTAGAAATTATCTAGACCTTAGAGAAACCAAATATGCAAACCAAATTTAAGCATGCTCTATGTATTTCTTCATTAATGGGTGCAAAGCATATGATGCAAGAGCTTAATCATGAGCACAACAATTGCCAAGTATCAAATTACCCAAGACATTTATAGCAATTACTACATGTATCATTTTCCAATTCCAACCATATAACAATTTAACGAAGAAGAAACTTCGCCATGAATACTATGAGCTAAGAACACATGTGTTCATACGAACCAGCGGAGCGTGTCTCTCTCCCACACAAGCATGATGTAATCCAATTTATTCAAACACAAACAAAAACAAAAACAAACAGACGCTCCAAGTAAAGGACATAAAATGTGACGGAATAAAAATATAGTTTCAGGGGAGGAACCTGATAATGTTGTCGATGAAGAAGGGGATGCCTTGGGCATCCCCAAGCTTAGATGCTTGAGTCTTCTTGAAATATGCAGGGATGAACCACCGGGGCATCCCCAAGGTTAGACTTTTTCACTCTTCTTGATCATAGTATATCATCCTCCTCTCTTGACCCTTGAAAACTTCCTCCACATCAAACTCGAAACAAACTCATTAGAGGGTTAGTGCATAATCAAAAATCCACATGTTCAGAGGTGACACAATCATTCTTAACACTTCTGGACATTGCCCAAAGCTACTGGAAGTCAATGGAACAAAGAAATCCATCCCACATAGCAAAAGAAGCAATGCGAAATAAAAGGCAGAATCTGTCAAAACAGAACAGTCCGTAAAGACGAATTTTAAAAGGGCACCAGACTTGCTCAGATGAAAATGCTCAAATTGAATGAAAGTTGCGTACATATCTGAGGATCACTCACGTAAATTGGCATAATTTTCTGAGTTACCTACAGAGAATTTTGCCCAGATTCGTGACAGCAAGAAAACAGTTTCTGCGCAGTAATCCAAATCTAGTATTGACTTTACTATCAAAGACTTTACTTGGCACAACAAAAGACAAAACTAAGATAAGGAGAGGTTGCTACAGTAGTAAACAACTTCCAAGACACAAATATAAAACAAACTACTGTAGCAAAATAACACATGGGTTATCTCCCAAGAAGTTCTTTTCTTTATAGCCATTAAGATGGGCTCAGCAGTTTTAATGATGCACTCGCAAGAAATAGTATTTGAGGCAAAAGAGAGCATCAAGAGGCAAATTCAAAACACATTTAAGTCTAACATGCTTCCTATGCATAGGAATCTTGTAAATAAACAAGTTCATGAAAAGCAAAGTAACACGCATAGGAAGATAAAACAAGTATAGCTTCACAAATTTCAGCACATAGAGAGGTATTTTAGTAACATGAAAATTTCTACAACCATATTTTCCTCTCTCATAATAACTTTCAGTAGTATCATGAGCAAACTCAACAATATAACTATCACATAAAGCATTCTTATCATGAGTCTCATGCATAAAATTATTACTACTCCCAACATAAGCATAGTTATTCTTATTAATTGTAGTAGGAGCAAATTCAACAAAGTAGCTATCATTATTATTCTCATCAAGTGAAGGAGGCATAGTATTATCATCATAAAAATTACTCTCCATAGTAGGCAGCACTAAAAGACCAATATCATTATAATCATCATAAATAGGAGGCAAAGTATCATCAAAGAAAATTTTCTCCACAATGCTTGGGGGACTAAAAATATCATGCTCATCAAAGCCAGCTTCCCCAAGCTTAGAATTTTCCATATCATTAGCAACAATGGTGTTCAAAGTGTTCATATTAATATGTTCCATGGGTTTTTTAATTTTCGCATTAAACCATTCATGTCTTGACTCAGGAAATAGAATAAAAAGCTCACAGATGCTTTCCATTATGCCTTACTAGTGTAAACAAGAAACAAAAAGATGCAATTGCAGGATCTAAAGGAAATAGCTTTGAGTACTTACGGCGCCGGAAAATAGCTTAGTAGCCGAGATACGGAGTGTGAGTACCTTTTACCTTTCCTCCCCGGCAACGGCGCCAGAAAATTAGCTTGATGTCTACGTTCCCCCTCCTTTCCTGTAGACAGTGTTGGGCCTCCAAGAGCAGAGGTTTGTAGAACAGCAGCAAGTTTTCCCTTAAGTGGATCACCCAAGGTTTATCGAACTCAGGGAGGAAGAGGTCAAAGATATCCCTCTCATGCAACCCTGCAACCACAAAGCAAGAAGTCTCTTGTGTCCCCAACACACCCAATAGGTGCACTAGTTCGGCGAAGAGATAGTGAAATACAGGTGGTATGAATATATATGAGCAGTAGCAACGGTGCCAGAAAATAGCTTGCTGGCGTGTAGTTGATGGTGGTAGTATTGCAGCAGTAGTAACACAGTAAAACAGTAAACAAGCAGTAGTAACGCAGCAGTATTTAGGAACAAGGCCTAGGGATTAGACTTTCACTAGTGGACACTCTCAACATTGATCACATAACAGAATAGATAAATGCATACTCTACACTCTTGTTGGATGATGAACGCATTGCGTAGGATTACACGAACCCTCAATGCCGGAGTTAACAAGCTCCACAATTTGTTCATATTTAAGTAACCTTATAGTGTAAGATAGATCAACAGATTAAACCAAGTACTAACATAGCATGCACACTGTCACCTTCATGCATATGTAGGAGGAATAGATCACATCAATATTATCATAGCAATAGTTAACTTCGCAATCTACAAGAGATCATGATCATAGCATAAACCAAGTACTAACACGGTGCACACACTGTCACCTTTACACACGTGCAGGAGGAATAGAACTACTTTAATAACTTTGCTAGAGTAGCACATAGATAGTAGTGATACAAAACTCATATGAATCTCAATCATGTAAAGCAGCTCATGAGATTATTGTATTGAGGTACATGGAAGAGAGATGAACCACATAGCTACCGGTACAGCCCCGAGCCTCGATGGAGAACTACTCCCTCCTCATGGGAGCAGCAGCGGTGATGAAGATGGCGGTGGAGATGGCAGCGGTGTCGATGGAGAAGCCTTCCGGGGGCACTTCCCCGCTCCGGCAGGGTGCCGGAACAGAGACTCCTGTCCCCCAGATCTTGGCCTCGCGATGGCGGCGGCTCTGGAAGGTTTCTGTGGTTTTCGTCGTACGCATCAGGGTTTTCGATCCAGGGGCTTTAAATAGGCGAAGAGGCGGCGCAGGAGGGTCGAAGGGGCGACGACACCATAGGGCGGCGTGGCCAGGGCCTGGGCCGCGCCGGCCTATAGTCTGGGGGCCCAGTGCCCCCCCTCTGGTCCTTCCCGGGTGTTCTGGATGCTTCCGGTGAAAATAGGAACTTGGGCGTTGATTTCGTCCGATTCCGAGAATATTTCGTTACTAGGATTTCTGAAACCAAAAACAGCAGAAAACAGGAACTGGCACTTCGGCATCTTGTTAATAGGTTAGTTCCAGAAAATGCACGAATACGACATGAAGTGTGCATAAAACATGTAGATAACATCAATAATGTGGCATGGAACACAAGAAATTATCGATACGTCGGAGACGTATCAGTGGACGATAAAGATCCAATTTTGGATAACTATGATCCAGAAGTAGAAACACATATAAACGGCATCATAAACGGTGATATTCCCTATGTGCCGTCAGAAGATGAAGAAGACGATGTTTCTTCATATCTAAACCTTGACGATGAAGGTGAAGGTCAAGCCATGGACATTGAAACGTTTGCCGGAGGGCAAACAAAACAACGACCTTGAATTGCAAACAACCACCTCCGGCGAGGTATATATATACATTGAGCCTCTGGTGATACAAATTTTGTAATTTGAATAAATATGTATTAACGTGACTCTCTTACTTTTTTTAGCCCTCTGGATCGAGAAAATCGACTACAAAGCCACGTGGCAAAACCCAAACGATGAAACCTGGAGAAACGTTGACCATCGATGTTTTCAATGAAAATGGCAAGACGTTGGAGCCCAAAAAGCACTTGACAAAGTTTATCAACCAATGCCGAGTGGTTTCTAGAGACAACATCTCGATCACCCTCCAGGAATGGAATGAGCCAAAGAAGGCACGTCTTGGTTTTACTTTTGTCAGCAAGAGAATGAAAAAGGATTGTTGGAGAAAACTTATGGAACATTTCGTTCTACCTACGGAATACAACAAACACGATGAAGAGGGTAACGTGATTCCGGGTGGACGTGAGAGGAGAAGGCTAGTCAAAGAGTGAAAGGATCGTATGCCGCACCTAGAGGGGGGGGGGGGTGAATAGGTGCTAACCAATTTTTAGTTCTTTTTCAATTTAGGCTTGACACAAAGGTAAATTCTCTAGATATGCAACTAACTGAATTTACCTATATGACAAGGTTACCAACTAAGCAAGATAGCTACACAATATATATAGGAGATAGAATAGGATAGAGGTAACCGGGAGTGGAGCACGCGATGACACGGAGATGATTCCCGTAGTTCCCTTCCTTTGCAAGAAGGTACGTCTACGTTTGGAGGAGTGTGGTTGCTACGAAAGCCAAACCAACAACGATGAAGGTTTCACTCAGATCTCCTGTGAGCAAAGCCACGAAGGCCTAGCCCACTTCCACTAAGGGATTTCCTCGAGGCGGAAACCGGGCCTTTACAAGGTTCTTGGGGCACACATCCACAACCGAATTGGAGGCTCCCAAATCTGTAACAACACAACAATCAACACCAATACATCAACACAAATCAACTAGGGATCCAAAGAGGAACACTAGCAAGAGGGCCCTCAAACAAATGAGGGGGAAATGTAAGTCGCTTCGGTGAGGATGTAGATCGGTGTCTTCTCCTTCGAATCTCCAAAGATCAAGAGCTTTGGTTGGGGGAGGAAGGAGATCTTGCAAATCTTGAGTTCTTGAGGTGGCTATAATGGTGGTGAGGCTTGGCAGAATTTCTTCAATGATTGAGCAAGGATGTAACATCCCAATTTTAAAAAAAAAGTTCAAACTTCATGCATGGCATTCATAAGCATGCATTTCATACATGTGCATCATGACAATTTTGCGTTTAGGGAAAATTCAAAGTGCTTTTCAAAAACCAAACCCTAATATGGCGCTATTAGCCACTTATGCGTCTATGCAAACTTTGGTTTTAAAAGTATTTTATTTTGTTTCAAAAATGGTTCCAAAGTGAAGGATTTTTCACAAGGAATCCATCGGTATCTCATTTGCATTTTTCTGATTTTATTTGGTGCCTCAAAAGCATATTCAAATAAGAGAAAGAAAAAGAAAAAAAAAAGAAAAAAAAAGGGTGGCCGACCCGACTGGGCCGACCAGCCGGCCGAACGGCCCAGCCAGGCCAGGCCTGCCCCGGCGCCCCCTCCTCTCTCCTCTCTTCCCCTCTTTTCCCCTGGGCCGACCAGGCCAAGCACGGCCCAGCCAAGGCAAGCACGGCCCAGCTGGCCAAGCCCAGCCGCACGCCAGGCCGCGCGCCAGGCCACGCGCCTCCACCCGCACGCGCGCCCGTCGCCCATCGTCCCCAACCGTCGCCCTCCCCACGAAGCGCACCCAGCGCAGAACCACCCCAGGCCGCTCCCCACGCCGGCCAACTCCCCTTCCCCACCTCGCACGCCCCCTCCGTCCGAGGCCACCCCTATAAAGGCCGCGCTGCCCTCCCCCAATTCCCCTTTTCCCCTTCCCCAATCGCGCCCCCAGGCCCCTCAAATTGCTCGCCGGAGTTCGCCGCCCGCCGCCGCCTCCAGCCGCCCCTCACCGCCGGTCGGGACTGCCCACGGCCGCGCCGCTGCCGCCCCTAGCTCCGCCTCGCCGTGCCGCACCCCGTGCGCGCCTTGGCCAGGCCGGGAGCGCCGCCGCCGGCAGCCGCCCAAGCCGCGCCGGCCATCTCCATCGCCGCCGGCGAGCCACCTCATCGCCGGCCACATCAGCGCCTCGTCATCGTCCAGTCAGCGCCACCCAGTAATTCCCTTTTTCTTTTATTTCCCTTTCCAAATTGTCAACAGATCTGGACTATAGGATTTAAAGTAGATCCAACGGTACCAGAGCCTGATCCGTGGCGAAGGGGTACCGACAAATCACGTTGCGCCACGTGTCAGGGACACACCCTAGTTTACGTTTAAACAGCAATTCGGTAGTCCGCGCTTTGCAAAATTCATATCTAGAGATCCGTATGTCTAAAAATCACAAACTTTATATCGTTGGAATCCTAAAAATACAAGGAACATTTTGGAACAATAAAATGTGGACTTACATAAGTTTGAGTTTCATTCATATTTAGATGCCTAATCGGAGTACTTTACCCATAGAATGAGATCTACATACCTTTTCGGATGATTCCTTTTGCATATGCTTGCAAATATTATCCTCTGTCCAGTAGTACCAAAACCATCATTTTTCTACTGTACCAAAATACCTTTTGCATTTAATGGTAGTTTCCCCTCGCTAGTGCGACATAGATGGTTCGCATTAATTCAAACAACCATAAAACTTGACCATTGCATCATGCATATAGTGACAACCAGAGATCATTAAATGGAGTGCATTTGTGTAAATATCATATGCATCTCATGTCTATGCTTGTGCATTTGTGTTGTGCACTGTGTTTATGGTGCTATGTATGTACGCTTGTAGATTGCGACTGTGACAACTGCAACCTTTGTGACTGCGAAGATTGCAACTCCTCCCGCTGAAAAAGGCAAGTGACACACACCAAAAGTCCCAGTTTTAATTCTCGCACCGTAGTGTTTTTATAGTAGACATGTCTAGGGTTTATGCTTTGTGCCTGCTAGTAAATCCTAGTAGTTTAGCTACACCACTCCTAGACTCCCTTAGCCGCCATTAAATTTAGTTGTTACCTGCTATGCCATGGAAAAAGGTTTTGATAGAGGTTAAGGAAAAACAACTAAGTTTAATGAATTACCTGGGTGAATGGTGGAGTTATGGAGATGGTGCCTGTATCAGGGGGCGAGACCCTGGTGCTAGTGCATACTTGCGGAAAGTCACCCAGGCTTAAAGAGATTGTAGACAAACCTTGCTCATTAGCTTTTCGTACAACCACATGCTACTATGGCTCTGGCTTGACAAAGTATGTTGTATGAACCCGGATCCTAGGGGCCAGGTGGTGGTAGAGGGATACTGTAGGTGGAACGGGGCCCTTAGGGAATGGTTCGGGTGATTGCACACAGAAGGTCTCGGCCACGGTCTGCACCTGTCCTTTGAGCAAAATGTGCATCGAGGTAGAAGGATTGACCTGGCCATGTGGGTAAAGGTGTACAACCTCTCGAGAGTGTAAAATCTAAGTACTTAGCCGTGTCCCCGGTTATGGACAACTTGAGCGAATTGACAAGTCACTTGTTCGAAGATCTCCTCATCCCAATTTCTTAAATAAAATATGATGGGTGAACAAGGGTAGGAAGGTACATTGGGGCTTTACCAATGCTACTGTTAATTGGTACATTGGGGATTTACCAATGTTACTATTAATTAGATTGAAAGAAAATGTTTTGATAAACGATAGGGAAAAATTGGCTTTATACAAAATGAACCGAGCTCTACCTGCCAGATGTGCACGTAGGTATAGGATGCCTTTTGAGTCCACAAAAGTGTCCTTGCCAATACAATTCCAAATGTATTGATTCCTTCGGGCTGCAACGTTTCATGTTGCAGGTATCCCTAGTTGCTGAAGAAGAAGTTAGGATCACGAGTCTTTGCCCAACATGTCTGCCTGTGGCATCCGTGAAGGAAGAGGACTCCATGCTATTTGCTTTCCGCTTGATGTTGAACTCTGATTTATGTTTATGCTAGCCTTGAGCTATGCAAGTTGTATCGAACTATTTTATTTTTCGCTGGATCTTAGGTTGTAATGAAGACCTTTGCTACTTGGTATTTCATCTTAAAACTGTGTGTGCTAGCAGTTCGATCCAGGGACTAGCACTAATACACATGGACTTGCACTTTATTTAAAGTGAGGTCACTACAGATGGTATCAGAGCACTGTGTTGCCCATAGGTTCGTGACCCTAGGTTTGGATTAGAAATAGGAAGATCTTAGGATGAAATTCCATCTTATCTATCTAATCCATTCTCTATTGAAAAGAAATGTCTGCAAATTGGTTTTCTTGTATTCTCACCAATTTCATCTTCAAAAGAAATCTTCATCCTTTAGACGTCCAATCTTTGAAGACCTCAAGGAAGTGGAAGAGAAGCTTGAAGCTCCCAAGATGGAAATAGAGTAGACCACCACTTTCTCTCTTTTATCAGACCAACGATATCTTAAAAACGCATTGATCATACAAAATTGTGGTATGACCATACTAGTTTGTTAGTGTTTTAAAATATTTACTTGCGTGATTTTCAGGATTGTTTATATGCTTGTGTTGTGCGAGGGTAGCAAATTTTATTCCTCCTTAGCTCTAGTCTAATTCTATTCTTACCTCTCAAACTCCACAGCATGCCGCCCCGCCGAGAGCCCGAGGTGCCAGCCTATGTTCAGCAGATGATGGAGGCACAGGCCCAGCTGATGCAAGTAGTGACTCAGACCATAGCCCAGCTGAACAACAACCTGCAGAACAATAACAACAATCCACCACCCCCGCCACCGCCACCTCCGCCACAGCAGAACCGTCTGACTAGGTTCCTGAGGTTGAACCCTCCCACATTCTCCAATTCTCCTGAGCCGATCGTAGCTGATGACTGGCTGCGTACAATTAACAAGAAATTGGACACCATTCAAGCACATGGGGAAGAGAAGGTGCGGTTTGCCGCACATCAGCTTGAAGGACCCGCAGCTGAATGGTGGGACAACTACCAGATCACCTACCCTGACATTGAAGCCATCACTTGGGATCAGTTTCAAAATGCCTTCCGTACTGCTCATGTTGCTTCTGGAGTCATTGCTCTGAAGAGGCGCGAGTTTCGCGACTTGCGCCAGGGATCTCGCTCCTTGTCTGACTATGCTGAGCTCTTCAACAAGTTGGCTCGTTATGCACCTGAAGATGTGAACACTGATAGGAAGAGGCAGGAGGAGTTCATGAGAGGCCTCAATGATGAGATATCCATCCAGCTTTGTGCTTCTAGGTACGCCAATTACCAGGAGATGTATGACAGTGCAGTGGCAGTTGAGTCCAAGCACAATAGTATGGAGAACCGGAAGAGAAAGCACGGTTATGACAAGTATGGATCAGGACCAGCTCACAAGATGCGGTCATATGGAGAAGGTAGTGGAAGTTCTGGCCATCACAAGTATGGTAGCAATGATGGTGGAAACAAGCACAACCACAATGGTCACAAGAATCACCACCACAACAACTCTGGGAAGAGTAATGGCAACCACCATGGAAATGGCAATGGCCACCATAACGGCAATGGCCACGACAACAACAATGGTCATCGCTTTGTGAAGAAGGACCTCAGCCAGGTGGAATGCTTCAAGTGCAGGAAGATAGGACACTATGCCAATGGCTGTCCTGAGAAGAAGGCTGAGGAAGCAAGGAAGATTGTGGATGCAGGCAAGCCGAACCCGTTCCAGAAGGGGCATGCCAACCATGTCAATGTTGAGGAGATCTATGATGAGCCGGACGCAGTGATTGGTACGTTCATGCTCAATTGCTTTTCAGCACTTGTTCTATTTGATACTGGTGCATCGCATTCTTTCATATCAAGAGCATTTGTGGTTAAGAATAATCTGCCCACCGAAACAACGGGATGCCCTCTTAGAGTAAGCTCTCCAGGAGGAGAGATGTTAGTAACTGATGGATGTAGAAATTTGACCCTGCAAATTGGAAAACATAAGTTCCCATCCAACTTAGTAGTCCTACCATCCCAAGGTCTAGATGTAATCCTAGGCATGGATTGGATGACCACTTATGGAGGCATAATAGATTGTGCAAAGAGATCAATTACACTCACAACCCCAGAAATGAAGAGGATTCGTTTCAATTCAACCTTTGAACTTAAAGGTAGTAAGGTCAACTCTCTTAAGGGGGTTAGCATAGAGATGGTGCTCGTTGTGAGAGAATACCCGGATGTGTTCCCGGAAGAGTTGCCAGGAATGCCACCGGACAGAGAAGTTGAGTTCCTTATTGAACTGTTGCCTGGAACTGGACCAATAGCCAAGAGACCATACAAGATGGATGTGGAAGAATTGAAGGAGTTGAAGAAGCAGCTTAAAGAACAGTTGGAAAAAGGTTTCATCCGACCTAGTTCATCGTCATGGGGAGCCCCTGTTTTGTTTGTGATGAAGAAAGATTCTAGCAAGAGATTGGTAATGGATTATCGATCACTCAATGAAGTCACTATCAAGAACAAGTACCCGTTGCCCAATATCAACGACCTATTTGACCAACTGAAGGGAGCAAAAGTATTTTCCAAAATCGACCTTCGATCGGGTTACTTCCAAATGAAGATCAGAGAGCAAGACATACCTAAGACCGCATTCACTACTAGATACGGTCTGTATGAGTATATAGTTATGCCATTTGGTCTAACCAATGCTCCGGCATATTTTATGGCCATGATGAACAAAGTGTTCATGGAATATTTGGATAAGTTCGTAGTAGTATTCATCGATGATATATTGATATACTCAAAGGATGAACCCGAACATGAGAGGCACTTGCGCCGAATCATGGAGAAACTTAGAGAGCACAAGTTGTATGCCAAGTTCAGCAAGTGTGAGTTCTGGTTGGATAGGGTTGGATTCCTTGGACATATAGTTTCAGCAGAAGGAGTCGCAGTCGATCCGAGTAAAGTGGCAGCTGTGACCGAGTGGGAATCACCCAAGAATGCAGGAGAGATCCGGAGTTTCCTAGGACTCGCTGGATACTACCGAAGATTTATTGAGAATTTCTCCAAGATTGCAAAGCCCATGACAGCACTGTTGAAGAAGGAGAGGAAATTCATCTGGACTGATGAGTGTGAAGCTAGTTTTCAAGAGTTGAAGCAACGCCTAGTAAGTGCACCGGTTCTATGTTTGCCGGATATCAGTAAGGATTTCCAAGTGTACTGCGACGCCTCTCGTCAAGGACTTGGAGGTGTTCTAATGCAAGATGGAAGAGTAGTGTGCTATGCTTCGCGGCAACTCAAGCAGCATGAGAAAAACTACCCAACCCATGACTTAGAGCTAGCATCTGTTGTTCATACTCTCAAGGTGTGGAGACACTACTTGATGGGAAAGCATTGTGACGTGTTCACAGACCATAAGAGCCTGAAGTACATATTCACTCAGAAGGAGCTGAACATGAGGCAAAGAAGATGGTTGGAGTTAATAAAAGATTATGATATGAATTTGCAATACCACCCAGGAAAGGCTAACGTTGTAGCCGATGCGCTGAGCCGTAAGAGCTATGTAAATGGCCTCACCGCTGGAGAATTACCCGAGGAACTGTGTGAACAGTTTAAGGACCTCAGACTAGAGGTTGTGCCCAAAGGTTATTTGGCATCACTTGAAGTTCAGCCAACACTATTGGATAAGATTAGAGAAGCTCAGAAGATAGACAAAGAAATAGAGGAGATTAAGGCCTTGATGAGTGAAGGCAGAGCAAAAGGATTTCATGCAGATGAACAAGGAACCATATGGTTTGAGAAGCGCATCTGTGTACCCCAGGACCCTGAGCTTAGGAAGTTGATTTTCCAGGAAGCCCATGATTCACCATACTCCATTCATCCGGGTAACACCAAGATGTATATGGACGTGAAGGAAAGGTTCTGGTGGAGTAATCTGAAGAGAGACATCGCTGAGTATATTGCTTTGTGTGATGTTTGTAGCAGAGTCAAGGCGGAACATCAGAAACCCGCAGGATTGTTGCAACCACTACCTGTACCAGAATGGAAGTGGGAGAATATTGGCATGGATTTTATCACCGGATTGCCAAAGACTAGATCGGGTTATGATTCCATTTGGGTCGTAGTTGACCGTCTGACTAAAGTGGCTCACTTCATCCCAGTGAAGACCACCTACACAAGCGCCAAATTAGCCAAGTTATACATGAACAAAATCATATGTTTGCATGGAGTACCCAAGAGCATTGTGTCAGACAGAGGTACCCAGTTTACATCTCACTTTTGGCGTCAAATACATGAGTCTTTGGGAACTAGACTTGAGTTCAGCACAGCGTTTCACCCACAGACTGATGGACAGACTGAAAGAGTAAATCAAATCTTGGAATATATGTTAAGAGCATGTGCATTGGACTATGGATCAAGTTGGGATGAAAATCTACCTTATGCAGAGTTTTCATATAACAATAGCCACCAAGCTAGTATTGGTATGGCACCCTTTGAGGCATTGTATGGAAGGAAGTGCACCACCCCATTGCTATGGAGTGGCGTAGGAGAAAGAAGTCTGTTTGGCCCAGACCTAATCAAGGATGCCGAAGAGAAGGTCAGACTGATCAGAGATAGA
This sequence comes from Lolium perenne, assembly GCF_019359855.2. Taxonomy (NCBI): domain Eukaryota; kingdom Viridiplantae; phylum Streptophyta; class Magnoliopsida; order Poales; family Poaceae; genus Lolium; species Lolium perenne. The sequence continues at coordinate 11,070,579 of NC_067247.2, read as the reverse complement.
TTGAAAATAGCCCAATCTAGACAGAAGAGCTACGCTGACTCAAAGCGTAGGGAAGTGATCTATCAGATAGGTGATAGAGCATACCTTAGAGTCTCACCACTACGTGGTGTGAAGAGATTTGGAGTTAAGGGAAAGTTAGCACCCCGCTTTGTAGGACCATTCAAGATCCTGGCTCGCAAAGGTGAAGTCGCATATGAGTTGGAACTGCCAGAATCTCTAGCTGCAGTTCACAGTGTGTTCCATGTAAGCCAACTGAAGAAGTGCCACCCAGAAATGGCAGAGACCCCGTTGAGAGATACAGTGCCACTTGAGGAAGTTCAGTTGGAGAGAGATCTCACATATGAAGAGAAGCCGATCAAGATACTGGAGACAGCAGAAAGAGTGACCCGTACGAAGACGATCAAATTCTGCAAGGTCCAGTGGAACCACCACACAGAGGAAGAAGCTACATGGGAACGAGAAGATGACCTCCGTGAAGATCACCCACACCTATTTGCTAGCCACTCCGATTCTCGAGGGCGAGAATCATCTTAAGGGGGGTAGGTTTGTAACATCCCAATTTTAAAAAAAAAGTTCAAACTTCATGCATGGCATTCATAAGCATGCATTTCATACATGTGCATCATGACAATTTTGCGTTTAGGGAAAATTCAAAGTGCTTTTCAAAAACCAAACCCTAATATGGCGCTATTAGCCACTTATGCGTCTATGCAAACTTTGGTTTTAAAAGTATTTTATTTTGTTTCAAAAATGGTTCCAAAGTGAAGGATTTTTCAAAAGGAATCCATCGGTATCTCATTTGCATTTTTCTGATTTTATTTGGTGCCTCAAAAGCATATTCAAATAAGAGAAAGAAAAAGAAAAAAAAAAGAAAAAAAAAGGGTGGCCGACCCGACTGGGCCGACCAGCCGGCCGAACGGCCCAGCCAGGCCAGGCCTGCCCCGGCGCCCCCTCCTCTCTCCTCTCTTCCCCTCTTTTCCCCTGGGCCGACCAGGCCAAGCACGGCCCAGCCAGGCCAAGCACGGCCCAGCTGGCCAAGCCCAGCCGCACGCCAGGCCGCGCGCCAGGCCGCGCGCCTCCACCCGCACGCGCGCCCGTCGCCCATCGTCCCCAACCGTCGCCCTCCCCACGAAGCGCACCCAGCGCAGAACCACCCCAGGCCGCTCCCCACGCCGGCCAACTCCCCTTCCCCACCTCGCACGCCCCCTCCGTCCGAGGCCACCCCTATAAAGGCCGCGCTGCCCTCCCCCAATTCCCCTTTTCCCCTTCCCCAATCGCGCCCCCAGGCCCCTCAAATTGCTCGCCGGAGTTCGCCGCCCGCCGCCGCCTCCAGCCGCCCCTCACCGCCGGTCGGGACTGCCCACGGCCGCGCCGCTGCCGCCCCTAGCTCCGCCTCGCCGTGCCGCACCCCGTGCGCGCCTTTGGCCAGGCCGGAGCGCCGCCACCGGCAGCCGCCCAAGCCGCCGGCCATCTCCATCGCGCCGGCGGCGAGCCACCTCATCGCCGGCCACATCGAGTGCCTCGTCATCGTCCGATCGGCGCCACCCGGTAATTCCCTTTTCTTTTATTTCCTTTCCAAATTGTCAACAGATCTGGACTATAGGATTTAAAGTAGATCCAACGGTACCAGAGCCTGATCCGTGGCGAAGGGGTACCGACAAATCACGTTGCGCCACGTGTCAGGGACACACCCTAGTTTACGTTTAAACAGCAATTCGGTAGTCCGCGCTTTGCAAAATTCATATCTAGAGATCCGTATGTCTAAAAATCACAAACTTTATATCGTTGGAATCCTAAAAATACAAGGAACATTTTGGAACAATAAAATGTGGACTTACATAAGTTTGAGTTTCATTCATATTTAGATGCCTAATCGGAGTACTTTACCCATAGAATGAGATCTACATACCTTTTCGGATGATTCCTTTTGCATATGCTTGCAAATATTATCCTCTGTCCAGTAGTACCAAAACCATCATTTTTCTACTGTACCAAAATACCTTTTGCATTTAATGGTAGTTTCCCCTCGCTAGTGCGACATAGATGGTTCGCATTAATTCAAACAACCATAAAACTTGACCATTGCATCATGCATATAGTGACAACCAGAGATCATTAAATGGAGTGCATTTGTGTAAATATCATATGTATCTCATGTCTATGCTTGTGCATTTGTGTTGTGCACTGTGTTTATGGTGCTATGTATGTATGCTTGTAGATTGCGACTGTGACAGCTGCAACCTTTGTGACTGCGAAGATTGCAACTCCTCCCGCTGAAAAAGGCAAGTGACACACAGCAAAAGTCCCAGTTTTAATTCTCGCACCGTAGTGTTTTTATAGTAGACATGTCTAGGGTTTATGCTTTGTGCCTGCTAGTAAATCCTAGTAGTTTAGCTACACCACTCCTAGACTCCCTTAGCCGCCATTAAATTTAGTTGTTACCTGCTATGCCATGGAAAAAGGTTTTGATAGAGGTTAAGGAAAAACAACTAAGTTTAATGAATTACCTGGGTGAATGGTGGAGTTATGGAGATGGTGCCTGTATCAGGGGGCGAGACCCTGGTGCTAGTGCATACTTGCGGAAAGTCACTCAGGCTTAAAGAGATTGTAGACAAACCTTGCTCATTAGCTTTTCGTACAACCACATGCTACTATGGCTCTAGCTTGACAAAGTATGTTGTATGAACCCGGATCCTAGGGGCCAGGTGGTGGTAGAGGGATACTGTAGGTGGAACGGGGCCCTTAGGGAATGGTTCGGGTGATTGCACACAGAAGGTCTCGGCCACGGTCTGCACCTGTCCTTTGAGCAAAATGTGCATCGAGGTAGAAGGATTGACCTGGCCATGTGGGTAAAGGTGTACAACCTCTCGAGAGTGTAAAATCTAAGTACTTAGCCGTGTCCCCGGTTATGGACAACTTGAGCGAATTGACAAGTCACTTGTTCGAAGATCTCCTCATCCCAATTTCTTAAATAAAATATGATGGGTGAACAAGGGTAGGAAGGTACATTGGGGCTTTACCAATGCTACTGTTAATTGGTACATTGGGGATTTACCAATGTTACTATTAATTAGATTGAAAGAAAATGTTTTGATAAACGATAGGGAAAAATTGGCTTTATGCAAAATGAACCGAGCTCTAGCTGCCAGATGTGCACGTAGGTATAGGATGCCTTTTGAGTCCACAAAAGTGTCCTTGCCAATACAATTCCAAATGTATTGATTCCTTCGGGCTGCAACGTTTCATGTTGCAGGTATCCCTAGTTGCTGAAGAAGAAGTTAGGATCACGAGTCTTTGCCTAACATGTCTGCCTGTGGCATCCGTGAAGGAAGAGGACTCCATGCTATTTGCTTTCCGCTTGATGTTGAACTCTGATTTATGTTTATGCTAGCCTTGAGCTATGCAGGTTGTATCGAACTATTTTATTTTTCGCTGGATCTTAGGTTGTAATGAAGACCTTTGCTACTTGGTATTTCATCTTAAAACTGTGTGTGCTAGCAGTTCGATCCAGGGACTAGCACTAATACACATGGACATGCACTTTATTTAAAGTGAGGTCACTACAAAGGAGGAAGGTAGGAGAAGGGGGGGTATAAATACCCCCTCTCAAAATCCATCCGTTGGTGGCTTTCGAGGGCCGGATAATCCGGCCTGAGTTGGGGCCGGATAATCCGGCCCCCCGGAAAAATCCGGCCCTGGGAAAAATCCGGCCAAATGTCCGGCCAAAAGTTCGGCCCATGTCCAGGGCCTTACTGAGCCGCGTCGTCTCTGGTCCTTAGCCAAATTTTGGGGGCCGGATATTTCACAAATATCCGGCCCCGGGGAAATTCCGGCCAAATGTCCGGCCAATAATCTGGCCCATGTCCAGGGAAGTACTGAGCCACATTGCCTCGAGTCCTTAGCAAAATTTTGGGGGCCGGATATTTTGCAAATATCCGGCCCGGATTATCGGGCCTGGTGAATCCTTTTCAGCTATCTTTTGACTCGTTTTTCCACACAAGTCACTCATATTCATCTATCTATATAATCCCTGCACCACTTCATCAAACATTAGTGTATCACATACATTGACATCAAACACACAAAACATATTATGAGAGATGTTCTTTCAATCTCCCCCTTTTTGGTGTTTGATGACAATATACGGATTTGCAAGAAAATCACTATAGAGAGCAAGCATGTTGGCAAAAGATAGAGGCACTCCCCCTACATGTGTGCATACAAGTAATTTGCATTTGAATACAAATACACAACATATAGGTGCGAGGTGCCTCAACACAAGAGGTATCCAACATAAGCTCAAACAAGAGACATAGACATATATGAATTTGAGATAAGGTGATAGAAATCATACCCATATGGAGATATATAATACCGGATATATAGCATCACACACATTATAATAAACCTTGATCTCAACATATAGAAATCCAAAACCTCAACAATGTCTCACAACCACATATAACACGTAGTTTTGAACAAACAAACCAACAAGCCAAATAGTTCAAGTAAACGACATAAAGGAGGACACAAGCAATAAAAGAATGATAAACGCATATGCTTGTGCCCTAACCACCATGCAAATCTCGTAGAGAGAACCTAATAGAACACTTCTCCCCTTTGGCATCGTGACGCCAAAAAGGAAAAAGCGCGATGCTACTCGCCCCATGGAGATTACTCGGAGCCCTCTTCGTCCTCTGTCTGGTACTCCTCTTCCTCTTCCTCTTCATCTTCAGTGTCAGCGGCAGGTGGAGAGCTGCGTGTGTAGTTGGCCCTCTGAATGCAGTCCTCAAGATCATTCCACGGAACATGTGTAGAGTGCCACCCACTGTAACCTGGGTGAACGGGAGGCTGAGGCGGAGGTCCTTACTCACCACTGAGCTTGTGGAGAATGACCGCCTGAGTATGCTGAATTTCAGAACGCTCTCGGCTGGCCGCATAATTCTCCTTGTGAATCTCAATATTCATGCACAGAATGTGGCGCTGAAACCAACTAAGCTTCTTCACATGCTTCTTCATCACAGCCATATCAACATGACGTGCGGGGGCAAAGCCACTAGAGCGGGCATCTCCCATAAAGGAGTCAGGAGCAGGTGCAGCATGGGGAACTGGCTTCTTCTTGTAAGCCTTCTTGACAGTGTGCTTCTCCTTTGGGAACCGACTCAAGTCTTCATCCATAGACACAGAGTTGTTGATGAGGAGCTGGATATATGGTGCATATGGCATGGTGGTCCGGGAGACCATGGCATCATGAATCTCATTAAAGATGAAGTCCATGACATCAAGAGAGAAGTCTTCGTCCTCATTACCATCACGTGCACACTTATAGCTGAGGTGCATAAGATCCACAAGAGCTCCACGAAGTGCATCATTGTTTCCACCACTTGGAGCAATGGTGGCTCGAAGGAAACGGAGCACCTGACTGTAGATGGGAAGAAGCCCCTTGGTAGAACCAATCGCTCCAGACGAGTCATAGAGATGAAAAAGCACATTTTTTTTCCGTCTTCTGAGGACCATGGAGGCGAAGACCACCTTCTGCTGGAAGTCCAATAATAGAGGCAAACCGGCGCAAGGTTGCCTCACAATGGGTGGAGCTAGACATCCATTCCATAGTGCGCTCATCATCTTTCTTGATGGCTAGAGTAGCAAAGAATTGCTTAATCAACTCTGGACTGTAGTCACACTGAATCTTCATCAGATCCTGCAAACCCATCCTACCAGTCACCCAGATGGCATCCGTAAAATGATCATTGATAGCCAGATCATCCACATTGATAGCTTGCATGGGTCGCACTTTCTTCATAGGCTCATATATATCCTTGTAGTTGAACTCCTGCTCCAAGCAGCAGAAGCGCTTGTCCTCTATCTCATCATCCCTTGCAAGGTCTTCATACCAGTTCTTCATACGGATTGCTGCATAAGAGATAATGTCAATTGACTTGTAGTTCTCCCTAGGTGCCTTGTTCTTCCGCCTTGTAGCGGTGGACTTGCGAGGAGCATTCGGTGCAAATTCATCACTCCACCGGTCATGCCTTGGGCGTCTCCGAGTACCCCGAGAACCACTACCTGTGAGAAGCAAAGACGGATAGCAAAGAGAAGATAATGCTCATAAGTCATGTATGATACAGTAATGAACTCTAGAAACATACTATAAGTCGGTAGAAGCCTAGACATGATATATTGAATCAACACTGCAGCAGCGATGAAGCTCGAGGCCGGATAATCCGGTTTCCCCAAGGGGCGGATAATCCGGCCCGGTCGGATAATCCGGCTAGCGCGGGGGCCGGATAATCCGGCCTTGCGAATCTGCAGAAATCGCAATCAAAAACTTGTCTACGACCAGATCGGCCTTATAGCATGCAAGTGGAGTATACTACACAAGATTTGGAACAACTAGGCAACATCTCCACCCAAAAAAATAGCACATATACAACACAACACCTAGGGTTAGGGATTGTGAGTCATACCCCCATCCATTGGAGGAGCCTCTTGGAGGAGATGAGAGCAAGGGAGGAGGAGCACCCGATCCACCCAAAAACTCCGGAAGGGAACGGACGGGGCGGCTCCGGCGAGGAGGAGGAGCTCCGGCGACCTTGAGGGGAGAGAGAGGAGAGAGAGGCGCGTGGGGGCTGGTTGTGAACCGTTTTCCCCAACGGCCTCGTCCTCAACCCCTTCAAGACCTGCCCAGGCCGGATAATCCAGCCCTAGTTTAGGGCGGATAATCCGGCCGGGCCGGATTTTCCGGGTTGCCCTGGGGCCGGATTATCCGGTTTTCTGGAAAATTCCAGAACACCGGAAATCCTGCCTATCTTTTGTTGGTTATTTGCATAAACCCATATGTGATGCAATAATGTATCACCTCACATATAAGATGCATATTTACCAATAAGATGGGGCAACCTAGATCATCCGACCGAAAATCCTCAAACTCCAAGTTTTTACCAAAACCTGACATATGAGCAAGATGGAAATGGCTTATAGATGAGTGTAGGCTTGGGTTTAGAAATCTCAAACTGTTAATGGTACAAGATCACCCAAGTTTGCAAGATACTAGCAAATAAGGCCAAACTAGAGTGATTTCCCATAAGAACAAGGAGTTGTCAAATAAAAGGCAATAAGATCCAAATAACTCCAACTTTTCACAAAGAAAAGTGTGGTGGCCTAGGCCACCATATATGAGTGTTATGGCATGGCACCGCGAAGATATATCTTGGGCCCAAACCACTAGTCATCATTGAAGCTCACATATCAACATATGATATAAAGAGAATGATTTCTTAATGTTGGCATTATGGGGGGAGGGATAGCTCAGTAATTTAAACCGCACTCCCCCTATCTTCATGCCCACATCTAAACCAAATAAAGTTTTGAGATAGAGGTGTGTTTGCAAGAAGGTCAAGCTATACTCCTTGAATCAATGATATTTAGCTCATTCCTCAAATAGCAAAACCTTGCTTCATCAAGAGGCTTCGTGAATATATCGGCAAGTTGATCTTTGGTAGGAACATAGATAAGCTCAATATCACCACGGGAAACATGATCCCTAATGAAATGATTCCGGATCTCAATATGCTTCGTTCTTGAATGTTGCACCGAATTATAGGCAATCTTGATGGCACTTTCATTGTCACATAATAGAGGCACTTTGTCACAAATGACACCATATTCCTTTAAAGTTTTTCTCATCCATAACAATTGAGTGCATCCACTTGCGGAGGCAACATATTCGGCTTCGGCGGTGGAGAGAGAGATACAATTTTGCTTCTTAGAAGACCAACACACCAAGGACCTACCAAGGAATTGGCAAGCCCCGGAAATTGATTTCCTATCATCCTTGTCTCCCGCCTGACATAGGCATCCCCAATGGGCCTGCCAAATATGGTACCCGGGATTTACTGATGGCCCACGACTCGATGAATATGAAGTTTGGAGACCCAAGTTATTACTAAGGAAAGCTAGAGTTGTATTAGGGAATATAGACTTGTAATTTTACGGGACGGGTTAGAAACCCTCCCGGACTCTGTAACTTGTGTATTACGAATCCCTCGGCTCTGCCTCCTATATAAGGGGGAGTCGAAGGACAAAGAAAGCATCGATTCATTGTCTCACGCAACCCTAGTTTTCATAATCGTCGAGTACTTTTCGGCTGAAACTGTGGGGACCCCGGACTAACTGTCCAAAATTCCCTGTTATGTATACAGCTCACGATCCCATGATCAGTGCACCGTGAACACATAACCGAACTGATATCAACTTACACCATCCATTACAAAGCGGAAAAGAAAATTACAACATGGTCACATGACCAATACTCACATAATAGCCTCGAAGGGCCTAACTAAACATCAGAGTAGCATCATCACTTCAGCAGCGCAGTACCCAAGTCATCTGCCATAACCCTACAGTAACCGATCGGAAGACGTTCCTAGCTCGCATAGACGTCGCCAACTCCTTCTTCATCCGTCGTGTTCCTCCAAGTCTGGCCAAGTAAATAGCCAGGGACAAAGCCGTGAGTACATTGGAATTGTACTCGCAAACCATCAAGAAGGTACTTTGCAAGAGTGCAAGATAACAAATGCTAATCTAGACAAGAGGGAATAGCTAATTTCTCTTGTGGAAATAGCATGTGAAAGAGAAATAGTTTCTCTTGTGGATATAGCATGTGAAAGAGAAATAGTTTCTCTTGTGGATATAGCATGCCGGCATCTCAAGTGATGCGGACACTATTGTGTTCCTATGACATCCCTATATCTTTTTTAAAGAAGATACTTCAAAAGATTGACTATGACATCTCTATATCTTTTAGGGAAGAGGTAGCGTTCCGGCATCTCAAGGGATGCGGGCGCTATGGAAGTCCTATGACATCTCTATATCTTTGTTAAAGAAGAGTTCCTCTACATGAAACATTTAGGGATGAGTCCCCCACTTGGTCTTAGTTTTCCCACGACCATCTCCATATGGTCGACACACGCCCTTTTTCCGTACCCTTCCGGTACATCCAACACAACATTTCCTTTGCAAAGCATTTGTTAAAACAAAACTCAAGCCCAGGTTAAGTATGGCCATTTCAACTTGTCCATGACCGCAGACGCGGTTATTCGAATAGATTTGACTCTGCAGAGTTTGCACACTTTCCCCACAACTATCCGGATACCTATCGTGTGGGCATCATCCCCGCATAGCAACATATGCCACGACGGATACCCGGACATAACCTTTCGCCCATCTCCACTGGCATGAGTCCTTCCCTGCGGGCTTAACCCTTCCCGGCACCCTGGCATCATACCTCCTTTTTGAGCGTATCTCCGGCGCCACGACAGAAGACCCTCAGTAATCGTCCGGCTATAGGCAACTACAGTGTATTGCCTCCTCCAGAGCGCAACCCGGCTTCAGGGGCCATATCCACCCCTATAGAAAGTTGTGAGGTGTCCCATGCTAGCTTCAACAAACTACGGGCTAAGCCCCGTCCCACACCAGGGTAGTGTGGTTGCGCGATAAAAAGTTGGGACGGCGAACACTTATACGCAGTGCTCCTTTGAAAAACATTTCACCCACACTTTCTTTGTTTACCAACAGACCACCATATTTCTCCGAACAACCTTGTTCAAACATTTGCTCTTCGAAAAACCTTCTCTCGGGTAGAGTTAACTTACCCAAGGTTTTCATAAAACATTTACAACAAGGTAAGCCTTGAGGGGTTCCCAACCTAAAGTTTCATGAGTTGAACTACTATTGCACTACGGCCGAGATGAGAGTCATCACGCCATAGATGGTGAAAAAAGGGGTAATGGAGTGGATCATACTTGCTTTAAGGTAAGCATGTATTATGACAACACAAGGAGGAGTATCACTATCCAACCTACTTTCCCATGGGTACACGGCATACACCTCTCAAGTTGAGAATACACCAAGATCATGACATTGATGTGGTGTAAGTTACTATCTTGAGATGGAACATGCTCAAGTTGAGCATACAAGATAACCAAGTGGAATAGCACGTCCATGATACCATGCATCCCATAATCACAAAGATAATAGTGGAGTATCACCACTAGGGAGTACTCCAGTAGCAACCAAATATAGATGACAATATTAAGGAGAACAATACACATAGAACCAAGGTGCTTTGAACATCAACAAATGACATCCAACTAGACACCGAAAGAGAGATCAAAGATGGCTTGCCTTGGCTTATTTGTCCCTGTACTTCTTCAACTCCATCAATATAAGAATCCCAAGAACATAACATAAATAAAATCCTTGTCCGATTCCACTTCTTCTTCTTCTCCGAAATTGTTCGCATCTATCGTCGGAAAATATAAAAGGAACACAATCAATCACATTGTACCAACAAAATAAACATACAACAATCATCAATCAAAAACTAACCACTCTACTAAAGCTAACGTATTGAGGACTTATAGATACTACAAAGCAACTAAAAGAGAACCCAATTTATTTACCTAGTAAAGGTATGAGAGTATCACAACTTAGCAATTGCCTCTCTCGGTATCACCATGGCACAAACTAAGTATCCCCTGGTAGATAACATCATAAAGAGGACAAGTGCATTAGTTTGGCATCACAAACATTCACATTAAAAATTTGAAACATTTTTGGAAAAGCGGGCAATCATTCTCCCTATTTTATAAAGCTTACAAAGCACTACACAAGAATAGGAAGCAATGATATGCCACACCATTTGAAAACTTAAGCAAAACAATAGAACTTAGTTAAGTTGCAGAAGTTTTGTTTTGGAAACATAAAACAAAGGTTGTCCAATTCTAAGAAAAAGAGTTGGACAAGGGTTTTAAGTAAACCAAAAAGTTTTGACCCAACAATGCATGTCACACATATACCTTACTAACAGTAACAAATATGCACGAACAGAGACTAATAATATTTTTCCTATATGGCCAGTACTAATACAAGACTAACCCAATTGGAATCACCCAAAAATATTAAACCTACAATTTTAAGAATTTCTTTGAATCTGACTGTACAGAAAACAAGATCTGTAAGCCATAAATCGTAGAAAAATCCTAAAAATATGAGACCACTGGCATCTGAAAGATATTTAAACAGAGATGCATACACAATTGGATTTGGTTTCAAATTATTTCTGAAACTCTCACAAATGGATTGACAAGGTTACTGCATGTCTTTACCATTTGCTTTATCTCTGGATTTACAAAACAGATAAAAGTTTGAAACTTGCTTGAGATGATTAAGAAAACACTCAGTAGTCCTACAGAATTGGAAACACTCAATTAGGTTCAAAAATGGATTTTTGGTGATTTAAAAGATAACATCCATGTCTGCAGAACACACAGAACAAGTTTAATTCACCAAAAATCGTACATAACTCATAAAAATATGACGTCAGCTGCATCTGAAAGGCATTGAATATTTAGTTCTTACCCAATTTGTTTCATTCAAAAATTCGTTTCCAAGCTCCTGGTTTAATTCGACAAAGTCAGATCTGACCAGATCTTGATCTGTGAACCATTTCAGTTTCAGGAGGTTATTTGAAATGAAACCAACGCCAAAATGAAGGTACTGAAGAGGGCTTTCACCCACAGTTGAGTTTGCTCAAAAAGGTTTTGTAAAACGGATCAAATCTAACAAAAAGTGATTCTGCATGTTTACAGTACTTTATTTACCGAGGAAAATCTGTAACGAATTTGAGGATGAGACCAAAGCCAAGTTGTAGATATTTTCAATATCTATCCGTGGAACTTTGAATCACTCGATTCGGACCTGCACGCGAGTTTTGGTGGATTTTACAAGTTTGTACCAGAATCTAAAACAGCAAGATTACATAAATTACTGCAAGGTTTTGGACGAACTTAGTTCAAGAGCTTCAGATCTGAGGATTGCTCAACCTTCTCCATGCTTGGACCAACATGCACCTGCATCAAGATCCAATCTTGTGAGAGGGGAAAAAGAGAAAGAGGGCTGGATTCATCAAGGGTTAGGGGAGAAGAGAGTGAGAGAGATGCTCTCATGGTGAGGATGAGCTTGAGGGAGGAGGGGAGCTGTATCTTGGCTGGTTTTCATGGCCATGGCCGGCCATGGAAGCAAGGGGCAGCAGCATTTCGTGGGGAAGTGGAGGAGGAGAGTGTGAGGGAGTGGAGGAAGAAGTAGGGAGCAAAAAAATGAGATGCAAAGGAGATGAGGTGGCCGGCCAAGGGCCTTTTATAGAGGGAGAGGGGTTGGCTGCCTCTTCCTTGATTGGCCAAGGTGGGTGGCTGGCTTGTGGGAGAAGGATTTGACCCAAGCTGAATTCATTAGTGGCATTGGGAAGGGACAAAGAGATAGAGGCTTCCCAAGGTGGAGTAATTATGTGTGAGAGAGAAATGGAGAGGTATGATGCACATTTGCGCCATGGCATGGCATGGCCGGCTCCTTCATGTGCCACTCAAAAATGAATCATAAAAAGGGAGCTTCCAACATTTATGTTGATCATAGTGGATCCACATTATTTCTTTCCAAGATGGTGGCTTAGATGATGTGTATGAAAATATAAAAGAGATAGAGATGGAAGGAGAGGGTGATGGTGATATGCACCATGATGGTATTTGTGGCTTGAAGGTTTTCGTGCCAAGGAGATGATGGAGGTAGTGGTGTACAAGGTTTCAAGTGCAGGCCATTTGTGAGATGGCCGCCACAAGATTTGAGGTTTGAACAATTCAAAACAAGATGAGACACATGGCACTCAAGTGCTTATGCAAGACACACGACACCACTTGTGTCATACAAAGAAAATAGGTTTCTACAAGTGATAAAGTGTTCAAGATTTAGAAGGATAGTGATGGAAATAATGATACAATAACCATGATGTATATGGTGACATAAGTCATCAATTCAAGAGGTGAAGGTGATGATGGTAATGAGTAGAGGAGTGAGATAGGCATGATGAAATATAAGTTGTTTTTCAAATAAGAAGTCAATTTGGGAGTGGTTTGAATTACTCCCTGAGTCTAGGGTTATCTGAAGGGAGTCCAATAGAAAGTATCAAGAGATCATCTACTTGATCAAGAATTGGTGGATGAAGGAACATTATGGGGTAGATCAGAGATGTACACAAGATGTGCAAGAGTTGTCATTTGAAAAAGAGTTTAATTGAAAGGTATGGGACACACCTCAATTGTCTAGAGACAATTGGGAATGAACTCAAGTCAAATGGAATTTTGAAGATGTTGAGAGAAAACTAGTTGAAACATAGGAGTTCAAAATATTCTACTTACTTTCTCAAGTAAAGTAGAGTTTTCTCAAATTTAAAGTAAACAAGAAATGGTATAGGTACCATAAGCAAGCCTTTTGTTAAAAAGAAAGCAAAATAGAGGGTAATGTTTTAGAAATCAGTAATTGGTAGAAATGGGATGAAAAACAAAACCCATTTCAGTTTCTTGTTTTCCTTGAAGAAATATCTTGAAAAGATTTTGTAAAACTAGAAGTAGTTTTGTGATCAAAACTAGAGAAGGAAAATCAATAGGATTTTTGAGAAAGTAAACTTAATTTAAGGAGAAGTGTTTTCAAGGGTAGATGGTGGCTACAAAATTTACCCATCATTCCCACTCTTGGTTTTGTGAAGATTAAACTTGGATTAGAATAAAAACAAGAGGTAAAAGAGGAGGAAGTGATCTAGTGCTGAAACACGGGATAGGGTATAAGATCAAGTGGAATATATGTGTTGCAAGGATTGACTGCGACATGCAGAACGTGGAGGTCGAAGAGGGTGTTGCATAGATGAGATCAATGCATTGAGGTCAGCTAAAACAGTTGTGGTTGCTTAGAGATCAACTGCCAAAGTTTGGAACTTATAAGCCTGTCAAAACAGATTGTTGACTTGGCTTCAGAATCAACCATGATGAGTGGGTATAAGAGAAGGATGTGATGAGGGGTAGATGATCCCAAGATTTGAAATAAGGATGGGTTGAGCTATATTGTACCACAAAGAGGAAAAATCAAGTTGGCACACTCATGTTGCCATCAGGAGAAGAGTTTGATGTAGAAAAAGGAAAGCAATTTTTCCTAAGTCACACATGTGTTTTATTAGGTGAGTTGTTTTCCTGACCACTAGAGGTGTTGTTCTTTGAGGTAACGCAAGACAGAACTCAACAAGCAAAACAAGATAATACATCTACCAACAGATCAAAGCAATTCATCATAACAGATAGATCAAGGCAATTCATCTTAATTAGTCTACAGAAAAAGTTTTTGTTCCCCCTTATTTTTGCAATAAGGGTAATTAATCAAGGTTGGAAAAGTTGGGGTGTTACAGATCTTCCACCCTTAAAATAATCTCGTCCCGAGATTACTGAGCGTAGAACTAGAGGGGTTGTAAAGTTTAACTAAGGTTAGACTCCATTCTTCTGTAGATGTGTCGTTGTAGAGATGGTCGTTGCTTCATCTTCTGGGAGACATGATGGATTTCTGCCGATGGCGAGCTTCATGAAGAGGTTGACTACTCCATGCAGGTGTTAGATCTGTAGTTTCTTAACGATCCTAGAGGGGGTTCAAGGCTGTGGGAGGGTTAGTGCACCCAATGGTGCTTGATGAGGGTTGAAAACTTTTTAGAGTTAGCTTAAATTTAGTGGAAGACGAAGTCTTCCACCCTTAAAATTGTTCATCGGGGAGGGGCGTTAAAAACTGTAAGCTTCGGCCACGGGTCTTGTCGGGCGCTCCTTGGAGAAGCCATTGATCTCATGTCTTGAGTTGAAAACATCTTCAGAGGGTGTTGTGTAGTCCACGGCTTCAAGAGGGGTTAGTGCATCCTACGTTTCCAACGGTGTGTTAGAAGGTGGTTTCAAGAAGATATCTCGAGGTTAGTGCAGTTATATTCCAAGGTTAGACCAAGTTAGTATGTCTTCTCGCAGAGGTGCAGTCACTCTTGAAGGTTGGGGCTTTTGCTTTCTTGATGTAGTAGAGATGCTTCGGCTGATCTTGAGAGGAGTTAGCGTAGATAGGGGTCGGGTTAGTTTTCCTGACGGTTGAAAAACAACTGCTAACGGGGTTAGAGTTAGAGCCTTTCGTTTAACTTATCCAATTAACAAGAAGTTAGCGTTTTATCGGCGAGGTAGAAGAGGGTGAAAACATCTTTGGGAGGCTTTCTAAGCTAGGTTATAACACTAAGGGTATTTTTCAAACCGAAAGACCAAGACAACCATACACACAATAAACAGATCAAAACACTCCAGGCAGCACACTAGGGAACTACAAGCAATCATCAAACCAGACATGGTACTCTAAGTACCCATAAATTCCTAATGCGCGGGGGTAGCTCAATAAAAGCGATTGAGTTTGTCCTATCCATCCTATAGGTTTGGGGCTGGTCGCATATGTTGACGTCTTCATATCGTCAGCATCAGCTTCAACTTGGATCCTTGTAGCAGTTGGTGGTGAAGGGGCCGGGTGTTGAGTCGTTGATGTTGAGGCGGAGGAGAAAACTGTGTAGAACTTCTGGTCTCGACATCCCGGAAACATGAGGTCTTCGAAGGGGTAGCTGTTGAGGTGCTCCCGAAGTCGAGATCTTCTCGTGGCTAGCCTAAAAATTACTAGTCAAGAAACTTAGGACTTGATCCCTGACGACTGCAAAAAGTGTGAGTCCATGGAGGAAGAAGGTCAGCTCCTTGACAGACTTTGGTGACAACCAAAGGCATGATCTTATTATCCCTTTATGTGCAGGACTAAGTCGGCGTCCGATCTTCAATAGTTGTCGTCGGAGATACGTGAGACTTCATAAAAGGTTGATCCACCTTCGACTTCGAGTCTCCGGTCTGAGTTGGGGACATCGTCCAACATGTAGGTTTGAAGTGGTTGAGACAGTAGAGCAAGAATTTTCAAACCTTTTTATTAAGCGGAGAGATAAGAATTTAGAAGCTTTGAATAAATAAGAGGATTAGAAGCTATACTTCCGACTAAAGAAACAATTTGTTTCATAAATAGTTTTCCCCAAGTAATTGTTTCCTAACTAACGTCCATGCTAACTAAGGTCTCCTACAGTCAGGATAGCTCTGATACCAGCTCTGTGGGGACCCCAGACTAACTGTCCGAAATTCCCTGTTATGTATACAGTTCACGATCCCATGATCAGTGCGCCGTGAACACATAACCGAACTGATATCAACTTACACCATCCATTATAAAGCGGAAAAGAAAATTACAACATGGTAACATGACCAATAATCACATAATAGCCTCGAAGGGCCTAACTAAACATCAGAGTAGCCACATCATTTTAGCAGCGCAGTACCCAAGTCATCTGCCATAACCCTACAGGCAACTTACTGGGAAGACGTTCCTAGCTCCCATAGACGTCGCTAACTCCTTCTTCATCCGTCGTGTTCCTCCAAGTCTGGCCAAGTAAATAGCCAGGGACGAAGCCGTGAATACATTGGAATTGTACTCGCAAACCATCAAGAAGGTACTTTGAAAGAGTGCAAGATAACAAATGCTAATCTAAGATGACAAGAGGGAATAGCTAATTTCTCTTGTGGAAATAGCATGTGAAAGAGAAATAGTTTCTCTTGTGGATATAGCATGCCGACATCTCAAGTGATGCGGACACTATGGTGTTCCTATGACATCCCTATATCTTTGTTAAAGAAGATACTTCAAAAGATTGACTATGACATCTCTATATCTTTTAGGGAAGAGGTAGCGTTCCGGCATCTCAAGGGATGCGGGCGCTATGGAAGTCCTATGACATCTATATATCTTTGTTAAAGAAGAGTTCCTTGATACGTCTGAAACGTATCTATAATTTCTTATGTTCCATGCTACTTTTATGATGATACTCACATGTTTTATACACATTATATGTCATTATTATGCATTTTCTGGCACTAACCTATTAACGAGATGCCGAAGAGCCAGTTGCTGTTTTCTGCTGTTTTTGGTTTCAGAAATCCTAGTAAGGAAATATTCTCGGAATTGGACGAAATCAAAGCCCAGGGGCCTATTTTTCCACGAAGCTTCCAGAACACCGGAGGAGATACGAAGTGGGGCCACGAGGTGGCGCCACACTAAGGCGGCGCGGCCAAGGGGGGCCCGCGCCGCCCTGTTGTGTGGCCTCCTCGTGTTGCCCCCTGACCTACCCTTCCGCCTACAAATAGCCTTCGTCGCGAAACCCCCAGTACCGAGAGCCACGATACGAGAAAACATACTGAGACGCCGCCGACGCCAATCCCATCTCGGGGGATTCTGGAGATCACCTCCGGCACCCTGCCGGAGAGGGGAATCATCTCCCGGAGGACTCTACACCGCCATGGTCGCCTCCGGATTGATGTGTGAGTAGTTCACCCCTGGACTATGGGTCCATAGCAGTAGCTAGATGGTTGTCTTCTCCCCATTGTGCTATCATTGTCTGATCTTGTGAGCTGCCTATCATGATCAAGATCATCTATCTGTAATGCTACATGTGTGTTTGTTGGGATCCGATGAATAGAGAATACTATGTTATGTTGATTATCAATCTATGTGTTGTTTATGATCTTGCATGCTCTCCGTTACTAGTAGATGCTTTGACCAAGTTGATGCTTGTAACTCCAAGAGGGAGTATTTATGCTCGATAGTGGGTTCATGTCTCCGTGAATCTAGAGGAGTGACAAGAACCTCTAAGGTTATGGATGTGCTGTTGCCACTAGGGATAAAACATTGATGCTATGTTCGAGGATATAGTTATTGATTACATTACGCACCATACTTAATGCAATTGTCTGTTGCTTGCAACTTAATACCGGAAGGGGTTCGGATGATAACCTGAAAGTGGACTTTTTAGGCATAGATGCATGCTGGATAGCGGTCTATGTACTTTGTCATAATGCCCAATTAAATCTCACAATACTCATCATGTCATGTATGTGCATTGTCATGCCCTCTCTATTTGTCAATTGCCCAACTGTAATTTGTTTACCCAATATGCTATTTCTTATGGGAGAGACACCTCTAGTGAACTGTGGACCCTGGTCCATTCTTTTACATCGAATACAATCTACTGCAATACTGTTTCTACTATTTTCTGCAAACAATCATCATCCACACTATACATTTAATCCTTTGTTACAGCAAGCCGGTGAGATTGACAACCTCACTGTTTCGTTGGGGCAAAGTACTTT
This sequence comes from Lolium perenne, assembly GCF_019359855.2. Classification (NCBI taxonomy): domain Eukaryota; kingdom Viridiplantae; phylum Streptophyta; class Magnoliopsida; order Poales; family Poaceae; genus Lolium; species Lolium perenne. The sequence goes on along the minus strand of NC_067247.2, from coordinate 11,052,457 downwards.
GGTTGTGTTGTGCAGGTTCCACGTTGGCGCCGGAATCCCTGGTGTTGCGCCGCACTACATCTCGCCGCCATCAACCTTCAACGTGCTTCTTGGCTCCTACTGGTTCGATAACCTTGGTTTCTTTCTGAGGGAAAACTTGCTGCTGTGCGCATCACACCTTCCTCTTGGGGTTCCCAACGAACGTGTGTGTTACACGCCATCAAGCATATTTTCTGGCGCCGTTGCCGGGGAACGAATCAAGACACTCCATCAAGCCCGTCAACCGCCATCAAACCTCCCACGTCAACTACGCGCCAGTTGTGGACAGCAAGATATTTTCTGGCGCCGTTGCCGGGGAGATCAAGACACGCTGCAAGGGGAGTCTTCACAATCCAATCTCTTTACTTTGTTTTTGTCTTGCTTTATTTTATTTACTACTTTGTTTGCTGCACTAAAACAAAACACAAAAAAATTAGTTGCTAGTTTTACTTTATTTACTGTCTTGCACTCTATATCAAAAACACAAAAAAATTAGTTACTTGCATTTACTTTATCTAGTTTACTTTATTTACTATTGCTAAAATGAGTAATCCTGAAGTTGAAGTTCGTTCGTTTAAACAACAAGGGGGAGAATGTTTAAAAGATGCTTGGTATAGAATTAGTGATGCTCATAATAGGTGCACTAAGAAACACTCCACTATTATCCTACTCAGGAATTTTTATGTTGGTATCTCTAGTTGGAATAGGTATGTTCTTGATTGTCTCGCGGGAGGTAATTTCCTAGGTACTCCTGCTTTAGAAGCTAGTTGCATTATTGAGAGTCTATTTGGAAAACCACCTGTTAATGAAGTGAAAACTGAAATCTCTCTTGAAGATATTATGAAAAAGATAGAGACCATAGAGCAAAACCTTCCGAGTATTGAAACTAAATTGGGAATACTATTCAGTAGCACTAATAAACTTGATGAATCTCTAGGAGGAATTAATGAGAGAATTTCTATCTTAGAAACTTGTGCTACTCATGATAATCAAACCCATAGGATAAATAAACTTGAAGAAGTTATGGGAATTTTGGGTTCAACTTTTTCTTCCCTTGAGTATAAAGAGAAAGCTTATGTGGGTAAGGAGCAAAAGTTCATGTATGTCTCTAAGGTGCCTAAACCAAAAAACTATTATAGGCCTAAAATTGACAAAGCTCTTAATACCACTATAGATAATGGAGCATTTAAGGTACCTATTTATGTTGATGCTTCATCTCTTGATAACACTTGATACACACTTTCTGCGCCTAGCTGAAAGGCGTTAAAGAAAAGCGCTTATGGGAGACAACCCATGTTTTTACTACAGTATTTTTATTTTATATTTGAGTCTTGGAAGTTGTTTACTACTGTAGCAACCTCTCCTTATCTTAGTTTTATTGCATTGTTGTGCCAAGTAAAGTCTCTAATAGAAGTATGATACTAGATTTGGATTACTGCGCAGAAACAGTTTTCTTTGCTGTAACGAATCTGGGTCTAATTCTCTGTAGGTAACTCAGAAAATTATGCCAATTTACGTGAGTGATCCTCAGATATTTACGCAACTTTCATTAGTTTTAAGTTTTTTCATCTGAGCAAGTCTGGTGCCTGATAAAAATTCGTCTTTACGAACTGTTCTGTTTTGACAGATTCTGCCTTTTATTTTGCATTGCCTGTTTTGTCATGCTTGATGGATTTTTCGATTCCATTGACTTTCAGTAGCTTTGTGCAATGTCCAGAAGTATAAAGAATTATTGTGTCACCTCTGAATATGTGAATTTTAATTGTGCACTAACCCTCTAATGAGTTGCTTTGAGTTTGGTGTGGAGGAAGTTTTCAAGGATCAAGAGAGGAGGATGATGTACAGCATGATCAAGGAGAGTGAAAGTTCTAAGCTTGGGGATGCCCTGGTGGTTCACCCCTGCATATATCAAGAAGACTCAAGCGTCTAAGCTTGGGGATGCCCAAGGCATCCCCTTCTTCATCGACAACATTATCAGGTTTCTCTAGTGAAACTATATTTTTATTCCGTCACATCTTATGTACTTTGCTTGGAGCGTCTGTTTGTTTTTGTTTTTGTTTTGTTTGAATAAAATGGATCCTAGCATTCATTGTATGGGAGAGAGACACGCTCCGCTGTTGCATATGGACACATATGTCCTTAGCTTTACTCATAGTATTCATGGCGAAAGTTTCTTCTTCGTTAAATTGTTATATGGTTGGAATTGGAAAATAATATATATGTGGTAATTGGTATAACATCTTGAATAATGTGATACTTGGCAATTGTTGTGCTCATGTTTAAGCTCTTGCATCATATACTTTGCACCCATTAATGAAGAAATACATAGAGCATGCTAAAATCTGATTTGCATGTTTGGTTTCTCTAAGGTCTAGATACTTTCTAGTATTGAGTTTGAACAACAAGGAAGATGGTATGGAGTCTTATAATGTTTACAATATGTCTTTTATGTGAGTTTTGCTGTACCGGTTCATCCTTGTGTTTGTTTCAAATAACCTTGCTAGCCTAAACCTTGTATCGAGAGGGAATACTTCTCATGCATCCAAAATCCTTGAGCCAACCACTATGCCATTTGTGTCCACCATACCTACCTACCACATGGTATTTCTCCGCCATTCCAAAGTAAATTGCTTGAGTGCTACCTTTAAAATTTCCATTCTTTACCTTTATAATATATAGCTCATGGGACAAATAGCTTAAAAACTATTGTGGTATTGAATATGTACTTATGCACTTTATCTCTTATTAAGTTGCTTGTTGTGCGATAACCATGTTCCTGGGGACGCCATCAACTATTTCTTTGTTGAATATCATGTGAGTTGCTATGCATGTTCGTCTTGTCTGAAGTAAGAGTGATTTATCATGATCAAATGGTTTGAGTATGCATATTGTTAGAGAAGAACATTGGGCCGCTAACTAAAGCCATGATCCATGGTGGAAGTTTCAGTTTGGACAACAAACCTCAATCTCTTATGAGAATATTATCTGTTGTTGAATGCTTATGCATTAAAAGAGGAGTCCATTATCTGTTGTCTATGTTGTCCCGGTATGGATGTCTAAGTTGATAATAACCAAAAGCGAGAAATCCAATGCGAGCTTTCTCCTTAGACCTTTGTACAGGCGGCCTAGAGGTACCCCTTTGTGACACTTGGTTTAAACATGTGCTATGCTATGATAATCCATGTAAATCCAAGCTAATTAGGACAAGGTGTGGGCACTATTAGTATACTATGCATGAGGCGTGCAACTTATAAGATATAATTTACATAACTCATATGCTTTATTACTACCGTTGACAAAATTGTTTCTTGTTTTCAAAATAAAAGCTCTAGCACAAATATAGCAATCGATGCTTTCCTCTTTGAAGGACCATTCTTTTACTTTTATGTTGAGTCAGTTCACCTATTTCTCTTTCACCTATTTCTCTCCACCTCAAGAAGCAAACACTTGTGTGAACTGTGCATTGATTCCTACATACTTGCATATTGCATTTGTTATATTACTCTATGTTGACAATATCCATGAGATATACATGTTACAAGTTGAAAGCAACCGCTGAAACTTTATCTTCCTTTGTGTTGTTTCAATGCTTTCTACTTTGAATTATTGCTTTATGAGTTAACTCTTATGCAAGACTTATTGCTGCTTGTCTTTAAGTACTATTCATGAAAAGTCTTTGCTTTATGATTCAGTTGTTTACTCATGTCATTTACCATTGTTTTGATCGCTGCATTCATTACATGTGCTTACAATAGTATGATCAAGATTATGTTGGTAGCATTGTCACTTAAGAAATTATCTTTGTTATCGTTTACCTACTCGGGACGAGTAGGAACTAAGCTTGGGGATGCTTGATACGTCTCAAACGTATCTATAATTTCTTATGTTCCATGCTACTTTTATGATGATACTCACATGTTTTATACACATTATATGTCATTATTATGCATTTTCTGGCACTAACCTATTAACGAGATGCCGAAGAGCCAGTTGCTGTTTTCTGCTGTTTTTGGTTTCAGAAATCCTAGTAAGGAAATATTCTCGGAATTGGACGAAATCAAAGCCCAGGGGCCTATTTTTCCACGAAGCTTCCAGAACACCGGAGGAGATACGAAGTGGGGCCACGAGGTGGCGCCACACTAAGGCGGCGCGGCCAAGGGGGGGCCCGCGCCGCCCTGTTGTGTGGCCCCCTCGTGTCGCCCCCTGACCTACCCTTCCGCCTACAAATAGCCTTCGTCGCGAAACCCCCAGTACCGAGAGCCACGATACGAGAAAACATACTGAGACGCCGCCGCCGCCAATCCCATCTCGGGGGATTCTGGAGATCACCTCCGGCACCCTGCCGGAGAGGGGAATCATCTCCCGGAGGACTCTACACCGCCATGGTCGCCTCCGGATTGATGTGTGAGTAGTTCACCCCTGGACTATGGGTCCATAGCAGTAGCTAGATGGTTGTCTTCTCCCCATTGTGCTATCATTGTCTGATCTTGTGAGCTGCCTATCATGATCAAGATCATCTATCTGTAATGCTACATGTGTGTTTGTTGGGATCCGATGAATAGAGAATACTATGTTATGTTGATTATCAATCTATGTGTTGTTTATGATCTTGCATGCTCTCCGTTACTAGTAGATGCTTTGGCCAAGTTGATGCTTGTAACTCCAAGAGGGAGTATTTATGCTCGATAGTGGGTTCATGTCTCCGTGAATCTGGAGGAGTGACAAGAACTTCTAAGGTTATGGATGTGCTGTTGCCACTAGGGATAAAACATTGATGCTATGTTCGAGGATATAGTTATTGATTACATTACGCACCATACTTAATGCAATTGTCTGTTGCTTGCAACTTAATACCGGAAGGGGTTTGGATGATAACCTGAAAGTGGACTTTTTAGGCATAGATGCATGCTGGATAGCGGTCTATGTACTTTGTCGTAATGCCCAATTAAATCTCACAATACTCATCATGTCATGTATGTGTATTGTCATGCCCTCTCTATTTGTCAATTGCCCAACTGTAATTTGTTTACCCAATATGCTATTTCTTATGGGAGAGACACCTCTAGTGAACTGTGGACCCCGGTCCATTCTTTTACATCGAATACAATCTACTGCAATACTGTTTCTAGTATTTTCTGCAAACAATCATCATCCACACTATACATTTAATCCTTTGTTACAGCAAGCCGGTGAGATTGACAACCTCACTGTTTCGTTGGGGCAAAGTACTTTGGTTGTGTTGTGCAGGTTCCACGTTGGCGCCGGAATCCCTGGTGTTGCGCCGCACTACATCTCGCCGCCATCAACCTTCAACGTGCTTCTTGGCTCCTACTGGTTCGATAACCTTGGTTTCTTTCTGAGGGAAAACTTGCTGCTGTGCGCATCACACCTTCCTCTTGGGGTTCCCAACGAACGTGTGTGTTACACGACATCATTCCTCTACATGAAACACTTAGGGATGAGTCCCCCACTTGGTCTTAGTTTTCCCACGACCACCTCCATATGGTCGACACACGCCCTTTTTCCGTACCCTTCCGGTACATCCAACACAACATTTCCTTTGCAAAGCATTTGTCAAAACAAAACTCAAGCCCAGGTTTAGTATGGCCATTTCAACTTGTCCGTGACCGCGGACGCGGCTATTCGAATAGATTTGACTCTGCAGAGTTTGCACACTTTCCCCACAACTATCCGGATACCTATCGTGTGGGCATCATCCCCGCATAGCAACATATGCCATGACGGATACCCGGACATAACCTTTTGCCCATCTCCACTGGCATGAGTCCTTCCCTGCGGGCTTAACCCTTCGCGGCACCCCGGCAGCATACCTCCTTTTTGAGCGTATCTCCGGCGCCACGACAGAAGACCCTCAGTAATCGTCCGGCTATAGGCAACTACAGTGTATTGCCTCCTCCAGAGCGCAACCCGGCTTCAGGGGCCATATCCACCCCTATAGAAAGTTGTGAGGTGTCCCATGCCAGCTTCAACAAACTACGGGCTAAGCCCCGTCCCACACCAGGGTGGTGTGGTTGCGCGATAAAAAGTTGGGACGGCGAACAGTTATACACAGTGCTCCTTTGAAAAACATTTCACCCACACTTTCTTTGTTTACCAACAGACCACCATATTTCTCCGAACAACCTTGTTCAAACATTTGCTCTTACAAAAACCTTCTCTCGGGTAGAGTTAACTTACCCAAGGTTTTCATAAAGCATTTACAACATGGTAAGCCTTGAGGGGTTCCCAACCTAAAGTTTCATGAGTTGAACTACTATTGCACTACGGCCGAGATGAGAGTCATCACGCCATAGATGGTGAAAAAAAAGGGGTAATGGAGTGGATCATACTTGCTTTAAGGTAAGCATGTATTATGACAACACAAGGAGGATTATACTTTCAGATTGGTGGTGCTAAATATACAACTTAGATAGTGGAGTATCACTATCCAACCTACTTTCCCATGGGTACAGGGCATACACCTCTCAAGTTGAGAATACACCAAGATCATGACATTGATACCTCTAAACTACAAAAGGGGTGGGTGTGGTGTAAGTTACTATCTTGAGATGGAACATGCTCAAGTTGAGCATACAAGATAACCAAGTGGAATAGGACGGCCATGATACCATGCATCCCGTAATCACAAAGATAATAGTGGAGTATCACCACTAGGGAGTACTCCACTAGCAACCAAATATAGATGACAATATTAAGGAGAACAATACACATAGAACCAAGGTGCTTTGAACATCAACAAATGACATCCAACTAGACACCGAAAGAGAGATCAAAGATGGCTTGCCTTGGCTTATTTGTCCCTGTACTTCTTCAACTCCATCAATATAAGAATCCCAACAACATAACATAAATAAAATCCTTGTCCGATTCCACTTCTTCTTCTTCTCCGGAATTGTTCGCATCTATCGCCGGAAAATATAAAAGGAACACAATCAATCACATTGTACCAACAAAACAAACATACAACAATCATCAATCAAAAACTAACCACTCTACTAAAGCTAACGTATTGAGGACTTATAGATACTACAAAGCAACTAAAAGAGAACCTAATTTATTTACCTAGTAAAGGTATGAGAGTATCACAACTTAGCAATTGCCTCTCTCGGTATCACCATGGCACAAACTAAGTATCCCCTGGTAGATAACATCATAAAGAGGACAAGTGCATTAGTTTGGCATCACAAACATTCACATTAAAAATTTGAAACATTTTTGGAAAAGTGGGCAATCATTCTCCCTATTTTATAAAGCTTACAAAGCACTACACAAGAATAGGAAGCAATGATATGCCACACCATTTGAAAACTTAAGCAAAACAATAGAACTTAGTTAAGTTGCAGAAGTTTTGTTTTGCATGCGTAAAACAAAGGTTGTCCAATTCTAAGAAAAAGAGTTGGACAAGGGTTTTAAGTAAACCAAAAAGTTTTGACCCAACAATGCATGTCACACATATACCTTACTAACAGTAACAAATATGCATGAACAGAGACTAATAATATTTTTCCTTTATGGCCAGTACTAATACAAGACTAACCCAATTGGAATCACCCAAAAATATTAAACCTACAATTTTAGGAATTTCTTTGAATCTGACTATACAGAAAACAAGATCTGTAAGCCATAAATCATAGAAAAATCCTAAAAATATGAGACAACTGGCATTTGAAAGATACTTAAACAGAGATGCATACACAATTGGATTTGGGTTCAAATTGTTTCTGAAACTCTCACAAATGGATTGATAAGGTTACTGCATGTCTTTACCATTTGCTTTATCTCTGGATTTACAAAACAGATAAAAGTTTGAAACTTGTTTGAGATGATTAAGAAAACACTCAGTAGTCCTACAGAATTGGAAACACTCAATTAGGTTCAAAAATGGATTTTTGGTGATTTAAAAGCTAACATCCATGTCTGCAGAACACACAGAACAAGTTTAATTCACCAAATATCGTACGTAACTCATAAAAATATGAGGTCAGCTGCATCTGAAAGGTATTGAATAGGTAGTTCTTAACCAATTTGTTTCATTCAAAAATTCGTTTCCAAGCTCCTGGTTTAATTCGACAAAGTCAGATCTGACCAGATCTAGATCTGTGAACCATTTCAGATTAAGAGGTCATTCTAAATAAAACCAACGCCAAAATGAAGGTACTGAAGAGGGCTTTCACCCACAGTTGAGTTTGCTCAAAAAGATTTTGCAAAACGGATCAAATCTAACAAACAGTGATTCTGTATGTTTACAGAACTTTATTTACCGAGGAAAATCCGTAACGACTCTGAGGATGAGAGCAATGCCAAGTTGTAGATCTTTTCAATATCTATCCGTGGAACTTTGAATCACTCGATTCGGACCTGCACGCGAGTTTTGGTGGATTTTACAAGTTCGTACCAGAATCTAAAACAGCAAGGTTACAGAAATTACTGCAAGGTTTTGGACGAACTTAGTTCAAGAGCTTCAGATCTTCGGATTGCTCAACCTTCTCAATGCTTGGACCAACATGCACCTGCATCAAGATCCAATCTTGTGAGAGGGGAAAAAGAGAAAGAGGGCTGGATTCATCAAGGGTTAGGGGAGTAGAGAGTGAGAGGGATGCTCTCATGGTGAGGATGAGCTTGAGGGGGGAGGGGAGCTGCATCTTGGCTGGTTTTCATGGCCATGGCCGGCCATGGAAGCAAGGGGCAGCAGCATTTCATGGGAAAGTGGAGGAGGAGAGTGTGAGGGAGTGGAGGAAGAAGTAGGGAGTCAAAAAAATGAGAAGCAAAGGAGAGGAGGTGGCCGGCCAAGGGCCTTTTATAGAGGGAGAGGGGTTGGCTGCCTCTTCCTTGATTGGCCAAGGTGGGTGGCTGGCTTGTGGGAGAAGGATTTGACCCAAGCTGAATTCATTAGTGGCATTGGGAAGGGACAAAGAGATAGAGGCTTCCCAAGGTGGAGTAATTATGTGTGAGAGAGAAATGGAGAGGTATGATGCACATTTGCGCCATGGCATGGCATGGCCGGCTTCTTCATGTGCCACTCAAAAATGAATCATAAAAAGGGAGCTTCCAACATATATGTTGATCATAGTGGATCCACATTATTTCTTACCAAGATTGTGGCTTAGATGATGTGTATGAAAATATAAAAGAGATAGAGATGGAAGGAGAGGGTGATGGTGATATGCACCATGATGGTATTTGTGGCTTGAAGGTTTTCGTGCCAAGGAGATGATGGAGGTAGTGGTGTACAAGGTTTCAAGTGCAGGCCATTTGTGAGATGGCCGCCACAAGATTTGAGGTTTGAACAATTCAAAACAAGATGAGACACATGGCACTCAAGTGCTTATGCAAGACACACGGCACCACTTGTGTCATACAAAGAAAATAGGTTTCTACAAGTGATAAAGTGTTCAAGATTTAGAAGGATAGTGATGGAAATAATGATACAATAACCATGATGAATATGGTGACATAAGTCATCAATTCAAGAGGTGAAGGTGATGATGGTAATGAGTAGAGGAGTGAGATAGGCATGATGAAATATAAGTTTTTTTTCAAATAAGAAATCAATTTGGGAGTGGTTTGAATTACTCCCTAAGTCTAGGGTTATCTGAAGGGAGTCCAATAGAAAGTATCAAGAGATCATCTACTTGATCAAGAATTGGTGGATGAAGGAACATTAGGGGGTAGATCAGAGATGTACACAAGATGTGCAAGAGTTGTCATTTGAAAAAGAGTTTAATTGAAAGGTATGGGACACACCTCAATTGTCTAGAGACAATTTGGAATGAACTCAATTCAAATGGAATTTTGAAGATGTTGAGAGAAAACTAGTTGAAACATAGGAGTTCAAAATATTCTACTTACTTTCTCAAGTAAAGTAGAGTTTTCTCAAATTTAAAGTAAACAAGAAATGGTATAGGTACCATAAGCAAGCCTTTTGCTAAAAAGAAAGCAAAATAGAGGGTAATGTTTTAGAAATCAGTAATTGGTAGAAATGGGATGAAAAACAAAACCCATTTCAGTTTCTTGTTTTCCTTGAAGAAATATCTTGAAAATATTTAGTAAAATTAGAAGTAGTTTTGTGATCAAAACTAGAGAAGGAAAATCAATAGGATTTTTGAGAAAGAAAACTTAATTTAAGGAGAAGTGTTCTCAAGGGTAGATGGTGGCTACAAAATATACCCATCATTCCCACTCTTGGTTTTGTGAAGATTAAACTTGGATTAGAAGAAAAACAAGAGGTAAAAGAGGAGGAAGTGATCTAGTGCTGAAACACGGGATAGGGTATAAGATCAAGTGGAATATATGTGTTGCAAGGATTGACTGCGACATGCAGAACGTGGAGGTCGAAGAGGGTGTTGCATAGATGAGATCAATGCATTGAGGTCAGCTAAAACAGTTGTGGTTGCTTAGAGATCAACTGCCAAAGTCTGGAACTTATAAGCCTGTCAAAACAGATTGTTGACTTGGCTTCAGAATCAACCATGATGAGTGGGTATAAGAGAAGGATGTGATGAGGGGTAGATGATCCCAAGATTTGAAATAAGGATGGGTTGAGCTATATTGTACCACAAAGAGGAAAAATCAAGTTGGCACACTCATGTTGCCATCAGGAGAAGAGTTTGATGTAGAAAAAGGAAAGCAATTTTTCCTAAGTCACACATGTGTTTTATTAGGTGAGTTGTTTGCCTGACCACTAGAGGTGTTGTTCTTTGAGGTAACGCAAGACAGAACTCAACAAGCAAAACAAGATAATACATCTACCAACAGATCAAAGCAATTCATCATAACAGACAGATCAAGGCAATTCATCTTAATTAGTCTACAGAAAAAGTTTTTGTTCCCCCTAATTTTTGCAATAAGGGTAATTAATCAAGGTTGCAAAAGTTGGGGTGTTACAGAAACCTTCGAGATCTACTTGCCCTCTACTTCCGACTAAAACCCTAGTCTACAATCTGCAGGCATTGATAAGTTAATCCCTTGTCAATTGGCGCCGTGTGTGGTAATTAGAGGTGTCAAGGAGCTGATCTCGATGGCACGTTCAAGATCGTCGACTTCGTCAACTGCAAGCAACACGATGGACAGAGGTAAACAGATCGAAACTAGTCTAGTCGATTTTGGTCCTCACCCGCCCTCCCGTTTGGATGCATATGCGTATCTGGAGGAGCCCATGGAGATGACGTTCGGAAAGTTCCACTTCCGCGTCGAGAAGGAAGGATCGTATCGTCTCGAAATTCCGATCTCGTCGGGATTATCAGCGGTCGATCCCGATTTTTCAAGCTCAACATCGTCAATCGAGTCAGACGATGAGGAGATTTCGCCGCCACGCTTCATCGGCACTACGGCAAGTGAAAAACTCGCCAAGATCTTCAGCGACATGTCCTTCGAGTCATCCGCGGACTCCGATATAAGCGATGACTCGAGCAACATAGACAGCTTCAAATTCATCGACAGATCCACTATTGTTGGAGAGGTCTTCACCAATCTCTATGATGGTGTCACCAAACCCGACAAAATTCAGAATCCAAAATATCATCAGATCTACGCGATTGGAGAATCAAGTCGCGAACAGGAGGAGACGTCGGAGAACTTCGACGATGAGGGAAATCCGTATGTCGATCCTGCAGATCTCACGCGAGGTCTAGGAACAAAATATATCGGCGCGGGAACACGAGAGATGGTACGATTTCCGCAGGCAGCATGGGATCGAGTCGAAAGAGCTATCAATGGTACAGAGCCAATGACCATAACAGCGACACCTGAGGAGTTACAAGCGTATCAATATAGGCTTGCACGTACCAGGCGAGAGCTCGAGAAACAGAAGATCGAGTTGGACAGGAGGCAGGAAGCAGCTTCTGCGTCAAGCAGGCGAAGAGCGGAGCTGAGTCGACAATCAGGTACTTCGGGAAGCAGTCATAGGGAAGCTCGCAACAGGGCAAGATCTCGACTGCAAAAAATACCCCAAGCAGATAGGGAGAATCTGGTTCAAAACCTCGACATATCCTTTATGTCGATAGACACGAGGGGGAACATTATCCCTAAGACACCAGATCTGGGTACATGGCGACGCAAGCCTTCATCCTCGCATCCAAACCACCTCCCGGAGATCCAAGAGAAGCACTGTAGAATATGGCCATGGCAGGAGTTGGAGCCATGGGAACGGCGTTTATAAATTCACCTCCAGAAGGATCAGAAAGGCAAAATAGTCCACGACCTACTGCAGCAACACCAGGTCCCGAGAGAACAAGCGGAGCAAGAGACACAGCAACACAAGCACGGGTGGACAGAGCACGACGAAATAGAAGGGAACATCGGCATTCCCCAGAAATAGATGAAGAGGATATGTGCGGGTTACCGTGCTTTACAAGGAGGGTCCGAATAACTCGGGTTCCTTCAGGGTTTAAGTTACCCGATAATTTCAATGGCCTGTGATACGTCTCAAACGTATCTATAATTTCTTATGTTCCATGCTACTTTTATGATGATACTCACATGTTTTATACACATTATATGTCATTATTATGCATTTTCTGGCACTAACCTATTAACGAGATGCCGAAGAGCCAGTTGCTGTTTTCTGCTGTTTTTGGTTTCAGAAATCCTAGTAAGGAAATATTCTCGGAATTGTACGAAATCAACGCCCAGGGTCCTATTTTTGCACGAAGCTTCCAGAAGACCGAGGGGGAAAGGAAGTGGGGCCACGAGGCGCCGACACACTAAGGCGGCGCGGCCTGGGCCCTAGCCGCGCCGGCCTGTTGTGTGGGGCCCTCGTGTAGCCCCCTGACCTACCCTTCCGCCTACAAATAGCCTCCGTCGCGAAACCCCCCAGTACCGAGAGCCACGATACGAGAAAACATACTGAGACGCCGCCGCCGCCAATCCCATCTCGGGGGATTCTGGAGATCACCTCCGGCACCCTGCCGGAGAGGGGAATCATCTCCCGGAGGACTCTACACCGCCATGGTCGCCTCCGGTTTGATGTGTGAGTAGTTCACCCCTGGACTATGGGTCCATAGCAGTAGCTAGATGGTCGTCTTCTCCTCATTGTGCTATCATTGTCTGATCTTGTGAGCTGCCTATCATGATCAAGATCATCTATCTGTAATGCTACATGTGTGTTTGTTGGGATCCGATGAATAGAGAATACTATGTTATGTTGATTATCAATCTATTACCTATGTGTTGTTTATGATCTTGCATGCTCTCCGTTGTTAGTAGAGGCTCTGGCCAAGTTTTTGCTAGTAACTCCAAGAGGGAGTATTTATGCTCGATAGTGGGTTCATGCCTCCATTAAATGCAGGACGATGTGACAGAAAGTTCTAAGGTTGTGGATGTGCTGTTGCCACTAGGGATAAAACATTGATGCTATGTCCGAGGATGTAGTTATTGATTACATTACGCACCATACTTAATGCAATTTTCTGTTGCTTGCAACTTAATACCGGAAGGGGTTCGGATGATAACCTGAAAGTGGACTTTTTAGGCATAGATGCATGCTGGATAGCGGTCTATGTACTTTGTCGTAATGCCCAATTGAATCTCACGATACTCATCATGTCATGTATGTGCATTGACATGCCCTCTCTATTTGTCAATTGCCCAACTGTAATTTGTTTACCCAATATGCTATTTCTTATGGGAGAGACACCTCTAGTGAACTGTGGACCCCGGTCCATTCTTTTACATCGAATACAATCTACTGCAATACTGTTTTTACTGTTCTCTGCAAACAATCATCATCCACACTATACATCTAATCCTTTGTTACAGCAAGCCGGTGAGATTGACAACCTCACTGTTTCGTTGGGGCAAAGTACTTTGGTTGTGTTGTGCAGGTTCCACGTTGGCGCCGGAATCCCTGGTTTTGCGCCGCACTACATCTCGTCGCCATCAACCTTCAACATGCTTCTTGGCTCCTACTGGTTCGATAAACCTTGGTTTCTTTCTGAGGGAAAACTTGCTACTGTGTGCAACATACCTTTCTCTTGGGGTTCCCAACGAACGTGTGTGTTACACGCCATCAAGCTAATTTTCTGGCGCCGTTGCCAGGGAGATCAAGACACGCTGCAAGGGGAGTCTTCACAATCCAACCTCTTTACTTTGTTTTTGTCTTGCTTTATTTTATTTACTACTTTGTTTGCTGCCTTATATCAAAATAAAAAAAAATTAGTTGCTAGTTTTACTTTATTTACTGTCTTGCACTCTATATTAAAAACACAATTTTTTTTTTTTTTGTTATTTGCACTTACTTTACTTTTTTCATCATGTTTCCTTTTAATTTTACCGTTAAAGACATGCCGGTAGGGCGCGGGTCTATAATTGGGAGAAATAATATAGAAGAATTTTTCAACCATGTTAGTACCGTTGATGATTTTGAAGATAGACACTTGGTAGACCTCGCTCCTACTTATGAAATTGCCGCTGCTGCTTTAGTTCGTATGATGGAAATTAAATTTGTTAATCTCAATCCTATAATCCAACACATGTTTCTTACGCTCAGTGATATGGAAGAAGGGGCAAAGAAAGATTTTGTTTTAGAAACCCTTCTTAGAGAATTTGGTGGTATAGCAAGAGAGGCTAGAAAGGTCTTTGCTAAATATGATATGCTTGGTTCTTATACCAATTTTGTTAGTCTTCTTGAAAAAATGGATATGGATAGAATAAGGTATACTAATAATATTAATGATGGTGGGGAGATCAAAGCACCAATACCATGTAAGCTCCTAGCAATGCATGAAGCACTAGAAAATAACTATGCTTGGCTTGTTCCTGAAAATTTGTTCGATGAGAGTAGTAAGCCCAAGACTAATGAAAAGGGAGACACTAAAACTTATGTATCGAGTATACTATGCATGGTTGAGAAAACTCTGCATCCCGCTGTAGATGCACCATCTCTTGATAACACTTGATACACACTTTCTGCGCCTAGCTGAAAGGCGTTAAAGAAAAGCGCTTATGGGAGACAACCCATGTTTTTACTACAGTAATTTTGTTTTATATTTGAGTCTTGGAAGTTGTTTACTACTGTAGAAACCTCTCCTTATCTTAGTTTTATTGCATTGTTGTGCCAAGTAAAGTCTCTAATAGAAGTATGATACTAGATTTGGATTACTGCGCAGAAACAGTTTTCTTTGCTGTCATGAATCTGGGTCTAATTCTCTGTAGGAAACTCAGAAAATTATGCCAAGTTACGTGAGTGATCCTCAGATATGTACGCAACTTTCATTAGTTCTAAGTTTTTTCATCTGAGCAAGTCTGGTGCCTGTTAAAAATTCGTCTTTACAAACTGTTCTGTTTTGACAGATTCTGTCTTTTATTTTGTATTGCCTGTTTTACTATGTTAGATGGATTTCTTTATTCCATTGACTTTCAGTAGCTTTGTGAAAATTTCCAGAAGTATAAAGAATGATTGTGTCACCTCTGAATATGTGAATTTTAATTGTGCACTAACCCTCTAATGAGTTTGCTTTGAGTTTGGTGTGGAGGAAGTTTTCAAGGATCAAGAGAGGAGGATGATATACACTATGATCAAGGAGAGTGAAAGCTCTAAGCTTGGGGATGCCCCGGTGGTTCACCCCTGCATATATCAAGAAGACTCAAGCGTCTAAGCTTGGGGATGCCCAAGGCGTCCCCTTCTTCATCGACAACATTATCAGGTTCCTCCCCTGAAACTATATTTTTATTCCGTCACATCTTATGTACTTTGCTTGGAGCGTCTGATTGTTTTTGTTTTTGTTTTGTTTGAATAAAGTTGGATCCTAGCATTCATTGTATGGGAGAGATACACACTCCGCTGTTGCATATGGACAAATATGTCCTTAGGCTGTACTCATAGTATTCATGGCGAAAGTTTCTTCTTCGTTAAATTGTTATATGGTTGGAATTGGAAAATGATATATGTGGTAATTGGTATAACATCTTGAATAATGTGATACTTGGCAATTGTTGTGCTCATGTTTAAACTCTTGCATCATATACTTTGCACCTATTAATGAAGAAATACATAGAGCATGCTAAAATCTGATTTGCATGTTTGGTTTCTCTAAGGTCTAGATAATTTCTAGTATTGAGTTTGAACAACAAGGAAGACGGTATAGAGTCTTATAATGTTTACAATATGTCTTTTATGTGAGTTTTGCTGTACCGCTTCATCCTTGTGTTTGTTTCAAATAACCTTGCTAGCCTAAACCTTGTATCGAGAGGGAATACTTCTCATGCATCCAAAATCCTTGAGCCAACCACTATGCCATTTGTGTCCACCATACCTACCTACCACATGGTATTTCTCCGCCATTCCAAAGTAAATTGCTTGAGTGCTACCTTTAAAATTTCTATTCTTTATCTTTACAATATATAGCTCATGGGACAAATAGCTTAAAAACTATTGTGGTATTGAATATGTACTTATGCACTTTATCTCTTATTAAGTTGCTTGTTGTGCGATAACCATGTTTCTGGGGACGCCATCAACTATTTCCTTGTTGAATATCATGTGAGTTGCTATGCATGTCCGTCTTGTCTGAAGTAAGGGCGATCTACCACTTTATGGTTTGAGTATGCATATTGTTAGAGAAGAACATTGGGCCGCTAACTAAAGCCATGAATCATGGTGGAAGTTTCAGTTTTGGACATATATCCTCAATCTCATATGAGAACACTAATTGTTGCTACATGCTTATGCATTAAACAGGAGTCCATTATCTGTTGTCCATGTTGTCCCGGTATGGATGTCTAAGTTGAGAATAATCAAAAGCGAGAAATCCAAAATGCGAGCTTTCTCCTTAGACCTTTGTACAGGCGGCATGGAGGTACCCCATTGTGACACTTGGTTAAAACATGTGCATTGCGATGATCCGGTAGTCCAAGCTAATTAGGACAAGGTGCGGGCACTATTAGTATACTATGCATGAGGCTTGCAACTTGTAGGATATAATTTACATAACTCATATGCTTTATTACTACCGTTGACAAAATTGTTTCTTGTTTTCAAAATAAAAGCTCTAGCACAAATATAGCAATCGATGCTTTCCTCTTTGAAGGACCATTCTTTTACTTTTATGTTGAGTCAGTTCACCTATTTCTCTCCACCTCAAGAAGCAAACACTTGTGTGAACTGTGCATTGATTCCTACATACTTGCATATTGCACTTGTTATATTACTTTATATTGACAATATCCATGAGATATACATGTTACAAGTTGAAAGCAACCGCTGAAACTTTATCTTCCCTTGTCTTGCTTCAATACCTCTACTTTGAATTTATTGCTTTATGAGTTAACTCTTATGCAAGACTTTTTGATGCTTGTCTTTAAGTACTATTCATGAAAAGTCTTTGCTTTATGATTTAGTTGTTTACTCATGTCATTTACCATTGTTTCAAATCGCTGCATTCATTACATGTGCTTACAATAGTATGATCAAGATTATGTTGGTAGCATTGTCACTTAAGAAATTATCTTTGTTATCGTTTACCTACTCGGGACGAGTAGGAACTAAGCTTGGGGATGCTTGATACGTCTCAAACGTATCTATAATTTCTTATGTTCCATGCTACTTTTATGATGATACTCACATGTTTTATACACATTATAAGTCATTATTATGCATTTTCCGGCACCAACCTATTAACGAGATGCCGAAGAGCAAGTTGCTGTTTTCTGCTGTTTTTGGTTTCAGAAATCCTAGTAAGGAAATATTCTCGGAATTGGACGAAATCAACGCCCATGGTCCTATTTTTGCACGAAGCTTCCAGAAGACCGAGGGGGAAAGGAAGTGGGGCCACGAGGCGCCGACACACTAAGGCGGCGCGGCCTGGGCCCTGGCCGCGCCGGCCTGTTGTGTGGGGCCCTCGTGTGGCCCCCTGACCTACCCTTCCGCCTACAAATAGCCTCCGTCGCGAAACCCCCAGTACCGAGAGCCACGATACGAGAAAACATACTGAGACGCCGCCGCCGCCAATCCCATCTCGGGGGATTCTGGAGATCACCTCCTGCACCCTGCCGGAGAGGGGAATCATCTCCCGGAGGACTCTACACCGCCATGGTCGCCTCCGGTTTGATGTGTGAGTAGTTCACCCCTGGACTATGGGTCCATAGAAGTAGCTAGATGGTCGTCTTCTCCTCATTGTGCTATCATTGTCTGATCTTGTGAGCTGCCTATCATGATCAAGATCATCTATCTGTAATGCTACATGTGTGTTTGTTGGGATCCGATGAATAGAGAATACTATGTTATGTTGATTATCAATCTATTACCTATGTGTTGTTTATGATCTTGCATGCTCTCCATTGTTAGTAGAGGCTCTGGCCAAGTTTTTGCTAGTAACTCCAAGAGGGAGTATTTATGCTCGATAGTGGGTTCATGCCTCCATTAAATCTGGGACAGTGACAGAAAGTTCTAAGGTTGTGGATGTGCTGTTGCCACTAGGGATAAAACATTGATGCTATGTCCGAGGATGTAGTTATTGATTACATTACGCACCATACTTAATGCAATTGTCTGTTGCTTGCAACTTAATACCAGAAGGGGTTCGGATGAAAACCTGAAAGTGGACTTTTTAGGCATAGATGCATGCTGGATAGCGGTCTATGTACTTTGTCGTAATGCCCAATTGAATCTCACAATACTCATCATGTCATGTATGTGCATTGTCATGCCCTCTCTATTTGTCAATTGCCCAACTGTAATTTGTTTACCCAATATGCTATTTCTTATGGGAGAGACACCTCTAGTGAACTGTGGACCCCGGTCCATTCTTTTACATCGAATACAATCATCGCAATATCGTTTTTACTGTTCTCTGCAAACAATCATCATCCACACTATACATCTAATCCTTTGTTACAGCAAGCCGGTGAGATTGACAACCTCACTGTTTCGTTGGGGCAAAGTACTTTGGTTGTGTTGTGCAGGTTCCACGTTGGCGCCGGAATCCCTGGTGTTGCGCCGCACTACATCTCGTCGCCATCAACCTTCAACGTGCTTCTTGGCTCCTACTGGTTCGATAAACCTTGGTTTCTTTCTGAGGGAAAACTTGCTACTGTGTGCAACATACCTTCCTCTTGGGGTTCCCAACGAACGTGTGTGTTACACGCCATCAGCCTGCAAGATCCCGAGGATTGGTTAGTTGATTACCTCGAGACAGTGAAGCTGATAGGCGGAACAAGAGCAACAGCCATGTAGAGCATTCAAGTACACCTGAGTGGAGCCGCACGATCTTGGATAAAGAAGCTTCCTCCAGGTTCCATCGACAGCTGGGACAGCTTTGAGGATGTATCCGTCAAGAATTTCCGATCCACCTGCAAAAAACCTGCATCGCTAGAAGAGCTGAGGGCATGTAGACAAAAGCATGATGAGTCAATGAGAAAGTACATCCATAGGTGGAACATCATTAAAAACTCGGCACAGAACATATCTAACGAGAGAGCAATAGACGCGTTCGTAGCAGGAATTCGACGAGGAGATTTTGTCGAAGACTTGGGGAGAACCAACCCGAGGACAGTATCAACATTAATGGAGATAGCAAACAGGTGGGCAGATGGAGAAGATGCTGTTCACAATAAACGGCACAGGTCACCGGAGGAGGACCGTAGTCGAAATTTTCAAAATAGATGATGTTTTCCTCGGCAGTTCTCGAGTTATGATGCTCCTGGCCAAATATCGGCTGGTTTTCGAGGAAATACTGGAGGAAACAATAGTGATGAATATCAAAGGAGCAGAGAGCAGCGAGGCAACAATAGAGATGATTCCCGAAATAACAGGCAAAATAGTGGACCAAGGTTCCAGAGACCATATGTATCTCCCGAAGATATGATGAACGGTCCATGTCAGATGCATTTCTATCTCGACAATAATGGGAAGAGGCAGTCAGGACATCTGCAGAAGGACTGTCGAAACTTTCAAGCAATGTTGAGGTTTGCAGGGCAAGCCAATGCTCATGCAACAAGTAGAAATCCCCAAGGGCCTAGGAGTGAGATCCACCTGCCACCTCCTCCCGCAATTACAGACGAAAATCGGCATCAGCTCAGAATAGCGGCAGCACCACACCCACCTCCATATGTCGACCCCAACTCCAACGGCGCGGTCTCGATGATTCAGAAAGGTAGGCCGTCTAACAGGGCTCAGAAAGTAATCTCGCGTCAAGTGTTCATGGCAGAGAAGATGCGTCCACCAACGATTGAGTACCTAAATTGGTCAGGACAGGACATTGGCTTCACAATAGCGGATCACCCGCAGCAAGTTCCTCGACCAGGGCAGTCAACACTTATCTTAGCAGCAGTAACCGCAGGATTCAACGTATGTCGAGTATTCATAGGTGGAGGCAGTAGCCTAAACCTTATGTATGCAGATACACTAAGGAAGATGAACATATCCCTGGCAAACCTAAAACCTACGGACACACGTTTCCATGGCATTACACCAGAGAAGTCAAGTTATCCGCTGGGGAAGATCAATCTCGACGTTCAGTTTGGAACCCGAGAAAATTACAGAATAGAAAGGCTGGAGTTTGAAGTTGTGGATTTACCGTCGCAATATCACGCCTTGTTGGGACAACCAGCATATGCCAGGTTTATGGCGGTACCACATTACACGTACCTGTTATGGAGGTTACCTGGACCTAAGGGACCAATTACAGTCAAAGGCAGTTTTGCGTTAGCTGATAAGTGCGACAAAGATTTTCATCGACTGTCAAAAACCTTCGGGATGCAGGCAAAATATATGGCGTCAAGGCTAACAACTGATTATGATGTGTTGCCAGATGTAGGAAGGCCACTCAGGGAGCCAACCTTTAACACTACCAAAAATTCTAAGGAGGTGCAGATTCACCCGACAGATCCTAAGAAAACAACATCCATTGCAACGGACATGGACCTCGCATAGGCAAGCGCGCTCGTCGAGTTCCTCCGTGAGCACTGGAAAATCTTCGCATGGTGTCCAGCTGACATGCCAGGAGTACCCAGGGAACTTGCCGAGCACCACCTAAACTTGGATCCAATAGAGAGACCAATTAAACAACCTTTGCGGCGTTTTTCGGAACCAAACTGCAAAGCCATGCTGACAGAGATTGATCGACTCAGAGAAGGTGGTTTTATCAAAGAGCTACATACAGAGGCAACGTGGGTAGCTAACCTAGTGCTAGTCCCGAAGAAAAACATGAAAGTCCTTCGCATGTGTGTCGACTTTACATGTCTCAATAAACACTGTCCAAAGGATCACCTTCCCCTCCCAAGGATCGATCAAATCATCGACTCCACGGCAGGATGTGAACGTCTGTAACGGCCCAGGATCATACCCCTATTAGATTTGTTTGTTGTTTTTGTTTTGTGCATCATCATAGCATCATGCATCATATCATTCATGTTTTGCCAAAATAAAATTATTTTATAAAACTCTCCCTTGTCCTTCTTTTATATAAAACCCCTTTTCTCTCCCTCTCATATTCTTAATTTGTAATTAAGTTTTTCCAACAAATAAATTTTGAATATAAAGGTGTTTTGTTTTGGTTATGAATAAATTAAATATTTTGAAAAATAGTTTTTCAAGATCACTCTCTTTTCTGGTCCAAATTCAAAATAGAATTGAATTCACTTTTCAAAATGGTTTGGAAAATAAAAAAAAACAGGAAAACAAAAACCGGAGCAAACCCTAACAGCTAACCTGGCCTCTTCCCTCTTCTCTGGCCCATCTCTCCCTCTCACCCGGCGGCCTGCTTCCCTTCCTCCACCGTGCGGCCCACCTTTTCTTCTCTGGCCCGAGCCCACCCCTGGCTCATACCGCTTTGCCAGCACCTCTCTCTCCCCTTGTCGTCTTCTCTCTCACGAGAGAGACATGAGTGCTCTGGTCCTCCACCACCGCACCCACCATCCCCACCTGCTCCGCTCCCCTTTTAACCCTCTCTGCTCCGCAGCAAACCCTAGCGCCCTCTCCTCCCTCAAGCCGCCGCCATCCTCTCCTTCTCCCCTTTGTTTCCTTCTTTGCTGTGTACCACCGCACCTTCTCCGTCATGGCGCCGCCGCTACCCTCCACCCCTCGCTGTTCTGATGCCATCATCAGGTGCGCCTCGTCTCCCTTCACGTCGGGACCCTCAAATCGTCGCCAAGGACGTTTTTCCCCAATTTTGGCCACCGGTGTTTTTCTTCGATTCCGGCCGCCACGCTCTTCCCCGGCCTCCGGCGACCACACGTTTAGGTCACTGGTGAGTGTGCGAACCTCCCAGACCCCCTCAACATCTTCCTTTCGCCATGTACCCTCCTTCCCGTGGTGAACTGCCTCTGTCCGCGCAGGCCCCCGCCACCGTCGCATCTCCACGACACACATGTGCCGGCGCCGCCACCTTCTGGTCGAGTTCGTCAAGGCGCGTCGGATGCGCCAGCATTCGCTTCCCGGAATGCCGCCGAGCGCCCGTGCGCATCCTTGATGGCCGCGGTCACCACCGCCTACGGAACGTGCACGGCGTCGAGCACTTTCCGTGCGTGCCTGGATGGTTCGCCAGCGTGGCAGCCATGTCATCCCCAGGGCCTGATACGTCTCAAACGTATCTATAATTTCTTATGTTCCATGCTACTTTATTGATGATACTCACATGTTTTATACATACTTTATGTCATATTTATGCATTTTCCGGCACTAACCTATTGACGAGATGCCGAAGAGCCAGTTGCTGTTTTCTGCTGTTTTTGGTTTCAGAAATCCTAGTAAGGAAATATTCTCGGAATTGGACGAAATCAACGCCCAGGGGCTTATTTTTCCACGAAGCTTCCAGAAGACCGGAGGAGATACGAAGTGGGGCCACGAGGCGCCGCCACGCCAGGGCCGCGCGGCCAGGGCTGGGGCCGCGCCCGCCCTGTTGTGTGGTGCCCTCGTGAGGCCCCCTGACCTACCCTTCCGCCTACATAAGCCTTCGTCGATAATAACTCCAGTACCGAGAGCCACGATACGGAAAACCTTCCAGAGACGCCGCCGCCGCCAATCCCATCTCGGGGGATTCAGGAGATCGCCTCCGGCACCCTGCCGGAGAGGGGAATCATCTCCCGGAGGACTCTTCATCGCCATGATCGCCTCCGGATTGATGTGTGAGTAGTTCACCCCTGGACTATGGGACCATAGCAGTAGCTAGATCGTCGTCTTCTCCTCATTGTGCTATCATTGTTGGATCTTGTGAGCTGCCTAACATGATCAAGATCATCTATTTGTAATGCTACATGTTGCGTTTGTTGGGATCCAATTAATATGGAATACTATGTTATGTTGATTATCAATCTATTATCTATGTGTTGTTTATGATCTTGCATGCTCTCCGTTGCTAGTAGAGGCTCTGGCCAAGTTGATACTTGTAACTCCAAGAGGGAGTATTTATGCTCGATAGTGGGTTCATGCCTCCATTAAATCTGGGCAAAGGAGAAAGTTCTAAGGTTGTGGATGTGCTGTTGCCACTAGGGATAAAACATCAATGCTATGTCTAAGGATGTATTTGTTGATTACATTACACACCATACTTAATGCAATTGTCTGTTGTTTGCAACTTAATACTGGAAGGGGTTCGGATGATAACCTGAAGGTGGACTTTTTAGGCATAGATGCATGCTGGATAGCGGTCTTTGTCGTAATGCCCAATTGAATCTCACACTACTCATCATGATATGTATGTGCATTGTCATGCCCTCTTTATTTGTCAATTGCCCAACTGTAATTTGTTCACCCAACATGCTATTTCTTATTGGAGAGACACCACTAGTGAACTGTGGACCCCGGTCCAATTCTTTACATCTGAATACAATCTACTGCAATACTTGTTTTTACTGTTCTTTGCAAACATCATCTTCCACACTATACATCTAATCCTTTGTTACAGCAAGCCGGTGAGATTGACAACCTCACTGTTAAGTTGGGGCAAAGTACTTGGATTGTGTTGTGCAGGTTCCACGTTGGCGCCGGAATCCCTGTTGTTGCGCCGCACTACACTCCGCCACCAACAACCTTCAACGTGCTTCTTGGCTCCTAATGGTTCGATAAACCTTGGTTTCGTACTGAGGGAAAACTTGCTGCTGTACACATCATACCTTCCTCTTGGGGTTCCCAACGGACGAGTGCTTTACCGTCACAAGGAAGCTACTACACCCAGGTCAACCACACACTGGTTGTGGAAAGCAGCTACTTTTCTGGCGCCGTTGCCGGGGAGATCAAGACACACTGCAAGGGGAGTCTCCACTTCCAATCTCTTTACTTTGTTTTTGTCTTGCTTTACTTTACTTTATTTACTGCTTTGTTTGCTTTCTTATATCAAAATTCAAAAAAATTAGTTACTTGCTTTACTTTATTTACTACTCCCTCCGGTCCTAAATATAAGCCATATGGTTTTTGGCACGGAAATTAAGAAACACACATTTAGGAAAAAATACACCATGTTTGGATGTGATTAACCCTCGGCAATTAACGTGAGCTAATAGAGGACTTTGCACAAGCTAATGAAACATAATCAAATCACTAAAAATATTTTTCATACAAGCGGGGAAACGTAGTAAACCTTATATTATGGAATTTTTCTCAAAACACTATATGGCTTATATTTAGGAACAGAGGGAGTATCTTGTTTGCGTTCTCCATATTAAAAACACAAAAAAATTAGTTACTTGCATTTACTTTATCTAGTTTGCTTTATTTACTACTGCTAAAATGAATACTCCTGAAAATACTAAGTTGTGTGACTTCACTAGCAGAAATAATAATGATTTCTTATGCACACCTATTGCTCCACCTGCTACTACAGCAAAATTCTTTGAAATTAAACCTGCTTTACTGAATCTTGTTATGAGAGAGCAATTTTCTGGTGTTAGTTCTGATGATGCTGCTGCCCATCTTAATAATTATGTTGAACTTTGTGAGATGCAAAAATATAAGGATGTAGATGGTGAAATTATAAAATTAAAATTGTTTCCTTTCTCTCTAAGAGGAAGAGCTAAAGATTGGTTGCTATCTTTGCCTAATAATAGTATTGATTCATGGACTAAATGTAAGGATGCTTTCATTGGTAGATATTATCCTCCTGCTAAAATTATATCTTTGAGAATTAGCATAATGAATTTTAAGCAATTGGATAATGAGCATGTTGCTCAAGCATGGGAAAGAATGAAATCTTTGGTTAAAAATTTCCCTACCCATGGACTGACTACTTGGATGATCATCCAAACCTTTTATGCAGGATTGAATTTTTCTTCACGGAACCTGTTGGATTCAGCTGCTGGAGGTACTTTTATGTCCATCACTCTAGGCACCGCAACAAAGCTTCTTGATGATATGATGATTAATTACTCTGAATGGCACACGGAAAGAGCTCCACAAGGTAAGAAGGTAAATTCTGTTGAAGAAACCTCCTCCTTGAGTGATAAGATTGATGCTATAATGTCTATGCTTGTGAATGGTAGATCTAATGTTGATCCTAATAATGTTCCATTAGCTTCATTGGTTGCCCAAGAAGAACATGTTGATGTGAACTTCATTAAAAATAATAATTTCAACAACAATGCTTATCGGAATAATTCTAGTAACAACTATAGGCCATATCCTTCTCATAATATTAATGGTTATGCTAATTCTTATGGGAATTCTTACAACAATAATAGGAATGTACCCTCTGGTTTTGAAGCCATGCTTAAAGAATTTATTAGTACACAAACCGCTTTTAATAAATCTGTTGAAGAAAAGCTTGGTAAAATTGATATTCTTGCTTCTAAGGTTGATAGTCTTGTTGCTGATATTGATCTTTTGAAATCGAAAGTTATGCCTAATGAAGATAAAGATATTAAGTCATTTGCTACAGCAAACGCCATCCAAGTTTGAATTAATGAAAATATTAGATTGATGGCCGAATTGCGTGCTAGGTGGGAAAAAGAAGAAACTGTTAAAGAGAATAATGTAGCTAAAGTTTGGACTATTACCACCACTGTAAGAGAAAAATTCATACCCCAAGTTTTGCGTGTTTGATGACAACAGTTGAGTAATCTCACCGTGTGCCTTGAGTATCATTGTTAGATTTGCAAGTACACGGTGACCTCGCCGGACGCGTCAAGATCGGAAGACTGAAGCGTAGTTGATAGGTTTTCTGGTTTTGTGTGTGTTTAGCGAGGTACCATTGTTGGAGAGAAAAAGGGAAGAAAACCAGATTTAGCCAGGCCGGTACTACCGGTACCTGTAGCGGTAGTACCGCTACCCCTATAGGTACCGCCCTCGGTACCGCTCTGAGTCTGCGCTATTTTCGTCCCCCAGAAACACGTTGCGGTACCCCTGCAGTACCTGGGGCGGTAGTACCGCTCACGAGCGGTAGTACCGCTCACGGTACTGCTTAGGTACCGTAATGAGTTACGGTCGTACCGCCCTGGTACCGTGATACGTCTCCGACGTATCGATAATTTCTTATGTTCCATGCCACATTATTGATGTTATCTACATGTTTTATGCACACTTTATGTCATATTCGTGCATTTTCTGGAACTAACCTATTAACAAGATGCCGAAGTGCCAGTTCATGTTTTCTGCTGTTTTTGGTTTCAGAAATCCTAGTAACGAAATATTCTCGGAATCGGACGAAATCAACGCCCAGGTTCCTATTTTTCCCGGAACCATCCTGTTATCACCAGAATTTGACCAAGTCAGAGGTGGGCCACGATCAGAGATGGATTTGAAGATTATATATTGAAGAATGTACGTGAATCGGCCTTGTTTAGCAAGTTTGGGCTAGTTTGCCCTTGTATCTGTAACATAGTAGGATACGTGTCGGTTTAGTTAGAGTTGGGCCCGTGCCCGGTTGGGACTATTCCCCACGATTGGAGAGTCTACGGACTATAAATATGTATCTAGGGTTTATGGAATAAACAACAACCAACGTTCACCCAACAAATCAATCTCGGCGCATCGCCAACTCCTTCGTCTCGAGGGTTTCTACCGGTAAGCGACATGCTGCCTAGATCGCATCTTGCGATCTAGGCAGCACGAGCTCCACGTTGTTCATGCGTTGCTCGTACTGAAGCCTTTTTGATGGCGAGCAACGTAGTTATCATAGATGTGTTAGGGTTAGCATAGTTCTCCGTATCATATGCTTGCGTAGTGCAACCCCTAGCATATCTCACCGCCCTTACACCTATCTTAGGTGTAGGGGCGGCACCCCGCTTGATCATGATTTAGTAGATTCGATCCGTTACGGTTGCTCCTTGATTCTTCAAGGATTAGTTTAATATCTGCAATAGTTAGGCCTTATAAGGGGCTGGAGGATCCAGCGGCACGTAGGGTGTCGTTCGCAAGTCCTAGACAGGATGTTCCGGGGATCAACCTCGTGTTGGTTTTTAGGCCTTGTCTAGGATCGGCTTACGATCACCGTGCGTGGCCGCGAGGCCCAATCCTGAGTAGGATGTTCCGATTATGCGGTGAAAACCCCAAATCGTCGTAGATCTTATTAGCTTTATCTTGATCAAGCAGGACCACCATATATTCGTGCTCCTCGTACGAATCATGGGTGGATCGACTCCCATGAGCCGATTCACAGGATAACCTGAGAGCCGATCGAGGCTCGTATTTAATGTTTACGTGTATGCCATGCAGGAAACTAAGCGAGGCATCTCCATCACCTTCCTGACCAGGTATAGGTCAGGTGGCACGCCCTAGCATCAGCATCGGACGTGTGACCAGAAAGCTTTGCGGGCCGTCGCTCGGAGGGACCAGGGCCAGCCGAAGCCCTAAGTTGTTCGCGGCTCTACTGTGTTGCCTGTCGCTACCCGCCGGTGGGTTTCTGACGACAACACATTCTGGCACGCCCGGTGGGACCCGCTTCTACATCAACCACATCGCCATCTACATCTGGGATGGCGGACGGCACGCCAGTCACATACGATGACCTAACCGAGGAGCTCAAGAAGAAGCATGACGAGATCAAAGCACTCCTCGAAGCCGACCTCATCGGCTCTTTCCACAGGACCCGTTCCCATGGCATCAGATGGAAGGGGTTCTCGCCTAACGGTGCACTAGATGGGATAGACCTCTCTGCCCCGTCGGAGGAACGCACCAGGTCCCTGCGGCAGGAGATCAACTACTTGGTGGGGCACTCGCTACACCACCACTCTGAGAACCTAGTAAACACGTTGGAGCGTGTCGCTCTTCGCGTGATCCAGGAGATCATGAGGCACCAATACTCGCCGTCAGGACCAGCTCTCGGGACACATCAAGGGGAGTTGCCACTCCAGTCCCGTCCACCGCTGCCATTTGCGTTGGCAGCGCCAGAGGTGCCGGCTTCACCGGCATTCATCGTATACAAGATCGGCGGTGACCCTAGCGACTGCCAGTTCTTGCAGGAGGCACCCAAGGAGATCCCTCACGGGTACATGTGCACGTATGTGCCAGATTGCGGCAACTGGGCTCTCACAAACCAGGCCGCGACATCAGGGGCTTCCGGGAAGACAGGAGGAATGTCAGCGACAGAGCTTGAGAAGCAGACGTGGCTAACAAAATACGCCACCCCGACGAACCTCCAGAGCGCAGCTCCCGCAGTTGGCTCAGAATCGGAAAAACAAGCGTGGCTGGCTAAGTACGCCACCCCGGCAAATCTTCAGAGTTCTACTCCTACAGCCAGCATCGTGGATCAGATCAGCACGATCCTGAGGGACCAGTTCGGCATGATGCCGAAAAGAAGGACGATCGGCTATTCCAAGCTGTATCCCGACGACTACGAATTGATCCCACTACCACCTAAGTATCGGCTCCCTGATTTCTCCAAATTCAGCGGAACGGATGGCTCCAGCTCCATCGAGCATGTAAGCCGATACTTGGCACAGCTTGGAACGGCTTCAGTGTCGGATCCACTACGCGTGAGGTACTTCTCACAGTCCCTCACGGGATCGGCTTTCGGGTGGTACACCTCGTTGCCACCAAACTCGATCCAGACTTGGAAGCAGTTGGAAGAGCAGTTCCACATGCAGTATCACTCAGACGCTGCCGAGTCTGGCCTTGCCGATCTAGCACAAGTACGTCAGAAGCGTGGAGAAACCGTGGCAGAATACATCCAGCGCTTCAGAAATCTGAGGAACCGATGTTATTCGGTTCGCGTGACTGAAAAAGAAGCAGTCGAGTTGGCAGCAGCGGGCCTTGCCTCACAAATCAAGGACATGGCCTCCCAAGCAGACTATCCTTCGCTGGCGCACATGGTTCAGAAACTGTCAGCATATGAACAGCGCCACCCAGACTTGTACCAGGACAAATTCAAGCGTGCAGTAGGCCTGGTCGAAGCGGAGGAAGAAGAAGTCCCTGTGGGAGATCAAGAGGTAGCAGTGGCTGAGTGGACTCGGGGGGCAACCCCCGTGTCTTGCAAATGGGTAAAGCCACCAGGCCCGCCCAGGGGGTTTGATTTCGACGTGACCAAGACTGAACAAATCTTCGACCTATTACTCAAGGAGAAGCAGTTGAAGATACCTGAAGGTCTCAAATTCCCCACGGTACAAGAGCTGAACGGAAAGCCATACTGCAAATGGCATAATTCGCTCTCCCATGCCACCAACGACTGCAGGGTGTGGCGTCAGCAGATCCAAATGGCGATAGAAAAAGGACGGCTGATTTTCAACCAGTACGCCATGAAGGTCGACACTCACCCCTTCCCCGCCGTCAACATGGTGGGATGCACTTACCCTGAAGGTTGCCAGCCAGGACCCTCGTTCAGCATCAACATGGTAGGGCCTGGGAACCACTCTGGCAAAGATGGAGACGAGGGCAGCTGCTCTCATAGCAAGGATACAGAGGAAGCCGCTCCACGCGATCGGCTCCGTCATGATGGCAAGCGCTACGTCACAGAGGGAGAAGTGAAGAACATAAGATATCAGCGACCCCTCTCTGACCACCTCCTCAACAAATATGTAAGTCAGTATGACCAACGCCGACGGTCCAGCTATGATAATGAAGGAGATCGTCTGGCTAGAGAAGCCAGAAGATATCGTCGGCATGATCACGATGAGGAGGAGGACGAGCGCCGGGCCATGGGAAAATCAAGGGAGCAAGACAACAACGACAGGCACTGGGACTGCCCCTTCTTCAGACACTGCTGGGATTCAGGAATGAGCCGATTGCCCACAATCGGCAATTGCCCAGAATGCAACCAGAAGAAGGAGGAGGCAGCCAACGTGTCTGTGTTCAAGCGCCTAGGGCCTCTCCCGCCACAAAGCAAACACGCTGAGTCACCTCGTTGGGCAGATCTCGAGGATTCAGAGGACGAGGAAGAAGAAGAAGACAGGTACCACCGTCCAAGGTGGTGCCCTGATGGACTCAGCCGTTCACAAAAGCGCAAGGTTCAGCGATTGCGCGGCCTGGAGGAAGCCGAAAGGTTATACTTGCATACGCTAAGGAAGGCGCGACCTGATCTGGCTGCAAAAGTTCAGCGAACCCTGGATGAAGAGGGTCGTCCACAAAAAATGGAGTGGCATCCCAAGCAAAGGAAAGCCGACGGCGAAGCATCGGCTGGTACAAACATGGTGCTCGTCCTTCCAACAGAGCTTAGTGCTCCACGGTTCTACGATGCACTCAAGGTGGACGACAGCAGGCGCATCAAGTCAGAGGTCGGGCTGGTTCTATCCACCAGCCTGACCGAGTAGCAAGAACAAACCAATGAGCAAACAAGGCGAGGCTGATCCTTGGGATCGGCCCCAAAAATCTATGAAGGGACATTACAGAACCTTCACTGAGCGCTTCAATCAATATGGAGGCCGATTCCAGCAATCGGCCAAAATTATCCTCACCACACGTTCTGTTTGTGTTCATCCTTGGTCCTATCAGGAGCCGACGCGCAAGTTACAGAACCGATATCTGCCATTCCTTGACAGATTCGGCTCGGGGGGCACCTAATCAGATGGACATGTGCAGTAAACGTGTGCAGTAAAATAATGGGGGGGCCGATAGGAATAAATCGGCCAATAACAAAAAAAAATTTTTAACAAAGCCGATGCGCGGTCATCGACTCTAGTACAGTTACACAAGACCAAGACCTACTGGCTATGTGCTCAAGGCTCACTTTTCACCAAAATGGTTTTTCGGTTTGGTGTTCCTCTGCAACGTCGGCGTTCGGTGATCAATGACCCGTGCATCCTCGCCGGTATCCTCGCCTTGATTAAGGCTCGGGGGGCAGCTCGCCCTGAAAAATCTTTCCCCTGAAGAGCCGATTTGGTCAGAATCGGCTGGTTCTGTGTTCTAACTGGGAGGCCAGTGGCAGCTCGCCCCGAAAGTCTTGGCCCTGGAAACCCAAATTTGGTTGGAATCGGCTGGTTCTACATCGCAATTACCCTGAAGAATGGTGCTTTCGTTACAGAAGCGCCAGTCTCAGCATCCAAGCTGATTCAGCGATGGTCCCGGGGCTTTCTTACAGATTATCGTCAGGGACCGATGCGTTGCCGACAGTCATTGAGCATTGGTTAAACTGACGGTCGACGAAGTCAGAAGAGGTATATCGACTTTCAAAGGAAGGAAGGTAATCGGCTTTGGTGCATCCTTTCTGACATTCTCGCCTCAAGTAAGGCTCGGGGGGCAGCAGGCATGGTGGATGCTCTATTCAGGAGCCGATTGGGGTACCATCGGCTAAACCTTCGTTGCAAACCTTCTTCACAAAATGATGAGTGTTCGAGGAAGACCAGTGGGTCTGGTTGGAAGAATTCAAAGGCGTTCCGGGAGAATTTACTTTGCCCACCAGATCTCAGGATCATCCGTGAAGAATTGATGGATTGTGAAATGTGGAGGCCGGTACACGAAATCAGCCAGTGGGGCCTTATGGACGCATCAGAGGAGTTGCAGTCTGAATCGAGGAGTGTTTGCCTGGATATCTGTCCGATTTAGGATTTGAGTTCGGCCCTATGGGCGTGTGGGGGTGAAAAGCCGATACGTTGTTATCGGTTCTTGGTGCGTTGACCTGTTTTGGCAGTCGGAAGATTTGATATTGAACAAGTGGAGAATCACATTGAAAGAACAATTTTCATTGATTCGAAGAGGGATTTTTACAAGGAAGAGCCGATGGCTCTCAAAAGATCATCCGATGCCTAATGCACTACTACTAGCCCTATGCTACTCCCTGATCTAAGGGCCATCGCCGCTCTCGTCGTCGCCATCGTAGCTGCCGTCGGCGCTGCTGCCGGCGAGCTCCTCGTCGCTGCTAATGAAGCCGCCGGCAGGGGCTTCATCCTCCTCGTCATCGTCGTCGTCATCCGACCAGGCCCAGCCACGGAAGCGCTTGGCCGGCGGGTATCCCGCGGAGGAGGAGTCGTCCTCCGACTCCTCCGCCTCTTCTTCCTCCTCGTCGGAGGAGAGGACTGCCTCCCATGGGAAGAGGTCATCGACGCCCGCCGGTACTAGCTCCCCGTTGACGAGGAATTGAAGGTCCTCCTCCCCATCGGTGAGGGGTTCGTCGTCTTCCGATTCAATGGAGAAATCCCAGTCCCGCGCGTCCCAATATTCTGGGGCGCGGGCCTCGTAGATGGCCATCAGATTGACCTCCTGCTCGAGTTCGCTGGAGGAGGAGGACTGGAAGGACAGGCTGGAGGAGGAAGGGGAATCCATGGCGGCCGAGAAGGGTTTTTTGTTTGCCGATGGCTACTGCGGGACAGGAGGATGAAGAAGCAAACCGCTCGACGCGGTTGAAAATAAAGGTGACGGGGAGTTTAATGCTGTGGTGATTTCCGAGGGGGTGGTGCCAAAACTGTCAAATCGTGCGGAGAAGTTGAGAAGGCAAGGTGTCATGATGAAAGCTGCTGCGACGGTTTTGCTCTGCCACGACATGACCCTTCAAAGGAAAAACAGAGTGGTTTTGAAATTATCATTACCAAAACCAGGGGGGCATGTGTTATCACCAGAATTTGACCAAGTCAGAGGTGGGCCGCGATCAGAGATGGATTTGAAGATTATATATTGAAGAATGTACGTGAATCGGCCTTGTTTAGCAAGTTTGGGCTAGTTTGCCCTTGTATCTGTAACATAGTAGGATACGTGTCGGTTTAGTTAGAGTTGGGCCCGTGCCCGGTTGGGACTATTCCCCACGATTAGAGAGTCTACGGACTATAAATATGTATCTAGGGTTTATGGAATAAACAACAACCAACGTTCACCCAACAAATCAATCTCGGCGCATCGCCAACTCCTTCGTCTCGAGGGTTTCTACCGGTAAGCGACATGCTGCCTAGATCGCATCTTGCGATCTAGGCAGCACGAGCTCCACGTTGTTCATGCGTTGCTCGTACTGAAGCCTTTTTGATGGCGAGCAACATAGTTATCATAGATGTGTTAGGGTTAGCATAGTTCTCCGTATCATATGCTTGCGTAGTGCAACCCCTAGCATATCTCGCCGCCCTTACACCTATCTTAGGTGTAGGGGCGGCACCCCGCTTGATCATGATTTAGTAGATTCGATCCGTTACGGTTGCTCCTTGATTCTTCAAGGATTAGTTTAATATCTGCAATAGTTAGGCCTTATAAGGGGCTGGAGGATCCAGCGGCACGTAGGGTGTCGTTCGCAAGTCCTAGACAGGATGTTCCGGGGATCAACCTCGTGTTGGTTTTTAGGCCTTGTCTAGGATCGGCTTACGATCACCGTGCGTGGCCGCGAGGCCCAATCCTGAGTAGGATGTTCCGATTATGCGGTGAAAACCCCAAATCGTCGTAGATCTTATTAGCTTTATCTTGATCAAGCAGGACCACCATATATTCGTGCACCTCGTACGAATCATGGGTGGATCGGCTCCCATGAGCCGATTCACAGGATAACCTGAGAGCCGATCGAGGCTCGTATTTAATGTTTACGTGTATGCCATGCAGGAAACTAAGCGAGGCATCTCCATCACCTTCCTGACCAGGTATAGGTCAGGTGGCACGCCCTAGCATCAGCATCGGACGTGTGACCAGAAAGCTTTGCGGGCCGTCGCTCGGAGGGACCAGGGCCAGCCGAAGCCCTAAGTTGTTCCCGGCTCTACTGTGTTGCCTGTCGCTACCCGCCAGGTTCCTATTTTTCCCGGAACCATCCAGAACACCCGAGAGCCGCCAGAGGGGAGCCCTGGGGGCCCCACACCACACCCTGGCGCGGCCAGAGGGGGGGCCGCGCCGCCCTATGGTGTGGGCCCCCCAGAAGCCCTCCTGCGCCGCCTCTTCGCCTATATAAAGCCTCCGTCGCGAAAACCCTGATGCGTTGGACGAAACCCACAGAAACCTTCCAGAGCCACCGCCATCGCGAAGCCAAGATCTGGGGGACAGGAGTCTCTGTTCCGGCACGCTGCCGGAGCGGGGAAGTGCCCCCGGAAGGCTTCTCCATCGACACCGCTGCCATCTCCACCGCCATCTTCATCACCGCTGCTGCTCCCATGAGGAGGGAGTAGTTCTCCATCGAGGCTCGGGGCTGTACCGGTAGCTATGTGGTTAATCTCTCTTCCATGTACCTCAATACAATAATCTCATGAGCTGCTTTACATGATTGAGATTCATATGAGTTTTGTATCACAATTTATCTATGTGCTACTCTAGCAATGTTATTAAAGTAGTTTTATTCCTCCTGCACGTGTGTAAAGGTGACATTGTGTGCACCGTGTTAGTACTTGGTTTATGCTATGATCATGATCTCTTGTAGATTGCGAAGTTAACTATTGCTATGATAATATTGATGTGATCTATGCCTCCTACATATGCATGAAGGTGACAGTGTGCATGCTATGCTAGTACTTGGTTTAGTCTTTTGATCTATCTTACACTATAAGGTTACTTAAATATGAACAAATTGTGGAGCTTGTTAACTCCGGCATTGAGGGTTCGTGTAATCCTACGCAATGCGTTCATCATCCAACAAAAGTGTAGAGTATGCATTTATCTATTCTGTTATGTGATCAATGTTGAGAGTGTCCACTAGTGAAAGTCTAATCCCTAGGCCTTGTTCCTAAATACTACTGCGTTACTACTGCTTGTTTACTGTTTCACTGTGTTACTACTGCTGGAATACTACCACCATCAACTACACGCCAGCAAGCTATTTTCTGGCACCGTTGCTACTGCTCATATATATTCATACCACCTGTATTTCACTATCTCTTCGCCGAACTAGTGCACCTATTGGGTGTGTTGGGGACACAAGAGACTTCTTGCTTTGTGGTTGCAGGGTTGCATGAGAGGGATATCTTTAACCTCTTCCTCCCTGAGTTCGATAAACCTTGGGTGATCCACTTAAGGGAAAACTTGCTGCTGTTCTACAAACCTCTGCTCTTGGAGGCCCAACACTGTCTACAGGAAAGGAGGGGGAATGTAGACATCAAGCACTTTTCTGGCGCCGTTGCCGGGGAGGAAAGGTAAAAGGTACTCACACTCCGTATCTCGGCTACTAAGCTATTTTCCGGCGTTGTAAGTACTCGAAGCTATTTCCTTTAGATCCTGCAATTGCAACTTTTTGTTTCTTGTTTACACTAGTAAGGCATAATGGACAACATCTGTGAGCTTTTTATTCTATTTCCTGAGTCAAGACATGAATGGTTTAATGCGAAAATTAAAAAACCCATGGAATCTTATTTACATGCTAGTAGCAATGATATTAGTATGAACGCTTTGAACACCATTGTTGCTAATGATATGGAAAATTCTAAGCTTGGGGAAGCTGGTTTTGATGAGCATGATCTTTTTAGTCCCGCAAGCATTGAGGAGAAAATTTTCTTTGATGATACTTTGCCTCCTATTTATGATGATTATAATGATATTGGTCTTTTAGTGCCGCCTACTATGGAGAGTAATTTTTATGATGATAATACTATGCCTCCTACACTTGATGAGAATAATAATGATAGCTACTTTGTTGAATTTGCTCCTACTACAATTAATAAGAATAACTATGCTTATGTTGGGAGTAGTAATAATTTTATGCATGAGACTCATGATAAGAATGCTTTATGTGATAGTTATATTGTTGAGTTTGCTCATGACACTACTGAAAGTTATTATGAGAGAGGAAAATATGGTTGTAGAAATTTTCATGTTACTAAAACACCTCTTTATGTGCTGAAATTTTTGAAGCTATACTTGTTTTATCTTCCTATGCTTGTTACTTTGCTTTTCATGAACTTGTTTATTTACAAGATTCCTATGCATAGGAAGCATGTTAGACTTAAATGTGTTTTGAATTTGCCTCTTGATGCTCTCTTTTGCCTCAAATACTATTTCTTGCGAATGCATCATTAAAACTGCTGAGCCCATCTTAATGGCTATAAAGAAAAGAACTTCTTGGGAGATGACCCATGTGTTATTTTGCTACAGTACTTTGTTTTATATTTGTGTCTTGGAAGTTGTTTACTACTGTAGCAACCTCTCCTTATCTTAGTTTTGTGTTTTGTTGTCCCAAGTAAAGTCTTTGATAGTAAAGTCAATACTAGATTTGGATTACTGCGCAGAAACTGTTTTCTTGCTGTCACGAATCTGGGCAAAATTCTCTGTAGGTAACTCAGAAAATTATGCCAATTTACGTGAGTGATCCTCAGATATGTACGCAACTTTCATTCAATTTGAGCATTTTCATCTGAGCAAGTCTGGTACCATTTTAAAATTCGTCTTTACGGACTGTTCTGTTTTGACAGATTCTGCCTTTTATCTCACATTGCTTCTTTCGCTGTGTTGGGTGGATTTCTTTGTTCCATTACCTTCCAGTAGCTTTGAGCAATGTCCAGAAGTGTTAAGAATGATTGTGTCACCTCTGAACATGTGAGTTTTTGATTATGCACTAACCCTCTAATGAGTTTGTTTCGAGTTTGGTGTGGAGGAAGTTTTCAAGGGTCAAGAGAGGAGGATGATATACTATGATCAAGAAGAGTGAAAAGTCTAAGCTTGGGGATGCCCCGGTGGTTCATCCCTGCATATTTCAAGAAGACTCAAGCATCTAAGCTTGGCGATGCCCAAGGCATCCTCTTCTTCATCGACAACATTATCAGGTTCCTCCCCTGAAACTATATTTTTATTCGGTCACATCTTATGTGCTTTACTTGGAGCGTCTGTGTGCTTTTATTTTTGTTTGTATTTGAATAAATTGGATTACATCATGCTTGTGTGGGAGAGAGACACGCTCCGCTGGTTCGTATGAACACATGTGTTCTTAGCTCATAATATTCATGGCGAAGTTTCTTCTTCGTTAAATTGTTATATGGTTGGAATTGGAAAATGATACATGTAGTAATTGCTATAAATGTCTTGGGTAATGTGATACTTGGCAATTGTTGTGCTCATGTTTAAGCTCTTGCATCATATACTTTGCACCCATTAATGAAGAAATACATAGAGCATGCTAAAATTTGGTTTGCATATTTGGTTTCTCTAAGGTCTAGATAATTTCTAGTATTGAGTTTGAAAAACAAGGAAGACGGTGTAGATTCTTATAATGTTTTCAATATGTCTTTTATGTGAGTTTTGCTGCACCGGTTCATCCTTGTGTTTGTTTCAAATAACCTTGCTAGCCTAAACCTTGTATCGAGAGGGAATACTTCTCATGCATCCAAAATACTTGAGCCAACCACTATGCCATTTGTGTCCACCATACCTACCTACTACATGGTATTTCTCCGCCATTCCAAAGTAAATTGCTTGAGTGCTACCTTTAAAATTTCTATCCTCTACCTTTACAATATATAGCTCATGGGACAAATAGCTTAAAAACTATTGTGGTATTGAATATGTACTTATGCACTTTATCTCTTATTAAGTTGCTTGTTGTGCGATAACCATGTTTCTGGGGACGCCATCAACTATTTCTTTGTTGAATATCATGTGAGTTGCTATGCATGTTCGTCTTGTCTGAAGTAAGAGTGATTTATCATGATCAAATGGTTTGAGTATGCATATTGTTAGAGAAGAACATTGGGCCGCTAACTAAAGCCATGATTCATGGTGGAAGTTTCAGTTTGGACAACAAACCTCACTCTCTTATGAGAATATTATCTGTTGTTGAATGCTTATGCATTAAAGAGGAGTCCATTATCTGTTGTCTATGTTGTCCCGGTATGGATGTCTAAGTTGAGAATAACCAAAAGCGAGAAATCCAATGCGAGCTTTCTCCTTAGACCTTTGTACAGGCGGCATAGAGGTACCCCTTTGTGACACTTGGTTGAAACATGTGCTATGCTATGATAATCCATGTAAATCCAAGCTAATTAGGACAAGGTGCGGGCACTATTAGTATACTATGCATGAGGCTTGCAACTTGTAGGATATAACTTACATAACTCATATGCTTTATTACTACCGTTGACAAAATTGTTTCTTGTTTTCAAAATAAAAGCTCTAGCACAAATATAGCAATCGATGCTTTCCTCTTTGAAGGACCATTCTTTTACTTTTATTGTTGAGTCAGTTCACCTATTTCTCTCCACCTCAAGAAGCAAACACTTGTGTGAACTGTGCATTGATTCCTACATATTTGCATATTGCACTTGTTATATTACTCTATGTTGACAATATCCATGAGATATACATGTTAAAAGTTGAAAGCCACCGCTGAAACTTAATCTTCTTTTGTGTTGCTTCAATACCTTTACTTTGAATTATTGCTTTATGAGTTAACTTTTATGCAAGACTTCTTGATGCTTGTCTTGAAGTGCTATTCATGAAAAGTCTTTGCTATATGATTCACTTGTTTACCCATGTCATATACATTGTTTTGATCGCTGCATTCACTACATATGCTTTACAAATAGTATGATCAAGATTATGATGGCATGTCACTCCAGAAATTATCTGTGTTATCGTTTTACCTGCTCGGGACGAGCAGAACTAAGCTTGGGGATGCTGATACGTCTCCGACGTATCGATAATTTCTTATGTTCCATGCCACATTATTGATGTTATCTACATGTTTTATGCACACTTTATGTCATATTCGTGCATTTTCTGGAACTAACCTATTAACAAGATGCCGAAGTGCCAGTTCCTGTTTTCTGCTGTT
Source organism: Lolium perenne (assembly GCF_019359855.2). Taxonomy (NCBI): domain Eukaryota; kingdom Viridiplantae; phylum Streptophyta; class Magnoliopsida; order Poales; family Poaceae; genus Lolium; species Lolium perenne. The sequence goes on along the minus strand of NC_067247.2, from coordinate 11,013,476 downwards.
TTTGGTTTCAGAAATCCTAGTAACGAAATATTCTCGGAATCGGACGAAATCAACGCCCAGGTTCCTATTTTTCCCGGAACCATCCAGAACACCCGAGAGCCGCCAGAGGGGAGCCCTGGGGGCCCCACACCACACCCTGGCGCGGCCAGAGGGGGGGCCGCGCCGCCCTATGGTGTGGGCCCCCCAGAAGCCCTCCTGCGCCGCCTCTTCGCCTATATAAAGCCTCCGTCGCGAAAACCCTGATGCATTGGACGAAACCCACAGAAACCTTCCAGAGCCGCCGCCATCGCGAAGCCAAGATCTGGGGGACAGGAGTCTCTGTTCCGGCACGCTGCCGGAGCGGGGAAGTGCCCCCGGAAGGCTTCTCCATCGACACCGCTGCCATCTCCACCGCCATCTTCATCACCGCTGCTGCTCCCATGAGGAGGGAGTAGTTCTCCATCGAGGCTCGGGGCTGTACCGGTAGCTATGTGGTTAATCTCTCTTCCATGTACCTCAATACAATAATCTCATGAGCTGCTTTACATGATTGAGATTCATATGAGTTTTGTATCACAATTTATCTATGTGCTACTCTAGCAATGTTATTAAAGTAGTTTTATTCCTCCTGCACGTGTGTAAAGGTGACAGTGTGTGCACCGTGTTAGTACTTGGTTTATGCTATGATCATGATCTCTTGTAGATTGCGAAGTTAACTATTGCTATGATAATATTGATGTGATCTATGCCTCCTACATATGCATGAAGGTGACAGTGTGCATGCTAGGCTAGTACTTGGTTTAGTCTTTTGATCTATCTTACACTATAAGGTTACTTAAATATGAACAAATTGTGGAGCTTGTTAACTCCGGCATTGAGGGTTCGTGTAATCCTACGCAATGCGTTCATCATCCAACAAAAGTGTAGAGTATGCATTTATCTATTCTGTTATGTGATCAATGTTGAGAGTGTCCACTAGTGAAAGTCTAATCCCTAGGCCTTGTTCCTAAATACTGCTACGTTACTACTGCTTGTTTACTATTTCACTGTGTTACTACTGCTGCAATACTACCACCATCAACTACACGCCAGCAAGCTATTTTCTGGCACCGTTGCTACTGCTCATATATATTCATACCACCTGTATTTCACTATCTCTTCGCCGAACTAGTGCACCTATTGGGTGTGTTGGGGACACAAGAGACTTCTTGCTTTGTGGTTGCAGGGTTGCATGAGAGGGATATCTTTAACCTCTTCCTCCCTGAGTTCGATAAACCTTGGGTGATCCACTTAAGGGAAAACTTGCTGCTGTTCTACAAACCTCTGCTCTTGGAGGCCCAACACTGTCTACAGGAAAGGAGGGGGAACGTAGACATCATACCGCTCTGGTACCGCTTTGGATCCAGTAAGGTCTCGACCCTATTGCGTTACCTCAAGCGGTACCTCGTGCGGTAGTACCGCTCTGCGTCCTTTGACCAGATCTGGGAGGATTTCGAACTCAGAGCGGTAGTACCGCTTCCCAAAAGCGGTAGTACCGCTTAGGCCAAATCTGGACATAACGGTTGGATTTGGAGGAGCCTATTTAAGGGCCCCTTCTTCCCCAACACGATTTTATCTCTTCCCCTTCTCTCTCCTCCATTGTTGCTGAGCTTAATCCTTGAGGATCTCCTTCCCCATCCAACCAATCATGCCCAAACTTTGAGGATAGGTGGAGGAGACCCCGATCTATAGTTCTACCAAGAGAGATTTCACCAATACTAGCTATTCCTTAGTGGATCTTGGTGGTAGGGTTCCTTTGGTGGATCTTGGAGAAGAGTTCCTTTTGTGGAGCATTGGAGAGTTCCTTTGGTGGATCATTGAAGAGTTCTTTTGGTGGAGCATTGGAAGAGTTCCTTTGGTGGAGCATTGGTGATGGGTTACTATGGTGGAGCATTGGAGATGTGCAGCTATGGAGTCTAGCTTGGTGATGTACTAGATCCATAGGGTGTTGGGAGCATCCTTGTGTGTGGAGCTCGACCCAACCTTGTGAAGGAATCACCGCTTCGACCGGTGCCTTAGTGGAAGAGGGAGAGCACCTCCGTGGAGCTCTCTCGTGGAAGAAGGTGAGGCCTTCCTTCGTGGTGTGGCCGCCTAGTCTCTTGTGTGAGACTAGCACCTCCTCAACGCAGACGTACTTCCTTTAGTGGAAGGAACTGCGGGAAACAAACCTCGACTCGCCTCGCGCCCCCCCGGTTGTCTTGCTCCTTACTCTCGTTATCTTGTTGATTCCTTTACTTGTTGCACTCGCCCAATATTCATTGTAGGATCACCCCTATTGCTAAAAGTTCACACCTTTACCTTCCGTTGCATAAAAATTGGAAAAGACTAAAACTTGCCGTAGCGCCATTCACCCCCCCTCTTGTTCGCTACGATCCATTCAAGTGGTATCAGAGCAAGGTTTTCTTGCTCGGGCTTTACCGCCTAAGAAATGGTCGAACAAGAGGCGGATAAGAATGGGTCACCTTCCCTTGTGCCACCCGCTCCATCATCACCCATCGATTCCACGACGGCTACGTTGGATGACCTCAAGAAATTGGAGTCATCCATCATTGCCCAAATGAAGGCGATGATGATGGAGTTGGTTGTACAAAAACCAAACCCCCCACCAAAAGCAAGTGCCGAGGATCCGCCACCAAAAGCTAACACCCTTCCTCTTGTTGATTTTGTCGTGGAAGCGACAAAAGATCCACAAAAGGAAGGGCTTGGGGATACCGGCACTTCAACAAAAGGGAAGGATGATGACACACCGGTTGAGGAACGTCAAGGGAGTTATCATGCGGTGCCACCACCAAATGATTACACCATCAACGTTCCGATACCGATGCCGCATATCTTGTTGCATGGTTCACCACCGTCTCTTGAGTCAAACAACTTTGAGAATTGGCAATTCTTAATGCGTTCACATGTGCGCAGCGCTTCTACCGAGCTTTGGCGTATCATTGAGGAGGGCTATTCACCATGAGATCCCAAGAAATTGACAAGGAGAGATGTGGTGGATGACCAACTCAACGCCACCGCCATCAACATGATTCATATGGCCATCACCCCCAAGGACCGCGCTCATATCCGCTCGCTCAAGACCGCCAAGGAAACATGGGACAAACTTGAGAAGCTCTTCCTCGGCAATGCAAGCATCCAAAGCTCCCGCTTTGATGAAGTGAACAACATGGCCGACAACTTCGTCATGGTTGAAGGAGAGACCCCCGAAGATATGTATCGACGCCTCATCGCTCTTGCCGTGCAAATGCAAGATCTTGGAGCAACGTTCGTGGATGACCATTGGATCAAGCGCAAGTTCTACAACGCTCTCCTCCCTTGTGAGGAAGTGAAGTTGATGGCCATCCGCCAAAACGCCTCCTTCCGTGCTATGACATCGTCCTTAGCGAAGTCATCACTTTGAACATCTCCAAGAAGAATGCGGAGGATCTTGTTGCTCGCGCCCACAACTCCCGCAAGCCCAACCTTGCATTTAAGATGAAGGTGCATGAATCTAGTGAAAGCGATGAGGATCCTGTTGAGTGGGGATCGGATGATCTCAAGGTCAACTACCATGAGCACATGGCTCTAGCCGCCAAGAAGTTTTGGGCTGGAAACATGTCTCGAAACACAAGACCAAGAAGATCACGTGATTCTCCAAGAAGACTCTCCAAGATCCCAAGAGAAGGGATAAAGGAAAGAACATGCTACAATTGCGGTGACAAGAATCATTTTGTCGCGGATTGTATGTTTGAGAGAAGAGAAGATCATGGTGGAAAGCTTATCCCAAAAGATAGGTGCAAGCCACACTCCAAAGGATTCTCCAAGTTCTCCCCAAGGTCCGATGACGACAAGGTCTCCTCCAACAAGAAGCCTAGAGCCTTCATCATTCGTGAAGAGTACACCTCCGATGAAGATGGGGAGCATGAGGACAAGCGCTCCAACAAGGAAGGAGAGGGAGTGGCCGCCATCGCCATTTGCACTCCCTCCAACTCTCTCTTCGACTCTCCTAATGAGAACCTCGTCACCAACAATGCTCGGTGCCTTATATCCACGGAGGTAAAATCTCCTTCCAAACCATCATCTTCTACTAATGCCTTATATATTGATGATGCCACTAGTCTCACCGTTAAACGTGAGATTATGGGTTTGGATTCCTTGGATTCTTTTCTCACTAACATGAAGGGGGATACTAAGATTCATGTTAGGGCTCTCTTAGCCCAACTTGGTGCAGCACAAGATCTTATCGAGAAGAGGGAGAAGTTGGAAAGGGAAGCGGCCTTTGAGCTTGCCAATCTCAAGGAGGAGCTTGATGATGAACGGAATCTTCGCATGTCTCTTGAAGCTAGTGTCATCGTTCTTGAAGACAAGAATGAAGCTATTGTTTCATGACTCACCAAGGATCGAGACCATGCTCTTGAGTTGGTTGGTGACCTCAAGAAGAAGATGCTCTCTCTTGAGGAAGCCAACAAAGAGAAAGATGATGAAGACCCCAATTCTTCCCATGATGAGCTTGTAGATCAAGTCACTTCCTTGAGAAGGCACAATGCTCTTCTCTTGTAAGTCAATGCTCTTCAAGAAGAAGCCTTGGATGAATATTACCGCTTGTTCAAAGAGAAGACCTCATGTTGCAACCATGAAGAAGAAATTGCCGCTCTTGAGATCACCATGGCCAAGCTATTGAGTTTGAGTAGCAAGCAAGAAGAGTCGTTGGTGGAGTGTCTCCGCATGAGCAAGGAGAAGGATACGTGTTGTGATCATGAGGAGGAAATTGCCGCCTTGAAGAGAAGGGAAGCCAAGCTCATGGAGGTCAACTCCATGCTAGAAGAAACCTTGAAGGAGTACTTTCCTTTGAGCAAGGACCGTGCATGTTGCACTCATGAAAGCGACATTGCCAAGATGGAGAATGACAAGCGCTTGCTCATGAAGTTGAACGCTCTCCAAGAAGAAGCTTTGATGGAACAGTTCCGGGTGAACAAGGCAAAGGAGGTCCAAGTGTTTGATATTTGCCATCCACACCCGGAGCATGAAGATGAAGTCAATCGCTTGAAGGCCAAGGTTGATAGACTCCAAGTTCAAGCCAAGTACTTGGAAGGAATCATTGAATCTAAAGATGGAGCCAAAGAGGGCTCGTGCAATGAAGGAGGAGTGGCTACCAAGCCAAAGAGAAAGAGGAAGAGGAGGACCAAGAAGAAGAAGGACAAGGAGAACATGGAAACCAACCTTGAAGGGAGCAATGCTAGCTCAAGAAGAGATGGAGTACCCAACTCCGCCTCGACGGGTTTCGCCGGCTCTAACAACCCTTCTCATGTTCTTTTTGTTGATTACTATGGACATATTCATGCTCGCTTTATTGGTCCTCAAAAGGACAATGTTGATTGGACTATTTGGGTTCCCAAACCCCTTGTTACTAACATGCTAGGACCCATTGAAAAATGGGTACCTAAATCCAAGACTTGATTCCTTGTAGGACTATGCTTCCGTTGGCGCTAAATGGGTGGTTGATACTGGAGCCACAAGTCATATGACCGGAAGCAAGGATATTGTTGTCGACCTCGTGCCTTCTCTTTCTACCGTTTCATATGGCGAGAACACGTGCTCTAAGGTATTGGGTCTTGGCAAGGTGGTGGTAACACCCGACATCTCACTTGTGAATGTCCTCCTTGTCGAGACCCTTGGTTACAACTTACTCTCCGTTCATCAAATTGCTCGTATGGGTTTATGCACATTCTTTGATGAACATATGGTGTTCCTCTTGTGGAGCAAGACACTCAATGTAGCTTTTGTTGGATATGTAGAGAACGGTTTGTATGTTGTCGATTTCTCCGGAAAGACAACGTCTTCCGATCTTTGCCTATTCGCCAAAGGTGACAAGGGTTGGTTATGGCATCGCCGACTAGCCCATGTCAACATGAGGACTTTGCAAAGTCTTCACAAGGGTGGCCACATTCTCGGACTAAAAGAAGATGTCTCTTTTTGCAAGGATCGTGTTTGTAGGGCTTGCGTACAAGGACAAATGCATGGAGCTCCTCACAAGGCCAAGACTATCATCTCTACCACAAGATGCTTGGAGCTCCTACATGTTGATCTCTTTGGTCCACCATCTCATGAAAGTCTTGGAGGAAAGAAGTATTGCCTCGTCATCGTTGATGACTATTCACGCTATTGTTTGGTATTCTTCTTCAAGTACAAGAGTGAGACTCAACGGACCATGATGGAGTTTGCCAACCAAGTTCAACGCAAGTACGACAACAAGATCCTCGCAATAAGGAGTGACAATGGAACGGAGTTCAAGAACTACACTTTGGATGACTTCCTCGGCGAAGAAGGAATCCAACACCAATACTCCACGCCATATACTCCCCAACAAAATGGGGTCGCCGAAAGGAAGAATCGAACCTTGATCGAAGCCGCTCGAACCATGATGATGGAATACAAGTCCAACTACAATTTTTGGGCAGAAGCTATCTCTACCGCATGTCATGCTACTAATCGCCTCTACTTTCGCAAAGGTCTTGAGAAGACACCATATGAGATCCTCACCGGCAACAAGCCTAATGTGTCATACTTCAAGGTCTTCGTATGCAAATGCTATATACTTGTCAAGGACACCCGCCTATCCAAGTTTGATTCAAGAGCTCAAGAAGGAATTTTCGTTGGCTATGCTACGGATTCTCACGCCTATAGAGTCTTCAACAAGTCAAGTGGACGGGTTGTGGAGTCTTGTGATGTGACGTTCGATGAAGATGATAGATCTTTGGAGGAGGGAAGTGCTTCTTGTGAGGAAGGAGATGTAATTCCCCCGGATACCATAGGAAGGATGGGTGTTGGCATTCGCCTACCTCAAAAGCTACCTTCTATGAGTACCGGGGAAGGACCAAGTTCCACCCAAGTGGAGCCATCTACACCACAAGGCCAAGCTTCTTCTGTTGATCTAACAAATGCAAGTCAACCTCTACAACAACATCAAGTTCAACCCCAACCTCAAGATCAACCTCGACATCTACAACAACAATCAAGTCCAAGTTCACCTCAACAAGCTCAAGAACAACATACACCGCAAGCTCGTCTACCACAACACTCAACATCAAGTGACCAAGGTCAAGCTTCAAGTTCTTCTCCGAGTGGTTCAGGGACAATCCTCATGGACAATGATATTCCCTATACCCCCGAGCCATCCGGATCTCATGACAAAGTTGCCTCTTTCAACGACAATGGATGTCAAGGCGAGGACCTAAACCGTGATGAAGGCAAAGAGGACTCACAAGAATCATCTCCTTTAGCAGACACTCGCCGTGAAGACCCCACTACAAGACATTTGTGTCTCAAGTCTCATTCCTTGCAAAACATCATTGGTGATCTAAAGAGAAATGTCACCACTCGGAGGCAACTTGCAAACTTTTGTGCGCACCATGCCTTTGTCTCTAGGGTGGAACCACTCAAATTTGATGATCCCCTCAACGATCCCGATTGGTTGAATGCAATGCAAAAGGAACTCAACAACTTCAAGAGGAATGATGTATGGACTCTCATGAAGCGACCCGATCATTGCCGCAATGTTATAGGCATGATACGTCTCAAACGTATCTATAATTTCTTATGTTCCATGCTACTTTTATGATGATACTCACATGTTTTATACACATTATATGTCATTATTATGCATTTTCCGGCACTAACCTATTAACGAGATGCCGAAGAGCCGATTCTTTGTTTTCTGCTGTTTTTGGTTTCAGAAATCCTAGTAAGGAAATATTCTCGGAATTGGACGAAATCAACGCCCAGGGTCCTATTTTTGCACGAAGCTTCCAGAAGACCGAGGGGGAAAGGAAGTGGGGCCACGAGGCGCCGACACACTAAGGCGGCGCGGCCTGGGCCCTGGCCGCGCCGGCGTGTGGTGTGGGGCCCTTGTGTGGCCCCCTGACCTACCCTTCCGCCTACTTAAAGCCTCCGTCGCGAAACCCCCAGTACCGAGAGCCACGATACGAGAAAACATACTGAGACGCCACCGCCGCCAATCCCATCTTGGGGGATTCTGGAGATCACCTCCGGCACCCTGCCGGAGAGGGGAATCATCTCCCGGAGGACTCTACACCGCCATGGTCGCCTCCGGATTGATGTGTGAGTAGTTCACCCCTGGACTATGGGTCCATAGCAGTAGCTAGATGGTTGTCTTCTCCCCATTGTGCTATCATTGTCTGATCTTGTGAGCTGCCTATCATGATCAAGATCATCTATCTGTAATGCTACATGTGTGTTTGTTGGGATCCGATGAATAGAGAATACTATGTTATGTTGATTATCAATCTATGTGTTGTTTATGATCTTGCATGCTCTCCGTTACTAGTAGATGCTTTGGCCAAGTTGATGCTTATAACTCCAAGAGGAAGTATTTATGCTCGATAGTGGGTTCATGTCTCCGTGAATCTGGAGGAGTGACAAGAACCTCTAAGGTTATGGATGTGCTGTTGCCACTAGGGATAAAACATTGATGCTATGTTCGAGGATATAGTTATTGATTACATTACGCACCATACTTAATGCAATTGTCTGTTGCTTGCAACTTAATACCGGAAGGGGTTCGGACGATAACCTGAAAGTGGACTTTTTAGGCATAGATGCATGCTGGATAGTGGTCTATGTACTTTGTCGTAATGCCCAATTGAATCTCACAATACTCATCATGTCATGTATGTGCATTGTCATGCCCTCTCTATTTGTCAATTGCCCAACTGTAATTTGTTTACCCAATATGCTATTTCTTATGGGAGAGACACCTCTAGTGAACTGTGGACCCCGGTCCATTCTTTTAAATCGAATACAATCTACTGCAATACTGTTTCTACTATTTTCTGCAAACAATCATCATCCACACTATACATCTAATCCTTTGTTACAGCAAGCCGGTGAGATTGACATGTTGGAGATATGCCCAAGAGGCAATAATAAAAGTGGTTATTATATATGTTTATGTTTATGTTAAATGTTTATATACCATGCTATAATTGTATTAACTGAAACATTGATACATGTGTGATATGTAAACAACAAAGAGTCCCTAGTATGCCTCTTAACTAGCTTGTTGATTAATGGATGATTAGTTTCATAATCATGAACATTGGATGTTATTAATAACAAGGTTATATCATTGTATGAATGATGTAATGGACACACCCAATTAAGCGTAGCAAAAGATCTCGTCATTAAGTTATTTGCTATAAGCTTTCGATACATAGTTACCTAGTCCTTATGACCATGAGATCATATAAATCACTTATACCGGAAAGGTACTTTGATTACATCAAACGCCACTGCGTAAATGGGTGGTTATAAAGGTGGGATTAAGTATCCGGAAAGTATGAGTTGAGGCATATGGATCAACAGTGGGATTTGTCCATCCCGATGACGGATAGATATACTCTGGGCCCTCTCGGTGGAATGTCGTCAAATGTCTTGCAAGCATATGAATAAGTTCATAAGAGACCACATACCACGGTACGAGTAAAGAGTACTTGTCAGGAGACGAGGTTGAACAAGGTATAGAGTGATACCGAAGATCAAACCTCGGACAAGTAAAATATCGCGTGACAAAGGGAATTGGTATCGTATGTGAATGGTTCATTCGATCACTAAAGTCATCGTTGAATATGTGGGAGCCATTATGGATCTCCAGATCCCGCTATTGGTTATTGGTCGGAGTGAGTACTCAACCATGTCCGCATAGTTCGCGAACCGTAGGGTGACACACTTAAAGTTGGATGTTGAAATGGTAGAACTTGGATATGGAATGGAGTTCGAATATTTGTTCGGAGTCCCGGATGAGATCCCGGACATCACGAGGAGTTCCGGAATGGTCCGGAGAATAAGATTCATATATAGGATGTCATTTTATGTGAATAAAATTGACGCGGAAGGTTCTATGGAAGGTTCTAGAAGGTTCTAGAAAAGTCCGGAAGAAACCACCAAGGAAGGTGGAGTCCACATGGGACTCCACCTCCATGGCCGGCCAGCCCTAGTGGGGGAGGAGTCCCAAGTGGACTCCCCCTAAGGGGGCCGGCCACCCCCCCATATGGGAGGTGGAACTCCCACCTCTAGTGGGAGTCCTAGCTGGGCTAGGTTTCCCCACCATATGGAAGGTTTTTGGTTCGGGTCTTATTCGAAGACTTGGAGACCAACCCTTGGGGATCCACCTATATAATGAGGGGCCAAGGGGAGGGGGCCGGCCACCCCCAAGACCACAAGCTGGCCGCCCCCCATAGAGTGGCCGGCCACCCCTCCCAAACCCTAGCCGCCCCCTTCTCCTCCATATTGCCCGCGTAGCTTAGCGAAGCTCCGCCGGACTTCTCCACCGCCACCGACACCACGCCGTCGTGCTGTCGGATTCAAGAGGAGCTACTACTTCCGCTGCCCGCTGGAACGGGGAGGTGGACGTCGTCTTCATCAACAACCGAACGTGTGACCGAGTACGGAGGTGCTGCCCGTTCGTGGCGCCGGAACCGATCGTGATCAAGATCTTCTACGCGCTTTTGCAAGCGGCAAGTGAACATCTACCGCAGCAACAAGAGCCTCATCTTGTAGGCTTTGGAATCTCTTCAAGGGTGAGACTCGATAATCCCCTCGTTGCTACCGTCTTCTAGATTGCATCTTGGCTTGGATTTCGTGTTCGCCGTAGGAAAATTTTTGTTTTCTATGCAACGTTATCCTACAGTGGTATCAGAGCCGTGTCTATGCATAGATGGTTGCACGAGTAGAACACAATGGTTTGTGGGCGTTGATGCTCTTGTTATCTTTAGTTTGAGTACTTTGCATCTTTGTGGCATAGTGGGATGAAGCGGCCCGGACTAACTTTACATGACCGCGTTCATGAGACTTGTTCCTCGTTCGACATGCAACTTGTATTGCATAAGAGGCTTTGCGGGTGTCTGTCTCTCCTACTATAGTGAAGATTCAATTTACTCTTCTATTGACAACATTAGTATCAACGTTGTGGTTCATGTTCGTAGGTAGATTAGATCTCTCTCGAAAACCCTAAACCACGTAAAATATGCAAACCAAATTAGAGACGTCTAACTTGTTTTTGCAGGGTTTGGTGATGTGATATGGCCATGATATGATGATGAATATGTATGAGATGATCATTATTGTATTGTGGCAACCGGCAGGAGCCTTATGGTTGTCTTTAAATTTCATGTTGAGTAGTATTTCAAAGTAGTTGTAATAGTTGCTACATGGAGAACAATCATGAAGACAGCGACATTGACCTTGACGCTACGCCGACGATGATGGAGATCATGCCCGAAGATGATGGAGATCATGTCCGTGCTTTGGAGATGAAGATCAAAGGCGCAAAGACAAAAGGGCCATATCATATCACATATGAACTGCATGTGATGTTAATCCTTTTATGCATCTTATTTTGCTTAGATCGCGACGGTAGCATTATAAGATGATCCCTCACTAAAATCTCAAGATAATAAAGTGTTCATCCTTAGTAGCACCGTTATCAAGTCTTGTCGTTTCGAAGCATCTCGTGATGATCGGGTGTGATAGATTCAATAAGTACATACAACGGGTGCAAGACAGTTTTGCACATGCGGATACTAAGGTAGCCTTGACGAGCCTAGCATGTACAGACATGGTCTCGGAACACGTGATACCGAAAGGTAGAGCATGAATCATATGGTTGATATGATGAACACTTTGAGTGTTCGCCATTGAAATCACACCTTTTCTCGTGATGATCGGGTTTAGGTGCGGTGGATTTGGTTCGTGTGATCACTAAGACAATGCGAGGGATATTGTTTTGAGTGGGAGTTCACCTAGATTTTTAATTATGTTGAATTAAAATTTGAACTCAATTTGTCATAAACTTAGTCTAAACTATTGCAAATATATGTTGTAGATATGGCGTCCCCAATCAATTTTAATCAGTTCCTAGAGAAAGAAAAGCTTAAGAGCAACGGTAGCAACTTCACCGACTGGTTCCGTCATGTGAGGATCTTCCTCACTGGCGGAAATCTGCAATATGTGCTTGATGCACCGCTAGGTGACCCTCCAGCAGAAACAGAAACCGATGAAGTAAAGAATGTTTACGCGACTCGGAAAACTCGGTACTCTCAAGTTCAGTGTGCCATCCTATGCAGTCTGGAATCCGATCTTCAAAAACGTTTTGAGCACCACGATCCTCATGAGTTGATGAAAGAGTTAAAGACTATTTTTGAAACTCATGCGGCCGTGGAATGCTATGAAGCATCGAAACAATTTTTCAGCTGCATGATGGAAGAAGGTAGCTCCGTTAGTGAGCACATGCTCGCCATGACCGGGCATGCGAAGAAACTCAGTGACTTGGAAATAGTTATTCCTAACAGACTGGGGATTAATCGTATCCTTCAATCACTGCCACCTAGTTACAAGAACTTTGTGATGAACTACAATATGCAGAACATGAACAAAGAGTTACCTGAACTCTTCGCCATGCTTAAAGCTGCTGAGATTGAGATCAAGAAAGAGCACCAAGTGTTGATGGTCAACAAGACCACCGGTTCAAGAAACAGGCAAGTCTAAGGGAAAATTCAAGAAGGGTGGCAAGAAAGCTGCCACGCCTCCTATGAAACCTAAGAACGGCCCTAAGCCTGATGCTGAGTGCTATTACTGCAAGGAGAAGGGACACTGGAAGCGTAATTGCTCCAAGTATCTGGCTGATCTGAAGAGCGGCCTTGTCAAGAAGAAGAAAGAAGGTATATCTGATATACATGTTATAGATGTTCATTTCACTGGTTCTCGTTCTAGTACCTGGGTATTTGATACTGGTTCGGTTGCTCATATTTGTAACTCGAAACAGGAACTAAAGAATAAACGACAACTGCTGAAAGATGAAGTGACGATGCGCGTTGGAAACGGATCCAAGGTCAATGTGATCGCAGTCGGCACACTTCCTCTACATCTACCTTCGGGATTAGTTTTAAGCCTAAATAATTGCTATTATGTACCTGCGTTGAGCATGAACATTATATCTGGATCTTGTTTAATGCAAGACGGTTATTCATTCAAGTCTGAGAATAATGGTTGTTCTATTTTTATGAATAATATCTTTTATGGTCGAGCACCACAAAAGAATGGCTTATTTTTGTTAGATCTCGATAGTAGTGATACGCATATACATAACATTGATGCTAAGCGAATTAAATTGAATGATAATTCTACTTATATGTGGCACTGTCGTCTTGGTCATATTGGAGTGAAACGCATGAAGAAACTCCATACTGATGGATTCCTTGAATCACTTGACTTTGAGTCACTTGATAGATGCGAAGCATGTCTAATGGGAAAAATGACTAAGACTCCATTTTCTGGCATGATGGAGCGAGCTACTGACTTATTGGAAATCATACATACCGATGTGTGCGGACCAATGAGCGTAGCATCGCGCGGTGGTTATCGTTATGTTCTAACCTTCACAGATGATCTGAGTAGATATGGGTATATCTATTTCATGAAACATAAATCCGAAACTTTCGAGAAGTTTAAGGAATTCCAAAGTGAAGTAGAAAATCAACGTAACAAGAAGATCAAATTTCTACGATCTGATCGCGGAGGTGAATATCTGAGTTATGAGTTTGGCATGCATTTAAAGAAATGCGGAATACTTTCACAATTGACTCCGCCGGGAACACCTCAACGAAACGGTGTGTCCGAACGTCGTAATCGAACTCTCTTAGATATGGTTCGTTCTATGATGTCTCTTACTGATTTGCCGTTATCATTTTGGAGTTATGCATTAGAGACAGCCGCATTCACTTTAAATAGAGCACCATCAAAATCCGTTGAAACGACACCGTATGAATTATGGTTTAATAAGAAACCTAAGCTGTCGTTCCTAAAAGTTTGGGGTTGCGAAGCCTATGTAAAGAAGTTACACCCGGACAAGCTAGAACCCAAAGCGGAGAAATGCGTCTTCATAGGATACCCTAAGGAAACTATAGGGTACACTTTCTATCACAGATCCGAAGGCAAAATCTTTGTTGCTAAGAACGGAACCTTTCTTGAGAAAGAATTTCTCACTAAAGAAGTGACTGGAAGAAAAGTAGAACTCGATGAGATTGATGAATCTATACTCGTTGATCAGAGTAGCGCAGTACCGGAAGTTGTACCTGTACCGCCTACACCGGCAACAGAGGAAGCTAATGATAATGATCATGAAACTTCGAACGAGGAAACTACTGAACCTCACAGATCGACAAGGGAACGTGCCATTCCTGATTGGTATGATCCTTGTCTAAATGTCATGATTGTAGATAACAATGATGAGGACCCTGCGACGTATGAAGAAGCGATGATGAGCCCAGATTCCAACAAATGGCAAGAAGCCATGAAATCCAAAATGGGATCCATGTATGATAACAAAGTATGGACTTTGGTAGACTTACCTGATAGCCGAAAGGCTGTCGAGAATAAATGGATCTTCAAGAGAAAAACAGATGCTGATGGTAATATTACTGTCTATAAAGCTCGACTTGTCGCAAAGGGTTTCCGACAAATTCAAGGAGTTGACTACGATGAGACTTTCTCACCTGTAGCGAAGCTAAAGTCTGTGAGGATTTTGTTAGCAATAGCTGCATTTTTCGATTATGAGATTTGGCAGATGGATGTCAAAACAGCGTTCCTTAATGGAGACATTGAGGAAGAGTTGTATATGGTACAACCCAAAGGTTTTGTCGATCCTAAAAATGCTGACAAAGTATGCAAACTTCAGCGTTCAATCTATGGACTGAAGCAAGCATCAAGAAGTTGGAACCGACGTTTTGATAAGGTGATCAAAGACTTCGGGTTTATACAGTGTCATGGAGAGGCCTGTATTTACAAGAAAGTGAGTGGGAGCTCTGTAGCATTCCTGATATTATATGTAGATGACATATTATTGATCGGGAATGATATAGAACTATTAAGCAGTGTTAAAGGTTATTTGAATAATAGTTTTTCAATGAAAGACCTTGGTGAAGCATCGTATATATTAGGCATCAAGATTTATAGAGATAGATCAAGACGCCTAATAGGGCTATCACAGAGTACATACTGGACAAGATTCTAAAGAAGTTTAGAATGGACGAAAGTAAGAAAGGATTCTTGCCTATGTTACTGTGCAAGGTCTTGAGTAAGACTCAAGGTCCGGCTACAGAAGAAAGAGAAAGGATGAGTCGGATCCCCTATGCCTCGGCAGTAGGCTCTATCATGTATGCCATGCTATGTACTAGACCGGATATAGCACATGCTGTTAGTTTGACTAGCAGATATCAAAGTGATCCAAGAATGGAACACTGGACAGCGGTCAAGAATATCCTGAAGTACTTGAAAAGAACTAAGGATATGTTTCTTTGTTATGGAGGTGACCAAGAGCTCGTTGTAACAAGTTACACCGATGCAAGTTGGAACACTGATCCTGATGACTCTAAGTCACGATGGGTACGTGTTTATATTGAATGGTGCTGCAGTAAGCTGGGCAAGCTCGAAGCGATTGCACGGTGGCGAAGTCTTCAACAGAATCAGAGTACATAGCGGCTTCGAGGCTTCATCGAAGCGGTATGGATGAAGAGGTTCATTGTAGAGCTCGGTGTGGTTCCTAGTGCATTGGACCCATTAATCATTTACTGTGATAACATGGGTGCCATCGCCAATGCACAAGAGCCAAGGTCACACAAGAGGCTGAAGCATATCAAGCTGCGTTACCACTCGATTCGTGAGTACATCGAAGATGGAGAAGTAAAGATTTGCAAAGTACACACAGATCTGAATGTAGCAGATCCGTTGACTAAAGCTCTCCCTAGGGCAAAGCATGACCAACACCAGAATGCCATGGGTGTTAGGTACCTTACAATGTAATCTAGATTATTGACTCTAGTGCAAGTGGGAGACTGTTGGAGATATGCCCAAGAGGCAATAATAAAAGTGGTTATTATATATCTTTATGTTTATGATAAATGTTTATATACCATGCTATAATTGTATTAATCGAAACATTGATACATGTGTGATATGTAAACAACAAAGAGTCCCTAGTATGCCTCTTAACTAGCTTGTTGATTAATGGATGATTAGTTTCATAATCATGAACATTGGATGTTATTAATAACAAGGTTATATCATTGTATGAATGATGTAATGGACACACCCAATTAAGCGTAGCAAAAGATCTCGTCATTAAGTTATTTGCTATAAGCTTTCGATACATAGTTACCTAGTCCTTATGACCATGAGATCATATAAATCACTTATACCGGAAAGGTACTTTGATTACATCAAACGCCACTGCGTAAATGGGTGGTTATAAAGGTGGGATTAAGTATCCGGAAAGTATGAGTTTAGGCATATGGATCAACAGTGGGATTTGTCCATCCCGATGACGGATAGATATACTCTGGGCCCTCTCGGTGGAATGTCGTCAAATGTCTTGCAAGCATATGAATAAGTTCATAAGAGACCACATACCACGGTACGAGTAAAGAGTACTTGTCAGGAGACGAGGTTGAACAAGGTATAGAGTGATACCGAAGATCAAACCTCGGACAAGTAAAATATCGCGTGACAAAGGGAATTGGTATCGTATGTGAATGGTTCATTCAATCACTAAAGTCATCGTTGAATATGTGGGAGCCATTATGGATCTCCAGATCCCGCTATTGGTTATTGGTCGGAGTGAGTACTCAACCATGTCCGCATAGTTCGCGAACCGTAGGGTGACACACTTAAAGTTGGATGTTGAAATGGTAGAACTTGGATATGGAATGGAGTTCGAATATTTGTTCGGAGTCCCGGATGAGATCCCGGACATCACGAGGAGTTCCGGAATGGTCCGGAGAATAAGATTCATATATAGGATGTCATTTTATGTGAATAAAATTGACGCGGAAGGTTCTATGGAAGGTTCTAGAAGGTTCTAGAAAAGTCCGGAAGAAACCACCAAGGAAGGTGGAGTCCACATGGGACTCCACCTCCATGGCCGGCCAGCCCTAGTGGGGGAGGAGTCCCAAGTGGACTCCCCCTAAGGGGGCCGGCCACCCCCCCATATGGGAGGTGGAACTCCCACCTCTAGTGGGAGTCCTAGCTGGGCTAGGTTTCCCCACCATATGGAAGGTTTTTGGTTCGGGTCTTATTCGAAGACTTGGAGACCAACCCTTGGGGATCCACCTATATAATGAGGGGCCAAGGGGAGGGGGCCGGCCACCCCCAAGACCACAAGCTGGCCGCCCCCCATAGAGTGGCCGGCCACCCCTCCCAAACCCTAGCCGCCCCCTTCTCCTCCATATTGCCCGCGTAGCTTAGCGAAGCTCCGCCGGACTTCTCCACCGCCACCGACACCACGCCGTCGTGCTGTCGGATTCAAGAGGAGCTACTACTTCCGCTGCCCGCTGGAACGGGGAGGTGGACGTCGTCTTCATCAACAACCGAACGTGTGACCGAGTACGGAGGTGCTGCCCGTTCGTGGCGCCGGAACCGATCGTGATCAAGATCTTCTACGCGCTTTTGCAAGCGGCAAGTGAACATCTACCGCAGCAACAAGAGCCTCATCTTGTAGGCTTTGGAATCTCTTCAAGGGTGAGACTCGATAATCCCCTCGTTGCTACCGTCTTCTAGATTGCATCTTGGCTTGGATTTCGTGTTCGCCGTAGGAAAATTTTTGTTTTCTATGCAACGTTATCCTACATGACAACCTCACTGTTTCGTTGGGGCAAAGTACTTTGGTTGTGTTGTGCAGGTTCCACGTTGGCGCCGGAATCCCTGGTGTTGCGCCGCACTACATCTCGCCGCCATCAACCTTCAACGTGCTTCTTGGCTCCTACTGGTTCGATAACCTTGGTTTCTTTCTGAGGGAAAACTTGCTGCTGTGCGCATCACACCTTCCTCTTGGGGTTCCCAACGAACGTGTGTGTTACACGCCATCAAGCATATTTTCTGGCGCCGTTGCCGGGGAACGAATCAAGACACTCCATCAAGCCCGTCAACCGCCATCAAACCTCCCACGTCAACTACGCGCCAGTTGTGGACAGCAAGATATTTTCTGGCGCCGTTGCCGGGGAGATCAAGACACACTGCAAGGGGAGTCTTCACAATCCAATTTCTTTACTTTGTTTTTGTCTTGTTTTATTTTATTTACTACTTTGTTTGCTGCATTATATCAAAATACAAAAAAATTAGTTGCTAGTTTTACTTTATTTACTGTCTTGCACTCTATATCAAAAACACAAAAAAATTAGTTACTTGCACTTACTTTACTTATTTCATCATGTTTCCTTTTAATTTTACCGTTAAAGACATGCCGGTAGGGCGCGGGTCTATAATTGGGAGAAGTAATATAGAAGAATTTTTCAACCATGTTAGTACCGTTGATGATTTTGAAGATAGACACTTGGTAGACCTTGCTCCTACCTATGAGATTGCCGCTGCTATTTTAGTTCGTATGATGGAAACTAAATTTGTTAATCTCAATCCTATAATCCAACACATGTTTCTTACACTCGGTAATATGGAAGAAGGGGAAAAGAAAGATTTTGTTTTAGAAACCCTTCTTAGAGAATTTGGTGGTATAGCAAGAGAGGCTAGAAAGGTCTTTGCTAAATATGATATGCTTGGTTCTTATACCAATTTTGTTAGTATCTTTGAAAAAATGGATATGGATAGAATAAGGTATACTAATAATATTAATGATGACGGGGAGATCAAAGCACCAATACCATGTAAGCTCCTAGCAATGCATGAAGCACTAGAAAATAACTATGCTTGGCTTGTTCCTGAAAATTTGTTCGATGAGGGTAGTAAGCCCAAGACTAATGAGAAGGGAGACGCTAAAACTTATGTATTCAATATACTATGCATGGTTGAGAAAACTCCGCATCCCGCTGTAGGTGCTCCACCGTTTGATAATACTTGATACACACTTTCTGCGCCTAGCTGAAAGGCGTTAAAGAAAAGCGCTTATGGGAGACAACCCATGTTTTTATTACAGTATTTTTGTTTTATATTTGAGTCTTGGAAGTTGTTTACTACTGTAGCAACCTCTCCTTATCTTAGTTTTATTGCATTGTTGTGCCAAGTAAAGTCTCTAATAAAAATATGATACTAGATTTGGATTACTGCGCAGAAACAGTTTTCTTTGCTGTCACGAATCTGGGTCTAATTCTCTGTAGGAAACTCAGAAAATTATGCCAATTTACGTGAGTGATCCTCAGATATGTACGCAACTTTCATTAGTTTTAAGTTTTCTCATTTGAGCAAGTCTGGTGCCTGATAAAAATTCGTCTTTACGAACTGTTCTGTTTTGACAGATTCTGCCTTTTATTTTGCATTGCCTGTTTTGTCATGCTTGATGGATTTTTCGATTCCATTGACTTTCAGTAGCTTTGTGAAATGTCCAGAAGTATAAAGAATGATTGTATCACCTCTGAATATGTGAATTTTAGTTGTGCACTAACCCTCTAATGAGTTGCTTTGAGTTTGGTGTGGAGGAAGTTTTCAAGGATCAAGAGAGGAGGATGATACAACATGATCAAGGAGAGTGAAAGCTCTAAGCTTGGGGATGCCCCGGTGGTTCACCCCTGCATATATCAAGAAGACTCAAGCGTCTAAGCTTGGGGATGCCCAAGGCATCCCCTTCTTCATCGACAACATTATCAGGTTCCTCCCCTGAAACTATATTTTTATTCCGTCACATCTTATGTACTTTGCTTGGAGCGTCTGTTTGTTTTCGTTTTTGTTTAGTTTGAATAAAGTTGGATCCTAGAATTCATTGTGTGGGAGAGATACACGCTCCGCTTTTTCATATGGACAAATATGTCCTTAGGCTTTACTCATAGTATTCATGGCGAAAGTTTCTTCTTCGTTAAATTGTTATATGGTTGGATTTGGAAAATGATATATGTGGTAATTGGTATAACATCTTGAATAATGTGATACTTGGCAATTGTTGTGCTCATGTTTAAGCTCTTGCATCATATACTTTGCACCTATTAATGAAGAAATACATAGAGCAGGCTAAAATCTGATTTGCATGTTTGGTTTCTCTAAGGTCTAGATAATTTCTAGTATTGAGTTTGAACAACAAGGAAGACGGTATAGAGTCTTATAATGTTTACCATATGTCTTTTATGTGAGTTTTGATGTACCGGTTCATCCTTGTGTTTGTTTCAAATAACCTTGCTAGCCTAAACCTTGTATCGAGAGGGAATACTTCTCATGCATCCAAAATCCTTGAGCCAACCACTATGCCATTTGTGTCCACCATACCTACCTACCACATGGAATTTCTCCGCCATTCCAAAGTAAATTGCTTGAGTGCTACCTTTAAAATTTCCATTCTTTACCTTTACAATATATAGCTCATGGGACAAATAGCTTAAAAACTATTGTGGTATTGAATATGTACTCATGCACTTTATCTCTTATTAAGTTGCTTGTTGTGCGATAACCATGTTCCTGGGGACGCCATCAACTATTTCTTTGTTGAATATCATGTGAGTTGCTATGCATGTTCGTCTTGTCTGAAGTAAGAGTGATTTATCATGATCAACTGGTTTGAGTATGCATATTGTTAGAGAAGAACATTGGGCCGCAAACTAAAGCCATGATCCATGGTGGAAGTTTCAGTTTGGACAACAAACCTCAATCTCTTATGAGAATATTATCTGTTGTTGAATGCTTATGCATTAAAAGAGGAGTCCATTATCTGTTGTCTATGTTGTCCCGGTATGGATGTCTAAGTTGAGAATAACCAAAAGCGAGAAATCCAATGCGAGCTTTCTCCTTAGACCTTTGTACAGGCGGCATAGAGGTACCCCTTTGTGACACTTGGTTGAAACATGTGCTATGCTATGATAATCCATGTGAATCCAAGCTAATTAGGACAAGGTGCGGGCACTATTAGTATACTATGCATGAGGCTTGCAACTTATAAGATATAATTTACATAACTCATATGCCTTATTACTACCGTTGACAAAATTGTTTCTTGTTTTCAAAATAAAAGCTCTAGCACAAATATAGCAATCGATGCTTTCCTCTTTGAAGGACCATTCTTTTACTTTTATGTTGAGTCAGTTCACCTATTTCTCTCCACCTCAAGAAGCAAACACTTGTGTGAACTGTGCATTGATTCCTACATACTTGCATATTGCATTTGTTATATTACTTTACATTGACAATATCCATGAGATATACATGTTACAAGTTGAAAGCACCCGCTGAAACTTTATCTTCCTTTGTGTTGTTTCAATGCTTTCTACTTTGAATTATTGCTTTATGAGTTAACTCTTATGCAAGACTTATTGATGCTTGTCTTTAAGTACTATTCATGAAAAGTCTTTGCTGTATGATTCAGTTGTTTACTTATGTCATTTACCATTGTTTTGATCGCTGCATTCATTACATGTGCTTACAATAGTATGATCAAGATTATGTTGGTAGCATTGTCACTTAAGAAATTATCTTTGTTATCGTTTACCTACTCGGGACGAGTAGGAACTAAGCTTGGGGATGCTTGATACGTCTCAAACGTATCTATAATTTCTTATGTTCCATGCTACTTTTATGATGATACTCACATGTTTTATACACATTATATGTCATTATTATGCATTTTCCGGCACTAACCTATTAACGAGATGCCGAAGAGCCAGTTGCTGTTTTCTGCTGTTTTTGGTTTCAGAAATCCTAGTAAGGAAATATTCTCAGAATTGGACGAAATCAATGCCCAGGGTCCTATTTTTGCACGAAGCATCCAGAAGACCGAGGCGGAAAGGAAGTGGGGCCACGAGGCGCCGACACACTAAGGCGGCGCGGCCTGGGCCCTGGCCGCGCCGGCCTGTGGTTTGGGGCCCTCGTGTGGCCCCCTGACCTACCCTTCCGCCTACTTAAAACCTCCGTCGCGAAACCCCCAGTACCGAGAGCCACGATACGAGAAAACATACTGAGACGCCGCCGCTGCCAATCCCATCTCGGGGAATTCTGGAGATCACCTCCGGCACCCTGCCGGAGAGGGGAATCATCTCCCAGAGGACTCTACACCGCCATGGTCGCCTCCGGATTGATGTGTGAGTAGTTCACCCCTGGACTATGGGTCCATAGCAGTAGCTAGATGGTTGTCTTCTCCCCATTGTGCTATCATTGTCTGATCTTGTGAGCTGCCTATCATGATCAAGATCATCTATCTGTAATGCTACATGTGTGTTTGTTGGGATCCGATGAATAGAGAATACTATGTTATGTTGATTATCTATCTATGTGTTGTTTATGATCTTGCATGCTCTCCGTTACTAGTAGATGCTTTGGCCAAGTTGATGCTTGTAACTCCAAGAGGGAGTATTTATGCTCGATAGTGGGTTCATGTCTCCGTGAATCTGGAGGAGTGACAAGAACCTCTAAGGTTATGGATGTGCTGTTGCCACTAGGGATAAAACATTGATGCTATGTTCGAGGATATAGTTATTGATTACATTACGCACCATACTTAATGCAATTGTCTGTTGCTTGCAACTTAATACCGGAAGGGGTTCGGATGATAACCTGAAAGTGGACTTTTTAGGCATAGATGCATGCTGGATAGCGGTCTATGTACTTTGTCGTAATGCCCAATTGAATCTCACAATACTCATCATGTCATGTATGTGCATTGTCATGCCCTCTCTATTTGTCAATTGCCCAACTGTAATTTGTTTACCCAATATGCTATTTCTTATGGGAGAGACACCTCTAGTGAACTGTGGACCCCGGTCCATTCTTTTACATCAAATACAATCTACTGCAATACTGTTTCTACTATTTTCTGCAAACAATCATCATCCACACTATACAACCTCACTGTTTCGTTGGGGCAAAGTACTTTGGTTGTATTGTGCAGGTTCCACGTTGGCGCCGGAATCCCTGGTGTTGCGCTGCACTACATCTCGCCGCCATCAACCTTCAACGTGCTTCTTGGCTCCTACTGGTTCGATAACCTTGGTTTCTTTCTGAGGGAAAACTTGCTGCTGTGCGCATCACACCTTCCTCTTGGGGTTCCCAACGAACGTATGTGTTACACGCCATCAAGGCACCAAGTGGATCTTCAAGAACAAGCAAGATGAAAGTGGCACGGTCATCCGCAACAAAGCAAGATTGGTGGCACAAGGCTATTCTCAAATTGAAGGCGTGGACTTTGGTGAAACTTTTGCACCCGTTGCAAGGCTTGAGTCCATCCGTAACCTTTTTGCCTTTGCCTCTCATCATGGCTTTAAGTTGCAACAAATGGATGTTAAGAGTGCTTTTCTTAATGGTCCTCTACTTGAGGAAGTATATGTGAAGCAACCCCCGGGGTTCGAGGACCCCCATTTCCCGGACCATGTCTTCAAGCTCAAAAAGGCCCTATATGGACTCAAACAAGCTCCTAGAGCTTTGTATGAGCATCTAAAGGAGTTGCTTGAACACCGTGGTTTCGAAGTGGGGAAAATCGATCCCACTCTTTTTACTAAGAAGGTCAATGGGGAGCTTTTCGTATGCCAACTCTATGTAGATGACATCATTTTTGGCTCTACTAACACAAAATTCAATGATGAGTTTGCTATGTTGATGACAAATAGGTTTGAGATGTCAATGATGGGTGAACTCAAGTACTTTCTTGGGTTCGAGATCAAGCAAATGCGACAAGGCACCTTCATCAATCAAGCGAAGTACCTCCAAGACATGCTCAAGCGCTTTGATATGAAGGATGCCAAGGGGATTGGAACTCTGATGCAACTCAAGTGTCAACTCACTCTTGATGAGGCCGGCAAGGCGGTGGATACCAAGATCTACCGTTCGATGATAGGTTCGCTTCTCTACCTTTGTGCCTCTCGCCCGGATATAATGTTAAGCATTGGTATGTGTGCACGGTTTCAAGCAAGTCTGAAGGAAAGCCACCTTGTGGCGGTCAAAAGGATCCTTCGATATTTAGTTGATACCCCACACTTCGGACTATGGTACCCAAGGGACACGGACTTTGCATTGGTTGGTTTCGCCGACCCCGATTGGGCGGGCGACAAGATTGATAGGAAGTCTACCTCTGGAGCATGTCACTTTCTTGGAAGATCTTTGGTGTGTTGGTCCTCGAAGAAGCAAAATTGTGTCTCCGTCTCCACCGCGGAAGCCGAGTATATTGCCGCGGTGAGTACTTGTGCTCAAATCTTATGGATGAGGCAAACCTTGCGGGATTATGGACTCGAGTATAGCAAGGTGCCTCTTTTGTGTGACAATGAGAGCGCAATCAAGATCTCCTACAATCTGGTTCTTCATGGCAAGACGAAGCACATTGAGATACGGAACCACTTCATCTGGGACCACATTGCTCGCGGAGATATTGTACTATCCTATATTGGCACCAAGGAGCAATTGGCGGACATATTCACAAAGCCCTTGGATGAGAAGCGCTTTATTGAGTTGAGGCATGAGCTAAATATCATTGATCCATCGAACTTTGCTTGACCGTCGTGCGCACATACCAATCTTACCGTCATATCTAGATGAAAGGCACGCATGGACATAGGGGGAGTGCGGTTTAAATCCATTGAGCTATCACTCCCCCCATAATGCATAAAGAAATCCAAAATATTTGCTATTTGTCGACTAAGTGACTTATGAGCTTCATGTTGAGTTGTAGTCCGTGAGTCCTAGATACATCTACGCGACCTCACAACTACTATACTCTTACACGGTGGATTAGGCCACCAACAACCCCCCTTTGAGGTTTTTCGGTTCTTCGTGACCTTGTTTTGTCTTTCTTCTTTGCTTTCTTATTCTTGTTTTTGAGAACCTCCTTCAAGCTTGTTTTCTCGTGATTTTTGCAAGCTTGGTTGTATGTTCTTTTTTCTCCATCTCTCTAGTTTCGTTACCCTCCTTTTTGGTGTTCCGATGCCAAAGGGGGAGAAGTTCCTAGGTGGATGGGGACCTTTGTTGTTTGTATCCGTTTGGTTCTAGTTGCTTATCTTGTCTTATGGCTACATCAACAACCCTATGGAGGCATCTTATTGTGAGTTTGGGTATTCTCAACGCTATGGTATGATAACTTCACCCAAATCTCCATGCATGATCTTATGTTGCCTCCATATTGTGCATGTGATACTTGAACATGTCATCTATCTATGTTGCATATGTGCTTGGTTTGTAAAAACTAGGGGGAGTGATGTCTCTATAACATGTGTATTTGTATTCAATTACATATCCATGATATGCACATGTGTAGGGGAGCTCCGTTGAGTTTTTGCAAATCTAATGATCTCATCATAATATCATATGTTATTGTCAACTCTTGTGTTGTCATCAAACACCAAAAAGGGGGAGATTGTAAGAGCAAAATTCATACCCCAAGTTTTGTGTGTTTGATGACAACAGTTGAGTAATTTCACCGTGTGCCTTGAGTATCATTGTTAGATTTGCAAGTACACGGTGACCTCGCCAGACGCGCCAAGATCGGAAGACTGAAGCGTAGTTGATAGGTTTTCTGGTTTTGTGTGTCTTTAGCAAGGTAACATGGTTGGAGAGAAAAAGGGAAGAAAACCAGATTTAGCCAGGCCGGTACTACCGGTACCTGTAGCGGTAGTACCGCTACCCCTATAGGTACCGCCCCCGGTACCGCTCTGAGTCTGTGCTGTTTTCGTCCCCCAGAAACACGTTGCGGTACCCCTGCAGTACCTGGGGCGGTAGTACCGCTCACGGTACCGCTTAGGTACCGTAATGAGTTACGGTCGTACCGCCCTGGTACCGCTCTGGTACCGCTTTGGATCCAGTAAGGTCTGGACCCTATTGCGGTACCTCAAGCGGTACCTCGTGCGGTAGTACCGCTCTGCGTCCTTTGACCAGATCTGGGAGGATTTCGAACTCAGAGCGGTAGTACCGCTTCCCAAAAGCGGTAGTACCGCTTAGGCCAAATCTGGACATAACGGTTGGATTTGGAGGAGCCTATTTAAGGGCCCCTTCTTCCCCAACACGATTTTATCTCTTCCCCTTCTCTCTCCTCCATTGTTGTTGAGCTTAATCCTTGAGGATCTCCTTCCCCATCCAACCAATCATGCCCAAACTTTGAGGATAGGTGGAGGAGACCCCGATCTATAGTTCTACCAAAAGAGATTTCACCAATACTAGCTATTCCTTAGTGGATCTTGGTGGTAGGGTTCCTTTGGTGGATCTTGGAGAAGAGTTCCTTTTGTGGAGCATTGGAGAGTTCCTTTGGTGGAGCATTGAAGAGTTCCTTTGGTGGAGCATTGGAAGAGTTCCTTTGGTGGAGCATTGGTGATGGGTTCCTATGGTGGAGCATTGGAGATGTGCAGCTATGGAGTCTAGCTTGGTGATGTACTAGATCCATAGGGTGTTGGGAGCATCCTTGTGTGTGGAGCTCGCCCCAACCTTGTGAAGGAATCACCGCCTCGACCGGTGCCTTAGTGGAAGAGGGAGAGCACCTCCGTGGAGCTCTCTCGAGGAAGAAGGTGAGGCCTTCCTTCGTGGTGTGGCCGCCTAGTCTCTTGTGTGAGACTAGCACCTCCTCAACGCAGACGTACTTCCTTTAGTGGAAGGAACTGCGGGAAACAAACCTCGACTCGCCTCGCGCCCCCCGGTTGTCTCGCTCCTTACTCTCGTTATCTTGTTGATTCCATTACTTGTTGCACTCGCCCAATATTCATTGTAGGATCACCCCTATTGCTAAAAGTTCACACCTTTACCTTCCGTTGCATAAAAATTGGAAAAGACTAAAACTTGCCGTAGCGCCATTCACCCCCCCTCTTGTTCGCTACGATCCATTCAACCACTAGTAATGATAATGCTTCACATGTTGCTACACCTTCTACTATCAATGGTAAAATAATTGGTGTTGTCAATGTTTCTACTCCTAATGCAAAGCGTTCAAAACTGCCTGAAAATGCTAAAACTGCTGAAACTGCTTGTGATAAAACTGCTGAAATTTTTTCCAACATTGGGGACAATGATCCAATTGTTTTAGATCATAATGGTTTAGATTTTGATGGTTGTCACATCTCTGAAGTTATAAAGTTCTTACAAAAACTTGCTAAAAGTCCTAATGCTAGTGCTATAAATTTGGCCTTTACAAAACATATTACAAATGCTCTCATAAAAGCTAGAGAAGAGAAACTAAAACTTGAAACTTCTATTCCTAGGAAGTTAGAGGATGGTTGGGAGCCCATAATTAAGATGAAGGTCAATGATTTTGATTGTAATGCTTTATGTGATCTTGGTGCAAGTATTTCTGTTATGCCTAAGAAAATCTATAATATGCTTGACTTGCCACCATTGAAAAATTGTTATTTGGATGTTAATCTTGCTGATAATTCTACAAAGAAACCTTTGGGGAGGATTGATAATGTTCGCATTACGGTTAACAATAACCTTGTCCCCGTTGATTTTGTTATCTTGGATATTGAATGCAATGCATCTTGTCCCATTATATTGGGAAAACCTTTTTCTTCGAACTGTTTGTGCTACTATTGATATGAAGGAAGGTAATGTTAAATATCAATTTCCTCTCAAGAAAGGTATGGAACACTTCCCTAGAAAGAGAATGAAGTTACCTTTTGATTCTATCGTTAGAACAAATTATTATTTTGATACTTCATCTCTTGATAATACTTGATGCACACTTTCTGCGCCTAGCTGAAAGGCGTTAAAGAAAAGCGCTTATGGGAGACAACCCATGATTTTACTTTTGCACTTTTATATTATATTTGAGTCTTGAAAGTTGTTACTACTTTATCAACCTCTCCTTATCTTTATTTTATTGCATTGTTGTGCGAAGTAAAGTCTTTGATGATAAAGTTCATACTAGATTTGGATTGCTGCGCAGAAACAGTTTTCTTGCTGTCACGAAATTGAGTCGCTACGTCGGTAGGTAACTCAGAAGAATATGCCAATTTGCGTGCTGGATCCTCAGATATGTACGCAACTTTCATTAGTTTTGAGTTTTCTCATCTGAGCAAGTTAAGTGCCCCAGAAAAATTCGTCTTTACAGACTGTTCTGTTTTGACAGATTCTGCCTTTTATTTCGCATTGCCTGTTTTGCTATGTTTGATGGATTTCTTTGTTCCATTAACTTTCAGTAGCTTTGTGCAATGTCCAGAAGTGTTAAGAATGATTATGTCACCTCTGAACATGTGAATTTTTGATTATGCACTTACCCTCTAATGAGTTTGTTTCGAGTTTGGTGTGGAGGAAGTTTTCAAGGATCAAGAGAGGAGGATGATACAATATGATCAAGGAGAGTGAAAGCTCTAAGCTTGGGGATGCCCCCGTGGTTCATCCCTGCATATTTCAAGAAGACTCAAGCATCTAAGCTTGGGGATGCCCAAGGCATCCCCTTCTTCATCGACAACATTATCAGGTCACCTCTAGTGAAACTATATTTTTATTCCATCACATCTTATGTGCTTTACTTGGAGCGTCTTTATGTTTTTGTTTTTGTTTTGTTTGAATAAAATTGGATCCTAGAATTCATTGTGTGGGAGAGAGACACGCTCCGCTGTTGCATATGGACAAATACGTCCTTAGCTTTACTCATAATGTTCATGGCGAAGGTTGAAACTGCTTCGTTAATTGATATACGGTTGGAAACAGAAAATGCTACATGTGGTAATTGGTATAATGTCTTGAATAATTTGATACTTGGCAATTGTTGTGCTCATGTTTAAGCTCTTGCATCATGTACTTTGCACCTATTAGTGAAGAAATATTGTAGAGCTTGTTAAAATTTGGTTTGCATGATTGGTCTCTCTAAGTCTAGATATTTTCTGGTGAGGGTTTGAACAACAAGGAAGACAGTGTAGAGTCTTATAATGCTTGCAATATGTTCTTATGTAAGTTTTGTTGTACCTGTTCATACTTGTGTTTGCTTCAAACAACCTTGCTAGCCTAAACCTTGTATTGAGAGGGATTACTTCTCGTGCATCCAAAATCCATGAGCCAAAAACTATGCCATTTGTGTCCACCATACCTACCTACTACATGGTATTTCTCTGCCATTCCAAAGTAAATTGCTTGAGTGCTACCTTTAAAATTCAATTCTTTGTCTTTGCAATATATAGCTCATGGGACAAATAGCTTAAAAACTATTGTGGTAATGAATATGTACTTATGTGTTCTATTTCTTAATAAGTTGCTTGTTGAGCGATAACCATGTTCCTGGGGACGCCATCAACTATTTGTTTGTTGAATATCATGTGAGTTGCTATGCATGTTCGTCTTGTCTGAAGTAAG
This sequence comes from Lolium perenne, assembly GCF_019359855.2. NCBI lineage: Eukaryota > Viridiplantae > Streptophyta > Magnoliopsida > Poales > Poaceae > Lolium > Lolium perenne. The sequence goes on along the minus strand of NC_067247.2, from coordinate 10,984,232 downwards.
GGTGATTTATCATGATCAAATGGTTTGAGTATGCATATTGTTAGAGAAGAACATTGGGCCGCTAAATAAAGCCATGATCCATGGTGGAAGTTTCAGTTTGGACAACAAACCTCAATCTCTTATGAGAATATTATCTGTTGTTGAATGTTTATGCATTAAAGAGGAGTCCATTATCTGTTGTCTATGTTGTCCCGGTATGGATGTCTAAGTTGAGAATAATCAAAAGCGAGAAATCCAATGCGAACTTTCTCCTTAGACCTTTGTACAGGCGGCATAGAGGTACCCCTTTGTGACACTTGGTTAAAACATACGTTATGCAATGATAATCCATGTAAATCCAAGATAATTAGGACGAGGTGCGGGCACTATTGGTAATCTATGCATGAGGCTTGCAACTTATAGGATATATTATACATAACACATATGCTTTATTACTACCGTTGACAAAATTGTTTCTTGTTTTCAAAATAAAAGCTCTAGCAAAAAAATAGCAATCCATGCTTCCCTCTGCGAAGGGCCATTCTTTTACTTTTATGTTGAGTCAGTTTACCTACTTCTTTATATCTTGGAAGCAAACACTTGTGTCAACTGTGTGCATTGATTCTTACATGTTTACCTATTGCACTTGTTATATTGCTTTACGTTGACAACTATCCATGAGATATACATGTTACAAGTTGAAAGCAACTGCTGAAACTTATATCTTCCTTTGTGTTGCTTCAATGCTTTTACTTTGAATCTATTGCTTTATGAGTTAACTCTTATGCAAGACTTATTGATGCTTGTCTTGAAATTACTATTCATGAAAAGTCTTTGCTATTTGATTCAGTTGTTTACTCATTGCTTTTACCATTGCTTCGAATCGCTGCATTCATTACATGTGCTTACAATAGTATTGATCAAGATTATGATAGCATGTCACTTCAGAAATTATCTTTGTTATCGTTTACCTACTCGAGGACGAGTAGGAACTAAGCTTGGGGTTTCTTGATACGTCTCAAACGTATCTATAATTTCTTATGTTCCATGCTACTTTATTGACGATACTCACATGTTTTATACACACTTTATGTCATATTTATGCATTTTTCGGCACTAACCTATTGACGAGATGCCGAAGAGCCAGTTGCTGTTTTCTGCTGTTTTTGGTTTCAAAAATCCTAGTAAGGAAATATTCTCGCAACTGGACGAAATCAACGCCCAGGGTCTTATTTTTCCACGGAGCTTCCAGAAGACCGAAAGGGAAACGAAGTGGGGCCACGAGGTGGCCAGACAACAAGGCGGCGCGGCCAAGGGGGGCCGCGCCGCCCTGTTGTGTGGGACCGTCGTGATGCCCCCTGACCTACTCTTCCGCCTACTTAAAGCCTTCGTCGTGAAACCCCAGTACCGAGAGCCACGATACGGAAAACCTTCCAGAGACGCCGCCGCCGCCAATCCCATCTCGGGGGATTCAGGAGATCGCCTCCGGCACCCTGCCGGAGAGGGGAATCATCTCCCGGAGGACTCTTCATCGCCATGATCGCCTCCGGATTGATGTGTGAGTAGTTCATCCCTGGACTATGGGTCCATAGCAGTAGGTAGATGGTTGTCTTCTCCTCATGTGCTATCATTGTTGGATCTTGTGAGCTGCCTAACAAGATCAAGATCATCTATTTGTAATGCTACATGTTGCGTTTGTTGGGATCCGATGAATATGGAATACTATGTTATGTTGATTATCAATCTATCATCTATGTGTTGTTTATGATCTTGCATGCTCTCGGTTGCTAGTAGAGGCTCTGGCCAAGTTGATACTTGTAACTCCAAGAGGGAATACTTACGCTCGATAGTGGGTTCATGCCTCCATTAAATCTGGGATAGTGACAGAAAATTCTAAGGTTGTGGATGTGCTGTTGCCACTAGGGATAAAACATCAATGCTTTGTCTAAGGATATTTGTGTTGATTACATTACGCACCATACTTAATGCAATTGTCTGTTGTTTGCAACTTAATACTAGAAGGGGTGCGGATGCTAACCCGAAGGTGGACTTTTTAGGCATAGATGCATGCTGGATAGCGGTCTATGTACTTTGTCGTAATGCCCAATTGAATTTCACACTACTCATCATGATATGTCTGTGCATTGTCATGCCCTCTTTATTTGTCAATTGCCCAACTGTAATTTGTTCACCCAACATGTTGTTTCTTATCGGAGAGACACCACTAGTGAACTGTGGAACCCGGTCCATTCCTTTACATCGAATACAATATACTGCAATACTTGTTCTTACTGTTCTTTGCAAACATCATCTTCCACACTATACATCTAATCCTTTGTTACAGCAAGCCGGTGAGATTGACAACCTCACTGTTAAGTTGGGGCAAAGTACTTGGATTGTGTTGTGCAGGTTCCACGTTGGCGCCGGAATCCCTGGTGTTGCGCCGCAGTACACTCCGCCACCATCAACCTTCAACGTGCTTCTTGGCTTGTTGAGCGATAACCATGTTCCTGGGGACGCCATCAACTATTTCTTTGTTGAATATCATGTGAGTTTCTATGCATGTTCGTCTTTGTCTGAAGTAAGGGTGATTTATCATGATCAAATGGTTTGAGTATGCATATTGTTAGTGAAGAACATTGGGCCGCTAACTAAAGCCATGATCCATGGTGGAAGTTTCAGTTTGGACAACAAACCTCAATCTCTTATGAGAATATTATCTGTTGTTGAATGCTTATGCATTAAAGAGAAGTCCATTATCTGTTGTCTATGTTGTCCCGGTATGGATGTCTAAGTTGAGAATAATCAAAAGCGAGAAATCCAATGCGAACTTTCTCCTTAGACCTTTGTACAGGCGGCATAGAGGTACCCCTTTGTGACACTTGGTTAAAACATACGTTATGCAATGATAATCCATGTAAATCCAAGATAATTAGGCCGAGGTGCGGGCACTATTGGTAATCTATGCATGAGTCTTGCAACTTATAGGATATATTATACATAACACATATGGTTTATTACTACCGTTGACAAAATTGTTTCTTGTTTTCAAAATACAAGCTCTAGCACAAATATAGCAATCCATGCTTCCCTCTGCGAAGGGCCATTCTTTTACTTTTATGTTGAGTCAGTTTACCTACTTCTTTCTATCTTAGAAGCAAACACTTGTGTTAACTGTGCATTGATTCTTACATACTTGCTTATTTGCATTCATCATATTACTTTGTATTGACAATTATCCATGAGATATACATGTTACAAGTTGAAAGCAACTGCTAAAACTTATATCTTCCTTTTTGTTGCTTCAATGCTTTTACTTTGAATCTATTGCTTTATGAGTTAACTCTTATGCAAGACTTATTGATGCTTGTCTTGAAAGTACTATTCATGAAAAGTATTTGCTATATGATTCAGTTGTTTACTCATTGCTTTTACCATTTCTTCGAATCGCTGCATTCATTACATGCGCTTACAATTGTATTGATCAAGATTATGATAGCTTGTCACTTCAGAAATTATCTTTGTTATTGTTTACCTACTCGAGGATGAGTAGGAACTAAGCTTGAGGATGCTTGATACGTCTCAAACGTATCTATAATTTCTTATGTTCCATGCTACTTTATTGATGATACTCACATGTTTTATACATACTTTATGTCATATTTATGCATTTCCCGGCACTAACCTATTGACGAGATGCCGAAGAGCCAGTTGTTGTTTTCTGCTGTTTTTGGTTTCAGAAATCCTAGTAAGGAAATATTCTCAGAATTGGACGAAATCAACGCCCAGGGGCTTATTTTTCCACGAAGCTTCCAGAAGACCGGAGGAGATACGAAGTGGGGCCACGAGGCGCCGCCACGCCAGGGCCGCGTGGCCAGGGCTGGGGCCGCACCGCCCTGTTGAGTGGGGCCCTCGTGAGGCCCCCTGACCTACCCTTCCGCCTACATAAGCCTTCGTCGATAATAACTCCAGTACCGAGAGCCACGATACGGAAAACCTTCCAAAGACGCCGCCGCCGCCAATCCCATCTCGGGGGATTTAGGAGATCGCCTCCGGCACCCTGCCGGAGAGGGGAATCATCTCCCGGAGGACTCTTCATCGCCATGATCGCCTCCGGATTGATGTGTGAGTAGTTCGCCCCTGGACTATGGGTCCATAGCAGTAGCTAGATGGTCATCTTCTCCTTATTGTGCTATCATTGTTGGATCTTGTGAGCTGCCTAACATGATCAAGATCATCTATTTGTAATGCTACATGTTGCGTTTGTTGGGATCCGATGAATATGGAATACTATGTTATGTTGATTATCAATCTATTATCTATGTGTTGTTTATGATCTTGCATGCTCTCCGTTGCTAGTAGAGGCTCTGGCCAAGTTGATACTTGTAACTCCAAGAGGGAGTATTTATGCTCGATAGTGGGTTCATGCCTCCATTAAATCTGGGACAGTGACAGAAAGTTCTAAGGTTGTGTAACACCCCAACTTTTCAAAATAAGAAAGAAAGTGAATTTCCTTTTTCCAAAAATTGGAGTCAACAAAAACTTTTACTCAATTGACTTTGGTGCATAGAGCTCCTACCCAATTGTTGTGAATTTTGCTAAGATGCTTGTGTAAAGTATTTTTAAATGTTCTCTAAACCCTAACCCTACCTTTCTCAAAATCAAACAGGAACTTTTAAAAAGAAAATAAAAAAAATTGTGAGGCATATGTGGGCTAATGGCAAATTCTCCAATAATTGACGTATGCCCTATTTACCTTACCCAAATGGTTGGAAACCATGAGTAAACCTAACCAACCTCCTTTGAACCCAAAACTATGATCCTTTGGATCAAAGTTAAATAAAGAAAAAGAATAAAGAAATTGCAAAACCCTCACATATGGCTTATGGCCATTTTTGAAAATCTTTAACCTAGGCCATATAAATTTGTGCCAATGGTTTGGAAACTCTTTTAAACTCAAAAGGATCCTTTTTGAATCAAAGAAACCAAAATCAAATCAAAGAAAAATCAAAAACCTAGTTGCATGTGATAATGGTCACATGTGAAAATTTTAACATCTTACCCACTTTGAGCCCTTTTATTAGGAGATTTTCAAACCAAACCCTGCCAACTCTTTGCACCTCATCCAAGACCTCATCAAGATGAACACTTTTGATGTTGACCACTTTGACCAGAGAGTTGACCATTGCTCACATTAGTCAAGCCAAAATGCCACCTTGAAACAAATCCTAGATTCCCTCCAAATTTAGATTCTTCACAAATCTTTTCTAAAACCCAAACCAATGCCACCATTTAATGCCAAACCTTATTTAGAACCCCTCCATGCAGCAAGTTGGTCTAAATTCAAAACCAAGTGAGACCATTGCATGTGACATTTTTGTTACATAGAGTAAAATTAGGGTACCACCACTATTCCAACCACCTTGTACCTCCTCCCCTTTTTCTAGCTTGAGCTCATCTATAGTGCTTGGTACCTCTAAACCCCCACCATGACCTCACACATCCTTGCCATGATCAACCCCACACACCACTATGCAAAGTACCTTCATGTGTCACATACATTTTGGACTTAATTTAGTTTTGCCACCTCTAGCCATCACCAACCCTGTGCACCTTGTCAAACCACCTTGCCTCACCCCACTCTACTAAGCCATGCCCTCAGAGACCAAGAAAATTGCACAAAGGATCCAGAACAAGTCCATGCCGGCCATCATGGCACTCACCATGCCATTCCCCTCTCTGAGCAATTCTACCGTGCACCATCTTGTCACACATCTTCCCCTCACTCTGCTGGACCAGCCCGTACAGGCCATCGACGAAAACAAGCGCCACACTGGCCAGTACCAGCGCGCCCAGACGCGCCCACGACGCCCAGAGCGCGCCAGGACGTGTCCCTGGACGCGCCAGGACACCCTCCGTTCCCGTCGACCCTGACCACCCCCAGCCCTCTCCTCTCTCCTACACACTCACCTCGACGTCAGCTACCTCACAGACAACGCCGCTTGGACGCGCTCGCCCTGTAGCCGTCATCACGGACGACGACTGTCCGCCGCCGTGCTCGGGTACACGATGATGACGACGACACTCCTGTGCTCCATTTTCAACGCCCGGACGCCCGTCGTGTCCACCTCGACGACACCAACCCTACAGCACCCTCGCCCGTGACGCTAGCTCCCTGTAGACGCATCGACGGTGATGACCTCACCCGCAGCCACGGCCACCACCTCGCACTATAAATAGAGGCCACCCCAGCCCTCAATTCTCACACCATTCTCGTCCCCTCTCTCCCCTGATCAAGCTAGCTAAGCCCCTCCTCCCAATTTGGCCTCTCTCGCCGGAATTTGGCCGGAGCCCGTCGCCACAGTAGCTCCACGCTGGAGAAGATCCCGACCACCTCAACTCCTCTCAACACCACCAATCGAACCGCTGTCGTCTACAACGTCAAACAACCGCCTCGCCGACACTCGCCCGCCTCCAAGTAGCTCCCCGACCCCCTAGTCTGGCCACCGCTAGGGTTAACTCTCGCCGGTGTTATGTCGAGGATGAGGATGACGGGTAGCCGTCCGATCATCGCCTAATCGCACGACTGTAGTCGCGTACCGTTTCGGTGAATGTTATGAGCCACTGACAGCCTTGCCCCACGTCGTCAGCTGGCCCGCTGAGCGCCAGGCCACAGCTGGGCCGGCCCATTCTCTTTCCCGTCCGCGTTTGAAATTCAAATATGTAATTGATCTTTTCATTTATTTTGCTTACTGGTGCTTTACTAGTAATCAAGTATCTCCAAAACTACTTGGCCAAATTTAGTGTTCTTGATGTTGTTGGAAAGCTTATGAAAGGCTCCATCCAACCCCACTGGTTTGAACCATAGATCTTGTGTAGAATTAAATTAGTAAAAATAACAAGGTAGAGAGTTTTCAAAATTCAAATAAATTTATAAAATCAACCATTTAGAATTTTGAGGTGATTCCACCTCTCATAAATCACATTTCACTTACACTAATTTTTTTTGAAAAAATATGCCATGCTTACTTTGAATGATCATGGCCTAGTTTAATTAGAGGACTATTTGGCTATTTCTAGTCAAAGATATTGTCCAAAACTATTTCAAAATCACATGGGAGTGTTTCTCTCATTTAAATCTTGTCATGAACACTTCAAAATGAGATAGAGACCTTGGTCATATGTGATTCATGGAAGAAATTAAATCTTAATAAGATAATGAGAGGAATTTATTTCTCTAAAGAAGGAGAAGAAGCACCTAAATAATGAGATGGATAGCTTTCCTCGCTGGGGAAGCGCAACTCGTCTTTCTTCTTCATGCGCCCGAGCTTCTTCATCAAGTTCAGGTCTTGGTTGGAGATCTTGGATCTCTCCCACTCCAGATCTTCCGCCGCCATTTTAGACTCAGGAGTGCTGTGTCGAGTGAGCCGTGCGCGTGGTGGCATCAACAATGGAGTAGGCGTGCGTGCGAGTGTGGTTGAGCTCAGGAAGTATGGGGTGCAATGGGGGATTTTTTGAGAGGAGAGCAGACTTGCGGCGCAAGCGAAAAGGTGAATGAAGGATGAAGACGACCTTATATAGAGAATTGGCGAAACGACGCACCGTTGGATGGAATAATTGTGGGATGGAAGCTGTACACGTGTATAAGGGGTAAAAGTGTATTTTCACTGTGAAGGAAAGGAACAGGCGCTACAGTGCGTGCGCCAGGAAAAGCGGAGGACGTGTGTCCCCCACTTGCACGACGTGTCAAATTGATGAGGGTTTTGGGCCCGCAAGACAGAGAGAGAGCGGTACTCGCATCTTCCCGATACAGTGATCGTGGCTATCGTCAGTAATGATGTCACCTTTGCTAAGCAAAAATCTCGGCTGTGAAGATTAATGAAATTGGCAGCAGTAAAAGACTATCGATTATTTCGAGAGCCTTTGATCAAATACATGTTTTTGACCAAATGCTCGGGGGCTACTTTAGAAAAAAGAAAAGCTCATGTATGACAAAATAGAAATGGCGAGAGCCTATGATCAAACGCAAGCATTTGTTCATAGCCTCGGGGGCTACTCCCATCGGGAGCGCTGTTCGCGCACCCGATAGATATGAAAACCTTGAGAAAGAATGACAATATAGCGGCATAAGGCAGTGAGCCTACAACCAAGCACAAGTCCTTGGCTGTAGCCTCGGGGGCTACTCCCATCGGGAACGCTGTTCGCGTGCCCGATGAAATTATAAAGAAAAGTGAGCATATTTCGAGTTATACAGATAACTCTACATATACTCCCATCAGGAAGGCAAAATAAGTCATCCATTGACTCAATAAAATGTGCTATTCCAACAGCCGAAAAAGCACTCAACAATATATTCTCAGAGCGCCAAAGATTGCGAATAATCTCTGAATGCCGCAAAACTTTGCGAAGGTAAGACCCCAGATCCGTTCTGAGCGGCGTGGCGCCGTCTCTGACGTCGGTTTGCTACTTTTTCCCGTATCAACAGATACGAAGAAAAATCCTAACGGACGCGTTAGGTACCTGATAAAATATGACTGGGACTCGATAGAATGGTAAGACCTTAAGCGGCGCCTGTCGAGTTAACACCAGTATCCCGAGATCATGTCCAGGGACGTGATCTTGAAGTAGGTTTTTGCCGATTGCCACTAGAGCAGTTAACTAGTACCTGATCCGTCAGATGAACTATTCCCAACTACCATTATCCCTGTACAATATATAAATTGCATATCCAAAGATATGTGATAAGGTTAGCAAAGATATTGAAATGATTATAAAGTTGGAGATTTTCCCTAATTCTTCGATTCAGGAAAAATCTCGGGGGCTACTGACATAGGCATCCCCAATGGGCCTGCCAAATATGGTACCCGGGATTTACTGAAGGCCCACAACTCGATGAATATGAAGTTTGGAAGCCCAAGTTATTACTAAGGAAAGCTAGAGTTGTATTAGGAAATATAGACTTGTAATTTTACGGGACGGGTTAGAAACCCTCCCGGACTCTGTAACTTGTGTATTACGAATCCCTCGGCTCCGCCTCCCATGTAAGGGGGAGTCGAGGGACAAAGAAAGCATCGATTCATTGTCTCACGCAACCCTAGTTTTCATAATCGTCGAGTACTTTTCGGCTAAAACCTTCGAGATCTATTTGCCCTCTACTTCCGACTAAAACCCTAGTCTACAATCTGTCACCGCCCAATCCGCATTGGTGTATCCATTGAGAATAAAACTTGAGCCTTTGGGGTACCAAATACCATATCTTGGGTATCAACTAAATATCGAAAGATTCTTTTGAGAGCCATCATGTGACTCTCCTTAGGAGAAGCTTGATACCTTGCACACACACCAACACTCAACACTATGTCCGGTCTAGATGCACAAAGGTAAAGCAAGGATCCAATCATGGAGCGATATACCTTTTGATCCACCTCTTTACCATTGGGATCAAGTGCAAGATGACATTTAGTAACCATATGAGTGGCTACACCCTTCAACTCGGTCATCTTGAACATCTTGAGCATGTCTTGGAGATATTTTGCTTGATTGATGAAGGTTCCTTCTCTCAATTGCTTGATCTCAAAACCAAGGAAGAACTTCATCTCTCCCATCATAGACATCTCAAACCTATCGGTCATAAGCTTTGAAAATTCATCATTGAAAGCTTTGTTAGTAGAGCCAAACATAATATCATCAACATATAATTGGCAAACGAAAAGCTCCCCATTGACCCTCTTAGTAAAAAGAGTGGGATCGATTAGCCCAACATCAAATCCACGGTCTATCAATAATTCCTTAAGGTGCTCGTACCAAGCTCTAGGAGCTTGTTTGAGACCATAAAGTGCTTTATCAAGCTCATAGACATGGTTAGGAAAGTTGAGATCCTCAAACCCCGGGGGTTGCTTAACATAAACCTCTTCATGCAAAGGACCATTAAGAAATGCACTTTTCACATCCATTTTTTGTAACTTAAAGTTATGATGCGATGCATAAGCAAGATGGATATGGATGGACTCAAGGCGAGCCACGGGAGCATAGGTTTCTCCAAAGTCAATTCCCTCAACTTGAGAGAACCCTTGAGGCACCAATCTTGCCTTGTTCCTCACAACATTTCCAAACTCATCTTGCTTGTTCTTGAAAATCCATTTAGTGCCTATAACATTGCGGCATTCCTTTGGCTTCTCTACTAAGGTCCACACTTTGTTGTGCTTGAAGTTGTTGAGTTCCTCGTGCATAGCTTCCAACCAATCCGAATCTTCAAGGGCTTCAAATACTTTCTTGGGTTCCACTAAGGAGATATAAGCATGATGATTGCTAAAGTTAGCCAATTTCCTTCTTGTGGAAACACTTTCCCTCACATCACCAGGGACCTTGTCATGTGTGTGTTCACGAATTTCAGGGTTCCTTTCTCTTCTTGCTAGATGACGGGCCTCGATCTCCTCCTTGGTTCTTCTTGGCCTTGGAGGTATCACTTGATCAACTTGATCATTTGGGTCCCCGTCTTGACCTTCAACTTGAGCTTCCTCAATTTCTTGAGGGTGCTCAACATCATGTGCTTGATCTTGGACATTATGAGGTGAATGACACAAATTGGATAGATCCTCATTGGAGCCATCATGAATGCTTGGTTGATCTTGTCCTTGATCTTGCACACAAGAGGGAGAGTCTTGTTCTTGTTATTGGGTTGGTGCATCATTTGCTTCACTAGATGGGGTTTGTTGATGTTGAGAAGATGAGGGCTCCACCGTGGTAGAGCATAGTCCTTCCCGAGACGCCACACCGTGTCCCTCAATGGGGCGGAAAAATCCTACACCCATTCTTACTATGGCATCTTGAGGTATTTCATCACCTGCACATACATCAACTTGCCCCACTTGGGAGCCATCATTTTCTTCGTACCTCACACTACAAGATTCGACGATAATCCCGGGGGATACATCAAAGACTCTATAAGTGTGAGATTCGGCACCGTAACCAACAAATATACCCTCCAAAGCTTTAGGAGCAAATTTAGATAAACGAACTCCTTTGATTTTGTAGAAACACTTACACCCGAACACCTTAAAGTATGAGATATTAGGCTTGTTCCCGGTGAGTATTTCATATGGATTCTTGTTCAAGCCCTTGCGGAGATAGAGCCGGTTAGAAGAGTGGCAAGCGGTGGAGATGGCTTCGGCACAAAAGTTATAGCGGGATTTATACTCCGCCATCATAGATCTTGCAATATCCATAAGAGTCTGGTTCTTCCTCTCCGCAACACCATTTTGTTGAGGGGTGTAAGCAGCGGAATATTGATGTCGAATCCCCTCATCACTAAGAAAATCATTGAGTGTATAGTTCTTGAACTCGGAGCCGTTGTCACTTTTTATTGCCATAATGAGGAGGTTGTGTTGGCGTTGCACCTCGGTAGCAAAGTCAATGAATATTTGTTGAGTCTCATCTTTCGTCTTGAGAAAGCATACCCAAGTGTATCTTGAGTAGTCATCAACAATCACCAAGCAATGTTTCTTCGCACCAAGACTTGCATGAGAAATGGGACCAAAGAGATCCACATGAAGGATCTCCAAGATCCTCTTGGAAGAGATGATAGTCTTGCTTGGATGCGGAGAGTCATGCATTTTGCCTTCAACACAAACCCTACAAACACGATATTTGGCAAAAGACACATTTTCCATTAGTCCCACAATATGGTTCCCCTTGTGAAGACTTTGCAAAGTTCTCATGTTGACATGGGCCAAGCGGAGATGCCACAACCAACCCACATCCGCCTTTCCGAATTGGCACATCGCACTTGTCGTGGTGTTTCCCGAAAAGTCCACCACATCATGTTGTGTTCGCGATACCCAACGAAAGCGACTTTTAGAGTCTTGCTCCACAAGAGGACCACAATATCATTATGAATAAAGACGGCGAAACCCATCTTGCCAAGGGCGGAAACGGAAAGTAAATTGTAACCAAGGGTTTTGACAAGCGTGACATCCACAAGAGTAATGTTGTGTGCAACCACAACCTTGCCAAAACCCAATACCTCAGATGTAGAATTATCGCCAAAGGGGACGGTCATATTATTTATATCGGGCCTCAACTCCTTGACGAGGTTCTTGCCGCCGGTCATATGACTTGTACATCCACTATCAAGTACCCATTTTGAACCTCCGGCGGCATAGTCCTACAATAGATCAATTCTTGGATTTATGTACCCATTTTTCAATGGGTCCTCTTTTGTTAGCAACAAGGGTCTTTGGGACCCAAATAGACTAAGCAACATAACCGTCATAAGGACCAACATACTTGGCATAAACATCACCATAATAATCTTTAAATAAAACATAGTGAGGATTATCAATTCCCGCATCATCATTATTAATGATATTGGCCTTAGGGGCTTCATCATTAGTGATAACCTTCTTTTGTGCGGGCTTGGACTTTTGCTTGTTTGCCTTCTTTTCCTTGGATTTAAAACCAAGTCCCTCCTTTCCATTGTTTGACCTTTGCTTACTCAAAACATCATCCAAGGAAAGTTTACTTTGGGGAGAGGAGGCCTTAGCAAGTTCATCCTTCAACCTAGCATTTTCCTCAATAATATTTGCATGATCACATGAAGGAGTAGAGGTACTAGGTATGTCATATGAAGCAAGCCTAATTTGAAGTTGCTCATTAGACTTGGAGAGGAGAGAGTATTCACTCTTCAAGGCTTTGTGAGCCTTGTCTAGTTCATCTAGATCCTTCACAAGTTTCTCATGATCAACACCAAATTTGGCCTTTTCTTTTATAAGAACTTTAGTCTTAGCTCTAGCAAGGTCTCTAGCTTTAGTGAGCTTGTTAATTTTATCTTGAGGCTCTTCAAGACTTTCTAGCCTCTCTTCAAGAGAAGCTATGGTTTCTTGACTTTCCTCAAGAGCATTTTTAAGAGCATGAATTTCAAGAGAGTCTTCTCTCTATTTGACATTTTTTCTCAAGAGTATCATTTAGTTGAGCTAGACGAATCATGAGATTGGAAACATGCTTTCTAGTGTCACCTTGTAAGTTAAGAATGAACTCATAAAACTCTAGCATTTCTTGTTTCACTTTTAGACTAGCAACATCAACCCCTAGATCATTTTATATGGTAGGCATAGAGGGGTTAGGAGATGATATCTCGGAAGATTTAGCCATGAGGCAACTTTCTTCCTCCACATGAATGACCTCATTGGGGGATCCACTTGGTGATGAAGAGTTAGTGGAGAGGGAGGGAAGAGCAACCAATCCATTTGAGGTTGCATCTTCTTCATCATCAACAGCATCATCTCCGGAGGTATATTCTTCTTGAGTTGATAGCACAATAGATGTGTCCAAGGTGGACCTTGCCATGAAGCAATGTGCATTATTGATATGAGGATTCTCATTGGGGGATTCAAAGAGAGATGAAGAGGGAATGTTGGTGGTGACAATGGAGGCCACTTCCTTTGAGCTTTCTTCTTCTTCATCATCACTAGAACTTTCAACTTCATCGGAAGAATATTCTTCCTTAGTTACTAGCACAATCCTTGAGGGCCTCTTGCCCTTCTTGCTCTTATTATAGAATTTCTTGTTGGGGGCCTTTGAATCTTTGCCCTTTGAGTCTTTGCTCTTGTCCTTGGGGATGAGCCTTCCACCATGGGTTTCTCTATGCTCCTAGGGACAATCGGCTATGAAATGGCGCTTGTCCCCACAATTGTAGCATGATCTTGTTTTTGGCCCCGAGCTCTTGAATCCACTTGAGTTGCTTCTCTTGATGTTGTCTTTATTGGCCTTTGTCAACACCCGGATTTTTAAGTCCAGATGCCCGTTATGCCATACATCGCAATCCCAGGAATATTGTCGTTGCGAGACATAACAGTTGAATATCATAATTCATCATTCATTACATGCCATAGTCGTCTTACAAATAGAGATCACATGATCCATATCACACAAATAATTGATCTATTGATCAACATACACAAAGTTCATAGTTTCATAGCGGAAGCGTAAATAGAAGGGACTCTCTAGTCCACAGGCCAACGTCTGACGTCAGAAGATTCCCTAGTTGTCGTAGACATCTTGGTTGCCGTCATCTTGATAGTTCTGCTCCTCTTCATAGTCTGGCCATTTGAATAGCCAGGGACACAGCCGTGAGTACTTTAAAGTACTCGCAAACTAATACTAATGTAAGTGCTAACAATTCTAGTAAGGGGTGCTAAGCTCTAGTTTATTTTGCATAAAGCCAATTTTAGTTCACAAACATTTTAGTAAACAACTCTTCATGTGCTAACTAACTCAGGTAGGAACATTAGTGTCATTCCCACAACTCAAATGGTGATTTCAATTCAATTCACCACTTCACCATTTACTTCACCCACATTTTTCAAAAAAAAACTCTGACACCGGAAACTGTATGGCCTTTCCAACCGTCCGTAACCGTGGACGCGGCTATTCAAATAGATTTACACTCTGCAGAGGTTGCACACTTGTGCCACAACATTTGATTTCATCCGTCGGGATTTCCCCGAATCATCGTAACTCAGTACGCGGATCATCAACCCTAACCTTTCACTTACATACCCTAGTATGAGCACCTCTCCCCATGAGCTTGGCCTCCCAGTGAAGACCAACTGTCGACCTGGGAACTGCACAGGGCTTGGGCCGGACATTCACCTCATTTCGCATCATATTGTATCCTTTCTTTTGTTGTAGAGGCAGCTTTCGGCATAACCCCGATGACGCTTGTTTAGAGGGAACCCATACTAAGATGCATAAATTTCCAGTTAAGCCCTACCCATAATCAGGTATTGTGGGGGTACTCAAAAATTGGAAAGGTATCGCATCCAAACCAACATCATGTTTTATCAAAAATCACCATCTTCTCTTGGTCATATTCACCTTCAAAATCTTTCAATAGAATGACTCTTCATTCCAAGGTTTTCAAAGTCATTTCACACACACCTGTTCCCATCTAGAATAGGCACTTTTAACTTAGCACTAGCATCTAGGTATGAGGGGTGCTAAGTACTTTGCTTTGCTTCTAAGCTGACCTTGATGCTCTTGTGCTAATCCAATACTAACCCAGTGACTCAGGAATCAAAAAGGTACTTTGGTAAAACAAAGGTAAATAAAGCTTGGTAAAGTAAAACTGGGAAATAGGATCATAAACATAAAGTAAATAAGGTAATGCCTTGCTCATGGTGAGATTTGCACTTTGCAAGAGTATTATCTTGCTTTTCTTGAGGGGGACTAACTTTACTACTCTAGTAAATTTCTCCACTTTGACCCAAGTTAACTATAAAAGTAACTTCTTGAGAAAACAAGTAAAAACTTGTAAGATATAAACTTGGGATAGGCTTATGTAAGAAAAGATAAGATTCATGGTGCCTTGCCCCAAGGGGCTTTGCACTTTGCAAGAATATTAGCTTGCATGGTATTGGCTTGCCTTGGTTGAAGTGAGGGTCCAAGTTCTCTTCTCCTTCCTCTTTGTAGAAGTCCTCCTCCTCCTGATAGTCTCCGGTACTAGCGTCTAAAATACGAATACGGGGTGCACAATCATCATACCAAACTTACATACTAAACTAAGCACACACAAACTTTACACAACTTAAACTAGCATCATACACTACTTTTAAGTTGGTGAATGTGTTCTTCTTATTTAAGAAAAATAATTTCCTCTCATACTAACTTAGGTGTTGCTTTCAATTACTTAGAGATATAATTTCCTCTCATTATCTTATTAAGATTTAATTTCTCTCATGAACAATATATGACCTAGGTTGACCAAAGTCAACCTCTTCATACTCATCATTTGAGAAAATGATTTAAATGAGGTTCCATACCTCATACAATTTAATCCTAACATGGTAGTGATTTAATGTCACCAAATAACTCAATATGAGATCATATAGACCATGGTCACTACCTCATGTTGAATTACTTGAGACCAAGATTTAAATGAGAGGAAAACCTCTCATATGATTTAACACATAGTTGTAACTAGGTTAACAACTACCATTGAGGTGATTTAACATCATCAACAATTCATTGGATATTCTAAACATCACTTGCATTTACACAAACTATTTTAATCACACCATTGCTACCCTTAGGGTGCATTGGTGGTGTGGCTTGAGGAAAAATAATAATTTCCTCTCCTTACATATGTAAATGATAGTTTCCATATAGTTTTTGAGAAATACTTTTCTCTCATTGAAATCTTCTTAAGATTTAATTTCTCAAACAATCATACATGAAATCATGTTGACTCAAGTCAATCATTCATCATCATCATTTGAGAAATAGATTTAAATGAGGTAGAGTACCTCATACCATTTAATAACACTACAAATGATTTAAATCTCTGAGTAATTCATATAAGTGAGTTTGGCCAGGGGTCCAAACATCACATGAATTCATTTGAGACAAGATTTAAATGAAGTATAAGACTTCATATGAATTACTTAATAGTTTTGGACAATATCAACTAGTTAAACTAGCCATATTATCCACTACTTAAACTAGGGCATGATCATGTAAAGTGACCACACCATTTTCTTGCATAAAAAATTTGTGTACGTCAAATGTGAGCTATTGGAGTTGGAATTAACTTAATATCTATTTTGGTTGATTTTTAAGATTTATTTGAAGTCACAAAACTGCCTGCCTTGTTATTTTAGTCACATTAATTCTACACAAGATCTTGAGGTGGGACCAGTGGCTTTGGATAGATCTTTTTCATAGCTTTCTATCAATATAAAGTTGGTTAAAATTGGCCAAACCAAACAGATTCTATGGAATTTCAAAGTGGGGTTCAGTATTGAAAAAGTTTGAATTGAATTTACATCAAATTAACTAGGCGGGCTGGCGGGAAAGAATCTGGGCCGAAACTGTTTGAAACGCGGCACAGAGGAGTTGGGCCGGCCCAGCAGTGCGTCCAGCGCAGCGGGCCACCTGACAGGTGGGGCACGTCTGTCAGCGAGGGTGGCTTACCGAATCAGTACGGGGCGCTGAGGAGCGTTGGATCAGAAGAGGATTGGACGGCTGGGCGTCGTCGTCGTCGTCAACGAGAGGGGAGGTGCTGGCGGCTACGGCAGGGGGTCGGCGGCGAGCTGGAGCTCCGGCGAGGATCAGCGACTGTGCAGGGCGGCGTTGTCGAGGACGAGGAAGCAGATGGCGCAGACGGCGGCTCGAATGGTGGCCTGAGTCGACGGCGGCGATCTCAGGTCCGCCGTGGGCTCCGGCGTTCGATTGGGCGGCTCCGGTGACTAATCAACGAGGAGAAGAGGTCGAGGAGGATCAGTGAGAAGAGGGGAGTTGAGTGGTGTGCGAAATGGAGGCGGGATCGTCCTCCTTTTATAGGTGCTCGAGGGTGCTGAGGTGCGGCGGCGAGGTCGACACCGACGCGGCTTCTCCGGCGAGGGAAGGGGGTCGGCGAGGCTAGCGCGAGCTTGGCGGTGTCCAGGCGGTGCTAGGGAGCTAGCTAAATAGGTGGGGGACGGTCTGGCGCGTGCGGGCGACGTCGAGCTCTGGCGGCACAGACGCGGGGATCCGGTGATGCGGTCGTCATCGACAGGCGGCGCGAGGACACGTGTCCGTGTCTGGCTGTTTCCTGGCGAGGTGGCGGAGCTCAACGTGCAGCTAGGGGGTCCAGGGGAGGCGCAGAGGGATGGGGCGGCGCGTGCTTTGTGGGTGCCCGTGGCGTGCGCGCTGCGACGTCCACGGCATCCTGGGAAGGTTTGGGCGCGCGAATTCCGGCGAGTTCACGGCGTCTCTGTCGACGTGGCCGTTGCTAGGTGTGGTAGAGGGGTGAGGTGGTGCTCAGGGATGCCAGGGCCAGGTTGGGAGAGGAAGGAGAGGAGAGGGAGAAGAACATGGCCGGCATGGCCAGGTCATGGTCTCCCTAGGGCTTCCCTTAGGGTTTCTATGCTGCTGTGAGGAAGAGAGGGGACAAGGGGACAGGTAGGAGTAGTTAGGGGCAGGTTAGGGTTGGGTAGAGTCACTATTTCAAATAGTGGTGGCTTGTTCCCTATTTGTATTTCACAAATTTTGTCCAATTTGAAGGGTGCATCAAAATTTGAAAATGGTGAGAGGGGTGGATTGGACTTGCTTCAGATGATCCACATCACACATTGGTGGTGGTGGAATTTTCAAACTTAAGAAAAAGCAAAAATGGCTAAGTGGAGATTGTTCCCCATAACAAAAAGTGTCAACTTTGGATGAGCATAGCAAATGATCAAAGATGATTTTGGTATGGGGGTCTTTACAAAAAGTGTTCACCTAGATGTTGTCTTGGATGGGGTGCAAAGAGTTAGCAAGGTTTAGTTTGAAAATTTTGAAATAGAGAGGCTCAAAGTAGTGATCAGACTAAGATGGGCAGATTTGACCAATATTGTATGTGAGTAAGATTTGTGTTTGACATTCATTTGAAAGGTGTTTCTTTGATTCCAAAAGTTGTAATAAGTGTTTAGTAGCATATTACAACTAATGGTGAAGACCAAAATGGTCTAGGTCAAAGATTTTGAAAAATGGCATAAACCATATGTGAGGGTTTTGTGAATTTCTAACTTTTATTCTTTTATTTTTCTTTGCTTCAATTTGACAAGAGTGAGGTTTATTTGGTGTTAGATTGAGTTAGATAAAAGGTTCCAATCATTTTGAGACAAGGTTGGTGCCTAGGTCAAGGTTTGATAAATTTTGGGCTAAGTGTGTATGTGAGTGAAAATGGGATTTTCTCCCTATTTGTTTTCCCTCCTTTTGATTTGATTTTTCTTGACTCCAAAGTGATTCTTTCTAGATTAGGAACACTTCCCAACCATTGAAACCAATCAAAAAGGTCTAGCTCAAAGGTTTGCAAAATTATCCACCACACCTGAGAGGTGACATGTCCATTCTTCTTATTCTTGTAATGTGCTCCCCCTGCTTCACTTGGGCAAGGTTGATGGTCAATTTAGGGTTAGATTAGGTTTAGAGATGGTTTCACACCATTTGGTCAAAGTAGAGGTGCATAGGACAAGAATTGTGAAAATGGCTATGTGTCACATATGCCTCTATGCATATGTGGCATTTGATTTTTAATTTGACTATGCTTGACCCAAAAGATGTTGTAGAGTGTTGAAATGGTATCTAGGAGTGATCCAACCATTCACTACAAGTCTTAGGGTCAAGATCCTCAATTTCACAAATTTGATAATTTGCTCTCATATGCCTCTATGGCATTATTACTTTCTTTTTAAAATCTTTTGTTTTATTTTGGATTGGGTTGGAGAAGTACTAGATAAGGTTTATGAAGGTTTTCCAACCCTCTAAATAAAGTAGAAAGGCCTAGGGTAAAGTTTTACAAAAATAGCCATAGGCACATATGCCTCTTTCTTAAATAAGGTTTTTCCTTTTTATTCTATTTCTCAAAGATTGATGAAAAGAGGGATGAGGT
This sequence comes from Lolium perenne, assembly GCF_019359855.2. Classification (NCBI taxonomy): domain Eukaryota; kingdom Viridiplantae; phylum Streptophyta; class Magnoliopsida; order Poales; family Poaceae; genus Lolium; species Lolium perenne. Next base: position 10,964,845 of record NC_067247.2, on the reverse strand, counting down.
TTAGGGTTTAATAAGTTTTGCAATGGTTCACCACCATTTAGCAAAATAAGAAAAGGTAGGGTTCAAGATTTACATATTAAGGCTATAGGCCCACATGTGGCTTTTTCTTAAATTTAGGTTTCTCAAAATAGATCCAAATGATTTTTGAGAAGGTTAGGGTTTAGGGTTTTTCTTATTTGATTTCTTTCTCTTTTAATTCCATTTGGTTTGTGATCTTCACTTGATCACTTTAGGGTTTTAGGGTTTATCACCTAAGCATAAAAACACTCATCAAGGCAAAAACACAAGTAATAGGTAGGAGCACTAAGCATAGCACTCTATTTTTGAAAAGTTTTTGTTGGTTCTCATTTTTGGAAAAAGGAAATTCATTTTTGCTTTGTTTTGAAATTTGGGGTGTTACAAACCCTTCCCCCTTAAACAAATCTCGTCCCGAGATTTTAAGAAAAGTTAGGTTCCTAAGAGAGATTGGGCGATATGATTTAGCAGGGAACATACTTGGCATGTTCTGAGGTGCTTCATGGGCTTCTGTGGCAGTCATGTTGTAGTAGCGGCTGTTGTTGTTCGGGTTCTTTCCTGCGGCAAAGCGTCGTTGGTTCTGAGCAGGTGCATCGGTGTTGCCGGCAATCTTGGCAAGCTTCTTGGGGCACTCATTGGAGTAATGACCCACAGTTCGACATTCATAGCAGGTTACCGTTGACTTGTCCTTTTGGGCAAGGGGTACAGCATTGCTTCCAGTCCTTGGGGCATTGTTGGTGGCTTTCATCGGGCACTTTTTAGAGTAGTGACAAGTAACACCACATGCATAGCAAGTTACCGTGGACTTGTCTCTGGGGGCATGGTTGGGTATTGGGATGAGCTGCTCCAGTGATGCTATCTTTACGCGGAGGCGAGCAATGAGGTAGTCTTTCTTGGCGTGCTGATGGCGAAGTGCCTTGCACTCCATTGCAAGAATGTTGATGGTGTCAGTCATCTTGGCGTGCTCAATGTGCATCTGGTTGGCCTGCGCACGGGAGTTGTTGCGAGTAGGAGGGGCCATCTGAACAATGGGGTAGATGAGAAGAGGGAAATTTCTATGGTTTGTTTGAGTTAAAGTTCAAAAGTTCAAAACTTGAAAACTTGAGTAGTGTTGAGGGGGGTATAACCAACAACCCGTTTTCATTCATACCAAACATCACACATTACAAATCTAACACACCGTTGGTTTGAAGAACCATTCATTCGCTCTACGATACAAGGGGATACTAATACAACTCACACCTACTTAAGTGCTGGGGTGATACTACTCTTCCGGGTGGATTCTTCTTCTTCACGGGTGATGTGCTTGGCGAGATGCGAGGGCGTTGTCCAAATCCCTGCGGGTTTTGTACTGCCTGAAGTCCTGAGGTGCTACATAGGGGTTCATCTCCGGGGTTGGGGGCATGGTCATCGGTCTTCCCATGGAGTCATGTCTTGGGTAGTAGATGAAGCGAGTGTTCTTGATCTTGTCCTTATTTTGTCCACACAGACGGGAAATTGCTTCTTGCATAGCTTTGACTAGTCCTTCCTTCCAAGTGCTTCCCGTTACAGAAATCCAGATGGTTTCCCATACCGGGGCGTCAAGCTTCCTTCGTAGATCAGTAGAAACGTCCCACCGAGGTGGTTCTCCTAACTGAGTTTTGAGGGGTATTCCGAAGAACTCGGGATACGGATGTCCTAGATATTCCACTAGTTGCTCCAAATCCTTTTTGAACCTTAGGTCGCCTCCGGGACCAAGCTGATAGAACTCCCATTGGTACTCCATCTGTGAGCAATTTAGGTAAGTAAATTAAAGAAGTAGTCAAGTGTGCAAAATTTTAGATAGTTCTACAAGAAAAAAATTCGGGCATGAATTTCTCATTTTCGAAAAAGATCTCAAGGATGAGAGGGAGAATAAGTTTTTCCAAACATTCACTTCTTTGGTTTTGAAACTAAGTTTTTCAGACGTCCATTCTAACTAGGGTCTTCTAAGGTCAAACAATGGCTCTGATACCAACTTGTCAACACCCGGATTTTTAAGTCCAGATGCCCGTTATGCCATACATCGCAATCCCAGGAATATTGTTGTTGCGAGACATAACAGTTGAATATCATAATTCATCATTCATTACATGCCATAGTCGTCTTACAAATAGAGATCACATGATCCATATCACACAAATAATTGATCTATTGATCAACATACACAAAGTTCATAGTTTCATAGCGGAAGCGTAAATAGAAGGGACTCTCTAGTCCACAGGCCAACGTCTGACGTCAGAAGATTCCCTAGTTGTCGTAGACATCTTGGTTGACGTCATCTTGATAGTTCTGCTCCTCTTCATAGTCTGGCCATTTGAATAGCCAGGGACACAGCCGTGAGTACTTTAAAGTACTCGCAAACTAATACTAATGTAAGTGCTAACAATTCTAGTAAGGGGTGCTAAGCTCTAGTTTATTTTGCATAAAGCCAATTTTAGTTCACAAACATTTTAGTAAACAACTCTTCATGTGCTAACTAACTCAGGTAGGAACATTAGTGTCATTCCCACAACTCAAATGGTGATTTCAATTCAATTCACCACTTCACCATTTACTTCACCCACATTTTTCAAAAAAAACTCTGACACTGGAAACTGTATGGCCTTTCCAACCGTCCGTAACCTTGGACGCGGCTATTCAAATAGATTTACACTCTGCAGAGGTTGCACACTTGTGCCACAACATTTGATTTCATCCGTCGGGATTTCCCCGAATCATCGTAACTCAGTACGCGGATCATCAACCCTAACCTTTCACTTACATACCCTAGTATGAGCACCTCTCCCCATGAGCTTGGCCTCCCAGTGAAGACCAACTGTCGACCTGGGAACTGCACAGGGCTTGGGCCGGACATTCACCTCATTTCGCATCATATCGTATCCTTTCTTTTGTTGTAGAGGCAGCTTTCGGCATAACCCCGATGACGCTTGTTTAGAGGGAACCCATACTAAGATGCATAAATTTCCAGTTAAGCCCTACCCATAATCAGGTATTGTGGGGGTACTCAAAAATTGGAAAGGTATCGCATCCAAACCAACATCATGTTTTATCAAAAATCACCATCTTCTCTTGGTCATATTCACCTTCAAAATCTTTCAATAGAATGACTCTTCATTCCAAGGTTTTCAAAGTCATTTCACACACACCTGTTCCCATCTAGAATAGGCACTTTTAACTTAGCACTAGCATCTAGGTATGAGGGGTGCTAAATACTTTGCTTTGCTTCTAAGCTGACCTTGATGCTCTTGTGCTAATCCAATACTAACCCAGTGACTCAGGAATCAAAAAGGTACTTTGGTAAAACAAAGGTAAATAAAGCTTGGTAAAGTAAAACTGGGAAATAGGATCATAAACATAAAGTAAATAAGGTAATGCCTTGCTCATGGTGAGCTTTGCACTTTGCAAGAGTATTATCTTGCTTTTCTTGAGGGGGACTAACTTTACTACTCTAGTAAATTTCTCCACTTTGACCCAAGTTAACTATAAAAGTAACTTCTTGAGAAAACAAGTAAAAACTTGTAAGATATAAACTTGGGATAGGCTTATGTAAGAAAAGATAAGATTCATGGTGCCTTGCCCCAAGGGGCTTTGCACTTTGCAAGAATATTAGCTTGCATGGTATTGGCTTGCCTTGGTTGAAGTGAGGGTCCAAGTTCTCTTCTCCTTCCTCTTTGTAGAAGTCCTCCTCCTCCTGATAGTCTCCGGTACTAGCGTCTAAAATACGAATACGGGGTGCACAATCATCATACCAAACTTACATACTAAACTAAGCACACACAAACTTTACACAACTTAAACTAGCATCATACACTACTTTTAAGTTGGTGAATGTGTTCTTCTTATTTACGAAAAATAATTTCCTCTCATACTAACTTAGGTGTTTCTTTCAATTACTTAGAGAAATAATTTCCTCTCATTATCTTATTAAGATTTAATTTCTCTCATGAACAATATATGACCTAGGTTGACCAAAGTCAACCTCTTCATACTCATCATTTGAGAAAATGATTTAAATGAGGTTCCATACCTCATACAATTTAATCCTAACATGGTAGTGATTTAATGTCACCAAATAACTCAATATGAGATCATATAGACCATGGTCATTACCTCATGTTGAATTACTTGAGACCAAGATTTAAATGAGAGGAAAACCTCTCATATGATTTAACACATAGTTGTAACTAGGTTAACAACTACCATTGAGGTGATTTAACATCATCAACAATTCATTGGATATTCTAAACATCACTTGCATTTACACAAACTATTTTAATCACACCATTGCTACCCTTAGGGTGCATTGGTGGTGTGGCTTGAGGAAAAAAAATAATTTCCTCTCCTTACATATGTAAATGATAGTTTCCATATAGTTTTTGAGAAATACTTTTCTCTCATTGAAATCTTCTTAAGATTTAATTTCTCAAACAATCATACATGAAATCATGTTGACTCAAGTCAATCATTCATCATCATCATTTGAGAAATAGATTTAAATGAGGTAGAGTACCTCATACCATTTAATAACACTACAAATGATTTAAATCTCTAAGTAATTCATATAAGTGAGTTTGGCCAGGGGTCCAAACATCACATGAATTCATTTGAGACAAGATTTAAATGAAGTATAAGACTTCATATGAATTACTTAATAGTTTTGGACAATATCAACTAGTTAAACTAGCCATATTATCCACTACTTAAACTAGGGCATGATCATGTAAAGTGACCACACCATTTTCTTGCATAAACAATTTGTGTACGTCAAATGTGAGCTATTGGAGTTGGAATTAACTTAATATCTATTTTGGTTGATTTTTAAGATTTATTTGAAGTCACAAAACTGCCTGCCTTGTTATTTTAGTAACATTAATTCTACACAAGATCTTGAGGTGGGACCAGTGGCTTTGGATAGATCTTTTTCATAGCTTTCTATCAATATAAAGTTGGTTAAAATTGGCCAAACCAAACAGATTCTATGGAATTTCAAAGTGGGGTTCAGTATTGAAAAAGTTTGAATTGAATTTACATCAAATTAACTAGGCGGGCTGACGGGAAAGAATCTGGGCCAAAACTGTTTGAAACGCGGCACAGAGGAGTTGGGCCGGCCCAGCAGTGCGTCCAGCGCAGCGGGCCACCTGACAGGTGGGGCACGTCTGTCAGCGAGGGTGGCTTACCGAATCGGTACGGGGCGCTGAGGAGCGTTGGATCAGAAGAGGATTGGACGGCTGGGCGTCGTCGTCGTCGTCGACGAGAGGGGAGGTGCTGGCGGCTACGGCAGGGGGTCGGCGGCGAGCTGGAGCTCCGGCGAGGATCAGCGACTGTGCAGGGCGGCGTTGTCGAGGACGAGGAAGCAGATGGCGCAGACGGCGGCTCGAATGGTGGCCTGAGTCGACGGCGGCGATCTCAGGTCCACCGCGGGCTCCGGCGTTCGATTGGGCGGCTCCGGTGACTAATCAACAAGGAGAAGAGGTCGAGGAGGATCAGTGAGAAGAGGGGAGTTGAGTGGTGTGAGAAATGGAGGCGGGATCGTCCTCCTTTTATAGGCGCTCGAGGGTGCTGAGGTGCGGCGGCGAGGTCGACACCGACGCGGCTTCTCCGGCGAGGGAAGGGGGTCGGCGAGGCTAGCGCGAGCTTGGCGGCGTCCAGGCGGTGCTAGGGAGCTAGCTAAATAGGTGGGGGACGGTCTGGCGCGTGCGGGCGACGTCGAGCTCTGGCGGCACAGACGCGGGGATCCGGTGATGCGGTCGTCGTCGATAGGCGGCGCGAGGACACGGGTCCGTGTCTGGCGGTTTCCTGGCGAGGTGGCGGAGCTCAACGTGCAGCTAGGGGGTCCAGGGGAGGCGCAGAGGGATGGGGCGGCGCGTGCTCTGTGGGTGCCCGTGGCGTGCGCGCTGCGACATCCACGGCGTCTCTGTCGAGTTCCGGCGAGTTCCTGTGAGTTCCTGGGAAGGTTTGGGCGCGCGAATTCCGGCGAGTTCACGGCGTCTCTGTCGACGTGGCCGGTGCTAGGTGTGGTAGAGGGGTGAGGTGGTGCTCAGGGATGCCAGGGCCAGGTTGGGAGAGGAAGGAGAGGAGAGGGAGAAGAACATGGCCGGCATGGCCAGGTCTTGGTGTCCCTAGGGCTTCCCTTAGGGTTTCTATGCTGTTGTGAGGAAGAGAGGGGACAAGGGGACAGGTAGGAGTAGTTAGGGGCAGGTTAGGGTTGGGTAGAGTCACTATTTCAAATAGTGGTGGCTTGTTCCCTATTTGTATTTCACAAATTTTGTCCATTTTGAAGGGTGCATCAAAATTTGAAAATGGTGAGAGGGGTGGATTGGACTTGCTTCAGATGATCCACATCACACATTGGTGGTGGTGGAATTTTCAAACTTAAGAAAAAGCAAAAATGGCTAAGTGGAGATTGTTCCCCATAACAAAAAGTGTCAACTTTGGATGAGCATAGCAAATGATCAAAGATGATTTTGGTATGGGGGTCTTTACAAAAAGTGTTCACCTAGATGTTGTCTTGGATGGGGTGCAAAGAGTTAGCAAGGTTTAGTTTGAAAATTTTGAAATAGAGAGGCTCAAAGTAGTGATCAGACTAAGATGGGCAGATTTGACCAATATTGTATGTGAGTAAGATTTGTGTTTGACATTCATTTGAAAGGTGTTTCTTTGATTCCAAAAGTTGTAATAAGTGTTTAGTAGCATATTACAACTAATGGTGAAGACCAAAATGGTCTAGGTCAAAGATTTTGAAAAATGGCATAAACCATATGTGAGGGTTTTGTGAATTTCTAACTTTTATTCTTTTATTTTTCTTTGCTTCAATTTGACAAGAGTGAGGTTTATTTGGTGTTAGATTGAGTTAGATAAAAGGTTCCAATCATTTTGAGACAAGGTTGGTGCCTAGGTCAAGGTTTGATAAATTTTGGGCTAAGTGTGTATGTGAGTGAAAATGGGATTTTCTCCCTATTTGTTTTCTCTCCTTTTGATTTGATTTTTCTTGACTCCAAAGTGATTCTTTCTAGATTAGGAACACTTCCCAACCATTGAAACCAATCAAAAAGGTCTAGCTCAAAGGTTTGCAAAATTAGCCACCACACCTGAGAGGTGACATGTCCATTCTTCTTATTCTTGTAATGTGCTCCCCTTGCTTCACTTGGGCAAGGTTGATGGTCAATTTAGGGTTAGATTAGGTTTAGAGATGGTTTCACACCATTTGGTCAAAGTAGAGGTGCATAGGACAAGAATTGGTGAAAATGGCTATGTGTCACATATGCCTCTATGCATATGTGGCATTTGATTTTTAATTCGACTATGCTTGACCCAAAAGATGTTGTAGAGTGTTGAAATGGTATCTAGGAGTGATCCAACCATTCACTACAAGTCTTAGGGTCAAGATCCTCAATTTCACAAATTTGATAATTTGCTCTCATATGCCTCTATGGCATTATTACTTTCTTTTTAAAATCTTTTGTTTTATTTTGGATTGGGTTGGAGAAGTACTAGATAAGGTTTATGAAGGTTTTCCAACCCTCTAAATAAAGTAGAAAGGCCTAGGGTAAAGTTTTACAAAAATAGCCATAGGCACATATGCCTCTTTCTTAAATAAGGTTTTTCCTTTTTATTTTATTTCTCAAAGATTGATGAAAAGAGGGATGAGGTTTAGGGTTAAATAAGTTTTGCAATGGTTCACCACCATTTAGCAAAATAAGAAAAGGTAGGGTTCAAGATTTACATATTAAGGCTATAGGCCCACATGTGGCTTTTTCTTAAATTTAGGTTTCTCAAAATAGATCCAAATGATTTTTGAGAAGGTTAGGGTTTAGGGTTTTTCTTATTTGATTTCTTTCTCTTTTAATTCCATTTGGTTTGTGATCTTCACTTGATCACTTTAGGGTTTTAGGGTTTATCACCTAAGCATAAAAACACTCATCAAGGCAAAAACACAAGTAATAGGTAGGAGCACTAAGCATAGCACTCTATTTTTGAAAAGTTTTTGTTGGTTCTCATTTTTGGAAAAAGGAAATTCATTTTTGCTTTGTTTTGAAATTTGGGGTGTTACAGCCTTGGACGGATCCACCCAAAAGGTTTTTGCATGGAATGCCATGTGGTCGTTGTAGTGGTATTCCAAATCATCCAGATAGGACATACTCCAAGATGCCCTATATGGTTCTTGAGGGTTCACATCTTCCACGGAGTTGACCGCCAAGGCAAGGTTGGACCCATTTGACATCCCAAGAGCTCGATTGCGAGAATCGTGAGAGTTTTGCTCAAGCACCTTGAGAGCTTGCATCTCGTGCACGGCTTGTTGAGAAGTGAGAGAGGAAAAGCATTCTCTCCCAACAAGAGTCTTGACATCAATGGGTTCAAACGACATCATGCAATCGATGTACTTATCCTTGATCCAAGAGTCATTGATGTGGGTGGCACCCACATACCGGAAAGCATCGGCAACGGTGAGAAGTCTTCCATACATCACTTCATGATCTTCATCCGGTAGCCTCAAGAATCCTTCAGCTTGATTCCGAAGAGAATTATACTTGGTCCTTCTCATCCTATCGCTTCCAATGCAACTAGCGGCCAAACCATCCCAAGCTTCCTTGGCGGTGGTGTAATTCTGAACACGAGACAATTCCTTTGTCCCCACACTAGTTTGAATCATGTGCAAGGCAGTGTCATTGAGTTGACTATCAACCGCTTCTCTTCTAGTCAACTTGTTGGGGTTGTAGGGCTTGAAGCCTTCCACGATGATTCTCCAAAGTTCATTGGAGGCACTGCGAACATGAGAACGAAACTCAAATTGCCAAGTATCGAAATCTTTAACAATAAACTTAGGTGGGTCGCCCAGAATGTTCATATGAGGATGGGGAACCGGTATATCGGGAGATAGGAAAGGCGGAGCCAGTCGATTGTAGCTCTCACCTCCACTAGTTCCCCTAGGAGATGCAATGGGAGATTTGATAGTGGTTGAGTTATCACCATCCACGGGTTTGGTAGAGGAGGGTAATGCCGAAGCATCTCCCTCTTCTAACCCATCCGTGTCCTTTACATCTACGGCGGGAGCCATGGGAGGGACCGGAGTCAAAAGCTCGGAAATAATTTTTCTCAGGCTTTCCATTTGAGCTTCCATGGAGGACCTCAACGAATTGAGATCATCCATGGAGACCATCGTAGCGGCCCCTTCCGCATGCTCTTCGTCCGACATACTCTTAGGAGGTTAAGCCCGAAATAAGAGCCGAGGCTCTGATACCAATTGAAAGGATCGTATGCCGCACCTAGAGGGGGGGGGGGTGAATAGGTGCTAACCAATTTTTAGTTATTTTTCAATTTAGGCTTGACACAAAGGTAAATTCTCTAGATCTGCAACTAAGTGAATTTACCTATATGACAAGGTTACGAACTAAGCAAGATAGCTACGCAATATATATAGGAGATAGAATAGGATAGAGGTAACCGGGAGTGGAGCACGCGATGACATGGAGATGATTCCCGTAGTTCCCTTCCTTTGCAAGAAGGTACGTCTACATTCGGAGGAGTGTGGTTGCTACGAAAGCCAAACCAACAGATCTTGGCGAGTCCGGATAATCCGGCCTGAGTTGGGGCCGGATAATCCGCCCCCCCCCCCCCCCCCCCGGGAAAAATTCGGCCCTGGGAAAAATCCGGCCAAATATCCGGCCGAAAGTCCGGCCCATGTCCAGGGCCTTACTGAGCCGCGTCGTCTCTGGTCCTTAGCCAAATTTTGGGGGCCAGATATTTCACAAATATCCGGCCCGGATTATCCGGCCCTGGGGAAATTTCGGCCAAATGTTCGGCCAATAATCCGGCCCATGTCCAGGGAAGTACTGAGCCACATTGCCTCGAGTCCTTAGCCAAATTTTGGGGGCCGGATATTTTGCAAATATCCGGCTCGGATTATCCGGCCTGGTGAATCCTTTTCAGCTATCTTTTGACTCGTTTTTCCACACAAGTCACTCATATTCATGTATCTATATAATCCCTGCACCACTTCATCAAACATTAGTGTATCACATACATTGACATCAAACACACAAAATGGTAAGAGAGACTGAAAGATGTGTGGCCCGAATTTGTGAAGCAAAAGGAATCAGAGCATGCCAAGGCCATATCGGAAAAAATAAGGAAAAGGCTAATAAAAAAGAGTACCATCATATTATGGGGCCAGGAGGATACCGCACTTCGGAGCCTAAGTGGGAGAAGATGGAGAATAGCCTAAGGGATCGAGGAATCCCTCTAGGTACAGAGGGATGGGACCCAAGGGCCAAAAGCTGGTGGTACGGGCATAGGGGATCACTAGACCTAGAGGTGTGTTCACCGGAAGAAAATGTTTACTCCCACCGCCGCCCTTATTGCCACAATGGCCGAAACTCAAGCGGGGAAGATCAAGGTCAACAGAGAGAACGACCAGCTGACACTAGCCCTCGGGAATCCTGAACACCTAGGATGTACACGAGGCAAAGGCGCCGGTGTTCCGTGGAAGGAAGGGTTTCCCCAGGACAATAACACGTACAGTTATAAAAGCCGTAAGAGAAAGACGGGACGGGATGCAGATTGTCTGAGGAACTTGGAAAGGGAACTATTTGATGTGAAGTTGATTGTGCGTGATCTAGCAACGGGCAGATCGGCAGGGCCGCATGAAGATCGTGCAGCGGATATCGGAAGCCAGCAGCGGAGAAGCAGCGTGGCTTCCACGGAGGTCCCGGCTGGTGCTAATGCACCGACGATCGATGGTGCATCGGGGCCTCGCTACCCCGTGGAGGATGTACATGATATTAGCAAAGAATGTGAGCTGCATCAGCCAATGAGGAACATTTCCTGCAAGGTGGCGATCAGCACCGCTTTACCTTGTAAACCCAGAGCACTCCACCACAACAATCCCATTGCAGCTGGCTATGCTCGTGTCACGGTGGATGACGTATTCGAAGGGTATGAGGACCTGGAGATTGACTATGCTACACCTGAAGGGGATGTTATAATTGGAGATGTCAAGCGCCAAATCATTCTATGGCAACATAAGTACATCAAGTTTCCAGGCTCGGCGCCAAGGCCACCGACCCTGAGGAATCACCCAAGTCCACCACCCTCCGGTGGTGGCGGTCCACCTACACCTCCTTGACGTCAGCCGATGCCGCCCCCAATCCACTCCGGCGAGTAAGCCGACACCGCCCCCTAGTCCACCTCCGGTGGGTAACCCGACGCTGCCAGCCAGTACACCTCCGGCGAAGAGGCAGGAGCAGGGGGTTAAGGAGGGCAGCAAGGTAACCCTCTCCTGGATTATTAACCCGGAGCCTTATGTACCTAAGACCACAAGGGTACCAACACTATCAATGAATCCTATTCTACCGAGACCTTGGGAAGTTAGTGTCGAGGAAAACGAAGTGGCCGCGGCTGCTCACTATGAGAAATGGAAGGCGGAAGGCAAGGAGAAAAAAGAGCATGAGCCCAAGCCGGTATATACTGAGAAGCAAAAGAAGTGGGCTAAGGAGTTTCTGACGACACCGCCCCAATTCCGGCAGAATCAGCTAGACGACTATGGACGTGACTTTATTAGGCAAGAATCATTGCTGAAGGAAAAGGTCTTGACGAAGGAAAAAATACTTGCCAGAGAAGAAACCAGCAAGTAAAAAATGTGGAAAAAAAGTTTCACAGCTCGGGGAAAATAAAAAATAATCGACCCCCCCCCCCCCCCCGCTCATAGTTTCCGGTACGTCCTTCAGAAACGATATGGATAAGGACATGGAACTATTGGAACCCGCTATCCCAGCAGCTGCTAGAGCACAGCAAATGACTGTAGCGACGGCCAAAGAAAGAGCGGCCGAGTTTGGTATGACTCTTCGTGCATCGTTAGGCCTGGAGGATGCGCCAATAAGTGAGGTAGCATTTACATATGTGCCGAAGGGGCCTCTCGCCGAGCCTGCGCAGGAAGGGAATCTACCAACACACATGCAAAATCTGCTACTCTGGTACAAGGATTTCATAAAAAAATAAGTCCGGCAAAGAATATATTTATGCGGAAGTTAGAGAGGAGCATCACTTCAAACATTACTTTATACAAGTTCATATGAGTGAATTGTTCCAGTTGTTCAATCTGCGCGAGATCGACAAATCTCTCCTGAGTTGCTACATTCTGTAAGTGATTTATTTCTATAATTAAATCTCTGCCTCATCTCGTTCATTGCCTGCACGATATTATCCTAACTATATTCTTTTGTACGCTATTATGCAGAATGAAGCTTGGGAAATGCAAAAAAAACATCCATGATGTTGGGTTCATTGACCCACATATCATTAATGGACATGTGTTACAAAATCACCCCCAAGAAATGGAGAGTGACATGTACATGTTTCTTAAAAACCAGGAAATCAAAAGTGACATTCTATTTCCTTTCCATTTTGGGTGAGTGTTTCTGTCTTGTACAAATTCTTTTTTGTTTACTCCATGTTATGTGTAATCGATGAGTTATGCACGAGTGTGCATGTAACGTGTCCGTAGGTTCCACTGGATTCTGCTTATAATTCAATTTGATAACTCCAGAGCTGAAGTCATGGACTCTCTGAATATGGACTCAAAGCATTGGTCCGGCATAAGAGAAATGTTGCAAAAGTAATTATGTTCAATCATTTGCGCACTATACCGGCCTCTTTCTTTCATTTCCTTATATCAAGTAATTAATAACTCCCTTGCTCATTTGCTTTGCCCTGCAGGGTTTGGAAACGGTTCATAAAGAATGTAACTGGTCAAAGAGGTGGTAACATTTAGAAGGTTATCTAATGTTCCAAGTCATCCAAAGGGGACCAGTCTATGTGGATACTACGTTTGTGAGTTCATCCGGACACACACCTCTGAGCGGAGGGCTGAGGATATCAACTTGCGGAGGAGTGACTTGCGGGAGAAGCTTAATCGAGAAGCTCGCTTCCGACCAATTCAAGAGGAATTAGGAGGATTTCTGATGAGGAACGTCGTCGATCCTAATGGACAACACCATTACGAGGACGAAGAACTTCTAATACCTTAAATTTAATTATGGTTGTATATGGAAACTTGTTTTAAATTGTATATATAGTCACAAGAGATTGAATATTATGGTTGTATAAGGACGAACAACTTCTAATTCCTCTTGAATTCTTCGTGTTTGAAAATTGTATATTCATATGCATCAACATGTAACGTGTATATACTACCATAGAATATGTGTACTAAAACTTCTTTGAAATTAAAATTAAACACAAAATAAAATATAAAAGAAATGGAAACACAACAAAATAAAACCATATTTAGGGTTTAAACCCTAAACCTGCAGAGCCCTTTAGTCCCGGTTGGTCATTGCCAACTAGAAGTAAAGGTACTCCGGCCCGATGCACACCTACAACCCACGTGGATGGACCTTTAGTCCCGGTTCGTAAGCAACCGGGACTAAAGGATGGGGGCTTTAGTCCCGCTTATTTAGTCCCGGTTGCACATCCGGGACTAAAACCCCTTATGAACCGGGACTAAAGGCTCTTTTTCTACTAGTGGCACATTTGGAAGATTGGTAATGCTTCCATTTTTAGACAGGAGAGACCCACTTTTGTTCCCGATGCAATAATCTCATTCATGACAAGCTTCTTCACTACATAGGTTTTCAGCAAATCTCTTTGACTCTGTGAAGATATGGATAGATAGCCTGCCTTTGATTAGTATTGCTGCATAGGTTTGCTTTCTGCCTCTGTAGCTTGGACATATATTTATTTGGTTTAAAAAAAGAGTGAATTTCACTTTTTACCCCCTATTTTGGTTTTTGTGACACTAATTACCCCGTCAAATAAAAAATCGTGTAGATTACCGCTTTTATAAGTTTTGGATCCTAAATTTCTGATGCGTAATCATTGGATAAGGTGTCAGGTGATGGCCGGGATCAAAAAATATCAAAACATTGACGACGAATGGAACACATGTACAAAAGAATTCTGGACATAATCCTCGATGACGTCCTCCGATATTTACATATTTTATCCCGTCACATAGACATATCATGCATGTCCCATCTAACAATAACAAGCAAAATGCGAAACTAAGGTTAAACTGTATAAAAGATCTCCTAAATGTTATATTTTGCTAAATGTTCTACTAAATGGGGTAATATGTGTCACAAATGCATAATTATAGGGTAAAAAGTGGAATTCACTCTTAAAAAAAATCGGCGGGCTGTGGGACGTTTTGACCACCAGTAAAAGGTCAAAGAAACATATTTATTGTTTGGTTCCTTGAACATTGAAACAGTCATAGTATTAAAACTAATCTTATCATCAATCAGTTCACAGTAGGTGTATTCTTTTGTTTTCAGGGTCAACTGATGTTATGCTTTATAATCGGTTAGCTAAGGGATTGTATATTTGTACAGATTCATCAGTATATGAAAAACTAATAATGTATATCAATTAAAATTGGAATATATAAAATAACATTCCTTATTTTATGAACAATACATATATCTTCAGTTGGTAACCATATTATAGTGTCCATAGCTGGCTTATCATTCGTTTGTTGTCCCCTTATGCTGAATCAAAAGTACGTAATCTCAATGGTATGTTGGTTGAACGGAAGGCTCTTATCCGTTGCATACCAAGTCCTAAGTCAGCTTTCCATTGCGTCGACCAAATTATCCCTTGTTGTGCAGCAACTAATCATCGCAATATGCTTCCAGACAGAATTAGTATACGCGTTGGCACGATTTCCAATAACTATCATTTACAAATAGTTTTTTATATTTTAGTACAAAATTAGAAGTTACAATATGATAGTACTACAACTGGTGACTCAATCCATATAAGTATGATAATGCTTATCACAGTAATTATTACCGTAATATTTACGTATATACATGTGGTTACGGCGATAATAGTATGATAGCATGGCCAGATGTATTACCGTTTATATTTATAAATGGGTCCTAATTCGGGCGACTTTTTCTCACTATAATCACTAGGTATAACGTCTATGATTATAGATGTGATTTATTACATCGATCAACTATTGCAGCAAAATATTTGTTAAGTAACTAATATGAGGTAGTTAGAACAAGCCATCAACATATTTATAGTTTGGTTCCTTGAACATTGAAAGACTCGCTATTAATATGAAAACCAGATCGTTTCATCAATGATTTCACCATAGGTGCATTGTTTATTATGAAGGTGCAAGTTGGGCAATTAAGTGCGATTCCTTTTAGGGGCAACTAATGTTATGCTTTATAGTAGGTTAGATTAGAGATTATACCTTCGGACAGATTCATCAGTATAAAATAAATGTACACCAATAAAATTTGGAAGAGTATATAGTACGTTTCTTATTTTACAGAAAATACCAACTTGGCGGAAGGTGGTGGCTGGGCAGGGCGTATTTGCAAAGGAAACTGTTGTAGTCCGCACGATGGATTGGACGATCCAATTTTCGAGATTAAAGAAAAACACCAAGTTTGAACGAGTAGAACGAGGGAGTCGCGCGCGGCCAGCACGAGGCTCTGCATGATCGCCGCGATTGCAGAGCAGATTTCATGTGCATATTGCAGAACATCTTCCTCGGCGCCTCGGCAGGGCAGTGCCGCGACGGAAGGCAGTCGTGGCTGTGCAACAACGCGCAACCCAGAAAAACGCCTGAACCTTTGCCCCGGCCTAAAACACATAAACCTTTCTTTATCTGTCGTTGTTGGCCTGTTTCATAGATCAACACTTACTAGGTCACAGAAGTTGTTTCATATGGACATTATTCTGCATACTGATTCTTCCGCTTTTGTTTAAATGAATAATCCTCTCTAATGCCGTATGATAGCGCTTACTCTTATTGATGACCCTGTCAAGAAAGCCATCGAGAAAGTAAGAGCACTATTTATAAATAAATAAAAACAGAACAAAATAAAATGTGTTACCGATTCCAAATAAAAAATAAGCCCGAATGGTGAAAGGAAAATCTGGACTAACATTTGAACAGCGCCAGTTCTAAATAAAGTCCAGGTTTTCAGTTGGAGACTGGCCTTGAACAACCTGCCAACAGAAAGAAACAAGTGGAGAAGAACACCTGCCCTTCAGAACATGTGTCCTGTCTGTGGAAATGGAATTGAAGATAGCTTACATGCAACAGTGGAATATACAAAAGCTAAAGCCCTACGCCACAACATGAGAACTCACTGGGAACTACCGAATGAGAAGAAGTTCACAAGAACGTGAAAAGACTGTCTTCTTGTGCTTCTCGACAGCACTGTGTGGAGAATGCATCAAGCCATTCTACTATTATTATGGAGAGCCTCGAAACTAAGAAACATCATCTACCACAAAAAAGGGAAGTCTGCGATACAAAATTCTATTGACTTCCTTATTTGGTATACCAATACGTGGAACTCTTTTTTTTTGCGAAACAAAAACTTATATTAATCACCCATCAAGGTTACAATCCTCAATACAAAGCCTAGGTATATCACGTGGACCCGAACAAATCCAAACATTAGAAGTTGAATCCGTCCGCCCCAAATTTGCCAGAGCGTCACTCACCAAGTTTGGCTCACGGCTAATAATCTCTACCTTCGACTCAACACCTAAACTCAGCAAGCGTCTAATCTCCATGACCAGGAAAGCGTTATCCGATCGGTCCTCCGCCTCACTCATAATTAAAGAGGCGACTTCGACACTGTCCGTTTCAATAACAAACAGCAGCATGCTCCATTGGATAGCTAAAGCAACACCCTCATTCATGCAGAGAGTTTAGCCTCGAGGGTTGACGATTTTTTTCCAGAAACCGGCATGCAAAAACTACAATCCCCCCTCGGCATCACGAAAGATCATACCTGCTCCCCCAGTTTTGGTCTCGTGTCTGAAAGACCCATCAATATTCAGCTTGCTCCAGCCCTCCGGTGGTGTAGACCATCTACATGGGGGATCATTAGAGTTTCTTTTCCTGACCTTCTTCTTCGTTTGAGATTCCCACATGATCATCGGTTCCTTCCCCTTCATACCATCAGCTTGCGGATAATACTTGATTGTTACAATAAACTCCAAGTAGCTGCAGAGGAAGCGCTTTGAGGCCTCAATTGGTGGCGGCGCCTTGTGGTGCACCACCTCATTTCGGACGTGCCAAATCCTCCAGAGGAGCATGATGATCTTGGCCCTGTCAAACTCCGTCTTCCCATCAATCAGGTGCAAGATCCACTCCTTCCCGGTGTTAGCAACCGTAGAGGGGTCCGGCAGCGTCCAGACTCCAGCCATCGCGCGCCAGAGAGACACCGCCAAGGGGCACCTAAAAAATGTGTGGAAGTTTTCCTCACATTCAACACCACATATAACACATATATCAATTATCTCCAGTTTTTTTGTGTGTTTATTGTCCCAAGTAGCAAGACCATTTGTTGCAAGTCTCCACGCAAAGATGGCCATCCGGTGCCCTGCTCGTGGCGCCTATAGAAGACCGTTGACGCTCATCGATTACCGACCAATACGCACTCTTCACGTTGAAGAGACCATTCTTCGTCGGCGCCCAGGCAAGCACATCATCCGGCCTCCGTGGGGACGGCCTAATTTTGACGATGGCTCAGCATACATAAAATGTCGGTGTAGAAGCTCCATATTCCATGCGCCATGAGCATCCGACAGGTCCGAGACCCTGCGGATACGACAGTCACCTTGCGTTGATATAGGCATGTATGAATGAGGGCGAGGAGTCAAGGGATCTCGCCAAACACGCACAATCTGGCCATTACCCTTCAGTTATCCACGTGGAACTCTAACCCTGCAGTTACTAGAGACTATGTTAACACATAACACATATATAATGGGCAAGAAATCAACCCTTCACCTGAAGAGCAACGAAAGACAAAGCCAAAAGAAAATGTTACTGGGAACCAAAGGTATGAATATGTTAGGGAACCAGATGAACTAGTTAGTAAAGGAAACAAAGCAGCAAATTCTGGTTAGGGCTCTATGAAATTGCACAAACAATACTATCTTTGGGAAATGTGGAACATCTTATTTTATAGGTTAATCGAATGGCTACACACATGAATTATGGAGAAAGTTTGTTGATTCTCTTGAATGCTTGATTCTTTTGCATCATTCAAAGGTTTTCATGGTTCCAGCGAACATCTGCATCGCTCCGTTTCCACGCCGTATTTGGTCTATATCTGTTTACGAGAATATCTGCGTCCTTTTTTTATTTCCGGAGTTTCTGTATTGGTTTTTGCTTCCGCATAGAAATATGAAAACAAATGTTGCACCACTCAATTTCATCCGTATCCGCTCCATTTTCATGTCTACTGTTATAGTTGTGATGCATGCATCTAGTAATTATATCTTTCAACTGTTTTTTTATTTGAACAAAGGACTAAGAGCATATCTCAGATATTTTCATAACGCCATTAAAGTAATTTGCACTATTTCTGCAGAAAGCATTATATATCTTCATTATCACTATGTTTGGATTTCTTAAGTCACATATGTTTTTATCTTACCCCACCTTGCAGTTAATCGACAAAACACATAATCCCAACCCCATGGAATGTTGTCCATATTACAACACTTCATGACATGTCTAAGAAGTAACTTTAACTGAGAGAATATATTATGTATGTCAACAACCGGATTTTTAAGTCCAGATGCCTATTATGCCATACATCGCAGTCCCAGGAAGATTGTTGTTGCGAGACATAATAGTAGATATCATAAGTCATCATTCATTACAAACCATAGTAGTCTCACAAATAGGGATCACATGATCCAATATTACACAAATAGTTGATCTAATGATCAACGAACATATTACATAGTGGAAGCGTACTAGTAGTGGACTATCTAATCCACAGGCCAACGCTTGACGTCAGAATATTCCTAGTTGTCGTAGATGTCCTGCTGGCCGTCATCGTGGTACTGCTGCTCCTCTTCATAGTCTGGCCATTTGAATAGCCAGGGACACAGCCATGAGTACTTTAAAGTACTCGCAAACTAATACTAGTGTAAGTACTATCAATTTTACTAATAGGGTGCTAAGCTCTAGGTTTATTTGCATAAAGCCAATTTTAGTTCACAAGTATTTGATAAAAAGACTCTTCATAAGCTAAGTAACTCAAGTGGGAACATTAGTGTCATTCCCACAATTCAGTTGTGATTCAGGTCAAGTCACCATTCAAATCACCAATCCTTTTCAAGAAAACATCTGACAACGGTACCGTATGGCCTTTCCAATCTTCTGTAACCGTGGACACGGCTATTCGAATAGGTTTACACTCTGCAGAGGTTGCACACTTGTGCCACAACATTTGATTACATCCGTCAGGGATAACCCTGAATCATCGTAAGTCAGTACGCGGATCATCAACCATAACCTTTCACTTACATACCCTAGTATAGGTACCTCTCCCCATGAGCTTGGCCTCCCACTGAAGACAAACTGTCAGCCTAGGAACTGCACAGGGCTTGGGCCGTACATTCACCTCATTTCACATCATTTCACTTTCAACGGAGGCAGCCTCGGCATAACCCCTATGATGCTTGTTTAGAGGGAACCCATACTAAGATGCATAAACTTCCAGTTAAGCCTACCCATAATCAGGTATTGTGGGCGTACTCAAAAATTGGAAAGGTATTGCATCCAAACCAACCATCAGTTTTTATCAAAATCACCAAGTCATTCAAGTCACATTCACCTTCAAAATCTTTCAATAGAATGACTCATCATACAAGGTTTTCAAAGTCACTTCAAATCACAAGTTCCCATCTAGAGTAGTCAATTTTATTTGTTAGCACTAGCAACTAGTCATGAGGGGTGCTACTTAACTCATAAGCTTTTAGGCTAAGTTCGATACTCTTTCTCTACTCTATACTTAGACCAAAGTTAACTATAAAAGTAAACTTTAATAAGCAAAGTAAAAACTTGCAAGGTAAAAACTTGGGATGGGATCATTGAACATAAAGTAAAGTGGAATGGTGCCTTGCTCTAGTAGAGCCTTGCACTTGCAAGAATATTAGCTTGCCTTGGTTGGTGTACTGATCAAAGTGGTCTTCCTCTTCCTAGAAGTAGACCTCCTCCTCCTGGTACTCCTCGGTACTAGCGTCTAAAAACGGATACGAGATAACAATTACCAAACAAGCTTAAGATCTAGTCTAAGCACACACAAGGTTCACACAATGCTAATCTATCATCACCACATTACTAGCATGTTGGTTGACTTTGTTTTCTTCTTAAGAAAAATAATTTCCTCTCATTACCAATATGGATTAGGGTTTTTATTTAGTTCTTGAAGAAATAATTTCCTCTCATTGAATCTTGTTAACATTTAATCTCCTCAAATGAATAATATATGAACCAATGTTGACCAAGGTCAGCCATTCATAAACATCATTTGGGAAAAATGATTTAAATGAGGTAAAGCACCTCATGCAATTTAACACTACCATAATCATATTTTAATATCATCAAGTAATTCAATATGAGAGTTGGTAGAACATGGTCACTACCTCATGTTGAGTTACTTGAGACAAGATTTAAATGAGAGAAACCTCTCATAAGATTTAATACATAGTTTTGGACAATATCAATTGACTAGAAATAGCCATAGAGCCCTTTATTTAAACTAGGCCATGATCACACAAAGTAACCATGTGATATTTTTATATAGCTATGTAGAGTATGTGAAATGTGATTTATGAGAGTTGGAATCAACTCAAAAACATTTTTGGTTGATTTTTAAATAAAGTTTGAAGTTTGAAAAGGCGCTGCCTTGTTATTTTTGTCACATTAATTCTACAAAGAATCTCATGATGAGACCAGTGGGGTTGAATACATCTTTTTCCTAGCTTTCCAACCATATGAAATTCATCAAATTTGGTTTAGCCAATTTGATTCTATTCCAAATTGAAAATGTAACCAGTAAGCAATTTGATTTAAATCAATTCAAACGAATTTGAATTCGTGGGCCAGCGCGGGAAACGTTACTGGGCCGGAACGGTTCAAACAGGGAATTCCAGCCCACCACGCGTCTCGCACGCGTGGGCTGTGATGTCTACGCACGCTTCTATTCATGTAGACAGTGTTGGGCCTCCAAGAGCAGAGGTTTGTAGAACAGTAGCAAGTTTCCCTTAAGTGAATCACCCAAGGTTTATCGAACTCAGGGAGGAAGAGGTCAAAGATATCCCTCTCAAGCAACCCTGCAATCACGATACAAGAAGTCTCTTGTGTCCCCAACACACCTAATACACTTGTCACATGTATAGGTGCACTAGTTCGGCGAAGAGATAGTGAAATACAAGTAGTATGGATGTATATGAGTGGTAATAGCAATCTGAATAAAATATGGCAGCAAGTAAACATGCAACAGAACAGTAAATAAATGGAGATTCGATGTTTGGAAACAAGGCCTAGGGATCATACTTTCACTAGTGGACACTCTCAACATTGATCACATAATAAAACCACTCTACACTCTCTTGTTGGATGACAAACACCATTAATTGTGTAGGGCTACAAGAGCACCTCAATGCCGGAGTTAACAAGCTCCACAACATCCGATGTTCATATTTAAATAACCTTAGAGTGCATGATAGACCAACGCAATTATACCGAGTACTAACATAGCATGCACACTATCAACATCAGCTATGAAAGGGGGAATAGATCACATCAATACTATCATAGTAATAATTAACTTCATAATCTACAAGAGATCACAATCATAGCTTATACCAAGTACTACATGATGCACACACTGTCAACATTACATCATGGAGGAGGAATAGACTACTTTAATAACATCAGTAGAGTAGCACACAGATGATATTCAACTAGATCACAAAAAGAGAGATGAACCACATAGCTACAGCAGAGCCCTCAGCCCCGGGGGAGAACTACTCCCTCCTCATCATGGAAGCAGCGATGGCGGTGAAGATGGCGGTGGAGATGGCTTCCGGGGGCAATTCCCCGTCCCGGCAGGGTGCCGGAACAGAGACTTCTGTCCCCCGAATTGGAGTTTCGCGATGGTGGCGGCTCTGGAAGGTTTTCTGGTGTTTCGTCAATCCGTGTCGAAGATTTAGGTCAGGACGGCTTAAATAGGTGAAGAGGCGGAGTCGGAGGGGCCACGGGGGTCCCACACACTAGGGGGGCGCCCCCCCTGGGCTGCGCCGCCACCACGTGTGGGGCCCCCAGGGCTCCCCTCTGGTCCCTCTCTGGCTCTCTAGAAGCTTCCGGGAAAAATAAGGTTCTGGGCGTTGATTTCGTCCGATTCCGAGAATATTTCCTTACTAGGATTTCTGAAATCAAAAACAGCAGAAAACAGCAACTGGCCCTTCGGCAACTCGTCACTAGGTTAGTTCCGGAAAACGCACCAAAACGATATAAAGTGTGAACAAAACATGTAGGTATTGTCATAAAACAAGCATGGAACAACAGAAATTATAGATACGTTGGAGACGTATCAGCATCCCCAAGCTTAGGTCCTACTCGCCCTCGAGTAGGTAAATGATAAAAAGAATAATTTCTGTAGTGACATGCTACTTACATAATCTTGATCATACTATTGTAAAGCATATGAGATGAATGAAGTGACTCAAGGCAATGATCTATAGTTGCTAACAAATAGATAACCATATAGAAAAACTTTTCATGAATATTACTTTCAAGACAAGCATCAAAAGTCTTGCATAAGAGTTAACTCATAAAGAAATAAATTCAAAGTAAAGGCATCGAAGCAACACAAAGGAAGATATAAGTTTTAGCGGTTGCTTTCAAATTCAACATGTTTATCTCATGGATAATTGTCAACACAAAGTAATATGATGAATGCAAATATGCAAGTATGTAAGAATCAATGCACAGTTAACACAAGTGTTTGCCTCTTAAGATGGAAGGAAATGGGTAAACTGACTCAACATAAAAGTAAAAGAATGGCCCTTCGCAGAGGGAAGCATGGATTGCTATATTTTTGCTAGAGCTTTTATTTTGAAAACAAGAAACAATTTTGTCAACGGTAGTAATAAAGCATATGTGTTATGTATAATATATCCTATAAGTTGCAAGCCTCATGCATAGATTACCAATAGTGCCCGCACCTTGTCCTAATTAGCTTGTATTTACATGGATTATCATTGCATAACATATGTTTTAACCAAGTATCACAAAGGGGTACCTCTATGCCGCCTGTACAAAGGTCTAAGGAGAAAGCTCGCATTGGATTTCTCGCTTTTGATTATTCTCAACTTAGACATCCATACCGGGACAACATAGACAACAGATAATGGACTCCTCTTTTAATGCATAAGCATTCAACAACAGATAATATTCTCATAAGAGATTGAGGATTGTTGTCCAAACTGAAACTTCCACCATGAATCATGGCTTTAGTTAGCGGCCCAATGTTCTTCTCTAACAATATGCATACTCAAACCATTTGATCATGATAAATCACCCTTACTTCAGACAAGACGAACATGCATAGCAACTCACATGATATTCAACAAAGAAATAGTTGATGGCGTCCCCAGGAACATGGTTATCGCTCAACAAGAAACTTATTAAGAAATAAGATACATAAGTACATATTCAATAGCACAATAGTTTTTAAGCTATTTTTCCATGAGCTATATATTGCAAAGACAAAGAATGGAATTTTAAAGGTAGCACTCAAGCAATTTACTTTGGAATGGCGGAAAATACCATGTAGTAGGTAGGTATGGTGGACACAAATGGCATAGTTTTTGGCTCAAGGATTTTGGATGCACGAGAAGTATTCCCTCTCAATACAAGGCTTAGGCTAGCAAGGTTGTTTGAAGCGAACACAAGTATGAACCCGTACAGCAAAACTCACATAAGAACATATTGCAAGCATTATAAGACTCTACACTGTCTTCCTTGTTGCTCAAACACTTTTACCAGAAAATATCTAGACCTTAGAGAGACCAATCATGCAAACCAATTTCAACAAGCTCTACGGTAGTTCTCCACTAATAGGTTAAAACTACATGATGCATGAGCCTAAACATGATCTACTTGAGAGCTCAAAAAAATTGCCAAGTATCAAATCATCCAAACCAATATCAGGCATTTTCTGTTTCAAACCAAATAACAATAAACGAAGCAGTTTCAACCTTCGCCATGAACATTAAGAGTAAAGCTAAGAACACATGTATTCATAAGCACGAGCGGAGCGTGTCTCTCTCCCACACAAGCATGAATTTATTCAGAGAATAACAAAACGAAAATAAAAGCACACAGACGCTCCAAGTAAAGTACATAAGATGTGACCGAAAAAAAATATAGTTTCAATAGAAGAACCTGATAAATTGTTGATGAAGAAGGGGATGCCTTGGGCATCCCCAAGCTTAGACGCTTGAGTCTTCTTGAAATATGCAGGGATGAACCGCGGGGGCATCCCCAAGCTTAGACTTTTCACTCTTCTTAATCATATATCATCCTCCTCTATTGACCCTTGAAAACTTCCTCCACACCAAACTCGAAACAAACTCATTAGAGGGTTAGTGCATAATCAAAAATTCACATGTTCATATGTGACACAATCATTCTTAACACTTCTGGACATTGCACAAAGCTACTGAAAGTTAATGGAACAAAGAAATCCATCAAACATAGCAAAATCGGCAATGCGAAATAAAAGACAGAATCAAAACAGAACAGTCCGTGAAGAAGAATTTTTCTGGGGCACTAAACTTGCTCAGATGAAAATGCTCAAATTGAATGAAAGTTGCGTACATATCTGAGGATCACGCACGTAAATTGGCATATTTTCTGAGTTACCTACAGATAGGGCGACTCAAATTCGTGACAGCAATAAATCTGTTTCTGCGCAGTAATCCAAATCTAGTATCAACCTTACCATCAAAGACTTTACTTGGCTCAACAATGCAATAAAATAAAGATAAGGAGAGGTTGCTACAGTAGTAACAACTTCCAAGACTCAAATCTAAAACAAAATTGCTGTAGTAAAATAAAAATATGGGTTATCTCCCAATAAGTGCTTTCTTTATAGCCATTAAGATGGCCTCAGCAGTTTTAATGATGCACTCGCAAGAAATAAGAGTTGAAGAAAAAGAGAGCATCAAAAAGAAAATTCAAACCACACTTAAGCCTAACCCACTTCCTATGAAAAGGAATCTTGCACACAAATAAATTCATGAAGAACAAAGTGACAAGCATAGGAAGATAAAACACGAGTAACTTCAAGATTCTCAACATAAAGAGGGGAAACTTAATATTATTAAGATGCATAAAACCATGTTTCCCCGTCTCATAATAACTTTCAGTAGCATCATTGATGAAATCCACAATATACCCATCACTTAAAACATTCTTATCATGGTTCATATGCATAAAAGTATCATTAATTTTGGCATAAGAAGAGTTCTTCTCATTAATAGTAATTGGAGCAAGACTATTATCAAGAATTTGAACATGGTAAACAAGTTGCATACTAAAGGAATTGTTTTTGGCAATCCAATCATAATTATGACAAGTTTCATAAGGATAGTTATAACCTATATCATAGCATTCTTTATAATAATCATCAAAGATTGAAGGCATAGTGTCATCATAAGAAATAGAATAGTTATCTTTCACAGTATGTTCATCTGTGACCATATCATCATTGTTACTAGAAGGAGATGTATCAAACATATAATGATCAGTAGCAAAAGGATTTTCAAACACCTCATCCCCAAGCTTAGAGCTTTCTATATCATTATGGGAGGAAGCATGGATAGTACTGATACTATGGCAATTATTAACATCATCATTTTCAGAGTTAGTTTCCCAGAGATTTTCAATATCAAAAGTAGTGTGCTCTTTCAAATCATGATCACTAATGTAGGTAAAGGGCATAGGAAGATCATTGTACTCAGATTCGTTATCATAATAATCATTAGGAGCAACATACTTACGGTTACCTATCGTTATCTCATAAACACGGGGATACGCCGTTACCTCTTTCTCTTTATTCCCCTTCTTCTTCTTCTTCTTCGTTCCCTTCTTCTTCTTCTTCTTCTCTGCCTTCTCCTCGTTCCCTTCTTTAGGAGGAAGAGGCTTGAAGGGAGGCTTCTCCACATAACCTGACTCTCTACCTTTATCGTTCTCCCAATCTTCAGTATTCTCCTGAATCCGATCAAGAAGATCCCATCTAGCTTCAACTTCTTTGCTTGTGAAGGATCCCTCCAAACAGGCATCTAGATAGTCCTTGTGATGTCCTGAAAGCCTTGCATAAAAATTATTAATAATAACATTACGGGGGAGCTCATGAATGGGACATTTGAGCATTAGTGACTTCAATCTCCCCCATGCTTGGGAAATACTCTCTCCATCACGAGGATAAAAGTTATAAATGTAATTCCTATCAATATGCACTTCATGAGGAGGATAAAATTTAGAATAAAAGAGAGATACAATTTCCTCCCAACCAAGAGAATGACTATTCTTCAGCAATTTATACCAATGCGCCGCTTTACCAGACAGCGAAATAGAGAATAGTTTCTTCCTCACTTCATCCATAGAGATACCTGCACACTTGAATAACCCGCATAATTCATGCAAAAACAGTAAATGATCTCCAGGATGAACAGTTCCATCCCCTTCATAACGGTTATCCATAACACGTTCAATAATTTTCATGCGTATCTTGAAAGGAATACTTTCAGTAGGTGGATTTAAAATATCACAAGCATCATTCGAATCACCACATATTGGAGACAATGCATTATCAGGGCAAAATATTTCTTCCAAAGCTAAGGAGCAAAATAGATTATTTTTATATAAACTAGCTTCCCCAAGCTTGGACTTCTCCATAGCATTAGCAGTAATTGCGTTCATACTAATAACATTGCTACTAGCATGCAAATAAGGTTCCATGGATTTTTAAATTTTCGCATCAAACAATCCATGTCTTAACTCAGGAAAAAGATTAAAAAGCTCACTAAATTTTTTGTTGTTTTCCATTATGCCTAACTAGTGAAATAAAAACAAGAAACAAAAAGATGCAATTGCAGGATCTAAAGGAAATAGCTTCGAGCACTCACACACCGGCAACAGTGCTAGGAAATAGCTTAGTAGTCGGAGGATGTGAATACCTTTTACCTTATGATACGTCTCCGACGTATCGATAATTTCTTATGTTCCATGCCACATTATTGATGTTATCTACATGTTTTATGCACACTTTATGTCATATTCGTGCATTTTCTGGAACTAACCTATTAACAAGATGCCGAAGTGCCAGTTCCTGTTTTCTGCTGTTTTTGGTTTCAGAAATCCTAGTAATGAAATATTCTCGGAATCGGACGAAATCAACGCCCAAGTTCCTATTTTCACCGGAAGCATCCAGAACACCCGGGAAGGACCAGAGGGGGGGCACTGGGCCCCCAGACCATAGGCCGGCGCGGCCCAGGCCCTGGCCGCGCCGCCCTATGGTGTCGTCGCCCCTTCGACCCTCCTGCGCCGCCTCTTCGCCTATTTAAAGCCCCTGGATCGAAAACCCTGAGGCGTTCGACGAAACCCACAGAAACCTTCCAGAGCCGCCGCCATCGCGAAGCCAAGATCTGGGGGACAGGAGTCTCTGTTCCGGCACGCTGCCGGAGCGGGGAAGTGCCCCCGGAAGGCTTCTCCATCGACACCGCTGCCATCTTCACCGCCATCTTCATCACCGCTGCTGCTCCCATGAGGAGGGAGTAGTTCTCCATCGAGGCTCGGGGCTGTACCGGTAGCTATGTGGTTCATCTCTCTTCCATGTACCTCAATACAATAATCTCATGAGCTGCTTTACATGATTGAGATTCATATGAGTTTTGTATCACAATTTATCTATGTGCTACTCTAGCAAAGTTATTAAAGTAGTTCTATTCCTCCTGCACGTGTGTAAAGGTGACAGTGTGTGCACCGTGTTAGTACTTGGTTTATGCTATGATCATGATCTCTTGTAGATTGCGAAGTTAACTATTGCTATGATAATATTGATGTGATCTATTCCTCCTACATATGCATGAAGGTGACAGTGTGCATGCTATGTTAGTACTTGGTTTAATCTGTTGATCTATCTTACACTATAAGGTTACTTAAATATGAACAAATTGTGGAGCTTGTTAACTCCGGCATTGAGGGTTCGTGTAATCCTACGCAATGCGTTCATCATCCAACAAAAGTGTAGAGTATGCATTTATCTATTCTGTTATGTGATCAATGTTGAGAGTGTCCACTAGTGAAAGTCTAATCCCTAGGCCTTGTTCCTAAATACTGCTGCGTTACTACTGCTTGTTTCTTGTTTCTTGTGTTACTACTGCTGCAATACTACCACCATCAACTACACGCCAGCAAGCTATTTTACGCACCGTTGCTACTGCTCATATATATTCATACCACCTGTATTTCACTATCTCTTCGCCGAACTAGTGCACCTATTAGGTGTGTTGGGGACACAAGAGACTTCTTGCTTTGTGGTTGCAGGGTTGCATGAGAGGGATATCTTTGACCTCTTCCTCCCTGAGTTCGATAAACCTTGGGTGATCCACTTAAGGGAAAACTTGCTGCTGTTCTACAAACCTCTGCTCTTGGAGGCCCAACACTGTCTCTGAGGAAAGGAGGGGGAACGTAGACATCAAGCTAATTTTTACGGCGCCGTTGCCGGGGAGGAAAGGTAAAAGGTACTCACACTCCGTATCTCGGCTACTAAGCTATTTTCCGGCGTTGTAAGTACTCGAAGCTATTTCCTTTAGATCCTGCAATTGCAACTTTTTGTTTCTTGTTTACACTAGTAAGGCATAATGGACAACATCTGTGAGCTTTTTATTCTATTTCCTGAGTCAAGACATGAATGGTTTAATGCGAAAATTAAAAAACCCATGGAATCTTATTTGCATGCTAGTAGCAATGATATTAGTATGAACGCTTTGAACACCATTGTTGCTAATGATATGGAAAATTCTAAGCTTGGGGAAGCTGGTTTTGATGAGCATGATCTTTTTAGTCCCCCAAGCATTGAGGAGAAAATTTTCTTTGATGATACTTTGCCTCCTATTTATGATGATTATAATGATATTGGTCTTTTAGTGCCGCCTACTATGGAGAGTAATTTTTATGATGATAATACTATGCCTCCTACACTTGATGAGAATAATAATGATAGCTATTTTGTTGAATTTGCTCCTACTACAATTAATAAGAATAACTATGCTTATGTTGGGAGTAGTAATAATTTTATGCATGAGAATCATGATAAGAATGCTTTATGTGATGGTTATATTGTTGAGTTTGCTCATGATACTACTGAAAGTTATTATGAGAGAGGAAAATATGGTTGTAGAAATTTTCATGTTACTAAAACACCTCTCTATGTGCTGAAATTTTTGAAGCTATACTTGTTTTATCTTCCTATGCTTGTTACTTTGCTCCTCATGAACTTGTTTATTTACAAGATTCCTATGCATAGGAAGCATGTTAGACTTAAATGTGTTTTGAATTTGCCTCTTGATGCTCTCTTTTGCTTCAAATACTATTTCTTGCGAGTGCATCATTAAAACTGCTGAGCCCATCTTAATGGCTATAAAGAAAAGAACTTCTTGGGAGATAACCCATGTGTTATTTTGCTACAGTACTTTGTTTTATATTTGTGTCTTGGAAGTTGTTTACTACTGTAGCAACCTCTCCTTATCTTTGTTTTGTGTTTTGTTGTGCCAAGTAAAGTCTTTGATAGTAAAGTCAATACTAGATTTGGATTACTGCACAGAAACTGTTTTCTTGCTGTCACGAATCTGGGCAAAATTCTCTGTAGGTAACTCAGAAAATTATGCCAATTTACGTGAGTGATCCTCAGATATGTACGCAACTTTCATTCAATTTGAGCATTTTCATCTGAGCAAGTCTGGTGCCATTTTAAAATTCGTCTTTACGGACTGTTCTGTTTTGACAGATTCTGCCTTTTATCTCACATTGCTTCTTTCGCTGTGTTGGGTGGATTTCTTTGTTCCATTACCTTCCAGTAGCTTTGCGCAATGTCCAGAAGTGTTAAGAATGATTGTGTCACCTCTGAACATGTGAGTTTTTGATTATGCACTAACCCTCTAATGAGTTTGTTTCGAGTTTGGTGTGGAGGAAGTTTTCAAGGGCCAAGAGAGGAGGATGATATACTATGATCAAGAAGAGTGAAAAGTCTAAGCTTGGGGATGCCCCGGTGGTTCACCCCTGCATATATTAAGAAGACTCAAGCGTCTAAGCTTGGGGATGCCCAAGGCATCCCCTTCTTCATCGACAACATTATCAGGTTCCTCCCCTGAAACTATATTTTTATTCCATCACATCTTATGTCCTTTTTCTTGGAGCGTCGGTTTGTTTTTGTTTTTTGTTTTGTTTGAATAAAATGGATCCTAGCATTCACTTTATGGGAGAGAGACATGCTCCGCTGTAGCATATGGACAACTATGTCCTTGGTTTCTACTCATAGTATTCATGGCGAAGTTTCTCCTTCGTTAAATTGTTATATGGTTGGAATTGAAAAATGATACATGTAGTAATTGCTATAAATGTCTTGGGTAATGTGATACTTGGCAATTGTTGTGCTCATGATTAAGCTCTTGCATCATATGCTTTGCACCCATTAATGAAGAAATACATAGAGCATGCTAAAATGTGGTTTGCATATTTGGTTTATCTAAGGTCTAGATAATTTCTAGTATTGAGTTTGAACAACAAGGAAGACGATGTAGATTCTTATAATGTTTACAATATGTCTTTTATGTGAGTTTTGCTGCACCGGTTCATCCTTGTGTTTGTTTCAAATAAACCTTGCTAGCCTAAACCTTGTATCGAGAGGGAATACTTCTCATGCATCCAAAATACTTGAGCCAACCACTATGCCATTTGTGTCCACCATACCTACCTACTACATGGTATTTTCCGCCATTCCAAAGTAAATTGCTTGAGTGCTACCTTTAAAATTCCATTCTTCACCTTTGCAATATATAGCTCATGGGACAAATAGCTTAAAAACTATTGTGGTATTGAATATGTAATTATGCACTTTATCTCTTATTAAGTTGCTTGTTGTGCGATAACCATGTTTACTGGGGACGCCATCAACTATTCATTGTTGAATTTCATGTGAGTTGCTATGCATGTTCGTCTTGTCTGAAGTAAGAGCGATCTACCACCTTATGGTTAAGCATGCATATGTTAGAGAAGAACATTGGGCCGCTAACTAAAGCCATGATCCATGGTGGAAGTTTCAGTTTTGGACATATATCCTCAATCTCAAATGAGAAAATTATTAATTGTTGTTACATGCTCATGCATAAAAGAGGAGTCCATTATCTGTTGTCTATGTTGTCCCGGTATGGATGTCTAAGTTGAAGAATAATCAATAGCGAGAAATCCAATGCGAGCTTTCTCCTTAGACCTTTGTACAGGCGGCATAGAGGTACCCCTTTGTGACACTTGGTAAAAACAGTGCATTGTGATGATCCGGTAGTCCAAGCTAATTAGGACAAGGTGCGGGCACTATTAGTATACTATGCATGAGGCTTGCAACTTGTACGATATAATTTACATAACTCATATGCTTTATTACTACCGTTGACAAAATTGTTTCATGTTTTCAAAATCAAAGCTCTAGCACAAATATAGCAATCGATGCTTTTCCTCTATGGAGGACCATTCTTTTACTTTCAATGTTGAGTCAGTTCACCTATTTCTCTCCACCTCAAGAAGCAAACACTTGTGTGAACTATGCATTGATTCCTACATACTTGCTTATTGCACTTATTATATTACTCTATGTTGACAATATCCATGAGATATACATGTTACAAGTTGAAAGCAACCGCTGAAACTTAATCTTCTTTTGTGTTGCTTCAATGCTTTTACTTTGAATTATTGCTTTATGAGTTAACTCTTATGCAAGACTTATTGATGCTTGTCTTGAAGTGCTATTCATGAAAAGTCTTTGCTTTATGATTCACTTGTTTACTCATGTCATATACATTGTTTTGATCGCTGCATTCACTACATATGCTTTACAAATAGTATGATCAAGATTATGATGGCATGTCACTTCAGAAATTATCTGTGTTATCGTTTTACCTGCTCGGGACGAGCAGAACTAAGCTTGGGGATGCTGATACGTCTCCGACGTATCGATAATTTCTTATGTTCCATGCCACATTATTGATGTTATCTACATGTTTTATGCACACTTTATGTCATATTCGTGCATTTTCTGGAACTAACCTATTAACAAGATGCCGAAGTGCCAGTTTCCTGTTTTCTGCCGTTTTTGGTTTCAGAAATCCTAGTAACGAAATATTCTCGGAATCGGACGAAATCAACGCCCAAGTTCCTATTTTCACCGGAAGCATCCAGAACACCCGGGAAGGACCAGAGGGGGGGCACTGGGCCCCCAGACCATAGGCCGGCGCGGCCCAGGCCCTGGCCGCGCCGCCCTATGGTGTCATCGCCCCTTCGACCCTCCTGCGCCGCCTCTTCGCCTATTTAAAGCCCCTGGATCGAAAACCCTGAGGCGTTCGACGAAACCCACAGAAACCTTCCAGAGCCGCCGCCATCGCGAAGCCAAGATCTGGGGGACAGGAGTCTCTGTTCCGGCACGCTGCCGGAGCGGGGAAGTGCCCCCGGAAGGCTTCTCCATCGACACCGCTGCCATCTTCACCGCCATCTTCATCACCGCTGCTGCTCCCATGAGGAGGGAGTAGTTCTCCATCGAGGCTCGGGGCTGTACCGGTAGCTATGTGGTTCATCTCTCTTCCATGTACCTCAATACAATAATCTCATGAGCTGCTTTACATGATTGAGATTCATATGAGTTTTGTATCACAATTTATCTATGTGCTACTCTAGCAAAGTTATTAAAGTAGTTCTATTCCTCCTGTACATGTGTAAAGGTGACAGTGTGTGCACCGTGTTAGTACTTGGTTTATGCTATGATCATGATCTCTTGTAGATTGCGAAGTTAACTATTGCTATGATAATATTGATGTGATCTATTCCTCCTACATATGCATGAAGGTGACAGTGTGCATGCTATGTTAGTACTTGGTTTAATCTGTTGATCTATCTTACACTATAAGGTTACTTAAATATGAACAAATTGTGGAGCTTGTTAACTCCGGCATTGAGGGTTCGTGTAATCCTACGCAATGCGTTCATCATCCAACAAAAGTGTAGAGTATGCATTTATCTATTCTGTTATGTGATCAATGTTGAGAGTGTCCACTAGTGAAAGTCTAATCCCTAGGCCTTGTTCCTAAATACTGCTGCGTTACTCTTGCTTGTTTCTTGTTTCACTTTGTGTTACTATCGCTGCAATACTACCACCATCAACTACACGCCAGCAAGCTATTTTCTGGCACCGTTGCTACTGCTCATATATATTCATACCACCTGTATTTCACTATCTCTTCGCCAAACTAGTGCACCTATTAGGTGTGTTGGGGACACAAGAGACTTCTTGCTTTGTGGTTGCAGGGTTGCATGAGAGGGATATCTTTGACCTCTTCCTCCCTGAGTTCGATAAACCTTGGGTGATCCACTTAAGGGAAAACTTGCTGCTGTTCTACAAACCTCTGCTCTTGGAGGCCCAACACTGTCTACAGGAAAGGAGGGGGAACGTAGACATCACCTTACCTCCCCGGCAACGGCGCCAGAAAATAGCTTGATGTCTACGCATGCTTCTATTCCTGTAGACAGTGTTGGGCCTCCAAGAGCAGAGGTTTGTAGAACAGCAGCAAGTTTCCCTTAAGTGAATCACCCAAGGTTTATTGAACTCAGGGAGGAAGAGGTCAAAGATATCCCTCTCAAGTAACCCTGCAATCACGATACAAGAAGTCTCTTGTGTCCCCAACACACCTAATACACTTGTCAGATGTATAGGTGCACTAGTTCGGCGAAGAGATAGTGAAATACAAGTAGTATGGATGTATATGAGTGGTAATAGCAATCTGAATAAAATATGGCAGCGAGTAAACATGCAACAGAACAGTAAATAAACGGAGATTCGATGTTTGGAAACAAGGCCTATGGATCATACTTTCACTAGTGGACACTCTCAACATTGATCACATAATAAAACCACTCTACACTCTCTTGTTGGATGAAAAATACCATTAATTGTGTAGGGCTACAAGAGCACCTCAATGCCGGAGTTAACAAGCTCCACAACATCCGATGTTCATATTTAAATAACCTTAGAGTGCATGATAGACCAACGCAATTATACCGAGTACTAACATAGCATGCACACTGTCAACATCAGCTATGAAAGGGGGAATAGATCACATCAATACTATCATAGTAATAATTAACTTCATAATCTACAAGAGATCACAATCATAGCTTATACCAAGTACTACATGATGCACACACTGTCAACATTACATCATGGAGGAGGAATAGACTACTTTAATAACATCACTAGAGTAGCACACAGATGATATTCAACTAGATCACAAAGAGAGAGATGAACCACATAGCTACGGCACAGCCCTTAGCCCCGGGGAAGAACTACTCCCTCCTCACCATGGAAGCAGCGATGGCGGTGAAGATGGCGGTGGAGATGGCTTCCGGGGGCAATTCCCCGTCCCGGCAGGGTGCCGGAACAGAGACTTCTGTCCCCCGAATTGGAGTTTCGCGATGGCGGCGGCTCTGGAAGGTTTTCTGGTGTTTTGTCAATCCGTGTCGAAGATTTAGGTCAGGACGGCTTAAATAGGCGAAGAGGCGGAGTCGGAGGGGCCACGGGGGTCCCACACACTAGGGGGTGCGCCCCCCTGGGCCGCGCCGCCACAACGTGTGGGGCCCCTAGGGCTCCCCTCTAGTCCCTCTCTGGCTCTCTGGAAGCTTCCGGGAAAAATAAGGTTCTGGGCGTTGATTTCGTCTGATTCCGAGAATATTTCCTTACTAGGATTTCTGAAATCAAAAACTGCAGAAAACAGCAACTGGCCCTTCGGCATCTCGTCAATAGGTTAGTTCCGGAAAACGCATCAAAACGATATAAAGTGTGAACAAAACATGTAGGTATTGTCATAAAACAAGCATGGAACAACAGAAATTATAGATACGTTGGAGACGTATCAGGCTGCCTGACGAGGTGGGCTCCACCCGTCAGTCACACATAACACAGCGAAACAGTATGTTTGATTTGAGCCGCACGATTAGAAGGGGATCGAGCGGCTCAGAGACGTCGTCATCTCTGGCGAGAAATGGGTACTTGCACGGCGAGGATAGGGGTCCGGCGAGCTCCCCGGTGCTCCAGCAAGAGTTGGCAGTGTGCGCGAGGACGATGTCGACGACGACGGAGCTCCTGGTACCAGCGGCGCGTCCTGGGGCGGCTCCAATCGACGGCGAGCTTCTGCGGCGGTCACGGGCTCCGACGATCAAATTGACGTGCTCTGGTGGCTAATCGAGGAGGGGAGGTGGTCGAGGAGGTTGAGAAGGAGGAGGGGAGCGAGGTGGTGTTGAAGGAATGGGCACGGGCGTGCCCTTTTTATAGCGTCGGAGGCAGGCAGGGTGCTGTGCTAAGTCGACCATGGCGCGGGCGTCACGGCGAGCTAGCGAGCTAGGCGAGGGCGCGGCGCTGTTCAGCGTGTCCAGGCGGTCCTCTTAGCGGCAACGGCGAGGCTGGGTGGTGCCAAACTTTGTCGGGCGCGTGCGAGCATCTGCGCGGCAGTGGCGGTATTTTGCTTCGTCTCCGGCGACGGCGGGTGCGGGTCGGCGACAAGAAGTTATCTGGCGTGTCCGTGGTGCTGTGGCGAAGCTGAGGGCGGAAGAGGGGGTCCAGGCGAGGGCTAGAGCAGCTGCGCGACAGGGCGCTCTGGCGCGCTCCGGTGTGCACGCGTCGACGTGGCCGTGCACACTTTGGCAACCCTGGGCATCGTGGGAGCGTGTTTGTCTGGGCCGTGTCGTGCTTCTCTCGACCAAAGGCGTGTACCAAGGGGTTCAGGGAGCAAGGTGGAGCAGAGGGACATGGTGGCCAAGGCTAGAAGTGAGATAGGTGAGGGTTGGCATGATGACATGGGGAGCATGGCCGACATGGCAATGGCTTGGCCATGTATGCCTAGTTCTAGGGTTTCTATGCAGGGGCTTGGGTTAGAGGGGACCAGGGGATAGTGTGGAAACAAGTGGGATTCGAAATTTGGCCAAACACTATTTCAAATAGTAAAAATTGATTTGGTTTGATTCTTGCTCACCATGTGTTTGATACAATGGCCGCATGAAAGTTATTTTGAAAATTTTGAATAAAACTTGTTGGACTTGATTCAAATGATCAAAGACACACAAAGGTGGTGGTGGTGTTCAAAAATAATTTGTTTTGCAAAATTTTATATTCAGTAAGAAACTTGAATCTGTTTCAAAGTCCCAACTTGGCTTGAGCATAACTTTTGATCTAGCAAGAATTTGCAGGGGTGTGCTTTACCAAAGTTGTTCACCTTGATGTGGTCTTGGATGAGGTGCAAAGAGTTGTACTTGTTTGGTTTGAAAATCTCCTAATACAGAGGCTCAAAGTAGGCATCAGGCTAAAAATGGCATATTTGACCATTAGTGCATGTGAGCACAATTTGAATTCAAATTTTATTTGAGTTTCTTTGATTCCAAAAGTGTTAATAAGTGTTTAATAAAATTCTCCAACTAATGGTGGCAGCCAAAATGGTCTAGGTTGAAGATTTGCAAAAATGGCATAAACCATATGTGAGGGTTTTGGGATTTTTCTATTTCATTTCTTTTCTTCCTTTTTGATTTGCTTGGTGATCTTCAAAGGATGAAGTGAGGGTTTTAGGTTGTAGCACAAGGTATAAGGTTGCAAACACTCATCATGGCAATCACACAAAGAATTGAGTAAGAGCACTATGCATAGCACATGTGTGAATAAAAGTTTTTTTGTGGGTTCTAAATTTTGAGTACTTCATTGATTTGAAATTTGGGATGTTACAATGTAAGTATCTAATGTGACGTAGTTGGAACAAAGCTAGGCACATAATCAATTTGGCGATTGGTGCTTGATACGTCTCCAACGTATCTATAATTTCTTATGTTCCATGCTAGTTTTATGACAATACCTACATGTTTTATTCATACTTTATATCATTTTGATGCATTTTCCGGTACTAACCTATTAACAAGATGCCGAAGCGCCAGTTCCTGTTTTCTGTTGTTTTTGGTTTCAGAAATCCTACACAGAAAATATTCTCGGAATTGGACGAAACAAAAGCCCACGGCCCTATTTTCCATGGAGGATTCCAGAACATCGAAGAAGAGTCGGAGGCAGCCAGCAGGGGGGCCACCCCATAGGACGGCGCGTCCAGGCCCCCTGGCGCACCCAGGTGTGGGGAGCCCACCCCCTGGCTCCCCCGACGCTGCCTCTTTGCCTATATATTCCTTCGTACCGAAAAACCCTAGTACCGACAGCCAAAATACCAGAACAGTTCCAGAGACGCCGCCGCCATCAACCCTAACTCGGGGGGTTCAGAAGATCTCCTCCGGCACCCTGCCGGAGAGGGGAATCATCACCGGAGGGCTCTACATCACCATGCCCGCCTCCGGACTGATGCGTGAGTAGTTCATCCTTGGACTACGGGTCCATAGAAGTAGCTAGATGGTTGTCTTCTCCTATTGTGCCATCATGTTTAGATCTTGTGAGCTGCCTATCATGATCAAGATCATCTATTTGTAATGCTACATGTTGTGTTTGTTGGGATCCGATGAATATGGAATACTATGTCAAGTTGATTATTGATCTATCATATATGTGTTGTTTATGATCTTGCATGCTCTTCGTTGCTAGTAGAGGCTCTGGCCAAGTTGATACTTGTAACTCCAAGAGGGAGTATTTATGCTAGATAGTGGGTTCATGTCTCCATTGAATATGGGGGAGTGACAGCAACCCCTAAGGTTGTGGATGTGTTGTTGCCACTAGGGATAAAATATCAATGCTTTGTCTAAGGATATTTGTATTGTTTACATTACGCACAGTACTTAATGCAATTGTCTGTTGCTTGCAACTTAATACTGGAAGGGGTGCGGATGCTAACCCGAAGGTGGACTTTTTAGGCATAGATGCATGCTGGATGGCGGTCTATGTTCTTTGTCGTAATGCCCTAAGTAAAACTCATAGATATGCATGTGCATTGTTATGCCCTCTCTATTTGTCAATTGCCCAACTGTAATTTGTTTACCCAACATGTTATTTATCTTATTGGAGAGACACCACGAGTGAACTGTGGACCCCTGTCCATTCTTTTACATCTGAAATACAACCTACTGCAATCATTGTTCTCTTTTGTTTTCTGCAAGCAAACATCATTTTCCACACCATACGTTTAATCCTTTGTTTTCAGCAAGCCGGGGAGATTGACAACCTCACTGTTAAGTTGGGGCAAAGTAGTTTGATTGTGTTGTGCAGGTTCCACATTGGCACCGGAATCTCTGGTGTTGTGCCGCACTACACTCCTTCACCAACAACCTTCACGTGATCTTCATCTCCTACTGGTTCGATAACCTTGGTTTCTTACTGAGGGAAAACTCGATGATGTACTCATCATAACTTCCTCTTGGGGTTCCCAACGGACGTGTGCTTTACCGTCACAAGAAGCTACTTTTCTGGCGCCGTTGCCGGGGAGATCAAGACACGCTGCAAGGGGAGTCTCTCACACCCAATCTCTTTACTGTTTATTGTCTTGCTTTATTTTATTTTCTGTCTTGTTTGCTTTCTCTATATCAAAAACACACAAAAATTAGTTACTCGCATTTACTTTATCGGTTTACCCTTGTTTATCACCATGCTTCTTCCTAAGTTCACTTTGAAAGATATATCGGTAGGGAGTGGGTCTATCATTGGAAGAGATAATATAGAAGAATTTTTCAATCATGTTAGTAAGGTTGAAGATTTTGAAGATAGATCCTTGGTAGAACTTGCTCCTAATTATGAAATTGCTACTGCCTCTTTAATGCACATGTTGGAAGCTAGATTTGTCAACCTTAATCCTATAATGCAACATATGTTCCTTACATTCTGTGATAGGGAAGAAGGAGAGAATAAATATTTTGTTTTAGAGACCCTTCTTAAAGAATTTGGTCATGTAGCTAGAGAAGCTAGAAAAGTCTTTATTCAACATAAGATGCTTGGCTTTTATATCAATGTTGCAAATACCCTTGAAAGGATGGAAAAATATAGGCTAAAGTACACTAATGAAGCCAATTGTGAGGGGGAGACTAAAGTACCAATACCTTATAAGCTCATAGGAATGCATGAGGCACTAGAAAAGAATTTTGATTGGATTGTTCCTGAAAATTTATTTGAGGAGGATAGTGAGCCTAAAAGTAATGAAAGAGGAGCTTCTGAAACTTACATAGATAAGATACAATGCATCGTTGAGAAAACTCCCAACTCCTTTGTTGATGCTTTTTATCTTGATGTTACTTGATTTTCACTTTCTGCGCCTAGCTGAAAGGCGTTAAAGAAAAGCGCTTATGGGAGACAACCCATTATTTTATTTCTGCAATTTTTGTTTTATTTTTGAGTCAAGATGCTTGTTACTACTGTAGAAATACCTTTGTATCTTTATTTTCTTGCATTGTTGTGCCAAGTAAAGTCTTTGATAGAAAGTTGATACTAGATTTGGATTTCTGCGCAGAAACAGATTTTTAGCTGTCACGAATTTGAGCTTTTCTCTCTGTAGAAAAATCGTAAAATCCTAAAACAATTCATGAGTAATCCTTAGATATGTACGCAACTTTCATTCAACTGGAGCTTTTCCATCTGAGCATGTTAAGTGTCTCGAAAAAATTCTTCTTTACGGACTGTTCTGTTTTTGACAGATTCTGCCTTTTATTTCGTATTGCCTCTTTTATTGTGTTTGAGTGGATTTCTTTGCTCCATTAAATTTCAGTAGCCTTGGGTAATGTCCAGTAGTGTTGGGAATGATTGTGTCCTTGCTGAACATGTGAATTTTTGATTATGCACTAACCCTGTAATGAGATTGCTTTGAGTTTGGTGTGAAGGAAGTTTTCAAGGATCAAGAGAGGAGGATGATATAATATGATCAAGAAGAGTGAAAAGTCTAAGCTTGGGGATGCCCCCGTGGTTCATCCCTGCATATTTCAAGAATACTCAAGCGTCTAAGCTTGGGGATGCCCAAGGTATCCCCTTCTTCATCAAACTTATCAGGTCACCTCTAGTGAAACTATATTTTAATTCCGTCACATCTTATGTGCTTTACTTGGAGCGTCCGTGTGCTTTTATTCTCGTTTGTTATTTAAGTTTTCTTAATAAATCGGATCCTAACATGCTTGTGTGGGCGAGAGACACGCTCCGCTTTTTCATTTGAACAATTGTGTTCTTCGTTTTACTTTTAATGTTCATGGCAAAAGCTGAAAGCCGCAACACTTATTGTTATTTGGTTGGAAACAGAAAATGCTTCATGTGGTAGTTTGTATATTGTCTTGAATAATTTGATACTTGGCAATTGTTTTGAGCTCTCAAGTAGATCATGTTTAAGCTCTTGCATCATGTAGTTTAAACCTATTAGTGGAGAACTACCGTAGAGCTTGTTGAAATTTGGTTTGCATGATTGGTCTCTCTAAGGTCTAGATATTTTCTGGTAAAAGTGTTTGAGCAACAAGGAAGACAGCGTAGAGTCTTATAATGCTTGCAATATGTTCTTATGTATGTTTTGCTGTACCAGTTTATACTTGTGTTTGCTTCAAACAACCTTGCTAGCCAAAGCCTTGTACTGAGAGGGAATGCTTCTCGTGCATCCAAAACCTTGAGCCAAAACCTATGCCATTTGTGTCCACCATAACTACCTACTATGTGGTATTTTTCTGCCATTCCAAGTAAATACTACATGTGCTACCTTTAAACAATTCAAAACTTTATTACTCCTAATTTGTGTCAATGTCTCATAGCTCATGAGGACGTATGTGGTGTTTTATCTTTCAATCTTGTTGGGCAGACTTTCACCAATGGACTAGTGGCATATACATCCGCTTATCCAATAATTTTGCAAAAAGAGCTGGCAACGGGGTGCCCAGCCCCAATTAATTAACTTTCATTAATAATTCTCTTCTCATGTTTTGCCCTGATTTATCAGTAAGCAACTTAATTTTGCAATAGACACTCCTCCATGGTATGTGAAATGTTGGAAGGCACCCGAGGATTCGGTTAGCCATGGCTTGTGAAAGCAAAAGGTTGGGAGGAGTGTCATCTATAAATAAAACTAAAATACATGTGTAAACAAAAGAGAAGAGGGATGATCTACCTTGCTGGTAGAGATAACGTCCTTCATGGGAGCCGCTCTTTGAAAGTCTGTTTGACAAGGGGGTTAGAGTGCCCACTACCATTCGTTGAAAACAACAAACACCTCTCAAAACTTTATTTTTATGCTCTCTATATGATTTCAAAACTTGAAAAGCTCTAGCACATGATTTAATACATGCTTCCCTCTGCGAAGGGCCTTTCTTTTACTTTATGTCGAGTCAGTTCACCTACTTCTTTCTATCTTAGAAGCAAACATTTGTGTCAACTGTGTGCATTGATTCTTACATGCTTGCTTATTACACTTATTACATTACTTTGTGTTGACAATTATCCATGAGATATGCATGTTGAAGTTGAAAGCAATTGCTGAAACTTAAATCTTCCTTTGTGTTGCGTCAAAACCTTGTATTAAGAATCTATTGCTTTATGAGTTGTCAACACCCAGATTTTTAAGTCCAGATGCCTATTATGTCATTCATCGCAATCCTAGGAATATTGTTGTTGCGAGGCATAATAGTTGAATACCATAGTCATTATTCATTACAAACCATATTGTCTTACAACTTGAATCACATAATCCCTATTACACAAATAGTTGATCTATTGATCAACGAACAAACACAAGTTCATAGCGGAAGCGTAAAGATAAATGGACTCTCTAGTCCACAGGCCAACGCTTGACGTCGGAAGACTCCTAGTTGTCGTAGGCGTCCTGCTGGTCCTCTTCTTGGTAGTTCTGTTCATCTTCATACTCTGGCCATTTGAATAGACAGGGACAAAGCCGTGAGTACTTTAAGTACTCGCAAACTAATACTAGTGTCAGTGCTAACAGTTCTAGTAAGGGGTGCTAAGCTCTAGTTTATTTGCATAAAGCCAATTTTAGTTCACAAGTATTTGACAAAGACTCCTTCATGTTGCTAACTAACTCAAGTGGGAACATTAGTGTCATTCCCACAACTTAGTTGTGATTCAAAAACAAGTCACCATTCACCATTCACTTCACCAACATTTTCAAGAATCTGACACCGGAAATTGTATGGCCTTTCCAACCGTCCGTAACCATGGACACGGCTATTCGAATAGGTTTACACTCTGCAGAGGTTGCACACTTGTGCCACAACATTTGATTTCATCCGTCGGGATAACCCCAAATCATCGTAACACAGTACGCGGATCATCAACCATAACCTTTCACTTACAAACCCTAGTATGAGCACCTCTCCCCATGAGCTTGGCCTCCCAGTGAAGACCAACTGTCAACCTGGGAACTGCACAGGGCTTGGTCGTACAATTCACATCATTTCGCAACAACAGAGGCAGCCTCGGCATAACCCCTATGATGTGTGTTCAGAGGGAACCCATACTAAGATGCATAAATTTCCAGTTAAGCCCTACCCATAATCAGGTATTGTGGGGGTACTCAAAATTGGAAAGGTATCGCATTCAAACCAATATCAATTTTATCAAAAATCACCATCTTCTTTAGGTCAGATTCACCTTCAAAAATCACTCAATGGAATGACTCATCATTCCAAGGTTTCAAATTCAAAACAAGTCACATGTTCCCATCTAGAGTAGTCAAGTTTTAGTATTTAGCACTAGCACTAATCATGAGGGGTGCTATTGATGACCCACAAGTATAGGGGGTGTATCGTAGTATCTTCGATAAGTAAGAGTGTCGAACCCAACGAGGAGCAGAAGGTGTTGACAAGCAGTTTCGATGCAGGAATCACTGTAGATGCTCACAAACAAGTATTCAGGGGGTTTTAATGTAACAGATGAATAAAGTATGATTAAGTAAAGTGCGAGAGTAGCAATTGCTGCGAGTGGCCCAATCCTTTTTAGCACAAAGGACAAGCCGGTTTGTTTACTTATAATGACCAAACGTTCTTGAGGACACACGGGATTTTAGTCTAGTGCTTTCGCTACATATAGCTGATTAATCTTCATTGTTTTGATAAGTGTTGTGTGGGTGAACCTATGCTAATGTACCGCCCTTCCTAGGACTAATACATACTTGTGATTATACCCCTTGCAAGCATCCGCAACTACAAGAAAGTAATTAAGAATAAATCTAACCACAGCCTTAAACTCTGAGATCCTGCTATCCCTCCTGCATCGATATACTAACGGGGGTTTAGGTTTCTGTCACTCCGGCAACCCCGCAATTAGCAAACGAGTACAAGATGCATTCCCCTAGACCCATAAAGGTGAAGTGTCATGTAGTCGACGTTCACATGACACCACTAGAAGAATAACACCACAACTTAAATATCATAACATTGAATATTACCCAACATACTTCACTACTAACATTTAGACTTCACCCATGTCCTCAAGAACTAAACGAACTACTCACGAGACATCATATGGAACATGATCAGAGGTGATATGATAATGA
Source organism: Lolium perenne (assembly GCF_019359855.2). Classification (NCBI taxonomy): domain Eukaryota; kingdom Viridiplantae; phylum Streptophyta; class Magnoliopsida; order Poales; family Poaceae; genus Lolium; species Lolium perenne. The sequence continues at coordinate 10,921,144 of NC_067247.2, read as the reverse complement.
ATAACAATCTGAACATAAATCTTGGTTCAATGGTTTCACCCAATAGCATCAACAACAAGTAGAAATCGATACCGGGAGAGTTTCCCCTATCGAACAATCAAGATCAAACCCAAATTGCTACAGAGGTGACGAGGTGCTGCGGTGGAGATGGCAGTGATGATGATGAAGATGACGGTGATGGCGGTGGAGATGATGTCCAGCTCGATGACGGTGACGATGGCGTCGATTTCCCCCTCTCGGGAGGGAATTTCCCCGGCGGATTCTAGCCGCCGGAGAGCTCTTTTCTCTCTGGTGTTCTCCGCCCCGCAGAGGCGGCTGTAACTCTTCGTGAGGTATCCTCTGTGGCTTAGGTCTTCGGGACGAAGGGTTTCGCGAAGAAAAGGAGGCGAGAGGGGCTGTGGGCCCCCCTCACCACCAGGTGGCGCGGCCAGGCCATGGGCCGCGCCGCCCTATGGTATGGGCCCACCTTGGGTCCAGCTGGCTCCCCCTTCTGGCTTCCTTCGTCATCTTGAAAAATAGGATTTTTGGTATAATTTCCTTCCACAGTTGATCTTCCGAAATATTGCATTCTGACGGTGCTTTTTCCAGCAGAATCCTGACTCCGGTGCTTGATCCTCCAATAATGATGAAACATGCAAAATAGATGAAATAACATAAATATTGTGTCCCAATATGAAATATATCAATGAATAACAGCAAATTATGATATAAAATAGTGATGCAAATTGGACGTATCAACTCCCCCCAAGCTTAGACTTCGCTTGTCCCCAAGCGAAACTGAACTCGGTAAACAGGACCACATGTTTATGGAGTGAAGAGTCGATAAATAAAATACGGACAAGAAGCATCATATTCATTCACACAAATCATTCTAGTAAACAACTTCCTCATATAACTCAACTTGAAACAAGTATAAGGTAATCACAAATAAAGGTGCATAAGAAATCATAGTTGGTGATGGCAAACTTCGTTCTTGGTCAGAGAACAATTAACAGGTTATACTTATCTATTGAGCAATGCTCTCATATTAAAGCTTATGGCAAACTTGCATACTCAATCATAATGATCATTGATAGCTTACAAAGTTATATTCATTCAGATAAAACTTGTACTAAACAAAGAAGAGTAAAAGACATGATGAAGTAAATCACAATATAGATGGTTTGATCACAACAACTCAAATGCTTGCATAAGATGGAGGGAAATAGGTTTACTGACTCAACATAAAGTAAAAGATAGGCCCTTCGCAGAGGGAAGCAGGGATTAAATCATGTGCTAGAGATTTTCCAGTTTTGAAGTCATATAAAGAGAATGAAAATAGTAATTTGAGAGGTGTTTGTTGTTGTCAACGACTGGTAGCGGGTACTCTAACCCCCTTGCCAAACAGACTTCCAAAGAGCGGCTCCCATGAAGGACGTCATCTCTACCAGCAAGGTAGATCATCCCTCTTCTCTTTTGTTTACACATGTACTTTAGTTTATTTAAGGATGACACTCCCCCCAACCTTTGCTTACACAAGCCATGGCTAACCGAATCCTCGGGTGCCTTCCAACAATCTCATACCATGGAGGAGTGTCTATTGCAAAATTAAGTTGCTTACTGATGAATCAGAGCAAAACATGTGAAGAGAATTATTAATGAAAGTTGATTAATTGGGGCTGGGAACCCCATTGCCAGCTCTTTTTGCAAAATTATAGGATAAGTGGATGAAGCCACTAGTGCATTAATGGAAGCTGCCTAACAAGACTGAAAGATAAAACACCACATACTTCCTCATGAGCTATAAAACATTGACACAAATAAGAAGTAATAAATTTTTGAATCGTTTAAAGGTAGCACATGAAGTATTTACTTGGAATGGCAGAAAATACCATGTAGTAGGTAGTTATGGTGGACACAAATGGCATAGGTTTGGGTTCAGGTTTGGATGCACGAGAAGCATTCCCTCTCAGTACAGGTCTTTGGCTAGCAAGGTTAATTAGCAAGCATAAGAATTGATGGAAACAAACATATATACATGTGATAGACATAACCATGCATCTTCTTTGTAAGCACAAACAATTTTAACTTCAGAATAATATGCTATGAGCTAACAAGAAAGAAAGACAATGAAACAACTACATGTATTTCTCTTTTCTACTTAAACCTCAAAGTGTTGTTGCTATTGACCAATGCTAAGTTTGCCAAAACCAAATAGATTTATTCGATGCTCCCAAAGTGACACCAATACTAAAATCAAGATCAATCATATAATAGAATTGCAACCTAAAATAAGATGTGCAATATGTAAATGATAAGACTTCTCATTAATATTTCATAACGATAACTCACACCAAGGGATACATAGACAACCAACTAAAGGAGAGATACTTCCACACTGCAACCCATCTTATATGATAACTTCCCTACTCATGATATGACACTACTTGACAGTAAAAAGTAAAAGATAGTGATGATGTGATACCACGGCACTCCCCCAAGCTTGGAACAAACCAAGGGGATGCCAATACCGATGATGAATTACTCCTTTGGCGATGGTGGTGATGAATTCTTGACAAGCTTCTCAACAAGCTCCTGAAGCTCATCAATCTTGTACATGAGATTGCGGATCATCTCCGAATTATGCTCGACGCGGTTAAGAAGTATATCTGACGGCGAGTCCCAACTCTTGGAGTTATTTCCCCACTCTTCAGCTTCAGGCTTTGTCCTTCCTGCAGTGTTAGAACGATCTATATCCCAATTGCTAGGCAATGCTGCCTTGGGAGTCCTTTCAATTTGACTATTGTAAATTAGATTGCGGAAGGGGTTGTAGATGCCTGGAGGAGATGTCTTTGGAGCTAGGTAATGACGTGGAACTCCTCCTCCAGTGCTAATCCGTGCACTCTTCTTGACGTTGAACGGTTTTGACACCACTCCGATACTTGCAATGGTGGCGCGCGGGCGTACTCGCGGAACTTCCTCGACTTCCTCTTCATCCTCCTTGCCTTCTTCCTTCAACTCGGGGTCTTGGATATCTTTCTCCGAAGGCTCCTTGTCCTTGTTGTTGGAGACCATGGTGCTCCTAGATTGAAAATAGATCCTGGCAGAAACAGCTCGAAACAAAACACGTCGAGAAAACGATATACGGACCTCCAGGGGTCTGGGGGATTATATAGAATAAATTTTTATCACAAACGGAAAGTACCAGGTCGAACCAGAGTCGGAGTGGAGCGATGAGGCGGTGCCACTACAGGGCGGCGCGGCCAGGGTAGGGCCCGCGCCGGCCTACGGGGGCACGCCCTCGTGCGTCTCCTCCACTCCGTTTCGATCTCGTAATTTTTCATATTTTCCAAAAATAGCAAAAATATTGTTCGGAAGGTAAATTACGAAACTTTTATTACCAGTACTGTTACCTATTCAAAGTCGAGTTCTGGCGGACTGTCAATTTGTCCTTTGATAAAAGCCTCCGGTGTTTCCACTTGAATAATATCAACATCAACATTATAAGAATCACCTGAGATATAATGCTTGAGTCTTTGTCCATTCACCACTTGCGTGGCATTGCCTTGGGGAGAGCTAATTTTAATTGCTCCTGAACGATACACCTCCTCAACAACATATGGTCCTTCCCATTTCGAGAGTAATTTCCCTGCAAAGAATCTGAGACGAGACCGATACAATAGGACTTTATCCCCAATATTAAATTCTCTTTTGATAATCCTTCTATCATGCCATTTTTTAACTTTCTCTTTAAAGAGTTTAGCATTTTCATAAGCTTCACTTCTCCATTCATCTAGAGAACTCAATTGCAACAACCTCTTATTACCGGCAAGTTTAGGATCTTTATTTAATTCCCTAACAGCCCAATAAGCTTTGTGCTCTAATTCTAAAGGTAAATGACAAGCTTTTCCATAAACCATTTTATAAGGTGACATTCCCATGGGGTTTTTATAAGCAGTTCTATAAGCCCATAAAGCATCCTTCAATTTACTAGCCCAATTCTTCCTAGTTTTATTAACAGTCTTTTGCAAGATAGATTTAATTTCTCTATTTGATAGTTCTACTTGCCCACTAGTTTGAGGATGATAAGCAGAAGCAATTCTATGATTAATTCCATATTTAGCAAGAGTTTTTCTAAAACCACCATGAATAAAATGAGAACCTCCATCAGTCATAATATATCTAGGAACTCCAAATCGAGGAAAAATAATATCTAAGAGCATTCTTATAGAGGTCTCACCATCAGCACTTTTTGTTGGTATGGCTTCCACCCATTTAGTAACATAATCAACAGCAACAAGTATATGAGTGTTACCTTCTGAAGAGGGAAAGGGTCCCATGAAGTCAAATCCCCAACAATCGAATGGTTCAATAACAAGAGTATAATTCATAGGCATTTCATTGCGTCTGGAGATATTACCAACCCTTTGGCATTCATCACAAGATAAAATAAACTTCCTTGCATCTTTGAAGAGAGTTGGCCAATAAAAACCTGATTGTAGAACCTTTTGCGCGGTTCTTTCTCCGGCGTGATGTCCTCCATAAGCACTCCCATGACATTTACTCAATATTTCCTGCTGTTCATATTCGGGAACACATCTTCGCAGAATACCATCCACTCCTTTATATAAGTGTGGGTCATCCCAGAAATAATGCCTCAAGTCATAAAAGAATTTCCTCCTTTGCTGAGCTGAAAAGGTCGGAGGCAAGTACTTGGAAACAATAAAGTTAGCGTAATCAGCATACCAAGGACTGTCTCGCGAGCTCACCTTTATTACAGCCAATTGTTCATTTGGAAAACTATCATTAACAGGAACAGGATCATAAGCAATATTTTCCAATCTAGACAAATTATCAGCAACAGGATTATCAGCACCTTTCCTATCTACAATATGTAAATCAAATTCTTGCAACAGAAGTACCCATCTAATAAGCCTTGGCTTAGCATCTTTCTTTTGCATAAGGTATCTGATTGCAGCATGATCAGTATGAATAGTGACTTTTGAATCAACAATATAAGATCTAAACTTATCACAAGCAAAGACTACAGCTAACAATTCTTTTTCAGTAGTAGCATAATTTCTTTGAGCAGCATCAAGAGTTTTACTAGCATAATGAATAACATTCAATTTTTTATCTACTCGCTGTCCAAGAACAGCGCCTACAGCAAAATCACTAGCATCACACATAATTTCAAATGGTAAATTCCAATCAGGAGGTTCAACTATAGGAGCAGTTGTTAAGGCTTTCTTTAGAGTGTCAAAAGCTTCCTTACAATCATCATCAAAAACAAAAGGTACATCTTTTTGAAGAAGATTAGTAAGAGGCTTTGAAATCTTGGAGAAATCTTTAATAAACCTCCTATAAAACCTAGCATGACCAAGAACACTACGAATACCTTTAACATCCCTAGGATAGGACATCTTCTCAATTGCTTCAACTTTAGCTCTATCAACTTCAATACCTCTCTCGGAAATTTTATGTCCCAATACAATTCCTTCATTAACCATAAAGTGGCATTTCTCCCAATTAAGAACAAGGTTAGTTTCTTCACATCTCTGCAAAACTTTATCAAGGTTCCGCAAACAATTATCAAAAGAATTCCCATAGACAGAAAAATCATCCATGAATACCTCTACAATACTCTCGCAAAAACCATGAAAAATAGCAGACATGCATCTTTGAAAAGTAGCAGGAGCATTACATAAACCAAAAGGCATACGTCTATAAGCATAGGTTCCATAGGGACAAGTGAAAGTGGTTTTCTCTTGATCCTTAGCTTTAACAGCAATTTGTGAAAATCCAGAATAACCGTCAAGAAAGCAAAAATGAGTATTTTTGGATAACCTTTCTAACATTTGATCAATAAAAGGCAAAGGATAATGATCTTTCTTAGTAACTTTATTAACTTTACGAAAATCAATGCACATTCTATAACCTACAATTACTCTTTGAGGTATGAGCTCATCATTATCATTAGGCACAACAGTCATTCCTCCTTTCTTAGGAACACAATGCACAGGACTAACCCATCTACTATCAGCAATAGGATATATAATACCAGCTTCAAGAAGTCGTAATACCTCATTTCTTACCACATCCTTCATCTTAGGAATTAGACGACGACGAGGTTCAACAACAAAGCTTCAGATCTTCTTCCATATTAATGGCGTGTTGGCATATAGAGGGAGAAATCCCCTTCAAATCATCAAGAGTGTAGCCAATAGCACCTCGGTGTTTCTTCAATATTTCCAATAGTCTTTCTTCTTCAAACTCTGTAAGCGTAGAACTAATAATAACAGGATATATTTTCTTATCATCAATATGAGCATATTTAAGATTATCAGGCAAAGGTTTTAATTCAAAGACAGGATCTTCCTTTGGTGGCGGTGTTGTACCCAAATCTTCCACCGGTAAATCGTGCTTAAGAATAGGTTGGCGAAGGAAAATTTCCTCAAGCTCATCTCTTTCCTTCCTAAAAACTTCACTCTCGCTATTCTCCAAATGTTGATGCAAAGGATTATTAGGAACAAGAACAATAGATGCACACTGTTCCATTTTAAAATCATTACTAGGCAAATCAGCTTTATAAGGAGTTTTGGTAAATTTAGGGAAGTTAAACTCATAAGATTCACCAGCAAATTTAGTCAAAATTTTCTCTTTCTTGCAATCTATAATAGCTCCACAAGTATTTAGAAAAGGTCTACCAAAAATGATAGGACAATAATCACTAGCAGCAGAACCAAGTACCAAAAAGTCAGCAGGATATTTAATCTTACCACATAGAAATTCCACATCTCGAACAATACCAATTGGAGAGATAGTTTCTCTATTAGCCAGCTGAATAACCACATCAATATCTTCAAGTTCACAAGAACCAATTCCGTGCATAATCTCCGTATAAAGCTCATAAGGAATAGCACTAATACTTGCAACAATATCACATAAACCATAATAGCAATGATCACCAATTCTAACAGATAGCATAGGAACACTAGCTTGCTTGGGTTTATTAGGATGTGAAACAATATTAGAAGCATCTTCACAGAAAATAATATGACCTTCCTCCAAATTTTCAGTCACAAGATCTTTAACTATTGCAACAGCAGGTTCAATTTTTATTTGTTCTTCAGGTTCTATAGGTTTCTTTTCACTTTTATGAACCGCACTATTTATAACAGAGTACTCCTTCATTTTAGCAGGGAAAGGAGTTTTTTCAATATAAGCTTCAGGAATAACATGGTCCATAGTTTCAACTACAACGCATTTATTTATAGATGAATCAATTTTATCTTTATATGGTTCATGAAACTTATCAAAATTCTTCTTAGGCAATTCATAATGAGAGGCAAAAGCTTTATAAAGATTTGCAGCAACTTGAGAATCAAGACCATAAGTAGCACTCATATTACGAAATTTATCAGTTTCCATAAAAGCTTCTATGCATTTGTAATCATAATTTATACCTGATTCTCTTTCTTTGTCGATTTCCCATCCTTCAGTATTTTCCTGGATCCGATTAAGAAGGTCCCTTTTAAACTCTTCCTTATTGCGCGTGAATGATCCAGAACAAGAAGTATCCAGCAAGGTCTTGTCTTCAAAAGAAAGTCTTGCATAGAAATTATCAATAATAACATTACCAGGAAGCTCATGAATGGGGCATTTGAGCATTAAAGACTTCAATCTCCCCCATGCTTGGGCAATACTCTCTCCATCATGAGGCCAAAAATTATATATGCGGTTCCGATCCTTATGAATTTCACTTGGAGGATAGAACTTAGAATAAAACCGGGGCACAATATCATTCCATTCAAGAGAATCCCCATTATCCAATAATTTATACCAATGCGCCGCTTTACCAGACAGCGATATAGAGAATAGTTTCTTCCTCACTTCATCCATAGCAATACCTGCACACTTGAATAAACCGCATAATTCATGTAAGAACAGTAAATGATCTCCAGGGTGGACAGTTCCATCCCCTGTATAACGGTTATCCACTACACGTTCAATAATTTTTATAGGTATTTTGTATGGTATCTCTTCCTCACCTGGCGCCTTATCCACTACCTTTGTAGTAGTAGTAGATTTCCCAAACAAACATTCGAGAGAAGATCTCTCCATAATGAATTATAGCAGCAGGCAGAAATAAAATCAGCACTAACAGTAGAAGTTTCCCTTACCAATTCCACTTACCAATAGCGCTTCACTCCCAACAGCAACGGCGCCAGAAAATAGTCTTGATGACCCACAAGTATAGGGGGTGTATCGTAGTATCTTCGATAAGTAAGAGTGTCGAACCCAACGAGGAGCAGAAGGTGTTGACAAGCAGTTTCGATGCAGGAATCACTGTAGATGCTCACAAACAAGTATTCAGGGGGTTTTAATGTAACAGATGAATAAAGTACGAGTAAGTAAAGTGCGAGAGTAGCAATTGCTGCGAGTGGCCCAATCCTTTTTAGCACAAAGGACAAGCCGGTTTGTTTACTTATAATGACCAAACGTTCTTGAGGACACACGAGATTTTAGTCTAGTGCTTTCGCTACATATAGCTGATTAATCTTCATTGTTTTGATAAGTGTTGTGTGGGTGAACCTATGCTAATGTACCGCCCTTCCTAGGACTAATACATACTTGTGATTATACCCCTTGCAAGCATCCGCAACTACAAGAAAGTAATTAAGAATAAATCTAACCACAGCCTTAAACTCTGAGATCCTGCTATCCCTCCTGCATCGATATACTAACGGGGGTTTAGGTTTCTATCACTCCGGCAACCCCGCAATTAGCAAACGAGTACAAGATGCATTCCCCTAGGCCCATAAAGGTGAAGTGTCATGTAGTCGACGTTCACATGACACCACTAGAAGAATAACACCACAACTTAAATATCATAACATTGAATATTACCCAACATACTTCACTACTAACATTTAGACTTCACCCATGTCCTCAAGAACTAAACGAACTACTCACGAGACATCATATGGAACATGATCAGAGGTGATATGATAATGAATAACAATCTGAACATAAATCTTGGTTCAATGGTTTCACCCAATAGCATCAACAACAAGAAGAAATCGATACCGGGAGAGTTTCCCCTATCGAACAATCAAGATCAAACCCAAATTGCTACAGCGGTGACGAGGTGCTGCGGTGGAGATGGCGGTGATGATGATGAAGATGATGGTGATGGCGGTGGAGATGATGTCCAGCTCGATGATGGTGACGATGGCGTCGATTTCCCCCTCTCGGGAGGGAATTTCCCCGGCGGATTCCAGCCGCCGGAGAGCTCTTTTCTCTCTGGTGTTCTCCGCCCCGCAGAGGCGGCTGTAACTCTTCGTGAGGTATCCTCTGTGGCTTAGGTCTTCGGGACGAAGGGTTTCGCGAAGAAAAGGAGGCGAGAGGGGCTGTGGGCCCCCCTCACCACCAGGTGGCGCGGCCAGGCCATGGGCCGCGCCGCCCTATGGTCTGGGCCCACCTTGGGTCCAGCTGGCTCCCCCTTCTGGCTTCCTTCGTCATCTTGAAAAATAGGATTTTTGGTATAATTTCCTTCCACAGTTGATCTTCCGAAATATTGCATTCTGACGGTGCTTTTTCCAGCAGAATCCTGACTCCGGTGCTTGATCCTCCAATAATGATGAAACATGCAAAATAGATGAAATAACATAAGTATTGTGTCCCAATATGAAATATATCAATGAATAACAGCAAATTATGATATAAAATAGTGATGCAAATTGGACGTATCACTATCTTGCTTGGCTAGCTTTGAGACTAACTTTGCTACTCTAGTACTCTTCTTAACTTAGACCAAAGTTAACTATAAAAGTAACTCTTTAAATAAACCAGTAAAAACTTATAGGGTAAAAACTTGGGATAGGATTGTGGTAAGAAAGGTAAGACTAATGGTGCCTTGCCCCAAAGGGGCTTTGCACTTTGTAAGAATATTAGCTTGCCTTGGTAGTGGTCAAAGTTCTCCTCTTCCTCCTCTTGGTAGCAACCTTCTTCTTCCGGGTATTAATTCTACGGTGCTAGCGTCTAAATTTGAATACGAGGTATAATCACTCAACAAATTCAATAGCTATTCTAAGCATCACATACATTCACACAAACTATTCTAGTCACACACTTAATACAATTAGGTGCATTGGTTTCTTTTCTTAGGAAAAATAATTTCCTCTCATTACATATGTAAATGATAGTTTTCATTTAGTTCTTGAGGAATAATTTCCTCTCATTGAATCTTCTTAAGATTTAACTTCTCAAACAATCATACATAAAGTCAGGTTGACCTAAGTAAACCATTCATCATCATCATTTGGGAAGATGATTTAAATGAGGTAGAACACCTCATACAATTTAACAAGGCAAATTTTGATTTAATATCTCCAAGTATTTCATGTGAGAATATTTGACCAGGGGTCCAAACTTCATATGAAAGTACTTGGGACAAGATTTAAATGAAGTGAAACACTTCATATGATTTGCATAATAGTTTTGGACAATATCACTTAACTAAACTAGCCATATAGTCCTTTATTTAAACTAGGCCAGGATCACCCAAGGTGACCACACCATATTTCTGCAGAAACAATTAGTGTAAGGGAAAAGTGAGCTATTAGAGTTGGAATCCACCCAATATTTCTTTTGGTTGATTTTTAAGATTTAAATTTTTTGCAAAAGTCTCTAACTTGTTCTTTTTGTCACATTATTTCTACAAAGCAATTTGGTGTGAAACCAGTGTGGTTGGATAGAGCTTTTCATAAGCTTTCCAACAATATAAAGTTTGCTAAATTTGGCCCAGCCAATTTGAAACTATTTAGTTTCAAACACAGGACCAGTATTGGATTTGAATTAAACAGAAAAATCGAATTTGAATTAAAACGGCCAGCGGGAAAAGCTAATGGGCCAAAACGATTTAAAACAGCCCAAGTCCAGCCCACCACGCGTCCACGCACGCGTGGGCTATCTGACGGTTTGCTCCACCCGTCAGTCACACATAAATCCCGAAACGGTACGAGCGACGCGGTGCATTGGATTAGAAGCAGATCCAACGGCCGACGGTCATCGTCATCGCCGGCGAGAGAAGCTCACTGGCGCGGCGGTGGGCAGTGTGGTCGACGAAGGTGTAGACGACGGCAATCCTTCTGGTAGCTGCGGCACGTCCTGGGGTGGCTCCAATCGGTGGCGAGCTTCTGCGGCAGCGTGCGGCAGTGAGGTGGCAATTGAGCGGTGGCAGTGGCTAATGTCAACGGTGGAGTGGCTCAGGCGATCGAGGGAGAAGAGGATAAGGTGCTGGTGTGCTCAGATCGGTGAATGGAGCTCTCCTTTCATAGGCGCGAGAGTGGCCGTGGGTGCTGCGGCAAAGTCGACATGGGCGCGGCTTCTCCGACGGTCTAGCGAGCTAGGCGAGGGCGCGGCGGTGTTCACTGCGTCACGGTGGTCCTCTGGGTGGCGACATGTAGGATAGGCGGTGCCTAACGCGGTCGGGGCGCAGCGAGGTCTGGCGGCGTCTGCGGCGGGATTTTGTCGTCGTCTCCGGCGGCGGCGGTCACGGGTCGTGGTCGCGCTCGTGTCTGGCGGCTTCGTGGTGGCGCGGCGATGCTCAATGCATCGAGAGGGGGTCCAGGCGAGGCGCGGAGTGGCGAGACGGCGCGTGTCCAGTGGCGTCTGCGGCGTGCACACGCGCGACGTCATCGGCATGCCGATGCCGTTCTGGGCGCGCGTTTTCCGGCGATGGTCGGCATTCTCCTTGGCAATGGCGTGCACAAGCGGTTGTAGGGAGGTGAGGTGGAGCGAATGGGCACGGTGGCCGTGGCTACAGAAGAAGGGAGAGAGGGGTGGCTCGACATGTGGCACATGGTCGGCATGGCCATGCCCATGGCTTGCTAGCTCCTCTCCCTAGGGTTCTATGCTGGTTAAGAGAGAGAGAGAGAGAGAGAGAGAGAGAGAGAGGGGGGACCAGGGAACATGTAGGATGAAGTGGGGCAAATAGAGTTGGCCAAAAGACTATTCCAAATATTGTTTTGATTTGATCCCTGTTTGAAAATTTGCAAACTTTGCCAAATTTGGTTTGGGTCTTGGGGTTCCAAAATTTGAAAATGGGGCATTTGGATAAGTTGCAAATGACCAGATACAAATACAAGTGGTGGTGGAATTTTAAAAATCAAAGAAATGCAAATTTGCAAAATATGAGGTTGTTAACTAAGTTAAAAGTCTCAACTTTGCATGAGCATAGTTTTTGATCCAAGATGATTTTGGTATGGTGGTCTTTACCAAAGTTGTTCACCTTGATGTGCTCTTGGATGAGGTGCAAAAAATGGGAAAGTTTAGTTCGAAAAACTTGAAAACCAGGGGCTCAAAGTAGTGACCAGATTATAAATGGCAGATTTGACCATTATCATATGTGATCACAATTTGAGTTTGAATTTGATTTGATTTGTGTTTCTTTGATTCCAAAAGTTGTAATAAGTGTTTAGCAACATATTACAACTAATGGTGAAGGTCAAATTGGTCTAGGGTCAAGATTTGCAAAAATGGCATAAGCCATATGTGAGGGTTTTTAGGGTTTTTCTTATTTGACTTCTTTATCTTTTTATTTTATTTGATTTTTGATCTTCACTTGATCACTCTAGGGTTTTAGGGTTTAGCACATAAACAAAATAACAATCATCATGGCATATCACTCAAAGGCACAAGTCCTATGCATGGCACTATATGCAAAGAAAGTTTTTGTTGGTTCTAAATTTTGGATCTCTGGAATTCTTCTTCTTCCTTTTATTGAAATTTGGGATGTTACATGAGTTAACTCTTATGCAAGACTTTTTGATGCTTGCCTTGAAAGTACTATTCATGAAAAGTTTTTGCTATATGATTCAGTTGTTTAGTCATTATCTTTTTGTTAGCAAACTATAGACCATTGCTTTGAGTCACTTCATTCATCTCATATGCTTTACAATAGTATTGATCAAGATTATGTTGGTAGCATGTCACTTCAGAAATTATTCTTTTTATCGTTTACCTACTCGAGGGCGAGTAGGAACTAAGCTTGGGGATGCTTGATACGTCTCCAGCGTATCTATAATTTCTTATGTTCCATGCTAGTTTTATGACAACACCTACATATTTTATTCAAACTTTATATCATTTTGATGCATTCTCCGGTACTAACCTATTAACAAGATGCAGAAACGCCAGTTCCTGTTTTCTGTTGTTTTTGGTTTCAGAAATCCTACACAGGAAATATTCTCGGAATTGGACGAAACAAAAGCCCACGGCCCTATTTTCCACGGAGGATTCCAGAACATCGAAGAAGAGTCGGAGGCGGCCAGCAGGGCGGCCACCCCATAGGGCGGTGCGTCAAGGCCCCCTGGCGCGCCCAGGTGTGGGGAGCCTACCCCTGGCTCCCCCGACGCTGCCACTTCGCCTATATATTCCTTCGTATCGGAAAACCCTAGTACCGAGAGCCAAAATACCAGAACAGTTCCAGAGACGCCGCCGCCGTCAATCCTAGTCGGGGTATTCAGAAGATCTCCTCCGGCACCCTGCTGGAGAGGGGAATCATCACCGGAGGGCTCTACATCACCATGCCCGCCTCCGGACTGATGTGTGAGTAGTTCATCCTTGGACTACGTGTCCATAGCAGTAGCTAGATGGTTGTCTTCTCCTATTGTGCCATCATGTTTAGATCTTGTGAGCTGCCTATCATGATCAAGATCATCTATTTGTAATGCTACATGTTGTGTTAGTTGGGATCCGATGAATATGGAATACTATGTCAAGTTGATTATTGATCTATCATATATGTGTTGTTTATGATCTTGCATGCTCTCCGTTGCTAGTAGAGGCTCAGGCCAAGTTGATACTTGTAACTCCAAGAGGGAGTATTTATGCTAGATAGTGGGTTCATGTCTCCATTGAATCTGGGGGAGTGATAGCAACCCCTAAGGTTGTGGATGTGTTGTTGCCACTAGGGATAAAACATCAATGCTTTGTCTAAGGATATTTGTATTGTTTACATTACGCACAGTACTTAATGCAATTGTTTGTTGCTTGCAACTTAATACTGGAAGGGGTGCGGATGCTAAGCCGAAGGTGGATTTTTTAGGCATAGATGCATGCTGGATGGCGGTCTATGTTCTTTGTCGTAATGCCCTAAGTAAATCTCATAGTAGTCGTCATGATATGTATGTGCATTGTTATGCCCTCTCTATTTGTCAATTGCCCAACTGTAATTTGTTTACCCAACATGTTATTTATCTTATTGGAGAGACACCACTAGTGAACTATGGACCCCGGTCCATTCTTTTACATCTGAAATACAACCTACTGCAATCACTGTTCTCTTTTGTTTTCTGCAAGCAAACATCATTTTCCACACCATACGTTTAATCCTTTGTTTTCAGCAAGCCGGTGAGATTGACAACCTCACTGTTAAGTTGGGGCAAAGTAGTTTGATTGTGTTGTGCAGGTTTCACGTTGGCACCAGAATCCCTGGTGTTGCGCCGCATGCTTGTGGCGTGCTACAGGGATTGCAACGGCGCCAGAAAGTAGCTTCCTTGTGACGGTAAAGCATTCGTCCGTTGGGAACCCCAAGAGGAAGGTATGATGAATATAGCAGCAAGTTCTCCCTCAGTAAGAAACCAAGGTTTATCGAACCAGTAGGAGATGAAGGCCACGCGAAGGTTGTTGGTGGAGGAGTGTAGTGCGGCGCAACACCAGTGATTCCGGCGCCAACGTGGAACCTGCACAACACAATCAAAATACTTTGCCCCAACTTAACAGTGAGGTTGTCAATCTCACCGGCTTGAACAAAAGATTAAACGTATGGTGTGGAGAATGATGTTTGTTTGCAAAGAACAACAAAGAACAATGATTGGAGTAGATTTTATTTCAGATGTAAAAGAATGGACCAGGGTCCACAGTTCACTAGTGGTGTCTCTCCAATAAGATAAATAGCATGTTGGGTGAACAAATTACAGTTGGGCAATTGACAAATAGAGAGGGCATAGCAATGCACATACATATCATGATGACTATTACGAGTTTTACTTAGGGCATTACGACAAAGAATATAGACCGCTATCCAGCATGCATCTATGCCTAAAAAGTCCACCTTCGAGTTAGCATCCGCACCCCTTCCAGTATTAAGTTGCAAACAACAGACAATTGCATTTAGTACTGTGCGTAATGTAAACAATACAAATATCCTTAGACAAAGCATTGTTGTTTTATCCCTAGTGGCAACATCACATCCATAACCTTAGAACTTTCTGTCACTATCCCAGATTCAATGGAGGCATGAACCCACTATCGAGCATAAATACTCCCTCTTGGAGTTACAAGTATCAACTTGGCTAGAGCCTCTACTAGCAACGGAGAGCATGCAAGATCATAAACAACAAATATATGATATATCAATAATCAACTTGACATAGTATTCCATATTCATCGGATCCCAACAAACACAACATGTAGCATTACAAATAGATGATCTTGATCATGATAGGCAGCTCACAAGATCTAAACATGATAGCACAAGAGGAGAAGACAACCATCTAGCTACTGCTATGGACCCATAGTCCAGGGATGAACTACTCACGCATCAATCCGGAGGCGGGCATGGTGGTGTAGAGGCCTCCGGTGATGATTCCCCTCTCCGGCAGGGTGCCGGAGGCGATCTCCAGAATCCCCCGAGATGGGATTGGCGGCGACGGCGTCCCATTATGTTTTCTCGTATCGTGGCTCTCTGTATTAGGGTTTTCGCGACGGAGAGTATAAATACGTGAAAGGGCAGAGTCCGGGGAGGCACGAGGGGCCCACCCCATAGGGCGGCGCCCCCCCCTTGGCCGCGCCACAAGGTGGGGTGGCCACCTCGTGACCCCACTCCGTCTCTCCTTCGGTCTTTTGGAAAGCTCCGTGGAAAATAAGACCCTGGGCTTTTGTTTCGTCCAATTCCGAGAATATTTCCTGTGTAGGATTTCTGAAACCAAAAACAGCAGAAAACAGGAACTGGCGCTTCGGCATCTTGTTAATATGTTAGTGCCGGAAAATGCATCAAAATGATATAAGTATATATAAAACATGTGAGTATTGTCATAAAACTAGAATGGAACATAAGAAATTATAGATACGTTTGAGACGTATCAAGCATCCCCGAGCTTAGTTCCTACTCGCCCTCGAGTAGGTAAACGATAACAAGGATAATTTCTGAAGTGACATGCTACTATCATAATCTTGATCTATACTATTGTAAAGCATATGAGATGAATGAAGTGATTCAAAGCAATGGTAAAGATAATGGCTAAACAACTGAATCATATAGCAAAGACTTTTCATGAATAGTACTTTCAAGACAAGCATCAATAAGTCTTGCATAAGAGTTAACTCATAAAGCAATAGATTCTTAATAGAAGGCTTTGAAGCAACACAAAGGAAGATATAAGTTTTAGCAGTTGCTTTCAACTTCAACATGTATATCTCATGGATAATTGTCAACACAAAGTAATATGATGAGTGCAAATAAGCAAGTATGTAAGAATCAATGCACACAGTTGACACAAGTGTTTGCTTCTAAGATAGAAAGAAGTAGGTAAACTGACTCAACATAAAGTAAAATAAAGGCCCTTCGCAGAGGGAAGCAGAGATTACTCATGTGCTAGAGCTTTTTATTTTGAAAACATGGAAACAATTTTGTCAACGGTAGTAATAATTCATATGTGTTATGCATAAGACATCCTATAAGTTGCAAGCCTCATGCATCGAATACCAATAGTGCTTGCACCTTGTCCTAATTAGCTCGGATTTCCATGGATTATCATTGCATTACATATGTTTCAACCAAGTGTCACAAAGGGGTACCTCTATGTCACCTGTACAAAGGTCCAAGGAGATAGATCGCATTTGATTTCTCATTTTTGATAGATCTCAACTTGAGGACATCCATACCGGGACAACATAGAAAACAGATAATGGACTCCTCTTTAATGCTTAAGCATTCAACAACAGATAATATTCTCATAATAGATTGAGGATTAATGTCCAAACTGAAACTTCCACCATGATACATGGCTTTGGTTGGCGGCCCAATGTTCTTCTCTAACAATATGCATACTCAAACCATTCAAATCATGGCAAATAACCCTTACTTCAGACAAGACGAACATGCATAGAAACTCACATGATATTCAACAAAGGTGTAACAGTTGATGGCGTCCCCAGGAACATGGTTACCGCTCAACAAGCAACTTATAAGAAATAAGATACATAAGACATATTCTTTACCACAATAGTTTTTAAGCTACTTTCCCATGAGCTATATATTGCAAAGACAAGGAATGAAGTTTTAAAGGTAGCATGCAAGCTATTTACTTAGAATGGCAGAGAAATACCACATAGTAGGTAGTTATGGTGGACACAAATGGCATAAGTTTTGGCTCAAGGTTTTGGATGCACGAGAAGCATTCCCTCTCAGTACAAGGCTTTGGCTAGCAAGGTTGTTTGAAGCAAACACAAGTATGAACCAGTATAGAAAAACTTACATAAGAACATATTGCAAGCATTATAAGACTCTACATTGTCTTGTTGTTCAAATAGTTTTACCAGAAAATATCTAGACCTTAGAGAGACCAATCATGCAAACCAAATTTCAACAAGCTCTACAGTAATTCTCCAATAATAGGTTCAAACTACATGATGCAAGAGATTAAACATGATCTACTTGAGAACTCAAAACAATTGCCAAGTATCAAATTATTCAAGATAATATACCAATTACCACATGAAGCATTTTCTGTTTCCAACCAAATAGCAATAAACGAAGCGGTTTTCAACCTTCACCATGCACATTAAAGTAAAAGCTAAGAACACCAGTGTTCATATGAAACAACGGAGCGTGTCTTTCTCCCACACAAGGAATTCTAGGATCTGATTTTATTCAAACAAAAACAAAAATAAAAACATAAAGACGCTCCAAGTAAAGCACATAAGATGTGACGGAATAAAAATATAGTTTCACTAGTGGTGACCTGATAAGTTGTTGATGAAGAAGGGGATGCCTTGGGCATCCCCAAGCTTAGATGCTTGAGTCTTCTTGAAATATGCAGGGATGAACCACGGGGGCAACCCCAAGCTTACACTTTTCACTCTTCTTGATCGTAGTATATCATCCTCCTCTCTTGATCCTTGAAAACTTCCTCCATACCAAACTCAAAACAATCTCATTAGAGGGTTAGTGCATAATCAAAAATTTACATATTCAGAGAGGACACAATCATTCCCAACACTTCTGGATATTACCAAAGGCTGCTAAAATTTAATGGAGCAAATAAATCCACTCAAACACGGTAAAAGAGGCAATGTGAAATAAAAGGCAGAATCTATCAAAACAGAACAGTCCGTAAAGACGAATTTTGTCGAGGCACTTAACATGCTCAGATGAAGAAGCTAAAATTGAATGAAAGTTGCATACATATATGAGGATTACTCATGAATTTTTGCAGATTTTTCTGAGTTTCCTACAGAGGGATCTACTCAAATTCGTGACAGCTAGAAATCTGTTTCTGTGCAGAAATCCAAATCTAGTATCAACCCTACTATCAAAGACTTTACTTGGCACAACAATGCAGTAAAATAAAGATACAAAGGTATTGCTACAGTAGTAACAAGCACCTTGACTCAAATATAAAACAAAATTGCAGAAATAAAATAATGGATTGTCTCCCATAAGCGCTTTTCTTTAACGCCTTTCACCTAGGCGCAGAAAGTGTAAATCAAGTAACATCAAGAGAAGAAGCATCAATAGAGGATTTGGGGGTTTTCTCAACAATGCATTGTATCTTATATATGTAAGTTTCAGAAGCTCCTTTTTCATTACTTTTAGGCTTACTATCCTCCTCAAATAAATTTTCAGGAACAATCCAATCAAAATTCTTTTCTAGTGCCTCATGCATTCCTATGAGTTTATAAGGTATTGGTAATTTAGTCTCCCCTTCACAATTACCTTTATCAGTGTACTTTAGTCTATCTTTTTCCATCTTTTCAAGGGTATTTGCAAAATTGGTGTAAAAGCCAAGCATCTTATGTTGAATAAATACTTTCCTAGCTTCTCTAGCTACATCACCAAATTCTTTAAGGATGGTTTCTAAAACAAAATCTTTCTTTTCTCCTTCTTCCATATCACAGAGTGTAAGAAACATATGTTGCATTATAGGATTAAGATTAACAAATCTAGCTTCCAACATGTGCACTAAAGAGGTAGTAGCAATTTCATAAGTAGGAGCAAGTTCTACCAAGGATCTATCTTCAAAATCTTTAACTGTACTAACATGAGTGAAAAATTCTTCTATATTATCTCTTCCAATGATAGATCCATGCCCTACTGATATATCTTTCAAAGTGAACTTAGGGGAAGCATGATGAAATAAACAAAAGTTAAATAAAGTAAATGCAAGTAGCTATTTTTTGTTTTTGATATAAAGAAAGCAAACAAAACAGAAAATAAAATAAAGTAAAGCAAGCCAATAAACAAAGTAAAGAGATTGGATGTGAGAGACTCCCCTTGCAGCGTGTCTTGATCTTCCCGGCAACGGCGCCAGAAAAAGAGCTGCCTGTGGCGTGCTACAAGGATTGCAACGGCGCCAGAAGGTAGCTTCCTTGTGACGGTAAAACACTCGTCCGTTGGGAAACCCAAGAGGAAGGTATGATGAATATAGCAGCAAGTTTTCCCTCGGTAAGAAACCAAGGTTTATCGAACCAGTAGGAGATGAAGGCCACGCGAAGGCTGTTGGTGGAGGAGTGTAGTGCGGCGCAACACCAGTGATTCCGGCGCCAACGTGGAACCTGCACAACACAATCAAAATACTTTGCCCCAACTTAACAGTGAGGTTGTCAATCTCACCGGCTTGCTGTAAACAAAGGATTAAACGTATGGTATGGAGAATGATGTTTGTTTGCAAAGAACAACAAAGAAAAATGATTGCAGTAGATTTTATTTCAGATGTAAAAGAATGGACCGGGGTCCACAGTTCACTAGTGGTGTCTCTCCAATAAGATAAATAGCATGTTGGGTGAACAAATTACAGTTGGGCAATTGACAAATAGAGAGGGCATAGCAATGCACATACATATCATGATGACTACTATGAGTTTTACTTAGGGCATTATGACAAAGAACATAGACCGCTATCCAGCATGCATCTATGCCTTAAAAGTCAACCTTCGGGTTAGCATCCGCACTATAACATCCCAAATTTGAAAACAAAGAGAAAAGGAATTTCTTTTTTTGTCAAAAATGAGAACCTACAAAAACTTTTTCTCACATAGAGTGCTATGCATAGTGCTAATACCTAATACTTGTGTTTTGCCATGATTGTTTCTTTATTACTTTAAACCTATTTCCAAAACCCTAAGACCCTAACCTTCTCAAAACAAAGTGGGTCAATTTTGTGAAACCAAAATAAAAGAAATAGACATATGTGGGTATATAGCCCTAATATGTAAATCTTGAACCCTACCTCTCTTATTTTTCTAAATGGTGGTGAACCATGGTGAACCCCACTAAACCCTAAACCTCATCCCTCTTGTCGCCAACCTTTGAAAAACAAAATAAAAAGAAATGATCTTAAATAAGGCATATGCCATCCTATGGCTACTTTTTGCAAATACTAAACCTTGCTTTGTCCACCTTGGTAAATGGTTTGGAAATATCTCAACAAACCTAATTTAAGGCTTACCACTCAAATCTTGGTGAAACCAAAAAGAAAACAAAAATCAAATAAAGAATATGCATAGAGGCATATGTGGCACTTAGCCAAAATATCAAATCTTGACCTAGGCACCCACATTGCCCCAAAATGGTTGGAACCCTTTACCCAACTCAATCTAACACCAAATAAACCTCACCCATGTCAAAGGGAAGCTAAGAAAAAGAAAAGAATAAAAAGTAGAAAATCACAAAACCCTCACATATGGTTTATGACATTTTTCCAAATCTTTGACCTAGACCATTTTGGCCTTCACCATTAGTTGTATTATGTTATTAAAGACTTATTACAACTTTTGGAATCAAAGAAACACAAATCAAATCAATTTCAAACTCAAATTTTGATCACATATGATAATGGTCAAATCTGCCATCTATATTCTGGTCACTACTTTGAGCCCCTCTATCTCAAGTTTTTCAAACTAAACTTTCCCAATTATTTGCACCTCATCCAAGAGAACATCAAGGTGAACAACTTTAGTAAAGACCACCATGTCAAATTAATCTTGGATCAAATTCTATGCTCATGCAAAGTTGGAACTTTTTTATCAAATGCAACAATCTCACACATTGTAATTTTGCAATTCCTTTATTTTTAAAATTCCACCACCACTTGTGAATGTCTCTGGTCATTTACAACTTATCCAAATGCACCATTTTCAAATTTTGGAACCATAGTGCACAAACCAAATTTGGCAAGATTTTGCAATTTGCAAATAGGCATCAATTCAACACTATTTGAAATAGTGTTTTCCCCAACTCTAAACCACCACCACTTGAACCCTACATGTTCCCCTGTCCCCTCTCTCCCTATTCCAAGCATAGCAACCCTAGGAGCTAGCCAAACTTGGCCATGGCCATGCCATGCCGGCCACCATGCATGAGCATGTGCTCCCCTCCTCTCCTCATCTCCTCAGCCCTGTCCACCTTGTCCACTGGCGCCACCTAGCCGTCCTACCCAAGCCTACACCATCCATGGTCGAGCAGGAGGCCGACCATTGCCGGACGACGCACGCCCAGGGTGACCAGCGGATGCCGATGACGTCGCAGCAGTGCACGCGTGGACACCACTGGCCACGCGCCGCCTCGCCAGCTCGAACACGCCCCAGACCCCGCTCCTGCACGTTGAGCATCGCCACCGTCCCTGCAACCCGCCAGACATACTCCGTGGCTCGCGCAAGCCTGGCCGCCGTCGACATCATCGCCTTTTCCTCCGCGCCCGTGCCACCAGGACTCGCCATTGCCAGCGCACGCCAGGCCGTCCCCCACCTAGCTAGCAAGCGTGCTAGCACCGCCTTGAGGTCGCCTACCTCACCCTGCCGTCGCCTACCCCTATCCCTCGCCGGAATCGCCGCGCCGCTGTCGCCCTCGCCGCAGACCCACGGCCACCTCGCGCCACTATAAAAAGAGCGCGCCCCTGGACGAATTGAGCACACCATTGTCTTCCCCACTCCCTTCTGAGTCTCCTCGAACCATCTCCCATTCACATCGCCGTCGGAGCTGCTTTAATTGCATCGACGACCGCCGCGCCAGTACACCTGCGACGACGACGATTGGAGCCACCTCAGCTTCTCCCGCGACCACCGTTCGCTTCCTCGTCCTCGACAACGCCGCCGCACACCCTCGCCAAGCCTCACCGGAGCCCAGGTTGGCCGTCGACCCCCACCACCGCCGCGACCAGGTTAGGGTCTCGTCGGAGACGACGACGACCCAGGGCCGCTCGATCGCTTTCTAATCTAACGGTCCACCGCATCAAATACCGCTTCGGCGTGTAACAGTCACTGACGCGCGGGCCCCTTTTTCAGCTGGCCCGCAGCGCTAGTTGGGCTGGCCCCCTTGCTTTTTAAATCTTTCGGCTCATCTATTTCCCGCCTAGCCCATTTAGCAAATTTCAAATTAAACTGTTTCAGAGAATTCAAATACTGGTCCTGACTTTGAAATTCAATAGAATCTGTTTGGCTTGGCCAAATTTAACAAACTTTATGTTGGTAGAAAGCTATTGAAAAGTTCTAAACAATGCCACTGGTCTCATTGTGAGATCTGCTGTAGAAATAATGTGACAAAAAGAACAAGTCAGAGACTTTTACAACTTCAAATAAATCTTAAAAATCAACCAAACATGTTATTAAGTTGATTCCAACTCTAATAGCTTACATTTAACTTACACTAATTGTTTCTGCAACAATGTGGTGTGGTCACATTGGATGATCATGCCCTAGTTGAAATAAAGGACTATATGGCTAGTTTAACTAAGTGATATTGTCCAAAACTATTATGCAAATCATATGAAGTGTTTCACTTCATTTAAATCTTGTCCCAAGTACTCTCATATGAAGTTTGAACCCCTGGTCAAATACTCTCACATGAAATACTTGGTGATTTTTAAATCATAATAAGCATTGTTAAATAGTATGAGGTATTCTACCTCATTTAAATCATTTTCTCAAATGATGATGATGAATGGTTGACTTAGGTCAACATGATTTCATGTATGATGGTTTGAGAAATTAAATCTTAAGAAGATTCAATGAGAGGAAATTATTCCTCAAGCACTAAATGGAAACTATCATTTACATATGTAATGAGAGGAAATTATTTCTCTCACACTAAGTAAGAAAACCCTAGAATAATTTTTGGGGTAGCAATGCTAAGTGATGATGCTAGATTATTTGGAGTGAGCCATTAAGGCTAATTAAGGCTACTTAAGTATTGTCTGGTGATTGTCTCCTCGTATTCATGTATAGACGCTTGTACCGGAGAATACCAGGAAGAGGAAGGATTCTACCCAGAAGAAGAAGAGAACTTTGACCACCTCAACCATCAAGGCAAGCTAACCCCAATGCAAGCTCCATTGTTGCAAGCTAATATTCTTGCAAAGTGCAAAGCCCCTTTGGGGCAAGGCACCATTAGTCTTACCTTTTATACCACAATCCTATCCCAAGTTTTTACCATACAAGTTTTTACTTGATTTTATTAGAGAGTTACTTTTATAGTTAACTTTGGTCTGAAGTTAAGAAGGTTACTAGAGTAGCAAGGTTATTCTCAAGCTAGCCAAGCAAGATAGCACCCATCATGATTAGTGCTAGTGCTAATTACTAAAACTTGACTACTCTAGAGGGGAACATGTGACTTGAAATGAATTTGAAACCTTGCAATGATGAGTCATTCCATTGAATGATTTTTGAAGGTGAATATGACTTGGAGAAGATGGTGATTTTTGATAAAAACTGATATTGGTTTGGATGCGATACCTTTCCAATTTTTGAGTACCCCCACAATACCTGATTATGAGTAGGGCTTAACTGGAAATTTATGCATCTTAGTATGGGATCCCTCTGAACACACATCATATGGGTTACGCTGAGGCTGCCTCCGTTGTTTAGAAATGATGTGAATTGAGGTGAATTGTACGGCCAAGCCCTGTGCAGTTCCCGGGGTGACAGTTGGTCTTCACCGGGAGGCCAAGCTCATGGGGAGAGGTGCTCATACTAGGGTTTGTAAATGAAAGGTTATGGTTGATGATCCGCGTACTGAGTTACGATGATTCGGGGTTATCCCGACGGATGAAATCAAATGTTGTGGCACAAGTGTGCAACCTCTGCAGAGTGTAAACCTATTCGAATAGCCGTGTCCACGGTTACGGACGGTTGGAAAGGCCATACAGTTTCCGGTGTCAGATTCTTGAAAATATTGGTGAAGTGAATGGTGAATGGTGACTTGTTTTTGAATCACAACTTGAGTTGTGGGAATGACACTAATGTTCCCACTTGAGTTAGTTAGCACATGAATAAGTCCTTTCTCAAATACTTGTGAACTAAAATTGGCTTTATGCAAAAGAAACTAGAGCTTAGCACCCTTACTAGAATTGATAGGACTTACATTAGTATTAGTTTGCGAGTACTTAAAGTACTCACGGCTTTGTCCCTGGCTATTCAAATGGCCAGACTATGAAGAGGAGCAGAACTATCAAGATGACGGCAACCAAGATGTCTACGACAACTGGGGAATCTTCTGACGTCAGACGTTGGCTTGTGGACTAGAGAGTCCCTTCTATTTATGCTTCCGCTATGAACTTTGTGTCCGTTGATCAATAGATCAACTATTTGTGTAATATGGATCATGTGATCTGAATTTGTAAGATGACTATGGTATGTAATGAATGATGACTTATGATATTCAACTGTTATGTCTCGCAACAACAATATTCCTGGGATTGCGATGTATGGCATAACAGGCATCTGGACTTAAAAATCCGGGTGTTGACAAGTTGGTATCAGAGCCATTGTTTGACCTTAGGAGACCCTAGTTAGAATGGACGTCTGTAAAAAATTAGTTTCAAAACCAAAGAAGTGAATATTTGTGAAAAATTATTCTCACTCTTATCCTTAAGATCTTCTTCAAAATGGGAAATTCATGCTCTACTTTGTCCTTGTAGAACTATTTAAAACATTGCACACTTGACTACTTCTTTAACTTACTCATCCTAAACTGCTCACAGATGGAGTACACCTGCAAGTCCTATCAGCTTGGCCACGGAGGAAACCTGATGTTTGAGAAGGATTTGACGCAGCTAGTGGAATATCTAGGACGCCCGTAACCCGAGTTCTTCGGAATACCCCTCAGTAATCACTCAGGAGGACCACCTCGGTGGGAAGTTACTGCAGATCTGCGAAGAAGGCCTGGAGCCCCAATTTGGGAAACCTTTTGGTTTTCTGTAACGGGAAACACTTGGAAGGAAGGACTAGTCAGAGCGGGGCAGGAAGCAATTGCCCGTCTGTGCGGACAAAATGAGAACAAGATCAGGAACACTCGCTTTGTTTACTACCCAAGACATGACCTAACAGGAAGACCGATGACCATGCCACCGCACACGGAGATGAACCACTATGTAGCACACCTTGACTTCATGCTGTACAAGACCCGCAAGGAGTTGGACAACGCCCTCGCCTCTCTCCAAGCACATTACCCGTGAGGACGAAGGATCCACCCTGAAGATTAGTATCACTCCAGCACTCGAGTAGGTGTGAGTTGTATCAAGATCCCCTTGTATCGTAGAGAGAATGAATGGTTCTTCAAACCAACGGTGTGTTAGATTTCTAATGTGTGATGTTTGGAATGAATGAAAAAGTGTTGTTGGTTTTACCCCCTCAACACTACTCAAACTTTCAAGTTTTGAACTTTAGAAACTTCTTAAACTTTAACCCAAACAAACCATAGAAATTTCCCTCTTATCTTAGCATCTACCTCAATATTCAGATGGCCCCACCAACCCGCAGCACCAACCAAGACGCCATGATGCAGATGCTAGAGATGATGATGGCCGACCGAGAAGCCGAGAGAGCTGAACGCCAAGCCAACATTGCTGCACTACAGCAGATCGCTCAGAACAACAACGGCCATGGAAACCACGACCACCCTGGGTCAAAACTGAAGAACTTTCAGAACACCAACCCACCCATTTTCAGCAAGACCGAAGAGCCCCTCGATGCCGATGACTGGCTCCAGACAATGGAGAACAACCTCGAAGTTGCGGGAGTTGAAGCCACAGAGAAAGTGCTATTCGCCACCCACTACCTGTCAGGACCTGCACGAGCCTGGTGGACAAGTGCCCGCGCAATGAATGCGGGACAGATGATGACCTGGGAAGACTTCAAGATGAAGTTTAGCAAGTACCATGTGCCCCAAGGACTGATCAAGAAGATGAGAGACGAGTTCCGCGAACTCAAAAAAGGCAGGATGTCCGTGGTAGAATACCGCGACAGATTCCTTACTCTGTCAAGGTACGCCCCGGACGAAACCGACACCAACGAGAAGCGGAAGGAGATATTTCTAAACGGACTGCACGACGAAATGCAGACTGTACTGGTCAACATCCCCTTTGCTGACCTAGAAGCCTTGGTGGACTCCGCCATCCAGATGGAAGGAAAACTTCACCAAGCCAATGAGAACCGCAAACGCTGGATGATGAACCAGCATGGGTCCAGCAATGCCCAAAAGTACCGCAACAACTCATCTGGAGGATATGCTCCAAGATACAACAAGCCCACTACCCAGACTTACCACCCAAACTACACCAATAACCATGGAGGACCCCCGAAGCCCGGAGGCAACAACAACAACAATCACACCAGCAACAACAACCCCAACAACAACAACAACGGGAACAACAACAACAACAACACTGGCCCAAGGACTGGAAGCAACACCATCCCCGTCGCCACCAAGGACAAGGCCACCATCACTTGTTATGAGTGTGGAGTGGTTGGGCATTACTCCAATGAGTGCCCCAAAAGGTTAGCCAAGGTTGCCGCCAATACCGCTGCACCTGCTCAGAACCAACGCCGCTTTGCCGCAAGAAGGAACCAGAACAACAACAACGGCCACCTCTACAACATGACCGCAGCAGAAGCCCAAGAAGCACCTCAGGCCATGCCAAGTATGTTTTCCTGTTAAATCATACCGCCCCATCTCTCTTAGGAACCTAACTTTCCTTAAAATCTCGGGACGAGATTTGTTTAAGGGGGAAGGGTTTGTAACATCCCAAATTTGAAAACAAAGAGAAAATGAATTTCTTTTTTTTTCAAAAATGAGAACCAACAAAAACTTTTCTCACATAGAGTGCTATGCATAGTGCTAATACCTAATACTTGTGTTTTGCCATGATTGTTTGTTTATTACTTTAAACCTATACTTGTGGTTCATCAACCCTTTACCAACTCAATCTAACACCAAATAAACCTCACCCATGTCAAAGGGAAGCTAAGAAAAAGAAAAGAATAAAAAGTAGAAAATCACAAAACCCTCACATATGGTTTATGCCATTTTTTCCAAATCTTTGACTTAGACCATTTTGGCCTTCGCCATTAGTTGTATTATGTTACTAAATACTTATTACAACTTTTGGAATCAAAGAAACACAAATCAAATGAATTTAAAACTCAAATTTTGATCACATATGATAATGGTCAAATCTGCCATCAATATTCTGGTCACTACTTTGAGCCCCTCTATCTCAAGTTTTTCAAACTAAACTTTCCCAATTATTTGCACCTAATCCAAGATCACATCAAGGTGAACAACTTTAGTAAAGACCACCATGTCAAATTCATCTTGGATCAAATTCTATGCTCTGTTGGAGATATGCCCAAGAGGCAATAATAAAAGTGGTTATTATATATCTTTATGTTTATGATAAATGTTTATATACCATGCTATAATTGTATTAACCGAAACATTGATACATGTGTGATATGTAAACAACAAAGATTCCCTAGTATGCCTCTTAACTAGCTTGTTGATTAATGGATGATTAGTTTCATAATCATGAACATTGGATGTTATTAATAACAAGGTTATATTATTATATGAATGATGTAATGGACACACCCAATTAAGCGTTGCATAAGATTACGTCATTAAAGTTATTTTCTATAAGCTTTCGATACATAGTTACCTAGTCCTTATGACCATGAGATCATGTAAATCACTGCGTAAATGATCAAACGCCACTGCGCCTGAAAGGTACTTTGATTACATCAAACGCCACTGCGTAAATGGGTGGTTATAAAGGTGGGATTAAGTATCCGGAAAGTATGAGTTGAGGCATATGGATCAACAGTGGGATTTGTCCATCCCGATGACGGATAGATATACTCTGGGCCCTCTCGGTGGAATGTCGTCTAATGTCTTGCAAGCATATGAATAAGTTCATAAGAGACCACATACCACGGTACGAGTAAAGAGTACTTGTCAGAAGACGAGGTTGAACACGGTATAGAGTGATACCGATGATCAAACCTCGGACAAGTAAAATATCGCGTGACAAAGGGAATTGGTATCGTATGTGAATGGTTCATTCGATCACTAAAGTCATCGTTGAATATGTGGGAGCCATTATGGATCTCAAGATCCCGCTATTGGTTATTGGTTGGAGAGAGTACTCAACCATGTCTACATAGTTCGTGAACCGTAGGGTGACACACTTAAGGTTTGATGTTGTAATGGTAGAACTTGAACATGGAATGGAGTTCGAAGTATTGTTCGAAGTCTCGGATGGGATCCCGGACATCACGAGGAGTCCCGGAATGGTCCGGAGAATAAGATTCATATATAGGAAGTCATATTCCAAGTTTGGAAATGATCCGGTGCATTTACGAAAAGTTCTAGAAGGTTCTAGAAAAGTCCGGAAGAAATCACCTCCCATGGCCGGCCAACCCTAGAGGGGTGGAGTCACAGGTGGACTCCACCAAGGGTGGCCGGCCACCCCCTCATGGAAAGGGTGGGAGTCCCACTTGAGGTGGGAATCCCACCTTGAGTAGGTTTCCCTACTACATGGAAGGTTTTGGGTTGGGGTCTTATTCGAAGACTTGTAGTCCAACACTTGGGGTTCCACCTATATCATGAGGGGCATAGGGGAGGGGGCCGGCCACCACAAAGCCACAAGCTGGCCGCACCCCTTGAGGCCGGCCACCCCCTCTCCCAAACCCTAGCCGCCCCTCTCTCCTCCACCTCTCCCGCACGCTTAGCGAAGCTCTGCCGGAGATCTCCACCGCCACCGCCACCACGCCGTCGTGCTGCCGGATTCAAGGATGAGCTACTACTTCCGCTGCCCGCTGGAACAGGGAGAAGGATGTCGTCTTCATCAACACCGAACGTGTGACCGAGTATGGAGGTGCTGCCCGATCGTGGCACCGTGATCAAGATCTTCTACGCGCTTTTGCAAGCGACAAGTGATCATCTACCGCAGCAATAAGAGCCTACTCTTATAGGCTTTGGAAATCTTCAAGGGTGAGTCTCGATCATCCCCTCGTTGCTCCCATCTTCTAGATTGCATCTTGGCTTGGATTGCGTTCTCGCGGTAGGAATTTTTTGTTTTCTATGCTACGAATCCCTACAGTGGTATCAGAGCCGTGTCTATATATAGATGGTTGCACGAGTAGAACACAATGGTTTTGTGGGCGTTGATGCTTATGTTGTCTTTAGTTTGAGTACTTTGCATC
Organism: Lolium perenne; assembly: GCF_019359855.2. Taxonomy (NCBI): domain Eukaryota; kingdom Viridiplantae; phylum Streptophyta; class Magnoliopsida; order Poales; family Poaceae; genus Lolium; species Lolium perenne. Next base: position 10,891,399 of record NC_067247.2, on the reverse strand, counting down.
TTTGTGGCATAGTGGGATGAAGCAGCTCGGGCTAACTTTACATGACCGCGTTCATGAGACTTGCTCCTCGTTCGACAAGCAACTTGTATTGCATAAGAGGCTTTGCGGGTATCTGTCTCTCCTACTATAGTGAAGATTCAATTTACTCTTCTATTGACAACACTAGTATCACCGTTGTGGTTCATGTTCGTAGGTAGATTAGATCTTACTCGAAAACCCTAAACCACGTAAAATATGCAAACCAAATTAGAGACGTCTAACTTGTTTATGCAGGGTTTGGTGATGTGGTATGGCCATAATGTGATGATGAATATGTATGAGATGATCATTATTGTATTGTGGCAACCGGCAGGAGCCTTATGGTTGTCTTTAAATTTCATGTTGAGTACTATTTCAAAGTAGTTGTAATAGTTGCTACATGAGGTGAACAACCATGAAGACGGTGCCATGGACCTTGACGCTATGCCGACGATGATGGAGATCATGCCCGTTGATGATGGAGATCATGTCCGTGCTTTGGAGATGAAGATCGAAGGTGCAAAGACTAAAGGGCCATATCATATCACATATGAATTGCATGTGATGTTAATCCTTTATGCATCTTATTTTGCTTAGAACGCGACGGTAGCATTATAAGATGATCCCTCACATTAATATCAAGATAATAAAGTGTTCTCACCTCGTATGCACCGTTGATATAGTTCGTCGTTTCGAAGCATCTCGTGATGATCGGATGTGATAGACTCAACGTTCACATACAACGGGTGTAAGCCATGTTGCACACGCGGAATACTTGGGTTTGCTTGACGAGCCTAGCATGTACAGACATGGCCTCGGGACAACGGAAACCGAAAGGTTGAACACGAATCATATGGATGATATGATCAACATGTTGATGTTCACCATTGAAGCTACATCATCTCACATGATGATCGGTTTTGATGTAGTGGATTTGGGTCGTGTACCACTTAACAACTATGAGGGATGTTGTATTAAGTGGGAGTTCATTAGTAATTAGATTAAAACATGAACTAATTATCATAAACATAGTCTGAGTAGTATTTTGAATTAATTTTGTAGTATTGGCATCCGTTTTCTACCATGCGGTAGTCTTGTAATTGTAACATCCCAAGTTTCAATAAATAGTAATCAAGAAAGAAAATTTCCCAAACTCAAATTTTGCAATTAACAAAAACTTTTTCTATGCATTTAGTGCCACATATAGTTTCATGCATTTGAGTGAATTTCTTTTGTGCAATTGCCATGATGAGTGTTAGTATGATGATCAATTGCTTTTTGAACCCTAACAAAGATGATTAAACCCTAGATTGAGAAGAAATGAAGAAAATGGGAAAAACCCATATTTCACTTACATACACAAGATACCAATTTGCAAAACCTCACCCTAGGCCATTATTGCTTGCCCCTTGCTTGTAAAATACTTCAATGTGATAAACTAACACAATTGCACCCTTGGATCAAGAATCAAACACAAGGTAATCAAAATTTCTTCATACATATGATAATGGTCATATGGCCCAAAATTATTTTCTTCCCTACTTGGCACCACCTAAATTCTTGAAACCTAAACTAAACTTGGTCAACCAAAGCCATGTCATCCAAGACCATGTGAAGGTGAGTACTTTTCATGTTGACCACCATGGCTAGAGTTGACTAGGTTGACCAGAATTAAATTGCCAAAATGGGATCTGAGAAGAAAAACAAGATGACCTCAAATTTGAATTTTTGCAAAACAACTCCAAATTGAGCAAAACCACCACCAATCCAACACATTCGTTATATATTTGAGATTCACCAAAAAGAAAACCAAAATTCAAACAAAAGTTTCATGCGGCCATTTAATCAAACACTTGGCAGGCTATGTTTCACTTTAGTGTTACCCTCTATTATCCAATGGTTCTAAGCCTAAACCAACTTTCTCTGGTGATCATTAGCTACCCCTGGCTCCCCTGCATCAAGCTTGGTACATGCTATGGCTTGGTAAAGTGGAAAAGCATGGAGAAAACCACCATGTCATGCACACCCGGCCACCTTTGGCCCAGCTCTCTCCAGCCCTCCTCTCAACTCTTCTCCTTGTCCCAGAGCATCTTGGCATCACCAGGCATCTCACCGTACGCAGCCCAGCATCGCCCAGCCACGGCATTGGCCAGAACGCGCGCGCCCAAAGTCGGCCAGAACATGCCAGCACGCGCGGTGATTGCGCTCTGGCCGCGCAAGGACGCGCCAGTACGTCGAGCCACTCGATCGACGCCGTCCTCCCCCTGCATCCCTATCTCTGTAACGAGCACCGCCTCCCTGCCCTCTACCACCTAGACACGCTCAAGCGACCGCGGCTGCCTCGTCACCGTCGTCCTCGCCGGAGAAGTACCGCGGGTACTGGCGCACTCGAATCGAACCCCTGAGCGATCCCGTCACCCTTTCCGTGCGCCAGCTGCACCTAGAGCATCGCCAGGACACCGCCTACACGCTGCCGTCCTCGCCTTGCCCTTTCGCTCGCCACAGGAGCCGCGCCATGGCCGCTCCTTCTCAGCACCCCACGGCCAACCCTCGACGCTATAAATAGAGGCGATTGGCTCCTCCCTTCTGCACACCATCCACTCCCCTCTCCTCACTGAGCCACCTCCACCCCTCAATTTCACCAGTCGCCGCCGGAGCCGCTCGAATTGCAAGCTCAAGTCCGTCGGAGCTCGCAGAAGCCCTGCTTCGCCTGGAGCCTCCCCGAGCGTCGCTGCTGCACCAGGCTGTTCCTCGTCAACGACCACTTCTCCGCGCTTACTGCCAGACACCTGCAACGGCCTGGTAGGCACCCCGACCCCCTAGGCTCGCCGCCAGTGAGCTCGCCTCTCGCCGGAGACGACGATGCTCACGCACCGTCGATCTCCTTTCTAATCCTACGGCGTAGATGTTACATACCGTTTCGCTGAGTTACATCACACTGATGGGTGGCCCCCACCTCGTCAGTGCGGCCCGTGGCACCAGTTGCTAGTTGGGCTGCGGGTGGGTTTGAATACCGTTTCGGCCCAGTAGTGTTTCCCGCCTAAGCCCACGATTCAAATATGGCTTTAATCTAAATTCAAAATGTTCTGCAGATGGTTTAGTAAAATTTGAATAGTTTGAAATCTGCCAAACCAAATTTAGCAAACTTTATATCTCTGGAAAGCCCAAGAAATTATCTACACTTTGCCACTAGTCCCATCTCCAAATTCGAAATAGATTTAAAATTCCAAAATTAACAAAATAGAAACTTCTGCAGATTCAAACATTATTTAAAATTCAACCATAACTGATTTTGAGTTGATTCCAACTCTCATAGTTCACAAAAGTTGTACCCTAATTGATTATGCAATAATATAGCCAGGTTGTTTGCATGATCATGGACTCGATCAAAATGGTGGCTATGGAGCCATTTCTAGTCCATTTCAAACTTGGGAATTCAAATTTTATAAGTAGTATGAGAGCACCTATCTCATTTAAATCTTGATCTTGAGTAATATAAGAAGAGTTAATAACCTAGGGGTAATAAACCTCTGATTGTATTTACTTCAAGATTTTAAATCATTTAGATGCTAAGTTTAAATGGCATAAGGTGTGCCACCTTATTTAAATTGTTTTCCCTCATAATAGATATGAAATGTTGACCATGGTCAACCTATATTTCATACCTTATTATTATGAGTGAGAATTAAATCTAGAAAGAATATAATAAGAGGAAAGTAGTTTCTCTCCAAAGGATTAAATAACAATTCAAATGAATACTTATAAATAAGGGGAAATTATTTTCCTCTTAAATAAGCATGAACCAAGTAATTCACCTTGCCTGAATTAGTGATGTTAGTATTACTTGAATGAACTCTTTGGTGTGTTTTAGCTTAGTATACAAGATTGGTGTGGTGATTGTACATCGTATTCGTATTTTAGACGCTAGTACGGAAGAATACCAAGAGGAGGAGGAGACCAACTTCCAAGGAGAGGAAGACCACTTTGACCAGTACCACCAAGGCAAGCTAACCCTTGCTAATTACCATGATGCCAAGCTCTACAAGAGCAAAGCACCATCACCCTTTTATTTTATGCATTTACCTATCCCATGTTTTTACCTTGCTTTTATTTTTTGCTTATTTGTTTCCAAAGTACTCTTTAATTTATGATTCACTTGTTCTAGAGTAGAACTTCTTTAAGTTTAGCTTAGAGCAATTCAAAGCTAGATAGCACCCCTCATGAAATAGTTGCTAGTGCTAATCAATTAAAATTGACTACTTTAGATGGGAACATGGTGAAGTGAAATAAATTGGGAATGGATGAAAGTTGATGGTGAACGTGACTAAGAGAAGATGGTGATTTTTGATAAAACTGATGATTGGGTTTGAATGCGATACCCTTCCAATTATACAAGTACCCCCACAATACCTGATTATGGGTAGGGCTTAACTGGAAGCTTGTGTATTTTAGTATGGGTTCCCTCTAAACAAGCATCATAGAGGTTACGCCGAGGCTGCCTCCGTATCTGAGAAATGATATGAATATGAGGTGAATGTACGACCCAAGCCCTGTGCAGTTCCCGGGTTAACAGTTGGTTTTCACCGGGAGGCCAAGCTCATGGGGAGAGGTGCCTATACTAGTATATATAAGTGAAAGGTTATGGTTGATGATCCGCGTACTGAGTTACGATGATTCGAGGTTATCCTTGACGGGTGTAATCAAAAGTTGTGGCACAAGAGTACAACCTCTGCAGAGTGTTAAACCTATTCGAATAGCCGTGTCCACGGTTACGGATGATTGGAAAGGCCATATTGTTCCGTTATCAGAATTTTTGATCTTAAAAAGGAATGATGATTTGAATACTGATTTTGAGTTTGAATTTCACAAATGATTTGTGGGAATGACACTAATGTTCCCACTTGAGTTAGTCTAGAAAATGCTAAGTCTTTACCAAAGATTTGAGGAAATAAAACTTGGCTTTCCGCAAATAAGCCTAGAGCTTAGTACCCCTGGATTACTTCTCTTAAGTAATTACTTTAGTATTAGTTTGCGAGTGCTTTAAAGTACTCATGGCTTTGCCCTGGCTATTCAAATGCCAGACTTTGAGGAGGAGCAACATTATCCGGATGACGGACAGCAAGAGGTCTACGATAACTAGGATCGTCTCCGAACGTCAAGCGTTGCCTGTGGGACAATAGTCCACTACTACTACGCTTCCGCTACTTATGTGTGTTGTTGAACAATCTATTCGTGTAATATTGGATCATGTGATCCGTGGTTGTAAGACAAGTATGTGTTGTAATAAATGATGACTCTGAACTACTTACTATTATGTCTCGCAAAAACAATCTTCCTGGGATTGCGATGTATGATATAATGGGCATCTGGACTTAAAAATCCGGGTGTTGACAAGTTGGTATCAGAGCCATTGTTTGACCTTAGGAGACCCTAGTTAGAATGGACGTCTGACAAACTTAGCTTTGAACTTAAAACTGAATAGTTATGAAAAATATACTCATACCCTTACCTTTGAGATCTGTTTATAGCAAGCATATACTGTTAATTTGTAAGTTAAAATTTTGAACACTTTCACTGCTCTAACTTGCTCATCAATCCCTCTACAGATGGGTCATATCATCCCGACGGAACCCTTCGTTGAAACCCAGGTGTACGACCTGGCAAACGGAGGGGACCTCATCTTTGAGAGGGACTTGGTTGCGCTCGCAGAGTTCCTCGGACGCACCCCGCCGGTGTTCTACGGGGGAAAGGTCGCGGACCAGCCCGGGGGACAACTCCAGTGGGTGATCATGGCCAACCTCCCCGGGAAGCCAGAGTCACCCATGTTCCGCCAGATCCAGTTCTCTCTCCGAGAGAACACTTGGTTCGACGGACTGGCACGCGCTCTTCAGGAGGCCCTCGCACGCCTGTGCGGGCAAAACTCGCTGGCCATTGAAGGGGAGCGCATCGCACACCTTGCGAGGCACACCTCTCTCGGGGTTCCCATCACCCTGCCATTCCACCCCGTGCTAAGGCACCACGTGGACCATATGGACTACATGTTGTTCGAGACTCAAGTCAAGCTGGACAACTCCCGCGCATACGCCAACCACACATACCTTCAGCTGGACCAGCATGCGGAGACCATCAAGTTCCTCGCCAAGGAGCGTAGGGACCTTCGCCAGCTGGTCACTAAGAGGGACTCCACCATCCACCGCCTCCGCGCCCGGATTGCCGCTCTGAAGGAGACTGTCGCCACCCAGGCGGAACATCTCCAGGCACTGGAAGAGGAAGGCGAGGGAGAAGACATCCAAGGGGATGGCTACTCCTACGTGAGCAACGACACCGACTACGAGGAGGAGGAAGATGGAGATCTGGACTTCCACCAGCGCCTGCCTGCCGGGATGGACACCACCTTCCCGATCCGCATCGATGGAGAGTAGTTCCCCCTTCCTATGAGCCCATGCGTAGTATGAGTTGTATCGGTCCTTTGTATCACCCCCCTTGTATCGTAGATTGTTGAAAAGGGTTCTTCAAACCCTCCGATTTGTTGGCTTGTAATATTTGCTACTTCCATGACTATGTTTGTGTGTGTAATATTATAACTATTAGTTTCATCATATGAATCAAGTTTTAAACTTTGTGAAATTTCATTCAAAATGAGCCATAGAAATTTCCCTCTCACCTCATAATCTGTAACATCCCAAGTTTCAATAATAAAGAGCAAGAAAGAAAATTTCACAATTCCAAATTTTGCAATTAACAAAAACTTTTTCTATGCATATAGTGCCACATATAGATTCATGCATTTGAATGATTTTTCTTTTGTGCAATTGCCATTATGAGTGTTAGTATAATGATCAAGTGCTATTTGAACCCTAACAAAGATCATTAAACCCTAATTAGAGAAGAAATGGAGAAAATGGGAAAAACCCATTTCTCTCTTACATACACCTCATACCAAATTGCAAATCCTCACCCTAGGCCATATGTGATTGCTCTATGGTTTCTAAAACTCATATATAACTCAAACAAACACAAATGCACCAAAGAAACCAAATTCAAAGCAAAGGAAAATTCAAAATTTAACTACATATGATAATGGTCATATGTGACAAAAATATTTTCTTCCCTACTTTGCACCACTTTATTTCTTGAAACCTAAACTAAACTTGGTCAACCAAAGCCATGTCATCCAAGACCATGTCAAGGTGAGTACTTTTCATGTTGACCACCATGGCTGGAGTTGACTAGGTTGACCAGAATTAAATTGCCAAAAGGGGATCTGAGAAGAAAAACAAGATTACCCCAAATTTGAAACTTTGCATTTCAAATTCAAATTGAACCCCACCACCACCAAACTAACCTATAATTAATATGTTTAAGATCCACCAAAGAGATTTTCGAAAATTCAAAATTTAAGTTCATGCGGCCATTGTGTCGAACACTTGGCAGGCATATTTTTAGATTTAGGTTACACTCTATTACCCTCAGGTTTCTTGCCTAAACCCCTTTAACCTGTGATCATTACACTCTCCTACATCCCCTGCATCATCCCAGTACCTGCCTTGGTCGATTAAAGTGAGAGAAGGGGGAAAAGAAACCCTAAACTAAGCATGCCATGGCCATGCCGGCCACCTTTGGCCACCATCTCTCTGGCCTCCCTCTCTCCTCAAATTCTTGTCCTGGAGCATCTACCCTGCACAAGGATGATGACCATGCACGGCCGAGCCTCGCGCACGCACATTATTGGCCAGGAGAGCCGCGTCCAAAACCTTGCCAGTACGTCGTGCGCTCGAGCAGCCTACGCCTCCCCTGCAAAGCCTACCGCTGCGTCGAGCACCGCCTCTGCGCCCTCTAGCCACTAGACATGATCGATCGACTGCGGCCGCCTCGTCACCGTCGTCCTCGCCGGCGAAGTACCGCGGGTACTGCCGCACTCATCGCACGCGCCCGAGCCATCCTTTCACCCTTTTGCTGCGCCAGCTACTCCTCGAGCATCGCCAGGACGACGCCTACAAGATGCTGTCCTCGCCTTGCCCTTTCGAGCGCCGGAGCAGCCGCGCCATGGCCGTTCCCCCACAGCACCCCACGGCCACCCCCGCCTGCTATAAATAGAGGAGCTCCGCGCTCAACTTCTTCACACCATCTGCTCGCCTCTCCTCACTGATCACTCTCCCCACCTCAATTTAACACCACACCGCCGGAGCTGCTCCAATCGCAAGACGAAGGCCGCCGGAGATCTGAGATCGACGCCGTTGATCCACGCCGCCCCAGGCCTCGCCACTGCTTCCAGGAGCTTCAGCACCCTCGACAACGCCACCTCGTCCTCGCCAGAACCCCGCGGGAACGCCGGTAGGCCCTCCGACCCCCTAGACTCGCCGCCAGTGACTCGCCTCTCGTCGGGGAAGACGACGCCTGCTGGCCGTCGATCCCCCATCTAATCTAACGCTCCTCGCTCACCCATACCGGTTCGGTGTTTAAGTGGCGCTGACAGGTGGAGCCACCTCGTCAGGCGGCCCACGCGCACTGCTGCGTTGCTGGCCCGTAACGGTTCGTTTGAATCCTGGGCCCGTAGGCTTTTCCCGCGCGGCCCAGTTAATCAAAAATCTGTTTAAATCAAAATTTCTCAAATGCTTGCAGATGCCAACTTCAAATTTGAATAGTTTGAAATCTGCCAAACCAAATTTAGCAAACTTTATACCGCTGGAAAGCCCATGAAATTATCTAACCAATGCTACTGGTCCCATCCCCAATTTCGAAGTCGAATTAATTTGCCAAAAATAACAAAACAGGTAGTTCTGCAGATTCAAACATTATTTAAAAATCAACCATAATTGATTTTGAGTTGTTTACAACTCTCATAGTTCACAAATGTTGTACCCTAATTGATTATTTAATAATATAGCCAGGTTGTTTGCATGATCATGGAATAGATCAAAATAGTGGCTATGGAGCCATTTCTAGTTCATTTCAAACTTGGGAATTCAAATGTTGAAATAGTATGAGAGCCTCCCTCTAATTTAAATCTTGATCTTAAGTAATATAAGAAGAGGTAATGACCTTGGGTTAGTAAACCTCTGATTGTATTTACTTTAAGATTTTAAATCATTTAGATGCTAAGTTTAAATAGCATAAGGTGTGTCACCTTATTTAAATTGTTTTCCCTCATAATAGATATGAAATGTTGACCATGGTCAACCTATATTTCATACCTTATTATTATGAGTGAAAATTAAATCTTGAAATAATATAATAAGAGGAAAGTAGTTTATCTCCAAAAGATTAAATAGCAATTCAAATGAAAACTTATAAATAAGAGGAAATTATTTTTCTCTTAAATAAGAATGAACCAAGTAATCCACCATGCTTGAATTTTGTGATGATAGTATTAATTGAGTGAACTCTTTGGTGTGTGTTAGTTTAGTATCCAAGATTGGTTTGGTGTTTATACCTCGTATTCGTATATAGACGCTAGTACGGAAGAATACCAAGAGGAGGAGGAGACCAACTTCCAAGGAGAGGAAGACCACTTTGACCAATACCACCAAGGCAAGCTAACCCTTGCTAAACACAAGTGCTTAAGCTCTACAAGAGCAAAGGCACCCTCACATTTTACCTTCATATTTTACCTATCCTATGTTTTTACTTACTTCTACTTTTTCTTATTTATTTCAAAGTCCTTTTGATTTATGATTCTTTTGGTCTAGAGTAGAACATTACTTGGAGTAGATTAGCACAACTCAAAGCTAGATAGCACCCTTCGTATAGTTGCTAGTGCTAATCAATTAAAATTGACTACTCTAGATGGGGAACTTGGTGAAGTGAAATGACTTGGGTTGACTAAGAGTTGATGGTGAATTTGACCAAGAGAAGATGGTGATTTTTGATAAAAACTGATGATTGGGTTTGAATGCGATACCCTTCCAATTATACAAGTACCCCCACAATACCTGATTATGGGTAGGGCTTAACTAGAAGCTTGTGTATTCTAGTATGGGTTCCCTCTAAACAAGCATCATAGGGGTTACGCCCAGGCTGCCTCCGTATATGAGAAATGATGTGAATATGAGGTGAATGTACGACCCAAGCCCTGTGCAGTTCCCGGGTTAACAGTTGGTTTTCACCGGGAGGCCAAGCTCATGGGGAGAGGTGCCTATACTAGTATATATAAGTGAAAGGTTATGGTTGATGATCCGCGTACTGAGTTACGATGATTCGAGGTTATCCTCGACGGATGTAATCAAAAGTTGTGGCACAAGAGTACAACCTCTGCAGAGTGTTAAAACTATTCGAATAGCCGTGTCCACGGTTACGGACGATTGGAAAGGCCATACTGTTCCGTTATCAGAATTTTTGATCTTAAAAAGGAATGGTGAATTGAAAGGTGATTTGAGTCTGAATCATAACTGAGTTGTGGGAATGACACTAATGTTCCCACGTGAGTTAGTCTAGCAAATGATAAGTCTTTACTGATGTTTTGATGAACTAAACTTGGCTTTCCGCAAATAAACTTAGAGCTTAGTACCCCCTTGAATACACCACTTACTCAATTACTTTAGTATTAGTTTGCGAGTACTTTAAAGTACTCATGGCTTTGCCCTGGCTATTCAAATGCCAGACTTTGAGGAGGAGCAACAGTATCCGGATGACGGACAACAAGATGTCTACAATAACTAGGATCGTCTCCGAACGTCAAGCGTTGCCTGTGGGACAGATAGTCCACTACTACTACGCTCCCGCTACTTATGTGTGTTGTTGAACAATATATTTGTGTAATATTGGATCATGTGATCCGTGGTTGTAAGACAAGTATGTGCTGTAATAAATGATGACTCTGAACTACTTACTATTATGTCTCGCAAAAACTATCTTCCTGGGATTGCGATGTATGATATAATGGGCATCTGGACTTAAAAATCCGGGTGTTGACATAATCCCTATCACTGTTCACATGGCCCCTCCAACCCGCAACATGACGCAAGAGGCAATGATGCAGATGTTGCAACAGATGATGGCCGATAGAGAAGTTGAGAGAGCTGAACGGCAAGCCAACTTAGCAGCAGTTCAACAGATTGCCCAGGGTAATCAAGGCCACAGAAACCACGACCATCCAGGGTCAAAATTAAAGAACTTCCAGAACACCAACCCACCCGTGTTTAGCAAAACAGAGTAGCCCTTGGACGCGGACGATTGGCTCCAGACCATGGAGAATAACCTTGAGGTTGCCGGAGTGGAAGAGAACGAGAAAGTACTATTTGCCACCCACTATCTAGCGGGACCTGCCAGTGCCTGGTGGACAAGTGCCCGCGCATTGAATGCAGGGCAAATGATGACTTGGGCAGATTTCAAGCTCAAGTTTAGCAAGTATCATGTGCCACCGGGTTTGATTAAGAAGATGAGGGATGAGTTCAGAGGGCTGAAGCAAGGTCGCCTCACCGTGGTAGAATACCGCGACAGATTCCTCACTCTGTCAAGGTACGCCCCGGACGAGACGGACACCACCGAGAAGAGGAAGGAAAGATTCTTGAATGGTCTGCATGATGAGATGCAGACGGTGCTGGTCAACATCCCTTTTGCTGACCTCGAAGCTCTTGTTGACTCCGCCATCCAAATGGAAGGGAAGCTCAACCAGGCCAATGAAAACCGCAAGCGCAGAATGATGCATCAGAGTGGGCCCAGCAATACCCCCAGGTATCGCCCCAGCTCAAGTGGAGGCTTCGCCCCCAGAAACAACAAACCCCCTATGCAGCACCCACGTCCGGGTTATCCAAACCGGAGTGGAGGAAACCCCAGGCCAGGAGGCCACCCCAACAACAGCAACTACAACAACAACAACTTCAACCGCGCTCCACCCCGAGCCCCCAACCACCACAAAAACACCTCCAACACTGCTCCGCGGACTGGGAGCAACGCGGTTCCCATCACCCCCAAGGACAAGTCCACCATCACCTGTTACGAATGCGGAGTGGTGGGGCACTACTCCAACGAGTGCCCCAAGAGACTCGCCAAGACTGCCGCCAACACCTCCGGCCCTGCTCAGCAACAACGTCGTGTCGCCAACAACAAGAAGTTCACCCCCAACAACCCGAACAACCGTAGCGGCCGCCTCTTTCACATGAGTGCGGAAGAAGCTCAGGAAGCCCCAGATGTAGTGCTGGGTATGTTCTCTGTTAACTCAATACCCGCAAGAGTGTTGTTTGATTCGGGAGCATCGCATTTGTTTGTTAAGGAGGATTTTGCATGCACTAGTAAGATTCAACCTATCAGTTTGAAGCATGTCATGATAGTTCAAATACCTGGTTCAACCACTAAAGCTAGAAAAATTTGCAAAGATGTGCCAATCATAATCCAAGAAATAGAATTTTATGCAAATCTGATTGTTCTGGGAACACAAGGCTTGGAAGTAGTCCTGGGTATGGACTGGATGGCGAAACATCATGGGTTAATTGATTGTGCCAAGAAGGCCATCACCATGACTAGTAGCACCGGAAGATTAGTTGAGCACATATCCGAAAGACTGCCCAGAAAGTTTACTTGCAACCAGAGTCTAGCCAAACCCACCTTGGATCAGATCAGGGTCGTTTGTCGATATCCTGATGTGTTTCCTGATGATCTACCCGGTATGCCCCCAGATCGGGATATCGAGTTTATTATCGAGTTGATCCCTGGAACCGGGCCTATAGCCCAGAGAGCCTATAGTATGAACCCGGCAGAATTAGTGGAACTGAAGAAGCAACTGGATGATATGCTATTCAAAGGTCTGATTCGACCAAGTGCGTCACCTTGGAGGTCACCGGTTTTGTTTGTAGACAAGAAGGTCGGTGCAAATCGTTTATGTACGGATTACCGTAAGCTTAACGATGTCACCATCAAGAACAAGTATCCGTTACCAAAGATAGAAGAGTTGTTTGATCAATTGACCGGTGCCAAAGTGTTCTCGAAGATTGATTTGAGGACAGGTTACCACCAACTGAAGATTCGAGCCACCGATATCCCCAAAACTGCTTTCACCACCCGATATGGATTGTATGAGTACAATGTCATGTCATTTGGATTAACCAATGCCCCCGCTTATTTCATGAATCTCATGAATAAGATCTTTATGAACTTTCTGGATAAGTTTGTCGTTGTTTTCATCGAGGACATCCTTATCTACTCCAAGTCCGAGGAAGAGCATGAGCATCACCTGGAAGTTGTCTTGGATACCCTTCGGGAGCATCAGTTGTACGCCAAGTTTAGCAAGTGTGAGTTCTGGTTAAAGGAAGTAGGATTCCTAGGTCATATCTTGTCCGCCGGAGGAATTGCCGTTGACCCCTCGAAGATCAAGACTGTTGAAGAATGGAAAGCCCCAACCACTCAGACTGAAGTCCGTGCTTTTCTCGGATTGGCGGGATACTACCGCCGATTCGTTGAGGGATTCTCGAGCATAGCAAGACCAATGACTCAACTCTTGAAGAAGGATAAGAAGTTTGAATGGACAGAGAAGTGTGAAGAGAGTTTTCAACAACTCAAGCTTAGATTGACCACCGCCCCAATACTAATCATGCCGGACATGACCAAGCCCTTCGACGTCTATTGCGATGCATCCAAGATTGGTCTTGGATGTGTGTTGATGCAAGAAGGCAAAGTGATATCATATCTGTCCAGACAGCTAAAGCAGCATGAGCAGAACTATCCAACCCATGATTTAGAGCTAGCAGTCGTGGTGTTAGCACTGAAAGTATGGCGTCATTACCTCATGGGTAATCGATGCGAGATTTACTCGGATCACAAGAGCCTGAAGTATATCTTCACGCAGAAGGAGCTGAATATGAGATAGCGCAGATGGATAGAACTAATCAAGGATTACGACATGGAAATTCACTACCACCCCGGCAAGGCCAATGTGGTAGCGGATGCTCTGAGTAGACTGCCGTGTCAGTTGAACTCCATGTTAGCAAGTGAGCAACCTAGCCTGTTTCAAGAGTTTGAACAGTTTAGACTTGAACTTGTTAGTGAAGGATATCTCGCTAGCATTGAACTCCAACCCACCCTGATTAGTCAGATCAAGGAAGCTCAGAAAGGAAATGCTAGTATTGACGGAATCAAGAGCGAGATAGCCGCGGGAAAGGCACCGGGATTCACTGTTGATGAAGAAGGAGTGCTATGGTACAACGGACGCCTTTGCATTCCACCGGATTCGGAGTTGAAGCAAGTTATACTAAAAGAAGCCCACGACACCCTGTACTCCATTCACCCCGGAGGAACCAAGATGTACCAAGATTTGAAAGAACAATTTTGGTGGCATGGAATGAAGAGAGAAATTGGAAGCTACATCGCCAGATGTGATATCTGTCAAAGAGTCAAGGCAGAACATCAAAGCCCCGCCGGACTGTTGCAACCCCTACAGATTCCCGAATGGAAGTGGGATTCTGTCGGAATGGACTTCATCACCGGACTGCCCAAATTAAGTAAAGGGAATGATTCTATCTGGGTAGTGGTCGACAGGTTGACCAAAGTCGCCCACTTCATCCCCGTCAAGACCACCTATCAAGGACCAAGACTAGCAGAGTTATATATCTCCCGGATAGTCAGCCTGCACGGAACACCGAAGTCGATAGTATCTGATAGAGGATCCCAATTCACCTCCAGATTCTGGCAGAAAGTACATGAGGGGCTCGGAACTCGGCTAAACTTCAGCACAGCCTATCACCCGCAGACCGATGGACAGACTGAACGAGTCAACCAGATACTAGAAGATATGTTGAGAGCTTGTGTACTAGAGTATGGATCCAAGTGGGAGGACTGCTTGCCGTACGCAGAATTCTCGTACAACAACAGTTATCAAGCCAGTTTGCAGATGGCCCCCTTTGAAGCCCTGTACGGAAGGAAATGCCGTACCCCCCTGAATTGGACGGAAGTCGGAGAAAGTCAAGTCTTTGGACCAGATATTCTCCGTGAAGCAGAAGAGAAGGTTCACAAGATCCGCGAGTACCTCAAGACAGCCCAATCAAGACAAAAGAGTTACGCCGATAAGAGAGGCCGAGAGATGACCTTCGAGATCGGAGATTTCGTATACCTCAAAGTGTCCCCCCTTAAAGGAATGCAGAGATTCCAGCTTAGAGGAAAGCTAGCACCCCGATATGTCGGACCTTTCAAAGTCTTGAGTCGCCGAGGAGAAGTGTCCTATCAATTGGAGTTACCGGAAGAAATGTCAGCGGTACACAATGTGTTTCACATCTCGTTACTCCGGAAATGCTTAGAAGTACCGGAATCAACAGAAGTCTTCAAGAACATCGATCATCGAGCTGTGGATATCAACTCAGACCTGACCTATCGCGAAGTGCCTATTCGCATACTGGAAGAAGCCTACAGAACCACCCGCACCCGGAGTATCAAGTTTCTGAAGATCCAATGGAGTAACCACACCGAAGAAGAAGCTACTTGGGAGAGAGAAGACTTCATGAAGACTGAGTACCCAGACCTCTTTAGTACCTAGTTTTCTTTAAGATCTCGGGACGAGATCTTTTGTAAGGGGGAAGGGTTTGTAACATCCCAAGTTTCAATAAATAGTAATCAAGAAAGAAAATTTCCCAAACTCAAATTTTGCAATTAACAAAAAAATTTCTATGCATTTAGGGCCACATATAGTTTCATGCATTTGAGTGAATTTCTTTTGTGCAATTGCCATGATGAGTGTTAGTATGATGATCAATTGCTTTTTGAACCCTAACAAAGATGATTAAACCCTAGATTGAGAAGAAATGAAGAAAATGGGAAAAACCCATATTTCACTTACATACACAAGATCACCCGAATTTGACCAAGTCAGAGGTGGGCCGCGATCAAGATGGGCTTGAAGATTATACATTGAAGAATATACGTGAATCGGCCTTGTGTACCAAGTTTGGGCTAGTTTGCCCGTGTATCTGTAACATACACTAGTAGGAAAAGCCTCATCAGTGGCGCACCAAAAACACATTCTGTGGCGCATGGGTGGTGCGCCACAGAATTCTCGCCACAAAAATAAGGATTCTGTGGCGCACCAGCCAATGCGCCACAGAAAGCTTATTTCTGTGGCGCACCGGGCGGTGGTGCGCCACAGAAACAGGAAGTCTTATTTCTGTGGCGCACCACCGCCGGTGCGCCACAGAATTTTTTTTAAATTTTCAAAAAAAGTGGCGGCCAGATCTAGATCTAGATCTGGGGCCGCCGAATTTTTTTTTTAAATTTTTCTGGAAGGTCGCCAGAGGTGGGTGATTGGTTGCGTGGGTGGGGTGGGTGGGTGGAGGATGAGGCCGGCCGGAGGAGGTGGTGGTGGTGGAATAGGAGCAGGTGGAGGAGGAGGTGGAGGTGGAGGTGGAGGTGGTGGTGGTGGTGGTGGTGGTGGTAGAGGAGGAGGAGGAGGAGGTGGTGGTGGTGGTGGTGGTGGTGGTAGAGGAGGTGGTGGTGGTGGTTGTTGTTGTTGTCGCCGGAGGAGGAGGAGAAGGTGGTTGTTGTGGAGGAGGTGGTCGGCGGAGGAGGTGTTGGTCGTGGTCGCCGGAGTAGGTCGCCGGAGTTGGTCGCTGGTGTAGGAGAGGATAGAGGAGAAGTGGAGAAGTGGAGGAGAGGAAGAGAAGAGGAGAGGAGGAGAAGGGGAGAAGTGGAGAAGTGGAGGAGAGGAAGAGAAGAGGGGAGGAGAAGGGGAGAAGTGGAGAATGGGAGAAGGGGAGAAGTGGAGAAATGGAGGAGAGAAGGAGAAGTGGGCGCCAGAAATTTCAAATTTCGAACGTTATTTCTGTGGCGCATGGGCACTTGGTGCGCCACAGAATTTTTTTTCTTTTTTTTTGTATTTTGCAGCAAAAAATCTTTAACTGCCCGTAACTTTTTACTCTTTTCGAATTTGTAGATTCTAAAAATTGTCCAACCGGGCAAGCCCGGGTGAATTCGAATGTAGATTTTTCGTGGGAACATTTTGATATATTATGCATTTTTTTCGAGTTCGTATGCAACCAGAAATCCAGTTTGATGATTTTCCCACGTAATTTTGCAAAAAAAGTCGAAATTATTGTTTGTTAATTCTCAGTGGTAAAAGATGACATAATACATAGGCATCTTGAAGGGATTTATTTTTTGAAAATTTTATCTATTTATTTTTTATTTTTTACAGAGGTTAAAAAGGCGATCCACGGCGGGGGGGGGGGGGTGGAGTTGCATGGAACTCATGTGCGCCACGAAATAAGGCTTACGTGGCGCACCATCCCACGTGCGCCACGAAAGTCTTAATTCAATGGCGCAACAGGGACCGGTGCGCCTACGAAGTCTTAATTCAGTGGCGCACCAGGCCAGTGCGCCACAGAATGTCTTATTTCTGTGGCGCACGTGATCCTGTGCGCCACAGAAATAGTGAAACCAATGATTGGGGCTGACCCCACCAAATTTCTGTGGCGCATGGATCCCTAGTGCGCCACAAAATTAAGCTATTTCTGTGGCGCACCGTGTCTGGTGCGCCACAAAATAACTTTCTGTGGCGCATTTTTGGTGGTGCGCCACAGAAATAAGCTCCGCCTATAAGGGTTTTCCTACTAGTGATAGTAGGATAAGTGTCGGTTAGTTAGAGTTGGGCCCGTGCCCGGTTGGGACTATTCCCACGTTAGAAAGTCTACGGACTATAAATAGGTATCTAGGGTTTACGGAAGAAACAACAACCATCGTTCAACACAAACCAATCTCGGCGCATCGCCAACTCCCCCAACTCGAGGGTGTCTTCCAGGTAAGCGTCATGCTGCCTAGATCGCTTCTTGCGATCTAGGCAGTACGAGTTTATTCGTTATCCAGGCGTTGCTCGTACTGAAGCCTTTTTGATGGCGAGCAATGTAGTTATCGTAGACGTGTTAGGGTTAGCATTGTTCTTCATATCACATGCTATCGTCGTGCAACCCTGATACGTCTAGCCGCCCTTACACCCATCTCAGGTGTAGGGGCGGCACCCCGCTTGATCGTTATTAGGTAGATCCGATCCGTTATGGTTGCTCCTTGTTCTGCAAGGATTAGTTTAATATCTGCATGGTTAGGCCTTACAAACGGGTTGAAGGATCCAGTGGCGCGTAGGGTGTAGTTTGCTAGCCCTAGACAGGATGTTCCGGGGATCAACCTCGTGTTGGTTTTTAGGCCTTGTCTAGGGTCGGCTTACGATCACCATGCGTGGCCGCGAGGCTCAATCACGAGTAGGATGTTCCGATTATGCGGTGAAAACCCCAAATCGTAGTAGGTCGTTTTAGCTTTATTTCGATCAAGCAGGACCACCATATATTCGTGCACCTCGTACGAATCATGGGTGGATCGGCTCTTTGAGCCGATTCACAGGATAACCTGAGAGCCGATCGAGGCTCGTATATAATGTTTACATGTATGCCCTGCAGGAAACTAAGCGAGGCACATCCATCACCTTCCTGGCCAGGTATACGGTCAGGTGGCACGCCCTTGCACCAGCATCGGCGCGTGCGTTCCAGAAGACTTGCGGGCCGCCGCTCAGAGGGACCAGGGCCAGCCGCAGCCCTGAGTTGTTCCCGGCTCTACTGTGTTGCCCGTCGCTGCTCGCCGGTGGGTTTCTGACCGCAACACATTCTGGCACGCCCGGTGGGACCATCTTCGACAACAACCCCGTCGCCATCTACATCTGAGATGGCGGAAGGCACGCCAGTCACGTACGATGACCTGACTGAGGAGCTCAAGAAGAAGTACGACGAGGTCAAAGCACTCCTCGAAGCCGACCTCATCGGCTCTTTTCACAGAACTCGCTCGCATGGCATCAGGTGGAAAGGGTTCAACCCTGAAGGCGCGCTCGATGGAATGGACCTGTCCACCCCGTCAGAAGAACGCACCACGTCCCTGCGGCAGGAGATTAACTTCATGGTAGCTCACTCTCTGCACCGCCATTCTGAGAGCCTGGTGAACACTTTGGAGCGTGTCGCTCTTCGGGTAATCCAGGAGATCATGAGGAATCAGTACTCTCCGTCAGGACCAGCTCTGGGGACTCACCGAGGAGAGATACCACTCCAGTCCCGTCCACCGTTGCCATTTGCGCTGGCAGCACCGGAAGTGTCGGATTCACCGGCATACGTCGTCTACAAGATCGGCGGTGATCCTAGTGATTACCAATTCTTGCATGAGGCGCCCAAGGAGATCCCTCACGGATACACGTGCACATACGTGCCGGACTGCAGTAACTGGGCACTCACAAACCAGGCTGCAACAGCAGGGGCTTCTGGAACAACAGGAGGAGCTTCGGGGACAGATCTTGAGAAGCAGACGTGGCTAGCTAAGTATGCCACCCCGACAAACCTCCAGAGCACGGCTCCTGCAGTCGGCTCAGAACTGGAAAAATAGGCATGGCTGGCTAAGTACGCCACTCCGGCGAATCTTCAGAGTTCAACTCCGACAGCCAGCACCGTGGATCAAATCAGTACCATCTTGAGAGACCAGTTCGGCATGGTGCCGAAAAGGAGGATAATCGGCTATTCCAAGCCGTACCCCAACGCGTACGAATTGATCCCACTACCACCCAAATATCGGCTCCCGGACTTCTCCAAGTTCAACGGTTCAGATGGTTCCAGCCCCATCGAGCACGTGAGCCGATATTTGGCACAGCTGGGCATGATCTCAGCGTCAGATGAGCTGCGTGTGAGGTTCTTTGCACAGTCCCTCACCGGATCGGCTTTCGGGTGGTACACATTGCTACCACCAGATTCAATCCAGACCTGGAAGCAGTTGGAAGAGCAGTTCCACGTGCAGTATCACTCAGAATCTTCCGAGGCCGGCATAGCCGATTTAGCGCAAGTACGACAGAGGCGCGGAGAAACAGTGTCAGAATTCATCCAGCGCTTCAGGACCGTTAGGAACCGATGCTATTCGGCTCATTTGACTGAGAAAGAAGCAGTCGAGTTGGCGGTGGTAGGTCTCGCATCACCGATCAAGGACGTGGCCTCCCAAGTAGATTACCCTTCACTGGCGCACATGGTGCAGAAGCTGTCAGCATATGAACAGTGCCACCCAGACGTTTACCAGGATAAATTCAAGCGCGCAGTGGTCCTGGTCGAGGCAGATGAAGACGAAGGCTCTGCGGGAGATCAGGAGGTAGCAGTAGCTGAATGGACTCGGGGGGCAAGCCCCGTGTCCTGCAAGTGGGTTAAGCCACAAGGACCTCCCAGAGGATTTGACTTCGACGTCACCAAAGCTGAGCAAATTTTCGACCTCTTACTAAAGGAGAAGCAGCTAAAGGTACCCGAAGGCCACAAGATCCCCACGGCTCAGGAGCTGAACGGAAAGCCATACTGCAAATGGCATAACACGTTCACCCATCCCACCAACGGCTGCAGGGTGTGGCGTCAGCAGATCCAAATGGCGATAGAACAAGGGCGTCTAATTTTCGACCAATACGCCATGAAAGTCGACACACACGCCTTCCCCGCCATCAACATGGTGGAGTACACTTACCCAGGAGGGTGCCAGCCAGGTTTCTCGCTCGATATTAACATGGTAGAGCTTGGACACCACTCTGGTAAGGACGGAGACGAGGGCAGCTGCTCTCGTAGCAAGGACACAGAGGAAGCCGCTCCACGCGATCGGCTCCGGCATGATGGCAAGCGCTACGTCACAGAGGGAGAAGTGAAGAACATACGATACCAACGACCTCTCTCTGATCACCTCCTCAACAAATACGTGAGTCAATACGACCAACGCCGACGATACAGCGACGATGATGACAGGGATCACCTGACTAGGGACACCAGGAGATATCGTCGGTGGGAGCGCAACGAGGAGAGATATGAGCGCCACGCCAAGGAAAAATTGAGAGAGCAAGACGACGCGGACAGGCACTGGGACTGTCCCTTCTTCAGACACTGCTGGGATTCAGGAATGAGCCGATTGCCTACAATCGGCAACTGCCCAGAATGTAGACAGAAGAAGAAGGATGCAGCTAACGTGTCCGTGTTCGAGCGTCTGGGACCTCTCTCGCCTCGAAACAAGAACGCTGAGTCCTCTCGAGAAGAAGATCTCGAGGAATGGGAAGACAATGATGAAGAAGAAGATAAGTATCACCGGCCAAGGTGGTGCCCTGATGGACTCAGCCGTTCCCAAAAGCGTAGGGTTCAGCGACTGCGTGGTCTGGAGGAAGCCGAAAGGTTATACCTGCACACGTTGAGGAAGGCGCGGCCTGATCTGGCCGCTAAAATTCAGCGAACCCTGGATGAAGAAGGTCGGCCACAAAAGAAAGAGTGGCGCCCCAAACAAAGGAAAGTCGATGATGCAACATCGGCTGGCACAAATACGGACTATAAATATGTATCTAGGGTTTACGGAATAAACAACAACCATCGTTCAACAACCATCGTTCAACACAAACCAATCTCGGCGCATCGCCAACTCCCCCAACTCGAGGGTTTCTTTCGGGTAAGCGTCATGCTGCCTAGATCGCTTCTTGCGATCTAGGCAGTACGAGTTTATTCGTTATCCAGGCGTTGCTCGTACTGAAGCCTTTTTGATGGCGAGCAACGTAGTTATCGTAGACGTGTTAGGGTTAGCATTGTTCTTCATATCACATGCTATCGTCGTGCAACCCTGATACGTCTAGCCGCCCTTACACCCATCTCAGGTGTAGGGGCGGCACCCCGCTTGATCGTTATTAGGGAGATCCGATCCGTTATGGTTGCTCCTTGTTCTGCAAGGATTAGTTTAATATCTGCATGGTTAGGCCTTACAAACGGGTTGAAGGATCCAGTGGCGCGTAGGGTGTAGTTTGCTAGCCCTAGAGAGGATGTTCCGGGGATCAACCTCGTGTTGGTTTTTAGGCCTTGTCTAGGGTTGGCTTACGATCACCGTGCGTGGCCGTGAGGCTCAATCACGAGTAGGATGTTCCGATTATGCGGTGAAAACCCCAAATCGTAGTAGGTCGTTTTAGCTTTATTTCGATCAAGCAGGACCACCATATATTCGTGCACCTCGTACGAATCATGGGTGGATCGGCTCTTTGAGCCGATTCACAGGATAACCTGAGAGCCGATCGAGGCTCGTATTTAATGTTTACGTGTATGCCCTGCAGGAAACTAAGCGAGGCACATCCATCACCTTCCTGGCCAGGTATACGGTCAGGTGGCACGCCCTTGCACCAGCATCGGCGCGTGCGTTCCAGAAGACTTGCGGGCCGCCGCTCAGAGGGACCAGGGCCAGCCGTAGCCCTGAGTTGTTCCCGGCTCTACTGTGTTGCCCGTCGCTGCTCGCCGGTGGGTTTCTGACTGCAACACAATTTGCAAAACCTCACCCTAGGCCATTATTGCTTGCCCCCTTGCTTGTAAAATACTTCAATGTGATAAACTAACACAATTGCTCCCTTGGATCAAGAATCAAACACAAGGTAATCAAAATTTCTTCATACATATGATAATGGTCATATGGCCCAAAATTATTTTCTTCTCTACTTGGCACCACCTAAATTCTTGAAACCTAAACTAAACTTGGTCAACCAAAGCCATGTCATCCAAGACCATGTGAAGGTGAGTACTTTTCATGTTGACCACCATGGCTAGAGTTGACTAGGTTGACCATAATTAAATTGCCAAAATGGGATCTGAGAAGAAAAACAAGATGACCTCAAATTTGAATTTTTGCAAAACAACTCCAAATTGAGCAAAACCACCACCAATCCAACACATTCATTATATATTTGAGATTCACCAAAAAGAAAACCAAAATTCAAACAAAAGTTTCATGCGGCCATTTAATCAAACACTTGGCAGGCTATGTTTCACTTTAGTGTTACCCTCTATTATACAATGGTTCTAAGCCTAAACCAACTTTCTCTGGTGATCATTAGCTACCCCTGGCTCCCCTGCATCAAGCTTGGTACATGCTATGGCTTGGTAAAGTGGAAAAGCATGGAGAAAACCACCATGTCATGCACACGCGGCCACCTTTGGCCCAGCTCTCTGCAGCCCTCCTCTCAACTCTTCTCCTTGTCCCAGAGCATCTTGGCATCACCAGGCATCTCACCGTACGCAGCCCAGCATCGCCCAGCCACGGCATTGGCCAGAACGCGCGCGCCCAAAGTCGGCCAGAACATGCCAGCACGCGCGGTGATCGCGCTCTGGCCGCGCAAGGACGCGCCAGTACGTCGAGCCACTCGATCGACGCCGTCCTCCCCCTACATCCCTATCTCTGTAACGAGCACCGCCTCCCTGCCCTCTACCACCTAGACACGCTCAAGCGACCGCGGCTGCCTCGTCACCGTCGTCCTCGCCGGAGAAGTACCGCGGGTACTGGCGCACTCGAATCGAACCCCTGAGCGATCCCGTCACCCTTTCCGTGCGCCAGCTGCACCTAGAGCATCGCCAGGACACCGCCTACACGCTGCCGTCCTCGCCTTGCCCTTTCGCTCGCCACAGGAGCCGCGCCATGGCCGCTCCTTCTCAGCACCCAACGGCCAACCCTCGACGCTATAAATAGAGGCGATCGGCTCCTCCCTTCTGCACACCATCCACTCCCCTCTCCTCACTGAGCCACCTCCACCCCTCAATTTCACCAGTCGCCGCCGGAGCCGCTCGAATTGCAAGCTCAAGTCCGCCGGAGCTCGCAGAAGCCCTGCTTCGCCTGGAGCCTCCCCGAGCGTCGCTGCTGCACCAGGCTGTTCCTCGTCAACGACCACTTCTCCGCGCTTACTGCCAGACACCTGCAACGGCCTGGTAGGCACCCCGACCCCCTAGGCTCGCCGCTAGTGAGCTCGCCTCTCGCCGGAGACGACGACGCTCACGCACCGTCGATCTCCTTTCTAATCCTACGGCGTAGATGTTGCATACCGTTTCGCTGAGTTACAGCACACTGACGGGTGGCCCCCACCTCGTCAATGTGGCCCGTGGCACCAGTTGCTAGTTGGGCTGTGAGTGGGTTTGAATACCGTTTCGGCCCAGTAGTGTTTCCCGCCTAAGCCCACGATTCAAATATGGCTTTAATCTAAATTCAAAATGTTCTGCAGATGGTTTAGTAAAATTTGAATAGTTTGAAATCTGCCAAACCAAATTTAGCAAACTTTATATCTCTGGAAAGCCCAAGAAATTATCTACACTTTGCCACTGGTCCCATCTCCAAATTCGAAATAGATTTAAAATGCCAAAATTAACAAAACAGAAACTTCTGCAGATTCAAACATTATTTAAAATTCAACCATAACTGATTTTGAGTTGATTCCAACTCTCATAGTTCACAAATGTTGTACCCTAATTGATTATGCAATAATATAGCCAGGTTGTTTGCATGATCATGGACTAGATCAAAATAGTGGCTATGGAGCCATTTCTAGTCCATTTCAAACTTGGGAATACAAATTTTATAAGTAGTGTGAGAGCACCTCTCTCATTTAAATCTTGATCTTGAGTAATATAAGAAGAGGTAATAACCTAGGGGTAATAAACCTCTGATTTTATTTACTTCAAGATTTTAAATCATTTAGATGCTAAGTTTAAATGGCATAAGGTGTGCCACCTTATTTAAATTGTTTTCCCTCATAATAGATATGAAATGTTGACCATGGTCAACCTATATTTCATACCTTATTATTATGAGTGAGAATTAAATCTAGAAAGAATATAATAAGAGGAAAGTAGTTTCTCTCCAAAGGATTAAATAACAATTCAAATGAATACTTATAAATAAGGGGAAATTATTTTCCTCTTAAATAAGCATGAACCAAGTAATTCACCTTGCCTGAATTAGTGTGATGTTAGTATTACTTGAATGAACTCTTTGGTGTGTTTTAGCTTAGTATACAAGATTGGTGTGGTGATTGTACCTCGTATTCGTATTTTAGACGCTAGTACGGAAGAATACCAAGAGGAGGAGGAGACCAACTTCCAAGGAGAGGAAGACCACTTTGACCAGTACCACCAAGGTAAGCTAACCCTTGCTAATCACCATGATGCCAAGCTTTACAAGAGCAAAGCACCATCACCCTTTTATTTTATGCATTTACCTATCCCATGTTTTTACCTTGCTTTTATTTTTTGCTTATTTGTTTCCAAAGTACTCTTTAATTTATGATTCACTTGTTCTAGAGTAGAACTTCTTTAAGTTTAGCTTAGAGCAATTCAAAGCTAGATAGCACCCCTCATGAAATAGTTGCTAGTGCTAATCAATTAAGATTGACTACTTTAGATGGGAACATGGTGAAGTGAAATAAATTGGGAATGGATGAAAGTTGATGGTGAACGTGACTAAGAGAAGATGGTGATTTTTGATAAAACTGATGATTGGGTTTGAATGCGATACCCTTCCAATTATACAAGTACCCCCACAATACCTGATTATGGGTAGGGCTTAACTGGAAGCTTGTGTATTTTAGTATGGGTTCCCTCTAAACAAGCATCATAGAGGTTACGCCGAGGCTGCCTCCGTATCTGAGAAATGATATGAATATGAGGTGAATGTATGACCCAAGCCCTGTGCAGTTCCCGGGTTAACAGTTGGTTTTCACCGGGAGGCCAAGCTCATGGGGAGAGGTGCCTATACTAGTATATATAAGTGAAAGGTTATGGTTGATGATCCGCGTACTGAGTTACGATGATTCGAGGTTATCCTCGACGGGTATAATCAAAAGTTATGGCACAAGAGTACAACCTTTGTAGAGTGTTAAACCTATTCGAATAGCCGTGTCCACGGTTACGGACGATTGGAAAGGCCATACTGTTCCGTTATCAGAATTTTTGATCTTAAAAAGGAATGATGATTTGAATACTGATTTTGAGTTTGAATTTCACAAATGATTTGTGGGAATGACACTAATGTTCCCACTTGAGTTAGTCTAGAAAATGCTAAGTCTTTACCAAAGATTTGAGGAAATAAAACTTGGCTTTCCGCAAATAAGCCTAGAGCTTAGTACCCCTGGATTACTTCTCTTAAGTAATTACTTTAGTATTAGTTTGCGAGTGCTTTAAAGTACTCATGGCTTTGCCCTGGCTATTCAAATGCCAGACTTTGAGGAGGAGCAACATTATCCGGATGACGGACAGCAAGAGGTCTACGATAACTAGGGTCGTCTCCGAACGTCAAGCGTTGCCTGTGGGACAATAGTCCACTACTACTACGCTTCCGCTACTTATGTGTGTTGTTGAACAATCTATTCGTGTAATATTGGATCATGTGATCCATGGTTGTAAGACAAGTATGTGTTGTAATAAATGATGACTCTGAACTACTTACTATTATGTCTCGCAAAAACAATCTTCCTGGGATTGCGATGTATGATATAATGGGCATCTGGACTTAAAAATCCGGGTGTTGACAGTAATTGAGATAGAAATACTGTTAAGTCTGACAAGAAACTTCACGGACTGGTACCGTATTTTAAAAGAATCAAGAAATGATTAAGTCCTATTGCAGACTTTTAGTAAACCTCACATTATTGATTCAAAGAGCTATGGTTTCAATTAGTACCTAAAGTTATCTTGTATCCATGAAACTTGAAGTTCAAATCTGTTTGAAAAGTAAGGAGCTGAAAATTTAGTTTTCAGAAATAAGCAAGGTATGAGATATATGTGATATCTAAGACCTTATTGCAAGATAATAGAATATAATTTGGTGAGACTACATAAACTCATAAGTTTTATGGGAATGTACGAAGGTTGAAGATGCAAGGCGTCCCAATCCTCCAACTATTGGGGCACTAACGATATTCACATATCCATGAAGTAATTGTCCTTAGTATGCACCGTTGCTAAGACTCGTCGTTTCTAAGCATCACGTGATGATCGGGTGTTATAGATTCTACGTGTGCATACAACGGGTGCAAGCCATATTTGCACATGCGAATACTGAGGTTAAAACTTTACGAGCCTAGCATGTACAGACATGGTCTTGGAAAGTCATCATGGTACAATGGATAAAATTATGAGTGAAATTGTTCATCATATTACAAGGTTACTAATAGTGAAATCCGGAACACTTGTCATATGATGATCAACTTCAAAGTAAAAACCTCAAGGTTATTGGTATTTGACCAACAAACCTAGAAGTTATTGATGTTGAAGTGTCTTTCTGAATAATGAGGAAAGCTAAAAGAGAAACTACAAAAGATTATTGGCAGAAAGAAAGAAAAGACTAGAAAGTCTAGCTCAGGTGTATATAAATGATATACATGTTATGGATATATTCCTCGTTTGGTCACACAATGAAATTCTTGGGTATTTGTACCATATTGGTTGGTATGAAGTGTCATACAAAACAACGCAATACAAGAATACAATGGCCTAAGTGACTGACAAGGAATATGATAGGAATGCACGTCTGGAACAAAAATAAAGTGTTATTATGTTCGTCGTTGGCATTCTATCTAGCCCTTAGAATTTATAATAAAGAACTTAATAATTGTTATTTTGCTCTGGTCAAATAAAAACAATGAGTTGTTCAAATTATGACATTACTCCATGTACGATGGATAAGTTATTATAAATCTTAATGGTGAAACACACATACATAACACTAACGCTAAAATGCCATAAGGCAAATGATTTGAATTCCAATTATTTGTGGAACCGCCATTTAGGTCATGTTGGAAAGGAACGCATGAAGAAATTCCATGCAAATGGATTTTTGGAGTCATTTGATTTTTGAATCATTTGGCGCTTGCTAATCTCTTCTAAAAAGAATGACTTAAGTACCGTTCATAGGCCAAGATTTGAACGGGCAACTAACTTAGTGGAAACATACATGATGATGTATATGGTTCACTGGGCATAGTTGTGTGCGGGAGATTCTTCTACTTCATGAAAACTTCAATCAATGAATTGAGTATATATATATGTGGATATATTCGATAAGGAAGAAGTTTGAAACATTTGAATGGATTCAAATAGATTTCAGCATGAAGTGGAAAAAATTGTAATAGAAAAGTCAAATATCTATGATTGGATCATTGAGAAAATATTTGAATTACGAGTTTTAGCGAACATCTAAAAGAGTTATGAAATTGTTCTACAACTCACGTTTCTTGGAGTATCATAGTGATGATGGAGTATCCGAGAGATGTATCCAAACCTTGTTGGATCAATGATGAGATAATATATTGATGCCATTATATTTTTGTGGATTGTGCTTTAGAGACTACCGCTTTTACACTAAATAGAGCATCATCATGATCCGTTGAAATGACACCATACGAGTTATGGCATGGGTATGAACCCTAATAGTCTTTTCTTAAATTTTGGTATGCATAGCATAAGTAAATAAGTTTACAACCAAAATCGGATGAATGTCTTTGTTGGTTATCCCAGAGAATTGATTGGGAATTCTTCCCACTATGGAGACAAAGACAAAAGTGTTTGTCAATGTTTCTTATTTCCAAGAAATTGTTTCTAGAGAAGTTTTTGAGTGGGAGGACAATAGAACTTGATAAGGTTTATGAACCTGAGCATAATGATCAGAGTAGCGCAGCATCGGAATTGGTTCCGGAAGCGGCCACGACGATCATGGCTCCTATGACTACAAAGTGTTTTTAGCCATGGAGATCGAAGTACATATTGAACCTTGTAGGTATGGTTTACTTTGTCATCAAATAAATGATCTGTGGACAAAGGATTGATTTTGAACAATGATAAACCAACTACAAACAAAGAAGTTATGATGGGCCCTGACTCCGTTAAAATGGCTATACGCCATGAAATCCAAGATAGATGAATACTTTTTGAAAGTAAATGGATCTATAAAATTGATGGACTTGGATGGAATATCCTTGAAGAAGCTCAACTTATCGATAAGTTGTTTACGACAAAGTTCAAAGAGTTGACTACGATAAGATTAGATCTTCCGTAGCAATGCTTATAGTCTAAATGGATTATTTTAGTAATCACTACATATTTCTTTTATGAGATATGCTAGTAGGATGGCAAAATACATTACTTATCAGAAGTGTGTATTAAAGGTGTATATAAGATACAACCAAAAGTTTTGCTAGTCCGTGAAATACTAGAAAGGTACACAAACTTCAATTGGATGAAGTAAGTATCGCGGAGTTGGAATCTTCACCGGATGAAATAGTCAAAGAGTTTTTGATTTCATCAGAGACGATGAAGAGGCTTGCATTTGCAAGAAATTAAGTGGGAGTGCTGAGACATATTTATAATACTTATGCAGATGACATATAGTTATAAATGATGTAATTATATACTTGATTAAAAGGTTTCATTGAGAAATTAACTTCAATGAAAAGATATGGACTGAAACAAATTTTGTGTCAAGATCTATGAAGATAGATTGAAACACCTAATAAGTTTCAGTCAAAGTACATAGAATGGATATTGAAATAGTTCAATATAGAAATATTAAGAAAATGTTCTTGTCATGTGAAGGTTTAACAAGACTTGAGTGTATTTGACACTTGACGAGTAAAAACACATGAGTGATTTTAGATCACGAATAATATGTACAAAATCAGATGTCCTGTGCTCTAAAGTGTTATGAGAATATAAACAGTAAGAATATCCTTGAGTGCTTTAGAAGAACCAAGGATATATATATATAGTTTTATATGGAAAAATGACAAACAAATCGCTGTAAAGTGTTACACCGATATTTGTTTTGTCGCATATAAAATAATATTTCAATCTCAAATTATACTAAGTGTTGTTTAAAAGGTAGCACAATGAGCTAGAAGTTGTCTATGCTAGATTTAGAAGAATTCTAAATATTGTGACGAATTCTACAAACGAAGGCAGAGTATGTCATTGTTTTGACAATGAATAAGGATGTTAAGTCAAGAAGTTTTTGAGAACTTGGTGTAGTTCCGATAGTGTCAGAACTTTGAAGCTATATTGTGTGTGACAATATTAGTGACATATTTCAGACTGCGGAATTAAGGTTCCACCAGAAGACCAAACATATTTAATGCCGACTCATTAGGAAAATGAGTGATGCGTTAAGACGCAAATGAATTGCAAAATACATACGTTTCTGAGCTTGTCAGATCACTTGACTAAAGCTCTCCCTAGGGCAAAGCATGACCAACACCAGAATGCCATGGGTGTTAGGTACATTACAATGTAACCTAGATTATTGACTCTAGTGCAAGTGGGAGACTGTTGGAGATATGCCCAAGAGGAAATAATAAAAGTGGTTATTATATATCTTTATGTTTATGATAAATGTTTATATACCATGCTATAATTGTATTAACCGAAACATTGATACATGTGTGATATGTAAACAACAAAGATTCCCTAGTATGCCTCTTAACTAGCTTGTTGATTAATGGATGATTAGTTTCATAATCATGAACATTGGATGTTATTAATAACAAGGTTATATCATTATATTAATGATGTAATGGACACACCCAATTAAGCGTAGCATAAGATCACGTCATTAATGTTATTTTCTATAAGCTTTCGATACATAGTTACCTAGTCCTTATGACCATGAGATCATGTAAATCACTTATACCGGAAAGGTACTTTGATTACATCAAACGCCACTGCGTAAATGGGTGGTTATAAAGGTGGGATTAAGTATCCGGAAAGTATGAGTTGAGGCATATGGATCAACAGTGGGATTTGTCCATCCCGATGATGGATAGATATACTCTGGGCCCTCTCGGTGGAATGTCGTCTAATGTATTGCAAGCATATGAATAATTTCATAAGAGACCACATACCACGGTACGAGTAAAGAGTACTTGTCAGAAGACGAGGTTGAACAAGGTATAGAGTGATACCGATGATCAAACCTTGGACAAGTAAAATATCGCGTGACAAAGGGAATTGGTATCGTATGTGAATGGTTCATTCGATCACTAAAGTCATCGTTGAATATGTGGGAGCCATTATGGATCTCCAGATCCCGCTATTGGTTATTGGTTGGAGAGAGTACTCAACCATGTCTACATAGTTCGCGAACCGTAGGGTGACACACTTAAGGTTTGATGTTGTAATGGTAGAACTTGAATATGGAATGGAGTTCGAAGTATTATTCGAAGTCTCGGATGGGATCCCGGACATCACGAGGAGTCCCGGAATGGTCCGGAGAATAAGATTCATATATATGAAGTCATATTCCAAGTTTGGAAATGATCCGGTGCATTTATGGAAAGTTCTAGAAGGTTCTAGAAAAGTCCGGAAAAAATCACTAAGGAAGGAGGAGTCCCGGAGGGACTCCACCTCCCATGGCCGGCCAACCCTAGAGGGGTGGAGTCCCAGGTGGACTCCACCAAGGGTGTCCGGCCACCCCCTCATGGAAAGGGTGGGAGTCCCACTTGAGGTGGGAATCCCACCTTGAGTAGGTTTCCCTACTACATGGAAGGTTTTGGGTTGGGGTCTTATTCGAAGACTTGTAGTCCAACACTTGGGGTTCCACCTATATAATGAGGGGCAGAGGGGAGGGGGTTGGCCACCACAAAGCCACAAGCTGGCCGCACCCCTTGAGGCCGTCCACCCCCTCTCCCAAGCCCTAGCCGCCCCCTCTCTCCACCACCTCTCCCGCACGCTTAGCGAAGCTCTGCCGGAGATCTCCACCGCCACCGCCACCACGCCGTCGTGCTGCCGGATTCAAGGAGGAGCTACTACTTCCGCTGCCCGCTGGAACGGGGAGAAGGACGTCGTCTTCATCAACACCGAACGTGTGACCGAGTACGGAGGTGCTGCCCGATCGTGGCACCGTGATCAAGATCTTCTACACACTTTTGCAAGCGGCAAGTGATCGTCTACCTCAGCAATAAGAGCCTACTCTTATAGGCTTTTAAATCTTCAAGGGTGAGTCTCGATCATCCCCTCGTTGCTCCCATCTTCTAGATTGCATCTTGGCTTGGATTGCGTTCTCGCGGTAGGAAAATTTTTGTTTTCCATGCTACGAATCCCAACATGCTCATGCAAAGTTGGAACTTTTTATCAAATGCAACAATCTCACACATTGTAATTTTGCAATTCCTTTATTTTTAAAATTCCACCACCACTTGTGAATGTATCTGGTCATTTACAACTTATCCAAATGCACCATTTTCAAATTTTGGAACCATAGTGCACAAACCAAATTTGGCAAGATTTTGCAATTTGCAAATAGGCATCAATTCAACACTATTTGAAATAGTGTTTTCCCCAACTCTAAACCACCACCACTTGAACCCTACATGTTCCCCTGTCCCCTCTCTCCCTATTCCAAGCATAGCAACCCTAGGAGCTAGCCAAACTTGGCCATGGCCATGCCATGCCGGCCACCATGCATACTTTAGGATCATAACTCACCTAGCTTAGGAACCATTAGTGATTACTTAATGAAGCAAATGCTAAGATACAATAAACCCTAATTTTTTAATCAAGGCATCACCTTGATAACATTCCTTGAATATGATACCCATAATCGACCATACTAATAAACCTACCAATACTTGTGGCATATAGACCCAATCTACTTAAGAACCCAACTAGTCCCTATTACAGAACTAAATTAATCCAATAGTACACCCTCGTAGAACTTAGCTCCTACATGTAGCAATTCTTGTTCTTATTTAACTTGTTCTTCAAAAATTTATTCTTTTGAAGTATAATATAAGGAATCATCAACCATGTTTTGTAGAACTTAAAACTGACAACTACCTTTGACTTGTTATGTGACCACCATTTCTTTGTGTGTATGATTGTTATGATGCATTATATCACTTGTTTATGCTATAATATCACGAACCCTAATAAGAACCTTGTTTGAGAACCATCCTAAAAGTGCAACACACCCTAAAGAAATCTTTACAACTCATCCATCCTAAATCATCGAGGTTAGGTTACGCTCGGGGCGATTGCATCTCATACTACGCATTATAGCATCCTTGCCAGTTCATTAAACATTGTCCTTACCGGATGATGATGGTATTTAAGAATTTGGAGTTATTGATACGTCTCAAACGTATCTATAATTTCTTATGTTCCATGCTACTTTTATGATGATACTCACATGTTTTATACACATTATATGTCATTATTATGCATTTTCCGGCACTAACCTATTAACGAGATGCCGAAGAGCCGATTCTTTGTTTCTGCTGTTTTTGGTTTCAGAAATCCTAGTAAGGAAATATTCTCGGAATTGGACGAAATCAACGCCCAGGGTCCTATTTTTGCACGAAGCTTCCAGAAGACCGAGGGGGAAAGGAAGTGGGGCCACGAGGCACCGACACAACAGGGCGGCGCGGCCTGGGCCCTGGCCGCGCGGCCCTGGCGTGTGGGGCCCTCGTGTGGCCCCCTGCGTTGCCCTTCTGCCTACTTAAAGCCTCCCTCGCGAAACCCCCAGTACCGAGAGCCACGATACGAGAAAACATACTGAGACGCCGCCGTCGCCAATCCCATCTCGGGGGATTCTGGAGAACACCTCCGGCACCCTGCCGGAGAGGGGAATCATCTCCCGGAGGACTCTACACCGCCATGGTCGCCTCCGGATTGATGTGTGAGTAGTTCACCCCTGGACTATGGGTCCATAGCAGTAGCTAGATGGTTGTCTTCTCCCCATTGTGCTTCATTGTCTGATCTTGTGAGCTGCCTATCATGATCAAGATCATCTATTTGTAATGCTACATGTGTGTTTGTTGGGATCCGATGAATAGAGAATACTATGTTATGTTGATTATCAATCTATGTGTTGTTTATGATCTTGCATGCTCTCCGTTACTAGTAGATGCTTTGGCCAAGTTGATGCTTGTAACTCCAAGAGGGAGTATTTATGCTCGATAGTGGGTTCATGTCTCCGTGAATCTGGAGGAGTGACAAGAACCTCTAAGGTTATGGATGTGCTGTTGCCACTAGGGATAAAACATTGATGCTATGTTCGAGGATATAGTTATTGATTACATTACGCGCCATACTTAATGCAATTGTCTGTTGTTCACAACTTAATACCGGAAGGGGTTCGGATGATAACACTTTTTAGGCATAGATGCATGCTGGATAGCGGTCTATGTACTTTGTCGTAATGCCCAATTAAATCTCACAATACTCATCATGTCATGTATGTGCATTGTCATGCCCTCTCTATTTATCAATTGCCCAACTGTAATTTGTTTACCCAATATGCTATTTCTTATGGGAGAGACACCTCTAGTGAACTGTGGACCCCGGTCCATTATTTTACATCGAATACAATCTCTTCATCTTTGTTTCTCTTGTTCTCTGCAAACAATCATCATCCACACTATACATCTAATCCTTTGTTACAGCAAGCCGGTGAGATTGACAACCTCACTGTTTCGTTGGGGCAAAGTACTTTGGTTGTGTTGTGCAGGTTCCACGTTGGCGCCGGAATCCCTGGTGTTGCGCCGCACTACATCTTGCCGCCATCAACCTTCAACGTGCTTCTTGGCTCCTACTGGTTCGATAACGTTGGTTTCTTTCTGAGGGAAAACTTGCTGCTGTGCGCATCACACCTTCCTCTTGGGGTTCCCAACGAACGTGTGTGTTACACGCCATCAAGCATATTTTCTGGCGCCGTTGCCGGGGACCTGAAGAAAAGCTGCACCACAGAGATCTCTAACTCCCACTTCAACTTTGCGCCAGCAACATATTTTCTGGCGCCGTTGCCGGGGAGATCAAGACACGCTGCAAGGGGAGTCTCCACATCGCAATCTCTTTACTTTGTTTTTGTCTTGCTTTATTTTATTTACTACTTTGTTTGCTGCATTATATCAAAATACAAAAAAATTAGTTGCTAGTTTTACTTTATTTACTATCTTGTTTGCTATATCAAAAACACAAAAAAATTAGTTACTTGCATTTACTTTATCTAGTTTACTTTATTTACTACTGCTAAAATGAGCAATCCGGAAGTTGAGGTTCGTTCATTTAAACAACAAGGGGGAGAATGTTTAAAAGATTCTTGGTATAGAATTAATGATGCTCATAATAGGTGCACTAAGAAACACTCCACCATTATCCTACTCAGGAATTTTTATGTTGGTATCTCTAGTTGGAATAGGTATGTTCTTGATTGTCTCGCGGGAGGTAATTTCCTAGGTACTCCAGCATTAGAATCTAGTTGCATTATTGAGAGTCTATTTGGAAAACCACCTGTCAATGAAGTGAAAACTGAAATCTCTCTTGAAGATATTATGAAAAAGGTAGAGATCATAGAGCAAAACTTTCCGAGTATTGAAACTAAATTGGGAATACTATTCAGTAGCACTAATAAACTTGATGAATCTATAGGAGGAATTAATGAGAGAATTTCTATCTTAGAAACTTGTGCTACTCATGATAATCAAACCCATAGGATAAATAAACTTGAAGAAGCTATGGGAATTTTGGGTTCAACTTTTTCTTCTCTTAATTATAGGGAGAAAGCTTATGTGGGTAAGGAGCAAAAGTTTATGTATGTCTCTAAGGTGCCTAAACAAAAAAAAAATTATTATAGGCCTAAAATTGACAAAGCCCTTAGTACCACTACAGATGTGGGAGCTAATGATATCAATGCTCCACCACTTGATAATACTTGATACACACTTTCTGCGCCTAGCTGAAAGGCGTTAAAGAAAAGCGCTTATGGGAGACAACCCATGTTTTTACTACAGTAATTTTGTTTTATATTTGAGTCTTGGAAGTTGTTTACTACTGTAGCAACCTCTCCTTATCTTAGTTTTATTGCATTGTTGTGCCAAGTAAAGTCTCTAATAAAAGTATGATACTAGATTTGGATTACTGCGCAGAAACAGTTTTCTTTGCTGTCACGAATCTGGGTCTAATTCTCTGTAGGTAACTCAGAAAATTATGCCAATTTACGTGAGTGATCCTCAGATATGTACGCAACTTTCATTAGTTTTAAGTTTTCTCATCTGAGCAAGTATGGTGCCTGTTAAAAATTCGTCTTTACGAACTGTTCTCTTTTGACAGATTCTGCCTTTTATTTTGCATTGCCTGTTTTGCTATGTTAGATGGATTTCTTTGTTCCATTGACTTTCAGTAGCTTAGTGCAATTTCCAGAAGTATAAAGAATGATTGTGTCACCTCTGAATATGTGAATTTTGATTATGCACTAATCCTCTAATGAGTTTGTTTCGAGTTTGGTGTGGAGGAAGTTTTCAAGGATCAAGAGAGGAGGATGATATACACTATGATCAAGGAGAGTGAAAGCTCTAAGCTTGGGGATGCCCGGTGGTTCACCCCTGCATATATCAAGAAGACTCAAGCGTCTAAGCTTGGGGATGCCCAAGGCATCCCCTTCTTCATCGACAACATTATCAGGTTCCTCTAGTGAAACTATATTTTTATTCCGTCACATCTTATGTACTTTACTTGGAGCGTCTGTTTGTTTTTGTTTCTGTTTTGTTTGAATAAAGTTGGATCCTAGCATTCATTGTGTGGGAGAGATACACGCTCCGCTGTTGCATATGGACAAATATATCCTTAGGCTTTACTCATAGTATTCATGGCGAAAGTTTCTTCTTCGTTAAATTGTTATATGGTTGGAATTGGAAAATGATATATGTGGTAATTGGTATAATATCTTGGATAATGTGGTACTTGGCAATTGTTGTGCTCATGTTTAAGCTCTTGCATCATATACTTTGCACTTATTAATGAAGAAATACATAGAGCATGCTAAAATCTGATTTGCATGTTTGGTCTCTCTAAGGTCTAGATAATTTCTAGTATTGAGTTTGAACAACAAGGAAGACGGTATAGAGTCTTATAATGTTTACAATATGTCTTTTATGTGAGTTTTGTTGTACCGGTTCATCCTTGTGTTTGTTTCAAATAACCTTGCTAGCCTAAACCTTGTATCGAGAGGGAATACTTCTCATGCATCCAAAATTCTTGAGCCAACCACTATGCCATTTGTGTCCACCATACCTACCTACCACATGGTATTTCTCCGCCATTCCAAAGTATATTGCTTGAGTGCTACCTTTAAAATTTCCATTCTTTACCTTTACAATATATAGCTCATGGGACAAATAGCTTCAAAACTATTGTGGTATTGAATATGTACTCATGCACTTTATCTCTTATTAAGTTGCTTGTTGTGCGATAACCATGTTTCTGGGGACGCCATCAACTATTTCTTTGTTGAATATCATGTGAGTTGCTATGCATGTTCGTCTTGTCTGAAGTAAGAGTGATTTATCATGATCAAATGGTTCGAGTGTGCATATTGTTAGAGAAGAACATTGGGCCGCTAACTAAAGCCATGATCCATGGTGGAAGTTTCAGTTTGGACAACAAACCTCAATCTCTTATGAGAATATTATCTGTTGTTGAATGCTTATGCATTAAAGAGGAGTCCATTATCTGTTGTCTATGTTGTCCCGGTATGGATGTCTAAGTTGAGAATAACCAAAAGCGAGAAATCCAATGCGAGCTTTCTCCTTAGACCTTTGTACAGGCGGCATAGAGGTACCCCTTTGTGACACTTGGTTGAAACATGTGCTATGCTATGATAATCCATGTAAATCCAAGCTAATTAGGACAAGGTGCGGGCACTATTAGTATACTATGCATGAGGCTTGCAACTTGTAAGATATAATTTACATAATACATGTGCTTTATTACTACCGTTGACAAAATTGTTTCTTGTTTTCAAAATAAAAGCTCTAGCACAAATATAGCAATCGATGCTTTCCTCTTTAGAGGACCATTCTTTTACTTTTATGTTGAGTCAGTTCACCTATTTCTCTCCACCTCAAGAAGCAAACACTTGTGTGAACTGTGCATTGATTCCTACATACTTGCATATTGCATTTGTTATATTACTTTACATTGACAATATCCATGAGATATACATGTTACAAGTTGAAAGCAACCGCTGAAACTTCATCTTCCTTTGTGTTGCTTCAATACCTTTACTTTGAATTGTTGCTTTATGAGTTAACTCTTATGCAAGACTTATTGATGCTTGTCTTTAAGTACTATTCATGAAAAGTCTTTGCTTTATGATTCAGTTGTTTACTCATGTCATTATCATTGTTTTGATCGCTGCATTCATTACATGTGCTTACAATAGTATTGATCAAGATTATGTTGGTAGCATTGTCACTTAAGAAATTATCTTTGTTATCGTTTACCTACTCGGGACGAGTAGGAACTAAGCTTGGGGATGCTTGATACGTCTCAAACGTATCTATAATTTCTTATGTTCCATGCTACTTTTATGATGATACTCACATGTTTTATACACATTATATGTCATTATTATGCATTTTCCGGCACTAACCTATTAACGAGATGCCGAAGAGCCGATTCTTGTTTCTGCTGTTTTTGGTTTCAGAAATCCTAGTAAGGAAATATTCTCGGAATTGGACGAAATCAACGCCCAGGGTCCTACTTTTGCACGAAGCTTCCAGAAGACCGAGGGGGAAAGGAAGTGGGGCCACGAGGCGCCGACACAACAGGGCGGTGCGGCCTGGGCCCTGGCCGCGCGGCCCTGGCGTGTGGGGCCCTCGTGTGGCCCCCTGCGTTGCCCTTCTGCCTACTTAAAGCCTCCGTCGCGAAACCCCCAGTACCGAGAGCCACGATACGAGAAAACATACTGAGACGCCGCCGTCGCCAATCCCATCTCGGGGGATTCTGGAGAACACCTCCGGCACCCTGCCGGAGAGGGGAATCATCTCCCGGAGGACTCTACACCGCCATGGTCGCCTCCGGATTGATGTGTGAGTAGTTCACCCCTGGACTATGGGTCCGTAGCAGTAGCTAGATGGTTGTCTTCTCCCCATTGTGCTTCATTGTCTGATCTTGTGAGCTGCCTATCATGATCAAGATCATCTATTTGTAATGCTACATGTGTGTTTGTTGGGATCCGATGAATAGAGAATACTATGTTATGTTGATTATCAATCTATGTGTTGTTTATGATCTTGCATGCTCTCCGTTACTAGTAGATGCTTTGGCCAAGTTGATGCTTGTAACTCCAAGAGGGAGTATTTATGCTCGATAGTGGGTTCATGTCTCCGTGAATCTGGAGGAGTGACAAGAACCTCTAAGGTTATGGATGTGCTGTTGCCACTAGGGATAAAACATTGATGCTATGTTCGAGGATATAGTTATTGATTACATTACGCGCCATACTTAATGCAATTGTCTGTTGTTTACAACTTAATACCGGAAGGGGTTCGGATGATAACCTGAAAGTGGACTTTTTAGGCATAGATGCATGCTGGATAGCGGTCTATGTACTTTGTCATAATGCCCAATTAAATCTCACAATACTCATCATGTCATGTATGTGCATTGTCATGCCCTCTCTATTTGTCAATTGCCCAACTGTAATTTGTTTACCCAATATGCTATTTCTTATGGGAGAGACACCTCTAGTGAACTGTGGACCCCGGTCCATTCTTTTACATCGAATACAATCTACTGCAATACTGTTTCTACTGTTCTCTGCAAACAATCATCATCCACACTATACATCTAATCCTTTGTTACAGCAAGCCGGTGAGATTGACAACCTCACTGTTTCGTTGGGGCAAAGTACTTTGGTTGTGTTGTGCAGGTTCCACGTTGGCGCCGGAATCCCTGGTGTTGCGCCGCACTACATCTCGCCGCCATCAACCTTCAACGTGCTTCTTGGCTCCTACTGGTTCGATAACCTTGGTTTCTTTCTGAGGGAAAACTTGCTGCTGTGCGCATCACACCTTCCTCTTGGGGTTCCCAACGAACGTGTGTGTTACACGCCATCAGTTATCACGTATCGAAGCTTTTTCATGCATAATCTTGCAGACAAGAAAGGCAACTTCATCGCTTGCTCATGTCATTTGATTATTTTTATCAAACTATATGCAAAGTACTATACTTATCACTGTTGCATTGAAAAGCAAAGTATTATTTTACAATTATGAATATGACTATGTGGTGGGCAATGGAACCATGGTATGTGTTGATTGGTGGAGGTTCGATTGCATGGGTACTACTCATCTAGGAGTAAGTACCAATGCCGTCCAGTGATTCTAGCGACGTACATATCGCATTGACCATAAGATCAATAATGGCTCTGGGGAAGCCAGCTATATCTTTTCCCTCTTGCATATCAACGGACTTAATGGAGCATGGTTGGGTGTTGGGATAACACTACATTAGGTTGGGAAATCATTTAAAATCCCCATCCATGTGGATGATAGGCTCTATCGTCTATGAGGGATTGTCTGACGTACATCGGGGGTAAAGCCGTATGATCGGGAGATGTCTACCGGGGATGTACGGGTGGATAAAAGGGTGGGTATGCAGGGTCACGGAGAAGGCAGTGTAGGCTTGGATCTTATTCCTGGCCTCACACCAAGGAAGTGTGGACGGGGATGAATTCTTCCAGTTGGCAAAAAGGATGAGGTCTCTTATGGGAAAAGTAACGCACATCTGTAGAGTGTATCAAATTGTGGCTGTCACTCCTTGTTCCGGGAAGGGAACTGTGAACGCGGCAGGAAAGGAACTCCACGAAGTTCTGTTCAACTTGTGAAGACTGACGGGCATAGTTTTCAGAATACAATAAACCTTTTTAATAAATGTTTACGAAAACTTGCATTAGCCTATGACTTTCTGGTGTATGGCTGTAGCTGCATGATACACCTATTTCCTAATATGAACTTGCTGAGTACGCTCGTACTCATTCCCTCCCATTTGAACCCCCTTCTTAGATCAAGGCACCGAAGGAGAAACTACCGTGGAACTTGAAGATAAAGGAGTCAACTACAACAATCTAAAGAATGCAATCAAAAAAGTCAATGGAGTCAACCCATGTATCAGCTAGAGTGGAAACTTAGACTAGTAATAGAAGGGAACCTTTCCCTAATCCTAGCACCTAAGTAGATAGAATTCTATAGCAAGACTAGTATCTCTAGAGAGAGTGATAGCAATAAGATAGACTACGAGTCGTTCGTCTGGAGCTTTATTGAAGTTTTACCTCACTATAAAAGTAGGAGGCTGTGTTGATCTTATGTAAACAGTTCGTGTGTACTTCTATAGACATACCTTGGACTCGCATATGTTTCTATTGTACCACTCTGAGGGATTTAATATGAGTGGAACGGTGTTTCACTTGTGTTATCACCGACGTGCGTACTACACCATGCAGTGGTATGCTGTGTCACCACAGCTGGTATCAGAGCAAATGCTTTGACCCTAGCATTAAAACCCTTTAAAGGAGACCTATAGGTTTGGTAGTGTCTATAGGAAGTTTTCTTAGCTAAACCAACTATTCTTATGACTTGAGATGGGTATTCACTTGAGAATAATCCTGACACACTTGAGTCAACCTTTCTTATCTATCTTTCTTAAGTACAGTTGATTAGTTATCTTGCTTTATTCCAAATAAGTAGAACACCATTGAAGCTTAAGATAATGGGTGGTAGTATACCACAGTTGGTATACAAAACATGGTAGTCCAAAGGGAGGATACAAACATAAGGAAGATATCCTATTGGAAGAAGTATACCAATACAAGTTATGGTTAAGTAAGAGTCGTTCAAAATGCCAAATGACTAGTATTAAGTGATGGAGATAAGTTATATGAGGTAGTATAAACCTATGATGAGTCAATCATGGGAGGTAAGGAAGAGTGATAGGAGTTAGATAAGTCTACTTTTGATGGTAGAATTGGTAATCATATATGATTCACTTGGGAGTCATGATGTGATGGAGTAGAACATTATAAATGAGTTAAAAGGAGTATGATGAGGAGTATGATTTTAAAAGATAGCTCAAGAATTCAGACCTTAGAACCTTGGTAACTATGCCAAGTATGTTAGAACCATAGTCCATAGTCTCAAGAAAGCCTTATGAGAGCATATCTTATAGAGAAACCTTGGAGTTATACGTGAGATGCTCTAACAATCCTATGTTTAGAGTAGCCATGTTATAGTCTCGAGAGATCATGTGAGGTTATTTTTTAAATTGAATGGAATCTAAGGTAGTGCTTTCCGAGGAAATTAGTTCAACCACAAATATTCTAGACCAATTTGCTCAAGTTTATTTGATTGCAATTGAGCAATCGAGGTAAATATTGAGACAAATAATAGGAATCCATATATATGTGCTAAGTATCACAAACTAAACCTATCTTATGTGGTGTTATATACTACACATCTGAGCCTGATGTTTAGGGATGTTTTACCCAACTACTATATTCATGCATATAAGGATGTGTATTATAAGCACAAAGCTCAATCTTCTTGGATTTTATTGGATTTTCATTGTTTGACTAGATCCATACATGAAGTTTGACTTTGATATGGAAATGCATGTTGCAATATCAAGCTCTTACTTGATGTTATAGGTCTAGAGGGTAAAGGTATTCATATGAGGAAGTGACGAATTCTGAAGTTTTTGAAGACAAAATGAAGGTTCATTAGAAAAACGAAGTCAAGTTTTGGGAAGCAACCACAATACTTTAAAAGAAGGGTTAATCAAAACTCACTTTTATCCTTAATCAAGGAGTACTTCAACATGGAAGTACCATGAAAGTCAGAAAAATAGTGAATATGGAGCAGTAGAAGTGGAGCCATATTCATTATGGAAGAAGGGAATGCAAGTGAAGTCACTTACGACACTATATTTATAGTTTCAACAAGTGGTTTTATGGCAAAATAAACTTTGGAAGAAGGAAAATGGACAAGTGAAGTCGCAGCTGATATAATAAGACTGCAACTAATATAGAATAATTATGAAGACAAAGCATTGGATGTGAGGTAAATCTTAACTAAAACTATAAAAGAATCCACAGCTGGTAGGTAGATGTTCACTAGAACCATAAAAAAGTTCACATCTAGTATCAGATTGTCCGCAGCTTAATCATTTCTTCAATCTAAAGGAAAAAGGGATTCCGCAGCTGGTAAACATTTAGTCGGAGGATTCACATCGGATACCCACAACTGTGTGGATAAACCTCAAAGAATTCTTCGTGAGACTTTAGAAAAGTACAAACTATTAGCCAGACCAAGACCAATCTTCTAACCTTGGAGTTTAATGATAATGAGAAAAGATCATTAGTAAACTCCAAGGGGGAGAGGAAGGCTGAAGGAGAGGTATTAAGATATGATTTGGAGAATGACAGACGAAGAAGAAGGTCTGAACTAAGATGAAGTCCGATCTTATTTTCATAAGGTTATCGGGAAGTACCCATATAATAGTACTCTCAGGAGGATGTCAGACCAGAAGTCGAGGTTCGTATCTCGAAAAAGTAGGGGGTAGATCCTAACTTGAGCGAGTAATTGATAATTACTCAGAAGTAAAATAGCTCAAGTAAGTCTAAGATAATGAAGTTAGATGAAGAAGATATCGGAGGACAACCAAAGTTTTAGAAGGCTCAAGACCAAAGGAGTGTCACTATACCAAAATTAATGATTATTAGAATGATTCCTTTCATGGAACCTAAAGAAACCAAAAGGAGGATAACTAGCATAAACTAGAAGCCATGATTGGATGTAGTAAATAAGTCTAATCCATTCGTAGTATTAAACCACCAGAACCATGTACCTTGGTAAGTACCATTACGATAGTTATGGTAGTAAGGGAAAACAATACCTTATCTTAAACCAATCTTTTAGAACCAAGCTTTGGATACCCAGGTAGGAAATTGTCACCACAACCATTAGTAAAGTCCATTAGCACAAGAATGTGTCTTAATCCAAGGATCTTTGGATAGCAAGACTTTAAGCGTAGAGTGTTCGAAGAAATCATAGAATTGAAGAAAGTATCAGTGCCAGACATCAGAAGGCTCCAGGAAGGATCTGGACAAGGGATACATCCAATTATGTCTACTGAGATCAACATGGAGTTTGAAAGGATCGTGATCTGTTCAAGTCAGTTTCACATTCTGAAACATGAGAGCGTTCGAACTTCGGGACGAAATTCAGTTTAAGGGGGAGAGGCTGTAATATCCCAGGTTTAGAGGCTACAAAATGAGAGAACACCAAAGTGTGCATTGCATTCATGCATAGAAAATCCGGGGAATTTTCACGCTTTCAAATAAAACTATAAACTTCACTGTGATCTTTGCTAGAACCTTGTTTTGGGTAGACACAATTTGATCCATAGGTTGGATCAAAAGGAACTAGAACTATTACAAAAAAAATTAAGTGAGGATCAAATACCAAATCCTATAAAGTATTATAACATGGTATTCCTTACAACAACACATTCTTTAAGAATCAAACCCCAAATTATTAACACTTAAAAGTTAGCAACTACCTTTGTGTGTAATTTAATTCACTTCTAAACTTATTACCAAATAAGGTAAACCACGGGGTCTAAAGTGCATAAAAGCCACACATTCTTATTTAAATCACAACTTATTAAATATATGGAATATCACAAAACTAAATTTGTTTACATTACGAATTTTAGTTCAAACTATTTGAATAAAACTAACTATTAGTGTTTTGAAACTCATATGATCATGCCTTGGTGAAATCAAAATCAACTTTGACCTTTTGATCAATATTATAATATAAATCCAATCAAATATGATATAGTAACTCATCAACAATAATAAACCATCCACAAGATATTTAGTAACAAATGCCACTTGGCTATCCAAAAATAAATCATATGAGAGGATAATCTCTATGCCACATAGGATCAAAATATCTACATGACTTGCATACCAAGCTTTGCCACCTCATGCTAAAAGGATTGCTATGGATGAGGGCATGACAACCCAACACCTTACTCATCAAACCAAAACAAGAGTCACCCACCTATGTGTCATGATTCTAGAGCTTGCCCAAGCCTATAAATAGAGCCACACCCTTCATCCATTTCATCATGTTGTGCATGATACAAGGAAACAAACACATAGAGCCATTCCATGTATATTAGCTAGGATCAAGATGAAGAAGCTAGGAGGTGGAGGAATACCACAAGATGCAGGTTTATCAGATTTCCT
The DNA here is from genome assembly GCF_019359855.2 of Lolium perenne. NCBI lineage: Eukaryota > Viridiplantae > Streptophyta > Magnoliopsida > Poales > Poaceae > Lolium > Lolium perenne. The sequence continues at coordinate 10,846,561 of NC_067247.2, read as the reverse complement.
GAAGAACAAGCTACAGAAGATACCAAGGTAGAATTCCTAGGCAAACCATATATGATACACCTATTTCCTAATATGAACTTGCTGAGTACGCTCATACTCATTCCCCCCCATTTAAACCCCCTTCTTAGATCAATGCAACGAAGGAGAAACTACTGTGGAACTCGAAGACAAAGGAGTCAACTGCAAAAAGATGAAGAATCCAATCAAAGAAGTCAATGGAGTCAACTTCTGTATCAGCTAGAGTGGAAACTTAGACTAGTAATAGAAGGGAACCTTTTCCTAATCCTAGCACCTAAGTAGCTAGAATTCTATAGCAAGACTAGCATCTCTAGAGATAGTGATAGCAATAAGATAGACTATGAGTCGTTCTTCTGGAGCTTTATTGAATTTTTACCTCACTGTAAAAGTAGGAGGCTATGTTGATCATATGTAAACAGTTCGTGTGTACTTCTATAGACATACCTTGGTCTCGCATATGTTTCTGTTGTACCACTCTAAGGGATGTAATATGAGTGGAACGGTGTTTCATTTGTGTTATGTCAACGACGTGCGTACTACACCATGCAGTGGTATGCTGTGTCACCACACGTGCCCTGTCCACTTGAGCTTGAGTTACGGTGTTTTTTGTGTCACCTTCTCTTGGAGCGTCTGGCGCATCTCGCGTTGCTGCCATAGTTTGTCGAGGACTATTTTGCCTTGGACTATTTCTTCATCGAGTACATTCGGGTGCTATTTCCCTTCCTGCTAGTGCTGCCCCCATAACGCTGACTCCTATTATAGCCATCTGGTATAATTACGCATGAGGATCTCCTGGCTGGGGTATGGATGTCAGTATGAAAGCTTGTGCTACCAAATATCCTGCCTCTGGAGTTTTTGGTATTATATTTTCTCTTGTGTCTATTGACATGAAAGACATGTCGAGGTTATGGATCAGGTTTTCCTGTTCTCCTTCGGCTATATCTGCCAATCTGGACCTTACTCTTCCTTGATGGCCTTCTCCATTGTTTGCCGAACTTCCTGAGTGCCTGCTCAGGTTGTTTCTGCGCTCGCTAGATGCATCTACCGTAGCCTTTCTTGCATCAAGTGTTCGCCGAAGTTTTTCTAACTCGCGCCTAGAGCGGGCGATTTTGTATTGATACGCCTGAAGTGCTGCCGGTGAAACTTGCGTGGTCATCCTCTCCGTGCAATACATAGCTTTTTTCGCTCTATCCCAAGCTTCCTGTGGCAAGCTCACTTTTCCCATGGTTCGGTCCCGACGTATTTTGCTCATGTCCCACACGTCTGCTGGGGTCGATGTATGGGTTGCCCAACTCATCGAAGGACTCAGATTGTTCGTCAGCTTCACGATTTGCTCCCGTGATGACGTTGATTTGATGTGTTGCTATCATGAAGTTATCATCAGACTCAGGATCGGTTACACCCTCGTAACGATCGGTGAAGACCTCCCTGCTGAAAGTAGAGTTGTTAATGATGGAGTCGAAATTGTTGCAGCTTTCTGAGTCATTGTCCAGATCGGATCCCGTGAACGATCCAAACGTCATGTCCTCGAACAGATCCTCGAGTGCCCTGCCGTGGGCGGGCTTGATGCAGCGTGGCTGCGAGACTTCATCGCCTGTCTCAACAGATGTTGCCAGTGATTCCGAGAAGTTGGGTTTGGCCGCAAACGGTCCCAAAAAAATCAGTGCTGAAAGACGGTGCGATCCCTCCTTCCCGATGAGAAAGCGAAAGCTCCCGAACGTCATCTCCGTCGAGTTCTCCAGATGGGCATATGCATGCACACGAGTAGGATCGTGAGGAACAAAATCGACGAGATCGGGTTGCGCTTGTTTACCTCCTTCCATGATGTTGCTTGCTGCTGATGACGATGTTGACTGTGCCATCGAGATCAGGATCTTGTCGCCTCCTCTTCCCACAGACAGCGCCAATTGACAAGGGATTAACTTGTCAATGCCTACATATTGTAGACTTAGGGTTTCGTGGAAAGTAGAGGGCAAGTAAATCTCGAAGGTTTCAGCCAAAAAGGTGCTTGAATAAATATTACGGTGGTTCTGTTGACAATAGATTCGATCCATTCTTTCTCCCTCGGCTCCCCTTTATATAGGAGGTGGAGCCGAGGCTTTTCATATCGTACAAGTTACAAACTACGAGCGGCATATGGGCATTTCCTATATTGCTATCATATTCCTATTACAACTCTACTTTCCTTGTCCGAAGTTCTCTAGGCCTTCGGGCTTCTCAATCTTCGAGTTCATGGGCTTGTTGTCCCTTTTCAGATAACCCGGGTACCTTATTCGGCATGCCTGCTAGGCATACATATGTCACTTACCCCACCTTGCAGTTAATCAGCAAAACACATAATCCCAACACCATGGAATGTTGTCCATATTACGACACTTCATGAGTGTCTAATGTGAAGTAGTTCGAACAAAGCTAAGCACATAATCAATTGGGTGAATGGTGCTCATACGAGGGAGATTGCGGTGAATGCTAGAAGGAGTTTCGACAAGCCCTTCTTTGCTGAAGTGTTCTTTATATCATGTTGGCACATTTGGAAGATCCGTAATGCTTCAATTTTTAGACATGAGAGACCCACTTTTGCTTCCCGATGCAATAATTTCATTCATGACAAGCTTCTTCATGTACATAGGTTTTGTTTAAATCTCATTGACTCTGTGAAGTTATGGATAGATAGTCTGCCTTTGATTAGTATTGGTGCATAGGTTTGTTTAGCTTGGACATATATTTATTTGGTTTAAAAAAAAGATGCAGGCTGTGGGAGGTTTTGGCCACCAGTAAAAGGTCAAATAAACATATTTATTGTTTGGTTTCTTGAACATTGAAATAGTCGCTAATAGTATTAAAACTAATCTTATCATCAATCAGTAGGTCCATTCCTTTGTTTTCAGGTCAACTGATGTTATGCTTTATAATCGGTTAGCAAAGAGATTGTATATTTGTACAGATTCATCAGTATATGAAAAACTAATAATGTATATCAATTAAAATTGGAATAATATAAAATAACATTCCTTATTTTACGAACAATACATATATCTTCAGTTGGTAACCATATTATAGTGTCCATAGCTGGCTTATCATTCATTTGTTGTCCCCTTATGCTGAATCAAAAGTACGTAATCTTAATGGTATGTTGGTTGAACGGAAGGCTCTTATACGTTGCATACCAAGTCCTAAGTCAGCTTTCCATTGCGTCGACGAAATAATCCCTTGTTGTGCAGCAACTAATCATCGCAATATGCTTCCAGCCAGAATTAGTATACGTGTTGGCACGATTTCCAATAACTATCTTTTACAAATAGTTTTTTATATGTTAGTACAAAATTAGAAGTTACAATATGATAGTACTACATATGCATAATCTGGTGACTCGATCCATATAAGTATGATAATGCTTATCACAGTAATTATTACCGTAATATTTACGTATATACACGTGGTTACCGCTATAATAGTATGATGGCGTGGCCAGTTGTATAACCGTTTATATTTATAAATGGGTGCTAATTCGGGCTAATTTTTCTCCCTATAATCACTAGGTATAACTTCTATGATTATAGATGTGATTTATTACATCGATCAACTAGTGCAGCAAAATATTTGTTAAGTAACTAATATGAGGTAGTTGGAACAAGCCATCAACATATTTATAGTTTGGTTCCTTCAACATTGAAAGATTCACTATTAATATGAAAACCAGACGTTTAATCAATGATTTCACCATAGGTGCATTGTTTATTGTGCAGGTGAAAGTTGAGCAATTAGGTGAGATTCCTTTTAGGGGTCAACTAATGTTATGCTTTATAATATGTTAGATTAGAGATTATACCTTCGGACAGATTCATCAGTATAAAAAACGTATACCAATAAAACTTGGAAGACTTAAAAGTACATTTCTTATTTTACAGAAAATACCAACTTGGCGGAAGGTGGTGGCTGGGTGATGGCGGGTGCTCGTCGTACGTAGACACGCTGTTGGGGAATTCCAAGAGGAATGTGTGATAAGAACAGCAGCAACTTTCTCTCAGTATGAAACCAAGGTTTAATCGAATAGTACGAGAAAGACGTGACTTCTGAAGGTGTTGCTGGCTGACTAATGGCAGGGCGCACTACCGGCGTTAGCAACAATGTGGAACATGCACACAACACAACCAAAGTACTTTGCCCCAACTAACAGTGAGGTTGTTAATCTCACCGGTTTGCTGAACACAAAGGATTAGACATATCGAATGGAAGGAGATGTTTGCAGAAAGTAAATAGAACATGATTGCAGTTGAATTTATCAGTAAAGGAAATAGGACCGGGGTCCACAGTTCACTAGAGGTGTCTCTCCATAAAGAAATAGCATGTTAGGTGAACAAATTACAGCTGAGCAATTGACAAAATATCAACCATACATGACAAGATGATTACTACGAGATTTGATATGAGCATTACAACATAATACATAGACCGTAATCCAACTGCGTCTATGACTATTAATCCACCTTCAGGTTATCGTTCGAACCCCTTTCAGTATTAAGTTGCAAGCAACAGACTATCACATTAAGTAATGTGTGTAAAGTAAACAATAGAATTACCCTAGAATAAAACATTGTTATTTTCTCCCTAGTAGCAACAACACATCTACAATCTTAGAAGTTATAAAGTCACTCTCCCAGAAAACTAGAGGCATGAACCTACTATCGAGCATAAATACCCCCTCTTGGAGTCACAAGTGTCCACTTGGCCAGAGTTTCTACTAGGAACGGAGAGCACGCAAGAACACAAATAACATCTGATATGAATATATAATCAATATCAACATAGTATTTATAATTCATCGGATCCCAGCAAACACAACATATAGGATTACATAAAGATAATCTTGATCATGTTGGAAAGCTCACAAGATCTATACATGAAGCCCAAAGTGGAGAATACAACCATCTAGCTACTGCTATGGACCCATACTACAGGGATGAACTACTCACACATCACTTCGGAGGCAGGCATGGCGATGTAGATGCCTCCGGCGATGATATCTCCCTCCGGCAGGGTGCCGGGAAGAACTTCAGAATCCCCCGAGATGGGTTCGACGATAGCGGCCGCGACGGAACTTTTCGTGGATGGAGGCTCGGGTATCCAGGGTTTCCCCGAGAAGATGTATAAATACGCGAAGATTTAGGTCGGTGGGACGCCTGGTGGGCTCAGACCACCCCTAGGCGCGGGCCAGGTCTAGGCCGCGCCTAGGGTAGGTCTGCCCGACCTGCTACATCTCTTCGACCCCCCCCCCCCCCCCCCCTTCGGACTTCGTCTTCGTTTCGCTAAAATATTGACTTCAGCTTTCGTTTCGTCCAATTTCGAGAATATTTCCTGTACAACTTTTCAGAAATACAAAACAGCAGAAAACATGGAACTGACACTGTGACATCTTGTTAATAGGTTAGTACCGAAAATCATGTAAAAGTGCAACAAAGTGTAACCAAAACATGTATGAATTGATGTAAAACAAGCATGTAGTATCAAAAATTATAGATACGTTTGAGACGTATGACTGGGGAGGGCGTATTTGCAAAGGAAACCGATGTAGTCCGCACGATGGATTGGACGATCCAATTTTCGAGATTAATGGAAAACACCAAGTTTGAACGAGTAGAACGATGGAGTCGCGCGCGGCCAGCACGAGGCTCTGCATGATCGCCGCGATTGCAGAGCAGATTTCACTCAGGTCACGCGTAGCAGCGCGGGGTGCCAGGTATGGGCAGCTGAACAACCTGTGCATATTGCAGAACATCTTCCTCGGCGCCTCGGTGGGGCAGCCGTGGCTGTGCAAGAACGCGCCGGTGCGTGTGTTGCCAAGCCAGAAGAACGGCTGAACCTTTGCCCCGGCCTAAAACCCATAAACATTTCTTTATCTATCGTTGTTGGCCTGTTGCATAGACCAACACTTACTAGGTCACAGAAGTTGTCTCATATGGACATTATTCTCCATACTGATTCTTCCGCTTGTGTTTAAATGAATAATCCTCTCTAATGCCGTATGACAGCGCTTACTCTTATTGATGACCCTATCAAGAAAGCCATCGAGAGAGTAAGAGCACTATTTATAAATAAATAAAAACACAACAAAATAAACTGTGGTACCGATTTCAAATAAAAAATGAACCCGAATGGTGAAAGGAAAATCTGGACTAACATTTGGAAAGCACCAGTTCCAAATAAATCCGGGTTTTCAGTTGGAGACTGGCCTCGGACAACCTGCCAACAGAAAGAAACAAATCTAGAAGAACACCTGCACTTCAGAACATGTGTCCTATCTGTGGAAATGGAATTGAAGATAGCTTACATGGAATGTACAAAAGCTAAAGCCCTACACCACAGCATGAGAACTCACTGGGAACTACCGAATGAGAAGAACTTCACAAGAACATGAAAAGACTGGCTTCTTGTGCTTCTCGACAGCACTGAGTGGAGAATGCATCAAGCCATTCTACTATTATTGTGGAGAGCCTCGAAACTAAGGAACGCCATCTACCACAAAAAAGGGAAGTCTGCTATACAACATTCTATTGACTTCCTTATTTCGTATACCAATACCTGGAACTCTAACCCTGCAGTTACTAGAGACTATGTTAACACAGATATAAAGGGCAAGAAATCAACCCTTGACCTGAAGAGCGACAAAGACAAAGCCAAAAGAAAATGTTACTGGGAACCAACGGTATGAATGTGTTAGGGAACTAGATGAACTAGTTAGAAAAGGAAAGAAAGCAGAAAATTCTGGTTGGGGCTTTAGTTTGGGCTCTATGAAATTGCAGAAATGATATTATTTTTGGGAAATGTGGAACAACTTATTTTATAGGTTAATCATATGGCTACACTAGATCTACGAGTGGTCCTCCATTTTTTTTGAAAGCACGAGCACGTATGGATTATGGGATTCGGGTGTCATTGATATCTACAACATAGGTGGCTAGCGGCTTAATAAAATATAAAAAGGTACATGTGTGCTTTGTGTTTTCATTTTTCCGCTGGCAGATTTTGGTCTGAAACACTGCATAAAAAAAAGGCTGTGGCAGAGGCCGGAGCTAGCTTCCATTTTCGAAAAAAAGTAACAGTGCACTTAATATGTAGGACAAATGCAGCGCATCTCAATCATAGACTACTGCACAGGAAACACAAATTATATGTATTGTATAATTTGACATACAGCAAAAAATACCTATATATACCATTTTTGCAAGATATTTATTGTAAAACATTTATGAAATACAAAAACAAAAAAAATTACTGAACATTATGGAGAGCCTTAGTAGTTTTCATTTTGTACTAGTCTGGCCGATGATGGCCTCCAACAGCTGCTTCTTGGCATCAAGCTCGTCTGAATTAAGCTCGTTGTTCTGGAGCCACTCTTTAGTCCCATCAACCAGGTCCTGGAGTCCTGAAGCTGAATGCTGCAGTTTCTCGGTAGTGTTGCGCATAGTGTACAAGAGATTATCAATTTCGTTCCGTGCTTGTACATTCTTCTTGTGCTCCTCATCCACGGCTTTGTACCTCTGGGCCTCCTGCACCATTCTCTTAATCTCATCCTTGCTAAAACGCCTAGGGTCATCCATGATGGTTATGTTCTTCTTCCGAGCAGCCTTCTTGTCTTCTGCGGAGACGTGCAGGATCCCGTCTTCATCGATCTGAAACCGCACGTTGACTTTAGTGACTCCCTTAGGAGCCAACGTGAGGCCGGAAAGCGTGAACTTGCCCCGCAGGCTGTTGTCCGTTGTCATGGCCCTCTCACCCTCGTACACTTCTATGCACATTTCGGGCTGGTTATCATAAGTTGTAACGTAGATTTGCTCCTTGGTTGTGGGGATGGTGGTGTTCCTCGGGACAACCACGCTCATGACATCTCCCTTGACGCTTACACCCTGTGAGAGTGGCATGACGTCGATGACATGCACTTTAACGTCACGCTTCTTGTCGCCCATGAGGATGGCGGCCTGGATGGTGGCTCCGTGTGCAACGGCCTCGTCGGCGTTGACGCTCTTGCTTGGCTCCTTGCCATTGAAGAAGTCCTGGACGAGCCGATGCACGCGGGGGATACGTGTGGAGCCCCCAACGAGCACAACATCGCTCACTTTCTTCTTGTCAATCTTGGCGTCCCCCAAGCATGTCTCAACGGGCTCCATGCATCTGAGGAACAGGTCCTTGTTGAGCTGCTCGAACAGGGCGCGGTTGATGGTGGAGTGGAAGTCGATGCCCTCAAAAAGGGCGTCCACATCCACGACGGTCCGGGCGTCGGAGGAGAGCATCCTCTTCGCCCTCTCGCAGGCGTTTCTCAGGCGCCGGACCGCCCTTGTGTCGCCGCTGATATCCTTCTTGTTCTGTATCTTAAATTCGTCGACGAAATGATCAACCATGTTGTTGGTGAAATCCTCGCCTCCCAGGTGAGTGTCCCCTGCAGTAGCCCTGACGTGCAAGACACCTTTCTTCACAACGACGAGCGATACGTCTAGCGTCCCACCTCCCAAGTCATACACAAGCACAGTCCTCTCTTCGGAGCGGCTCCACTTCCTGCCTTCGCTGAAGGTGAGGGCCGCTGCGGTAGGTTCGTTGATGATGCGCATAATATTCAGGCCGGCGATGGCGGCAGCATCCTTGGTGGCCTTGCGCTGGTTGTTGTTGAAGTAAGCTGGGACAGTGACCACCGCATTCGTGATGGTTGTTCCAGGTCCAAGGAACACCTCAGCTGTCTCCTTCATCTTGACGAGCACCATGGCCGAGATCTCCTCCGGCGAGAACTCCTTTTTTTCCCCGAGGTAACTCACGCTGATCAAGGGCCTTTCGTCGTGGCCCTGGATCAGCTTAAATGGCCAATACTTGGCATCGCTCTTCACGGACGCGTCCGAGAAACTCCGGCCGATGAGCCGCTTCACATCTACAAGAAAGAGATTGATGCATGCATGGCTCATATCTTGTTTCTAGGGAAGGACATGTAGGTCCTGCTTGAATTGTACATCTGAAGAACATATCAAATGAATAGATGGAGCTGAGCTAGCTGAGAACTTACCGAAGACGGTGTTCGATGGGTTACTTGCTACCTGATTGCTGGCCCCCTCGCCGATGAGCTTCTCCCCATCAGTGAAGGCGACCCAGGACGGCGTTGTGCGGTTGCCCTGGTCGTTGGCGACAATCTCCACACGACCATTCCGCCAGACTCCCACGCAGGAGTAGGTCGTGCCGAGATCGATGCCGATCGCTAGCCTGTTTTCTGCCATGGCCCACACGTACCTACGATTCTAGAGAAATACTTGGACAGAGAAACAGATAAGACAAAGTGATATGGGGAGGCAGGGCTCGGATTTATAGGAACTCTTCAATTAATGTTCAACAAACCGGAATGACTAAATCAAACGGGTGCAAGATGAGGTGCGCTCGGAGAGAACAATCGCGGCCATGGCGGCGAGGATAGTAGATTTTGTCGAGTTGGGGATCAGTTTGAGGAGGCGCATCTGCGAAGGAAACGAATCTTTGACCGTGCGATGGAAACGAGATCAATGGCCTGGAATCGGTCCGATGATTTGCTTCCCATCGACCCTTGATATGTAGTGTTTACCAAATCAAATCACTAGTATTTCTCAAGGTAACCTATAGTTGCGCTTTTAGTAAACTCTTCACTCCTCGGTCAATTAACAGAGTAAAACATTCAAACATGTTTGTTACAAAAAAACTCAGAATTGTTCATATTGTTTTTACTATTTTTCCATTCCTACTCTCACTACACCAGAATTTGGATTTAGTGACAACACACTTTTGTGGTTGAATATACTGTTGTTGTCACCCAAAATAGGCTGATGACAAATTTGTGTTTTCATTAGGTTTGTCACGGAATACATGTCATAGAAAATAGCGCGTGACAGTACACAAAGTTTTGTCATCAAAGATCAGATATTCGGTGACAATTTAGAGAGTGTCAACTATTGTGATTGTAGGTGACAACCCAATATTGTCAAGGTATACATAAGAATTTGTCATTGTTGGATTGACTCGGCGCTCGGGATTGGTCCAGAAATGCGGACGTGGCCTCTTACGTGGCTTACTATCGCAGTGTTGAACGTTGTGACATAATCTCATTGAAATACTTATATATTAGGTGTGTGTCCATCACATCATTCATCCAATGATGTGATCTCATTGTCAATTGGCATGAATGCCTATGGTTAGGAAACCTTAATCATCAGTTGACTAATGCGCTAGTTGACTAGATGTTACTAGGGATGTGCTTGTTAATATACCACATGCGTATTAATGTTTTCGCTTAATACATTTATAACGGTATAAAATGAATTATGAACAATTGAGATATGAAAAATAAACACACTTATTATTTTACTTTAGGGCATATCTCCAACACTTGCCCCCTTGTGGGCACGAATTGTCGTTAGCTTGTCAACGATAGTTCCACGATGGGGGGTCCTCAAGGCTAGGGACAACGTATTCCACACTACTAGGAAAAATACTATAGCCCCAAAGTTACCGCCGGCGCGAAAAATATAGGTCCACCGGACTAGTTTATTACCGTTGGTGCACCGGAAAAATATACGCTGGTGATAAGTGCATGTCTAGTTAAAAGTGGTGACTACACTTACATCCAGCGCACCAAAATAGTGGTGCGCCGGTGGTAGTTAAAGGAAAACACTGGTGCTCACCCGGGGGACCGTGTTTCCTTTCCTGTGGACAGCCACCCATTCGATGCAAAACGATTGGGTGACTGTCATTCTCTTCAGCCCCACCTGCCAACCGCCCCATCCCTGAGAATTTTCTCGTCGTATCCTTCACCCTATCTGCTCGCTCTCCATGGGAGATGACGACCCTTCCCGGCCTGCCTCTCTAGCTCCACATGTCCGCCATGTCGTTCCCTCCTGCTGGACCAATCCCCGTTGCGGTCCCTTGCGCAGCGCCGGCAGGCCGCCACGCCGCCCTGTCTCCCCCCAACTCTGGAAGATCATGCTATTTCCTGCTTCCTCACTGCTCGTATGGAGAAGAAGGGGAGGGACTACGCTTGCTCGACCTCCACACCGTGCAGCCGCGGGTCTCCCCTCCGGCCGTCCGCCGAGCACGTCGCCGCCGCTAAGACCTTACCTCGCCGGCGTGCGCTGCTCCTTCCCCATCTCCATCCTCTACCACAGCTTCGCGATTGATGCTCCTCTCATTGCAACGGGATGGCCCACGTTGCTCCTATGCGCCAGCCAACTAGGTTTCGCGGCCTCCACGGACTGGTAGAGCGCGCCGCCGCCTAGGTCGCTGAGGACCTTCCCGTCCCCCTCCTATCCCCGTTCGCCAACCTCTCTTCATGCGATCTCTAGATCGTGCGCCATAGCCTGTGGCTGGACCTGCGTGCTGCAGGGCGGAGGCCACCCGATCCCCGCCCTCCCTATACGTCGGGGCTGCGCCCTTGCAGTCTCCGACACCATCCATTTTTTCCTTTTTCTTAATGTGATACTACCTACGAATAGTGATGGCGCTACCATTAGTCCTCAGCATTGCTACTATAGACTGGCGAGGGTGCTACAAACTATGCTAGTTGTTGCTACAAGCTAGATCACGCTTTTGGGATTTTAGGCGATTTGATGCATACCTATATTTTTCTGCTACAATAATTATGTGGTTTTGCGACAATAAAATAACGTATTTGCTACAATAATCTCGTGCCTTCCCTCTGAATCATTAGTCAGTGTTACAGTTTGCTACAATGGTCAATTTGTTTTGCTACTATAGCAAATATTTTTTGCTACCAAGTCTCCCGTGAAGTTTTCCGACAACATCTCCAGCGAGGTCTCTGATGACATCTTTGGTGATGTCTCTGATGAGGCCAGTTTTGCTAAAATACGAAAGGACACGGATGCCGCCTAGAGCGGGGGTGAATAGGCGGTTTAAAAAACTTTTACGAATATGGCTTAACAAATGCAGAATAAAACTAGCGTTTAATTTGTCAAGCGCAAAACCTATATAACTATGGTTCACCTATGTGCACCAACAACTTATGCTAAGAAGTTCAAGCAACTATGTGATAGCAAGATATATAACTTCAAGCACAAAGGCTACCACAAAGTAAAGTTCATAAGTAAGGAGCTCGGGTATAGGAATAACCGAGGTGACGCGGAGACGACGATGTATCCCAAAGTTCACACTTTTGCGAGTGCTACTCTCCGTTGGAGCGGTGTGGATAACAAGTCACTCCAAATGCACGAAGGCCACCGTATTCTCCTCGAGAATCCCCACCAAAAGGGATGCCCTCGATCCACTATGGAACCTTAGGGTGGGCACCGAACCCACACAAAGCTTGGGGCTATCTCCACAACTTAATTGGAGGCTCCCAATAAATCACCACTAAGACCTTGCCCTTGAGGAATCTCCACAACTTAATTGGAGGCCCCAAGAACACCACTAAGCCACAAAGCACAAAGCTTGAGGCAATCTCCACAACTTAATTGGAGGCCTCAAGAACACCACAAAGACCACAAAGCCGTCTAGGGTCCAAAGACCCAAGACGAACAAGCTCCAGGAACAAGCTCCCGAAGTGATATACTCACGAACATTCACCTCCACGTATCACCGCGGAGGAGTCAAACCGATGCACCAAATGCAATGGCAAGAACACCACAAAGATGCTCAAATCCTTCTCTCTCAAATTCCAACAAATCTACAAAAGCTATTGAGGGAATAAGAGAGGAAGAACAAAAGAGGAGAACACAAAATACTCCAAGATCTAGATCCCAAAGATTCACTCACAAAGAGATGATTTAAGGGAGAGAGATCTAGATCCCAAAGATTCACTCACAAAGAGATGATTTTTGGTCAAAGTGTGGATCTAGATCTCCTCTTTCTTTTCCTCAAATATGAGCAAGAATCATGGAAGGATTTAAGGGAGAGAGAGCTCTCAAAAATCAGCAATGGAGGAGATCTAGTGTGTGTGTTAAGGAAGAAGACGAAGTGAGAGGGGGCTTAAAAAGGGGCACTCCATTTCTGCCCGTTGGGCCAGCCAGCTAGGGGCTGGTAGTACCGGCCAAGCTGGCCCGATACTATCGGCCAGGAGAGGCGTGGCATGGGGGAGGCCGGTAGTACTGGCTGGGCGTGGCCGGTACTACCACCCGTGGGTCGAGGTGACAGAATGAGTGGCCGCAGGCGTGGCCACGCGGGAGAAAGGAGAGGAGCGGTACATCCGGCTGAGCCCAGGCGGTACCGCTGGTCATGACCCGGGCGGTACCGCCGGCCGTGGTACCGGCTGCGGCTACTGGAAGCCATCCAACTTTCCAGTATAGAGGGCTACCAGGGGTGGTGGCTCCGGTGGAGACCGGGTGGAGGTACCGGCCGAGCCCAGGGGTACCTCCGGCCCCTGCTCCCTTCCTCCTTTTTCCTTCTTCCCTTTTCTTCTCTCTTTGTCTCTTTTCCCCAAATTCTTCTTCCTTTCTTCTTTTTATTCAAATACAAGGCAAACCTAAAACTGTAAAAACTAGAGTTTGGAAACTCCGATCGACGTGAAACCAATTTTGTTGGAAAGAGGACGACAATTTTGTTGGAAATATGGAAACTAGTGGGGGATGATTTTCTATAATTTTTAGAGTGAACCCTCTAAACCCGGAGAACCGAAAAAAAACTCCAATATCGAAAACGCAACAAGTGATATATACGAAATCCGTCTTCAAAGAACTAGAGCTTGTCATGGAAATAACCACAATCTCTAAAACACCACATGGATAAGATCCAAATAACAACCAAGAAAGATGATGCAAAGGTTTGACCGCACTCCGAGCGATACAATCAAGTTACTTACTCGAGAGCCCCTTGATAGTACGACTAGTACCCTATAAAGCGGTCTCCCAACTAAACCACGAGACCGGTAAGAAATAAACCCTATCAAGAGAAAACCTTAACCTTGCACATTCCACTTGAGCTCGATGATGACGATCTTGACCACAACAAGATGGAATGCCTTTCTTGATTGTGCTTGCTTGATGAAGTCTTTCGGATTGCTCCCCCATAAGCCACTATGGGAGATCTTCTTCTTCGGTGCATCTTCACATATCCATGAACACAATATGAATGGCAAGCTTCAAGCATATGATCTCTCCGAGTTGGCTTATCTTGAACTTTGCACTTCATTTCTTCTTATTGCAACCTTGAAGCCAACTTATGGTTCAAGCATTTCCTATGGACAACTCCTACAAATATAACTCAATGCAAATATTAGTCCATAGGGATTGTCATTAATTACCAAAACCACACGTTGGGGCTCTATGCACTTTCACAATAGCAGACATTTTTTTGCTATAGTAGCACTATTTTTTTGCTACGTCATCTTCGGCGAGGCCTGCATGTTTAGTGGATGAAACATTTTTTGCTACAACTGGGTTGGTTTTGCTACATTAGTGCTTTTATGGAAGCAAAAGTGGGATTTAGGTGAAAATAATTTTTTCTACAAACGAAACTTTTTTTTCCTACTGTGGTACATTATGGAAGCAAAAATGGGAGAGGGAGCCGGGTGGTTTGATTAGACGGTAAAAACCATCCCAGGTCATTTGATCCAATGGTTGAGGACCGGGGGGTTAGATTTCTAATCCCCTGGGAGCGCCCAACACTGTTTGTAATTAAATAACTGCTAGCGCACTAGTATTTTGGTCTATCGGTAGAAAATTATTGACATGTCGAAAGAAATATCTCCAGAACCTAATTAACACTACGAGACACACACACGCACCTTTGGCCGCACATAACCGAATCAAAACCAAAAACGAACCCTAAAAATTCTGACCGCATGCGAAATTTCAGTTTTTTTCTATTTGTGGTTAAGGTTTCAGTTAGCACATTTGCTAACCAAAAATAACCAAAGTTTCAATGCAGTAATAAATTTCGAAATAGGCCCACCTAACCTCGCCCACACTGTTTAGACTAGTCATAGTGGGGAGTAACAAACAGTAGTAACATGTTGCATGTTACTACCCTATGTTACTACCTCCATAGTGGATGGTTACTTATATATGGTATCATGCATGCTATATTTATTAGATTGTAGACTCGTCTTGTCTTGAGAAGTGTGATATTATGGTAATATAGCTAGTTACCACCCCACTCTCTTTCTTCATTTATTATCATGCCATGTCACCAAAATGCTTTGTACTGTGTGATATTATTAGGTATGTTACTCCCACTATGAATAGTCTTTATGTAGGGCTGAAAGTGCTACTTGATGACAACCTTGCTGCAGCCCAACTTGTTTCCACGTGCGGACGTGGTCTTTCTAGCCATTGGTCTTGAGTTCAACTCCTTAGATTGCACGATTTTTTTATTTTCTTATTTTTATTTCCCTGAAAAAAGAACAAGCACAGTTTGTCCAACTACTATTTTATTTTGGCCCAAATTCATTCCTTTTTGTTTATCTCTTGCAACATAGTACTATCTTGTTCGATTGTTGAAAATGCTAAACTAAAAAACATACGGTCATACGTAAGTTTGACTTTATTGAAATAAATCGCGTCAACTATGATTAATTTTGTTATTCTGAAAGCCGAACCATTTTTTACGGTTATTACTAAAACCGAATCATTTTTCTTTTGTATAAAACCGAATTTACCGAAAAACTAAAATTATATTTACCATATAACCAAATTGACTAAACCGAATTAACACGCAGCAAGGCTCACCCAACCCGGCTACACACGACACCGCACGCAGCGGAGTGCCACGCACTACACAACGCCTCCCAGAACCTACCCACACGCACGCACCCTTGCCACACCCGCCACTGCCCTCCTCCAGCCACCACGGTCGTCTTCCCCGCCTCCGGTCGCGCCCCGTCCGCGAAGATTCCGGCCACATCCCTCCGCTCACGATTCCATCGATCCCGTCGATCCTCCACATCCCCAACACAAAGCCATCGGCATCAGTGCATACCCCGACGTTCCAGTCGTGCTAGACCTCCGCGGTGGCCGCCTCGAGCTCCAGCGCGCTGCTCCATCTCGGGCCACGACACGGTGACGATGGCCATCTGCTGCTCCGCAACGACGGCGCCACCCGCCACCTGTTGCTCCTCACCAGGCGTCGTCGATCTCGGCCGCCACCCTCGACGCCCTCTGCTGCGCGCTCTCGCCAACGACCGTCATCCTCCGCGGTGGCCGTGGTGGTCCTCGCCGACGTCGCCGATGTAGTGCAGGGATTTGGTCCACGGGTCAGATTGCTTTTTTTATTTTTCTTGTAGGGTTCTAGTAGTTGCGAAGTGGCTGTTATTGGGATTGGGAAGCGCTGAGCGTCCCCGCGGATCAGAAATCTAAACCCGGTCCCTACATTTTGGGCAGTCTGATCAAAGCTCACTTTCCCGCTTTTGCTACCATGATCTATCAAAATAGAAAAAAAAATGGTTCAATTCTAGAAAACTCTATTTTTATCTAAAATCTCACTTTTGCTTCCATAAAAGCACCATCATTACAAAACTAGCCCAATTGTAGCAAAATACGGTTCACCCTAAAAACACATAGAACTTGCTGAAGATCACGTAGCAAAATTGTCATGCTATTGTAGCAAAAAAAATCTGCCAAAGTTGCAAAAAGTGACCTTGTCAGAGACATCGCCGAGATGTCGCGGGGGACACGCTGGCAAAAAAATATGCTAAAGTAGCAAAAATAACAGAAAGATTGTAGCAATATTTTTTTGCTATTGAAGGGAACTATAACTTTGATGAATAATACTATTGTAGCAAAAAAGATTTCGCAGAAGACATTGTAGCAAACATTTCATACTATATTAGCAAAACCACCAAACTAACGTAGCAAAAAGAAAAAAAAACTATTGTTGACCTGGGCATTACCCTTCGGGTAACCGACATTGCCCTATCATGTACAACCTAACTGGAGGCCCATGAAGGTACTCGATGGCAAGGCAGGCCACTTGGATGGCGCAGCAGAAGATTCCTTGGCGGACAAGACAAGGAAGGAGCCGAATAAGGAAAGTCTAGAGCTAGAACCATTGTAAGCCTAGTCGTACTCGGTTAGACCTCTTGAGACCTGGCCTCCTATATCAAGGCTAGGAGAGGGGCTGCCGAGGGGACAATCAATCTTAGCAACTTTAGCCACCAGAAGTCTAGAGCTAGGTCGCCGCAGCACTTAGCCTCTCGACGAGATCTCAGCCGAAACCTTCGGCACCCCATTGTAATCCGATATTTTCATAATCAAGATCAGACAGGCAGGACGTAAGGGTTTTACCTCATCGAGGGCCCCGAACCTAGGTAAATCGCTCTCCCCGCTTGTCTGTGAACCGATGTCTCGTGTCAGCTTACAGGATTCCATCAACCCTAAGCCCCAATCGGAGGGCATTGCCGAGGAGTACCCTCGACAATTGGCGCCGTCTGTGGGGAGCCTGTCGGCACCAGGCAGGTCATCGGCAGTACCAGTCACATCTGCGGTGTTCTTACTCGAGTCACCAACGCCATCAGATCCAAGAGATTCGATCCGCTGCGGATCCTTCGAGTTCGTGCCACACTCCGAAGCGCGCACACCTGATCCTGCAGAGTCGTTTGACGGCATGAATACTACTTTCGGTGGTGTCCACTTCATCATCGACTCTGGAGGTTTCCTTCGCCTCCCTAGGTCCAGCGCATCAGCCCAAGGACCTCACTTTCAAAATATGTCACTCCAACGACAAACCTGGAAGCCCCATCCAGGAACATGCAAGAGGTTAACCGAGGAAGTTTTGACGACACGACGAGGCGAAGGAAAAGACGAAGGGACTCGCACCGCGAAGAGGAAGTACGAACCGCAGCTCAACTTCATCAGTTCGAACGAGGATGCCAGGACACGCAATCAATCAAGGGTCGCACCCTCGCTGTTGTGGGTATACTTTATGGGTATATCAACGGCATGGCCTAGATCCGGCAAGCCCGGGTGGCCCATAGTTGGTGGTGAGGCATGTGGCCCATCGGGCGGCCCAGTTGCTGTAGATCATGAAGGATGAAGTCCAGCCCAGGAACGAGGAGCCAGATCCTAACCGACCTACGAAGGAGGCCGGATCCGTGAAGGCCCATGAAGTATCCGGATCCCGCGTGACCTAGAAGGAAGGCGGATCCTTGACGTACACGGCAAGGCTTTGTACCATAGTTAGGCAACTTGTATTCCGGCTAGGACTCTCCGTGTAAACCCTAGATCCGTGCGCCTTTATAAGCCGGATCCTGGGAGCCCTAGAGGCAGAAGAACAACTCATTGTATCAACGCGAAAGCGCCCAGATAATTCCAGACAAGCAGCAGTAGGCCCTGTCATCGTGCAGGTGTTCCGAAGCTGGGTAACTCGCGTACCACCGTCCCGTGTGCACTCCGCCCTATGGCCCCTACTTCTTCTCCCCCTCGTGAGGATCCCTCCTCCGGGGTACCGTCGATTAGGCAACGACAGTTGGCGAAGAAGATGATAGTTCCGAGGCGATGGATGAGGATGATAACTCGCCGGATCCCAAGGCAGGATCCGCAGGAAAATCCAACCCATTCGATAAAAAGAGCGTGGGGGCTTACCACACTTTCCTCGGAACCCCAACAGTCCGCGCTACCAAGTCAGCTACCCGGATCCTGAACGCCACAGTTCCGGCTGTGCCGCAGTATGTCAGGTGGTCGGAAGTCCCGTGCACATTTGACAGGGAGGATCACCCTGCTGTTGTGCCAAAAGAATGCTACGCCTTGGTTGTAAGTCCCCGCATAGACGGGTATGACTTCTCCAAGTGCCTCATGGATGGTGGGGCCAGTCTGAACATCATGTACCTGGAGACTCTAGAGCGGATGAACCTCACCAAGGAACAGCTCAAACACAGCAACACTGAGTTTCATGGCGTGGTTCCGGGTAAGAAGGCGAATTCCCTCGGCAGCATAACACTTCCCGTGGCTTTTGGCGATGTTCATAACTTCCGCCAAGAGAAGATCACGTTTGAAGTTGTGCCCTTCAAGAGCTCCTATCACGTCATCTTCGGCAGGCCCACCTACCACAAGTTCCACGCAAGAGCGTGCTACATCTACAACAAGCTCAAGATTCCGGGTCCTAAAGGTATGATTACCGTATCCGGAGACTAAAAAAGGCTCATGAGTGCGAGTTAGGCGAAGCCGCCTTCGCAGAGTCTGTGATATCTGGAGAAGAGCTGAAAGGCTACAGAGCCGCGGTGGATCCGACTGAGATGCAGACCACCAAGAAGCAGATCTCCGAGCAGAAAACCTCCTTCAAGGCCGCGATAGAAACCAAGAAGCACGACCTCATCCCAGGCGACTCTTCCAAGCAGGTTTCGGTCGGAGCCAACATGGACCCCAAATAGGAAGACGCGCTCGTCGAGTTCCTCCGCGCTAACATGGATATCTTCGCATGGCAACCTTCTGACATGTCCGGAGTACCTAGGGAACTCGCCGAGCACTACCTCAACATAAATCCGGGGGCCAAACCGGTGAAGCAAGCTATGCGACGCTTTGGAGACAAGAAGCGCCGCGCCATAGGAATTGAACTAGCAAAGTTACTAGAAGCAGGTTTTGTAATAGAAGTTATCCACACCGATTGGGTCGCGAATCCCGTCCTTGTACCCAAAAAAAAACACTGAAATACTAAGAATGTGCATCGATTACTCTGGCTTGAACTAGCATTGCCCGAAGGATCCATTCCCCTTGCCGCGCATTGACCAAGTCATTGATTCGACGGCGGGGGCGGAACTTCTGTGTTTTCTTGATGCGTATTCCGGGTATCATCAGATCCGGATGAAGGAATCCGACCAAAAGGCGACTTCATTCATTACCCCGTTTGGCACTTACTGCTATGTTACCATGCCTTTCGGTTTGAAAAATGCAGGTGCCACCTACCAACGAACGATGCAGCGGTGCCTGAAGGACCAAATTGGCCGGAACGTGCACGCTTACGTCGACGACATCGCGGTCATGACCCGGAAAGGATCCGACTTGATCAGCGACCTCACAGAAACCTTCGACAACCTCCGCAGGTACAAGATGATGTTGAATCCGCTGAAGTGCGTTTTTGGCGTGCCAGCCGGAAAACTCCTTGGCTTCATAGTCTCTCACAGAGGCATTGAGGTTAACCCGGAAAAGATCAAGGCAATCCTGTGCATCAAACGGCCAACTTGTCTCAAAGATGTGCAACGACTAACTGGTTGCGTCGCAGCAATCAGTAGGTTTGTTAGCCGTCTTGGCGAGAAGGCGCTACCTCTGTACAAGCTGCTGAAGAAAACAGACAAATTCGTCTGGGACGACGCGGTGACGCAGCTCTTCGAGGGTTGAAGGAAATACTCACCTCCCCACCTATCTTGGCAGCTCCAGCAGAGTCAGAGCCAATGCTCCTTTATCTGGCAGCTACCAACAAAGTCATCAGCCTCGTCATCGTGGTGGAGCGAAAGGAAGAAGGTCACGAATACGACGTCCAAAGACCTGTCTACTACATTAGCGAGGTGCTGACGGAGTCAAAACAAAGATACCCTCACTTTCAGAAGCTAGCCTATGGAGTATTCCTGGGCAGCCGGAAGCTGAGGCATTACTTCCAAGAGCATCCAGTAACAGTCGTGAGCAAGGCTCCGCTGTCAACAATTCTCAACAACGCTGACGCAACAGGACGTACGGCTAAATGGGGTATTGAACTATCCGCCTTCGACATCGCCTACAAGCCCAGGACTGCGGTTAAATCCCAAGTCTTGGCAGATTTCGTCGCAGATTGGACAGAAGCTCCGGACGCAAGTCTGGAGCCGGAACCAGAAACATGGGTCATGCACTTCGATGGATCCAAACAGCATCAAGGCTCAGGAGCCGGAGTCACCCTGAAGTCCCCTACCGGAGAAGAAGCTGCGATGCGTTGCAGATCCACTTGGCTACAAATAACATGGCGGAATACGAGGCTCTACTACACGGTTTACGCATCGCTAAGGAAATTGGGATCAAGCACATCATATGCTGTGGAGATTCCGACCTGGTGGCACAACAAGTAGCCGGAACCTGGAACGCCAGAAACTCCGTCATGGCGGCTTACAGAGACGAAGTTGATGAGATCGCCAAGTGCTTCCTCGGATACGAAGTCAAGTACGTCAGGAGAGACGATAACACAGCGGCAGACATGCTATCCAAGCTCGGATCCGGCAGGAAGCAAATTCCGCCCGGCATTTTCCTGGAGCATCTCCGGATACCCTCGGTTAAGGGCGCTAACCCGGAAAATCCAGAGGTGGCAGCATCTCCGGCTAGGGAGGTGATGGCTATCATTCCGGCCTGGACACAGCCTTTCCTGGACTACCTCATCGATCAGAAGTTGCCAGAGGACGAGGTCCTCGCGCGACAGATCGTCAGACGAGCGAGAACCTACACAATTGTTGATGGACAGCTCTACAAACGAAGTGCAGCAGGGGTGTTTCTCAAATGCGTCTCAAAAAAGACGGCATTGAAATCCTCAAAGAGATCCACGCAGGGGATTGCGGGCATCACGCCGCTCCCAGATCCCTCGTTGCCAAAGCTTTCCGGCTAGGATTCTACTGGCTCACAGCTAAAGAAGATGCTGACAAGCTGGTAAAAACCTGCCGAGGTTGTCAGTACTACGCTACTCAACCAAACGCTCCAGCCCAAGAGCTGAAGACCATACCTATCACCTGGCCATTTGCGGTCTGGGGGCTCGATATGGTTGGTAAGTTAAAAAGATCATCTCCTGGCGGTTTTGAATACCTTCTGGTCGCTGTTGACAAATTCAGCAAGTGGATCGAGGCAAAGCCAGTGAGAAAAGCCGATGGTGCTACGGCACTAAAATTCGTCTGCAGCCTCGTGATGAGATTCGGCATCCCACACAGCATAATCACAGATAATGGCACAAACTTCGCTCAAGGAGAGTTGAGGGATTATTGTGACACAATGGGGATTCGACTGGACCTTGCATCTGTGGCTCATCCACAATCTAACGGTCAGGTTGAAAGGGCTAACGGTCTACTATTATCAGGAATTAAGCCGCGCCTTGAAGAACCACTGCGGCGAGCAGCTGGAGCTTGGGCTGACGAGTTGGAAGCTGTTTTGTGGAGTTTACGAACTACCCCTAACAGATCAACAGGGTTTACCCCTTTTTTCCTGGTATACGGATCCGAAGCCGTGCTTCCCTCCGACATCATCCACGATTCACCGCGAGTTTCCGCCTACAATGAAGAAACAGCTGATGAGGCCAGACAGCTATCTGTGGACCTGATCGAGGAAGCTCGGAACTTAGCTGACCAGCGCTCCGCCATCTACCAGCAGAAACTCCGACGTTATCACAGTCGTCGAGTTCGGAATCGCTCCTTCATGGCAGGAGACCTGGTCCTCCGCCTTCGACTGGTGAAAGACCATAAGCTGCAAACTCCATGGGAAGGACCCTTCGTCGTTAGCAAAGTGCTCCATAACGGGTCGTACTACCTTGTTGATTTCCACGAGCTGAGGGATAGACCTGCTAATTGGCACCGGAAACGCAAGCGTGAGGATCCGGATGACATCTACGACGAGACAGATCGCCCTTGGAACATTGCACAGCTACGTCCTTTCTACACTTAGCATATTTTTTCCGAGTTACAAAACTCTGTAATAGCTATACATGATCAATGAAATAAAGTTTATGGTTCACTCTTTGAGTCTTTTACCTCCTTTACTTGTTCATTTTAGATCGTGTATGTTTTTTCCGACTAAAACCGCAGAGCTAGATGTTTCCGCCTAGGCGCGTATGAAAGTTGTGATTTTTCAAAATCGTCCTTTAGGACGTAAGCTTAAGTTTTCTGGTGGAAAAATCTTTCGTTGCGAACTCGTGGATTCCTGGTAGCGATTTCCGGCACCTAGGTTGGGGGCTTGTTTCTGCGGTTATGGACGGACGCCATTGGGCTTCGTCGCCGCAGGCGAGCGTTTCCGGTCTAAGGTTTTCCGGCTCGTGGAAGGTCAAATGAGTAAGCCGGAAAATTAACAAACCAGCACTTGCTTTTAACACACGAAACATGCAAATAATTCAAACGGATAGCAGGATAAGTTTTCCGCCCACGCATAGTTGTTTCGTCCCTAGATACTTAAGAATTTAAAGTTAAATTACAAACCCTCGCTGGGGCCAAAATGATGCATTGTTTTTCCCGCAGGAATAAAAGTTTTCACTCCCCCTTGGCCGGAGAAGTCTTGCCCTCTGGATCTTTTTTCTCGGCATCTTCGGCCGGAGATGACACGTCTTCATCACTTTCTTCTTCTGCTGCAGCTGCAGCGCTGGTCTTGGGTTCCTCTTGGGGAGCGTCTTTGGAGCTGGTCCAGGTAAATTGGGTTCCGGACTCCGCAGGTCGCGCCTTCGCGTCGAGCTCCTTTTGAAGTTCAGCTTCCAAGGGCTCGTCTGCAGGAAGAACGACCTTGTCGTAGAATTCCTCATGCCGGATCCTGCGCGCGATACGGGTGTCGTAGCCGCTCACTGCATCCAGGAGAGCGTTAACATCCGCATCCGGAGGAACGCCCGTGGTTACCTGATCAAGATCAAGATCCGGATTATGTGCTAAGCACATAGTCAAGGCCATTGCAGCTGCGCCTCGGGCCGATGATGCTTGTAGATCCGTCACCAGCTCCGGAAGAACATCCATCTTTCCAACAAGTTTGCGGACGTTGCAAGTGCGACTCCTCTTGATCGACAAGTTATAGCATATCTTGCGGGAGGCGGAAATGAGATCTTTGCAATCATCGCCTGCAAGTTGAAGAAGGTCATCCCGCGGGAACAAATTCCGGCGCTGCTCCGGATACCCCAGCGGCTCTGCACAAGATAATCAGGATATAAGCATGCAATTTGAGCACAAAGTAAAAGGTCGGAGCAAACATCTGGACAAGGTTTCAGTATAAGCACCCAAGATGTTCTCGTTGAGCAAGTCCCAGTGATGCTCCGCGGTCTCCATATATTTTCGGAGACCATTGAGCTCTTTCTGTTGCCTCTTGATGGTTTCGCTGTCAGCATTTTTCTTCAGCAACAGCTCGCCCTTTTCCCTAATGTGTTCGGAGTTCTTCTCCGCCAGCTGCTTCTCGGCCTGTTCCCTCTTTAGTTCCGCCTCCTTTAATTTCGTTTCCAAATCTTGGTACGAGGAGCGCAGGTTCTCAAGTTCAGACGAGGCTGTAGCAAGGGAAGAGGATGCGCCTATAATAACATAAGTCAAAAGCGAGTTCAAAGTCGGAATATGAACTAATGACCAAAGAGACGGAAACCAACCTTGGGCGTCCGCCAGTTGTTTGGTCAGCTCCGCATTCTCATCCTTCAGAGACCGGATATTTTCCGCCTGGCTCAGAGTAACGCGGCGCTGCAGGGCAATGTTCTTGTGCAGCTCGTAGTGCAGTGCCTGCTGTTCCTGTAAAATTTAAACAGAGCAGGAGTAAAAATTCCGCCTGTAACAGTGGTTTCTTTCAAAGCATCATTGCCGGAACCTTTTCGCCATAATGCTTGGGGGCTACTGGTCCAATTTAAAAACTTTCCCGGAAGTAATCTTTCTCTAAGCATCTAAGCGCTAACTATTATTTGAGTTTCCGCCTACATGCTTGGGGGCTACTGGGGAGTACCTTTTGCTTACAGATGAGCTTGTCGAAGAACTGGCCGACACCCTTCTTAAAATCCTGGATCTCCGATGTCGCAGCATCAGGTTTCCCCCAGGCGTTGTTCAGCATGGCGTTGAGCAGGTCTTGTTCAAGCTCCCACTTCTCCGCCTCAGTTAACTTGTTGAAAAACTTGGTAGCATACGCTTTGGGGGTGGAAGTGGTGTCAGCCGGATCTCCAAAATTCTTCGGAAAAACGACGATGTCGCCAGCACCGTCTCCAGCTTTCTCGGAAGAAGTGACTTCAACTTCTCCTTGGCCTTGTACTTCCGTGTCTTCTTGGGCAGGGCCTTTGGCCTTAGGATCGTCTCCGCCCACCTTCTCGCTGCTAACCGGAATTATTTCCGGTGGAGTGTTTGCGGCAGGAGGGGGAGATGGATCAGCCTGAGGGGGCGACGGTTGAGGAGTTGGGTGGGGGCACTTGGTGGAACTGGGGTAGAGGGACCAACAGCTGGAGATTTCTTCATATATTTCGTGATGGGCTCCTGGCTGGTGGTCCGCGTGGCAGTGACATTCGGATTCCTGCAAACAAGTGAAAGGGTTCAGACAAGAGATAATTTCGCCAAGTTAAAGTTGCATCATGTTCGGAAACTTACGGGGCGCCGGGGATGTTGGGCCGCGTGCGCTGGCCAGCTGTTGAGAGCATCCTTAGGCGCGCACGCTCCGCTTTCCTTGAGTCCAGCGGAGGTGGTTTTGTCGTCTTGGGCTTCTTGGCGGAGGCCTCGCCGCTAGCTCCGGCATCAGTGCCGGAAGCCTTGGCGCGGGGACGCTTTGCAGGTCGAGGGGCCGCCTTGTGGGATGCTTGCTCCTCTTCCTCCTCGTCGTCTTCCGGAGCTTCCTCCGCCGCGTCGCCGCTAACGGGAATACGAAGAATGGTGCGGAAGCTTTCCTCCGCCAAAGTGTTGAGCTGGAAGAAATAAACAAAAATTAGAGATAACATCAAAAAACTTGCGAAGTTTGAATCAACGAAAAGAACAAAGCTTACCGGAGGACATTGGTCGTTCGTG
Source organism: Lolium perenne (assembly GCF_019359855.2). Taxonomy (NCBI): domain Eukaryota; kingdom Viridiplantae; phylum Streptophyta; class Magnoliopsida; order Poales; family Poaceae; genus Lolium; species Lolium perenne. Next base: position 10,820,952 of record NC_067247.2, on the reverse strand, counting down.
TATATATCCTTCATCAGTTCCGGGACCTGTTGGCCCCTCGGAATCTTCACCAGCGTCTTGAGTCTCCTCTTCAGAGAGTCGGCCGGAAGATCGTGGCAGGTAACCCGGAGAAGATCATCCGCCCCGGTATAAGCGCACATCAGGCGCGCGTTGTAGCGTAGAGGCTGGATTCTCCGGGAGAACCAGCTAAGTGTGAGCTGGGCTCCGGTCAGCCCGTCGTGGATTAACCAGGAGATTCTCCGCGCCGCCTTTTCCAAGTTCGGGGTCTGGGCGAGCGAAGGGACGAAGCTCCAGCTTGCAAGCTCTTCCGGAGGTTCGTTGATAAACTGGGGCAGGCCTTTGTGGACGTCCGGAACTGAGGCGTTTTTCTCATAGAACCATCCGGCGTTCCAGTACCGGACGGATTCGTGTGAGTCATGGGGAGGATACATGCGACTAGGGCGGAGCATAAATGTCATGCTTCCGCAGTTCACCATTGCTTTGTCTTTGGTTTCTTTCTTCACCCGGAAAAAGAACTGCCATAACTTGACGTCTGGCCAGATCCCAAGGTGTCCTTCGCAGAGAGTCACGAAGTTGGACAGGAGAAGGTAAGAGTTTGGGCAGATGTTGTGGGGCTGGAGCCCATATGTGTTGAGGACGGAGAGGAAGAACTCCGAACAGGGAAGTGAAAGTCCGCGTTCCACCCAAGCTTTGGTCATGACAATTTCTCCGGCTTCGGGCTTGGGGACGTCGGAGTCGCGCGTGAAACTCCAATGTGTGGAGATCATGCCCTCGTTCTGGAGCTCTCTAAGCTCCACATCGGTAGTTGCGCAAGGCCACCACTGACCCCGCTCTCCTTCGCGGATCCGGGCTTTGGACGCCCTCTTGTTTTCCGCCTCCTGCACCTTTGCTGCCATCCGAGCTTGTCCCTCAAGTTCTTCTTGGAGCTCTTGAAGGGAAGGGATCCGGCTTGGAGCGGTGCTGGAAGATGCGGAAAAAGGTTGAGCTAGTCTGATGTCGGAAACGTATGGTGGCAGGAACGATATGGGATCCGGGCATATGGGTTCTATTTGATTGGGATCAGGGCTACTCGGAGAGCTACCAGTACAATGCGACGTTTCGAGTGGCATGCTTCCGGCTGCGCCCATACAAAGTATTTGAGTACCCGGATCACTAAGTCTATCTTCTACACTAGGTTATCTTCTACAAGACCGGCGCACTTACCGCTAATGGCGCGGTGGCTCGACGGAGCTCCGGCGAAGATGAGGTCGCCGAACTTGAAGGAAATCGCCCTGCGTGACCACGAATCGGCGGCGGAGCGAAATTCTCGTTCAACCGCGGGAATCTTGGCGCGAGGGGGGCCTTGGTTTGGCGGCGCGCGGAGTTCACCGTGGCAGAAGCTCGCCGGAGTTGAGATCTGGCGGGCGGCGCGGCGCGAGGAGGAAGACGAGGTGGTGAGAAGGGGTGAATGAATGAGTTTTTACCGAGCCGCGGGGTATTTATAGACCGCCCGCGGAAATTCGGGATCCAGATCCGATGGTGGAAACGGAACGGACGCACCGTTGGATGGATGACACGTGTTTTAGGTCAAGCGCGGTAAAATGACGTGAAGGTAACTTAACCACGCACTCCCGGAAATTTCGGCTAAAGATTTGCATCTGCGAAAATTTAGCGCGGGAAATGAGGAAATTGTGCGCGGGAAGAGTGGACTTTCCGTTATTGGCATGATCTGAAGATGGAGGATTTCCGGAGAAGTGAACCCGGAATCAAGTAAGAAGTTTTGAAGCTCTTCGAGATTCTCTTCGTTTCCGAGCTGTATGAAGTCGGAGGAATGATGAATCTCGGAGAACTTCGGGGGCTACTGTTGTGGGTATACTTTATGGGTATATCAACGGCATGGCCTAGATCCGGCAAGCCCGGGTGGCCCATAGTTGGTGGTGAGGCATGTGGCCCATCGGGCGGCCCAGTTGCTGTAGATCATGAAGGATGAAGTCCAGCCCAGGAACGAGGAGCCGGATCCTAACCGACCTACGAAGGAGGCCGGATCCGTGAAGGCCCATGAAGTATCCGGATCCCGCGTGACCTAGAAGGAAGGCGGATCCTTGACGTACACGGCAAGGCTTTGTACCGTAGTTAGGCAACTTGTATTCCGGCTAGGACTCTCCATGTAAACCCTAGATCCGTGCGCCTTTATAAGCCGGATCCTGGGAGCCCTAGAGGCAGAAGAACAACTCATTGTAACAACGCGAAAGCGCCCAGATAATTCCAGACAAGCAGCAGTAGGCCCTGTCATCGTGCAGGTGTTCCGAAGCTGGGTAACTCGCGTACCACCGTCCCGTGTGCACTCCGCCCTAAGGCCCCTACTTCTTCTCCCCCTCGTGAGGATCCCTCCTCCGGGGTACCGTCGATTAGGCAACGACACTCGCTCGCCGTATCTATCGGCTGCGGAGCAGCTTGAGGCACCATGTTATCTTCACTCTTACATCGATCAGAAGGATGGTCGAGAGAAATCCAGCCACCCGCTAAGGAACTATCGACACTTTCTGGAAATTCGGCAGTTCCGCGACGACCTCAGAGCCGAGGCCATGTCAAGAGTTCGCACAATGGAGAGAAGGGCAGGATGCTACAGTTATCCACCAGAACCATACGTACCGGAGCCATACGTGCCAGCAGGAGGAGACAAGCATGTACCAACTAAGTTGTTTCCGGAGCCATACGGGCAGGTCAGCATGATCCATAAAACCAGCTTTTCAAAGAGAGAGATCAAAAAATTCTCCCGAGAAGTGAAGTATGCGGAAGTTGCCATGGTCGATACACCCGAATTTATCGACTGGTCAGATCAGAGCATCTCCTACAGCAGGGCGGACCACCCGAAGGCCGTCCCTAGGCCTGGTCATGCAGCTCTTGTTCTTGAAGCACAAATCGAAGGGTACAACATGAGCAAAGTATTCATGGATGGAGGAAGTGGTTTGAACCTATTATTTGCCAGCACGATGAGAGCAATGGGCCTAACAATCGACATGCTAAGAGAGTCCGACACAGGATTCAATGGCATTATACCGACTCGACCCGCTTATTCACTTGGTAAAACATCACTGGACGTAGTCTTCGGCACGCCTGGCAACTTCAGAAGGAAAAAATCGAGTTTGAAGTAGTCGACTGGGAATCTCAGTACCACGCCATCCTCGGCAGGCCTGCGTTTGCCAAATTTATGGCCGTACCTGATAAGGTATTAACTTGTCAATGCCTATGGATTGTAGGCTAGGGTTTAGTTGGAAGTAGAGGGTAAGTAGATCTCGAAGGTTTCAGCCGAAAAGTACTCGACGATTATGAAAACTAGGGTTTGTAGACAATGATTTGATCCTCTCTTCGTCCCTCGACTCCCCCTTTATATAGGAGGTGGAGCCGAGGGATTCGTGCTATACAAGTTACAGAGTCCGGGATGGTTTCTAACTCATCCCGCCAGATTACAAATAACACTTCCTATTACAACTCTTGACTTTCCTTGATATATCTTGGGCTCCCGAATCTTCTTATTCTTCGGGTAATGGGCCTTTAGTAAACCCCGGGTACTATCTTCGGCAGGCCCATTTGGGATGCCTATGTCAGTAGCCCCCGAGATTTTGCTTGAATCGTAGAATCAGGGAAAATCTCCACTGTTTATTTTTATTCGAAAGCTTCAACTTTTTTATATTTCTTCACATAAAATTCTATATTGTACAGGGATAATGGTAGTTGGGGCTAGTTCATCTGACGGATCAGGTACTAGTTAACTGCTCTAGTGGCAATCCGCAAAAACCTACTTCAAGATCACGTCCCTGGACATGATCTCGGGATACTGGTGTAAACTTCGACAGGTGCCGCTTAAGGTCTTACCATTCTGTCGAGTCCCAGTCAAATTTATCGGGTACCTAACGCGTCCGTTAGGATTTTTCTTCGTATCTGTTGATACGGATAAAGGTAATGTGAGCGCAGTCTTTGGCGATGCCACGCCAGTGAAACGGATCTGGGGTCTTACCTTCGCAACATTGCGGCATTCAGAAATTGATCGCAACTTCGGCGTTCTGAGAATATATTGTCGAGTGCTTTTCCGGCTGTTGGAATGGCACATTTTATCGAGTCAATTTTGACTTATATTGTTCTCCCGATGGGAGTATATGTAGAGTTAATTATAACTCGAAATATACTCTCTTGCTTTTCTATCTTTTATTTTTGAACTTCATCGGATACGCGAACAGCGTTCCCGATGGGAGTAGTCTCGAGGCTACAACCAAGAACTTGTGCTTGGTTGTAGGCTCGACATTTTAGTCCACCTTGTCGCTATATTGTCATTATTTCCCAATATGATCTCTCTCTTCTTTTTTATCTCTCGGGTGCGCGAGCAGCGCTCCCGATGGGAGTAACCCGAGGCTACAGCCAAGGACTTGTGCTTGGTTGTAGGCTCCCGCAATTTCTATATTGTCATACTCGAAATTTTACTTTTTGTCGAAGTAGCCCCCGAGCATTTGGGCAAAAACTTGTATTTGATCAAAGGCTCCCGAAGTATTTAATAATTCTCCATGTCGCAAATCTTCTTTTATTTTCCTTTTCGACAAGCATCCCTTAACAAAATTTACTAAATCCCTGTTGAATAGTCGTGATTTTTCTGCCTGTGGGTCCATTGCTTCCACCACGTTGACACGTCGTGCAAGTGGGGGACACACGTCCTCCGCTTTTACCGGCGCACGTGCGGTAACGCCTATCTCGATAAAAATACCTTTTTACCCTTGTATCTAGGAGATCTTTTTTCACCACACGATTTCTTCATCCAACGGCGCACTGCTTCACCCGATTCTTATATAAACCTTTCTTCAACCTCCGTTCATCCCCTCGCTTGCGCCGCTCATCTGTTCCTCTTCGCAAAAGCTTCCCCGCGCCCAACTCTCTACGATCGTCCGCACTCACGAGCATTGCTCTGCCCATTGCCGTTGATGCCACCGCGCACGCGACTCACTCGCCACAGTACTCCGGAATCCAAGATGGCCGCCGAGGATCTTGAGTGGGAGAGATCTAAAATCTCCAACCAGGACATCAACACGCTGAAGAGGCTTGGCCTCATGAAGAAGGAAGACGCCATCCGCTTTCCCAGTGAAGAAAGCTACCCCAAGCCTCCAATGGAGTACCGGGTTAGTTTTGTTGATCACCTTATCCGTGGTCTTTCGACCCCAATTCACGATTTCCTCCGCGGCCTTCTTTTTGTTTATGGGATTCAAGCGCACGATTGACCCCCAATTCCATCCTTCACATTTCTATTTTCATCACACTTTGCGAATGCTTCCTCGGAATCCCTCCCAATTGGGCTCTGTGGAAACGCATTTTCTGCCTCCGCCGCAATGGCTCCCACAACGTCACTTATAACATAGGTGGCGTTGTTATCTGTGTTCGTACTGATGTCGATTATTTCGACGTCAAATTTCCTGATTCTGTCCAAGGATGGCGCAAAAAGTGGCTCTATATTCACAAAGAAAGCGCCAACTCCGTTGAACACAACATAGTTCCTTTCGACGGAAGTGCCAGAATTCAGCGCCGCCGCTCCTGGGATGCCGAAGCTTCTGAGGAAGAGAAAAAGGCGACAGAGGCACTCATGTCTCGTATTCATCAGCTTCAAAACACTCGAGGCAAAGAGCTGTCTGGTGTTCAAATCACTGCCTACTTCCTTAGGATTAGAGTGCAGCCTCTTCAGGCTCGCAAAAATCCCCTTTGGATGTACTCTGGCAAAAACGACGCCACCAGAATCTCCAACGATCTTTCTGTAAAGGACTTGGAGAAATTGGTTCGAAGAGTTTCTCGGCTAGCGAAGAAGGATCCTATTCCCTCCTCTTGTCGAGTAGAACCATACAGTGCTTCCAATCCTCTTCCTGAGGTATTTTGTCTTCTCGAGTTTTTGTCTTGTTCTAAACTTTTCCTTGCATCTCATTGTATTGGTATCTCGCTGATTTTTTTTTTGTCGCTATTTTCTTGCAGAACCATCCTACTATGGCTTCCCTTCCTCCTCTTCCTGAGGATGGAGAAGTCGAAGAACAGGCCATCATTGCCGAAGATACTCAAGGTTCTTCTATTCCTGAAAGTGAAGTCGCGGGTTCTCACAAATCTGCGGCTTCTCACGAAAAAGAAGTTGAGTCTGAAGCCAGTGAGTCGACGCAATCCCTTCCTCCTGCTGTTTCTCCAAGGAACAAAAGGAAAAGGACTGATGCCGAGGATTCTGGCACTTCTAAGGCTGAAGAAGTTGTTCCTTCTCATCCGAAGGCAGCTTACGATCCTTATGTTGAATCCCTCGTCAGCTCGTAAGTCGTCTTTATTTCTCCCCCTCCTTTTTTTTTTTTTACTCGAAATATTTATCTTGTCTTGCTTTTTATGCTGCCGATTTTTTGATCAACAGTGATGACGAGGAAGAAGTACCAACTACTGACGTGGCTCCTCGGACAAGCACGTCACGTACTGTAGTTGCTTCAGACACGCTAGTTGAAGGAGAAGAAACCTCGCCTCCTCAACAAAACGTCGTCACTACTACTCCGCCATCAAGCCCCCTTGCTCCTTCACCAAAAAGGACAAGGGTTGAAAAGATTGTTGAACCTGCCCTCGGTTGGGCAGTTCGTCGACTTCTGCTCTTAGATGATGTAAGCTTGTCGACATCTATATTTTCCTTATTTTGTTTTTTCACACCTTTTCTCTTTTTCATGCCGATGTTTCTCTTGCTGTGTTCACCTTGAACAGCCTATGATCAAAGATCTTCTCCGCATCGGTTCCCAATTTATTGGATACCGTGAATATGCTAATAGAGTCGAAGGTAACGACTTTTATACTTGCTGTTTTTCCTTGATTTTTTACTCCTGTTGCTTTTCGCGATTTTGATCTTTCTTCTCTCTCTTTTCCATATCTCGACAGAGAAACTTGCAGAGGCCAACGAACGCGCCAACGCACTTGCTCGAAATCTTGAGCAAAGTGAGGCGGCTCGCAAGAAAGCCGAACTCGCTGCTAGCAAAGCCGAGGCCGAAGCTGATGAAGCCCAGGCGAAAGCGGCTGGTGTCGAGGAACCGCAGAAAAACCTTGAGGATGCTACAGCTGCCTTGGATGAGCACAAAGCTGCGCAAGCTTCTCGTGAAGAAGGAATCCTCAAGCGCCTGAAAACTCAGAGTCGCCGCACTTTCAGTAATTTTGCTGATCCCTTCTATTTCTATGAGAATCGTTGTTTCTTGTCTTTTCACTAATGCTTTGTTTCCTTGACAGCCCAAACAAACCAGGATTTTGATCTGACGAATCCTGTCAATGACCCTGTCCTTGACGCACTTTCCTATCACGGAGCTTCATGGATCCGAGATTCGTGAAGGTGTGTCGAATGCTAGCGCAGTGTTGTCGGCATTGTTCCCCTACTTCTTCCCGAAGAAAGAGGAGCCTGCGACTTTCCTCAACCTTGCCAAGATGTTCAATACACCGGAAGACCTTGGACTGAAGATGCGCCAAGAGAATATGAAGGTTGCCGTTGAGAACACTGTCGCGTTGGTTCTTGTGACGACAGAGACTATTGTTTGGATGAAAGTTGGCGACACCGAGCAGATAGAGCAATCAAGATGGAGGTCGTTGATTAAGGCAGCCAAGCCCAACACGAAGAAGATCTTGGCCTATCTCGGGATCAAGCCAGCGTCGACTCCTAGCTCATCAAGGCCGGAGGTCTAGTTGCATGCCTCTTTATTTTTCTTTCTATGTTTCTTTTGCTCTTGTCGCCAAAGTAGCCATTTGGCGACACGTACTTCCTTAGCTCCACTGTAATGCCTTTGTAATTATTCCGAGAGATCAATGAAAACTCTATCTTTGCTTGTTGTTTGATGTTGTCTTGTTTAAATTTCAGTTGATATTTGATAACTATACTCCATCTTCCGCTCCTTCCGATGTTTCGCCTTCTTCTTCTCGCGCGAGGAGAACTTTTGCTGATACTGCACCTGTCGACGATACCTTGTCGCAAGAACTGGATGAGCTTCGACAGCAGCTTCAGTATGCGAAGAAGCAAACACTTGTGATGATGGAACAATCTCGTAAGTCATCTAAAGCCGAAAAAGTTGCTCTTCAGCAAGCTCGCGAGGCCGTGGCTGCTAAGGAAATTGCTGCTTCCGAGGCTGAAAAGGCAACCACTCGAGAGAATTTCATGCTCGAATTAATGAATGAAGCCAGTGCAGATATGTCGGGTATGCTTGCTTCATCCTCCGATATCTTTCATCCTCATGCTATGTCTCTTAAAGGTTTCCCCTTCGTTGTTTTGATAGGTTCCTTTCTTGATGCTTTGCCGAGGAAGAGAGGGTAAATGCTAGGACGAACCTCCTTGTTAACCTTTCCCTGGACCATGGTTCTTTGTTTTGGGCTACCCCAGAGAGGACCCGACAAATTGTCAGATTCCAAGATCGCACCTCTCAAACTCGCGATTTCCTTGACTTCTGTACCAAGACCTTGTCCATGGTTTACAACTCCATGTTTCCTCGGAACGTCCAACCAAAAACTCTCCCTGAATTGATGGAAAGATTCAGGGATGCTCATGATATCCATGATTTTGTCAAAGCTCAACTGGTAGCTGGCGCCAGATTTGCTCTTATCATGCTCCAGATCTGCCACTCCAATCTTGACCTTACCCAAGTTGTCGTAAAAGTTCATCAAAAGGTGCAACGTCGAAGAGTTGGTGTTGACAGGATTAACACGAAGGTTACGCCTATAGCCGAAGAAATGATTGAGGACCTTCTTCGGATGGACGCCGACTTTTTTGCCGATGGCCATTATGCCGATTTTCTTGGTGCTTGCTCTGAAGAAAACAGAGTTACTCTTGATGACATATTGAATCAAGACTAGTTATTTTCCTCTTGTAGATACTTCTTCTTTGTAATCCATGACTATATTGTAAAGCAATCATTATATTTCTCTGTTCGTCTAGCCCCCGAGTGTTTCGGTGACTCTTTACTGTATTTGTATATTTGCGAGGTTTTGAACCAAGGCATTTATATATTTATGGCAAATATGAGTCCCCGAGCTTCTTTATTGAGTACTATTTTGTATTTTTACTGACTCACGAGGTATTTTAATACCAAGGCAAGGTTTTTTTCTTTTTCGATGGACTATATTGAAATTCGTCGGAGCGAAGACTTTGAACATGTCGATAAAGAGAAAGGTATATTGACACTATCTTTATTATATTGCAGCACCGCGAGCCCGCCTCATTAAAAACCTTCTCCGGCCCCACTCGGTGCCCGAAAAAGGAAAAGAGTGCGTCTGAAAACTCGCGGGCGTTTCAGTATATTGAAGTTTTACAAGGACTATATTTCGACTCTAGGCGTAGAACCGCCTGAGTTGCGCCACGTTCCAGGGGTTTGGCTCCTCCACCCCTGTCTTCTTGTCCTTTATCCTGTATGCTCCTCCTCCGATTACTTCCGTGACAATGTAAGGGCCAAGCCATGGTGACTCGAGTTTTTCATGACTTTTTTGCGTGAGCCGAAGAACTAGGTCTCCCACCTGAAAAGATCTTGGCCGCAAACGTCGACTGTGGTAATTCTTCAAGTCATGTTGGTATTTGGTTACCCGAGACAATACTTCGTCTCGGGCTTCATCAAGTGCGTCCACGTCGTCTTCTAGCGCTTTTCTCGACACTTCTTCGTCATATTCGACGATACGTGGAGAGTTGTGCTCTATCTCGATTGGTAGTACTGCTTCGCTCCATGAACCAAGAAAAACAGCGTTTCTGTGTTCTTGTGTTTGGTGTTGTTCGGATGCTCCACAACACACTTGGTAGTTCTTACGGCCAGGTATGCCGAGCTTTTCCGATGGTCCTAACAAGCGTTTCTTGATGCCATTGCAGATGATGCCATTGGCTTTCTCGACTTGCCCATTGGTTTGAGGATGTGCAAGCGACGCAAAGTGCAACTTGATGCCCACCTCTTCGCAATAATCTTTGAATTCGTGGGATGTGAAGTTCTTGCCGTTATGCGTGACGATGCTGTGGGGCACTCCAAATCTGAAAACGAGGCCTTTTATAAATTTTCTGCGGATGCTCCGTCTGGTGAATTTATCGGCCGCTTCTATCCACTTTGTAAATTTGTCGACAGCTACTAGCATATACTCCTTTCCTCCTGGCCAGGATTTGTGTAACTTGCCCACCATATCAAGTCCCCATTGAGCAAAGGGCCATGACAATGGTATTGGTGCTAGCTCTGCTGCTGGAGAGTGAGGTTTTGCGGCAAACCTTTGACATGCGTCGCAAGTTCTTACTATGTCCTTGGCGTCCTCGATTGCTGTCAACCAGTAGAATCCTGCCCGAAAGACCTTGGCTGCAATAGCTCGACTACTCGCGTGGTGGCCACATATTCCTTCGTGTACGTCCTTCAGAATTATTCTTCCTTCTTCGGGTGTGACACACCTTTGCAAGACGCCTGAAATACTTCGCTTATACAATTCTCCTTTGACCACCGTGAAAGCTTTGGAGCGTCGAATTACTCGTCTTGCCTCAACTGGATCATCGGGTATTTCTTTCACGAGGATGTATGATATGTACGGCTGCATCCACGGTATACGTATCACCATGACCAGGTCCTGATCTTCTTCTTCTTCTTCTTGCTTTTCCTTGGTAGCCCCCGAGGGTTTCTTCTCCTTCTTTTTTGATTTTGTTGATTTGGTGGACCTCTCTGTTATCTCTTCCCAGAATACACCTGGCGGGACTGCAAGGCATTGCGACCCGATGTTTGCAAGAACGTCGGCCGTCGTTGCTCAATCTGCTAATATGATTTACTTAGCATCCATCGAACAACTTCTCGAGCTCGTTGTACACCTCCTTGTACGCCATCATGCTATCATTGACTGCGTCACATTGGTTCATAACTTGCTGAGCCACCAACTGTGAGTCGCCAAAGATTTTTAGTCGAGTTGCACCGCAGGCTTTCGCCATCTTCATCCCGTGTATGAGAGCCTCATATTCTGCTTCATTGTTAGATGCGTTAGGGAACGTCATCCGAAGGATGTACTTTAACTTGTCGCCTTCAGGTGATATGAGTACTACTCCTGCGCGACTCCTTCGATCTTTTGGACCCGTCAAAGTTCATGGTCCAGGTTCTCGACAAATCTGGAGGTCCTATATTTTGCAACTCCATCCACTCTGCAATGAAGTCCGGCAGTATTTGCGACTTGATTGCTTTTCTTTTCATACGTGATGTCCCGAGGGAAAGTTCTATTCCCCAAAGGGAGACACGACCCGTAACTTCGGGTTGTTCAATATATTTGACAAGGGAGCTTCATTGACCACTATGATCGGATGTGCCGAAAAATAGTGGCGCAATTTTCGTCTTTATCGCGAACACTCCATATGCTATCTTTTGGTACTGAGGATACCTTTGTTTTGAGGGCGATAAAACTTCGCTAACGAAGTATCTTGGCGGCCTCTCCTGGCCGTGGAGTTTTCCTTCTTCTTCCCTTTCAACAACTAGCACCGTGCTCACCACTTGGGGCGTGGCTGCGATATACGACGGAGAGGTTCCCTTTCTTTTGGCGCCACCAAAATTGGTGGTGTCGAGATTGTGCGCTTCAAATCCTCGAAAGCTCTGTCGGCTTCTTCGTTCCACTTTGGAATTTATCTCCTTGCTTTATCAAAGCGTAAAATGGTAACGCTTTTTCACCCAGCCTAGCGACGAATCTGCTCAAAGCTGCGACTCGCTTGATTAGCTGTTGTATCTCCTTCAACTTTGTTGGCTTCCTCATTGTTACGATAGCTTGTATTTTGTCGGGATTTGCTTCAATCCCTCTTGCTGAGACTAGAAACCCCGAAGTTCTCTATTTGGGACGCCAAAGGAACACTTCGTCGGGTTCAGCTTGAGCAGAATTTGTCGAGGTTATCAAAAGTTTCTTTGAGATCCTTGATCATCGTTGCCCCCTTGTTTGATGTTATGACGACATCATCAATGTATACTTGCATGTTCTTCCCGATCTGGGTCGCCAAATACTTCTGCATCATCCTCGGATATGTTGCTCCCGCATTTTTTAAACCAACGGGCATTGTTCGTAGCAAAACACGCCGTAAGGTGTAATAAACGCAGTCTTTACTTCATCTTCTTCTTTCAATCTGATCTGGTTATAACGAGAATATGCATCCAGGAAGGAAAGACGTTCACATCCAGCCGTGGAGTCGATAATTTGATCGATCCTCGGGAGGAAAGTGATCCTTTGGACAATGTTTATTGAGACACGTAAAGTCGACGCACATGCGAAGGACCTTAGTGTTTTTCTTGACACCGGCACGGGATTTGCTACCCATGTGGCTTCGTGAATATCTCTTTTATAAAACCAGCTTCTTGTAGTCGATTGATTTACGACAGCATGGCTTTGCGGTTTGGTTCGAAAAACGCCGCAAAGGTTGTTTGATTGGTCTCGCTAGTGGATCCAAGTTTAGGTGGTGCTCGGCAAGTTCCCTGGGTACTCCTGGCATGTCACCTGGACACCATGCGAAGATTTTCCGGTGCTCACGGAGGAACTCGACGAGCGCGCTTTCCTCACGCGATATCCATGTCGTTTGCGATAGATGTCGTCTTTTTCGGTCTGTCGGGTGAATCTGCACCTCTTTTGAATTTTCTCGGTACTGAAAGTTGATTCTTTGTTTGGCCTTCCAACGTCTGGTAGTACGTCGTAATCGGTCATGCTTTTTGACGCCAAGTATTCAGCTTGCATCCCAAAAGTTTACGACGACCGGTGAAAATCCTTGTCGCATTTATCGGCTAAGGCAAAGCTTCCTTTGATTGTGATTGGTCCCTTTGGCCCAGGCAACCTCCACAACAGGTATGTATAGTGTGGCACCGCCATAAATCTAGCATATGCTGGTCGTCCCAACAGAGCGTGGTATTGCGACGGAAAATCCACGACTTCAAATTCGAGCCTCTCGATTCTATAATTTTCTCGGGTCCCAAAGCCGAACGTCGAGATTGATCTTTCCCAATGGATAACTTGGTTTCTCCGGTGTGATGCCGTGGAACCTTGTGTCTGTTGGTTTCAAGTTTGCTAAGGATATGTTCATCTTCCTCAATGTATCTGCATACATAAGGTTCAAGCCACACTGCCGTCTATGAACACTCGAGAGACATCAAATCCCGCGATAAGCTATTTGGCGAGAATAAGTCTTGACTGCCCTGGTCGAGGAACTTGCTGCGGATGATCTGCTATTGTGAAGCCGATATCTTGTCACGACCAATTAAGGTACTCAAGCTGTTGGTGGAGGCATTTTCTCTGCCATGAACACCTGTCGTGAGATTACTTTCGAGCTCTATTGGACGGCCTTCCCTTCGAATCATCGACATCTGCTCCATTGGAGTTAGGATCAACATAAGGTGGTGGTGCAGGTGCTGCCGCTATTACGAGCTGATGCCGATTGTCGTCTGTGATCGCGGGAGGAGGCGGCACGTGAATCTCGCTTCTTGGTTCTCGAGGATTTATCTGTGATGCCCGCGGGTTAGCGTGTTATGCGGTCCGCAACATTGCCTGAAAATTTCGACAGTCTTTCTGCAAGTGCCCTGACTGTCTTTTACCATTGCTGTCGAGGAAGAAGTGCATCTGGCACGGTCCATTCATCATCTCTTCAGGGGACACGAAGGGTCTTGGGAACCTAGGCCCGCTATTTTGCCTGCTGCGTGAATCATCCACTGTTATCACCTCGCTGTTCATTGCTTCTCACGGTAATCATCTCTGTTGCTTCCTCCTGTATTTGTCCGAAAACCTGCGAAATTTGTCTGGAGCGTCATAGTTCTGGTACTGCCGAGGAAATCTTCGTCTCGGTTGATAGTTTCGACCACGGTCCTCCTCTGGCGACCTGTGCCGTTTGTTGTGGACAGCGTCTTCTCCATCTGCCCATTTATTTGCTATCTCCATTAACGCAGATACTGTCTTTGGATTGGTCCTTCCCAAATCCTCGACAAAATCTCCACGCCTGACTCCTGCGACAAACGCATCTATCGCTCTCTCGTCAGATATATTTTCTGCTGAATTTTTGATGATATTCCATCTTTGGATGTACTTTCTCATTGGCTCATCTGGCTTTTGTCGACATGCTCTCAACTCCTCTAACGACGCGGGTTTTTTGCACGTGGATCTGAAGTTCTTGACGAACACGTCCTCGAAACTTTCCCAGTGTCGATAGATCTGGAGTGAGTTTCTTTATCCACGATCGTGCGGCTCCACTCAAATGCACCTGAATGCTTTGCATGGCTGTTGCCCTGGTTCCTCCCGTGAGCTTCACTTTGTCTCCAGATAGTCGACTAGCCAATCCTGCGGATCTTGAAGGCCGTCGAACTTTTTGAAATTATCGGGTAGCTTGAATCTGAGGGGACTCGAGTTTTTCGGACTCTCCTCGTGAAGCATGGCAAGCCGCACATATCTTCGTCGTTAAGCTCCGGAGATTGCCGATGATCCCATACCTTTGTCGTGCTCTGTCGACTCTTGCTTGTGCTGCCGTATCTCTTGCTCCACTTGGTCCTTCAGGGGCTGCCGCCGTTGCTGCTGCAGGTCGTGGACTATTTTGCCTTGCTGTTCCTTCGGGAGGCGTTGTAACGAACGTTGTCCCCATAGCTCCAACTCCTGCTATCGCCATATTGTATAGTGTTTCCCTTGGATCACCTGGAGGTGGTTTAGACGCGAGGATAAAAGCTTGTGTCGCCATATACCCAGCTTCTGGTGTCTTAGGGATAATGTTTCCTCTTGTGTCTATCGACATAAAGGACATGTCGAGGTTTTGAACCAAGTGCTCTCTTTACGCCGGGTATGTGTTGTAACCTTGATCTTCCTCTGTTCCGAGCCTCCCTGTGGCTATCACCCGAAGTTCTAGATTGTCGACTCAGATCTGCCCTTCTCTGCTGGATGCGAAGTTTGCTTCCTTTCTCTGTTCAACTCAATTGTCTGTTTTTCCAATTCCCTCGCAGCTCGTGCGAGCCTATATTGATATGCTTGCAATTCCTCTGGTGTGGCCGTGGTAGCCATTGGTTCTGTACCGTTCATAGCTCTCGCGGCTCTGTCCCACGCTGCTTGTGAAAGTTGAACTCTATCTCGCGGCTCTGGCCCGACGTATTTGTTGCCCAGGCCTTGTCGCAGATTGGAGGGATCGACGTATGGATTTCCCAGACTGTCGAAAGCCTCAGATGTCTCCTCTTGATCTTCAATGGCGTAAATCTGATGATACTTTGTACTCAGATCTACGTTGGGTTTGGTGACATCATCGTTGAGATTGATGAAGACCTTGCCTACTGTGATAGATTTGTCGATGAAGTCGTAGCTGTCGACATTGCTTGAGCCATCGCTTATATATGAGTCCGCAGATGACTCAAACGACATGTCGTTGAAGATCTTGGCGAGTTTCTCTCTTGTTCTGGTGCTGATGTAGCGTGTCGCCGAGGTTTCTTCTTTTTCTGACTCGGTTGACGACGCATAGCTTGAAAAATCGGAATCGACCTTCGACGATCCCGACGAAATCGGAACCTCGACACGATACGATCCTTCCTTCTCGACGGGAAAGTGAAACCTTCCGAACGTCATCTCCATGGGCTCCGCCAGATACGCATATGCATCCAAACGGGAGGGTGGGTGAGGAACAAAATCGACAAGACCAGCAGCGATCTGTTTACCTCGATCCATTGTGTTGCTTGCGGTTGACGATGTCGAAGATCTTGAGCGTGCCATCGAGATCAGATCCTTACGCCTCTAGTTCCCACAGACGGCGCCAATTGACAAGGTATTAACTTGTCAATGCCTATGGATTGTAGGCTAGGGTTTAGTTGGAAGTAGAGGGTAAGTAGATCTCGAAGGTTTCAGGCGAAAAGTACTCGACGATTATGAAAACTAGGGTTTGTAGACAATGATTTGATCCTCTCTTCGTCCCTCGACTCCCCCTTTATATAGGAGGTGGAGCCGAGGGATTCGTGCTATACAAGTTACAGAGTCCGGGACGGTTTCTAACTCATCCCGCCAGATTACAAATAACACTTCCTATTACAACTCTTGACTTTCCTTGATATATCTTGGGCTCCCGAATCTTCTTATTCTTCGGGTAATGGGCCTTTAGTAAACCCCGGGTACTATCTTCGGCAGGCCCATTTGGGATGCCTATGTCAGTACCTCATTATGCTTACCTAAAACTGAAGATGCCAGGCAACAATGGGACACCGATAACCGTTCATGGAAGCTTTACTCGTTCAGATAACTGCGACAGAGATTTCCAAAAGATCGCCTCAAAGTTCGGAGCCAAGGAAGAACTCAACGCAGTCGACGCTCTGGCGAATATGGAGGCCAAATTAGAAGGGAGTGAGCTTAAACATATCGGTAGAGCCAGTAACAAGGAGGCCGACACTCTGGTGAATATCGGGTCCATGTGCTCCCCCATTCCAGACGGAGTGTTCTACGAAGTCATCACTCAACGATCGATAAAAGAGAAAACGTCGGCACCCCCAAAGCCATCGGCTGACGAACCGGAGGCAAGCCCGCGACAAGCTGCCGAAGAATCTCCACCTTCATCTGCGGAACAAGTCCTCCTCCTCGAGCCACTATGGACCAAACCATTCCTAGCGTACCTGACGAAGCAGGAATTGTTGGAGGATCCGGTAGAAGCAAGACGAATCGTCAGACGACCAAAAGCCTTCACTGTGGTAAATGGTGAACTCTACAAGCGCAGCATCTCGGGTATCTTTCAAAGATGTATTGCCATTGACGATGGAAAAGCGCTGTTGCGTGAGATACACGAAGGAACTTGCGGACACCACGCAGGAAGCAGGGCCCTTGTGGCGAAAGCCTGGTAACCCACAAGTATAGGGGATCGCGATAGTCTTCGAGGGAAGTAAAACCCAAATTTATTGATTCGACACAAGGGGAGGTAAAGAATACTTATAAGCCTTAACAACTGAGTTGTCAATTCAGCTGCACCTGGAAAAGCACTAGTAATAGGGGTGATGTGAAAGTAGCAGTAATATGAGAGCAGTAGTAACAGTAACACAGCAGCAGTAATAGTAACACAGAGGTAATTGACATAGGCATCCCAAATGGGCCTGCCGAAGATAGTACCCGGGGTTTACTGAAGGCCCACTACCCGAAGAATAAGAAGATTCGGGAGCCCAAGATATATCAAGGAAAGTCAAGAGTTGTAATAGGAAGTGTTATTTGTAATCTGGCGGGATGAGTTAGAAACCGTCTCGGACTCTGTAACTTGTATAGCACAAATCCCTCGGCTCCACCTCCTATATAAAGGGGGAGTCGAGGGACGAAGAAAGGATCGAATCATTGTCTACAAACCTTAGTTTTCATAATCGTCGAGTACTTTTCGGCTGAAACCTTCGAGATCTACTTACCCTCTACTTCCAACTAAACCCTAGCCTACAATCCATAGGCATTGACAAGTTGATACCTTGTCAATTGGCGCCGTCTGTGGGAACTAGAGGCGTAAGGACCTGATCTCGATGGCACGCTCAAGATCTTCGACATCGTCAACCGCAAGCAACACAATGGATCGAGGTAAACAGATCGCTGCTGGTCTTGTCGATTTTGTTCCTCACCCACCCTCCCGTTTGGATGCATATGCGTATCTGGCGGAGCCCATGGAGATGACGTTCGGAAGGTTTCACTTTCGCGTCGAGAAGGAAGGATCGTATCGTGTCGAGATTCCGATTTCGTCGGGATCGTCGGTGGTCGATTCCGATTTTTCAAGCTATGCATCGTCAATCGAGTCAGGAGAAGAAGAAACCTCGGCGACACGTTACGTCAGCACCAGAACAAGAGAGAAACTCGCCAAGATCTTCAACGACATGTCGTTTGAGTCATCTGCGGACTCATATATAAGCGATGGCTCAAGCGATGTCGGCGATTACGACTTCATCGACAAATCTATCCACGATGGGCAAGGTCTTCATCAATCTCAACGATGATGTCACCAAACCCAACGTAGATCTGAGTACAAAGTATCATCAGATTTACGCCATAGAAGATCAAGAGGAGACATACGAGGCTTTCGACAATCTGGAAATCCATACGTCGATCCCTCCAATCTGCGACAAGGCACAGGCAACAAATACGTCGGGCCAGAGCCGCGAGATAGAGTTCAACTTTCACAAGCAGCGTGGGACAGAGCCGCGAGAGCTATGAACGGCACAGAACCAATAGCTACCACAGCCACACCAGAAGAATTGCAAGCATATCAATATAGGCTCGCACGAGCTGCGAGGGAATTGGAAAAGCAGAGACAGTGAGTTGAACGGGAGAAAGGAAGCGGCTTACGCATCCGGCGGGGAGAAGGGCAGATCTGAGTCGACAATCTAGAACTTCGGGTGATAGCCACGGGGAGGCTCGGAGCAGAGGAAGATCAAGGTTACAACACATACCCGCGAAAGAGAGCACTTGGTTCAAAACCTCGACATGTCCTTTATGTCGATAGACACAAGAGGAAACATTATCCCTAAGACACCAGAAGCTGGGTATATGGCGACACAAGCTTTTATCCTCGCGTCTAAACCACCTCCAGGTGATCCAAGGGAAACACTATACAATATGGCGATAGCAGAGTTGGAGCTATGGGGACAGCGTTCGTTTCAACGCCTCCCGAAGGAACGACAAGGCAAAATAGTCCACGACCTGCGGCAGCAACGGCGGCAGCCTGAAGGACCAAGTGGAGCAAGAGATACGGCAGCACAAGCAAGAGTCGACGAGCACGACAAAGCGAAGGGATCATCGGCAATCTCCGGTGCTTAACGACGAAGATATGTGCGGCTTGCCATGCTTCACGAGGAGAGTCCGAAAAACTCGAGTCCCCTCGGGATTCAAGCTACCCGATAATTTCAAGAAGTTCGACGGCCTCCAAGATCCGGAGGATTGGCTAGTCGACTATCCGGAGACGGTGAAGGCGACGGGAGGAACCAGGGCAACAGCTATGCAAAGCATCCAGGTACATTTGAGTGGAGCCGCACGATCTTGGATAAAGAAACTCGCTCTAGGATCCATCGACAGTGGGAAAGTTTCGAGGATGTGTTCGTCAAGAACTTCAGATCCACGTGCAAAAACCCGCGTCGTTAGAGGTATTGAGAGCATGTCGACAAAAGCCAGATGAGCCAATGAGAAAGTACATCCAAAGATGGAATATCATCAAAAATTCAGCAGAAAATATATCGACGAGAGAGCGATAGATGCGTTTGTCGCGAGGAGTCGGGCGTGGAGATTTTGTCGAGGATTTGGGAAGGACCAATCCAAAGACGGTATCCGCGTTAATGGAGATAGCAAATAAATGGGCAGATGGAGAAGACGCTGTCCACAACAAACGGCACAGGTCGCCGAGAGGAGGACCGTGGTCGAAACTATCAACCGAGGCGAAGATTTCCTCGGCAGTGCGAACTATGACGCTCGGGACAAATTTCGGCAGGTTTTCGGACAAATACAGGAAGAAGCAACAGAGATGATTACCAGAGAAGCAATGAACAGCGAGGTGATAACAGGGATGATTCACGCAGCAGGCAAAATAGCGGGCCTAGGTTCCCAAGACCCTTCGTGTCCCCTGAAGAGATGATGAATGGACCGTGCCGGATGCACTTTTTCCTCGGCGACAACGGTAAAAGACAGTCAGGGCACTTGCGAAAAGGCTGTCGAAATTTTCAGGCAATGTTGCGATGCAGAAACGCTAACGCGCGGGCAGCACAGAGAAATCCTCGAGAACCTAGAAGCGAGATTCACTTGCCGCCTCCTCCCGCGATCACAGACGACAATCGGCATCAGCTCAGAATAGCGGCAGCACCTGCACCACCACCTTATGTTGATCCTAACTCCAATGGAGCGATGTCGATGATTCGAAGGAAGGCCGTCCAATAGAGCTCAGAAAGTAATCTCACGACAGTGTTTATGGCAGAGAAAATGCCTCCACCAACAGTTGAGTATCTTAATTGGTCGGGACAAGATATCGGCTTCACAATAGCGAGATCATCCGCAGCAAGTTCCTCGACCGGGCGATCAGCACTTATTACGCCGGCGGTTATCGCGGGATTTGATGTCTCTCGAGTGTTCATAGACGGCGGCGGCAGCTTGAACCTTATGTATGCAGATACATTGAGGAAGATGAACATATCCTTAGCAAACTTGAAACCAACAGACACAAGGTTCCACGGCATCACACCGGAGAAACCAAGTTACCCATTGGGAAAGATCAATCTCGACGTTCAGTTTGGGAACCGAGAAAATTATAGAATTGAGAGGCTCGAATTTGAAGTCGTGGATTTTCCGTCGCAGTACCACGCTCTGTTGGGACGACCAGCATATGCTAGATTTATGGCGGTGCCACACTATACATACCTATTGTGGAGGATGCAGGCCAAAGGGACCAATCACAATCAAAGGAAGCTTTGCCTTAGCCGATAAATGCGACAAGGATTTTCACCGGCTGTCAGAAACTTTCGGGATGCAAGCTGAGTACTTGGCGTCAAAAAGCATGACTGATTACGACGTACTACCAGACGTTGGAAGGCCAAACAAAGAATCAACTTGCAGTGCGAGAAAAATTCAAAAGAGGTGCAGATTCACCCGATGAGACCCGAAAAAGACGACATCTATCGCAAACGACATGGATATCGCATAGGAAAGCGCGCTCGTCGAGTTCCTCCGTGAAACCTTTGGAAAATCTTCGCATGGTGTCCAGCTGACATGCCGGGAGTACCAGGGAACTTGCCGAGCACCACCTAAACTTGGATCCACTAGCGAGACCAATCAAACAACCTTTGCGGCGTTTTTCGGAACCAAACCGCAAAGCCATGCTGTCAGAAATCAATCGACTACAAGAAGCTGGTTTTATCAAAGAGATATTCACAGAAGCCACATGGGTAGCAAATCCTGTGCTGGTACCGAAGAAAAACACTAAGGTCCTTCGCATGTGCGTCGACTTTACGTGTCTCAATAAACATTGTCCAAAGGATCACTTTCCCCTCCCGAGGATCGATCAAATTATCGACTCCACGGCTGGATGTGAACGTCTTTCCTTCCTGGATGCATATTCTGGTTATAACCAGATCAGATTGAAAGAAGAAGATGAAGTAAAGACCGCGTTTATTACACCTTACGGCGTGTTTTGCTACTGAGAACAATGCCCTTTGGTTTAAAAATGCGGGAGCAACATATCGAGAGGATGATGCGAAGTGTTTGGCGACACAGATCGGGAAGAACGTGCAAGTATACATTGATGATGTCGTCATAACATCAAAAAAGGGGGCAACGCTGATCGAGGATCTCAAGGAAACCTTCGACAACCTTGATAAGTTCTGCCTCAAACTGAACCCGACGAAGTGTTCTTTCGGCGTCGGTGGAGAACTTCGGGGTTTCTAGTTTCAGCAAGAGGGATCGAAGCAAATCCCGATAAAATACAAGCTATCGTAACAATGAGGAAGCCAACAAAGTTGAAAGAAATACAACAGCTAACTGGGCGAGTCGCAGCTTTGAAAGCAGATTCGTCGCTAGGCTGGGTGAAACAGCGTTACCATTTTACGCTTTGATAAAGCAAGGAGATAAATTCCAAAGTGGAACGAAGAAGCCGCCAGAGCGTTCGAGGCGGTGAAGCGCAGAATCTCCACACCACCAAGTTTGGTGGCGCCAAAGAAAGGGAACCTCTCTGCTGTATATCGCAGCCACGCCCCAAGTGGTGAGCACGGTGCTAGTTGTTGAAAGGGAAGAAGAAGGAAAACTCCACGGCGTGCGAGAGGCCGATATACTTCGTTAGCGAAGTTTTATCGCCCTCAAAACAAAGGTATCCTCAGTACCAAAAGATAGCATATGGAGTGTTCACGACGCACGAAAATTGCGCCACTATTTTTCGGCACATCCGATCATAGTGGTCAACGAAGCTCCCTTGTCAAATATCTTGAACAACCCAGAAGCTACGGGTCGTGTCTCCCTTTGGGGAATAGAACTTTCCCTCGGGACATCACGTATGAAAAAGAAAAGCAATAAAGTCGCAAATACTGCCGGACTTCATCGCAGAGTGGATGGAGTTGCAAAATACGGGACCTCGGATTTGTCGAGAACCTGGACCATGAACTTTGACGGGTCCAAAAGACTAGAAGGAGCTGGCGCAGGAGTAGTACTCATATCACCTGAAGGCGACAAGTTAAAGTACATCCTTCGGATGACGTTCCCTAACGCATCTAACAATGAAGCAGAATATGAGGCTCTCATACACGGGATGAAGATGGCGAAAGCCTGCGGTGCAACTCGACTAAAAATCTTTGGCGACTCACAGTTGGTGGCTCAGCAAGTTATGAACCAATGTGACGCAGTCAATGATAGCATGATGGCGTACAAGGAGGTGTACAACGAGCTCGAGAAGTTGTTCGATGGATGCGAAGTAAATCATATTAGCAGATTGAGCAACGACGAAGCCGACGTTCTTGCAAACATCGGGTCGCAATGCCTTGCGGTCCCGCCAGTGTGATTCAGGAAGAGATAACAGAGAGGTCCACCAAATCAACAAAATCAAAAAAGAAGGAGAAGAAACCCTCGGGGGCTACCAAGGAAAAGCAAGAGGAAGAAGAAGAAGATCAGGACCTGGTTATGGTGATACAGACACCGTGGATGCAGCCGTACATATCATACATCCTCAGGAAAGAAATACCCGATGATCCAGTTGAGGCAAGACGAGTAATTCGACGCTCCAAAGCTTTCACGGTGGTCAAAGGAGAATTGTATAAGCGAAGTATTTCAGGCGTCTTGCAAAGGTGTGTTACACCCGAAGAAGGAAGAATAATTCTGAAGGACGTACACGAAGGAATATGTGGCCACCACGCGAGTAGTCGAGCTATTGCAGCCAAGGTCTTTCGGGCAGGATTCTACTGGTTGACAGCAATCGAGGACGCCAAGGACATAGTAAGAACTTGTGACGCGTGTCAAAGGTTTGCCGCAAAACCTCACTCTCCAGCAGCAGAGCTAGCACCAATACCATTGTCATGGCCCTTTGCTCAATGGGGACTTGATATGGTGGGCAAGTTACACAAATCCTGGCCAGGAGGAAAGGAGTATATGCTAGTAGCTGTCGACAAATTTACAAAGTGGATAGAAGCGAAGCCGATAAATTCACCAGACGGAGCATCCGCAGTAAAATTCATAAAAGGCCTCGTTTTCAGATTTGGAGTGCCCCACAGCATCGTCACAGACAACGGCAGTAACTTCACATCCCACGAATTCAAAGATTATTGCGAAGAGGTGGGTATCAAGTTGCACTTTGCGTCAGTTGCACATCCTCAAACCAATGGGCAAGTCGAGAAAGCCAATGGTATAATCTGCAATGGCATCAAGAAACGCTTGATAGGACCACTGGAAAAAGCTCGACATACCTGGCCAGAAGAACTACCAAGTGTGTTGTGGAGCATCCGAACAACACCAAACACAGCAACACAGGAAACTCCGTTTTTCTTGGTTCATGGAGCAGAAGCAGTACTACCAATCGAGATAGAGCACAACTCTCCACGTGTCGTCGAATATGACGAAGAAGTGTCGAGAAAAGCACTAGAAGATGACGTGGACGCACTCGACGAAGCCCGAGACGAAGTATTGTCTCGGGTAACCAAATACCAACAGGACTTGAAGAATTACCACAGTCGACGTTTGCGGCCAAGATCTTTTCAGGTGGGAGACCTAGTTCTCCGGCTCACGCAAAAAAGTCATGAAAAACTCGAGTCACCATGGCTTGGCCCTTACATTGTCATGGAAGTAATCGGAGGAGGAGCATACAGGATAAAGGACAAGAAGACAGGGGTGGAGGAGCCAAACCCCTGGAACGTGGCGCAACTCAGGCGGTTCTACGCCTAGAGTCGAAATATAGTCCTTGTAAAACTTCAATATACTGAAACGCCCGCGAGTTTTCAGACGCACTCTTTTCCTTTTTCGGGGCACCGAGTGGGGCCGGAGAAGGTTTTTAATGAGGCGGGCTCGCGGTGCTGCAATATAATAAAGATAGTGTCAATATACCTTTCTCTTTATCGACATGTTCAAAGTCTTTGCTCCGACGAATTTCAATATAGTCCATCAAAAAAGAAAAAACCTTGCCTTGGTATTAAAATACCTCGTGAGTCAGTAAAAATACAAAATAGTACTCAATAAAGAAGCTCGGGGATTCATATTCGCCATAAATATATAAATGCCTTGGTTCAAAACCTCGCAAATATATAAATACAGTAAAGAGTCACCGAAACACTCGGGGGCTAGACGAACAGAGAAATATAATGATTGCTTTACAATATAGTCATGGATTACAAAGAAGAAGTATCTACAAGAGGAAAATAACTAGTCTTGATTCAATATGTCATCAAGAGTAACTCTGTTTTCTTCAGGAGCAGCACCAAGAAAATCGGCATAATGGCCATCGGCAAAAAAGTCGGCGTCCATCCGAAGAAGGTCCTCAATCATTTCTTCGGCTATAGGCGTAACCTTCGTGTTAATCCTGTCAACACCAACTCTTCGACGTTGTACCTTTTGATGAACTTTTGCGACAACTTGGGTAAGGTCAAGATTTGAGTGGCAGATCTGGAGCATGATAAGAGCAAATCTGGCGCCAGCTACCAGTTGAGCTTTGACAAAATCATGGATACTGCGAGCATCCTTGAATCTTTCCATCAATTCAGGGAGAGTTTTTGGTTGGACGTTCCGAGGAAACATGGAGTTGTAAACCATGGACAAGGTCTTGGTACAGAAGTCAAGGAAATCGCGAGTTTGAGAGGTGCGATCTTGGAATCTGACAATTTGTCGGGTCCTCTCTGGGGTAGCCCAAAACAAAGAACCATGGTCCAGGGAAAGGTTAACAAGGAGGTTCGTCCTAGCATTTACCCTCTCTTCCTCGGCAGTAGCATCAGTAAAGGAACCTATCAAAACAACGAAGGGGAAACCTTTAAGAGACATAGCATGAGGATGAAAGATATCGGAGGATGAAGCAAGCATACCCGACATATCTGCACTGGCTTCATTCATTAATTCGAGCATGAAATTCTCTCGAGTGGTTGCCTTTTCAGCCTCGGAAGCAGCAATTTCCTTAGCAGCCACGGCCTCGCGAGCTTGCTGAAGAGCAACTTTTTCGGCTTCAGATGACTTACGAGATTGCTCCATCATCACAAGTGTTTGCTTCTTCGCATACTGAAGTTGCTGTCGAAGCTCATCCAGTTCTTGCGACAAGGTATCGTCGACAGGTACAGTATCAGCAAAAGTTCTCCTCGCGCGAGAAGAAGAAGGCGAAACATCGGAAGGAGCGGAAGATGGAGTATAGTTATCAAATATCAACTGAAATTTAAACAAGGCAACATCAAACAACAAGCAAAGATAGAGTTTTCATTGATCTCTTGGAATAATTACAAAGGCATTACAGTGGAGCTAAGGAAGTACGTGTCGCCAAATGGCTACTTTGGCGACAAGAGCAAAAGAAACATAGAAAGAAAAATAAAGAGGCATGCAACTAGACCTCCGGCCTTGATGAGCTAGGAGTCGACGCTGGCTTGATCCCGAGATAGGCCAAGATCTTCTTCGTGTTGGGCTTGGCTGCCTTAATCAACGACCTCCATCTTGATTGCTCTATCTGCTCGGTGTCGCCAACTTTCGTCCAATCAACAGCCTGTTGACTGTCAGCAACCAAAGCGACAGTGCTTTCGACAGCAATTTTCATATTTTCTTGGCGCATCTTCAGTCCAAGGTCTTCCGGTGTATTGAACATCTTGGCAAGGTTGAGGAAAGTCGCAGGCTCCTCTTTCTTCGGGAAGAAGTAGGGGAACAATGCCGACAACACTGCGCTAGCATTCGACACACCTTCACGAATCTCGGATCCATGAAGCTCCAGATAGGAAAGTGCGTCAAGGACAGGGTCATTGACAGGATTCGTCAGATCAAAATCCTGGTTTGTTTGGGCTGTCAAGGAAACAAAGCATTAGTGAAAAGACAAGAAACAACGATTCTCATAAAAATAGAAGGGATCAGCAAAATTACTGAAAGTGCGGCGACTCTGAGTTTTCAGGCGCTTGAGGATTCCTTCTTCACGAGAAGCTTGCGCAGCTTTGTGCTCATCTAAGGCAGCTGTAGCATCCTCAAGTTTTTTCTGCAGTTCCTCGACACCAGCAGCTTTCGCCTTGGCTTCATCAGCTTCGGCCTTGGCTTTGCTAGCAGCGAGTTCGGCTTTTTTGCGAGCCGCCTCACTCTGCTCAAGTTTTCGAGCAAGTGCGTCGGCGCGTTCGTTGGCCTCTGCAAGTTTCTCTGTCGAGATATGGAAAAGAGAGAGAAGAAAGATCAAAATCGCGAAAAGCAACAGGAGTAAAAAATCAAGGAAAAACAGCAAGTATAAAAGTCGTTACCTTCGGCTCTATTAGCATATTCACGGTATCCAATAAATTGGGAACCGATGCGGAGAAGATCTTTGATCATAGGCTGTTCAAGGTGAACACAGCAAGAGAAACATCGGCATGAAAAAGAGAAAAGGTGTGAAAAAACAAAATAAGGAAAATATAGATGTCGACAAGCTTACATCATCTAAGAGCAGAGTCGACTTAACCGCCTAACCGAGGGGCAGGTTCAACAATCTTTTCAACCCTTGTCCTTTTTGGTGAAGGAGCAAGGGGGCTTGATGGTGGAGTAGTGGTGACGACGTTTTGTTGAGGAGGCGAGGTTTCTTCTCCTTCAACTAGCGTGTCTGAAGCAAGTACAGTACGTGACGTGCTTGTCCGAGGAGCCACGTCAGTAGTTGGTACTTCTTCCTCGTCATCACTGTTGATCAAAAAATCGGCAGCATAAAAAGCAAGACAAGATAAATATTTCGAGTACAAAAAAAAAAAAAAAAAAAAAAAAAGGGAGAAATAAAGACGACTTACGAGCTGACGAGGGATTCAACATAAGGATCGTAAGTTGCCTTCGGATGAGAAGGAACAACTTCTTCAGCCTTAGAGGTGCCAGAATCCTCGGCATCAGTCCTTTTCCTTTTGTTCCTTGGAGAAATAGCAGGAGGAAGGGATTGTGTCGACTCACTGGCTTCAGACTCAACTTCTTTTTCGTGAGAAGCCGCAGATTTGTGAGAACCCGCGACTTCACTTTCAGGAATAGAAGAACCTTGAGTATCTTCGGCAACGATGGCCTGTTCTTCGACTTCTCCACCCTCCGGAAGAGGAGGAAGGGAGGTCATCGTAGGATGGTTCTGTAAAAAATAGTGACCAAAGGAAAATTAAAGAGATAACAATACAACGAGATGCAGAGAAAGTGCAGAACAAGATAAAAACTCGGGAAGACAAAATACCTCGGGGAGCGGATTGGCGGAGCTGTACGGCTCCACGTGACAAGAGGAAGGAATTGGATCTTTGCCCAGGCGAGAAAGTCTTCGAATCAACTTTTCCAAGTCCTTGGTGGAAAGATCACCGGAGATTCTGTTGGCGTCATTTTTACCAGAATACGTCCAAAGGGGATTTTTGCGAGCCTGAAGAGGCTGCACTCTAATCCTAAGGAAGTAGGCAGTGATTTGAACACCAGACAGCTCTTTGCCTCGAGTGTTTTGAAGCTGACGAATACGAGACATGAGTGCCTCTGTCGCCTTTTTCTCTTCCTCAGAAGCTTCGGCATCCCAGGAGCGGCGTCGCTGAATTCTGGCACTTCCGTCGAAAGGAACTATGTTGTGTTCAACGGAGTTGGCGCTTTCTTCGTGAATGTAAAGCCACTTTTTGCGCCATCCTTGGACAGAATCAGGAAATTTGACGTCGAAATAATCGACATCAGTACGAACACAGATAACAACGCCACCTATGTTATAAGTGACGTTGTGGGAGCCATTGCGGCGGAGGCAGAAAATGCGTTTCCACAGAGCCCAATTGGGAGGGATTCCGAGGAAGCATTCGCAAAGTGTGATGAAAATAGAAATGTGAAGGATGGAATTGGGGGTCAACTGGTGCAGTTGAATCCCATAAACGAAAAGAAGGCCGCGGAGGAAATCGTGAATTGGGGTCGAAAGACCACGGATAAGGTGATCAACAAAACTAACCCGGTACTCCATTGGAGGTTTGGGGTAGCTTTCTTCGCTGGGAAAGCGGATGGCGTCCTCCTTCTTCATGAGGCCAAGCCTCTTCAGCATGTTTGTGTCTTGGTTGGAGATTTTGGATCTCTCCCACTCAAGATCCTCGGCGGCCATCTTGGATTCCGGGGTACTGTGGCGAGTGAGTCGCGTGCGCGGTGGCATCAACGGCAATGGGCAGAGCAATGCTCGTGAGTGCGGATGATCAGAGAGAGTTGGGCGCAGGGGAAGCTTTTGCGAAGAGGAACAGATGAGCGGCGCAAGCGAGGGGATGAACGGAGGTTGAAGAAAGGTTTATATAAGAATCGGGTGAAGCAGTGCGCCGTTGGATGAAGAAATCGTGTGGTGAAAAAAGATCTCCTAGATACAAGGGTAAAAAGGTATTTTTACTGAGATAGGCGTTACCGTACGTGCGCCAGAAAAAGCGGAGGACGTGTGTCCCCCACTTGCACGACGTGTCAACGTGGTGGAAGCAATGGACCCACAGGGCAGAAAAATCACGACTATTCAACAGGAATGAAGTAAATTTGGTTAAGGGAAGCATGTCGACAAGGAAAATAAAAGAAGATTGGCGACAGGGAGAATTATTAAATACTTCGGGAGCCTTTGATCAAATACAAGTTTTTGCCCAAATGCTCGGGGGCTACTTCGACAAAAAGTAAAATTTCGAGTATGGCAATATAGAAATTGCGGGAGCCTACAACCAAGCACAAGTCCTTGGCTGTAGCCTCGGGGGCTACTCCCATCGGGAGCGCTGTTCGCGCACCCGAGAGATAAAAAAAGAAGAAGAAAGAGATCATATTGGGAAATAATGACAATATAGCGACAAGGTGGACTAAAATGTTGAGCCTACAACCAAGCACAAGTTCTTGGTTGTAGCCTCGGGGGCTACTCCCATCGGGAACGCTGTTCGCGTGCCCGATGAAATTAACAAAGGAAAAATAGAAAAGCAAGAGAGTATATTTCGAGTTATAATTAACTCTACATATACTCCCATCGGGAGAACAATATAAGTCAAAATTAACTCGATAAAATGTGCCATTCCAACAGCCGGAAAAGCACTCGACAATGTATTCTCAGAATGCCGAAGTTGCGATCAATTTCTGAATGCCGCAAATTTGCGAAGGTAAGACCCCAGATCCGTTCTGCTGGGCGTGGCATCGCCAAAGACTGCGCTCTGCTACCTTTATCCGTATCAATCCTATCAATAATAGTACCCGGGGTTTACTGAAGGCCCACTACCCGAAGAATAAGAAGATTCGGGAGCCCAAGATATATCAAGGAAAGTCAAGAGTTGTAATAGGAAGTGTTATTTGTAATCTGGCGGGATGAGTTAGAAACCGTCCCGGACTCTGTAACTTGTATAGCACGAATCCCTCGGCTCCACCTCCTATATAAAGGGGGAGTCGAGGGACGAAGAAAGGATCGAATCATTGTCTACAAACCTTAGTTTTCATAATCGTCGAGTACTTTTCGGCTGAAACCTTCGAGATCTACTTACCCTCTACTTCCAACTAAACCCTAGCCTACAATCCATAGGCATTGACAAGTTGATACCTTGTCAGTAATGGCACGAGAAGATAGTTGATACTACTTCCAATGACATGTAGAACGAGTATATGATGATGAAAGATGGACCGGGGTTCCCAGCTATCTACACTAGTGGCAACTCTCCAATAACAAGTGACAAGTGTTGGGTGAACAAATTACAGTTGGGCAATTGATAGGATTGATAAGGCATTAAGAAAGAACATCAATTCATTAATCATGTAGGCATGTTTTCCATATTTAGTCGTACGTGCTCGCAATGAGAAACTTGCACAACATCTATTGTCCTACCAGCCGGTGGCAGCCGAGCCTCAAGGGAAACTACTGGATATTAAGGTACTCCTTTTAATAGAGTACCGGAGCAAAGCATTAACACTCCGTGAAAACATGTGTCCCTCACATCACCGCCATCCCCTCCGGTTGTCCCGATTTACATCACTTCGGGGCCTTTGGTTCCGGACAGTGACATGTGCATACAACTTGTAGATACAATCTAAGCAATAAGTATAGAGCTCAAATCTAAGATCATGCCACTCGGGCCCTAGTGACAAGCATTAAGCATAACAAGATTGCAGCAACAATAACTTCACAAACTTTATAGATAGACTAATCATAATGTATCATCCATCGGATCCCGACAAACACAACACCGATTACATCAGATGAATCTCAATCATGTAAGGCAGCTCATGAGATCATTGTATTGAAGTACATGGGGGAGAGAATACCAACTAGCTACAGCTAGAACCCGTAGTCCATGGGGGAACTACTCACGGAGCATGATGGAGGCGATGGCGTTGATGGAGATGGCTTCCGGGGGCACTTCCCTATCCCGGCAGGGTGCCAGAACAGAGACTTCTGTCCCCCGAATTGGAGTTTCGCGATGGCGGCGGCGCCACAGTAACTTTTCTGGAGTTTCGTCAATTGGTATCGCGTTTTTAGGTCGAAAGGGGTTAAATAGGCGAAGAGGCGGCGCAAGGGGGCTCCTGGGGGCTCCTCACCATAGGCTGGCGCGGGCCCAGGCCAGGCCGCGCCGCCTTATGGTGTGGTGGCCCTCTGGCCCCTCTCCGACTCTTCTTCGGTGTTCTGGAGCCTTCCGGGAAAAATAGGAGGTTTGGCGTTGATTTCGTCCAATTCCGAGAATATTGCCCAAACAGCCTTTCTGGAACCAAAAACAGCAGAAAACAGGAACTGGCACTGTGGCATCTTGTTAATAGGTTAGTTCCGGAAAACGCATAAAAACATTATAAAGTGCAAGCAAAACATGTAAGTATTGTCATAAAACAAGCATGGAACAACAGAAATTATGGATACGTCGGGGACGTATCAGCATCCCCAAGCTTAGTTCCTGCTCGTCCCGAGCAGG
This sequence comes from Lolium perenne, assembly GCF_019359855.2. NCBI lineage: Eukaryota > Viridiplantae > Streptophyta > Magnoliopsida > Poales > Poaceae > Lolium > Lolium perenne. The sequence continues at coordinate 10,789,996 of NC_067247.2, read as the reverse complement.
TAAACGATAAAAAGAATAATTTCTGTAGTGACATGCTACTTACATAACCTTGATCATACTATTACAAAGCATATGAAATGAATGAAGTGACTCAAGGCAATGATCTATAGTTGCTAACAAATAGATAACATATAGCAAAACTTTTCATGAATAGTACTTTCAAGACAAGCATCAAAAGTCTTGCACAAGAGTTAACTCATAAAGCAATAAGTTCAAAGTAAAGGCATTGAAGCAACACAGAGGAAGATTTAAGTTTCAGCAATTGCTTCCAACTTTCAACATGCATATCTCATGGATAATTGTCAACACAAAGTAGAATAATAAGTGCAATAAGCAAGTATGTAAGAATCAATGCACAGTTCACACAAGTGTTTGCTTCTAAGATGGAAGGAAGTAGGTAAACTGACTCAACATAAAGTAAAAGAAAGGCCCTTCGCAGAGGGAAGCAGGGATTAAATCATGTGCTAGAGCTTTTTAAGTTTTTGAAATCATATAGAGAGCATAAAAGTAAAGTTTTGAGAGGTGTTTGTTGTTGTCAACGAATGGTAGTGGGCACTCTAACCCCCTTGCTAAACAGACTTTCAAAGAGCGGCTCCCATGAAGGACGTTATCTCTACCAGCAAGGTAGATCATCCCTCTTCTCTTTTGTTTACACATGTACTTTAGTTTTATTTATGGGTGACACTCCCCCCAACCTTTGCTTACACAAGCCATGGCTAACCGAATCCTCGGGTGCCTTCCAACAATCGCATACCATGGAGGAGTGTCTATTTGCAAAATTAAGTTGCTTACTGATGAATCAGAGCAAAACATGTGAAGAGAATTATTAATGAAGTTAATTAATTGGGGGCTGGGAACCCCGCGCCAGCTCTTTTTGCAAAATTATTGGATAAGCGGATGAAGCCACTAGTCCATTGGTGAAAGCTGCCCAACAAGATTGAAAGATAAAACACCACATACTTCCTCATGACCTATAAAACATTGACACAAATAAGAGATAGTAAATTTTGAATTGTTTAAAGGTAGCACATGAAGTATTTACTTGGAATGGCAGAAAATACCATGTAGTAGGTAGGTATGGTGGACACAAATGGCATAGGTTTTGGCTCAAGGATTTTGGATGCACGAGAAGTATTCCCTCTCGATACAAGGCTTAGGCTAGCAAGGTTGTTTGAAGCAAACACAAGAATGAACCGGTACAGCAAAACTTACATAAGAACATATTGCAAGCATTATAATACTCTACACTGTCTTCCTTGTTGCTCAAACACTTTTACCAGAAAATATCTAGACCTTAAGAGAGATCAATTATGCAAACCAATTTTAACAAGCTTTACGGTAGTTCTCCACTAATAGGTTTAAACTACATGCAAAAACTTATGATCTACTTGAGAGCTCAAAACAATTGCCAAGTGTCAAATTATCCAATACATATGAGGCATTTTCTTCTTCCAACCAAACAATAAGTATTGTAGCTTCCAACTTTTATCATTGAATATTAAAAGTAAAACGAAGAACAAGCGTTCATATGAAAAAGCGGAGCGTGTCTCTCTCCCAAACAAGGATTGCTAGGATCCGATCTTATTCAAACATAAACAAACGAAAATAAAAGCACACAGACGCTCCAAGTAAAGCACATATGATGTGACCGAATAAAAATATAGTTTCAGGGGAGGAACCTGATAAGTTGATGAAGAAGGGGATGCTTTGGGCATCCCCAAGCTTAGACGCTTGAGTCTTCTTGAAATATGCAGGGATGAACCACGGGGGCATCCCCAAGCTTAGACTTTTCACTCTTCTTGATCATATATCATCCTCCTCTCTTGACCCTTGAAAACTTCCTTCACACCAAACTTCTCATAAACTTCATTAGAGGGGTTAGTACTCAAAAAATTTGAATCCACCTTGGTCCTGTAGTGGCACATTGCAAGAACTCAATAAAACATTAGCTACAGCTCTCCACGTCTAGAAAACCTCGCTTAAAGTCCACAAGAGACAATGCAAAAAAAAGAGACAGAATCTGCCAAAATAGAACAGCCAGTAAAGACAAATTTTAAATAAATACTTCCTTTGCTCAAATCAGAAAACTCAAAACTAATAAAAGTTGCGTACATATCTGAGGAACACGCACGTAAATTGGCATATTTTTCTGATTTTTCTACAGAGAAAACAGCCCAGATTCGTGACAGATAGAAATCTGTTTCTGCGCAGAAATCCAAATCTAGTATCAACCTTCGATTAGAGGCTTCACTTGGCACAACAAAACACAAAACTAAGATAAGGAGCGGTTGCTACAGTAGTAAACAACTTCCAAGACACAAATATAAAACAAAGTACTGTAGCAAAATAACACATGGGTTATCTCCTAAGAAGTTGCTTTCTTTATAGCCGTTAAGATGGGCTCAGCAGTTTTAATGATGCACTCGCAAGAAATAGTATTTGAAGCAAAAGAGAGCATCAAGAGGCAAATTCAAAACACATTTAAGCCTAACATGCTTCCTATGAAAAGGAATCTTGTAAATAAACAAGTTCATGAAAAGCAAAGTAACAAGCATAGGAAGATAGAACAAGTGTAACTTCAAAATTTTAAGCATATAGAGAGGTGTTCTAGTACCATGCAATTTCTACAACCATATTTTCCTCTCTCATAATAATTTTCAGTAGCTTCATGAACAAACTCAACAATATAACTATCACATGCAGCATAATTTTCATGATTTCCCAACACATAATTTTTATCAAACTCAAAAATAGTGGGATCCAAACTTTCAAACTCACTCTTATCAATAATATAACAGGATGAATGATCAATCTCAAGAGATATGGGACACATAGATAATGTCAAGAACTCTCCAATCCCATTTTCATTAGTAGTACAATTAATATTATCAAGTAACATAGGACCATCATCTAGAGCTTTATCATAAACATTTGCCAAGCAAAGTTCTTTAGTACCATGCATTTCGACATCAGGCACAAACAAAGCATTATCATAAGATTTATCAAAGTAGCATGGATTATCATAAATAACAGTAGCATAATTATTCTCACAAGTTTTACTCATAGGTAATATTTCAGGAGAATCTACAGGAACATAACATTCAACCTTTTTCGGTAAGCATGGAGGACAATCAAATAGTGTAAGAGGTAAAGAGTTACTCTCATTGGAAGGTTGGCATGGGTAGCTAATCCATTCTTCCTCCTTTTGTTCGTCGCTCTCCTCTTCTTTTTCATCCAATGAGCTTTCAGGTTCATCAATTTCTTCTTCTACCGGTTCCTGCAAATTGTGAGTGCATTCTTGTGCATTAATGTGTCTCTCTTTATAATCAAGGATATAAGGATTCCTACTGTAGCATTCTATGCAAGAATTAAGGATAGTAGAGACATAATCTTTAAGGTCCTTACAGATAGCACAAGTTTCATAATTCTCAACCATGAAGGATTCTATCTCGGAGGCTCCCATAAATAAGACAAATTGTTCTACCTCTTCGAACCCATAATGAATATAGCAATTCCGATTATAGTTCTTAATTAAAAATTCCTCACTAAAGCCACATTGAAATTTAAGATGTTTAGTGTCCTCTTTAGAGCAACAGTTTATATCATGGCGTCTAAGCAAGATTCTAGCCATTGTATTCAATTTTTCTATCATAGCACTCATTATTTTACCAGTTCTTGATTCTCTATAATTATTATAACATTCTATAAGCTCCAAGTAGGTTGTTGGTTCTCCCATAACAGCAGTTTTTAATTTTTATGTTTTTCAAATTTTTATGGATTTTTGGGTATATGAGAAAATTAAAACAAGATAAAAATAAACTAGACAAAAGTAAACTAAGCAAAATAAAACTAGACAGAAATAAACTAAACACAAATAAACTAGACAAAAGAAAACTAAGCAAAACAAAATAAAACAAAATAAAAGCAGAGAAGAGGTAGAGTGTACTCCCCAGGTGAACTTATGAGTAGAGCTATGCCTCCCCGGCAACGGCGCCAGAAAACAGTCTTGATAACCCACAAGTATAGTGGATCGCGATAGTCTTCGAGGGAAGTAAAACCCAAATTTATTGATTCGACACAAGGGGAGGTAAAGAATACTTATAAGCCTTAACAACTGAGTTGTCAATTCAGCTGCACCTGGAAAAGCACTAGTAACAGGGGTGATGTGAAAGTAGCAGTAATATGAGAGTAGTAGTAACATGATAACACAATGAAAGTAATAGTAACACAGAGGTAATGGCACGAGAAGATAGTTGATACTACTTCCAATGACATGTAGAACGAGTATATGATGATGAAAGATGGACCGGGGTTCCCAGCTATCTACACTAGTGGCAACTCTCCAATAACAAGTGACAAGTGTTGGGTGAACAAATTACAGTTGGGCAATTGATAGGATTGATAAGGCATTAAGAAAGAACATCAATTCATTAATCATGTAGGCATGTTTTCCATATTTAGTCGTACGTGCTCGCAATGAGAAACTTGCACAACATCTATTGTCCTACCAGTAGGTGGCTGGCCAGGGCCTCAAGGGAAACTACTGGATATTAAGGTACTCCTTTTAATAGAGTACCGGAGCAAAGCATTAACACTCCGTGAAAACATGTGTCCCTCACATCACCGCCATCCCCTCCGGTTGTCCCGATTTCTGTCACTTCGGGGCCTTTGGTTCCGGACAGTGACATGTGCATACAACTTGTAGATACAATCTAAGCAATAAGTATAGAGCTCAAATCTAAGATCATGCCACTCGGGCCCTAGTGACAAGCATTAAGCATAACAAGATTGCAGCAACAATAACTTCACAAACTTTATAGATAGACTAATCATAATGTATCATCCATCGGATCCCGACAAACACAACACCGATTACATCAGATGAATCTCAATCATGTAAGGCAGCTCATGAGATCATTGTATTGAAGTACATGGGGGAGAGAATACCAACTAGCTACAGCTAGAACCCGTAGTCCATGGGGGAACTACTCACGGAGCATGATGGAGGCGATGGCATTGATGGAGATGGCTTCCGGGGGCACTTCCCCATCCCGGCAGGGTGCCGGAACAGAGACTTCTGTCCCCCGAATTGGAGTTTCGCGATGGCGGCGGCGCCACAGTAACTTTTCTGGAGTTTCGTCAATTGGTATCGCGCTTTTAGGTCGAAAGGGGTTAAATGGGCGAAGAGGCGGCGCAAGGGGGCGCCTGGGGGCTCCTCACCATAGGCTGGTGCGGGCCCAGGCCAGGCCGCGCCGCCTTATGGTGTGGTGGCCCTCTGGCCCCTCTCCGACTCTTCTTCGGTGTTCTGGAGCCTTCCGGGAAAAATAGGAGGTTTGGCGTTGATTTCGTCCAATTCCGAGAATATTGCCCAAACAGCCTTTCTGGAACCAAAAACAGCAGAAAACAGGAACTGGCACTGTGGCATCTTGTTAATAGGTTAGTTCCGGAAAACGCATAAAAACATTATAAAGTGCAAGCAAAACATGTAAGTATTGTCATAAAACAAGCATGGAACAACAGAAATTATGGATACGTCGGGGACGTATCAAAGCCTTCAGGGCAGAATTTTACTGGCCAACGGCGGCATCGGATGCTCGAGATCTGGTCATGAAGTGTGACCCCTGCCAGCGCTTCTCACCAAAACCACACGCTCCTGCGACAGATCTGATGACAATACCTTTAGCGTGGCCCTTTGCTCAATGGGGACTCGACCAAGTTGGACCAATGCCAAGGTCGTCGCCTGGAGGACACACGTACCTACTGGTCACAGTCGACAAGTTCACCAAGTGGATCGAGGCAGTACCCGTTCGAAACCAGAAAGCCGAAACAGCAGTTCAGTTCTTCAGGGGAATAACCTGTCGATTTTGTATGCCTCACATTATCATCACAGACAACGGATCCAACTTTGCTTCCAAAGAGTTTCGAAAATTTTGTGATGACTGAGGAATCAAACTAAAATTTGCATCAGTGGCCAACCCACAGACCAACGGCCAGGTGGAAAGGATCAATGGTCTAATAGGGGATGGCCTCAAGAAACGCCTTACAGGTGCGGCTGGAGCCTGGGTCGAGGAATTACCATCTGTACTTTGGAGTTTGCGTACTACACCTAACAGGTCGACCCAATACACCCCGTTCTTCTTGGTACATGGAGTCGAAGCAGTTCTGCCAGCCGACGTTCGGTTCGAAGCTCCTCGGGTGACAGCATACACGGAATCCTCTTCCAACATCGCACTGCAGGATGCTGTGGACCTCCTTGACGAAGCTCGATATATTGTTTTGGCAAGAACAACGGTAAACCAGCAGGCGTTGAGAAATTATCACAGCCGACGAATACGCAGTCGAAGCTTTAATGTTGGGGATATGGTACTGCTGCTGAAGCAGGAGAGACCCTTGAAACTCGAATCTCCATGGGAAGGACCATACATCGTCACTTAAGTGATACCAGGAGGAGCATATCGGCTCAAAAACCCAACTTCAGGAAAAGACGTTGAGAATCCATGGAACATCGCACAGTTGCAACGGTTCTATACATAGGATACAATTATTTTTATTATTCGACAGCCCTTAAGATTGCTTTCGCATTATGAATAAAATTCTAATCAGGTTTTTCTACCTTTTTTCTTGATCCAGGCCTCATCATCCGAACAAATCGTTCGGGGCCCCTGTCATTGGCTCTTACTCCCATTGGGAGCGCAGGCCAAAAACACGTTCGCGCAGTGTCATTAATTAAATACTCTCAGCGGGAGCTAAGATTAATGACACACAAAACAACCAATCCAAGCCTCGAGAAAATACGCGAGTGCTGCAGTCGATGGTTATACTATCACAAAATAAGGCTCAAACCGGTGCACCGTGTGACGAAGCCAAGCGTTTAATTCCCTCGATTAAGTCCACGGGTATCGCTCTTACAAAACTTACATAACGACTTCGCAATAAATTTGAAAATTACAACGAAGTCATCGGGAGAGCAGGTTGAACTGATCACTCAGCCGCCCTCGACAATAAATTATCAATCGAATTAACAAATTCGCCAGAACTACATGATGTGCAAAGCACACGTTGAATTTATGCAAAACAACCTTATGCAGGTACAAGGTTATTACATTCACGACGGGGCTCCCTGGTTCCCTTGGGCCCTCAGATCTCTCTCGATACCTGTCTCCATCCGTGAGATGATCGTATATGCAGGACCTCTAGCGATATCATAATATTGGTCTAAACTTCTCTTGGTGTTTGCTATGGCCTTCAAGTATAAAGATGGATGACATGCCAGTACTGAAGCAAAGGCAAGTTCAGCACCAGCCAGGAGCTCTTTCCGCACCAGCAGTCGAATCTTCTCAGGAGACTTGAATCGGGTAAACAAAGCAGACAGAGTCTCTGGTGCTTGATCCAGAGGGAACAAAGTCTTCCAAACCATCGTGAGATGAGCGTGGAATTTATCAAAGTAGTAGTGCACCTTCTCTGCCCGATGTTCGAACTTCGCCACGATAATAGCCTTCGGACGATGCGACCATGATACGTCTCCGACGTATCGATAATTTCTTATGTTCCATGCCACATTATTGATGATATCTACATGTTTTATGCATACTTTATGTCATATTTATGCATTTTCCGGCACTAACCTATTAACGAGATGCCGAAGAGCCGATTCTTGTTTTTCATTGTTTTTGGTTTCAGAAATCCTAGTAAGGAAATATTCTCGGAATTGGACGAAATCAACGCCCAGGGGCCTATTTTGCCACGAAGCTTCCAGAAGACCGAAGGGAAGACGAAGTGGGGCCACGGGGCGCCGCCACACTAGGGCGGCGCGGCCCACGGGTGGCCGCGCGGCCCTAGCGTGTGGGGCCCCCGTGTGGCCCCCTGACCTTCCCTTCCGCCTACATATAGTCTTCATCGCGAAACCCCCAGTACCGAGAGCCACGATACGGAAAACCTTCCAGAGACGCCGCCGCCGCCAATCCCATCTCGGGGGATTCAGGAGATCGCCTCCGGCACCCTGCCGGAGAGGGGAATCAACTCCCGGAGGACTCTACACCGCCATGGTCGCCTCCGGAGTGATGAGTGAGTAGTTCACCCCTGGACTATGGGTCCATAGCAGTAGCTAGATGGTTGTCTTCTCCTTATGTGCTTCATTGTCGGATCTTGTGAGCTGCCTAACATGATCAAGATCATCTATCTGTAATGCTATATGTTGTGTTTGTTGGGATCCGATGGATAGAGAATACTATGTTATGTTGATTATCAATCTATTACCTATGTGTTGTTTATGATCTTGCATGCTCTCCGTTATTAGTAGAGGCTCTGGCCAAGTTTTTACTCTTAACTCCAAGAGGGAGTACTTATGCTCGATAGTGGGTTCATGCCTCCATTAAATGCAGGACGATGTGACAGAAAGTTCTAAGGTTGTGGATGTGCTATTGCCACTAGGGATAAAACATTGATGCTATGTCCGAGGATGTAGTTATTGATTACATTACGCACCATACTTAATGCAATTGTCTGTTGTTTGCAACTTAATACTGGAAGGGGTTCGGATGATAACCTGAAAGTGGACTTTTTAGGCATAGATGCATGCTGGATAGCGGTCTATGTACTTTGTCGTAATGCCCAATTAAATCTCACACTACTCATGATGTCATGTATGTGCATTGTCATGCCCTCTCTATTTGTCAATTTCCCAACTGTAATTTGTTCACCCAACATGCTATTTATCTTATGGGAGAGACACCTCTAGTGAACTGTGGACCCCGGTCCATTCTTTTACATCGAATACAATCTACTGCAATACTTGTTCTACTGTTCTCTGCAAACAATCATCATCCACACTATACATCTAATCCTTTGTTACAGCAAGCCGGTGAGATTGACAACCTCACTGTTTCGTTGGGGCAAAGTACTTTGGTTGTGTTGTGCAGGTTCCACGTTGGCGCCGGAATCCCTGGTGTTGCGCCGCACTACATCTCGCCGCCATCAACCTTCAACGTGCTTCTTGGCTCCTACTGGTTCGATAAACCTTGGTTTCTTACTGAGGGAAAACTTGCTTCTATACGCATCACACCTTCCTCTTGGGGTTCCCAACGGACGTGTGTTTACACGCTATCAGACCATAAATCGTGTTTCGGGTGAGCAACGTCAGTCATTGCCTCGACCTTTTCATGGATCTTCCTGTTCTCCTTAGATTTATCTGAAGATACGACTGTAAAGGAACGAATATCAGTTAAAGGAACATCCAAGCTCCGTCAGAAATCAAAAGATGGGTTAACACTTACAGCCCAAACTTTCGGTAGCGATATGAAGATGATCGAGAGCATGTTGTTCAATGGCAGTTGCTATTTCACTTTTCTTCTTCACCAACGCTGCCATCGCGTGAAGGGAGGTAATATCTTTATTCAAACGAGACACTTGGTCACGTAAATGACGAACAAGGACAGATTCGTCGCTAATCGAAGAATTTGGAAAATGTTCGGCACGGGAAGAAGATGAAGGAATCTGCAGTACAACTTCCAGTTCAGAATAGCATTAACATAAATCTCCCATCGGGAGCGCTGGAGTGTATATGTTACATTCAAAAGATTGTTCAAACTAGCTACAGAGCCAAAATAAAATAGGGCCAAGTCAAAATGCGTCAGGTCTTAATTACAATTAATAGAGCAAGCATTCAAGGAAGTGCTGATGACGAGCCAGGGGCAGCTTCAGGCGCAGACTTGGTCTTTGCTTCATCAACCAATTTGAGGAGCTGATTAGCACATGTCACTGCCGATCGTTTGAAGGGTTCAAGGTTGAATAGATGATTGTCGGCGTCCACGGGCAATGCCTTAGACAACCTCTCTAAGTCAGACCCCATCCCATGGCCCATCAGCAGCTGGAAAGTAAGAACCGCCCCAAACAAGCGGGAACAACGTTTCAATACCTCTACAGGCTCAGAAGAGTCGACGAGGAAAGCATCTGCCATCTCGCCAAGAGTCTTGTCCTGCTTCACCTTTGGGAAAATCATCGAGTATAGCTTCGACAATGCTCCTTTAGTCTTCTGCAGAAGTCCAAGAAATTGGACGTTGGACTCAGCGGCGAGAGAAAGGGCGTCAGATGTAGAATCCTCCTGAAGCATGCTCGCCCGAGTGATGGTTATATCGGCAGCCTCTGAAAGAGGACAGATCAACAACCAGAAAGGAAATGCTGGAAGAGGAGCTATATGCCAAGAACTTTACCCAATAAATTCGTGATGGATTCACGGAGGACGCCTTCCTTCTTGTCGGCTGCAGCTGCAGCTTCGCGCTTGGCATCTTGTTCATCCTTCATATGTCGCTTCAGCTTCTTCAACTCTTCCTTCAGCAAGACATTTTCGTTTTTGGCATCGGTGGCAAGCCTGTTGACCTCCAGCACATGATCAGCCGAAGTTTTGACGGTCTTCCGAAGCTGAGCGTTTTTAGACTCCAGTCGGGTGAACTACTCAGCGAAGTCTACCACAGCATCAACTGTGGCATAAATCGGCTGCAACGAAGAAAACCAAGAAGACTCTGTTGGATGAAGAAAGCTCGGCGAAGCGAGAAAGAAATCAAGATAAATAAAACACTTACGTGATCGCGAGCAGCCGACGAGGTGGGAGCGTCGTCAGAAGGAATAACCTTCTGTTGGAGATATGCCCAAGAGGCAATAATAAAAGTGGTTATTATATATATTTATGTTTATGATAAATGTTTATATACCATGCTATAATTATATTAACTGAAACATTGATACATGTGTGATATGTGAACAACAAAGAGTCCCTAGTATGCCTCTTCACTAGCTTGTTGATTAATGGATGATTAGTTTCATAATCATGAACATTGGATGTTATTAATAACAAGGTTATATCATTATATGAATGATGTAATGGACACACCCAATTAAGCGTAGCATAAGATCACGTCATTTAGTTATTTTCTATAAGCTTTCAATACATAGTTACCTAGTCCTTATGACCATGAGATCATGTAAATCACTTATACCGGAAAGGTACTTTGATTACACCAAACGCCACTGCGTAAATGGGTGGTTATAAAGGTGGGATTAAGTATCCGGAAAGTATGATTTGAGGCATATGGATCAACAGTGGGATTTGTCCATCCAGATGATGGATAGATATACTCTGGGCCCTCTCGGTGGAATGTCGTCTAATGTCTTGCAAGCATATGAATAAGTTCATAAGAGACCACATACCACGGTACGAGTAAAGAGTACTTGTCAGGAGACGAGGTTGAACAAGGTATAGAGTGATACCGATGATCAAACCTCGGACAAGTAAAATATCGCGTGACAAAGGGAATTGGTATCGTATGTGAATGGTCCATTCGATCACTAAAGTCATCGTTGAATATGTGGGAGCCATTATGGATCTCCAGATCCCGCTATTGGTTATTGGTCGGAGTGAGTACTCAACCATGTCCGCATAGTTCGCGAACCGTAGGGTGACACACTTAAAGTTGGATGTTGAAATGCTAGAACTTGAATATGGAATGGAGTTCGAATATTTGTCCGGAGTCCCGGATGAGATCCCGGACATCACGAGGAGTTCTGGAATGGTCCGGAGAATAAGATTCATATATAGGATGTCATTTTATGTGAATTAAAATGACGCGGAAGGTTCTATGGAAGGCTCTAGAAGGTTCTAGAAAAGTCCGGAAAAAACCACCAAGAAAGGTGGAGTCCACATGGGACTCCACCTCCATGGCCGGCCAACCCTAGTGGGGGAGGAGTCCCAAGTGGACTCCCCCTTAGGGGGCCGGCCACCCCCCCATATGGGAGGTGGAACTCCCACCTCTAGTGGGAGTCCTAGCTTGGGTAGGTTTCCCCACCATATGGAAGGTTTTTGGTTCGGGTCTTATTCGAAGACTTGGAGACCAACACTTGGGGTTCCACCTATATAATGAGGGGCCAAGGGGAGGGGGCCAGCCACCCCAAGACCACAACCTAGCCGCCCCCCTTGAGTGGCCGGCCACCCCCTCCCAAACCCTAGCCGCCCCCTCTCCTCCATAAACTCCCGCACGCTTAGCAAAGCTCCGCCGGAGTTCTCCACCGCCACCGACACCACGCCGTCGTGCTGTCGGATTCAAGAGGAGCTACTACTTCCGCTGCCCGCTGGAACGGGAGGTGGATGTCGTCTTCATCAACAACCGAACGTGTGACCGAGTACGGAGGTGCTGCCCGTTCGTGGCGCCGTGATCAAGATCTTCTACGCCCTTTTGCAAGTGGCAAGTGAACGTCTACCGCAGCAATAAGAGCCTCATCTTGTAGGCTTTGGAATCTCTTCAAGGGTGAGACTCGATAATCCCCTCGTTGCTACCGTCTTCTAGATTGCATCTTGGCTTGGATTTCGTGTTCGCGGTAGGAAATTTTTTGTTTTCTATGCAACGTTATCCTACAGTGGTATCAGAGCCGTGTCTATGCATAGATGGTTGCACGAGTAGAACACCATGGTTTGTGGGCGTTGATGCTTATGTTGTCTTTAGTTTTAGTACTTTGCATCTTTGTGGCATAGTGGGATGAAGCGGCTCGGGCTAACTTTACATGACCGCGTTCATGAGATTTGCTCCACGCTCGACATGCAACTTGTATTGCATAAGTGGCTTTGTGGGTGTCTGTCTCTCCTACTATAGTGAAGATTCAATTTACTCTTCTATTGACAACACTAGTATCACCGTTGTGGTTCATGTTCGTAGGTAGATTAGATCTCTATCGAAAACCCTAAACCACGTAAAATATGCAAACCAAATTAGAGACGTCTAACTTGTTTTTGCAGGGTTTGGTGATGTGATATGGCCATAATGTGATGATGAATATGTATGAGATGATCATTATTGTATTGTGGCAACCGGCAGGAGCCTTATGGTTGTCTTTAAATTTCATGTTGAGTAGTATTTCAAAGTAGTTGTAATAGTTGCTACATGAAGTAAACAATCATGAAGACGGCGCCATTGACCTTGACGCTACGCCGACGATGATGGAGATCATGCCCGAAGATGATGGAGATCATGTCCGTGCTTTGGAGATGAAGATCAAAGGCGCAAAGACAAAAGGGCCATATCATATCACATATGAACTGCATGTGATGTTAATCCTTTTATGCATCTTATTTTGCTTAGATCGCGACGGTAGCATTATAAGATGATCCCTCACTAAAATCTCAACATAATGAAGTGTTCATCCTTAGTAGCACCGTTGCCAAGACTTGTCGTTTCGAAGCATCTCGTGATGATCGGGTGTGATAGAATCAACAAGTGCATACAACGGGTGCAAGACAGTTTTGCACATGCAGATACTAAGGTGGCCTTGACGAGCCTAGCATGTACAGACATGGTCTCGGAACACGTGATACCGAAAGGTAGAGCATGAATCATATGGTTGATATGATGAACACTTTGAGTGTTCGCCATTGAAATCACACCTTGTCTCGTGATGATCGGACTTAGGTGCGGTGGATTTGGTTCGTGTGATCACTAAGACAATGCGAGGGATATTGTTTTGAGTGGGAGTTCATCTAGATTTTTAATTATGTTGAATTAAAATTTGAACTCAATTTGTCATAAACATTAGTCTAAACTATTGCAAATATATGTTGTAGATATGGCGTCCCCAATCAATTTTAACCAGTTCCTAGAGAAAGAAAAGCTTAAGAGCAACGGTAGCAACTTCACCGACTGGTTCCGTCATGTGAGGATTTTCCTCGCTGGCGGAAATCTGCAATATGTGCTTGATGCACCGCTAGGTGACCCTCCTGCAGAAACAGAATCCGATGAAGTAAAGAATGTTTACGCGACTCAGAAAACTCGGTACTCTCAAGTACAGTGTGCCATCCTATGCAGTCTGGAAGCCGATCTTCAAACACGTTTTGAGCACCACGATCCACATGAGTTGATCAAAGAGTTGAACGGGCAACTAACTTAGTGAAAACATACATGATGATGTATGTGGTTCACTGGACATAGTTGTGTGCGGGAGATTCTTCTACTTCATGAAAACTTCAAACAATGAATTGAGTATACATATGTGGATATATTCGATAAGGAAGAAGTTTGAAACTTTTGAATAGATTCAAATAAATTTCAGCATGAAGTGGAAATCATCGTAATAGAAAAGTCAAATATCTATGATTGGATCATAGTGGAAATATTTGAATTACTAGTTTTAGCGAACATCTAAGAGAGTTATGAAATTGTTCTACAACTCACGTTTCTTGGAGTATCATAGTGATGATGAAGTATCCGAGAGATGTATCCAAACCTTGTTGGGTCAATGATGAGATAAAATATTAATGCCATTATATTTTTTGTGGATTATGCTTTAGAGACTACCGCTTTTACACTAAATAGAGCATCATCATGATCCGTTGAAATGACACCATACAGGTTATGGCATGGGTATAAACCCTAATAGTCCTTTCTTTAAATTTTGGTCTAAACCAAAATCGGATGAATGTCTTTTTTGGTTATCCCAAAGAATTGATTGGGAATTCTTTCCACTATGAACTAAACAACAAAAATGTTTGTTAATGTTACTTGCTTATTTCCAAGAAATTGTTTTCTAGCGAAGTATTTGAGTGGGAGGACAATAGAACTTGACAAGGTTTATGAACCTGAGCATAATGATCAGAGTAGCGCAGCATCGGAAAATTGGTTCCGGAAGCGGTCACAACGATCATGGCTCCCATGACTACAAAGTGTTTTAGCCATGGAGATCGAAATACATATTGAACCTTGTAGGTATGGTTTACTTTGTGATCAAATAAATGATTTGTGGACAAAGGATTGATTTTGAACAATGATAAACCAACTACAAACAAAGAAGTTATGATGGGCCCTGACTCCGTTAAAATGGCAATACGCCATGAAATCCAAAATAGATGAATATTTTTTGAAAGTAAATGGATCTATAAAATTGATGGACTTGGATGAAATATCCTTGAAGAAGCTTGACCTGTCGAAAAGTTGATTACGACAAAGTTCAAAGAGTTGACTATGATAAGATTAGATCTTCCGTAGCAATGCTTATAGTCTATGTGGATTATTCTAGTAATCACTACATATTTCTTTTATGAGATATGTTAGTAGGATGGCAAAATACATTACTTATCAGAAGTATGTATTAAAGGTGTATACAAGATACAACCAAGAGTTTTGCTGGTCCATGGAATACTAGATAGGTATACAAACTTCAATTAGATGAAGTGAGTATCACGGAGTTGGAATCTTCACCAGATGAAATAGTCAAAGAGTTTTGATTTCATCAGAGACGATGAAGAGGCTTGCATTTACAAGAAAGTGAGTGGGAGCTCTGTAGCATTCCTGATATTGTATGTAGATGACATATTATTGATCGGGAATGATATAGAACTATTAAGCAGTGTTAAAGGTTATTTGAATAATAGTTTTTCAATGAAAGACCTTGGTGAAGCATCGTACATATTAGGCATCAAGATTTATAGAGATAGATCAAGACGCCTAATAGGGCTATCACAGAGTACATACCTGGACAAGATTCTAAAGAAGTTTAGAATGGACGAAAGTAAGAAAGGATTCTTACCTATGTTACCAGGCAAGGTCTTGAGTAAGACTCAAGGTCCGGCTACGGCAGAAGAAAGAGAAAGGATGAGTCAGATCCCCTATGCCTCGGCAGTAGGCTCTATCATGTATGCCATGCTATGTACTAGACCGGATATAGCACATGCTGTTAGTTTGACTAGCAGATATCAAAGTGATCCAGGAATGGAACACTAGACAGCGGTCAAGAATATCCTGAAGTACTTGAAAAGAACAAAGGATATGTTTCTTTGTTATGGAGGTGACCAAGAGCTCGTTGTAACAAGTTACACCGATGCAAGTTGGAACACTGATCCTGATGACTCTAAGTCACAGTCTGGGTACGCGTTTATATTGAATGGTGCTGCAGTAAGCTGGGCAAGCTCGAAGCAGTGCACGGTGGCGAAATCTTCAACAGAATCAGAGTACATAGCGGCTTCGTGAGGCTTCATCGAAGCGGTATGGATGAAGAGGTTCATTGTAGAGCTCGGTGTGGTTCCTAGTGCATTGGACCCATTAATCATTTACTGTGATAACATGGGTGCCATCGCCAATGCACAAGAGCCAAGGTCACACAAGAGGCTGAAGCATATCAAGCTGCGTTACCACTCGATTCGCGAGTACATCGAAGATGGAGAAGTAAAGATTTGCAAAGTACACACTGATCTGAATGTAGCAGATCCGTTGACTAAAGCTCTCCCTAGGGCAAAGCATGACCAACACCAGAATGCCATGGGTGTTAGGTACCTTACAATGTAATCTAGATTATTGACTCTAGTGCAAGTGGGATACTGTTGGAGATATGCCCAAGAGGCAATAATAAAAGTGGTTATTATATATCTTTATGTTTATGATAAATGTTTATATACCATGCTATAATTGTATTAACTGAAACATTGATACATGTGTGATATGTGAACAACAAAGAGTCCCTAGTATGCCTCTTCACTAGCTTGTTGATTAATGGATGATTAGTTTCATAATCATGAACATTGGATGTTATTAATAACAAGGTTGTATCATTATATGAATGATGTGATGGACACACCCAATTAAGCGTAGCATAAGATCACGTCATTTAGTTATTTGCTATAAGCTTTCAATACATAGTTACCTAGTCCTTATGACCATGAGATCATGTAAATCACTTATACCGGAAAGGTACTTTGATTACACCAAACGCCACTGCGTAAATGGGTGGTTATAAAGGTGGGATTAAGTATCAGGAAAGTATGAGTTGAGGCATATGGATCAATAGTGGGATTTGTCCATCCAGATGACGGATAGATATACTCTGGGCCCTCTCGGTGGAATGTCGTCTAATGTCTTGCAAGCATATGAATAAGTTCATAAGAGACCACATACCACGATACGAGTAAAGAGTACTTGTCAGGAGACGAGGTTGAACAAGGTATAGAGTGATACCGATGATCAAACCTCGGACAAGTAAAATATCGCGTGACAAAGGGAATTGGTATCGTATGTGAATGGTTCATTCGATCACTAAAGTCATCGTTGAATATGTGGGAGCCATTATGGATCTCCAGATCCCGCTATTGGTTATTGGTCGGAGTGAGTACTCAACCATGTCCGCATAGTTCACGAACCGTAGGGTGACACACTTAAAGATGGATGTTGAAATGGTAGAACTTGAATATGGAATGGAGTTCGAATATTTGTTCGGAGTCCCGGATGAGATCCCGGACATCACGAGGAGTTCCGGAATGGTCCGGAGAATAAGATTCATATATAGGATGTCATTTTATGTGAATTAAAATGACGCGGAAGGTTCTATGGAAGGTTCTAGAAGGTTCTAGAAAAGTCCGGAAGAAACCACCAAGGAAGGTGGAGTCCACATGGGACTCCACCTCCATGGCCGGCCAACCCTAGTGGGGGAGGAGTCCCAAGTGGACTCCCCCTTAGGGGGCCGGCCACCCCCCCATATGGGAGGTGGAACTCCCACCTCTAGTGGGAGTCCTAGCTTGGGTAGGTTTCCCCACCATATGGAAGGTTTTTGGTTCGGGTCTTATTCGAAGACTTGGAGACCAACACTTGGGGTTCCACCTATATAATGAGGGGCCAAGGGGAGGGGGCCGGCCACCCCAAGACCACAACCTGGCCGCCCCCCTTGAGTGGCCGGCCACCCCCTCCCAAACCCTAGCCGCCCCCTTCTCCTCCATAAACTCCCGCACGCTTAGCAAAGCTCCGCCGGAGTTCTCCACCGCCACCGACACCACGCCGTCGTGCTGTCGGATTCAAGAGGAGCTACTACTTCCGCTGCCCGCTGGAACGGGAGGTGGACGTCGTCTTCATCAACAACCGAACGTGTGACCGAGTACGGAGGTGCTGCCCGTTCGTGGCGCCGTGATCAAGATCTTCTACGCGCTTTTGCAAGTGGCAAGTGAACGTCTACCGCATCAACAAGAGCCTCATCTTGTAGGCTTTGGAATCTCTTCAAGGGTGAGACTCGATAATCCCCTCGTTGCTACCGTCTTCTAGATTGCATCTTGGCTTGGATTTCGTGTTCGCGGTAGGAAAATTTTTGTTTTCTATGCAACGTTATCCTACACCTTCGACATTGGAATCTTCTCTACAGTCGTTCGTGGGGGCGGCGTCGACTTGGCGGGAGAATGATTCGGCTCCTTAGCTGATGCCGTTCTCTCAAAGGATAATTTGGCCCTCTTTGCGAGAGGAACATCATCATCATCAGAGCTGCTTAAGTAGAGTAGATGATTAGCATACAAAACAACAAAGGATAAGTCACAAAGGGCTATAGATGCTCACAGGTCCAGGTCATCTTCGACAGCGAAAAAGCCTGTCGAACCTTTCTTAGCAGGAGAAGGCGGAGTAGTTCCAACGGCATCATTATCTTGTCCGCTAGGACTTGATTCAGCTGTTGTAATAAAAGCTTCGTTTATCTGCTTACGTCGCCTGCTCCTGATGAAGGCATCATCCTCGGCAGCCTCATCCTCTTGGACATCGCTGTCCTCAAGGACCTGTTGGACGTCCTCGGTCTCCTCGGAGTCATCATCGTCATCCTCTGGTTCCACACCGCTTTCGGGTGTAGGAGGCTAGCATTGAGCAACGACAGAGTCCTATCGAGAGAAGAAAGTTTGTAGAGCACAACGAAGAAAGAAACAACAATAGCAAGTAAGAAAACGCAATAGTTACCTCAGTCGGAAGATGGTCTAGATCATAAGGGGGACGAGCCGATGTCAAGACAATGTTGGCCTTCATACTGAGGCACGTCAGGCGGCGGACTTCATCTCGGAGTTCATCAGCCGACAGGTCGGCAGATTTGACCCTTGACTTGTCGTCCTTGCCAGTATAAAGCCACAATTGGTGGGGTCGAGACATTAGCGGCTGCACTCGACGTTGTAGGAACACTGAGACTACCTCAGTGCCGCACATAGTCAAGCCTCCCGTGTTCTTCAAGACGACGACCTGGTTGAACAGCCTGTCAGCTATCGCCCTCTCTTCGGGAGAAAGGGCGTTTTGCCAGGACTTCTTCGGCTGAGCTATCAGGACATCTTCAAAAGGAGGGAGATTCGAGTGCCGCCCAGGCACCGAGGGGTCTCGTAGATAAAATCATTTGTTGCGCCAGCCCTAGACGGATTCCTTCATCGGGTAGTCGAAGTAGTCGACCTCCTTCCTGACAACAAAGCCAACGCCACCGACGACAGGGGGGCCATTGCTGTCGTTATGACGCTTCACGTAGAAGATCTTCCTCCAAAGACCCTAGTGAGGGTCAATGCCGAGGAAGGATTCACAGACGGTGATGAAGATAGAAAGGTGGAGAATGGAGTTTGGGGTCAGCTGCCAGAGCTGAATCCCGTAGAAGAAAAGAAGGGAACGGAGAAACTCGTGGGCAGGAAGAGAGAGACCACGAAATAAGAAAGCGGCAAACATAACAGTGAAGCCCTTCGGAGGCCTTGGGCGAGAAACGACACCTGGAAGATGGATGTCATCGCCAGACGAGGAGATAAGGCCGAGGGCTCGCAGCCTATTCACATCACGATTGGAAATGGCGGAGGCGCTCCAATCGCGGCTGACTTTGGCCGCGTCTAAGGCGCTGGTGCTCTTCTTTTTGCCCATGGCGCGTGAAAATCTTGAGGGAAGAACAGAGGTGACAGGAAAGGATGGGCGAGAAGATGAGCAGTAGGAGGCGTGAAAAGTAAAAGCAAGGAGGCCCTCTATTTTATGCCGTAAAAATTGATGCAAGATCGTGGCCATAACTTCACAGGCATCGTGGGAGGTGGATCAGATCTGGCTGTACACGTGGCCTCTAAGAGAAGAACGGAACCGGTGGTCCATTATTCCCACGACGCGCGAAAATCGAGGAAACGCCTCGGTCGGTGCGCGTGCACTGGTCACTTCCTAAAAACTGCCTGCGCAGAACTAAGGTGGGCCCGTTAGGTCAAGTCTTGTCAGTCAAACCACAGCAGCGATACGTCATCAGTGACGTCGTAGAGACTGTCGTGAGCAGTCGAAAGAAAACGAAGAATCATCGGATGGTCACACTTGAGTCTACGCACGGATTGCAAGCATCCGTACCTAGACTCGGGGGGCTACTCCCATCGGGAGCGCAGGGCGCGCACCCGATAACTTAAGGACTCGAAGATATTCGTGTGAAGAAACAATTGAAGAAAAGGATGGAATGCTCAGCTCGAGTCTGCACCCGGTTGCAAGCGCCCGCATCCAGACTCGGGGCTACTCCCATCGGGAGCGCTTGACGCGCACCCGACAGAACTTTTTTGCACTCCAGGATCATGCCCGGGGACTTGATTCTGTGTAGGGTGACGTTGTTTTGCCATCGGCAGTTAACCAGCAAAAGTTGGGCACGTTACTCATTATCCCTTACGCGCGGAAAACTCATCGAAGAATACAAGCCTTAGTGCAAATATATCGGATGACCCATGAAGACTTGCAGAAAAACTTCGGCAGAGCAAAACATTCGAGTGGTACAACTTGAGTCTACGCACGGATTGCAAGCATCCGTACGTAGACTCGGGGGCTACTCCCATCGGGAGCGCAGGACGCGCACCCGATAGAAAAAGATGATGCTGATACAAGATGGACAAGAACAATCAAGGAGAAGAAAATTAGGTGGAGGCATGCTTTAGTCTCTACCCGAACCATCTTCGGCTAGACACTCGGGGGCTACTGACGTGGGCATTACCCTTCGGGTAACCGACATTGCCCTATCTTGTACAACCTAACTCGAGGCCCATGAAGGTACTCGATGGCAAGGCAGGCCACTTGGATGGCGCAGCAGAAGATTCCTTGGCGGACAAGACAAGGAAGGAGCCGAATAAGGAAAGTCTAGAGCTAGAACCATTGTAAGTCCAGTCGTACTCGGTTAGACCTCTTGAGACCTGGCCTCCTATATAAAGGCCAGGAGAGGGGCTGCCGAGGGGACAATCAATCTTAGCAACTTTAGCCACAAGAAGTCTAGAGCTAGGTCGCCGCAACACTTAGCCTCTCGACGAGATCTCAGCCGAAACCTTCAGCACCCCATTGTAATCCGATATTTTCATAATCAAGATCAGACAGGCAGGACGTAAGGGTTTTACCTCATCGAGGGCCCCGAACCTGGGTAAATCGCTCTCCCCGCTTGTCTGTGAACCGATGTCTCGTGTCAGCTTACAGGATTCCATCAACCCTAAGCCCCAATCGGAGGGCATTGCCGAGGCGTACCCTCGACAATTGTACCATCACATTTTTTTGGTGAGATCTTTGCAGAATTGGGCCGCACTGTGTCTCCACCGACGCATCATGTGGTCATGGTCAGCCGTGGCTGATGCATCGAACACTTGCCGCAGATGTAGCACGTCTGTCCGCCATCACTGGCTTCAACTCAAGGTGGGAGACAACCCTTTCCATCCTCCGTCGCATCCATGGTCGCCGTCCTCAAGAGCAGAGACGAGAGAGGAGCTCCCGCGTCAGGAGAGATGGGAGCAGCAGCAGGCCACGTCCCCTAGGGGAGGAGCACGCGGTGCAGGAAAGCTCTCTGGGCTATGGTGAAGCAAGTCGGGCAGATATGGGGAGGGCAGGCATCGCACGATAGGGTGTGCACGTGGCGGAGACCTGGCGACGCGTGTGGTGGTGAGCAGCGGCGGAGATTCGGTGGCGTGCGAAGGGGTGGGCGGGGATAGGAATCCGATGTCGAGTCGGAACTCGAGATGGGTCAGGAGAGGTGCGTCGCTAGAGGATATGGGGAGAAAGCCGAATGTTGAGGGACCCACACACAGCTCTCGCTCAAGCGCGGAAGGAGGATGATCAGAACGCTAATCCCCCGATTGAAAGCCAGCGTTTCTTTTTTTATTTCAGTCATGTAATGATTTTGGTCAGACCTGGCAAGCCCACGTGGCCTGCTTTTTTCTGTTTATTTAATTATGTACCACCGACGCATGATTTTGGGGGTCTGGGACTCTGGGTGCAATGAGGATATCAATACCGCAGACGCATTAGGCCAGTGCGTCGGCGATAACTCCTTTATCACTTGAGGACCAGTTGGTGCGTTAGCGGTAACACGTTACCACCGGTGTGTTACCGCCGACGCACGGAGCGGCGATAGCTAAATTAGGTGCGCCAGCGGTAGGTGTTACCCTAGTAATCTCAAGAGTATCTTGTGCCCTAAATGATTCCCTAGGCCGTCTTATAAAGGCCCCAATACTTAGGATTCAATGGAGTACAGACCTAACTAACTACGGAGTTCTAATCTATGTCGGCAAGTCGGTCACCAAGGCTCCGCTGCACCATCCTGCCAAGAATCATCGTCATATCGACATAATAGAAAACCACTGATCTAGCTATCCACCTCCTGACAAGTCCAGCCGACGTCTGCTCCAAAAACGATGCCTTCATCAGGAGTAATGATGCGAGGGGGCGCCATCGTCCGATCTAGGAGACACGGGTCTAGGGTTTCCCCTGGAGCATCCTGAGTGAAGTGACTAGACCAGCATAGACGATCCAAAGAGGTAGCGACACAAAGCAACGTTGTCATTATCCACCAAGACCGAGGTTGAGGCTCAGTTTTCACCAGCTGCGACGACACCCCAAAATTTTTATCAACTGAATCAACCCCCCACACAGGGCCCAACCTGGCAGTCCCCCTTCGGCAGGAGAAGGCTGCCGCTGCCATGCCCGGGCCACCTCCCCGGTGCCAATGTGGAATGGGCAACGCATCAGATCGTCGACCACGTGCAGGTCGGCATGCAAACAGGCGCGCCACCGTGGCCCTTCGGGCCCGATGGGCCCAGATTGGGCCAACTGCTACCCACCCGCCACCGCTAATGCATACCGGCCGCCACCACAAACCACCTCATTCGTCGAAGAAGAATCGGGTGCTTCCCTCCTACACCAAAGATGCGCTGGCAGGAACCCCACCGCGCCGTGCCGCGCGAGCTTTCCCCGGCGACTCCTCTAGCGGCGGCGCCGTGCTGAGACCAGTCGAGGAGGGTGGCCTGACCGACGGCGGCATTTTCCCCGGAGCGGTTAGGGTTGGTAGGAGTTATGGGTTGGGAATAATAGGGGTAGTTAGTATCAGCCAGATACAAGTGGTTAGATTCATAACAGTTTGACCTCGGCACAGCTGGTCGTAGAATGGTTTGTAGTTACAAAATGGCGGCTGATGTCGTAGCGGAAGTCGATGCCCGATTTCTTATTTGTAATAATGCAGTCACACGTTGCCTTGACCCTCGCCATTCCGGTGAGTTGAGCATTAGAGAACTGGCCCTCGTGGTTGTGCCTATAAATTCGAGCCCTGCCGCAACACATAACTTAGACCTCCTTATCTGGTTCCCTGTTTATAATATTTGGCTACGCTAGTAATGTCGAATAGGCACGGCAGGAAAGAGAGGTGGTCAGTGATCGGAATCGATCTCGGCACGACCTACTCGTGCGTCGGAGTCTGGCGGGATGGTCGTGTGGAGATCGTCCCCAACGACCAGGGCAACCGCACAACGCCGTCGTGCGTCGCCTTCACCGACGGCGAGAGGCTCATCGGCGAGGGGGCCAACAACCAGGTCGCAAGTAACGCAGCGAACACCGTCTTCGGTAAGTATAACAACCTTCTTCTGTCCATTTTCTGTATTTTGTTCTCTTGAACAAGTCAAGCATTATTGGAAAGTAGGACCACGAGCTGATTAACCATAGCACGATATGGTGCTCACTAGTCAATTTTACCCAACATCTAATTAACAAACCATCATACTTGTACATGTAGATGTGAAGCGGCTTATGGGCCGGAGTTCCTCTGATGCGTCAGTGGAGAGCGATGCCAAGTATTGGCCGTTTGGGGTTGTGGCGGACGGCAACAAGCCGCCCTTGATCAGCGTGAGTTACCATGGCGAGATGAAGGAGTTCTCCGCGGAGGAGATTTCAGCCATGGTGCTAGTCAAGATGAAAGAGGCAGCAGAGGCCTACCTTGGATCTGGAACGACCATCAAGCAAGCTGTGGTCACCGTCCCAGCCTACTTCAACAGCTCCCAGCGCCAGGCCACCATGGATGCGGGCGCCATCGCCGGCCTCACTGGCATGCGCATCATCAACGAGCCTAGCGCGGCGGCCATCACTTACAACCACAACAGGAAGTGGAGCTACGACAACGAGCAGAGCATTGTGGTCGTGTATGACTTGGGCGGTGGAACGCTCGACGTATCGCTCGTCCTTGTGAAGAAAGGTGAGTTGCACGTCAAGGCTACCGCGGGGGACACTCACCTTGGTGGGGAGGATTTCACCAACAACATGGTTGTCCATTTCGTTAAAGAATTTAAGCAGAAGAACCAGAAGGATATCAGCGACAACAAGAAGGCACTCGGGCGTCTACGGAGATCATGCGAAGAAGCCAAGAGGAGGCTCTCCACCAACCCTCATACCACGGTGGAGGTCGACGCCCTTTTTGAGGGCATCGACTTCCGCTCCGGCATCAGCCGCGACAAGTTCAAGGAGCTCAACGAGGACCTCTTCGGCAGATGCATGGAGCCCGTTGAGAAGTGCTTGGCAGGCGCCAAGATGGACAAGAGGCAAGTGGACGATGTTGTGCTCGTCGGGGGATGCACACGTATCCCCCACGTGCGGCAGCTCCTTGAGCGCTTCTTCAACGGAAAGGAGCTTTGCAGGAACATCAATGCCGACGAGGCTGTTGCATACGGAGCCACCGTCCAGGCCGCAAGCCTGCTGGCCGTCGAGGCCGCCATCCTCAGGGGCGTTCCCACAGGAATACAAACATCATGCATCCTGCCGGAGGTCATCGACATCACGCCCTTCTCACTGGGCATTGGCATACTGGAAGGAGTCATGTGTGAGGTGATTGAGAAGTACACCACAATCCCCGTAAGTAAGGAGACACCAGCATTCGTCAGAGTTAAGGACGACCGGTGCAGCGTGGACATCACGGTGTACGAGGATGACAGGGCAATGGCAAACAAGTTCTGCATCGCATTGGAGCCTAAAGCCAAGCTGGTCTTGGATATTGACCCAGACGGGATCCTCTCGATCTTGGCACAATACAAGGAGGGTCGGAAAACCATCATCAACCAGCCGGGGCGTTTTAGCAAGCAGGAGATGCAGAGAATGGTCAAGGATGTCCAGAAGTACAAGGACCAGGATGAGGAGCACAAGAAGAATGTACAAGCACGGAACGACATTCAGAATTTGTTGTTCACAATTGGCAACAATATGATGAATCTTGAAGACTCTGCTGCAAGATTGCCCGGTCACCCGGAGGCACCTCAAGAACAAGAAAAAGAAACTCCACGATTCCAAGACACATATTCAAGGACAAGGAACTCCAAAGTACAAACACACAAGCCCGACGCCCAGGCTAAGGACACCATGAAAATGTTACAAGCGCAGAAGGACACTGTTAAGAAACTAGCAGAAATGTTACAAGCGCAGAAGGACACTGTTAAGAAACTAGCAGACAGAATCAAGAATCTTCAGGTGATAGCTGATGAGACTACACAGTGGCTTGAAAACAAGAAGCTTACCACCAGCGACATTATTTACCGGAAGAACGAGATTGAGGGTGACTACAACAGCATTAGCAGCCAGATTGAGAACATACAAGCACGGAAGGACATTCAGAATTTGTTGTTCACTATTAGCAACAATATGAAGAATTTAGTGGACTCAGCTGCAAGATTGCACCATCACCCAGAGCCAACTCGAGAACAGGAAAAAGAAAATCATGGAATCCTTGGAGGTTTACGGCCCCAGAAGTCCCAGAATAAGGACAAAAGGAAAATGATACAAGCAGACAAGGACACTATCAAGAAACTACTGGACAGTGTCAGGAAGCTCCAGGAGTTAGCTGATGGGACTACAAAGTGGCTTCAAAACAAGAAGCTCTCCACCAGCGACATTATTGACGTGAAGAGGCGTACTGAGAGTGAATACCACTTCATCAGCAGCCAAATTGAGAATGTAAAAGCACGGAACGACATTCAGAATTTATTGTTACTTATTAGCGACAATATGAAGAATCTCGAGGACTCAGCAGCTGCAATATTGCTCTATCACACGGATCCAACTCGAGAACAAGAAGGGCATTCATTGGCCGAGAAAGCCAAGGATAAGGACCACAGGGAAATCATACAAGCACCCAAGGGCACTATCAAGGAACTACCATACAGAATCAAGGATCTCCAGAAGATGGCTGATTGGCATACAAAGTGGCTTGAAAACAAGGAGCTTAGCACCAACGACATCATTGACAAGAAGAGGGAGATTGAGGATGTATACCGCAGCATTAGCATCCAAATGGTCAGTGGCCACATTGAGAATGCCACACACTAAATATTTAATAAATCTTTCACGCAAAGTTAATGTTGAATTAATCTATTGAAATGTTGAATAAAAGTATATTTTTACTTGTCTGTCAGATTCTATGGAACTTCCAATTTTGAATTTATACGCCATATTGTAGATATTTTTTAAGGTACCTGGTCCTCCATAAAAAGTGTCTAGAGAGACACTCGTTTGCACATATAAGAGCCCTGCCCGAAACTGATTATGGATTCTCATGTCCATATCACAGAATACAACTTGTAGCAATATCTTTCTGGCTAGTACCAATTTCAAGGCCCCCATGGAACATAAAAGGCTCTTTTGGTGTGCTGTGCAGCATGATGCTTTTTTTTCGATAAGGGGCGCTTTATTACTTAAGAGTTTTAAGCCATTATACCCGACCTCTGCATATCTAAGATGCACACAGCCGTTGTTTAGTCTTGACACCAAAATAAAAGGCGAGATTACATATCATATCGAGAAATTGTAAAGACGCCTAAACTGGAGGAGCTTCGATCCTTAGATTATGCTGCCATCCATGTAGGGAAAAAGTATCTCTCGCCGTAGCTTCCAACCGTGAACAGACCTCCGTAAACAGGTCTCGGTGCTCCACACGCTGGGCGACGACCATAAGCGGAGGGTGTTGGTACACCGGTATATAACCTGCAACAGAGAAGAATTAGTACCATTAAACAATTTATCATTTCTACATAGCCAAAGCGACCAAATAATGGCAATCGCTCCCACCCTAATATGCTTCTTGAACCTAGGATCAATGCCATTTAGCCAATTCCCAAAGATATTGGTAACACTACGTGGCTAATACAAGCTGGAAGCTAACTGGATGACTGACCATATAGACCTAGCGAACCTGCAATGGAAAAACAAGTGCTTTATTGTCTCCTCCTGGTGACAGAAAGCACATTGTTTACTCCCTTGTCAATTCCGCTTAGCTAGATTATCTTTGGTGAGAATAACGCTTTTTCGGAGGTACCATCCAAATACCTTTATCCGCAAAGGGATTTTTAACTTCCAAAGTTTATTGTTATTAGGTGTATCGATTGGTAAATCCGGATGAATAAGTGCATTGTACATGGAAGTTACCGAAAATTTACCATTCTCATGTAGATTCCAACGAAATTCGTCATGACCAGGTTGTAGATGAACATTCGCCAAACGTTGAAGTAAGGCGTTCCAGTCCAACAACCTCTGTCCTGACAAATCCCTACGGAACGTTACATTTGGAGGAGAATTGTCCATCACCTTAGCGATGGTCTCACTTTTGTAACGCACTATAGAATACAAAGCAGGATATTGTTCTCGGAGTGGTGTGCCATCAAGCCACCTATCCTCCCAGAAACGAATTTCCGATCCATCATTAATAGAAAATGTACCATGACGGAAGAAATGATTCTTCGTTGCCATTAGCCCAGCCAAAAATTGAGAATCACCTGGTTTCCAAGTAACCTGTGATAATGCTTTTGTGCCAATATATTTCCTTTTAAGCATTGTTTGCCAGGTCCCTTCCTCCGTAAGCAGCCTGAACAGCCACTTACCTAGGAGAGTAGTATTCTTGACCTCTAGGTCGTGAATACCCAGTCCTCCTTGGTCTTTAGGAAAGCAAACAACACTACATTTTGTCAATCGATATTTCTTCTTCTCGTTATCTCCCTGCCAAAAGAATCTTGACCGGTAGTAGTCTAGTTTTTTTAAGACTCCTTTCGGCAAGAGGAAGAATGAAACCATATGCAGTACCAGATTCGTTAGTACTGAATTAATTAGAATCAATCTTCCTCCGATGGATAATAATTTTCCTTTCCAACTGCTAAGACGTTTCTGAAGTCTTTCCTCGACTAATTTCCATTCGGCAATCGTGAGTCTCCGAAAATGAACCGGAATACCCAAATACCTCATTGGAAACTGGCCCTGCCCACAACCGAACAACTCGGGGTAAGCGTGGACTTCATCCAGCGCCTCACCGAAACAAAACAATTCATTTTTATGGAAGTTAATTTTTAGACCTAATAATTGCTCAAACGCCGAAATAATCAATTTCAGGTTTGTGGCTTTCACAAGGTCGTGTTCCATGAAAAGAATTGTATCGTCAGCGTACTGAAGAATAGAAAGTCCCCCCATCCACAAGATGTGGGACTACCCCTTCAATCAGGCCTTCCATCTTAGCACGTTCAATCATAATGGCAAGCATATCAGCTACTATGTTAAATAGCATTGGTGATAAGGGATCACCCTGTCTAAGACATTTTAGTGTTTGAAAGTATTTACCAATATCGTCATTGACTTTGATAGCTACACTACCCCCAGACACAAAGGAATTAATCAAAGCTCATCATTCAACAGAGAAGCCTTTCATATGGAGTGTCTGGCCGAGAAAAGACCATTTCACTTTATCATATCCTTTCTCAAAATGAAGCTTTAAAATAACATCATTCAACTTTTTGGTATGTAATTCATGGACCGTTTCGTGCAAGGTGACCACCCCATCCAGGATATTTCTCCCTTGCATTAAAGAAGTCTGAGAAGGTCGAACTACATGATCCGCAACTGAGTTTAGTCTAATAGTGGCCACTTTCGTGAAGATTTTGAAACTGACATTAAGAAGGCATATGGGTCTGTATTGTTGTATCCTTTCCACCTCATTAACTTTCGGTAACAAAATTATCTCTCCAAAATTTAGACGAAATAACTCTAGTTGTCCGTCGTGAAGACAGCTGAATAAAGCAAGAAGGTCCGATTTAATAGTGTCCCAAAAGATTTGATAGAATTCAGCTAGGAAACCATCCGGACCTGGAGCTTTGTTGTGTTCCATTTGGAAAACGGCCCTTCTTACCTCCTCTTCAGAGTATTGAGCAGTAAGAAGGTTATTCTCCTCCATAGACACTTGGGGTATATCATCCGTTCGGGATTCATCCAAAGAGAAGGATCCTTCCTCTGGAGCTCCAAACAGATCTTTATAATAACTGGTAATGTAAGCCTTAAGATGTTCCTGACCTTCAATGATACCTTCGTCCTGAATGAGAGTATGAATACGTTTCTTCCTATGCCTGCCATTGGCAATGCTATGAAAGTATCTTGTATTCGAATCTCCTTCAAGGATGAACTGGCTTTTAGACCTTTGGTACCATTTGATTTCCTCCTCGCGGAGTAATCTCGCAATCTCAGCATTTAATTGATTTTTTAGTTCAATCTCTTGCGTAGAAAGGGGCCTCATCTCAGCCAAAGCTTCTAAACCATCAATAACGGTTGAAAGCCTTAGCTTTTCTTTTTTAAGAATGCCTGTTATCTGACGTGCCCATCCAGTAAGGTGACTGCGTAACAAACGCATCTTTTTGTTCCACCTTATTATCGGAGAGGACGCTCGTACAGGTCTGCTCCATACATTTTTGACCATCTCATGGAAGCCTTCCTGTTGTAACCAACCCAATTCTAATTAGTAAGGTGCAGCATGATGCTTACCACCGAAAAAGCTTAACGTTTGCCAACTCCGAGCCGCCCGCATCGCGAGAAGATAGCAAACGGCCAATTATTTAGTAGCATGTACAAAAATACGTACACGATTTACTGTGAGGAGACCGTTTGCTAACGATAAATATTTTCAAATGATTTATTAGCCTTTAATTGTGTCAGAAATTTCGCGATTCCGTTTTTTAGTTTCCCGATGTCTTGTCGCCGCTCGCCCACCCATATATGCTTCGTATGTGTTCCGACTAAAGATACTTCATTAGTTAACATATTAATGTTGCAAAAGTCGTACACTATATATATTACTCCCTCCGGACCAGATTAACCGGCCCCATCTGCTCACCATGCAGTTTCTTTTTCCACAGCTGGTTTAGGCGTGTATCATTTAATTCCGATTTAATTAGCACAGGCGCAGACCTTTGGTTTCATCTGCTTTGCGCGTCCCTCCCGTAATTAACACCCTCAATTAACTCCGAAAATCTTCAGTTTTCTCTTCCAATCAACGTTTACCTTGGTCAATGGGATTTTTCTAGTACGCCGGTTAATCCGGTCCGGAGGAAGTATCTTCAACCGTACATATGATTACTCCAACTTTTTACTTAATGTAGTGCTTTGTTTCAATGGAGGCCGCTGACTATCATGTTCATAAATTCCGACTTAGGCATGGACTACCAAATGCCATGTGTCGGGTCGCACATGATTTTCCTAGGTGTGCCTTGTGTGAGAGATGTAATAGCAAACGGCTGGAAAAGTTTCATCGTGTGCAATTATGTTCGCGGGAACTGCGTTGAGCATCGGAACCACCTCACCGTTTAATTCGAGAAAAGGTGCCAATCGAAAATCTCCATTCAATTTTGTTGTTGATTCACATTACTCCCTCTGGTCCGGTATTCCGGACTTATTAGGAATAGCACTACGATCAAGGTGCAAAACTATTGACTAATTTGAGTCTCGTTTTCCCGTATAACTCCACCAATTAGCATGCCATTTTGATTTTTTTTATTAAGTATGGCTATTAAGGTGGGCAACTGAAGCATCATTTTGGTCCACCTCATGCAAAGAAACCTTTTCACACAACCTAGGAAAAAGGAGAGAGAAGCATGTGTTGTGGCTAGGAGTAAATCTAGAAGGCAATTAATAAGGAAATTAAATAAAAGCATGCCTTATTTCTTAGGTATTTTGGAACAAATAGTTTTTTACAAGGAGCCCAGAATATCGGACCGGAGGGAGTACATTTTACCAGTTCACACTCATCAAATGTAATCGTGTTAACATCGACTGTTATAAAAAGCGACAAGCAAATAATGAAGAACGAAACAAGAACACACGCAGGGGACACAAGATTTAACGTGGAAAACCGCTTCCAACACAGAAGGGGAAAAAACCACGGGCGCCAGCCAGCAAAACTTCACTATATCGAGGAGTGTTTACAAACGCCGTGGGATATCTTATAATCTGATAACCCCTAGCCGGCGGCTTACAAGATGTATATATAGGCGGTGCCAACGAACGTACCGCTACGGCCCAAGCCTCCGGCGACGGGCCTCGCTCCGCTCGTCAGAAGTTAGCCTCCCTTTAGTATATGAATTTGGATCACAATACAACAAACTCCACCTTGAGACAAATTCCATCTTGTAGCATGAACTTCAACAATCTCCTGAACAACAAAGAAAAACACTTGCTGGCGCCAACAACCACTTGGGCTAAACAGTTATACCAACCAAGCTCGAGCAAAGCTCAAACATGAAAACAGGAACTGGCTTTGTTATCATATAAGCAGGATTATCATGAGTACTTATCTTGCATACCTTCAGTTTACCTTGAGCAACAATGTCGCGAACATAATGGTACTTGATATCAATGTGTTTTGTCCTCTCGCGAACATACCTTCGGCCCAAGCCTCCGGCGACGGGCCTCGCTCCGCTCGTCAGAAGTTAGCCTCCCTTTAGTATATGAATTTGGATCACAATACAACATCGACAATCAAGTATAAAATCCTTGCGATTTCGTGAAGATCACCACATACACTCGATCGATCGTCGCTGCCTAACCAAAGAACACTCCTGATAATATACAAGATAGTGGAAAAATATGGAGTCGATGAAAAGCAAGTTGAGCCTACACCCAAGTGCAAACACTCAGCTGTAGCCTCGAGGGCTACTCCCATGGGGAGCGCTGGTCGCGCACCCGAAGGAATTTATCAATATAGAAAAAGCAATATAGCAAGTTAATATAGATGAATCCGAAGAATTTCGGTAGTGGGTAGACATCTTTGAGTTTTACAAACTCGTCATGTACTCCCATCAGGAGGGTCAAGATCTTATTCAATAAAATATAGTAACCCAAAGGAATGGTGCAACTCGAAGAAATGGAGCACTCCATCAGCCGAACAAAGGCACTCGACAATATATTCTCAGAGCCCATCCGCGGCGGTAAAAACTCTGAATGCCGTGACTCGTAAAAGGGTCACGAAGATAAGACCCCAGGATCCATCCTGTGTGGCGTGGCATCGCACCCGAATGCACTCTCCCACTTTTATCCACATCAACAGATGTGAAGAAAGTACTAGCAGACGCGTTGGGTACCTGATAACTTAGCTGGAATTCAGTTTTCGGTAAGTCCTAAAACAGCACGTCCTGAATTATGCTAGTATCCCAAGTTCGAGTTCGAGTCTAGGGACTCGAACTTGAAGTAGGTTTATGTGGATTTTCCACAAGAGCAATTAACTGGTACCTGCTTCATCAGATAAACCAGCCTCATTTACCAATATCCCTGTGCAATATAGATGTCAAATAGATATAGCGTCTTCATGGAGTTGAAGCATTTGAGAAAGAAAGAAATGAAGTTCGAAGGCTGCTTCATCTGATGGATCAGGTACCAGTTAACCAGCCTCAAATAAAGCATTTGAGAAAGTACATATGTAAGCTTCTTGTAAAAATATCCTTTAATAAAATGATACAGTAGGAGACTCTCCTGCTGTCAATTCTCAAAAAAAGGTTCGGAGATTCCACCCGATTCTATGCCTGAGCCCATGGAGTCGAAGACCCATGGACCCGAAGATTACGAAGCCCATGGAGTCGAAAATATGAGGCCCAAGGCGCTATAGTAAATATAGAATATCTTGTAACAATGTACGGAAAGGCCCAACAGGGAACGAACTATGTATACTTGTACATCACGAAACCTCAGCTACACCTCCTATATAGGGGTGGAGCCGAGGTCGGAGAAAGGATCGATCATTGTAAACCCTAGCCACCGTTTTCTTTCTAGTTGGTTTCCTTCGTTCGCCTGACCACCTTCGAGTTCTACTTGCCCTCTACTTCCATGAAACCCTAGGTCTACAATCTGTAGGTGTTGACGAGTTGATACCTCGTCAAGAAGAAATAAGAGCCCTCTTTATACTTCTATGTCATTAAAAATGCAAGCTACTGATTATTACATGCATTGGATACCACATAGCTGATGTCACATATTTATATATAAAATGCCAATGCATAGGAAGATGGTTAGGCTTAAAAGTCAATGGTTTCAAGTTTTGTGGTGTGCTCCATATGCTTTCACATAATATTTAGTTTGAGCACACCTTTGGGTCCTTAAAAATTGTAAATAACTTCATCCATTATAGTTATTAGTTATAAGTTTGAATAAGTATAAAAATTTGGGAAGGTACATGAGAAAGATGAGCAATGGAGAAGTTGGGGTCGACCTTGAGCAGGTGTTGTGATGGGTTCGTTGCATGGAAAACAAAAAAATTCTACCGCGAATAAGAACAAATCCAAGATCCAATCTAGGAGAAGGCAAGATCTAATCTATGAAGATCGAAGCAACGAGAAAGACTAAGAGACTAACCCTTGAAGATCCAAAGCCTTACGAGATCAGATCTCGTTGTTGATGTAGTCGATCGTCCCGGTGCTGCAATCCGGCAGCACTTCCATACTCGGTCGTGCGTACGGTGTCGACGAAGTCCTTCCTCTCCCTGTTCCAGCAGGCAGCGGATGACAAGGGATTAACTTGTCAATGCCTATGGATTGTAGGCTAGGGTTTAGTTAGAAGTAGAGGGTAAGTAGATCTCGAAGGTTTCAGCCGAAAAGTACTCGACGATTGTGAAAACTAGGATTTGCAGACAATGATTCGGGTTCCTCTTTTGTCCCTCGACTCCCCCTTATATATGAGGTGAAGCCGAGGGATTCGTGCTATACAAGTTTACAGAGTCCGGGACGGTTTCTAACTCGTCCCGCCAGATTACAAACAACACTTCCTATTACAACTCTATCTTTCCTTAGTAAATCTTGGGCTCCCGAATCTTCTTATTCTTCGGGTATTGGGCCTCCAGTAAACCCCGGGTACCATCTTCGGCAGGCCCATTTGGGATGCCTATGTCAGCGGAGGTGTGGTAGCTCTCCTCTGAATCCCAGCAGCACGACGGCGTGGTGGTGGTGGTGGAGGAGAAAACCTGCAGGGCTTCGCCAAGCCGGAACAGGTGTATGGTGGAGGAAGAGCGGGGGTGGCCAGAGGGTTAAGGGTGGGGTGCGCCCCTTCCCCCTCCCCTCTTTATATAGGGGGGGGGGGGGGTTGGTTGGCGTGCCCCGCTCCCACGCGCCATCTAGGGCTAGGGCCGGTGGCCAAGGAGGGGGGAGTTTTCTTCCCCCCAAGTTGATCCCCCGTAGGGTTTTGGGAAACACTAGTGGGTTGGCCGACTTAGGCCTTGAGGGGCTGTGCGCCTGGCCCATCAGGGCTAGGCTGCACCCCCTAGGCTCATGTTCGCCCTTCTAGGGTCGTGGGCCCACTAGTGGACCCCCGGAACCTTCTAGAACCTTCCCGGTCTTCCACCGAAAAAATCCCGAACTTTTCTGAAACCTAGAAATCAATTTCTCTTATAATAATCTTATTCTCCAGACCATTCCGGACCTCCTCGTGATGTCCTGGATCCCATCCGAGACTCCGAACAATATTCGGTCTCCATCTCATATTCCAAAGCTACTATACAACATCGAACCTTAAGCGCGTCACCCAACGGTTCGTGAACTATGCGGACATGATCGAGACTCCTCTCCGACTAATAACCAATAGTGGGACCTGAAGATCCATAATGTCTCCCACACATTCAGCGATAACTCAGTGATCGATTGAACCATTAACATACGATACCGATTCCCATTGTCACGCGATACTTTACTTGACCGAGGTTTGATCATCGGTATCTCCATACCTAGTTCAACCTCGTTACCAACAAACGCTCTTTACTCGTACCGTGGTATGTCATCTCTTGTGACCTTGTCACATGCTTGCAAGCTAATTAGACGACATTCCACAGAGAGGGCCCAGAGCATATCTATTCGTCATCGGGATGGACAAATTCCACTCTTGAACCATATGCCTCAACTTGTACTTTCCGAATACTTAATCCCATCGTTATAACCACCCATTTACGCAGTGGTGTTTGATGTAATCAAAGTACCCATCTGGCATAAGTGATTTACATGATCTCATGGTCGAAGGACTAGGTAACTATGTATCGAAAGTCTATAGCAAGATGAACTTAATGACTTGATCTTATGCTATGCTTATTATGGGTGTGTCCATTATATCATTCACTCAATGCCATAACCTTCTTATTAACAACATCCAATGTTCATGATCAGGAAACCATGATCATCTAATAATCAACACGCTAGTTTAACAAGAGGCTTACTAGGGACTCTTTTCTGTTTACATAACACACAAGTATTAATGTTTCCGGTTAATGCAATTATAGCATGGGATGCAAACATTTGTCATAAACACAAAGATATAATAATAACCACTTTATTATTGCCTCTTGGGCATATCTCCAACAGTCTCCCACTTGCACTAGAGTCAATAATCTAGATTACGTGGTAGTGTACCTAACACCCATGGCGTTCTGGTGTAGGTCATGTTTTGCTCTAGGGAGAGCTTTAGTCAACAGATCCGCCACATTTAGATCTGTGTGTACTTTGCAAATCTTTATGTCACCATTTTTGGCATACTCATGAATCACATGAAAACGCAGCTTGATATGCTTCAGCTTCTTGTGCGACCTTGGCTCTTGTGCATTGGCTATGGCACCTATGTTATCACAATAGATGGTCAATGGGTCCAATGCACTAGGAACCACACCAAGCTCAGTAATGAACCTCTTCATCCATATCACTTCCGATGAAGCTTCCGAAGCCGCTATGTATTTAGATTCAGTTGAAGACTTCGCCACCACGCTCTGCTTAGCACTCATCCAGCTTACTGCAGCACCATTCAAAATAAACACGTACCAAGATTGAGACTTAGAGTCATCTGGATCAGTGTTCCAACTAGCATCGGTGTAACTGGTTACAACGAGCTCTTGGTCACCTCCATAACAAAGAAACATATCCTTAGTACTTTTCAAGTACTCCAGGATATTCTTGACCGATGTCCAGTGTTCCATTCCTGGATCACTTTGATATCTGTTGGTCAAACTAACAGCATGTGCGATATCCTGTCTAGTACACAGCATGGCATACATGATAGAGCCTACTGCCGAAGCATAGGTTATCTTGTTCATCATTTCTCTTTCTTCTGCTGTAGTCGGACCTTGAGTTTTACTCAAGATCTTACCTGGCAACATGGGCAAGAACCCTTTCTTGCTTTTTCATCCATTCTAAACTTTTTTAGAATCTTGTCCAGGTATGTACTCTGTGAAAGCCCTATTAGGCGTCTTGATCTATCTCTATAAATCTTGATGCCTAAAATATATGTTGCTTCTCCAAGGTCTTTCATTGAAAAACACTTATTCAAATAACCTTTAACACTGCTTAGAAGTTCTACATCATTCGCAATCAACAATATGTCATCTACATATAATATTAGGAATGCTACAGATCTCCCACTCACTTTGTTGTAAATACAATCCTGACCATGAGTCTGTATAAATCCAAAGTCTTTGATCACCTTATCAAAGCATCGGTTCCAACTCTGGGATGCTTACTTCAGTCCACAAATGGAATGCCGAAGTTTGCATACCTTGTCAGCAATTTTAGGATCGACAAAACCTTTGGGTTGTACCATATACAACTCTTCCTCAATGTCACCATTAAAGAACGCCGTTTTGACATCCATCTGCCAAATTTCATAATTGAAAAATGCAGCTATTGCCAACAAAATCATCACAGACTTTAGCTTCGCTACAGGTGAGAAAGTCTCATCGTAGTCAACTCCTTGAATTTGTCGGAACCCTTTCGCAACAAGTCGAGCTTTATAGACAGTAATATTACCATCAGCATCTGTTTTTCTTTTGTAGATTGATACGTCCATTTTGCATCACTATTTTATATCATAATTTACTGTTATTCATTGTTATATTTCATATTTAGAGATGATACTTATGTTATTTCATCTATTTTGCATGTTTCATGATTATTGGAGAATCGCGCACCGGAGTCAGGATTCTGCTGGAAAAAGCACCGTCAGAATGCAATATTTCGGAAGATCAACAATTGACGGAAATTATACAGAAAATCCTATTTTTCCAGAAGACGGAGATAGCCAAAAGGAGGAGCCGAGGAGGGCCGCCATGGGCCCCCCCATAGGCCGGCGCGGGCCCAGGCCTGGCCGCGCCGCCTTGTGGGGAGGGGGCCCACAGCCCTCTCTGGCCTCCTCTCCTTCGCGTATTTCTTAGTCCCGAAAACCTAAGCTCCGGAGGATAGTCGCGAAGAGTCACAGCCGCCTCTGCGGGGCGGAAAACACCAGAGAGAAAAGAGCTCTCCGGCAAGCTGAAATCTGCCGGGGAAATTCCCTCCCGGAGGGGGAAACCGACGCCATCGTCACCGCCATCGAGCTGGACATCATTGGGATCATCATCACCATCATCTCCATCATCATCACCGCCATCTCCACCGCTGCACCTCGTCACCGCTGTAACAATTAGGGTTGGATCTTGATTGTTTGATAGGGGAAACTCTCCCGGTATTGATTTCTACCTATTATTGATGCTATTGAGTGAAACCATTGAACCAAAGGTTTATGTTCAGATTGTTATTCATCATCATATCACCTCTGATCATGTTCCATATGATGTCTCGTGAGTAGTTCGTTTAGTTCTTGAGGACAAGGGTAAAGTCTAAATGTTAGTAGTGAATTATGTTGGGTAATATTCAATGTTATATATGATATTTAAGTTGTGGTGTTATTCTTCTAGTGGTGTCATGTGAACGTCGACTACATGATACTTCACCTTTATGGGCCTAGGGGAATACATCTTGTACTCATTTGCCAATTGCGGGGTTGCCGGAGTGACAGAAACCTAAACCCCCGTTGGTATATCGATGCAGGAGGGATAGCAGGATCTCAGAGTTTAAGGCTGTGGTTAGATTTATCTTAATTACTTTCTTGTAGTTGCGGATGCTTGCAAGGGGTATAATCGCAAGTATGTATTAGTCCTAGGAAGGGCGGTGGATTAGCATAGGTTCACCCACACAACACTTATCATAACAATGAAGATTAATCAGCTATATGAAGCGAAAGCACTAGACTAAATTCCCGTGTGTCCTCAAGAACGTTTGGTCGATATAAGTAAACAAACCAGCTTGTACTTTGTGCTAAAAAGGATTGGGCCACTCGCTGCAATTATTTCTCTCGCATTTTACTTACTTGTACTTTATTCATCTGCTATATCAAAAACCCCTGAATACTTGTCTGTGAGCATTTACAGTGAATCCTTCATCGAAACTGCTTGTCAACACCTTCTGCTCCTCGTTGGGTTCGACACTCTTATTTATCGAAAATACTACGATACACCCCCTATACTTGTGGGTCATCATAGATCCATTTATTCTCGACAGCCTTGCGGCTATCAGGTAAGTCTACCAAAGTACATACTTGGTTATCATACATGGATCCCATTTCGGATTTCATGGCCTCTTGCCATTTGTTGGAATCTGGGCTCATCATTGCTTCCTCATACATCGCAGGGTCTTCATCATTGTTATCCACAATCATGACATTTAGACAGGGGTCATACCAATCAAGAGTGGTAGTTACCCTCGTCGACCTGCGAGGTTCAGTAGTAACTTCGTTCGAAGTTTCATGATCATCATCATTTGCTTCCTCTCTTATCGGTGCAGGCGGCACAGGAACATCTTCCAGTGTTGCGCTACTCTCAAGTTCGAGAGAAGGTTCAATAACCTCGTCGAGTTCTAATTCCCTTCCAGACACTTCTTTCGAGAGAAACTACTTCTCAAGAAAGGATCCGTTCTTGGCAACGAAAACTTTGCCTTCGGATCTGTGATAGAAGGTATACCCAATAGTTTCCTTAGGGTATCCTATGAAGACGTATTTCTCCTCTTTGGGTTCAAGTTTGTCAGGTTGTAACTTCTTTACATAAGCCTAACAGCCCCAAATTTTAAGGAACGACAGCTTAGGTTTCTTACCAAACCGTAATTCATACGGTGTCATTTCAACGGATTTAGATGGCGCCCTATTTAAAGTCAATGCGGCTGTCTCTAAAGCATAACCCTAAAATGGTAAAGGCAAATCGGTAAGAGACATCATAGACCGAACCATATCTAAGAGAGTTCGATTACGACGTTCGGACACACCATTACGTTGTGGTGTTCCCGGCGGTGTCAATTGCGAAAGTATTCCGCATTTCTTTAAATGCATGCCAAACTCATAACTCAAATATTCACTTCCGCAATCAGAGCGCAGAAATTTAATCCTCTTGTTACGGTGGTTTTCTACTTCACTTTGGAATTCCTTAAACTTCTCGAAAGTTTCGGACTTATGTTTCATAAAGTAAATATACCCATATCTACTAAGATCATCCGGGTGAAGGTTAGAACATAACGATAACCACCGCGTGATGCTACACTCATTGGTCCGCATACATCGGTATGTATGATTTCCAATAAGTTTGTAGCTCGCTCCATTATACCAGAGAATGGAGTCTTAGTCATTTTACCCATTAGACATGCTTCGCATCTATCAAGTGATTCAGAATCAAGTGATTCAAGAAGTCCATCGGAATGGAGTTTCTTCATGTGCTTCGCTCCAATATGACCAAGACGACAGTGCCACATATAAGTAGAATTATCATTCAATTTAATTCGTTTAGCATCAATGTTATGGACATGTGTATCACTACTATCGAGATTTAACAAGAACAAACCATTCATCCCAGGTGCATGACCATAAAAGATATTACTCATATAGATAGAACAACCATTATTCTCTGTTTTAAACGAATAACCGTCTCGCAATAAACAAGATCCAGATATAATGTTCATGCTTAATGCAGGCACCAGATAACAATTATTTAGATTCAAAACTAATCCCGAAGGTAGATGTAGAGGGAGCGTGCCGACAGCGATCACATCAACCTTGGATCCATTTCCAACGCGCATCGTCACCTCGTCCCTTGCTAGTCTCTGTTTATTCCGCAGCTCCTGTTTCGAGTTACAAATGTGAGCAACCGAACCGGTATCAAATACCCAGGCACTACTATGATTACTAGTAAGATAAAAATCAATAACATGTACATCATATATACCTTTCTTTTTGACTTGGCCGCTCTTCAGATCAGCCAGGTACTTGGGGCAATTACGCTTCCAGTGCCCTTCTTCCTTGCAGTAATAGCACACAGTATCAGGCTTAGGGCTAGCCTTGGGCTTCTTAGGAGGCGCAGTACCTTTCTTGCCGCCCTTCTTGAAGTTGCCCGTCTTGTTAGGCTTGCCCTGCTTCTTGAAACTGGTGGTCTTGTTGACCATTAACACTTGGTGCTCTTTCTGTATCTCCACCTCAGCAGATTTTAGCATGGAGAAGAGTTCAACTAACTCTTTGTTCCTGTTCTGTATGTTGTAGTTCATCACGAAGTTCTTGTAACTATGTGGTAGTGATTGGAGGACACGATGAATACCCAACTGGTTAGGAATCACAATTCCCAAGTCATCGAGCTTCTTCACGTGCCCAGAAATCTTGAGCACGTGCTCGCTAACGGAGCTTCCCTCTTCCATCATGCAGCCAAAGAATTGTTTTGAGGCTTCATAGCTTTCCGAGCCGCATGAGTTTCAAAGATATCTTTGAGCTCACGAACTATCTCACAAGGGTCGTGGGTTTCAAAACGCTTTTGAAGCTCTGCCTCTACGCCGTACAGGATGGCGCACTGAACTTGGGAGTAGTGAATCCTTCGAGTCTGGTAAACATTCTTTACATCCATGGTAGCAGTCAAGGAAGGTGGGGGACCTAGCAGTGCTTCGAGCACATATTGCAGGTTTCCAGCAGTGAGGACAATCCTCACATTATGGAACCAATCCATGAAGTTGCTTCCATTGTTCTTAAGCTTTTCTTTCTCTGGTAACTGATTAAAATTGATGGTGGGGGCCGCCATGATCTACAACATATTTGCAAAGAGTTTAGACTAAGTTTATGATAAATTGAATTCATTTTAATTCTTAAATTAACTAGGTGAACTCCCACACAAAACAACATCCCTCACATTGTCTTAGTGATTACACGAACCAAATCCACTACACCAAGTCCGATCTTCACGAGAGAAGATGTAGTTTCAAAGCGAACATTCAAAATGTTCATCATATCATTCATATGACTCATGCTTTACCTTTCGGTATTCCGTGTTCCGAGACCATGTCTGTACATGCTAGGCTCGTCAAGTCTAACCTTAGTTTCCGCATGTACAAATCTGGCTTGCACCCGTTGTATGCACATGTAGAGTCTATAACACCCGATCATCACGAGATGCTTCAAAACGACAAGTCTTAGCAACGATGCATACTAAGGATGAACAATTTATTATCTTGATATTTAGTGAAAGGGATCATCTTATAATGTTACCATCGCGATCTAAGCAAAATAAGATGCATAAAGGACTAACATCACATGCAATTCATAATATGTGATATGATATGGCATTTCTTCTTGTGCTTTTGATCTCCATCTCCAAAGCACGGACATGATCTCCATCATCACCAGCATGGCGTCAAGGTCAGTGGCGCCGCTTCATGGTTGTCCATCACTAATAGCAACTATAACAACTACTTGAAATAAAGCTATTACATGATGAATAGACACGCAGGTCTTAACAAAAATAAAGACAACCATTCGGCTCCTGCCAGTTACCATAATACAATAGTGAACATCTCATACATCAAATATAGTCACCATCCCCATATCACATCACATGCCCCTGCAAAAATAAGTTAGACGCCTCTAAAAGGTGTTTGCATATTTTATGTGGTTTGGGATTTTCGAGTAAGATCCAATTGTAGCGACCTCACTTTTCAAGGTGCCGATCTCTGTGCATATCTGTACTAGTCCCTGGATCGATCGCTAGCACACAAAGTACAAGATGTAATACCAAGAAACAAAGGTCTTTATTACATCGTATGATCCAGAATTTACATAAAAGATTACAAATTGCATAGCACAGGGTTAGCATGTCATCAGAGTTTTACAAAAAATAAACATAGACAGCATGGAGTCCTTCATCTTCATGTGCCACAGGTGAGCATGTTGGGGATAGACTCGCAACCCCTAACGTTTCCTTACTGATCGACTGAAAAACCTGCAACATGATACGTTGCAGCCACGAATGGTCAATACATTTTAATTGTATTGGCAAGATGACACTATAGTGAACTCAAATGGCAACCTAACACTTAAGTGTACATTTGGCTGGTAGAGCTCAGGCTTATTTGCATAAAGCCAATTTTTCCCTATCATTTATCAAAATATTTTCTTTCAATCTAATTAGCAGTAACATTGGTAAAATCCCAATGTACGAAATTAACAGTAGCATTGGTAAAGCCCCAATGTACCTTCCTACCCTTTTTACCCACTGGATTTTATTTAAGAAAATTGGGATGAGGGGATCTTCGAACAAGTGACTTGTTAGTTCACTCAAGTTGTTCATAACCGGGGACACGGCTAAGTACTTAGATTTTTACACTCTCGAGAGGTTGTACACCTTTACCCACATGGCCAGGTCAATCCTTCTACCTCGATGCACATTTTGCTAGAGGACAGGTGTAGACCGTGGCCGAGACCTTCTGTGTGTAATCACCCGAACCATTCCCTAAGGGCCCCGTTCCACCTACAGTATCCCTCTACCACCACCTGGCCCCTAGGATCCGGGTTCATACAACATACTTTGTCAAGCCAGAGCCATAGTAGCATGTGGTTGTACGTGAAGCTAATGAGCAAGATTTGTCTACAATCTCTTTAAGCCTGGGTGACTTTCCGCAAGTGTGCACTAGCACCAGGGTCTTGCCCCCTGATATAGCCACCCTCTCCATAACTCCACCATTCACCCAGGTAATCCATTAAACTTAGTTTTTTTACTTAACCTCTATCAAACCTTTTTCCATGGCATAGCAGGTAACAACTAAATTTAATGGCAGCTAAGTGAGTCTAGGAGTGGTGTAGCTAAACTACTAGGATTTAATAGCAGACAAA
This sequence comes from Lolium perenne, assembly GCF_019359855.2. Taxonomy (NCBI): domain Eukaryota; kingdom Viridiplantae; phylum Streptophyta; class Magnoliopsida; order Poales; family Poaceae; genus Lolium; species Lolium perenne. Next base: position 10,746,707 of record NC_067247.2, on the reverse strand, counting down.
AAGCATAAATCCCAGACATGTCTACTATAAAAACACTACGGTGCAAGAATTAAAACTGGGACTTTTGGTGTGTGTCTGTTGCCTTGGTGAGAGGAGGAGTTGGTACACTCTTCGCAGAAACACTCGTTGCAATCAACACAACCACAATCTACAAACAAAATTTTCACTCCATAAACACATAACAACATGTAGACAACCACAAATATAATATGTATGCAATATGTGGATTAAACATGAACGACACACTTAACATGTTCTCTGGTTTTGAACTATATGCATGATGCCATGGCAAAATTTTAGTGTTGAATTAATAATTAAAAACATTTCCTATCATTAGAAACGATCTACAACACTAAACAAATACTACAAGCTAAATGTATAGGTAACATTTTTATTTTCTAATGCTACTGTACAGGGGGGTTCAAATCTCTGCTAAATGCAAAAGGAATTACTTAAAAATATTTTGTAGAACTATTTATATGGCCAAAATACTCTATTTGAGTTTCTGCAAAAACTGTGTAAAAAAATGCTGTAAAAGTGCAATATTATGTGTCTGCTGTATTCTACATGTTTTTATGAATCCAGGGGCACGAAGTTTGCTAAATTTGGATGAACGGAACTAAAGATATGATTTTTACAAGGTTCTATGTTTCTCTGTCCAATATATACGAAAATTAGACTGGATATGACAATTGGCTGATTCTGATTGGTTCATACCCCTTCATCTAAGTGGTCTAGTTATAGCCTTAGGATCTAGATCCTGTGGTTGAGAGGAAAAAAGGAATAAATGAGAAAAACAAATGAACCAGGGGCAACTCACGTACATGAACACATGTTGACGCAGCGATGATGGTTTTGCTCTTCGACAATGTTTCCTGGTAATGCTGAAGCAGGCAACGACGCTTGACTTGACAAATAGAAATTGGCGAAGACAGGAACGTGGAGATCGACTGGTTTGTTCGGAAACGCTCGCTGGAAACTGGCCGGAATACTATCCCGCGAACATGCTCACAAACAAAGATGGCGTCGTCACTGTGGTGCACCAAAAATCACGAAACAAAGTCTGAGATGTGCGCAAGGAAGAAATAGGATGTTTGGAAGAAACTACAGATCAAAAGATGGACCGTGCTCACCGCAATCGACAATTTACTGCGACGGTACCGCGGAATTGCGAGGCAAAAATTCGAGCAGCCTAGAGGCTCTCGGTCTATGCGGTTTGAGGGAAAATGAAGAGGAGAGAGTGGAGCTTAAGTAGCAACAAACGGTGCATCAAATGGTGCCTTAAAACGTCCGGAATCAATTTGGGGAGGAAACGCTTGGTAACTGAAAAATGTAGATGTGCGACTCGTCCGTTCCTGTCCTGGAGCTTGATGGTGATCCTAGGTGGCAGCGGCCCCGCGTTAGAATCTATATTTATATCTATACCTTCTATATCTATATCTATACCTAATAATAAAGGGAGAAGCGTTTCCGTGGTTCGGTCCGTTTTGATTTTCTTGGTTTGCTTCGTCCGTCGTCCGTCGTCCGTAGCTCGTGAAATTGGAGTTTCATACGTGTCAATTGCTGTGTGCCCATGTTTTGCCGTGTTGTATTGGGTCGGGTATCCGACCTTGCTGTGAAAAAGAGTCCCACAGTTGTAGTCGTAGCCTAGGCAAGTTCACGTACATCAAACTATCAAAGGGTTAAGGAGACCGTGACTTACACGAACTGAACTAGGATTTGAACGAGTTGGCGTCAGGTATAAACATACAGGCAGCCTGCGCGGCCGCGCCCATGGTATAAACTCACATCATATTGCTCCGGCGATTGGCACCAGACGAGGAGGTATTCACATTGGAGGCGGACAAGAAGGACGTCGTGCTGCTCGAAGAGGCCGCGCCGCCACAGGAGCACCGCGGGGATCACCAGCGGGACGGCCTGCGAGATCAGTAGGCAGCGTCAGGCCCTGCGATCTGCTTAGTTCAGCATGATTCTGAGCCTATACCGTATGATGGCATTGTCTTCTTAAGATCTAGCTACTCGCCGGATTGACCTCCAAGATGGAACGCATCCTGACAGCAACAAGGGTTTCTTGGACCGCGCTATGCTCGCAAGCCTGGGCCTGCGCGACAGCGACCTGAGGTGGACGAGTAAGGTCCACGCCGATGGATTATTCCAGCGCCTTTCTTGAAGGCTGAATCCATGCCCGATCGCAGCTATTGATCAGCGACATGATCCTGCGTCGTACAACACAGCTGCTTTGTTCGGCCTGCGCAACGCCGTGCAGGAGCACAATGCCGGTGATAGGACACATGCAGAGCCGGCCGGGAGGCACCATATCACTACCAACATGGAAGCAGACTTCTTTGAATTCGAAGGTGGATGATATTGGATGATATGGTGCATCGCCGACAACCCGGCCGGATCGGAGACTGCAAAGGATTTGTCCGTTCCGTTCCCTCTTTATCGGTAGACTGGGAGAGAGCGTTGGTCGTGTCGATGAACGCACTGGTTCGACATGATGCTGCTCCGCTCGGGCCTGGTGTCGGTGATGAGGCTGCCCAGTCCGATCAATTTTTTCCCTCCTGGATATCGATTGGATTTGTTGCAGCTCCTCCACAAGATCTACTCTGGTCAGTACTGAACTTACTGCAACTGGATAGTGCTCCTTGTGTATGGCTGCAGAGTTCCGTACATCTATGCGGAGATTGAGGATTGAAGCAAAAAACACCTGTGCCTACTCTCATCTGTTTTGGCCAAAAAGATGTGGGCATTGATCGAGTTAGAGAAGATGAACTCTGAACTTTAGACATTAATTTTACCACTCACCTCCAGCTGCGTGTTTTGATGTTGTGCGGCTGTGCCCACGCTTGAGGAGTAGTGTTGTTGGATTATGAAAAAACTGAACATTTTAGAGAGAGATACGAGGCAATGCTCTTTTGGTGCTGACTAACTCAGTTAACATCAGCCGGCAGGAGATACTGAATGTTCAAGTTGGAGAAATTAAACGCTTGTGAGAGACACGACAAGGATGCATTATGTTAGTTCTGATGGCCACGGTGCAAAGAACAGTCTATTGATGCTGTAATTAAGTCCCATTGGTTCAAAGCAGTAGCTCCGTTTCTCATTCTCATTTGTTTATCGAATGAAATGTTGCAACTTACTCCTATAAAGATAAATAAACCAGTAGTCAATTTGTATCATAAAAAACTGTTTGTAGGTACGCAAGATTTGCAAATAATAAAGGAACAATTTCTGTCAAAATATTTCGTTCAATATTTTTTTAGACCGACTTACCCTACCACCAATTCCCATAATACTGCACATCTACCCCTGTACCGCTTCATTTATTTCCTTCTCAAACAACCTCACGAACGGAATTGTGTCGTCACACGAACGAACACGCAGGGAGGCAGGTTGGCTGTAGCCTGGGCCAAGGTGGGCGAGCTTGCAGGCGAGGTCGACGGCGACTTGGAGTGTCGGAGGGGAATACTTGGCGGAGCCTGACAACGTCATGGCTGGCTTGGACAGACGGAGGGAGGCAGGAGGCTGGTCAGAGACGTCCGTGCAGGATGGCCGATGTTAGGGACGAGGAGTTCGGGCGAAAGAGGGCTAGCAGAAGGACGAAGCGAGTGAGAGATCGAGCAGAGGAGGAGGGAGGCAAGCAGAGACATGATGCTTTCATTCCTGATGGCGGTGATCGAGTAAGGAGTGGTCGGGAGACGAGCGACTTAGGGCAGGGCTCGTGAGCGATGCTTTGCTTTGCTAATTAACACACTTTTTAGGTGCTACGGTACAAAGTGAGCTGATGCTAGAGTAGAGGAATGTAGGCCAAGCGAATAATTGACCAAGGCACGAGGAGGGATGAAGTTGGAGAGAAATAGGACATGGGAATGTGGAGCCAGGGAGCAGGAACAAGGGCAGAACCATGCCGGCGAAAAGCGGGAGGCCGCGCATGGGTGCAAGACGTGGTGCACTGACGAAGTTCTCTCGAGGATCGGTAGGAGGGTGAAGGTACTCGAGTCAAAAGAGTTTTCTTTATATGATTCGGATGTTATGGTTTGAGCGGGTTGGACGTCAGCTATTGGTTTTTCACATAAGAGTTTCCAAATAGCTATATATTCGTGACCACAATCAACGACGGTGAAAAAGAGAAGTGTCAACACGAATGATTTACTGAAGCGTTTGAATATTTGTTTCACCCGGTGCAACGCACGGGTACTTTTGCTAGTCTATACCTAATAATAAAGGAGCTAACGTTTCCTTGGTTTGGTCCGTTGTAATATGCTTTCGTCCAACTTAAGATACGTCTTCGTCCGCCTCACTAGTTTCCTATTAGCTCTCGTGCAGGAAAACAACTCCAGATCGATGTACTATTAGCTTTCGTATTGGGTACGTTTTCTAGCTTACACACCCTGGTTTCCTATATAAATTAACTTGAGCTTAAGGAGAGACGTGAGGTTGAGACGAGATCAATCATGATGCAAACGGGATGTTCTCCTGTCCGCTGGTGGCGTCGCGCACGGCTATGCCCGTGACAGGTAGCTAGGCTCAGGATCCTTCATAGTTGAGGGACGGACTGCGCGAAGCACGCGTAGGCAAGTCATGGCAGCGCACACGGCTAGGAGCTCAGGAACGATGCCATGGCAAATCAGATTGATCCCACCGTGTCGTCTGTTCCGGCAACCTGTCTATCCTTGCTTGTGTGCAGCCTTGCTGGTCGTCTCAAGAAGATCGGATCGATAGGCCGTCTCGGCGAGGCGACAGTATAGCCCATCGTTCGCTTCCTCGGTGGTAACGAATCGACACCAACCGCCGAGGGCTCCGAATCCAGCGAACACAAGATATTGATGGAGTTTCTCTGGGAGCAATTGGGGGTTTTTCTCTCCGACAAAGAAAGTCGAGCCGTCCAAGATTGAGGCGACAGAGGCGGCAATGCGACAGACTTCTCTTTTAGGTTGTCAAAGATTGGAGCGGTTGAAGTTTTTTTTTCCAAGAAAAGTTTTTTTTTACCCTCTACGAATCAAGCTGAATTCTCTTCGGATGGAGATTTTTTCTTTTACTTAACCATCTACTTCTCGATTTTTGTCACTTCTTAACTGCAAGATTGGTGTTTGAACCATAGTTGGATTGCTCCTGCAGCATCGAGCAGAAACCAATCACAACCCAATAAAAAAAGGAATGCTCTTACATCCAAAGCAGGTCTCTTATAGCCACCAGCAAGATTATTCTTCCCTTCATGGATTGGGTACACTGTAGAAAACGAGGCTTCCGTCTAGCCCCATTAGTCGCGAAACTGTAGGAACCGCGACTAATGAAGTCTTTAGTCGCGGTTCGGCAGGCGAACCGCGACCAAAGGCCTGGGTCCAGGGCGCTCGGTGGCCAGCTGGTGCACGTGAGGGGCTTTAGTCGCGGTTGGCCTGCCCGAAGGCCTTTAGTCGCGGTTGGCCAGGCCAACCGCGACTAAACCTCCTTCCCTATATATACCAGTTCAGCACACTCACTTAGTCATTTGGTGCCACTTCTCTTCACAAACTTCACAAGGGGGTGTTAGGTTTGCTTTTGGCTCCTCTTATGCACACAAAGTGTTTGATGAAATGCCCCAAGAGCATGAAACAAACATGATATGAAGTGTCGGAGCCACACTTGAGCTTCCTCATTTATTTTTTCCTCCTCGATCGCGGTTAGCAAGTTGAACCTTTCATATGTGTCATTGATAAAATATGCATGTGTGTAGTTTATTGTTTAATTTCTATTGTTTATAGTTAGTTAGTTTAACAAATGCATGATGGTTAATTATATATTTTATATGATAATAATGCAGATGAATCGGCAATGGATGTACGGTAACCGACTCTCCGGCGAGTTCACTACGGGTTTGAAAGATTTCCTCGTAGTGGCTAATGCAACAAGCAGAAGGGTTTTGTTATCTGTCCATGTGTTGACTGTAAGAATCAGAAGGGTTACTCTTCCTCAAGAGAAGTTCACATGCACCTGCTTCGTCACGGTTTCATGCCAAGCTATAATTGTTGGACCAAGCATGGAGAAAGAGGGGTTATAATGGAAGAAGATGAAGAAGGGGATGATTTCTTCGATGAAAGCTATCTTGCTCATTTCGGTGATACTTTCATGGAGGATGCTGAAGGTGAAGGGGAATGTGAAGGGGAAGGTGAAGAAGAGGCACGTGATGAGCCCGTTGATGATCTTGGTCGAACCATTGCTGATGCACGGAGACGCTACGAAACTGAAAAGAAGAGGGAGAATTTGGATCGCATGTTAGAGGATCACAGAAAGTCGCTGTACCCCGGATGCGATAATGGTCTGAAAAAGCTGGGCTGCACACTGGATTTGCTGAAATGGAAGGCACAGGCAGGTGTAGCTGACTCGGCATTTGAAAACTTGCTGAAAATGTTGAAGAATATGTTTCCAAAGAATAACGAGTTGCCCGCCAGTACGTATGAAGCAAAGAAGGTTGTCTGCCCTCTAGGTTTAGAGGTTCTGAAGATACATGCATGCATCAACGATTGCATCCTCTACTGCGGTTAATACGAGAATTTGAATGAATGTCCGGTATGCACTGCATTGCGTTATAAGATCAGAGGCGATGACCCTGGTGACGATGTTGAGGGCGAGAAACCCAGGAAGAGGGTTCCCGCCAAGGTGATGTGGTATGCTCCTATAATACCACGGTTGAAACGTCTGTTCAGGAACAAAGAGCATGCCAAGTTGTTGCGGTGGCACAAAGAGGACCATAAGTCGGACGGGGAGTTGAGACACCCCGCAGATGGAACACAATGGAGAAAGATCGATAGAGAGTTCAAAGATTTTGCAGCTGACGCAAGGAACATAAGATTTGGTCTAAGTACAGATGGCATGAATCCTTTTGGCGAGCAGAGCTCCAGCCATAGCACCTGGCCCGTGACTCTATGCATCTACAACCTTCCTCCTTGGTTGTGCATGAAGCGGAAGTTCATTATGATGCCAGTGCTCATCCAAGGTCCGAAGCAACCCGGCAACGACATCGATGTGTACCTAAGGCCATTAGTTGATGAACTTTTATAGCTGTGGGGAAGACCTGGTGTCCGTGTGTGGGATGAGCACAAAGAAGAGGAATTTGACCTACGAGCGTTGCTTTTCATAACCATCAACGATTGGCCTGCTCTTAGTAACCTTTCGGGACTGTCAAATAAGGGATACAATGAGACTGAAAGTGTACATTTGCCAAATTGTAAGAAGAACGTGTACCTTGGGCATCGTCGATTTCTTCCGAAAATTCATCTAGTAAGAAAGAAAGGCAAGCATTAGAACGGCAAGGCAGATCACCGGCCGAAGCCTGCGGAACGCACTGGTGCTGAGGTATTTGATATGGTCAAGGATTTGAAAGTCATCTTCGGAAAGGGTCCTGGCGGACAATCAGTTCCGAAGGGAGCTGACGGGCACGCAGCCATGTGGAAGAAGAAATCTATATTCTGGGAGCTAGAATATTGGAAAGTCCTAGAAGTCCGCTCTGCAATCGACGTGATGCACGTTACGAAGAATATTTGCGTGAACCTCCTAAGCTTCTTGGGCGTGTATGGGAAGACAAATGATACAAAGGAAGCACGGCAGGACCAGCAACGTTTGAAAGACCCTGATGACCGGCATCCGGAATGGTTTCGAGGTCGTGCCAGCTACGCTCTGACCAAAGAAGAGAAGGTCATCTTTTTTGAATGCCTGAGCGGTATGAAGGTCCCGTCTGGATTCTCGTCCAATATAAAGGGAATAATAAACATGGCGGAGAAAAATTTCCAAAACCTGAAGTCTCACGACTGCCACGTGATTATGACGCAATTGCTTCCGATTGCTTTGAGGGGGCTCCTGCCGGAAAATGTTCGAGTAGCCATTGTGAAGCTATGTGCATTCCTCAATGCAATCTCTCAGAAGGTAATCAATCCAGAATTTCTACCACGGTTACAGAACGATGTGGTCCAATGTCTTGTCAGTTTCGAGTTGGTGTTCCCGTCATCCTTCTTCAATATTATGACGCACCTCCTGGTTCACCTAGTCGAAGAGATTTCCATTCTCGGTCCTGTATTTCTACACAATATGTTCCCCTTCAAGAGGTTCATGGGAGTATTAAAGAAATATGTTCGTAACCGTGCTAGGCCAGAAGGAAGCATCGCCAAGGGCTATGGAAATGAGGAGGTAATTGAGTTTTGTGTTGACTTTGTTCCTGACCTTAAGCCGATTGGTCTTCCTCGATCGCGGCACGAGGGGAGACTAAGTGGAAAAGGCACGATCGGAAGGAAATCAACGATATGTATGGACGGCCATTCTATGACTGAAGCACACCACACAGTTCTGACCAATTCCAGCTTGGTGGCTCCGTACTTTGAGAAACACAAGAATATTTTACGCTCGGACAACCCGGGGAAGCCTGAATCCTGGATTAGGAAGGCCCACATGGAGACTTTCGGCAGTTGGTTGAGAAAACATTTAATGAATGACAATGATGTTGGAGATCAGCTGTACATGTTGGCCAAGACACCATCTTCGACTATAACGACTTTCCAAGGGTACGAGATAAATGGGAATACATTTTACACGATCGCCCAAGATAAAAAGAGCACCAACCAAAACAGTGGTGTCCGCTTTGATGCAGCAACCAAGAATGGGCAAAAGGTCACATATTATGGTTACATAGAGGAGATATGGGAACTTGACTATGGACCCTCCTTTAAGGTCCCTTTGTTCCGGTGCAAATGGTTCAAGCTAACAGGAGGTGGGGTAAAGGTGGACCAGCAATACGGAATGACAATGGTGGATTTCAACAATCTTGGTTACCTTGACGAACCATTCGTCCTAGCGAAAGATGTCGCTCAGGTTTTCTATGTGAAGGACATGAGTAGCAAACCGAGGAAACGGAAAGATAAGAAAACGATCAGTACATCATGCGATGATCCAAAGCGCCACATTGTTCCTTCAGGGAAAAGAAACATCGTGGGAGTGGAGGACAAGACAGACATGTCAGAAGATTATAATATGTTTGCTGAAATTCCGCCCTTCAAAGTGAACACCGACCCAAGCATTAAGTTAAATGATGAGGATGCTCCATGGATACGGCACAATCGTAAGCAAGCAGGGACACAAGGGAAGAAATGATGTGTAATAATTTTTTGTACCAAACTTTATTGAATGGATCATGTGAATTATATTACCCGTGATGTGTTTGGTGTCCATTTTCGAATGATTCGATTGATTCGAGAAACCACACTGATGATACATGAAATTTGGAGTGATTTAGTCATATTCCTGCCTAGGCGTATAATATGCATACTCGTAGTCTTCATAGCCGGCGCCGTTGTACTGGTAGTCATCGCCTTCTAAGTTGCCGCCGTCGTCGTCGCTGCTGTCGCTGCTGTCGTCGCTGTCGTCGGGCGGCGCTCGTGGCTCGAACTGAGGGTAGCGCAGGCGGGGGATATTGCCGGCCGTGATGTAGTCCATGACGCTCTGCAGAGTCCGGCCGTACCACCATAGCCGACGGCCGGCCTCGTGGAAGTTCCCAGGAGGCAGACCGTCCTCCTCATACCTAGCGAGCGCCCTGTCACGCCGATTGATGAAGAAGGCGTCCCAAGTATGTTGGTTATCGGGATGCCAGCGGGGATTCATCCGCTGCTCCGGCGTGAGGTCGAGGTAGTAGTGGTTCGTGATGGCCGCCCTGTCAACACCCGGATTTTTATGTCCAGATGCCCATTATATCATCCATCGCAATCCCAGGAAGATTATTTTTGCGTGACATAATAGTAAGTAGTTCAGAGTCATCATTTATTACAACACATACTTGTTTTACAACCACGGATCACATGATCCAATATTACACAAATAGATTGTTCAACATCACACATAAGTAGCGGAAGCGTAGTAATAGCGGACTATCTGTCCCATAGGCAACGCTTGACGTTCGGAGACGATCCTAGTTATCGTAGACCTCTTGTTGTCCGTCATCCGGATACTGTTGCTCCTCTTCAAAGTCTGGCATTTGAATAGCCAGAGCAAAGCCATGAGTACTTTAAAGTACTCGCAAACTAATACTAAAGTAATTACTTAAGAGGGGTATTAAGGGGTACTAAGCTCTAGGTTTATTTGCAGAAAGCCAAGTTTTAGTTCATCAAACCTTTAGTAAAGACTTATCATTTGCTAGACTAACTCAAGTGGGAACATTAGTGTCATTCCCACAAATCATTTGTGATTCAATCTCAAAATCACCTTTCAATTCATCATTCCTTTTTAAGATCAAAAATCTGATAACGGAACAGTATGGACTTTCCAATCGTCCGTAACCGTGGACACGGCTATTCGAATAGGTTTAACACTCTGCAGAGGTTGTACTCTTGTGCCACAACTTTTGATTACATCCGTCGAGGATAACCCCGAAACATTGTAACTCTGTACGCGGATCATCAACCATAACCTTTCACTTATATATACTAGTATAGGCACCTCTCCCATGAGCTTGGCCTCCCGGTGAAAACCAACTGTTAACCCGGGAACTGCACAGGGCTTGGGTCGTACATTCACCTCTTATTCACATCATTTCTCATATGCGGAGGCAGCCTCGGCGTAACCCCTATGATGTTTGTTTAGAGGGAACCCATACTAAAATACACAAGCTTCTGGTTAAGCCCTACCCATAATCAGGTATTGTGGGGGTACTTGTATAATTGGAAGGGTATCGCATTCAAACCCAATCATCAGTTATATCAAAAATCACCATCTTCTCTTGGTCACAATCACCTTCAACTTTCATTCATTCAAAGTCATTTCACTTCACCATGTTCCCATCTAAAGTTGTCAATTTTAATTGATTAGCACTAGCCACTATTTCATGAGGGGTGCTACCTAGCTTTGAATTGCTCTAAGCTAACCTTAATAAGGTTCTACCTTAGACCAAGTGAGTCATAATTCAAAAAGTACTTTGAAAGTAAATAAGCAAAAATAATTGCAAGGTAAAAACATGGGATAGGTAAATACATAAAATAAAAGGGTGATGGTGCTTTGCTCTTGTAGAGCTTAGCATCATGGTGTTTAGCAAGGGTTAGCTTGCCTTGGTGGGGATAGGAGTCAAAGTTCTCCTCTTCTTCTTGAATGTAGCCCTCCTCCTCTTGGTAATCCTCGTTACTAGCGTCTATATACGAATACGAGGTATAAACACCAAACCAATCTTGTATACTAACTAAAACACACCACAAAGTTCACTCAAGTAAATCATCACATTATTCAAGGCATGGTGAATTACTTAGTTCTTTCTTATTTAAGAGAAAAATAATTTCCTCTTATTATAATTATTCATTTGAGTTGTTATTTAATCTTTTGGAGGAAACATAATTTCCTCTCATTCTATCCTTTCAAGATCTAATCTCCACTCATAATAATAAGGTATGAAATATAGGTTGACCATGGTCAACATTTCATATCTATTATGAGGGAAAACAAATTAAATAAGGTGCTACACCTTATGCCATTTAAACTCAACATATAAATGATTTAAAATATTTAAGTAAATACAATCAGAGGTTGACTACCCAAGGTCATTACCTCTTCTTATATTACTTAAGATCAAGATTTAAATGAGAGGGGTTCTCTCATACTATTTGTTGAATTTGAAATTTCAAGATTAGTTGCACTAGAATTGACTACATAGCCCTTTATTTTGATCTAGTCCATGATCATACAAACAACATGTCTATGTTATTACATAATCAATTAGAGGTCATCATTTGTGATTTATTAGAGTTGGAATCAATTCAAAATCTATTATGGTTGAATTTTAAATAAAGTTTTAAAGTACCAAAGTCCCTGCCTTGTTATTTTTATCAGGTTAATTCTACTTTGAAATTGGAGGTGGGACCAGTGGAATTTGTTAGATAATTTCATGGGCTTTCCAACGGTATAAAGTTTGCTAAATTTGGTTTGGCAGATTTCAAACTATTCAAATTTTACTAAACCATCTGCAGCACATTTGAAATATGAATAAATCCATATTTGAATTCGTGGGCTTAGGCGGGAAACGTTACTGGGCCGAAACGGTATTTAATTTCACTGCGCAGCCCAACAAGCATCTGGTGTGCTTGGGCCGCACTGACGAGGTGGGGGCCACCCGTCATTGTGTTTTAACACAGCGAAACGGTATTTTAAATCTAGACCGTAGGATTAGAATGGAGATCGACAGCGTGTGAACGTCGTCTTCTCCGACGAGCAGCGAGCTCCCTGGCGGCGAGCCTAGGGGGTCGGAGGGCGTACCAGGCCGTTGCAGGTGTCTGGCAGGGTGCGGAGAGAAGTGGTAGTCGATGGGGAAGAGCCTGGTGCAGCGGCGGCGCTCGGGGAGGCTCCAGGCGAAGCAGAGCTTCCGCGAGCTCCGGCGGACTTGAGCTCGCGATTCGAGCGGCTCCGGCGGCGAGAGGTGAAATTGATTGGGGGAGGAGGCTCGGTGAGGAGAGGGGAGTGGATTGTGTGAAGAGAGGAGGTGCCGATCGTCGCTATTTATAGAGGGAGGAAGGTGGCCGCGGGTGCTGAGAAGGAACGGCCATGGCGTGGCTTCTGTGGCGAGCGAAAGGGCAAGGCGAGGACGGCTAGGGCTAGCTGATGTCCTGGCGATGCTCAACCTGTGGCTGGCGCGGCCAAAGCGTGACAGGATTGCTCGAGCGCATCCAATGTCTGTGGCGCGGCGTGCGGCAGTAAAGTGAAGAGGACGACGGCGACGGAGCAGGGGCAGGCCTGGGCGAGTGTCTAGCGTGTAGAGGGCGGGGAGGAGATGCTCGGGCAGTGGTAGGGATGCAGGGGGAGGACGACGTCGATCGAGCGCGCGACGTACTGGCGCGGCCAGAGCGCGGTGAGCGCGCGTGCTGGCACGTCCTGGCATGCTTTGGGCGCGCGCATTCTGGCCAATGCCGTGGCTCGGCATTGCTGGGTCGTGTACGGTGAGATGCCTCGTGCTGCAGAGATGCTCTGGGACAAGGGGAAGCGTTGAGAGGAGGGCTAGAGAGATGGATGCCAAAGGTGGCCGGGTGTGCCTTGGCATGGGCATTTCTCCTCACCTTTCCACTCTACCAAGCCCTAGCATGTACCAAGCTTGATGAAGGGGAGCCAGAGGTAGCTAATGATCACCAGAGAAAGTTGGTTTAGGCTTAGAACCATTGGATAATAGAGTGTAACACTATTTGGAAAACATGCCTGCCAAGTGTTTGATTAATTGGTCGCATGAACTTTTTGTTTGAATTTTGGTTTTCTTTTTGGTGGATCTCAAATATATAATTAGTGTGTTGGATTGGTGGTGGTTTTGTTCAATTTGGAGTTGTTTTGCAAAATGGCAAAAGTGACATGATCTTCTCTTTAATTCAGCATCACTACTTGTCACATTGCTACTGGTCAACCTAGTCAACTCTAGCCATGGTGGTCAACATCAAAGTTACTCACCTTGACATGGTCTTGGATGACATGGCTTTGGTTGACCAAGTTTAGTTTAAGAATGAAGAAAACCAGAGGGGTAAAGTAGTGAAGAAAATATTTTTGTGACATATGACCATTATCATATGTATGAAGGATTTGATATTTCCTTGTGTTTGATTCTTGATTCATTGATGCAATTGTGTTAGTTTATCATATCTAAGTATTCTACAAGCAAGAGAGCAAGCAATTATGGCCTAGGGTGAGGATTTGCAATTTGGCATAATGTGTATGTAAGAGAGAAATGGGTTTTTCTCATTTTCTTCATTTCTTCTCAAATTAGGGTTTGGTGATCTTGAATTAGGGTTCCATAGTAATGGTTCAACATACTAACACTCATCATGGCAATTGCACAAAAGAATTCACTCAAATGCATGAAACTATATGTGGCACTATATGCATAGAAAAAGTTTTTGTTAATTGCAAATTTTGAGTTTTGGGAAATTTTCTTTCTTGATTAATATTGTTGAAACTTGGGATGTTACAAACCCTTCCCCCTTACAAAAGATCTCGTCCCGAGATCTTAAAGAAAACTAGGTACTAAAGAGATCTGGGTACTCAGTCTTCATGAAGTCTTCTCTCTCCCAAGTGGCTTCTTCTTCGGTGTGGTTACTCCATTGAATCTTCAGAAACTTGATACTTCGGGTGCTGGTGGTTCTGAAGGCTTCTTCCAGTATGCGAATAGGCACTTCGTGATAGGTCAAGTCTGAGTTGATATCCACAGCTCGATGATCGATGTTCTTGAAGACTTCTGTGGATTCCGGTACTTCTAAGCACTTCCGAAGTAACGAGATGTGAAACACATTGTGTATCGCTGACATTTCTTCCGGTAACTCCAGTTGATAGGACACTTCTCCTCGGTGACTCAGGACTCTGAAAGGTCCGACATATCGGGGTGCAAGCTTTCCTCTAAGCTGGAATCTCTGCATTCCTTTAAGGGGGGACACTTTGAGATATACGAAATCTCCGATCTCGAAGGTCATCTCTCGGCGTCTCTTGTCGGCGTAGCTCTTTTGTATTTATTGGGCTGTCTTGAGGTACTCGCGGATCTTGTGAACCTTCTCTTCCGCTTCACGGAAAATATCTGGTCCAAAGACTTGACTCTCTCCGACTTCCGACCAATTCAGGGGGGTACGGCATTTCCTTTCGTACAGGGCTTCAAAGGGGGCCATCTGTAAACTGGCTTGATAACTGTTGTTGTACGAGAATTCTGCGTACGGCAAGCAGTCTTCCCACTTGGATCCATACTCCAGTACACAAGCTCTCAACATATCTTCTAGTATTTGATTTACTCGTTCAGTCTGTCCATCCGTCTGCGGGTGATAGGCTGTGCTGAAATTCAATCGGGTTCCGAGTCCCTCATGTACTTTCTGCCAGAATCTAGAGGTGAATTGGGATCCTCTATCAGATACTATCGACTTCGGTGTTCCGTGCAGGCTGACTATCCGGGAGATATATAACTCTGCTAGCCTCGGTCCTTGATAGGTGGTCTTGACGGGGGTGAAGTGGGCGACTTTGGTCAACCTGTCGACCACTACCCAGATAGAATCATTTCCTTTACTTGATTTGGGCAGTCCAGTGATGAAGTCCATTCCGACAGAATCCCACTTCCATTCGGGAATCTGTAGGGGTTGCAACAGTCCGGCGGGGCGTTGATGTTCTGCCTTGACTCGCTGACAGATATCACATTTAGCTATGTAGCTTCCAATTTCTCTCTTCATTCCATGCCACCAAAATTGTTCTTTCAAATCTTGGTACATCTTGGTTCCTCCGGGGTGAATGGAGTAAAGGGTGTCGTGGGCTTCTTTCAGAATAACTTGCTTGAACTCTGAATCTGAGGGAACGCAAAGGCGTCCGTTATACCATAGCACTCCTTCTTCATCTACGGTGAATCCCGGTGCCTTTCCCGCAGCTATTTGGCTTTTTATCCCCTCAATGCTGGCATTTCCTTTCTGAGCTTCCTTGATCTGACTAATCAGGGTGGGTTGGAGTTCAATGCTGGCGAGATATCCTTCACTAACAAGTTCAAGTCTGAACTGTTCAAACTCTTGAAACAGGCTAGGTTGCTCGCTTGCTAACATGGAGTTCAACTGACACGGTAGTCTACTCAAAGCATCCGCTACCACATTGGCCTTGCCGGGGTGGTAGTGAATCTCCATGTCGTAATCCTTGATTAGCTCTATCCATCTGCGCTGCCTCATATTCAGCTCCTTCTGGGTGAAGATGTACTTCAAACTCTTGTGATCTGAATAGATCTCGCATCGATTACCCATGAGGTAATGACGCCATACCTTCAGTGCTAAAACCACGGCTGCTAGTTCTAAGTCATGGGTTGGATAGTTCTGTTCATGCTGCTTCAGCTGTCTTGACAGGTAAGATATCACTTTGCCTTCTTGCATCAACACACATCCAAGACCAATCTTGGATGCATCACAATAGACGTCGAAGGGCTTGGTGATGTCCGGCATGATCAGTATTGGGGCTGTGGTCAATCTAAGCTTGAGTTGTTGAAAACTCTCTTCACACTTCGTTGTCCATTCAAATTTCTTATCTTTCTTCAACAGTTGTGTCATTGGTCTTGCTATGCTCGAGAATCCTTCAACGAATCGGCGGTAATATCCCGCCAATCCGAGAAAAGCACGGACTTCGGTCTGAGTGGTTGGGGCTTTCCATTCTTCAACAGTCTTGATCTTCGAGGGGTCAACGGCAATTCCTCCGGCGGACAAGATGTGACCC
Organism: Lolium perenne; assembly: GCF_019359855.2. Lineage (NCBI taxonomy): Eukaryota > Viridiplantae > Streptophyta > Magnoliopsida > Poales > Poaceae > Lolium > Lolium perenne. Next base: position 10,730,510 of record NC_067247.2, on the reverse strand, counting down.
AGGAATCCTACTTCCTTTAACCAGAACTCACACTTGCTGAACTTGGCGTACAACTGGTGCTCCCGAAGGGTATCTAAGACCACTTCCAGGTGATGCTCATGTTCTTCTTCGGACTTGGAGTAGATAAGGATGTCATCGATGAAAACAACGACAAACTTATCTAGGAAGTTCATAAAGATCTTATTCATGAGATTCATGAAATAAGCGGGGGCATTGGTTAATCCAAATGACATGACATTGTACTCATACAATCCATATCAGGTGGTGAAGGCAGTTTTGGGGATATCGGTGGCACGAATCTTCAGTTGGTGGTAACCTGTCCTCAAATCAATCTTCGAGAACACTTTGGCACCGGTCAATTGATCAAACAGCTCTTCTATCTTCGGTAACGGATACTTGTTCTTGATGATGACATCGTTAAGCTTACGGTAATCCGTACATAAATGATTTGCACCATCCTTCTTGTCTACAAACAAAACCGGTGACCTCCAAGGCGACGCACTTGGTCGAATCAAACCTTTGAATAGCATATCATCCAGTTGCTTCTTCAGTTCCACTAATTCTGCCGGGTTTATACTATAGGCTCTCTGGGCTATAGGTCCGGTTCCAGGGATTAACTCGATAATAAACTCGATATCCCGATCTGGGGGCATACCGGGTAGATCATCAGGAAATACATCAGGATATCGACAAACGACCCTGATCTGATCCAAGGTGGGTTTGGCTAGACTCTGGTTGCATGTAAACTTTCTGGGCATTCTCTCAGATACATGTTCGACTATTCTTCCGGTGCTACTAGTCATGGTGATGGCCTTCTTGGCACAATCAATCAGTCCATGATGTTTCGACATCCAGTCCATACCCAGGACTACTTCCAATCCTTGGGTTCCCAGAACAATCAGATTTGCATAAAATTCTATTTCTTGGATTATGATAGGCACATCTTTGCAAATTTTTCTAGATTTAGTTGTTGAACCAGGTATTTGAACTATCATGACATGCTTCAAACTGATCGGTTGAATTTTACTAGTGCATGCAAAATCCTCAGTAACAAACGAATGTGATGCTCCAGAATCAAACAGCACTCTTGCAGGTATTGAATTAACAAAGAACATACCCAGCACGACATCTGGGGCTTCCTGAGCTTCTTCCGCACTCATGTGAAAGAGGCGGCCGCTACGGTTGTTCGGGTTGTTGGGGGTGAACTTCTTGCCGTTGGCAACGCGGCGTTGTTGCTGAGCAGGGCCAGAGGTGTTGGTAGCAGTCTTGGCGAGTCTCTTGGGGCACTCGTTGGAGTAGTGCCCCACCACTCCGCACTCGTAACAGGTGATGGTGGACTTGTCCTTGGGGGTGATGGGAACCGCGTTGCTTCCAGTCCGCGGAGCAGTGTTGGAGGTGTTGTTGTGGTGGTTGGGGGCTCGGGGTGGAGCGCGGTTGAAGTTGTTGAGGTTGTTGTTGTAGTTGCTGTTTTTGGGGTGGCCTCCTGGCCTAGGGTTTCCTCCACTCCGGTTCTGATAACCCGGACGTGGGTGCTGCATAGGTGGCTTGTTGTTTCTGGGGGTGAAGCCTCCACTTGAGCTGGGGCGATACCTGGGGGTATTGCTAGGCCCACTCTGGTGCATCATTCTGCGCTTGCGGTTCTCGTTGGCTTGGTTGAGTTTCCCCTCCATCTGGATGGCGGAGTCAACAAGAGCTTCCAGGTCAGCAAAAGGGATGTTGACCAGCACCGTCTGCATCTCGTCATGCAGACCATTCAAGAACCTTTCCTTCCTCTTCTCGGTGGTGTCCGTCTCTTCCGGGGCGTACCTTGACAGAGTGAGGAACCTGTCGCGGTATTCTACCACGGTGAGACGACCTTGCTTCAGCTCTCTGAACTCATCCCTCATCTTCTTGATCAAGCCCGGTGGCACATGATATTTACTAAACTTGAGTTTGAAATCTGCCCAAGTCATCATTTGCCCCGCATTCAATGCGCGGGCACTTGTCCACCAGGCACGGGCAGGTCCCGCTAGATAATGGGTGGCAAACAGTACTTTCTCGTTTTCTTCCACTCCGGCGACCTCAAGATTGTTCTCCATGGTCTGGAGCCAATCGTCCGCGTCCAGGGGCTCCTCGGTCTTGCTAAACACAGGTGGGTTGGTGTTCTGGAAGTTCTTCAACTTTGACCCTGGATGGTCGTGGTTTCCGTGGCCTTGATTTCCCTGGGCAATCTGTTGAAGTGCCGCTAGGTTGGCTTGTCGTTCAGCTCTCTCAGCCTCTCTATCGGCCAACATCTGTTGCAACATCTGCAGCATTGCCTCCTGAGTCATGTTGCGGGTTGGAGGTGCCATCTGAACAGTGATAGGGATCATGAGACGAGAGGGAAAAGTCTATGGCTCATTTTGGATGAAATTTCATAAAGTTTAACACTTGATTCTTAACATAATACTAATAATTATAATATTACACACATAAACATAGTTATAGAGGTAGCAAATATTACAAGCCAGCAAACCGGAGGGTTTGAAGAACCCTTTCAACAATCTACGATACAAGGGGGTGATACAAAGGACCGATACAACTCATACTACGCAGGTGCTCATAGGAAGGGGGAACTACTCTCCATCGATGCGGATCGGGAAGGTGGTATCCATCACGGCAGGCAGGCGCTGGTGGAAGTCCAGATCCTCATCTTCCTCCTCCTCGTAGTCGTTGTTGTTGCTCACGTAGGAGTAGCCATCCCCTTGGATGTCTTCTCCCTCGCCTTCCTCTTCCAGTGCCTGGAGCTGTTCCGCCTGGGTGGCGACAGTCTCCTTCAGTGTGGCGATCCGGGCGCGGAGGCGGTGGATGCTGGAGTCCCTCTTCGAGACCAGCTGGCGAAGATCCCTACACTCCTTGGCGAGGACCTTGATGGTCTCCGCATGCTGGTCCAGCTGGAGGTATGTGTGGTTGGCGTATGCGCGGGAGTTGTCCAGCTTGACTTGAGTCTCGAACAACATGTAGTCAAGATGATCCACGTGGTGCCTCAGCACGGGGTGGAATGGCAGGCTGACGGGCACCCCAAGAGAGGTGTGCCTTGCAAGGTGTGCAAAGCGCTCCCCTTCAATGGCCATCGAGTTTTGTCCGCACAGTCGTGCGAGGGCTTCTTGCAGAGCGCGTGCCAGTCCGTCGAGCCAAGTGTTCTCTCGGAGGGAGAACTGGATCTGGCGGAACATGGGTGACTCTGGCTTCCCGGGGAGGTTGGCCATGATGACCCACTGAAGTTGTCCCCCGGGCTGGTCAGCGACCTTTCCCCCGTAGAACAGCGGCGGGGTGCGTCCGAGAAACTCTGCGAGGGCAACCAAGTCCCTCTCAAAGATCAGATCTCCTCCGTTCGCCAGGTCGTATACTTGGGTTTCGATGAAAGGCTCCATCGGTATAATAGGCTCCATCTGTAGGGGGATTGATGAGCAAGTTAGAGTAGTGGAAGTGTTCAAAATTTTAAGTAACTTACAAATAATAGTATATACTTGCTATAAACATATCTCAAAGGTAAGGGTATGAATGTACTTTTCATAACTATTCAATTTGTTTTAAGTTCGAAACTAAGTTTGTCATTCGTCCATTCTAACTAGGGTCTCCTAAGGTCAAACAATGGCTCTGATACCAACTTGTCAACACCCGGATTTTTAAGTCCAGATGCCCATTATATCATCCATCGCAATTCTAGGAAGATTGTTTTTGCGAGACATAATAGTAAGTAGTTCAGAGTCATCATTTATTACAACACATACTTGTTTAACAACCACGGATCACATGATCCAATATTACACAAATAGATTGTTCAACATCACACATAAGTAGCGGAAGCGTAGTAATAGCGGACTATCTGTCCCACAGGCAACGCTTGACGTTCGGAGACGATCCTAGTTATCGTAGACCTCTTGTTGTCCGTCATCCGGATACTGTTGCTCCTCTTCAAAGTCTGGCATTTGAATAGCCAGGGCAAAGCCATGAGTACTTTAAAGTACTCGCAAACTAATACTAAAGTAATTACTTAAGAGGGGTATTAAGGGGTACTAAGCTCTAGGTTTATTTGCAGAAAGCCAAGTTTTAGTTCATCAAACCTTTAGTAAAGACTTATCATTTTCTAGACTAACTCAAGTGGGAACATTAGTGTCATTCCCACAAATCATTTGTGATTCAATCTCAAAATCACCTTTCAATTCATCATTCCTTTTTAAGATCAAAAATCTGATAACGGAACAGTATGGCCTTTCCAATCGTCCGTAACCGTGGACAAGGCTATTCGAATAGGTTTAACACTCTGCAGAGGTTGTACTCTTGTGCCACAACTTTTGATTACATCCGTCGAGGATAACCCCGAAACATCGTAACTCTGTACGCGGATCATCAACCATAACCTTTCACTTATATATACTAGTATAGGCACCACTCCCCATGAGCTTGGCCTCCCGGTGAAAACCAACTGTTAACCCGGGAACTGCACAGGGCTTGGGTCGTACATTCACCTCTTATTCACATCATTTCTCATAGGCGGAGGCAGCCTCGGCGTAACCCCTATGATGTTTGTTTAGAGGGAACCCATACTAAAATACACAAGCTTCTGGTTAAGCTCTACCCATAATCTGGTATTGTGGGGGTACTTGTATAATTGGAAGGGTATCGCATTCAAACCCAATCATCAGTTTTATCAAAAATCACCATCTTCTCTTGGTCACAATCACCTTCAACTTTCATTCATTCAAAGTCATTTCACTTCACCATGTTCCCATCTAAAGTTGTCAATTTTAATTGATTAGCACTAGCCACTATTTCATGAGGGGTGCTACCTAGCTTTGAATTGCTCTAAGCTAACCTTAATAAGGTTCTACCTTAGACCAAGTGAGTCATAATTCAAAAAGTACTTTGAAAGTAAATAAGCAAAAATAATTGCAAGGTAAAAACATGGGATAGGTAAATACATAAAATAAAAGGGTGATGGTGCTTTGCTCTTGTAGAGCTTAGCATCATGGTGTTTAGCAAGGGTTAGCTTGCCTTGGTGGGGATAGGAGTCAAAGTTATCCTCTTCTTCTTGAATGTAGCCCTCCTCCTCTTGGTAATCCTCGTTACTAGCGTCTATATACGAATACGAGGTATAAACACCAAACCAATCTTGTATACTAACTAAAACACACCACAAAGTTCACTCAAGTAAATCATCACATTATTCAAGGCATGGTGAATTACTTAGTTCTTTCTTATTTAAGAGAAAAATAATTTCCTCTTATTATAATTATTCATTAGAGTTGTTATTTAATCTTTTGGAGGAAACATAATTTCCTCTCATTCTATCCTTTCAAGATTTAAACTCCACTCATAATAATAAGGTATGAAATATAGCTTGACCATGGTCAACACTTCATATCTATTATGAGGGAAAACAAATTAAATAAGGTGCTACACCTTATGCCATTTAAACTCAACATATAAATGATTTAAAATCTTTAAGTAAATACAATCAGAGGTTGATTACCCAAGGTCATTACCTCTTCTTATATTACTTAAGATCAAGATTTAAATGAGAGGGGTTCTCTCATACTATTTGTTGAATTTGAAATTTCAAGATTAGTTGCACTAGAATTGACTACATAGCCCTTTATTTTGATCTAGTCCATGATCATACAAACAACATGTCAATGTTATTACATAATAAATTAGAGGACATCATTTGTGATTTATTAGAGTTGGAATCAATTCAAAATCTATTATGGTTGAATTTTAAATAAAGTTTGAAAATACCAAAGTCCCTGCCTTGTTATTTTTATCAGATTAATTGTAGTTTGAAATTGGAGGTGGGACCAGTGGCATTTGTTAGATAATTTCATGGGCTTTCCAACGGTATAAAGTTTGCTAAATTTGGTTTGGCAGATTTCAAACTATTCAAAATTTACTAAACCATCTGCAGCACATTTGAAATATGAATAAATCCATATTTGAATTCGTGGGCTTAGGCGGGAAACGTTACTGGGCCGAAACGGTATTTAATTTCACTGCGCAGCCCAACAAGCATCTGGTGTGCTTTGGCCGCACTGACGAGGTGGGGGCCACCCGTCAGTGTGTTTTAGCACAGCGAAACGGTATTTTAAATCTAGACCGTAGGATTAGAATGGAGATCGACGGCGTGTGAACGTCGTCTTCTCCGACGAGCAGCGAGCTCCCTGGCGGCGAGCCTAGGGGGTCGGAGGGCGTACCAGGCCATTGCAGGTGTCTGGCAGGGTGCGCGGAGAAGTGGTAGTCGATGGGGAAGAGCCTGGTGCAGCGGCGGCGCTCGGGGAGGCTCCAGGCGAAGCAGAGCTTCCGCGAGCTCCGGCGGACTTGAGCTCGCGATTCGAGCGGCTCCGGCGGCGAGAGGTGAAATTGATTGGGGGAGGAGGCTCAGTGAGGAGAGGGGAGTGGATTGTGTGAAGAGAGGAGTTGCCGATCGTCGCTATTTATAGAGGGAGGGAGGTGGCCGCGGGTGCTGAGAAGGAACGGCCATGGCGTGGCTTCTGTGGCGAGCGAAAGGGCAAGGCGAGGACGGCTAGGGCTAGCTGATGTCCTGGCGATGCTCAACCTGTGGCTGGCGCGGCCAAAGCGTGACAGGATTGCTCGAGCGCATCCAATGTCTGTGGCGCGGCGTGCGGCAGTAAAGTGAAGAGGACGACGGCGACGGAGCAGGGGCAGGCCTGGGTGAGTGTCTAGCGTGTAGAGGGCGGGGAGGAGATGCTCGGGCAGTGGTAGGGATGCAGGGGGAGGACGACGTCGATCGAGCGCGCGACGTACTGGCGCGGCCAGAGCGCGTGCTGGCACGTCCTGGCATGCTTTGGGCGCGCGCGTTCTGGCCAATGCCGTGGCTCGGCGTTGCTGGGTCGTGTACGGTGAGATGCCTCGTGCTGCAGAGATGCTCTGAGACAAGGGGAAGCGTTGAGAGGAGGGCTAGAGAGATGGATGCCAAAGGTGGTCGGGTGTGCCTTGGCATGGGCATTTCTCCTCACCTTTCCACTCTACCAAGCCCTAGCATGTACCAAGCTTGATGCAGGGGAGCCAGAGGTAGCTAATGATCACCAGAGAAAGTTGGTTTAGGCTTAGAACCATTGGATAATAGAGTGTAACACTATTTGGAAAACATGCCTGCCAAGTGTTTGATTAATTGGCCGCATGAACTTTTTGTTTGAATTTTGGTTTTCTTTTTGGTGGATCTCAAATATATAATTAGTGTGTTCGATTGGTGGTGGTTTTGTTCAATTTGGAGTTGTTTTGCAAAATGGCAAAAGTGACATGATCTTCTCTTTAATTCAGCATCACTACTTGTCACATTGCTACTGGTCAACCTAGTCAACTCTAGCCATGGTGGTCAACATCAAAGTTACTCACCTTGACATGGTCTTGGATGACATGGCTTTGGTTGACCAAGTTTAGTTTAAGAATGAAGAAAACCAGAGGGGTAAAGTAGTGAAGAAAGTATTTTTGTGACATATGACCATTATCATATGTATGAAGGATTTGAGATTTCCTTGTGTTTGATTCTTGATTCATTGATGCAATTGTGTTAGTTTATCATATCTAAGTATTCTACAAGCAAGAGAGCAAGCAATTATGGCCTAGGGTGAGGATTTGCAATTTGGCATAATGTGTATGGAAGAGAGAAATGGGTTTTTCTCATTTTCTCATTTCTTCTCAAATTAGGGTTTGGTGATCTTGAATTAGGGTTCCATAGCAATGGTTCAACATACTAACACTCATCATGGCAATTGCACAAAAGAAATTCACTCAAATGCATGAAACTATATGTGGCACTATATGCATAGAAAAAGTTTTTGTTAATTGCAAATTTTGAGTTTTGGGAAATTTTCTTTCTTGATTAATATTGTTGAAACTTGGGATGTTACAAACCCTTCCCCCTTACAAAAGATCTCGTCCCGAGATCTTAAAGAAAACTAGGTACTAAAGAGATCTGGGTACTCAGTCTTCATGAAGTCTTCTCTCTCCCAAGTGGCTTCTTCTTCGGTGTGGTTACTCCATTGAATCTTCAGAAACTTGATACTTCGGTGCGGGTGGTTCTGAAGGCTTCTTCCAGTATGCGAATAGGCACTTCGCGATAGGTCAAGTCTGAGTTGATATCCACAGCTAAATGTGGTTTTTGTGTCATCTAAGAAAACTGTCGGTGGGATAAGGACGTTTGGGTAAGCTTTAGTCCCGGCTGGAGACTGCAACCGTGACTAAAGCTGTCGGCAGGATAAGGACGCGTGGGTGGACGCACTGCTCGATGAGATAAAGCATGTAGCGCACGACACCCTGTCGGAGGAACAAGACAAAGCAGCAGCGGTGCCGTGCCTATAAAAGGAGCATCGATACGCCTTGGCAAGCAGACCAACAAGCCAACCTAGCAGGTAGGGAGAGTTTCATCCCCATGGATGGAGTAAAGGGTTGGAAAATCTCCCGTGGCGCAACTTCTCGACGATGTCGTCAGTGCACACGCCCTACGACATCTTCGGAAGTTGCTCCTCGGGAAAATTTTCCTGCAAACACGTGAAAGACTACATCTCCTCTAACAGTGCTGGGTAAAGGGTTGGAAAATCTCCCGTGGCGCAGCTTCTCGAAGATGTCGTCGGTGCACACGCCCTACGACATCTTCAGAAGTTGCTCCTCGGGAAAATTTTCCTGCAAACCCGTGAAAGATTACATCTCCTCTAACAGTGCTGGGTAAAGGTTTGGAAAATCTCCCGTGGCGCAGCTTCTCGAAGATGTCATCGGTGCACACGCCCTACGACATCTTCGGAAGTTGCTCCTCGGGAAAATTTTCCTGCAAACCCGTGAAAGACTACATCTCCTCTAACAGTGCTGGGTAAAGGGTTGGAAACTCTCCCGTGGCGCAGCTTCTCGAAGATGTCGTCGGTGCACACGCCCTACGACATCTTCGGAAGTTGCTCCTCGGGAAAATTTTCCTGCAAACCCGTGAAAGACCTGCTGGGAAGAGGGGCGGGAAGACAGAGGCGGCCGGGAAGAACTGGTGGGAAGAGGGGGCGGGAAGACAGAGGCAGCAGGAAAGAACTGGTGGGAAGAACTGATGTATTATCTGTATTTTTAAGATTTTGAAATTAATTAGTTTTATTTTTCTGAATTTTTTGATGTATTATCTATATTTTTAAGATTTTGAAATTAATTAGTTTTATTTTTTCGAATTTTTTGATACATTATTTGTATTTTTAAGATTTTGAAATGAATTAGTTCTATTTTTCTGAATTTTTTGATATATTATTTGTATTTTTGAGATTTTGAAATTAATTAGTTTTATTTTTCTGAATTTTTTGATACATTATTTGTATTTTTAAGATTTTGAAATGAATTAGTTCTATTTTCTGAATTTTTTGATATATTATTTGTATTTTTGAGATTTTGAAATTAATTAGTTTTATTTTTTCAAATTTTTGATATGTTATTTGTATTTTTTAATTTTTGAAATGAATTAGTTTTATTTTTCTGAATTTTTTGATATATTATTTGTATTTTTGAGATTTTGAAATGAATTAGTTTTATTTTTCTGAATTTTTTGATATATTATTTGTATTTTTGAGATTTTGAAATTAATTATTTTTATTTTTTTGAATTTTTTGATATATTATTTGTATTTTTAAATTTTTGAAATGAATTAGTTTTATTTTTCTGAATTTTTTGATATATTATTTGTATTTTTGAGATTTTGAAATGAATTAGTTTTATTTTTCTGAATTTTTTGATATATTATTTGTATTTTTGAGATTTTGAAATTAATTAGTTTTATTTTTTTGAATTTTTTGATATATTATTTATATTTTTAAATTTTTGAAATGAAATAGTTTTATTTTCTGAATTTTTTGATATATTATTTGTATTTTTGATGTTTTGAAATGAATTAGTTTTATTTTTCTGAATTTTTTGATATATTATTTGTATTTTTAGAATTTTGAAATGAATTAGTTTTATTTTTCTGAATTTTTTTTTTTTTTTTTTGAGCAAAAACAGTAGGGAAAAATCCCTACAGTGCCATTTTTTCATTTATCATAAAGTGTCAAAATATACAAAAGGAGAGAGAAATTCAGAGAAAACAAAAAAAGATAAAAGACAACTCATAAAAGATCTAACCAATCTTGCATCCCTTCCTTCAAGCCAGGCTTAGCTCTCTAAATGATTTGCTTGAAGTATTCAGTAAACATACTGAAACAAGTATCCATGCTCCTTTCTTGGTTGTCAAAGATGATATTATTTCTATGATTCCATAAGCTCCAAGATCCCAGAATCACTGATTCGTTGAAAAATTGTAAAGTCCTTCTCTGTTTACCATCCATGATCATGTCCAGAAAATTGAGATCATTATTCCATTCATGGTTTAGTTTCCACCAGAAATTTCTTGAGAAGTCACATTCAAAAAAGAGATGTTCCCTATCCTCAATAATCTGCTCATCACAGAGCACACATTTATCATTCTGCACAAAGAATTTTTTGTGTACCATTCGCTCCTTTGTGTTAACTCTGTTCTGTATCATTAACCAATAAAAGAACTTCTGTTTGGATAGGACACAAGATTTCCATATCCATTTAAAAACATTAGGAGCATCAGGGGCATCTACCATCTGCAGGTACACCTTTTTTGTGGAGTACTTTTCTCCTACCCAATGGAAAGACCATTTATCCTTATGGGTAACGTTATGTGCAGCCCCATTGCGGTTAATCAAGTCAGTGAGGAGGTTGGCTTGATCTTCTGCAATCTGGGACAGGGGCAAACTGAACATGTCAAATATGCTCTCAGCCTGAGCAGCCTGTCTGTAAGAAATCTCCTTATTTTTTGCAAATGAGAAAAGTTGGGGGAACAGCTCTTGGATTGGTTCATCACTCCATAAATCATGCCACAAGCTAACCGTGTCACCATATCCAGTGTTTACATCTGTGTAAGATTTGAAATCCGAGATAAGGGATGAGACATCTCTCCACCAGAAGGATCCTTTGCTAGACTTAGCAGGAACTGAGTTATCTGCATAATATGCATTCCATACTAGGCCAACCCAAGGTATATCATGCTTGTTCAGAAATTTATATACATTCTTCATGAGTAACGCTCTGTTCTGGGTTCTAAGATCAATGACCCCTAGTCCACCTGCTTCTTTGGGTAGGCATACTTTATCCCAGCTAATGAGACATTTTCCATGCTTATTGATTTCTTTACCATACCACAGGAAGGTTCTTTCAGATTTCTCTATATGATCCAGGATAGTCAATGGGATTCTCAGAGCACATAAAGAAAATATGGGCATTGAAGAGATAATTGATTTAATCACAACAATTCTTGACCCATAGTCAAGGAGAGTGGTGATGCCAGAGAGCCTTCTGTCTATTCCTTCAACAATAGGAAGGAAATCTTCAATTCTCGGCCTTGTTGTTCCAAGGGGCAGACCAAGGTATGTAAAAGGCAAGGACTCTAGTTTGCAGCCAAAATTGTGTGCCAGGTCTGTTACCACATCATTTGGAGTATTGATAGGCACCATAGAAGTTTTATGATAATTCACTCTCAGTCCTGTGGAAGCAGAAAAATTCTCCAGAATAGTTTTGAGATTATCAAGTTGTCTTTGCTCAGCTGGCAAAATAATAAGTGTATCATCTGCATATTGTAGGATGGGGTATTTTTGTCCATAAGAGTGTTCCAGGGGGAGATTTAGCTGCCCATTCAGCCAGGCTTCATTGATAACTAACTGCAAAAGTTCAGCTGCAAGGACAAATAGAAGTGGATTGGTTCATTTTTGATATATTATTTGTATTTTTGAGATTTTAAATGAATTAGTTTTATTTTTCTAAATTTTTTGATATATTATTTGTATTTTTGAGATTTTGAAATGAATTAGTTTTATTTTTCTGAATTTTTTGATATATTATTTGTAGTTTTGAAATTTTGAAATGAAAAGTATTTTGAAAAAAGGCCTTTAGTCGCGGTTGGCCTGGCCAACCGCGAGAAAAGGTCCTCTCCGCGGGAACCGCAAACTACGCGAAAAAATCCTTTAGTCGCGGTTGGGGTCACCAACCGCGACTAAAGTACTTTTAGTCGCGGTTGGTGATCCCAACCGCGACTAAAGGGGGGTGCTATAAATGCGCGCGGGCGCCAGCGCGGGCGCCACTTCTTCTTCTTCGTCCTCGCGAACTCCTGCGCCGTCTCGCCTCCTCGTCGCCCTCGTCGTCGCCTCCTCGTCTGCGCCGCCGTCGACTCCGCGCCGCCGCCTCCTCGTCGTCTCTGCGCCGTACGTCGCCCTTCTCGCGCGCCGGCCGCCGTCGTCGACCTCCCCCGGCCCGTACGCGTCGCCGCCCCGCGCGCCCACACGTACAGTACGTCGCGCGCTCGCGCCCGTTGCCCCCTCGTCGTCGCCGCCGGCGCCGCCGCCGCAGTGAGAGAAGACGAGACAGATGTGCTGAGAGAGAGAGAGAGGAGAGAGAAGGCCGGCTGGCGGCCGCCGCGCGCGCGCGGTGAGGAGAGAGAGAGGGAGAGCGGAGCCCCGGCTCGGCCGGTTTTTTTTTTCTTTTTTTAGGTTTTTGTGTTTTTTGTGTTTTTTAATTTTAACTAGTTAATTAATTTAACAAAAACGGTAAATTAACAAAAAAAAGTAAAACTTGATAATTAACAAAAAAAAGTAAAACTTGATGTGAGCTATAATTAACAAAAAAAAAGTAAAACTAGTTAATATGTCTTATCGTTTTTGTTTTCACCTATCTTGACGGAATCGAAAACAAAATCGGAAACCCCGGAAACGAATATGGAAACGAAAATCACCGGAAATGAATATGGATCGGATACAGAACGGATACGTTACGAAAATGAATATTTTGTTTTTTCCGAGAGAGAGAGGATCGAAGGGGGCGGTGCACTACCGCCCTTTCACCACCGCCCCCTCCGATCGATCGATCTGAGAGCTCCCTGCAGCCGCGCCCTCGCCGTCGTTGCCGTCGCCACCCTCGTCATCGCGCAATTAGGACGACGCTGTCGTCGCCACCCTCGCCGTCGCGCAAATTTTGACAACACCACCGCCACCGCCCCCCTTTCGCCACCGCCCTTTCGCCACCGACCCCTCGTGTATACGGAGGGGGCGGCGAGGCCCTCGCCGCCCCCTCCGTATACGCGCGGGGTATTTTTTTTGTCACCGCCACCGCCCTTTCGCCACCGCCACCGCCACCGTCTAATACGCGTCCCCCATCTCGCATCCCTCGTCGCCCTCTCTCTTTATATGTAGAAGAGATGTGATAATGCTGGCATATACACAATTAATTTGTTTTTACTACATGTTTTCAGGACTGACATATGGCGGACGATAGAGCTGACCCGATTATGGACAACTATTATCCGGACGGTGAAGCCCATATGTTCGGCATCATAAACGGCGATATTCTATATGTGCCGACCGGACAAGAAGAAGATGATATCTCTTCTTATCTGAACCTTGATGGTGAAGATGAAGGGCGCCGTCAGCAAGATGATGCCGAACAAACGTCGATAAACGACGATCTTCAAATGCAAGTAGCAACCACCTCCGGCGCCGAGGTATATATTTACATTGAGCCTCTGGTGATACAAACTAACTGATTTGAATAAATATGTGTGTACTAACGCGCGCGACTCTCTTTCTTAGTTTAGCCCTCGGCCGGATCGTCGAAACAATCGAGTACGTCGTCAAAGCGTGGCGCAACCAAGACGATGAAACAAGGAGAAACATGCACCATCGAGGTTGTCGACAGTGCAACCGGCAGGCCGCTGGAGCCCCGCAAGAACGCCACCAAGTTTGTCAGCCAATGAGGAGCCGTTGTTAGAGACAACGTCTCGATCACCGTCCAGGAGTGGAATGCGCCAAAGAAGGCACGTGTTGGTTTCACTTTTGTCGATAAGAGAACAAAAAAAGATTGCTTCAAGAAGCTTATGGAACATTTCGTTCTACCTTCTGAATACAACAAATTCGATGAGGAGGGTAACAAGATTGAGGAAAACAAGGAGAGGAGGAGGCTAGTCAAACAGTTCGCTCTTCATAAGATGGCCGACGCATTCCGGAAATTCAAGCAAAATCTATCCCATGACTTTTCAAGCAGAACAAGACTCCGGATTTCAAAGGACAATATGAGAGACTGAAACATAATTGGCCAGAATTTGTGAAGCAAAAGAAATCGGAGCAGTTCATTCAAATATCGAAAAAAATAAGGAAAATGCGGCTAAGAAGGAGTACAATCATATTATGGGGCCAGGAGGGTATCGCCTTTGGGAGCCTAGGTGGGAGAAGATGGAGAACGAGCTGAGGGCGCGAGGAATCCGTCCAGGTACGGAGGGATGGGACCCAAGGGCCAAAAGCTGGTGGTACGGGCATGGGGGAACGCTGAACCCGGAGACAGGGGAGTGTGTTTACCGGGGAAAAATAATTAAACCCACCCAAGCCCTTATTGACGCAATGAGGGATGCTCAAGAGGGGAAGATCAAGTTCAACAGAGAGAACGACGCGCTGACAAAAGCCCTCGGGAATCCTGAACACGGAGGACGTGTATGAGGCATGGGGCACATTCCGTGGAAAATAGGGTTCTCCCAGAACGATGACCCGTATGGTTACAGAAGCCGTAAGAGAAAGATGGATCGGGAAGCAGATGTTGTGGTGCGGTTGGCATCGGAAATGGATGTATTGAAGAAAACCGTGAATGTACTAGTAGCCGAAAGAGATGCAGCTCGGGCGCAGCATGAAGATCATCCAGCGGATCTCGGAAGCCAGCAGCGGAGAAGCAGCGTGGCTTCCACGGAGACCCCACCGGCTGGTGCAGATGCACCGACGATCGAAATTACTGCACCGGAGCCTCTGGCGGTCGAAATTACTGCACCGGAGCCTCCTCGCTACCCCGTGGACGATATAAAGGAGATGAAAGAATGTCATCTGTATTATCCTATCGGGAACATGTCCATGAAGGTAGCCATCGGCAGTGCTTTACCATGTTTACCTGGAGCACTCCACCACAACAACCCCATTCAAGATGGCTATGCTCGTGTCACGGTGGAGGACATAGTCCAAGGGTTTGAGGACCTGGAGATTGACATTGCTACACCTGAAGGGGAGAAAAGACTTGGAGATGTCAAGCGCCAGT
The DNA here is from genome assembly GCF_019359855.2 of Lolium perenne. Taxonomy (NCBI): domain Eukaryota; kingdom Viridiplantae; phylum Streptophyta; class Magnoliopsida; order Poales; family Poaceae; genus Lolium; species Lolium perenne. Next base: position 10,715,384 of record NC_067247.2, on the reverse strand, counting down.
TCATTCTATGGAAAAAGAAGTTTATCAAGTTTCCAGGCGAGGCGCCAAGGCCAACGCCCCCCAGTCCACAACGTCACGTCAGCCTCCGTCACGTCAGCCGACGCCCCCCAGTCCACAACGTCCGGCGGGTGATCAGACGCCGCCCCCCAGTCCTCGTCCGGCGGGTGATCAGACGCCGCCCCCCAATCCACCTCCGGCAAAGAAGCAAAAGCAGTCCTGGATTATTAACCCGGACCCTTATGTACCTAAGACCACAAAGGTACCTGAGCCATTGATACGTCTCAAACGTATCTATAATTTCTTATGTTCCATGCTACTTTTATGATGATACTCACATGTTTTATACACATTATATGTCATTATTATGCATTTTCCGGCACTAACCTATTAACGAGATGCCGAAGAGCCAGTTGCTGTTTTCTGCTGTTTTTGGTTTCATAAATCCTAGTAAGGAAATATTCTCGGAATTGGACGAAATCAACGCCCAGGGTCCTATTTTTGGACGAAGCTTCCAGAACACCTGAGGGGAAAGGAAGTGGGGCCACGAGGTGGCCACACCACCAGGCGGCACGGCCTGGGCCCTGGCCGCGCCAGCCTATGGTGTGGGCCCCTCGGGCACCCCCTTGACCTATCTCCTCCGCCTACTTAAAGCCTTCCTCGCGAAACCCCCAGTACCGAGAGCCACGATACGAGAAAACATACTGAGACGCCGCCAATCCCATCTCGGGGGATTCTGGAGATCACCTCCGGCAGCCTGCCGGAGAGGGGAATCATCTCCCGGAGGACTCTACACCGCCATGGTCGCCTCCGGATCTATGAGTGAGTAGTTCACCCCTGGACTATGGGTCCATAGCTGTAGCTAGATGGTCGTCTTCTCCCCATTGTGCTTCATTGTCTGATCTTGTGAGCTGCCTATCATGATCAAGATCATCTATCTGTAATGCTACATGTGTGTTTGTTGGGATCCGATGAATAGAGAATACTATGTTATGTTGATTATCAATCTATCTATGTGTTGTTTATGATCTTGCATGGTCTCCGTTGCTAGTAGAGGCTCTGGCCAAGTCATTGCTTTTAACTCCAAGAGGGAGTATTTATGCTCGATAGTGGGTTCATGTCTCTGTGAATCTGGGGGAGTGACAGCAACCTCTAAGATTACGGATGTGCTGTTGCCACTAGGGATAAAACATTGATGCTATGTTCGAGGATATAGTTATTGATTACATTACGCACCATACTTAATGCAATTGTCTGTTGTTTACAACTTAATACCGGAAGGGGTTCGGATGATAACCTGAAAGTGGACTTTTTAGGCATAGATGCATGCTGGATAGCGGTCTATGTACTTTGTCGTAATGCCCAATTAAATCTCACAATACTCATCATGTCATGTATGTGCATTGTCATGCCCTCTCTATTTGTCAATTGCCCAACTGTAATTTGTTTACCCAATATGCTATTTCTTATGGGAGAGACACCTCTAGTGAACTGTGGACCCCGGTCCATTCTTTTACATCGAATACAATCTACTGCAATACTGTTCTACTGTTCTCTGCAAACAATCATCATCCACACTATACATCTAATCCTTTGTTATAGCAAGCCGGTGAGATTGACAACCTCACTGTTTCGTTGGGGCAAAGTACTTTGGTTGTGTTGTGCAGGTTCCACGTTGGCGCCGAAATCCCTGGTGTTGCACCGCACTACACTCCGTCACCAACAACCTTCAACGTGCTTCTTGACTCCTACTGGTTCGATTAAACCTTGGTTTCTTACTGAGGGAAAACTTGCTGCTGTGCACATCATACCTTCCTCTTGGGGTTCACAATGGACGAGTGCTTTACCGTCACAAGGAAGCTACGACTCCCACGTCAACAGCTCTTTTTCTGGCGCCGTTGCCGGGGAGATCAAGACACGCTGCAAGGGGAGTCTTCACATCGCAATCTCTTTATTTTGTTTTTGTCTTGCTTTATTTTATTTACTACTTTGTTTGCTACATTATATCAAAACACAAAAAATTAGTTGCTAGTTTTACTTTATTTACTATCTTGTTCTCTATATCAAAAACACAAAAAAAAAATTAGTTACTTGCATTTACCTTATTATTATCATGACTAGTCCTGTAGTTACTCTATCACCTGAGGAATCAATCTTCACTTTTAAACAAGGAGGTGAAGAGAGTTTTAAAGAAGCTTGGTCTAGAATTTTTGATTTTTATAGTAAAACTGAACCTAAAATGACGCTAAGTTTGCTTCTTAGTAATTTTTATTTTGGGGCTTATTCTTCGTTATAGATATGCCTTAGATGCTGTAGTGGGAGGGGATTTCCTTCATTGCGACGGAGATAGAGCTTTTAATGCCATAAAGAAATTGGTTGCATCATCTAGTTCCACTAATAATTATGATCCATCCCTTGTTAGTATTTATAATAGATTGAACACTCTTGAGACAAATGTATCTTGCTTAAAAGAAGGGTATGGTCTAATCCGTGAGCATTTTGATTATGTTCCAATAAACTCTGAACCCTCAATGTGGGACCCCACTCTTAAAGTTACTATTGATGGTAAAATTTTTGATGCTCGTTGTGATATTATGACTGAATTTTGCCTTATGCCTGAAAGTATTTATAAATCTTTGACACTCTAGGGACTTACCAAAGGGGGAGAAAGAATAACTCTCGTTGATAACTCTGTTATAATTCCCAAGGGAATAGCTGAAGGTGTTTTCACAACCTTTCTTGGAAGGACGGTATCCACTGATTATATCGTTATTAAATGTGTAGGAACAGGACAAATCACGCTTGGAAGATCCCTGCTAAAGCTCTTCGGAGCAATCATAGATGTGGAAAAAGGCACCCTAGGCTCCTCCATACCTGGATGCCATCATATATTCCCTAAATCAAAGGGTAAGAAGGGTATCAAAACCCCTGGTAAGAATGTCAATGCTTCGTCTCTTGATAATACTTGATATACACTTTCTGCGCCTAGCTGAAAGGCGTTAAAGAAAAGCGCTTATGGGAGACAACCCATGTTTTTACTACAGTATTTTTTTTTAATATTTGAATCTTGGAAGTTGTTTACTACTGTAGCAACCTCTCCTTATCTTAGTTTTATTGCATTGTTGTGCCAAGTAAAGTCTCTAATAAAAGTATGATACTAGATTTGGATTACTGCGCAGAAACAGTTTTCTTTGCTGTCACAAATCTGGGGCTAATTCTCTGTAGGTAACTCAGAAAATTATGCCAATTTACGTGAGTGGTCCTCAGATATGTACGCAACTTTCATTAGTTTTAAGTTTTTTCATTTGAGCAAGTCTGGTGCCTGTTAGAAATTCGTTTTTACGAACTGTTCTGTTTTTGACAGATTCTGCCTTTTATTTTGCATTGCTTGTTTTGATATGTTATATGGATTTTTCGATTCCATTGACTTTCAGTAGCTTTGTGCAATGTCCAGAAGTATAAAGAATGATTGTGTCACCTCTGAATATGTGAATTTTAATTGTGCACTAACCCTCTAATGAGTTGCTTTAAGTTTGGTGTGGAGGAAGTTTTCAAGGATTAAGAGAGGAGGATGATATACACCATGATCAAGGAGAGTGAAAGCTCTAAGCTTGGGGATGCCCCGGTGGTTCACCCCAGCATATATCAAGAAGACTCAAGCGTCTAAGCTTGGGGATGCCCAAGGCATCCCCTTCTTCATCGACAACATTATCAGGTTCCTCCCCTGAAACTATATTTTTATTCCGTCACATCTTATGTACTTTGCTTGGAGCGTCTGTTTGTTTTTGTTTTTGTTTTATTTGAATAAAATGGATCCTAGCATTCATTGTATGGGAGAGAGACACGCTCCGCTGTTGCATATGGACAAATATGTCCTTAGCTTTACTCATAGTATTCATGGCGAAGTTTCTTCTTCGTTAAATTGTTATATGGTTGGAATTGGAAAATGATATATGTGGTAATTGGTATAACACCTTGAATAATGTGATACTTGGCAATTGTTGTGCTCATGTTTAAGCTATTGCATCATATACTTTGCACCTATTAATGAAGAAATACATAGAGCATGCTAAAATCTGATTTGCATGTTTGGTTTCTCTAAGGTCTAGATAATTTCTAGTATTGAGTTTGAACAACAAGGAAGACGGTATAGAGTCTTATAATGTTTTCAATATGTCTTTTATGCGAGTTTTGCTGTACCGGTTCATCCTTGTGTTTGTTTCAAATAACCTTGCTAGCCTAAACCTTGTATCGAGAGGGAATACTTCTCATGCATCCAAAATCCTTGAGCCAACCACTATGCCATTTGTGTCCACCATACCTACCTACCACATGGTATTTCTCCGCCATTCCAAAGTATATTGCTTGAGTGCTACCTTTAAAATTTCCATTCTTTACCTTTACAATATATAGCTCATGGGACAAATAGCTTAAAAACTATTGTGGTATTTAATATGTACTTATGCACTTTATCTCTTATTAAGTTGCTTGTTGTGCGATAACCATGTTTCTGGGGACGCCATCAACTATTTCTTTGTTGAATATCATGTGAGTTGCTATGCATGTCCGTCTTGTCTGAAGTAAGAGAGATCTACCACCTTATGATTAAGCATGCATATTGTTAGAGAAGAACATTGGGCCGCTAACTAAAGCCATGAATCATGGTGGAAGTTTCAGTTTTGGACATATATCCTCAATCTCATATGAGAACATTAACTGTTGCTACATGCTTATGCATTAAAGAGGAGTCCATTATCTGTTGTCTATGTTGTCCCGGTATGGATGTCTAAGTTGAGAATAACCAAAAGCGAGAAATCCAATGCGAGCTTTCTCCTTAGACCTTTGTACAGGCGACATAGAGGTACCCCATTGTGACACTTGGTTAAAACATGTGTATTGTGATGATCCGGTAGTCCAAGCTAATTAGGACAAGGTGCGGGCACTATTAGTATACTATGCATGAGGCTTGCAACTTGTAAGATATAATTTACATAACTCATATGCTTTACTACTACCGTTGATAAAATTGTTTCTTGTTTTCAAAATAAAAGCTCTAGCACAAATATAGCAATCGATGCTTTCCTCTTTGAAGGACCATTCTTTTACTTTTATGTTGAGTCAGTTCACCTATTTCTCTCTATCTTAAGAAGCAAACACTTGTGTGAACTGTGCATTGATTCCTACATACTTGCATATTGCACTTATTATATTACTCTATGTTGACAATATCCATGAGATATACTTGTTACAAGTTGAAAGCAACCGCTGAAACTTTATCTTCATTTGTGTTGCTTCAATGCTTTCTACTTTAAATTATTGCTTTATGAGTTAACTCTTATGCAAGACTTATTGATGCTTGTCTTTAAGTACTATTCATGAAAAGTCTTTGCTTAATGATTCAGTTGTTTACTCATGACATTTACCATTATTTTGATCGCTGCATTCATTACATGTGCTTACAATAGTATGATCAAGATTATGTTGGTAGCATTGTCACTTAAGAAATTATCTTTGTTATCGTTTACCTACTCGGGACGAGTAGGAACTAAGCTTGGGGATGCTTGATACGTCTCAAACGTATCTATAATTTCTTATGTTCCATGCTACTTTTATGATGATACTCACATGTTTTATACACATTATATGTCATTATTATGCATTTTCCGGCACTAACCTATTAACGAGATGCCGAAGAGCCAGTTGCTGTTTTCTGCTGTTTTTGGTTTCAGAAATCCTAGTAAGGAAATATTCTCGGAATTGGACGAAATCAACGCCCAGGGTCCTATTTTTGGACGAAGCTTCCAGAACACCTGAGGGGAAAGGAAGTGGGGCCACGAGGTGGCCACACCACCAGGCGGCGCGGCCTGGGCCCTGGCCGCGCCAGCCTATGGTGTGGGCCCCTCGGGCACCCCCTTGACCTATCTCCTCCGCCTACTTAAAGCCTTCGTCGCGAAACCCCCAGTACCGAGAGCCACGATACGAGAAAACATACTGAGACCCCGCCGCCGCCAATCCCATCTCGGGGGATTCTGGAGATCACCTCCGGCACCCTGCCGGAGAGGGGAATCATCTCCCGGAGGACTCTACACCGCCATGGTCGCCTCCGGATTGATGAGTGAGTAGTTCACCCCTGGACTATGGGTCCATAGCTGTAGCTAGATGGTCGTCTTCTCCCCATTGTGCTTCATTGTCTGATCTTGTGAGCTGCCTATCATGATCAAGATCATCTATCTGTAATGCTACATGTGTGTTTGTTGGGATCCGATGAATAGAGAATACTATGTTATGTTGATTATCAATCTATCTATGTGTTGTTTATGATCTTGCATGCTCTCCGTTGCTAGTAGAGGCTCTGGCCAAGTCATTGCTTGTAACTCCAAGAGGGAGTATTTATGCTCGATAGTGGGTTCATGTCTCCATGAATCTGGGGGAGTGACAGCAACCTCTAAGATTACGGATGTGCTGTTGCCACTAGGGATAAAACATTGATGCTATGTTCGAGGATATAGTTATTGATTACATTACGCACCATACTTAATGCAATTGTCTGTTGTTTACAACTTAATACCGGAAGGGGTTCGGATGATAACCTGAAAGTGGACTTTTTAGGCATAGATGCATGCTGGATAGCGGTCTATGTACTTTGTCGTAATGCCCAATTAAATCTCACAATACTCATCATGTCATGTATGTGCATTGTCATGCCCTCTCTATTTGTCAATTGCCCAAATGTAATTTGTTTACCCAATATGCTATTTCTTATGGGAGAGACACCTCTAGTGAACTGTGGACCCCGGTCCATTCTTTTACTTCGAATACAATCTACTGCAATACTGTTATACTGTTCTCTGCAAACAATCATCATCCACACTATACATCTAATCATTTGTTACAGCAAGCCGGTGAGATTGACAACCTCACTGTTTCGTTGGGGCAAAGTACTTTGGTTGTGTTGTGCAGGTTCCACGTTGGCGCCGAAATCCCTGGTGTTGCGCCGCACTACACTCCGTCACCAACAACCTTCAACGTGCTTCTTGACTCCTACTGGTTCGATTAAACCTTGGTTTCTTACTGAGGGAAAACTTGCTGCTGTGCACATCATACCTTCCTCTTGGGGTTCCCAACGGACGAGTGCTTTACCGTCACAAGGAAGCTACGACTCCCACGTCAACAGCCATCACTGAAGCCTCTCCCCCACAAGGCCTTGGGAACATAGTGCCGAGGAAGTCGACACGGCCGCGGCTGCTGATTATGAGAAATGGAAGGCGGACTGCAAGAAGAAAAGAGAGCCCGAGCCCAAGCCAGTATTTTCTGATGAGCAAAAGAAGTGGGCTAAGTCATTTTTGAGCGGGCTAAGTCATTTTTGAGCACACCGTCCCAAGCCGCGAAGAATCTGCCTGACGACTATGCACTTGAACTTCGTAGGCAGGCACTCATGTTGAAGGAGAAGAAAGAGCGGGCGGAGAACCAGGAGAACAAAGCCTTGGAGGAGGCCGAGAAAACGGAATTAGAAAGTAAAAAAAGCGGGAAACGAGTTGCCCAGCTCGGGGAACAAAGTAAACAATCGATTGCCCCGCTTATAGTGAAAGCCGCCGGTCCGGATGCCCCCGATATCATAGAAGCTGCGGCAGCACAGGGATTGACTGTAACGAGTGCCAGAGAACAAGCGGCCAACTTAGGTATTACTCTTCGTGAACTGTTAGGCCTTGATGAGGCGCCAGTGAAGGTGGTAGTAATTACATATGTGAAGAATGGGCCTCTCGTCGAGCCTGCGCAGGAAGAGGAGCTACCTCCATAAATGAAAGGTCTGCTAAAATGGTACAAGGGTTACATAAAAAATAAAAACGCCAAAGAATATATTTATGCGGAAGTTAGATATGAGCATCACTTCAAACATTACTATGTACAAATTCATCTGAGTGAATTGTTCCAGCTTTTCAATCTGCGCGAGCTCGACAAATCTATCATCAGTTGCTACGTTATGTAAGTGATTTATTTCTACCCCATCTCGTTCATATTGCCTGCACTATATATATATGTCCTAACTATATTGTTGTGTCCGCTATTATACATGCAGAATGAAGATTAAGGAATGCAGAGTAAGGAACATCCATGATGTTGGGTTCATTGACCCACACATCGTTAATGGATATGTGTTAGAGCATCACCCCACCGACGTGGAGGCAGACCTGTGGCAGTTTCTTACAAAGCAGGAACTCAAAAGTGATATTCTATTTCCTTACCATTTTGGGTGAGTGTTTCTGTCTTGAGCACATTCTCTTTTGTTTACTCCATGCATGGTATGTGGCCGGCTAATCGATGAGTTATGCATGACGTACTGTGCATGTATCGTGTCCGCAGGTTCCACTGGATTCTGCTAGTAATTAAAGTTGACACCTCAGAATGTCTCGTCCACGACTCTCTGAATATGGATCCAAAGCTTTGGGGCGGCATGAGAAGAATGCTGCAGAAGTAATTATTTTCATTCATTTGCGCTCTATATCGATCGGCCTATTTCGTTCATTTCCTAATATTAAGTAACTAATAACTCTCTTGTTCATTTAATTTTCTTTGCCTCGTAGTGTTTGGAGACGGTTCGTAGATACAAAGGTCGGTGAATTCAAAAAAGAGCTAGAATTCAAAAGGTCAAAGGCTAAGAATGGTGGGGATATTCAGCCAGCTGGGACCAATCTATGTGGATACTATGTCTGTGAGATGATCCGGAGATACACCTCTGAGCGGGTTCCAAGTGATACCAATGCTCAGAGGAATAACCTCCGGATGATGCTTAGTCCAGAAGCTCGCTTCCGACCACTTCAAGAGGAACTAGCTGGATGGTTCAGGAGGGAAGTCCTCCATCCTAAAGGAGAACACCATTACGAGGACGTAGAACTTTATATGCATTAAATTATGTATGGAAACTTGTTGAAAATTGTATATGGTCATCCGATGATATTGAATATATATTGTATATTCCTCTTGAATTCTTTTTGGTTCTAATTTCAAATTTGTTTGAAATTGTACATTCATATGCATGTATGTAGTACCGTAGAATATGTGAAACTCCTTCAAAATTAAAATAAAGCACAAAAGAAATAAAACAATACAAATTAAACAGAAAACAGGTTTTGAGGGGGGGGGGGGGGCAGGTTTAGGGGGGGGCTAAAACCCTAAACCTGCGGCGGCCTTTAGTCGCGGTTGGCCAGAAGAACCGCGACTAAAGTTCCTCCGCCCCGACGGCCGCCTGGCGCCCACGTGGACGGGCCTTTAGTCGCGGTTCTTAAGCAACCGCGACTAAAGGGGGGGGGGGGGGGGGCCTTTAGTCGCGCTCATTTGGTCGCGGTTGCGCAACCGCGACTAATGGCAGTTGCGAACCGCGACCAAAGGCCCTTTTTCCACCAGTGGTAAACGATCCAAGCTTAAATATTACCCGTCATTTATCAAAATATACATGTATCTAGACATATTTTATTGTGTATATACATACAAATTTAGACAGAGTTGAGACGTCCTTCTATGAACGGAGGGAGTACTCAGTATCATCTGAACAAACATGAAAAGTGCTCTCTCTGTGCCCAAATGTATGACATTTTAGAAAGCTAAAACATCTGCCTAAAACGTCTTATATTGTTGCACGGAGGCAATACCCTGCAATGTTGACGAAAACATCAACAAATATTTTGAGGAACAGACAGTCAAACTGCCATCCGATTAGATAGAAATAGAGTTTTAATTATTGAACCCCAAGAAACAGGAAAAAAAGGGAACTGTCTCCTAGGGTACATTCCCATCACCGGGATCCTAGGTACACGCGTATGCCCTCTAGGTGATGTCCTCCTTGACGAGGGCCACCATGGCTGCCGGCTGCAAGGCAGTGTTTTAAAACACATGCTTCTACCTCTCCTTCCAAACACCCCACATGGAGTAGATGATTGCACCACTCGCCTCCCGCCTCTTCTCCTTGGGAGGTGGGAGATTGTCTTGTCCCACCAGTCGTTAAGTGACATCCCGCTTGGAGACGGTTGGACACCCAAGGTCCCACTGAATATACTCACAAACTTCAACAGATTATACTTAGAGATTTGACCAAACAAAACTCAAGTTGAATTATGTTCGGATACAACTACAACAGATGTGAGTTGCATGTATTCGTCTATGGCGTCGCCTCCTGAGTCAGACAACTATGCTCCTAAGCTTTAAAGTGTAGCCCCAAGGTGTTCTTCACGGAGAGAATTGTGCTTCTCAATATTTGATCAATAGCAACCTACCATTTCATCAGGAAAACTTAAGCCTACTGGTGGAGCGAATCTGTGAATCACGGCATGATTGGGTAAGAAATGTAATGCGTTTTTTTTTCGTAGCAACGCACGGGTATGTCCTAGTAAGAAGAAAAAGAAACGCGCAGGAAAACAGATTGATGCGATGCGCTGCTTTCGTACGCGCCGAACGCGCGTGAGGTCTTGGCTGGGATGTTGCTTCGTTTGCTTGGCCAAGTCCCGCTGGCTTCCTTTTTTTTTCTTTTTTTAACTAAAAATATTTTCTCTTTCCTGTTTTAGTATTTGGAAATAATTTGAAAAATTGAATTTGATCAAAAGTAAGACAATACAAGTTGGAAAAATCTAAATAAAATATCAGTGTATTTCTTATTAAAACATCAGTGTATTTCTTGACAAAGTATGTTGTATGAACCCGGATCCTAGGGGCCAGGTGGTGGTAGAGGGATAAAGTAGGTGGAACAGGGCCCTTAGGGAATGGTTCGGGTGATTACACACAGAAGGTCTCGGCCACGGTCTACACCTGTCCTCTAGCAAAATGTGCATCGAGGTAAAAGGATTGACCTGGCCATGTGGGTAAAGGTGTACAACCTCTCGAGAGTGTACAAATCTAAGTACTTAGCCGTGTCCCCGGTTATGGAAAACTTGAGCGAACTGACAAGTCACTTGTTCGAATATCTTCTCAACCCAATTTCTTAAATAAAATATGATGGGTGAACAAGGGTAGGAAGGTACATTGGGGCTTTACCAATATTACTCTTAATTGGTACATTGGGGATTTACCAATGTTACTGTTAATTAGATCGAAAGAAAATGTTTTGATAAATGATAGGGAAAAATTGGTTTTATGCAAAATGAACCTGAGCTCTACCTGCTAGATGTGCACGTAGGTATAGGATGCCTTTTGAGTCCACAAAAGTGTCCTTGCCAATACAATTCCAAATGTATTGATTCCTTCGGGCTGCAACGTTTGATGTTGCAGGTATCCCTAGCTGTTGAAGAAGATGTTAGGATCACGAGTCTTTGCCCAACATGTCTGCATGTGGCATCCGTGAAGGAAGAGGACTCCATGCTATTTGCTTTCCGCTTGATGTTGAACTCTGATTTATGTTTATGCTAGCCTTGAGCTATGCAAGTTGTATCGAACTATTTTATTTTCGCTGGATCTTAGGTTGTAATGAAGACCTTTGCTACTTGGTATTTTATCTTAAACTGTGTGTGCTAGCAGTCGATCCAGGGACTAGCACTAATGCACGGACTTGCACTTTTTAAAGTGAGGTCACTACACCAATATACCTACAAACAAGAACCACAATGGTGGCACTAGTGTTGTCAATTGAAAGAGTAAATTGCATCTCAACTATGGAGGGAGAAACAGACACCTGCAAAGTGTTGCGGTCAGAAACCCACCGGCGAGCAGCGACGGGCAACACATTAGAGCCGGGAGGCTCCCAGGACTGCGGCTGGCCCTGGTCCCTCCGAGCGACAGCCCGCAAAGACTCGGCACGCACGTCCGATGCTGGTGCAAGGGCGTGCCACCTGACCTATACCTGGTCAGGAAGGTGATGGATGTGCCTCGCTTAGTTTCCTGCATGGCATACACGTAAACATTAAATACGAGCCTCGATCGGCTCTCAGGTTGTCCTGTGAATCGGCTCAAAGAGCCGATCCACCCATGATCCGTACGAGGTGTACGAATATATGGTGGTCCTGCTTGATCGAAGTAAAGCTAAAACGACCTACTACGATTTAGGGTTTTCACCGCATAATCGGAACATCCTACTCGTGATTGAGCCTGGCAGCCACGCACGGTGATCGTAAACCGACCCTAAACAAGGCCTAAAAACCAACACGAGGTTGATCCCCGGAACATCCTGTCTAGGGCTAGCAAACTACACCCTACGCGCCACTGGATCCTTCAACCCGTTTGTAAGGCCTAACTATGCAGATATTAAACTAATCCTTGTAGAACAAGGAGCAATCATAACGGATCGGATCTACTGAATAATGATCAAGCGGGGTGCCGCCCTTACACCTAAGATAGGTTTAAAGGCGGCTAGACGTCTCAGGGTTGCACGACGATAGCATATGATACGATGAACAATGCTAACCCTAACACGTCTAAGATAACTACGTTGCTCGCCATCAAAAAGGCTTCAGTACGAGCAACGCATGAACAGCGAATAGACATGTACTGCCTAGATCGCGAGATGCGATCTAGGCAGCATGATGCTTACCCGGAAGAAACCCTCGAGACAAGGGAGTTGGCAATGCGCCTAGATTGGTTTGTGGTGAACGTGATTGTTGTTTATTTCATAAACCCTAGATACATATTTATAGTCCGTAGACTTTCTAACGTGGGAATAATCCCAACCGTGTACGAGCCAAACTCTAACTAACCGACACGTATCCTACTATATTACAGATACACGGGCAAACTAGCCCAAACTTTGTATATAAGGCCGATTCATGTATTTCTTCCATGTATATCCTTCAAGCCCATCTTCAATCGCGGCCCACCTCTGATCCGGTCAAATTCTGGTGATAACACATGCCCCCCTGGTTTTGGAATTGATAATTCCAAAATCACTCTGTCTTTCCTTCGTCGGGTCATGTCGTAGCAGAGCAGAACCGTTGCAGCATCTTTTATCATGACGCCTGGCCTTCTCAGCTTCCCTGCACGATCTGACAATTCTTTGGCACCACTTCCTCGGAAATTGCTGCGGCATTAAACCTCCACTATATCCCCTTTATTTAACCGCGCCGAACAGTTCGCCTCTTCATCCTCTTGCACTGTTCCTGACCATCGGCACCAAAAACCCTCCTCCACCATGGACTCTTCTTCCTTCTCTGCTTCGTCGGCCCTTTCCTCCCAATCTTCTTCCTCGAGTGAGCCAGAGTGGGACTTCGACTATGTGCCAGATGGCCCACCCGAGGCCCTTGTCTGGTCAGATGGCGATATGCCCCTGACCGACGGGGAAGACGACCTCCGGTTCCTCATTGACGGGGAACTGGCAGCGGAGAGTGAAAACGACCTCCTCTCCTGGGGTAACTTCAACCCTCCTAACGGAGAGGAAGAAGAAGACGAGGAGGACGACGCCTCCTCCAACGAAGAGGAGGAAGAAGACGACACTTCCTCCGACGAGCCGCCGGCGAAGCGCTGATGGCGTGTAACTCACACGTTCGTTGGGAACCCCAAGAGGAAGGTATGATGTCGTATAGCAGCAGGTTTTCCCTCAGTAAGAAACCAAGGTTTATCGAACCAGTAGGAGCCAAGAAGCACGTTGAAGGTTGATGGCAGCGAAATGTAGTGCGGCGCAACACCAGGGATTCCGGCGCCAACGTGGAACCTGCACAACACAACCAAAGTACTTTGCCCCAACGAAACAGTGAGGTTGTCAATCTCACCGGCTTGCTGTAACAAAGGATTAGATGTATAGTGTGGATGATGATTGTTTGCAGAAAACAGTAGAAACAGTATTGCAGTAGATTGTATTCGATGTAAAAGAATGGACCGGGGTCCACAGTTCACTAGAGGTGTCTCTCACATAAGAAATAGCATATTGGGTAAACAAATTACAGTTGGGCAATTGAAAAATAGAGAGGGCATGACAATGCACATACATGACATGATGAGTATTGTGAGATTTAATTGGGCATTACGACAAAGTACATAGACCGCTATCCAGCATGCATCTATGCCTAAAAAGTCCACTTTCAGGTTATCATCCGAACCCCTTCCGGTATTAAGTTGCAAACAACAGACAATTGCATTAAGTATGGTGCGTAATGTAATCAATAACTACATCCTCGGACATAGCATCAATGTTTTATCCCTAGTGGCAACAGCACATCCACAACCTTAGAACTTTCTGTCACTGTCCCAGATTTAATGGAGGCATGAACCCACTATCGAGCATAAATACTCCCTCTTGGAGTTACAAGCAATGACTTGGCCAGAGCCTCTACTAGCAACGGAGAGCATGCAAGATCATAAACAACACATAGGTAATAGATTGATAATCAACATAACATAGTATTCTCTATTCATCGGATCCCAACAAACACACATGTAGCATTACAGATAGATGATCTTGATCATGATAGGCAGCTCACAAGATCAGACAATGATAGCACAATGAGGAGAAGACAACCATCTAGCTACAGCTATGGACCCATAGTCCAGGGGTGAACTACTCACACATCAATCCGGAGGCGACCATGGCGGTGTAGATTCCTCCGGGAGATGAATCCCCTCTCCGGCAGGGTGCCGAAGGCGATCTCCTGAATCCCCCGAGATGGGATTGGCGGCGGCGGCGTCTCAGTATGTTTTCTCGTATCGTGGCTCTCGGTACTGGGGGTTCCGCGACGAAGGCTATTTGTAGGCGGAAGGGCAGGTCAGGGGGCCGCCCGAGGGGCCCACACCACAGGCCGGCGCGGCCAGGGCCTGGGCCGCGCCGCCCTGGTGTGTGGCCACCTCGTGGCCCCACTTCGTCTCTCCCTCGGACTTCTGGAAGCTTCGTGGAAAAATAGGACCCTGGGCGTTGATTTCGTCCAATTCCGAGAATATTTCCTTACTAGGATTTCTGAAACCAAAAACAGCAGAAAACAGCAACTGGCTCTTCGGCATCTCGTTAATAGGTTAGTGCTGGAAAATGCATAATAATGACATATAATGTGTATAAAACATGTGAGTATCATCATAAAAGTAGCATGGAACATAAGAAATTATAGATACGTTTGAGACGTATCAAGCATCCCCAAGCTTAGTTCCTACTCGTCCCGAGTAGGTAAACGATAACAAAGATAATTTCTTAAGTGACAATGCTACCAACATAATCTTGATCGTACTATTGTAAGCACATGTAATGAATGCAGCGATCAAAACAATGGTAATGACATGAGTAAACAACTGAATCATAAAGCAAAGACTTTTCATGAATAGTACTTAAAGACAAGCATCAATAAGTCTTGCATAAGAGTTAACTCATAAAGCAATAAATTCAAAGTAGAAAGCATTGAAACAACACAAAGGAAGATAAAGTTTCAGCGGTTGCTTTCAACTTGTAACATGTATATCTCATGGATATTGTCAACATAGAGTAATATAACAAGTGCAATATGCAAGTATGTAGGAATCAATGCACAGTTCACACAAGTGTTTGCTTCTTGAGGTAGAGAGAAATAGGTGAACTGACTCAACATAAAAGTAAAAGAATGGTCCTTCAAAGAGGAAAGCATCGATTGCTATATTTGTGCTAGAGCTTTTATTTTGAAAACAAGAAACAATTTTGTCAACGGTAGTAATAAAGCATATGAGTTATGTAAATTATATCCTACAAGTTGCAAGCCTCATGCATAGTATACTAATAGTGCCCGCACCTTGTCCTAATTAGCTTGGACTACCGGATCATCGCAATACACATGTTTTAACCAAGTGTCACAATGGGGTACCTCCATGCTGCCTGTACAAAGGTCTAAGGAGAAAGCTCGCATTTTGGATTTCTCGCTTTTGATTATTCTCAACTTAGACATCCATACCGGGACAACATGGACAACAGATAATGGACTCCTCTTTAATGCATAAGCATGTAGCAACAATTAGTGTTCTCATATGAGATTGAGGATATATGTCCAAAACTGAAACTTCCACCATGATTCATGGCTTTAGTTAGCGGCCCAATGTTCTTCTCTAACAATATGCATGCTCTAACCATAAAGTGGTAGATCGCCCTTACTTCAGACAAGACGGACATGCATAGCAACTCACATGATATTCAACAAAAGAGTAGTTGATGGCGTCCCCAGAAACATGGTTATCGCACAACAAGCAACTTAATAAGAGATAAAGTGCATAAGTACATATTCAATACCACAATAGTTTTTTAAGCTATTTGTCCCATGAGCTATATATTGTAAAGGTAAAGAATGGAAATTTTAAAGGTAGCACTCAAGCAATGTACTTTGGAATGGCGGAGAAATACCATGTGGTAGGTAGGTATGGTGGACACAAATGGCATAGTGGTTGGCTCAAGGATTTTGGATGCATGAGAAGTATTCCCTCTCGATACAAGGTTTAGGCTAGCAAGGTTTATTTGAAACAAACACAAGGATGAACCGGTACAGCAAAACTCACATAAAAGACATATTGTAAACATTATAAGACTCTATACCGTCTTCCTTGTTGTTCAAACTCAATACTAGAAATTATCTAGACCTTAGAGAAACCAAACATGCAAATCAGATTTTAGCATGCTCTATGTATTTCTTCATTAATAGGTGCAAAGTATATGATGCAGGAGCTTAAACATGAGCACAACAATTGCCAAGTATCACATTATTCAAGATGTTATACCAATTACCACATATATCATTTTCCAATTCCAACCATATAACAATTTAACGAAGAAGAAACTTTCGCCATGAATACTATGAGTAAAGCCTAAGGACATATTTGTCCATATGCAATAGCGGAGCGTGTCTCTCTCCCTTACAATGAATGCTAGGATCCATTTTATTCAAACAAAACAAAAACAAAAACAAACAGACGCTCCAAGTAAAGTACATAAGATGTGATGGAATAAAAATATAGTTTCAGGGGAGGAACCTGATAATGTTGTCGATGAAGAAGGGGATGCCTTGGGCATCCCCAAGCTTAGAGCTTTCACTCTCCTTGATCATAGTGTATATCATCCTCCTCTCTTGATCCTTGAAAACTTCCTCCACACCAAACTCAAAGCAACTCATTAGAGAGTTAGTGCACAATTAAAATTCACATATTCAGAGGTGACACAATCATTCTTTATACTTCTGGACATTGCACAAAGCTACTGAAAGTCAATGAAATCGAAAAATCCATCAGGCATGACAAAACAGGCAATGCAAAATAAAAGGCAGAATCTGTCAAAACAGAACAGTTCGTAAAGACGAATTTTTAACATGCACCAGACTTGCTCAGATGAGAAAACTTAAAACTAATGAAAGTTGCGTACATATCTGAGGATCACTCACGTAAATTGGCATAATTTTCTGAGTTTCCTACAGAGAATTAGACCCAAATTCGTGACAGCAAAGAAAACTATTTCTGCGCAGTAATCCAAATCTAGTATCATACTTTTACTAGAGACTTTACTTGGCACAACAATGCAATAAAACTAAGATAAGGAGAGGTTGCTACAGTAGTAAACAACTTCCAAGACTCGAATATAAAAGAAATTACTGTAGTAAAAACATGGGTTGTCTCCCATAAGCGCTTTTCTTTAACGCCTTTCAGCTAGGCGCAGAAAGTGTGTATCAAGTATTATCGAGAGATGAAGCATCAACATCATAATTTGTTCTAATAATAGAATCAAAAGGTAACTTCATTCTCTTTCTAGGGAAGTGTTCCATACCTTTCTTGAGAGGAATTGATATTTAATATTGCCTTCCTTCATATCAATGGTAGCACCAACAGTTCGAAGAAAAGGTCTTCCCAATATAATGGGACAAGATGCATTGCATTCAATATCCAAGACAACAAAATCAACGGGGACAAGGTTATTGTTAACGGTAATGCGAACATTATCAACTCTCCCCAAAGGTTTCTTTATAGCATTATCAACAAGATTAACATCCAAATAACAATTTTTCAATGGTGGCAAGTCAAGCATATCATAAATTTTCTTAGGCATAACAGAAATACTTGCACCAAGATCACATAAAGCATTACAACCAAAGTCATTGACCTTCATCTTAATGATGGGCTCCCAACCATCCTCTAGCTTCCTAGGAATAGAAGTTTCGCCTTCTAGTTTCTCTTCCCTAGCTTTTATGAGAGCATTTGTAATATGTTTCGTGAAAGCCAAATTTATAGCACTAGCATTAGGACTCTTAGCAAGTTTTTGTAAGAACTTTATAACTTCAGAGATATGACAATCATCAAAATCTAAACCATTATGATCTAAAGCAATGGGATCATTATCCCCAATGTTGGAAAAAAATTCAGCAGTTTTATCACAGGCAGTTTTAGCAGTTTTAGCAGTTTCGGGCAGTTTTGCTCGCTTTGCATTAGGAGTAGAAACATTGCCAACACCAATTATTTTACCATTGATAGTAGGAGGTGAAGCAACATGTGGAGCATTAGCATTACTAGTGGTGGTAATAGTCCAAACTTTAGCTACATTATTCTCTTTAGCTAGTTTTTCATTTTCTTCTCTTTCCCACGTAGCATGCAGTTCAGCCATTAATCTTATATTCTCATTAATTCTAACTTGGATGGCATTTGCTGTAGTAACAATTTTATTTTCATTATCCCTATTAGGCATAACTTTCAATTTCAAAAGATCAACATCAGCAGCAAGACTATCAACTTTAGAAGCAAGTATATCAATTTTCCCAAGCTTTTCTTCAACAGATTTGTTAAAAGCAGTTTGTGTACTAATAAATTCTTTAAGCATGGCTTCAAGTCCAGGGGGTGTATTCCTATTATTTTTGTAAGAATTCGCATAAGAATTACCATAGCCGTTGCCATTATTATAAGGATATGGCCTATAGTTGTTACTAGAATTGTTCTAGTAAGCATTGTTGTTGAAATTATTATTTTTAATGTAGTTTACATCAACATGTTCTTCTTGTGCAACCAATGAAGCTAACGGAACATTATTAGGATCAATATTTGTCCTATCATTCACAAGCATAGACATAATAGCATCAATCTTATCACTCAAGGAAGAGGTTTCTTCGATAGAATTTACCTTCTTACCTTGTGGAGCTCTTTCCGTGTGCCATTCAGAGTAATTAATCATCATATTATCAAGAAGCTTTGTTGCTTCACCAAGAGTGATGGACATAAAGGTACCTCCAGCAGCTGAATCCAATAGGTTCCGTGAAGAAAAATTCAGTCCTGCATAAAAGGTTTGGATGATCATCCAAGTAGTCAGTCCATGGGTTGGGCAATTTTTAACCAAAGATTTCATTCTTTCCCATGCTTGTGCAACATGCTCAGTATCCAATTGTTTAAAATTCATTATGCTACTCCTCAAAGATATAATTTTAGCAGGGGGATAATATCTACCAATAAAAGCATCCTTGCATTTAGTCCATGAATCAATACTATTCTTAGGCAGAGATAGCAACCAGTCTTTAGCTCTTCCTCTTAATGAGAAAGGGAACAATTTTAATTTTATTATGTCACCATCTACATCTTTATACTTTTGCATTTCACAAAGTTCAACAAAATTATTGAGATGGGCAGCAGCATCATCAGAACTAACACCAGAAAATTGCTCTCTCATAACAAGATTCAGTAATGCAGGTTTAATTTCAAAGAACTCCGCTGTAGTAGCGGGTGGACCAATAGGTGTGCATAAGAAATCATTATTATTTGTGGTTGTGAAGTCACACAACTTAGTATTCTCAGCAGTATTCATTTTAGCAACAGTAAATAAAGTAAACTAGATAAAGTAAATGCCAGTAACTAATTTTTTTTTGTGTTTTTGATATAGCAAACAAGATAGTAAATAAAGTAAAACTAGCAACTAATTTTTTTTTGTGTTTTGATTTAGTGCAGCAAACAAAGTAGTAAATAAAATAAAGCAAGACAAAAACAAAGTAAAGAGGTTGCGATGTGGAGACTCCCCTTGCAGCGTGTCTTGATCTCCCCGGCAACGGCGCCAGTAAAACTTGCTTGATGGCGTGTAACTCACACGTTCGTTGGGAACCCCAAGAGGAAGGTATGATGTCGTATAGCAGCAGGTTTTCCCTCAGTAAGAAACCAAGGTTTATCGAACCAGTAGGAGCCAAGAAGCACGTTGAAGGTTGATGGCAGCGAAATGTAGTGCGGCGCAACACCAGGGATTCCGGCGCCAACGTGGAACCTGCACAACACAACCAAAGTACTTTGCCCCAACGAAACAGTGAGGTTGTCAATCTCACCGGCTTGCTGTAACAAAGGATTAGATGTATAGTGTGGATGATGATTGTTTGCAGAAAACAAGAGAAACAAGATTGCAAGAGATTGTATTCGATGTAAAAGAATGGACCGGGGTCCACAGTTCACTAGAGGTGTCTCTCCCATAAGAAATAGCATATTGGGTAAACAAATTACAGTTGGGCAATTGACAAATAGAGAGGGCATGACAATGCACATACATGACATGATGAGTATTGTGAGATTTAATTGGGCATTACGACAAAGTACATAGACCGCTATCCAGCATGCATCTATGCCTAAAAAGTCCACTTTCAAGTTATCATCCGAACCCCTTCCGGTATTAAGTTGCAAACAACAGACAATTGCATTAAGTATGGTGCGTAATGTAATCAATAACTACATCCTCGGACATAGCATCAATGTTTTATCCCTAGTGGCAACAGCACATCCACAACCTTAGAACTTTCTGTCACTGTCCCAGATTTAATGGAGGCATGAACCCACTATCGAGCATAAATACTCCCTCTTGGAGTTACAAGCAATGACTTGGCCAGAGCCTCTACTAGCAACGGAGAGCATGCAAGATCATAAACAACACATAGGTAATAGATTGATAATCAACATAACATAGTATTCTCTATTCATCGGATCCCAACAAACACACATGTAGCATTACAGATAGATGATCTTGATCATGATAGGCAGCTCACAAGATCAGACAATGATAGCACAATGAGGAGAAGACAACCATCTAGCTACAGCTATGGACCCATAGTCCAGGGGTGAACTACTCACACATCAATCCGGAGGCGACCATGGCGGTGTAGAGTCCTCCGGGAGATGAATCCCCTCTCCGGCAGGGTGCCGGAGGCGATCTCCTGAATCCCCCGAGATGGGATTGGCGGCGGCGGCGTCTCAGTATGTTTTCTCGTATCGTGGCTCTCGGTACTGGGGGTTCCGCGACGAAGGCTATTTGTAGGCGGAAGGGCAGGTCAGTGGGCCACCCGAGGGGCCCACACCACAGGCCGGCGCGGCCAGGGCCTGGGCCGCGCCGCCCTGGTGTGTGGCCACCTCGTGGCCCCACTTCGTCTCTCCCTCGGACTTCTGGAAGCTTCGTGGAAAAATAGGACCCTAGGCGTTGATTTCGTCCAATTCCGAGAATATTTCCTTACTAGGATTTCTGAAACCAAAAACAGCAGAAAACAGCAACTGGCTCTTCGGCATCTCGTTAATAGGTTAGTGCCGGAAAATGCATAATAATGACATATAATGTGTATAAAACATGTGAGTATCATCATAAAAGTAGCATGGAACATAAGAAATTATAGATACGTTTGAGACGTATCAAGCGCTTCCACGGCTGGGCCTGGTCGGATGACGACGAAGACGATGATGATGACGAGGAGGAGGAAGCCCCGGCCGAGGGCTGGGGCAGCAGCGACGAAGAACTCTCCGGAACCGGCGCCGGCGGCAGCTACGATGCCGACAGCGAGGGCAGCGAGAATTAGTAGAGTAGGATCAATAGTACTCGAGCAATCGGCTCTTCTTTTGTTCCCCCTTTCTTGAGCAATCGGCTCTTCATTGTAAAAAACCCTCCTTTTATTAATGAAGAAGTATTTCCAATCAACTCTTTGCCGACAGTCAAAGTCGAACGATCCCCCGAAAGAGCCGATGGCATCGCATCGGTCTCTACCATAAAAACACGAGTAAGGCCGACCCAGCTGCCCCACCAAACGGTAACCTGCGACCTCCGTCTGAGAAAGCAAACTCAGATCCCCAAATCGCCGCCTGAGCAGTTCCAACTTACGGCCACCCGCATCCCAGATCTCGACCGCGCTGCCCCAGCTCTACAGCGCCTCCAATGGCGGAATCATCCAATACCAACGCCATGGTCTCCGGTCTGAAGGTAATCTTTAACCTTCTCTCGCCATTCGAATCAACGTTAGGATTAATGGCAAACACCTGAATTAATGTTCTGTTCCGTTATTGATCTTAGGTTTCAGACATCCTACTGCCACATCCTTCTCTCGTAAATTCCATGTGCCTCGGTCCCCGTTCTTCCGAGAGTTCCGCTCTCTTAATTTCATGCGAGGCTAACAGAATCCCCTTCGTGAACCAGAGCTTAGATATGTCTTCCTGGGCCGACTGCCTGCGAGCCTGGCCTAATCCTCCTGAGGGTTGGGTGGCATGGTACAACAGAGTATCCAAAACCCACTATGCCACCTGGGAAGCCATAGGGATAGCCGATGCCTTGTCATTATCATTGTCTCCCCTTGAAAAGAATGAAAACATTCTGAAAACCATCGGCTACTTCTGGTCTGATGCACTGAACTGCTTTATGTTTGGCCATGGCCCTATGACACCAACTCTGCTGGATGTGGCCATGATCACAGGCCTAGACATTGCATCCCCAAGCCCTTCTGCATTCAAGCTGCCGAAAGTTCCTTTCACCCTTTCCTCTAAAAAATAATGTACCAGCTGGGGTGCCTACCTCAATCGTTATATGAAAACCAAAGGCCCTGTGACAGAGAGAGAACACACAGCCTTCCTGAACTTCTGGTTGGAGCACTTCATATTCTGTGGCCCATCACTCGCCCCTACCAAGAATTACCTCTCCCTGGCCTATGAACTTGCCAAAGGCACCTAACTTGGCCTCGGCAAACTGTTTCTTGGAGAGGTCTATCGATCTCTTCAGTTGATGTCTGTCAAACTGTTCTCTCAAAAGACAGTTAAAACTGGAGGCCCCTGGTGGTTTATTCAGTTATGGGCTCAGCTGTACTTTCAGAACCAGATCCCAGACTTCCCACCTTTGGCCACCTGCACCTTCCCAGATGCTAATGGAAAGGAGATCCGATGCACCAGCTATGGCCAAGCTTTGTATGGTCTCCCAGGCAGCAGGCTGATCCCTAAGGAAGCAGCAGGGTGGTTCAGGATTTTCTTCCAAGGTTTGGACAACCCTCTATTCTTTCCTTATACTGAATCGGAGAACTTTGAGAACCCAGTCTCCTTCCGATTGGATAACTTTGCCGATGACGCTAGCACCTGGCATTTGTACTCTATCATGATTCGCCCTTGCTTTCTCCCAGTTGGCATGAGTACCTCAAACCGGATCATCAAGCCTGGCTATGAGTCTTACCAACCGGTAGTAGTAGCCCGACAGCTTGGTCTTGGGCAGGTGCCTCCACACTTCTTCCTACACCACCTGACAGCAAGCAGAGCTGAACTGCCTGACATCCTCACTGGCCAAAGGTGCTATACCTTCTTTGATGCTCTGGCCATTCCGATTCCCCACAACCTCCGTTTCACCTTCACTACCGATGGTTTCGAGACTTGGTGGCTCATGTGGAAGACCCATGCCTTCAGAAGAGCTCTAGGACCGCTGCTGAGACAACTTGATGCCGAATATGACGGTCCTGCAGACCAGGTACCATTACCTATAAATTTCTTACGATGGTTTATGGTGATTATATGTAACCTGACTCCATTTCCTGGCAGCAACAAGATGGCCCGGATCCCACGCAAGCCGATGGTTCCCCCTTCGAATTCCTTCCTCCGGCTCCAGTGGTTCTCTTCTGCCAGAGCTCGCCTCCCCTGAAGAAAGTCATAATGCAGAGTCAGCCGATTTCACCGAAATCGGCTCCCAAGAGTAAAGCATCTTCAGGGCCAGTTGCCCCCCGAGCCTCAACTCAGGCGAGGACGGCAGTGAGGAAGGTGGCTGCCAGGAAGACCCTGAAGCGCAAAGCCCCTGCCCAAGAAAGCTTGCACGTAAGTTGGCTTGCCCTGTCCACATTTATCTGCTTTCCCAGTCTTTTGCAACATGCTTGTATTTCTTTCTACAGACTTCCACCGAAGAGAACTCCGGCGGGGATGCAGAATCCAGCCAGAGGGATTCGAGCTCGGGAAATTCCGAGAGGTCCACCACACAGAGCCAGACGGCCTCGCCAGCGCCGGCTTCTAAGAAAAGGTCGATTCCCGAGCCTCCTGCTCCCCAAGCCCTGACCAAATCAGGGTCACGCGTGAAGCGTCGATGCGTCAAAAGGGCTCGCAAAGACTCACGAGCTTCTCCATCAAGCCAGGAGGTCTCAAATGTAATTATCTCCCTGGTTTATATTTCATGCTAACCCATTGCCGCTTGGATCGGCTAATTATTTCCTTTTGCAGACCAATGATACCTCTAGCGGAGACGTCGAGGAGGTACTGATGCCGTCCGCCACGCTAGACCTGGCCACCTCGACGATCGTGGCTGACCAAGTGGCCAACCTAGCCAAGTCCATGGAAAAGCCGATTATCACAACATCGGCTGCTCCTCCTACATTGGGAGAGGTACGCCCCCCTTCCTTGGCTCTATCACTTTCTTCGTTGTATACTAACACTGTTTTTGTTCGTCTTGTCAGGGTTGTGATCTCTCAAGCTTGCTGACGTTCGATCCTGAATCCATCGAACCAACTACTTCCAAGGCAAGTGAAGAGCCCAGTCCTAGCACGGTCCATGGTCCACTCCAGCGTCTCAAGGATTTGCTCTCTTCCTCAATTGAGACCCTGGTTGAAAATTCTGAGGAAGTCAAAGGTATCCTCGAAGATATCCAGCCCCATCTCCCTATGACACTGCAAGTGAAGCTTTGGCCAGCTGTGACTCTGTCGGTCTTCAAGTCAAGGGTGCAGTTGGCTCGCCAAAGGATTAATCTTCGCCACACCCAGCTTCCATTGAGAGCCGATATTGCAGACAAGTGTCAACGGCTCAACGAGAAGAAGGCTACTTTAGACGCCAAAACTGACACCTCTGCCAATAGTGTCGAACTCGAGACCCTGCGTAAGGAACTGGAGAACCTCTAAGAGAAGGTCAGGGTGACCAAGCAGCTTATCCAAGACAAGGAATCCCTTATTGCCCGCTCTCAAGAGGAAGCTAAGGGCCTCACAGCCGACCTGAAGACCGATCTGGCTGAAATTCGTGCCCTGAGCAGTCAGCTGGTGACGGGCAAAGACGAGGACGACGAGGCTGACATCGCCGAGGTGGATCGCATCCGTGCCGACGCCCTTCACGCCCTCAGCACGTTTCTTCAATAGAGCCTGTTTGTATAAACTGTCAAATGCTTTGCTGAACTTGTACCTCTAGGGTCGATGACTGTGCGTCGGCTCTTTACCTTCTGAAGCCTCTGCATCGGCTGTACTTGTTGCATTTTTTTTATATCGGCCCCTAATATTTTATTGCCCATGTTCATGCTTTATTGCCCATGTATCGCACATGTTCACAGCATCTGTCTATCTGATTATGTGCCCCCCCCGAGCCGAATCTGTCAGGTTACTGCAGATATCGGCTCTGCAGTTATCCACAGGACTATACCTGAACATCGGCTCTGCAGACATGACCAATGCTGATTTCCTCAAGCTCACAAGCCGATGTAAACCCATACCCAAGCTTTCCGTCACCTGTTAGATCGACGCTAAATACAAGGAGAACGTGTGGTAAGGATAATACGGGCCGATTGCTGGAATCGGCCTTCATCTTGATTGTAACCAGGTTTTTTTTTTTGGAAGTGTCGGAGCCGATCACGTGGAACGGCTTCCTCCTTGTCCTTGCTATGAGAGCAGCTGCCCTCGTCTCTGTCCTTACCAGGGTGGCGCCCAAGTCCTACCATGTTGACGTTGAACGAGAATCTTGGCTGGCACCTCCCAGGGTACGTGTCTTCCACCATGTCAACGGCGTATGCCAGTGAATTAGGCACTTCTGGTGCTGCCAACGCGAATGGCAGCGTTGGACGGGACTGGAGTGGCATTTCTCCTTGGTAAGTCCCGAGAGCTGGTCCTGACGGAGAGTACTGATGCCTCATGATTTCCTGGATCACCCGAAGAGCGACACGCTCCAAAGTGTTAACCAGGCTCTCAGAATGGCGGTGCAGCGAGTGAGCTACCAGGAAGTTAATCTCCTGACGTAGGGACCTGGTGCGTTCCTCTGACGGGGCGGACAGGTCCACTCCATCGAGTGCGCCTTCAGGCACGAACCCTTTCCACCTGATGCCATGTGAGCGGGTTCTGTGAAAAGAGCCGATGAGGTCGGCTTCGAGGAGTGCTTTGACCTCGTCATACTTCTTCTTGAGTTCCTCGGTAGATCCTCGTACGTGACTGGGGTGCTTTCCGCCATCTCAGATGTAGATGGCGATGCGGTTGATGTCGAAGATTGTCCCACCGGGCGTGCCAGAATGTGTTGCGGTCAGAAACCCACCGGCGAGCAGCGACGGGCAACACAGTAGAGCCGGGAGGCTCCCAGGACTCGGCACGCACGTCCGATGCTGGTGCAAGGGCGTGCCACCTGACCTATACCTGGTCAGGAAGGTGATGGATGTGCCTCGCTTAGTTTCCTGCATGGCATACACGTAAACATTAAATACGAGCCTCGATCGGCTCTCAGGTTGTCCTGTGAATCGGCTCAAAGAGCCGATCCACCCATGATCCGTACGAGGTGTACGAATATATGGTGGTCCTGCTTGATCGAAGTAAAGCTAAAACGACCTACTACGATTTAGGGTTTTCACCGCATAATCGGAACATCCTACTTGTGATTGAGCCTGGCGGCCACGCACGGTGATCGTAAACCGACCCTAAACAAGGCCTAAAAACCAACACGAGGTTGATCCCCGGAACATCCTGTCTAGGGCTAGCAAACTACACCCTACGCGCCACTGGATCCTTCAACCCGTTTGTAAGGCCTAACTATGCAGATATTAAACTAATCCTTGTAGAACAAGGAGCAATCATAACGGATCGGATCTACTGAATAATGATCAAGCGGGGTGCCACCCTTACACCTAAGATAGGTGTAAAGGCGGCTAGACGTCTCAGGGTTGCACGACGATAGCATATGATACGATGAACAATGCTAACCCTAACACGTCTAAGATAACTACGTTGCTCGCCATCAAAAAGACTTCAGTACGAGCAACGCATGAACAGCGAATAGACATGTACTGCCTAGATCGCGAGATGCGATCTAGGCAGCATGATGCTTACCCGGAAGAAACCCTCGAGACAAGGGAGTTGGCGATGCGCCTAGATTGGTTTGTGGTGAACGTGATTGTTGTTTATTTCATAAACCCTAGATACATATTTATAGTACATAGACTTTCTTACGTGGGAATAATCCCAACCGTGTACGAGCCAAACTCTAACTAACCGACACGTATCCTACTATATTACAGATACACAGGCAAACTAGCCCAAACTTTGTATATAAGGCCGATTCATGTATTTCTTCCATGTATATCCTTCAAGCCCATCTTCAATCGCGGCCCACCTCTGATCCGGTCAAATTCTGGTGATAACACAAAGCCACTTATGCAATACAAGTTGCATGTCAAGCGTGGAGCAAGTCTCATGAACGCGGTCATGTAATGTTAGCCCCGCTTCATCCCACCATCCCGCAAGATGCAAAGTACACATAACAAAAGGCAACAAAAGCAACACCGCCCACAAACTCATTGTGTTCTACTCGTGCAACAGATCTGCATAAACACGGCTCTGATACCACTGATGGGTTCGTTGCATGGAAAACAAAAAATTTCTACCGCGAATAAGAACAAATCCAAGATCCAATATAGGAGAAGGCAAGATCTAATCTACGAAGATCGAAGCAACGAGAAAGAATAAGAGACTAACCCTCGAAGATCCAAAGGCTTACGAGATCAAATCTCGTTGTTGATGTAGTCAATCGTCCTGGTGCTGCAATCGAGCAGCACTTCCGTACTCGGTCGTGCGTACGATGTCGATGAAGTCCTTCCTCTCCCCGTTCAAGCGGGCAGCAGAGGTGTGGTAGCTCTCCGCGGAATCCTAGCAGCACGACGGCGTGGTGGTGGTGTTGGAGGAGA
This sequence comes from Lolium perenne, assembly GCF_019359855.2. Taxonomy (NCBI): domain Eukaryota; kingdom Viridiplantae; phylum Streptophyta; class Magnoliopsida; order Poales; family Poaceae; genus Lolium; species Lolium perenne. The sequence goes on along the minus strand of NC_067247.2, from coordinate 10,687,345 downwards.
AAACCTGCAGGGCTTCACCAAGCCGGAGCAGCTGTAAGGTGGAGGAAGAGAGGGGGCGGCCAAAGCTAGGGTTAAGGGTGGCGTACGTGCGCCCCCTGCCCCCTCCCCTCTTTATATAGGGGGAGGTTGGTTGGGGTTGCCCCCCCACGCCCCATCTAGGGCTAGGGCTGGCGGCCAAGGAGGGGCGGAGTTTTCTTCCCCCCCAAGTTGACCCCCCCTAGGATTTTGGGAAAACCCTAGTGAGTTGTCCGACTTGGGCCTTGAGGATCACTATGCCTGGCCCATCAGGGCCGGGCTGCACCCCCTCAGCTCATGTTGGTCCTCCTAGGGTTGTGGGCCCACTGGTGGACCCCCGGAACCTTCTAGAACCTTCCCGGTCTTCCACCGGAAAAATCCTGAACTTTTCCGAAACCTAGAAATCAACTTACCTTATATGAATCTTATTCTTCCGACCTTTCCGGACCTCCTCGTGATGTCCTGGATCCCATCCGAGACTCCGAACAACATTCGGTCTCCATCTCATATTTTGAAGCTATTATAGTACATCGAACCTTAAGCGCGTCACCCTACGGTTCGTGAACTATGCAGACATGATCGAGACTCCTCTCCGACCAATAACCAATAGCAGGACCTGGAGATCCATAATGGCTCCCACACATTCAGCGATGACTCAGTGATCGATTGAACCATTAACATACGATACCGATTCGCTTTGTCACGCGATACTTTACTAGTCCGAGGTTTGATCATCGGTATCTCCATACCTAGTTCAACCTCGTTATCGACAAGCACTTCTTTACTCGTACCGTGGTATGTCATCTCTTGTGACCTTGTCACATGCTTGCAAGCTAATTAGACGACATTCCATCGAGAGGGCCCAGAGCATATCTATCCGTCATCGGGATGGATAAATTCCACTCTTGAACCATATGCCTCAACTTATACTTTCTGAATACTTAATCCCATCTTTATAAACACCCATTTATGCATTGGTGTTTGATGTAATCAAAATACCCATCCGGGATAAGTGATTTACATGATCTCATGGTCAAAGGACTAGGTAACTATGTATCGAAAGTCTATAGCAAGATGAACTTAATTACTTGATCTTATGCTACGCTTATTATGGGTGTGTCCATTATATCATTCACTCAATGACATAACCTTGTTATTAACAACATCCAATGTTCATGATCAGGAAACCATGATCATCTATTAATCAACAAGCTAGTTTAATAAGAGGCTTACTAGGGACTCTTTTCTGTTTACTTAACACACAAGTATTAATGTTTCCGGTTAATACAATTATAGCATGTGATGCAAACATTTATCATAAACACAAAGTTATAATAATAACCACTTTATTATTGCCTCTTCAGCATATCTCCAACATGTTGTTCATGCCAATGGAACAATTGTAAAGTATTAATCATTAAAACTTTCCCACAGCAAACAAAATAAAAATAGTGTTTTCTTTTGTATTTAAATTTTCGTTTTGAATAAAATGGTCTCCTAATAATTACTTGAGTTTGCATCTTGGTAGAAACTATTATATCATTTGTTTGGAGAACTAACCATTTTGTAGGCATTGGGGTATCATAGAGAGGAGAATATTTATTTGATTGAGATGAAAGACATGATGTGATGAGGAAGAAGTAGAGGACAAGAACAAGAAAAACCACAAGCTTGGGTATGCCCCTGTATCCCCCTATTCTTTCAAGCTATCTCAAGTAAATTATCTCAAACTCATGTTCTAGTCTTGTCTCCATGGTCCCTTTTTGTATGTTTGCGGGGACCATATTTTCTTTTTTCCTTTGGTTTTATATGGTTTTTATTTTTTCACTCTTGCTGTTGCAAGAGAGTCTTCTTTTGGTTTTCTCTCTGAAGTTTTTAATAAAGTACCAAGTTTTACCCATCTTGGATGTATTGAAATTCGTGGGCACATATGTAGTTGCACTTTTCTGCAGAACACTTTTCACCATAAAAATCATATCTGGAGTTCTGTATGTCGGATTGTACTAATTGTTTCTCCAACTATTTCAAAATTTCATCCTCTATAATCATGTAACTTGGCTAAAATTTATGACATGTCTAGGTAGAAAAATATTTCGCGAAAATTGGCTTTAGTTTTATGTCAGAATCTGTCCTCTTTTGTTTTATGCATTCTTGAGAGTTTCAACTGGATTCTTTTTTTGGATATTTTGAGATTAGGAGATTTTAGATCACGAAATTTAATTCATGGACAACTTGAAATAAAATTTGTTTAAAGAATTATATTGCAATTTGGATTATATTTGTTTTACTAATGTCACTCATAGAAAAAGAGATGGGAGAAAGTTTTGTGTTGAAGTTTTTTCATAGGGAATGGATGAACACCAAACTGAGATCTACACAAGAATGGTGAAGAAAATAAGTTTTGGGATGCCCAAGGCACCCCACTGGACCTACTAAACTATTGGTTTGCAAACCTCCAAACTTTGTTTTTTGACCAACATAAGATTTTCGCATAAACTTGGGGCGTCTTCATTTAGTGTTTCATTGGTCTTTGCATTGCACCACCACTTGCATTTATAACTTAGGAAAATGAGGGAGATGCTGGGATTAGAAGATACAATTTAAATTGGATGCTATTAAAAAAATAAATAAATGGGGAAAGGAAAAAAAATTGCAGCAAAAGTAGTGCAAATAGTGTATGATCCATGTGCTTTGTTGATTGATCGTTTGCAAGTGCCATATTTAGTTCTAGCTCTTATTTTCATGCATAGGTGGACAATTATATGTTAGGTTGTTTATTAGAAAATGATTAGCACTATGGACACTACTGCATTTTTATCATCTCTCCAAAGCCAAAATAAATAAAGCATTCAAGCAAAGACTTGTTGCATCCAATTACCATTAGCCAAACTTTCTCCACCAAAGGCCACCATATCTACCTATATAGAAAAAGCTATTCCAAGTATATTGTATGTGTGTCATGCCATTGAATTCAAAATTACTTCCCAATTTGTGTGACTCATAGTTTATGGCAAAGTAGTCCTAAAAAACTATTGTGATAAGCTTTATGTAAGTTTAGGTGTATTACTTGTTATAAGTTGCATTCCTATGTGATAACCATGTTGTCACGGGGAATACTATCAACATGTATTTATTGAAATCATGTTTAAACCATGCTATGAATGCTTATCTTGGACGAAATAAAAGGGATTATCAGTTTTAGATTGGAGTATGCATAGATGTTAGAGAAGAACATTGGGCCACCAACTGAAGCTATCTACACAAAAGTGACACATGGTGAACGTTTCAGCATGGACAAAAATCCTCAAATCTCTCATGAGAATTACTGTTGTTGAATTACTTAAAGCATTATAAGAGGAGTCCATATATATGTTTTCCTTGTCTTCCCTGTATGGATGTCCTATTGTTGAGATTAAACAGTCTCCATAGGTCCTTTGTACAGGAGGCATGGAGGTACCCCTTTGCGATACTTGGTAAAAACAATATGCATATGAAGAAGGTCTATGGTAATCTTTAGATGAGTAAGACAATGTGTGGGTACTAGTATTATATGGGCATGGGAAATTTAACTTGTAGGAAGTTTTACACATAAAACCATACTTATTATCACTACCGTTGACATGAGTGACACCTTCCCAAAATTATTTTATTCTTATAGTATTATCAATGTGCTGCATGTATACTCCCTGCTTACTTTCAATATCCACCTCCACTTAGAAAAATAAAAAGAAAGAAGAAAAAAATCCACTTAATGCTTTATTGTCCATTGAGCTTTTTATTTGCATTTGAACATTATGATCTATTGTTTGACATGTATGAAGTGAATGGGAACTATCACTTGATCTCTCATTTGCTTGTTATCACTCATCAAATATTGAATCTTTTACTCTATGCATTACTATTTGTTATTCAACTTAGCAACAAACTCCAAAGTCCATGTTAGCTTTTTGTCACCTTCATACTAGAGGACGAGCATGGGTTAAGCTTGGGGATGTTGATGCATGTAAAATTCATGCATGAACTTTGTAGTTTATTGCCACATATATATTACCACATATTTTCATTATATCAGTAGTTATTACCAATGTTCTTAATAATTTTTGGGATTTTCTAAACAATCCCCTTTCATCTGGTTTTAACTCTGTCTGGCACAGAAGACCTTCTGTTAGTATTTTTCACTTATTAGGAGCTATGGGACTCGGAATTGAGCAAACTCAAAGCATACGTTTCAGAATTTTCGAGATGGCCGACATGGAGATTTTAAAGGAGGCAAAAGGAGCTAGGAAGAGCAAAATAAATGGGCTGGCACGCCCACCCCCTAGCGCGCACCACCCAAGGCCTTTCGGGTCTCCGACGTCCGTTTCGCCTCAATTTTCATGCCACCAACTTGTCTTGACCTAAAACGGACTATATAAGGGTTCCCCGATGCGTATCGCGAATAGGCGGTGGCATAGATCAAAAACACCAAAAAGAAGAGTCAGCAAACCGCCGTCGGTGGAGATCGGAGGGGGGAACCGCTGCTGGAATCGCCTCCGGTGGACTTCTCCCCCCTCCGGCAAGGACATCATCAGCATCTTCATCAACACCATCAACACCATCTTCATCTACCCCTTGTATCTCTTGGAAAACATGATGTGTAATGCAATCTATCATCTCCCCATGATTCTTTGTATCTCTATGTCCTTGTTTGAGTAGTGACTTGTTCTTTGCAATTGTGAGATAATTTGTGATTGTTGCATACAAGTATTTTTTATCTTCTATGATGATCTCTTTGTAATGAATAATGATATATGAGTGCACACATATGTAGGGGGATGCATTGAGGTTTTCACCGTTGCATGATGATAGGAGGAGGGATGGATGGAGATGACAGAAACCAAGTCCCAAGTCTTTATTATTGTGTTATATTAATTCATGGTTAATTAACGGGAGGTATACTATGGGGACCCTTGAACAAGTTATAGCAGTAGTTGGACTTTATGTCTTAATACCTTCTCAGTTTGTTCATTTAGTTGGCATAGGATCAATTACTAGGGGTGTATTTGCTCATTAATTTGGCTACACCTATCTATGGCTCCTCTCTAGAAGAAACACTAAAAAGACTATCACTAATTGTGACAACCACACAAATGAAACAACAATTTACCTAAACATTCATTCCCTTGAGTACTCCACTTTATTCCACACGCCCACTTCCATAGTCTTTAATTTATTTGCACCAGTTTTACTCTTTGCATTTTATTTCAGCACTTTATAGTTTTCTAGTTCCTATTAGCAACCACTTAACAAGACACGTTTGGCCCATAACTCCCCAGCCCTCCCGTAACTCCCCAGCCCTAAACGCCGCCGCCGCCTTTAGCGCCGCCGGGGCAAAGACCCTCGGGGCGTGGCGGCGGCGGGGGCCCTTCCTCGACGCATGGCGGGCGCGCGGATGGGTTGGGCGGCGGCGGCCTGCGCTGCGCCCCCTTCTCCTCGTCGACGCCTGGTGGACGGCGGCCGGATCCCCTTCCTCGACGCATGGCGGGCGTGCGGATGGGTTGGGCGGCGGCGGCCTGCGCTGCGCCCCCTTCTCCCGTCGGCTCTCCCTCGGCCGGCGCGGTTGGGATGGGCGGCGGCGACCAGCGCTGCGGCCTCCCTCCTCCCGTCGGCTCTCCGCAGCACTCCGACAGGGGCTGGTGGTGGGCGGCGTCCAGGCTCATGGCCTGCGCCAATTTCCCCCCGCCTCTCGCCGGTGAGTGGAGGCGATCTCGGGCTTCACCCGCGACACGAGGTCGCCCGGGGCAGCAACCTTGGGTAAAATGGTGGAGGTGTCCCTCTTCTTCGCCGGAGAGGGTTGGCCTGTGGTTGGTGGTGGTGGATCTATCAATCTATCACCGCGTTCCGGCGGCGAGATGGAGATGCTTGGAAGCCGGCGACGGAGTCACCGGTGGAGGGTTGGAGTGGCCAGCCCGGGATGGTCGCCGACGTGGGGGTCCGACCTGAATAAAGGCGGTGGTCCTAGGGTCTCTCTTGCGTGAAGAGGAAGACCTACCGGAGGCCTGGACTCGTGATCTAGCCGGAGTGTTGAGTTCCGGAAGGCTCCGCCGGCGAATGTAACAGTGCTTTTTGCCTGGAGTTTGCTGGATCGGTGGTATTCGGTCGTGCGCACCCATGCTTTTATTCCGACCGATTGGTTCTGGAGGGAGCGGCGCGAAGCTCTTTTTCTGTGTTGACATCAAGTGACTATGGATCCATGATGAAAGTCGGAAGAAGAGAAGTTCATGAAGGCCGGAGGGGAGGACTAGATAAGGGAGGTTCAAATCTCCGTGTTGTTGAGGGACTTGATTGGTGTTCTGGGCTTCACAGCAGCGGTATGAAAGTGGGGGCGACAACACAGGTGAAGTTCAGAGTCCTACCTTTCAGGGTGAAAACCCAAGGTCTGGCCTTAACTGGTTGTGCCTGGCCATGACCTTGTTGGAGGCATTATTTTGAGAGCGGGGACTATCTTCAGGGTGAAAACCTAAGATCGTTGATCGGGCGACGATGGTGTTCGCGCACTGTTCCCTTCTTGGAGGCGTCGTTTTTGAAGATTCTGTATTTCAGGTGTTGTCTTGGCGGTGGAGGTATTGCTGTTGTTAGGCCCGAGATACTGTAGCGGGACTTTTGTTTCTTAGTTTTTTTTTTGGCTGTGTGCATCCGTAGTGCCATTAGGGTGATGCGTTGTTGCAAAGGCTGGGTGTAATTGGTATCGTTTTGATATTAATATATTCTCTTTATCGAAAAAAGCAACCACTTAAAACACTCAATCCTATAGATCATTTCTTTGCATAAAGGTCCGCGTAATTAAGAGGGTTATAGGGCTTTAGAAAATAGTTAGTTTACCTTCTGCTACTCATGGGTTCAACACTCAATACTTATTAAATTGTACGGCGGTGATTCCCTGCACTTGGGGGTTATCATGCGCGTGTCACGCAGAAAGGATCTTCGACTACATCCGTGATGAAGGCTCAAGATAAAATCCAATCCGATCATGCCGAGAATTCAGGGGCTGATGCGCAGCTTCCGATGACCTCGATCCGCAGCCACGAGGATTTCGGCGGCAACAGAGGAGTGTGTACCCTCTACGCCGGCTACCAGGGGCGGAGCTACACCCCGGGCAACCAGGGCCATGGCCCGGGGCGCAGCAATTGTGCCGGCTTACTATCTATGGAGAATTTCGATCTGGCCCATGGTGTCAACACAACGGAAAGGAGCCGTGGATCGTTCTGGACCGAACTGATCGAACGCTACCTTTCCTGGCCTCGCAGCGGCCACACACGCGCGTCGTCTTTGACCCGCAGGCTCCCTGGATAGCCGGAACGCATCCCAGCCGTCGCGCCGTTCTTCTCTGTCGACCTCCACGCTCGCGACTGCTTTTGCTACAGCTGCTGATCCGCCCTGCCTGATCTTCTCATGCTCTCCTCCACGCGAGCGTGCCCATATGCCGGGCGGCGCTCGAGTGCTGGTGCGGTGATGCGCCTCTACTCTACGTCTTTTGCTTTTGTAATACATGCTTCAGTCAATTGGACTAGGTAATTGCCTCTGCGTTTGGGCTGCGGCTCCATCTTACGTAATTGACTAATTATGTTCATCTAACTGTCTCAGTTGAATTGAACAGTAGACTGTCCAGAAATCAGATTTATGTAATATCTTTCATTCTTTCTGTAAACTGTATTATACTACTTTTTTATATTATGTGATTTTTATGTACTTTGTTTGATCGCTAACAATTCAATTGATTTAGATGTTCATTTTTGCAATTGTAGGGAAAAAAGTGTGCTATTACATGAGGTTGTTTAGAGTAGTTTTTTGGTGCTTAATTTTTGGCCCGGGGCTTGCTCCAATCCTAGCTCCGCCACTGCCGGCTACAACAAGCAAGAACTACTTCGACTCCATGCAGCATATCTTCGGGGAGATGTATCGTCGCTACCTGGAAGATCGCTACACGCCATCAGGATCCAACTACATCAACACTAGGATCCCGGCACCGACAGACTTCGCCTACCCAGGGTACATGGTATCGCCTTACGGTGCCACCAGCCCTGGGCTCATCTGCAGCCCTACTGCGATTGGGCTCATCTGCAGCCGTACTGCGATTTTCAGCCCCATGTCAGTTGGATACTCAGGTTACACTAGCTAGTACTTACTATCCTAATTACTACGTCACCAGTCCCTCTCCTAGTTATGGCACAGGCTACCCGATGGGTGGAGACGTTGCACTGGCACCGAAAGTTTCATGGGACTCAGGTCCTACCTGGGCCAACACACCCCCATGCGATCCTCAGATGTCTTGGGGATCCCAATACACTACTAGGAAAGTGCCTAGCCGTAAGATGGGTGTTAGTGGCGCACCAGGAGGGCAGTGCGCCACTACTACTTAGCAGTGGCGCACCGGAAAGTGGTGGGCCACTATTAAAAATGTAGTAGTGGCGCACCTCTCCTGTGGTGCGCCACCACTAAGTTTGACCATGGTTTGACCCAGCCTTATACATAGCAATGGCGCACCGTGCAGAGGTGCGCCACAGCTCTTTTTTGTAGCAATGGCGCACGTCTACATGGTGCACCATTGCTATGTAAAGGGGATGATGGACATGTTTAGGCATCACTTAGTAGTGGCGCACCATGCTTGGTGCGCCACTGCAGGGTGGTGCCCAAACATCCCCCCCCCCCCCCGGATCGCCTTTTCGAGTTTGGAAAAAATAAAAATTTAAAAAATAAAATTCTTTGAACTGCCCATGTATTATGTAATCTAGCTTTCATCAAAATTTGAAAAAATGAATTTCAATATATTATGCAAAATGGCGTCATCTTTCGGTAAAACGGGTTTTCTGGTTGCATACGACCTCCGATGAAAAACTTTTTTATATCAAAATCGATCTACGCGAAATTTCCTATTCGAATTCAACCGCCTAAGGCCGTTTGGAGAAAAAGTGGATTCGTCAAATTCAAAACAGAAATAGGACTTTTTTCAGGTTTTAGATTTTGGGCAAAAAATAGGAAAAAAATTAGCGGTGGCGCACCCATGCCTTGGTGCGCCACTGCTAAGCTTCCCGCCCACGAATTTCAAAATGGGAGGAGCCGGCCACTTACCCCCTCCTCCCTCCTCCCTCCTCCCTCCCTCCTCCTCCACACATTCTCCTGCTCTCATTCTCCTCTCCTCCTCCTGCTCTCCTCCTCTCCTCCTCTCCTCTCCTCTCCTCCTCCCTTTCATCCTTTTCTTCTACTTCTCCTTTCACTCCGGCGATCTTCTCCACTATGTCAACCTCCGTTGAACTTACTTTCCGGCGAGCTCATCCACTATGGTGACCTCCGGTGACCTTACTCTCCGACGACCCTACGACGACCCTACGACGACCCTCCGGCGACCCTCCGGCGACCCTCTGGCCTCCATTACCTCTGGCCTTCGTCCTCTTGTTCATCCTCTCCTACATCCTCCATCTCCTCACCTCTCCTCACCTCTCCTACCTCCCTCATCCATCCTCACCGGCGGCTAGGCTAAGAAAAATGAGAATGAACATTACACAAATAATTCTAGCAACAAGAACGAGAAAAAATAACGAGCCAAAAAAATTCGAAACAAAATGTGCCAGATCCAGATCCAGATCTAGAAATTTCAAATTTTAGTAGTTGCGCACCTTGTTTCTGTCCAGTGGCGCACCTCAGACATTTAGGAGTGGCGCACCATGAAGCTAGTAGTGGCGCACTACCTGGTGCGCCACTGCTAAGCCAAATAGCAATGGCGCACCACTAGTGCGCCACTACTAAAAGTTAGCAGTGGCGTGATAGCAGTGGCGCACCACTAGTGCGCCACTGATGGGTATAAGTGATGCGCCACTGATTGCCCTTTTTCTAGTAGTGATAGTACGAGTACTATACCGGACGTGCGACAACAAGCACTGGACAAGCTGGAGCATCCGCGCGAAGGCTAACCCGGATAAATTAGATAGGAAAGGCTCAGAACCACCTCGCGAACTGACCGGTAGGCCATCAATAACGAGCTCACGGAGGCATACCAAGAAGCATCCCTCGCAGCTGCCAACCTCGAGAAGTAACTGGCAGACGCAGCTACCAAAACTCTAGGTCCTTAATCAAAAAGGGGAAGGTTGAGATACCAATCTTCCTCTCAGAGTTATGACGACACCAATGACAGCGGTAGCTGGCTTAGAAACAATCCCCATGCCAAACGGAGGTGCCATAGTGGTGGGGCCGCAAATAGGCGCAATCAGCAAAGAGGGAGGACCCCCTCGCGGCGTCGCACACCTCCGGCTACCGGGGAAGAAGAGGTCGACCATGCGGCCGATAATGGACCGCGCAGGGACGAAAAAGAGCGAAGGCCTAACGATTATGCAGAGGATCATGTCCATAATGTGGACGGACACGATGCTGACAGAGCCCGGCGGTGTGACCGTAGATTCAATCGCCACGAACGACGTCGCGAACGGCAGCGTCATGCCCGCGCTAGCTCAGAGGAAGATGGTATGACTTGTACGGGCCACCTCTTATCGGAGGGTGCCGAGCTCTTTCTCAAGAACTAACGGAAATAGAGGTTCCACGGGCTGTACGTGTTGTATTGTGATCCAAATTCATATACTAAAGGGAGGCTAACTTCTGACGAGCGGAGCGAGGCCCGTCGCCGGAGGCTTGGGCCAAAGCGTAGCGGATCGTTGGCACCGCCTATATATACATATTGTAAGCCACCGGCTAGGGTTTATCAGATTATAAGATAACCCACGGCGTTTGTAAACAGTCCCCGGTATAGTGAAGTTTTGTTGGCTAGCGCCCGTGGTTTTTTCCCCTTCTGTGTTGGAACGGGTTTTCCACGTTAAATCTTGTGTCCCCTGCGTGTGTTCTTGTTTCGTTCTTCGTTATTTGCTTGTCGCTTTTATAACAAGTGGTATCAGAGCCCGTGTTTCAATCTAGGGTTTTGCGACATGTCTTCCTTGAAGTTCGATCTACCGCAGCTGAATTATACCACGAGATTCTCTCTGTGGCAAGTGAAGAGGAGGGCGATCCTTACCCAATCTCCTGATCTGGATTAAGCTCTTGATGGTTTTGGCAAGAAAGATGCCAAGACCTGGACCGACGAAGAAAAGAGGAAAGACCGTAAGGCTTTTTCATTAAGTCGGCTTCATCTATCCAACAATATCTTGCAGGAAGTGCTATGTGAGAAATCCGCAGCGGCGCTGTGGTTGAAACTGGAATCGATCTGCATGTCCAAAGATCTAACCAGTAAGATGCACATGAAGATGAAGTTGTTCTCGCATAAGCTGCAAGAAGGTGCGTTAATGATGAATCATCTATCGATCTTTAGAGAGATCGTTTCTGATTTGCTGTCCATGGAGGTAAAGTATGACGATGAGGATCTCGCTCTTATACTGTTAGTCTCGTTGCCTAATTCTTTTGCGAATTGTTGAGACACCTTGTTATACAGTCGTGATGAACTAACCCTTGCCGAAGTCTATGAGGCCCTCCAGCAGAGGGAAAAGATGAAATATGGTGAAGGCAGAGGGTTCGTCATCTAAGGCAGAAGCACTGCAGGTCCGAGGCAAGACCGAAAACAGAAACAACAACTACAAAGAGATAAGAGCAAGACCGACAGAGGTCGCTCAAAGTCCAAGGGACGAGATGGTAAGTTCTGCAAGTATTGTTAGAAAACTAGCCACAATATTGATGATTGCTGGAAGTTGCAGAACAAAGAGAAAAGAAACGGTACTTACCAACCGAAAAACAAATATGAGGGTGATGGTAAGGCTGCTGTTATTTCCAGTGATAATTCTGATGGCGATTGCCTAGTTGTTTTTGCTGGTTGTGTTTCTGCTAATGATGAGTGGATCCGTGATTCTGCATGTTCGTTTCATATTTGCTGTAACAAAGACTGGTTCAGTTCTTATGAGTTTGTGCAGAGTGGAGATGTTGTGCGTATGGGAGATAACAACCCACGTGAGATCGTGGGCATTGGCTCTGTTCAGATCAAGATGCATGATGGCATGACACACACTCTGACAGATGTGAGACACAAACCTGACATGGCTAGAAATCTGATCTCTTTTAGTACCCTTGATGTTGATGGGTACAAACACTTCGGTTCTCGCGGAGTTCTGAAGGTATCAAAAGGTTCTCCCATTCACATGATTAGTGATATGAATTCTGCAAAGTTATATGTTCTTAGAGGTAGCACTTTATCTGGTATTGCTGCTGCTGTTATTCCTTATGAACATGGTAAAACTAATCTGTGGCATATGCATCTTGGACATATGAGTGAACATGGCATGGCAGAATTGCACAGGAGAGACCTGCTAGATGGCTGCAATTTGAGTACGTTTGAGTTCTGTGAGCACTGCATTTTTGGTAAGCATAAAAGAGTTAAATTCAATGCTTCCGTTCATACCACTAAAGGGATTCTAGATTATGTGCATGCTGATGTGTGGGGAGCTTCCCGCAAGACTTCTCTTGGTGGTGAAAATTACATGCTTACTATCATAGATGATTACTCCAGAAAAGTGTGGCCTTTCTTTCTGAAACATAAATCTGATGTGTTTGATGCTTTTAGAAAGTGGAAAGTTATGGTAGAGAAGCAAACAGAAAAGAAAGTTAAATTGCTTCGTACTGACAATGGCATGGAGTTTTGTTCTACTGTTTTCAATGATTATTGCAGTGATGAAGGCATTGTCACGCACCACACCATCCCATATACTCCTCAGCAGAATGGTGTGGCGGAGAGGATGAACAGAACCATCATCTCCAAGGCTCGCTGCATGTTGTCTAATGCTGGTATGCATAGATGTTTTTGGGATGAAGCAGCCTCCACCGCCTGTTACTTGATAAACAGGTCACCTTGCATTCCGCTTGATAAGAAAACTCCTATTGAGGTATGGTCTAGTTCACCTGCTGATTATTCACAGTTGAGAGTTTTCGGTTGCACTACTTATGCTCATGTTGATAATGGAAAGTTAGAGCCTAGAGCTATTAAGTGTGTGTTTCTTGGTTATGGTTCAGGAGTTAAGGCATACAGGTTGTGGAATCCTGAAACTAAGAAAGTTTTGCATAGCAGGAATGTTGTTTTTAATGAGGCTGTCATGTTTCATAAGAGTTCATCTACAGATGTTTCTGATGCTACTGATCTTTCTGATGTTTCTGATGATGAGCCAGAGAGGATTAGCGTGCAGGTGGAGCACGTGGAGGAGAAAGAAAATGATGTTGTTGAAAATGATAACACTGTTGTTCAGCACTCACCACCTTTTTGCAGCAAACAAATGGTTCCATTGCTTCTGATAGACCGAGGCGTAACAAAGGTCCACGTCCTCGTTTAATTGAAGAATGTAATCTTTTTCATCATGCTTTGAGTTGTGCTGAACAGGTGGAGCATGATACTGAACCTGCTACATATACTGAGGCCGTTGCATCCGTTGACCGCGTGAAGTGGATTTCTGCTATGCAAGAGGAGATGCAATCGCTTGACAAGAATGGCACATGGGATGTTGTTCCCTTGCCTAAACAAAAGAAGGTTGTCCGCTGTAAGTGGATATTTAAAAGAAAGGAAGGTTTGTCTCCTAATGAGCCTCCAAGGTTTAAGGCAAGGTTAGTAGCAAAAGGTTTCAGCCAAATTCCAGGTATTGATTATAATGATGTATTCTCTCCAGTTGTGAAGCATAGTTCCATTCGTGCATTCTTTGGTATTGTGGCTATGCATGATCTTGAGCTTGAGCAGTTAGATGTGAAGACTGCTTTTCTGCATTGAGACTTGAGGAGGAGATATACATGGACCAACCTGAAGGTTTTGTTGTGCTTGGTAAGGAGGATCTTGTTTGCAAATTGAAGAGGTCCCTTTATGGTCTGAAACAATCTCCAAGACAGTGGTACAAAAGGTTTGATTCATTTATGCTTGCACTTGAGTTTAAGAGATCTAAGTATGATAGTTGTGTTTATATCAAGTTTGTTAATGGATCACCAATATACTTGCTGTTCTATGTTGATTGCTGCCAAGAGCAAGAAAGAGATCACTACTTTAAAGTCACAGTTAAGTAGTGAGTTTGAGATGAAGGATCTTGGTGCTGCTAAGAAAATACTAGGTATGAAAATTACAAGAGACAGAAAATCTAGTGTGTTATTTCTTAGTCGGCAAAATTACATTCAGAAAGTTCTTCATCGTTTTAATATGAATGATGCAAAGTCTGTTAGTACACCAATTGCTTCTCACTTCAAATTGTCAGCATTGCAATGTCCTAGTACTGATGAAGATATTGAGTACATGTCTCGAGTTCCATATTCTAGTGATGTTGGTTCCTTGATGTATGCCATGGTTTGTTCTCGTCCTGATTTATCATATGCTATGAGTTTGGTCAGTCGATACCTGACTGATCCTGGTAAAGAACATTGCAAAGCTGTTCAGTGGATTTTCAGGTGCCTTTGTGGCACATCCAAAGCTTGCTTGAAGTTTGGCATGACCGGTGAGGGACTTGTAGGCTATGTGGATTCAGATTTTGCTGCCGATTTGGATAAGAGAAGATCCCTCACAGGTTATGTGTTCACTGTTGGTGGATGTTCTGTGATTTGGAAGGTAACGTTACAATCTGTTGTTGCCCAATCTACATCCGAAGCAGAATATATAGCAATTAATGAAGCTTGCAATGAGTCTGTTTGGTTGAAAGGTTTGTATGCTGAGCTTTGTGGAGTTGATTCTTGCATTATCTTGTTTTCTGACAGTCAAAGTGCAATATACCTTACTAAAGATCAAATGTTCCATGAGAGGACAAAGCACATTGATATCAAGTACCATTATGTTCGCGACATTGTTGCTCAAGGTAAACTGAATGTATGCAAGATAAGTACTCATGATAATCCTGCTGATATGATGACAAAGCCAGTTCCTGTTTCCAAGTTTGAGCTTTGCTCGAGCTTGGTTGGTATAACTGTTTAGCCCAAGTGGTTGTTGGCGTCAGCAAGTGTTTTTCTTTGTTGTTCAGGAGATTGTTGAAGTTCATGCTACAAGATGGAATTTGTCTCAAGGTGGAGTTTGTTGTATTGTGATCCAAATTCATATACTAAAGGGAGGCTAAATTCTGACGAGCGGAGCGAGGCCCGTCGCCGGAGGCTTGGGCCGAAGCGTAGCGGAGTCAAACAATAACGAGCTCACGGAGGCATACCAAGAAGCATCCCTCGCAGCTGCCAAGCTCGAGAAGTAACTGGCAGACGCAGCTACCAAAACTCTAGGTCCTTACTCAAAAAGGGGAAGGTTGAGATACCAGTCTTCCTCTCAGAGTTATGACGACACCAGTGACAGCGGTAGCTGGCTTAGAAACAATCCCCATGCCAAACGGAGGTGCCACAGTGGTGGGGCCGCAAATAGGCGCAATCAGCGAAGAGGGAGGACCCCCTCGCGGCGTCGCACACCTCCGGCTACCGGGGAAGAAGAGGTCGACCATGTGATGCGCGTAGATGACGTATTGTCTTTCCGTTCAACACGCATCCGTTGGGAACCCCAAGAGGAAGGTGTGATGCGTACAGCAGTAAGTTTCCCTCAGTAAGAAACCAAGGTTTATCGAACCAGTAGGAGCCAAGAAGCACGTTGAAGGTTGATGGCGGCGAGATGTAGTGCGGCGCAACACCAGGGATTCCGGCGCCAACGTGGAACCTGCACAACACAACCAAAGTACTTTGCCCCAATGAAACAGTGAGGTTGTCAATCTCACCGGCTTGCTGTAACAAAGGATTAGATGTATAGTGTGGATGATGATTGTTTGCAGAGAACAGTAGAACAAGTATTGCAGTAGATTGTATTCGATTAAAAGAATGGACCGGGGTCCACAGTTCACTAGAGGTGTCTCTCCCATAAGATAAATAGCATGTTGGGTGAACAAATTACAGTTGGGCAATTGACAAATAGAGAGGGCATAACAATGCACATACATGACATGATGAGTATTGTGAGATTTAATTGGGCATTACGACAAAGTACATAGACCGCTATCCAGCATGCATCTATGCCTAAAAAGTCCACTTTCAGGTCCGAACCCCTTCCAGTATTAAGTTGCAAACAACAGACAATTGCATTAAGTATGGTGCGTAATGTAATCAATAACTACATCCTCGGACATAGCATCAATGTTTTATCCCTAGTGGCAACAGCACATCCACAACCTTAGAACTTTATGTCACTGTCCCAGATTTAATGGAGGCATGAACCCACTATCGAGCATAAATACTCCCTCTTGGAGTTAAGAGTAAAAACTTGGCCAGAGCCTCTACTAATAACGGAGAGCATGCAAGATCATAAACAACACATAGGTAATAGATTGATAATCAACATAACATAGTATTCTCTATCCATCGGATCCCAACAAACACAACATATAGCATTACAGATAGATGATCTTGATCATGTTAGGCAGCTCACAAGATCCGACAATGAAGCATAATGAGGAGAAGAAAACCATCTAGCTACTTCTATGGACCCATAGTCCAGGGGTGAACTACTCACTCATCACTCCGGAGGCAACCATGGCGGTGAAGAGTCCTCTGGGAGATGATTCCCCTCTCCGGCAGGGTGCCGGAGGCGATCTCCTGAATCCCCCGAGATGGGATTGGCGGCGGCGGCGTCTCTGGAAGGTTTTCCGTATCGTGGCTCTCGGTACTGGGGCTATTATTGACGGAGGCTTAAGTAGGCGGAAGGGCAGGTCAGGAGGGCTCACGAGGGGCCCACACCACAGGGCCGCGCGGCCCAAGGCCAGGCTGCGCCGCCCTAGTGTGGCGCCGCCTCGTGGCCCCACTTCGTCTCTCCCTCGGTCTTCTGGAAGCTTCGTGGAAAAATAGGACCCTGGGCGTTGATTTCGTCCAATTCCGAGAATATTTCCTTACTAGGATTTCTGAAACCAAAAACAGCAGAAAACAGCAACTGGCTCTTCGGCATCTCGTTAATAGGTTAGTGCCGGAAAATGCATAAATATGACATAAAGTATGCATAAAACATGTAGATATCATCAATAATGTGGCATGGAACATAAAAAATTATCGATACGTCGGAGACGTATCAGCATCCCCAAGCTTAGTTCCTGCTCGTCCCGAGTAGGTAAACGACAACAAAGATAATTTCTCAGTGACATTGCTACCAACATAATCTTGATCAATACTATTGTATGTAATGAATACAGCGATTTGAAACAATGGTAAATGTAATGAGTAAACAGCTAAATCATATAGCAAAGACTTTTCATGAATAGTACTTCAAGACAAGCATCAATAAGTCTTGCATAAGAGTTAACTCATAAAGCAATAATTCAAAGTAAAGGTATTGAAGCAACACAAAGGAAGATGAAGTTTCAGCGGTTGCTTTCAACTTGTAACATGTATATCTCATGGATATTGTCAATGTAAAGTAATATAACAAGTGCAATATGCAAGAATGTGTTGGCGTCAGAAAACCACCGGCGAGCAGCGACGGGCAACACAGTAGAGCCGGGAACAACCTAGGGCTGCGGCTGGCCCTGGTCCCTCCGAGCGATGGCCCGCAAGGTCTTCTGGTACGCACGCACCGATGCTGGTGCAAGGGCGTGCCACCTGACCGTATACCTGGCCAGGAAGGTGGTGGATGATGCCTCGCTTAGTTTCCTGCATGGCATACACGTAAACATTAAACACGAGCCTCGATCGGCTCTCAGGTTATCCTGCGAATCGGCTCAAAGAGCCGATACACCCATGATTCGTACGAGGTGCACGAATATATGGTGGTCCTGCTTGATCGAAATAAAGCTAAAACGATCTACTACGATTTAGGGTTTTCACCGCATAATCGGAACATCCTACTCGTGATTGAGCCTCGCGGCCACGCACGGTGATCGTAAGCCGACCCTAGACAAGGCCTAAAAACCAACACAAGGTTGATCCTCGGAACATCCTGTCTAGGGCTAGCAAACTACACCCTACGCGCCACTGGATCCTTCAACCCGTTTGTAAGGCCTAACGATGCAGATATTAAACTAATCCTTGCAGAACAAGGAGCAATCATGACGGATCGGATCTACTGAATAACGATCAAGCGGGGTGCCGCCCCTACACCTAGGATAGGTGTAAGGGCGGCTAGACGTCTCAGGGTTGCACGGCGATAGCATATGATACGAAGAACAATGCTAACCCTAACACGTCTAAGATAACTACGTTGCTCGCCATCAAAAATGCTTCAGCACGAGCAACGCATGGACGCGAATAAACTTGTACTGCCTAGATCGCAAGAAGCGATCTAGGCAGCATGACGCTTACCCGGAAGAAACCCTCGAGTTGGGGGAGTTGGCGATGCGCCGAGATTGGTTTGTGTTGAACGTTGGTTGTTGTTTATTCCATAAATCCTAGATACATATTTATAGTCCGTAGACTTTCTAATCGTGGGAATAGTCCCAACCGGGCACGGGCCCAACTCTAACTAACCAAAACGTATCCTACTATGTTACAGATACAAGGGCAAACTTGCCCAAACTTGCTATTCAAGGCCGATTCACGTATATTTTTCAATGTATAATCTCCAAGCCCATCTTGATCACGGCCCACCTTTGACTTGGTCAAATTCGGGTGATAACACATGCCCCCCTGGTTTTGGAATTGATAATTCCAAAATCACTCTGTCTTTCCTTCGTCGGGTCACGTCGTAGCAGAGCAGAACCATCGAAGTATCCTTCATCATGATGCCTTGCCTTCTTAACTTCTCCGCGTGACTTGGCAGTTTTTTTTCTTCTTTGGGCACCATCTCCTCAGAAACTGCTGTGGCATTGAATCTCCACTAAATCCCCTTTATTTAACCGCACGGAATAGTTCGCCTCTTCATCCTTTGCTCTGTTCTGGTTATCGGCACTCAAAAAATCCCCAATCCAGAGCAATGTCTTCCTCATCTTCTTCCTCTGAACTTTCCTACCAATCTTCCTCCTCCCGCGAAACATCGGAGGACATACGCGCCCCGGAGAAGTGGGATCAGAAGGACCACGCCTCCTCCGTTTGGTCTGAGGACGACAAGTCCTTGACCAGCGGAGATGAAGACCTCCAGTTCCTTGCTGATGGGGAGCTGGAGCCGGAGAGCGAGGACGACTCGTTCTCCTGGGACGACTACACCTCCTCTGAGAAAGACGAGGAGAGGGAGGAAGAGGAGGAGGACGACGCCTCCTCTAGCGAACCGCCGGCCAAGCGCTTCTGTCCCTGGCCGGGGAACTTCAGCGACCTCGACAGCGACGACGCTGCTGACAAGGAGGACGAGGACGACGAGGGCCTTGCTGGCGGCCGCGACAGCAGCGACGAGGAGCTCGCTGGTAGCAGCGCCGACGAGAGTTCCGACGATGAGGGCAGCGATGGCCCGTAGAGTAGGACCTAGTAGCATAGGCCTAGCAGTAGTAGACTGGCCCATCAGGCCCTTCTTTTGTTCTTCTTCCCTTGAGCAATCGGCTCCATCTTTGTAAGAAATCCCCTCATTAATGAAGAAATATTTCTCCCTTAACTTTGCCTTCTTGTTAATTTTGCCGATTGTCAAACGAAGTCACTGTGCAGAGAGCCGATGGTAGGGCACTGGCTTGCGATAATCGCCTATTCACATGGTCAAACAGGTCTCATTCATGTCCATGCCACCTTTGAATCTCAAACGTACAGATTCGAGGAACCCAACGAGAGAATCATCTCAAATGCCATGGGTCCTAGCTTAGGAATGACCTGTTGACCTGCTCAATGAGCCGATGATAACGCACCGGTCGCTCTCAATCCATCTTTCAATCTCCCAACTGACGACTCTGAGGTCTGAGGTACAAAGGGTCGATGATGATGGATCCCTTTTCAGATTCCTTCTAGCAGCTCTGATGGTCTTCTCTTGTAACAATCCGCCGCCTTTGAAGAAGGTTATGATGCCGGGCCAGCCGATGACCCTCCAATCAGCTCCCAGAATAGAGTGTCGACTAGATTAGCTGCCCCCCGAGCCTCAGACGAGGCGAGGATAAAGGTGAGGATGTTGATCATCCACCATGTCAATCCAGTAAAACTTGCCCCCACCAATCGTCTCCTTTCCCATCAAAGTCGATATCATCGTTGGACCTGTGGCAAGTAGACCTTGTGTAATTTGTGCTAGAGTCGATGTCGTGCATCGGCTGTACATCTAGAGAAGTTTTTTTTACGGGCCGATTTTCTATCGCCCCCCCCCCCCAATATCTCACTGCGCATGTATCACCCTTGTTCGTCCGTCCAATTAGGTGCCCCCCGAGCCGAATCTGCCAGGTTACTGCGGATATCGGCTCTGTATTTTGCCAAGGCACTTCTCATCAGCCGACGTAAAAACCGCTGCCCATTAGAGCAACATTGGCCACAGGCAGATCGTAGGTTGAGGATAATTTTGGCCGATTGCTAGAATCGGCCTCCACGTTGATTGAATCGCTCGATGAAGGCTTTGCAATGTTCCTCCATAGATCTTTGGGGCCGATCCCAAGGATCGGCCTCGCCACGTTTATTCACAGGATTGTTCTTGCTATATTGTCAGGCCGGTGGCTAAAACCAGCCTAACCCCGTCCTTTGTGACGTCGATGCGCTCACAGTCGTCCAAATTGATGCCTGAGAGTGGCTCTTGGCCTGCTGCCTCCCAAATGTTCATGTCAGCCGTTGAAATCTTGGCTGAATCATCTGCATGGACGACCTCTACTTCATCTCCATCCCACTGTATTACGCATTGGTGCATCGTGGATGGGATGCAACAGTTGGCGTGGATCCAATCCCTTCCTAGCAGGACAGCATAGGTGCTCTTGCTATCGATGATAAAGAATGTCGTAGGGATGGTTTTCCTCCCTACGGTCAGATCCACGTTTAGAACACCTTGTGCGTCAGATGCTTGGCCGTTGAAATCGCTCAATGTCACGTTGGTCTTGATCAAATCCAAGCTAGAGCGTCCCAACCGACGTAGCATGGAGTATGGCATTATGTTGACTGCCGCTCCGCTGTCCACCAGCATCTTGTTGACAGGCTGCCCATCAATGTAACCTCGCAAGTATAGGGCCTTCAGATGCCTGTAGCTTCTTTCTCGTGGCATCTCAAAGATAACCGGCCGTGGGCCGCAGTCAAGTTGTGCCACAGGTGCTTCGTCTAACCCTAGAGCGCTAAACTCTGTCGGAAGGATGAACACCATGTTTGTGCCAGCCGATGTTTCATCATCGGCTTTCCTGTGTTCGGGGCGCCACTCTTTCTTTTGTGGCCGACCTTCTTCGTCCAGGGTTCGCTGAACTTTAGCGGCCAGATCAGGCCGCGCCTTCCTCAACGTGTGCAGGTATAACCTTTCGGCTTCCTCCAGACCACGTAGTCGCTGAACCCTTCTTTTTTGGGAACGGCTGAGTCCATCAGGGCACCACCTTGGCTGGTGATACTTATCTTCTTCTTCATCATTGTCTTCCCATTCCTCGAGATCTTCTTCTCGAGAGGACTCAGCGTTCCTGTTCCGAGGCGGGAGAGGCCCTAGATGCCTGAACACGGACACGTTAGCTGCATCCTTCTTCTTCTGTCTACATTCTGGGCAGTTGCCGATTGTAGGCAATCGGCTCATTCCTGAATCCCAGCAGTGCTTAAAGAAGGGGCAGTCCCAGTGCCTGTCAACGTCGTCTTGCTCTCTCGCCTTTTCCTTGGCGTGGCGCTCATATCTCTCCTCGTCACGCTCCCGCCGACGATGCCTCCCGGCGTCCCTAGCCAGGCGATCCCTTTCATCATCGTCGATGTATCGTCGGCGTTGGTCATATCGACTCACGTATTTGTTGAGGAGGTGATCAGAGAGAGGTCGTTGGTATCGTATATTCTTCACTTCTCCCTCTGTGACATAGCGCTTGCCATCATGCCGGAGCCGATCGCGTGGAGCGGCTCCCTCTGTGTCCTTGCTACGAGAGCAGCTGCCCTCGTCTCCATCCTTACCAGATTGGTGTCCAGATCCTACCATGTTGATACTGACCGAGAATCCTGGCTGGCACCCTCCTGGGTAAGTGCACTCCACCATGTTAACGGCGGGGAAGGGGTGTGTGTCGACTTTCATGGCGTACTGGCTGAAAATTAGACGCCCTTGCTCTATCGCCATTTGGATCTGCTGACGCCACACCCTGCAGTCGTTGGTGGGATGGGAGAACGTGTTATGCCATTTGCAGTATGGCTTCCCGTTCAGCTCCTGTGCCATGGGGATCTTGTGGCCTTCGGGTACCCTCAGCTGCTTCTCCTTGAGTAAGAGGTCGAAGATCTGCTCAGCTTTGGTAACGTCGAAGTCAAATCCTCTGGGAGGACCTTGTGGCTTAACCCACTTGCAGGACACGGGGCTTGCCCCCCGAGTCCATTCAGCCACAGCTACCTCTTGATCTCCCGCAGAGCCTTCGTCTTCATCGGCCTCAACCAGGACCACCGCGCGCTTGAATTTGTCCTGGTATACGTCTGGGTGGCGCTGTTCATATGCTGACAGCTTCTGCACCATGTGAGCCAGTGAAGGGTAGTCTGCTTGGGAGGCCACGTGCTTGATCGATGATGCGAGACCCACCACCGCCAATTCGACTGCTTCTTTTTCAGTCACCCGAGCCGAATAGCATCGGTTCCTAACGGTCCTGAAGCGCTGGATGTACTCTGATACTGTTTCTCCGCGCTTCTGACGTACTTGTGCTAGATCGGCTATGCCGTCCTCGGAAGCTTCTGAGTGATACTGTACGTGGAACTGCTCTTCCAACTGCTTCCAAGTCCGGATTGAGTCTGGTGGTAGCGATGTGTACCACCCGAAAGCCGATCCTGTGAGGGACTGTGCGAAGAACCTCACACGCAGCTCATCTGATGCTGAGATCATGCCCAGCTGTGCCAAATATCGGCTCACATGCTCGATGGGGCTGGACCCATCTGACCCATTAAACTTGGAGAAGTCTGGGAGCCGATACTTGGGTGGTAGGGGGATCAGTTCGTACGCGTCGGGGTACGGCTTAGAATAGCCGACCGTCCTCCTTTTCGGCACCATGCCGAACTGGTCTCTCAAGATGGTACTGATCTGATCCACAGTGCTGGCTGTCGGGTTCGAACTCTGAAGATTTGCCGGAGTGGCATACTTAGCCAGCCATGCTTGCTTCTCCAGCTCTGAGCCAACTGCAGGAGTTGCGCTCTGGAGGTTTGTCGGAGTGGCATACTTAGTTAGCCACGTCTGCTTCTCAAGACCTGTTCCCGAAGCCCCTCATGTTGTTCCAGAAGTCCCTGCTGTTGCAGCCTGGTTTGTGGGTGCCCAGCTGCTGCAGTCTGGCACGTATGTGCACGTGTATCCATGAGGGATCTCCTTAGGCGCCTCATGCAAGAATTGGTAGTCACTAGGGTCACCACCGATCTTGTAGACGACGCATGCTGGTGAATCCGGCACTTCCGGTGCTGCCAGCACGAATGGCAGCGGTGGACGGGACTGGAGTGGTATCTCTCCTTGGTGAGTCCCGAGAGCTGGTCCTGACGGAGAGTACTGATGCCCCATGATTTCCTGGATCACCCGAAGAGCGACACGCTCCAAAGTGTTCACCATGCTCTCAGAATGGCGGTGTAGCGAGTGAGCTACCATGTAGTTAATCTCCTGACGCAGGGACCTGGTGCGTTCTTCTGACGGGGCGGACAGGTCCACTCCATCGAGCGCGCCTTCAGGGTTGAACCCTTTCCACCTGACGCCGTGCGAGCGGGTTCTATGAAAAGAGCCGATGAGGTCGGCTTCGAGGAGTGTCTTGACCTCGTCGTACTTCTTCTTGAGCTCCTCGGTCAGGTCGTCGTACGTGACTGGAGTTCCTTCCGCCATCTCAGATGTAGATGGCGATGGGGTTGCTATCGAAGATTGTCCCACCGAGTGTGCCAGAATGTGTTGGCGTCAGAAACCCACCGGCGAGCAGCGACGGGCAACACAGTAGAGCCGGGAACAACCTAGGGCTGCGGCTGGCCCTGGTCCCTCCGAGCGATGGCCCGCAAGGTCTTCTGGTACGCACGCGCCGATGCTGGTGCAAGGGCGTGCCACCTGACCGTATACCCGGCCAGGAAGGTGGTGGATGATGCCTCGCTTAGTTTCCTGCATGGCATACACGTAAACATTAAACACGAGCCTCGATCGGCTCTCAGGTTATCCTGCGAATCGGCTCAAAGAGCCGATACACCCATGATTCGTACGAGGTGCACGAATATATGGAGGTCCTGCTTGATCGAAATAAAGCTAAAACGATCTACTACGATTTAGGGTTTTCACCGCATAATCGGAACATCCTACTCGTGATTGAGCCTCGCGGCCACGCACGGTGATCGTAAGCCGACCCTAGACAAGGCCTAAAAACCAACACAAGGTTGATCCTCGGAACATCCTATCTAGGGCTAGCAAACTACACCCTACGCGCCACTGGATCCTTCAACCCGTTTGTAAGGCCTAACGATGCAGATATTAAACTAATCCTTGCAGAACAAGGAGCAATCATGACGGATCGGATCTACTGAATAACGATCAAGCGGGGTGCCGCCCCTACACCTAGGATAGGTGTAAGGGCGGCTAGACGTCTCAGGGTTGCACGGCGATAGCATATGATACGAAGAACAATGCTAACCCTAACACGTCTAAGATAACTACGTTGCTCGCCATCAAAAAGGCTTCAGCACGAGCAACGCATGGACGCGAATAAACTTGTACTGCCTAGATCGCAAGAAGCGATCTAGGCAGCATGACGCTTACCCGGAAGAAACCCTCGAGTTGGGGGAGTTGGCGATGCGCCGAGATTGGTTTGTGTTGAACATTGGTTGTTGTTTATTCCATAAACCCTAGATACATATTTATAGTCCGTAGACTTTCTAATCGTGGGAATAGTCCCAACCGGGCACGGGCCCAACTCTAACTAACCAAAACGTATCCTACTATGTTACAGATACAAGGGCAAACTTGCCCAAACTTGCTATTCAAGGCCGATTCACGTATATTCTTCAATGTATAATCTCCAAGCCCATCTTGATCACGGCCCACCTTTGACTTGGTCAAATTCGGGTGATAACAGTATGTAGGAATCAATGCACAGTTCACACAAGTGTTTGCTTCTTGAGGTGGAGAGAGATAGGTGAACTGACTCAACATAAAAGTAAAAGAAAGGTCCTTCAAAGAGGAAAGCATCGATTGCTATATTTGTGCTAGAGCTTTGGTTTTGAAAACAAGAAACAATTTTGTCAACGGTAGTAATAAAGCATATGTGTTATGTAAATTATATCCTACAAGTTGCAAGCCTCATGCATAGTATACTAATAGTGCCCGCACCTTGTCCTAATTAGCTTGGATTTACATGGATTATCATAGCATAGCACATGTTTCAACCAAGTGTCACAAAGGGGTACCTCGATGCCGCCTGTACAAAGGTCTAAGGAGAAAGCTCGCATTGGATTTCTCGCTTTTGATTATTCTCAACTTAGACATCCATACCGGGACAACATAGACAACAGATAATGGACTCCTCTTTAATGCATAAGCATTCAACAACAGATAATATTCTCATAAGAGATTGAGGTTTGTTGTCCAAACTGAAACTTCCACCATGGATCATGGCTTTAGTTAGCGGCCCAATGTTCTTCTCTAACAATATGCATACTCAAACCATTTGATCATGATAAATCACTCTTACTTCAGACAAAACGAACATGCATAGCAACTCACATGATATTCAACAAAGAAATAGTTGATGGCGTCCCCAGGAACATTGTTATCGCACAACAAGCAACTTAATAAGAGATAAAGTGCATAAGTACATATTCAATACCACAATAGTTTTTAAGCTATTTGTCCCATGAGCTATATATTGTAAAGGTGAAGAATGGAAATTTTTAAAGGTAGCACTCTAGCAATTTACTTTGGAATGGCGGAGAAATACCATGTAGTAGGTAGGTATGGTGGACACAAATGGCATAGTGGTTAGCTCAAGGATTTTGGATGCATGAGAAGTATTCCCTCTCGATACAAGGCTTAGGCTAGCAAGGTTTATTTGAAACAAACACAAGGATGAAGCGGTGCAGCAAAACTCACATAAAAGACATATTGTAAACATTATAAGACTCTACACCGTCTTCCTTGTTGTTCAAACTCAATACTAGAAATTATCTAGACCTTAGAGAGATCAATTATGCAAACCAAATTTTAGCATGCTCTATGTATTTCTTCATTAATAGGTGCAAAGTATATGATGCAAGAGATTAAACATGAGCACAACAATTGCCAAGTATCACATTATCCAAGACATTTTAGCAATTACTACATGTATCATTTTCCAATTCCAACCATATAACAATTTAACGAAGAAGAAACTTTCGCCATGAATACTATGAGTAAAGCCTAAGGACATATTTGTCCATATGCAACAGCGGAGCGTGTCTCTCTCCCACACAATGAATGCTAGGATCCATTTTATTCAAACAAAACAAAAACAAAAACAAACAGACGCTCCAAGCAAAGTACATAAAATGTGACGGAATAAAAATATAGTTTCAGGGGAGGAAGCTGATAATGTTGTCGATGAAGAAGGGATGCCTTGGGCATCCCCAAGCTTAGACGCTTGAGTCTTCTTGATATATGCAGGGGTGAACCACCGGGGCATCCCCAAGCTTAGAGCTTTCACTCTCCTTGATCATGTTGTATCATCCTCCTCTCTTGATCCTTGAAAACTTCCTCCACACCAAACTCGAAACAAACTCATTAGAGGGTTCGTGCACAATCAAAATTTACATATTCAGAGGTGACACAATCATTCTTTACACTTCTGGACATTGCACAAAGCTACTGAAAGTCAATGAAATTGAAAAATCCATCAAGCATGGCAAAACAGGCAATGCGAAATAAAAGGCAGAATCTGTCAAAACAGAACAGTTCGCAAAGACGTATTTTTAAGAGGCACCAGACTTGCTCAGATGAGAAAACTTAAAACTAATGAAAGTTGCGTATATCTGAGGATCACTCACGTAAATTGGCATAATTTTCTGAGTTACCTACAGAGAATTAGACCCAGATTCGTGACAGCAAAGAAATCTGTTTTTGCGCAGTAATCCAAATCTAGTATCATCCTTCTATTAGAGACTTTACTTGGCACAACAATGCAATAAAACTAAGATAAGGAGAGGTTGCTACAGTAGTAACAACTTCTAAGACTCAAATATAAAACAAAAGTACTGTAGGAAAAACATGGGTTGTCTCCCATAAACGCTTTTCTTTAACGCCTTTCAGCTAGGCGCAGAAAGTGTGTATCAAGTGTTATCAAGAGATGAAGCATCAACATCATAATTCGTTCTAGTAATAGAATCAAAAGGTAACTTCATTCTCTTTCTAGGGAAGTGTTCCATACCTTTCTTAAGAGGAAATTGATATTTAATATTACCTTCCTTCATATCAATGGTAGCACCAACAGTTCGAAGAAAAGGTCTTCCCAATATAATGGGACAAGATGCATTGCATTCAATATCCAAGACAACAAAATCAACGGGGACAAGGTTATTGTTAACCGTAATACGAACATTATCAATTCTACCCAAAGGTTTCTTCGTAGACTTATCAGCAAGATTAACATCCAAATAACAATTTTTCAATGGTGGCAAGTCAAGCATATTATAGATTTTCTTAGGCATAACGGAAATACTTGCACCAAGATCACATAAAGCATTACAACCAAAGTCATTGACCTTCATCTTAATGATGGGCTCCCAACCATCTTCTATCTTCCTAGGAATAGAAGTTTCGCGTTCTAGTTTCTCTTCTCGAGCTTTTATGAGAGCATTTGTAATATGTTTCGTGAAAGCCAAATTTATAGCACTAGCATTAGTACTCTTAGCAAGTTTTTGTAAGAACTTTATAACTTCAGAGATATGACAATCATCAAAATCCAAACCATTATAATCTAAAGCAATGGGATCATTATCCCCAATGTTGGAAAAAATTTCAGCAGTTTTATCACAGGCAGTTTCAGCAGTTTTAGCACAGTTTTTCGCGCTTTGCATTAGAAGTGGAAACATTGCCTACACCAATTCTTTTACCATTATTAGTAGGAGGTGCAGCAACATGTGTAGCATTAGCATTGCTAGCGGTAGTAATAGTCCAAACTTTAGCTATATTATTTTCTTTAGCTAGTTTTTCATTTTCTTCTCTTTTCCACCTAGCATGCAATTCAGATATTAATCTTATATTCTCATCTATAATAACTAAATAGGAGCAACCCACTAAGTGATTTCTCTCAACATGCAAGCCATCCACATCATCAAAATGCCACCTCAACAAATTACTTTAATTTCAGTTTTGATAATCAGTAAGCCACGTCACCATTGGTTGTTAGATCTCAACATCTCATTCACCGCACATGCATGTCCGATGCTTGATATTCTCATACGTCTGCCTCTGAAAGAACTACATCATAATCTATATCTTCCATTTTACATTAATGCTTCTTTCATTGCATCAAAAATTAACTCCCTTCCACCTTGGCATACGAACAGGTTCAGGAAGCTATGTCTTCCATGCATTCATGATCCATGACTTTTTTAGTACTCCATCCGTCCTAGCAGTTCTTAACAGCCACTTCCTTGGTCCCTCTCCGTGTTCACCTCACCTCACATGGCGGTCATGGAGCCCAGAATCGATACAAAAATGGAGTTCTTTTAGGCTGCATCAGAGGATGAATGTCAAGAACATGAGATTTGGGAGCAGCTGGCAGCCTGGAACTGCGACTATCCGTGCCTCGAGTGACATGCGCCAATCAGTTAACTGTTCATCTTCAACCAGGTCAAACCCTCAAACCTTCAAGTTTCCCTTCATAAAAAATGCGTTATTATCCTCAGAGGCTCGGTAACCAGCTTCACCTGAGTACTGACGAATTTTCCGTCTCTCCCGATCTGGAGGTAACGAACATGTAGCACGATTTAATTATTTTTTAGATGCTTAATGAAATTTCCGTTAGTACTTTAAACATCATCCTATATGTGTACTACAGCTTGGTAGAGATAAAGTAGCTAGAGTGATTAGCTCCTCCGACTTCTTGCTCTGGCTATGGTCGCTGCGAGGATATGATCCAAAGTGTCCATGTAGTTCCATCTTTCCCTCAACTCTTTATTTTTATATATATCGTTCTTGAAGAATATACAATATATGCGTATATTTCTGTCTTCTCCTATATATGTTGTTGAACAAAAAATTGATAATTTTAATATTCCTACCATATTTCCATTAGTATACCTCCTAATCAGTGAACAGCTAGCAATTGTCCTTTTCTATTTGATTTCCAACAGTACTTAATCTGGTAACAATTTTTTAATACAGATTGAGGATTTGAATAATTTGTCAACTATGTAATTCCATCTACGGTATCCATTCTTTCATGTTTGATGAGTAAATCCCAGTGGCACTTCTGAATACCTAAAGTTTTCCGGAGCCAAGCTGTAAGGCTGAACGGGTACTTGGTGGAATGTTATAATACACAGTGAGGATCACTTCATGTGTTTGTGTTTGCCGCTTCAATTTTTCATGCTTTCCCCCAATGATAGTCCAAGCTGAAACCAGGTGCGCCTACCTTTCTTTTTGACATTCATGTGATATTAACTGCTACTTAGCTTCTGCTTCCAAATTAGCATTGGCTCACAAAGATAAGTAGTTGAAATTCCAGCCATATGTTATTACTGATTAACCAAATTGCAATAGCTCACATTTTTACATTTGATAGTTTACTCTTTATGTAAAAGGTCTAACTATTTTATTTTCCAGGAAATGTTGATGATTGTGTGGTATTTATTTGTAGATCTCGGTCAAGTACAATCCTAGGAATGACTGGAACATCATCCGAATATTGACATTATGTTTCTTTTTAAAGAAGTTAGAGTAAATAGGATGGAGTCGTCTTCATGCCTTGTCGCATATACCCTCCACTTCTTATTTCCAAAACAGTTATATTTTATTTTCAGGTCAAGCCTTAAAGGTTGCGATGGTAGCCCAACAAATTGAAGGTTTGGCCTAACTGGCTATAGACATGCATTTCTCAAGTAATTTCCCTTCTACGTGTGTGCATAGTGTAATTGTTCAGCTTACCCATAAAAGTACTACCAAAAAATATTCTAACGACGTATCAATTAAGTTGAAGAGTTGGTTGATTCATTATTCTTCTGGAGAAAATATACGAGCCTTTTCAGCTCAAGTACAATGGTGTTTTCTTTTGTTAATTTGCGTCCCTCAAATTCATCTCAATTACATTTCAAATTTTCTAATACTCTCTCACAAACCACACATCTTTTTTCTTATACGGCCAGTTAATGATTCCGCAACAACGTGCGGGGTATCATCTAGTTAATTCTAACTTGGATGGCATTTGCTGTAGTAACAATTTTATTATCTATATCCCTATTAGGCATCACTTTCAATTTCAAAAGATCAACATCAGCAGCAAGACTATCAACTTTAGAAGCAAGTATATCAATTTTCCCAAGCTTTTATTCAACAGATTTGTTAAAAGCAGTTTGTGTACTAATAAATTCTTTAAGCATAGCTTCAAGTCCAGGGGTTGTGTTCCTATTGTTGTTGTAAGAATTCCCATAAGAATTACCATAACCGTTACCATTATTATAAGGATATGGCCTATAGTTGTTACTAGAATTGTTCCGATAAGCATTGTTGTTGAAATTATTATTTTTAATGAAGTTCACATCAACATGTTCTTCTTGAGCAACCAATGAAGCTAATGGAACATTATTAGGATAAACATTAGTCCTACCACTCACAAGCATAGACATAATAGCATCAATCTTATCACTCAAGGAAGAGGTTTCTTCGACAGAATTTACCTTCTTACCTTGTGGAGCTCTTTCCGTGTGCCATTCAGAGTAATTAATCATCATATTATCAAGAAGCTTTGTTTCTTCACCAAGAGTGATGGACATAAAGGTACCTCCAACAGCTGAATCTAATAGGTTCCGCGAAGAAAAATTCAGTCCTGCATAAAAGGTTTGGATGATCATCCAAGTAGTTAGTCCATGGGTTGGGCAATTTTTAACCAAAGATTTCATTCTTTCCCATGCTTGTGCAACATGCTCAGTATTTGTTTAAAATTCATTATGCTACTCCTCAAAGATATAATTTTAGCAGGGGGATAATATCTACCAATAAAAGCATCCTTGCATTTAGTCCATGAATCAATACTATTCTTAGGCAGAGATAGCAACCAATCTTTAGCTCTTCCTCTTAGTGAGAAAGGGAACAATTTTAATTTTATTATGTCACCATCTACATCTTTATACTTTTGCATTTCACAAAGTTCAACAAAATTATTGAGATGAGCAGCAGCATCATCAGAACTAACACCAGAAAATTGCTCTTGCATAACAAGATTCAGTAAAGCAGGTTTAATTTCAAAGAATTCTGCTGTATTAGCAGGTGGAGCAATAGGTGTGCATAAGAAATCATTATTATTTGTGTTTGTGAAGTCACACAACTTAGTATTTTCAGGAGTATTCATTTTAGCAATAGTAAATAGAGTAAACTAGATAAAGTAAATGCAAGTAACTAATTTTTTTGTGTTTTTTTAATATGGTAAACAAGATAGTAAATAAAGTAAAACTAGCAACTAATTTTTTTGTGTTTTGATTTAGTGCAGCAAACAAAGTAGTAAATAAAATAAAGCAAGACAAAAACAAAGTAAAGAGATTGGATTGTGAAGACTCCCCTTGCAGCGTGTCTTGATCTCCCCGGCAATGGCGCCAGAAATTCTGCTTGATGCGCGTAGATGACGTATTGTCTTTCCGTTCAACACGCGTCCGTTGGGAACCCCAAGAGGAAGGTGTGATGCGTACAGCAGTAAGTTGGGAAATTGAAAAATAGAGAGGGCATAACAATGCACATACGTGACATGATGAGTATTGTGAGATTTAATTGGGCATTACGACAAAGTACATAGACCGCTATCCAGCATGCATCTATGCCTAAAAAGTCCACTTTCAGGTTATCATCCGAACCCCTTCCAGTATTAAGTTGCAAACAACAGACAATTGCATTAAGTATGGTGCGTAATGTAATCAATAACTACATCCTCGGGCATAGCATCAATGTTTTATCCCTAGTGGCAACAGCACATCCACAACCTTAGAACTTTCTGTCACTATCCCAGATTTAATGGAGGCATGAACCCACTATCGAGCATAAATACTCCCTCTTGGAGTTAAGAGTAAAAACTTGGCCAGAGCCTCTACTAATAACGGAGAGCATGCAAGATCATAAACAACACATAGGTAATAGATTGATAATCAACATAACATAGTATTCTCTATCCATCGGATCCCAACAAACACAACATATAGCATTACAGATAGATGATCTTGATCATGTTAGGCAGCTCACAAGATCCGACAATGAAGCATAATGAGGAGAAGACAACCATCTAGCTACTGCTATGGACCCATAGTCCAGGGGTGAACTACTCACTCATCACTCCGGAGGCGACCATGGCGGTGAAGAGTCCTCCGGGAGATGATTCCCCTCTCCGGTAGGGTGCCGGAGGCGATCTCCTGAATCCCCCGAGATGGGATTGGCGGCGGCGGCGTCTCTGGAAGGTTTTCCGTATCGTGGCTCTCGGTACTGGGGCTATTATCGACGGAGGCTTAAGTAGGCGGAAGGGTAGGTCAGGAGGTCTCACGAGGGGCCCACACCACAGGGCCGCGCGGCCCAAGGCCAGGCCGCGCCGCCCTAGTGTGGCGCCACCTCGTGGCCCCACTTGGTCTCTCCCTCGGTCTTCTGGAAGCTTCGTGGAAAAATAGGACCCTGGGCGTTGATTTCGTCCAATTCCGAGAATATTTCCTTACTAGGATTTCTGAAACCAAAAACAGCAGAAAACAAAGAATCGGCTCTTCGGCATCTCGTTAATAGGTTAGTGCCGGAAAATGCATAAATATGACATAAAGTATGCATAAAACATGTAGATATAATCAATAATGTGGCATGGAACATAAGAAATTATCGATACGTCGGAGACGTATCACCATGCGGCCGATAATGGACCGCGCAGGGACGAAGAAGAGCGAAGGCCTAACGATTATGCAGAGGATCCCGGCTGTAATGTGGACGGACACGATGCTGACAGAGCCCGGCGGCGTGACCGTAGATTCAATCGCCACGAACGACGTCGCGAACGGCAGTGTCACGCCCGTGCCAGCTCAGAGGAAGCTGGGTATGACTTGTACGGGCCACCTCTTATCGGAGGGTGCCGAGCTCTTTCTCAAGAACTCACTGAAATAGAGGTTCCACGGGCTGTACGTGTTGTATTGTGATCCAAATTCATATACTAAAGGGAGGCTAACTTCTGACGAGCGGAGCGAGGCCCGTCGCCGGAGGCTTGGGCCGAAGCGTAGCGGATCGTTGGCACCACCTATATATACATCTTGTAAGCCGCCGGCTAGGGTTTATCAGATTATAAGATAACCCACGGTGTTTGTAAACAGTCCCCGGTATAGTGAAGTTTTGCTGGCTGGCGCCCATGGTTTTTACCCCTTCTGTGTTGGAAGGGGTTTTCCACGTTAAATCTTGTGTCCCCTGCGTGTGTTCTTGTTTCGTTCTTCGTTATTTGCTTGTCGCTTTTATAATAAGTGGTATCAAAGCCCATGTTTCAATCTAGGGTTTTGCGACATGTCTTCCTTGAAGTTCGATCTACCGCAGCTGGATTATACCACGAGATTCTCTCTCTGCCAAGTGAAGATGAGGGCGATCCTTACCCAATCTTCTGATCTGGATGAAGCTCTTGATGGATTTGGCAAGAAAGATGCCAAGACCTGGACCGACGAAGAAAAGAGGAAAGATCGTAAGGCTTTTTCATTAATTCAGCTTCATCTATCCAACAATATCTTGCAGGAATTGCTGTCTGAGAAATCCGCCGCGGCGCTATGGTTGAAACTGGAATCGATCTGCATGTCCAAAGATCTAACCAGTAAGATGCACGTGAAGATGAAGTTGTTCTCGCACAAGCTACAAGAAGGTGCGTCAATGATGAATCATCTATCGATCTTTAGAGAGATCGTTTCTGATTTGCTGTCCATGGAGGTAAAGTATGACGATGAGGATCTCGCTCTTATACTGTTAGTCTCGTTGCCTAATTCTTTTGCAAATTTTCGAGACACCTTGTTATACAGTCGTGATGAACTAACCCTTGCCGAAGTCTATGAGGCCCTCCAGCAGAGGGAAAAGATGAAATCTATGGTGCAGGCAGAGGGTTCGTCATCTAAGGCAGAAGCACTGCAGGTCCGAGGCAGGACCGAAAACAGAAACAACAAGTACAAAAGAGATAAGAGCAAGACCGACAGAGGTCGCTCAAAGTTCAAGGGACGAGATGGTAAGTGTAACATTCCCAAATTTTCAAATAAAGAAAAGAAGGAGTTTCCAATATTCAAAAATGAAAACCAACATAAACTTTTGTTAACACATGTGCTATGCATAATACCCATGTTTAATTCTTGTGCTATTGCCATGATTATTGTGTGTGTGCCTAGCAATAATGCTAAAACCATAACATAAGATCCAATGATCAACAAGAGAGAAGGGAAAAAGAAATAAGAAAAATCCAATTCAACACATACATGTGCTTATGGCCATTTTGCAAAACTATGATCTAGGCCAATTTTTCTTGTGCCATTGTTTGTAGAATGTTACTAAACATTTAAGAACACTTTCTGAATCAGAGAAACTCCAACCAAATCAAATTTGAAATCAAAGTGAGCTCACATAAGATAATGGTCAAATCTGCCACTTATCTCATGATGCCCTATTTGAGCCCCTGGTTTAAGAGTTTTCTAAACTAAAACCTCCCAACTCTTTGCACCTCATCCAAGACCTCATCAAGGTGAACAAGTTTGGTGAGGCACACCCCTGCAAATTCTTTCCCAATTTCAAATTATCATCAAGCCAAGTGGCAACTTTGAAACAAAAACTAGATCTTACACATTTTAAAATTTCACAAACCAACTCAACTTTTCACACCACCACCACCATTGTGTGCCAAATATTATCCAAATCAACTCCACCAAAATTCTTTTCAAAATTTGAAAGTTTGCTTCTTGCGGCCATTGTGTCGAATAATTGGTAAGGTGAATCAAATAAAACACAAATCACTATTTCAAATAGTGTTCTAGCCAAATGTTGATCTCCATTTGATTCTCCACTGTCCTTTGGTCCCCTCCAACACATTTCCCCCACCACTGCATAGCAGGAATGTTGTTTTTAATGAGGCTGTCATGTTTCATAAGAGTTCATCTACAGATGTTTCTGATGCTACTGATCTTTCTGATGTTTCTGATGATGAGCCAGAGAGGATTAGCGTGCAGGTGGAGCACGTGGAGGAGAAAGAAAATGATGTTGCTGAAAATGATAACACTGTTGTTCAGCACTCACCACCTTTTTGCAGCAAACAAATGGTTCCATTGCTGCTGATAGACCGAGGCGTAACAAAGGTCCACGTCCTCGTTTAATTGAAGAATGTAATCTTTTTCATCATGCTTTGAGTTGTGCTGAACAGGTGGAGCATGATACTGAACCTGCTACATATACTGAGGCCGCTGCATCCGTTGACCGCGTGAAGTGGATTTCTGCTATGCAAGAGGAGATGCAATCGCTTGACAAGAATGGCACATGGGATGTTGTGCCCTTGCCTAAACAAAAGAAGGTTGTCCGATGTAATTGGATATTTAAAAGAAAGGAAGGTTTGTCTCCTAATGAGCCTCCAAGGTTTAAGGCAAGGTTAGTAGCAAAAGGTTTCAGCCAAATTCCAGGTATTGATTATAATGATGTATTCTCTCCAGTTGTGAAGCATAGTTCCATTCGTGCATTCTTTGGTATTGTGGCTATGCATGATCTTGAGCTTGAGCAGTTAGATGTGAAGACTGCTTTTCTGCATGGAGACTTGAGGAGGAGATATACATGGACCAACCTGAAGGTTTTGTTGTGCCTGGTAAGGAGGATCTTGTTTGCAAATTGAAGAGGTCCCTTTATGGTCTGAAACAATCTCCAAGACAGTGGTACAAAAGGTTTGATTCATTTATGCTTGCACTTGAGTTTAAGAGATCTAAGTATGATAGTTGTGTTTATATCAAGTTTGTTAATGGATCACCAATATACTTGCTGTTCTATGTTGATTGCTGCCAAGAGCAAGAAAGAGATCACTACTTTAAAGTCACAGTTAAGTAGTGAGTTTGAGATGAAGGATCTTGGTGCTGCTAAGAAAATACTAGGTATGAAAATTACAAGAGACAGAAAATCTAGTGTGTTATTTCTTAGTCGGCAAAATTACATTCAGAAAGTTCTTCATCGTTTTAATATGAATGATGCAAAGTCTGTTAGTACACCAATTGCTTCTCACTTCAAATTGTCAGCATTGCAATGTCCTAGTACTGATGAAGATATTGAGTACATGTCTCGAGTTCCATATTCTAGTGATGTTGGTTCCTTGATGTATGCCATGGTTTGTTCTCGTCCTGATTTATCATATGCTATGAGTTTGGTCAGTCGATACCTGACTGATCCTGGTAAAGAACATTGCAAAGTTGTTCAGTGGATTTTCAGGTGCCTTTGTGGCACATCCAAAGCTTGCTTGAAGTTTGGCATGACCGGTGAGGGACTTGTAGGCTATGTGGATTCAGATTTTGCTGCCGATTTGGATAAGAGAAGATCCCTCACAGGTTATGTGTTCACTGTTGGTGGATGTGCTGTGAGTTGGAAGGTAACGTTACAATCTGTTGTTGCCCAATCTACAACCGAAGCAGAATATATAGCAATTAATGAAGCTTGCAACGAGTCTGTTTGGTTGAAAGGTTTGTATGCTGAGCTTTGTGGAGTTGATTCTTGCATTATCTTGTTTTCTGACAGTCAAAGTGCAATATACCTTACTAAAGATCAAATGTTCCATGAGAGGACAAAGCACATTGATATCAAGTACCATTATGTTCGCGACATTGTTGCTCAAGGTAAACTGAATGTATGCAAGATAAGTACTCGTGATAATCCTGCTGATATGATGACAAAGCCAGTTCTTGTTTCCAAGTTTGAGCTTTGCTCGAGCTTGGTTGGTATAACTGTTTAGCCCAAGTGGTTGTTGGCATCAGCAAGTGTTTTTCTTTGTTGTTCAGGAGATTGTTGAAGTTCATGCTACAAGATGGAATTTGTCTCAAGGTGGAGTTTGTTGTATTGTGATCCAAATTCATATACTAAAGGGAGGCTAAATTCTGACGAGCGGAGCGAGGCCCGTCGCCGGAGGCTTGGGCCAAAGCGTAGCGGAGTCAAACAATAACGAGCTCACGGAGGCATACCAAGAAGCATCCCTCGCAGCTGCCAAGCTCGAGAAGTAACTGGCAGACGCAGCTACCAAAACTCTAGGTCCTTACTCAAAAAGGGGAAGGTTGAGATACCAGTCTTCCTCTCAGAGTTATGACGACACCAGTGACAGCGGTAGCTGGCTTAGAAACAATCCCCATGCCAAACGGAGGTGCCACAGTGGTGGGGCCGCAAATAGGCGCAATCAGCGAAGAGGGAGGACCCCCTCGCGGCGTCGCACACCTCCGGCTACCGGGGAAGAAGAGGTCGACCATGTGACGTGCGTAGATGACGTATTGTCTTTCCGTTCAACACGCTTCCATTGGGAACCCCAAGAGGAAGGTGTGATGTGTACAGCAGTAAGTTTCCCTCAGTAAGAAACCAAGGTTTATCGAACCAGTAGGAGCCAAGAAGCACGTTGAAGGTTGATGGCGGCGAGATGTAGTGCGGCGCAACACCAGGGATTCCGGCGCCAACGTGGAACCTGCACAACACAACCAAAGTACTTTGCCCCAACGAAACAGTGGGGTTGTCAATCTCACCGGCTTGCTGTATTAAGTTGCAAACAACAGACAATTGCATTAAGTATGGTGCGTAATGTAATCAATAACTACATCCTCGGACATAGCATCAATGTTTTATCCCTAGTGGCAACAGCACATCCACAACCTTAGAACTTTCTGTCACTGTCCCAGATTTAATGGAGGCATGAACCCACTATCGAGCATAAATACTCCCTCTTGGAGTTAAGAGTAAAAACTTGGCCAGAGCCTCTACTAATAACGGAGAGCATGCAAGATCATAAACAACACATAGGTAATAGATTGATAATCAACATAACATAGTATTCTCAATCCATCGGATCCCAACAAACACAACATATAGCATTACAGATAGATGATCTTGATCATGTTAGGCAGCTCACAAGATCCGACAATGAAGCATAATGAGGAGAAGACAACCATCTAGCTACTGCTATGGACCCATAGTCCAGGGGTGAACTACTCACTCATCACTCCGGAGGCGACCATGGCGGTGAAGACTCCTCCGGGAGATGATTCCCCTCTCCGGTAGGGTGCCGGAGGCGATCTCCTGAATCCCCCGAGATGGGATTGGCGGCGGCGGCGTCTCTGGAAGGTTTTCCGTATCGTGGCTCTCGGTATTGGGGCTATTATCGACGGAGGCTTAAGTAGGCGGAAGGGCAGTTCAGGAGGGCTCACGAGGGGCCCACACCACAGGGCCGCGCGGCCCAAGGCCAGGCTGCGCCGCCCTAGTGTGGCGCCACCTCGTGGCCCCACTTGGTCTCTCCCTCGGTCTTCTGGAAGCTTCGTGGAAAAATAGGACCCTGGGCGTTGATTTCCTCCAATTCCGAGAATATTTCCTTACTAGGATTTCTGAAACCAAAAACAGCAGAAAACACCAACTGGCTCTTCGGCATCTCGTTAATAGGTTAGTGCCGGAAAATGCATAAATATGACATAAAGTATGCATAAAACATGTAGATATCATCTATAATGTGGCATGGAACATAAAAAATTATCGATACGTCGGAGACGTATCAGCATCCCCAAGCTTAGTTCCTGCTCGTCCCGAGTAGGTAAACGACAACAAAGATAATTTCTTAGTGACAATGCTACCAACATAATCTTGATCAATACTATTGTATGTAATGAATGCAGCGATTTGAAACAATGGTAAATGTAATGAGTAAACATCTAAATCATATAGCAAAGACTTTTCATGAATAGTACTTCAAGACAAGCATCAATAAGTCTTGCATAAGAGTTAACTCATAAAGCAATAATTCAAAGTAAAGGTATTGAAGCAACACAAAGGAAGATGAAGTTTCAGCGGTTTCTTTCAACTTGTAACATGTATATCTCATGGATATTGTCAATGTAAAGTAATATAACAAGTGCAATATGCAAGTATGTAGGAATCAATACACAGTTCACACAAGTGTTTGCTTCTTGAGGTGGAGAGAGATAGGTGAACTGACTCAACATGAAAGTAAAAGAAAGGTCCTTCAAAGAGGAAAGCATCGATTGCTATATTTGTGCTAGAGCTTTGGTTTTGAAAACAAGAAACAATTTTGTCAACGGTAGTAATAAAGCATATGTGTTATGTAAATTATATCCTACAAGTTGCAAGCCTCATGCATAGTATACTAATAGTGCCCGCACCTTGTCCTAATTAGCTTGGATTTACATGGATTGTCATAGCATAGCACATGTTTCAACCAAGTGACACAAAGGGGTACCTCTATGCCGCCTGTACAAAGGTCTAAGGAGAAAGCTCGCATTGGATTTCTCGCTTTTGATTATTCTCAACTTAGACATCCATACCGGGACAACATAGACAACAGATAATGGACTCCTCTTTAATGCATAAGCATTCAACAACAGATAATATTCTCATAAGAGATTGAGGTTTGTTGTCCAAACTAAAACTTCCACCATGGATCATGGCTTTAGTTAGCGGCCCAATGTTCTTCTCTAACAATATGCATACTCAAACCATTTGATCATGATAAATCACTCTTACTTCAGACAAGACGAACATGCATAGCAACTCACATGATATTCAACAAAGAAATAGTTGATGGCGTCCCCAGGAACATGGTTATCGCACAACAAGCAACTTAATAAGAGATAAAGTGCATAAGTACATATTCAATACCACAATAGTTTTTAAGCTATTTGTCCCATGAGCTATATATTGTAAAGGTGAAGAATGGAAATTTTTAAAGGTAGCACTCAAGCAATTTACTTTGGAATGGCGGAGAAATACCATGTAGTAGGTAGGTATGGTGGACACAAATGGCATAGTGGTTGGCTCAAGGATTTTGGATGCATGAGAAGTATTCCCTCTCGATACAAGGCTTAGGCTAGCAAGGTTTATTTGAAACAAACACAAGGATGAAGCGATGCAGCAAAACTCACATAAAAGACATATTGTAAACATTATAAGACTCTACACCGTCTTCCTTGTTGTTCAAACTCAATACTAGAAATTATCTAGACCTTAGAGAGACGAATTATGCAAACCAAATTTTAGCATGCTCTATGTATTTCTTCATTAATAGGTGCAAAGTATATGATGCAAGAGATTGAACATGAGCACAACAATTGCCAAGTATCACATTATCCAAGACATTTTAGCAATCACTACATGTATCATTTTCCAATTCCAACCATATAACAATTTAACGAAGAAGAAACTTTCGCCATGAATACTATGAGTAAAGCCTAAGGACATATTTGTCCATATGCAACAGCGGAGCGTGTCTCTCTCCCACACAATGAATGCTAGGATCCATTTTATTCAAACAAAACAAAAACAAAAACAAACAGACGCTCCAAGCAAAGTACATAAAATGTGACGGAATAAAAATATAGTTTCAGGGAAGGAAGCTGATAATGTTGTCGATGAAGAAGGGATGCCTTGGGCATCCCCAAGCTTAGACGCTTGAGTCTTCTTGATATATGCAGGGGTGAACCACCGGGGCATCCCCAAGCTTAGAGCTTTCACTCTCCTTGATCATGTTGTATCATCCTCCTCTCTTGATCCTTGAAAACTTCCTCCACACCAAACTCGAAACAAACTCATTAGAGGGTTCGTGCACAATCAAAATTTACATATTCAGAGGTGACACAATCATTCTTTACACTTCTGGACATTGCACAAAGCTACTGAAAGTCAATGAAATTGAAAAATCCATCAAGCATGGAAAAACAGGCAATGCGAAATAAAAGGCAGAATTTGTCAAAACAGAACAGTTCGTAAAGACGTATTTTTAAGAGGCACCAGACTTGCTCAGATGAGAAAACTTAAAACTAATGAAAGTTGCGTATATCTGAGGATCACTCACGTAAATTGGCATAATTTTCTGAGTTACCTACAGAGAATTAGACTCAGATTCGTGACAGCAAAGAAATCTGTTTCTGCGCAGTAATCCAAATCTAGTATCATCCTTCTATTAGAGACTTTACTTGGCACAACAATGCAATAAAACTAAGATAAGGAGAGGTTGCTACAGTAGTAACAACTTCTAAGACTCAAATATAAAACAAAAGTACTGTAGGAAAAACATGGGTTGTCTCCCATAAGCGCTGTTCTTTAACGCCTTTCAGCTAGGCGCAGAAAGTGTGTATCAAGTGTTATCAAGAGATGAAGTATCAACATCATAATTCGTTCTAGTAATAGAATCAAAAGGTAACTTCATTCTCTTTCTAGGGAAGTGTTCCATACCTTTCTTAAGAGGAAATTGATATTTAATATTACCTTCCTTCATATCAATGGTAGCACCAACAGTTCGAAGAAAAGGTCTTCCCAATATAATGGGACAAGATGCATTGCATTCAATATCCAAGACAACAAAATCAACGGGGACAAGGTTATTTTTAACCGTAATACGAACATTATCAATTCTCCCCAAAGGTTTCTTCGTAAAGTTATCAGCAAGATTAACATCCAAATAACAATTTTTCAATGGTGGCAAGTCAAGCATATTATAGATTTTCTTAGGCATAACGGAAATACTTGCACCAAGATCACATAAAGCATTACAACCAAAGTCATTGACCTTCATCTTAATGATGGGCTCCCAACCATCTTCTAGCTTTCTAGGAATAGAAGTTTCGCGTTCTAGTTTCTCTTCTCGAGCTTTTATGAGAGCATTTGTAATATGTTTCGTGAAAGCCAAATTTATAGCACTAGCATTAGTACTCTTAGCAAGTTTTTGTAAGAACTTTATAACTTCAGAGATATGACAATCATCAAAATCCAAACCATTATAATCTAAAGCAATGGGATCATTATCCCCAATGTTGGAAAAAATTTCAGCAGTTTTATCACACGCAGTTTCAGCAGTTTTAGCAGTTTTAGGCAGTTTTTCGTGCTTTGCATTAGAAGTGGAAACATTGCCTACACCAATTCTTTTACCATTATTAGTAGGAGGTGCAGCAACATGTGTAGAATTAGCATTGCTAGCGGTAGTAATAGTCCAAACTTTAGCTATATTATTTTCTTTAGCTAATTTTTCATTTTCTTCTCTTTCCCACCTAGCATGCAATTCAGCCATTAATCTTATATTCTCATTAATTCTAACTTGGATGGCATTTGCTGTAGTAACAATTTTATTATCTATATCCCTATTAGGCATAACTTTCAATTTCAAAAGATCAACATCAGCAGCAAGACTATCAACTTTAGAAGCAAGTATATCAATTTTCCCAAGCTTTTCTTCAACAGATTTGTTAAAAGCAGTTTGTGTACTAATAAATTCTTTAAGCATAGCTTCAAGTCCAGGGGTTGTGTTCCTATTGTTGTTGTAAGAATTCCCATAAGAATTACCATAACCGTTACCATTATTATAAGGATATGGCCTATAGTTGTTACTAGAATTGTTCCGATAAGCATTGTTGTTGAAATTATTATTTTTAATGAAGTTCACATCAACATGTTCTTCTTGAGCAACCAATGAAGCTAATGGAACATTATTAGGATAAACATTAGTCCTACCACTCACAAGCATAGACATAATAGCATCAATCTTATCACTCAAGGAAGAGGTTTCTTCGACAGAATTTACCTTCTTACCTTGTGGAGCTCTTTCCGTGTGCCATTCAGAGTAATTAATCATCATATTATCAAGAAGCTTTGTTTCTTCACCAAGAGTGATGGACATAAAGGTACCTCCAACAGCTGAATCCAATAGGTTCCGCGAAGAAAAATTTAGTCCCGCATAAAAGGTTTGGATGATCATCGAAGTAGTTAGTCCATGGGTTGGGCAATTTTTAACCAAAGATTTCATTCTTTCCCATGCTTGTGCAACATGCTCAGTATCCAATTGTTTAAAATTCATTATGCTACTCCTCAAAGATATAATTTTAGCAGGGGGATAATATCTACCAATAAAAGCATCCTTGCATTTAGTCCATGAATCAATACTATTCTTATGTAGAGATAGCAACCAATCTTTAGCTCTTCCTCTTAGTGAGAAAGGGAACAATTTTAATTTTATTATGTCACCATCTACATCTTTATACTTTTGCATTTCACAAAGTTCAACAAAATTATTGAGATGGGCAGCAGCATCATCAGAACTAACACCAGAAAATTGCTCTCGCATAACAAGATTCAAGAAAGGTGTTTAATTTCAAAGAATTCTGCTGTAGTAGCAGGTGGAGCAATAGGTGTGCATAAGAAATCATTATTATTTGTGTTTGTGAAGTCACACAACTTAGTATTTTCAGGAGTATTCATTTTAGCAATAGTAAATAGAGTAAACTAGATAAAGTAAATGCAAGTAACTAATTTTTTTGTGTTTTTTTTAATATGGTAAACAAGATAGTAAATAAAGTAAAACTAGCAACTAATTTTTTTGTGTTTTGATTTAGTGTAGCAAACAAAGTAGTAAATAAAATAAAGCAAGACAAAAACAAAGTAAAGAGATTGGATTGTGAAGACTCCCCTTGCAGCGTGTCTTGATCTCCCCGGCAACGGCGCCAGAAATTCTGCTTGATGCGCGTAGATGACGTATTGTCTTTCCGTTCAACACGCGTCCGTTGGGAACCCCAAGAGGAAGGTGTGATGTGTACAGCAGTAAGTTTCCCTCAGTAAGAAACCAAGGTTTATCGAACCAGTAGGAGCCAAGAAGCACGTTGAAGGTTGATGGCGGCGAGA
The DNA here is from genome assembly GCF_019359855.2 of Lolium perenne. Classification (NCBI taxonomy): domain Eukaryota; kingdom Viridiplantae; phylum Streptophyta; class Magnoliopsida; order Poales; family Poaceae; genus Lolium; species Lolium perenne. Next base: position 10,643,325 of record NC_067247.2, on the reverse strand, counting down.
TGTAGTGCGGCGCAACACCAGGGATTCCGGCGCCAACGTGGAACCTGCACAACACAACCAAAGTACTTTGCCCCAACGAAACAGTGAGGTTGTCAATCTCACCGGCTTGCTGTAACAAAGGATTAGATGTATAGTGTGGATGATGATTGTTTGCAGAGAATCAGAGAGAACAAGTATTGCAGTAGATTGTATTCGATTAAAAGAATGGACCGGGGTCCACAGTTCACTAGAGGTGTCTCTCCCATAAGATAAATAGCATGTTGGGTGAACAAATTACAGTTGGGAAATTGACAAATAGAGAGGGCATAACAATGCACATACATGACATGATGAGTATTGTGAGATTTAATTGGGCATTACGACAAAGTACATAGACCGCTATCCAGCATGCATCTATGCCTAAAAAGTCCACTTTCAGGTTATCATCCGAACCCCTTCCAAACATTAAGTTGCAAACAACAGCACAATTGCATTAAGTATGGTGCGTAATGTAATCAATAACTACATCCTCTGACATAGCATCTATGTTTTATCCCTAGTTGCAACAGCACATCCACAAAATTAGAACTTTCGTCACACGTCCTGCATTTAATGGAGGCATGAACCCACTATCGAGCATAAATACTCCCTCTTGGAGTTAAGAGTAAAAACTTGGCCAGAGCCTCTACTAATAACGGAGAGCATGCAAGATCATAAACAACACATAGGTAATAGATTGATAATCAACATAACATAGTATTCTCTATCCATCGGATCCCAACAAACACAACATATAGCATTACAGATAGATGATCTTGATCATGTTAGGCAGCTCACAAGATCCGACAATGAAGCATAATGAGGAGAAGACAACCATCTAGCTACTGTTATGGACCCATAGTCCAGGGGTGAACTACTCACTCATCACTCCGGAGGCGACCATGGCGGTGAAGAGTCCTCCGGGAGATGATTCCCCTCTCCGGTAGGGTGCCGGAGGCGATCTCCTGAATCCCCCGAGATGGGATTGGCGGCGGCGGCGTCTCTGGAAGGTTTTCCGTATCGTGGCTCTCGGTACTGGGGCTATTATCGACGGAGGCTTAAGTAGGCGGAAGGGCAGGTCAGGAGGTCTCACGAGGGGCACACACCACAGGGCCGCGCGGCCCAAGGCCAGGCCGCGCCGCCCTAGTGTGGCGCCACCTCGTGGCCCCACTTGGTCTCTCCCTCGGTCTTCTGGAAGCTTCGTGGAAAAATAGGACCCTGGGCGTTGATTTCGTCCAATTCTGAGAATATTTCCTTACTAGGATTTCTGAAAACAAAAACAGCAGAAAACAGCAACTGGCTCTTCGGCATCTCGTTAATAGGTTAGTGCCGGAAAATGCATAAATATGACATAAAGTATGCATAAAACATGTAGATATAATCAATAATGTGGCATGGAACATAAGAAATTATCGATACGTCGGAGACGTATCACCATGCGGCCGATAATGGACCGCGCAGGGACGAAGAAGAGCGAAGGCCAAACGATTATGCAGAGGATCCCGGCTGTAATGTGGACGGACACGATGCTGACAGAGCCCGGCGGCGTGACCGTAGATTCAATCGCCACGAACGACATCGCGAACGGCATTGTCACGCCCGCGCCAGCTCAGAGGAAGCTGGGTATGACTTGTACGGGCCACCTCTTATCGGAGGGTGCCGAGCTCTTTCTCAAGAACTCACTGAAATAGAGGTTCCACGGGCTGTACGTGTTGTATTGTGATCCAAATTCATATACTAAAGGGAGGCTAACTTCTGACGAGCGGAGCGAGGCCCGTCGCCGGAGGCTTGGGCCGAAGCGTAGCGGATCGTTGGCACCACCTATATATACATCTTGTAAGCCGCCGGCTAGGGTTTATCAGATTATAAGATAACCCACGGTGTTTGTAAACAGTCCCGGGTATAGTGAAGTTTTGCTGGCTGGCGCCCATGGTTTTTACCCCTTCTGTGTTGGAAGGGGTTTTCCACGTTAAATCTTGTGTCCCCTGCGTGTGTTCTTGTTTCGTTCTTCATTATTTGCTTGTCGCTTTTATAATAAGTGGTATCAAAGCCCATGTTTCAATCTAGGGTTTTGCGACATGTCTTCCTTGAAGTTCGATCTACCGCAGCTGGATTATACCACGAGATTCTCTCTCTGGCAAGTGAAGATGAGGGCGATCCTTACCCAATCTTCTGATCTGGATGAAGCTCTTGATGGATTTGGCAAGAAAGATGCCAAGACCTGGACCGACGAAGAAAAGAGGAAAGACCGTAAGGCTTTTTCATTAATTCAGCTTCATCTATCCAACAATATCTTGCAGGAATTGCTGTCTGAGAAATCCGCTGCGGCGCTATGGTTGAAACTGGAATCGATCTGCATGTCCAAAGATCTAACCAGTAAGATGCACGTGAAGATGAAGTTGTTCTCGCACAAGCTACAAGAAGGTGCGTCAATGATGAATCATCTATCGATCTTTAGAGAGATCGTTTCTGATTTGCTGTCCATGGAGGTAAAGTATGACGATGAGGATCTCGCTCTTATACTGTTAGTCTCGTTGCCTAATTCTTTTGCAAATTTTCGAGACACCTTGTTATACAGTCGTGATGAACTAACCCTTGCCGAAGTCTATGAGGCCCTCCAGCAGAGGGAAAAGATGAAATCTATGGTGCAGGCAGAGGGTTCGTCATCTAAGGCAGAAGCACTGCAGGTCCGAGGCAGGTGATGACCCACAAGTATAGGGGATCGCAACAGTCTTCGAGGGAAGTAAAACCCAATTTATTGATTCGACACAAGGGGAGACAAAGAACACTTGGAAGCCTTAACAACGGAGTTGTCAATTCAGTTGCACCTGGAAACAGACTTGCTCGCAAGAGTTTATCAAGCAGTAACAGCTTTTATAGCAGTAGCAGTAGTGAAATAACAAAGAAGAGTAACAGAGACAGCAGTAGTGATTTTAGTAAACAGCAGGATTAAAATACTGTAGGCACGGGGACGGATGACGGGCGTTGCATGGATGAGAGAAACTCATGTAACAATCATAACAGGGCATTTGCAGATAATAATAAAACGGTGTCCAAGTACAAAGCAATCAATAGGCATGTGTTCCATATATAGTCGTGCGTGCTCGCAATGAGAAACTTGCACAACATCTTTTGTCCTACCAGCCGGTGGCAGCCGGGCCTCAAGGGAAACTACTGGATATTAAGGTACTCCTTTTAATAAAGTACCGGAGCAAAGCATTAACACTCCGTGAACACATGTGATCCTCACATCGCTACCATCCCCTCCGGTTGTCCCAATTCTTGTCACTTCGGGGCCATTGGTTCCGGACAGCGACATGTGTATACAACTTATAGGTAAGACCATAAACAATGATTATCTTCATGAAACAATAACATGTTCAGATCTGAGATCATGGCACTCGGGCCCTAGTGACAAGCATTAAGCATAACAAGTTGCAACAATATCATCAAAGTACCAATTACGGACACTAGGCACTATGCCCTAACAATCTTATGCTATTACATGACCAATCTCATCCAATCCCTACCATCCCCTTCGGCCTACAGTGGGGGAATTACTCACACATGGATGGGGGAAACATGGCTGGTTGATGTAGAGGCATTGGCGGTGATGGCGGCGATGATCTCCTCCAATTCCCCGTCCCGGCGGAGTGCCAGAACGGAGACTTCTGGCTCCCGCGACGGAGTTTCGCGATGTGGCGGCGTTCTGGAGGGTTTCTGGCGACTTCGACTTCTCTCTGGGTGTTTTTAGGTCGAGGCGAATAAGTAGTCCGAAGGAGGGCGTCGGAGGCCGGCCGAGGCCACACCACAGGCCGCGCGGGCCCCCCCGGGCCGCGCCGCCTCTATGGTGTGGGGCCCTCGGGCCTCCACTACAATTGCCCTTCTCGGCTCCGTTAGTTTCCCGGGAAAATAGGGCCTTCTGCATAAATTCCGAGGTTTTTCCGAAAGTTGGATTTCTGCACAAAAACGAAACACTGAGCAGTTCTGCTGAAAACAAAGCGTTAGTCCGTGTTAGTTGCATCCAAAATACACAAATTAGAGGCAAAACAATAGCAAAAGTGTTCGGGAAAGTAGATACGTTTTGGACGTATCAACTCCCCCCAAGCTTAGCTTATTGCTTGTCCTCAAGCAATTCAGTTAACAACTGAGCGATAAAAGAACTTTCACGAACACATTTGCTCATATGATGTATATATTCTCATGCAATAGCTAATACTTAAGCAGTTCATAATGAGATACATGCAAATAAGATCATCTAACAGCTATGTCAATCATGGAGAGGTACCAACAATTAATAAGAAGCATCATGAATCATGTATATAAGCAAGATTGCAATGTTCATAAGAGAGTATGATAAAGTGGTATCTCGCTTGCCTGTATTTGATTGGCAAAACATAAATGCCCGGCACCTCCGGAGTTCATAGAAAGACTAGAAGTAGTGATTGTCAAAAGATAAATGCATCAAAGTTATACCACAATCAATCATATTTTGAGACAAGCATATTATACTAAGAATGACAGTTGTGCTCTCAAGATAGTGCTCAAAGAAAGAATGGAGACACAACATAAAAGTAAAAGATTGACCCTTCGCAGAGGGAAGCAGTGGATTAACATGCGCTAGAGCTTTTCATTTTTATAAAGACAGGAGTAAAATTATTTTGAGAGGTGTTTGTTGTTGTCAACGAATGGTAATGGGTACACTAACTACCTCGCCAACCGGACTTTCAAGAGCGGCTCCCATGAATTATTGCATATTTATTTGGCACTCCTTCCAACCTTTCTTGCACACACCATGGCTAACCGAATCCTCGGGTGCCTGCCAACAATCTCATACCATGAAGGAGTGCCTTTTTATTTTTGTTTTATTATAATGATGACACTCCCCCCAACCTTTGCTTACACAAGCCATGGCTAACCGAATCCTTCTAAAAGCCGTCCAACAATCACAAACCATGGAGGAGTGTCTATTTAAGTTAATTAATTCGGGACTGGGAATCCCATTGCCAGCTCTTTTTGCAAAATTATTGGATAAGCGGATGTGCCACTAGTCCATATGAGAGTCCGTCAAAAGTAAATGACAAGGTTGAAAGCAAAACACCACATACTTCCTCATGAGCTATGAAACATAAACACAAATTGAGAAGCATTTTGAAGGTTTTAAAGGTAGCGCACGAGAATTTACTTGGAATGGTTTGAAATGCCATGCATAGGTATTTATGGTGGACACTCTGGAATAACTTGGTTTTCATGTGTTTGGAAGCACGAGCAGCGTTCCCGCTCAGTACAAGTGAAGGCTAGCAATAGACTAGGGAACGACAAATCAAGAGAGCAAAGAATCGTCATAATCATGCTTGCGGCAAAATATATTAACGGAGGCATAAAAGTGATACAAGAACTCTGAAGCAATATAAATCATCGAGGCTTAATTGACTTTTTGTTCAGTCATATGCATGCGTGAGCATGTGCCAAGTCGATATAAATGAATTATTCAGAGGAGGATACCACAATGCCATACTTACTTATGAATAAAACAATGCTAGCAAACATCCATGACATGCTACTCATATTAATAAATTGGAGCTAAACATGAGAGATCATAAACTACTAGACTTTCTCAAATAACATATACCTCACATGAACCAACTAAGCATGCTCACATGGATGAGTATATGTACAAAAATGAAAACAAATAGAGTTCATACCAGCCTCTCACCACAATCAGATTGTCGTAGATCGTCATTATTGCCTTTTCACTTGTGCAGCTTGGATAATATGAAATGAAAATCACGCTCCAGCCACCGAAGACCATTGAACTCATAAAGAACTTTACAAAACAGAGAAGAACAGCAAATATTTTTGGCGTTTTCGAATTTAGAAACAAGAACAAAAAGAAACAAACAAACAAAGCAAAATCTTTTTGGGTTTTCTTATAGCAAACTAGCAATAGCAAATAAAGTGAAACAAATGCAAGAAACCAAAGCAAACAAATGGTGAAGAGAAACAACAGAAATATTTTTGGTCTTTTTGTGTTTTGGGAAGGAAAACAAAGCAAAACAAGAAATAGCAAACTAAAAGAAACACAGAAAAGCGAGATGGCAGAAATCTGCCAAAACCTGACAGCAGTACAGAAATCGATTTTAACAAAAATCTTACGTTGCTCAGATCGAAAAGTGTTCAACTAATGAAAGTTAGATAACAACCTGGGGAACCTACAAAAAAATTTGCAGCTCAAAATGACGTTCTGGCTATTTTTGACAATTTTTACGGTAACGTTCCAGAATCTGTTTTCAGGCAGCACTTCCCCAAATATCATCTTCCTCTCATTAGAAAACCACTCAAACGAACAAAACAAGTATGTGCAAGTATCCAGCAACCATAATATGCAAAGAATGAGTGATGCCGGTATACCTCCCCCCAAGCTTAGGCTTTTGGCCTAAGAGGAGTTTAATCCCATCGATCCCATGAGGTAGTGTCTCCGTAATATGAAGATGGGTCGTATTCCGGGTATGTGCTAGAAGAAGCACCCGGATATGTGACGGTGTGGTCGTAGGAGGTCCCGACGTCCTCGGAGTCATGTTGCTGGTGGATGTCTTTTATCTTCAAATGTTCATCCACCTCCTCCTTAGTGCACGACCATGACTGCCTGTCAATACTCAACAAACCAGGTTGGGGAAGAGGGATTTCCTTCTCCTCCCCGTCAGAAAACAACATTCTATACACCATACTATCTAAAGTAGAGTCAGTAGTAACAAAATGATGACTCTTCATAGCAGTAATATCAAGTCTCCTAGGGGCCAATGGCACATCATTAGGATCAATAGGAAGATTAAGAAAAGTTAAAACACGCAGCGCAATAGTTCCTCCAAAAATAGGCCCCCTGGTAGTCAGGCGGCGAGCAATAAGAGCACCAAGGTGATAAGATGTATGACCAGTAAGTGCAATATTCAGGAAAGCAAGATGGTAGCTAGAGATATTACTAGTGTTCTCCCTACCAAGAATGCTAGTAGCAATGTAGTATGCAAAATATTTAATGGCGGGGAGTTGAATGTTTCTTATCTTGCCCCGCTGAATGGTGCGACAATCATCATCGGTGATTCCACGGTAGAGCTCCAGCAAGTCCCGGGGGTTGTCATCAATCCTACTTGCTGTACCTACAGGGGCAATATCCAGGGCACAACAAAAATCCTTCAATGGCATAGTCACAGTATTACCATAAATCCTGAACGCAACTGTTGGCTCATAGTGTTTGTTGTTGAACTGGAAACTCTCGACGAAGATTTTGGTGAGCAAGTAGTATTGCTCCCTTTCATCGCCCATATAAGTGGTTAACCCTGCCCTGTTGACAAGGGTTAAGAAATCCTCCAGTATCCCTGCATTCCTTAGAAAATCATAACATGGAAAAGTAGAAGCATTAGGGGGACCGTTGTCCTCTTCGTGCGCGAAACTAGGCGCGAGGATGTCTTCATTGTATGATTGCCTAATCCGGGTGGCGGCCCTAGAAGGCCTCCCGGTGCTGGTTGTCCCCTTCTTGAACAACTCCCCAAAGCTAAACTTCTTCATAGCTTCTCTGAAATTTTCAACAAATGACATAAAAATTTGGTTTGGTGACATATAATTGAGGGAAACTACCATAGGAACTTGCTAGAGTACTAATCATGCATCAAAACTAGTTTCTACCACTTAGAACAAGCATGCAAGCTCACTAAACATGTTACCTACAGCAGCAAAGTATTCAAGATGTACTCAACCAAACGAAATTCTACTTGGATGGGTGGAGGAGTCACATACCGAAGAGCAAATGTGCTAAATTTCAGACAGAAATCTGGGCTGAGCAAAGAGATCGAAAAATCTGGAGCTCTGGAGCAAAAACGCGAGTGAGAGGAACTTGGTGTCGATTTTTTCGGGAGAGAGAAGAGTCTCGGGAGGAAGAGATGGCAAAGTGGGGCAGAGGGGGACCCACACCACATGGTGGCGCGGCCACCTCCTTGGCCGCGCCGGCCTGTGGTCTGGCGCCCTCGGTGCCCCACAGGTCATCCTCTAGTGCTCCTGTGTGTCTCGTGGAAAAATAGGACCAACGGTATAATTTTTGTGAATTTTTGAAAACTTTGAAAAACGCACATTTCTGGGTATTTAGTTTATTATTATCGGCCAGGAAAATTTTTGAAATCTTCGAATAACTCAAGAACTTTGCAAATTAAAAGTGCTACAGCAACTAGAGCAAGTGGAGGAAGAAAGATATGTTGTTTACCTCCCCTATGCATATAAAAGGTATTCGTTAACAAGGTTGATCAAGTCTTGTCACCAAATAAATTTTACATAGCATAAGAAGAAATAAACCTCAAATCAATCATGTTACCTTGAATTGTATTGATATGGATCCAATCACGAGAGTTTGATATTCTTCCTTAGGCTCATATATAGGACAATCAATAGTTCCCACTTTGATAGTTCTCACATTAGAAATAGTATTAACTCCACACGCTTTCTCAATCCTCTTGGGAAAATAAACGGTATGCTCCCTATCATCAACATTGAAAGTAACCTTTCCTTTATTGCAATCAATAACAGCCCCTGCGGTGTTAAGAAAAGGTCTCCCAAGAATAATAGACATATTATCATCTTCCGGCATTTCCAACACAACAAAATCAGTTAATATCAAGCGCTTAGTAGTAACTTGAACAGAACATTCTCACATATACCAACAGGAATAGCAAGAGATTTATCAGCCATTTGCAAAGATATATCAGTAGGTATCAACTTATCTAAGTAAAGTCTCTTATAAAGAGAAAAAGGCATAACACTAACACCGGCTCCCAAGTCACATAGAGCAGTTTTAACATAATTATTCTTGATAGAACAAGGAATAGTAGGTATACCTGGGTCGCCCAACTTCTTTGGAATTTTGCCATTGAAAGAGTAATTAGCAAGCATAGTGGAAATTTCCTCATTGGGGATTTTCCTTTTGTTAGTAACAATATCTTTCATATACTTTGAATAAGGAGGCAATTTAATCGCATCACCAAAGGGATTTGCAAGAATAAAGGTTTCATCCAATCGCAAAATTTATTATAGTGTTCTTCTTCCTTTGATTTTAGTTTCTTAGCAGGAAAAGGCATTTGCTTTTGCACCCAAGGTTCTCTTTCATTACCATGTTTCTCAGCAATAAGATCTTCTTTAGTATACTTTTTATTTTTAGCATGCTTTTCAGGTTCTTCTTCAACCTCTTCTTTATCAGGAGTATTATTCTTATCATTATCATTATCATTATCATGTTCATTACCACTTTCAGCCAAAGCATCGTAAATAGAAATACTATTAGGATCATTAGCAGGTTCAGAGGATTCTACAACATTTTTATGTTTCTTCTTCTTTTTCTTCCTAGAATGAGCACTAGGTTCAATGCGTTGAGAATCTTGTTCAATTCTTTTGGGATGCCCTTCAGGATATAGAGGATCCTGGGTAGAGACACCGCCTCTAGTTGTTACTTCATAAGCATGTTTCTCTTTAGAATTATTCCCTAACAAGTCATTTTGCACTTTAGTGAGTTGATCAATTTGAGTTTGAATCATTTGAAAATGTTTAACAAGCATCTTAACATCATTGGAGGTTCTCTCCACAATATCATGCAATTCACTAATAGCTTGAGAATTTTCCATTAAATGATTCTCTACTCTCATATTAAAATTTTCTTGCTTAACAATATAATTATCAAACTCATCTAAGCATTGTGCAGGAGGCTTTGAATACGGAATATCCTCCCTAGTAAAGCGTTGAAGGGAATTTACCTCAATCATGGATGCAGGGGGAATTATCTCACATATATCTTCAATAGGAGGTAGATTCTTCACATCTTCAGATTTAATACCTTTCTCCTTGAGAGACTTCTTGGCTTCCCTCATATCTTCATCATTCAATTTAATTAAACCCCTCTTCTTCAATATTGGAGTTGGAGTTGGTTCAGGCGTAGTCCATTCATCATGATTCCGGCTTATTTTAGCCAATAATTCTTCAGCGTCATCCGGAGTTCTTTTCCTGAAAACACAACCAGCACAACTATCCAGGTATGCCCTAGACTCAATGGTTAGTCCACTATAAAATATATCAAGTAAATCATGCTTTTCCAGATCATGCTCGTGCCGAGCTCTAATAAGAGAGCAGAATCTCGACCAAGCCTCGTGCAATTTCTCTTCATCTTCCCGATTAAAATTATAAATTCTCTCGCAAAGCAATATGTTGAGCACTAGCAGGAAAGTATTTGCGGAAGAAAACATCAAGCAATTCTTTCGGACTTTTAATAGAATTAGGTGGCAAATTATTATACCAAGTTTTAGCGTCATCCTTTAATGAGAATGGAAATATTTTAGCAACAAAGTAAGTACGCATCTTAACATCATCGTAAAAACAAGCTACTAAGAGTAGATAGCTCACCATGTGTTCAACAGCACTTTCTTTTTCAGTACCACAAAAGGGTGTTTTCTCAACAATAGCTATATGAGATAGATCAAGAGAAAAATCATAATCTTTATCCCTAATGTTTATAGGAGATGTGGCAAATTTAGGATCAGGAGACAGCTTTATATCTAACAAAGCATGTTCTGCAAGCAACTTTTTAATTTTTCTTGCATCAGTAGTAGCATTGCATTTTTCAATAAAATCATCATTAAGCTCCACATAATCTTCCTCAGGATCATCACTAAAATAACCAAGTTCAGGTGAACTAACAGGTGTAGTAGCATTAGGAGTTTCGTATTTTCAATTTGTCTAGACCTAGCAATTGTAGCATCTAGAAAGGATCCCAATGAACCACTATCATCAAGCACAGCAGTAAACATTATCAATATTATGAGAGTGTTCAGATTCAGCAGATGTACCCACATGCGAAGCATGTGACGGTGAAACAAGTTTATCAATCACAGATGGTGAATCAAGAGCAGCAGAGGTATTCAAAATTGTACCTTTTCTTGTAGTGGATGGTAATATGGCGATCTTAGTATCGCGAGGTTTACCCATGATGGAGAATTTGCAGCGAACAATATTAATCCAAGTGAACTTCCAAATAAAGCTATGCTCCCCGGCAACGGCGCCGAGAAAATAGTCTTGATGACCCACAAGTATAGGGGATCGCAAATGTCCTTCGAGGGAAGTAAAACCCAATTTATTGATTCGACACAAGGGGAGACAAAGAACACTTGGAAGCCTTAACAACGGAGTTGTCAATTCAGTTGCACTGGAAACAGACTTGCTCGCAAGAGTTTATCAGTAGTAACAGCTTTTATAGCAGTAGCAAGAGTGAAATAACAAAGAGTAGCAGTAACAGAGACAGCAGTAGTGATTTTAGTAAACAGCAGGATTAAAATATCGTAGGCACGGGGACGGATGACGGGCGTTGCATGGATGAGAGAAACTCATGTAACAATCATAACAGTGGCATTTGCAGATAATAATAAAACGGTGTCCAAGTACAAAGCAATCAATAGGCATGTGTTCCATATATAGTCGTGCGTGCTCGCAATGAGAAACTTGCACAACATCTTTTGTCCTACCAGCCGGTGGCAGCCGGGCCTCAAGGGAAACTACTGGATATTAAGGTACTCCTTTTAATAAAGTACCGGAGCAAAGCATTAACACTCCGTGAACACATGTGATCCTCACATCGCTACCATCCCCTCCGGTTGTCCCAATTCTTGTCACTTCGGGGCCATTGGTTCCGGACAGCGACATGTGTATACAACTTATAGGTAAGACCATAAACAATGATTATCTTCATGAAACAATAACATGTTCAGATCTGAGATCATGGCACTCGGGCCCTAGTGACAAGCATTAAGCATAACAAGTTGCAACAATATCATCAAAGTACCAATTACGGACACTAGGCACTATGCCCTAACAATCTTATGCTATTACATGACCAATCTCATCCAATCCCTACCATCCCCTTCGGCCTACAGTGGGGGAATTACTCACACATGGATGGGGGAAACATGGCTGGTTGATGTAGAGGCGTTGGCGGTGATGGCGGCGATGATCTCCTCCAATTCCCCGTCCCGGCGGAGTGCCAGAACGGAGACTTCTGGCTCCCGCGACGGAGTTTCGCGATGTGGCGGCGTTCTGGAGGGTTTCTGGCGACTTCGACTTCTCTCTGGGTGTTTTTAGGTCGAGGCGAATAAGTAGTCCGAAGGAGGGCGTCGGAGGCCGGCCGAGGGGGCCACACCACAGGGCCGCGCGGGCCCCCCCTGGGCCGCGCCGCCCTATGGTGTGGGGCCCTCGGGCCTCCACTACAATTGCCCTTCTGGCTCCGTTAGTTTCCTGGGAAAATAGGGCCTTCTGCATAAATTCCGAGGTTTTTCCCGAAAGTTGGATTTCTGCACAAAAACGAAACACCAGAGCAGTTCTGCTGAAAACAGCGTTAGTCCGTGTTAGTTGTATCCAAAATACACAAATTAGAGGCAAAACAATAGCAAAAGTGTTCGGGAAAGTAGATACGTTTTGGACGTATCAGCAGGACCGAAAACAGAAACAAAAAGTACAAAAGAGATAAGAGCAAGACCGACAGAGGTCGCTCAAAGTCCAAGGGACGAGATGGTAAGTGTAACATTCCCAAATTTTCAAATAAAGAAAAGAAGGAGTTTCCAATATTCAAAAATGAAAACCAACATAAACTTTTGTTAACACATGTGCTATGCATAATACCCATGTTTAATTCTTGTGCTATTTCCATGATGATTGTGTGTGTGCCTAGCAATAATGCTAAAACCATAACATAAGATCCAATGATCAACAAGAGAGAAGGAAATAAGAAATAAGAAAAATCCAATTCAACACATACATGTGCTTATGGCCATTTTGCAAAACTATGATCTAGGCCAATTTTTCTTGTGCCATTGTTTGTAGAATGTTACTAAACATTTAAGAACACTTTCTGAATCAGAGAAACTCCAACCAAATCAAATTTGAAATCAAAGTGAGCTCACATAAGATAATGGTCAAATCTGCCACTTATCTCATGATGCCCTATTTGAGCCCCTGGTTTAAGAGTTTTCTAAACTAAAACCTCCCAACTCTTTGCACCTCATCCAAGACCTCATCAAGGTGAAAAAGTTTGGTGAGGCACACCCCTGCAAATTCTTTCCCAATTTCAAATTATCATCAATCCAAGTGGCAACTTTGAAACAAAAACTAGATCTTACACATTTTGAAATTTCACAAACCAACTCAACTTTTCACACCACCACCACCATTGTGTGCCAAATATTATCCAAATCAACTCCACCAAAATTATTTTCAAAATTTGAAAGTTTGCTTCTTGCGGCCATTGTGTCGAATACCTGGTGGGCAGGAATCAAATAAAACACAAATCACTATTTCAAATAGTGTTCTAGCCAAATGTTGATCTCCATTTGATTCTCCACTGTCCTTTGGTCCCCTCCAACACATTTCCCCCACCTTTCCACCTTGGACATGGCCAACATGGCATGGCCATGCCCATGCTGGCCATAAATGGCATGGCATCATGCCACTCCTAGATCCTCTCCTCTCTAGCCTTGCCAACCTTGTCCCTCTGCCCCCCCTTGCTCCCCTAAACCCGCTGGTACACGCCCTTGGCCAAGGAGAGCACGACACGGCCCAGACCAGACCGTGCCCACGACGGCCAGTGTCGCCAGAGCGTGCACGGCCACGTCGACGCGTGCACGACAGAGCGCGCTAGGACGCCGTGACGCGCCACTGCCCTAGCCCTCGCCTAGCCTCTGCGCTGCCCCGTTTCGCTTCGCCACTGCTCCGCGATCATCACGGACACCCTCGCTTCCCCAACCGTAGCCCACCGTCGCCGAAGAAGGAAACAAAACCTGCCTCGGCCGCGCAGACCATCGCCTGTCCCCGACCGCGTTAGGCACAGCCCAGCCTCGCCATGGCCACCAAGAGAACCGCCAGGACATGTTGAAGAGCACCACGCCCTCGCCTAGCTCACTAGCACTTTGTAACGCCCGCACCATGGTCGAACCTCTCCGCAGCACACGGCCTCGCTCCGCCGCTGTAAAAGGGGCACTCCCCCGCTCATTTCTTCCACACCACCTCGCTCCCCTCTTCTCACTCGACCTCCTTGACCACCTCCCCTCCTCTATTGTCCACCAGAGCCACTCAATTTTACCGCCGGAGCCTGTGAGGCGCCGCAGAAGCTCGCCGTCGATTGGAGCCGCCCCAGGAGACGCCGCCGGTACCAGGACCTTCGCCGTCTGATACGCCTCAAACGTATCTATAATTTCTTATGTTCCATGCTACTTTTATGATGATACTCACATGTTTTAGACAGACTTTATGTCATTATTATGCATTTTCCGGCACTAACCTATTGACGAGATGCCGAAGAGCCAGTTGCTGTTTTGTGCTGTTTTTGGTTTCAGAAATCCTACAAAGGAAATATTCTCGAAATTGGACGAAATCAACGCCCAGGGTCTTATTTTTCCACGAAGCTTCCAGAAGACCGAAGGGGATATGGAGTGGGGCCACGAGGGCCCGTACCCATAGGGTGGCGCGGCCAGCATGTGGCCCGTGCCGGCCTATGGTGTGGGGCCCCTGCGCCGCCTCCAACCCTGCCCTTCCGCCTACTTAAAGCCTTCGTCGCGAAAACCCCTGTACCGAGAACCACGATACGAAAAACCTACCAGAGACGCCGCCGCCGCCAATCCCATCTCGGGGGATTCAGGAGATCGCCTCCGGCACCCTGCCGGAGAGGGGAATCATCTCCCGGAGGACTCTTCATCGCCATGATCGCCTCTGGATTGATGTGAGAGTAGTTCACCCCTGGACTATGGGTCCATAGTAGTAGCTAGATGGTTGTCTTCTCCTCATTGTGCTATCATGTTAGATCTTGTGAGCTGCCTATCATGATCAAGATCATATATTTGTAATGCTACATGTTGTGTTTGTTGGGATCCGATGAATATGGAATACTATGTCAAGTTGATTATCAATCTATCATATATGTGTTGTTTATGATCTTGCATGCTCTCCGTTGCTAGTAGAGGCTCTAGCCAAGTTGATACTTGTAACTCCAAGAGGGAGTATTTATGCTCGATAGTGGGTTCATGCCTCCATTAAATCTGGGACAAGGATGTAAAGTTCTAAGGTTGTGGATGTGATGTTGCCACTAGGGATAAAACATCAATGCTTTGTCTAAGGATATTTGTGTTGATTACATTACGCACCATACTTAATGCAATTGTCCGTTGTTTGCAACTTAATACTGGAAGGGGTGCGGATGCTAACCCGAAGGTGGAATTTTTAGGCATAGATGCATGCTGGATAGCGGTCTATGTACTTTGTCGTAATACCCAATTGAATCTCACTCTACTCATCATTATATGTATGTGCATTGTTATGCCCTCTTTATTTGTCAATTACCCAACTGTAATTTGTTCACCCAACATGCTATTTCTTATTGGAGAGACACAACTACTGAACTGTGGACCCCGGTCCATTCTTTTACATCTGAATACAATCTACTGCAAACATTGTTCTTTACTGTTCTTCGCATACAAACATCATTTTCCACACCATACGTTTAATCCTTTGTTTACAGCAAGCCGGTGAGATTGACAACCTCACTGTTAAGTTGGGGCAAAATATTTTGATTGTGTTGTGCAGGGTCCACGTTGGCGCCGGAATCCCTGGTGTTGCGCCGCACTACACTCCGTCACCAACAACCTTCACGTGCTCCTTGACTCCTACTGGTTCGATAAACCTTGGTTTCTTACTGAGGGAAAACTTGCTGCTGTACACATCATACCTTCCTCTTGGGGTTCCCAACGGACGAGTGCTTTACCGTCACAAGGAAGCTACTTTCTGGTGCCGTTGCAATCCAACACCCACGTCAGCAGCTACTTTTCTGGCGCCGTTGCCGAGGAGATCAAGACACGCTGCATGGGGAGTCTCCCACTTCCAATCTCTTTACTTTGTTTTTGTCTTGCTTTACTTTATTTTATTTACTGCTTTGTTTGCTTTCTTATATCAAAATACAAAAAAATTAGTTACTTGCTTTATTTTATTTACTGTCTTGTTTGCGTTCTCTATATCAAAAACACAAAAAAAATAGTTACTTGCATTTACTTTATTTACCTTTTGTTTATTTCATCATGTTTCCTCCTAAGTTCACACTGAAAGACATACCGGTAGGACAAGGGTCTATCATTGGAAGAGATAATATAGAAGAATTCTTCACTCATGTTAGTATGGTTGAAGATTTTGAAGATAGACACTTGGTAGAACTTGCTCCTACTTATGAAATTGTTGCTGCCTCTTTGGTACACATGTTGGAAGCTAGATTTTTCAATCTCAATCCTATAATGCAACATATGTTTCTTATACTAGGTGATATGGAAGAAGGAGAAAATAAAGATTTTGTTTTAGAAACCCTCCTTAAAGAATTTGGTGATGTAGCTAGAGAAGCTAGAAAAGTCTTTATTAAACATAAGATGCTTGGCTTTTATAAAAAAATTGCTAATGCCCTTGAAAAGATGGAAAAAGATAGATTAAAGTACACTAATAAAGTTAATTGTGAGGGGGAGATTAAAACATCAATACCTTGCAACCTCTTAGGAATGTGCGACGCACTAGAAAAGAATTTTGATTGGATTGTTCCTGAAAATTTGTTTGATGAAAATAGCAAGCCTAAGAGTAATGAAAAAGGAGCCTCTAAAACTTACATAGGTGAGATACAATGCATAGTTGAGAAAACTCCAAACCCCGTTGTTGATGCTTCATCTCTTGATAATACTTGATTCACACCGCCTAGCTGAAAGGCATTAAAGAAAAGCGCTTATGGGAGACAACCCATTATTTTACTTCTGCACTTTTGTTTTATATTTGAGTCTTGGAAGTTGTTACTACTGTAGCAACCTCTCCTTATCTTTATTTTATTGCATTGTTGTGCCAAGTAAAGTCTTTGATAGTAAAGATGATACTAGATTTGGATTAATAAGCAGAAAACAGAATTCTTACTGTGACGAAATTGAGCAGCCCCATCTGTAGGCAACTCAGAAAAATCTGCCAATTTACGTGCGTGATCCTCAGATATGTACGCAACTTTCATTCAATTTGAGCATTTTCATCTGAGCAAGTTAAGTGCCCCAGAAAAAATCGGCTTTACATACTGTTCTGTTTTGACAGATTCTGCCTTTTATTTCGCATTGCCTGTTTTGCTATGCTTGATGGATTTCTTTGTTACATTAACTTTCAGTAGCTTTGTGCAATGTCCAGAAGTGTTAAGAATGATTATGTCACCTCTGAATATGTAAATTTTTGATTATGCACTAACCCTCTAATGAGTTTGTTTTGAGTTTGGTGTGGAGGAAGTTTTCAAGGATCAAGAGAGGAGGATGATACAATATGATCAAGGAGAGTGAAAACTCTAAGCTTGGGGATGGCCCCGTGGTTCATCCCTGCATATTTCAAGAAGACTCGAGCATCTAAGCTTGGGGATGCCCAAGGCATCCCCTTCTTCATCGACAACTTATCAGGTCACCTCTAGTGAAACTATATTTTTATTCCGTCACATCTTATGTGCTTTACTTGGAGCGTCTGTATGTTTTTATTTTTGTTTTTGTCTGAATAAAATCGTATCCTAGCATTTTTTGTGTGGGAGAGAGATACGCTACGCTGTTGCATATGAACACATGTGTTCTTAGCTTTACTCTTAATGTTCATGGCGAAGGTTGAAACTGCTTCGTTCATTGTTATATGGTTGGAAACAGAAAATGCTTCATGTGGTAATTGGTATAATGTCTTGAATAATTTGATACTTGGCAATTGTTGTGCTCAAATAGATCATGTTTAAGCTCTTGCATCATGTACTTTGCACCTATTAGTGAAGAAACACCATAGAGCTTGTTGAAATTTGGTTTGCATGATTGGTCTCTCTAAAGTCTAGATATTTTCTGGTGAGGGTTTGAACAACAAGGAAGACAGTGTAGAGTCTTATAATGCTTGCAATATGTTCTTATGTAAGTTTTGTTGTACCGGTTCATACTTGTGTTTGCTTCAAACAACCTTGCTAGCCTAAGCCTTGTATTGAGAGGGATTACTTCTCGTGCATCAAAAATCCTTGAGCCAAAAACTATGCCATTTGTGTCCACCATACCTACCTACTACATGGTATTTCTCTGCCATTCCAAAGTAAATTTCTTGAGTGCTACCTTTAAAATTTCATTCCTTGTATTTGCAATATATAGCTCATGGGAAAATATAGCTTAAAAACTATTGTGGTATTTAATATGTACTTATGTATCTTATTTCTTATAAGTTGCTTGTTGAGCGGTAACCATGTTCCTGGGGACGCAATCAACTATTTCACCTTTGTTGAATATCGTGTGAGTTGCTATGCATGTTCGTCTTGTCTGAAGTAAGGGTGATTTATCATGATCAAATGGTTTGAGTATGCATATTGTTAGAGAAGAACATTGGGCCGCTAACTAAAGCCATGATCCATGGTGGAAGTTTCAGTTTGGACAACAATCCTCAATCTCTTATGAGAATATTATCTGTTGTTGAATGCTTATGCATTAAAGAGGAGTCCATTATCTGTTTCCTATGTTGTCCCGGTATGGATGTCTAAGTTGAGAATAATCAAAAGCGAGAAATCCAATGTGAACTTTCTCCTTAGACCTTTGTACAGGCGGCATAGAGGTACCCCTTTGTGACACTTGGTTGAAACATATGCTATGCAATGATAATCCATATAAATCCAAGCTAATTAGGACAAGGTGCGGGCACTATTGGTAATCTATGCATGAGACTTGCAACTTATAAGATGTCTTATACATAACACATATGAATTATTACTACCGTTGACAAAATTGTTTCTATGTTTTCAAAATAAAAGCTCTAGCACAAATATAGCAATCCATGCTTCCCTCTGCGAAGGGCCTTTCTTTTACCTTTATGTTGAGTCAGTTTACCTACTTCTTTCTATCTTAGAAGCAAACACTTGTGTCAACCATGTGCATTGATTCCTACATACTTGCTTATCTGCATTCATCATATTACTTTGTGTTGACAATTATCCATGAGATAAACATGTTGAAGTTGAAAGCAACCGCTGAAACTTATATCTTCCTTTGTGTTGCTTCAAAACTTTCTACTAAGAATCTATTGCTTTATGAGTTAACTCCTATGCAAGTCTTATTGATGCTTGTCTTGAAAGTACTATTCATGAAAAGTCTTTGCTATATGATTCAGTTGTTTAAATCATTGTCTTTACCATTGCTTCGAATCACTTCATTCATCTCATATGCTTTACAATAGTATTGATCAAGATTATGATAGCATGTCACTTCAGAAATTATCCTTGTTATCGTTTACCTACTCAAGGGCGAGTAGGAACTAAGCTTAAGGATGCTTGATACGTCTCAAACGTATCTATAATTTCTTATGTTCCATGCTACTTTTATGATGATACTCACATGTTTATACACACTTTATGTCATTATTATGCATTTTCCGGCACTAACCTATTGACGAGATGCCGAAGAGCCAGTTGCTGTTTTCTGCTGTTTTTGGTTTCAAAAATCCTACAAAGGAAATATTCTCGGAATTGGACGAAATCAACGCCCAGGGTCTTATTTTTTCCATGAAGCTTCCAGAAGACCGAAGGGGATACGGAGTGGGGCCACGAGGGCCCGTACCCATAGGGCGGCGCGGCCAGCATGGGGCCCGCGCCGCCTATGGTGTGGGGCCCCTGCGCCACCTCCAACCCTGCCCTTCCGCCTACTTAAAGCCTTCGTCGCGAAAACCCCTGTACCGAGAGCCACGATACGGAAAACCTTCTAGAGACGCCGCCGCCAATCCCATCTCGAGGGATTCATTTCTGGTGCCGTTGTGATTGCTCGAAGCTATTTCCTTTAGATCCTGCAATTGCATCTTTTTGTTTCTTGTTTACACTAGTTAGGCATAATGGAAAACAACAAAAATATGAGAGATCTTTATGAACTTTATCTTGAATTAGGACATGATGTGTTTGAAGAGAGAATTAAGAAACCCATGGAACTTTATATGCATGCTAATGGGAATGTTATTACTATGAATGCTTTGAAGACCATTGTTGCTAATGCTATGGAAAATTCTAAGCTTGGGGAAGCTGATTTTGATGAGCATGATATTTTTAGTCCCCCAAGCATTGAGGAGAAAATTTTCTTTGATGATACTTTGCCTCCTATTTATGATGATTATAATGATAGTAGCCGTTTGGTGCCACCTACTATGGAGGATAAATTTGATTGTGATTACAATATGCCTCCTATATTTGATGATAGCTACTATGTTGAATTTGCTCCCACTACAATTAATAAGAATGAATATGCTTATGTTGGGAGTAGTAATTATTTTATGCATGAGACTCATGATAAGAATGCTATATGTGATAGTTATATTGTTGAGTTTGCTCATGACACTACTGAAAGTTATTATGAGAGAGGAAAATACGGTTGTAGGAATTTTCATGTTACTAAAACACCTCTCTTTTTGCTGAAAATCTTGAAGCTGAACTTGTTTTATCTTTCTATGCTTGTTGCATTATGCTTCATGAACTTGTTTATTTACAAGATTCCCTTTCATAGGAAGCATGTTAGGCTTAAATTTGTTTTGAATTTGCCTCTTGATGCTCTCTTTTGCTTCAAATACTATTTCTTGCGAGTGCATCATTAAAACTGCTGAGCCCATCTTATTGGCTATAAAGAAAGCACTTCTTGGAAGATAACCCATGTGTTTATTTTACTATAGCACTTTTGTTTTATATTTGAGTCTTGGAAGTTGTTACTGCTGTAGCAACCTCTCCTTATCTTTATTTTATTTCATTGTTGTGCCAAGTAAAGTCTTTGATAGTAGAGTTGATACTAGATTTGGATTACTGCGCAGAAACAGTTTTCTTGCTGTCACGAAATTGAGTCCTTACGTCTGTAGGTAACTCATAAAAATAAGCCAATTTACGTGCGTGATCCTCAGATATGTACGCAACTTTCATTCAATTTGAGCATTTTCATCTGAGCAAGTCTGGTGCCTCTAAAAAATTCGTCTTTACGGACTGTTCTGTTTTGACAGATTCTGCCTTTTATTTCACATTGCCTCTTTTGCTGTGTTGGATGGATTTCTTTGTTCCATTAACCTCCAGTAGCTTTGTGCAATGTCCAGAAGTGTTAAGAATGATTGTGTCACCTCTGAATATGTGAATTTTTAATTATGCACTAACCCTCTAATGAGTTTGTTTTGAGTTTGGTGTGGAGGAAGTTTTCAAGGGTCAAGAGAGGAGGATGATATAATATGATCAAGAAGAGTGAAAGGTCTAAGCTTGGGGATGCCCCCGGTGGTTCATCCCTGCATATTTCAAGAAGACTCAAGCGTCTAAGCTTGGGGATGCCCAAGGCATCCCCTTCTTCATCAACAATTTATCAGGTCACTTCTCTTGAAACTATATTTTTATTCGGTCACATCTTATGTACTTTACTTGGAGCGTCTGTTTGTTTTTATTTTTGTTTTGTTTGAATAAAGTCATGCTTGTGTGGGAGAGAGACACGCTCCGCTGGTTCATATGAACACATGTGTTCTTAGCTTTATTCTTAATGTTCATGGCGAAGGTTGAAACTGCTTTGTTAATTGTTATATGGTTGGAAACAGGAAATGCTACATGTGGTAATTGGTATAATATCTTGAATAATGTGATACTTGGCAATTGTTGTGCTCATGTTTAAGCTCTTGCATCATGTACTTTGCACCTATTAGTGAAGAAATACCGTAGAGCTTGTTAAAATTTGGTTTGCATGATTGGTCTCTCTAAGTCTAGATATTTTCTGGTGAGGGTTTGAACAACAAGGAAGACAGTGTGGAGTCTTATAATGCTTGCAATATGTTCTTATGTAAGTTTTGCTGTACCGGTTCATACTTGTGTTTGCTTCAAACAACCTTGCTAGCCTAAGCCTTGTATTGAGAGGGATTACTTCTCATGCATCCAAAATCCTTGAGCCAAACACTATGCCACTTGTGTCCACCATACCTACCTACCACATGGTATTTATCCGCCATTCCAAAGTAAATTGCTTGAGTGCTACCTTTAAAATTTCTATTCTTTATCTTTGCAATATATAGCTCATGGGACAAATAGCCTAAAAACTATTGTGGTATTGAATATGTACTTATGCATCTTATCTCTTATAAGTTGCTTGTTGAGCGATAACCATGTTCCTGGGGACGCCATCAACTATTTCTTTGTTGAATATCATGTGAGTTGCTATGCATGTTCGTCTTGTCTGAAGTAAGGGTGGTTTATCATGATCAAATGGTTTGAGTATACATATTGTTAGAGAAGAACATTGGGCCGCTAACTAAAGCCATGATCCATGGTGGAAGTTTCAGTTTGGACAACAAACCTCAATCTCTTATGAGAATATTATCTGTTGTTGAATGCTTATGCATTAAAGAGGAGTCCATTATCTGTTGCCTATGTTATCCCGGTATGGATGTCTAAGTTGAGAATAATCAAAAGCGAGAAATCCAATGCGAGCTTTCTCCTTAGACCTTTGTACAGGCGGCATAGAGGTACCCCATTGTGACACTTGGTTAAAACATATGCTATGCTATGATAATCCATGTAAATCCAAGCTAATTAGGACGAGGTGCGGGCACTATTGGTATACTATGCATGAGGCTTGCAACTTGTAGGATATAATTTACATAACTCATATGCTTTATTACTACTGTTGACAAATATGTTTCTTGTTTTCAAAATAAAAGCTCTAGCACAAATATAGCAATCCATGCTTCCCTCTGCGAAGGGCCTTTCTTCTACTTTTATTGTTGAGTCAGTTTACCCATTTCCTTCTATCTCAAGAAGCAAACACTTGTGTTAACTGTGCATTGATTCCTACATACTTGCATATTGCACTTGTTATATTACTTTATGTTGACAACTATCCATGAGATATACATGTTACAAGTTGAAAGCAACCGCTGAAACTTAATCATCCTTTGTGTTGCTTCAATGCCTTTACTTTGAATCTATTGCTTTATGAGTTAACTCTTATGCAAGACTTATTGATGCTTGCCTTGAAAGTACTATTCATGAAAAGTCTTTGCTATATGATTCAGTTGTTTAATCATTGTTTTACCATTGCTTTGAATCGCTGCATTCATCTCATATGCCTTGCAATAGTATGATTAAGATTATGTTGGTAGCATGTCACTTCAGAAATGATCTTTGTTATCGTTTACCTACTCGGGACGAGTAGGAACTAAGCTTGGGGATGCTGATACGTCTCCGACGTATCGATAATTTCTTATGTTCCATGCTTGTTTTATGACAATACCTACATGTTTTATACATACTTTATGATGATTTTATGCGTTTTCCGGAACTAACCTATTGACGAGATGCCAAAGGGCCAGTTGCTGTTTTCTGCTATTTTTGGTTTCAGAAATCCTAGTAAGGAAATATTCTCAGAATCGGACGAAATCAACGCCCAGCATCTTAGAATTCCACGGAGCTTCCAGAACACCCGAGAGCCACCAGAGGAGGGCCCTGTGGGCCCCACACATGTAGGTGGCGCGGCCCAGGCCCTGGCCGCGCCCCCCTACTGTGTCGCCGCCTCGTCAGCCCTCCGACTCCGCCTCTTCGCCTATTTAAAGGTCCCTGACCTAAAACTTCGATACGAATAAGCCACGGTACGAGAAACCTTCCAGAGCCGCCGCCATCGCGAAGCCAAGATCTGGGGGACAGGAGTCTCTATTCCGGCACGCCGCCGGGACGGGGAAGTGCCCCCGGAAGGCATCTCCATCGACACCACCGCCATCTTCATCAACGCTGCTGTCTCCCATGAGGAGGGAGTAGTTCTCTCCCGAGGCTAAGGGCTGTACCGGTAGTTATGTGGTTAATCTCTCTCCTATGTACTTCAATACAATGATCTCATGAGCTGCCTTACATGATTGAGATTCATATGAGTTTTGTATCACTATTCATCTATGTGCTACTCTAGTGATGTTATTAAAGTACTCTATTCCTCCTCCATGATGTAATGGTGACAGTGTGTGCATCATGTAGTACTTGGCGTAGTTTATGATTATGATCTCTTGAATATTATGAAGTTAACTATTACTATGATGGTATTGATGTGATCTATTCCTCCTTTCATAGTATGATGGTGACAGTGTGCATGCTATGTTAGTACTTGGTATAATTGCAATGATCTATCATGCACTCTAAGGTTATTTAAATATGAATATCGAATATTGTGGAGCTTGTTAACTCCGGCATTGAGGTGCTCTTGTAGCCCTACACAATTAGTGGTGTTCATCATCCAACAAGAGAGTGTAGAGTGGTTTTATTATGCGATCAATGTTGAGAGTGTCCACTAGTGAAAGTACGATCCCTAGGCCTTGTTCCCAAATACTGCAATCATCGCTTATTTACTGTTCTACTGCATGTTTACTTACTACACGCCAACATCTGGCGCCGTTACTACTGCTCATATTCATTCATACCACCTGTATTTCACTATCTCTTCGCCGAACTAGTGCACCTATACATCTGATAAGTGTATTAGGTGTGTTGGGGACACAAGAGACTTCTTGCATTGTGATCGCAGGGTTGCTTGAGAGGGATATCTTTGACCTCTTCCTCCCTGAGTTCGATAAACCTTGGGTGATCCACTTAAGGGAAACTTGCTGCTGTTCTACAAACCTCTGCTCTTGGAGGCCCAACACTGTCTACAAGAATAGAAGCGTGAGTAGACATCAGCCTACACCCAAGCACAAGTCCTTGGCTGTAGCCTCGAGGGCTACTCCCATCGGGAACCCTGTTCGCGTGCCCGATGAAATTATAAAAAAGAGAGAAGGAAGAAGAAAAAGTGAGCATATTTCGAGTTATATAAATAACTCTACATATACTACCATCGGGAGGGCAATATAAATCATCCGTTGACTCAATAAAATGTGCTATTCTAACAGCCGAAAAAGCACTCGACAATATATTCTCAGAGCGCCAAAGTTGCGAACAATCTCTGAATGCCGCAAAACTTTGCGAAGGTAAGACCCCAGATCCGTTCTGAGTGGCGTGGCGCCGTCTCTGACGTCGGTTTGCTACTTTTTTCTGTATCAACAGATACGAAGAAAAATCCTAACGGACGCGTTAGGTACCCGATAAAATATGATTGGAACTCGACAGAATGGTAAGACCTTAAGCGGCACCTGTCGAAGTTTACACCAGTATCCCGAGATCATGTCCAGGGACGTGATCTTGAAGTAGGTTTTTGCGGATTGCCACTAGAGCAGTTAACTAGTACCTAATCCGTCAGATGAACTAGCCCCAACTACCATTATCCCTGTACAATATATAATTACGTATCCAAAGATATGTGATAAAATTCGGTAGAGCTATTTAATGAATATAAAGTTGGAGATTTTCCCTGATTCTGCGATTCAAGCAAAATCTCGGGGGCTACTGACATAGGAACCCCCAATGGGCCTGCCGAAGATGGTACCCGGGGTTTACTGGAGGCCCATGATGTCTACGCCCCCTCCTTTTCCTGTAGACAGTGTTGGGCCTCCAAGAGCAGAGGTTTGTAGAACAGCAGCAAGTTTTCCCTTAAGTGGATCACCCAAGGTTTATCGAACTCAGGGAGGAAGAGGTCAAAGATATCCCTCTCATGCAACCCTGCAACCACAAAGCAAGAAGTCTCTTGTGTCCCCAACACACCTAATAGGTGTACTAGTTCGGCGAAGAGATAGTGAAATACAGGTGGTATGAATAAATAGTAGCAGTAGCAACGGCACCAGAAAAGTGCTTTTCCCAGGATAGTAAACAAGCAGTAGTAACGCAGCAGTAGTAACGCAGTAAAACAGTAAACAAGCAGCGATAGCAGTATTGGAAACAAGGCCTAGGGATCAGACTTTCACTAGTGGACACTCTCAACATTGATCACATAACAGAATAGATAAATGCATACTCTACACTCTTGTTGGATGATGAACACATTGCGTAGGATTACACGAATCCTCAATGCCGGAGTTAACAAGCTCCACAATTCAATGTTCATATTTAAATAACCTTAGAGTGCATGAAAGATCAATTCGACTAAACCAAGTACTAACATAGTATGCACATTGTCACCTTCACACTATGTAGGAGGAATAGATCACATCAATACTATCATAGCAATAGTTAACTTCATAATCTACAAGAGATCATAATCATAGCATACGCCAAGTACTAACACAGATGCACACACTGTCACCATTACACCGTGCGGGAGGAATAAAACTACTTTAATAACATTGCTAGAGTAGCACATAGATAAATTGTGATACAAAACACATTGCAATCATAAAGAGATATAAATAAGCACTTCACTATGCCATTCATAATAGTGAATAAGTATTCTGTGAAATATAGCCTAAGAGACCCACACGGTGCACACACTGTCACCTTTACACACGTGGGACAAGGAGTCTCCGGAGATCACATAAGTAAAATTCACTTGACTAGCATAATGACATCTAGATTACAAGCATCATCATATGAATCTCAATCATGTAAGGAAGCTCATGAGATCATTGTATTGAAGTACATAGAGAGAGAGATGAAACACATAGCTACCGGAACAGCCCTTAGCCTCGATGGAGAACTACTCCCTCCTCATGGGAGACAGCAGCGTTGATGGAGATGGCGGTGATGTCGATGGAGAAGCCTTCCGGGGGCACTTCCCTGCTCCGGCAGCGTGCCGGAACAGAGACTCCTGTCCCCCAGATCTTGGCTTCGCGATGGCGGCGGCTACAGAAGGTTTCTGTGGGTTTCGTCGAACTTATCAGGGTTTTCGCGACGGAGGCTTTAAATAGGCGGAAGGGAGGCGTCAGAGGGCTTGTGGGGCCACCACACCATAGGGTGGCGCGGCCAGGGCCTAGGCCGCACCACCTGCATGTGTGGGGCCCACAAGGTCCTCCTCTGGCGGCTCTCGGGTGTTCTGGATGCTTCCGGGGATTCTAAGATCTTTGGCGTTGATTTCGTCCGATTCCGAGAATATTTCTTTACTAGGATTTCTGAAACCAAAAACAGCAGAAAACAGGAACTGGCACTGCGGCATCTCGTCAATAGGTTAGTTCCAGAAAATGCATAAATATGACATAAAGTATGTATAAAACATGTAGATATCATCAATAATGTGGCATGGAACATAAGAAATTATCGATACGTCGGAGACGTATCAGCATCCCCAAGCTTAGTTCCTGCTCGTCCCGAGCAGGTAAACGATAACAAAGATAATTTCTGAAGTGACATGCTACCAACATAATCTTAATCATACTATTGTAAAGCATATGTAATGAATGCAGCGATCAAAACAAAGTAAATGACATGAGTAAACAATTGAACCATATAGCAAAGACTTTTCATGAATAGTACTTCAAGACAAGCATCAATAAGTCTTGCATAAGAGTTAACTCATAAAGCAATAATTCAAAGTACAGGAATTGAAGCAACATAAAGGAAGATGAAGTTTCAGCGGTTGCTTTCAACATGTAACATGTATATCTCATGGATAGTTGTCAATGCAAAGCAATATAACATGTGCAATATGCAATTATGTAGGAATCAATGCACAGTTCACACAAGTGTTTGCTTCTTGAGGTGGAGAGAAATGGGTGAACTGACTCAACAATGAAAGTAAAAGAATGGTCCTCCATAGAGGAAAAGCATCGATTGCTATATTTGTGCTAGAGCTTTGATTTTGAAAACATGAAACAATTTTGTCAACGGTAGTAATAAAGCATATGTATCATGTAAATTATATCTTACAAGTTGCAAGCCTCAGGCATAGTATACTAATAGTGCCCGCACCTTGTCCTAATTAGCTTGGACTACCGGATCATCACAATACACATGTTTTAACCAAGTGTCACAATGGGGTACCTCCATGCCGCCTGTACAAAGGTCTAAGGAGAAAGCTCGCATTTTGGATTTCTCGCTTTTGATTATTCTCAACTTAGACATCCATACCGGGACAACATGGACAACAGATAATGGACTCCTCTTTAATGCATAAGCATGTAGCAACAATTAGTGTTCTCATATGAGATTGAGGATATATGTCCAAAACTGAAACTTCCACCATGATTCATGGCTTTAGTTAGCGGCCCAATGTTCTTCTCTAACAATATGCATGCTCTAACCATAAAGTGGTAGATCGCCCTTACTTCAGACAAGACGGACATGCATAGCAACTCACATGATATTCAACAAAAGAGTAGTTGATGGCGTCCCCAGAACATGGTTATCGCACAACAAGCAACTTAATAAGAGATAAAGTGCATAAGTACATATTCAATACCACAATAGTTTTTAAGCTATTTGTCCCATGAGCTATATATTGTAAAGGTGAAGAATGGAAATTTTAAAGGTAGCACTCAAGCAATTTACTATGGAATGGCAGAGAAATACCATGTAGTAGGTAGGTATGGTGGACACAAATGGCATAGTGATTGGCTCAAGGATTTTGGATGCATGAGAAGTATTCCCTCTCGATACAAGTTTTAGGCTAGCAAGGTTATTTGAAACAAACACAAGGATGAACCGGTGCAGCAAAACTCACATAAAAGACATATTGTAAACATTATAAGACTTTACACCGTCTCCCTTGTTGTTCAAACTCAATACTAGAAATTATCTAGACCTTAGAGAGACCAATTATGCAAACCAAATTTTAGCAAGCTCTATGTATTTCTTCATTAATAGGTGCAAAGTATATGATGCAATAGCTTAAACATGAGCACAACAATTGCCAAGTATCACATTATTCAAGGTGTTATACCAATTACCACATATATCATTTTCCAATTCCAACCATATAACAATTTAACGAAGAAGAAACTTTCGCCATGAATACTATGAGTAAAGCTAAGGACATACTTGTCCATATGCTACAGCGGAGCGTGTCTCTCTCCCATACAATGAATTGTGGGATCCATTTTATTCAAACAAAAACAAAAACAAACAGACGCTCCAAGCAAAGTACATAAGATGTGACGGAATAAAAATATAGTTTCAGGGGAGGAACCTGATAATGTTGTCGATGAAGAAGGGGATGCCTTGGGCATCCCCAAGCTTAGACGCTTGAGTCTTCTTGATATATGCTGGGGTGAACCACCGGGGCATCCCCAAGCTTAGAGATTTCACTCTCCTTGATCATGGTGTATATCATCCTCCTCTCTTGATCCTTGAAAACTTCCTCCACACCAAACTCAAAGCAACTCATTAGAGGGTTAGTGCACAATTAAAATTCACATATTCAGAGGTGACACAATCATTCTTTATACTTCTGGACATTGCACAAAGCTACTGAAAGTCAATGGAATAAAGAAATCCATCAAGCATGACAAAACAGGCAATGCAAAATAAAAGGCAGAATCTGTCAAAACAGAACAGTTCGTAAAGACGAATTTCTAACAGGCACCAGACTTGCTCAAATGAAAAAACTTAAAACTAATGAAAGTTGCGTACATATCTGAGGATCACTCACGTAAATTGGCATAATTTTCTGAGTTTCCTACAGAGAATTAGCCCCAGATTCGTGACCGCAAAGAAAACTGTTTCTGCGCAGAAATCCAAATCTAGTATCAACCTTCGATTAGAGGCTTCACTTGGCACAACAAAACACAAAACTAAGATAAGGAGAGGTTATTACAGTAGTAAACAACTTCCAAGACACAAATATAAAACAAATTACTGTAGCAAAATAACACATGGGTTATCTCCCAAGAAGTTCTTTCTTTATAGCCATTAAGATGGGCTCAGCAGTTTTAATGATGCACTTGCAAGAAATAGTATTTGGAGCAAAAGAGAGCATCAAGAGGCAAATTCAAACCATATTTAAGTCTAACATGCTTCCTATGAAAAGGAATCTTGTAAATAAACAAGTTCAAGAAGCATAATGCAACAAGCATAGAAAGATAAAACAAGTGTAGCTTAAAAAATTTCAGCACATAGAGAGGTGTTTTAGTAACATGAAAATTATGAGTCTCATGCATAAAATTATTACTCTCCACATAAGCATAATCAATTTTATTAGTAATAGTGGGAGCAAATTCAACAAAGTAGCTATCATTATTATTCTCATCATCAAATATAGGAGGCATATTATAATCATAATTAAATTTATCCTCCATAACAGGTGGAACCAAAAGACTACTATCATTACAATCATCATAAATAGGAGGCAAAGTATCATCAAAGTAAATTTTCTCCTCAATGCTTGGGGGACTAAAAATATCATGCTCATCAAAATCAGCTTCCCCAAGCTTAGAATTTTCCATATCATTAGCAACAATGGTGTTCAAAGTATTCATGCTAACATGTTCCATGGGGTTTTTAATTTTCGGGTCAAACCATCCATGCCTTAAATCAGGAAATAGAATAAGGAGCTCATTGTTGTCCATTATGCCTAACTAGTGTAAACAAGAAACAAAAAGATGCAATTGCAGGATCTAAAGGAAATAGCTTCGAGCACAAACACAATGGCGCCAGAAAAGTACTGTTACCTGGAACCGAAGTATGAGTGCCTTTTACCTTTCCTCCCCGGCAACAGCGCCAGAAAATAGCTTGACGCGTAGTTGACGAGGGAGGAAAAGTGCTTAGTTGCCGGGCTTGCCAGTGTGTGAGTGCCGTTTACCTTCCCTCCCCGGCAACGGCGCCAGAAAAGTGCTTGATGTCTACGCCCCCTCCTTTTCCTGTAGACAGTGTTGGGCCTCCAAGAGCAGAGGTTTGTAGAACAGCAGCAAGTTTTCCCTTAAGTGGATCACCCAAGGTTTATCGAACTCAGGGAGGAAGAGGTCAAAGATATCCCACACATGCAACCCTGCAACCACAAAGCAAGAAGTCTCTTGTGTCCCCAACACACCTAATAGGTGTACTAGTTCGGCGAAGAGATAGTGAAATACAGGTGGTATGAATAAATAGTAGCAGTAGCAACGGCACCAGAAAAGTGCTTTTCCCAGGATAGTAAACAAGCAGTAGTAACGCAGCAGTAGTAACGCAGTAAAACAGTAAACAAGCAGCGATAGCAGTATTGGAAACAAGGCCTAGGGATCAGACTTTCACTAGTGGACACTCTCAACATTGATCACATAACAGAATAGATAAATGCATACTCTACACTCTTGTTGGATGATGAACACATTGCGTAGGATTACACGAATCCTCAATGCCGGAGTTAACAAGCTCCACAATTCAATGTTCATATTTAAATAACCTTAGAGTGCATGAAAGATCAATTCGACTAAACCAAGTACTAACATAGTATGCACACTGTCACCTTCACACTATGTAGGAGGAATAGATCACATCAATACTATCATAGCAATAGTTAACTTCATAATCTACAAGAGATCATAATCATAGCATACGCCAAGTACTAACACGGATGCACACACTGTCACCATTACACCGTGCAGGAGGAATAAAACTACTTTAATAACATTGCTAGAGTAGCACATAGATAAATTGTGATACAAAACACATTGCAATCATAAAGAGATATAAATAAGCACTTCACTATGCCATTCATAACAGTGAATAAGTATTCTGTGAAATAAAGCCTAAGAGACCCACACGGTGCACACACTGTCACCTTTACACACGTGGGACAAGGAGTCTCCGGAGATCACATAAGTAAAATTCACTTGACTAGCATAATGACATCTAGATTACAAGCATCATCATATGAATCTCAATCATGTAAGGCAGCTCATGAGATCATTGTATTGAAGTACATAGAGAGAGAGATGAACCACATAGCTACCGGAACAGCCCTTAGCCTCGATGGAGAACTACTCCCTCCTCATGGGAGACAGCAGCGTTGATGGAGATGGCGGTGATGTCGATGGAGAAGCCTTCCGGGGGCACTTCCCTGCTCCGGCAGCGTGCCGGAACAGAGACTCCTGTCCCCCAGATCTTGGCTTCGCGATGGCGGCGGCTACAGAAGGTTTCTGTGGGTTTCGTCGAACTTATCAGGGTTTTCGCGATGGAGGCTTTAAATAGGCGGAAGGGAGGCGTCAGAGGGCTTGTGGGGCCACCACACCATAGGGTGGCGCGGCCAGGGCCTGGGCCGCGCCACCTGCATGTGTGGGGCCCACAAGGTCCTCCTCTGGCGGCTCTCGGGTGTTCTGGATGCTTCCGGGGATTCTAAGATCTTTGACGTTGATTTCGTCCGATTCCGAGAATATTTCTTTACTAGGATTTCTGAAACCAAAAACAGCAGAAAATAGGAACTGGCACTCCGGCATCTCGTCAATAGGTTAGTTCCAGAAAATGCATAAATATGACATAAAGTATGTATAAAACATGTAGATATCATCAATAATGTGGCATGGAACATAAGAAATTATCGATACGTCGGAGACGTATCAGCCCACAACTCGAGGAATAAGAAGAATCGGAAGCCCAAGTTATTATTAAGGAAAGCTAGAGTTGTATTTGGAAATAATACTTGTAATCTTGCGGGATGAGATGGAAACCCTCCCGGACTCTGTAACTTGTGTATTACGAATCCCTCGGCTCCGCCTCCTATATAAGGGGGAGTCGAGGGACAAAGAAAGCATCGATTCATTGTCTCACGAAACCCTAGTTTTCATATCGTCGAGCACTTTTCGGCTGAAACCTTCAAGATCTACTTGCCTTCTACTTCCGACTAAAACCCTAGTCTACAACCTGTAGGCATTGATAAGTTAATCCCTTGTCATCTGGCCCATCTCCCCCTTTGGTCCCTTCCTTCCTCTCTCCTCCCTAGCCGATCCGGCCCACCTCCCTCCTTCCTTCCCTTCCTCCTTGGTCCAGCCTAGCTCCACCGTACCCCTTCATCCCTTCTTTTTCTTTCTTTCTCGACAGCGACTACAAAGATAGAGAGAGCACGCACGGTGCGTGACCACCACACATGCTCCACCTCACCTGCTCCCTCCCCTTCTTATCCCCACTGAGGCTCCCCCAAAATCCTAGAGGCCACCAACCATCTCCCTCTCCCTCCTGTCGCCGCCACCATCTCTTATCCCCCTTTTATTCTTCCTATCATGAACGAAATCAGAGAGGAAAGGGATAAGCAACAAAGTCATGGCCACCTCACAGAAACCTTGACCGTGTCGACCACTCCGTCCACCCCAAGCCTCGTTGCCGCCATGATACGTCTCAAACGTATCTATAATTTCTTATGTTCCATGCTACTTTTATGATGATACTCACATGTTTTATACACACTTTATGTCACATTTATGCATTTTCCGGCACTAACCTATTGACAAGATGCCGAAGAGCCAGTTGCTGTTTTCTGCTGTTTTTGGTTTCAGAAATCCTACAAAGGAAATATTCTCGGAATTGGACGAAATCAACGCCCAGGGTCTTATTTTTCGACGAAGCTTCCAGAAGACCGAAAGGATTACGAAGTGGGGCGACGAGGCGCCGCCACGCCAGGGCCGCGCGGCCAAGGGTGGGGCCGTGCCGCCCTAGCGTGTGGGGCCCTCGCGCCGCCTCCAAACCTACCCTTCCGCCTACTTAAAGCCTTCGTCGCGAAAACCCAAGTACCGAGAGCCACGATACGGAAAACCTTCCAGAGACGCCGCCGCCGCCAATCCCATCTCGGGGGATTCAGGAGATCGCCCTGGCACCCTGCCGGAGAGGGGAATCATCTCCCGGAGGACTCTTCATCACCATGATCGCCTCCGGATTGATGTGTGAGTAGTTCACCCCTGGACTATGGGTCCATAGTAGTAGCTAGATGGTTGTCTTCTCCTCATGTGCTATCATTGTTCGATCTTGTGAGCTGCCTAACATGATCAAGATCATCTATTTGTAATGCTACATGTTGTGTTTGTTGGGATCCGATGAATATGGAATACTATATCATGTTGATTATCAATCTATCATATATGTGTTGTTTATGATCTTGAATGCTCTCCGTTGCTAGTAGAGGCTCTGGCCAAGTTGATACTTGTAACTCCAAGAGAGAGTATTTATGCTCGATAGTGGGTTCATGCCTCCATTTAATCTGGGACAAGGATGTAAAAGTTCTAAGGTTGTGGATGTGCTGTTGCCACTAGGGATAAAACATCAATGCTTTGTCTAAGGATATTTGTGTTGATTACATTATGCACCATACTTAATGCAATTGTCTGTTGTTTGCAACTTAATACTGGAAGGGGTGCGGATGCTAACCTGAAGGTGGACTTTTTAGGCATAGATGCATGCTGGATAGCGGTCTATGTACTTTGTCGTAATGCCCAATTAAATTTCACACTACTCATCATGATATGTATGTGCATTGTTATGCCCTCTTTATTTGTCAATTGCCCAACTGTAATTTGTTCACCCAACATGCTATTTCTTATTGGAGAGACACCACTAGTGAACTGTGGACCCCGGTCCATTCTTTTACATCGAATACAATCTACTGCAAACATTGTTCTTTACTGTTCTTCGCATACAAACATCATTTTCCACACTATACATTTAATCCTTTGTTACAGCAAGCCGGTGAGATTGACAACCTCACTGTTAAGTTGGGGCAAAGTATTTGGATTGTGTTGTGCAGGTTCCATGTTGGCGCCGGAATCCCTGGTGTTGCGCCGCACTACACTCCGTCACCAACAACCTTCACGTGTTCCTTGACTCCTACTGGTTCGATAACCTTGGTTTCTTACTGAGGGAAAACTTGCTGCTGTACGCATCACACCTTCCTCTTGGGGTTCCCAACGGGCGTGTGCTTTACGCGTCAACAAGCTCTTTTTTTGGCGCCGTTGCCGGGGAGATCAAGACACGCTGCAAGGGGAGTCTCTCACTTCCAATCTCTTTACTTTGTTTTTGTCTTGCTTTATTTTATTTACTGCTTTGTTTGCTTTCTTATACCAAAATACAAAAAAATTAGTTACTTGCTTTACTTTATTTACTATCTTGTTTGCGTTCTCCATATTAAAAACACAAAAAAATTAGTTACTTGCTTTTACTTTATCTAGTTTGTGTTATTTACTATTGCTAAAATGGGTACTCCTGAAAATACTAAGTTGTGTGACTTCACTAGCACAAATAATAATGATTTCTTATGCACACCTATTGCTCCACCTGCTGCTACATCAGAATTTTTTGAAATTAAACCTGCATTACTGAATCTTGTTATGAGAGAGCAATTTTCTGGTGTTAGTTCTGATGATGCTACTGCCCATCTTAATAATTTTGTTGAACTTTGTGAAATGCAAAAATATAAGGATGTATATGGTGACATTATAAAATTAAAATTGTTTCCTTTCTCCTTAAGAGGAAGAGCTAAAGACTGGTTGCTATCTTTCCCTAAGAATAGTATTGATTCATGGACTAAATGTGAGGATGCTTTCATTGGTAGATATTATCCTCCTGCTAAAATTATATCTTTGAGAAGTAGCATAATGAATTTTAAGCAATTGGATAATGAGCATGTTGCTCAAGCATGGGAAAGAATGAAATCTTTGGTTAAAAATTTCCCTACCCATGGACTAACTACTTGGATGATCATCCAAACCTTTTATGCAGGATTGAATTTTTCTTCGCGGAACCTATTAGATTCAGCTGCTGGAGGTACTTTTATGTCCATCACCCTAGGCGCCGCAACAAAGCTTCTTGATGATATGATGATTAATTACTCTGAATGGCACACGGAAAGAGCTCCACAAGGTAAGAAGGTAAATTCTGTTGAAGAAACCTCCTCCTTGAGTGATAAGATTGATGCTATTATGTCTATGCTTGTGAATGGTAGATCTAATGTTGATCCTAATAATGTTCCATTAGCTTTATTGGTTGCTCAAGAAGACCATGTTGATGTGAACTTCATTAAAAATAATAACTTCAACAACAATGCTTATAGGAATAATTCTGGTAACAACTATAGGCCATATCCTTCTAATAATGGTAATGGTTATGGTAATTCTTATGGTAATTATTACAAAAATAATAGGAGTGTACCCCCTGGTCTTGAAGCCATGCTTAAAGAATTTATTAGTACACAAACTGCTTTTAACAAATCTGTTGAGGAAAAGCTTGGTAAAATTGATATTCTTGCTTCTAAATTTGATAGTCTTGCTGCTGATGTTGATCTTTTAAAATTGAAAGTTATGCCTAATGAAACAAAAGATATTAAGTCATTTGCTACAGCAAACGCCATCCAAGTTCGAATTAATGAAAATATTAGATTGATGGCCGAATTGCGTGCTAGGTGGGAAAAAGAAGAAAATGCTAAAGAGAATAATGTAGCTAAAGTTTGGACTATTACCACCACTAGTAATGCTAATGCTTCACATGTTGCTACACCTCCTACTATCAATGGTAAAATAATTGGTGTTGGCAATGTTTCTACTCCTAATGCAAAGCGTGCAAAACTGCCCGAAACTGCTGAAACTGCTTGTGATAAAACTACTGAAATTTTTCAAAATGCTGGGGACAATGATCCCATTGCTTTAGATCATAATGGTTTAGATTTTGATGATTGTCACATCTCTGAATTTATATAGTTCTTACAAAAACTTGCTAGAAGTCCTAATGCTAGTGCTATAAATTTGGCCTTTACAAAACATATTACAAATGCTCTCATAAAAGCTAGAGAAGAGAAACTAAAACTTGAAACTTCTATTCCGAGGAAGTTAGAAGATGGTTGGGAGCCCATCATTAAGATGAAGGTCAATGATTTTGATTGTAATGTTTTATGTGATCTTGGTGCAAGTATTTCTGTTATGCCTAAGAAAATCTATAATATGCTTGACTTGCCACCATTGAAAAATTGTTATTTGGATGTTAATCTTGCTGATAATTCTACAAAGAAACCTTTGGGGAGGATTGATAATGTTCGCATTACGGTTAACATAACCTTGTCCCCGTTGATTTTGTTGTCTTGGATATTGAATGCAATGCATCTTGTCCCATTATTTTGGGAAGACCTTTTCTTCGAACTGTTGGTGCTATTATTGATATGAAGGAAGGTAATATTAAATATCAATTTCCTCTCAAGAAAGGTATGGAACACTTCCCTAGAAAGAGAATGAAGTTACCTTTTGATTCTATTATTAGAACAAATTATGATGTTGATGCTTCATCTCTTGATAATACTTGATACACACTTTTTGCGCCTAGCTGAAAGGCGTTAAAGAAAAGCGTTTATGGGAGACAACCCATTATTTTATTTCTGCACTTCTGTTTTATATTTGAGTCTTGGAAGTTGTTACTACTGTAGAATCCTCTCCTTATCTTTATTTTATGGCATTGTTGTGCCAAGTAAATTCTTTGATAGTAAAGATGATACTAGATTTGGATTACTGCGCAGAAACAGATTTCTTACTGTCACGAATTTCAGTAGTATTCTCTGTAGGTAACTCAGAAAAATCTGCCAATTTACTTGCGTGATCCTCAGATATGTACGCAACTTTCATTAAATTTGAGCATTTTCATCTGAGGAAGTTTAGTGCCCCGGAAAAATTCGTCTTTACAGACTGTTCTGTTTTAACAGATTCTGCCTTTTATTTTGCATTGCCTGTTTTGCTATGTTTGATGGATTTCTTTGTTCCATTAACTTTCAGTAGCTTTGTGCAATGTCCAGAAGTGTTAAGAATGATTATGTCACCTCTGAATATGTGAATTTTTGATTATGCACTAACCCTCTAATAAGTTTGTTTTTGAGTTTGGTGTGGAGGAAGTTTTCAAGGATCAAGAGAGGAGGATGATACAATAGGATCAAGGAGAGTGAAAACTCTAATCTTGGGGATGCCCCCGTGGTTCATCCCTGCATATTTCAAGAAGACTCAAGCATCTAAGCTTGGGGATGCCCAAGGCATCCCCTTCTTCATCGACAACTTATTAGGTCACATCTAGTGAAACTATATTTTTATTCTGTCACATCTTATGTGCTTTACTTGGAGCGTCTTTATGTTTTTATTTTTGTTTTGTTTGAATAAAATTGGATCCTAGCATTCCTTATGTGGGAGAGAGACACGCTCCGCTGTTGCATATGAACACATGTGTTCTTAGCTTTATTCTTAATGTTCACGACGAAGGTTGAAACTGCTTCGTTAATTGTTATATGGTTGGAAACAGAAAATACTACATGTGGTAATTGGTATAATGTCTTGAATAATTTGATACTTGACAATTGTTGTGCTCATATAGATCATGTTTAAGCTCTTGCATCATGTACTTTGCACCTATTAATGAAGAAATGATGTAGAGCTTGTTGACAGTTGGTTTGCATGATTGGTCTCTCTAAAGTCTAGATATTTTCTGGTGAGGGTTTGAACAACAAGGAAGACGGTGTAGAGTCTTACAATGCTTGCAATATGTTCTTATGTAAGTTTTGCTGTACCAGTTCATACTTGTGTTTGATTCGAATAACCTTGCTATCCTAAGCCTTGTATTGAGAGGGAACACTTCTCGTGCATCCAAAACCCTTGAGCCAAAAACAATGCCATTTGTGTCCACCATACCTACCTACTACATGGTATTTCTCTGCCATTCCAAGTAAATACTTCATGTGCTACCTTTAAACAATTCAAAATTCACTATCTCTTATTTGTGTCAATGTTTTATAGCTCATGAGGAAGTATGTGGTGTTTTATCTTTCAATCTTGTTGGGCAGCTTTCACCAATGGACTAGTGGCTTCATCCGCTTATCCAATAAGTTTGCAAAAAGAGCCGGCAACGGGGTTCCCAGCCCTAGTTAATTAACTTTCATTAATAATTCTCTTCACATGTTTTGCTCTGATTCGTCAGTAAGCAACTTAATTTTGCAAATAGACACTCCTCCATGGTATGTGAAAGGTTGGAAGGCACCCGAGGATTCGGTTAGCCATGGCTTGAGAAAGCAAAGGTGGGGAGGAGTGTCATCTAAATAAAACTAAAATAAATAGACACTCCTTCATGGTATGTGATTGTTGGAAGGCACCCGAGGATTCGGTTAGCCATGGCTTGTGAAAGCAAAGGTTGGAAGGAGTGTCACCCAAAAATAAAAATAAACTACACTAAAGTACATGTGTAAACAAAAGAGAAGAGGGATGATCTACCTCGGTGGTAGAGATAACGTCCTTCTTGGGAACCGCTCTTTGATAGTCTGCTTGGCAAGGGAGTTAGAGTGCCCACTACCATTCGTTGACAACAACAAACACCTCTCAAAACTTTACTTTTATGCTCTCTATATGATTTCGAAACTTGAAAAGCTCTAGCGCATGATTTTATCCCCTGCTTCCCTCTGCGAAGGGCCATTCTTTTACTTTTATGTTGAGTCAGTTTACCTACTTTCTTCCATCTTAGAAGCAAACACTTGTGTCAACTGTGTGCATTGATTCTTACATACTTGCTTATTTGCATTCATCATATTACTTTGTGTTGACAATTATCCATGAGATAAACATGTTGAAGTTGAAAGCAACTGCTGAAACTTATATATTCCTTTGTGTTGCTTCAAAACTTTCTACTAAGAATCTATTGCTTTATGAGTTAACTCCTATGCAAGTCTTATTGATGCTTGTCTTGAAAGTAGTATTCATGAAAGTCTTTGCTATATGATTCAGTTGTTTAATCATTGTCTTTACCATTGCTTTGAATCACTTCATTCATCTCATATGCTTTACAATTGTATTGATCAAGATTATGATAGCATGTCACTTCAGAAATTATCTTTGTTATCGTTTACCTACTCGAGGGCGAGTAGGAACTAAGCTTGGGGATGCTTGATACGTCTCAAACGTATTTATAATTTCTTATGTTCCATGCTACTTTTATGATGATACTCACATATTTTATACACACTTTATGTCATATTTATGCATTTTCCGGCACTATCCTATTAACAAGATGCCGAAGAGCCAGTTGCTGTTTTCTGCTGTTTTTGGTTTCAGAAATCCTACAAAGGAAATATTCTCGGAATTGGACGAAATCAACGCCCAGGGTCTTATTTCTCCACGAAGCTTCCAAAAGACCGAAAGGATTACGAAGTAGGGCGACGAGGCGCCGCCACACCAGGGCCGCGCAGCCAAGGGTGGGGCCGCGCTGCCCTAGCGTGTGGGGCCCTCGCGCCGCCTCCAACCCTACCCTTCCGCCTACTTAAAGCCTTCGTCGCGAAAACCCCAGTACCGAGAGCCACAATACGGAAAACCTTCCAGAGACGCCGCCGCCGCCAATCCCATCTCGGGGGATTCAGGAGATCGCCTCCGGCACCCTGCCGGAGAGGGGAATCATCTCCCGGAGGACTCTTCATCACCATGATCGCCTCCGGATTGATGTGTGAGTAGTTCACCCCTGGACTATGGGTCCATAGCAGTAGCTAAATGGTTGTCTTCTCCTCATGTGCTATCATTGTTCGATCTTGTGAGCTGCCTAACATGATCAAGATCATCTATTTGTAATGCTACATGTTGTGTTTGTTGAATCCGATGAATATGGAATACTATGTCATGTTGATTATCAATCTATCATATATGTGTTGTTTATGATCTTGCATGCTCTCCGTTTCTAGTAGAGGCTCTGGCCAAGTTGATACTTGTAACTCCAAGAGGGAGTATTTATGCTCGATAGTGGGTTCATGCCTCCATTTAATCTGGGATAGTGACAGAAAGTTCTAAGGTTGTGGATGTGTTGTTGCCACTAGGGATAAAACATCAATGCTTTGTCTAAGGATATTTGTGTTGATTACATTACGCACCATACTTAATGCAATTGTTTGTTGTTTGCAACTTAATACTGGAAGGGGTGCGGATGCTAACCTGAAGGTGGACTTTTTAGGCATAGATGCATGCTGGATAGCGGTCTATGTATTTTTTCGTAATGCCCAATTAAATTTCACACTACTCATCATGATATGTATGTGCATTGTTATGCCCTCTTTATTTGTCAATTGTCCAACTGTAATTTGTTCACCCAACATGTTATTTCTTATTGGAGAGACACCACTAGTGAACTGTGGACCCCGGTCCATTCTTTTACATCGAATACAATCTACTGCAAACATTGTTCTTTACTGTTCTTCGCATAAAAACATCATTTTCCACACTATACATTTAATCCTTTGTTACAGCAAGCCGGTGAGATTGACAACCTCACTGTTAAGTTGGGGCAAAGTATTTGGATTGTATTGTGCAGGTTCCACGTTGGCGCTGGAATCCCTGGTGTTGCGCCGCACTACACTCCGTCACCAACAACCTTCACGTGTTCCTTGACTCCTACTGGTTCGATAACCTTGGTTTCTTACTGAGGGAAAACTTGCTGCTGTACGCATCACACCTTCCTCTTGGGGTTCCCAACGGGCGTGTGCTTTACGCGTCAACACGCCACCGTTGGAACCGCCTCGTCGTCCTCTATGTTCGGGTGCAAAAAATCGAGCTAATACCCTGTAATTCGAGCGCAGTGTCGCTGATTCTCCGTGCCGATTGCCGTGCTTCTTCTCTGATTCCGGCCGGCGTTGTCCTTCCCCGGCGACCTCGACCTCACCAACATGTTCCTGGTAACCACGCGCACCTCCGAGACTCCTTATCTCCTTCCAATTCGTTCTCAGTTGTTCTTCCCATGTTGACCTCTCTCCACCACCGCATCAGTTTGTTGCCGACGGCTCTCCGGCGATCCCCTGGACTCCGCACCGCCTCCATCACCTTCCCCGCATCGAGCCGCACCCTCGACGCCATCTCTACCATCTTGGTTTGTCCTATCTCCATCGTCCCCGAGCTCGTCTACAAGTCTCCGCCATGGCCCTAGCTCCGCTCGTTTCTGCTTCAACTTGTCACGAAGCCCATGTTCATCAACAATAGCAACTATAGCCCAGTGGTAGCACCCTTGCTCCTTGACCCGTGTGACCTGAGTCCTAATCCCCATCTTAGCAATTGAGGTCACACCTTTTTGTTCATTTGTTTCTCTATATCGCTGACAGTTGGGCCCCCCTCATCATTGGCTAGAGCTAGCCCCTTATCCGGTGCAAAGTGTTCCAGCAGCCGCGATCCAGTCAGCCGTCCCAGTCAGCAACCCGGACCCGCGCGTCAGCCTCTGCAGCTAGCCGAGCCCTCGGTGAGAAAAATCCCGCCCCCTTTTCTATTTTTCTGAAAAGTCCAGAAAATGTTTATATCTTGTATAAATCATATCTTCTAATATGTAACTCGAATAAAAAATGTGTTCTATATGAAAATTGATCATATATGCCATCCATATGCCTGTTTGCATTCCGCATTATGTCGTGTCGTGATAGTTGTGCATGTCACCTCACATATATGCGGAGTATTTTGGATTTCCAACTATGGTTTCCCCGCTCCGTTTAACTTTGAAGTAGCTCACCCCTGCCATGTTATGTCATGCTAATCAACACTTAACTTTGACGGTAGAAAATGCAACTCCAACTTAATTGTTTGTCCGAGGTTCCGACTCCGATTAATATGGATAAGTTGTATTGCACCATCTTTGCCTTGTCATGCATATCATCTTGATCATGCCGATTCTTCTTCCGTAGTTGTAAGACTTACACCTGTTGTTTGTCCAGCATTTGCTACTTCCCGGATATGATCGCGAAGTGGTGATGTGAGATACGACAAGTTCTCCAGATGTTCCTCGGCAACCGTTAACAGGCAAGCATTTCCTATTGACAAGGTATCAACTTGTCAATGCCTATGGATTGTAGGCTAGGGTTTAGTTGAAAGTAGAGGGTAAGTAGATCTCGAAGGTTTCAGCCGAAAAGTACTCGACGATTATGAAAACTAGGGTTTGTAGACAATGATTCGATCCTCTCTTCGTCCCTCGACTCCCCCTTTATATAGGAGGTGGAGCCGAGGGATTCGTGCTATACAAGTTACAGAGTCCGGGACGGTTTCTAACTCATCCCGCCAGATTACAAATAACACTTCCTATTACAACTCCTGACTTTCCTTGATATATCTTGGGATCCCGAATCTTCTTATTCTTCGGGTAGTGGGCCTTCAGTAAACCCCGGGTACTATCTTCGGCAGGCCCATTTGGGATGCCTATGTCAGTAGCCCCCGAGATTTTGCTTGAATCGTAGAATCAGGGAAAATCTCCACTGTTTATTTTTATTCGAAAGCTTCAACTTTTTTATATTTCTTCACATAAAATTCTATATTGTACAGGGATAATGGTAGTTGGGGCTAGTTCATCTGACGGATCAGGTACTAGTTAACTGCTCTAGTGGCAATCCGCAAAAACCTACTTCAAGATCACGTCCCTGGACATGATCTCGGGATACTGGTGTAAACTTCGACAGGTGCCGCTTAAGGTCTTACCATTCTGTCGAGTCCTACCAAATTTATCGGGTACCTAACGCGTCCGTTAGGATTTTTCTTCGTATCTGTTGATACGGATAAAGGTAGCAGAGCGCAGTCTTTGGCGATGCCACGCCCAGCAGAACGGATCTGGGGTCTTACCTTCGCAAATTTGCGGCATTCAGAAATTGATCGCAACTTCGGCGTTCTGAGAATATATTGTCGAGTGCTTTTCCGGCTGTTGGAATGGCACATTTTATCGAGTCAATTTTGACTTATATTGTTCTCCCGATGGGAGTATATGTAGAGTTAATTATAACTCGAAATATACTCTCTTGCTTTTCTATCTTTTATTTTTGAACTTCATCGGATACGCGAACAGCGTTCCCGATGGGAGTAGCCCCCGAGGCTACAACCAAGAACTTGTGCTTGGTTGTAGGCTCGACATTTTAGTCCACCTTGTCGCTATATTGTCATTATTTCTCAATATGATCTCTCTCTTCTTCTTCTTTTTTTTATCTCTCGGGTGCGCGAACAGCGCTCCCGATGGGAGTAGCCCCTGAGGCTACAGCCAAGGACTTGTGCTTGGTTGTAGGCTCCCGCAATTTCTATATTGTCATACTCGAAATTTTACTTTTTGTCGAAGTAGCCCCCGAGCATTTGGGCAAAAACTTGTATTTGATCAAAGGCTCCCGAATAATTCTCCCTGTCGCCAATCTTCTTTTATTTTCCTTGTCGACATGCTTCCCTTAACCAAATTTACTTCATCCCTGTTGAATAGTCGTGATTTTTCTGCCCTGTGGGTCCATTGCTTCCACCACGTTGACACGTCGTGCAAGTGGGGGACACACGTCCTCCGCTTTTTCTGGCGCACGTACGGTAACGCCTATCTCAGTAAAAATACCTTTTTACCCTTGTATCTAGGAGATCTTTTTTCACCACACGATTTCTTCATCCAACGGCGCACTGCTTCACCCGATTCTTATATAAACCTTTCTTCAACCTCCGTTCATCCCCTCGCTTGCGCCGCTCATCTGTTCCTCTTCGCAAAAGCTTCCCCTGCGCCCAACTCTCTCTGATCATCCGCACTCACGAGCATTGCTCTGCCCATTGCCGTTGATGCCACCGCGCACGCGACTCACTCGCCACAAGATACTCGGAATCCAAGATGGCCGCCGAGGATCTTGAG
Organism: Lolium perenne; assembly: GCF_019359855.2. Classification (NCBI taxonomy): domain Eukaryota; kingdom Viridiplantae; phylum Streptophyta; class Magnoliopsida; order Poales; family Poaceae; genus Lolium; species Lolium perenne. Next base: position 10,598,846 of record NC_067247.2, on the reverse strand, counting down.
TGGGAGAGATCTAAAATCTCCAACCAGGACATCAACACGCTGAAGAGGCTTGGCCTCATGAAGAAGGAAGATGCCATCCGCTTTCCAATAAGAAAGCTACCCCAAGCCTCCATTGGGGTCCGGGGTTCGTTTTGTTGGGGACCTTATCCGTGGTCTTTCGACCCCCATTCACGCTTTCCTCCGCGGGCTTGTTTTTGTTTATGGGATTCAACCGCACCCGCTTGACCCCCAATTCCATCCTTCACATTTCTATTTTCATCACACTTTGCGAATGCTTCCTCGGAATCCCTCCCAATTGGGCTCTGTGGAAACGCATTTTCTGCCTCCGACGCAATGGCTCCCACAACGTCACTTATAACATAGGTGTAGTTGGTCTCTGTGTTCGTACCGATGTCGATTATTTCGACGTCAAATTTCCTGATTCTGTCCAAGGATGGCGCAAAAGTGGCTCTATATTCACGAAGAAAGCGCCAACTCCGTTGAACACAACATAGTTCCTTTCGACGGAAGTGCCGTAATTCAGCGCCGCCGCTCCCGGGATGCCGAAGCTTCGAGGAAGAGAAAAGGCGACAGAGGCACTCATGTCTCGTATTCATCAGCTTCAAAACACTCGAGGCAAAGAGCTGTCTGGTGTTCAAATCACTGCCTACTTCCTTAGGATTAGAGTGCAGCCTCTTCAGGCTCGCAAAAATCCCCTTTGGACGTACTCTGGCAAAAACGACGCCAACAGAATCTCCAACGATCTTTCTGTAAAGGACTTGGAGAAATTGGTTCGAAGAGTTTCTCGACTAGCGAAGAAGGATCCTATTCCCTCCTCTTGTCAAGTAGAACCATACAGTGCTTCCAATCCCCTTCCCGAGGTATTTTGTCTTCTCGAGTTTTTGTCTTGTTCTAAACTTTTCCTTGCATCTCATTGTATTGGTATCTCGCTGATTTTCTTTTGTCGCTATTTTCTTGCAGAACCATCCTACTATGGCTTCCCTTCCTCCTCTTCCTGAGGATGGAGAAGTCGAAGAACAGGCCATCATTGCCGAAGATACTCAAGGTTCTTCTATTCCTGAAAGTGAAGTCGCGGGTTCTCACAAATCTGCGGCTTCTCACGAAAAAGAAGTTGAGTCTGAAGCCAGTGAGTCAACGCAATCCCTTCCTCCTGCTGTTTCTCCCAGGAACAAAAGGAAAAGGACTGATGCCGAGGATTCTGGCACTTCTAAGGCTGAAGAAGTTGTTCCTTCTCATCCGAAGGCAGCTTACGATCCTTATGTTGAATCCCTCGTCAGCTCGTAAGTCGTCTTTATTTCTCCCCTTCCTTTCTTTTTTTTTTTTTTTTTTTTTACTCGAAATATTTATCTTGTCTTGCTTTTTATGCTGCCGATTTTTTGATCAACAGTGATGACGAGGAAGAAGTACCAACTACTGACGTGGCTCCTCGGACAAGCACGTCACGTACTGTAGTTGCTTCAGACACGCTAGTTGAAGGAGAAGAAACCTCGCCTCCTCAACAAAAAGTCGTCACTACTACTCCACCATCAAGCCCCCTTGCTCCTTCACCAAAAAGGACAAGGGTTGAAAAGATTGTTGAACCTGCCCCTCAGTTGGGCAGTTCGTCGACTCTGCTCTTAGATGATGTAAGCTTGTCGATATCTATATTTTCCTTATTTTGTTTTTTCACACCTTTTCTCTTTTTCATGCCGATGTTTCTCTTGCTGTGTTCACCTTGAACAGCCTATGATCAAAGATCTTCTCCGCATCGGTTCCCAATTTATTGGATACCGTGAATACGCTAATAGAGTCGAAGGTAACGACTTTTATACTTGCTGTTTTTCCTTGATTTTTTACTCCTGTTGCTTTTCGCGATTTTGATCTTTCTTCTCTCTCTTTTCCATATGTCGACAGAGAAACTTGCAGAGGCCAACGAACGCGCCAACGCACTTGCTCGAAAACTTGAGCAAAGTGAGGCGGCTCGCAAGAAAGCCGAACTCGCTGCTAGCAAAGCCGAGGCCGAAGCTGATGAAGCCAAGGCGAAAGCTGCTGGTGTCGAGGAACTGCAGAAAAAACTTGAGGATGCTACAGCTGCCTTGGATGAGCACAAAGCTGCGCAAGCTTCTCGTGAAGAAGGAATCCTCAAGCGCCTGAAAACTCAGAGTCGCCGCACTTTCAGTAATTTTGCTGATCCCTTCTATTTCTATGAGAATCGTTGTTTCTTGTCTTTTCACTAATGCTTTGTTTCCTTGACAGCCCAAACAAACCAGGATTTTGATCTAACGAATCCTGTCAATGACCCTGTCCTTGACGCACTTTCCTATCTGGAGCTTCATGGATCCGAGATTCGTGAAGGTGTGTCGAATGCTAGCGCAGTGTTGTCGGCATTGTTCCCCTACTTCTTCCCGAAGAAAGAGGAGCCTGCGACTTTCCTCAACCTTGCCAAGATGTTCAATACACCGGAAGACCTTGGACTGAAGATGCGCCAAGAGAATATGAAGGTTGCCGTTGAGAACACTGTCGCGTTGGTTGCTGACAGTCGACAGACTATTGACTGGATGAAAGTTGGCGACACCGAGCAGATAGAGCAATCAAGATGGAGGTCGTTGATTAAGGCAGCCAAGCCCAACACGAAGAAGATCTTGGCCTATCTCGGGATCAAGCCAGCGTCGACTCCTAGCTCATCAAGGCCGGAGGTCTAGTTGCATGCCTCTTTATTTTTCTTTCTATGTTTCTTTTGCTCTTGTCACCAAAGTAGCCATTTGGCGACACGTACTTCCTTAGCTCCACTGTAATGCCTTTGTAATTATTCCGAGAGATCAATGAAAACTCTATCTTTGCTTGTTGTTTGATGTTGTCTTGTTTAAATTTCAGTTGATATTTGATAACTATACTCCATCTTCCGCTCCTTCCGATGTTTCGCCTTCTTCTCGCGCGAGGAGAACTTTGCCGATATCGCACTGTCGACGATACCTTGTCGCAAGAACTGGATGAACTTCGACAGCAGCTTTAGTATGCGAAGAAGCAAACACTTGTGATGATGGAGCAATCTCGTAAGTCATCTGAAGCCGAAAAAGTTGCTCTTCAGCAAGCTCGCGAGGCCGTGGCTGCTAAGGAAATTGCTGCTTCCGAGGCTGAAAAGGCAACCACTCGAGAGAATTTCATGCTCGAATTAATGAATGAAGCCAGTGCAGATATGTCGGGTATGCTTGCTTCATCCTCCGATATCTTTCATCCTCATGCTATGTCTCTTAAAGGTTTCCCCTTCGTTGTTTTGATAGGTTCCTTTATCGATGCCGCTGCCGAGGAAGAGAGGGTACATGCTAGGACGAACCTCCTTGTTAACCTTTCCTGGACCATGGTTCTTTGTTTTGGGCTACCCTGCAGAGGACCCGACAAATTGTCAGATTCCAAGATCGCACCTCTCAAACACGCGATATCCTTGACTTCTGTACCAAGACCTTGTCCATGGTTTACAACTCCATGTTTCCTCGGAACGTCCAACCAAAAACTCTCCCTGAATTGATGGAAAGATTCAAGGATGCTCGCAGTATCCATGATTTTGTCAAAGCTCAACTGGTAGCTGGCGCCAGATTTGGTCTTATCATGCTCCAGATCTGCCACTCAAATCTTGACCTTACCCAAGTTGTCGCAAAAGTTCATCAAAAGGTACAACGTCGAAGAGTTGGTGTTGACAGGATTAACACGAAGGTTACGCCTATAGCCGAAGAAATGATTGAGGACCTTCTTCGGATGGACGCGACTTTTTGCCGATGGCCATTATGCCGATTTTCTTGGTGCTGCTCCTGAAGAAAACAGAGTTACTCTTGATGACATATTGAATCAAGACTAGTTATTTTCCTCTTGTAGATACTTCTTCTTTGTAATCCATGACTATATTGTAAAGCAATCATTATATTTCTCTGTTCGTCTAGCCCCCGAGTGTTTCGGTGACTCTTTACTGTATTTGTATATTTGCGAGGTTTTGAACCAAGGCATTTATATATTTATGGCGAATATGAGTCCCCGAGCTTCTTTATTGAGTACTATTTTGTATTTTTACTGACTCACGAGGTATTTTAATACCAAAGCAAGGTTTTTCTTTTTCGATGGACTATATTGAAATTCGTCGAACCGAAGACTTTGAACATGTCGATAAAGAGAAAGGTATATTGACACTATCTTTATTATATTGCAGCACCGCGAGCCCGCCTCATTAAAAACCTTCTCCGGCCCCACTCGGTGCCCCGAAAAAGGAAAAGAGTGCGTCTGAAAACTCGCGGGCGTTTCAGTATATTGAAGTTTTACAAGGACTATATTTCGACTCTAGGCGTAGAACCGCCTGAGTTGCGCCACGTTCCAGGGGTTTGGCTCCTCCACCCCTGTCTTCTTGTCCTTTATCCTGTATGCTCCTCCTCCGATTACTTCCGTGACAATGTAAGGGCCAAGCCATGGTGACTCGAGTTTTTCATGACTTTTTTGCGTGAGCCGAAGAACTAGGTCTCCCACCTGAAAAGATCTTGGCCGCAAACGTCGACTGTGGTAATTCTTCAAGTCCTGCTGGTATTTGGTTACCCGAGACAATACTTCGTCTCGGGCTTCATCAAGTGCGTCCACGTCGTCTTCTAGCGCTTTTCTCGATATTTCTTCGTCATATTCGACGATACGTGGAGAGTTGTGCTCTATCTCGATTGGTAGTACTGCTTCTGCTCCATGAACCAAGAAAAACGGCGTTTCCTGTGTTGCTGTGTTTGGTGTTGTTCGGATGCTCCACAACACACTTGGTAGTTCTTCTGGCCAGGTATGCCGAGCTTTTTCCAGTGGTCCTAACAAGCGTTTCTTGATGCCATTGCAGATGATGCCATTGGCTTTCTCGACTTGCCCATTGGTCTGAGGATGTGCAACTGACGCAAAGTGCAACTTGATGCCCACCTCTTCGCAATAATCTTTGAATTCGTGGGATGTGAAGTTACTGCCGTTGTCTGTGACGATGCTGTGGGGCACTCCAAATCTGAAAACGAGGCCTTTTATAAATTTTACTGCGGATGCTCCGTCTGGTGAATTTATCGGCTTCGCTTCTATCCACTTTGTAAATTTGTCGACAGCTACTAGCATATACTCCTTTCCTCCTGGCTAGGATTTGTGTAACTTACCCACCATATCAAGTCCCCATTGAGCAAAGGGCCATGACAATGGTATTGGTGCTAGCTCTGCTGCTGGAGAGTGAGGTTTTGCGGCAAACCTTTGACACGCGTCGCAAGTTCTTACTATGTCCTTGGCGTCCTCGATTGTTGTCAACCAGTAGAATCCTGCCCGAAAGACCTTGGCTGCAATAGCTCGACTACTCGCGTGGTGGCCACATATTCCTTCGTGTACGTCCTTCAGAATTATTCTTCCTTCTTCGGGTGTGACACACCTTTGCAAGACGCCTGAAATACTTCGCTTGTACAATTCTCCTTTGACCACCGTGAAAGCTTTGGAGCGTCGAATTACTCGTCTTGCCTCAACTGGATCATCGGGTATTTCTTTCCTGAGGATGTATGATATGTACGGCTGCATCCACGGTATCTGTATCACCATGACCAGGTCCTGATCTTCTTCTTCTTCCTCTTGCTTTTCCTTGGTAGCCCCCGAGGGTTTCTTCTCCTTCTTTTTTGATTTTGTTGATTTGGTGGACCTCTCTGTTATCTCTTCCCAGAATACACCTGGCGGGACTGCAAGGCATTGCGACCCGATGTTTGCAAGAACGTCGGCTTCGTCGTTGCTCAATCTGCTAATATGATTTACTTCGCATCCATCGAACAATTTCTCGAGCTCGTTGTACACCTCTTTGTACGCCATCATGCTATCATTGACTGCGTCACATTGGTTCATAACTTGCTGAGCCACCAACTGTGAGTCGCCAAAGATTTTTAGTCGAGTTGCACCGCAGGCTTTCGCCATCTTCATCCCGTGTATGAGAGCCTCATATTCTGCTTCATTGTTAGATGCGTTAGGGAACGTCATCCGAAGGATGTACTTTAACTTGTCGCCTTCAGGTGATATGAGTACTACTCCTGCGCCAGCTCCTTCCAGTCTTTTGGATCCGTCAAAGTTCATGGTCCAGGTTCTCGACAAATCTGGAGGTCCTGTATTTTGCAACTCCATCCACTCTGCAATGAAGTCCGGCAGTATTTGCGACTTGATTGCTTTTTTTTTTCATACGTGATGTCCCGTGGGGAAAGTTCTATTCCCCAAAGGGAGACACGACCCGTAGCTTCTGGGTTGTTCAGTATATTTGACAAGGGAGCTTCATTGACCACTATGATCGGATGTGCCGAAAAATAGTGGCGCAATTTTCGTGCTGTCGCGAACACTCCATATGCTATCTTTTGGTACTGAGGATACCTTTGTTTTGAGGGCGATAAAACTTCGCTAACGAAGTATACTGGCCTTTGCACGCCGTGGAGTTTTCCTTCTTCTTCCCTTTCAACAACTAGCACCGTGCTCACCACTTGGGGCGTGGCTGCGATATACAGCAGGAGAGGTTCCCTTTCTTTTGGCGCCACCAAAATTGGTGGTGTCGAGATTGTGCGCTTCAAATCCTCGAAAGCTCTGTCGGCTTCTTCGTTCCACTGGAATTTATCTCCTTGCTTTATCAAAGCGTAAAATGGTAATGCTTTTTCACCCAGCCTAGCGACGAATCTGCTCAAAGCTGCGACTCGCCCAGTTAGCTGTTGTATCTCCTTCAACTTTGTTGGCTTCCTCATTGTTATGATAGCTTGTATTTTGTCGGGATTTGCTTCAATCCCTCTTGCTGAGACTAGAAACCCCGAAGTTCTCCCGCTCGGGACGCCAAAGGAACACTTCGTCGGGTTCAGCTTCAGGCAGAATTTGTCGAGGTTATCAAAAGTTTCTTTGAGATCCTCGATCAGCGTTGCCCCCTTTTTTGATGTTATGACGACATCATCAATGTATACTTGCACGTTCTTCCCGATCTGTGTCGCCAAACACTTCCGCATCATCCTCTCGATATGTTGCTCCCGCATTTTTAAACCAAAGGGCATTGTTCTGTAGCAAAACACGCCGTAAGGTGTAATAAACGCGGTCTTTACTTCATCTTCTTCTTTCAATCTGATCTGGTTATAACCAGAATATGCATCCAGGAAGGAAAGACGTTCACATCCAGCTGTGGAGTCGATAATTTGATCGATCCTCGGGAGGGGAAAGTGATCCTTTGGACAATGTTTATTGAGACACGTAAAGTCGACGCACATGCGAAGGACCTTAGTGTTTTTCTTCGGCACCAGCACAGGATTTGCTACCCATGTGGCTTCTGTGAATATCTCTTTGATAAAACCAGCTTCTTGTAGTCGATTGATTTCTGACAGCATGGCTTTGCGATTTGGTTCCGAAAAACGCCGCAAAGGTTGTTTGATTGGTCTCGCTAGTGGATCCAAGTTTAGGTGGTGCTCGGCAAGTTCCCTGGGTACTCCTGGCATGTCAGCTGGACACCATGCGAAGATTTTCCAGTGCTCACGGAGGAACTCGACAAGCGCTTTCCTATGCGATATCCATGTCGTTTGCGATAGATGTCGTCTTTTTCGGGTCTGTCGGGTGAATCTGCACCTCTTTTGAATTTTTCTCGGTACTGAAAGTTGATTCTTTGTTTGGCCTTCCAACGTCTGGTAGTACGTCGTAATCAGTCATGCTTTTTGACGCCAAGTACTCGGCTTGCATCCCGAAAGTTTCTGATAGCCGGTGAAAATCCTTGTCGCATTTATCGGCTAAGGCAAAGCTTCCTTTGACTGTGATTGGTCCCTTTGGCCCGTGCAACCTCCACAACAGGTATGTATAGTGTGGCACCGCCATAAATCTAGCATATGCTGGTCGTCCCAACAGAGCGTGGTACTGCGACGGAAAATCCACGACTTCAAATTCGAGCCTCTCGATTCTATAATTTTCTCGGGTCCCAAACTGAACGTCGAGATTGATCTTTCCCAATGGATAACTTGGTTTCTCCGGTGTGATGCCGTGGAACCTTGTGTCTGTTGGTTTCAAGTTTGCTAAAGATATGTTCATCTTCCTCAATGTATCTGCATACATAAGGTTCAAGCTGCTGCCGCCGTCTATGAACACTCGAGAGACATCAAATCCCGCGATAATCGCCGGCGAATAAGTGCCGACTGCCCCGGTCGAGGAACTTGCTGCGGATGATCTGCTATTGTGAAGCCGATATCTTGTCCTGACCAATTAAGGTACTCAATCGTTGGTGGAGGCATTTTCTCTGCCATAAACACCGTCGTGAGATTACTTTCGAGCTCTATTGGACGGCCTTCCCTTCGAATCATCGACACTGCTCCATTGGAGTTAGGATCAACATAAGGTGGTGGTGCAGGTGCTGCCGCTATTCTGAGCTGATGCCGATTGTCGTCTCGTGGATCGCGGGAGGAGGCGGCAAGTGAATCTCGCTTCTAGGTTCTCGAGGATTTCTCTCGTGCTGCCCGCGCGTTAGCGTTTCTGCGTACCGCAACATTGCCTGAAAATTTCGACGCCTTTTCGCAAGTGCCCCGACTGTCTTTTACCATTGTCGTCGAGGAAGAAGTGCATCCGGCACGGTCCATTCATCATCTCTTCGTGGGACACGAAGGGTCTTGGGAACCTAGGCCCGCTTATTTTGCCTCGCTGCGTGAATCATCCCCGTTATCACCTCGCTGTTCATTGCTTCTCTGGTAATCATCTCTGTTGCTTCCTCCTGTATTTGTCCGAAAACCTGCCGAAATTTGTCCTGGAGCGTCATAGTTCTGGTACTGCCGAGGAAATCTTCGTCTCGGTTGATAGTTTCGACCACGGTCCTCCTCTGGCGACCTGTGCCATTTGTTGTGGACAGCGTCTTCTCCATCTGCCCATTTATTTGCTATCTCCATTAACGCGGATACTGTCTTTGGATTGGTCCTTCCCAAATCCTCGACAAAATCTCCACGCCTGACTCCTGCGACAAACGCATCTATCGCTCTCTCGTCAGATATATTTTCTGCTGAATTTTTGATGATATTCCATCTTTGGATGTACTTTCTCATTGGCTCATCTGGCTTTTGTCGACATGCTCTCAACTCCTCTAACGACGCGGGTTTTTTGCACGTGGATCTGAAGTTCTTGACGAACACGTCCTCGAAACTTTCCCAGCTGTCGATAGATCCTGGAGTGAGTTTCTTTATCCACGATCGTGCGGCTCCACTCAAATGCACCTGAATGCTTTGCATGGCTGTTGCCCTGGTTCCTCCCGTGAGCTTCACTGTCTCCAGATAGTCGACTAGCCAATCCTCTGGATCTTGAAGGCCGTCGAACTTTTTGAAATTATCGGGTAGCTTGAATCCTGAGGGGACTCGAGTTTTTCGGACTCTCCTCGTGAAGCATGGCAAGCCGCACATATCTTCGTCGTTAAGCTCCGGAGATTGCCGATGATCCCTTCTGCTTTGTCGTGCTCTGTCGACTCTTGCTTGTGCTGCCGTATCTCTTGCTCCACTTGGTCCTTCAGGGGCTGCCGCCGTTGCTGCTGCAGGTCGTGGACTATTTTGCCTTGCTGTTCCTTCGGGAGGCGTTGTAACGAACGCTGTCCCCATAGCTCCAACTCCTGCTATCGCCATATTGTATAGTGTTTCCCTTGGATCACCTGGAGGTGGTTTAGACGCGAGGATAAAAGCTTGTGTCGCCATATACCCAGCTTCTGGTGTCTTAGGGATAATGTTTCCTCTTGTGTCTATCGACATAAAGGACATGTCGAGGTTTTGAACCAAGTGCTCTCTTTCTGCTTCGGGTATGTGTTGTAACCTTGATCTTCCTCTGTTCCGAGCCTCCCTGTGGCTATCACCCGAAGTTCTAGATTGTCGACTCAGATCTGCCCTTCTCCTGCTGGATGCAGAAGCTGCTTCCTTCCTCCTGTTCAACTCAGCTGTCTGTTTTTCCAATTCCCTCGCAGCTCGTGCGAGCCTATATTGATATGCTTGCAATTCCTCTGGTGTGGCCGTGGTAGCCATTGGTTCTGTGCCGTTCATAGCTCTCGCGGCTCTGTCCCACGCTGCTTGTGAAAGTTGAACTCTATCTCGCGGCTCTAGCCCGACGTATTTGTTGCCCAGGCCTTGTCGCAGATTGGAGGGATCGACGTATGGATTTCCCAGACTGTCGAAAGCCTCAGATGTCTCCTCTTGATCTTCAATGGCGTAAATCTGATGATACTTTGTACTCAGATCTACGTTGGGTTTGGTGACATCATCGTTGAGATTGATGAAGATCTTGCCCACTGTGATAGATTTGTCGATGAAGTCGTAACTGTCGGCATCGCTTGAGCCATCGCTTATATATGAGTCCGCAGATGACTCAAACGACATGTCGTTGAAGATCTTGGCGAGTTTCTCTCTTGTTCTGGTGCTGATGTAGCGTGTCGCCGAAGTTTCTTCTTCTCCTGACTCGGTTGACGACGCATAGCTTGAAAAATCGGTATCGGCCTTCGACGATCCCGACGAAATCGGAACCTCGACACGATACGATCCTTCCTTCTCGACGCGAAAGTGAAACCTTCCGAACGTCATCTCCATGGGCTCCGCCAGATACGCATATGCATCCAAACGGGAGGGTGGGTGAGGAACAAAATCGACAAGACCAGCAGCGATCTGTTTACCTCGATCCATTGTGTTGCTTGCAGTTGATGATGTCGAAGATCTTGAACGTGCCATCGAGATCAGATCCTTACGCCTCTAATTCCCACAGACGGCGCCAATTGACAAGGTATCAACTTGTCAATGCCTATGGATTGTAGGCTAGGGTTTAGTTGGAAGTAGAGGGTAAGTAGATCTCGAAGGTTTCAGCCGAAAAGTACTCGATGATTATGAAAACTAGGGTTTGTAGATAATGATTCGATCCTCTCTTCGTCCCTCGACTCCCCCTTTATATAGGAGGTGGAGCCGAGGGATTCGTGCTATACAAGTTACAGAGTCCGGGACGGTTTCTAACTCATCCCGCCAGATTACAAATAACACTTCCTATTACAACTCCTGACTTTCCTTGATATATCTTGGGCTCCCGAATCTTCTTATTCTTCGGGTAGTGGGCCTTCAGTAAACCCCGGGTACTATCTTCGGCAGGCCCATTTGGGATGCCTATGTCACCTATACTCCTGTCTTTGCAGGAGTCGCTCACCTATTTTATTTTGCCTTCTCCCTTATGCTAGCCTTGAGATGCGTTCTTGTCACGTGTCCTATCCACTTGTTAGCTCAAGCAGCCCATATTGCCATCACCACCTCCTACAGCTATTGTTTGGTTATCGAGTCTGTCTTGCGAGTCGTAGTGCATGCTAGTGCTGTTTTATCTTGTTACCGTTGTCGTTACCTTATCAGGTTAACTATTGGGGAATCATGACACATGGTTTATGGATATATTTGTTGGAGATACACATGCTTTACTTAATTGTTAACAACTAAAATTGTAAGCAGAGGAATCTGTGAGCCCCTTTGCGAAAGCATCGGAACTTTGACTTGCTAATGTTCCCTAGGACCCGAGTTCTTGTTATCTGTTCCGAGATTGAGCGCTCTACCCGTACGTGGGGACGTTTATTGGGACCCCCCCCCCCCCTCACCCATTACCTTTCCTCGAGTCTGTTTAATTGGGAGCCACAACCTTGGTTTTTTTTGCCTATGCCATGTATGCCATGCTTTACTTACTGTTGCCTTCGGGTGTTTACTTCATGTTGCCTTCGGGTGTTTACTTCCTGTTGCCTTCGGGTGTTTACTTCCTGGTGCCTTCGGGTGTTTATATTTTATATTGTACCTTGCGGGGCGTTTAGCGAAGCATGTGGTTCGCACGCCTAGCCGCCGGCGCAAACCTCTGGGTTCGTATCGGAGTACGACCGGACTTCATCATGGGTAGCTTAGTTGGGTGGCTCCCATTAAACTTTCTCTTGCATTGGCAACGGTCTTGTTGTGAGACTTCACCTGTAGTAAGTGGGGTCGAGCATATGTATGATTACATTTGGGCAACCCCTGCAGGGTGTACATCTTATCGATAAGCCGTGTCCGTGGTTATGGACGACTTGGAATTGTATAGCTCGATCATAGAACAACTTACACCTTTATGATTGCTGCTAATAATCTCTTAATGACTTGCATAGTAATTAGCATCACTACACAACGGTTACCTAATAAAACTTGTCCACCGTGTGAGTGCCTTTGTAAGTACCTCCTAGTGAGGGGGGAACACATCGGTCGAGTTATGTTTGCAGAGTATAGAACTGCTAGTTTATGCGCTCTCTCATCTTCTCTGATTAGATGACTGTTGTAGATTGTCTCTATAAGGTTTTTAGTGCTTGCGTGCTGCCGCTAAACCCCACCATATTGCCTATGAAGTTCCTCTTGCGTCCTCTAAGTCCCCTGCGTGACTCAAGTACAAAGGACGACTGGTTGACGAATACTTATACGTCTTGAAGTCTTGCTAAGTACGAACCTGTACTTATTGCTGCTTCTTTGGGACATAACCGGGTAGGTATGAAGATCTGTGTGATGAAGACAACGTTAGCAAGGTTACCCTTCCGGCTTGGCCTGAGCAGGGTTATGGACGCCATTGGTTATCTTTAGGACTCTTAGTCCAATTTCTATCTTGTCCGTACTCGGACGTATTCGATCTTCTGTATGATTTGGATCTTTGTATTGTACAATTGTATCTTGACTCGTTGGAGTCGTTGTTGTAATATATGTTTCTTGTGGGCTCTATTGTAAACATGTTGTAATGTTACTGCTTGTGGTAATTCCTCTGGCATCACGTGTGTGATTCTTCGCGCACGTCGTGTCGGAGGGCGTCTCTGGATAGATATCGTGCGGATTTCTGCGGGTTCGCTGGAATCCTCATGGTACCGGTTTCGGGGCGTCACAAGTTGGTATCAGAGCCCAGGTTGACGGTACCCCACTAGTCCAGCCTGTAGGATAACCTTGCCAACGGACGTTGTTGTGTCTAGTGTCAAAACTATTTGCTAAAATTCGTTGGATAGATCTGATTAGCTCTGATTTTCTCCTTACCTCAATTCTTTCTCATATTACCTTTGCGAGTTTTGAATCCTCTCTTATCTAATTTCTGAGTCTTAGGTTCCGACGTGGGTTGGACGATCTTTGCCCCTCACCTATTAGGTTCATTCTTCGGAGGATCTCGACAGCAACGCATTATCAAAACCGGAACAACGACTTCTTGTTAGTGGTGTCACCCGATCAGCATGGAGCAAGAACTCTTTTTAGTGGTGTCGAGGAGATCGACACGTCGCCTGAAGACCCGATAGTTCACCTCTCTCCCCCGTACCTGGATGTGGGATCTCAGGACGCAATCCCTTGTTAGTGGTGTCGATTGTAACGGCCCCGAGTAGTATCCCATATAAGATTTTTCTGTGCTTTCCTTTTATGCATCATCATGGCATATGCATCATCTCATCCATGTTATTTTACAAAATAAAATTATTTTATTTACCTGCTGTCACCTCTCTGTTTTAATCGAACTGTGTTCGAGTTTAAACTCTGGTTTCAAATCTTTTGCAAAACAGTTTGAAAAAGGAAAACAGAAAAAGAAAACCTATCTCTAACCCTCTCTTATCTTCTCTTCTAATAAAATCCTAACCCTGGGCCTCTCTCTTGTTCTCTGGCCTATCTCCCCTTTCGGTCCCTTCCTTCCTCTCTCCTCCCCAGCCGATCCGGCCCACCTCCCTCCTTCCTTCCCTTCCTCCTTGGTCCAGCCCAGCTCCACCGTACCCCTTCATCCCTTCTTTTTCTTTCTTTCTCGACAGCGACTGCAAAGAGAGAGAGAGAGCACGCACGGTGCGTGACCACCTCACCTTCTCCCTCCCCTTCTGATCCCCACCGAGGCTCACCTGAAACCCTAGAGGCCACCAACCATATCCCTCTCCCTCATGTCGCCGCCACCATCTCTTCTCCCCCTTTTCTTCTTCCTATCATGAACGAAATCAGAGAGGAAAGGGAGAAGCAACAAAGTCATGGCCACCTCACAGAAACCTTGACCGTGTCGGCCACTCCGTCCACCCCAAGCCTCGTCGCCACCGTTGGAACCGCCTCGTCGTCCTCTATGTTCGGGTGCAAGGAATTGAGCTAATACCCTGTAATTCGAGCGCAGTGTCGCCGATTCCCCGCGTTGGTTGCCGCGCTTCTTCTCCGATTCCGGCCGGCGTAGTCCTTCCCCAGTGACCTCGACCTCACCAACATGTTCCTGGTAACCACGCGCACCTCCGAGACTCCTTATCTCCTTCCAATTCGTTCTCAGTTGTTCTTCGCACGTTGACCTCTCTCCACCACCGTAGCAGCTCGTCACCGACGGCTCTCCGGTGATCCCCTGGACTCCGCGCTGCCTCCATCACCTTCCCCGCGTCGAGCCGCACCCCCGACGCCATCTCTCCCATCCTGGTTCGTCCTATCTCCGTCGTCCCCGAGCTCGTCTACAAGTCTCCACCATGGCCCTAGCTCCGCTCGTTTCTGCTTCAACTTGTCACGAAGGCCATGTTCATCAACAATAGCAATTGTAGCCCAGTGGTAACACCCTTGCTCCTTGACCCGTGTGACCTGAGTTCAAATCCCCATCTTGGCAATTGAGGTCACACCTTTTTGTTCATTTGTTTCTCTATATCGCTGACAGCTGGGCCCCCCTCGTCATTGGCTAGAGCTAGCCCCTTATCCGGTGCAAAGTGTTCCAGCGGCCGTGATCCAGTCAGCAACCTGGCCCCGCGCGTCAGCCACTGCAGCTAGCCCAGCCCTCGGTGAGACAAAAACCCCACCCCCTTTTCTTGTTTTTTGAAAAATCCAAAAAATGTTTATATCTTGTATAAATCATATATTCTAATCTGTAACTCGAATAAAAATGTGTTCTATATGAAAATTGATCAGAAAAATGTGTTGAACATAAATATGCCATCCATATGCATGTTTGCATTCCACATCATGTCGTCTCGTGATAGTTGTGCATGTCACCTCACATATATGCGGAGTATTTTGGATTTCCAACGGTTTCCCGGCTCCGTTTAACTTTGAAGTAGCTCACCCCTGCCATGTTATGCCATGCTAATCAACACTTACCTTTGACGGTAGAAAATGCAACTCCAACCTAATTGTTTGTCCGGGGTTACAAATCCGATTAATATGGATAACTTGCATTGCACCATCTTTGCCATGCCATGCATATCATCTTAATCATGCTGATTCTTCTTCTGTAGTTGTAAGACTTGCACCTGTTGTTTGTCCAGCATTTTCTTCTTCCCGGATAGGATCGCGAAGTGGTGATGTGAGATACGACAAGTTCTCCTCATGTACCTCGGCAACCGTTAATAGGCAAGCATTTCCTATACTCCTGTCTCTGCAGGAGTCGCTCACCTATTTTATTTTGCCTTCTCCCTTATGATAGCCTTGAGTTGCGTTCTTGTCACGTGTCCTATCCATTTGTTACCTCAAGCAGCCCATATTTCCATCACCACCTCCTACAGCTATTGTATGGTTATAGAGTCTGCCTTGCGAGTCATAGTGCATGGTAGTGCTGTTTTATC
Source organism: Lolium perenne (assembly GCF_019359855.2). NCBI lineage: Eukaryota > Viridiplantae > Streptophyta > Magnoliopsida > Poales > Poaceae > Lolium > Lolium perenne. Next base: position 10,583,311 of record NC_067247.2, on the reverse strand, counting down.
TTGTTAGCGTTGTCGTTACCTTATCGGGTTATCTGTTGGGGAATCATGACACATGGTTTATGGATATATTTGTTGGAGATACACATGTTTTACTTAATTGTTAACAACTAAAATTGTAAGTAGAGGCATCTGTGAGCCCCTTTGCGAAAGCATAGGAACTTTGACTTGCTAATGTCCCCTAGGACCCGAGTTCTTGTTATATGTTCCAAGATTGAGCGCTCTACCCGTATGTGGGGACGTTTATTGGGACCCCCTCACCCATTACCTTTCCTTGAGTATGTTTAATTGGGAGCCACAACCTTGGTTTTATTTGCCTATGCCATGTATGCCATGCTTTAATTACTATTTCCTTCGGGTGTTTACTTCCTGTTGCCTTCGGGTGTTTATATTATGTACTGTACCTTGCGGGACGATTACGAAGCGTGTGGTTCGCACACTGATGTCTACGCACGCTTCTATTCCTGTAGACAGTGTTGGGCCTCCAAGAGCAGAGGTTTGTAGAACAGCAGCAAGTTTCCCTTAAGTGAATCACCCAAGGTTTATCGAACTCAGGGAGGTAGAGGTCAAAGATATCCCTCTCAAGCAACCCTGCAATTACGATACAAGAAGTCTCTTGTGTCCCCAACACACCTAATACACTTGTCAGATGTATAGGTGCACTAGTTCGGCGAAGAGATAGTAAAATGCAAGTGATATGGATGAATATGAGTGGTAATAGCAATCTGAAATAAATATGGTAGCAAGTAAACATGCAGTAGAACAGTAAATAAACGTTGATTTGGTATTTGGAAACAAGGCCTAGGGATCATACTTTCACTAGTGGACACTCTCAACATTGCAATCATAATTGAATATAAATATAAGCACTTCATCATACTACTCTCTTATTGGATAGAGAACTCAAATTCATTGGGCAAGTGTGCAAAGGCACACCTCAAAGGCGTATTCCCAAGTACTAATAAACACCCCACACCGTCACCGTGAGCATTCATAGGAGGTACTAACACACCACAATTCATAAGGGAGTTACACACGGCGCACACACTGTCACCATTACACCGAGGTCACAGTAACCCCAAAGTTCACATAATTAAGCACTTGAATAGCATATGACATCTAGATTACAAAGCTCATCATATGGATCTCAATCATGTAAGGCAGCTCATGAGATCATTGTATTGAAGTATATGGGAGAGAGAGATGAACCACATAGCTACCGGTAGAGCCCTCAGCCTCGGGGGAGAACTACTCCCTCCTCATCATGGGAGTCAGCAATGGCGATTAAGGTGGCGGTGGTGTCGATGGAGATGACTCCGGGGGCAATTCCCTGTCCCGGCGGCGTGCCGGAACAGAGACTTATGTCCCCCGAAACGGAGTTTCGCGATGGCGGCGGCGCCCCTGGAGTCTTTCTGGAGTTTCGTCAATTGGTATCGAAGTTTTAGGTCACGAGGGCTTATATAGGCGAAGAGGCGGAGTTGGAGGGGCACCAGGGCGCCCTCCCCATAGGCTGGCGCGGCCAGGGGCCTGCCCACGCGGCCCTGTGGTGTGGGGGCCCTGGGCCTCCTCTCCGGGTCCCCTTTGGTGTCCTGGTCCGTCTCGGTGAAATATGATGTTTGGTCTTTGTTTCGTCGAATTCCGAGAATATTGCCCGAACAGCCTTTCTGGAACCAAAAACAGCAGAAAACAGGAACTGGCACCTCGGCATCTTGTTAATAGGTTAGTTCCGGAAAATGCATAATAATGACATAAAGTGTGCATAAAACATGTGAGTATCATCATAAAAGTAGCATGGAACATAAGAAATTATAGATACGTTTGAGACGTATCAAGAATCCCCAAGCTTAGTTCCTACTCGCCCTCGAGTAGGTAAACGATAACAAGGATAATTTCTGAAGTGACATGCTATCATAATCTTGATCAATACTAGTGTAAAGCATACGAGATGAATGAAGTGATTCGAAGCAATGGTAAAGACAATGAATAAATAGCTGAATCATATAGCAAAGACTTTTCATGAATAGTACTTTCAAGACAAGCATCAATAAGACTTGCATAGGAGTTAACTCATATAGCAATAGATTCAAAGTAAAGGTATCGAAGCAACACAAAGGAAGATTAAGTTTCAGCAGTTGCTTTCAACTTTCAACATGCATATCTCTTGGATAATTGTCAACACAAAGTAATATGATGAATGCGAATAAGCAAGTATGTAAGAATCAATGCACAGTTGACACAAGTGTTTGCTTCTAAGATGGAAGAAATAGGTCAACTGTAACATCCCAAAAATTTCAAAACAAACAAAATGAATTTCCCTAGTTCCAAATTTTGGAACCAACAAAAAAATTTATTAAATTAAGTTTGATACATAGTGATCTTGCTTAATTCTTGTGCTATTTCCATGATTGCTTGTTAAATTATTTTGAGATGATCTTAAACCCTAAACCTCACCCCTCTTTTCACCACCCAAGATAAAATAAAATAAAAGGAAATTAAATAAGAAAAAGGTATATGTGCCTATGGCTATTTTTGTAAATCTTTACCCTAAGCTCTTCTACTTTGTTTAGAGGTTTGGAAAACCTTCATAAACCTTACCTAGTACTTATCAAATCAAATCCAAGTTGAAACAAAAGAAAATAAAAAGAAACTAAAAATGCCATAGAGGCATATGAGAGTAAAATAGCAAATTTGTGAATTTAAGGATTTTGACCCTAAGACTTGTTGTGAATGGTTGGATCACTCCTATATACCATTTCAACACTCAACAACATCAATTGGGTCAAGCCAAGTCAAATTAAAAATCAAATACAACATATGCATAGAGGCATAGGTGACACATAGCCATAATACCCAACTCTTGCCCTATGCCTTTAAACCTAGACCAAATGGTGTGAAACCATCTCTAAACCTAATCTAACCCTAAATGGACCCTAACCCATGCCCAAGTAAAGCAAGGGAAACATTTTAGAAGAATAAGAAAAATTGACACATCACCTCTTATGTGTTATGGCCATTTTTGCAAATCTTTGAGCTAGACCTTTTGGAATGGTTTCAATGGTTTGGAAATGTTCCTAAACTAATAAGAATCACTTTGGAGTCAAGAAAAATCAAATCAAAAAGAGAGAAATCAAATAGGGAGAAAATCCCATTTTCACTCACATACACACTTAGCCAATTTTGCAAATCTTCAATCAAGGCCACTTTTGCTTGTGCCATTGTTTGTAAAACACTTATATATCAATAACACACCCTTTTGAATCAAAGAAACCCAATTCAAATCAAAGATGAATTCAAATTCAACTTACATATGATAATGGTCATATGGCCACTTTATAAAATCTTCACCACTTTACCCCCCTGGTTTTGACTTTTCTTAAACCAACCTTGACCAACTCTTGCCATGTCATCCAAGACCATGTCAAGGTGAACAACTTTTAGGTTGACCACTAGTGCTTACTTTGACCAGGTTGACCAAAATATAGGAGACAAGTGGAGACATTGAAATAAAGGGAAGATTAACCCCCATTTTGAATTCTCACAAACCTTCACCAAAAGGAACACCACCACCACCATTCTATCACATTAATTATATAAATGAGTTCCACCAAAAAGATTTCCAAATTTCAACTAAAAGTTTCTTGCGGCCATTATCACAAACACTTGGCAGGCATGATTTGCAAAATGACACACACCCTAATATCCATCAGATTTTAGCCTCAACCCCTTTCCATTTGTGATCATCAAAACCCTGGTACCTCCTCTGCATAAAACTAGTGCAAGCCCTTGATGATTAAAGCCACAAAGCAAACAAATCATCACCATGCCGACCCTATGAGCACCACAATGTCAAACCCTACCCTGGTTCTCCCCTCTCCACAAAACCTTGCCAAACTAGCCTCTCTCACTCTGCAACGCAAGCTAGACATGGTCTCTGGACCAAAGGAGCACGCCAACACCCTGGACACATCGTGATCACCATGTCCAGTGCACGCCAGAGCGTACACTGGCATGCTACGGCACGCTACTGGGCACTCCTCGCCTGGACGCTCTCGTCCTCCTCTCCCTCTCTCACTTTGCATACATGATCACCACACCTACACCTACACGCTAGACATGCTCACTCGCTGGCGGAGGACCAGTCGCCATCGCCATGATCAAGGGATTGTCGCGCCAGTCCTGCAAAGCCGATGACCTCCCCTACACGCCTCAGACCATCATCCACCGTGCCATCACGCTCACTAGCATCGCCTAGCCGTCGCCTACACGACGCGCCCCCTAGCTTGCCCCTTCGCGCCCTGGAGCGCCATTGTCGTCGTCGACCTTGCCCGCACCTCACGGCCACCCCTCAACCCTATAAAAGGAGCATGCCCCTGGACAAGTTCTTCACACCCTCGCACTCCCCTCTCCCTCCTGACCCTCCTCGACATCTCTCTGCTCCACATTGTCCACTCCGCCGCCGCAATTTAGCCGGAGACCGCCGCCATAGTAGCTAAACGCTGGAGAAGATCCTGACCACCTCCGCTCCTCCCACGACCACCCTCTGCTTCCTCGTCCTCGACAACGCCACCGCAAACCCTCGTTGTGCCTCGTCGGAGCTCCGGTAAGCCGCCAGCACCAAACCCTCGCCGTGCCTGTGCCGCCGCTCATCGACGTAGACGACGATTCTGCGCCGTCGATCCTCCTTTTAATCCTACGGCCAGCATTCCTCCTTACCATTTCGGTTGAGCTGAGTCACTGACGCGTGGGACCGTTTGTCAGCAGGCCCGCGTCGTTAGTTGGGCTGGCCCTTCTGCGATTTAAACGTTTCGGCCCAGTTGCTTTCCCGCCTAGCCCATCTAGCTTAATTCAAATTAATTTGTTTCAGCAATTTTTCAATACTGGTCCCTTACTATAAATTGAATATTTCAAATTCTACAAGTCCAAATCTAGCAAATCAAAATGTTCCAGAAAGATTATGAATTGATCTAGCTAACCCCACTGGATTCAACCCCATAACTTGTAGATTTTGAATAGCAAAATTAACAAGTCAGATACTTTGCACTATTCAAATAAATCTTAAAAATCAACCAATTTGAATTTTTAAGTGAATCCAATTGCAATAATTCACATTTAACAAACTCTAATTTAATATATAAAATATAATATAGGTTCTGTACATGATCATGGGCTAGAAGCAAAATATTGGCAATGTAGTCAATACTAGTCCATTCAAACTATTTCAAATTTTAGGAATTTAAATCTATGAGGTGTAGCACCTTCTTTAAATCTTTTTCTCAAGTGATATGAAGTAATGTGATGACCTCTACTGCATAGGCTCATACTTGCTCACTTGTGGAATTTAAATCAATATAGTTTTTAAATTGCAATGGTTATTTAAATCACATGAGATGATGAATCTCATTTAAATCACTTTTCTCAAATAATAAGTGTGAAGTGTTGACCTTGGTCAACATGTGATCATCCCTGGTTATTTGAGAAGATTAAATCTTAAGAAGATTCAATGAGAGGAAATTATTTCTCCAAACGAAAGAGAAACCCTAATTCCAATTTCAATGAGAGGAAATTATTTTTCCTAATATTAAATAAGGAAACCCTAGCATAATTTTTGAATAAATGTTAAGTAGTGATGTTAGATCATTTGTGTGAGCCAATAAGGCTAATTAAGATTACTTAAGTGTTGTTTGGTGATTGTATCCTCGTATTCGTTTATAGACGCTAGTACCGGAGACTATCAAGAGGAAGAGGTCTTCTACCAAGAGGAAGAGCAAGAAAACTTTGATCACATCACCAATCAAGGCAAGCTATTACCAATGCAAGCTAGACTAATGCAAACTATTTTGGTTGCAAGTTTATATTCTTGCAAAGTGCAATGCTCTACAAGAGCAAGGCACCATTACATTTTACTTTATGAACCTATCCCAAGTTTTTACTTTACAAGCTTTATTGAATTTTATTTATCAAAGTTACTTTTGATTTATGATTCACTTGGTTTAGTTATAGAGTAGTAGAAGAGCATCACACTTAGCCTAGAAAGCTCCAAGATATTTAGCACCCCTCATAACTAGTTGCTAGTGCTAAAGATTAAAAGTGACTACTCTAGTTGGGAACTTATGAATTGAAATGACTTTGAAAACCTTGGAATGATGAGTCATTCTATTGAAAGATTTTGAAGGTGAATATGACTTGTGAATGACGTGGTGAATTTAAATGAAAACTGATGGTTGGGTTCGGATGCGATACCATTCCATTTTTACTAGTACCCCCACAATACCTGAATCTGGGTAAGGCTTAGCTGGAAACTTATGTATTTTAGTATGGGTTCCCTCTGAACAAGCGTCATAGGGGTTATGCCGAGGCTGCCTCCATTGAATGTGAAATGACGTGAAATGAGGTGAATGTCCTATCCAAGCTCTGTGCAATTCCCGGGTTGACGGTTTGTTTCCACCGGGAGGCCAAGCTCATGGGGAGAGGTGCCTATACTAGAGTATGTAAATGAAAGGTTAGGATTGGTAGTTCGCGTACTGCGTACGATAAATCAGGGCCAGTTACCCCTGACGAACTATTGCAATTGCTGTGGCACAAGTGTACAACCTTTGCAGAGTTTAACCTATTCGAATAGCCGCGTCCGTGGTTATGGACAGTTGGAAAGGCCATACTGTTCCGTCATCAGAACTTTTCTAAAAATATGAATGGTGACTTGAATTGAAAGGTGACTTTGACTTTGAATCACAACTGAGTTGCGGGAATGACACTAATGTTCCCACTTGAGTTTAGCAAATGAAGAAGTTTTGAATATTAAAAGTGCTTATGAAATAAAACTGGCTTTCTGCAAATGAAACTAGAGCTTAGAACCCCCTTACTATATTTGATAGTATTTACCTTAGTATTAGTTTGCGAGTACTTTAAAGTACTCATGGCTGTGTCTCTGGCTATTCAAATGGCCAGACTATGAAGAAGAGTACCCGAACCTAGAAGAAGGACAGCAAGACGTCTACGACAACTAGGATCACTCCTGACGTCAACAGTTGCCTGTGGAATAGATGGACTACTACTGCGCTATTTCGCTTCCGCTATGTGTTATGTAATTGATCAAAAGAACTTCTATTATTGTAATAAGACTGGATCATGTGATCCTTTATTTGTAAGACGATTATGGTATGTAATGAATGATGTGTTGTGATATCAATCTATTATGTCTCGCAAAAACAATATTTCTGGGATTGCGAGGAATGGCATAATAGGCATCTGGACTTAAAAATCCGTGTGTTGACATAAACTGACTCAACATAAATGTAAAAGAATGGCCCTTCGCAGAGGGAAGCAGGGATAAAATCATGTGCTAGAGATTTTCAAGTTTTGAAATCATATAGAGAGCATAAAAAAGTAAAGTTTTGAGAGGTGTTTGTTGTTGTCAACGAATGGTAGTGGGCACTCTAACCCCCTTGCCAGACAGACTTTCAAAGAGCGGCTCCCATGAAGGACGTTATCTCTACCAGCAAGGTAGATCATCCCTCTTCTCTTTTGTTTACACATGTACTTTAGTGTAGTTTATTTTATTTTTGGGTGACACTCCTTCCAACCTTTTCTTTCACAAGCCATGGCTAACCGAATCCTCGGGTGCCTTCCAACAATCACATACCATGAAGGAGTGTCTATTTATTTTAGTTTTATTTAGAGATGACACTCCTCCCAACCTTTGCTTTCTCAAGCCATGGCTAACTGAATCCTCGGGTGCCTTCCAACATTTCACATACCATGGAGGAGTGTCTATTTGCAAAATTAAGTTGCTTACTGATGAATCAGAGCAAAACATGTGAAGAGAATTATTAATGAAAGTTAATTAATTGGGGCTGGGAACCCCGTTGTCAGCTCTTTTTGCAAAATTATTGGATAAGCGGATGAAGCCACTAGGTCATTGGTGAAAGCTGCCCAACAAGATTGAAAGATAAAACACCACATACTTCCTCATGAGCTATAAAACATTGACACAAATAAGAGATAGTAACTTTTGAATTGTTTAAAGGTAGCACATGAAGTATTTACTTGGAATGGCAGAGAAATACCATGTAGTAGGTAGGTATGGTGGACACAAATGGCATAGTTTTTGGCTCAAGGATTTGGACACACGAGAAGTATTCCCTCTCAATACAAGGCTTTGGCTAGCAAGGTTGTTCGAAGCAAACACAAGTATGAACCGGTACAGCAAAACTTACATAAAAACATATTGCAAGCATTATAAGACTCTACATTGTCTTCCTTGTTGTTCAAACACTTTACCAGAAAATATCTAGACTCTAGAGAGACCAATCATGCAAACCAAATTTCAACAAGCTCTACAGTATTTCTTCATTAATAGGTGCAAAGTACAAGATGCAAGAGCTTAAACATGATCTATTTGAGCACAACAATTGCCAAGTATCACATTATTTAAGACATTATACCAATTACCACATGCAGCATTTTCTGTTTCCAACCATATAACAATGAACGAAGCAGTTTCAACCTTCGCCGTGAACATTAAAAGCTAAGAACACCAGTGTTCATATGAACAAGCGGAGCGTGTCTCTCTCCCACACAAGCATGAATTTATTCAGAGAATGAAAATAACAAAACGAAAATAAAAGCACACAGACGCTCCAAGTAAAGCACATAAGATGTGACGGAATAAAAATATAGTTTCACTAGAGGTGACCTGATAAGTTGTCGATGAAGAAGGGGATGCCTTGGGCATCCCCAAGCTTAGATGCTTGAGTCTTCTTGAAATATACAGGGATGAACCACAGGGGCATCCCCCAAGCTTAGAGTTTTCACTCTTCTTGATCATATTGTATCATCCTCCTCTCTTGACCCTTGAAAACTTCCTCCACACCAAACTCAAAACAAACTCATTAGAGGGTTAGTGCATAATCAAAAATTCACATATTCAGAGGTGACATAATCATTCTTAACACTTCTGGACATTGCACAAAGCTACTAAAAGTTAGTGGAACAAAGAAATCCATTCAACATAGCAAAAGAGGCAATGTAAAATAATAGGCAGAATCTGTCAAAACAGAACAGTCCGTAAAGACAAATTTTTCTGGGGCACTTAACTTGCTCAGATAAAAATGCTCAAATTGAATGAAATTTGCGTACATATCTGAGGATCACGCACGTAAATTGGCAGATTTTTCTGAGTTATCTACAGAGAATCCTACTCAAATTCGTGACAGCAAGAAATCTGTTTCTGCGCAGTAATCCAAATCTAGTATCAACCTTACTATCAAAGACTTTACTTGGCACAACAATACAATAAAATAAAGATACGGAGAGGTTTCTACAGTAGTAACAACTTCCAAGACACAACAAAACAGTAGCAAAATAAAAAACATGGGTTATCTCCCAAGAAGTGCTTTCTTTATAGCCATTAAGATGGGCTCAGTAGTTTTAATGATGCACTCGCAAGAAATAAGAGTTGAAGCAAAGAGAGCATCAAAAAGCAAGTATGAAACAAATTTAAGCCTAACCCACTTCCTATGAAAAGGAATCTTGCAAATAAACAAGTCATGTAAGCATAACGCAACAAGCATAGAAAGGCAACACAAGCGCAACTTCAAGATTCTCAACATAAAGAGGGGAAACTTAATATTATTAAGATGCATATAACCATGTTTCCCTCTCTCATAATAACTTTCAGTAGCATCATGAACAAACTCAACAATATAACTATCACATAAAGCATTCTTATTCACATGCATAAAAGTATCATTACTCTCCACATAAGCATAATCAATTTTGTTAGTAATAGTGGGAGTAAAACTATCACAACCATCATTGTAATCATCATAAATTGCAGGCATGGTATAATCATAATAAACTTTATCCTCCATAGTAGGTGGCACCAAAATACCACTATCATTATAATCATCATAAATGGGAGGCAAAGTATCATCAAAGTAAATTTTCTCCTCCATGCTTGGGGGACTAAAAATATCATGCTCATCAAAACCAGCTTCCCCAAGCTTAGAATTTTCCATAGCATTAGCAACAATGGTGTTCAAAGCATTCATACTAATAACATTGCCATTAGCATGCATATAAAGTTCCATAGGTTTTTTAATTTTCTCTTCAAACACCTCATGTCCTAACTCAAGATAAATTTCATAAAGATCTCTAATTTTTTTGTTGTTTTCCATTAAGCCTAACTAGTGAAATAAAAACAAGAAACAAAAAGATATAATTGCATAATCTAAAGGAAATAGCTTCGAGCACTCACACACCGGCAACAGTGCTAGGAAATAGCTTAGTAGTCGGAGGATGTGAATACCTTTTACCTTACCTCCCCGGCAACGGCGCCAGAAAATAGCTTGATGTCTACGCACGCTTCTATTCCTGTAGACAGTGTTGGATAGTAAAATGCAAGTGATATGGATGAATATGAGTGGTAATAGCAATCTGAAATAAATATGGCAGCAAGTAAACATGCAGTAGAACAGTAAATAAACGGTGATTCGGTATTTGGAAACAAGGCCTAGGGATCATACTTTCACTAGTGGACACTCTCAACATTGCTATCATAATTGAATATAAATATAAGCACTTCATCATACTACTCTCTTATTGGATAGAGAACTCAAATTCATTGGGCAAGTGTGCAAAGGCACACCTCAAAGGCGTATTCCCAAGTACTAATAAACACCCCACACCGTCACCGTGAGCATTCATAGGAGGTACTAACACACCACAATTCATAAGGGAGTTACACACGGCGCACACACTGTCACCATTACACCGAGGTCACAGTAACCCCAAAGTTCACATAATTAAGCACTTGAATAGCATATGACATCTAGATTACAAAGATCATCATATGGATCCCAATCATGTAAGGCAGCTCATGAGATCATTGTATTGAAGTACATGGGAGAGAGAGAGATGAACCACATAGCTACCGGTAGAGCCCTCAGCCTCGGGGGAGAACTACTCCCTCCTCATCATGGGAGTCAGCAATGGCGATGAAGATGGTGGTGGTGTCGATGGAGATGACTCCGGGGGCAATTCCCCGTCCTGGCGGCGTGCCGGAACAGAGACTTCTGTCCCCCGAAACGGAGTTTCGCGATGGCGGCGGCGCCCCTAGAGTCTTTCTGGAGTTTCGTCAATTGGTATCGAAGTTTTAGGTCACGAAGGCTTATATAAGCGAAGAGGCGGAGTCGGAGGGGCACCAGGGCGCCCTCCCCATAGGCTGGCGCGGCCAGGGGCCTGCCCGCGCGGCCCTATGGTGTGGGGGCCCTAGGCCTCCTCTCCGGGTCCCCTTCGGTGTCCTGGTCCGTCTCGGTGAAATATGATATTTGGTCTTTGTTTCGTCGAATTTCGAGAATATTGCCCGCACAGCCTTTCTGGAACCAAAAACAGCAGAAAACATGAACTGGCACCTCGGCATCTTGTTAATAGGTTAGTTCCGGAAAATGCATAATAATGACATAAAGTGTGTATAAAACATGTGAGTATCATCATAAAAGTAGCATGGAACATAAGAAATTATAGATACGTTTGAGACGTATCACACACCTAGCCGCCGTCGCAAACCTCTGGGTCCGTATCAGAGTACGGCCGGACTTCGTCACGGGTAGCTTTGTTGGGTGGCTCCAATTAAACTTTCTCTTGCATTGGGAATGGTCTTGTTGTGAGACTTCACCTGTAGTAAGTGGGGTCGAGCATGCGTATGGTTACATTTGGGAAACCCCTGCAGGGTGTACATCTTATCGATAAGCCGTGTCCGCGGTTATGGACAACTTGGAATTGTATAGCTCGATCATAGAACAACTTACACCTTTATGATTGCTGCTAATAATCTATTAATGACTTGCGTAGTAATTAGCATCACTACAACGGTTACCTAATAAAACTTGTCCACTGTTGCTTGTGACGGTAAAGCACACGTCCGTTGGGAACCCCAAGAGGAAGGTATGATGCGTACAGCGGCAAGTTTTTCCCTCAGTAAGAAACCAAGGTTATCGAACCAGTAGGAGTCACGAAGCACGTTGAAGGTTGATGGCGGCGGAGTGTAGTGCGGCGCAACACTAGTGATTCCGGCGCCAACGTGGAACCTGCACAACACAACCAAGATACTTGCCCCAACTTAACAGTGAGGTTGTCAATCTCACTGGCTTGCTGTAACAAAGGATTAGATGTATAGTGTGGATGATGATGTTTGCACAGAACAGTAGAACGAGTATTGCAGTAGATTGTATTCGATGTAAAAGAATGGACCGGGGTCCACAGTTCACTAGTGGTGTCTCTCCGTAAGATAAATAGCATGTTGGGTGAACAAATTACAGTTGGGCAATTGACAAATAAAGAGGACATGACCATGCACATACATGTTATGATGAGTAGTGTGAAATTCAATTGGGCATTACGACAAAGTACATAGACCGCTATCCAGCATGCATCTATGCCTAAAAAGTCCACCTTCAGGTTATCATCCGAAGCCCCTCCAGTATTAAGTTGCAAACAACAGACAACTGCATTAAGTATGGTGCGTAATGTAATCAACAAATACATCCTTAGACATAGCATTGATGTTTTATCCCTAGTGGCAACAGCACAACCACAACCTTAGAACTTTCTGTCACTGTCCCAGATTTAATGGAGGCATTAACCCACTATCGAGCATAAATACTCCCTCTTGGAGTTACAAGTAACGACTTGGCCAGAGCCTCTACTAATAACGGAGAGCATGCAAGATCATAAACAACACATAGATGAAAGATTGATAATCAACATAACATAGCATTCAATATTCATCGGATCCCAACAAACGCAACATGTAGCATTACAAATAGATGATCTTGATCATGTTAGGCAGCTCACAAGATCCAACAATGATAGCACAATTAGGAGAAGACGACCATCTAGCTACTGCTATGGACCCATAGTCCAGGGGTGAACTACTCACACATCACTCCGGAGGCGACCATGGCGGTGAAGAGTCCTCCGGGAGATGATTCCCCTCTCCGGCAGGGTGCCGGAGGCGATCTCCTGAATCCCCCGAGATGGGATTGGCGGGAGCGGCGTCTCTGGAAGGTTTTCCGTATCGTGGCTCTCGGTACTGGAACTATTATCAACGAAGGCTTAAGTAGGCGGAAGGGTAGGTCAGGGGGCGCCATGAGGGCCCCACACGCTAGGGCCGCGCGGCCAGCACCTGGGCCGCGCCGCCCTGTTGTGTGGGCGCCTCGTCGCCCCACTTCGTATCTCCTCCGGACTTCTGGAAGCTTCGTGGAAAAAAGATCCTGGGCGTTGATTTCGTCCAATTCCGAGAATATTTCCTTACTAGGATTTCTGAAACCAAAAACAGCAGAAAACAGCAACTGGCTCTTCGGCATCTCGTTAATAGGTTAGTGCCGGAAAATGCATAAATATGACATAAAGTATGTATAAAACATGTAGGTATCATCAATAAAGTAGCATGGAACATAAGAAATGATAGATACGCTTGAGACGTATCAAGCATCCCCAAGCTTAGTTCCTACTCGTCCCGAGTAGGTAAACGATAACAAAGATAATTTCTGAAGTGACATGATATCATAATGTTGATCAATACTATTGTAAGCACATGTAATGAATGCAGCGATTCTAAGCAATGGTAAAGATAATGGGTAAACAATTGAATCATATAGCAAAGACTTTTCATGAATAGTACTTTCAAGACAAGCATCAATAAGTCTTGCATAAGAGTTAACTCATAAAGCAATAAATTCATAGTAAAGGCATTGAAGCAACACAAAGGAAGATTAAGTTTCAGCGGTTGCTTTCAACTTGTAACATGTATATCTCATGGATATTGTCAACATAAAGTAATATAATAAGTGCAATAAGCAAGTATGTAGGAATCAATGCACAGTTAACACAAGTGTTTGCTTCTTGAGATGGAAGGAAGTAGGTGAACTGACTCAACATAAAAGTAGAAGAAAGGCCCTTCGCAGAGGGAAGCATGGATTGCTATATTTGTGCTAGAGCTTTTATTTTGAAAACATAAAGAGAGCATAAAAGTAAATTTTGAGAGGTGTTTCTTGTTGTCAACGAATGGTAGTGGGCACTCTAACCCCCTTGCCAGACAAACCTTCAAAGAGCGGCTCCCATGAAACATTTTTATTTTTGGGTGGCACTCCTTCCAACCTTGCTTTCACAAACCATGGCTAACCGAATCCTCGGGTGCCTGCCAACAATCTCATACCATGAAGGAGTGCCTTTTTATTTTAGTTTTATTTGGATGACACTCCTCCCCACCTTTGCTTTCTCAAGCCATGGCTAACCGAATCCTCGGGTGCCGTCCAATAATCACATACCATGGAGGAGTGTCTATTTTTGTAAAATTATGAAGGTTAATTAATTTGGGACTGGGAATCCCATTGCCAGCTCTTTTTGCAAAATTATTGGATAAGCGGATGAAGCCACTAGTCCATTGGTGAAAGTTGCCCAACAAGATTGAAAGATAAACACCACATACTTCCTCATGAGCTATAAAACATTGACACAAAATCAGAGATGATAAATTTTGAAGCGTTTAAAGGTAGCACTCAAGCAATTTACTTTGGAATGGCGGAGAAATACCATGTAGTAGGTAGGTATGGTGGACACAAGTGGCATAGTGTTTGGCTCAAGGATTTTGGATGCATGAGAAGTAATCCCTCTCAGTACAAGGCTTAGGCTAGCAAGGTTATTTGAAACAAACACAAGTATGAACCGGTACAGCAAAACTCACATAAAAACATATTGCAAGCATTATAAGACTCTACACTGTCTTCCTTGTTGTTCAAACCCTTACTAGAAAATATCTAGATCTTAGAGAGACCAATCATGCAAACCAAATTTTAGCAAGCTCTATGTATTTCTTCACTAATAGGTGCAAAGTATATGATGCAAGAGCTTAAACATGATCCTTATGAGCACAACAATTGCCAAGTATCACATTATTCAAGACATTCTACCAATTACCACATGTAGCATTTCCCGTTTCCAACCATATAATAATTAACGAAGCAGTTTCAACCTTCGCCATGAACATTATGAGTAATGCTAAGGACCTATTTGTCCATATGCAACAGCGGAGCGTGTCTCTCTCCCACACAATGAATGCTAGGATCCAACTTTATTCAAACAAAACAAACAGACGCTCCAAGTAAAGCACATAAGATGTGATGGAATAAAAATATAGTTTCACTAGAGGAACCTGATAATGTTGTCGATGAAGAAGGGGATGCCTTGGGCATCCCCAAGCTTAGATGCTTGAGTCTTCTTTAAATATGCAGGGATGAACCACGGGGGTATCCCCAAGCTTAGAGCTTTCACTCTCCTTGATCATATTGTATCATCCTCCTCTCTTTATCCTTGAAAACTTCCTCCACACCAAACTCAAAACAACTCATTAGAGGGTTAGTGCATAATCAAAATTCACATGTTCAGAGGTGACATAATCATTCTTAACACTTCTGGACATTGCACAAAGCTACTGAAAGTTAATGGAATAAAGAAATCCATCAAGCATAGCAAAACAGGCAATGCGAAATAAAAGGCAGAATCTGTCAAAACAGAACAGTCCGTAAAGACAATTTATTTAGGTGCACCAGAATTGCTCAAATGAAAATGCTCAAATTGAATTAAAGTTGCGTACATATCTGAGGATCACTCACGTAAATTGGCAGAATTTTTTGAGTTACCTACAGAGCCTACTGCTCAAATTCGTGACAGCAAGAAATCTGTTTCTGCGCAGCAATCCAAATCTAGTATGAACCTTACTATCAAAGACTTTACTTGGCACAACAATGCAACAAAATTAAGGTAAGGAGAGGTTGCTACAGTAGTAACAACTTCCAAGACTCAAATATAAAACAAAAGTGCAGAAGTAAAATCATGGGTTGTCTCCCATAAGCGCTTTTCTTTAACGCCTTTCAGCTAGGCGCAGAAAGTGTGTATCAAGTGTTATCAAGAGATGATGCATCAACAGCGGGGTTTGGAGTTTTCTCAACTATGCATTGTATCTTATCTATGTAAGTTTAAGAGGCTCCCTTTTCATTAGTCTTAGGCTTGCTATTCTCATCAAACAAATTTTCGGGAACAAGCCAAGCATAATTATCTTCTAGAGCTTCATGCATTCCTAGGAGCTTGCAAGGTATTGGTGCTTTAATCTCCCCACCATCATTAACATTATTAGTATAACTTATTCTATCCATGTCCATCTTTTCAAGTGTTATTTTAAAATCGGTGAACAGACCAAGCCTCTTATGCTTAATAAAAACTTTTCTAGCTTCTTTAGCTATATCCTCAAAATCTCGGACAAGGACTTTTAAAACAAAATCTCTCTTTTCTCCCCTCTCCATATCAGAAAGTGTAAGAAACATGTGTTGTATCATGGGGTTGAGACTAATAAATCTAGTTTCTATCCTGTGAACCAAACAGGCAGAGGCACTTTCATAGGTAGGGGCAGTTTTTGCCAGGGGTATATCTTCAAGATCTTCATTCATGCTAACATGGGTGAAAAATTCTTCTATATTATCTCTTCCAATTATAGAGCCTTGTCCTACCGGTATATCTTTAAGAGTAAACTTAGGAGGAAGCATGATGAAATAAGTAAAGTAAATGCAAGTAACTAATTTTTTTGTGTTTTTAATATAGGGATTGCAAACAAGATAGTAAATAAATTAAAGCTAGCAACTAATTTTTTTTTGTGTTTTGTTTTAGTGCAGCAAACAAAGTAGTAAATAAAAAAAAGCAAGACAAAAACAAAGTAAAGAGATTGGAAGTGGAGACTCCCCTTGCAGCATGTCTTGATCTCCCCGGCAACGGCGCCAGAAAAAGGTTTGCTGCTTGTGACGGTAAAGCACACGTCCGTTGGGAACCCCAAGAGGAAGGTATGATGCGTACAACGGCAAGTTTTCCCCTCAGTAAGAAACCAAGGTTATCGAACCAGTAGGAGTCACGAAGCACGTTGAAGGTTGATGGCGGCGGAGTGTAGTGCGGTGCAACACCAGGGATTCCGGCGCCAACGTGGAACCTGCACAACACAACCAAGATACTTTGCCCCAACTTAACAGTGAGGTTGTCAATCTCACTGGCTTGCTGTAACAAAGGATTAGATGTATAGTGTGGATGATGATGTTTGCAGAGAACAGTAGAACGAGTATTGCAGTAGATTGTATTCGATGTTAAAGAATGGACCGGGGTCCACAGTTCACTAGTGGTGTCTCTCCGTAAGATAAATAGCATGTTGGGTGAACAAATTACAGTTGAGCAATTGACAAATAAAGAGGGCATGACCATGCACATACATGTTATGATGAGTAGTGTGAAATTCAATTGGGCATTACGACAAAGTACATAGACCGCTATCCAGCATGCATCTATGCCTAAAAAGTCCACCTTCAGGTTATCATCTGAACCCCCTCCAGTATTAAGTTGCAAACAACAGACAATTGCATTAAGTATGGTGCGTAATGTAATCAACAAATACATCCTTAGACATAGCATTGATGTTTTATCCCTAGTGACAACAGCACATCCACAACCTTAGAACTTTCTGTCACTGTCCCAGATTTAATGGAGGCATGAACCCACTATCGAGCATAAATACTCCCTCTTGGAGTTACAAGTAACGACTTGGCCAGAGTCTCTACTAATAATGGAGAGCATGCAAGATCATAAACAACACATAGATGATAGATTGATAATCAACATAACATAGCATTCAATATTCATCGGATCCCAACAAACGCAACATGTAGCATTACAAACAGATGATCTTGATCATGTTAGGCAGCTCACAAGATCCAACAATGATAGCACAATTAGGAGAAGACGACCATCTAGCTACTGCTATGGACCCATAGTCCAGGGGTGAACTACTCACACATCACTCCGGAGGCGACCATGGCGGTGAAGAGTCCTCCGGGAGATGATTCCCCTCTCCGGCAGGGTGCCGGAGGCGATCTCCTGAATCCCCCGAGATGGGATTGGCGGCGGCGGCGTCTCTGGAAGGTTTTCCGTATCGTGGCTCTCGGTACTGGAACTATTATCAACGAAGGCTTAAGTAGGCAGAAGGGTAGGTCAGGGGGCGCCACGAGGGCCCCACACACTAGGGCCGCGCGGCCAGCACCTGGGCCGCGCCGCCCTGTTGTGTGGGCGCCTCGTCGCCCCACTTCGTATCTCCTCCGGACTTCTGGAAGCTTCGTGGAAAAATAAGATCCTGGGCGTTGATTTCGTCCAATTCTGAGAATATTTCCTTACTAGGATTTCTGAAACCAAAAACAGCAGAAAACAACAACTGACTCTTCGGCATCTCGTTAATAGGTTAGTGCCGGAAAATGCATAAATATGACATAAAGTATGTATAAAACATGTAGGTATCATCAATAAAGTAGCATGGAATATAAGAAATTATAGATACGTTTGAGACGTATCATCCACCGTGTGAGTGCCTTTGTAAGTACCTCCTTGCGAGGGGGGAACACATCCGTCGAGTTATATTTGCAGAGTATCGAACTGCTAGTTTATGTGCTCTCTCATCTTCTTTGATTATACGATTGTTGTAGATTGTCTCTATAGGTTTTTAGTGCTTGCGCGCTGCCGCTAAACCCCACCATATTTCCTATGACGTTCCTCTTGCGTCCTCGAAGTCCCTTGCGTGCCTCAAGTACAAAGGACGACTGGTTGACGAATGCTTATACGTCTTGAAGTCTTGCTAAGTACGAACCCGTACTTATTGCTGCTTCTTTCGGACATAACCTGGCAGGTATGAAGATCTGTGTGATGAAGACGACGTTAGCAAGGTTACCCTTCCGACTTGGTCTGGGCAGGGTTATGGACGCCATTGGTTATCTTTAGGACTCTTAGTCCCATTTGTATCTTATCTGTACTCGCACGTATTCGATCTTCTGTATGATTTGGATCTTTGTATTGTATAATTGTATCTTGACTCGTTGGAGTCGTTGTTGTAATATATGTTTCTTGTGGGCTCTATTGTAAACCTGTTGTAATGTTACTGCTCGTTGTAATTCCTCTGGCATCACGTGTGTGATTCTTCGCGCACGTCGTGTCGGAGGACGTCTATGGATCGATATCGTGTGGATTTCGGCGGGTTCGCTGGGATCCTCATGGTACCAATTTCGAGGCGTCACAGGGAAGGTGGGAGGAGACCTAGTACCTTATGCAAGATCGCAATCCGATCCAGATGACAGGCTAGACGAGCCCAGATCACCGGAGAGATGGGAGATCACCGGCGAACCATGAGCTAGGGTTTAGGGTTGCCTGAGTCTAATTCGTTAACAAGGCATTTGTTCTGGGTGTGGTTGACTAACTGTACTCTAGGGTGGGCGACAATGGTGTCGTTGCATGATGACAATGCACAACGTGAGAAGGCGGTGAGCTCCAGAGGCTGCGGGAGCGGCACAAACTCGTATGTGCAAAGCGAGTAGTTACCACAAAAGCTGAGGAGGTATGGTGGGTAGTGGTCGTCGAAGCAGCGGAGGAACTCCATGTAAGAGGCTTGGATGAGCCATCGTTTGGAAACGAGGGCGGCACATACGAGTAAGTGGGGCAAGCTGATACGAAGAAGAATCTCGCGGAGGTCATCACAGCCGAACACCGATGTCACCGATGTGGCCGCGCGCCGACCCCTATCCATGAGAGTGCATGTTCTTGGCCAATAAAATTTGGGCTAGGAAACGATGGTAGTGGCGTGACACTAAGTTACGTACAAAGGTGGAAGTTCTATAGATTGGGCTTGGAAAGTCACATGATCCAAGTATTTAGGTGGTAAGGTTTAGTATATTTGACGTAGGTACACCGAGGCCAGTCCAAGTGGGAAAGGGAAAGGAGAACTAGATTCCAGCCTGGGGACTGAGCATAAACTAGCGCATGAAAAAAATAGGCAAGAGCCAACAAGATATGTCAACATTAATTTAGAATGGAAACATAAATGTAGTGTCGATATCTACATGATTTTTTTCTGTCACTACGTATAATCACGAATATTAAACACCACACCTTAGTGATGGAATACATATAGTAATATTAGTTGGGAGAGATGCATATATAAATGGCGCTCCGATATCTAAATATTTTATTTTGGTTCTATGTATAGTCACCGGTATTAAAAACCTAGCCCTAATGATGAAATGCATTATTTAATTTTAAAATAAATGCTATGGTATTTATGCAAAACTAGCAAGATATGTCATACTAATTGGGAGGGATACGTATATAAATGTAGTGCTGATATCTAAATATTTTTTTGCAGCTCTATCCATAAGAACCTATATTAAACACCGGGCCAGAATGATGAGAAACATAACTTATTGCAAAATAAAAGTTGTACTTCTTACGACAAACTAGCCATATATCCTAACATTAATTGGGGAAGATACATATATAAATACATGTAATTAACCATCTCATATCTAATATTTCATCATGTGTTTATATAAACATAAGAAACAATACACCGATCATAAGTCATCTGTTTTCCTCATGGCGCTCAGCAAAACCAACCCAAGGATGTTCAACTTGGTTGTTATTGCTTTCATGCTCACGGCCATCGTGTCTTCGACGTTACCTTCCTGCCAAGCATGTAGGCAACAATTTTTTTGTATTTTACCTGCAGTTTAGAAATGTTCATAGTATTATCAACAACTTTATTCTTATTTTTTGGACTACATCACTAATTCTTTATCTTTTGATGTATTTTTTTTTGTAGATTTAGACCCTTGCAAACGAATAGCAGAATGTACTATCGGGTTGTGCATGAAGGATTGCGAAGCAAGACTCTATAAACTACCTTATGAATTGCAGTGTAAAACATTCCAAGGTCATCCGGAGTGTTGTTGTACACAACTTTAGATAGGTTATATGTTACAATAATGATAGTGTCACAGATTCTCAACTTATGGTTCAATAATGTCGATGAATGCATGATGTCCTGAGCATGTAATGTATCATGCTAATGCAAATAATGAATAAATTTATATTTTCTAATAAACATACACTAGTACAGATTGGACCTATTAAAGAGTCCCGTGGTACACAAAAAGGTCTTTATGTGTGTTGTGCGATCGAAAAAGCATACCATAAGCCTTGTCTCCGTCGGCCCGCGATGCGGCTAGATAGCAAATGGACATAAAACTACAAGTGTATGTGAATTTACGCACACAGTACTGTCCGAAGAAATCGTTGGCTTAAGGAAAATATTTGCAAACGATTTTTTCCTTAATTGTGTGTGAATTTTTGTGATTCCATTTTTCCCTTTCCCGCTGACATTCCTCCTCTCCCCAGACCGTATATGTTTCATATGTGATCCGAGTAAAGATAATTTATTATTTAATATATTAATGTTGTAAAAGTTATACACTATCTTTACTATTAAATTGGAATAGGTGGCTGCCTGGTGTCACAATTGGGCCAGGGCCAAAACGAAAAACAAGCGACCCAACCGGCAATCCACGCACATCCTTTGTCAAAGACGGGGTGCTTAATTCATAGATTGACTCGGTTTGTATTGATTTCTTACCGGCCTGATTCAGTTGTGAAGAGGTTGATTAGATGTGCATTGGGAACAAACAGATCGGAGAAGGTTTGGTGGTACGTATAGGATATGGAAGAAACTGGAAGAAAGAAACAAAGAAGAATTTTACTTGGATTGCTGTTGTTTCTATATCACGTGGGTTTTTTTTTTATCTAACGAGATGATGAAGATGGATTATATGAATACTCTATGAAGATACCTGCACATACATATAATACTATATGCTAGTTGAATGCCCGTGTGTTGCCACGGATATATGGATACATTGATCACAGTCTTACATTGCTCGAATAGGCTGCACACGTCCTTTTTCTCAATCTTGTATGAGTATAGGAACCACTGGACACATTTTGGTTTCAGGTGTCCAAATAAAATTACATACCAAGTAGCTATGAAAGTATATAAGACACATTGAATACTTTTCTTTATATAGATATTGCTTTGCTAGAAAAAAATCGTATATTCCTATGGAATAATGAAAGAACATACAAACACAACCATTTAAATTTAAATCTATGTACTTTAAAATACTCGATTATGCTGGCAGGGTATGAGTATCAATCGATGTTCTATGACTATGTCAAAACAATGTATCGATGCTCTGTCATACAATATGCTTGCCCTCACCTTTCCCATGTTATATAATTTTGAAAAATTAATAGTGTAACGAAGTTTTACACTTGGATATTTTGCATTAATTAAATGTTCTAACATTCATGGGAAAACCATTTCTTCTTGTTGTAAGTGATAAAATTAAAAGACAAACAAAATTCGGCTCTCTATAGAGAAAAAAAAGAAACCCAAGATGCATGACGTACACCTAGCAGAAAAACCGAAGCAAATTTGAAAACAGGGGCAACATAAACCTAGAAAAACAACAAACTAACATTTACAAGTACTTTCCAATATCGAGTTGTTTAAAGAACTTATTTCTTCTCATTGAGCTACATATGCGGTCTTCAGTTTTCGGTACCATTCAACACAGACGGCATCCTAGGTAGGAAAACACCTGAATTGTGTATGCCTTCAAGCCTTCTTTGTTTTAAACAAATGTTATAAGATGTTTGCAAGATCACACATTTCTTGCCTCTTAGACTAAACAACTTGTTGGACCATCTGAAAGAGCAAAGTCTAAACCCCGTGTTTTGTGTGTTTGATGACAACACTTGAATAATCTCACCGTGTGCAAAGAGTATCTTTGATAGATTTGCAAGTGCATGGTGACCTCGCTGGACACGTCAAGATCGGAGGACTGAAGCGTAGTTTATAGGTTTTCTGGTTTTATGTGTGTATCGCGAGGTGACATGGTTGGAGATAAAAAGAGGAGAAAGCAGTTTTTGCCAGACCGGTACTACCGGTACCAATAGCGGTAGTACCGCTACCCCTACTGGTACCGCCCAACGGTACCTCTCTGGAGATTTGCACTAAGAAACTCCCACAGAACAAGTTATGGTACCTTTGCGGTACCTCGAGCGGTAGTACCGCCTCGGTACCGCTCATGTACCGTAACATGAGTTACGGCAGTACCACTCTGGTACCGCTTCGGTACCGCTTGGGATCCAGTAAGCTCTGGAGGCCATTGCGGTACCTCGAGCGGTACCGCGAGCGGTAGTACCACTATGTGTTCACGTGGATAAGTTCTGTGGGATTTCGAATCCAGAGCGGTAGTACCGCTTACCAAAGTGGTAGTACCGCTTAGGCAAAAACTGCAGATAACGGTTGGATTTCGGGGGGCCTATTTAAAGGGCCCTTCTTCTCCAACTCGTTTTTATCTCTCCTCTCTCTCTCTCTCCTCCATTGTTGCTGAGCTTAATCCTTGAGGATCTCCCCAACCATCCAACCAATCTTGCCCAAATTTTGAGGAGTGGTGGAGGAGGCCCCGATCTATAGTTCTACCAAAAGAGATTTCACCAATTCGTGCTAGTCCTTAGTGGATCTTGGAGTTAGGGTTCCTATGGTGGGATCTTGGAGGAAGTGCACCTATGGAGGCTAGCTTGGTGTTGTGCTAGCCCCATAGGTTGTTGGGAGCCTCCTAGTGTTGTGGAGCTCGCCCCAACCTTGTGAAGGAACCACCACCTCGACCGGTGCCATAGTGGAGAAGGGGGAGCCCCTTTGTGGAGCTCTCTCAAGGAAGATGCTGAGGCCTTCTTTCGTGGTGTGGCCACCTAGCCTCTTGTGTGAGGCTAGCACCTCCTCAACGCAGGCGTACTCCCTTTTGTGGGAGTAACTGCGGGAAACAAACCTCGCCTCGTCTCCGCGCCATCCGGTTATCCCGCTCCTTACTCTTACTATCATGCTTGTTTCCTTTACTTGTTGCACTTGCCTAGGATCATACTAGGAACATCTTCACCACTAAAGCAATCACCTTTACCTTCCGCACCGCTAAAACTGAAAAATACTTAAATCTTTTGTAGCGTCCATTCACCCCCCTCTTGTCCGCTACGATCCATTCACCATCAAAAAAAAATCAACATACTTCCTCCATCCGGAATTACCCTGCATTTTAGGTTTAGTTAAATTCATACTTTGTAAAGTTTGACTAAGTGTATGGATAGTGAATGCATATAATATAAGTTAAACACATCTACATTTGTGATAGTGAATACATATAATCTAAAAATATATCTGAAAATATTTGTTCATTGTAATGGATATTGATAATTTTTCTAGATGTTTAGTCAAAGATTGTCAAGTTTAACTTTGGTTAAACCAAAAATGCATGGTAATTATTGACAGAGGGAGTAGTTACTTACTTACTTTTCACTATTCTATTGGCAAAGCATTTACTCCATTGCATGCAAAATACAGGAAATGCAGACACTACAATGTGAGATATGAATCTATAATATCTAAATTGGAGCAACCCACTAAAGGAATTCTCTCAACATGCAAGCTATCCAAGTCATCAGGTGGGTCTCTTAACATGCAGGGCATCCACCTCACCAAGAGCTCCATGTCACACATTTTTCCATATCAGCCTGTTTTGTATTATTTTTCGTGTCTTCCAATTTAATTATTTACTTTTATATATCCACTTTCCTTGAGTAAATGGTTTGAGTGGCTCAAATTCTAGAAACGTCACGGAGAAGAAGTCGACGAGTCTGCCCTCCTACTTGGACCTTTTGTATTCTCTCTCCTATATATCTCACCTTTTTCCATGCTCCTTTGTCTACTTCGTTTCCTTCCTCCAGTCCGTCTCCCAATTTGCTTCATCCTCTCCCGTTTGTTCCCTGGTGACTGTCAATCACTATATCTCTCTAGGTGGTTGTACTGTCTACCACATATGGTATGGTGATGAACCCAAATTTCAGAGTTCCTGGAATTATAAATAAGTGAGTTGGCTTTTGTACATATTGGATACTACCACGTTCAGCAATCAGATGCAGTAAAGTACTAAACCAAATCATCATTCCACAGGAGGTTGGTAAGTAGATGTTGAACTTCATCTTTGCTTTTTCATGTGCTGGATACTTGAATAGTACAATGTTCAGAAAATTTTCAGGTGCGGGCAAGTTGTAACCAAATTTCATTTCACAAGAAGTGGGTAAGTAGCTATTGAAAGCGTTTCTTTTTGTAGGCAATCCACTACAGAGTAATACTGCTATTCGTTGTTAATTTCATCTCCAAACTAAAGATGATTTTCAATTCTCTTTTTGTTGTTCTGTATTGCAGGTACTAGGTTCTTTGCGTATTAGATCAGTCTTCCAACATCAAAAATTTGTAATACATTTATTTACAATTGAGAAGGATGAATTCATTTTAATCTTGAAGATCAGAGGATTCACCAAACATTTTAAATCTACCGCTTTATATATGGCCTCGAAGAATATTAACTTAAGGTGGAACTTCTCTCCGCCTATAGAGTATAAAATTAATTTATTGCTGACATATTAGAAGTATTTTCACACTGATGTGTACACTATATTGTCATTAGTGCTCCTCTGTGTCAAAGTTGTTCGAGTTTGTTTAAAGTATATATAGTTCCATCTGTTCAGATAATCCATTTGAATTAGTAGTTAAGATCAATATTTGTTTGTGAAAGATGCATATTTCTATCTAGCACTATGGTTCAAAATTAGTAAACGAGTCATTCAGCCATTTTTATTAAAACCAATATAGTTATTTACGTAATAACTTGAGAGGGTCATTCCAATTTTTTCTTTGATTTACCTTTTCGATAAGAAAATAGAAGTTTCCTATGGATATTTGGAAATCTACTAGGTGATTCAAACCACAAAAAAGTTAACACTTGAATTTTATTCACCGAATATTCCGCTGCAATGCGCGGGGAATCATCTAGTTTGCACAACAGTAGTGACAAATTAAATGCCTAACGTGAACACGGATACATACAATTGAGAATTACTTAACCCTTCAGACTTGACATGTCAATTTCTCATCTCAGCAAAAGAAAGATCGAATGATGAATTTTCCCAACAATTTCAGAAACATATATGCATACTTGTTTTAAAATGCATAAAGTTCAGCAATATAATTTCATAGAGTAGTCTTACCTTTTGACTAAAAATAGAATGACATGTCATAAATGTATTTACTGTCAACTCTCTGTGAATGCTCAAGTTTCTTTTTTTTACCAAAAGTGTGTTAATACGACATCAAAGACATCAATACTTTTGCCAAGCTTATGCCGTCAAACTTGTTGAAGATTGAATCATAAGAAAATTATTTCTGAGAAAGAGACTCTTCCAAATCATCTCTTATATTGGAAACCGGAACTGCATCAGTGTTTGGAAAAACCTAGCCTCATCCATATACTGTGGCATGTGACAGAACTTCTCTAAACCTTGTACGATCATACAATAAAAAAACCATTAGGAAGGTATTGTCAGGAAAACTTTGGTCAAAAGCCAAAATATTGCCAATCTTTCTTACCTCATTTATTGACGTCAGTGCATATGTCTTTCTGAGAGCTCACATACATATATTTTTGGATTCAGATCATCAGTAGAGATTAACCACTAAGTATCACTTGGAGAAATTCTAAATTTTTCTAAATAAAACGCTCCATAAGATCATAATCCTCATCAAGTTGTGAGAGTTGTTTGACCTAACAGAAGACTACAAGGGGATAAACGATGAAATGCATATTCAGAAAAAAGAAATCCTCTTACACCTTCCATGCTATCCTGACATTATATTGATCATCAGTGTATCATTATGAGATACCCTGCTAATGCTTTCTCTTGATGTGTGAAACGGTGAACACGAGCTATACCCAGAGAGATGACAACAGCTTCTTCACGGCAGCAGAATGCGTGTGCAATAGGCGGAGTCCAGCCGGATGCATCGGGTTAGAAAAAATTCTGAAAATGAACCTTCGATATCTGGCTGGCGTGCAGATGTCCAACCGCAGGGAAAATTAATGTCAAGCTGCGCTCTCATGGCGGCGCTGGGTGCAAAATTCAGAGACAGTAGTATCATAGAAATTCAAAAGCAGATGAGTCCATTTGGAGCAGCTGTGGTGTTGTGAGGATGACACCACACCAGAACAGGAGGGCGGCAGCCATGCACGGCCCAGCACGGCTCCAAGCTAATCGGGGGAGACGGGTGCCGGCGTCTACCTCTCTGATCTCATCGTCCATAGAATAGCTGATTTAGGACGGAGTGCTTTTAGTTAAACTAGCATGGTGGCTCTTGCAAATGCAAGGACATCATCTTTAATGGGCTAAAAACTCTAAAAAAATCATTAGTGCATTTTTTCCAGATGTTTATCCGTCTTATTAGTTTAGATATGGATGCATATTTGTATGCATGACTTTGTCCTTTCCAATGTACATGGAAGTAAATATTTCGTAGTTTTTGTGCTTCGCGTGCCTATTACTACTAATCCACACCTGTATTTATCTAAAGATAGCAGTTATATTTTTAGTGTATCATTTGTGACAACCTCTTCCATAATTAGTGTGCAAAGCTCCGCTCTATAATTAAATTGGTGTTCAACTTTTTCTTAAAATAATTGTAGGATTTATGAGCCTATGGAGAGATATACAATTTCAAGTCAAGACACACGATGTTAGTATTTTATTTAGGCAATCAAAGATGCTAGTCTTTTTAACGCTAGCCAAGAGTTAAAATAATGAAAAAGAAACTAACCGTGCATGCGTTCGGATTCAAATCCTATATATCAGCTTGTAGGGTCGTAGTAAGATTGGCTTGCTTTTTTACGTACACCAGCTCACCAGCCTATTGAAATATTTCTTCGTTTTTCTTTTCTTTCTTTCGTATAACTGATATAGACAGGTCCTGCCATAATCAATTTTTAGTTCATTGAACTGACGCAGCCAGCCTGATCAAATCTCTTCCAGTTTCTGAACGGACTCATATACCTAGCTACCGGCCAAGTTAAATCTATCAATTATCTGTGCTTTCCATGTATTTGAATATATATCAATTAGCTGATTGTCAACAAAAAAATCAATTAGCTTTTCTTTCTATATATGATCGATCAGCTATGGGAGCTTCTACGTACTGGGCATATAGTACTATTCCATAATACAAACCGATTGAGTTTTTAAGAATTTATTTATCAGGTTGAATGATTAAGTTTTACAATATGCAGCATGGAATTGTATCCTAGCCATTAGTATTAGATCCTATCACGTAGATTTGTGTAGCTAGAGTCCTACAGGTATACAACTTGATACGGTAAACATCACTTTTGTACATCTATATTGTTATAAGTAACACCTATTATGTTTTAATTTCGTAGATCAAGATTAAAATCACCAGTTTATATTTTTTTAACATATGTGGATTAAACTAGTGGCTCGTAAAACCGAGCGGCAGGTTCGGTGAGCTAATTACAAACAAAAACTGCTTCCTCGAAAACACCTTTATTTTACTTTTATTATAAAATTAAATTAATTAATAGATGATATTTTCCATACTATATATTTGGAAAACTTTACAATTTTTTATTTTAACTAAGCCCTAAATGTAGTGTAAATAAAAAAACAGAGAGTGATAAATCATTTACACCGTGGACTCCAATAATAGATTAAATGAATGTCATAAGTTTATTCCGGAAAAAGAATTAAACATGCTAGCTAGGGCGTTCAGCAAAAAAAACGTACATGTCCCTTTGCTAACACGTAGTGGCAAGGCCTTTTTTTTCTTTGAAGATGTCACGTTTTCAGCCACCAAAGCTTAGTTGCGTAAACAGCTGGACTTTTTTCTTTCAAACTTTCCATATCTTAGTTTTGTATACGGCCGGGTCTTGCTAGTTTGCTGATATTACGTTCCAGCCAAATGGACACTTCTATTTACGGTGCATCTCCCTCAATTATATGAGTCCAGGTTGGAGAGACGTGACATTCTCAATATAAACTGTGTCAAATATGTTACGTTACAACTAATCTTTCATAAAATCCTAGCCATACATTTTATATCTAACTATTAATATTAATATAAATGATGTGGATCAATGTGGTGGCTCTATTAATCCACCTTATTTTGCTTTTAGTATATAATAGACAAGAGCCCATCGAAATCGACCTCCGTGCAGAAGAGGACGGCGTCGCGGTGGGTTACCTCCTGCATCCTTGCTGTGCCGGCGATAAGCCCCTCCTGGCCTCTCGTCACCTGCAAAGCCATCTCGCCTTCACCTCCATTTGTCGCGCGTTGGGGCACTGATCCTGGACGGCGCCTCTCGGGTTTCGCATGGCCTCCATCCTCCTCGTCCCTCACCACTACCGTTTGCCATGCAATGGGTCGCGGGTGGAGCCACTCCACGACCTCCGTTCGATTCACCGTAAGTTGGTTGCCGCGTTCCTGGGACACCGATCCAGGATGACGATTGGAGCACGAGGGTGACGCCATGGCTGTGGTATGTGGAGGATGGGATCCAGAACGGGTGACTGCAGGTTGATTGTTACCTAATACTAGTTGAATGCCCGTGCGTTGCCACGGAATCAAAAAATAAACACAGTAATAAAAAGTTACTTTAATTCAAATCTGAGCTTAAATTGTTTACGGGACATACACTACGGGAAAAATAGGCGTCGCCGTGCAGCCTTTCTTTGCCGTGTGTCCCCGCACGGCAAAGATTTCTTTGTCGTGCGCACAGATAAAAACGCACGGCAAAGATCTTGGCCACGGGAAAGATAGACACAAGCGCACGGCAAATATACGATTCACGGCAACGATGGAAGAGGCCGCACGGCACAGAAAGGTGCACGGCAATGGCCCAACACACCGCACAACAAAGACTTGGTGCACGGCAAAGGCGTTGGGCATTGCCGTGCCTCATCCTTTGCCGTGCGCGCAGGTGGGTTGCACGGCAAAGCAACCTTTGCCTAGTGTTTTTGAAAAACGCACGGTAAAGAAGACTTTGCCTAGTGTAAGCGCATGGCAAAGATGTAAAACATTCAGAGATGTTTTTATACTCAAGAGAGATCGATTTCGCTCATGTACATATACACCATCTTCCATAAAGACGACACGGCAGCAGTATATTACTGGGCTGTATGGATAACTTGAAAGATACTTTGATTTCGCCTTCGCCTCAACTGCCGACGACTTCAACTACGAACAACTCCATCGCCGTTAAATCCAGAGGAACCTACATCGCTCATCGGCTTCGTTTGCATCATCTGCTCCGTCAACTTCTTCCAACTAAACGGCGCTCCACTAGGTTTGCGCCACGCTTCATCATCCGACACAAAGGATTATCATCTTTGACTGCTTTGCTCGGTCGACCGTGTCCGCCATCACGCACCCGCCACGTGCTTGGGGGCTCGCCTGTCACGGACTCGATATATTCGGATGCTCGCCCGCCGCAGATCAGTCATATCAACTGCGTGCTCTTCATCGACTACTTTCGACCAGACATCGCATGACTAGATAGACTATCTCTGGCCGCGATGCTATTTCGACTGCGCCCACCATATCGACTATTTCTGATTGCACAATTACTTTGACTGCGTCCACCATGCGACCTGCTTTTGCATTGGTCTCGCTGCAGCCGAGCTGACTCTGGATATATCTTCCCCGACTAAGTGGATTTATTTTCTTCGGGTCGGTGGCTTCATCATCTATGGTTTTCAATGGATATCATCTTATATAAATGACCCGATGCACTCCTGGGTCGGTGGTTTCTGAAGGAGATATGCCCTAGAGCCAATAATAAATTGGTTATTATTTATATCTTTATATTTATGATAAATGTTTATATATCATGCTATAATTGTATTAACCGAAACATTAGTACATGTGTGATATGTAGACAACAAGAAGTCCCTAGTATGCCTCTTAAACTAGCTTGTTGATTAATGGATGATTAGTTTCATAATCATGAACATTGGATGTTATTAATAACAAGGTTATATCATTATATGAATGATGTAATGGACACACCCAATTAAGCGTAGCATAAGATCTCGTCATTAAGTTATTTGCTATAAGCTTTCGATACATAGTTACCTAGTCCTTATGACCATGAGATCATGTAAATCACTTATACCGGAAAGGTACTTTGATTACATCAAACGCCACTGCGTAAATGGGTGGTTATAAAGGTGGGATTAAGTATCCGGAAAGTATGAGTTGAGGCATATGGATCAACAGTGGGATTTGTCCATCCCGATGACGGATAGATATACTCTGGGCCCTCTCGGTGGAATGTCGTCTAATGTCTTGCAAGCATATGAATAAGTTCATAAGAGACCACATACCACGGTACGAGTAAAGAGTACTTGTCAGGAGACGAGGTTGAACAAGGTATAGAGTGATACCGATGATCAAACCTCGGACAAGTAAAATATCGCGTGACAAAGGGAATTGGTATCGTATGTGAATGGTTCATTCGATCACTAAAGTCATCGTTGAATATGTGGGAGCCATTATGGATCTCCAGATCCCGCTATTGGTTATTGGTCGGAGTGAGTACTCAACCATGTCCGCATAGTTCGCGAACCGTAGGGTGACACACTTAAAGTTGGATGTTGAAATGGTAGAACTTGAATATGGAATGGAGTTCGAATATTTGTTCGGAGTCCCGGATGAGATCCCGGACATCACGAGGAGTTCCGGAATGGTCCGGAGAATAAGATTCATATATAGGAAGTCATATTCCAAGTTTGGAAATGATCTGGTGCATTTATGGCAGGTTCTAGAAGGTTCTAGAAAAGTCCGGAAGAATGGCACTTTGGAAAGTGGAGTCCCAAAGAGACTCCACTTGCATAACCAGCCAACCCTAAAGGGGAGGAGTCCAAGGTGGACTCCCCTAGGGTGGCCGGCCAACCCACCTCAAGGAAAGGTGGGAATCCCACCTTGGGTGGGACTCCCTCCTTGAGTAGGTTTCCCACATATGGGAGGTTCTAGTGTTGGGGTCTTATTCGAAGACTTGGACTAGAACTCTTGGGGCTTCCACCTATATAATGAGGGGCATAGAGAGGGGGCTGAACACTTCAAGCCTCAGCCTTGGCCGCACCCCTTAGAGGGCCGGCGCCCAACCCCCCTCTCTCCCCAAACCCTAGCGGTCTCTCTCCTCCACCACATCCCGCACGCTTAAGCGAAGCTCCGCCGGATTTCTCCACCACCACCGACACCACGCCGTCGTGCTGTCAGATTCAAGAGGAGCTACTACTTCCGCTGCCCGCTGGAACGGGGAGGTGGACGTCGTCTTCATCAACAACCGAACGTGTGACCGAGTACGGAGGTGCTGCCCGTTCGTGGCGCCTAAGCGATCGTGATCAAGATCTTCTACGCGCTTTTGCAAGCGGCAAGTGATCGTCTACCGCAGCAATAAGAGCCTACTCTTATAGGCTTTGGAATCTCTTCAAGGGTTAGTCTTGATCATCCCCTCGTTGCTACCGTCTTCTAGATTGCATCTTGGCTTGGATTGCGTGTTTGCGATAGGAAAATTTTTGTTTTCTATGCAACGTTATCCTACAGTGGTATCAGAGCCGTGTCTATGCATAGATGGTTGCACGAGTAGAACACAATGGTTTTGTGGGCGTTGATGCTCTTGTTATCTTTAGTTTGAGTACTTTGCATCTTTGTGGCATAGTGGGATGAAGCGGCTCGGACTAACTTTACATGACCGCGTTCATGAGACTTGTTCCTCGTTCGACATGCAACTTGTATTGCATAAGAGGCTTTGCGGGTGTCTGTCTCTCCTACTATAGTGAAGATTCAATTTACTCTTCTATTGACAACATTAGTATCACCGTTGTGGTTCATGTTCGTAGGTAGATTAGATCTCTCTCGAAAACCCTAAACCACGTAAAATATGCAAACCAAATTAGAGACGTCTAACTTGTTTTTGCAGGGTTTGGTGATGTGATATGGCCATAATGTGATGATGAATATGTATGAGATGATCATTATTGTATTGTGGCAACCGGCAGGAGCCTTATGGTTGTCTTTAAATTTCATGTTGAGTAGTATTTCAAAGTAGTTGTAATAGTTGCTACATGAGGTGAACAACCATGAAGACGGCGCCATGAACCTTAACGCTACGCCGACGATGATGGAGATCATGCCCGTTGATGATGGAGATCATGTCCGTGCTTTGGTGATGAAGATCGAAGGCGCAAAGACTAAAGGGCCATATCATATCACATATGAACTGCATGTGATGTTAATCCTTTATGCATCTTATTTTGCTTAGATCGCGACGGTAGCATTATAAGATGATCCCTCACATTAATATCAAGATAATAAAGTGTTCTCCCCTCGTATGCACCGTTGTACAGTTCGTCGTTTCGAAGCATCTCGTGATGATCGGATGTGATAGACTCAACGTTCACATACAACGGGTGTAAGCAATGTTGCACACCGAATACTTGGGTTTGCTTGACGAGCCTAGCATGTACGAGACATGGCCTCGGGACAACGAAACCGAAAGGTTGAACACGAGTCATATGGATGATATGATCAACATGTTGATGTTCACCATTGAAGCTACATCATCTCACGTGATGATCGGTTTTGGTGTAGTGGATTTGGATCGTGTACCACTTAACAACTATGAGGGATGTTGTATTAAGTGG
Organism: Lolium perenne; assembly: GCF_019359855.2. NCBI lineage: Eukaryota > Viridiplantae > Streptophyta > Magnoliopsida > Poales > Poaceae > Lolium > Lolium perenne. The sequence goes on along the minus strand of NC_067247.2, from coordinate 10,549,747 downwards.
GAGTTCATTAGTAATAAGATTAAAACATGAACTAATTATCATAAACTTAGTCTGAGTAGTATTTTGAATTAATTTTGTAGTTTTGGCATCCGTTTACTACTATGCGCTAGTCTTGTAATTGAGATAGAAATACTGTTAAAATCTGACAAGAAACTTTACGGATTGGTACCGTATTGTTAAGAATCAAGAATTGATTAAGTCCTATTGCAAACTTTTAGTAAACCTCACAATGTTGATTCAAAGAGCTATGGTTTCAATTAGTACCTAAAGTTATCTTGTCTCCATGAAACTTGAAGTTCAAATCTGTTTGAAAAGTAAGGAGCTGAAAATTTAGTTTTCAGAAATAATCAAGGTATGAGATATATGTGATATCTAAGACCTTATTGCAAGATGATAGAATATAAATTTGGTGAGACTACATAAACTCATAAGTTTTATGGGAATGTATGAAGGTTGAAGACGCCAGGCGTCACAATCCTCCAACTATTGGGGCACTAATAATATTCGCATATCCATGAAGTTATCATCCTTAGTATGCACCGTTGCTAAGACTCGTCGTTTCGAAGCATCACGTGATGATCGGGTGTGATAGATTCTACGTGTGCATACAACGGGTGCAAGCCAGATTTGCACATGCGAATACTAAGGTTAAACTTTATGAGCCTAGCATGTACAGACATGGTCTGAAAAAAGTTGTCATGAATTGATGGATAAAAATATGAGTGAAATTGTTCATCATATTACAAAGTTACTAATAAGTGAAATCTAGAACACTTGTCATATGATGATCAACTTCAAAGTAAGAACCTCAAGGTTATTGGTATTTGACCAACAAACCTAGAAGTTATTGATGTTAAAGTGTTTTTCTGAATAATGAGGAAAGCTAAAAGAGAAACTGCAAAAGATATTTTGGCAGAAAGAAAGAAAAGACTAGAAAGTCTAGCTCAGGTGTATATAAATGATATACATGTTATGGTTGTATTCTTAGTTAGGTCACACTATGAAATTCTTGGGTATTAGTACTATATTGGTTGGTATGAAGTGTCATACAAAACAACGCAATACAAGAATACAATGGCCTAAGTGACTGACAAGGAATATGATAGGAATGCACGTCTTGAACAAAATAAAGTGTTATTATGTTCATCATTGGCATTCTATCTAGCCCTTAGAATTTATAATAAAGAACTTAATAATTGTTATTTTGCTCTGGTCAAATGAAAACAATGAGTTGTTCAAATTATTACATTTCTCCATGTATGATGGATAAGTTATTATAAATCTTAATGGTTAAACACACATACATAACACTGACGCTAAAAATGCCATAAGGCAAATGATTTGAATTCCACTTATTTGTGGAACCGCCATTTAGGTCATGTTAGAAAGGAACGCATGAAGGAACTCTATGCAAATGGATTTTTGGAGTCATTTGATTTTTGAATCATTTGGCGCTTGCAAATCTTTTCTAAAGAGAATGATTAAAATACCGTTCATAGGCCAAAAGTTGAACGGGCAACTAACTTAGTGGAAAAATACATGATGATGTATGTGGTTCACTGGGCATAGTTGTGTGCGGGAGATTCTTCTACTTCACGAAAACTTTCAACAATGAATTGAGTATATATATGTGGATATATTCAATAAGGAAGAAGTTTGAAACATTTGAATGGATTCAAATAAATTTCAGCATGAAGTGGAAATCATCGTAATAGAAAAGTCAAATATCTATGATTGGATCATGGTGGAAATATTTGAATTACGAGTTTTAGCGAACATCTAAGAGAGTTATGAAATTGTTCTACAACTCACATTTCTTGGAGTATCATAATGATGATATAGTATCCAAGATATGTATCCAAACCTTGTTGGATTAATGATGAGATAAAAAAAATTATGACGCCATTATATTTTTGTGGATTATGCTTTAGTGACTACCGCTTTTACACTAAATAGAGCATCATCATGATCCGTTGAAATGACACCATACGAGTTATGGCATAGGTAAGAAACCTGATAGTCTTTTCTTAAATTTTGGTATGCATAGCATAAGTAAATAAGTTTACAACCAAAATCGGATGAATGTCTTTGTTGGTTATCCCAGAGATTTGATTGGGAATTCTTCCCACGAGACAAAGACAAAAAGTGTTTGTCAATGTTTCTTATTTCCGAGAAATTGTTTCTAGTGAAGTATTTGAGTGGGAGGACAATATAATTTGATAAGGTTTATGAACCTGAGCATAATGATCAGAGTAGCGCAGCATCGGAATTGGTTTCGGAAGCGGCCACAACGATCATGGCTCCCATGACTACAAAGTATTTTAGTCATGGAGATCGAAGTACATATTGAACCTTGTAGGTATGGTTTACTTTGTGATCAAATAAATGATTTGTGGACAAAGGATTGATTTTGAACAATGATAAACCAACTACAAACAAAGAAGTTATGATGGGCCCTGACTCCGTTAAAATGGCCATGCGCCATGAAATCCATAATAGATGAATACTTTTTGAAAGTAAATGGATCTATAGACTTGGATGAAATATCCTTGAAGAAGCTCGACTTGTCGAAAAATTATTTACGACAAAGTTCAAAGAGTTGACTACGATAAGATTAGATCTTCCATAGAAATGCTTATAGTTTATATGGATTATTCTAGTAGGATGGCAAAATACATTACTTATCAGAAGTATGTATTAAAGGTGTATACAAGATACAACCAAGAGTTTTGCTGGTCCGTGGAATATTAGATAGGTATACAAACTTCAATTTGATGAAGTGAGTATCACGGAGTTTGAATCTTCACCAGATGAAATAGTCAAAGAGTTTTTGATTTCATCAGAGACGATGAAGAGGCTTGCATTTGCAAGAAATTAAGTGGGAGCGCTAAGACATATTTATAATACTTTATGTAGGTGACATATAGTTGGTTATAAATAATGTAATTATATACTTGATTAAAAAGGTTTCATTGAGAAATTAACTTCAATGAAAAGATATGGACTGAAACAAATTTAGTGTCAAGATCTATGAAGATAGATTGAAACACAAAATAAGTTTAAGTCAAAGTACATAGAATGGATATTGAAATAGTTCAATATAGAAATATTAAGAAGATGTTCTTGTCATGTGAAGTTTTAACAAGACTTGAGTGTATCTGACACTCAATGAGTAAAAACACATGAGTGATTATAGATCACGAATAATATGTACACAATCAGATATCCTATGCTCTAAAAGTGTTATGAGCATGATTCATGTGATGATTACTGAAAAACAGTAAGAATATTCTTGAGTACTTAAGAAGAACCAAGTATATATATATATAGTTTTATATGGAGAAATGACAAAACAAATCGCTGTAAGGTGTTGCACCGATACTAATTTTGTCACATATGAAAATAAAATTTCAAATCTCAAATTAGACTAAGTGTTGTTTAAAAGGTAGCACAATGAGCTAGAAGTTGTCTATGCTAGATTTAGAAGAGTTCTAAATATTGTGACGGATTCTACAAAAGTAGGCAGAGTATGTCATTGTTTTGACAATGACAAAGGATGTTAAGTCAAGAAGTTCTTTGAGAACTTGGTGTAGTTCCGATAGTGTCAGAACTTTGAAGCTATATTGTGTGTGACAATATTAGTGACATATTTCAGACCGCGGAATTAAGGTTCCACCAGAAGACCAAATATATTTAATGCCGACTCATTTGGAAATGAGTGATGCGTTGAGACGCAAATGAATTACAAAATACATACGTTTCTGAACGTGTCAGATCCGTTGACTAAAACCTCTCCCGTGAGCAAAACATGATAAAGCACCGGAAGGCCAAGGTGTTATATCTTTACAAATGTAAACTAGATTATTGACTCTAGTGCAAGTGGGAGACTGAAGGAGATATGCCCTAGAGGCAATAATAAATTGGTTATTATTTATATCTTTATATTTATGATAAATGTTTATATATCATGCTATAATTGTATTAACCGAAACATTAGTACATGTGTGATATGTAGACAACAAGAAGTCCCTAGTATGCCTCTTAAACTAGCTTGTTGATTAATGGATGATTAGTTTCATAATTATGAACATTGGATGTTATTAATAACAAGGTTATATCATTATATGAATGATGTAATGGACACACCCAATTAAGCGTAGCATAAGATCTCGTCATTAAGTTATTTGCTATAAGCTTTCGATACATAGTTACCTAGTCCTTATGACCATGAGATCATGTAAATCACTTATACCGGAAAGGTACTTTGATTACATCAAACGCCACTGCGTAAATGGGTGGTTATAAAGGTGGGATTAAGTATCCTAAAGTATGAGTTGAGGCATATGGATCAACAAAGTGGGATTTGTCCATCCCGATGACGGATAGATATACTGGGCCCTCTCGGTGGAATGTCGTCTAATGTCTTGCAAGCATATGAATAAGTTCATAAGAGACCACATACCACGGTACGAGTAAAGAGTACTTGTCAGGAGACGAGGTTGAACAAGGTATAGAGTGATACCGATGATCAAACCTCGGACAAGTAAAATATCGCGTGACAAAGGGAATTGGTATCGTATGTGAATGGTTCATTCGATCACTAAAGTCATCGTTGAATATGTGGGAGCCATTATGGATCTCCAGATCCCGCTATTGGTTATTGGTCGGAGTGAGTACTCAACCATGTCCGCATAGTTCGCGAACCGTAGGGTGACACACTTAAAGTTGGATGTTGAAATGGTAGAACTTGAATATGGAATGGAGTTCGAATATTTGTTCGGAGTCCCGGATGAGATCCCGGACATCACGAGGAGTTCCGGAATGGTCCGGAGAATAAGATTCATATATAGGAAGTCATATTCCAAGTTTGGAAATGATCTGGTGCATTTATGGCAGGTTCTAGAAGGTTCTAGAAAAGTCCGGAAGAATGGCACTTTGGAAAGTGGAGTCCCAAAGAGACTCCACTTGCATAACCAGCCAACCCTAAAGGGGAGGAGTCCAAGGTGGACTCCCCTAGGGTGGCCGGCCAACCCACCTCAAGGAAAGGTGGGAATCCCACCTTGGGTGGGACTCCCTCCTTGAGTAGGTTTCCCACATATGGGAGGTTCTAGTGTTGGGGTCTTATTCGAAGACTTGGACTAGAACTCTTGGGGCTTCCACCTATATAATGAGGGGCATAGAGAGGGGGCTGAACACTTCAAGCCTCAGCCTTGGCCGCACCCCTTAGAGGGTCGGCGCCCAACCCCCCTCTCTCCCCAAACCCTAGCGGTCTCTCTCCTCCACCACATCCCGCACGCTTAAGCGAAGCTCCGCCGGATTTCTCCACCACCACCGACACCACGCCGTCGTGCTGTCAGATTCAAGAGGAGCTACTACTTCCGCTGCCCGCTGGAACGGGGAGGTGGACGTCGTCTTCATCAACAACCGAACGTGTGACCGAGTACGGAGGTGCTGCCCGTTCGTGGCGCCGGAAGCGATCGTGATCAAGATCTTCTACGCGCTTTTGCAAGCGGCAAGTGATCGTCTACCGCAGCAATAAGAGCCTACTCTTATAGGCTTTGGAATCTCTTCAAGGGTTAGTCTTGATCATCCCCTCGTTGCTACCGTCTTCTAGATTGCATCTTGGCTTGGATTGCGTGTTTGCGATAGGAAAATTTTTGTTTTCTATGCAACGTTATCCTACAGTTTCATCATCTATGATTATCAATGATTTTATCTTCTTCGACTCTGTATATATGTTCTCCCGATGCACTCCCTGGTCAATGGTTTCATCATCTATGGCTATATAAATTTTGACCCGATACATTCGCGGGTTAGTGGATTCATCGTCTATAGTTATCAATATAAATGACCCGATGCGTTTCCGGGTCGGTGGCTTCATATCTATGGTTATCAATGGATATCATCTTATATAAATGACCCGATGCACTCACGGATCAGTGGCTTCATCATCTATGGTTATCAATATATTTATCTTCTATAGCTATATAAATATCGACCCGATGCATTCCCGGGTCGGTGGTTCATCATCTATGGTTATCAATGGATTTATCTTCTATGGCTATATTGCCCGATATACTTCCGGGTCATCGATTATGATCCTTAATGGATATCATCTTATATAATATTGACCCAATGCACTTTCAGGAGCGCTAGAATCATTCGAGGGCTCCTGGAATATCTTTGGCTATCACAACTATAACTCCCATCGGGAGCGCTGGTTCGCTGGAATTCAAGCAAACATGAAGACTCTTTATACTATCAATGATTTCATCAAGGCCTTAGGGAACATGCGAGTGCTGCAATTGATGAATTTTTTTATCGGTTACTACCACTCCCACAGGGAGCTCTGGTTATCAACGTATTACAACTTACCCGACAATACTCGGGGGCTACAAGGTTTATTATAAATTCATTGGTTACTACTTCTCCCATCGGGAGCTATGGTTATCGGCATACCACAGCTTACATCGACTGGGCTCACGGTCCATCGACTCGAAATACAAACAAAAGATTCGACTGGGCTCACGGTCCATCGACTCGAAATATAAACAAAAGATTCGACTGGGCTCACGGTCCATCGACTAGAAAGAAAAACAAAAGATTCGACTGGGCTCACGGTCCATCGACTCGAAAGACAAAAAAACATTCGACCGGGATCATGGTCCATCGACTCTTCTTCGACAAACAAAAAGCTCGGTTGGGCTCACGGTCCATCGACTACTCTTCGACAAACAAAAAAGCTTCGGCTGGGCTCACGGTTCATCGACTACTCTGCGGCATCATCAAAATCATCGCCTCCTCTGCGGCATCATCAAAATCATCAACTCCTCTGGGACATCATAAAAATCATCGACTCTTTCGGGACATCATCAAAATCATCGACTCGTCTGTAACATCATCCAAATCATCAACTCCTCTGTGACATCATCAAAATCATCGACTCTTTCGGGACATCATCAAAATCATCGACTCGTATGTAACATCATCCAAATCATCAACTCCTCTGTGACATCATCAAAATCATCGACATCATCAAAAGCATCCAAATGTTCTCGAAACTCAAAGAAATCTACGGTATTCGACTCAACATTTTTACATCCTATACATGACTATTTCATATTCATCTACAGGCTCGGGGGCTACTCCCATCGGGAGCACTGGTCGCGCACCCAATAAAAAGATGGAAGCCTCGTCGACAAAGAAGAATAAACCCGAAGGTTCTAACAATCTAACTCTTCGGCTTCTCTCGAAGCTTGCACCATTCTGAAGACATGATAGATTTAAAAGTATCGGATGGTGGAATAATTTGAAGGTGTCGACATCAATATCAAGCTCTTCGAGTAGTACAACTTGAGTCTACGCACGGTTGCAAGTACACGTCCATAGACTCGGGGGCTACTCCCATCGGGAGCGCTTCGCGCACCCGATACAAAACAACTTCAACTCTACATCAAGCACAATATTCAACATTCTTCGGATGATCAACACAATCGGACGATGACAACTTTAGTCCCTGCCCGAAGCTTCACTTCAGCCAGACACTCGGGAGCAACTGATGTGGGCATTACCCTTCGGTACCCGACATTGCTATACCCGGTATAGATTATGAAGATGGACCAGCACAAGGACTCGATAAGCTGGATCTACAAGGAATATCAACTTGGATTATAAGAAAGAATACTCCAATACGAATCCTACTAGGACTCTTGTAAACCCTAGTCTGGCTGATATATAAATCCAGGCAGGGACACCCCTTAGGGGGGGACAAATTCAGAAACACAATATGTATAGATCACATATGCGATACGCCTAGACACCACAACCTGCGGATTAGAACTAGACTAGATATAACAACTCCACTTATGGCGGCACACTGTACTCATATTTTCATATACTGGATTGCTAGCAGGACGTAGCGATCCTCCACTGTGGGAACGTGAACCTGGGTACGTCGTGTACCACCTCGCTCCCGGAATCTCCATCGTCGCCTTTCTCTAAATCCAAGCCCCTCATAGTGAGCATTGCCGATGAGCCGACTCGACATCCGGTCTAACCGGTGTGCCACTACATGCAGTGCATGTGCCACTACATAGAGTATATATTTTTTTATGATAAAGGTGCCAAAAGAAGGCAGGAGGGGGGTTTTTTTCTGAGATGGAACACGTGATTCCATTACTTAACTGGACCAGCAAAAAGAAGGCAGGAGGGTTTGGCACAGGATTGCCCAGTTACAGTCCCAAATGCACACCACAAAATAGCGCGCACAGCGTAAATAATTCTTTGCCAACTTCCAACTTGTACCAGTTCAGGGTTTAAATAATTTTAAATTTATTTTTCCTTCTGCAAAACATGTTCAAATTTTGATTAGACTGAAATTAAACAGGCCAGGGTACAAACGACATGAATTGCCAGTTCAAAATAGACAGACAGGAATTGCAAAGGCGAAACAGCATACTCACTCCTCTCCCCATACCTCTCCCGCAAGCAAAAGCCAAAGCGGCCGCCGCCGCCGCCGCCGCCGCCGCCGCCGCGCCGTCCTCCGGAGACCCCGACCATGGTGAGCTTCCCCTCCCCTTCCCGCCACTCCACCGGCCCCTACCCCGGCCCTTCCGCTCCCTGCGGTTTCGGCCGGCCGCCCCACGACCCCCTCGCATAGGGTTTCCGATCTGATCTGCTGCGGACGGTGCAGGAGGGGAGCCTCGACGCGGCGATCGAGTCGCTCCTCAACGTGGAGAAGCAGTGCCGGCTGGCCGGGGACGTGGCCGGCACCAGGAAGGCCGCCGTCGACATCGTCGAGCTCTGCTTCAAGGATGGCGCCTGGAAGACGCTCAACGACCAGATCGTCGTCATCTCCAAGCGGAGGGGGCAGCTCAAGCAGGTATGTATGTAGCGAGTCCCTCCCTTTACCAGTTCCTGCTCCATTGTTTGTGCCAGCTTCACCCCGTCCGTGGTTACGGTTTAGCACGCCAGATTTACTTACTCAGTAGAAGCTGCTCAGAGAATTGGCACGCCTGATTTATTTTCCATGCTATAACAATTGGATATCTAGAGAAGCACTGGATTGTTTGTTTCAGAGGGAAGCTGGAACCTATGCAGTACAAGCATTTTAGCCTTTACGCCGTGATCAAGGAATGCCATATTGCCTTGTAGCAGCACCACTCCCTGCAGTGACCGTAATAGTTGCAGAACCCCCATGTATTTAGATAAGGCTTCAGAAGTACTCACTGTTTTATTCTATTTCTAGTGGGCTGTTTCGACGCCAACTGTTTTATTTATTTATTTATTTTTAGCACACGTATGAGAACAATCAACAACCAAGGGAGCAGGATTAGGCATGCACCCCTAATTGTTTCTTTTCTTATTCTCCGACTTTATATTAATTCTCATTGTACTGAAGTCGCATTAGACATTGTTGAACAACATTGATGTTATTGTTTGCTTCCACCAGATCTTTCTACATATAGCTTCTTTTATGCCCGTATCTGCAGTGCTCCAGTAATTGTATAACGTCATTGCCTTATTCTGAGACTTCCACAAAATTACTTATGCCCAAATTTATCACAAAACTGTAAATGTGTTTGGTAGCAAAATATTTTTGAAGTAATTCTGCAATACTATAGTTTCACAAAATACCAAAGTTTTAAATACTTTGATGTGTTTGCCTATGACAAAAACTGTAATATTAATATGTTAGTATCTCTCAAAACGTGCTATTTTTGAAGTATTGGAAAAACAACTATGGAGAGCCTGTATCTTGAGCTTAATGTTCATCTGTCTTCTTTTTTTTATTGATTGAACAATGTCATAAGCAGTTAAATACTCCTGGCTGCACCTGCAACTGCTGTATCTTTTGTGTTTACTCTCACATATCTCATTTTGTTGTTCTTTGTTATATTCAGGCTATTACTGCTGTGGTTCAGAAAGCGATGGAGTACATTGACGTGACACCAGACGTAGACACCCGTATTGAGCTTATCAAAACACTGAGCAGCGTTGCTGCTGGAAAAGTGAGAAGAATGATTACTTTTTATTGTTTGCTCCTGTAACATTCGTTGGCTTTCACAATCTCATTGCTGAGCATCCACTGTAGATATATGTCGAGATAGAGAGAGCAAGATTGATCAAAAGACTTGCTAAAATCAAAGAGGAGCAGGGGAAGATCGACGAGGCTGCTGATTTGATGCAGGAAGTTGCTGTAAGTTTGCATGCACTAGAATCCCGGACAAACAGTTCATCCACTATAAGCATGATGTGCTCATTTTTCTTGTGCTCTTTTCCAACTACCTTTACTGTTTTCTAACTAACATCTCCATCCTCAGGTTGAAACATTTGGCTCAATGGCGAAGACAGAGAAAATTGCATTCATTTTAGAGCAGGTATGTGGCCAATTGGTGATAATAGAACTTCTAAGGATCAAAAGAGCCTGATTCATGAAAACCTTATTGCATCATGGCTGCAGGTTCGGCTGTGCCTGGATCGTCAAGACTATGTTCGCGCACAAATTTTATCCAGGAAAATTAGCACCAGGGTCTTCGATGCAGATACATCAAAGGAAAAAAAGAAACCAAAAGATGGTGATAATATGGTTCAGGAAGCCCCTGCAGAGATACCTTCACTCTTAGAACTGAAGCGCATCTACTATGAACTGATGATTCGGTATGCGGTTCATCTGCTTAGTGTTACTTAATCAGTTAATCATGATAAGTTCAAATTCTTTTTCTGGCAATGTTTATTCTAGTTAATGCAACTTTTTTATTAGACAAAGGAAATATCTTAAATGTTTGTTTTACCTAACTGATAGTAACATTAACTACTTAACATAATGTTACTGTATGCTCGGACAATGATGACAAATAACTCACAAATTGTCATATGCTTCAAGTCTTCAACTGATATTTGTTTGCCATTGCTGCAACCTGCGACTTTCTTACCTTTAAAAGGCCTTCTCGATATTTCTATTTATTACTGTGACTTAAAAATCCTTTTCAATATTTCTATTTATTACTGTTACCTGTGGTATATGTATATGTTCTATTTGCAGTCATGTCATGAATCCCTTTTCTGAAGACTACAATAGTATCTGCTATCATTTCCCTGTCTAAAGTGCTTGATATGTGAAAACAGATTCCCTGTTTGAAGTGCTTGATATGCGAAAACAGATTTCTAGTTTGAACTGCTTGATAAATCTCTCGAACTGTCAGTCATTACAATTATTTTCCATATTGGTGGTTAATCCTGATTTCCCAATTGTTTCTTTTCAGTTACTACTCACACAACAATGATTACCTGGAAATCTGCCGTTGCTACAAGTCGATTTATGAAATTCCATCAGTAAAAGAGGATACAGCAAAGTGGATACCTGTAATCCTGCACCCACTCTCTGAGGCTACATATGTGTGCTTATCCATACCCTACTTTATCTAACTACCTGATCTTGTGTGTAGGTTCTTAGGAAGATCTGTTGGTACTTGGTGCTGGCACCTCATGATCCGATGCAGTCAAGCCTTCTCAATGCTACACTAGAGGACAAAAATCTTTCTGAGATCCCAAATTTCCGGTACTGTTGCGTGCCTTTTAGCTTTTGAAATTCCGATTGAAATTCCAGACGTTCTTACCTAATGCTCACTTGCCTTTCTGATGCTGTATGAAAACAGATTGCTACTGAAGCAACTCGTTACCATGGAGGTGATCCAGTGGACAAAATTGTGGGAATTCTTTAAGGATGAATATGAGAACGAGAAGAATTTTCTTGGAGGAGCTTTAGGCACCAAAGCTGCAGAAGATTTGAAGCTGAGGATCATCGAACATGTACTGTGTACTTGACTTTTCCTTATATGTTTATCTAGTTCTTCCATTGTGCTTGTCAATTGATTTTCTGTTGTTGCCCTGTTCAGAATATCTTGGTTGTTTCGAAGTATTATTCGAGGATTACCTTGAAGAGGATTGCAGATCTTCTTTGTTTGAGCTTGCAGGTCTGTATTTCCTACATCTCCCTGGCAGCTTATTCCTCTTGATACCTCATTGTTATAAATATGGTGTATGCAGAGTAAACTAATTTGCCTAGCATTGTCCTCCTCCAGGAAGCAGAGAAGCATCTTTCAGACATGGTGAATTCGAAGGCCTTGATTGCAAAGATTGACAGACCGATGGGGATCGTATCCTTCCGGACAGCCCAGGACAGCAACGGCGTGCTCAACTCGTGGGCGTCGAACCTCGAGAAGCTTCTTGACCTTGTTGAGAAGAGCTGCCACCAAATACACAAGGAGACTATGATCCACAAGGCAGTGTTGAAAGTGTAAGGTGCAACTGTTTTGAGTTAGATGGCCTTCTTTAGGTTCCCTGCCCTGCCTTCTTAATGGTCTGGCATCACAATCTCGGGATGGGCAAAACTATTCTCTGCACAGGCATCACCTGCTTGCTCACGGAACCTGTGTTGGGAGCGATCTGAATTTACTGTACAATGAATACCACTCGTTCTCACAACTATTGTTTGTATTCTTTGGCGTCTGCCCTTCTGAACCTAGTTGTACATCTGCTCTTCAGAACTAGTCAAGCAGACCAGTTTCTCATTGATTGGCTTTTGAATGATTTTTTCTCTCCGTGTAGCTTGGTGTTACCCAGTTAGGGCTCGTTTGGCTGTTGGGACCGAAATTCCCCGGGAAAATATTCCCTGCCGGGAATAGACTGAAACAGGAGCAAAACTCCGGGATTCTATTCCTGACCTCCAGACTAGGGGAAAAATCTCCCCGGGAAAAGGCCGGGAACCCGCTGGGATTCGAGTAACCAAACGAGCCCTTACTGAACTTTTTTACCTTTCATTTTATCGAGCATTTGCTCAGTTTACCCTCTCGGAGTCTCAGTTCATGTGGTGTCAGCATTGGCAACTCCCAGATTGAACTTTTCCAGGAAATGCCAATGTTTGGCAGGTTGAAGAACCGAATGTGATGCTGTTCTGCCCTGCCAGGCTTGCCCCTGCGTCCCTCATGTCCTCCATGCCCGTTGTCTCATGCACTGCCGTTGTCTCGTCAGAAAGATTAAGGCAGAAACTCAAACTGAGCCCTGGATCCGATGCAAGTCGCTCAAGTCATTAATGTTTCGGATAACACAGGCTCACGTGTTGGATTCTCGTGTCACGCTGACGGAACAATTTTTAACCCCAATGACATTGCCCCCTAGATCATCACGCTAGCTACGGTTGACTGAACCTCTCCATATATACAACAGTAACTGCATCTTTTGCACCCATATCTCATCGCTCTCAACTACACCTCTCTGAATCTGGAAGCCAGTTAGGGGCACTGCATCATCTTCAGCACGTTGATTACTTCCCAGCATCTTCCAGGTGTGCCACAAGGTCTCAGTCTCATTGTGTTATTGCCTTTTACTGCTGCTACCTCTTATCTGAAATCTCAGATTGTAATCATGCACTCGGTTACCCGTCAAGGGTTGATTACATACATTGTTCTTACGTCAACAGATATCACTTCTGGAATAAGCAATGTCTATAAGTCTTAGTGTCATAAAGGAGATTACAAAGGGTTTCTCTGATGAGCTGAAGATTGGAAGCGGTTGCTCTGGAAAAGTTTACAAGGTACTGATGACAAACATACTATTTTCCCTGCACGCTTCTTTGTTGAGTTGCACAGAAAAAAGAGCTAGCTTTGCTGATATTAAGTAGTAGTACTTATAATTATTCCATACTATATAGCAGTATGTTCACAAGTTGTTTCTTGTCTTTTTCTGTAAGTACCCACTTGTTGTATGCTTAGCCCAACCCTTGAGATGTTGGTTTTTCTTTTTTTTTTTTTGGCGGGGAACCCTTGTGATGTTGTTGGGACACTGAGAATTCAGGTTGACATGTTCCATGGCCATGTGATGCCCATGCTAATTTTGACAAACCTTTAATACCATATCCAGTGATCCCTCTGAGTTTATATTTGAACAGGTGTTAATTGACTTAGCAAATCTCTAGTACTACTTAAAAATAGTGAGTTACCACTGGAGCCATGCCATGACTTTTCTTTCTATTCTGCATTTAACAGAGGTCTCTAAGACATTGACACTAACCATGGGACATTTCTCGTCCTATTAGGTAACACCCTATCAAGTTCGTCAAAGGCAAGACCATCTAGCATAAACTCAAACATTTTCTTCTGTTTGCGGGAAAAAATGCCTAAATTCGTTGGAAATAATATGCTCCCCAAAATCTTTAGAAAGAGCCCTACATGTTTGTGTAAGAGCATGTACCCCGCGTAAAACTTCTTTTTCCAAAGAACAAGGCACTCTCTGTAAAGACTATTTGCTTAATTTGCTTCTTCCTAACAGGGCTCTCTTCCATACCCTCCAAAATCCTATGTCGCATAGCATCTGTAATACAATGATTTGGATTTTTTGAAGATGCGCTTTATGTCTTGGATTACAGGGATATTTTCACTGAAAATTCCATGTCGCGATAACATATGGAAACTATTTCTCATGGAATAACAAAAGTTAATTTCACTAACATATATTAACTATTCTGTCTAACAGGCTGTTCATAATGGGGAAGAGATTGTTGTGAAATTGTTTCACGACAATCTAAGATTTGAAGACCAGAAATTTGAAAGTGAATTTCCTAATCTTATGAAGATCTACCATCCAAATATTGCACGGTTAGTTGGTTATTGCTCTCACTCAGAGTATAATCGTAAGTACCACAATAGATATAGAATTCTCTGTTCTGAATTCTTGCAGGGAGGAAGCCTCGACAAGTATCTCAAAGGTAAGATGAAGTACAATGTCAGATTTTCTGTGTGTTTAAGGGATACTGATCTTCATTTAAAATTTGACTAATACTCTCTTATTCATTCGTGCTTAAGGTTTTGCTGACCATGACTGGCAAATCCATTACAACATAATAAAAGGGATCTGTGAAGGTTTAAATTTCCTTCACCGGGGATTGGAAACTCCCTTCTTTCATTTAAATCTAAACCCTTCCAATATACTAATGGACGAGTTCCTAGTGCCAAAAATTACGGATTTTGTACTGTCAAAGCTCATCAGTGAAACAAATACCTATATGACAGAGGCATGTAAAGGCAAAGCGTAAGTAAAAGACTTCATGCATGAACCTATTTATTTTTCAAGGTCAGACTGAACTGATGCTTGATATATACTGATTGTACTATTCAGTGAGTACATGCCACCGGAGTTCTCCTCGCACAGCAACGTCAATGAGAAGTATGATGTTTATAGTTTAGGCATTATAATCATACAGATTATGGCTGGACATAGTGGTTACAACGAATTTCGTGAAAAAGGTGATGTAAAACAATTGATTGACTTGGTAAGAACTATTTCTCTACATCATGATCAATTCATTCGAAGTAAAATCGCACACCTATACTATATTCTCCACCCTCAGTTATATACTTATATCCGTTTGTTCTCATTCCATAGGTAAACTCAAATTGGAGGAAAGGGTCAAATGCAACATCATCCGAATGGAATCAAATCGATACATGCATAAAAATGGCAATAAAATGTGCGGACCATGAAAGCAAGAATAGACCCACTACAGGAGAAATTATGCAAATTCTGAAGAAGAGTGAAAGACGCTGGTTTCCAGTGTACTGGTGGGGCCGTACTGTATCTTTTATTGGCAAGGTATGACAGCTAACGTTTTTGTTGATACACGAGGGATCCTCTGAACTCCGCATATAAATCATGTACGTAACCATATTTATTGGAAAGTATCACTCAATAATCGTACTAAAGCCTAGAAGTTAGGATAACTAATTTTATTGTTAGAACACTTGCTAAAGTGGTTGAACATAGCCCGTGCGACCATCACCAGAATTTCATGCCTCCACACAGTGCATTGAGCATCATGTACAGATCCGATGAGTAGCCATATGCCCATATGAATAGTCTGCAAGAAATTGGAGTATAAATAATATTTTTGTAGCAATTCCAACCTGCTTAACATAAAACACATATGGTAACCTGCATTTGAGCCTTAAGTTATCTTCTAATCACCTGTCAAGCAATCACCAAACATATTCAACATACAGTTGGTGGTGGGATATTCAGTGCCATGAACAGTCTGCCACAAGCCCAGAAGAGACATGCGAGGAACAAATGCTGAATTGTTTCACTCTGATCACAACAGTGGAACCTCCTACTGTCCTTTCAACTGCGCTTGCACACATATAACTGAGAACATATACCACTCACTGTCACTTTGTTTCCTAAGATTTCAGAATCACTAATTTAGATTTTTTTTATATTTTTGTGTAGGGACAAACTTTTTATACAGATCTTGTGCAACAATTTGGCAGTATGCAGGGAAACCGTGAAGGTGGTATGGAGGTACAAAATGGCAATTCTTGCATAGTGATATGCAATTCATTCATTTTTTTATATAATTTTACTTGAAATTACTTGTCTAAAAAAGTTGGCGCTTAATGTAAAAAAGATTTTGCATATTGAAAGATAGCAACAAAACAACAAATGCATATAAAACCCTGGAAAATCCATTTTCATTATCAATTTATTTACCATTTATACAAAAATATTGATAGTTTCGAGAAACCTATGTACCAGTAGGCCAAAACTAATGTTGATAGCAATATCTTACTTATTTCCCACCGAGGGAAAAACACCCTTTTACTCGCTTAACAATGCTGCTTAAGATCTAGTTACATCTGATTTCAAATAAACAAGAACATGTTGTCTGCTAGAAAGATATTTGTTGAGTGAAACATACGAAAAGATTGATCAGAGTTTTTCAGTGGAAAATAGCTAATTTTCTCACTCCTAGTGCTAATTAGTCTACCGGGTGTGATCACAGTAGCTAGATTCACGATTGCTTCACTACTAATTACTGAATAAACACATAGCTCTCACACTGGACCAGCCCCACTCAATATATAGTTAAAGTAGAGAAAATCTAGAGTGGCTTGGAGTCATTGGACTAGCACTCATGAGTGTAGTTGCACTTAAGTTGATACGTAGGGATGATCTGTAAGGGGTTGCTGGACAGTGTAATTTTTTTGACCACTTTATCATGGGGGAAGCCCCTACGGTGTAAATGTAATATTAAAAAGAGAGAACTTAATAGTGTAAATTTCAGGGTTAGTAACTGCATCACATATGGAATTTGCCTATTGATATTACTGTAGGCTCTTGTCTTATTCCAACATATTTGTGGTCTTTGCACTACGCTTATGAAATTGATATGGTGGCGCAAGATTGAAATTCAATAGCATATGCATAAATTTCTATAGAAAAAGTCGCACAATTCATAATTTCATCTTGTATTTACAAAATATTTGTTCATATTTTTTGTTGATAGAATCTTCAGATTAACCCTATTGAAATGATAGAAATGCAATCCCTCGTTAATCCAGGCCATTCTTTATGCAGACGGAATCCTCTCTACAGCACATGTCGTTACAACATTTGAAAGACATCACACAAAACTTCTCTGATGAGAGAATACTTGGTAGAGGTGGTTTTGGTGTGGTATATAAGGTAATGTTAAAATCATGTATCTTTTTGTTTTCTCTAAGATATAAACCATACTTGACACAAAAACCTATATCCATATTAACAAGGTTCTTTAAATAGGGTATTAAAAAAGGTACTTTGAACGAGGAAATAGTTGCAGTGAAGAAACTTGTGCAACCAACCTCGATCTCAAGCAACCAATTTGAGAATGAGGTTAATTTTCTTATGAAACTAAAGCATCCAAATATAGTGCGACTACTAGGCTATTGCTATGAAATGCAAAATGTACGTACACTTCATGAAGGAAAATTCATTTTTGTTTGGAGCACTGAAAGTTTGCTTTGCTTGGAATGTCTACCTATGGGAAGTCTTGACAGGTACATTTCAGGTATGCCATTTACATATGGACCATTTGTTTTTTCTCTAGTTTTCATCTCTCCTGGACATTGCATTCTTCTGTTTTGATCATAGTTCATAATGATTGTGCTCTTATTGATGAAAAAATATACTTTTCAACATAAATTTGAAGTCATACATACTGATTATACAATAAAAACAGAATTCAAGACATCATCTATAGAATGCTCTTCTTTTATCTACGAACGCAGATGCATCTTCCGGACTCGATTGGTCCCAGCGCCTCAAAATAATTGAGGGGATTTCCTATGGTCTACAGTACCTGCACGAGCAATCCAATTATCCTATTGTTCACTTGGACCTAAAACCCGCGAACATATTGCTTGATGAAAATATGCTACCAAAAATTACAGACTTTGGTCTGTCACGATTATTTGATCAAGGACAAACTATTCTCACTGCATCTATTAGTGGAACGCTGTAAGTGAACCACCTCTTGAAAATCCATTACTTTCTTGTAATAATGTGAATGTGTCTTCTTTACCGGTAAAACTTCCTTTCACCCACTCACATTACAATGCAGAGGTTATATGCCGCCAGAATACCTACGGGGTATAATCACACCTATGTTTGACATATTCAGTTTGGGTGTAATAATCATGGAGGTAATAACTGGACACAGGGAATACCCATATGATATCAGAACATCTTCCGAGTTTGTTGAGCTTGTAAGGAATATCTTTTATAACTTTCAAGATTGAGGTCCCTTTTCCTATGGACCATGCGAATTTTTTTCCATAGTAAAGTAATATACCATATTTGTGTTCGGATTTCACAGGAAGTTCAAAAATGGAGACACAGGATGCAACAAGCCCCGTCATATACATCGCTAGAAATAGATTGCAAACAAATAAGAAGATGCATTCAAATAGGTCTAATATGTGTGAATCCCGAGCGAACCAAAAGGCCTGCAGTGAATAGAATTATCAATATGCTTCATGGTTTGGAAAGTATGAATTGGTACATTAGCAACGAGGTAACATCACTTGCAACCCACACATTTTTTTCGAAATGGGGTACCCCTGCCTCTGCATCAATTGATGCATACGACTTTTTATTAAAGTAAGTCACACCATAACATCACTTGCAACCCACACATGATAATGTTCGGTTGTTACATACTCCAATATATAATATGTATTTTTTTCCTTAACTGCGAAAGTATAAAGCACAAATTATTAAATTTATGTATCATACCTACAAAGTGATTATTGTTATAAATTTGTACAAGTAATAGTTTACATTGCAAGTAGTGACCAAGTGACTAGGACTAAGCTATATTCTTAATGCATACCTTCTACAAGATCTTATAACCTGACTTACTTTTAGCATAAAATTCGCTTCCAAATTTGTCGATGTTCAAAAAGTGAATGCTTTCCTAGGTAGGAGTACAAAGGTTCGGTTTTGTGAATTTGCAAGCTATAGGACTAAATTGGACCTTCGGAAAATTTCAATCTCTTGGTCCTTTCTCTTAGTTAAAGTAATTTTTGAACTCATGTATTTGTTCCTTCGACTATTGAGCTTCTCTCAAAAAAAGTTGTCATTCTACAAATACGTAAACTCAAATCTCAAACTTAACTATTTATACCATGTAAAATATTTATATTAGATACTATCATATGTAGTTTTTAGAACATACAAATCTACTAACAATATGAATTACTTGTCAAAA
Organism: Lolium perenne; assembly: GCF_019359855.2. Classification (NCBI taxonomy): domain Eukaryota; kingdom Viridiplantae; phylum Streptophyta; class Magnoliopsida; order Poales; family Poaceae; genus Lolium; species Lolium perenne. The sequence continues at coordinate 10,530,165 of NC_067247.2, read as the reverse complement.
TTGCATTTTCGTAGATCGTGTCAAAACATCAACTAATAATCTGATCCGCTCCAGTTATCAAGCCATGTCATCCAGGATGGAGCCATAGATCAGCAAAGGAGAATGCCACAGCGTCCAGTTTATCTTCCTCCCTGGTATGCCACTTTAAATCATGTCAGCTATTACTGTTAGAATTATGTAAAGTGCTAAAGGCATATATCTAATTTATGTTTGTTGTTCCGCAGGCCTTTGGGTCTCCGTTCGTTCGTATCCCTTGCAGGTCTCCGGTCCTAGCTGTAGCTAATTATGTCACATATCTGAAATTGTTTCAGTTCCTAGGGAAATATGCAGTGCCATGGACACGGTTTAGACAATAGGTGATAGATTTCAAAGTCTTTGTGAGCTTTGGTCTAAACATTATCAGAAACGTTTCCTACAGCGGGATGCAAATCTCAATGTTCTTGTTTGACTGCTTCATGTACCTGGTGTTGTACTCCTCACCGATTGTGCGGGAGATGACCTCGTTATGATCTAAATGATATGTTTCCGGTGAGCTAGAGACGATATTGTACTGTCGCAGTAACGTGGTGATGATTCATGACATTTGTATGAAGTGGTAATATTCAAAACGGCTGTGCACTGTAACGTGTTGGTCGTTTTTCAGTGGAGTTGGTCTTGTTTGGCTGTGGAAACGAGCTAGCACCTAGCAGAGATCCTGCAAACTGAGTCAGAGATTCTGGGCTGTCTGAGGACAGAGTGGCCCAATCATCCATACCTCTCCTCGAAGCCCGTCTATCCATATATAGTACCATCAAAAAAAAAAATAGTACCATCAAAATACAGTGTGGGTGTGGTTGCCACCTCATCCGATCTCACTGCCCCATCCGTATGTATCTCTCCGCTGCCCGGTTCTCATTTGACCCTGTTGCAACAATTTAAAATCCGAGTGACATCATCCCAGAAGCAGCCAGGACTCGGCAAGAGTTGACAAAACTCTTTCTTCTCACGAACAGGCACATTGGTCCGTTTCTGATGGAACAATATTAAAGTCCAAATGACCTCATTACATACTATGTACAGTAGGCACCAGCGAGCGTTGACTAAGCTGTTGCAACTGCAGTTCAACCAATGCTTCTTTCTGCATTTGGGGGCCAATTAAGATTGATCAGCGCGACATCATCTTGGGCATCACCGCGCAGGCGCACACCCCTCTCCAAATTACAGTTGCAGATGGACTCCGGCTCGAAGAAGTTGCTCGGGATCCAGCCCAACGAGCTCCGCTTCTCATGTATGCCATCTCTCTGCCTGAACATTCCATGTTTGCATTAAGCTGTTTAATTTGGCACATGCCGATGCCGTTGTTACTGATTCACTGATGATGTTGCTGTGTTTCTCAGTCTGCGCTGATGTTTAAGCCAAAGTAGCCAAACAGTCCCGTCTAATGTTTATTCAGAGTGTGGACGGAATTAATTTTGGCAGTTTTGTTGTACTGTCTATGCTAAAATTGGTTCTCCTTTTCTTTTTGAATCGTTCAGCTGAGGCGAATAAGCAGGCCTCGTGCTCTATACACCTGACGAACAGAACGGATCACCACATCGCCTTCAAGGTAACTTGGGACTACACCTTTTTCTGCTTCCACCAAGCATTTTTAGTCTGCCGCTTATAACACATGACTTTACAATTCTGAAAGAGACTGAATGTAATGCCACATTTGGATTGTGCTTCTTAGGTTAAGAATAATAACCCTAAGAGATACTGCGTTCAGCCCAACATCTCTATTGTGACACCACAGTCGACCTGCAATGTCAGCGGTAGTGTTACATCCCTTACCCATCAAACAAAGTTATTGCAATGCTTTGTTAATCTCTGCACACAAGTTGACACCGTGTGATTCGTAGTTACAATGGGAACACAAAGTGAGGCTCCACCAGAGATGCAATGCAGGGACAAGTTTCTCGTTCAGAGCGTTGTGGTAAGGGAGGGAACAACGGTCGAGGATGTAACTGAAGACAAAGACATGGTAGTTCACATTCCAATGTATCTTCATTGTTGGATTATCTTTTCTTCAATAGTGCTAACAAGTGAAGTTTGTGTAGTTCAAAATACATGCAGGTAATCTAGTGGATGAGGTGAAGCTGAAGGTGTTATTTTTACAACCACCATGGCATGTGGAGGAGGGATCTGAAGAAAGTTTGTCGCCTCGTCCTTCATCGTCTGGTGGGGGCAACATACATTATAAAGATGTGAGGTCTCTTAATTTATGTTGTTTGTTTCATTTGTTTTCTTATTCTTAATTGCTTTAAATCAGAATATCAGCTTGATTTTTTTCTAGATGCAGGCAACGAGAAAAATATCTGAACCAATTGCTAACATCCACTACAAATAAAATTTGAAGAGAAGCTATCTGATACCACCTATGAATTAATAAGTAAACCAATAGCAATGCGTGTTTATTGATATGCACAATGTAAAGAGTTATGTACATATAATCAACAAGTGAAACATGCTGGTACAAACACCAGGCTTGGTGCGCCACCCATATAACACCTGATCACACTGATATACGCTATGCTATTAATATTACTTATACACGTTGTTATTTTCGAACTAGACTAGTAAAATTTGACCAATCCATATTCTAATGGCAGATGAAACACATCTCGAAGAGGTTCCTCACGATCAAACCCGATGCGCTCTGCTTCCCCTGTATGGCATCTCTCCAATGAAGATTTTATGTTTGTTTGTAGTTGTTTTGGCACATGCAGATTCCATTATTTATATTTTTATGGAATTTTTAGTAATGCTAGAGTGTTTCTCGGTTTGGAATGCAATATAGAGGGAGAAAATTCAACATCCAGAGCATATATGGAATTTGGTATTTCGTTAGCTCGTACTCTCTGTGCTAAATTTTATTCTCTCATTTTTTATTCACGCAGTTGAAACAACGAGGCAAATCATGTGCTTTATGTATCTAACGAATACAACAACCGACTTCATTGCATTTAAGGTAATTTAGAACTACTATTGATTTGATTTCCATCATGACAAAGTGTCGGGATACTTTGATTTCCACCAGGACTCTACTATTATAAAAAGTTTCGGAATATAATGCCACATTTGGCAAACTATTGTTCTTCTTAGGTTAAAAATACTAATCCTAAGAGATATTGGGTTCGGCCCAACATCTCTATTGTGCCACCGCAGTCCACCTACGATGTCAATGGTAGTGTATTCACATTCCCACCCAGCAAATTCATTATGATGCTTTGTCATTTTCGCACAAAAACTGATATACTATGTGTTTTGCTAGTTATAATGAAACCACAAGAAGAGGCACCGCCAAACATGCATTGTAAGGACATGTTTCTCGTGCAGAGTGTTGTGGTGAGGGAAGCAACAACAACTAACGATCTAACTGAGGAGATGGTACTTCTCATTCCAATGTCTCTTTGTTGGTGGAGTTTTTTTTTGCTTCAACATTATTAACAGGTCAACCTTGCGTAGTTTAAAAAGCAAGCAGGTAATGCAATGGACAAGACAAAGCTGAAGGTACTCTATGTACAACCACCATCGCCCAGGCAGGAGGGGTCTAAAGAGGGTTCGTCGCCTCGTTCTTCTGGGCCCGCTGAGGCAAACATAAATTTTCAAGATGTGAGAACTCTTGACTTTATGTTGTTCCATTATTTGCTTGATTTTAAATGGTTCGTATGGGATTGATTGTTTTATAGATGCAGGAAACACCAAAAAAAAATTGATACCGAAGATTAGAGTTGATGTCAATATGATCTTAGTTGGTTGGTACCGAGGGCAAAAACTTACTTTTACTTAGTCGAGGATGTTACTTATCAACTAGTTACATGTGATGTAGAATAAGCAAGATCTTCAAATAAATTGATCTCGGTTTCTTGGTGAAAGTAACCATTTTTTTCACTCATAATTCTGATATTCTACATGCTGGAGCTAGCCCACATATTCATGCATAAAACCCTATAGTAGAGAACAAAAGGGGTGGACCTGGATCGCTTATGGGCTTACCCCTGGAATTGATAGACAAGGATAATTTATAAGAGATTGCGAGTGGAGTACCGGAGTGTAAATTTTAGACTTATTAATTTTACTCTAGGATTTTGTCATACTCCTACATACTTGTGATCTTGGCACTGCGTTGATGAAAGTAACATGGTGGTAGGATAAAAAAATTACCTTGTATGGCAACAATGAAACATTAAAATATGGGAGGGGTCTGAAGAGAGTTCGTCGCCTTGTCTTTGACTACATAACTCATACTTTTTTCAATGTTTAACATAACTTTTTAAAATGTCTTCTTTGATCTATATCCTCAAGTTAACCCAAAAGCTCTTGAAATGGTATACATGCAATACTTCATTAACTCATTGACTTATTTATGCAGACGGGATCCACGTTACACAACATGACGTTGCAAAATTTGAAAGATATCACAAACAACTTCTGTGAGAAGATGATAGTAGGAAGGGGTGGTTTTGGTGTGGTATATAAGGTAAGGCTAAATAGATTTCTATCAAAGTGGGAACCATACTAGACCCTAAACCAATATCCATATTAATAGGAGTCTTTAAACAGGGTTTGCTAGGTGACGGGAAAATGATTGCTGTCAAGAAGCTTGTGCAATCAATATCGGGATCCCAAAAGCCATTTGAGAATGAGATTAATCTTCTTATGAAGCTGAAGCACCCAAATATAGTGCAACTAGTAAGCTATTGCTATGAAACGCAACACTTACATAATAATTATGAAGGAAAATTAATATTTGCTGAGAATACACAATGTTTGCTTTGCTTGGAATATTTACCTAATGGAAGTCTTGAGAAGTATATTACAGGTATGCCATTGAAAGATGGAATAACTCTTCTATCTCTAATTTTCATCTCTTGTCGAGGTCACCTTATTGTGGCTTGATCACAGCTATAAATGCCTTGCTCTCACGAATGAAAAGTAGGAATGTACAATAAAAAACTAGAAAACCTTCTATATAGAGGGCAAACCAATAATAAGGATTACAAGACAACATCTATTGAATGATATTATTTTATTCGCAAATGTAGATGCATCATCTGGACTTGATTGGCCCACGCGCTACAAAATAATTGAGGGGATTTCCTATGGTCTACAATACCTCCATGAGCAAGACGGCGGTCCAATTATTCACTTGGACCTAAAACCCGGGAACATATTGCTAGATGAACAAATGTTGCCAAAAGTTACCGACTTTGGTCTATCGAGACTGAATGATGAAAAACAAACTATTCGCACAAAAAATATTAGTGGAACGTTGTAAGTGAATCACCACTATACAATTCATTGTGTTGTAGTAATCAACGGGATGTATTTTCTCTTAAATCTTCATATATATTCACCGAGTTGTGTTAATGCAGAGGTTACATGCCACCGGAATACCTACAAGGTATGGTCACACCTATGTCAGATATATTCAGTTTGGGTGTAATAATCATGGAGGTAATAACGGGACACAGGAAGTACCTAGATGATAATGGAACACCTTCCACGGTCTTCATCGAGCTTGTAAGACAACTAACTTTCAAGATCGAGGCCTCTTATCCTAGACACCATGTGACATTTTACCAATGAATTATGTATATCAACCATTCTGATTTGTTTTCCAATTCACAGGCGCTTCAGAAATGGAGAGATGTGTTGCAAAAAGGACCAAGCTATACATCACTAGAAAAAGACTGCCAACAAATAAAAAGATGCATTCAAGTTGGTCTAATGTGCCTAAATCCCGAGCGGACTAAAAGGCCTACAATGAAGAAAATTATTGTTATGCTTCAAGGGCTGGAAAGTATTAATTGGGACATTACCAACGGGTAACTTCACCTACAACCTACAAATGATAACTTGAATGTAATTTATGTAGTTTTTTTATAATATAGAGAATACATAACATTACATTTATATATTTCTTCCATATGTATAAATCTTTGTGACTCCAATGCCCATTAGCACAAATTTATCTAGCCTAGTGTAGGTAGCAAAACACTTTCAAATTAATACATTGCACAAAAGTTAAAGGTTGCCTAAGCGCAAGGTTTGTTTTGGAGGGATAGAAAGTATTAGGAAAAAAATGGATTTCAGTCATAGTTCATGGTATAAAATTGAAATTTCTTTATGACCACGTGTGTTGCTTAAACTATTGTAGCTGAGTGTCTTTTGTTCCGATGATTCTAAAAAGGTTTTTAATTTTATGCTTATGTAAAGTCAACTCTCAAAACTTTGACTATCAATACATTGGTAAAGTATATGTGGAATGTATAGATGTACTACAACCTTAATTACTTTTAAAATTTACAATTTAGAGAAAAAGTATCAATGTTCGTCACAACAACTTGAGAGAACTGGAAAGAGTATAAATCAAGGAAAATTTGACCAACAATCTAGTCAATTCCAGTTATCAAGCCACGCCATCGGGAGAGGAGCCGTAGTCTAGGAAAGGAGATCATCACAACATCCATTGCTCCAACATTTCTGGTATGCCTCCTTAAACAACACGAATATTTAACGATTATGTAGAGTGATCGATGCATATCTAACTTATGTTGGCTTTAATTTTTCTGAAGGTCTTTGGATCCATGTTTATGCTCGACGAGCACCTACGCAAGCCTTTTAAATTTCTGGTCTCCTATCCTAGTTGTAACTAGTGAATAAGCTGTGTCATTGACACGGTTTGGGCAAAAAGATGAGAGAGATCCAAGTCACTGGGATTTTTGTATCCCCACATATTTATCAGGAGCAGGAACAAATAAAAAGTTGGCACAAGGGCATAAATATATCCGTGTTTTGATCTAGATATTCTTGTTCCACTACTAATTGTGGTTGGTGGTGTAAGCAATAGCCATTAAATAAAAGATTGTTGCTATGCTTTTGCAGCTTTGCTAGCATATATAAACCTGTTCAAGGTGGTTATTCACGACATAGGCTGCTAACCATTGTTGTGTGAGATTTTTTTTTCAAATCTTAAGCACCATTATGTCAGATGGATCTTTATGTCCCCTTTTCCTGGCTGTTGTTGATTACTTAACAAAATTATGCAGAGTTTGGAGCACTCTATGCCGGACACCACATTCAAACAGAGCTGACAATTGAGTAGGTGTGACAGTTGAGTAGTGGTACATGGAAGGAGGCGGCGTTTTGCCTCACATTATACAAAATAATTAAAAATATTAAAAAATATTAAAAAATTCTGAAATAAATTTTTTGGTGTACGTCATGACATTTTATGTTAGTGCACAAGTTTTCATGGAGAAAGAATATTTTATGTGACGTGTACAAAAAAGAGAAAAAAATATCCGGTATGTAGTCGTGTTATAGCATCAAAATTTGTCTTTTTTACAGGAGCCATACAACTTTTTATTTTTTTAAAAGACTTGTGTACGAACATAAAATGTGTAGATGTACATGAAAATTTTGAATTTATAATTTTTTGACACTTCAAAATGTAGATTCACACAACGAAGCAAATGATTCTATGAGTCAAAGTGAATATCCCTACATGGAACTGATACTAAGATATCCACTGATTGCAAATACTTTATCACAGCGATGTTGCATTGCTCTTGGTGCAATTTTGGAGCGACTTTATATTAGAGTACTTCTTTTTTTGAGAATCCAATTAGAGTACTTATTTGGACTACAGCGCCTAAGAAATCTACGCTTCTCCCCACTAGCCCAGTTCCCATATGTACGCTCCGGGTGCCTACCGCCTACTGCTGGCATCTCCCCCTCCCGCCACCGGCTCCTGCCGAGGAACTCTGTTCGCTGCTCGCCTGCTCACCTGCCCCTGTTTCTCTTGGAATGGATGTGGTAATTTCTGATTTAGCTCCTGGGTCTGTATGTGCTGAATCCAACTTAATTTCTCTGCTATTATTTCTAGTTTTTCCCATGGTTTTTCTACTTTGCGTGGTCGTTAAATATGTGTTCCTTTGTGCAACAAATTAATGTAGCACCAAACCACCGAAGATTTGGCTTAGGTATTGTAGCATCTATATTGTAGCCTTGGTGCCCGCCTCTCTGACTGCGGTCCGCTCCTAATTCATCTCTTGAATGTGAAGATCTCAACTGATTTATCCAACTTGCGTTCAACCTGATCAAATCTTATGCCTGAAACAAAACAGCTACATGTTCCCATTTGATGGGGATATGCCCATAGGGGGTGGGTCGCCAGTCCCAGTCGCCATGAAGATAGAGGCTCGGGTGGATCGCCAGTCGCCTAAGCGACTGGGCCCTAAGGCGACTGGGCCGTGATCCCAAGGAGGAGGTCCACACGGCTGGACAAGAAGATTACTTGAGAGGGGGATAGCGGATCCCGGATTAGTAGCAACTGATATGATTCGGAGTTATCTCCATGTAACCCTAGATCGGGGGTGCTTATATAAACCCCCGAGCTTAAACCCTAGGGGACACCTTACTTGAGATCCAATCTCCCCCTGTAAGCTCTCGGCGTAGCCGCCGACTGAGCCCCCCCCATTGTAATTCTCCACTGAGCAATAAAGATCTAACAGGACGTAGGCCTTTTACTCTCCGGAGGGGCTGAACCTGGGTAAAACCCTTGCGTCTCTTGCACCTCGACCCGTAGATGGCAATGTTCCCTTCCCCTCGCATCAATGAAGTGCTACCCCCCGTAGCATCTGCCGTGGTTACATCCACGACAGTGGCGCCCACCGTGGGGCATGGGACATCAAGCCTTCGAGCTACGGCGAGGCCCTACTCGCCAATACGGCGGCCGGTTGCTTCCGGCAGGATGATCGCCACCGGCAATTTCTTCCACATCCAGCCAAGCACCTACCGGCCCGCCTCGTCGCCTCTCAAGCACGCCTGGATGGTGCCGATCGGCTCCATCAACCTCTTCGTTGGGCTCGCCGGCGTCAGCGACCCTCTCGAGCCTCGCCTGGCCGCTCGCACGACCCCGTCGCGCCCGGGCAGCTCCTCACTGCTACTCGCCCGGTCACCGGCGAGGTATACGCGGAGGCCGAGGCGGCCCTGGAAGACGATGCCGAGTCGGCGGTCGTGGCACCGACCGCCAACTCCACTGGTGCCTTGGCGCCGCCGACACCGCCGACACCGCTCCAGCCCGCCGATTCCGCCGACACCATCCCGGCCATCGACTCCGTCATCGCTGCGATCGACGCCGACTTCACCGACATCATCGCTGCAACGTCGGTTGCGGGATCCACCGCTGCGTCCCGACTGCCCGCTCCATCGCCACAGCATCAACCAAGGACTCTATCTCCTGGTCTCCCACCCGAGCGACTTCGAAGGTGGCTTCGAGGATGACTCCATCCTCTCCCTCTTCGGCAGCGACTACGACTCGGACTCGTCGAGGCCCCGCGTTACCGCTTACCCGACCGCAGTCTTCATGGCAGGGGGTGAAGAGGAGCTCCCAGACGACGCCTTCACCACTCCCCGCCCCGCAACCGCCACCCCAACCGAGATCGAGGCGCCCCGGGCGGCCCTCGAGGAGCAGAGGAAAAGGAGCTCGCCGAAAGGCAGAAATTCCGCCTCGAGCAAGATGAAGTAAGGGCCGTGTCCCACTATCGTCGCAGCGAAACCGCCGGCGCATGGAGCGCGCCCGCGCGAACGACTTTCCCGGCGCACGCCTTAACTTCGACGACCCAGACGGAGAAATCCGGGTCGCCCGAGTCCAAAACCACGACATCCCGGAAGGAAGTCGGGCTGCCGCAGATAGAGCAGCGCGCGGAGCACCCCCGCCACCCCCACCACCACCGCCCGAAGTTCCTCGGGCAGAGGTCGACGCCAACGGCCTACCACCGCACTCGTCTCCAGCCGATAACGTGGCAGCTGCGCAGGCCGTCCTCGCAAGAATCCCGAAACGGGAGACGGCGCGATCCTCGTCCAAAGCACGCCAAGGCTTTGGTAGCCAAGGCATTGGAGCAGCAGCACGCCGCAGCCGACTCGCAGGGCGACTCTATTCGCAAGCACATCCGCCGCCGCGCGGCGTCGTCGACGCGGCAAACCGCGCAATCGTCAACGCCAACAACGGCCCGCCGCAAAGACCGCGCGCGCCCACTCGCCTAACAACCGAGTCGAGCCGCGCCCGCGCGGATGAGGGTCGCCGCTAACGGGCAGCCAGTTGACGCCCGAACCCACATCGTCACCGACCAAGAATGGCGGGCGCGCAATCGATTGAACGACCGCCACGCCGATGAAGCTCCGCGCCAGAGCGCGTTCACCCGAATCGGCCCCGCTTGCTTCGGGCCGATGATTAGAGGCGAGCCGTATCCTGTAGGGTTCAAAGGACCCCGCGACATCGAAAAGTACGATACAAGCATTGACCCCACTGCCTGGATCGACTCAGACGCCATGGCAATGGGGATCCAGGGCCACTCCGAGTTACTCGCAGCGCGGTACCTGCCCCTCATGATGGACGGCGTCAATCGCCATTGGTTCAATACCCTCACCGTCAACAGCATCGACTGGAAGAAGCCCGCGCCGCGTTCATCCAAAGCACTTCGCCAGCGCATACACCCGTGCCACAACCATAGAAGACCTAGATCGCTGCGTCCAAGGCCCGCGCGAGTCGACCCGCCGGTGGGTGCAGCGCTGGCGGGCAGACATGTGGACGACCTCCAGCGGCATCGCACGGACACGGCAATCATCGCTTCCGACGCTGCTGCCGGTATGAACCGCTAAGCGCCAAGCTCCGTCGCGTCAGCAGGGACAATATCTCAATCTCCGAGCTCTTCGACATCGCCACCCGCTACGCCGATGAAGACCCTACAGTCGACTCGGACGACGAGTACGGTCAACGACGCAATCGCCGCCCTGCGCACACGGAGCCTCGGCGTGGCGACTACCGGTTCGCCGGCCGGTCTAACAACGGCAAGCGCCGCGGAGAGGGAGGACACAACGAGCTAGTCGCTACCACCGATTACGAGCAGCGCGAGCCAAAATCGTTTCGGCGCGACACTCGTGCACCTCGGGAGGATCGGACTCACCCCAAGCGCGACTACGACCGCAGCCTCCTAGATGCACCATGCATCTATCACAGCAAGGAGGGCAAGCCCGCCAACCACACGACGGGAAATTGCTACTCCCTGAAGCAGATAGAAAGAGCTCGCCGCGCCAAGGAAAACGACGGCGGCAACCAGCACAAAGAGCGCGCCAAAGACCAAGACCAGCACAAGGGAGAGGGCTTCGGTCGCAGCGCCGGCTCGCTCCACACCTTCACCGGGGTCGGCGACCGACGGGACAGAAGGTCCTCGCAAGGGCGATGGCGGTACACGCAGTCATACTTTCCGACGTACCCCGGTGGCTCAACTGGTCCGAGCAAAGCATCACCTGGAGCCGCGAAGATCACGCCCCCGCATCGAGTACCCCGGGCGAGTGGCGCTAGTCGTCGTGCCCAAGGTCGCCGACCATCGGCTACCAAAACCCCGATGGACGGGGAAGCTCCATCAACATCATGTACTACGACACCTTCCAGCGGCTTGGTCTGCCGGACTCACGCCTTGAGAACACCAAGGTCACGTTCCACGGCATCGTCCCCGGCGGAAGGCCTTCCCGATCGGCAAGGTGACGCTGCCGCCACCTTCGGCACGCCCGTGAACTACCGCACCGAGCGGATAACGTTCGAGGTGGTGAACTTCCGGCTCTTACCATTGCGTACTCGGCCGACAAGCGTTCGCCCGCTTCATGGCGACCCCACACTACGCGTACAACATGATGAAGATGCCAGGGCCTCGAGGCGTCATCACCATCCACGGCGACCCGGAGATGGCATTGGAATGCGAGGACGACAGCGCCAAGCTCGCCGACGCCGTCATCGCCGACGAACAAGACAACTCCGCCGAGCTCGCCAAGTACCCAGTCGACCGCAACGACCCCGCCATCCTGGAGAAGCCAACCGAGCTCGACTCGTCCGCAGCAACCTTCAAGGCCGCAGCAGGCACTCGCCAAGTAGATCTTGTAGAAAACGATCCAAGTAGGCAAGTTACCATTGGGACGGGCCTGTCCGCCCAATAGGAAAGCGCTCATCAAGTTCCTCCGTGAGAATCGAGATATCTTTGCATGGAAACCATCCGACATGCCAGGTGTCCCGAGAGAACTTGCTGAGCACAAATTACATGTCGATCCCACCGCGCGACCCGTTAGGCAGGTGCAATGCGCCCTGTGGGAGAAGAACGGCGACGCGCAATCGCCGAAGAAGTAAACCGGCTACTCGCTGCCGGCTTCATCATAGAAATCAAGCACCCGAAATGGCTGGCAAACCCAGTCCTAGTGCTAAAGAAGAACAAGACGTGGCGAATGTGTATCGATTACACAAGCCTCAACAGCGCGTGCCCCAAGGACCCATTCGTCCTACCGCGAATCGACCAGATTATCGACGCGGTCGCCGGGTCCGAGTCGCTATGTTTCCTGGATGCATACTCCGGGTACAATCAAATAAAGATGGCCAAGGAAGACCAAGAGAAGACTGCATTCATCACACCCCTAGGCGCCATCGCTACACGTCCATGACCTTCGGCCTCAAGAACGCCGGAGCAACGTACCAGCGGTGCATGAACAGCTGCTTGGAAAGCCAGATCGGCCGCAATGTGCATGTCTACATCGACGACGTGGTGGTCAAATCGACTCGACAGACCGACCTCGTCAGCGACTCCTCGAAACATTCGCCAACTTACGGCGGTACAAGATCAAGCTCAACCCTTTGAAGTGCACCTTCGGGGTTCCATCAGGACAGCTGCTAGGCTACGTCGTCTCCAGGCGAGGCATCGAACCTAACCCGGAGAAGACACTGGCGGTCATGCGCACCAAGCAGCCAGCATGCCTAGTCGACGCGCAGAAACTCGCGGTCGAGTCGCCGCCCTCAGTCGCTTCATACCCCGGCTCGGAGACAAGGCCATGCCACTATACCGCTTGCTCAAGAAGTCGGAATCATTCCGGTGGACAGACGAGGCGCAGCGGGCCCTAGAGGAACTCCAGCATGCTCTCTCGAATGCCCCTATCCTCGCGGCCCCGCTGCCAAAAGAAACCATGCTCCTATACGTCGCGCGTCGAACCGCGCTATAAGCGCAGTCATGGTCGTCGAACGGAAGGAGGAAGGAAGGGAGCAACTGGTACAACGCCCGGTCTACTACATCAGCGAAGCCTTAATCGAATCCAAGCAACGGTATCCACACTACCAGAAGCTGGTGTACGCCGTCCTCGGGGCCCAGCGGCGATCGGCCCCTTACTTCCACGAGCACCCCATCAAGGTAGTCGCCTCAACACCACTCGCCGACATCATCCGCAACCGCGACGCAACTGGCCGGATCGCCAAGTGGGCAGTCGAGCTCGGCGTCCACAACATCACCTACGAGTCACGCCACGCCATCAAATCTCAAGCACTCGCCGACTTCCTCGCCGACTGGGAAGAGGCCCAGCAGCCAAGCTCCCCCGCGGACCTCAAACATTGGACGTTGCACTTCGACGGTTCTAAAACCTCGAAGGAGCAGGCGCGGAGTCGTCCTCACATCACCAAAGGGCGACACAGTGAAGTACGTCCTGCAACTCAGATTCGAGCCATGCACCAACAACATGGCCGAGTACGAGGCGCTCTCGCACGGCATGCAGTCGCAAAGAGATGGGCGCAACACGGCTGCGCTGCCTCGGCGATTCCGACCTAGTCGCCAGCCAAACTTCCGGCACCTGCGACGCCACGTACGCCAACATGATCGCATACAAACGCGCCGTCGACCAAGCCGGCGCTGGCTTCGCCGGTCACGTCGTCGAGTGGGTTGACAGCGCAAGAACGAAGAAGCCGACGCGCTAGCCGAATCGGGTCCAAGCGACTTCAACCTCCTCCGGGCGTCGTCCCGGACATCCTCAGCCACCCCTCGGTGCGCGCACCGCGCGAGCTGGACATTGCCGAGCCACCTGCTCCCGACTCCACCTTAGTCGCACTCGCCGTCGACAAGACCGATTGGACCGAGCCATACATAAGCTACCTCGAGAGCCGTGCACCGCCGATGGATGAAACCAAAGCACGCGCCATCGTGCGCAGATGCAAGTCCTTCACCATCATCAACAATGAGCTATACAAGCGCAGTGTCTCGGGAGTGTTCCAACGATGCGTCACCACGGCGGAAGGGCGTAACATTCTGCGCGACATCCACGCAGGGACTGCGGCCACCACGCAGCGCGCGTTCAATCGTCGCCAAGGCCTTTCGTCACGGCTTCTACCGGCCAACAGCCCACGAAGACGCAATCGCCTTGTCCGTTCATGCGCCGGGTGCCAAAAGTATGCAAGCCAGTCGCACATGCCAGGATCGGCATTGAAGACCATCCCCCTCACCTGGCCCTTCGCCGTATGGGGCATGGACATGGTGGGAAAATTCAAAACGGCCCCCGGCGGATATACTCACCTCCTGGTAGCGGTGGACAAGTTCACCAAGTGGGTAGAAGCAAAGCCCATAAAGAAGTGCGACGGGAAGACGGCTACAAAGTTCCTACGCGAGCTCATCTATCGGTACGGCTACCCTCACAGTATCATAACCGACAACGGCACCAACTTCGCCAAAGGGGAGATGGCTGACTTTTGCGAAGAAAAGGGCATCCGACTCGATCTCGCCTCAGTCGCCCACCCCGAGTCGAACGGCCAAGCAGAAAGGGCAAACCAGAGCATCCTGCACGGACTCAAACCACGCCTGGTCGTGCCCCTAGAGCGCGCAGCCGGTTGCTGGGCAGAGGAGCTCTCTTCAGTACTATGGGGCATTCGCACAACGCCTAACAGGTCAACCGGCTTCACGCCTTTCTTCCTGGTATATGGCGCCGAAGCCGTCATGCCCACGGACATCGCCTACGACTCGCCTCGGGTCGCCAACTACGCCGAAGAAGACAACGAGCGAGCTCGCCAAGACGACATCGATCTCCTCGATGAGGCCAGAGACCTCGCACTCTCCAGAACCGCCATTTACCAGCAGGACCTCCGTCGTTACCACAGTCGCCGCGTTCGGAGTCGCTCCTTCCAAGTCGGCGACCTGGTACTCCGGCTAATCCAGGACAAGAAAGGGATGCACAAGCTGTCCCCGCCCTGGGAAGGACCATTCGCCGTCAGCCGCGTACTCGGCAACGACTCCTACTATCTCATCGACGTCCGCAAGGACGACAAAGGCGAGCCGCTCACTAAAGAGGTGGAGCGCCCCTGGAACATCAACCTTCTCCGGCGGTTCTATACCTAAGGAAAAAATGTAATCCGAAAATTCAGAGGTTAATAAAAATCGCCGACCATTTTTTTTTTTTTGATCTCAAGCTCCGACTACCTCTCCTTCACCCGCCAGATATCGCCATCTCTCATCCCGGTACACACCGGCTTAGTCGCCGCAACAAGCGACTAGGTGCTGAGAGACCTCCGGTCGCCGCTGCTGGAAGAGAGAAGTCCACGATCGGCCAAGTAGCCGGGCTAACACGGGATGGCGGCGTAACCGAGGCGCAACACCAGGCCCGGTCACCCACCATCTCTAACGCCGTCGGGTGAAAACGGCGACTGGAACCCACAGCAGGGCCGCACGCTCGGCCAGCCCCACGGGCCTCGGCGACCGCCTTGTGCTACGCTATAAAGCACACCAATGCCCTCCTCTACCTTAGGTTGGCGAATTGTGCGGCTAAGTACTTCGACTAGGGACTCCGCAAAACGGACCCGCGGCTCGCCAAGGAAAATACGCCCGCAATGATCCCCTTTGGAGTCGCCTAGCGACTGGCTCACCGAGCCACGACGAGTGGCGCGCTACATCCGAACAGCGCAAAATACAACTCACCACTACTCCACCCATGAGGCTGCTATTCGTACTATAATGACTACGCATCGCGATCGGGACGCCCAGCTCGAAAAGGAAAACAGTCAAGTCGATAGCCTTCATTGGGGTCGCAAGGCGATCGGCACGAAGGCCATGGATAGTCGGAACCAACTCCAATGCATCGCCGCCTCAAAATAATGCAAAAGCAACCACCGAATCATATTTAAGCAAAAGTCATCATTTTATTTACAACTAACTCCCGCTCGCGGGAAATCCAGCCACTTCCTACACAGGTACTCAGGAAACTACGAGGACGACCCCGGAGCCCCCTCTACGACAGGCTCGACGCCATCGTCGCCGTGACGAAATTTCGGCGTGTACACCACGACCGGATATGTCGACAACGAGCCGGCGGCAGCGGCATGGAAGAGGCGCTCCGCGGGGTAGTCCACCGGGCCCGGCTCTTTCTCCGCGTCACCAGGTGCCGCTTGGCTGGGGATATGAGTCTCCAAGTCCGCGGTCGCCAGTACTCGGTCGGCGAAGGGGCGCACCGCATCCATCAGCCGCAGCACTTCGGCAACATCGAACTCGCCGCCTCTCGAGGGAAGCCAGCGGTGACCTCCTCCACGTCGAACCCTTTCGTAGTAATGCGCCGCACCATACTCGAGCCATGGTAATGCCAACGCGGCAGAAGAGCGGCGAAGCCACCAACAACAGCCGGAATGTTGGACACCGCCTTGAAGACGGATGGCGTGTCCCGCGGAATCACCTCCCGCGGGCTTAGGTACTGGAGCGCGGCGAGTATCTCCCCGCGCGGCGATGATACGCGCGGTCGCGGTCGACAGGCATTCCGCGGAGTCGCCGTCTCCACGAAGTCGCACGTACCTGCAGTCAACAACACAAGGAAAAGGGAAAAATGAGAACTTCCCTTCAACGCCAATCGGCCCCGGAGCCGACTCGCCACGCTCGGGGACCGGCCTCGAGCCGACTTCGCCACGCTCGGGATCGCCTCGAGCCGACTTCGCCACGCTCGGGGACTGGCCCCTCGAGCCGACTTCGCCACGCTCGGGATCGCCCCGAGCCGACTTCGCCACGCTCGGGATCGCCCGAGCCGACTCGCCACGCTCGGGGACTGGCCCCTCGGAGCCGACTCGCCACGCTCGGGATCGCCCCGAGCCGACTCGCCACGCTCGGGACCGACCCCCGAGGCCGACTCGCCGTGTTCAGATGCTCGAACCCCCGGCAAATAAACAAGAAGTGCGACGACAAGAACTTACCAAGAATCTGCCGCGACATCTCTCTGACGAACGCCTCGAAGTTGGTCTTCTCGGCCTGCACCGCCAGGACGATGCCCTCGGACGCCTCCTTCTCCGCAGCAAGTTCTTTGGCGTGCTGCTGCTTTAAGGCCGCCACCTCCTCCCGCAGAGACGCGGCAGCCCCACGAGCAGAGTCCCGCGCGTCGCCGCGGCCTCCAGCTTCACCTTGTATTCGGCGATGACGTCCTCCAGCTCCCGGCCCTTCGCTCCAGGACCTTCGTCAATTCCGCCACCTCCGCTTTGCCCTTTTCCGGGCCTCTTCGGCCTGCTGCGCCCGGAACTCGGCTTCACGGTAGAAGGACTCCTTGACGAACCCTTCCCGAGCCTCGGCAAGAGCCTTTGCCTGCGCCTCTGCTACAAGAAAAGGAAACGGTGAGAACGAACGCCAGGGCCAGTGACACTGAATGAGGACGGCGAGCGGGCTCGACTTATCGCCCAGGGCAATCAGCTTCCGGTTCTTCGCGCCGCCTCCTCCAATAGCGAGGTCAGCCGCTTAATCTCCTCCTGCGAAAACCAAACAAAAAATGCCAAGTTCAACAAACGAAAATCAGAAGAGACTCGACTCGCCCTTTCGGACCAAGTCGACCCTCGGGACCGGGGGTGACTAGGCCACGTGTTCAGCGACACTTACCACATGCGCCTCGCCAAGCGCCGTGTGGAGCTCGGTGGTGGTCAATGAAGACGGCGGCGGATGACGCGTCTCGGTCGCCCCGTCCGCTCGCATCACCGCCTCGCCGATGGAACTTCGCCCGTCCGCGTGTCGGCGTCACTGGGCGGGGCTCGGTCCCTGGCGGGCTTGGACCGGCACTGTTTCAGTGGCTCGACAGACCGCCCTCCTCGACGATGTCCTCTTCAACCTCGGGTGCCTTCTCGCCCTCGGTCGATCCAACGTCGCCGACTCCTCCTCCACCACGGGCGGAGTAACGTCTGGACCCGTCGCTGCACTCGCCATGCCCCCGCGAGCCATGCTGGGTAGAGGAAAGACGTTGGCGGTGGGCTCGACGCGGCTAGTGCTCTCCTTCTCCGCTTGGCTCCCGGCGGCGGGCTCTTCCGGAGCCGACCCCGCGCCCCCAAGGTCGGACGGCGCCGCCTTCCTCTCCGCGGCTTTCTTCTTTGCCTCGGCCGCCCTCGTGGCCGCCACCCCGGCCGCGGGCGGCTTCGCCAAGGTCTTCTTCTTGGACCTACAAGGAGGTGAGGTGAGTCGACACCCAGTCCAGTCGCAAGAAGGACAAATCCGACAAGAAGTACTTACTTCACCGTGGGAATCGCTCTTACGCCCGGACCAGCCCGAGCTCCCGCATCGATCGCGTCCTTCAAAGGACGCTGAAGCCTCATGGACCCTTCCAGGAGAGTGGGGCGCAGTCGCTTCGATAGCGGCTCAGCCCCTTCCTTGGAGGGCTCCGCCTTGTCCTCCGGGCGAGAGGTCGCCTCCTCTTCAGCCCGCGCCCGGGACGAGGACTCGGCACCCCTCTTCGACCCGCGCGGGAGTCTGATGAAGTCCCGCGCCTCCGACTCCGACTCGGTGCGCTCCTCCTCCTCGTCGACCTCTTCCTCCTCGCCCTCGGTCATCTCCGGTGGTTCCTTCCCGGCGAGAGGAGGGAGGTGGTCCGCGATCTTCGCCAACGCTGTAATCGAATCAAAGGGACAAGTCGAGAAAGGAAGAAGCGCGGCCAGGCCGTGCGAAGTCGCCATGCGAAGCATTACCTGAGGCGCTGGGGTGTCTTCGGTGTAGGGCTGCAAGCCGTCTTCGAAGGAAGTGAAGGTGGCAGTAGTGATCTTGGCAAGCGCCTTCCGGTACTCGCCCTCGTCCCACTCGGTCGCCGTCGACCGGGTGCGGTCATTCTGTCCCCGGTACTCCCACATGGGGTGAGCTCGGCACCGCAGGGGGATCAGCCGCCGGCCAAGCCAACAGTTGTACATGTCGACCGCCGTCAGGCCGTCATCTTTTAGCGCTGGATCGCTTGGCGCATATCCTTCACCACCTTCTTCTGCTCGCGCGGCAGCGACCGGACATTGAGGCGCCGCGGACGCTCGGCTCGGGACTGTATTGGGGAATGCATACCTCGCCCGGGAGTGTACTCCTTGGCGTAGAACCAGAAACGACGCCACAGCCGATCGCGCCTTCTTGGGAGCGCCATGTCGATGAAGCTTTCCCCGGACTTCACCTGGAAGGTGATCCCCGTTTGGGATGAGTGCTTCGCTGTTCTTGCTGGTTCGAGTCGCCCGCCCATGGAAGATGGACACCCACAGCGGGAAGTAGGGCAGACAGCCCAAGTAGCATTCGCACAGCGCCACGAACAGAGAAATCTGCCGGACGCTGTGCGGCCCGAGGTCGGAAACCTTGATGCTGTAGAAGGCCAGCAATCGCCGGAGGAAATCGGAGGTGGGGAGAGCGAACCCGCGATCGAGGAAGCTCATGAAGATCACGAACTCCCGGGCCGTGGGAGGGCTCCGTCTCGTTCGCCGGCGGAACCCGCCATCGCTCTCGGTTAAACTCCGGGATGACCCCGGAGGCGACGTACGGGAGGAGAGACTCCCGCGTGACCTTCGACTTGCCCCAACCCTTCGCCGCCATGGATGTGTGTGGAGTTTGGAATGAAGATGAGATGAAGAGAAGATGGGGGATGAATGCGGAGGAGTGTTGAACCCTAATCCTAGGGGCGACCCTTTATACCGCCCGCACTCGCTCAGATTGAGGATGAAATCTGTTCGTTGAATCGTCCGGAATCGCCGCCCCGCAATCAACGGTCGAGATCTGCGCCGTCACCGGCTGAATAGCCGTTAAACTAGCCGTTAGCGGTCACGTCGAGCCCAACGGTCAACAACATGCAAACGGTGTGCGCCTCGGTCAACGTGAAATCTAGCCGTTGGCCTCTCCACGTGTCTCTATGATGACTACGCGTCGACTGGCAAACGGCGATCGGCCGTAGCCGATCACACACGCCGATCGATCGATCAAATTCTGGCGACTAAGACTGCCACCGCACCCGCGACTTTATCTTTGGAAGCCCGGCGGCGACTCATCTTGATCCATCACCGCGCCTCTCCAAGACTTGCTCCAGATCCGCGCTTCATCACCACCGCGCTTGGGGACTACTGATGGGGATATGCCCATAGGGGGTGGGTCGCCAGTCCCAGTCGCCATGAAGATAGAGGCTCGGGTGGATCGCCAGTCGCCTAAGCGACTGGGCCCTAAGGCGACTGGGCCGTGATCCCAAGGAGGAGGTCCACACGGCTGGACAAGAAGATTACTTGAGAGGGGGATAGCGGATCCCGGATTAGTAGCAACTGATATGATTCGGAGTTATCTCCATGTAACCCTAGATCGGGGGTGCTTATATAAACCCCCGAGCTTAAACCCTAGGGGACACCTTACTTGAGATCCAATCTCCCCCTGTAAGCTCTCGGCGTAGCCGCCGACTGAGCCCCCCCCATTGTAATTCTCCACTGAGCAATAAAGATCTAACAGGACGTAGGCCTTTTACTCTCCGGAGGGGCTGAACCTGGGTAAAACCCTTGCGTCTCTTGCACCTCGACCCGTAGATGGCAATGTTCCCTTCCCCTCGCATCAATGAAGTGCTACCCCCCGTAGCATCTGCCGTGGTTACATCCACGACACCATTTGCCAAATCTAGCCACCATCATTGCTAGTGATCTCTCGTGAGGCACACAGAGCACAATTGCTAGCCACAATCATCAGACTGAACAACAGGGTAGCACCCCCTGTTTGCAATTGCAATCACCAGCTGTCCATCTTAATTTGTTACTATTGTAGTATAATATAACACATTCAGGATATATCAGACTCAACCTCGAAAAAAAAGGATATATCAGACAATGTCATCCTTACGCTGCAGACCGACAGCGTATTTCTTCCGCACTTTATCAGACAGTGGATTGGATTGCTGATATTTTTCTTGATGACATGTCTACTAGCAGTACAGCAAAATTTCGACGAACCCCAACCTAAAGACTTCTCAGGAGTCACATTGAGCAAACTAAGCATAGACTACAAGTCTACAACTCTCTCAGAACATGCGTGCGAGCAAAAAATTAAAAGTGACCTACTTAAGGTTCAGTGCTGAATATTCCCGTTTGATTGCGGACACTTCTGCGTAAACGTCCGACATTGCCGGTCGATCTTTTGGTGTCTCCATAGAGCATGAGAGGCCAAGCTTAACAAGTTGCGTAATGCAGCTGGGCATTCCCACTGTTGCATGCTCTCCATGGTCTATGCTACTGTGAACGCCTTCATCTCTGAAATTTGCGATGACACTCGGATCAAGTATCTCACCAATCTTTTCAGGAAATGCACTTCCCACAAATTTCTGAAGGCTCAGACCATTATTAAACAACTCATTTGTTGGCCGTTTACCCGTGAGCATTTCTAGGATGATAATTCCATAGCTGTAGACATCGCCTCCTGTTGAGATCTTGTTCCCAATGCCATACTCTGCATTGTTTAACATTCAATTATATTACAAGGTTGATTATTGGAAATCATAAAGGGTTCTCTTTGAAGAAACAAAAAGTAAAACTTGAATATAGTAGGGATACCTATAACTTTTACATGGAGGGAAGATAATAATATAGTAAATGTTTTACCTGGTGCAATGTATCCAATTGATCCTCTTGGTCCTGCTAAGCTTGTAGAAGAAGCAATACTTGAAGAATTATTACTTTGAAGGAACTTAGCTAATCCAAAGTCACTGAGACGGGCACCCATGACATCATCTAGAAGCACGTTGCTAGGCTTCAAATCACAATGTACCATGGGGGGGATGCAACTGTTATGTAAATAGTCCAATGCAGCAGCTATGTCCACTGCTATTGTTACTCTGGAGCCCAAACTCAACGGTCTTCTTGTTTCTGAATAAATCCAGCTCTCTAGGGTTCCGTTAGCCATGTATTCAATGATAAGAGCTTTGAAGTCATTCCCTCTGTTGTCCCATGTTGAGCATACCGAAATTACTCTTACCAGATTATGATGACGAGTGTTTCTAAAGGCTTCACACTCAGCAATGAAGCTTTTTGGTGCTCCTAGTTGATCAAGCTTGAAAACTTTGATAGCAACCACTCCAATTGTTTCAGACTCAAGTACAGCTTTATATACTGCTCCATATGCCCCCGAGCCAACCAAGTTGTCTTGAGAGAAACCATTTGTTGCTTTGACTAAATCAGCATATGAGAAGCTCTTCATCTCTGTGAATGATGGATTATCTGACTGTTTGGACCTCTTACTCCTCTTCACCAGAATAAATACTACAAATGAGAAAGCAACCAACGCAACAGCCGCCACACTAATCCCAGTTATCATTAGATTGCGCCGAGTGCGACGGTCTCTGGATGATGCAACGCAAAGTGGGAGTTGTAACATTGGGGAACTAGAGCATAACATCGTGTTCCCTTGGACAAATACCTCACTAGAATTCTGAAATATCCCCCCTTGTGGCATTTGACCCTCAAGGTCGTTGAAGGACAAGTTCAGGAGCCTCAAAGAATTGAAGGACTGAAAAAAGTTTGGAATTTCACCACTCAAGTTGTTTCGTGATAGATCAATTTGCACTGTACCTCTCAAATTGATGAAAGATCCCGGAATTCTGCCATCAAGAGAGTTGGACTCCAGGCGTAGGAACTCTAAGCGGACACAAGAGCCTAGAGCAGTTGGAATGTGCCCAGAAAGATAGTTGTTGGAAAAATTCAGTCGGCCTATGTTGATCAAGCCACCTATCTCCTGTGGAATCTGCCCAGAAAGCTGGTTGTGGGACAAATCGAGACCTTCTGATAAGGAGTCAAGGAAGAAGAGCTCTTTTGGTATGCTCTCATTCAAGGCGTTGCATGAAAGGTTGAGAGTGATTAAACCGTTACAATCACCCAGCGTCCTGGGAATGGGCCCGCTGAGATTATTATCTTGCAAGAGGAGTTTGTTCAGCTGGCGGAGTTTGCCTATTGAAAGTGGAATCCGTCCTGAAAGCCTGTTCCGTGACAGGTTTAGGAAAGTCAGGTTTGCAAGGTTTCCGATCGCGTCGGGGAGATCGCCAGCAAACTGATTCTGCTCCATCCTAATATATGCGAGGTTTGTGAGGTTTCCTATCTCCGGTGGTATGCTTCCAGATATCATATTTGCGTGCAGCACCAAAGCCTGCAGGCTGTTTGCAAGGCTACCAACTGAACTCGGCAGATTCCCTTGCATCATGTTGGTTCCCAAAGACAAGACCTGCAGCTGTGTGCAATTTGCCAACGAGGAGAGGAATGACCAGTCTCCAGCTTCGAGCTGGTTACTTGCCAGAATCAGGTCATTTAAGGCAGGAAGGGACCCAAAAGAAGGGATAACACCATGAAATGCATTAGCCCCTAGGTTAATGGACACAAAATCTGTCGCATTGGCTAGAGATAGAGGGATTTTGCCCTGGAAGTTATTTTCTTGCAAGATGAGAATTTGGATGCTTGGAAGGGTGTACCCGATGTCAAATGGAATGCCCCCAATGAAATCGTTGACAGCTAAGCTAAGGTAAGTGAGTGAAGACAAGTTGTATAGGGAGGATGGGACAGTCCCCGACAAGCGGTTGTAAGACATGTCTAGTACTTGCAAGTTTGGGATCTCTCCTATGCTCGCAGGGATGCTTCCTTGTAAACTGTTGGCCGCAAGAAGGAGCGTCTGAAGGGAAGAGAAATTACCCAGAGTCCAAGGTATGGTGCCTGCAAGGTTATTCACCGACAATATGAGAGACTGCAGGGGCGAGTCGACATTTGAAACAGCTGGTATAGACCCCGCAAAGTTGTTCCATCCAAGGGCTAGTCTCTGGAGCGATGTGCTGTTGAAGAGGGCAGCAGGGATCTCTCCGTCGAGGTTGTTTCTTACCAGGTCCAGCACCTGAAGAGATGAGCTGCTAGCAAGGGCCGGCGGCACGGGTCCCGTGAGGGAATTGTTTGTGAGAATCACGGAGACAAGGGAAGATCCGCTGCTTCCGAGCGAGAGGGGAATGTGGCCTGTCAAGCTGTTGCGAGCAAGGCGTAGAACAGAGAGGTTGCGGAGCGCCCCGAGTGTTTCTGGGATGTCTCCAGTGAGCTGGTTGTTGCCAAGATCAATCACCTGGAGCTGGGGGGATGTGGTGGAAGACAGGGTGCTGGGGATTGAACCGGTGAGGCTATTGTAGCTGAGGTTAAGGTAGGTCAACCTGCTGAGGTCACCAAGCTGCGCCGGAATGTGGCCGCTAAGCAGATTGCCCGGGAAGTGGACTCTTGAGAGGAGGGTGAGGTTGGCGATGCAGGGTGGTATCTGGCCATCGAGGCTGGACTTCTCGAGGTCCAGTGCGACGACATGAGACTCGTTGCTGCAAGTGACGCCGGGCCAGCTGCAGAAATGGAGGGAGCTGTTCTGTGCCCATGAGCCAAGACGCCTGCTGGCAGCAGGGCTGCTGGAGAGATGGAGCTTCAAGCAAAGGAGCGTTTGTAAGTCGTCGGTGTTAGATGAGGAAGAAGAAGAAGCAGCGGCAGTGAAGTTCAAAAGAGAGGCCACGGCAACAATGGCTAGGAGCCTTCTCGGTGTGTCACACATGTTGTGCTACTTCTTCAATAGGCTGCGTGGTCTGATTTTTGTACTATTGATATGCTGCAATTTATAAAAGGGAAAGGTAAGTTGCTGCTGCAAGCTCCTTGGTTGCACGCACTTAGTTGCTGCTTGCAGACGAAAGTGCCCCCTGGGTGCTATAGTCTATCTTCCACATTGAATCAAAGAGGAATCTCGGTCCTACTTTCATACTACCTTTCCAACCGGCCCAACTTGATCCCGCCAACTACCAAAAAGATTGTTTGCGAATTTGGCCACTTATTTGTTAAAGGAACTCAACTCGATCTTTCCCCATTAACTATATGTATACTCTCTCTGATCTAAAGTACAGTAGTATACAGTCTTTTTAAGACATGACTGATAAAATTAAGGTGGCACTTTGCGTAGCAATTTTAGTAAAAAGTATAATATTTCAAATAAAAAAGGATTGCACTTTATGAAGTTCTTATTTGTGAAAATCCAACAACACTAACCTTAACCTTCTCAATCTACAGGATCCATTTTTATTCAGCGATTGTCAAAACTACAAAACTTTGACTGGCAGTATTTGTAAAATGACCTCCAAATTGAAAGATGAATTAATCTGTTTATCACGGTACCTGTGCAAGAAGTCACCAGTCAGTTTACAATACATTATGCGTTTCTTATTTGATGTCACTTCCTAACCTCCACTGTACCCTACACAATGAGATTTCCTCCCTTCCATTATGGCAACTAATCGAAGCTAAGGTAAGCATCTTAATCCTCAGTCATCCCTTGAGTCCACCTGGAGAAAATAATATATATGCATTCAACTTGATATTGGTTTTTCTCACATGAGTGCCAACAGATGCATGGCCGAGGCTTTGTCTTAACTCGCAGTATATATAGACCCAAGCAATTTGCAATTGATCAATAGTTTGCAATATTGAAGTTGAAACTAGAACGAATTGATAAACAAAATTCAGTCATATGTGGAAGTCGGTCAATTTACTTGATTTGACGGGTTTCCGTAACTTCCATCATGGCGACTCAGGTAATCCACCAACCCCCAGGCCTTGTTTACTTCTCTTGTATTTTCACCCCAAAAGTTTGGGGATAAGAGGGGATTTGGTGTTCATCCAATCCCTTACCATCCCCTCAAATACCCCTCCCAAAAAATACACTACTATGAGGTAGAGTTTTAAATCTAGGCAAAAATGAGGGAAATTGTGGGGATATGTGGGGATTATCCTCCCCAAACCTCGAGAAGTAAACATGCTACTTGGGAGATTTCGGGATTGGGTATAATCCCCTCTGATCCCCTAAAATACTCTAGAAATAAACAAGGCCCCAAAGTTTCAATCACCACTTGACTCCACTTGACTCCAAGATTTTGGAAAAAAAGGACATATATGTTCCAGGACACAGGTCAGACCTTGTATAGCTAGCTCTTCCATGATGGCGACTCAGGTAATCCACCAACCCCCAAAGTTTCAATCACCACTTGACTCCAAGATTTTGGAAAAAAAAGGACATAGATGTTCCAGGACACAGGTAAGGTCATGCTTTAGAAAGAACCGATAGTCAGTCAATGCATGTTTAGCTAGCTACCATGTGCGTTCCCACTTGCATGTCCATCTTTCTACTACTCCTCACTTGTCCGGCACACCACCCCAAAGCAAAAGTTAAGAGCATCTCCAACAGGGCGCGTAAAATTTCGGCGCGCTATACCTCCCTTCCGACGCGCTGTAAACGTTTGCTGCGCGCTTTGCCGAACTTTGCCTCGCTGGACGCGCTAAAATGCAGCGCGTGCGCGGGTGGTAAAATTGGGCCTTCTTCGGACGCTCTAAAATACAGCGCGCGCCGATACGCGAACGGCTAGTTTTTTGTATATCGTTTGAAACGGATCAACCAAATCAAATAAAATTACGAAAATTTAACTGAAAATTACGAAATATATTAAAAGTTCGATAAATACCGACATTTTATTTAAACTAAACTAAACTACTCGGAGTCCTCCCAATCGAAGTCCGACGATCCGCTAGTCGGAGTCGTGTCGGAGACCGGAGTGGTCGTCCACTCAAAGGAGGAGGAGGAGGTGGGCATGTTCGTCGACGGTCCGGCGCCTCTCTTCTTCTCCTCCGCCCTCTTCGCCCTCCGCGCCGCCTTCTCCGCCCTCTCCGCCTTCCTCGCCGCCGACTCAGCGCGGCGCCTGTCGCAGTCGACCTTCTTCTTCGCCGCCGCGTTCGCCTTGGCCTCCTTCTTCTGTCCGTAAAATCCCTCCATGGCGACGACTTCTTTCGGGAACGCGCGCGCCCACTCGAGGCGCAGGCGCTCGTCCTGCTCCGCCACGCGCAGGCGCTGCTCGAGCTTCCGGGAACGCGCGCGGGAGCGGACGCGACAAGTTTCCCGCGCGGGATGGCGCAAAAGCGCGGGCGTGGCAAAAGTTTTACCGCGCGCGTCTTTTTCCCGCTTCCGCTGGGGGTTCGCGCGGGCGCCCGCACGCGCTAAACTGGCGGGTTTTTTTGCCGCTCGCGCGTTTTACCGCGCCTGTTGGAGATGCTCTAAGACCTTAGCAAAAGTACCATTCGTCACATTTGCACCTACCTTGCTGCTCTATATAAGTGATCGAGTTGGCATTACAAATCGTACTACTCGGCAGCAAATACAGGAAGCCAACAACAATGGCACAGAAGTACTCAACGGCCTCGGTTAGGCTGATGCTGACCCTCCTCGTTCTGCTGGTTTTCGTTGGTAGCATCCTCGCCAAAGATGCTCGTGGACCATCCAAATGTAGCGAAGGTAAGCTAGCTCACACTGCTCCCCTCTCTTGTTTATCTCTCTTTTTTTGCCATACGGCTGGCCTTAGAAAGCCGTATTTCACTAACCGCCTCAGGTTTCTCTTTCTGCTTAGCTAACTTGTTTTTTTTGTTTATCATTTTTTTTGTCACAACGAAGCACCAAGGCTGAAATTGATTCTTTTTTTTTGTTTATCATTTGTGGCAGCCTTTCAAGGAAATTGCCCGCCAATCCATGGTGGCTCATAAGTACTTGATCGATGGACCATTTCTAAGCCGCGAGCAGGATTTAGCAGGATCTCGATCGTGCTTGGGCAGCGGCTTATGTACTATATATGTTCTCGACGTGTAGTCGATCAGTGTGCATGTTCTTCGGATTGGTGCTTGTACTGGTTATAGATAAATAAAAAGTGTTTGTGTTGCAAACCAAATATTGCAACCTTTTGTCTTTAATATTTTGAAGATTTTTTAAAACATTCGAGAACATGCTTTAAAAAGCAATCAGATGATTCTAAATATATTATATTATGTGAAAACAAGTCAAAGGAACATTTTTAAAAGACGGTCAATATTTACTTAGATTCAGTGGTGACGCAAGGTTCTCGACAACAATCTCGTGGCAAAAGCAAAGTGAGAAGAGGCTTTTAGTTTTTATACTGCCCATGACTAGAATTTATACGTGTATGTAGTTTCTAAAAACTTATTGAACTAATTTTTATAATATAACTCACGTTCCGTACCTTGAAATATAAATAAGAAGCAATAGGATCTCACCAGTGAAATAAAGAAAACAAATAAATGGTAATTAACATCTCTACTCATATGTACAATGTACAAAAAATTACACATCATGTACATAACATATTAATAGCGTAATTGCATGTCAAAGTTTTATCTTAACATAAAAATTTAAGGTTAATTATATGCAAATATTAAAATATAATAGCTTGAACAACTCCTTTTTGCCAACTTTAAACTTCGACAGGTTTTCCATATTCCAAAATCTACCGTACTTAGCTTTGCCACACATTGCCCCCCACTTAAATTAAAAAATGCTCCTTTTCTCATTCGATATACCATGGCAGTTCCCCTTCCATGTGAAGAAGGAAGGGTAGCATGGATGCACGAGGTTTGGAGACTGAAGAGGAAGCACGGCTGCACGAGGTGTGGATTTATCAATCTTAAGTTCAACCTGATCAAATCTTATCCCTGAAACAAAACAGCTACATATTCTCATTTGCCAAATTTAGCCACCATCTGTGGACAGAGGTGAGGGCCTAATCTGAGGTAGAAGGAGGCGCAGAGAGGAACTCTCTCAGCTTATGGTTACAGAGATAGAAGCACCTTATATAGGTCAGGACTGGGCTGGGCCAGATGGGCCATAATAGGGAACAAGAAGACAGCCCAACAATTATCCAACACTCCCCCTCAAGATGGGTGATAAATGTCAATCATCCCCATCTTGGCACAGGCAAGATTACACTCCTTCGATCCTAGTCCTTTTATTAAGCAATCTGCCACTTGTTGTCCTGATCTCACATAAGCCAATGAGATAATCACTGCATCAATCTTTTCTTTAATAAAGAATCTGTCTATCTCCACATGTTTAGTTTTCTCATGCTGGACAGGGTTGTTTGCTATGTTTATGGCAGACATATTATCACACCATACTTTCAAGCTTCCTTGCCTTAAAATTTTCAACTCTCCTAGAAGGTTTCGTACCCACAACATTTCACCCAGGCTTTGTGACATAGCTCTATACTCTGCTTCGGCTGTTGATTTCGAGACAACAGATTGTTTCTTACTTCTCCATGACACCAAATTTCCTCCAACAAAAACACAATACCCTGAGGTGGATCTTCGATCATCTAAGCAGCTAGCCCAATCTGCATCACAATATCCATCTACATTTAGGTGTCCATTACTTTTAAACCACAATCCTTTTCCCGGAGTGTCGTTCAAGTATCTCAAGATTCTTTGAGCTGCTTCCAAGTGTCCATCCCTCGGATCATGCATATAGCGACTCACTACACTCACTGCAAATGATATATCTGGTCTCGTGTGGCATAAGTATATTAGTCTTCCAACAATTGTTTGATATTTCTCCTTGTCTATGGGTTCTTCAGACTCTGCTGTGATTTTATTATTTTGGTCAATAGGTGTTGAAACCACTCTGCACCCCATCATGCCCATATCATCTAAGAGATCCAATGTATACTTTCTTTGAGATAGTGATATCCCTATTGACGATCTTGCAACTTCTATTCCAAGGAAGTATTTAAGTTTTCCTAAATCTTTCACCTCAAAGGCTTGACTCAAGCATCCTTTCAGTTTTGCGATTTCCGCATCATCATCTCCCGTGATAATAATATCATCAACATACACAGCAAGGATAGTGATTTTCTGCCCAGAATATCTGTAAAATACGGTATGGTCTCCATTGCATTGACCATATCCCATGCCACACACCACTTGTCTAAATCTATCAAACCAGGCCCGTGAAGATTGTTTGAGACCATATAGAGATTTCTTGATTCTACATACCTTCCCTTTGGTTTCAGGTCTGACAAATCCTGGTGGCATCTCCATATACACCTCCTCTTGAAGATCACCATGCAGAAATGCATTTTTGACATCAAGTTGATGCAAGGGCCATCCGAAATTTGCTGCACAAGAGGTCAATATTCTGACAGTGCTCATTTTTGCCACTGGTGCAAACGTCTCATCATAGTCAATGCCATAAGTCTGACTATATCCCCTTGCCACAAGTCTTGCCTTATATCTCTCCACTTTTCCTTCTGCATTTTGTTTTACAGAATAGATCCACTTACAGCCTACTGTATTCTTTCCTTTAGGGAGATCTGTCAACTCCCATGTTTTATTCTTCTTCAAGGCCTCTAATTATTCCATCATAGCATTGCACCATCTCGGGTCCAACCTGGCTGCCTTCCAATCCTTAGGAACAGATACGGTTTGAAGTGAAGCAACAAAAGCCCGAAAAGAGGGTGACAATGCCTCGTAAGAAATATAATTTCCTACGTCATAGTCATTATAACTCAGTCGCTTTGGGGGCCCAACTTTCCTTATCCCTTTCCTTATTGCAATTGGCAAGTCTAGGCTATTATTGGACTCAGTCTGAGATTGATTCTCCTCAGCAGAATCTACACTTGTGCTTCCTTGATTTTCATGTCCAATGGGTTACTCCCCTGCCCCTGGTCTTGTTGCTCCTCCAGTGCATCTACTTGTTCCCTTTGTACTTGTCTTCTAGAGTACACAAGTGGATTCTGCAGCCATCTTTGTGTTGGTACGGGTCTAGGTGGTGTAGGTGTACCAGGAATTGCAGGAATCTCCGCAACAATAGGAATTTGTTGATGCTGCTGTTAGTCACCATTTTGCTGCTCTTGATCACCACCTTGCTGTTGCTCCCCCTCTTGAGAATCACCAAGATGGTCAAGCCCCTGGAACAAGGCACTAAGATCACTCTCACCGTCATAAAATGGTTCTGACTCGCGAAACGTAACATCCATGCTTACAAATGTCCTCCTGTTAGTGGGACTCCAACACTTGTAACCCTTATGTCTGGAGGAATAGCCAATAAAGATACATTTGATAGCCCGATGATCTAGCTTGCCAACAGATGGTCTGTGATCCCTTACAAAACATGTACAGCCAAAGAGTTCGGGTGGTACAACAAAGTCATTGTTATTTAGAAGGAGTTGGCAAGGAGACTGCATACCTAGAATCTTTGAAGGCATTCCGTTGATCAAATACGTAGCAGTCATAACTGCCTCACTCCATAAGAATTTGGGAACATTCATGGTAAACATAAGAGATCGAGCCACTTCAAGAATGTGCCTATTCTTCCGCTCAGCAACTCCATTCTGGGGAGAAGTGTCAGGACATGAAGTCTGGTGCAGTATACCTTGCGAAGATAAGAAAGCAGCAAAAGGTTTGTTGATATATTCAGTACCATTATCCGTTCTGATCACTTGCACCTGAACATTGAATTGGTTTTTCACATAGGCCCAAAAACTCTGAAAATAAGTGAACACTTCATCTTTGTGACGCATAAGATAAATCCAAGTCATTCTGGAATAGCAGTCAATAAACGTCACAAAGTACTTCATGCCACTTACTGACACAACAGGGCACGTCCATACATCAGAGTGCACTAACACAAATGGGATACACTTCTGATCCCTCTACTATCATAAGAGGTTCGCGTATGCTTAGCATATTCGCAGGCATCACAACATAATTTGGTTTTGTCCACTCCATTCATTACATCAGGAAAAACTTGAAACATTTTATCAAACGCCATGTGGCCCATTCGACAATGATGAACTAGAGCCATAATCTCCTTTCCTCCAACAATCGCAGCAAGCACAGAACTAGCATCATGCCCCATATTGTCACGATCTATGTGCCAACGACCTCTATGCCTGGTTGCAGTCCCAATCTTCTTGCTGCTCTCCCTTTCCTGGATTAAACACATATATCTATCAACTGTTATACGGTAGTCCTGCTGATCAATCCGGGCACTTAGAGATAGCAGATTGACTGGAAAAGCAGGAACATATAGAACGGATGACAATTTTATGTTGGGTATATATTGCACCGACCCCTCCCCTTTTATAGATTGTGCTGTGCCATCTGCTATTTGGATAGTGCCTCTATATGTGGGAGGATACTGAGTATAAGAGTCAAACTCACTAATATTCCCAGTAACATGTTTGGATGCTCCAGAATCAAGAATCCAATCTGAATTAGCATTATGAGTGGCTATAGAAACTCGATCAATATTGCCTTCATCTCTGTAGACATAGTGAGAAAAGTTCTCAAAGGTTGCTTCATTTTGTCTTTCTTCCTTTGATTGTCCCTAAGAGGTACTGGTAGTTGGCTCTGAAGCTACTGCCATATCTGCCTTGGGTGATATAGCGTGCTGCTGTCCACCACCCCTGCCATACTGTTGTCCATATGGTTGTCCATCACCTCTACCATACTGATGTCCATATGGCTGTCCACCACCTCTGCCATACTGCTGTCCACCACCTCTTCCATACTGCTGTCCATCTGGTTGTCCACCACCTCTGTCATCACCTCTTTCTCTGTAGCTTCCTCTGCCATGTGTGTATCCTCCTCTCCCCCTACTGGGTGTAGCAAAGGAGGTACACTGATGCTTCAAGTGTCCCTTCTGTCCACAAGTATAGCAGTCTTTCATCTCTTGTCTCTCGGTAGTGTAGAAGGTCGGATGAGGGATATAATCGTTTCCCTTTGTCATATTCAGACGCACTTCCTCTCTGTACATAGCTGCAATGGCTTCTTTGAGAGAAGGAGTAGTGGTTTGATGCCGTAAAGCGGCCCTTCTTCCCTCAAAATCTTGATTAAGACCTTTCAAGAACTTCATGACTCGCCGACGTTCAATCCAGCTTGCAGCAGCATTTACACATTCCCCATGGGCAAGTTCCAGAGGATCAACATGATCTAAATCTCCCCAAAGATGCTGCAACTCAGCCACATATGCCATCACAGTTTTGTTTCCTTGTTGCAAGTCATGCACTTTATCCTAAATCTCAGCAATCAACATAATGTTCCCCTTTCCAGAATAGAGATTTGATAGGGTGTCCCATACCTCTGAAGCTTTTGTGAGTGCCTCTACAGAAGCAACAATGTTAGGAACCAAAGAGTTAAGAAACCATGCCACAATAAGAGAATTTATGGCATTCCACTGTTTCCATTCCGGACTGGCCTTGTCTGCTGGTTCTGCAGCTTCACCACTCACACGTTCATCCAGCCCTTTCGAGTTCAAAATCAGCAGCGCCCTCCTTGACCACCGGACATAGTTGGCCACTCCTTCCAACTTGATTTCATTCGCCGGCATCTCAAGTTTCTGACCGATGTTGGTATGGGGAACGATTGCTCCCCCTCCAGCAGATCCTCCTCCCCCATCTCCTTTGGTAGTGATAAGTTCTGCCAGCTTCTCCAGAGCCTTGGCCAAATCCCCGTTGTCCCCTGATACGTCTCAAACGTATCCATAATTTCTTATGTTCCATGCTACTTTTATGATCATACTCACATGTTTTATACACATTATATGTCATTATTATGCATTTTCCGGCACTAACCTATTAACAAGATGCCGAAGAGCCAGTTGCTGTTTTCTGCTATTTTTGGTTTCAGAAATCCTAGTAAGGAAATATTCTCGGAATTGGACAAAATCAACGCCCAGGGTTCTTTTTTCCACGAAGCTTCCAGAAGACCTAGGGAGAGACGAAGTGGGGCCACAGGGCGCCGCCACACTAGGGCGGCGCGGCCTATAGGGGGCTCGCGCGGCCCTAGCGTGTGGGGCCCCCGTGAGCCCTCTGACGCCGCCCTTCCGCCTACTTAAGGCCTCCGTCGTGAAAACCCTACCTGGATTGACGAAACCCGAGAAAACCTTCCAGAGCCGCCGCCATCGCGAAACTCCAATTCGGGGGACAGAAGTCTCTGTTCCGGCACCCTGCCGGGACGGGGAATTGCCCCGGAGTCATCTCCACCGCCGTCTCCACCGCCATCTTCATCGCCATCGCTGTCTCCATGATGAGGAGGGAGAAATTCACCCCTGGGGCTGAGGGCTCCGCTGTAGCTATGTGGTTCATCTCTCTCTTTGTGATCTAGTTGAATATCATCTATGTGCTACTCTAGTGATGTTATTAAAGTAGTCTATTCCTCCTCCATGATGTAATTGTGACAGTGTGTGCATCATGAAGTACTTGGTATATGCTATGATTATGATCTCTTGTAGATTATGAAGTTAACTATTACTATGATGGTACTGATGTGATCTATTCCCCCTATCATAGTCTGTCGGTGACGGTGTGCATGCTATGTTAGTACTCGGTATAATTGTGTCGATCTATCATGCACTCTAAGGTTATTTAAAAATGAATATCGAATGTTGTGGAGCTTGTTAACTCCGGCATTGAGGTGCTCTTGTAGCCCTACACAAATAGCGGTGTTCATCATCCAACAAGAGAGTGTAGAGTGGTTTTATTATGTGATCAATATTGAGAGTGTCCACTAGTGAAAGTAGGATCCCTAGGCCTTGTTTCCAAACATCGAATCTCCGTTTATTTACTGTTCTGTTGCATGTTTACTTGCTGCCATATTTTATTCAGATTGCTATTACCACTCATATACATCCATAATACTTGTATTTCACTATCTCTTCGCCGAACTAGTGCACCTATACATCTGACAAGTGTACTAGGTGTGTTGGGGACACAAGAGACTTCTTGTATCGTGATTGCAGGGTTGCTTGAGAGGGATATCTTTGACCTCTTCCTCCCTGAGTTCGATAAACCTTGGGTGATCCACTTAAGGGAAACTTGCTGCTGTTCTACAAACCTCTGCTCTTGGAGGCCCAACACTGTCTACAGGAATAGAAGCGTGAGTAGACATCAAGCACTTTTCTGGCGCCGTTGCCGGGGAGGAAAGGTAAAAGGTACTCACACGCTGGTCCCAGGTAACCAAACACTTTTCTGGTACCGTTGTGAGTGGTCGAAGCTATTTCCTTTAGATCCTGCAATTGCATCTTTTTGTTTCTTGTTTACACTAGTTAGGCATAATGGAAAACAACAAAAATATGATAGATCTTTATGAACTTTATCTTGAATTAGGAGATGATGTGTTTGAAGAGAGAATTAAGAAACCCATGGAACTTTACATGCATGCTAATGGGAATGTTATTACTATGAATGCTTTGAACACTATTGTTGCTAATGATATGGAAAATTCTAAGCTTGGGGAAGCTGGCTTTGATGAGCATGATATTTTTAGTCCCCCAAGCATTGAGGAGAAAATTTTCTTTGATGATACTTTGCCTCCTATTTATGATGATTAGTGGTCTTTTGGTGCCACCTACTATGGAGAGTAAATTTTGTTATGATTATACTATGCCTCCTACACTTGATGAGAATAATAATGATAGCTACTTTGTTGAATTTGCTCCCACTACAATTAATAAGAATGACTATGCTTATGTTGGGAGTAGTAATTATTTTATGCATGATACTCATGATAAGAATGCTTTATGTGATAGTTATATTGTTGAGTTTGCTCATGATACTACTGAAAGTTATTATGAGAGAGGGAAATATGGTTATATGCATCTTAATAATATTAAGTTTCCTCTCTACATGCTGAAAATCTTGAAGTTACACTTGTTTTATCTTTCTATGCTTGTTGCATTATGCCTACATGATTTGTTTATTTACAAGATCCCTTTTCATAGGAAGTGGGTTAGACTTAAAAGTGTTTCATATTTGCTTTTTGATGCTCTCTTTTGCTTCAACTCTTATTTCTTGCGAGTGCATCATTAAAACTGCTGAGCCCATCTTAATGGCTATAAAGAAAGCACTTCTTGGGAGATAACCCATGTTTTTATTTTGCTACTGTTTTGTTGTGTTTTGGAAGTTGTTACTACTATAGAAACCTCTCCTTATCTTTATTTTATTGCAATGTTGTGCCAAGTAAAGTCTTTGATAGTAGAGTTGATACTAGATTTGGATTATTGCGTAGAAACCGTTTTCTTGCTGTCACGAAATTGAATCCCTACGCCTGTAGGTAACTCAGAAAATTCTGCCAATTTACGTGCGTGATCCTCAGATATGTACGCAACTTTCATTCAATTTGAGCATTTTCATCTGAGCAAGTCTGGTACCTCTAAAAAATTCGTCTTTACGGACTGTTCTGTTTTGACAGATTCTGCCTTTTATTTCACATTGCCTCTTTTGCTGTGTTGGATGGATTTCCTTGTTCCATTAACCTCCAGTAGCTTTGTGCAATGTCCAGAAGTGTTAATAATGATTGTGTCACCTCTGAACATGTGAATTTTTAATTATGCACTAACCCTCTAATGAGTTTGTTTTGAGTTTGGTGTGGAGGAAGTTTTCAAGGGTCAAGAGAGGAGGATGATATAATATGATCAAGGAGAGTGAAAGCTCCAAGCTTGTGGATGCCCCGGTGGTTCATCCCTGCATATTTCAAGAAGACTCAAGCATCTAAGCTTGGGGATGCCCAAGGCATCCCCTTCTTCATCGACAACTTATCAGGTCACTTCTCTTGAAACTATATTTTTATTCGGTCACATCTTATGTACTTTACTTGGAGCGTCTGTTTGTTTTTATTTTTGTTTTGCTTGAATAAATGCTTGTGTGGGAGAGAGACACGCTCCGCTGGTTCATATGAACACATGTGTTCTTAGCTTTACTTTTAATGTTCATGGCGAAGGTTGAAACTGCTTCGTTCATTGTTATATGGTGGGAAACGGGAAATGCTACATGTGGTAATTGGTACGATGTCTTGAACAATGTGATACTTGGCAATTTTTGTGCTCATGTTTAAGCTCTTGCATCATATACTTTGCACCTATTAGTGAAGAAATACATAGAGCTTGTTGAAATTTGGTTTGCATGATTGGTCTCTCTAAAGTCTAGATATTTTCTAGTAAGGGTTTGAGCAACAAGGAAGACAGTGTAGAGTCTTATAATGCTTGCAATATGTTCTTATGTGAGTTTTGCTGTACCGGTTCATACTTGTGTTTGCTTCAAATAACCTTGCTAGCATGGTATTTCTCCGCCATTCCAAAGTAAATTGCTTGAGTGCTACCTTTAAATTTCTATCCTTTATCTTTGCAATATATAGCTCATGGGACAAATAGCCTAAAAACTATTGTGGTATTGAATATGTACTTATGTGTCTTATTTCTTATAAGTTGCTTGTTGTGCGATAACCATGTTTCTGGGGACGCCATCAACTATTTCTTTGTTGAATATCATGTGAGTTGCTATGCATGTTCGTCTTGTCTGAAGTAAGGGTGATTTATCATGATCAAATGGTTTGAGTATACATATTGTTAGAGAAGAACATTGGGCCGCTAACTAAAGCCATGATTCATGGTGGAAGTTTCAGTTTGGACAACAAACCTCAATCTCTTATGAGAATATTATCTGTTGTTGAATGCTTATGCATCAAAGAGGAGTCCACCATCTGTTGTCTATGTTGTCCCGGTATGGATGTCTAAGTTGAGAATAATCAAAAGCGAGAAATCCAATGCGAGCTTTCTCCTTAGACCTTTGTACAGGCGGCATAGAGGTACCCCATTGTGACACTTGGTTAAAACATATGCTATGCTATGATAATCCATGTAAATCCAAGCTAATTAGGACAAGATGCGAGCACTATTGGTATACTATGCATGAGGCTTGCAACTTGTAGGATATAATTTACATGATACATATGCTTTATTACTACCGTTGACAAAATTGTTTCTTGTTTTCAAAATAAAAGCTCTAGCACAAATATAGCAATCAATGCTTCCCTCTGCGAAGGACCTTTCTTTTACTTTATGTTGAGTCAGTTCACCTACTTCTTTCTGTCTTAGAAACAAACACTTGTGTTAATTGTGCATTGATTCTTACATGTTTACCTATTGCACTTGTTATATTACTTTATGTTGACAACTATCCATGAGATATACATGTTACAAGTTGAAAGCAACTGCTGAAACTTATATCTTCCTTTGTGTTGTTTCAATGCCTTTACTTTGAATTTATTGCTTTATGAGTTAGCTCTTATGCAAGACTTATTGATGCTTGTCTTGAAAGTACTATTCATGAAAAGTCTTTGTTATATGATTCAATTGTTTAACCATTGTATTTACCATTGCTTTGAATCGCTGCATTCATCTTATATGCTTTACAATAGTGATGCAGCCCTACCCAAGGTCGACACTACATCAAGACCGACTAGCCCTCCTCGTGGTCCCATGTCACGAGCTCGAGCCAAAGCACTACACCAAGAGGTGAATTCGCTCCTTTCCATGTATACATTTGATACCCCCTTGGATGGTATACTACTTCATGCAAATACCTTGTGTTCCATCAGGTACATCGACCAAGACACTAGCCATGAAGATCAAGCCATTGGAGAGAGAGCTGGAAATGACGAAGATGGAGCTACAGCGCCCAGGCCGGAACTTCCGCCCCTCAAGACCGGAACTTCCGGCCAGATTCCTCCAAGATGCCCCCAAGATGCCCTTCAGCGCGCAGGAAAAAGCATCAGGCCGGAACTTCCGCCCCGTGGGACCGGAACTTCCGCCCCGCCGGAACTTCCGCCCAAGTTCCGCCCAAGTTCCGAAATTACGCGAAATCAACACTGGATGTTACTGCAAGGAAATGGACGACTTTCGGAACTTGGCCGGAACTTCCGGCCCCCAGGACCGGAACTTCCGCCCCTGACCGGAACTTCCGCCCAAACCGACCGGAACTTCCGCCCTGTCGAGTTTCAGCACATCAGCACTTTCAGCTTGTAACTTACCCCTTCGCCCCACCTAGTATAAATAGCCATGTTGGCTCAGATTTGAGATTCAGACTTGAGATGAACTAAAACCTGAGCTGTGCTCACCCTTGTGGGAAAACCAATCTAGATCTAGGATCTGGTGACTACCCACCCGGGCTCCGATCGAATCCTTTGTATCTCTTTGGCGACTTCTATCAAGTTGGTCTTTTGCTTGCACTTCTATCCTTTGGATCTTTTGCATGCACTTCTATCGATTTGGTCTTTTCGCCCTTCTAGATTCATAGGATCTCGATACGTCGATCTTTTTGCGAGATTTCTACCGAAGGGTCTTTTCTCGCAACTTCTATCGAGTTGGTGGTTCGGGCCAACGAGGGAAAACCGATTTGTGTGTGTGTGTTTGTATCCCGCGCTTCCCCCACGTGTTCATCGCGTTCATCCACCTCCCCCACGAACTCCACCCAAATCCGTGAAGATCGGGCCATCCCTAGGGCTTAGCCCCCATCATATGGTATCAGCAGCTCTTTGGTTGCCACGGATTTGACCTCCACCCCACCCAATTCCACCAATTTCGCCCAAAAAAATTTTACAAAAAATTTTCCCAAAAAATAGCCCCAAATTGGCCTTGGATCGATCTCTCGATTTGTTGAGTTATTGTTGCGGTCGAAACCCACCGGTGAGCAGCGACGGGCAACACAGTAGAGCCGGGAACAACTTAGGGCTTCGGTTGGCCCTGGTCCCTCCGAGCGACGGCCCGCAAAGCTTTCTGGTCACACGTCCGATGCTGAATGCAAGGGCGTGCCACCTGACCTATACCTGGTCAGGAAGGTGATGGAGATGCCTCGCTTAGTTTCCTGCATGGCATACACGTAAACATTAAATACGAGCCTCGATCGGCTCTCAGGTTATCCTGCGAATCGGCTCATGGGAGCCGATCCACCCATGATTCGTACGAGGTGCACGAATATATGGTGGTCCTGCTTGATCAAGATACAGCTGATAAGATCTACGACGATTTGGGGTTTTCACCGCATAATCGGAACATCCTACTCAGGATTGGGCCTCGCGGCCACGCACGGTGATCGTAAGCCGATCCTAGACAAGGCCTAAAAACCAACACGAGGTTGATTCCCGGAACGTCCTGTCTAGGACTTGCGAACGACACCCTACGTGCCGCTGGATCCTCCAGCCCCTTATAAGGCCTAACTATTGCAGATATTAAACTAATCCTTGAAGAATCAAGGAGCAACCGTAACGGATCTAATCTACTATACTATGATCAAGCGGGGTGCCGCCCCTACACCTAAGATAGGTGTAAGGGCGGCGAGACATGCTAGGGGTTGCACTACGCAAGCATATGATACGAAGAACTATGCTAACCCTAACACATCTATGATAACTACGTTGCTCGCCATCAAAAAGGCTTCAGTACGAGCAACGCATGAACAACGTGGAGCTTGTGCTGCCTAGATCACTAGATGCGATCTAGGCAGCATGTCGCTTACCGGTAGAAACCCTCGAGACGAAGGAGTTGGCGATGCGCCGAGATTGATTTGTGTTGGTTGAACGTTGGTTGTTGTTTATTCCATAAACCCTAGATACATATTTATAGTCCGTAGACTCTCTAATCGTGGGAATAGTCCCAACCGGGCACGGGCCCAACTCTAACTAAATCGACGCGTATCCTACTATGTTACAGATACAAAGGCAAACTAGCCCAAACTTGCTAAACAAGGCCGATTCACGAATATTCTTCGTATATAATCTTCAAGTCCATCTTGATCGCGGCCCACCTCTGACTTGGTCAAATTCTGGTGATAACACATGCCCCCCTGGTTTTGGTAATGATAATTTCAAAACCACTCTGTTTTTCCTTCGAAGGGTCATGTCGCGGCAGAGCAGAACCGTCGCAGTATTCCTCATCATGATGACTTGCCTTCACAACTTCTCTGTGTGATCTGACAATTTTGGCACCACCACCTCGGAAATCACCACAGCATTAAACCTCCTCGTCCCCTTTACTTTTAACCGTGCTGAGCGGTTTGCTTCTTCATCCTCCTGCTCCGCATTAGCGCTCCAAAAATCCTTCCGTGCACCATGTCTTCCTCTTCCTCCACCTCATCGGAACTCTCCCTTGGGTCCTCCTCCTCCCGCGAGACGCCACCGGACATTCGCGCACCAGAAGAATGGGACCTGGAAGACCACGCCTCCTCCATTTGGTCCGAGGATGACAAGTCCTTGACCAGTGGGGAGAGCGACCTCCGCTTCCTCGCCGACGGGGAATCGGAGGAGGAGAGCGATGACGATCGCCTCTCCTGGGATGACTTCACCGCCTCTGAGGAGGTGGGGGAGGAGGAGGAGGAGGATGACGATGACAGCCCCTCCGACGAGCCGCCGGCCAAGCGCCACTGCCCCTGGCCAGGGAATCTCAGTGACATCGACGACGATGACGATGACGAGGAGGACGAGGACAACGAAGGTCCTGCCGGCGGTCGCTACAGCAGCGACGATGAGCCCGCCGGGAGC
Organism: Lolium perenne; assembly: GCF_019359855.2. Classification (NCBI taxonomy): domain Eukaryota; kingdom Viridiplantae; phylum Streptophyta; class Magnoliopsida; order Poales; family Poaceae; genus Lolium; species Lolium perenne. Next base: position 10,488,887 of record NC_067247.2, on the reverse strand, counting down.
AGCGCCGACAGCGGCGACGAGGGTGATGACGAGGGCAGCGACGGCCCGTAGATAGGATCTACTAGTGTAGGAATAGTAGTAGCATATTGGTCAACAGACCCTTCTTTTGTTCTTCCTCCTTTGAGCAATCGGCTCTTTATGTAAGAAATTTGGTTATCAATGGAGAATTCCCCTTCCGATTTGCCGATTTCTTCTCGTACTGACTTTGCCGCCTGCTTGCTCAGTCAAAGCCCAATGAGCCGATAGCAACGCATCGGCTCTTCACAATCTATCCTTCGATTCTCGTTTCAAAGTCTATCAATAACGACAGACCTACCTTCAGACTCCCTTCAGCAGCTCTGCTCCTCTTGCGACAACTCACCACCTTGGGATAAATACACAATGGCGGGCTAGCCGATGAACTCTCAATCGGCTTCATACGAGAGTATTTACAGATCAGTTGCCCCCCGAGCCTCAATCAAGGCGAGAATAATGGCGAGTATGTTCGGATCATTGTGCCAAGGGTTGAAATTCCTTGAAGGAGAAATCCAGGCAATTTTTTTTTTACTGGCCGATTTGATATCGGCCCCCACATCTTACTGTCCATCATCCCACATGCTTGGGAAATACTTCTTGAGGTGTTGACCATTGACAGCTACTGGGAACTTCTCGCCGCTCAACTCTTCCAGCATGTATGCATTACCCTTCAAGGTTTGGACAATTTTGTACGGACCGTGCCAATTAGGAGACCATTTGCCATATGCCTTATCCCTGGTTCCCAACGGCAACACAGCTTCCCATACTAGATCACCAACTTGGAACTCTTTTGGTCTAACCTTTTTATTATAGGCACGAGCCACCCTGGCTTTGTTCTCTTTAATCTTTTCCAACGACCAAAGCCTAAGCTCTGTTACGTCCTCAATAGTGTCGCTCATCAAAGCTGCATATTCTTCAGCTGTCAGATCATTCTGAAACGTGACACGTCTTGATCCAGCCGTAATTTCCCAAGGCAATACGGCTTCCTGTCCATAGACAAGCTGGTACGGCGAAGTCTTTATAGCTCCATGGCACGACATGCGGTAGGCCCATAATGCTTCTGACAACTTCTCATGCCAATCCCTAGGGTTCTCGTCAATTTTCCTCTTGATCAGCTTGATTAGACTCTGATTGGACGCTTCAGCCTGCCCATTAGCTTGAGCATAGTATGGGGATGATCGGATCAGTTTAATCCCCATGTCATCGCAGAACTTCCTGAATTCTTTAGAAACAAAGACCGAACCTCCATCGGTCATGATGGTTTGGGGAATCCCGAACCTATGAATGACGTGTTCTTTCACAAATTTGATCACATCTTCTGATTTCACCTTCTTCATAGGGACGGCTTCCACCCACTTGGTGAAGTAATCTGTGATAACCAAAATCCATTCGTGTTTTTTGCTCGACACCGGATGGATTTTACCGATCATATCCATGCCCCACCCCCGAAACGGCCAAGGCTTGATGATAGGGTTCATCGCTGATGCTGGTACCATCTGAATCTTCCCGAACATCTGACACGCTTGGCACCCCTTGTAATAATTGAAGCAATCTTCAAGCATGGTGGGCCAATAAAACCCTGATCGTCTGATCAGCCACTTCATCTTATGAGCCGACTGATGCGTTCCACAGGCGCCTTCATGCACCTCATGCAAGAGCCGATTAGACTCAGTCGGTCCCAGGCATTTGAGTAGCAACCCTTCCAACGTCCTGTAGAACATGTCGTCTCCTATGAGGACATACTTCATGGCTTTGTATCTTATCCGCTTGGGTGCCCCCCGAGCCGAATCTTTTAAATAATTGAAGATTTCGGCTCTCCAATCATCCTGTTCCAGGAATTGTATCTGAACTTCTGACCCGTCGGCTGTATCTATGTAGCCTGACGCCATTTGTGCGAGACTGTTGGCCTCGGCATTTTGGGATCTTGGGACCCAATTGAAGTTGATGTACCGAAACTGTGTCATCAACTCACGGCAGTCCGCCCAATATGGGAAAAGCGATTCACTTTCGCACTTATATTCATCCGTGAGCTGGTTAATCACCAACTTTGAGTCCCCAAAAAGCTCTACCGCTTCTGCTCCGGCCTCCAGTAGCAACTCCATTCCCTTACGTATTGCCTCATATTCTGCTACATTGTTGGTGCAAGGGGTAGATAATCTGATGGAGAAGGAGTATTCTGCCCCCCGAGGCGATATGAGCAGAATGCCGATGCCACAACCATCGTCACAAACCGATCCATCGAAGAACATAGCCCATGCACGTATAGATAGTGCTGCTATATTGGTACTGATCCGTTCAGCGATAAGATCGGCCAACGCTTGTCCCTTGACTGCTTTCGCAGGCTGATACCGGAGATCGAACTCTGACAACGCAAACATCCACTTACCAAGTCGGCCTTTCAGAACAGGGGCCGACAACATGTGCTTGACAATATCTGACTTGCATATGACGATGATCTCTGCCGTCGAAAGGATGTGATGGAGCTTGGTGCAGGTAAAGAACAGGCAAAGGCAAAGTTTCTCGACCTCAGGATATCTTGTCTCTGCGTCCAGCATCCTCCTGCTGAGGTAGAAAACGACCTTCTCAACACCCTCATAGAGTTGCACCACTACCGAAGCGATGGATGTATCAGCTATTGACAAGTAGAGGTAGAACGGTCGATCTTGCTGGGGCGGAACTAGCATAGGTGGCGTCGTCAGGTACCGCTTAATCTCATCAAACGCCTGTTGCTGTTCTGCCCCCAGTGGAATTCGTCGTCAGACTTAGTTTTCACCAGCGCCATGAACGGCTCGATTCGCCCTGACAGATTAGAGATGAATCGTCGGACGAAATTGATTTTGCCGATGAGACGCTGGAGCTCCTTCTTCGTGGTTGGCGGCTGCATGGTACGCACCGCCTCCTGACTTTTCAGGCCGATTTCAATTCCCCGTTCATGAACCAGAAAACCTAGGAACTGACCAGCCGTCACGCCGAAGGCACACTTCTTCGGATTCATTCTCAGTCCGAATTTCCGAGTTCGGTCTAGGACGCGCCGTAAATCATCCAAGTGTCCTTTCATGGAGACAGACTTGACTACCACGTCGTCGATGTAGATCTCCACCAACTTCCCAATCAGATCATGAAATATATAATTCATGGCTCGTTGGTACGTTGCGCCAGCATTCTTCAACCCAAAGGTCATGACCACATATTCAAACAAGCCTACTGCCCCTGGCACTCTGAATGCGGTCTTGTGTATATCTTCCGGAGCCATGAAGATCTGGTTATAGCCGGCGTTGCCGTCCATGAAGCTCAACACCTTGTGGCCAGCCGCGGCGTTTATCAACGTTTCTGCTACAGGCATCGGGTATTCGTCCTTTGGAGTGGCTCTGTTGAGGTCTCGGAAATCGATGGCCACACGCCATCGCCCATCCTTTTTCTCCACAGGGACGATACTGGAGATCCACTCAGCGTACCTGCATGGCCTGATGAATCCGGCGGCCAACATTTTCTCGATCTCTTTCTTGACTTCTTCCAGGATTTCGGCCCTCATCTGACGTGCTCGTTGCTGGAACGGCCGAAATCCTTTCTTGAGGGGGAGCCGATGTTCAATGATGCTCCTGTCCAAACCAGGCATCTCTGTGTAATCCCATGCGAAGCAATCTGGGTATTCTTTCAACAGAGCTATCATCTGTCCCCTAAGCTGTGGATCTAGCTTCTTGCTGATAAAAGTCGGTCGCGGTTTATCTCCAAGACCAATGTCGACTTCCTCCAGCTCGTCAGCCGATGTAAATCCATACCCTAGCTTCCCGTCCCCTGTGAGGTCAACGCCATATACTGGGAGAACAGGTGGTGCGGATGACACAGGCCGATCGCTAGAATCGGCTTTCATCTTGATCATCACCAGGACCTTCCGACAGCGTCGGAGCCGATCGCGTGGAGCAGCTTCCTCCTTATCTTCACTGCGAGGGCTGTTGCCCTCGCCTCCTCCCTCATCAAGGGGGTGCCCCAGTTCTATCATGTTGATGTTGAACGAGTGTCTTGACTGGCAACTCCCAGGGTAAGTGCCGTTAACCCTGTCAACGGCGCGTGACGGTGCATCAGGCGCTTTTCCTTGGCGGGTCCCGAGAGCTGGCTCTGATAGCGAGTGCTGATGCTTCACGACCTCTTTGACCATCCGAACGGCGACGTGCTCCAAGGTATTCACAAGGCTCTCAGAATGGAGGCGCAACGAGTGAGCAACCATGCCGCTAATCTCTTGGCGCACGGCCCTGGTTCGTCCTTCTGACGGGACGGATAGGTCCACCCCATCGAGCGCCCCTTCCGGTGAGAACCCCTTCCACCTGATGCCATGTGAACGGGTCCTGTGATATGAGCCGATGAGGTCGGCTTCGAGGAGTGTTTTGATCTCGTCATGCTTCTTCTTGAGCTCCTCGGTTAAGTCATCGTACGTGACTGGCGTGCCGTCCGCCATCTCAGATGTAGATGGCGATGTGGTCGATGTAGAAGCTTGTCCCACCGGGCGTGCCAGAATGTGTTGCGGTCGAAACCCACCGGTGAGCAGCGACGGGCAACACAGTAGAGCCGGGAACAACTTAGGGCTTCGGTTGGCCCTGGTCCCTCCGAGCGACGGCCCGCAAAGCTTTCTGGTCACACGTCCGATGCTGAATGCAAGGGCGTGCCACCTGACCTATACCTGGTCAGGAAGGTGATGGAGATGCCTCGCTTAGTTTCCTGCATGGCATACACGTAAACATTAAATACGAGCCTCGATCGGCTCTCAGGTTATCCTGCGAATCGGCTCATGGGAGCCGATCCACCCATGATTCGTACGAGGTGCACGAATATATGGTGGTCCTGCTTGATCAAGATACAGCTGATAAGATCTACGACGATTTGGGGTTTTCACCGCATAATCGGAACATCCTACTCAGGATTGGGCCTCGCGGCCACGCACGGTGATCGTAAGCCGATCCTAGACAAGGCCTAAAAACCAACACGAGGTTGATTCCCGGAACGTCCTGTCTAGGACTTGCGAACGACACCCTACGTGCCGCTGGATCCTCCAGCCCCTTATAAGGCCTAACTATTGCAGATATTAAACTAATCCTTGAAGAATCAAGGAGCAACCGTAACGGATCTAATCTACTATACTATGATCAAGCGGGGTGCCGCCCCTACACCTAAGATAGGTGTAAGGGCGGCGAGACATGCTAGGGGTTGCACTACGCAAGCATATGATACGAAGAACTATGCTAACCCTAACACATCTATGATAACTACGTTGCTCGCCATCAAAAAGGCTTCAGTACGAGCAACGCATGAACAACGTGGAGCTTGTGCTGCCTAGATCGCAAGATGCGATCTAGGCAGCATGTCGCTTACCGGTAGAAACCCTCGAGACGAAGGAGTTGGCGATGCGCCGAGATTGATTTGTGTTGGTTGAACGTTGGTTGTTGTTTATTCCATAAACCCTAGATACATATTTATAGTCCGTAGACTCTCTAATCGTGGGAATAGTCCCAACCGGGCACGGGCCCAACTCTAACTAAATCGACGCGTATCCTACTATGTTACAGATACAAAGGCAAACTAGCCCAAACTTGCTAAACAAGGCCGATTCACGTATATTCTTCATATATAATCTTCAAGTCCATCTTGATCGCGGCCCACCTCTGACTTGGTCAAATTCTGGTGATAACAGTTATTGGTGGTTTTGCTCCAATAGAAACTTGTCTTGGGTGTTGATCTGCAATTCCCCCACCTTCCCACAGCTTCTAGTGCCAAATTTTCCTCGAATTCGAAGGATTTCGGCCCGGATTTCCGCCCAAATCGAAGAACAGCCCGCAGATCTGATTGCGACTGGAACTTCCGCCCGGCAGAACCAGAACTTCCGCCCGGGACCGGAACTTCCGCCCATCAGGACCGGTGTAGGATAACGTTGCATAGAAAACAAAAAACTTCCTACCGCGAACACGAAATCCAAGCCAAGATGCAATCTAGAAGACGGTAGCAACGAGGGGATTATCGAGTCTCACCCTTGAAGAGATTCCAAAGCCTACAAGATGAGGCTCTTGTTGCTGCGGTAGATGTTCACTTGCCGCTTGCAAAAGCGCGTAGAAGATCTTGATCACGATCGGTTCCGGCGCCACGAACGGGCAGCACCTCCGTACTCGGTCACACGTTCGGTTGTTGATGAAGACGACGTCCACCTCCCCGTTCCAGCGGGCAGCGGAAGTAGTAGCTCCTCTTGAATCCGACAGCACGACGGCGTGGTGTCGGTGGCGGTGGAGAAGTCCGGCGGAGCTTCGCTAAGCTACGCGGGAGATATGGAGGAGAGGGGGGCGGCTAGGGTTTGGGAGGGGGTGGCCGGCCACTTCAAGGGGGGCGGCCAGCTTGCGGTCTTGGGGTGGCCGGCCCCCTCCCCTTGGCCCCTCATTATATAGGTGGATCCCCAAGAGTTGGTCTCCAAGTCTTCGAATAAGACCTGAACCAAAAACCTTCCATATGGTGGGGAAACCTAGCCAAGCTAGGACTCCCACTAGAGGTGGGAGTTCCACCTCCCATATGGGGGGGTGGCCGGCCCCCTTAGGGGGAGTCCACTTGGGACTCCTCCCCCACTAGGGCTGGCCGGCCATGGAGGTGGAGTCCCATGTGGACTCCACCTTCCTTGGTGGTTTCTTCCGGACTTTTCTAGAACCTTCTAGAACCTTCCATAGAACCTTCCGCGTCAATTTTATTCACATAAAATGACATCCTATATATGAATCTTATTCTCCGGACCATTCCGGAACTCCTCGTGATGTCCGGGATCTCATCCGGGACTCCGAACAAATATTCGAACTCCATTCCATATTCAAGTTCTACCATTTCAACATCCAACTTTAAGTGTGTCACCCTACGGTTCGCGAACTATGCGGACATGGTTGAGTACTCACTCCGACCAATAACCAATAGCGGGATCTGGAGATCCATAATGGCTCCCACATATTCAACGATGACTTTAGTGATCGAATGAACCATACACATACGATACCAATTCCCTTTGTCACGCGATATTTTACTTGTCTGAGGTTTGATCTTCGGTATCACTCTATACCTTGTTCAACCTCGTCTCCTGACAAGTACTCTTTACTCGTACCATGGTATGTGGTCTCTTATGAACTTATTCATATGCTTGCAAGACATTAGATGACATTCCACCGAGAGGGCCCAGAGTATATCTATCCGTTATCGGGATGGACAAATCCCACTGTTGATCCATATGCCTCAACTCATACTTTCCGGATACTTAATCCCACCTTTATAACCACCCATTTACGCAGTGGCGTTTGATGTAATCAAAGTACCTTTCCGGTATAAGTGATTTACATGATCTCATGGTCATAAGGACTAGGTAACTATGTATCGAAAGCTTATAGCAAATAACTTAATGACGAGATCTTATGCTACGCTTAATTGGGTGTGTCCATTACATCATTCATACAATGATATAACCTTGTTATTAATAACATCCAATGTTCATGATTATGAAACTAATCATCCATTAATCAACAAGCTAGTTAAGAGGCATACTAGGGACTCTTTGTTGTTTACATATCACACATGTATCAATGTTTCAGTTAATACAATTATAGCATGGTATATAAATATTTATCATAAACATAAAGATATATAATAACCACTTTTATTATTGCCTCTTGGCATATCTCCAACAGTCTCCCACTTGCACTAGAGTCAATAATCTAGATTACATTGTAAGATACCTAACACCCATGGCATTCTGGTGTTGGTCATGCTTTGCCCTAGGGAGAGCTTTAGTCAACGGATCTGCTACATTCAGATCAGTGTGTACTTTGCAAATCTTTACTTCTCCATCTTCGATGTACTCGCGAATCGAGTGGTAACGCAGCTTGATATGCTTCAGCCTCTTGTGTGACCTTGGCTCTTGTGCATTGGCGATGGCACCCATGTTATCACAGTAAATGATTAATGGGTCCAATGCACTAGGAACCACACCGAGCTCTACAATGAACCTCTTCATCCATACCGCTTCGATGAAGCCTGCAAGCCGCTATGTACTCGATTCTCGTTGAAGACTTCGCCACCGTGCACCGCTTCGAGCTTGCCCAGCTTATCTGCAGCACCATTCAATATAAACACGTACCTGCATGTGACTTAGAGTCATCAGGATCAGTGTTCCAACTTGCATCGGTGTAACTTGTTACAACGAGCTCTTGGTCACCTCCATAACAAAGAAACATATCCTTAGTTCTTTTCAAGTACTTCAGGATATTCTTGACCGCTGTCCAGTGTTCCATTCCTGGATCACTTTGATATCTGCTAGTCAAACTAACAGCATGTGCTATATCCGGTCTAGTACATAGCATGGCATACATGATAGAGCCTACTGCCGAGGCATAGGGGATCTGACTCATCCTTTCTCTTTCTTCTGCCGTAGCCGGACCTTGAGTCTTACTCAAGACCTTGCCTGGTAACATAGGTAAGAATCCTTTCTTACTTTCGTCCATTCTAAACTTCTTTAGAATCTTGTCCAGGTATGTACTCTGTGATAGCCCTATTAGGCGTCTTGATCTATCTCTATAAATCTTTATGCCTAATATATACGATGCTTCACCAAGGTCTTTCATTGAAAAACTATTATTCAAATAACCTTTAACACTGCTTAATAGTTCTATATCATTCCCGATCAATAATATGTCATCTACATATAATATCAGGAATGCTACAGAGCTCCCACTCACTTTCTTGTAAATACAGGCCTCTCCATGACACTGTATAAACCCGAAGTCTTTGATCACCTTATCAAAACGTCGGTTCCAACTTCTTGATGCTTGCTTTAGTCCATAGATTGAACGCTGAAGTTTGCATACTTTGTCAGCATTTTTAGGATCGACAAAACCTTTGGGTTGTACCATATACAACTCTTCCTCAATGTCTCCATTAAGGAACGCTGTTTTGACATCCATCTGCCAAATCTCATAATCGAAAAATGCAGCTATTGCTAACAAAATCCTTACAGACTTTAGCTTTGCTACAGGTGAGAAAGTCTCATCGTAGTCAACTCCTTGAATTTGTCGGAAACCCTTTGCGACAAGTCGAGCTTTATAGACAGTAATATTACCATCAGCATCTGTTTTTCTCTTGAAGATCCATTTATTCTCGACAGCCTTTCGGCTATCAGGTAAGTCTACCAAAGTCCATACTTTGTTATCATACATGGATCCCATTTCGGATTTCATGGCTTCTTGCCATTTGTTGGAATCTGGGCTCATCATCGCTTCTTCATACGTTGCAGGGTCCTCATCATTGTTATCTACAATCATGACATTTAGACAAGGATCATACCAATCAGGAGTGGCACGTTCCCTTGTCGATCTGCGAGGTTCAGTAGTTTCCTCGTTTGAAGTTTTATGATCATTATCATTAGCTTCCTCTGTTGCCGGTGTAGGCGGTACAGGTACAACTTCGATCTTTGCGCTACTCCGATCAACGAGTATAGATTCATCAATCTCATCGAAGTTCTACTTTTCTTCCAGTCACTTCTTTAGTGAGAAATTCTTTCTCAAGAAAGGTTCCGTTCTTAGCAACAAAGATTTTGCCTTCGGATCTGTGATAGAAAGTGTACCCTATAGTTTCCTTAGGGTATCCTATGAAGACGCATTTCTCCGCTTTGGGTTCTAGCTTGTCCGGTTGTAACTTCTTTACATAGGCTTCGCAACCCCAAACTTTAAGGAACGACAGCTTAGGTTTCTTATTAAACCATAATTCATACGGTGTCGTTTCAACGGATTTTGATGGTGCTCTATTTAAAGTGAATGCAGCTGTCTCTAATGCATAACTCCAAAATGATAACGGCAAATCGGTAAGAGACATCATAGAACGAACCATATCTAAGAGAGTTCGATTACGACGTTCGGACACACCGTTTCGTTGAGGTGTTCCTGGCGGAGTCAATTGTGAAAGTATTCCGCATTTCTTTAAATGCATGCCAAACTCATAACTCAGATATTCACCTCCGCGATCAGATCGTAGAAATTTGATCTTTTTGTTACGTTGATTTTCTACTTCACTTTGGAATTCCTTAAACTTCTCGAAAGTTTCGGATTTATGTTTCATGAAATAGATATACCCATATCTACTCAGATCATCTGTGAAGGTTAGAACATAACGATAACCACCGCGCGATGCTACGCTCATTGGTCCGCACACATCGGTATGTATGATTTCCAATAAGTCAGTAGCTCGCTCCATCATACCAGAAAATGGAGTCTTAGTCATTTTTCCCATTAGACATGCTTCGCATCTATCAAGTGACTCAAAGTCAAGTGACTCAAGTAATCCATCAGTATGGAGTTTCTTCATGCGTTTCACTCCAATATGACCAAGACGACAGTGCCACATATAAGTAGAATTATCATTCAATTTAATTCGCTTAGCATCAATGTTATGTATATGTGTATCACTACTATCGAGATCTAATAGAAATAAGCCATTCTTTTCACGTGCTCGACCATAAAATATATTATTCATAAAAATAGAACAACCATTATTCTCAGACTTGAATGAATAACCGTCTTGCATTAAACAAGATCCAGATATAATGTTCATGCTCAACGCGGGTACAAAATAACAATTATTTAGGCTTAAAACTAATCCCGAAGGTAGATGTAGAGGAAGTGTGCCGACAGCGATCACATCGACTTTGGATCCATTTCCAACGCGCATCGTCACTTCATCTTTCAGTAGTCTTCATTTATTCTTTAGTTCCTGTTTCGAGTTACAAATATGAGCAACCGAACCAGTATCAAATACCCAGGTACTAGTATGAGAACCAGTGAGATAAACATCTATAACATGTATATCAGATATACCTTCTTTCTTCTTCTTGACAAGGCCGCTCTTCAGATCCGCCAAATACTTGGAGCAATTTCGCTTCCAGTGTTCCTTCTCCTTGCAGTAATAGCACACAGCATCAGGCTTAGGGCCGTTCTTAGGTTTCATAGGAGGTGTGGCAGCTTTCTTGCCACCCTTCTTGAATTTTCCCTTAGACTTGCCCTGTTTCTTGAAACTGGTGGTCTTGTTGACCATCAACACTTGGTGCTCTTTCTTGATCTCAATCTCAGCAGCTTTAAGCATGGCAAAGAGTTCAGGTAACTCTTTGTTCATGTTCTGCATATTGTAGTTCATCACAAAGTTCTTGTAACTAGGTGGCAGTGATTGAAGGATACGATTAATTCCCAGTCTGTTAGGAATAACTATTTCCAAGTCACTGAGTTTCTTCGCATGCCCGGTCATGGCGAGCATGTGCTCACTAAGGGAGCTACCTTCTTCCATCATGCAACTGAAAAATTGTTTCGATGCTTCATAGCATTCCACGGCCGCATGAGTTTCAAAAATAGTCTTCAACTCTTTTATCAACTCATGAGGATCGTGGTGCTCAAAACGTTTTTGAAGATCGGATTCTGCATCGCATAGGATGGCACACTGAACTTGAGAGTACCGAGTTTTCCGAGTCGCGTAAACATTCTTTACTTCATCGGTTTCTGTTTCTGCTGGAGGGTCACCTAGCGGTGCATCAAGCACATATTGCAGATTTCCGCCAGAGAGGAATATCCTCACATGACGGAACCAGTCGATGAAGTTGCTACCGTTGCTCTTAAGCTTTTCTTTCTCTAGGAACTGGTTAAAATTGATTGGGGACGCCATATCTACAACATATATTTGCAATAGTTTAGACTAAGTTTATGACAAATTGAGTTCAAATTTTAATTCAACATAATTAAAAATCTAGGTGAACTCCCACTCAAAACAATATCCCTCGCATTGTCTTAGTGATCACACGAACCAAATCCACCGCACCTAAGCCCGATCATCACGAGACAAGGTGTGATTTCAATGGCGAACACTCAAAGTGTTCATCATATCATCCATATGATTCATGCTCTACCTTTCGGTATCACGTGTTCCGAGACCATGTCTGTACATGCTAGGCTCGTCAAGGCCACCTTAGTATCCGCATGTGCAAAACTGTCTTGCACCCGTTGTATGCACTTGTTGATTCTATCACACCCGATCATCACGAGATGCTTCGAAACGACAAGTCTTGGCAACGGTGCTACTAAGGATGAACACTTTATTATCTTGAGATTTTAGTGAGGGATCATCTTATAATGCTACCATCGCGATCTAAGCAAAATAAGATGCATAAAAGGATTAACATCACATGCAGTTCATATGTGATATGATATGGCCCTTTTGTCTTTGCGCCTTTGATCTTCATCTCCAAAGCACGGACATGATCTCCATCGTCTTCGGGCATGATCTCCATCATCGTCGGCGTAGCGTCAAGGTCAATGGCGTCGTCTTCATGATTGTTCTCCATGTAGCAACTATTACAACTACTTTGAAATATTACTCAACATGAAATTTAAAGACAACCATAAGGCTCCTGCCGGTTGCCACAATACAATAATGATCATCTCATACATACTCATCATCATATCATGGCCATATCACATCACCAAACCCTGCAAAAACAAGTTAGACGTCTCTAATTTGGTTTGCATATTTTACGTGGTTTAGGGTTTTCGAGAGAGATCTAATCTACCTACGAACATGAACCACAACGTTGATACTAATGTTTTCAATAGAAGAGTAAATTGAATCTTCACTATAGTAGGAGAGACAGACACCCGCAAAGCCTCTTATGCAATACAAGTTGCATGTCGAACGAGGAACAAGTCTCATGAACGCGGTCATGTAAAGTTAGTCCGGGCCGCTTCATCCCACTATGCCACAAAGATGCAAAGTACTCAAACTAAAGATAACAAGAGCATCAACGTACACAAACCATTGTGTTCTACTCGTGCAACCATCTATGCATAGACCTGGCTCTGATACCACTGTAGGATAACGTTGCATAGAAAACAAAAAATTTCCTACCGCGAACACGAAATCCAAGCCAAGATGCAATCTAGAAGACGGTAGCAACGAGGGGATTATCGAGTCTCACCCTTGAAGAGATTCCAAAGCCTACAAGATGAGGCTCTTGTTGCTGCGGTAGATGTTCACTTGCCGCTTGCAAAAGCGCGTAGAAGATCTTGATCACGATCGGTTCCGGCGCCACGAACGGGCAGCACCTCCGTACTCGGTCACACGTTCGGTTGTTGATGAAGACGACATCCACCTCCCCGTTCCAGCGGGCAGCGGAAGTAGTAGCTCCTCTTGAATCCGACAGCACGACGGCGTGGTGTCGGTGGCGGTGGAGAAGTCCGGCGGAGCTTCGCTAAGCTACGCGGGAGATATGGAGGAGAGGGGGGCGGCTAGGGTTTGGGAGGGGGTGGCCAGCCACTTCAAGGGGGGCGGCCAGCTTGTGGTCTTGGGGTGGCCGGCCCCCTCCCCTTGGCCCCTCATTATATAGGTGGATCCCCAAGAGTTGGTCTCCAAGTCTTCGAATAAGACCTGAACCAAAAACCTTCCATATGGTGGGGAAACCTAGCCAAGCTAGGACTCCCACTAGAGGTGGGAGTTCCACCTCCCATATGGGGGGGTGGCCGGCCCCCTTAGGGGGAGTCCACTTGGGACTCCTCCCCCACTAGGGCTGGCCGGCCATGGAGGTGGAGTCCCATGTGGACTCCACCTTCCTTGGTGGTTTCTTCCGGACTTTTCTAGAACCTTCTAGAACCTTCCATAGAACCTTCCGCGTCAATTTTATTCACATAAAATGACATCCTATATATGAATCTTATTCTCCGGACCATTCCGGAACTCCTCGTGATGTCCGGGATCTCATCCGGGACTCCGAACAAATATTCGAACTCCATTCCATATTCAAGTTCTACCATTTCAACATCCAACTTTAAGTGTGTCACCCTACGGTTCGCGAACTATGCGGACATGGTTGAGTACTCACTCCGACCAATAACCAATAGCGGGATCTGGAGATCCATAATGGCTCCCACATATTCAACGATGACTTTAGTGATCGAATGAACCATACACATACGATACCAATTCCCTTTGTCACGCGATATTTTACTTGTCTGAGGTTTGATCTTCGGTATCACTCTATACCTTGTTCAACCTCGTCTCCTGACAAGTACTCTTTACTCGTACCATGGTATGTGGTCTCTTATGAACTTATTCATATGCTTGCAAGACATTAGACGACATTCCACCGAGAGGGCCCAGAGTATATCTATCCGTTATCGGGATGGACAAATCCCACTGTTGATCCATATGCCTCAACTCATACTTTCCGGATACTTAATCCCACCTTTATAACCACCCATTTACGCAGTGGCGTTTGATGTAATCAAAGTACCTTTCCGGTATAAGTGATTTACATGATCTCATGGTCATAAGGACTAGGTAACTATGTATCGAAAGCTTATAGCAAATAACTTAATGACGAGATCTTATGCTACGCTTAATTGGGTGTGTCCATTACATCATTCATACAATGATATAACCTTGTTATTAATAACATCCAATGTTCATGATTATGAAACTAATCATCCATTAATCAACAAGCTAGTTAAGAGGCATACTAGGGACTCTTTGTTGTTTACATATCACACATGTATCAATGTTTCAGTTAATACAATTATAGCATGGTATATAAACATTTATCATAAACATAAAGATATATAATAACCACTTTTATTATTGCCTCTTGGGCATATCTCCAACAACCGGAACTTCCGGCCGGCCGAAATTTTCACAGCTTCCTTCGTTTTTCGTTTTGGTACTAACCCCTTGTGTTTGGACTTCGGATTGTGTGCCCTTTCAGCTACCACTAAGCTTCCGCAACATCGACTTCGACGACGGCACCCCGAGGATCCAAGCGGTTCATTTGACACCTCCACCATAGCAAGTTCATCATCGTCGACCACCATCATCAAGTGGTATAACTTGCCCCCTAACTTGTAGCCGTAGCCTCTTTTGCGTATCTTTCCTATCGAGAGTGGCTTTCTAGTGTTGCGAAGCATTGCGCAAGCGTCCCGACCGTGAGGGTGTGCGTGTGTTGAGCAAAGCTACGAAGCAAGCTCGTGTGAAAAGAAAAGCAAAAGAAGTGTGACATACTTACATAGATAGTAGTATCCTTACATAGTGAGAAAAAGAAAGAAAAATACAAAAAGAGGAAAAGAGAAAAAGAGTGTGAGTAAAACAAAAGAGTCCAAAGCTTATAAGCAAAAGAGAGAAAAGAGAAGAGAGGCGTCTTGCACAAATCTTGTTGCTTCTCAATTTTGCAACCAAGCCACGGTCTCTCTTGTATTAGCGTGACACCGAGCTAGTAGTCTTCATTAGGACCAATTTTGTTCGTGCTCATTTTCCAAGTCGCGCTAACCCCATTTTGTCCCACGTGTGTGTTCCACCTTGTGTATGCCTTTTGTGATCACCGCTTTTGACTTGTGACTTTTGGATCTTACCCACTTTTGACAATAGACTTTTCGTTTGGTTCTTCCATTTGGCTTTCCACATCCATACCTAACACCATATAGAGTTTTGTTTTTGTGTGTGTGCATACATATCGGTTGTCCTTCGCCTTGAAACACCTTCTCGATTTTGGTTCGCAAGTTTTGACTTTCTTGGTAGTTTCTCCTAACCACCCACCACATAGTTCTTGTTTTAGTTGTAACCATGTCTAGTGGAGAAGGGAACCAACTACCGATGACTCGGCACCAACATTGGATAGCTACTCAAGCCGTCAACAAGAGCATCCATGACCTCACGGCAAGGATCGACGAGACCGTCGCACGCTATGAAGAACGAGCTCAAGTGCAAAGGATAGATCTCAATCAACAAGTTCAAGACCTCCGTGAGAAGATGGAAGATCAAGACCAAGAGTTGAAGGCCACACTCGCCATACAAGCTCAAGAAACAAGGGAGATGAAGACGGCGTTGGACAATATCCTCACTACACTCAATAGAAGACACCACTCAAGGTCTTCCCGCTCTCAAAGCTCAAGGTCAAGAGCTCCTACACCGTCTCACCATGACTCAAATGAAGACCCACGCCACCATAATGTGGATGTTCAAGTGCTTCAACAACAAGCTCAAGAAGCGGAGCAAGCTCGACTTCGAATCTTCCAAGAACGACAACGCCTTGAAGAAGAGCGTCTTCGGCAAGAGGATCTCAATGTTCAATTCCAACAAGAACAAGAACGCCTTCGACATGATCAAGAGCTAGTTCGTGCAAGGGAACAAGAGCGACAACGACAAGTACAAGAAGCTCAAGCTAGAAGACAACGCCTTAATGAAGAAGAAGAAAGGCATGCGCCTCAAGAGCGCCAACTCATCAATGTTGTGCAACCTCAACATCATGGTGCACCCCGCCCTCAAGGTCGAGACAATCGTCACCATCATGATGATCGCCCTCATGGAAGAAGACCACCTCCTAGGGAGAGAATTGAGGTATCAAGTCATGACCAAGCATCAAGTAAAGAAAGTGTTATGCCTCGATAACGACACAACAATGATGACCAAGATGAAGATCATGGAAGACTACCTCCTCCTCAACAACATCAAACCAACAATAGAGATGCTCAAGGTCCACAACCTCGACCTCCACAACCTCGCAACCATAATGAGGATGAAGATGATGCAAGACCACCTCCTAGAAGCAATGACCGCAATGAGGAAGAAATCTTTGGGAAGCTCAAGTTCACCATGCCCAAGTTCCAAGGAGAAGAAGACCCCGATGCATACTTATCTTGGGTACTCAAGGTTGACAAGATCTTCCGCATACACAACTTCTCCGAAGCAAAGAAGGTGGCTATGGCATCACTTGAGTTTGAGGGATATGCAAACGTTTGGTGGGAAGAAGTGAACAAGAAGCGTGCTAAGGAAGAATTAGAACCCATTGGCACATGGGAAGAGATGCAACAAGTAATGCACAAACGCTTCGTGCCCAACCACCACAAGCGTGACCTCTTCAACAAGCTCACTCAACTCAAGCAAAGCTTCAAGTCCGTCGAGGAATACTACAAGGAGATGCAAATGACAATGATGAGTGCAAATGTGGACGAGCGAGAAGAGCAAACAATGGCAAGATTCTTGAATGGATTGAACATTCCCGTCAAGAGGATAGTGGAGTTCTTGCCGTACACCAACATGGTTGAGTTACTTCATCAAGCTACAAGAGCCGAGCGCCAAGTGCGAGAAGACATAGCAAGTGCCAAGACAAAGTCCTTCTTTGCCGCAAGAAATGCAACAACCACCTCCTCAAGCATCAAAAACACAAGTGCTATCGCCCCCAAGGATCCTCCCAAACAAATGAAGAGTGCCTTCAAGACAACAAGCTTCAAGCCGGATCAATCCACTATGTCCTCCAAAGCTTCCACGGGATCTAGTAACATCACTTGCTTCAAGTGTGGTGCCCAAGGACATAAATCCTTTGAATGCAAGAACACAAGAGTTATGATAACTCGAGATGATGGAGATGTGGAGTACTTGAGTGAAGGTGAATATGAAGCCTTGGTACAAGCCGCAACCAATCATGAAGATGATTACTTGGAAGACCAAGAGCAAGTTCTATGTGTGCATGACGCAAACCCATCACTTGTGGTGACCAAAGTGTTGACAACCCATGTGCTCCCCAATGAAGACCAAAGATGCAATATCTTCCAAACAAGAGCCGGAATCAATGGCAAATCAATAAAGGTTATCATCGATGGTGGGAGTTGCCACAATCTTGCAAGCACCGAACTATGCTCCAAGCTCAACCTTCCACTACGGAAACACCCCCACCCTTACCATGTGCAATGGCTAAGCGACAATGGAAATGTGAAGATACAACACACCGTCTCCGTATCCTTCAAAATTGGAGCCTATGAAGATACCGTTGATTGTGATGTGGTACCAATGACGGTGTGTCACATGCTACTTGATCGGCCTTGGCAATATGACAAGAGAGCAAATCATGATGGCTACACAAATGCCTATAGCTTCAAGGTCGGCGACAAGACATTCATCCTACGCCCAATGACTCCTAGCCAAGTAATTGCGGACAATGCAAAGGCTTTAGCGAGGGCTAAGGAAACTTCTACCACTAGTGAGATGAGCGGTGAGAGAGTGACCCACCACAAAGAAAGTGAGCGCCACAAGCCATATGTGAGTGAGATGAAGAGTGTCCTCATAGCTACCAAGAGTGAGATGAGAGAAGTGCACCACAACCCATCCACCAAATTGCACTACGTGCTCATATGCAAGGGGCCATCTTCGGAGACTAACAACTTAACATCACTTCCTTCGTCTTTGTTGTCTATTTTGAAGGAATTCCACGATGTCTTCCCCGACGAGCTTCCTCACGGACTACCACCGCTTCGAGGCATCGAACACCGCATTGACCTCATACCCGGCGCTCCCCTACCAAACCGCGCCGCCTACCGCACCAACCCCGAAGACACAAAGGAGATCCAACGCCAAATACAAGGCCTCCTCGAAAAAGGGTATGTTCGCGAAAGCTTGAGCCCTTGTGCGGTTCCCGTTATACTCGTACCTAAGCCGGATGAGACGCAACGGATGTGCATGGATTGCCGCCCCATCAATTCCATTACAGTCCGCTATCGACACCCCATCCCGCGCTTAGATGATATGCTAGACGAATTGAGTGGTGCCACCATTTTCTCTAAGATTGATTTGCGTAGTGGTTACCATCAAATTCGTATGGCCATAGGCGACGAATGGAAGACCGCCTTCAAGACCAAACTTGGTCTCTATGAATGGCTTGTTATGCCATTTGGCCTCTCTAATGCACCTTCGACTTTTATGCGCCTCATGAATCACATCTTGCGTCCTCTCATTGGCAAGAGTGTGGTTGTCTATTTTGATGATATTCTTATTTATAGCAAAAATCTCGAGGAGCATGTGCAACATGTGAGAGAAGTCTTATGCATCTTGCGTCGTGAAAAGCTTTTTGGCAACCTTGCCAAGTGTACCTTTGCTCAAAACAAGTTGGTTTTTCTTGGATTTGTGGTTTCCGCCAATGGGATTGAGGTTGATTCTTCAAAGGTTGAGGCCATCCACAATTGGCCTACTCCTACAAATGTTGCACAAGTCCGAAGTTTTCATGGACTTGCCGGTTTCTATAGGCGTTTTGTGAAAGATTTTAGCACTATTGCTTGCCCTTTAAATGAGCTTACCAAAAAGAATGTTCCGTTTATTTGGGGCAAGGCACAACAACAAGCTTTTGATGAATTGAAAAAGAGACTCACCGAGGCACCACTACTCGTTCTTCCCGATTTTGCACAAACTTTTGAGATTGAATGTGATGCGAGTGGACTTGGAATTGGTGGTGTTCTTATGCAAAATGGCAAACCCGTGGCATACTATAGCGAGAAGTTAGATGGCGCACGCCTCAACTATCCTATATATGACAAGGAAATCTATGCTTTGGTTCGTGTTCTTGAAGTTTGGCAACATTATCTTTGGCCAAAAGAGTTTGTCATTCACTCCGATCATGAGTCTTTGAAATACTTGAAAAGCCAACACAACTTGAACAAGAGACATGCTAAATGGGTCGAGTTCATTGAGTCCTTTCCATATGTAATCAAATACAAGAAGGGCAAGGACAATGTTGTTGCGGATGCTCTTTCCCGCAAACTCACCCTTTTACTCACTCGATTGGATTTCCATGTTTTGGGACTTGATGAAATCAAAGATTTATATGCCTCCGACACCTTCTTTGGACCCATATTTGAAAAGTGTTCTCATGTTAAGGGCATCGATGATTTCTATTTGCACCAAGGTTTCTTGTTCAAGGGCAACAAACTTTGCATTCCTATGTCCTCGCTTCGCCTTTTGCTCTTACAAGAATCGCATGGTGGTGCTCTTATGGGACATTTTGGAAGAGACAAGACATATGCAATGCTCTCCACTCACTATTATTGGCCAAGAATGAAGAGAGACGTGGAGCGTCTTTGCCGCCGGTGTACAACATGCTTACAAGCTAAGTCCACTTCTAACCCCTATGGTCTTTATACACCATTGCCTATTCCTCATGCTCCTTGGTCCGACATAAGTATGGATTTTGTATTAGGATTGCCTCGAACTAGATATGGTCATGATTCTATCTTTGTAGTGGTTGATCGATTCTCCAAAATGGCTCATTTCATACCATGCTCTAGAACGGATGATGCTTCACACATTGCCTCCTTGTTTTTTAGGGAAATTGTAAGACTCCACGGTGTACCAAGAAGCATTGTGTCAGATCGAGATGTCAAGTTCATGAGCTACCTTTGGAAGACACTAATGGCCAAGTTCAACGTCAAGCTTTTGTTCTCATCATCATCACATCCACAAACCGATGGGCAAACCGAAGTGGTGAATTGAAGCCTCTCCACACTCCTCCGAGTCCTTGTCAAGAAGAATTTGAAGTCATGGGAAGATTGCATCCCGCATGCGGAATTTGCCTACAACCGCTCCAAGCATTCCACAACAATGCGAAGCCCTTTCATGGTCGTCTACGGGTTCGAACCACCTACGGCAATGGATCTACTTGCACTTCCACTACATGAGCAAGTCAACATGGACGTCGACAAGCGAGCCCAATACATGAAGAAGCTACATGAAGACACAAGGGCAACGATCGAGCAACAAGTTCTCCGCCAAACCGCTAGACTCAACATAAACAAAAAGGCACGGATCTTCAATGAAGGAGACCTCGTATGGATACACCTCCGCAAGGACCGCTTCCCTCATGAACGCAACTCCAAGCTCAAGCCCCGAGGTGATGGTCCCTTCAAGGTCCTCAAGCGCATCAACGACAATGCCTACGTCATCGACATACCAACATCCAAGTACTTGGTGAGCAACACGTTCAATGTGTCCGACCTCTCACCCTACTATGGCGATGAAGAGAACATAGAGTCGAGGACGACTCTTTCCCAAGGGGGGGAGATGATGCAGCCCTACCCAAGGTCGACACTACATCAAGACCGACTAGCCCTCCTCGTGGTCCCATGACACGAGCTCGAGCCAAAGCACTACACCAAGAGGTGAATTCGCTCCTTTCCATGTATACATTTGATACCCCCTTGGATGGTATACTACTTCATGCAAATACCTTGTGTTCCATCAGGTACATCGACCAAGACACTAGCCATGAAGATCAAGCCATTGGAGAGAGAGAGCTGGAAATGACGAAGATGGAGCTACAGCGCCCAGGCCGGAACTTCCGCCCCTCAAGACCGGAACTTCCGGCCAGATTCCTCCAAGATGCCCCCAAGATGCCCTTCAGCGCGCAGGAAAAAGCATCAGGCCGGAACTTCCGCCCCGTGGGACCGGAACTTCCGCCCCGCCGGAACTTCCGCCCAAGTTCCGCCCAAGTTCCAAAATTACGCGAAATCAACACTGGATGTTACTGCAAGGAAATGGACGACTTTCGGAACTTGGCCGGAACTTGGCCGGAACTTCCGGCCCGGCCGGAACTTCCGGCCCCCAGGACCGGAACTTCCGCCCGTGACCGGAACTTCCGCCCGAACCGACCGGAACTTCCGCCCTGTCGAGTTTCAGCACATCAGCACTTTCAGCTTGTAACTTACCCCTTCGCCCCACCTAGTATAAATAGCCATGTTGGCTCAGATCTGAGATTCAGACTTGAGATGAACTAAAACCTGAGCTGTGCTCACCCTTGTGGGAAAACCAATCTAGATCTAGGATCTGGTGACTACCCACCCGGGCTCCGATCGAATCCTTTGTATCTCTTTGGCGACTTCTATCAAGTTGGTCTTTTGCTTGCACTTCTATCCTTTGGATCTTTTGCATGCACTTCTATCGATTTGGTCTTTTCGCCCTTCTAGATTCATAGGATCTCGATACGTCGATCTTTTTGCGAGACTTCTACCGAAGGGTCTTTTCTCGCAACTTCTATCGAGTTGGTGGTTCGGGCCAACGAGGGAAAACCGATTTGTGTGTGTGTGTGTGTTTGTATCCCGCGCTTCCCCCACGTGTTCATCGCGTTCATCCACCTCCCCCACGAACTCCACCCAAATCCGTGAAGATCGGGCCATCCCTAGGGCTTAGCCCCCATCAAATAGTATGATCAAGATTATGTTGGTAGCATTGTCACTTGAGAAATTATCTTTGTTATCGTTTACCTACTCGGGACGAGTAGGAACTAAGCTTGGGGATGCTTGATACGTCTCAAACGTATCCATAATTTCTTATGTTCCATGCTACTTTTATGATGATACTCACATGTTTTATACACATTATATGTCATTATTATGCATTTTCCGGCACTAACCTATTAACGAGATGCCGAAGAGCCAGTTGCTGTTTTCTGCTATTTTTGGTTTCAGAAATCCTAGTAAGGAAATATTCTCGGAATTGGACGAAATCAACGCCCAGGGTCCTATTTTTCCACGAAGCTTCCAGAAGACCTAGGGAGAGACGAAGTGGGGCCACGGGGCGCCGCCACACTAGGGCGGCGCGGCCTACAGGGGGCCCGCACGGCCCTAGCGTGTGGGGCCCCCGTGAGCCCTCTGACGCCGCCCTTCCGCCTACTTAAGGCCTCCGTCGTGAAAACCCTACCTGGATTGACGAAACCCGAGAAAACCTTCCAGAGCCGCCGCCATCGCGAAACTCCAATTTGGGGACAGAAGTCTCTGTTCCGGCACCCTGCCGGGACGGGGAATTGCCCCCGGAGTCATCTCCACCGCCGTCTCCACCGCCATCTTCATCGCCATCGCTGTCTCCATGATGAGGAGGGAGTAATTCACCCCTGGGGCTGAGGGCTCCGCTGTAGCTATGTGGTTCATCTCTCTCTCTTTGTGATCTAGTTGTATATCATCTATGTGCTACTCTAGTGATGTTATTAAAGTAGTCTATTCCTCCTCCATGATGTAATTGTGACAGTGTGTGCATCATGAAGTACTTGGTATATGCTATGATTATGATCTCTTGTAGATTATGAAGTTAACTATTACTATGATGGTATTGATGTGATCTATTCCCCCTATCATAGTCTGTCGGTGACGGTGTGCATGCTATGTTAGTACTCGGTATAATTGTGTCGATCTATCATGCACTCTAAGGTTATTTAAACATGAATATCGAATGTTGTGGAGCTTGTTAACTCCGGCATTGAGGTGCTCTTGTAGCCCTACACAAATAGCGGTGTTCATCATCCAACAAGAGAGTGTAGAGTGGTTTTATTATGTGATCAATATTGAGAGTGTCCACTAGTGAAAGTAGGATCCCTAGGCCTTGTTTCCAAACATCGAATCTCCGTTTATTTACTGTTCTGTTGCATGTTTACTTGCTGCCATATTTTATTCAGATTGCTATTACCACTCATATACATCCATAATACTTGTATTTCACTATCTCTTCGCCGAACTAGTGCACCTATACATCTGACAAGTGTATTAGGTGTGTTGGGGACACAAGAGACTTCTTGTATCGTGATTGCAGGGTTGCTTGAGAGGGATATCTTTGACCTCTTCCTCCCTGAGTTCGATAAACCTTGGGTGATCCACTTAAGGGAAACTTGCTGCTGTTCTACAAACCTCTGCTCTTGGAGGCCCAACACTGTCTACAGGAATAGGAGCGTGAGTAGACATCATCCCCCATGCTTGACACTAAACTAACCTCTCAGAAACACCAAAGGGCTTACCCGCAGGATGCCCTCTTCGTCTTCTTACTTGTCACTGCCTTCCCCTCCTTGCCGCCGCAGCAGCCTGCTCCCTTCCTCTTCCTCCCAGCCACCGCAGCAGCCTATTCCCTTCCTCTTTCTCTTCCTCCTAGCTGCCACAGCAGACTAGGCTTCCAGATCGGCAGTCCTTCCCGCCGTTGCCCTCACTGCCCCTTGCTCTGATACCATGTGGACAGAGGTGAGGGCCTAACCTAAGGTAGAAGGAGGTTGCGGGGAGGAACTCTCTCAGCTTAGGGTTACAGAGATAGAAGCACCTTATATAGGTCAGGACTGGGCTGGACCAGATGG
This sequence comes from Lolium perenne, assembly GCF_019359855.2. Classification (NCBI taxonomy): domain Eukaryota; kingdom Viridiplantae; phylum Streptophyta; class Magnoliopsida; order Poales; family Poaceae; genus Lolium; species Lolium perenne. The sequence goes on along the minus strand of NC_067247.2, from coordinate 10,464,922 downwards.
GCCACAACAGGGAACAAGAAGACAGCCCAACAGATACACCAACAGTTATCCAACACCATCATTGCCAAATCTACTGTGAGACAGAGCCCGCAGCCACACAAAGGACAATTGCTAGCGGCAACCATCAAACTGAACAACAGGGTAGCACCCCATGTTAACCATCACCATCTTTGTTTGTTACTATTGAAGTATAATATAACACATTATTTAGGATATATCAGATAATGTCATCCTTGCGGTGCAGACCGACAACGTGTTCTCCTTTGCACTGTATCAGACAGTGGGTTGGATTGCTGGCATTTTTCCTGATGACATATCAACTAGCAGTACGGCAAAATTTCGAAGAGCCCCGATATAAAGACTTCGCAGGAGTCACACTGAGCAAACTAAGCAGTACAACTCAGCGAGTAGATTTCGACAGAATTGACCCTTTTTGGTAAGTATTTCACAAAATGAACTCCGAACACTATTTCAATGATCTAACTCTTTAGCACGGCGCCAGGTTCCTTGGGGCCGTAGTATTTTCTTACGTGGACGACCCTAGCCCGCATCTGAGGTTAACGGCACCATGCTTTCGGAACCATGGCGCCTTGGTTCTGGGCATCATGGTTGTGAACTTGGTTGTGGGCAAGGGCCAGAGCAAGCCCATAATGCGCTCCGACGCGGCTCCATGTTTACTGTCAGTTTACTTTGACAACAATATTTCAACAGTACCGAGCAATGTTTTCACGATAATCTATTATATAATAAAAGCAAAATAAGGATGTATTTCGAGGCATCATGTTAATCCACATATGCTAGAAAAATGTAAACCGATGATTTTAATATGGACAGTGCTGGGCGTCCCCCGGGGGATTTGATTCCCCAGCCCCCGGGTCCCCAACCGTCGGATCAACATCATGGACGGTCAGATTTGTATGTAGCAAAAAAACACCTCCGACAGCAAAATAAACACCCCGGCAGCAACTTCATGTAGCAAAAAACGATTCGCTCATGAAATAAAAGAAAACGTCTGAGCTCACCGGAATCTCGCCGGAGACCTCGCCGGAAAGATCGTAGCAAAAAAAGTGTGCTATTGTAGCAAAAATGATTATTGTTGGATACATTGATGGGGAACTCGCCGGGGAACTCACCGGAGACCTCGCCGGAGACTCATTGAAGACCTCGCTGGAGACCTCGTAGCAATAATATTTTACAATTGTAGCAACATCGCAAAAAAAAAGTAGCAAAAAAATAATTCCTATGTTGCAAATCCACGAAACATATGGCCACAAAATCCCCAAAACACAATCCCGTAGGTAGCAGCACATAACACCATTGGAAGCAACCCCGACCACGGTTGGTAGCATCGCCGTGTGTCGTTTGCAGCACCCCCACGCCATCGAACAATGCAGCATCATCGCCAACCTATAGTAGCATCTTCAGATGCGGACGGTAGCAAAATCGCCACCCTTTTGCAGCTATGACCGCTTGGGGTCGCATCCATATGGCCGATGAGGAAGGCGGCAGCCGTAGGCCAGCACGGACGATGGCGACGTGCCGTCGACTACCTCGGCCTTGGGAGGAGGAGGCCACGACCGGGTCCATGGGAGGTCCAGGACGTCACGCCGGCGGCGGAGCAAGAGGCGGCGCCGGCTTGGAAGTCAACGGCGCGGAGCCGGATCATGGAGGAGCGGTCGCAGCAGCCGGAGACGAACCTTGCCGCGTGGCGGCGGTAGCTTATGGGGCCACGGCGGCTGGATCAGGGCATGCGGCGTCGCTAGGCACGAGGACGCGGTGGCTGAGGGTCCTCGGCGGCGGTCGGGTGGAGGGGATACGGGCGCGTGGCTCGGCACGGCGGCGGAGCGCGGTGGCTGGCTGGGGAACTCGCCGGGGCGGCGGAGCGCGGTGGCTGGCTGGGGAACTCGCCGGGGCGGCGGAGCGCGGTGGCTGGCTGGGGAACTCGCCGGGGGAATTAATGGCGTTAAACTGGGGCCAAAAACGTGTGCGGGAGAGAGGAAGAAGGAAGGAAGTGGTGGAGATAAGGTGGGTCCCCTTGGACACGCGTCACGCGCGCGAACAGGAGGTCGCGGGGCGTTCCGTCCCCCGGGGGAAGAGAATCATTTTCCTTTTAATATTAACGTTTGAGATTAAAAGATAACAAGTGTTACGTACAATAATATAGGTGTACACCATAACACTTTTGACACGTATGTGTGGCGATTTAAAATATATGCAATATTTAGCCCTGCCCTTTCCGTACATAAAAATAAAAGCAAAATAAGGATGTATTTCGAGGCATCATGTTAATCCACATATGCTAGAAAAATGTAAACCGATGATTTTAATATTAACGTTTGAGATTAAAAGATAACAAGTGTTACGTACAATAATATAGGTGTGCACCATAACACTTTTGACACGTATGTGTGGCGATTTAAAATATATGCAATATTTAGCCCTGCCCTTGCCGTACATAAAAATAAACTAGATGGGTACGTGCTAGGATACAAGGCGTTTTATACCAAAAAAAAGATAGGAAGTTTGAACAGATCTCTTTAGCTTAAAGTAAAAAAAACTTAGCCTTCTTCGCTAATGCACAAGAGTCGTGATTGGTCTGGCTTCTGCTTGATTGATTGGCAGGTTTCCTGTTGGTGCACGACCAAGGAGTCCTTGATCTGGACGGTTGAAATTTCTAGCTTCCCAGCAACAACGGAAGTGCAAAAGGAATATAAACAGATGATTTTAATGTATAAAACGACATTTATAGCACATATGCACGGAGATTTAAAATATGTGTGTACAGAATATGACTCGGAAACAGAACAATCACGATCAACTATCACACCATTTCGCTGATAGAACCCAAAAGAAACCCGATTATGCTAAAATGAAAAAGTCCCGGTTACCCGCCTTACGTTGGCTTGATAGCACAAAGCAAAGAAGTCCTGATGCTATACGTTTAGTTATGCCAGCTCTATTTCTACTATTTTTTAAGCATCTCCGCCGGTGCACCCTATAGCGGCCCCGACAGCGATTTGAGGCCCGGGAGCAAAAATGGGCTCACACTGGCCAGTTCCAAACTACACCGACGCTTTCCCGAGCCCAATAAAAGCACCGGCAACCCCGTGCTGGCCCCTTGGCCAAGGGCGCGAATCGTGCGCGCCAGCGCCTCACGAGATGGAAAATTTTGGGCGTGGGAGCCGCCTATCAGTGACGCCATGGCGTCGCGCGGGATATTTTACTGCCACGACGCCAGGCCGGAAACTCTCCCGCCACGACGCCGCGTGGGAAATTCTCCCGCCACGACACCGCGCGGGAGGTTTCTCGCCTCGCCGGCGGTCTATATTATCCTTCCTCCATCGCCTCATTGGTGCAAAACCCTAGAAAATAGCACAATGTTCGATTCGTGGGACGAGGCGGAGCTAGAGGCGGCCGTCGAAGTCGTGGAGGTGGACCCGCAGCTCGCAAAGTACAAGGTGTGGGAGGAGGCGGCGCTAGCGGCGACTGTAGATTCCTATGTCGCAGACGAGCGGCAAGGCTAGGAGGCGGAGCGGCGGCTGCGGGAGGAGGCGGAGCGGCTGGAGCGCGAGGAGGCGAGGCGGCGGTGGGAGGCGGTGAGCCAGCGCCGGTGGGAGGCGCGCCAGCAGCAGTGGTGAGAGGACCTTGCGCTGCGGCAGTTGATGCAGGAGGAGTCGCAGCGTCAGGATGAAGTCTACGAGCGGCGGCATTTGGCGGAGATGCAGCTCCGACTACAGAGGCAGGAGTTGGATCACCGTCGGCGGCGGGAGGAGTTGGAGCAGCAGCTGCGTCAGGAGACGGTGGCCGTGGATAGAGCCGCCTACTTGACGTTCGTGACGGAGAGAGCAGCGGGGAATCGACGACGGAGGAGCAGCGGAGAGACCAAGGGAGAGAGCATCGAAGAGAGCAGAGGGTGATCATCCACCTCCACCGAGCCGGGTGGCCAGTAGGTAGTAGGCTAGAGACGAAGCAGGTTTCACATGTCATCCTGGGTCGAGGAGTCAATAATTTTTTACTCGGATTTGGCCGAAAATATTATTCATTCCTTGATCCTAAATGACATTAAAATGAAACTACAAGTATAAATATTTAGTTTATGTAAAAAACTCTCATGGGGACCGCCAGTTTGGGGACGTCAGTGTGGGAACAACTCCCCAAAAAGATGATGCAGTGCCGGCGTCCCCATACGGAAGTGCCGGTGTCTCTGCCGGCGACTATTTGGAAGGCGCCGGTGGAGATGCTCTTATACGCAGTTAGAATAGGGCGTCACAAAACCACGCATGGAAACTGAGAAACGCACATGTTTAGAGCATTAAATGTAGCATGTATTCATGGCGTATCAGCCAAACTGAAACCATTCTGTGTATTAAAACCGGCCATTGCTCAAGTAGTATAAACATAGCGCATGTCACCATACAAAAACTACCAACCAGCTCACAATCTGATATATTTTTGAAAATTAAATTTCGTATAAAAATGACACATTAGATAAATCAACTATATTTCGAAATGTCCTAAAACATGCTCATCAAATAAAGGCAAAAGATATTTTCTACATAGGTGATATTGATTTAGTAGGAATTGTGGATATAAATATGTGAGCCTAAAAAATCAGTAACTATATTTCTAGGATAATTTTGACACATTAGAGAGAACTGTCATCTCTCTAACAAAAATAAAGATGTTTCCCTCGCATTTGCAAGGGCCACTTTGCTAGTTTGATAAAAAATAACATCAAATTCATGACAAGAGTTCAAAATGATACACGATAGAGTTTAACATAGTTCATGACAAATTGGACAACGCGTCAAGGCGGTTCTCATTTTTTTTTGCTCTTAGCTCTCATATTTCTTCTTGAGAGTGACAGCTGAACGCCTAAGGCATGGTCGAAGACGCTGATATCTTGTCTTCTACTCCGGAGTCCAACGCTCATAAGGTCTCCTCGGTTTGAGACCAAAGTCGCAAGGCTGAATAAGCCGAGTCAGCTCTGGAGCATCTTCTAGATGAGAAGTGTTTATCTCGTCAAGATCTTGTCCATCCACCTCCCTCTCCATCGCATATTCAGCATAGAATTGAAATGGTTAGCAAAAAACACATGATGCAATCAAATAAGAGTTTGTATTAACAAACACATACCCGTCCCAAGAAGTCATCCACCTCAGCCTCCAGTTCCTCCTCAGGCACATCCACTAGATCCTCATCAATATCATTCTCAAGCTCGATGTTCTGACCGCTCGTGCTCTCTCCATAAGCCAAGTTTGATCTCGAGCCGCTAGGCATTGTGTCCACCATAGAACAGCAAACAAGGATTGCGTATAATGAACGTACACGAGCAATGCTAGTATGTCACATTAGAAATAACAATATGAGATTAACTTAACGAGAAGAAGGCAAGATGCTATTGCGACATACCTTATTAAATCTCGCAAGTTCTTTGTCGGACCATCGTCCCAGAGGTAATGCCAATGCCTAAATCGTGCCCGTGTTGTGCCTAAGAATCTCCAGTGTCTATTGTTGTACTGGATTGGGTAGCTGTAGTGTCTCTTGTTGTGTCATCAAAACCAGGATTGGGTAGCTCCAGTGTCTCTTGTTGTGTGAATGCTGGTGCACCATGTAACCCGGCCGCACCCCATCTCCTCTCGCACCCATGCGGCCGCGCTGCGTCGGGCGGCCCCCAACGACTCCCCTCCTCCCCCCCTCCCCAGCGGCTCCCCTCCTCCCGCCGCCGCCGCTTGAGGCGCCACCGGGCAAAGCCCTGGAGGCGTGGCGGCGGACTTCCTCGACCACGACAGGCGTGGGGGCGCGGTTCACGTCTCCGGTGGCAGCGATCCACATCGGCTGTCGATGGTGGTGCCACGGAGCGGTGGCGACCAGAGGAGGGAGAGTATCTCCATTGTTTTGGCGGGCGGCGGCGGTGGTTGGGCCCGATCTGGGTCCTGACGGGCTCGGGTGGGATGCGATCATCCTGCTGCGTTGACAACGATGCTGGCTTCGTGCAGGCTTCTGGTTTATTCCGAGGCACGAGGACGCCATGGGCGATTGTCCTGGGCGTGGTGATGGCGGCCTCCTCCTTCACCGGAGGTGGTCGGCTGGTTGCTGGGTTGGCGGATCACGAGATCCGTCTACTCCAGTGATGAAGATCTAGTCGACGACGAGCTAGCGGTGAAGGGGCCACCGGTGAAAACCGCGCCTTGACATCGCCCTTGGCGGATGATGGCGGCGGCTATTGGCGTCGTTCCCTTGCGAAGGCATCATCTTTGCTGGCATATCCGATGGCTCTTGCCGAGTTGGGGACTAGCGGCTGTCAGTGAAAACCGTGCCACGATTGGCGAGAGATGGCGGCGTTAAGTGCGGTGACCCAGCATACCACTGCATGTTGTAGTATACAAGTCGTTGATATGATCTTTGTGAAGGGACTTCTTCACAATTTGCCACATCCCTCAGAGTGGTACAACAGAAACATTGCAGGTCATAACACTCCATACTTTATTACAAACATTGTCTTAACAAGTTGGTATTCTCACAGGTCATATGATAACACCCTAAGATACTACTTAAGTACGATTACAACTCATAACAACTATAAAGAGCTCAACAACTTATTTAGGTAAGTTCTACGTTGCTCGGCTCTATGATGCTAGGGTATGTCACTACTCCTCCACCTCCGTGTCATCTGGTCCGTAGACTATCCCAATAGTCTACTCCTTCCACTCCGCCGGTAAGATCAGGTTCCTCGTAGACCAGCTCGTAACTTCCTTCAGGTGCTCCATCGTTGATGGCCTCCACTTCAGGATCACAGTCTAGTAAGGGTGTCGAAAGAAAGTGAGTACAGAGGTACTCAGCAAGTTCTAAAAGAGTAAAAAGGTGTTTGATGCACTAGCTACGACCATTGATCAGGAAATCGCAGGTCAATGCATGTTTCGTAATCATTTCTTCAAAAGGTTGCTTTTATTATGAAAACTATGCCCGTCAGTCTTCACAGGTTGACTAGAACTTCACGGAGTTCCTTTCCTGCCGCGTTCGTAGTTCCCTTCCCGGAACAAGGAGTGACAGCCACAATTTAATACACTCTGCAGAGGTGCGTTATTTTTCCCACAAGAGATCTCACCCTTTTTGCCATCCGCAGGGACTTGCCCCCGTTCACACTTCCTTTGGTGTGAGGCCAGGTATAAAGATCCAAGCCCACACCGCCTTCTCCGCGACTGCAAACCCACCCTTTTGTCCAACCGTACACCTCCAGTAGACTTCCCCCGATAATACGGCTTTACTCATGGTGTACTCCGGACAATCCTTCATAGATCGTAGAGCCATCATCACTAATGGATGGGGATTTAAAAGGCTATCCCAACCTACGGCAGTGCCTCCAACACCCCGCCAGCTCTACCAATCCGTTGGCGTGCAGAAGGGAAAAGATACGACTGGCTTCCCCAGAGCCATTATAGATCTCATGGTCAACGCGATTTGTACGGCGCTAGAATCACTGGACGGCATTGGTAATTAATCCTAGGGTGATATAACCCATTGCAATGGAACCTCCACCATATCAACACATACCATGGTTCCATTGCCAGCCACATAGTCATATTCATAGTTGTAAAGTAACATTTCATTTGCGATGCAGGAATGATAAGTATATAGCTTTGCAGTAAAATGATAGAAAATACTCAAGTTGATATGAGCAAGGGTGAACTTGCCTGTGGACTGCGAGATAGTGCAGTTCAATGCAGTTGATGGAACCTGGACCTCGGGTTCTGTAAGAAGCATCATCGTCCGGTAAGGACAATGTTATAAAATCCAAATAATGCAATCATGAATGTATTATTTTATGTTGAATCCCTTTACCCCGCTGAGTCATAATAATTTAGGGTTGAGTTAAGATTTATGCCTTTGGCAGTAACTTGCAATTGATTTAAAAGATAAACCATTTTAATTCACAGAGAATACAATAATTCAAATTAATACTATTTGACTTGGTGGTTTAATATTCATTCCAAAACTGAATTTAAAATAATAGAGTTGTTTCTATAGTTTTGGAATAAATAGGGAATAGAGTATTTTTCTTTGAAAAATACCTTTCTCAATTGAAAATAGCTTGGAATAATAGAATTTCATTTTGAAATGTTTGAAAATAAGTATTTGAACTTATTTGAGATTTTTCCTTGATTTTTAAACACAAGGAAATAATAGTTTAAAATTCCAAGTTATTATTTAGATTCTTAAAATTCATAATTTTGAATTTGTTTCATAAATTCCATTTCATATTTTATTCTTGTTAAGATTTATTTTTCATTCACTAATCCAATTTTTTATGGATTTTTGGAGTTGTATTTTATTTAATAAAAATTGGTAAAGTTCTGGCCTTTTATTAATTGTTAAAAGACCAAAATACCCCCCTGGACATATATTGGGCCCAGCCCAATAACCTAAACCCAGGGACAGCCCAATAAGGCCAATCCCCTTTTGGGTTCGGTGGCGCCGAAGCGGCCCACCTCACTCTCTCTCACTCGGCCCTCTCACTCACTCGCCTAACCCTTATCTCTCTCGCGACGCGCTGGCGATGGCATCGCCGCCATGGCCGCCGCCGAGCTCCGGCCATCGCCGTGCTTCCCTGACCTCGCCACCTACCTGATCTGGACCGCCGCGAGATGATCTATCGATCTGTCCGCGTGGCTTCCTCGATTGCTTCCTCTCCTGGCGAATCGCCTCCTCTCTGGATCTCGTGGAAAATCGCCTTGGGCGACTGGGTGATCTCCGACGAGCTCTCGCCCTCGCCGTCGACGTGTGCGTCTCCGAGACCGACCTGGCGCGGGTGCTGCTTGCAGTACCTGTGCCGTCGTCTCCATGCCGTGCTGCTGTGGTGGTGTTCGTCGGCGTAACGCCGGCGCCTTCCCTGGCTTTGCAGCTGCTATGGCCGCGCGAGCACTGCCTCGCCATGCCATAGCCTCTGCCACCAGGCGCAAGTAAGTTGTTGCACTCCCTCTTCCTCTTCTCCATATCTGTGCGCCTCCTCTTGTTACTGTTCTTCTTCCTCCTCATGCTCTGCTGCTCTCTGGTGATCCTGTGATCACCCAGAGCCATGCTATTCCTATGCAATTTGCCTGTGCTTCGGTTAATTGCAAGCTCATGGCCCAATTACCCTTTACTGGTACTGGCACATGCTGCTTTGCTTGCTATACATGCTGTGCTTGCTTCTCTGCTGCTCCTAGCATGCTCTACACTTGCCATGCTCTGTTGTACTTGCTCAAGAGCTCACTATGCCATGCTATGCTTGGTTATGACTTGCTTATGCTTACTGGTCTATCATGCTTGCTTGTCTAGGTGTACTTGTGTTGCATCTGTGACACTTGTGTGTGTGCCAGTGGTGCTTGTGATATGCTTCAGTGCTACCTCTGCAAGCCAATGATCCACTGGATCATTCCTTGCTTGTTGGTTAACTTCTCTGTGTAGCTTGGCTTGCTATAATTGATCCATTTGATCAATCCACTGTCAGTGATGGCTTACTGATTAATACTGTGGCTAAATGATTCAATTATCTTGTGATGCTGATGCTCAAGCATCACTTTACTGTTGCCTACTTGTGCTGTTGCTCATTCAATCTACCTGGACTTGCTCCAGTGGCTATGATGCAATGATTAAACTGTGTTGCTCAACAGTGTGCTACTGTCAGTGCTTTAGCATGGATCTGTGATAAATTCATGCTTGTATTAATTAAATTATGATGAACTGCTTATGCAGTAATGATTTAAATAATTTGCTTGCAAATGATTTGGCTGTTCATGATTATCTGACAAGCAATTGAATCTGAGTCCATTCCTGGATAATGATGTGATATATTTGGCTTTCTCTTAATTGGTGCTAAGTGTGATGTGACCTCAGTAGCCTGGCTACTGATTGGTTGCTCACATGGTTGGTTGGATTTTGTTGGCTACTCATCTTTGATTGCATATTTGGGAATCATCCTTGAGATGAATGCTAATATGCTTGCCTGTGAAGAAATCTAGGGTTTCTGATGGTTGTATGCTTAGGGTTTACTGTGTAGTCTTAGCTGCTAATCTTTGCCATCTACTGGTGCTATATTTGCATCAAATCTGGCTAGTGTGTGCATCTGTGCATATGTGCTAGTTTCTGTGTATAAGATATGTATCTAGATGCTTTCTATTTTAGTGGCTTTTGACTGGCAGTAATCCTTGGTGAAAACCAAGTGATGATCTACCCATATGAGCATCTGCTCATCCCATGCTTATATCATGCATATATGATGGATCAGATCCATTGGATCTGTCCAGGAACTTGGTATACCTTGTTCCAGCTCCTAGTATGAAATGTTTTGTTGATGCAGACTTGTGGTTTCTATTGTGCACAGCCCTTCACCTCCAGGTCTTGGATGATCTTCTCAGGTCACCATGATTTCTGGTGATTGAGTGGGTGTGTGTGTTGGTTTTGTTCTTGCTCAAGAACTGGATGTACTGAGCTTGTTCTTGCTTCACCCTTACCTGGTGAATCCTTATCTGGTCGACTGGTCACTGTTTCTAGGGTTTGTGCCCCTTTTATATGAACCCTGCTTCTATCCTTGCATTGACACACAAGCCTGGCTTGCTTGGTGACTATTCTGTTGCATGGCCTTGCTGTTGCTGCCCAGCACACTTGAGCTGTGTGCTCTCATATGCTGAAACTTGAGCCCCTGGTGGTGCTCAGGTTTGGTCTGCTGCTACCCTTATCTTGTGTTGTCCATGGTTTTGGACAAGCACAAGTGTGCATGACACTTGGTTCTGTCCAAACTGAATTCTTTGGCTAACACTAATATTCTGGCTAGTGTTGGTTCTTTGTTTTGCAGGTTTTGAATGTGAATATGACCAGAAGATCACTTCAAGTCATTTAGTCTATGTTTTAGTTTAGGAACAATATTGTAATCTTCATTTTCATTTTTGTTTATTATTCATCAATTCTTGTATCAAGAATATTGTAAAGACATTGTAATTGTGTTGATGATCAATAAAGCTCAAGTTTTTGTTTATGAGATTTTGTATTATGTAATGTGTAAATTCTTGATTAAATATTGTATTTGATATTTACTTTGAAATTCAAGATGATTTGAATTTATATCTTGTGTTTGAATTTTGAATTCATTGTTTATAATGTGTGATGTTTATATTTAAATGTTTAACACTGATTAAATGTAATCATTCCCCAAAGTAACAAGTTACAAAAGAGATCATGTCAAAATTTCCCTAACTCACAATGCCTAACCCTAACTGCAAAATGAGAGAGAACCTCGATCCCTCTTAGGTTTAGTTGCAATAAAGCGCGAAAATTTCCCCCGTTTTGCGATGAAATGCACATCCCATTTCTAAATCTACCCTTCGTTGTTCCTATGTTCTGGGTTATTACATTAAGCATTGCTTCCTTCTTGAAGGCATCGTCATTGCAGTTTGCGGCTACTCACTCGTGCTGCTCCGGGGGAAACCCTAGATCCGGGTCTCTCGGATCGGATGATGACGGTGCTTCCTGCATCGTTCTACCTCTTGGGGCATCATTTTTGGAGCAGCGGCTGGATGGAGGTGGATCTTTGGTGGAGTAGTGTTCATCTATCACGTTGACGTTGATGATTCTCGGTGGCGTGGAGCTACATGGTACCGAAGACGGGCGCGGTCTGCTGGACGCGTGTAGATGGTGGAGTTGTCTGGCGTCATGGTGACATCGACGGCTGGCAAGGTCAGTGCGGTGATCCCTCTTGAAGATGGGTGCGAGGAAGACGGCGGTAGCGATTTCTATGGTGTGTGTTGGCGTGCGCTGAGAGTCTGCTTGACTGGATGTGCGTCTCACCTGCTATTTGGCGGCTTGGGAAGGCATTTGGTTGTTTGGATAATGTGAGTTGGTATTTTATCACCCCTTCATCCCTTTGTAGGTTTAGCGAGGTGGCTTCGAGTTTGATCTTTTGTATTGCTCTTGTAAGATGTTGTGAATAATCTAATAAAAAGCCAAGAAACATAATTGTCAAATGCATCACTATCGAACCTCCGAGTAGTATCATCTCGAGTTTTCGCGGCCTTGCAAAGCAGTTCCCAGCACTCCGTGATGTACTTGCTATGATGATCTGCCCAATTTGTGATAGTCTTTTGCTGCATTCTGTAGAGCCTACATATTCTAATTCATCAATATTAGTCAACTTGGAAAACTCACAAGTGGAGATCTATGCACGGAGATATATGAACAGAACACTCACTTGTGGAGATCTATACTTGTGTCCTTCCACTCTGTCGTGGCGCTATCCATGGCTGGCCGTCGCGGCGCTGGTCGTGGATGGCCATGGATACGTTGGCATGTTGCTGTGGTCGCGTGGATGTGTTGTTGTCATGGTGGCGCAAGGAGGCGTCACTACTTTGCTGTCGTATCGCCGTGAGGAGGCGATGTTGGTGGAGGGCCATGGCGGAGTAAGGAGGCGACGCCGCATGGTCCCGTGGAGGCATGGTGGATGTGGTCGGCACGAGTTTCCGCCTCTACCCACGCGAGCCACTGCATCCGCCCGGCGCTGGCGGGAGGGACGGAGGCCATTCAGGCGGGAGGGTGCGGGCGGGAGGGAGCCCATGGGGCCGGAGGGCGTCGGCGGGAGGGAGGCAGTGGGGCTGGATGCTGACGGGAGAGAAAGAAGAAGGGGAAATGAGGAGAGAAGGAGGTGGGGATGAGGGTATGGGGGGGCTTCTACATTGGAATGAGGGGATGAACTCAGCCTAGGTGGGTTGTGAAGCTCGATTTGAGCTTCCCAACCCAGCCTGGTTGAGAGGGTTTTTTTCGTATGAGGTGAGCACTGCCGAGATGACCTGAGCCGGGCTAACAAACAACAAAAAGTTGGTTGAGCTAGGTTGAGATGAGAATATCTGGGTTTGCCGGGCTACAAAACACACCCTTAATCCTCGGTCATCCCTTGAGTCCACCTGGCAAAAATAATATATATGCATTCAACTTGATATTGGATTTCTCACACGAATGCCAACAGATGCTTGGCCAAGGCCATGTGTTAACTCGCAGTATATAGAACCAAGCAATTTACAGTTGATCAAGAGTTTGCAATATTGAAGTTGAAACTAGAACCAATTGATAAACAAAATTCAGTCATATGTGCAAGTCAGTCAATTTACTTGATTTGACGGTTTTCCTTAACTTCCATGATTGTGGCTCAGGTAATCCACCAAGGCACCAATCCACAAAGTTTCAATCACCACTTGATTCCAATATTTTGGAAAAAAGGGACACAGATGTTCCAGGAAATAGGTCAGGTCATGCTTTAGAAAGAATCGATAGTCAGTCAATGCATATATAGCTAGCTCTTCCATGATGGTGGCTCAAGTAATCCACCAACCCCCAAAGTTTCAATCACCACTTGATTGCAAGATTTTGCAAAAAAAGGGCCTAGATGTTCCTTAACTTCCATGATGGTGGCTCAGGTAATCCACCAAGGCACCAATCCCCAAAGTTTCAATCACCACTTGATTCCAATATTTTGGAAAAAAAGGGACATAGATGTTCCAGGACACAGGTCAGGTCATGCTTTAGAAAGAATCGATAGTCAGTCAATGCATGTATAGCTAGCTCTTCCATGATGGTGGCTCAGGTAATCCACCAACCTCCAAAGTTGCAATCACCACTTGATTGCAAGATTTTGGAAAAAAAAGGGCCTAGATGTTCCAGGACACATGTCAGGTCATGCTTTAGAAAGAATCGATAGTTAGTCAATGCATGTATAGCTAGCTACCATGTGCGTTCTCACTTGCATGTTCATCTTTCTACTACTCCTCACTTGTCCGGCACACAACCCCAAAGCAGAAGTACCATCCGTTCGATTTGCACCTAGTCTGCTGCTCTATATAAGTTCTCGAGTTGGCATTGTACTCGACATCAAATACAGGAAGCCAGCAACAATGGCACAGAAGTACTCAACGGCCTCGGTTCGGCTGATGCTCACCCTCCTCGTCCTGCTGGTTTTCGTTGGTAGCATCCTCGCCAACGGCGGACCATCCGAATGCGACGAAAGTAAGCTAGCTCACACTGCTCTGCTCTCTTGTTTCCCTCTCTCCCTCTCTCTCTCTCTCTCTCTCTCTCTCTCTCTCTCTCTCTCTCTCTACGGCTCGATCAGGTTTCTCTTTCTTCTTAGCTAACTTGTTTTTGTTCATCATTTGTGGCAGGCACCGTTCAACAAGACTGCCCGCCAATCCATGGTGGCTCATAAGTACTTGATCGATGGACCATTTCTATGCAGCGACTCAGGATTTGGTAGGATCTTGGCCAACGGTGTAGGAAGTCTTCTATATATTTATGTATGTGAACCAAATCATATATATAGTACATGTTCTCGAGGTGTGCGTTATCTGTGTGTATGTTCTTTGTATTGATGCGTGTACTGCCACTTGGTTTATAGCTAAATAAAAGTATGTGTGTTGCAGACCAAATATTGCAATATTTTGCCTTTCTATTGTAAAGTTTTTTTTTGAAGATTCTAGAACATGTTTCAAAAGCACCAAATGATTTTAAATACAGTATGTCAAAGATCAAAACAACGGTCAGTATTACTCAAATTCAGTGGCGACGAAAGGTGCTCGATGACAATCTCATGGCGAAAGCGAAGAAAGAAAATATCCGGGAGGCATGATTTACCAATGTACATTGCTCATGAATTATTCAAAGGAAAAGGCAAAAAGGGGAAAAAAGGGAAAAAAGGGAAGGCATTCACTCTACACCGTTGTTGTTGGTCCGAGCTAGAGAATGATGAGATGTGGAAGAACCGTGATGATATGCATGCTTGATCTTAATTTGTATGTTATTTATCATATATGTGACATTTGTTTCATAATATTCATCATAATATTCTTCCACGCGTGTGTGCCTCCAACAGACTTAGGCACAACAAGATTGCGATTATAGAGCAAGGTGGCATCGATTTCTCAAATCACCAACAAAAAAATGGAAATCCTCACATCTTCCTACAAAAACCTGCTAGGAACCACCACACCTCCAACGTGGAATTTTTCTCTCGACTCCATCTATGCACCCCTACACCATCACCTTCGTCACCTAGATGAACCTTTCTCCTCTGACGAAATCGCGGACGCCGTCCTAAGCATGAACAGGCACGCTAGCTCAGGACCGGATGGTTTTGGACCTGCCTTCTACCGCACCATGTGGCAGCTAACAAAACCAAAAGTTATGAACTTCTTCACCCATTTCTTCTCATCCTCACTAAACATTGACGGTATAAATCGCGCGTTCATGATCCTCCTGCCAAAGAACCAAAACGCTCAAACACCTGAAGCCTTTAGGCCAATCTCTCTTCAAAATTGCCCAGTAAAAGCTGTCTCAAAAGTCAAAACTCCTCACCAACAGACTCCAAAAAATTATTCCCCTAACTGTAGATGGCAATCAATCAGGCTTTATTAAAGGTAGATGCATTGCAGAGAATTTCGTCCTTGCAGCTGGGCTTTCCACCCAAATTCGGCTCATGGATTGAACTTTTCCTGAAAACTGGCAAAACATCAGTCCTCCTCAACGGGTCACAGGACCTTGGATAAATTGCAAAAAAGGCCTACGGCAAGGAGACCCACTCTGCCCCTACATTTTCATCACGGTCGCTGATATACTGCAGCAACTTATTGTCCAAGCCTGTCGTAGTGGCCTCCTAAAGCACCCAATTGCGGACGACATCCTCTGCCCTGTGCTACAATACGTTGATGACACGGTAATCATTCTGCGAGCAACACCAAACGCCGCACGAATCCTTAAAAAAATCTTGATGATTTTGCGGAAGCTACAGGCCTAAACATAAACTTTCAGAAAACGACCTTTGTTCCCCTCAATGTCCCTGACGATCTAGCATGCACCATTGCCACAACAGTCGGCACAACGATCTCCTCATTCCCCCAAACCTATCTAGGCCTCCCTCTTTTTTCTACCAAGCTACCTGCATCGGCATTCCAACCAATCATAGACAGTTGTGATCGCTACCTCGCAGGCTGGCGCGCCACACTACTGACAAGAGGTGGCCGTCTTGCCCTCCTCTCCGCCGTGTTAGATAGTTTACCTACATACTTCATGTCTTGCTTCCTACTTCCCATGTCTATCACCAAAACCATCGATGGCCGCCGTCGCGCTTTTTTTTGGGCCGCCGAGGAGACCTGCACTGGAACTCAGTGCCTTGTCGCGTGGGATAAGGTTTGCACACCTACTGAACATGGTGGATTGGGCGCAAAAAACCTAAATGCACAAAATGTGTACCTAATTTTGAAATTTTTCTTTAAATTCTTGCATTCAGAAAATTTTCCATGGAAGTGGATTATGTCACAAACACCACAACCACTCAATGCATCGAACCCCTCCTACCTCTCCAAGATTCTAGCCAAACACATTTCCATTCTCTCCCAAATCTCATGCTGCTCTGTCGGCAACGGCATATCAGTGTTTTTCTGGCACGACACCTGGCTACTCTCTGAACCTCTTGCATTAGCCTACCCTGCTCTATACTCACTTGTGACGTCCCAGAACCGGTACCATGAGGATCCCAGCGAACCCGCCGAAATCCGCACGATATCGATTCTGAGACGCCCTCCGACATGACGTGCGCGATGAATCACACATGTGATGCCAGAGAAATTAATACGAGCGGTTACAACAGGATTATAATAGAGCCAACAAGAAACAGATATATTACAATAACGACTCCAACGAGTCAATATACAAATATACAAGATCCGAATCATACAGAAATGTCGAAGGCGTCCGAGTACGGACACGATACAATTTGGACTAGGAGTCCTGAAGATAAAAGATGGCGTCCATAACCCTGCCCAGGCGAAGCCGGAAGGGTAACCCTGCTAACGTTGTTCTTCATCGCACCGATCTTCATACATGTCCGGTTATGTCCCAAAGCAGCAATAAGTATGGATTCATACTTAACAAGACTTCAAGACATATAGCATTCGTCAACCAATCGTCCTTTGTACTTGAGACATGCAGGGGACTTAGAGGACGCAAGAGAAACGTCATAGGCAATATGGTGGGGTTAAGCGGCAGCGCGCAAGCACTAAAAACATATAGATACACTCTACAACATTCGTCTATCAGAGAAGGTGAGAGAGCACACTAACAGTTCTATACTATGCAAACATAACCCAACCGATGCATTTTCCCCTTCGCAAAGGAAGTACTTGCAAGGGCACTCACATGGTGGACAAGTTTTATTAGGTAACCGTTGTAGTGATGCTAAATTACTACGCAAGTTATTAACAAATTACTAGCAGCAACATAAAAATGTAACTTGTTCTAGCTATACAATTCTAAGTCATCCATAACCGCGGACACGGCTTATCGATAAGATGTACACCCTGCAGGGGTTTCCCAAATGTAACCATACGCATGCTCAACCCGCTTATGACAGACGATGTCTCACAACAAGACCGTTCACAGTTTAACAAGAAAGTCTAGGGGAACCACCCCACTAAGCTACCCGTAACGAAGTTCGGCCGCACTCCGAAGCGGACTCAGGGTTGCATAGGTGTCTATGCGGGCACTAATGGCCAAGCACTAGATAAGTCGTCTAGCAATTATGCAGTACAGTACAGAATATAAACCACCCGAAGGCAACAGGAACTAAATACCCGAAGGCAACAGGAACTAAACATGCATGCGCCAAATGATGTAGGATAACGTTGCATAGAAAACAAAAAAATTTCCTACCGCGAACACGCAATCCAAGCCAAGATGCAATCTAGAAGACGGTAGCAACGAGGGGTTTATCGAGTCTCACCCTTGAAGAGATTCAAAAACCTACAAGAGTAGGCTCTTGTTGCTGCGGTAGACGTTCACTTGCCGCTTGCAAAAGCTCGTAGAAGATCTTGATCACGATCGCTTCCGGTGCCACGAACGGGCAGCACCTCCGTACTCGGTCACACGTTCGGTTGTTGATGAAGACGATGTCCACCTCCCCGTTCCAGCGGGCAGCGGAAGTAGTAGCTCCTCTTGAATCCGACAGCACGACGGCGTGGTGTCGGTGGTGGTGGAGAAATCCGGCGGAGCTTCGCTTAAGCGTGCGGGATGTGGTGGAGGAGATAGACCGCTAGGGTTTGGGGAGAGAGGGGGGTTGGGTGCCAGCCCTCTAAGGGGTGCGGCCAAGGCTGAGGCTTGAAGTGGTCAGCCCCCTCTCCTATGCCCCTCATTATATAGGTGGAAGCCCCAAGAGTTCTAGTCCAAGTCTTCGAATAAGACCCCAACAATAAAACCTCCCATATGTGGGAAACCTACTCAAGGAGGGAGTCCTACCCAAGGTGGGACTCCCACCTTTCCTTGAGGTGGGTTGGCCGGCCACCCTAGGGGAGTCCACCTTGGACTCCTCCCCTTTAGGGTTGGCTGGTCATGCAAGGTGGAGTCCCTCCGGGACTCTACTTTCCATGGTGATTTCTTCCGGACTTTTCTAGAACCTTCTAGAACCTGCCATAAATGCACCGGATCATTTCCAAACTTGGAATATGACTTCCTATATATGAATCTTATTCTCCGGACCATTCCGGAACTCCTCGTGATGTCCGGGATCTCATCCGGGACTCCGACCAAATATTCGAACTCCATTCCATATTCAAGTTCTACCATTTCAACATCAAACCTTAAGTGTGTCACCCTACGGTTCGCGAACTATGCGGACATGGTTGAGTACTCACTCCGACCAATAACCAATAGCGGGATCTGGAGATCCATAATGGCTCCCACATATTCAACGATGACTTCAGTGATCGAATGAACCATTCACATACGATACCAATTCCCTTTGTCACGCGATATTTTACTTGTCCGAGGTTTGATCATCGGTATCACTCTATACCTTGTTCAACCTCGTCTCCTGACAAGTACTCTTTACTCGTACCGTGGTATGTGGTCTCTTATGAACTTATTCATATGCTTGCAAGACATTAGACGACATTCCACCGAGAGGGCCCAGAGTATATCTATCCGTCATCGGGATGGACAAATCCCACTGTTGATCCATATGCCTCAACTCATACTTTCCGAATACTTAATCCCACCTTTATAACCACCCATTTAAGCAGTGGCGTTTGATGTAATCAAAGTACCTTTCCGGTATAAGTGATTTATATGATCTCATGGTCATAAGGACTAGGTAACTATGTATCGAAAGCTTATAGCAAATAACTTAATGACGAGATCTTATGCTACGCTTAATTGGGTGTGTCCATTACATCATTCATATAATGATATAACCTTGTTATTAATAACATCCAATGTTCATGATTTTGAAACTAATCATCTATTAATCAACAAGCTAGTTAAGAGGCATACTAGGGACTCTTTGTTGTTTACATATCACACATGTATCAATGTTTCGGTTAATACAATTATAGCATGGTATATAAACATTATCATAAACACAAAGATATATAATAACCATTTATTATTGCCTCTTGGGCATATCTCCAACAAATGAAACCAAGGTTGTGGCCCCCTTTTTAACTGACTTAAGAAAATATAATGGGTGAGGGGGTCCCAGTGAATCCCCACGCAAGGGTAGAGCTCTTAATCTCGGAACAGATAACAAGAACTCGGGTCCTAGGGGACATTAGCGAGACAAATATCCGATGCTTTAGCAAAGGGGCTCACAGATTCCACTTCTTACAATTTTAGTTGTTAACCTTTAAAAAGTGCGTGATTATCTCCAACAACTGATGTAGCATGTGATAACCTCCCAACAGATAACCCGATAAGATAACAACAACGATAACGAGATATAAGCGACACTAGCATGCACTACGACTCGCAAGGCAGACCCGATAAACCAAACAACAGCTGTAGGAGGGTGGTGGAGGCAATATGGGCTGCTCGAGGTGACAGGTGGATAGGACACATGACAAGAACGCAACTCAAGGATAGCATGAGGGAGAAGGCAAAATAAAATAGGTGAGCGACTCCTACAGAGACATGAGTTTAGGAAATGCTTGCCTGTTAAAGCTTGCCGAGGAACAGCCGGAGAACTTTTCCTATCTCACCGTATCACTTCGTGATCCTATCCGGGAAGAAGCAAATGCTGGAACACACACAACGGATGCAAATCTTACTACTACGGATAAAAAAGATCCAGCATGATCACGATGATATGCATGACATCGCAACGATGATGCGATGCAACTTATCCAAATTAAGCGGGATCGGAACCCGGACAAACAATTAGGGTTGATGTTGCATTTTCTACCGACAAAGTTAAGTGCTGCTTAGCATGGCAAGACATGGCAGGGGTGATCTACTTCAAAGTTAAACGGAACGGGGAAAACCCTAATCGGAATCCAAAATACTCCAGTGTTCTATTAGGTGAGATCCACAAACTACACGAAACGTCATGATGCAAGATGCATACAAGTATATGGATGGAATAATCATGTTACTTGCATTTTTCTGATCAAAATTCATACATAACACTTTTTATTTCGAAACATGGTTCAAGAGATATTGATTTCACAAGATTTTGCAAATCCCTGGCATTTTCAGAAAAACAGAGAAAGGCCTGGAACTTCTCTCACCGAGGCAGGAGCCAGCCCGTGACGCTGACAAGTGGGACCATGAGGCTGGTGGGGCTGCTGACACGGCGGAAGGGCCCCGGGTTGCTTCTCAGAAGGTCCAGGGGGTTATGCTAAAAAGAATAGGGGGCAGGGCCACGGGTTAGTTTGGAAAAGCTGCAGGGGGCTCCTTGTAAAAAAAACATAGATCTAGATATGAGAAACTTTTCTCACCGGGTATGCAGCTAGCCCGTAGGACTGATGGGTGGGGCCCATACGCTGAGGTGGCGCCACGCTGGCAAAGCTTCCGTGCACGCTCAGAATGTGTTCGACGCGGTGACCACCGGCGTCGGCGTCACGTGCGCAGAAGGTTCTGTGGGTTCCAGGAGGCGGAGCTGGGCGGGTTCGACGCGCCTTGTCGTCGCGGATCAGGGGATGGCGGCGCCGCTTGCAGGAGGTCGCTAGAGACGAGGGAGGAGGCCGAGGCGTGCGGCGTCCATGCGGGTGCGGAGCAAGTCGAGCACGGCCTCGAGGTTCCAGAGCAAGGCGGGAAGAGCGAGCACACGCGTGAGAGGCACCTCGGCTCAGCAGACCAAAACAGGGCGGCGCGAGGATCAGGGAGCCACCGGAGAGGCTTCGTCGGCGAGAATCCATGGACAGAACGTCAGTGACCATCGCGAAAAGTAGAAATCGAAATCGAAAAAGAAGATGGGGATGTCTAGGAGAACCGCATGGTTACCAGGAAGGTCGAGGAGGCGTCGATGTCTCCGGAGGAGGGTGGTGGTCGCCGGAATCGACGAAAAACGCCGGCGTCCAGAGATGAAGAAGTCGAAGAAATCGACTGTCTCCTTGCTCGATTCTTTGCACGCGTGTGACGATGATCTTCAGGGTCAAAAGGTGGAGCTCTTGGTGGTCTCAGCTCGTCGATTGGTGGCCGGATGTGGCCGGGCATCGGCGAGGTGGTTGCGGCGGTGTTCGAAGGTTCACAGAGAGAGAGAAAAGAGGGGAAACGGTGGCGGCGCGAGGGTGGGAGAGGAGAGCGGGGTTGGTGAGTGCTAGGGTTCGGCGCAGGTGATAAGGAAGGAGGGGAGCAGGTGAGAGGCGTGAGGCTGCGCTGGAGGACAACGACGGGGGGGAGCTCACGCTCTCTGCGTGTCTGGGGAAGACGAAAAGCATGAGAGAAAGGGCATACCCCTTCGGTGTGGGCCGGGCCAGGCCGAAGAAAGAAAAAGGGAGGAGAAGGAAGGTGGGCCTCCGGATGGGTTGGGTTGGGAGAGAAGAGAAGAGAGTAAGAGGTTGGGCCGCCGGGGGAGGGGGTGGCCCAGGGAAGTTTTTCTCTTTTTTTTCTGTCTTTTTTTGTTTAAACCCTTTTGTATTCAAACTCTTTCTATTTTGAATTTGGGGTAAGGATGAGAGGGAGTTCCAAAAATAGTTTTCAAATATTATTTTATTTGTAATCAAGACAAGGAACATTTTATTCCAAAATTAGTTGTTGACCAACTTAATTATAAAATAGGAGATATGAGAGAGGGTTAGGGTTTGGAGGACTTGGCATTGACCAAAAGAAATTAGGTCAAAGGTGGAAAGGGTTGGGCTTTAGGGTTTTGTTTCTAAATAAGACAAAGGGGAGGGTTTATATAGAAAACACCTGAGAAGGAAAATAAAACAATTAGGATTTATAAAATAGTTTTATTTTGTAAAAAGATGGATGATATGATGCATGATGGCATGATGATGCATAAAAAGAAAAGAACAAACAAAACTCTATTAGGGGTGCTACCCGGGACCGTTACATCACACCACAGAAACCAAAGTGCATTCGTCTATGAAATTCTGCTTAATGGGATCAACAGTGCCCTACGAAACCGCCTGACTAACGCCGCCGCGGTGCAGCTTCGGTCTCTGTCTTCTCTCTTGCAGGACATACAACTATCGGATGCGGACGACTCACGCCTCATATCAGATGGTTCCTCCTTCTCCACCAACGAAGCCTACAAGCACCTGCACACAGACATGGTTGACCCTGAAGCCGCGCACATCTGGATGTCTAAAGTGCCCAGGAAGGTGAAGATATTCGGCTGGTTCGTGCATCTCAACAGAATCAACACGTGAGCAAACTTGCTGCACAGGAACATCATCACGTCCGCCTCATGCCCCCGATGCATGGTAGGGGTTGAGGACGTGGCTCACCTCCTCTTCGGGTGCCCGCAGGCCGCCGCGATATGGCAACTGTTGAGCCTCCAGCCCAATGGTCTTTCATTAAGACAGGCATAGGGTAAAGAGTGGAATTGATTTACCCCAATGCGAGGTAGTTTCCCTGCTTGTAAGATCCTTATTTTGAGTCAACCATATCACAAGACTTGCTTTAGCAGATCAGTGGCAGTCATTAGAAACATCCTCGCAGACCTCACCCTCTGGTCGCACCGTTTTAAAAATACGGATCATACGAATGGACGCCGATCTGTGGCGTAACCATATCTCAGCTTGTATTCAGTAACACTGCCATTTTGATGCAATATATATATCCAGGTGGGGATTCTCTCCCCCCGGTGAAAGCCTCAAAAAAATAAAAATAGTTCATCCATATGTTTGAAAATCTAAAATATACATAACCAAGGTGGTGATGTAAAATACATCATATGATGGAGCACTAAGAGATGTATTTGAGTTTTGAGAACAAACAAAGGATATAAAAACCTCAAAATGCGAAAAACAGGTGATTGTCTGAAAATATCTGAAATCCATTTCCATTAGGTTCTGGGCTGCATGAGCCTTGATGGCAGAGTGGCCTAATCATCTACATCTCTCCTCCCAGTCCGTCTATCCATACATCACATCGAAGCACATAGTGGCCCAATCATCTTCGAAGTACAGCGTGGGTGCCACCTCATCCTCCATGTCCCATCCGTATGTATCCCTGAAAGGACGACGGCCGGTCGGGTGGAATCCTCCTCCCCTACCCTAGGCTTCGATTGGTGGAGACCCAGTTTCTACACGACATGGCCCAGGTATTTTATTTTTGCGGGTGTGAGTCTTTTTTGGCCATTTGCAACAATTTTAAATCCGAGCGACCTCATCTCGAAAGCAGGCATGGCTTAGAGCATTTTCATTGGTGATACAACCCTATGGGCTATGGCAGTCCGGGGTTATTTTTAGGCCACATCAATGCTTCCCAAAGTAGACGGTTGTTTTTGTATCCGGCCAGGCGGGATGGGAAGTGTGTGCACCCATGTTTTGCATCACGTTAGATTTTTTGGGCATGGGTCCTGTCTGACAAGGGCACAACCCAACCCTATAACTATTATCCCAATTTTCTCCCGTCCCACTCGCCTATCCATTCTCCCACATGTCGCTTCAGTTCCTGTTCGCCTCTCTATTTTGCACCCAGAGCACGCCCTCCCCCTTGCCGCCGCTGCTTCCAGCATGCCTCAGAAAAAAAAGGTGACGGCGCCGGTGAAACCCCACAAGGTTGAAAGAGAAGCCAAAGAATATGTCGGAGGAGGATTGGCAGGCCCACCGCGAACGGTTCCGAATCATGACGGAGGAGGACTGAAGGAGGCCTCGCCTAGATTGTTATAAAAGCGACAAGCAAATAACGAAGAACGAAACAAGAACACACGCAGGGGACACAAGATTTAACGTGGAAAACCCCTTCCAACACAGAAGGGGAAAAAACCACGGCGAGCCAAGAAACTTCACTATATCGGGAGGTGTTTACAAACGCCGTGGGTTATCTTATAATCTGATAAACCCTAGCCGGCAGCTTACAAGATGTATATATAGGCGGTGCCAACGATCCGTACCGTATCGGCCCAAGCCTCCGGCGACGGGCCTCGCTCCGCTCGTCAGAAGTTAGCCTCCCTTTAGTATATGAAATTGGATCACAATACAACAAACTCCACCTTGAGACAAATTCCATCTTGTAGCATGAACTTCAACAATCTCCTGAACAACAAAGGGAAAGAAAACACTTGCTGGCGCCAACAGCCACTTGGGCTAAACAGTTATACCAACCAAGCTTGAGCAAAGCTCAAACTTGGAAACAAGAACTGGCTTTGTCATCATATCAGCAGGATTATCATGAGTACTTATCTTGCATACCTTCAGTTTACCTTGAGCAACAATGTCGCGAATATAATGGTACTTGATATCAATGTGCTTTGTCCTCTCATGAAACATTTGATCTTTAGTAAGGTATATTGCACTTTGACTATCAGAAAACAAGTTAATGCAAGAATCATCTCCACAAAGCTCAGCATACAAACCTTTCAACCAAACAGACTCTTTGCCAGCTTCATTAATTGCTATATATTCTGCTTCGGTCGTAGATTGGGCAACAACAGATTGTAACGTTGCCTTCCAACTCACAGCACAACCACCAACAGTGAACACATAACCTGTGAGGGATCTTCTCTTATCCAAATCGGCAGCAAAATCTGAATCCACATAGCCAACGAGTCCCTCACCGGTCTTGCCAAACTTCAAGCAAGCTTTGGATGTGCCACGAAGGTACCTGAAAATCCACTGAACAGCTCTCCAATGTTCTTTACCAGGATCAGCAAGATATCGACTGACCAAACTCATAGCATAGGATAAATCAGGACGAGAACAAACCATGGCATACATCAAGGAACCAACAGCACTAGAATATGGAACTTGAGACATGTACTCAATATCTTCATCAGTACTAGGACATTGCAATGCTGACAATTTGAAGTGAGAAGCAATTGGTGTACTAACAGACTTTGCATCATGCATATTAAAACGATGAAGAACTTTCTGAATGTAATTATGCTGACTAAGAAATAACACACTAGATCTTCTGTCTCTTGTAATTTCCATACCTAGTATTTTCTTAGCAACACCAAGATCCTTCATCTCAAACTCACTACTTAATTGTGCTTTCAAAATAGTGATTTCTTTCTTGCTCTTGGCAGCAATCAACATATCATCAACATATAACAGCAAGTATATTGGTGATCCATTAACAAACTTGATATAGACACAACTATCATACTTAGATCTCTTAAACTCATGTGCAAGCATAAATGAATCAAACCTTTTATACCACTGTCTTGGAGACTGTTTCAAACCATAAAGGGACCTCTTCAACTTGCAAACAAGATCCTCCTTACCAGGCACAACAAAACCTTCAGGCTGGTCCATGTATATCTCCTCCTCAAGCTCACCATGCAGAAAAGCAGTCTTTACATCTAGCTGCTCAAGCTCAAGATCACGCATAGCCACAATACCAAAGAATGCACGAATGGAACTATGCTTCACAACCGGAGAGAATACATCATTATAATCAATACCTGGAATTTGGCTGAAACCTTTTGCTACTAACCTTGCCTTAAACCTCGGAGGCTCATTAGGAGACAAACCTTCTTTTCTTTTAAATATCCACTTACAGCGGACAGCCTTCTTCTGTTTAGGCAAGGGCACAACATCCCATGTGCCATTCTTGTCAAGCGACTGCATCTCCTCTTGCATAGCAGAAATCCACTTCACGTGGTCAACGGATGCAACGGCCTCAGTATATGTAGCAGGTTCAGTATCATGCTCCACCTGTTCAGCACAACTCAAAGCATGATGAACAAGATTACATTCTTCAATTAAACGAGGACGTGGACCTTTGTTACGCCTCGGTCTATCAGCAGCAATGGAACTATTTGTTTGCTGCAAAACAGGTGGTGAGTGCTGAACAACAATGTTATCAATTTCAGCAACATCATTTTCTTTCTCCTCCACGTGCTCCACCTGCACGCTAATCCTCTGTTGTTCATCATCAGAATTATCAGAAAAATCAACAGCATCAGTAACATCTGTAGATGAACTCTTATAAAACATAACAGCCTCATTAAAGACAACATTCCTGCTATGCAAAACTTTCTTAGTTTCAGGATTCCATAACTTGTATGCCTTAACTCCTGAACCATAACCAAGAAACACACACTTAACAGCCCTAGGCTCTAGCTTTCCATTATCAACATGAGCATAAGCAGTGCAACCGAAAACTCTCAACTGTGAATAATCAGCAGGTGAACCAGACCATACCTCAATAGGAGTTTTCTTATCAAGCGGAATACAAGGTGACATGTTTATCAAGTAACAGGCGGTGGAGGCTGCTTCAGCCCAGAAACGTCTATGCATACCAGCATTAGACAACATGCAGCGAGCCTTGGAGATGATGGTTCTGTTCATCCTCTCCGCCACACCATTCTCGAGGAGTATATGGGATGGTGTGGTGCACGACAATGCCTTCATCGCTGCAATAATCATTGAAAACAGTAGAACAAAACTCCATGCCATTGTCGTACGAAGCAATTTAACTTTCTTTCGTTTGCTTCTCTACCATAACTTTCCACTTTCTAAAAGCATCAAACACATCAGATTTATGTTTCAGAAAGAAAGGCCACACTTTTCTGGAGTAATCATCTATGATAGTAAGCATGTAATTTGCACCACCAAGAGAAGTCTTGCGGGAAGGTCCCCACACATCAGCATGCACATAATCTAAAATCCCTTTGGTGGTATGAACGGAAGCATTGAATTTAACTCTTTTATGCTTACCAAAAATGCAGTGCTCACAGAATTCAAACTTACTCAAATTGCAGCCATCTAGCAGGTCTCTCCTGTGCAATTCTGCCATGCCATGTTCACTCATATGTCCAAGACGCATATGCCACAGATTAGTTTTACCAGGTTCATCAGGAATAACAAAGAGCAGCAATACCAGACAAAGTGCTACCTCTAAGAACATATAACTTTGCAGAATTCATATCACCAATCATGTGAACGAGAGAACCTTTTGATACCTTCAGAACTCCGCGAGAACCGGAGTGTTTGTACCCGTCAACATCAAGGGTACTGAGAGAGATCAGATTTCTGGCCATGCCAGGTATGTGTCTCACATCTGTCAGAGTGCGTGTCATGCCATCATGCATCTTGATTTGAACGGAGCCAATGCCCACGATCTCACGTGGGTTGTTATCTCCCATACGCACAACATCTCCACTCAGCACAAACTCATAAGAACTGAACCAGTCTTTGTTACAGCAAATATGAAACGAACATGCAGAATCAAGGATCCACTCATCATTACCAGAAACACAACCAGCAAACACAACTAGGCAATCGCCATCGAATTATCACTTTGGAAACAACAGCAGCCTTACCATCACCCTCAGATTTGTTTTTCGGTTGGTAAGTACCGTTTCTTTTCTCTTTGTTCTGCAACTTCCAACAATCATCAATATTGTGGCTAGTTTTCTTACAGTACTTGCAGAACTTACCATCTCGTCCCTTGGACTTTGAGCGACCTCTGTCGGTCTTGCTCTTATCTCTGTTGTAGTTGTTGTAGTTGTTGTTTGTTCTCGGTCCTGCCTCGGACCTGCGGTGCTTCTGCCTTAGATGATGAACCCTCTGCTGCACCATAGATTTCATCTTTTCCCTCTGCTGGAGGGCCTCATAAACTTCGGCAAGGGTTAGTTCATCACGATCCGTATAACAAGGTGTCTCGAAAATTCGCAAAAGAATTAGGCAACGAGACTAACAGTATAAGAGCTAGATCCTCATCATCATATTTTACCTCCATGGATAGCAAATCAGAAACGATCTCTTTAAAGATCGATAGGTGATTCATCATTGACGCACCTTCTTGCAGCTTGTGCGAGAACAACTTCATCTTCACGTGCATCTTACTGGTTAGATCTTTGGACATGCAGATCGATTCCAGTTTCAACCACAGCGCCGCTGCGGATTTCTCAGCCAGCACCTCCTGCAAGATATTGTTGGATAGATGAAGCTGAATTAATGAAAAAGCCTTACGGTCTTTCCTCTTTTCATCGTCGGTCCAGGTCTTGGCATCTTTCTTGCCAAAACCATCAAGAGCTTCATCCAGATCAGAAGATTGGGTAAGTATCGCCCTCATCTTCACTTGCCACAGAGAAAATCTCGTGGTGTAATCCAGCTGCGGTAGATCGAACTTCAAGGAAGACATGTCGCAAAACCCTAGATTGAAACACGGGCTCTGATACCACTTGTTATAAAAGCGACAAGCAAATAACGAAGAACGAAACAAGAACACACGCAGGGGACACAAGATTTAACGTGGAAAACCCCTTCCAACACAGAAGGGGAAAAAACCACGGGCGCCAGCCAGCAAAACTTCACTATATCGGGAGGTGTTTACAAACGCCGTGGGTTATCTTATAATCTGATAAACCCTAGCCGGCAGCTTACAAGATGTATATATAGGCGGTGCCAACGATCCGTACCGTACCGCGGGGGGGCTGCCGCCCCCCGCACCCCCCGCAGGCGTCCCTGTAGGGCACGACGTATGGGCTAACTTTTGACTACGCTACGCTTCGGCCCAAGCCTCCGGCGACGGGCCTCGCTCCGCTCGTCAGAAGTTAGCCTCCCTTTAGTATATGAAATTGGATCACAATACAACATAGATTGTTAGGCCAACCAGGCCGCGACAGAGGCTGAGGAGGCGGCGCAAGTATCCCTTGGCCTCGGAGGCGCGACAACTTCCCCGTCACCGGGCGCAGTTGCAGGGGCCAAGCCTACGGCTTTACAAGGAGCACATCCCCGTCTCGTCGGCTTTCTTCACGGAGTCGCCGCTATCGCTGATGTGCTTCACCCCTGAATTCGGTGACAATGATCTGAAAACCGATCCCACCACCGTGTTCTCTCACGGCGCGGCAACGCCAAGGCTTCCACCTTGACCTCAACAACTCGGACACCGACTCACCCGCTATGTGCTAGGGAACTGGCAGTGTGCATAGACCCATTGCACCAAAATCTTGGATGACTTGATTCGAGGCAGCCCACCTGCTGAGCGCATCCTCAATGAAGGCGACAATGAAGAAGGGGAATACAAGGTCGGCGTGTTAGACGTGGAGATCGGAGCCACTACCAAGGCGGCGATGAGACAGCAAGACGACACACATGGTCCGATGTGGAAGTCGTTGGTAGATGTACGATAAGCTCGCCGCATACAAGGTGGACAACGAGAACAACGATTTCGCCTTCATGCATTTCTTCAAGAAGCTTCAAAGTGTGAAAAAATGGGCGATGAGGAAGGTACCGTGGATCGCTCCCTCCTCTGCGGCCTCGGCGGATCGCCCAATCAGCAACAAAAAGGGCAAGGCCAAAAGGAATGGACCATCCTCATTGTCTAGCTTTGATGACTCCATTGAGAATATGGTTTCATCTTTCTCCTCCGACATAAAAAAAAAGATGGATGAAAGAGGCGCCGCTATGTGGAGGGCCATGTTGGACAAGGAAGATGTGAAATTGGGCTCGAGAGAGGGAGAAGGTGTAAGACACCAAGATGGAAGACCAAGACGACGTGATAACAGATGCATGGCCGAGGCCTTGTCTTAACATGCAGTGTAATTTATAATTGATCAATACTGTAGTTTGCAATATTGAAGTTGAAACTAGAACGAATTGATAAACAAAATTCAGTCATATGTGGAAGTCTGTCAATGTACCTGATTTGACGGCTTTTCTTAACTTCCATGTTGGCGGCTCAGGTAATCCACCAACCCCAAAGCTCTAATCATCACTTTGATTCCAAGATTTTGGCTTTTTTTTACGGCATGCATAGAGTGGGTGGCCACTTGGCCCTTGTCATATGAGGGCTGACAAAAAAAGGATATTGTTGATAAATGCTTTGGCTCATAGGAGCATTTACACCTATTGTGTGAATTCACATTTCTAAGTGTCAAAAAGTTCTAAACTAAATTTTTACATGTACATCTAGACATTTTATGTTGGTACACAAATTTTCAAAAAAATGAATTTTTTATGTGGCTCCTGTAAAAAAGACAAATTTTGATGTTGCAACACGACTACGTAGAATACATTTCTTTGTCTTTTTTGTGCACACCACACAGAATGTTATTTTTTCATGAAAACTTGTGTACGGACACAGAATATCACGATGTACACCAAAAATTTATGTCAATTTTTATAACATTTTCAAAATTAATTTTTAATTATTTTATATAATGGGAGCATTTGCTCCTATGAGGCAAAATGCCACGTCCATAGATGTTCCATGACACAGGTAATGCTTTAGATAGAAAGAATCGATAAAGTCAGTCAATGCATGTACAGCTAGCTAGCTACCATGTGCGTTCTCACTTGCATGTCCATCTTTCTACTACTCCTCACTTGCCCGGCACACAACCCCAAAGCAGAAGTACCATCCGTTCCATTTGCACCTAGGCTGCTGCTCTATATAAGTGCTCGAGTTGGCATTGTACTCGACATCAAATACAGGAAGCCAGCAACAATGGCACAGAAGTACTCAACGGCCTCGGTTCGGCTGATGCTGACCCTCCTCGTCCTGCTGGTTTTCGGCTGAATGCGACGAAGGTAAGCTAGCTCACACTGCTCTCCTCTCTTGTTTATCCCTCTTTTTCCCATACGGCCGGCCTTAACAAGCCGGGTTCCACTAACACACAGCTGCCTCAGGTTTCTCTTTCTGCTTAGCTAGCTAACTTGTTTTTGTTCATCATTTGTGGCAGCCGTTCAAGGAGACTGCCCACCAATCCATGGTGGCTCATAAGTACTCGATCTTTGGACCATTTCTAAGCAGCGAGCGGGATTTGGTAGGATCTGGATTGTGCTTGGCTGGCGGCGCAGGAAGCCTTCTTTATATTTATGTACTTTATATATGTTCTCGACGTGTAGTCGATCCGTGTGTGCATGTTCTTCGGATTGGTGCTTGTACTGCTTATAGATAAATAAAAAGTGCTTGTGTTGCGAACCAAATATTGCAACCTTTTGTCTTCTCTATTTTGAAGATCTTTTAAAACATTAGAGAACATGCTTTAAAAAGCAGCAGATGATTCTAAATATAGTATATTATGCCAAAACAAATCGAAAGAACATTTCTAAAAGACGGTCAATAATTACTTAGATTCAGTGGTGACGCAAGACACATCGAGGCCGTTGTCGAGGACGGAGGGCCTGCATGGTGACGGTGAGGGCAGCCAGCTAGCGCGCTGTCCAGTTGGTGTTAGTTTGCTTCGCCTTCGCTGTGGAAACGAGGTAAGCAGACATCCTGCAAACCGAGTCAGAGATTCTGGCCAGAGTACAGACTAAAGAGTGGCCCAATGTATCACCGTGTCAAAAAATGCTTCCTCCTCATCCTCAGTTCCTCACTGCTCCATCCGTATGTATCCCTGAAACTGAAAGCACGCCGGCCGGCCGCCCGGGTGGAAATGGAATCCTCCTCCGCTGCCATAGATAGGCCTGGTTCGGTTGCTGCAGACTCAATTTCGCCACGGTATGGCCCGACCGATTCTGTTTTGACCCTGTTGGCTGTTGCAACAATTTTAAATCCGAGTGACATCATGCCGGGCATGGCTTAGCTATAGTTTCTGAAAAGCAAGAACCAGCAAGAGTTGACCTTAATTTCATTCTCTCCCAACTGCAGCTCGACGCATATGCTTCTTTCTGCATCTGGGGAGCAATTAAGATTGATCCGCACCTTATCATCTTGAGCATCACAAGGCTTCCCTCCCAAAATTCGACTGGAAAATGGACTCCCAGCCGCAGGGGTTGCTCAGGGTCGAGCCCAACGAGCTCCAATTCGCATGTAAGCCATCTCCCCGCCTCAACATTCCGTGTTTGCATCAAGTTGTTTTTGCTGCCCTTTCGCTAATTTTGCAAGGAATTGTTTTAGTAGGGTTGATGTGTTGCTTGTCAGTTAATTTTGACTGATTTGTAAGCCAATTCTCGCTAATTCTTTTTTTTTTTTGTTTCCTTTTCTTGAATCCTGCAGTTGAGGCGAATAAGAAGACCTCGTGCTCTACGCAGCTAACGAACAGAACGGATCACCACATCGCCTTCAAGGTAACATGGGACTACTATTACGTTTTCGGTTTCCACCGTGCATATTGTAGTCTGCCTCAGAACACAAGACCTTACTATCCTGCAAAATGACGGAATGTAATGCCACATTTGGCAAAATGTTGTGTTTCTTCTCTTAGGTGAAAAACAATGTACCATCGAAATATATCGTGCATCCCAAAATATGTGTTGTGCCACCCAGATCCACCATCTATGTCCAAGGTAGTGTTAATTCCCTTACCCATCGAACCAAGTCAGTGCGATTCTTCGCTTATATCTGCACAAAAGTTGACACTTCCGTGATCTCCCAGTTACAATGCGAGCACAAAGTCAGGCGCCACCAGACATGCAACTCAGGGACAGGTTCTGTGTGCAGAGCGTTGTGGTGAGGAGGGGAACAACGACCGAGGATCTAACTCAACACATGGTAGTTCACATTCCAATGTATCTTCTTAGGTGGATTAGTTTTGCTTCAACAGTACTAACAAGTGAAACTTGCATAGTTCCAAAAATCTGCAGGCAATGTAGTGGATGAGGTGAACCTGAAGGTTGTCTATATGCAACCACCACCTGTGGCTGTGGGGGAGGGGTCTGAAGAGGGTACATCGTCTCGTCCTTCATGCTCAGATGGGGGAAACATAAATGATCAACAGGTGACATCTCTGACCACGGGTTGTTCATTTCATTTCTTTGTGTTTTGTAACAACTTCATGTGTTATTAATTGTTTTCAAGATGAAACCCTAAGTTACAAAATACTTGGTTGAATTTGGTTGTTAGGACATGCAGTCAATTTATCATCTTTAATTATCGGTCCAGTCTAGTTGTTTTGGTGATTTTACCCACGTGAGTGTCTAAATGGCACCTTACCGTGCTTTTTAGAGAACACTTAGATTGTGTCATCCAATCTTTTCAAAACTCGTTGTTGTTTTCCCCGGAGGAGAGTGCACGGGTGTGTTTTGTTTGGTTTCCCCCCTTTTTTGGTAGGTTAGTATACGAAAAACTAAAGACCTCTCGAATCAAAATGTACAAATCACGATCCGTTTTCACAACTATGCTAGCTGTATTGACATCTTCAAAAGTAGATCACATGTTAATATGTTTCGATGGAAATTTTCTTTTGCACTTCCTTGAGTGCATATATTTCACCGACTTTGATTTCACGGTGCCTTTAATAGAGCTAACATGATAGTTAAAGTAGTGGACTGAGACTAGATTATGTGCTTACTTGCTCTTGAGTTGATAAGCATGGATGTTTTGTAAGAGGTTGTGGAACGGAGTATAAATTTTAGGGTTTTTGGTGTTTATGTCATAATTCCAAGTTATTCGTGTTCTTTGTACTGAACTTCTGAATGTAATATAATGTAGCATACAATGATCACATAGTAGTGCAGAATAAATTTTACAGAGTAATAGATAGTTTTGTCTAATATTTCAAAATAAGTTTGTATAGTATTTTTTGATAGAAATATTCAAGTTAACCCAAGTGTCGTATTAAAATGGTATATGTGAAATCCCACATTAGTCCAAGTACTTCTTTATGCAGGAAGGATCTACACTACACCATATGTCGTTACAAAAACTGAAAGACATCACATGCAACTTCTCTACTGAACAAATCATTGGTAGAGGTGGTTTTGGTGTGGTATATAAGGTAAGTTTAAATCATATTTTTTTTAGTTTTCTAATAGTTTAAACCACATTTACCCAAAAGCTAATAGTATCTAATAAGAGACCTTTAGCAGGGAGTGCAAGAAAACGGGAAAATTGTTGCAGTGAAGAAGCTTGTGCAGTCAATGCTGAGCTCACCAGAGAATTTTGAGAACGAGATTCTTCTCCTTATCAAATTAACACATACAAATATAGTGCAACTATTAGGCTACTGTTACGAAACACAGTATATACATATGCCTCACGAAGGAAGAATTGTGTTTGTTTCAGAAACTGAATGTATGCTTTGCCTGGAATATATGTCCAATGGAAGTCTTGATAATTATATTTCAGGTATGGCATTTAAATATGAACAATTTTTTTGCTTATCTATTTTCATGGTTTGATCATAGTTCCTAAAAACATGTTCTTATGAATTCAAAATGAGAATATACAATAATTTTTTGGATGACCTTCTAATATGTAGTATAACAATAAAGTAGATTTTATGATTTTTTTTTTTGAAATCACTTTTTTACAACTGCAGATGCATATTCAGGGCTTGACTGGCCCACACGCTACAAAATAATTGAGGGGATTTCCTATGGTCTAAAGTATCTACACGGCCAATCCGATGGTCCAATTGTTCACTTGGACCTAAAACCAGCAAACATACTGCTTGATGAAAGAATGTTACCAAAGATTACAGACTTTGGTCTTTCAAAACTGTTCGATCAAAATCAAACTATTCAAATGTCACATATTATGGGAACATTGTTAGTGAGCCACCTCTTGATATCATCTTTTTTAGTAATAAACAAAATGTAGTTTTTAACAATTCTCTTAACACTCCATATTTATCAATTCATGTTGATGTAGGGGTTATATGCCACCAGAATTTACACGTGGTATAATAACTACCAAGTCAGACATATTCAGTTTGGGTGTAATAATTTTGGAAGTAATAACCGGGCACAGAGACTACCCAGACGATATCAGGGCATCTTCCACGGAATTCATTGAGCTTGTAAGGCAATGCGTATACCTTTAGAGGGCCCTTTTCCTAGAGACCTTGTGATGTTCTTACCATTGTATGATAATACTACTTGTTTGTGTTCGGATTTCATAGGAACTTCAAAAATGGAGAGATGTTCTGCAACCGGGGTATACATTGCTTGAAACTGATTTCCAACAAATAAGAAGATGCATTCAAATAGGTCTGGTATGCGTGAATCCTGAGCGTACCAATAGGCCCGCAATTAAGAAAATTATTGATCAGCTTCAAGGTTTTGAAAATATGGATTGGTACATTATCAATGAGGTAACTTCGGTATTGTGCATCATATAGTGTATATATTCTCATTTTTCTATACTAAAGACGTACAAAATTACACACGCACTAACATGCACGCGCATATATATAGTGTGACATGTGTTAAAATGACAATTTGAATTCCAAATTTGTTTTCTTTTTTAGAGCACTAAACATTGTTTTATTTTCATTAGGGAAACATATATATTACTCATTGCATGCAAATTTCTACTGGAAAAAAACAAGTGCACAAATTTTCAGAGTTTATTTTATTTTATTTTGAGTTTACTGACTAAGCTGTGTGCTTATGCATACCATGCATGACACTTGGTAACTTGAATTTTCCTATTCTATTGTAGGTAGCAAAAATCGCATAGTCGGTCCACAATTTAAAATTGAACTGTTTCCTAGGTTCAATGTTTGTTTTGAAGGTATTACAAATTTTATAAGAAATTTTAGGATTTAAGCAAAGTTCAAGGTAAAAAGTTGGTCCATCTTTTTCATTACACTAATTTACAGACTCATGTGTTGCTTTAACTATTGTAAGGCAAAAGCGTACAGTACTCCCACTGGTTTTGCGAATATTCCGCAACTAGTTGCGCCCACACCCCATTAGGGAATTTCATACTTCCGAGTTTTCAAAAAATGTCAAATAAATCAGGGACATTGGTTACACCGTATATTTTGCATATACAAAATTTCGTTCAAAATATGACCATATGTGACATGTGAAAAAAAAGACCAAAGTAAATAGTATCCCAAAACTATTCATACATCATTTGTCTCTTTTGTGCATGCCTGATATTTTAATTTTTTTTGAATGAAACTTTGCAGATGCATAATATACAACATATCTGCGATTTATTTCACATTTTCTGAAAATTCAGAAGAATGATATCCGACATTGGGGTGCGGGTGCAACTAGTTGCAAACGGCAGTTTCCCCCGTTGCTCCTCACAAATTTTTCGTTTTAGGAGAAGTCAAAACTCTTAGCTCTTAATATACCGTGTGAATTATTTATGCTAGATAACTACTATAAGTAAATCTACTACAACATAAATACTTTTAAAGATCGTGTTGATGTTGAATCAGAAAATATACAAATCAAGCGAAATTTAACCAACAGTTTGGTTCATTCTAGTTGTCAAGCTGCGACAACAAGATGGAGGCCATGGACGTTGGGATAATCTCCTTTGCTAAACTATGGCCCCACCTTCCTGGTATGCGACTTTAAATAATAATGTTGATTGTTTAACAATTATATAAAGGTTATTAATATATATATATCTAATTTAAGTTTGGTTTAATTGTTCAACAGGGCATTGGTTCTCGGTTCTGCGAGGATATATTTTCCATAGTATTCATTGCAGGTTGCGTTTATGCTCGATGATCGGCAGTTCAAGTTTAATTTTCCTTTTATCCACCCTAGTTATAGCTTATATATGTAAACATATCTGAAATTTGATGGATGTTTGGACAAAAGGATGAGAGACCTCCAATTTTTGAGGAGTTAGTAGGTAGAGGGGTTTCGACTGCTTCCTGTGGCTGGTGTTTGCAGTTATGCATCTTTACTAATCAGTTCTCATTATTTCGGAAACAAAAGACGGAAACTACGCACCCTGGGAACAAGGACGAGAGACACAGTTCAGTTCATGATGTTTCTAGCAATATGTGGCTAACACCAGATAGCCAACACAGAGCTGTTGATCGACTAGCAGTACAAGGAACTGATACTGTACCATTATACAGATTGCACAAAAATTATCACACCCAAAGTGCATTTTACATTTGTATCTCACTGCTTAATATTTTGAATTTTGTACTGCTTAGGAACTGCGTCTCCAGTTCTCTGTCATGTCTGAAACGTGCATGAGTTGCTGTCTCATGTAGTCCATCGTTCACTACGAGCACATTGCTTTCTCTAGCGTTTCCTGCAGTTCCCCACTCTTGTATGCTTCTGCATAACATACAACAACACAAGCGTTTAGCCCAGTTATTCAAACACTGATATTACACACAGCTGCAGAAACTTGTGTATAGAAGGAAAACATCAACATTAATCATGAGTATAACAACAATGCAGCAACAATATTTATTATCTATAGTTTTCAAAACCAACACATCAAGGAAGGGAATGGACTAATTTGACCTTATGCTCATGAAATGGGAATGGCTTGCAAGAATTTAAGCTGTATGATTGCAATTCTTTCACCTGTCATGAAACATGGTGTTCAGGACTTAGCAGGCAAAGAAAAGGTAAGAAGATAGTCTGAACATCGTGGTAGGTAGCTTAGCTTTAGCTGAGTGGAAGGCATTGTGTCATGTCATTGGCACTAGACCATACTATTGGAGGTTTGATTTGAAACAGGAGCATAACATTGGCAATCCTCTCCTGCAGTAATGCTGCCCTAAAAAATAGGATAAATATATAACACGGAGGGAATCAACATTCCCATCTTAAAGTTGATTTCAGACTCACTACTACTTTGGAGTTTGGAGCATGGAAAGTAACACCAAGAAGCATCAAAGTCACAACTCACAATTATGATTATAGGAAGCCATATTTGTTCAGTGCCTGGAGAGTTATTGAGGATATAGAAACTGGAGTACATGGTAAGATAGCAGGAGATCTAAAGAGTGGCTGTTAGTGGTTGGGTTTAGGCAAGCTACATCACCATATTTGCCCCTACTGTCTGAGTCGCATGTTCTATCAATGAATTTTAACATTTCCAACAATCCAACACATCCTGGGATGTAATGGACTTATTATACAAGGTTTCCGCCTAGGAAAGAAAGCTGTATACCTTGGTGAGGAGATACAGTTATGTTGGTGATGATAATAATGGTGAGGAGGTGCAGAGCATGCCTTGGGTTCGTATAAGCAAGAACTGAGCAACTTTTGTTGCTCATATGGTAAAGATGGAGAGGAATTTGGAATGGTTTGTCATCAATTTAATTTTTAGGTCAGCAGTTCTGCACACATCCTGAAAAACCTGTGGATGGTCCAAAACCTTTTACTTAGTTTACATCAAACTTGGTGCTTAGAATTTTAGGTAGTTCGAGGGTGAGCATCATGATAATTGGTCACCCCAGAGGCTATCAAACGTTGCATTGTCATGGAACCCTAACTCTTTTCCTCTAAAGCTGTCTAGAATTTTAAGTACGCAAGTGCCACATCACACTATGTGTTCCGCACTCTATGATGCCATATTTCAGCAGACTTAATACTCCCACGTCGGCTTTCCAGCACACACAAGCACTACGTCAGGTAGATTACTGAAAAAAATAACCGAGTCCAGAGCCCAAGTGCAAGACATCTTTTATAATGAAACAATCACATTTGAATTCGTCATCGCCAAGTATTGTAACTTGTGTCTCATTAATTTATGTCGGTATGCTGATATATCATGTTCGCCAGTCACCCTACTAAGCCTAAAATAGTTTCCTCAAAATATGAAGAGCAGGAAAAAATAACCTTCAATGGCAAATGAGAGCAGAAAATACTCGGCAGCAAAGTGCCGAGTGCACTTCGTTCCTACTTCATCTTTTGAATATGAAGAGCTCAACCGATGTTACCTGCGTAGCTATGACAAACTGACACTGCCCTAGTCCCTAGACCCTTACAGTCACGAGAAGCAACAGTAGTGTTGTATCATGGCTTCAACACGAGCAAATTATAAGCCCGAAATAGCTACACGAGTTCCCGTTGCCAGTTGTAGGATTATTGCGATACAAAACTAGGAAACACGTGAGATCGATGAATGAATTGCTATTTCCTGATTATACTGGGCAGAACAAATTTGTCGCAGAACATGATGCGTAATTAATCGCGCGCGACGCAAGGCTGAGGTGAGGCAGATATGTAACTTACCGAGTGTGATGTCGCATCCTCCGAAGAACTCGCCGTCGATGTAGAGCTGCGGGAAGGTGGGCCAGCTGGAGTACTCCTTGAGCCCCTGTCTGAGCGCGTCGTTGGCGAGCACGTCGAGCGTCTCGAAGGGCACGTCGAGCGAGCGCAGGATCTGCACGACGGTGTGGGAGAAGCCGCACTGCGGGAAGTCCTTGGTCCCCTTCATGAACAGCACCACCTTGTGCGCCCCCACCACCTTGTCCAGCGTCTCCCGCATGTCCGGCCCCGCCGCGCCCCCGCCGGAGGACGCCGCCGCCGCGAGGCGCCGCGCCGGGCGTGCGCCCAGGGTGAGAGGACGAGGGGCCGCCGCCCGAGGGAGCGCGGCGAAACTGATGGAGTGTGGGCGCGTGGGCAGGGGAGTCCGGAGGGACGCGCCGGCGAGCGGGGATGGGGCTGAGACGGCGGCGGCCATGGCGGTGGCGTGTGGAGGTCGCGCGAGACGGAGGAGTCGTGGCTGTGGTGGACCGGGTGGCAGGATCGTAATTCCCTCGAACCTTTGTGGCCGCCCGGGAAGGCCGGCTGGTAGGCCCACTAGAGCTTCGTGGCCGGCCCATTTCCGGCCCGGCCCGGCCCACGAGTCGTACCGTGGCGTAGAAGTAACAGGAGCCAGCCAGCCGCTACCATTTCTCTCCCACCGTGGGCGCCGTCTTTCCTAAAGCCCTAACTAAAACCCATCTCTCCTCCACCCGCCGCCGCCGCCGCCGCAATGGCCTCCGCCGCCGTGCTCCGGGGCGGCTCCCGCCGCGTCCTCGCCTACCCGACCCTCCGCGCCGCCCTGATCTCCGGCCCCGCCGCGCTCCCGGACGCTGCCGCGCCCCAGCCGCCGCCGCCGCCGACCGCCGCGGGCCTCTGGGCGCGGTCCATGGCCACCTTCACCCGCACGTGAGTCCCTTTCCCCTCAGATCTGCACTGACCCGCGCCTTTCACGTTCGTGGTTTGAGTGATCTCCCGGCTGAATCTCTGCCAGGAAGCCCCACGTGAACGTCGGCACCATCGGCCACGTCGACCACGGCAAGACCACCCTCACCGCCGCCATCACCAAGGTCAGATCAGCCCGTGCTGCACGGCTGGTTTTGTGTTGCCAACTGTTGGGGTGATCTGAATGCGCTTTTTTGTTGTGTTTCTGCTCGCGATGCAGGTGCTGTCGGAGTCGGGCAACGCCAAGTCGATTGCGTTCGAGGAGATCGACAAGGCTCCCGAGGAGAAGGCCAGAGGAATCACCATCT
Organism: Lolium perenne; assembly: GCF_019359855.2. Lineage (NCBI taxonomy): Eukaryota > Viridiplantae > Streptophyta > Magnoliopsida > Poales > Poaceae > Lolium > Lolium perenne. Next base: position 10,424,409 of record NC_067247.2, on the reverse strand, counting down.
CAACGGTTTGTCCCCACCCATTTTCGGCCGGCCATATTGTTCTCTGTTCATTCAACTCCATTTTCAGATAAATTGGTGACCGATTGATCATGTGCGATTGTTTTGTGCAGGCTCATGTGGAGTACGAGACCGCTAAAAGGCATTATGCTCACGTGGACTGCCCAGGTCACGCTGATTATGTCAAGGTAACTGTTACGGGCTAAGTTCTTGGACCTAGCGAAACCATCTTATGTAAGAAGGCTTTTACTTGGAGTAGGTTTCATCAGCTTCCAGCTTAATCCATGATATCAGAATGGCTACTAGGGCATCTGAATATTCCAATCTAGAGCTAATAGAATGCTTAATTGTCTACTACACACACTGCTCTGATGCTTGTATGCTTTTAATTTGCTGTGGACCATTCAGATTTTTTGGCGACTGTTGACTCCATTTCCAAATTGATAAAATGAAATACCAACCATGCTTTGACTCGCAGTAGGTTTCATCAGCTTCCAGCTTAATCCATGATATCAGAATGCCTACTAGGGCATCTTAATTTTCCAATCTAGAGCTTATAGAATGCTTAATGGTCTACTACACACACTGCTCTGATGCTTGTATGTTTATATTTTGCTGTGGATCATTTAGAACATGATCACCGGAGCTGCTCAAATGGATGGCGGTATTCTCGTCGTGTCAGCTCCTGATGGCCCAATGCCCCAAACGAAGGAGCATATTCTTCTAGCTAGACAGGTTCCAAATTCTGACAACTCTTGCCCTGCGATGTCTTTTAGCATGATGTTTTTGCAGTTCTGAACAGATCTTTCTCATTCCTGCTTTTTAGGTTGGCGTGCCATCACTTGTTTGTTTCCTGAACAAAGTTGATGTTGTTGAAGACGAAGAGTTACTAGAACTTGTGGAGATGGAGCTTCGAGGTATGCTAGCATGATTCAGTTCATTACATTTTTCTAGTTGGTTCATATGTTCCTGTTCTAAAGTGATTTTACTGTCTTCCTTTTTTGCTGCAGAGCTCCTCAGTTTCTACAAGTTCCCTGGCGATGAGATTCCGATCGTGCGTGGATCTGCGTTGCATGCCTTGAACGGAACAAATGACGAGATTGGAAAGAATGCTATTTTGAAACTGATGGATGAGGTTGATCGGTACATCCCGGATCCTGTTAGGGTGCTTGACAAGCATTTCTTGATGCCAATTGAAGATGTTTTCTCAATTCAGGTGATTAGATTTTATGATTGTCATTTACAATTATTGATATTTAATTTTAACTGTTAGAAAGCCTAGCAAAATTAATATGTACCAGAATAAAACCATCTCCATTGTTCAATGCTGGGTGCATGGTTTTAAAGGTGTTGCCTAAGTGTCCAAGCGCGCCCCCTTCGCCTTAGGAAAACGCCCGCCTTAGGTACCTAGGCGTCCAAAGCGTCCGCCTAGGCGTCGCCTAAGCGTCCGAGCGCCCCCCTTCGCCTTAGGACGCCTTGGCGCCTTTAAAACCATGGCTGGGTGTACTCTTCAGTATGGTGTTAGGTCAGTTAATCGGGCACTTGGCCAATTTATGACTCCCAAAATCCATATATTTTTCCCGTTCATCCCAGCGGTTGCACATCCATGTATTATTGCCTGTTTTCTATGATGTTAGGTTTCTGTAGAGGGATTTCAAAGAAGACAACATCTGCACATTGTCAGACTATTTTAATTTGGCTTACATAATGTATTTGTTTTGTTTAGGTCCCCTCCATTCTGGTTTGTATGGCCTGCATGCATTTTAAGAAAAAACATTGACCACCAATTTCGTCTACAAAATATGATATATATGCATTTTAAGAAAAAACATTGACCACCATTGGATTCATAAACCGGAACAGAGGGAGTATTCTATTTGCTTAACAGCTTACTTTCTTACTTGTAGTATCTTCAGTGGGCCATTCTAACTTAATCAGACGATTTAGAACTGTATTCTGAATCACAAGTCTTTTACTTTAAGATGCTACCGATCCAGTTCAGCGCATTGAATGTTTTCCTGGTCATTATTTCTGTGTACTTTTCCAAACATAAAAACTGTCCCTTGGCAGTCATTATTTCTGTGTTAACTTTCGGTAAAACATGGATATTATTATCCATAAAGAGTAAGTTTCTACTACACAAATAAACATTTATGACCAACTCACATTAATCTTACCTAATGATATTATTGGCAGCTCATTCTAACATGGATTAATTGTTCTCGATTTGCAGGGCCGTGGTACTGTTGTGACTGGACGTATCGAACAAGGGATGATTAAAACTGGTGAGGACGTTGAGATCTTAGGTTTAACAGAGGTAATTTTGAACACTGTTTGTCCTTTTCATGCCTGTTAAATATTTCTGATTGATTGCTGGACTATAAGGATTTGTTTTTGCATGAATTGGTACTCCCTCCGATCCATAGTAATTGCCACTAATATAGATGTATCTAGACATATCTTAGTTCTAGGTACATCCATACTAATGGCAAGTAATATGGATCGGAGGGAGTAGTAGAATAGGTCTCTTGCTTTTTTGCATGGATTTGAATAGCATCGTGCAACTGTTGTGAATTTGGTGCATAATTTTAAAAACATATTATCATGGTAAATCCTAGTGAAGTTTCATGTGAGACTTTGAATTGTAGGCCTTACATATTTGTTCTGCCATATCTACTATGCACATATGAGTTGACCTGTTCTAGATGCAAAACTTGACACAAACTGGTGCATTAGTTTCCTAATTGTCATCTAAAGATTATTACATGTTATGTTTTCTACCTTGATGTATCGTGATGAAACATATTATTGGTCACAGACTGGTCCTGTGAAGACTACAGTTACTGGTGTTGAGATGTTCAAAAAGATGTTGGATCATGGAGAGGTAACAATTCTGTCAAGGACACCATGCAATTTTCTTGACTGATGCTGTATTTTGTGCTTACAACTCCTTGTCCGCAGGCCGGTGACAATGTTGGTCTTCTTCTCCGTGGTCTTAAGCGTGGTGATGTACAACGTGGCCAGGTCAGTATGCGTGATTCTAAGTTGGAGAAAAAATTACTTATACCTATCTTTTTGGCAAAATGGATGTACCAGGAAATTGTCACTATTATCGCCAGAGAATATTTGTAGTACACATGACTTGTAATCTATTTATGTTGATCCATACCTGTGTGTACACATGACTTGCTGCTTGTTTTATTGATTATCACTCGCTTCCTTTTTGTACCATTTCAGGTCGTTTGCAAACCTGGTTGCTTGAAGACTTACAAGAAGTTTGAGGCAGAAATTTACGTCCTGACAAAGGATGAAGGTGGTCGCCACACTGCCTTCATGTCAAACTACAGCCCACAGTTCTACTTCAGAACTGCTGATATCACTGGAAAAATTGAGTTGCCTGAGCCCGTGAAGATGGTTTTGCCTGGTGACAACGTAACTGCAATTTTTGAGTTGATATCGCCTATTCCACTTGAACCAGGTATGCTTTTACAATTCATACTACTTTGAACTTTTGGCATCAAACTGTTGTAGGAAAACTTAATCTTACTGTATGTGCTATGCAGGGCAAAGATTCGCCCTGAGGGAAGGAGGGAGAACCGTCGGTGCCGGAGTCGTCGCCAAAGTCATGAGCTAATAATCTGTTTCCACCTTTTTTTACGGCGTAGTTATTTTAGTAGACAAAAGGATGTTGATATGAAAGATTTGTCGGACAAGAAAACACGAGATAACTAGAGTCGTCGAGAGCAAGGGGAACCAGTATGCATCTTGTTTGGAATGCATTTGGCCAGCTGCCATGGACGTGGTCAGTTGGCATTCCGGAAATTTCTTTTGTCTTCATGTTGGGTAGTTTGCTGTATAACACCGCAGCTTGTTACCTTGACACGCTTCTCAGGCATATATTAGCTCGGTGATTCAATAATTGACCATCTCTAGTTTCTTAATATGTCCTTGTTATGTGTTTTAATTAACTATATATTCTTGATCATTTGAAGCTGTGATGGTGCTGCTGGTAGGCTGTATCGCAAAAGGCAAACCTGATGTATTCTTGTGGCAACGGGAAAATCGTTTCATAACTTGTTTCTATGTGCTATGTGCGAAGTTTGGACACTAAGTGATCGAAATGAGAAAATAGAACTATCATAGATTCTTTATAAATGTACAGAGAAAGGAAAAAGAAGGCCATAGAACTCATTAATTTATTAATCATTCTCCTCTAAAGAAGCTCCTCACGCTTCTCCCTAGCTGGAACCTCAAAGGCAGGCACCCTCCTCCAAAGCCATCTGGTTCTGATCTTTGATCTGCATAACGCTTCCCCCGACGACCGGTCAGTCGGGCGCTCTCCATCGCCGGCGATGGGCAGAGAGGTGGTAGGGCTTCGACCCTCGGTGGGCTCTTGGCCTTACCTGGCTCATCTTCCCACTCGAAGGGCACCTTTCCGGTCGCCGGGGAGTACACTCTCATAGACTGCCCTAGCTTGTCACTGCTGGAGAGGAGAGCTGACAGTGAGGTGGTGGTGTTGGCCTCCATGGTTGTTTGTGTAGCTAGGGCATCACAGCACAATGACTTATATAGATAGAGCAAGAAGGGAGGGTCTTCACGTCTTGCTGGTGTGCTTGGTAACTAAGTTTTGCTTTTCCCAAGTCAAACTCGCTGGTTGAAGCCATGTTTGTGTAGTTTATTGATGGATTGATATGACTTGAGGCATGCCAAAGTTAGGGAGGTGGCTAGCTTTTCTTGTGCTGGCTTTAGTTTGAAGATCACGGCGATGGAAATCGGTGGCATGGCCGGCGGTGATGATGGCATTGGCATGACAGTTACTGCCGTGTAAAGCATGGTAATCTGTAACCATGTACGTGTTGAAGGGAACATGAGAGAAAAACTTAGCCAACACTTGTACACTTGTCCACTATTGATTGCGATTGAATAGAATAAGGGAGAGCCTCCTGGAATTATACACTTTGCAAGTTTCTATAGGTTCCTATGGATAGTGTAATTGTCAGCTCATGCATCCGCGGGCAAAAGGCAATCAAACGGTCGTGGAGATTCCCATGGACTGGACAGTTGCAGAGGTCGTGGAGATTCACCAACGCGGATGGACCACTGTACCAGTGGCGGAGCTTGAAAAGAAATCATGGGCGGGCCAAGCTAAAATAAGCACGGAATTTTTGTTGCGAAACACAACGCTTCACTAGTTATTGATCAAATTTCTTTGTTCCCATTGGTTACATCAAATCAGAAGGTATACCAAAATAAGCTAGATATTAGATGGCTTTAAGTATGGAGATACATACTACAGGTCAGCTGCCCAATCCTTGATGCTTTTGAAATCTGAAATGGCATCATCATAGTTGATTCCTCTAAAATATCACACTCTCTGTGAACTAACGGGTTATTAGCAAGATTGGGTTTATTTTAATAATCTTCATACTAGGAAATATATGTTCAGCGCTTGTAGAATCTGGAAGAGTAACGAGCAAATGTAGTGCTGAAGTATCGTCTTTTTCTCTTTTTCTTTAACTACACTGATTTCATTTTTTTTATTTCCAAGACAAAGTCAATTCTTCTCTAAGTGGTTTTTCTCATGGCTGCTGCAATTTGAAGAAAACCAGTAATCATTCCGCCATCCCATGCTATGAAATTGCTACTCCTTACCAAAAAAAAAAAATTAGGGAAAGAAAGAAGGAATGTATCTGGACAGAAAATTGGAAAGGAGTAGGGCCTGATTCCGTCGCTTGCCGGCTGCTGAACCTCCGGCCGGTGCCGGCGTCCGATGCGGCCGCACCTGCAGGTTGCAGTAGTGGTGCCCTGGACACGCTAGCTGCGCGCGGCGCTGCTGCCTCCTCTGCCCTCCTCCGATTGCCCCCCAAATCCCCTTATTTTCTTGTCTAAACACCTAGACCTAGCTGGGTGCCACCATCCCAATGGCCGCTGCCTGTGTCGAGTTCTTTCTAGAGGGGAATGCAGACAGAGATAGTCGAGCGCAGGAACATCTCCGTGGACCGTGGGTGGGCGGGAGCGCAAAACCTATACACCGATCAGGTCGGTGGCTACCGGCCACCGCACGCCCCTGGTCGGGTATGGGCCAGGTCCATTTGTGGCTGTTTAGCAGTTCGTTTTTCCTTTTTTCTTTTTTCTTTTCTGGTTTCTTTTTTCTGTTTTCTTTTCTTTTTTCTGTTTTCGGTTTTGTTTATATTTTTTCAGATTCGGAAATTTTAATTTTTAAAAATTGTTCAAATTGAGAAAATGTTTAAATTCAAAAATATTCAAATTTGAAAACCGTTTAAATCTGAAAACCATTCAAATTTGAAAACCGTTCAAATTTGAAAACCGTTCAAATATGAAAATTGTTCTAATATGAAAATCGTTCAGATTCGAAAATTGTTCAAATATAAAATTTGTTCAAATTCAGAAATTTGAATTTAAAAATTGTTCAAATCTAAAAAAATAAAAAAGTTGTTCAGATCTGAAACCGCGATCATGGGCCGGGCCCAACAACGACCGGCGGGTGTGCGGTTCGTCGCTTCGAACTCGGCTCGTTACTGAACAGCGAAGCAGTCTCAGCCGGTAGGAATCGTGGGCCGGGCCCAACAAAGGCCAGGGAGTGTGCGGCTCGTCGATCGGTACCGACCAGATCGGTGTAAAGCAGCTCCCGGCGGAAGGGCGGGCTGTTGTGTGCTCACGGGCTATGATGGGCCTTAGATGTATAGGAGTTGAATTTTTTGCAAAAAAGCTGGGCGGGCCACGGCCCGGTTTGGCCCCAACAAAGCTCCGCCAGTGCACTGTACATATTCAGAACACCAACATTTTGCAGCCTGTCGAGTGATGTGCTGGTAGAGTGTTTCATGCAAAGGACACGGGAAGTTGACACCCCTTTTTTGTTCGGTAGATGAGCGCTAGGCGCTACGACCTGGATCAAGTACAACATATAAACACGGGATCTTTACCCAGATTCAGGACGCAAGATGGGAAACCCCTACGTCTTGCATGTCTGATCTTCTTAAGCTCGAACAATGTACACAAGGAGCTGAGACCCCCCTCCATTCGCCTTCGATACAACATTTTCCTCCTCCTTCCTCCAAGCCTAACCTTCTATCTTACATCGGCTCCTCCTTGTATACTTAAGGGGACTCCACAGAAGCGGGGCACATGTCAAACACGTGGTCGAAAGGGCCTGTAATGGGTGTAGTAGCTCGCAACGAGACGCCATCGATCCTCCTTGGTCAGTGAAAGATCTTTCAGATAGATGATGCCAAGTATCCAGCATGCACATCCAGGACAGAGTAGGTCACCGGCTCCCGGTGGCACGCCGCCCGGCAACTAGGGGCCGCCGGGGTACTCGCCTTCCTCTGCCCGGCTGGCCGAGGTCCCGTCACGTTATCGCCGCCGGGGCCAGCGCTGAGGGCCAAGGTGGGCGCGGACACGTCGTAGATTCTCTTAGGCTTCTTCACTGCCGACTTCTTCAGATACAATTCCTAAAGGGGATAAGGAGGAGTTCTAGAGCTTCTTTCTATCTCTTGATTCTTCTCGCACTTTTACACATAAGACCCTAAAGTACACCAAAACTACAACTTACTCCCCCCCCCCCCCCACACACCCGGGGCGGGGTGGAATAAATCATGTAGACCCATCTTGCTACAAAATGTAGATATTAAGTTTTCAGGTAAACCTTTTGTAAGCACATCTACAGTTGACAAGCTGATGTAACATATGGTAAACATATCACTCCTTGATGCATGTAAAATACATACATGAACTTTGTCCTTTCTCATATTGAATTCCCACATAATTGCAAGATATATGATGATAATACCATGTTTTACATTGATGTATGAGGATTTACCAATGATCCCCTTTATTTGGTTTATAACTCTGCAGAACAGGAATTCCCTGTTTTGTGTATTTTTCACTTTCAAAGACCTATACAGAGTCAAATTGAGCTGGGATTTTTGTAGCGCCATTTTTTCATCGGGAGAAGCACCCTGGGACATGGAAGCACACCTGGAAGTCTGGGGGCGCCACCTGCCCTCTTTCGGTCTTCGGTCTTCGATCGTCCAAATCGCGTGATCTTTTCGCCCACCGACGTATTTTGACCTAAAAATCACAATATATATGACCCTGTAGAGTTCTCGGGAGCAGAGCGCCGCATAAGACAGAAACACGAAAACAGAGGCTGCAGCAGCTAAGATTGGAGGGGGAAACTCCACCGGAGCCGCCGCCGGAGGGATCTCCACCATCTTCAACGTCTTCATCATCATCACTATGATCAAGGGGTAGTAGTCCACCTCTGGGCTACGGGTTTGTGGCAGTAGCTTAATCTATTTCTCTCATGTTCTTCATACTTCTTAGTGCCATTATATATGAGCTACCCAACATGATTATGGCCATATTTGTAATACCTATGTGGTGGATCCTTATTCCATGATATTGTGCTATGAGATCTGATCATATTATGTGCAAGATGTATTGATAGATGCATATTATGTGCCCCGTTCTTAAGTATTGGTTCCGATCGAAATATTATGCAAGAGCGTGTGTGGGGTGATGTGTGTATTAGATGGAGTAGCATGGTTTTATTGATTGAATAGTGACAACAAATTCATGATCTTTCATGGTTTTTCCTTTTCTTTTCCTACCTCACTAGGGATAAAGTGAATGCATATGCTATGTTCGTCACGTGAAAAAGTGATAATATTGTTTGTTCAAGGTAGCATATTTGATATTCAAACATCATGTCAAAGTACTTATAGCTATACTCTGATATACAAAATTACATGGAGTTTTCCCTTTCTTGTGGAGTATAAGAGAGATGTGTTGCATCATCTCTATGTTAGAACGTGATGCCCATATGAATACGTATCATTCACATGTTATTATTTTGCTCTTCATATCTCATGGATGAATTGCTATTGTCCACTACAACTTAAAAGAGAGAATAGTCAAGTGAACCCATGAACCCGGTCCACTTTTTATCATAAGAAACACCTTTATATTGCTTTTATCTTACTTTTTTTTTTGTTTTATTTTATTCCTAAAATACAAAAATATTTACTTATCCTATTTGTATCCAAAACCCCAAAAACAATTAACCTTTTTACTGTTGTTACTTAGTTTATTTATTTTGTCTAGTTTTACTTATTTTATTACTACTTATGTTTTATTTACTTACACGAAACCTTGTGCTTGACAACCACACAGTGGAGTTGGGGATACAAGGCTTTATTTTACTTTGCATGATTGCTAGAAGAAGAGAGGGAGAGATACCTCTTTGCGCAGTTCCCCGAGAGTTCTATATAACGGAGTCACCCTTGTGGGAAAAATTGCTTTCCAGAGTACACACTCTGCACTTGGAGTTCCAACGTATCAAAACCCTTTTGCTGGTGTTGTCAAGCTCCATCACTCCTCTATCAAGATTTTCTTTGATGGTGTTTCTATCAACTTCAACATGTTTTCTTCTACCATGTTGAATATTGAATAGGGTTATTAGCAATGTTGATAGCAGTTTTATTATCACAACAAATCATCAGGGGCTTATATTTATACAACTCCAACTCTGTTAGAAGAATCTCTAGCCATAATAGTTCACAAATACCTTGGGCCATGCATTTTAATTTGGCTTCCACGGTTGATCAAGCTACCACGCTCTGCATCTTACTATGTCATGAGACAAGATTTCCTCTAATAAACGTGCAATACCCAGATGTTGATATAAGGTCTTGGAGTAAACTTGCCCAGCCGGCATCAATATGATATTCAACCCGCAACTCTCCTTGTTTTGTATATAGGAGATCTTTTCTAGAAGTTTCTTTCAAGTACCGGATAATTCTATTCACAACCTCCATATGTGCTATTTTTGCATAAATTGACTCATGGCGCTAACAACATAAGCTATATCTGGACGTGTATGTGGAAGATAAATTAGCCTTCCTACTAGCCTTTGGTAGCATTCCCTATCAACCGAAGCCTCAATATCACAACTTAACCGATGATTTTGCTCAATCAGTGTAGGTGCTGGTCGTGAACCGTGCATACCAGTTTCCTTAAGGAAATCTAGGACATATTTTCTTTCTCATAAAAATATGGCCTCTGATCGCTGTGAAACTTCTATATTAATAAAATACGTTAAGTAGCCCTAGTGTTTCACGTCAAATTCATGTGCAAAGAATTGATTCAGATATGTAATCTCCTACAAGCCATCACAATGTCATCAACATACACTATAAATGTTGACACATTGGCATTGGCATGTTGGTAGAATAGTGTATGGTTCCCATTGCTTTGATGATAGTCCCTGTTCAACATTGGTTGTCATAATCGATTGAACCATGCCCGTGGTGATTGCTTCAAGCCATATAATGACGGACGTAGACGTGGCGACTCTATTAAAATTCTATATGTTGTTTTTTGTCGGAAATTCAATTCGGCTCCCGGGTGCGTATGCTCCCTCTACTAAAAATATATATTTCAAAACGTCGAAAAATTTGGACAAAAAATTCTACATGTACATCTTCATAATATACGTGCGTTCGTCAAGTTTCACGAAAAACCAATATTTTGTGTGGTCTATATAAAAAAGAGAAAGTTTATCTTGTGAAAAGCATTATGTTTAGCACTGAATTTTGTCTTTTTACGCATGTCACATGATAAGTCGATTTTTTATGAAACGACTTTGTGAGCATGTAACACATGAAGATGTACGTGCGAACTTTTAGTTTCAATTTTTTCTAAAATTTAAAATGTATGTAAGATGCATTTTAAAATATAGAGAGCATATGGACCCATGTTCCAAAACACCGCTCCCGTTTTTTGTATGCAATAGATAATTAGATAGTTTGTTTATTTCTTTATAGAGAGCTAGCTAAACTGATGCATGTGTACGCAAGAGTCGACACTAGTAGAAAAATGGCCTACAATCCCGGTTGGTAAGGGCCTTTAGTTCCGGTTTTGGAACCGGGACCAATCATTCGGGACTAAAGGCCCTCCCCTTTAGTCCCGGTTGTAAAACAAACCGGGACTAAAGGTCCCGCCACGTGGGCTGCTAGCGCGCGTCGAGAAAATGACCTTTAGTCCCGGTTTGTAACACCAACCGGGACTAAAATGACCTTTAGTCCCAGTTTGTTTTTTAATCCATTTTGTTATGCCTAATTATTTTTCGCTCCTTTTTTTTCCTATTTTTTCCAGAATTTCTAGTATTTCAGTTATTTAACTAGTTTAGTCTCTAACTACACTTAATCTCTAACTACGCTTAATCTCTAGTCAAATTACTTACCCTTGGTCCAACTTCCCGCTTGGTCACCCATCCTCCCACTACTCTAGCACTAGCACGCTTAACTTCCAAGTTCTTTTCCCGTCCCGCTTCCAAATGCTTCACGCGTATGTTGTGATACTAGTATCATATCAATCCTATTAACATGTTGGTCGATGTCACACTTATTTATTGTTCGAATTCCAAATAATTATTTTAATAAACAAAACTAATGACGTAATAACATGTTGTGATAATTGTATTATAATTTTATTTTTTATAAATATTATTTTTTTAATTTGTATTATAATTGTTCTTTAATATTAATTTTTTTTATAATTTTTTTGCCAAACTTTGAAAATTTGAAAATCTAAAAAATTGGCTAACTTTATGGTTAAGTAATAGTAATCTTTATGCATGATGAAATTATTAATTTAAAATTCTTAAAAATATAAAATCCTGAATTTCTGGCAAAAACTAAAATCTTCCTGCTTTCATAGTTTCATTTGGAATTTTGAGAATCTAAAAATTGGCTAAGCGGGTAAACTCAGGTGAATTCGGATGTAACTTTTTCCCACGATGATTTTGATATATTACACGTTTTTTTTCGACGGCGTATGCAAAAGTTAATGCGGTTTTACCATTTTTCAAATCTTTTTTGCAAAAAAAAGTGAAAATTCAAATTAGTTAATTTTCCCTAATAGTAGGTTGCATAACATAGAAGAATCTGAAAACATTTTATTTTTTAAATTTTCTATCATTTTTTTTTCTATTTTACAATGTTGAAAAAGACGATCCGGGGGGGTGGTGGTGGTGGAGGTAAAAAAACCCGAAAACCCTTTAGTCCCGGTTGGTAATACGAACCGGGACTAAAGGCTTTTACCCCAGAGGCCACCCTTTAGTCCCGGTTGGTATTACGAACCGGGACTAAAGGGTCCAAACGAACCAGGACCAATGGGTGGGGTCGCCCAGCGTGGAACAGAAATTGACGCGTCATGTATTTCTACTGTAGATCGATGAGGCCACGTTCGTTCCTTTTTTCTTTGCTCGCTAATGCCGTAATAACTGGCGATTCCCGGTTTCTATTCGGTTGCGTGTGGGCTCTTCACGTCGCTCTCTCCTCATGTATGCAATTAATCCCCGGTTTTCCGGTTTCCATTCAATGGGATCTGTGATTTGGTCAAAGGAGAGTTAAGCTGTGGGATGTGCCGAGGAGTTCCACCGCTTTGCCCCACCTCTCCCACCACTTCCTCATCTGCTCTCTCTCTTCCTCCAATGACCGCCCTCCATAATCTCCCCCTAGAACTGCTGCCGTTTTCTCCATCTCTGACAGCGAGGCGGAGGGCCTTGGCGTCCTCCTCTCTTTCCAGACATGTATAGGCGACGTGGTTGTTCCCGTGTTCAGTCCTCTCTCTCAGGTGGAGGAGAGGACGTGTGCGCTGTGGTGGGTGGAGCGGCCGGACTCGAGTCGCCGGTGGTGCTCCAGCCTCCTTTTACCTCAGCTGTGATACCGGGCCTCTCAGCCGCGGACAGAGATCCAGTACCTTGCTATAGACGAGTCACGCCGTGAGGACCGAGCAGATGGCGTGTACTGCGGCGGTGTGGCGGGGGTGGGGTTGGGTGGTGGCGTCGCACTAGGGCAGCAAAGAAGGGGAAAAGGAAGCAAATCGAAGCGGTCGATTTCGCTGTCACTGACATGTGGGACCGGGTAAGAAAAGGAAGACGATCGACGCGTCTGCGCAGCGTCCGCGGAGACGCAAACCTGCTGCATATTTGGGTCGCGTTTGCGTCGCCAAGGACGACTCGGTCACTTTGCGTCGCACCGCTGGAGCAGGTCCACACGCATTTTCGGTCCGCGGACGCAAACGGTCGTTTAGTGTCCGTTTGCGTCGCCCCATTGGAGATGCCCTTATCTGAACTGGCAATACAGACATCGTACCAACACACGGCCAAGCTCGTTGACCAGGGGCACGACGGCCGGCGCTGGCAGGAGCGGCCAAGCTGACCACACGAAGTCCCGCGATTTTTTCCATGTGTTGTCTGCTCCAGTGCGTGTTGATTTGGACTTGATCGCTGCTGGCCATTGGATTTGTTTGAACGGTGGATGTTGGTGGGCAAGGCACGGCGTGACTCGTCTATAGCAAGGTACTGGATCTCTGTCCAAAAATCTGAAGCGCGTTGTATTGAAATTGAAAAGAGCATGTCGTGAGAGGAACTTAGTCCCCTAGGAATGGAACTATGGAAGGGATGGGTGGACGGACAACTGGATTCTAGGTTTGTGAAATTGATTGTTCAGTTAAGCAATATGGACTGAGACATGGCTTGGTTTTGAGGACTGTACCTTACCTTTCAAAGTGAAGAAAAGGTCTAGGAATCAAGCTTTTGCTCTGATTATAGAAGTATTGGGACATCTAAGTATGCTTTGCTATCAATGATATATAGATCATGGAAAAAAATAGCGCGCTATTCCAACGCTAATAGCACGCTATAGCATATCCGGAGAGCCGATGCTACGCTATTTCGGCACTATAGCGCGCTATTCGCGTTAATAGCACGCTATAGCATGCTAATAGCGTATTTTTAGACCCACGCTATTTTGTTATAGCGCGCTATTTTTTTCCTTGATATAGATACTCAAAAGCAGTGCCTTCGATATGTCTTCTCCATGTTTCCACAGTACTTTGCTGTCAGTTTATTTATGCCCCAGTTTTTCCAGAGGCTGTGAGACAGCCATGTTGACTGAATGTGTATAAGAGCGTCCATTTAAGATGTTCTTTTCATGGTACCGATGTTTCTTACATGGTGTTTGTGAATGAAGAGTTCAAGTTGGAGATGGCTCAAACTGACAATGGCCATGCACCATGAACTACTCTCTGAATATGTTCCAAGATTTTGTGCCAATGTGAGTTTTCTTAGAGTCTAACCAAGGTAATAATTATGATAGAATAGACACTTATGTGATAACTGAGAGTTTTTAATTTTATTCCAACAGTATAAATACTTGCCGGAATGTTCCCGTATCATAAATACTTCTGACTACATTGTGTCTTGGCCTGATGGAGGTGTCCTTTGTGCTCTGCTATTTCCGCTTCAGGTTGTGTGTAGCTCCTCTAATATAGGTGTTGGTGCTCTCTGTTTTTTTTTTTTTTTTTTTTTTTTTTTTGCTTCGGGTTGACTGTACATAGATGCTTAGTATCCGGTATGGTACTTAATTTAATTTCTACAGAGGTACTAAATCCCATGGATTATCCTCAAAATTTAGAGTGCGTACTGTTTTTCTTGGGTCATTTTGGTAAGTTCCACAGTTAATTATAATCAATACTAAGAACCTATGTTGCAGTATATGTTTATCCATTCACTTCTGTGTATCTACTACCATGCCTATTATATTTGTGTGCTATTCTTCTTAGTTAAAGCTGGTTGCTAATGCATACACAAGGTGGTATGATTGCAGAGCAGGGGACAAAGATGTGTGTTCCAATGTCCAAAAAAAATGATACCAAAAAAAAAAATGATACGATTACTTCATTACTTCCAGGTATGCTATTGCTCCTCTTTTACTGCACCAACAACGACTATATATGGAGTATTTTGTGATTTTCTGCTGCTTTGACCTTTAAGCTGGTTGTCAAGTAGTGGCTGAGCCATTCCTAGAAATTATCAAGGGAATGCAGTAGTGGTCATTGAAAATTTTGGGTATGTCTGTTTGTTCTGAAAGTTTCTGCATTGGTCGGTAACAATAATGTTGTTTTGAAAGATTGTAGTATACCTGCTTATTTTGTTAGCTATAAGAACATCGGAGCTTGAGTGTTGTAAACGAAATATGTTGTTGGCACGAAGACTGTGCGTTCTTTGTCACCTTTTCCAGTTGCCATTGTATTCATACCTCTATATGCAGATGGAGAAAACAGGGTTTGCACTTATACATTCTTGATTCCTTTACTTTGAGTTGCACTGTTGGAGGCAAAAAAAAAAAAAACCCTATCTCTATATGTTAAGTACTGTAGCATGGCTGTACGCTTTTTTTTGCGAGTTAAATTTTCAGATTTAATAACGTTATCTTATGTTCCTATAATTAACGATTTTCTCAAACTCTCATGCTTCTTTGTAGTTATTTTCTTTGTATTGAACGGATGGACGTACTAAGCTGTGCTATTTCCAATTTGGTGCAAATAAATGAGCCTGAATTGTCTAGGTAGAGTTTGCATAGAAAAAAAGTGTATGAATTCACTTTTTTTAACAACCCCATGTGCCAGCCACCTAATTACCTTATGTTTTAAGCAGGTTATTGTCGTATGAGTACACGCAATGCTTCCGCCATCTGGCGAGGTTAGCCTCCTTCTACGTTAGCTCCTCCGACTGCGCTATTGTCATGGACTGCAGTATATTACACTTTGCCCTGCTGCTGTCCGTGCTGGTCCTCCTGCTGCTACGTGTGGACTGCAGGGTAGGTCTTCATGTCTTTGTTTGGATCAATTTGTTGGCTTAGATTGTTCATCTTCTCAGCATCCACTCCAATTGATAAATTTACATTTGATTTCTACGTTCTTGGAACTGATTCCTACTGATGTTCATATCTACCAGTACTGAAAATAATCTCTTACGGGCAAATTAATATAGTAGCTATGCAGGCATCCTTGGTCAAAAGATTTGTCGCCTCGTGTGTTCCAATGGAAGATCATTGTCCATGTTGCCCGAATCTGGAACTACAGAAATCAAGTGATGACCTGCCAAAATTTGTTCGAGCTTAACTTCATTGTCGTTGAGCGAGAGGTACAATGAATGGCTGCGTGTCAACCAATCTAACAGAACAGTTCAGGGAACAACTAAAGATTTTCTGATCTACAGGTGTCACTTCTGTTTCCTCACGATCTCTATCCTACTCCTTGCCGGTCTAGCTACGGCGCCACCTACTAGATGTGCTCCATCAAACTGGAGGTCCACATCTCTGTTCTGGATGTCGCCGCAGCTACTTGCCAATTGGGCCACTAGGAGATCGGGTTGTCTTTGGTGCCGATGTTCTGGTTTCTCTTTGTTCTACGGTCTGCGCCGAGGCTGCCAAGGTATGTCTGTTTCTGTGTGTTTTCTAATGTCCTAATTTTCTTATGTATAAAATAAAGTGAGCATTGATGATATCTCCCTAATGTCCATCGAAGTCTTGAATAACCTGAAGCATTGGCATTTTTTCTGACACCTTAGAGTTTGACTGAGAAACCATCCCAGATTTCCTATTTCTTCTAAATGGGGACAAAATAAAAATGCACTATTGCATCAGTATATATATACTTCTGCACTTCTGTTCTTTTCTATCTGAAAGTTGCGGGAATACAGTGGAGATGTTTGAAGTGCATTTGGATTCCTGCGATCTGTTGCACTACACTTTGGTATCTCCCAGATTTCTTTCATCGTAATGTACTCCGCATGAATTTCTCGGGGAACCAAGAGCTCAACTGAGATGCATGAAAAATGCCATGGGTCTATAAAAGAACCAAGGTGCATACCTGAATTTCTAGGTGTCATACCTGATCACATGCAATCCGGTGGGGCGTCAGAGAGCACAGGTGCATGACACCGAGCTTCGGCTGAGACCACAAGCAGGCTCTGATTTCTGAAGACTGGTTCATGAAGGCCTCAGCAGCCAGGTCGCATAGGTTCTCTGCACCTGTGCAGGATGGGACCCGCAAAAGGACGCAACAGAAACAAGGATGCTCGCTGAACTCTCCGCCACACTGGTTCATACGCCCATGGCGAACTACCACAAGAAATTTGGCTCTAGCCTTCAGAATCTCAGGAGCTCGAAGGAGATTGGAAAAGTAGAATAAAGGTAGTTGGCTTGGGTGGAGAAGAGGGAGAAGAGAAGAACTCAGCGGTGGCCTAGAATAATACAATATCATGTGGATGCCAAGTCCTAAGGTAGAGAACTGCATGTGTGTGCTTGCTAGGAAGACAGCAGATCTGAGTCACTACGGGAGAAACTCCATGTGCCGACGGCCAGCCCATGTGCCGACGGCCAAATGTCGGGGCCGTCGGCACAGCGGCCCTCGTCGACCGGCGACGGAGCTGACCGTCGGCACAGCACGGCCGTCGGCACAACGCACGGTACACCGACGGCCACCCTCGGCGCAACCGCGGCCGTCGGCACAGCTAGGTGGAGCCCGAAGGTCACCGTCGGCACATCTGGAACCGTCGGTACACGATCTGACAGGAGGGCCGAGCCGTTAACCCGTCACGGCGCCGTCACTTGTGCCGACGGTAGCCCACGGCGCAACGGCGGCCGTCGGCACGACTGGCCCAGCTTGGGTCCCCCTTGTCTTTGTGCCGACGGTGACCCACGCAAAAACGGCGGCCGTCGGCACAGCCAATTATGCACATTTTTTGGTTTTTCCTGTTTTTTTTTGCATCAAAGAGATAATTATTACCCATATAATTATTAATCCATATCATTTTTTTTATTTATTTCTCACTGCTATTTTGGCGAACCCCTTTGCGAGAAACCTATATATATGTATAAGGGCGGTATAGAACCCCTTCGCCGTAAATCGAACCTCGGAGGGGGTGAATGGCCCACACACGATACAAAATACTTAAGACCCACACACGATACAAAATATTTAAATAACTAGACTCACACACATACCAAATCGCTTACAGAACTAGAACCACACACGAACCGAAACAGTTATAGAACTAAACCCACACAGAGGAAGCAAAACACTTAAAGAAACTACACCCACACACATGAACCAAAACACTTAAAGAACTAGACCCACACACAAACCAAAGCTTTTAAAGAACACTGGGTCGACACATGACCCGCTAGACACACGGACTCGACACACACATATTAATCAGAGAAGTCGAAATCTTCATCCTCGCCGGGGTGTCCTGCTGAAGCGGTGGTTGTGAGGTTCCACAACCACCGTTCATCATTCTCCCCCATGTCGACGCCTCTCCTTTGGCGTACTCTGCTTCAACCTCGGCCTTCCTCTGCCGCTTTCCCGCCCTCCTCTCTCTCCTGTACGTCTGCTTCTCCTTCCAGAATGCGCGCGTTGCCTCGACGTCTCCGGGATGGTCTCTGCGCCACTGTGCCATGAACTGCTCGTCTGCCTCGGTGGTATCAATCCGCCGGCCCGGCCAGCCCCATGCGCCGCGCTTCACCCCGTGAGCGAAGTAGTGGCTCGGTAGAGAGACTACGAGCTTCCGTCGAGACCCGACCTCCGGGAAGTTCATTTCGTGGCGCGGCCGGCCAAACCTCCAAGCCGCAACGTCGTATGCGCGGGCAGCAGCCTCCTTCGTGTAGAAGGTGCCGAGCCACACACGCGTACCACCGGCGGTGATTTCAGCCGCGAAATGTCCCGCAGGCCGCAGGCGAACGCCGATGACGCCCGTGTAGCTACGGCGCCGAGGAGCCCTCTCTGCGGCAGCTCAGCTCGAAGGATTTTGTGGTTCTATTGGATGAGAGAAGTGATGAAGGGAGAAATGTTGCTGGTGCTGTTAGTGGAGAAGCCATGGCTATATATAGGCCGACGAGGGGCTGAAACGGCGGGAAAACATGGCGGGAGAGAATGGGCGGGAAAGGGTGGGCGGGAAAAAAGGGCGGGAGAGAAGCAGCGGGAAAGGGTGGGCGGGAAAAAGGGCGGGAGAGAAGGAGCGGGAAAGGGTGGGCGGGAAAAAGGGCGGGTGAGAAGCAGCGGTAAAAGGGTGGGCGGGGAAAAAAAGGGCAGGAGAGATTCTGCATGTATAGGGGGGAACTCCCTCGGAGGTGAACCGTAGAGAACCTTGGGATCATATGGGATGATACTTGTTTCCACATGTACCTATGACCTAAGCAAGCTCAAACGTAGGCATACGCCCACCGGGGGACCCCCGATGGGATGCAGTCAAAGGGGTAGACGGCGCGGTCAACGTAACTAGGGTTTCGTCGTAAATCGAGCATCGGACCTAGGGAATGGCCCCAAAAGTTGTGTGTGTCCACATGGCATGCACAAAAGTGATTTGAGATGGTTCTATATCCAATGCTACCCCTCCGGGTGTGCCGGCTTCTCGGACATGGGGTTCCTACACTTAGGCGGATTCTGCATGTATAGGGGGAACTCCCTGAGGTGAACCGGAGAGAACCTTGGGATCATATGGGTATGATCCTTGTTTCCACATGTACCTATGACCTAACCAAGCTCAAACGTAGGCATACTCCCACCGGGGAACCCCGATGGGATGCGATCAAAGGGGTAGACGGCGCGGTCAACGTAACTAGGGTTTCGTCGAAATCGAGCATCGGACCTAGGGAATGGCCCCAAAAGTTGTGTGTGTCCACATGGCATGCACAAAAGTGATTTGAGATGGTTCTATATCCAATGCTACCCCCTCCGGGTGTGCCCGGCTTCTCGGACATGGGGTTCCTACACTTAGGCGGTCTGCATGTATAGGGGGAACTCCCGGAGGTGAACCGGAGAGAACCTTGGTTTCATATGGGATGGTACTTGTGTCCACATGTACCTATGACCTAAGCAAGCTCAAACGTAGGCATACGCCCACCGGGGACCCCGATGGGATGCGATCAAAGGGGTAGACGGCGCGGTCAACGTAACTAGGGTTTCGTCGTAAATCGAGCATCGGACCTAGGGAATGGCCCCAAAATTTGTGTGTGTCCACATGGCATGCACAAAAGTGATTTGAGATGGTTCTATATCCAATGCTACCCCTCCGGGTGTGCCCGGCTTCTCGGACATGGGGTTCCTACACTTAGGCGCATTCTGCATGTATAGGGGGAACTCCCTGAGGTGAACCGTAGAGAACCTTGGGATCATATGGGATGATACTTGTTTCCACATGTACCTATGACCTAAGCAAGCTCAAACGTAGGCATACGCCCACCGGGGGACCCCCGATGGGATGCAGTCAAAGGGGTAGACGGCGCGGTCAACAGAACTAGGGTTTCGTCAGAAATCGAGCATCGGACCTAGGGAATGGCCCCAAAAGTTGTGTGTGTCCACATGGCATGCACAAAAGTGATTTGAGATGGTTCTATATCCAATGCTACCCCCTCCGGGTGTGCCCGGCTTCTCGGACATGGGGTTCCTACACTTAGGCAGATTCTGCATGTATAGGGGGGAACTCCCTCGGAGGTGAACCGGAGAGAACCTTGGGATCATATGGGATGGTACTTGTTTCCACATGTACCTATGACCTAACCAAGCTCAAACGTAGGCATACGCCCACCGGGGGACCCCAGATGGGATGCGATCAAAGGGGTAGACGGCGCGGTCAACGTAACTAGGGTTTCGTCGTAAATCGAGCATCGGACCTAGGGAATGGCCCCAAAATTTGTGTGTGTCCACATGGCATGCACAAAAGTGATTTGAGATGGTTTTATATCCAATGCTACCCCCTCCGGGTGTGCCCGGCTTCTCGGACATGGGGTTCCTACACTTAGGCGGTCTGCATGTATAAGGGGGGAACTCCCTCGGAGGTGAACCGGAGAGAACCTTGGGATCATAGGGGATGGTACTTGTTTCCACATGTACCTATGACCTAACCAAGCTCAAACGTAGGCATACGCCCACCGGGGGAACCCCGATGGGATGCAGTCAAAGGGGTAGACGGCGCGGTCAACAGAGCTAGGGTTTCGTCAGAAATCGAGCATCGGACCTAGGGAATGGCCCCAAAAGTTGTGTGTGTCCACATGGCATGCACAAAAGTGATTTGAGATGGTTCTATATCCAATGCTACCCTCTGGGTGTGCCCGGCTTCTCGGACATGGGGTTCCTACACTTAGGCGGATTACGCATGTATAGGGGGAACTCCCTCGGAGGTGAACCGGAGAGAACCTTGGGATCATATGGGATGGTACTTGTTTCCACATGTACCTATGACCTAAGCAAGCTCAAACGTAGGCATACGCCCACCGGGGGACCCCCGATGGGATGCAGTCAAAGGGGTAGACGGCGCGGTCAACAGAACTAGGGTTTCGTCAGAAATCGAGCATCGGACCTAGGGAATGGCCCCAAAAGTTGTGTGTGTCCACATGGCATGCACAAAAGTGATTTGAGATGGTTCTATATCCAATGCTACCCCCTCCGGGTGTGCCCGGCTTCTCGGACATGGGGTTCCTACACTTAGGCAGATTCTGCATGTATAGGGGGGAACTCCCTCGGAGGTGAACCGGAGAGAACCTTGGGATCATATGGGATGGTACTTGTTTCCACATGTACCTATGACCTAACCAAGCTCAAACGTAGGCATACGCCCACCGGGGACCCACGATGGGATGCGGTCAAAGGGGTAGACGGCGCGGTCAACGTAACTAGGGTTTCGTCGTAAATCGAGCATCGGACCTAGGGAATGGCCCCAAAATTTGTGTGTGTCCACATGGCATGCACAAAAGTGATTTGAGATGGTTTTATATCCAATGCTACCCCTCCGGGTGTGCCCGGCTTCTCGGACATGGGGTTCCTACACTTAGGCGGATTCTGCATGTATAGGGGGAACTCCCTCGGAGGTGAACCGGAGAGAACCTTGGGATCATAGGGGATGGTACTTGTTTCCACATGTACCTATGACCTAACCAAGCTCAAACGTAGGCATACGCCCACCGGGGAACCCCGATGGGATGCGATCAAAGGGGTAGACGGCGCGGTCAACGTAACTAGGGTTTCGTCGTAAATCGAGCATCGGACCTAGGGAATGGCCCCAAAAGTTGTGTGTGTCCACATGGCATGCACAAAAGTGATTTGAGATGGTTCTATATCCAATGCTACCCTCCGGGTGTGCCCGGCTTCTCGGACATGGGGTTCCTACACTTAGGCGATTCTCGCATGTATAGGGGGAACTCCCTCGGAGGTGAACCGGAGAGAACCTTGGGATCATAGGGGATGGTACTTGTTTCCACATGTACCTATGACCTAACCAAGCTCAAACGCAGGCATACGCCCACCGGGGAACCCCGATGGGATGCGATCAAAGGGGTAGACGGCGCGGTCAACGAACTAGGGTTTCGTCGTAAATCGAGCATCGGACCTAGGGAATGGCCCCAAAAGTTGTGTGTGTCCACATGGCATGCACAAAAGTGATTTGAGATGGTTCTATATCCAATGCTACCCTCCGGGTGTGCCCGGCTTCTCGGACATGGGGTTCCTACACTTAGGCATTCTGCATGTATAGGGGGAACTCCCTCGGAGGTGAACCGGAGAGAACCTTGGGATCATAGGGGATGGTACTTGTTTCCACATGTACCTATGACCTAACCAAGCTCAAACGTAGGCATACGCCCACCGGGGGAACCCGATGGGATGCGATCAAAGGGGTAGACGGCGCGGTCAACGTAACTAGGGTTTCGTCGAAATCGAGCATCGGACCTAGGGAATGGCCCCAAAAGTTGTGTGTGTCCACATGGCATGCAAAAGTGATTTGAGATGGTTCTATATCCAATGCTACCCCCTCCGGGTGTGCCCGCTTCTCGGACATGGGGTTCCTACACTTAGGCGTATTCTCGCATGTATAGTGGGGAACTCCTCGGAGGTGAACCGGAGAGAACCTTGGGATCATAGGGGATGGTACTTGTTTCCACATGTACCTATGACCTAACCAATCTCAAACGTAGGCATACGCCCACCGGGGAACCCCGATGGGATGCGATCAAAGGGGTAGACGGCGCGGTCAACGTAACGAGGGTTTCGTCGAAATCGAGCATCGGACCTAGGGAATGGCCCCAAAATTTGTGTGTGTCCACATGGCATGCACAAAAGTGATTTGAGATGGTTTTATATCCTAGGCTACCCTCCGGGTGTGCCCGGCTTCTCGGACATGGGGTTCCTACACTTAGGCAGATTCTGCATGTATAGGGGGGAACTCCCTCGGAGGTGAACCGGAGAGAACCTTGGGATCATAGGGGATGGTACTTGTTTCCACATGTACCTATGACCTAACCAAGCTCAAACGCAGGCATACGCCCACCGGGGAACCCCGATGGGATGCGATCAAAGGGGTAGACGGCGCGGTCAACGAGAACGAGGGTTTCGTCGAAATCGAGCATCGGACCTAGGGAAGGGTCCGAAGATATGTGTGTGTCCACATGGCATGCACAAAAGTGATTTGAGATGGTTCTATATCCAATGCTACCCCTCCGGGTGTGCCCGGCTTCTCGGACATGGGGTTCCTACACTTAGGCGGATTCTGCATGTATAGGGGGAACTCCCTGAGGTGAACCGGAGAGAACCTTGGGATCATAGGGGATGGTACTTGTTTCCACATGTACCTATGACCTAACCAAGCTCAAACGCAGGCATACGCCCACCGGGGGAACCCCGATGGGATGCAGTCAAAGGGGTAGACGGCGCGGTCAACAGAACTAGGGTTACGTCATAAATCGAGCATCGGACCTAGGGAATGGCCCCACAATTTGTGTGTGTCCACATGGCATGCACAAAAGTGATTTGAGATGGTTCTATATCCAATGCTACCCTTGCCGGGTGTGCCCGGCTTCTCGGACATGGGGTTCCTACACTTAGGCAGATTCTGCATGTATAGGGGGGAACTCCCTCGGAGGTGAACCGGAGAGAACCTTGGGATCATAGGGGATGGTACTTGTTTCCACATGTACCTATGACCTAAGCAAGCTCAAACGTAGGCATACGCCCACCGGGGGACCCCCGATGGGATGCAGTCAAAGGGGTAGACGGCGCGGTCAACAGAACTAGGGTTTCGTCGTAAATCGAGCATCGGACCTAGGGAATGGCCCCAAAAGTTGTGTGTGTCCACATGGCATCCACAAAACTGATTTGAGATGGATAGATAACCAAACCTACACCATACGGGTGTGCCCGGCTTCTCGGACATGGGGTTCCTACACTTAGGCAGATTCTGCATGTATAGGGGGGAACTCCCTCGGAGGTGAACCGGAGAGAACCTTGGGATCATATGGGATGGTACTTGTTTCCACATGTACCTATGACCTAACCAAGCTCAAACGTAGGCATACGCCCACCGGGGGAACCCCGATGGGATGCAGTCAAAGGGGTAGACGGCGCGGTCAACAGAACTAGGGTTTCGTCAGAAATCGAGCATCGGACCTAGGGAATGGCCCCAAAATTTGTGTGTGTCCACATGGCATGCACAAAAGTGATTTGAGATGGTTTTATATCCAATGCTACCCCCTCCGGGTGTGCCCGGCTTCTCGGACATGGGGTTCCTACACTTAGGCAGATTCTGCATGTATAGGGGGGAACTCCCTCGGAGGTGAACCGGAGAGAACCTTGGGATCATAGGGGATGGTACTTGTTTCCACATGTACCTATGACCTAACCAAGCTCAAACGTAGGCATACGCCCACCGGGGGAACCCCGATGGGATGCAGTCAAAGGGGTAGACGGCGCGGTCAACAGAACTAGGGTTTCGTCAGAAATCGAGCATCGGACCTAGGGAATGGCCCCAAAAGTTGTGTGTGTCCACATGGCATGCACAAAAGTGATTTGAGATGGTTCTATATCCAATGCTACCCCCTCCGGGTGTGCCCGGCTTCTCGGACATGGGGTTCCTACACTTAGGCAGATTCTGCATGCATGTATAGGGTTTTGCCGGATAGAGACCACCGGAGCGTCGGAAGCCCTGGAAACCTTGCATGTGTCCATATCATATGTGTATATGTGTGATGTAGGTTTGGTGCATGCAATATATAGGTCCCGGGCACGGCCTTATTCAGACACGCGTGCCACACGAACACTTGCTGTAATCCTGAATCTGTACGTGGAAACTCCCGCTGCGGGTTTGTCAGCTCCTATTTCATGGTAAAGTGGGCCCAACCTTTGCTTTCCATGCCATGTGTGATAATCTATTCTTATTATTTGCAGTAAAAAAATTAAAAAAAAAAGAAAAAAAAAACCCTACCTGTGCCGACGGTCACCGTCGGCACATACGCGGCCGTCGGCACAGTGCCGTGGCCATAACGGCCAGGTCGACACGGTCGGGGGCCACAAACCAACCAGCTGCCCCCAACCTCACCCGCCCCCGCGCAACCCGCCCCCGCGCCGCCGCCGCCCCCTCACCGGCCGCCTCGCCGCCGCCACTGCGCAGCCGCGGATCCCATCGCCGCGCCACCACCCCGCCGCCACCGCCGCCACCACCCCGCCGCCACCTGCTCCGCCGCCACCGCTGCTCCGAGCTGCTCCGCCGCTCCTCGTGCCGAGCTACCCCGCCGCCGCCCCCTCGGGACGAGCTGCTCCACCGACGCCGCGGCCCCCGCGCGGCCGAGCTGCTCCGCCGCAGCAGCAACCCCGCCGCCCGCAGCCTCCCCGCCCCCGGCCGGCAGCCTCCTCGCCCCCGCAGCAGCCGGGCCCGGGCCCGTTCCCAGCCGCCGTGCCGTCCCGCGCAGCACCCCGCCGCCGCCGTCCCCGCAGCACCCGCAGCACCCCGCCGCCGGCCATATGGTAAGGTACTCTTACCTTTTGTTTATTTTTTTAGCTTTTTAGTATTTGCCTACAAAGCACCGATACGGCG
Organism: Lolium perenne; assembly: GCF_019359855.2. Classification (NCBI taxonomy): domain Eukaryota; kingdom Viridiplantae; phylum Streptophyta; class Magnoliopsida; order Poales; family Poaceae; genus Lolium; species Lolium perenne. Next base: position 10,398,680 of record NC_067247.2, on the reverse strand, counting down.
AGACAGATACGGCGATACGGATACGGGGATACGGGATACGGCAATTTCTAGAAACAACAATACGGCGATACGGCGAATGTACATATAAAATTAATGAAATGCTATGCAATGACTTGTGAAGTCAAAGAATAATTGAGGCGGCGGAGGAGAGAATAATCAAGCAAATAGATAGATAGCGCACTGGCTATTAGAGTCACTAGATAGCCGTGTCGATGATGTCCCTGGCGGTGTATCGGTGGTGTATCGGTATTTTCTTTCTTTCTTTTTAAATTCGTAAAAGCCGATACTCCTAGGATACGTGTATCGCCCGTGTATCGGGGTATCGGAGTATCGGCGGAGTATTATACGCGGACACGGCAGACTTTGAAGTATCGGTGCTTCGGAGGTATTTGCAATTAGCTAGGTAATTTGAAATGTTAAGAATTTGAAAGAAACATGTAAAGAATTTGGAAATTGAAATGAAGTAAAATAGAATTTTGTAATGTAAATAGAAATTGAAATGAAGGAATAGAAATGGAAATTGAAATGAAATAAATTAGAATTTTGTAGAAATGCATTTGTTTTATCAATTGATGAATTTGCATTGACAAATTTTGATTATTCTAACAGGTCCCGTAGTGAGCATCCCGCGTGACGATCCCGGATCTTGCGGCGCATCTCTACGGCCGTCGACATCGCCGGTTGTTCGACTACTTCCTCTACAGCCGAGGGTGAGCTGAATTGCCGACTCCCCCTTCGCATTTTTTATGTCATTAGATTTAATTTATCCGTCAAGTCGCGTAACCTAAGTGTCAATTCCCGTCCGCAAGCGTTACGCGGATAAATATGCATTAGTGGTCAGCATATTTTGAACCGTAACGCTTGTGGCATTTACGGGACAGTCGCCGGACCCGTAGTTGGGTACGTTTTCCATGTTCTGCTCGGGTGCGAGACAGGATTTCGTCAGCGCCTCCCTGTTGTTCTCCGGATGCACATCCTCTCGGCTTTTTGCCGAGACGTGTATCGGGAGAGCAGCGGGGAAGTGCTGCCGAAATTCTGTCTCGCACCCGAGCAGAACGTGGAGAACGTACCCAACTACGGGTCCGGGGGCTGCTAGGAGCCCACCTAGTAGAGATGTAGGTTGATGCACGCGTTTTCGCCGGTAGAAAAATAAAAATATGATGCATTCAATTTCATGCTACTATTTGTTGTTTGTCACGCAATAAAGCAGGATGGCTGATAATGAGTGGATGTACGGTGGCCGTGTTAGTTCGACTCAAGTGACGGATGAATGGAAATGGAAGACCGATTTGTTAGTGAAGGAGTTAGCTCGTGGTTCGAAGGGGATTGTTCGTCCCCGTTGCCCTTGCAATGTCTGCAGGAGGCGTCATCCTAAGGATATTCTAGAGATGACTAAACACCTTTGGTGGAATGGGTATATGCGTGACTACGACCCGCCGGTCGACTTTTCTCGGCACGAACGTGATAGAGGTGAGGTGATGCGGCAGCGGATCGATGGCAATGAGAACGATGGCATCTTAAACTTGCTAGATGATCTTCGGGATGCCGACATGCCGAGTTACCATGGGACGAACAGTCTGAACCGGAGGAACCGCCTGAACCGGAGGGACCGCCACAACCGGAGGAACTTCCAGAGGAGGAACCTGAGCCAACCGCGAGGGCCTTCATTGATATGATGGCCTCAGCTAGGAGGCCTCTATACCCGGGTGCAAAAATGTCTCAACTTGATGGCATCACGCAGTTGCTAGCCGACAAGTGCATGTTTGAGAGTACTCGAGCATCCTTTGAAAAGACTCTGAGCACAGTAGGTAACATGTTGCACGAAGGTCATTGCTTGCCCAAGACCATGTACGAAACGAAGAAAATCTTGAAAGCATTGAAAATGGATTATGTAACATATGATGTCTGTCCAAAACTTTGCCTTTTGTTTTGGAAAGACTATGCGGATGACAAGTACTGTGCCAAGTGTGGTCACTCTAGGTATCATGAGGTAGATGTAGGCAATGGTCAGAAGAGGCAGACAAAAGTAGCCATAAAGATTCTTCGTTATCTCCCATTCATCAAAAGAATCCAGCGGCTTTACATGTTCGAGGAGACGCCAAGCGAGATGACATGGCATAAGACCGGGATAAGATTGCAAGACGAGAAGAAACGGGTACCCATGGTACATCCATCTCGATGGTCAATCATGGAAGCGCTTCGATCAAAAGCACCCAAATGAGGCAAGTGAGGCTCGGAATGTTAGAATTGCGATAGCAACCGATGGATTCAACCCATATGGTATGTCGATTGCCGCGTACAGCTGCTGGCCCGTGTTTGTTATTCCGCTCAATCTCCCTCCCGGAGTCGTAATGCAAAGGAAGAACATATTCTTGTCGATGATCCTTCCAGGGCCTGAATATCCAGGGAAGAAATTGAGTGTCTTAATGCAACCACTTGTGGATGATTTGCACCACTCGTGGCATCACGGTACATTGACATACGACCGAGCATCAAAGAGAAACTTCATCATGAAAGTTTGGTTCCACTATTCGATGCATGACCTACCCGGGTACGCCCTATTCTCGTGGGCATAGTACAGCTGGTAAGTTTCCATGCCCGGTGTGCAGCACGAACTAGAATTCAGGCACCTAAAAGCTGGACACAAATATGTTGCCTTTGACAAACACCGCAAGTTCCTCGATCCAGGGCATCGGTTCAGATCTCGACAAGAAAAACTTCACGAAAGGCGTAGTTGTGCTTGAACATAAAGAAATACCAAAGTTCAATGGTGCAAGCTGTTGATGCTTTGAGCTACGTGCTCTCCAGCCTAGTAAGGAACCCGGCCACCAATTTGAGGGATATGGTAAAACGCACAACCGGACTCACATAGCAGGCATAACAGAGCTCGAGTATTACAAGGACCTTGAACTTCCCCATAATATCGATATGATGCACACCGAAAAGAATTGTGGGGAGGCATTCCGGAACACCTGCGGCAACATACCAGGCAAGTCAAGGGATAATGTTTCAGCTAGAGTCGATATTGAGGAGATATGTGACAGGGTGGCTCTACACATGCAGCCTCCTGAGGGCAATCGAAAAGGTTGGTTAAAGCCGCATGCCAAGTACTGTCTTGATAGCGCCGACAAGAAGGAGGCATTTACGTGGCTCAAATATGACGTGATGTTCCCTGATGGTTATTGTTCGAATATGAGTAAGGGAGTCAATCTTGCTACGGAAAAATAAACGGGCTCAAGAGTCACGACTATCATATATGGATTGAGCGGCTGATGCCGGTGATGCTTCGAGGGTATCTCCCCGATCATGTCCGGCGAGTGCTTGCGGAGGTGAGCCATTTTTTCCGCACGGTCTGTGCTAAGCGGATATGTACCGAGGTGATTGAGAAGCTGCAGCAGCAAGTGCCGGACATGCTATGCAAGTTAGAGATGATATTCCCCTGTGCTTCTTCACTCCGATGTTACATCTCATCGTGCATCTCGCCAACGAGGCACTCTTGGGGGACCGGTGCGATATCGTTGGCAGTTTTGTATTGAGAGGGAGTTCAAATATATTCGGTACAAATGTGGAAACAAAAATAAGATTGAAGCATGCATAGCTGAGGCAACTCTCCTCCATGAGATGGCAGACGCCACGACAATGTACTATGCCAATGATGTGCCCACTAAGCATAACCCGGTCGCTCGGTACAATTCCGATGAGCCCAACCGTGACCCAAAGCTCTTGCTCTTCAAATATCCCGGTGGCAAGGCCGGTGCCTCAAAAGTGGAGAACATTTCGCCAGAAGAGAAGGATTGCATAATGCTTTACGTGCTTATGAACATGGAGGAAGTGGTCGATTTCATGAGGTAAAATGACGAACCAATTACTTTGCAACCAGTAACTTGGTTTTGGTCTAATACGTATTTTCTCCTGTCAGCCAATTCCATGATGAAATGTGGTCGGAAGAAATGGTCCCACTCCCACGCGGTGGTACACTCTTACGAAAGAGGGTGCCCCGCCCTTAAATAAAAGCTTCGTGAACTGGTTCCATGAAAAAGTAATTTCTCAAATGTTCCTCTTACTTTGCAATCCGTGACTTGTCTTATTACACGTAACTAATGCACAAAATAATCTGAACTGAACTTGTAGGGAGCTGATCCCAACGTTGAGATGACAGATGAGTTGAGATGCGTTTCCTGTGGTTTTAACCGTAGAGTCCATACGCATGAGAAGTATGATGTAAATGGGTATCGCTTCCATACGGAGTTTCACCGGAAGAACCGGCCTAATGCAAAAACAATAAATATCGGGGTCTACACCGCGGAGCCGATGATCTTGATTACTATGGAAGGTTACAAAAGGTATACGAGTTGACGTTCAACAACGCAAACATAGAACTCAAGCTCTTTGTGTTCAAATGCCATTGGTTTGACCCACACGGTGGAATGAGAAGCACCCCTTCCATTGGTTTAGTTGAAGTTAGGCCTACAACCACCTACAGCGGATCCGACGTCTATGTTGTGGCTCACCAAACCAAGCAAGTTTATTATTTGTCCTACCCATGTCGAATGAGGAACTCATGGGCTGGGAAGTCGTGTTCCGTGTATCGCCACATGGTAAGCTACCCATCCTCCGAGGACGATTACAACAACATTGACCCGGTAACATATGAGGGAATTTTCTATCAAGAGGAAGAGCAGTTCGGGGCTCTTCAAATAGACATAGGTCTTCAGGATCTCCACAACGATGTACAAATGCGTGGTGAGACCGTGGTGGACCTGAAGGACATAGCTATGCTCACCAAGCGCCATGCGAGCAAAGACAACATTGTCGAGACTCAACCGGAACCCAATGCCGACCATGAATACTCATATGATACTGATTTTGATAGTGAGGCTGAGAACCCAATGCCTAGAGATGAGAGTGGTGATGAATGGTGAGGGTCTTTTATGCTTAGTACCTACATTATCATTATGCTTAATACATACATTTGTCATTATGCTTAGTACCTACATTATCATTATGCTTAATACATACATTTGTCATTATGCTTAGTACCTACATTATCATTATGCTTAATACATACATTTGTCATTATGCTTAATACCTACATTTTTCATTATGCTTAGTACCTATATTTGTCATTATGCTTATTAATTTTCAACATGCTTATTAATTATTTTCTCTTTTTCTTATGCGGGTAATTGCCCAATATGAGCGGACGGAAGGCATCATCGAGCTCCTTGCTTGATCAGATGCATCAGCGGAAGCCAGGGCCGGGTGCTTCCAGACGGAGTGCAAGACCCATTATTCCCACCCGGCGTTACGAAGACGCAGACGGAGGACGGGGAGGACGAGGGGGAGGACGAGCTGGAGGACGAGGGGGAGGACGAGCTGGAGGACGAGGGGGAGGACGAGCTGGAGGACGAGGGGGGAATGCACAGCTCCTTCTAGCTGACATTCCCTCGCTTCGGCTCGGTGGCTTCACGGTCGGCGGACGAGGAGGAGGACACTAGGGAGGAGGAGGAGGACACTAGGGAGGAGGAGGAGGAGTCTAGGGACGAGGAGGCTTCGACGGAGATGGCTCCGAAGAAGTTGCGGATTCGTGGGGAAGCGCAGGTTCCCGATGAGAGTAAGGAACCTGCTACGGAGGATGAGAAGTGGCTCCTTGTCCCAGGAAAGATAGAGTAAGTAGTAAGGTGATTTCATTTTCGTTATGACACTTAGCATTTTCTAATGTTTGATAATTGTGCAGGAATTTCACATACACGGGGAAGAATGTCCGCGTGCCGTGGAGTCTGATTGGAGCTGCTATTAGTAAGTACAGGCCGGGGATGTACACTCCGGTCCTTGGGGGCTAGTCCAAGCTAGCCTACACTTGTGAAGACTATGAGATAGCGCCTTACCCTGGCTTTGCTTCCGCCGCCGACGCCGTGATCAAGAAGTTTTGGGTACGTAATGCATACTCTTTGGGTTTCGTTCATATGTAGTTGATAACCCCACCGTGATAACTCATGCCTCTCACACTTTCTGTTATGCTTGATTGCAGCGCAATTATAGGGTGGCGACTGAGCATAAGGATAGGGCGGACGTGGTGCTCCGTAACATGTGTCGGAAGTTGACACGGCAGCAGTGGTACAACCAGAGGATCACGTGCATCGGCCACTTCTATGCCGAGCAGGGCGTAAGGTACACAAAGCCTGAGATTGTGCAGGACTCGCCCGGCTCTGACGATAGATGACTTCATGTCGGTAAGTAATTGTCAATGCGATTCTATGTACCGCGGCTAACTTGCAACTATATTGTTTGTTCTTCAAATGAGTTTTGATTTTGCAGGTTGTACCACATTGGGCTGATAATAATAAGAGGGCCGCCTTCATGGAGTTGGTCAAGAATTGGGTCGGCGAAAACCCCGATTTCAAGGCCGTGAGCGACCGGAACAAGGCCAACCGTGGTTCTCAGGGAACACACACTGCGGGGAGCAGCGGCACCGATCGCTATCGGGAGCGCTCGGTACATATAAAAATGGAACAAGCTGCATTTTTTTGATTTTCGATGATATGCATAACATTTGTTTTGTGATGCAGGGGAAGAAGCTCGGGAGGGAACTTGGTGAGATGGAAGCGTGGACGCACATGAAGCTGGTGACGCCCGGTCCGAACGAGCCTCGGCCCGCGCCTGAGATGTACTACGGCAAGGCCAAAGAGAACAAGGAAAGATACTGCGAGGAGTACGCCAAGCTCCATCCAGAGGTGGAGGACCCTATGACCGAGCCGGTCGACGAGGTGGCGATGATCTTTGGCGGGGTCCGGCCAGCCGCATGGACGTCCCGCTGCCTTCTTTGGGGTTTCAAGCCTCGAGAGGAACTTCACGCAGATCAAGGCTACCCTCCCTCCGGCAGCTACGCTACCTCCTCGCGGACTACATGCCGTTCTCGGGTAGAGGTTGATGTAAGTCATCCACACTTTCATCCTCTGTTTTGACTCTTGTTCCTGAATGGCTATGTTGATGAGACGCATTATTTCTGAAATTGTAGACTCAGCTCGAGGAGGCCTATGCAGTAGCTTACGAGGAGTATCTCGAGAAGGTTAAGGAGCATGACCTTGTGAAAGATGCCTATGTCCAGTGGACGAGCAACCAGATGGCGGTAAGTTTCAATCTCTATGGTTGCAAAACATCATAAGTCCCCATGTTTGAATCGAGCTATCTCTCCCGTTTCTTGCAGTTTCACTCGGTTCATGATGACCGGAGTGCGAGAGGAACCACTCCCGAGCCACCTCATCCGGGGCCGACGCGGTGTTCCCGTCCAAGGAGGAGTTCTATATCATGTACAAGCGTCGGCGTCGGTTGACCCGGTAAGTTGCTAACTTGGCTAAGTTGCTAACTTGGTGTGACATGGCTAAGTTGCTAACTCCCTCCAACATGTAGGGATTGGGAGAATCCGGGAACGACACTCCTTGTGGTACGCCGATGCACCCCGGTCGCCATTCTCCTGGTGCTTCGCCGAACCTCGGCATTTTTCTCGGTTCCGGTGGCTCTCGTCGTGGTTCTACCTCCCCGAGCACCGTCGAGATACAGCGGCCTCACTTCACCCACTCGGAGCTAGATCGTCCGTAGCTAGATCGTCACTCGGGTGGTTCACCACCATAGTTTCTACATTGTACTAGCACATGATGACACGCTCCATCTTTGTAGTGGATCCGGTGTATGTACCATGGTCTTGTATGCTATATTTGTGCTATTTGTGAGATTTGATGCTATATTTGTGAGATTTGGTGCTATACGGTGATATCTGTGTGCTATATGGTTATATATATGTTACGGCATATTCAATCCTATAATAAGTCCAATTTCTGCGATTTTCTGAGCAAACGAGGCCAAATTGGCAAAAATCAGAAAAATCGGGCCTGGCTGTGCCGACGGTGTCACCGTCGGCACAGCCCGTAGCTGTGCCAAATGGCAGGTCTGTGCCGACGGTGACACCGTCGCACAGCCAGGCCCAGTTTCGCGCGATTTTCCAGTTTGAACAGCCACCGTTTTGCCGCCATTCTGGGAAAAAAAAAAGAAAATTGTGCCGACGGTTACACCGTCGGCACAGCTGGGGACGTTGACGGCGCCGGCGTGACGGCTGGTTGGCTGTGCCGACGATGAGGCGGCCGACGGCCACCGTCCAGCCGTCGGCGTACGGCTGTGCCGACGGTGAAGTTCTGTGCCGACGGTGCACGCGCAGACCCCGACGCCTGCTGTGCCGACGGGGAGACGCCGACGGCCGACGGTGCGGGGCCGTCGGTGTAGCTGGTCGTCCCCGTAGTGAGTGCGCGTGTTCATTACACGCGTATATGTGTACACGTATAACACATCCGTTTGGTAGTGTATTTTGGACGCCAATAATAAGAAATATATTTCATGCATTACATGTATTTAATCCTGTTTATTTTTATCTCTCAAATATTTATTTGTAGTACAATCTTACCACATTAGCATGAAATTTAGTTGGACATTTTCATAGTTTTGTAGTGATTCTACTAATTAACTCAACTCTCGATCTTTTATTCGAACATCTCTTTTGCACACCATTGCCGGACAGTATTCTCCCAAATCCTTCATCTCACGGGCGCGGCGTGCCGCTCCGTATCTTCCTAGTATAAATTAGTACAAAAATGGATATGCTAATTTGAGAAGCAGTGGTTTACAAACGAATTGAATAAAAAATATAAAGTTACAGTACAAATTTTGTACTAAATGACTACAACCATCTACACACGTGTGATCCTATAAATCACATACAAAATCAAATATAGAACCAGCAGTTTTTTAAAAAGAAACACAAACAAATATATACACGCTCGTAGAGAACCAACAGCAATTATTTTTACGGAACCTGATAACAGTCCCATGACACCAGAGTTCTAGGGAAAATCCTCGTGAGTGTGGCCTTACTCCTTGCCTATTTGTGTGGTATTTCTTCGTAGCAAGCACGGGGACAGTGCCAGTAGAATATTTCGGCAGAGGGTACCACTTTACCCGAGCCAAACTGGATGTAGTGGTTACTGCAGACACCTGAGCAGCAGCGACGCAGCTGCCGCAATGAGCAAAGAACATGCCCAGACTTTGAGCATACCAGAAGCCCCATCTCTGCCAGCAGCTGTTACTTTGTGCCTCGGCCAGCTACTTAGCATGAACCCAAGGAAGCTGGTCAGAATCCCTGACACGCCATACGACACCAGGAATGTCGTACAGCAGCTGGAGAGCCCAGATTCATCCATGGAGATTGCCAAGTAGGTGAAAAAAACAGCTACCAGTACCAAAATTGCACCGAGGAAGACGAGCGACTTTTGGCGTGGCTTCATCTTGTCAACGCTGATAATGGAGCTGCTGCCTGGTTTACGGTCGACGTGAAGGCTGAACCAGAGAAGCACGGGGATGACCTCCGGCAAGCAGACAAGTACAACATCCTCGCCCAGCCACTCTGCGGCCACCGTGTGTGCCGTCACCAGCAGGAGGACAAGCAAGGACTTGTCGAGCATCTCGGACGCCGGTTCTATGCCCGGTAAGGTGGCGCCATCGGGCAGCTTCATCGTCATGCGTGTCAGGGCCGCCACCGTGGTGCTTAGGAATAGGAGGAACTGAGAGATTGCGAAGCCCTCGGCTACATGGTCTGGAAGCTGGTCCATCACAAATAGCGCCCCGAGCGTTACCATCACTATGATCTTAAGTTCCATAGTTTTCCTGTTGGTCTTCTCGGCGGTGTTAGATGATTCTGAAGTATCTTTACCACGACTGAACTTGATGTAGAGCGCTCGTATGAAAACGATGGCCATTAGGGGGAAGATGGCGAGCCAGAGGAAGCTCAAGTTGATGTCCAGTAATATCAGATAAGATAGTACCACAAGAATGGCGGTGTCAATGAAAATCCTGACGTGAGGACGGGATGTGACCCACGACTTCCACGACGCAAGCGCAGCCCGTGTTGGCAGCAGATTGGAAACGGACTCGGAAACGGACTCGTGCAGTGTCAGAATTATATAGAGGCAGCTCATGGCAGCCTCCATTGTGCCAGTTACCACCTCACTGATTTCTTTGTTGGTAAAACCATCACCATCACCATCTGATAGAAACACTTCGAAATTTTGGAAACTGCTGACCAGTGCGCACGCTGCTGCTATTAGGCATAACCACGTTCCGTCCGATCCCCCAAGCTTTTCTGAAATACGAATTGCAGGTGATCACACCATAAAAGTTATGAATGTACTTACTCCTTCCACAAATAAGTTTAATTTTAATTTTTGTGGTAAGTCAAACTTTTGTAAATTTGACAAACTTTGTAAAAAAGAGTATCAAAATATAGAACATCAAATCATTTAATTATTAAACTATATTTCATGAATGATTTTTTTGCGGGGGATATTTCATGAATGTTTATACATAATGAAACCTACAGTTATATGATAACCCATACAGAAATTTACGATCTGGCAGCCTTCAGTTAATACATGAGGTTTCTCGTTGGATTGAAAATATGGCCGGCCTTGAAGTTCTGTACACATCTCAATAAGAGTAATTTCCAAATAACAGACACAGGGAACAATTTATTCTCCACGCAATGTGCAGAATAGCGCAGCAATGTTGAGCTAAATATATTATACCCCTCCATCTGAAAAATAAAGGGAGTGTGTGCCATTTCAGGTATACCAACTTAAGGTTTAGAACAATTGGAAAGGAGAAACAATGGATGGTGACTACTACCTTTTATTCTCAAGATAGTTTTAGCGGGGAGTCTCTTAGATTGTAGTTCTGTTGATTTTTCGGGCATATCTACAACCAGGATGGCTAGCAGTTCTCTATAAGATTACATGATGTATAAGAATTTTATATTTATCATATTCCACTAGTTAATCTTTATGGACACCCTGATATGTAACTCTGAGCTATAAAACTTTGCAATACCCACCTCTACTAGCCCCGGGTATATCCGAGCTGTTTTCTACACAACGCTTCTAATAGCAGAGAGTATGGTGGAAAGGCGGGTTGGGCCCCACTCTAAGATTTGCCCATGCCCGTATGTCATATCTAGATAGGAAAAAAAGGCCCATCCCAAGTTAAGTCCGTCCCATCCTATCTAAATGGGCTGGATTAGCCACTGCGCTTCCGAGCTTTTTCTAGCTTTTCCTTCCGAGGTCTTGCTAGGTTTTCCATTATAGGTCTAGTACATACAAGAAATGTCCATCATGTTACCTATGAGTTGTCGCTTAGCCATTTTCTGTCGAGCTAATTTTCGTAAGGCTCTGTTACCGGCACCTTGGAGAAATATAGCTTGTTACTATCGTGTGCACTACTTCTTCTAGTAGAGACATGATATCTTTCCTTGTGCACCTTTAAGCCTTCTCCCTCTGACATCTTTGAGGCATTTGGATTTAATTGATATTTCTGGACAACTTGGTACGGACGGTTACTTAAGACACTTCTGCGGTAGCTAAGTTTTCTTGTCCAACTTCTCAATTTCCAATTTGTCCGGCACTTCCAGGAAGGAGCAGAACCACACCCCGGACAACATGGGCCATGGCTCAGGGTGTTGAACTGTGGTTACCTATATATTAGTGAAATTGATATTTGGCAGATCACTTTTTCCAATTGTAAAAATAAATTAGAAAATCGACGTGGGGTTTGGTTGGGTCTTGTCTACACCCATCGAGGTGTGTGCAGTTTAGACTCCAATGTCTTAATTTCTACCATTTTCTTTTAATAGCCCCCATGAAACTTGAGTGGATATAGCCCATTTTGAGAAAGTTCAACACCAATTTTTAGAGAGTAGAGGTAAACTTACCAATCAATTCCGAGCGGGGTGTTGGCGCTTGCATCTGAGAGTGCCCACCGCCATGTGATTCGCCTTTTCGGTGTTGTCGGTGTTGATAGCTCTTACCCATTGATTATTATCCACCTTGTGCGTAGAGATTTTCTGAGGCTGCAGATCGGTTGATGGATCAACTTAGTGTGGATACGTAGCCGATCTAATCTGCCACTGCAACACAACAATAGAAAACTCGTCATTGACCCCCCTGCAGTAGTCACATCGTGATCCATTTTAGATTATTGCATGATCCATGCATGTGTGGCTAGCTAGCTAAATTTCCTTGCCAGGCTAATTAACCATATATTATAGAAAGAAAAGTTCCAAACACATCCAAAGTCACAATTCAAAATTTAAGAATAAAGTCCTTGATACTAATTATATATAGGTCATGTGGTATATATATCGAGGGCGAAAACTCAATTTTCTTACCAAAATAATAAGAATTAATTGTTTTCATCTCTAAGAAACTGCTATGAATCTTATACTAAACTACTTAATCAAATGTGTATCCAAAATAAAGAACAAGAAATTTAATTTTGTCTTGTGAAAAAATGACAAACAATTTTAGTTACAACAAATATTCCATGTACTACTTATAACAAAATTTTCTTTTTTTGCTTACAAGTATGAAGTTTCTGAATTTTGGCAAATTTGAAAAATGTCTATATATATCTTTTGGAGAAATATGCTCTAGATAACAGACTTCTATATGAATATCTTTGCACTAACAGCTCAACCCATTGGAGCCTAATGAGCCTGGACCAGTTTGTCATGAGTACGAGGGAACCGTGTCCTCTAACGTTCAGAACTGAAAGTCAGGGGAATCAACGAAGCAAAGTCAGGCAATTGTAGCATAAGTACTCTATTATATATGTATTATAATTAATTGTTGTAGGTAATTGCTGTAGACATAAAAAAGTTTAAATGAAATTTTATTACATCATAATTTTGCATATGTGTAATTATTCTAAATGCATAACCGAAATTTTTATTATGCAAATTAATTTAAATCATTTTGGTCTTGATCATAAGGTTTAGAAGAAATTAAGTTAGTGTACTGTAGCTTCTCTAACTTTGCTTCTCAATGCTAGAGAATCTAGTTCAGAGTACGAATACACCGGCGGGTGGCCGGCCATCTTTGATAAGTCACAAAGGGCTCGCAATGAAATCATGTCTTAAACAACTCTCAAAAAGAGCCATCGGTACCATGCACCAACATATGATCTAAGGCTTTGTTGAAGATACACATTCACAAAGCTCCTGCACAAGAAAATATGTAAAGTAAAAAATCTTGAGAAAACCTCGAGTCCCTGGGTGTGCATGCGCCCCATACTCTCTGCATCATACACTATCGTCCTCCATAGGACCACCTTGGCACCTTGCCTACCTAGTTCGCAGGCTCCCCAGCCGGTGCTGTGGCCGCTGCCTCATACGGAGAAGAGGGCTTTTTGAGACATCTTGCTTGAGACCCGTACGTCCGGATGTTTGTAGCAGTACATGGCCATCGTCATATGGACTACCTCTGGTCTGGTTTTTTTTTTTTTGGACAGAACTGCTTGCATATACGTCTGAGAAGAAAAGACTAGCGGTAACAAGTAGATAGCTAAATACTAGAATGGAATCAATGATGGAATAACAACACACAAGCAGCGCATAGTACGTACGTTTACCTACGTCAGCTCGGTGATCAGCATAAAACGTGTGGGTTGATCTGATCCCCAGTATAATGATCGGTTGTCCGAACTCATCCGCCTTGTGGTGGGTTGAGCGATGATGGCTTTCTCCTGAACGTAGAATGAGGAATTGGCGGATTAGGAGAGGAAGGAAGACGAAGCTAACAAGGTCCATTAATAACAACAGCGGCCCTGGCCCCATCCTACGTCGTCCCTGAGGAACGAATTGGGGCAGTTCTTCTTTCGTGAACACCAATTACCAGCCGCCAATATATCTGTGTATTTTACTACTAGATGAAGACGACCTTCTACCCGTAACATTTTCTCCTTAAATATTAGTATCACGCAATCTTGACTATTGTATAATCGGAGCCAGAATTTCACTCTGCGTGTGCATATACTATGGATCGGAGTCCCTGTTTCTCTGAAACATCTTAACATATGACTACATATTCAGACCAGGAGTCATGGCCCCAGTTTCTTCCTTAGCTGTCCACATGTCACCACCCTCTCGATCGTCAGCGCCTCAGCAACGACCAGATCACACGTTCGGTGTTGGCCTCTCGCTCTCCGGCGTTTGGCACTTGCTTCGTCGTTTCCTTGTCGAAGGTGTTTTCTTCAAGCACGCAAGTAGTTTTTGATGTAATTACCGAGGAGAAAAGAGAGATTTGGCATTTGTTTGGTCCTTTTTTTGTTAGTTGCGCTTGGCACTGGATGCTAACTAAGATGAAGTTTTGTAAACTTCAGGCCGGCTTTCTAGTAGTCGTGGATTGATGTTGAAAGTTTGGTTTTATTGATGAAGATAAACGAGCCAACGAGAGGAGTATCTAGCAGTCAGGTGCAAAACTCAAGAAAGAGGGGGTGTTGTGCGCGGTGCCAACTAATTGCAACATACTCCAACTTGGAAGTAGTACTTAATTACCATCCAGTGGGGTAAATTTGACGTAGCCACATACATATCTCACCGTGTTGGCCAACAAGAGGCGGGATCGAACTTGGATGTCGAACCTAGCAAGTTAGCTAACGATCGAGGTGGCCCCATCCTACGTCGTCCTAAAGAAATTGGAGAATCGCTTGTTTCATCCTCACCAGCCATGCTTATCTATGGAGTACACCTCTAATTAATTCTTAAGACGACGGCTACGTATACCATAGACAAATTCTTAAGAGATGTGACATTTTTTGGTCTGAGTGTTATCCCGTTTGTTTGGTGTGTTTAGAGTGGATGGTAGCTAGGGAGAAGTTTCCTAAACTGGACGGCTACCTATACCATAGACAAATTCTTGAGATGTGACATTTTTTGGTCTGAGTGTTATCCCGTTTGTTTGATTTTCATATGGTGTGTTTAGAGTGGAAGGTAGCTAGGGAGAAGTTTCCTAAACTGCTGGTCGGTTTTCAGTTTTGTCATTAGTGGTCCGAAGTGCTAAAACTTTTTTTTTTTCTGAGAAACTACCTGCACAATTCATTACTAGGGACGTCACCCGCAGGGTATGGGTATAGTACGGGCATGGATAGAGTCATCATATACATATACCCATCGTCAATCTTACCCATTATCCGTACCCATACCCGTTAATGATACAAGTTTTTTCCATACCCATCACCCGACAGGGTAAATGGGTACCCGCGGATAAAAATACCCGTACTTACAACGCATCAAATTGATAAATAAAAATGCTAGGAGGTGAAGAAATCCTAAATACGGGTCTAATACTCACTAACCTACAAGCGATTATGACATCAAAAAGCGTAAGGTTCAGCCCAGCAACGTGAAGGCATGATTAGGGAGAAAATTCACTTTTAGGTTGCTCGAAGAGGAGAAGAATAATCAGCCCTTTACAGATTCTCCGAGAGTTTGATATTGATATAAACCCTGGAGTCACCGTTGTGGGGAAAAGAAGTTTGTTACAACACTCTGCGCTTGGAGTCCCAACAAGTTGATACACATGGAGTTATTGCCATCACGGAGCAACGACGGAATGTAGGGCGAAGCCGCTAACGCGGTAGCCGAACTTGACGGTGCTGACATACGAGACTGAACGCGAGGCAGCTGCAGATGAGGAACACGATGAGTGCGATGCGGCTCCATATCTGGACTCCGCCCAAAGGAACCGCATCGGGTGGCCCACTCGGCCAGGAGAATTGTAAATCTCCTCCATGCAGATCGTGCCCACCGCTTCTGTTTGAAATTCCGAGATCGACGTCTGCGGAATAACATCATCCATCCCCGAGTCAACTGTCACCATTGGCTTCGCCGTCGCCGAAGAACCCTTGAACTTTGCATGGTCCTGGAACTGCCCCAGGATTGGAGGTGGAGTGAATCTCCTCAAAGGACAGGGGCCACGCCCTGATCACGCCCGTGCATGGCGAGCAAAGCGAACCCCGGCTGCCGTAGACGAAGCAGACCATGCAACTTTCACCGTCGCGACCACCAAGTTCTCAGCCACCTCCCTGCCCGGAGATGATGGCACCGGCGTCTCGCCTCGATCCAACCTACACGGAGCAGAATAGTTAGAATGCTTACTTGAGCTGGACGGTGTGCGCACCTCCAAAAACCGGGATGCCGGCTCTAGGAACCCTATTTCCATCCAAAAATCTTGTGCAAGCACCTCATCAGTGGTCCGCCCCTCCTAACCACCGTGGACCAACCAGTAGCTAGCTGCGGTTCATGAAGAAGCTCCATGGCGGATTCAAACGGGACTTGCGACGCGCAAGACTCGTTCGAAGATTCCTCCGCATCCTCCACCAGGACCGAAAACCGAGAGCCAGATGGGGAAGAGCACTCACCCTCCGCCGCGGTAGACTAGATAGGCAATCCTCCTGGCACGAGAGTAAGGTGGCAATGGTGGTCAGATCCGGCAATCACCCCACCCGTCGCCCCTGCGGTTCTCCAATGGTCTCCAACATCATCAAACCCAACACCCAGCTCTCCAGCATAGGTTGTCTCTTCCCGTACTGTGGAGGTGTTGTCTTTCGCAAGTTAAGTTGGGTTATGTTTTTTCGATATGGGAGCCTTGACCTGGCCTAAGTTGGGTTATGTGAAGAGTGATCTGACAAAGCATATAAACCCCAAGCTTCTCCATGCGAATGATGTTCATAAGATGAACCAGTTGAGAATCTTAAATTCTAAGTACCACTATAATCTCTATAAATTTCACTAACTCATTGGTGCGTTCATGGAATCAATATGAAGAGACTTAGGGAGATGCAAGGTTAAGGGCAAGATTCTTCACACTCCTATTTGTAAATCTCGATTCAGATGATCGAGCACTCAATGGAATGTTGAGTGGATTGGTCCGTATGTGTGTGTTTATAATCATAATCACTGTGAGATTTTTTATGAGGCAATCCATGCAACATAATTTTTTCCACTGGCTTTTTCGAAGTCCTTGAGATATTATCAATGTGGATGTCAGTTCAAGGTTTTTTTCGCGAATGATGCCTGCCGGATTTGAACCGACATGCATACCCCGTAAAAAGGTGTGAGGTGAGGATAAACTAGATGATTCCCCGCGACGTTACTGCGGGAACACGTAGATAAAATTAGAAATAAAACTACATTACTAATAGCCAGCCTTAATTGTTCTATCTAAGTGATGATAAGTTAAAAGATAATTATTTGGTTGAAAGATGATATGAAATAGAGTTCGATAATTAGAATACGCACCGTTGATGGCTCATGAAGATAAGTGACCTGCATATCAAAATTTGGTTTGAATATTAGAAAATTAGGGCATTTAGTTAACGAAGGTTGCATAAACATTATGATCAACCTGCAGGCAAAAGAAACCTCCATGGATGAAGTTTGCGGACACAATTTTTCAGATCTACTCGCCCTGCAAGTGAGTGAGTCCTGGTCGTAGCTCATCCATGTCACCCAGAATCACCATATTCCCAAATGTTAACGCAGTAGTAACATAATTAACTCAAATGCTCAATACCTATTTTATTGGGAAAAATTAAACACATAGAATTAGAACATATCTACAGTACATTGACTTGATTTATTAGACTGCAACTTATTGACTCACTCGCCATGATCCATTGGACGACGACCTAGCAATCAATCAGCTCTTGACTCACGGGGTCAATGTGGAATTGGGTGTTGAAAAGCTATTGAAGAAGTTGATATGTGCGTACCATTTTGATTCAGAGTTTTATGGCAGGGCATTGCTCCATGTACACACCAAGAAAATATCAACTTATGAGCAAGAAGGTCTTCATCCATTCTTCAATCACCTTTGGCACAAAGCTGCAGAGGGCATCTGACACGTGACGGATATAATACGCCGTCAAAGGGAAGAGGGGAATATGAAGCGTATGATTAATGGATGCAGAAGAGAACGGAGAGGAAGGCAAGTTACTTGCTTAAGTTGTCACAGGAGGGATGGTCCGTCTCCTCGTATGCCTGCAGCAGGTCAAGAGGTTGAGTTGACACCGGCGTGATTTTTTTCTGATAGTCAGAACAAAGCAGCTTCACTTTTTTAGATGACAGTTTCATTTCTTAAGTGTGAGATCAACTTGAGAGCCTGCATAGATAGCTCCATTTCCATTCTTACTTTTGCCTAGAGAAGGTGAAGAGATATGATGAAGTGTTTCTTTCCCTTTATATCTGTTAGGTGCGTGAAATGCATGTAGTTAAAACTTAATAATGGTAATGATGTAGGAGAGGAAGAGTTCAATGAAGGAAGATGAGGGATCAAAAGGAATGTTTTGAAGAAAAAATAATAAATTAATATTACCTTTTACAAGATGCATGTGCGACGACCGTGCCGATTTGGCACGCTTGGCTTAGGCTAGACAGAAGACCAATTGGTAGAGACATAATTGTAGTCGGCTGTTCTTTTTGCACTCTGGTGTATGGTTTACTGACATTTTTCTCTTTATTGCTATGGAATACTTGATGGAGTTAGTGGGTTGATGTGGCGGGGTAGGATTAGTTGGAGAAACTAGATGAGGTGGATGCCTTTCATGTTAAGAGAAATCAAATTAGTTAGTTGGTCCTATTTAGATATTATAGATTATAGATTATAGATACAAACAATGAAAAGGAGTGTTGGGAAACAAGCGCACCCCTTTAGTGGGGTGCATCCTCACCTAACTCCCGTGGTGAGTTTTCTCATTGTTGGGTCTTATCCACTTACATTTTTTTCGATAAAATGGCGCTTTATTATTTAAAAAATTTAAGCATTACACTCATTCTCTGCATAGCTAAGATGGACAGGGTTGTCCAAGATGTTCAGAACAAGAGGAAAACAAAAAAAAAGTCGATACAAAAAATTGTCAACCTAGTAAAGTGTGAACCTAGACCTCAGGAGCAGCGATCCTACGATTATGCAGCCACCCATGTTGGGAAATAAATTCCTTCGCCATATCCTCCAACAGTGTAGACACCTCCGTAAAGAGGCCAGGTCCTCCTTGCGTTGAAGCAAGGACCATGAACGGATCATAGTTGTACACCGGTAGATGACCTGCATAATAGAATATTTTTTGTCATTAAAAACCTTGTCGTTCTTACATAGCCAAAGCGACCATAAGAAGACAATTGCTCCCATCCTGATAAGTAACTTGAACCTAGAATCCACCCCGTTTAATTAGCCAATTGCTGACAATGTTCGCAATGCTACACGGTGGGTATAAGGTAGAACCTATCTAAACGATTGACCATATAGATCTAGCAAACTGCCACATGAAGAAAATGTGTTTTATTGTCTCCTCGTCATGAAAAAAAACACATAGCATACAACTGTGCCAGTTGCATTTTGCAAGATTATCTTTAGTAAGAATAACACCGTGACGGAGATACGATGCAAAAAACCATAGTTTTCAACGGTATCTTTGTCTTTCAATGGACTTATTTAAGAACCAGTTGAATGGGTTCGATTAACGCTTTATACATGAAACCCACAGAAAAAATGTTGCAGATATGCCCAAGAGGCAATAATAAAATAGTTATTATTTATATCTTTGTGTTTATGATAAATGTTTACATCCCATGCTATAATAGTATTATCCGGAAACAGTAATACTTGTGTGTTTTGTAAACTTAATAGAGTCCCTAGTAAGCCTCTTGTTAAACTAGTTTGTTGATTAATAGATGATCATAGTTTCATGATCATGAACATTAGATGTTATTAATAACAAGGTCATATCATTAAGTGAATGATGTGATGGACATACACCCATAGTAAGCATAGCATATGATCACGTCATTTAGTTCGTTCTGCTACAAGCTTTTAGATACATAGTAACTTATTCCTTAGACCATGAGATCATGTTAATCACCTATACCGAATGAATACTTTGATGACATCAAACACTACTTCGTAAATGGGTAGTTATAAAAGTGGCATTAAGTATTCAGAAAGTATATGTTGAAGCACATGGATCAATAGTAGGATTTGTTCATCCAAATGACGGATAGATAATACTCTGGGCCCTCTCGGTGGAATGCCATCCAATTAGCTTGCAAGCATGTGACTAGGTCACAAGGGATGTCATCTCACGGTACGAGTAAAGAGTACTTATCGGAGACGAGGTTGAACTAGGTATAGAGATACCGACGATCAAAACATCGGATAAGTAAAGTATTGCGCAACAAAGGGAATCGTTATTTTATGTGAATGGTTCTTTCGATCACGAAGGTATCGTTGAATATGTGGGAGCTATTATGGATCTCCAGGTCCCACTATTAGTTATTGATCGGAGAAGTGTCTCTATCAAGCCGCATAATTCACGAACCGTAGGGTGACACACTTAAGGTTATGATGTTGTTAAGTAGATATGAATATGGTATGGAGTTCGAATGTTGTTCGGAATCTCGGATAGGATCTAGGACATCACGAGGAGTTCCAGAATGGTCTGGAGAATAAGATTCATATATACGAAGTCATATTCCAAGTTTGGAAATGATCCGGTGCATTTATGGAAGGTACTAGAAGGTTCTAGGAGCATCCGGAATAAATCACCATGGAAAGTGGAGTCCCGGTTGGACTCCACCAACCCTGGATGGCCAACCAAGGGAGGATGGAGTCCAAGGTGGACTCCACCACCTTGGCCGGCCACACCACAAGGAAGGGAGCAATCCCACTCCTTCTAGGTTTTCCTAATTAAGGCAGTTTTGGAGTTGGACTTCAAATTGGTTTTGGGGCAAACCCTAGGGGGTTCCACCTATATAATGAGGGGGAGAGGGAGGAGGCCGGCCACACCAATAGCCACACCACCCAAGGGGCTCCAAGGCCGGCGCCCAAGCACCCCCTCTCCCAAACCCTAGCTACTCCCTCCTCCTAATTCTCCCGCAGCACTTACGGCAAAGCGTTGCCGGAAATCTCCACCACCACCGTCACCACGCCGTCGTGCTGGCGGGATTCCGAGGAGGATCTAATACTTCCGCTGCCCGATGGGAGGGGAGAAAGACGTCTTCATCAACACCGTACGTGTGACCTAGTGCGGAGGTGCTGCCCGACTGTGGCACCGTCAAGATCTTCTACGCGCTTTTGCAAGCGGCAAGTGATCGACTACATCAACCACGAGATCTATCTCGTTAACGCTTAGAGATCTTCAAGGGTATGTTGATCTTCACCTCGTTGCTACCATCTACTAGATTAGATCTTGGCTTGTGATTCGTTCTTGCGGTAGGAAATTTTTTTGTTTTCTATGCTACGAATCCTTACGGTGGTATCAGAGCCGTGTCTATGCATAGTTTGTTGTACGAGTAGAACACAATGGTTTTATGGGCATTGATGCTTTTGTTAT
The DNA here is from genome assembly GCF_019359855.2 of Lolium perenne. NCBI lineage: Eukaryota > Viridiplantae > Streptophyta > Magnoliopsida > Poales > Poaceae > Lolium > Lolium perenne. The sequence continues at coordinate 10,377,419 of NC_067247.2, read as the reverse complement.
CGCCTCTTGTGTACTTTGCATCTTGCGGCATGGTGGGATGAAGTGGCTTGGGCTAACTTTACATGACCGCGTTCATGAGATTTGCTCCACGCTTGACGTGCAACTAGTATTGCACAAGTGGCTTTGCGGGTGTCTGTCTCTCCCACCATAGTTAAGATTCAACTTACACTAGTGGCTTGACAACAACTGTATCAACGTTGTGGTTCTTGTTCGTAGGTAGATTGGATCTTACTTGAAACCCCAAGCCACGTAAAATATGCAAACAAAATTAGAGGCGTCTAACTTTTTTTTGCAGGGGTTGGTGATGTGATATGGCCATGTTGTGATTATGATTATACTTGATGTATTAGATGATCCTTATTGTAAAGTGGCAACCGGCAGGAGACTTATGGTTGTCTTTAAATTTCGTTTCGTCACATCATATTGTAATAGTTGTTACAAGAGGTGGACAACCATGAAGACGGCGCCATTGACCTTGACGCCCCGTCGAAGATGATGGAGATCATTCCAGAAGATGATGGAGATCATGACCGTGCTTTGAAGATGAAGATCAAATGCGCAAGATAAAAGGGCCATATCATATCACATTATAAACTACATGTGATGTTAATCCTTTTATGCATCTTATATTGCTTAGTTCACGATGGTAGCATTATAAGATGACCCCTCTCTTAAAAACTCAAGATTAAAAGTGTTCATCCTTAGTTCGCACCGTTGCTAAGACTCGTTGTTTTGAAGCATCTCGTGATGATCGGGTGTGATAGATTCAACGTGTGCATACAACGGGTGCAAGCCAGATTTGCACATGCAGAAAACTAAGGTAGACTTGATGAGCTTAGCATGTACATACATGACCTCGATATACAGAATACCGAAAGGTAGAGCATGAGTCATATGGTTGATATGATGAACATGTTTATTGTTCGCCATTGAAGCTACATCATCTCACGTGATGATCGGACTTGGTGTAGCGGATTTGGTTCGTGTAATCACTAAAGCAACGTGAGGGATGTTGTTTTGAGTGGGAGTTCACCTAGTTTGTTTTAAAGAATTAAAATTTAGAACTCAAATTTATCATGAACTTAGTCTTAATTCTTTGCAAATATGTTGTAGATTATGGCGACCCCTACCATCAATTTCAATTCATTCCTAGAGAAAGAAAAGATGAAAAACAATGGAAGCAACTTTACGGATTGGTTCCGTAACATGAGGATTGTCCTCACTGCTGGACAACTGCTCCATGTGCTCGATGCACCGCTGGGTGATCCACCTGCAGAGACTGATCCGGATGAGGTTAAAGCTGTTTACCTCACCCGGAAGACTCAATACTCCACAGTTCAGTGTGTCATGCTCTATGGATTAGAGTCAGAGCTTCAAAAACGCTTCGAGAACCATGACCCTCATGATATAATCAGTGGGCTCAAAATGATATTTGAAACTCATGCGGCCGTGAAAAGCTATGTAGGCTCTGAATAGTTCTTTAACTGTAAAATGGAAGAGGGATGCTCCGTTAGCGAGCATGTGCTCAAAATGTCTGGGCATGCAAAGAAACTCCAAGATTTGGGAATAACGATTCCTAATGCTTTGGGGATTCACCGCGTCCTCCAATCACTGTCACCTAGTTATAAGAACTTTGTGATGAACTACAATATGCAATGCATGAACAAGACGTTACCTGAACTCTTGTCAATGTTGAAGACTGCTGAAGTGGAGATTAAGAAAGAGCATCAAGTGTTGATGGTCAATAAGACCACTAGTTTCAAGAAACGGGGCAAGCCTAAGGAAAAGGGTAAATTCAAGAAGGGCGGCAAGAAAGCTGTTGCGCCTCCTAAGAAACCCAAGGTTGTCCGTAAGTCTGATACTGAGTGCTATTACTGCAAGGGAGAAGGACACTGGAAGCGGAACTGCACTAAGTACTTGGCAGATCTGAAGAACGGCAACATCAAGAAGAAAGGTATATCTGATATGCATGTTATTGATGTGTATCTTACTAGTAATCGTAGTAGTGCCTGGGTATTTGATACTGATTCGGTTGCTCATATTTGTAACTCGAAACAGGAACTACGGAATAAACAAAAATTAGCGAAGGACGAGGTGATGATGCGCGTTGGAAATGGCTCCAAGGTCGATGTGATCGCAGTCGGCACGCTCCCCCTTCATCTACCGTTGGGATTAGTTTTAAATCTAAATAATTGTTATTTCATGCATGCGTTAAGCATGAACATTATATCTGGATCTTGTTTATTGCAAGACGGTTATTCATTCAAGTCTGAGAATAAAGGTTGTTCTATTTTTATGAATAATATATTTTATGGTCATGCACCTGAGATGAATGGTTTATTCTTGTTAAATCTCGATAGTAGCAATACACATGTTCTTAACATTAATGCTAAACATTTAAAAACTGAAGATAATTCTACATACATGTGACACTGTCGTCTTGGACATATTGGAGTGAAGCGCATGAAGAAACTCCATACTGATGGACTACTTGAATCACTTGATAAATGCGAAGCATGTCTGATGGGAAAAATGACTAAGACTCAATTCTCTGGTATTATGGAGCGAGCTACAGACTTATTAGAAATCATACATACAGATGTGTGTGGACCAATAAGTGTAGCATCGCGCGGTGGTTATCATTATGTTCTTACTTTCACAGATGATTTGAGTAGATATGGGTATATCTACTTAATAAAACATAAATCTAAAACTTTCGAGAAATTTAAGGAATTTCAAAGTGAAGTAGAAAATTAACATAACAAGAAGATTAAGTTTCTACGATCTGATCGTGGAGGTGAATATCTGAGTTATGAGTTTCTGCGATACCCTAAAGAAACAATTGGGTATACCTTCTATCAAAGATCCGAAGGCAAAGTTTTCGTTGCCAAGAACGGATCCTTTCTTGAAAAGGAGTTTCTCACGAAAGAAGTGACTGGAAGAAAAGTAGAACTCGACGAGGTTATTGAACCTTCTCTCGGACTTGAGATTAGTGCAACACCGGAAGATGTTCCTGTGCCGCCTGCACTGATAAGAGAGAAGCAAATGATAATGATCATGAAACTTCGAACGAAGTTGCTACTGAACCTCGTTGGTCGACGAGGGTTAGTACCACTCCTGATTGGTATGACCCCTGTCTAAATGTCATGATTGTGGACAACAATGATGAAGACCCTGTGACGTATGAGGAAGCAATGATGAGCCCAGATTCCAACAAATGGCAAGAGGCCATGAAATCCGAAATGGGATCCATGTATGATAACCAAGTATGGACTTTGGTAGACTTACCTGATAGCCGCAAGGTTGTCGAGAATAAATGGATCTTTAAAAGAAAAACAAATGATGATGGTAATATTACTGTCTATAAAGCTCGACTTGTCGTGAAGGGGTTCCGACAAATTCAAGGAGTTGACTACGATGAGACTTTCTCAACTGTAGCGAAGCTAAAGTCTGTGAGGATATTGTTAGCAATAGCTGCATTTTTTGATTATGAAATCTGGCAGATGGATGTCAAAACGGCGTTCCTTAATGGTGACATTGAGGAAGAGTTGTATATGATATAACCCAAAGGTTTTGTTGGTCCTAAAAATGCTGACAAGGTATGCAAACTTCAGCGTTCCATTTATGGACTGAAGCACGCATCCCGGAGTTGGAATCGACGCTTTGATAAGGTGATCAAAGACTTTGGATTTATACAGACTCATGGTGAGTCTTGTATTTACAAGAAAGTGAGTGGGAGCTCTGTAGCATTCCTGATATTATATGTAGTTGACATATTGTTGATTGGGAATGATATAGAACTTCTAAGTAGTGTCAAAGGTTATTTGAATAAATGATTTTCAATGAAGGAGCTTGGAGAAGCAGCATACATTTTAGGCATCAAGATCTATAGAGATAGATCAAGACGCTTAATAGGGCTTTCACAGAGTACATACCTGGATAAAATTCTAAAGAAGTTTAGAATGGATGAAAGTAAGAAAGGGTTCTTGCCCATGTTACCAGGTAAGACCTTGAGTAAAACTCAAAGTCCAGCTACGGCAGAAGAAAGAGAAAAGATGAACAAAATCCCCTATGCATCGGCCATAGGCTCTATCATGTATGTCATGCTGTGTACAAGACCGGATATCGCACATGCTGTTAGTTTGAGCAGCAGATATCAAAGTCATCCAGGAATGGAACACTGGACAACAGTCAAGGATATCCTGAAGTACTTGAAAATGACTAAGGATATGTTTATTTGTTATGGAGGTGACCAAGAGCTTGCTCTAACCAGTTACACCGATGCTAGTTGGAACACTGATCCAGATGACTCTAAGTCACAATCTGGATACTTTTTTATTTTCAATGGTGCAGCAGTAAGCTGAAGGAGTGCTAAGCAAAGCGTTGTGGCGAAATCTTCAACAAAATCATAATACATAGCTTCTTCGGAGGCTTCATCAGAAGCAAGATGGATGAAGAGTTTCATTACTGAGCTTCGTGTGATTCCTAGTGCGTTGGACCCGATGACCATCTATTGTGACACCATGGGTGCCATAGCCAATGCACAAGAAGCTGAAGCACATCAAGCTACGTTTTTATTCTATTCGCGAATATGTCGAAGACGGCGACATAAAGATTTGCAAAGTACACACTGATCTGAATGTGGCAGATCTGTTGACTAAACCTCTCCCTAGAGCGAAACATGACCAACACCAGAACGCCATGGGTGTTAGGTACATTACCATGTAATCTAGATTATTGACTCTAGTGCAAGTGGGAGACTGTTGGAGATATGCTCAAGAGGCAATAATAAAATAGTTATTATTTATATCTTTGTGTTTATGATAAATTTTTACATCCCATGCTATAATAGTATTATCTGAAAACAGTAATACTTGTGTGTTTTGTAAACTTAATAGAGTCCCTAGTAAGCCTCTTGTTAAACTAGCTTGTTGATTAATATATGATCATAGTTTCATGATCATGAACACTAGATGTTATTAAAAACAAGGTCATACCATTAAGTGAATGATGTGATGGACATATACCCATAGTAAGCATAGCATATGATCAAGTCATTTAGTTCATTCTGCTACAAGCTTTTAGATACATATTAATTTATTCCTTAGACCATGAGATCATGTTAATCACCTATATCGGATGAATACTTTGATGACATCAAACACTACTTCGTAAATGGGCAGTTATAAAAGTGGCATTAAGCACACAGATCAATAGTGGGATTTGTTCATCCAAATGACTGATAGATATACTCTGGGCCCTCTCGGTGGAATGTCATCCAATTAGCTTGCAAGCATGTGACTAGGTCACAAGGGATGTCATCTCACGGTATGAGTAAAGAGTACTTATCGGAGACGAGGTTGAACTAGGTATAGAGATACCGACGATCAAAACCTCGGATAAGTAAAGTATCGCGCAACAAAGGGAATCGTTATTTTATGTGAATGGTTCTTTCGATCACGAAGTTATCGTTGAATATGTGGGAGCTATTATGGATCTCTAGGTCCCACTATTAGTTATTGATCGGAGAAGTGTCTCTATCATGTCCGCATAATTCACGAACCGTAGGAGGACACACTTAAGGTTTTGATGTTGTTAAGTAGATATGAATATGGTATGGAGTTCGAATGTTGTTCGGAGTCTCGGATAGGATCCAGGACATCACGAGGAGTTCCAAAATGGTCCGGAGAATAAGATTCATATAAAGGAAGTCATATTCCAAGTTTGAAAATGATCCGGTGCATTTATGGAAGGTACTAGAAGCATCCGGTATAAATCACCATGGAAAGTGGAGCCCCGGTTGGACTCCACCAACCCTGGCCGGCCAACCAAGGGAGGATGGAGTCCAAGGTGGACTCCACCACCTTGGCCGGCCACACCACAAGGAAGGGAGCAATCCCACTCCTTCTAGGTTTCCCTAATTAAGGCAGTTTTGGAGTTGGACTTCAAATTAGTTTTGGAGCAAATCCTAGGAGGTTTCACCTATATAATGAGGGGGAGAGGGAGGGGCCGGCCACACCAATAGCCGCACCACCCAAGGGGCTCCAAGGTCGGCGCCCCAAGCACCCCCTCTCGCAACCCTAGCTACTCACTCCTCCTAATTCTCCCGCTGCACTTACGGCGAAGCGCTGCTGGAGATCTCCACCACAACCGTCACCACGCCGTCGTGCTGGCGGGATTTCGAGGAGGATCTACTACTTCCGCTGCCCGCTGGAACGGGGAGAAGGACGTCTTCATCAACACCGTACGTGTGACCGAGTGCGGAGGTGCTGCCCGACTGTGGCACCGTCAAGATCTTCTACGCGCTTTTGCAAGCGGCAAGTGATCGACTACATCAACCACGAGATCTATCTCGTTAACGCTTAGCGATCTTCAATGGAATGTTGATCTTCACCTCGTTGCTACCATCTACTAGATTAGATCTTGGCTTGTGATTCGTTCTTGCAGTAGGAATTTTTTTGTTTTCTATGCTACGAATCCCTACAAAAAACACCGTTTTTGGTAAGTCCCCAACGGAATTCATCGGACCCCTATATCAGCTGGACTGAAACTAGCAATTCATTCCAAGATGCCAATTGGGGTGCAATAAGATCATGTCTGAACATCATAGCCGGTGGACATGTTTCCATCACCTTTGCTAAGATATCACCTTTATGTCGTACAATATTATAAATAGCGGGATATTATTCTCGAAGGGTGTTTGCTCCCAACCTTTTGTCCTGCTATAGTCCATCCCTGATATAGAAAGAATCATATGGGAAAAAATACTTCTTAGTTACCATAATGCCAGCCTAAAAATGAGAATCTCTAGATTTTCATATAACCTGAGAAATCGCTTTTGAGCAAACATACTTTTTCCGTAACAATTTTTACCAGACGCCATCCTCAATTAATAACCTAGCTAGCCATTTGCCAAACAAGGCTCTGTTTTTAACTTCTAGATCATGGACACCAAGCCTACCTTGATCTTTCGGACGACAAATAACACTCCATTTAGTCAACCGTATTTGCTCTTTTCACTATCTTCTTGCCAGAAGAATTTTGATCGGAAATAATCCAATCTATGCAAAACTCCTTTAGGCAACTGGAAGAAAGAAAATAATATACAGTATCATATTCGTGAGTACTGTATTTATGAGAACGAATCATTTGATTGGACTAGAAAGATGAATAAAAGCTCATACCTATTTCTCCCATGTCAATTTAGTTTTTTGCATTGTGATTTATCTTGAATGACTATTTTGACTATGTTCTCACTCCACGCCCATGGAACAGTCTAGGCGGCAAAGGTTGTGTAATATTTCAGTGCTCCTCAGCCTCCTTCTCAGAATGTGCATATAACTAACAGGTCTCACTTGTCCAAACACCTGGCAAACGAGCTATATCCACAGATTCATACTCGGTCCAATAGGGTCAGAGTGTTTGGTCATGTGCAATATAGATGGAAATAGCCATTTTTTTGTAATGCATGTTATAATAGCACGCTGAAAGATGATTTCTTGGTGAGTTGTTTTTTCACGAAAACAGGCACACATCTAATCATTACTTTTGAATGTAAAATGAACCCCAAAAGTTACTTCTGAAATACTTCATTGTTCACCAGAGGTTCTAAGTATTTATAAGTAATTCAGCGGCAGGTCCTAAGAGATTGTACTCATGTTGTCTATTTCTCTTCTGGATGAAGAATACCCTCATGTACTATTTTAAGGAACACTGATTAGAATCCTTAGGCGTGGGTTCACACTCACACGCTCACACACACACATCCGTACAAAGAGCCTATTGAAAGACCGGCCAGTCAGGGAGCTTATTGGTAGACGAACGAAGTCTCCCACATAAAAATATAGTGGCCTACCGCTGATACCTTATTGTTGTATGTGTGTCCTCAACTCCTCATAAGCTTCCAATCCCAAGCAAAAATAAAATGACAAATCTGGTTTTGATGGCTCTCCTGTACCAACTCCTCGGTTATCTCGGTGTGCGCTCTACATTTCAACATTTATTGATAACCATTGCATTGACCACATTCGAAGTCGTTGGTCTTGCAGTGTTGTTTCCGCGTGCTTTGGAACCACATTTAGTTTATTAATGCCCCTGTGTTCAAAGCCTGAAACCAGCGAGCGAGCATGTTCACAGATCCGTTCTGCCTTCAGTGAAGACATAAGGGCTCAGGTAAGATCCGTATTTTCCTCAAGCAAAAAAGGAAAAGTGTTCGTACGTTATCTTGCGCGCCCCCCTCGTCTTCTACTGCTCATTTTGATTTTGGCATACGATGATGGATGAATGGAGTTTGAGAAAATGAAATATTATCTGTCTGTACAGGATCTTTTAAAAGCTGTTTAAGGACCTCCCAAACTCTGTCGATTCTGGGGTTTTGTTAAGATGGTAAGCAGCCCACCTCTCCCTCCTTCCGTTTCAGTAATTACTTCTCAATTAGCTCTCATACCATTTCTGTTCTTTTATTTAGGCTGGATTGATGAACCGTTCCCGTACCATGGCCGAAGGAGTGGTAGTTATGGTGTGCCCGGCGCTTCTGGCATTGGTTCTCGACAAGGTCGACCACAAAGTATATGGACACCGTGCTCTCATGGCTATGCTCACCATGGCAGGTGTGACTTTGATAAGCGGTATCTGTCCGGTGCTCCTTTTCTACTTCTCCCAGAGATTCCCGGCTGTAGGTTACGTCAAGCCGGCGGTGACCGCGGGTCTGGCAACCCTCTCCTATTCTTGCCTCCTCATCCTCGCCTGCTTCATCCCGCAGCCCAATATTGTCCCCAACAACATTCGTATCCCGGTGGGCGCCTTGTGTGGAGGCTTCGTCCTGGTTCGAACGGTCTGCTACTACTTTGGAAAGAATGTTGGAACGTACGGACAGAACCTGCACGACATACTCGATGAATCACACGAGTTCTTGACGGGCGTCACTGGAATTCTCTTTCTGGGGCTAGAAGGTTTGGCTCTGGAAAGCAATGGCAATCAGATGTTTCCAAAGGGCGGCATGACCCTGGGCACGATCAGCTTCATATTTTGCGCTCTTGGTGTGTGCCTCATGTACTTAGAGATGACCCCCCCTCTATACTTCAACGTAAGGACATGGACTGTGGGGTTTACTCTGGGGCTAGACATCCTCATGGCTGCTGGTACCTTCGTGCTATTGATTGTCACCATGGTTAAGCTCATGGGAGTTCCAGCCCTGGTGCTCTTAACGCCCCCGGTCGGAATCATCGGGGAACTTGTATACCGAGTAGCCACCAATAAAACAGTAACTACACCGGACACTGATTCAAAAGTACCTGCTTCGCTGGAACTAACAAGAGTCGCCTTCACTGGATTCTTGGCAGTGTCAATAACAGCTATCAGCAACACTTCGCCCAGCAGGTTGACCGTCTGTTTCCTACTGTTTGTGGCAGCAGCTATTGTGTCTGGTATCTTATGGAGGCTCCTCACACAGTCCCAGATAAGGAGCGGTCTGCCCTATGCTGCTTCACCTGCTCAAATTGCTTCACCTGCTCAACAAGCTGCTTTACGTGCTCAACTAGTTGCTTCCTCCGCCAACCTTGCTTCCTTCTGCACACATTTCTGCATTGTTATCGCTACGATTCTATTCCTAGCGATGGCCGGGGCGGCAAGAGGAAAGTGATGCAAAGTAGTGACAGTGACATAATCATCTAAGCATCTTTTAAGTTATACCTGCGCTCATATGTTATAACAGGTTTTGTACTACATCTGTAATTGATTTCATTCTTCCATTATACACTTGTAAATTTAACTCTGCTATTCTCTTGAACAATAATTGGATATTATTGACTGGTTTTCCAATCTGTCACATTCGTGTCTTATTTATACTTCTCCTAGTTTTATGTATGCGTCTTCGTATATTTAAGGTTGCGCAATCCAGGTATGAGGTATGTGACCCACCACCCTCCCACCGCCGCAGCCCCTCCAACCTTCACCACCACCCCCTCCACTAGTAGAAAAATGGGCAACCATCTGAGCCTTGGCCTTTATACCGGTTCCCCTGCCCAGGCGGGCGAGGAACATCTATATCGGTTCGTGAGGGCCTTTTGTACCGGTTCGTGTACGAAAGTTTTTCAGCCCAATTTTCAGGTGCAGGTGGGGCCAGGGCTGGACCTTTGGTACCGGTTCCTCTAAAGAACCGGTACTAAAGGGTGCCTCCCTATATCTTCAGCGCCCTCGATCCCTGCATCTCTCATTTTCTCTTCTCCTTCTCTCCTCTCACATTTCTAAATATTTTGCACCTCTCACACTCCAACAAATCTCTATTTTTTTCTCCACCATTTTAACAAGATTAACGGCGTCCATCTATCCAAGGGTTAGCAGTATCATCTTTTCTTCCGGCGTTCCTAATTTAGCTCATTTCTTTGATAGTTTAACTCGTATTATTTTTTTAGTGCTAGCAAGATGTTCGATGAAATGCCTAAGTTAGGGATTTCATTCTTTTTATATGCAATTTGAGCTCAAATTAAAGTATGTTTTGTAGGTTTTAGTATCATCCCCGTCCTCACCGTCGTCGATCGCCAGCGTCGTCCCCTAGCCGGCACTGTACCACCTCGGTGAGCCACTTCTTTTTTGTAAAAAAAACTTAGTTTTATGTGATGAACTTGAATATTAATTAAGTTGGTCACTCATATATCCATGATGTTGTGTAATTAATGATTTTTTATATACTTATATAATGCAGATGAATCAACAATGGATGTACGGTGACCGGTGCCATCCCGACTTCATTAATGGCATGCATTATTTTCTCAGCGTGGCTGAGGCAAACAGGCGGTCAAATGGTTTCATTTATTGTCCATGTAGTTCCTGTAAGAATACGAAGGATTACTCTACCTCAAAGACCCTTCACGTCCACCTGCTTGAGAACGGTTTCATGCCCAGCTATAATTGTTGGACCAAGCATGGAGAAAGAGGGGTTATATTGGAAGACAACGAAGAAGAAGAGGATAGTGACAACTATCCTATGTTCACTGAAGACGGTGATAGTAGAATGGGGGAAGACGAAGCTGAAGAAGAGCCTATTTTTGATGAGCCGATGTTTGATGACCCCGATGACGATTTGGGTCGGGCCATTTTTGATGCGAATATAAACTGCGGAAGTGAAAAGGAGAGATTGAAGTTGGAGAAAATGTTAGAGGATCACAACAAACTGTTGTACCCAAATTGCGAAGATGGCCAGAAAAAGCTGGGTACCACGCTAAAATTGCTGCAATGGAAGGCAGAGAATGATACTTCTGACAAGGGATTTGAAAAGTTGCTAAAAATAATAAAGAAGATGCTTCTAGGGGAGAACGTATTGCCCTCTAGTACGTATGAAGCAAAGAAGGTTGTCTGCCCTCTAGGATTAGAGTTGCAGAAGATACATGCATGCATCAATGAATGCATCCTCTACCGCGAGGAGTACGAGAATTTGAATGCATGCCCGGTATGTAGTGCATTGAGGTATAAGATCAGACGAGATGACCCTAGCGATGTTGAGGGCGAGTCCACCCCCAGGAAGAGGGTTCCTGCGAAGGTGATGTGGTATGCTCCTATAATACCATGGTTGAAACTTTTGTTCCAAAATAAAGAGCATGCCAAGTTGTTGCGATGGCACAAAGAGGACCGTAAGAAAGATGTGATGCTGAGACACCCCGCTGACGGGTCGCAGTGGAGAAAAATCGACAGAGAGTTCAAATCATTTTCAGATGACGCAAGGAACTTAAGATTTGGTCTAACTACAGATGGTTTTAATCCTTTCGGGGAGCAGAGCTCCAATCATAGCACCTGGCCAGTGACTCTATGTATCTATAACAGCAAATTCCACATGAGCAGCAAAGGCCACCGACTCCTCGTAGCAGTCCACATGAGCAGCAAATTCCACATGAACAGCAAAGACCATCGACTCCTCCTGCTAGCAGTCCACATGAGCAGCACAGTCCACACCTACCTGAGAGGGACCCCAGTGTGAGTCCACCATCTCAATATCCTCCGCGTAAGAAGTTGCCCGTTAAGCGGAACGGTTCGCCGGTTAAGAAGAGACCTAGAACGGAGAAACCACTGCCGCCTATTGAGAAGTTACCTTAGGAAAAAACTATCGAGGAAAACATCGAAACCTGTAAGTCCGAGGTGAAAGCCCATTTTCCTAAGAAAGTGCCAGAGATACCTTTTTAGAAGACACTAGATCCGGTGAAAGTTGTGCGTACCGTTGAGAATCTATATGACCCTGTACCATCGCCGCCATCTGACTATAGGCGTTATGTTGAAATATCGTATGACGAGATGATGGAGGCGAAAAAACCCAATCAATCGGGTGTCACGGCGAAAAAAGGGAAATAACAAGTGCACCAGCTCGGAGAACAACCCGTTTAATCGGTCCCCCCCTCTTAAGGTGTTTGACGAGAAGGCCGTTGAAAGTTCTCGACAATACACAACCGATTACCCCATCGCTGAAGTAGCATATAAATTTGTTCAAGTGAAAGATTTGGTCAAGAATCTCAGGAAGCTACCAACAAGTATGCGTAATTTGCATGTGTGGTACAATAATGCCACAAAGAGAGGGATCGAGTCTATCATGGTGCGAGTTAAGGAAGAGCACTACTTCCAAGAATACTCTGTGAGCGTTGAGTTCCGCGAACTTTTTCAGTTATACAATCTCCGGGCCCTCGACAAATCTATCATCAGTTGCTATTGTCTGTAAGTGATTTATTTATGTAATTTGAGAAGTCTTTAGCTCAACTCATTCATTGTCTACAAATTATAATCTTTTGTGCACTATATTATGCAGATCGAAGATGCTCGAATGCAAAAGGGGTGAAATCACGGACATTGGGTTCATTGACCCGGATACAATGCATGAAAAAACCATAGAAGATCTCATCTATAACAAGGATACACCGGAGACTTTGCTAAGTTTTTTGAAGCGACAACGTGACAAAAAGATAATACTTTGGCCTAACAACTTCAAGTGAGTGTTACTGTCTTATAACACATTCTATTTTGCTCACGAGATGTTCAAATTTTAACTGATGACTTATATCTATGACACTGCATATTTAATCTGGCGCAGGTTCCACTTTATTCTTATCGTCATTAAAATGTACGATGGAGATGTTGAAGTCTTTGACTCACTAACAAAAGAGCCTATACTATACAAGCTGGCTTTTGATATGCTCAAAAAGTAATTTTAATTCTTATCGGTTTTTTTCGTTAATTTTCTGATATCAACAAATTGATAACTCTTTTATGCATTTTCTTATGTCGGGCAGCATATGGTGAACGTTCATCAAGGAAGATCAGTCCCATGATTGGAAACCGAAGTTGATATGGCGTACGAACAAAGTAAGTAGTACTACCTAGGTTCACACACCTTTATCATACTTGATTATTGTTTGATTGAATTATACTCTTGTATAGAAATGCGCGAAACAACCAGAGGGGACTATTCTATGTGGATACTACGTTTGCGAGTACATCCACAGAATTGTCAGCGAGAGAACGAATAATCAAAGAAATAAAGAGGTACGAAAACAATATTCACAAATTTATTTTGTTACCATAAGTTGTGCTGAGTTTCAGTCATAATTGTTTGATTGTGATTTGGTATATATATATATATATATATATATATATATATATATATATATATATATATATATATATATATATCGACGCGGATTTTCTACCAAGGGTGATAGCTGTGCATAGGGTAGCAGCCGTTGGATAGAAGGAGTTCTGATTCTACTCATGTCCAGATCAAATACCCAGGAGCACTTTCACTGAACGGCCGTTTGAGCTCCGTGATTGCATGGAGTCTAAAACGGCATCGAATAAACGTTGCCACAACTTTCCCACACCTTTTTTAACATCATTCCACACATTGTGTTGGCTACGGTGGTGACCATCCGTCATGTGAAATTTTAGCCTTTTTTAGTCCTTTTGACAAATCACACCGGTGACGGTAGCCGGTAACCGTATGAAATGTGTCATTTTTACTAGTTTTCACACATTTTCGTCGGCACGGTATAGTTTAATAAATATTATGTCCTACGGAAGGCCATGGTTTCGGCAATGGTCAAGGCAACCATCCATGTGCAATTTAGGTTATTTTACACGTTTTTACACATTGCAACGGTGACGGTACCTAGAGCCATACCGTATGGAATTTGTGTTTTTTACTCTTTTTCACACATTTGAGACGGAACGGTCCAATTTAAAACAAACTACGTCGTAATTAAGGACAGCCATGGTCGTTGATAAGTGGTCGTTCAATTAGCCGCGGCATTTTTTCCAATCGACCTGGTATAGGTTAGCTCTTATATTTTATGTGGTTCACCTAATATAATTTTTCTTCTAACGAAGAAGCTGCGGTTTCTCGATGGCAGACACTGATCACGGCTATGGTGAAGTACAAGGATAGAAAAAGGATGTGGTCGTTGGATGCTTTTCACACGTTGGAAAAAAAAACCGTGACCGTGCTTTGTTTGTTGTTTTGGTATAATCTTTACCACGGTGTGGTTGAAATTTTGGTACGATCCATACCGTAGTATGGTTGTCGTTTTGGAATTTTTCCGTGCCCACGGTCGTTTTTCTAGGTACAAACCCTGACCATGGTCTGGTTGTGGTTTTGGTATTTAAAAAAGGTACTGTGGTGGATCGGTTGACCATGGTCTGGTTGTGCTTCTCTAACTGTGGACGATGAGGCTAAACTGAAAAAACATTACACATACATGAGCATAGTTCGTCTTCCATAGATCTAAAATTGCCAACCCAATTGTGTACAGTGTATTACAGATCCAAAAACAATCTTGATAACTTTGTTGTTGTTTACATTGCACTCCAACTAGATCGAGACATCAAACTAGGATAATGACTGAATTCGTGTTGTTTTAAGTGTGCTTTGCACATGGCATGATGGTCTTACAAACTTTCGCTGGATTCGTGTCGACGTGCGTGGTAGCTGTTGGTCGACACACTTTACCAGTTTTAAAACAAAAAGAAGCTAAGCAATAATTTACGCATCGCTGCAGCTCTTCCACCAGCTTCATCAGCGCCACGCGCGACGTGCCACGGTCACTCACCGCTGCCTTCGCCGCCTGCTGAGCCCAGGAGACCTTCTCCCGCATCTTCCGCCCTTCCTCGCCGGCGTCCATCAGCCTCCTCACCTTCCGCTCCACCACCGCCCTCTCGACAACTGCGCCCCCGGCGACCTTGACGACCATCATCCTGACACCGGTGCCAATGATGTTGGCGACGTGGTATGCGTTCAGGTGCTGCTCGGCCATAATCGGCCATGCCAGCACAGGCTTCCCCGCCGCGAGGCACTCCATCACCGAGTTCCACCCGCAGTGGCCCGCGCGGTGAGCCAGCACGCTTCTCTGAGGCACCCACCCGCGGACGATCC
This sequence comes from Lolium perenne, assembly GCF_019359855.2. Lineage (NCBI taxonomy): Eukaryota > Viridiplantae > Streptophyta > Magnoliopsida > Poales > Poaceae > Lolium > Lolium perenne. The sequence goes on along the minus strand of NC_067247.2, from coordinate 10,362,016 downwards.
GTCCGCGCGGCCCCACCTCCACCGGCGGCGACCACGCAACGGACCGCACGGCCCAGAGGAAGGGGTGGCCGGACCGCACCAGCCCGCACGCCAGCTCGTCGAGCTGCTCGCCGGAAACGTAGGCATGCGTGCCGAACGACACGTAGATCGCTGTCTCCGGCCTCACCGCCCTCTCGTCGAGCCATCGGAGTCATGCTCCTCCTCGCGCTCCGGCATGTCGCCGGCAGCAAGAAACATCGGGCCGACCAGGCAGGCGCGGGCGTCCGGCTGATAGAACGACATCAGGGCCGCCACGTAGTCCTCGTCCACCGTTGCGAAGCTGTTCACCAGCATGACCCAGCTGCGCTCGTCCGACTCGCCGAAGTGGTCGATGATGAACCGGCTCACCGGGTCCTCTGGGTCCAAGATCTTCGTGATCGTGTCCGGGACCTCCGCCGACGTGATCCTCACGCGCTCCGGCATGCGGGCCACGTGGAAGCTGGCGCCGTGCTCCGCGCTTGGCGGCGGTGGCGGGCTCGCGATTAGCGACTTGCACATGGCCAGGGAGAAGCACGAACACGATGCGGTGGACACCAGCGTCGGCCGTGACGCCGTGCGTGAACCCGAGGAAGAAGTCGGAGATGAGCACGAGCGGTGGGGACGGGAGCGACGCCATGAACTCGGCGAAGGGCTCCCGCAGCATCGCCGTCGCGTTCAGGAACGTCGGGTAGAGGGCCGGGCTTGGCAGGTTGTCCGTGGACTCGACGCCGATGCCAAATTGTTGATGTAGCCCGTGAGAGGAGCGAGACTCATGACTACGGTGTTGATGTAGCCCAATGACAGATTGTTGATGTCGGTCATCCCTTTCGGTCCGTGAAAAGAAAAAAAGCAAAACGACACATTGCTATTGGCTGCGGTGATGACGTTGGATGCTTTTCACACGTAGTCACGTTCACGGTGGCTAGCTCCATGCCGTATGAAAAAATGTGCTTTTTTTACTTGATTTCATACATTTGTGTCGGCCACGGTCCTGGTTGTAGTACACGGGATTTAAAAAAAAGGGTGATGCCATGCTACATATCCACACGTGGTCAACTCCAAAAAAATGCCACACCGTGACCGTCGATTTATTGTTGTTTTGACAAAATATTTGCTACGGTTTGTATGAACCGTGGTGTTGTTGAGATTTTTGGAAATTTACCGTCGGACGGTTTCTTTTCCTATGGTACAACCCGTGTCCGTGGCTGGTTATTGTTTTGGTATGGTTAACTAACGGAGGGGATTGTTCGGAATGGGAATATAACGAAAATGTCTAACACCGTGTGCTTCTTTTGTGCTCCCTATATAAGATCTAATGGTTGGATGTGTGTGCATAGCTACCACCCTTGGTAGCCCACTATTTTCCATATATATATATATATATATATATATATATATATATATATATATATATATATATACACACACACATAGCTCATGTATTCATTTGTATCTCATTCTTTTACAGTCGGTAAGAAAGCGGGACAGGATCTCAATCGAGTACCGCTTCAAAGCAATTGGCGAGGAATTGACGGGATTTTTCCTTCGGGACGTCATAGCACCATTCGGAGAGTACCACTATGCATGAAGATCTACATGTAACATATAGTTTGACTCGGAGAGTACCACTATGCTACATGTAATAGATAGTATGCCTCGGAGAGTACCACTATGCATGAAGATGGTCGATCTTCATGCATGTACTACTTAATTTACGATCTTATGCAATTACATGTGTTATATTATATGCACCAAGTTGATATGCATCACCTTGATCTTCATGTACTACCTAAACCCAAACGCGTTTCTGGCGCATCGACACGATCCTCGTACGATGAAACGGTCTGATACCCCTAAACCCCTCCTAAAACCCTAAACGCTGAATTCTCTGACGCGGCAGAGATTTATGTACTTTCTTTGCCGCGGTAGCCAACCTTTGGTACCGGTTCGTGTTACAAACCGGTACCAAAGGTCTTCAGCCCTGCAGTCTCCTGGGTGCCCACGTGGAGGCCCCTTTAATACCGGTTCGTAAGGAACCGGTACCAAAAGGGGGAGGCTTTTGTCCCGAATCTTTTGTCCTCTGGAACCGGTATTGTTGGCATTTTTTCCACTAGTGCTCCCATCTCCTCTCCTCCCTTCCCACCTTCGCCCCGGGTCGTCTCGCGCGAGGCGGCTCCAGGCGACCAGGGGCGGAGGAAGGGGGGAGCAGGGGTCAGACCCCCCCTAACATTATGCATACGTTACTAGTACTAATTTGCGTTGATTCGTGATTAATCACTGGCCTACAGATGTACAGTTTAGTGGTTTTATTGTCTACCATTTCCGTCGGGTGGCCCAGGCCCAAGAAGAAATCTGATGGACTCAACAAGACACGTTTTGATAGTCTGATGTGCGTTTCACAATTATCAACAGCTGTATGATACTACCTCCATCCCAAGGCTTAAGGCCTATATTTTTTTTAGAAAGTCAAACTATGTTAAGTTTGACTAAGTTTTTATAAAAAAATCATCAACATGTTAAATATAAAACTAATATTATTAGATAGATAATGAAATATATTTTCATGTGCTATCTACAAAATATCATATTTATTGATAGATTATTTTAAAATTTTGGTCAAACTTTACTTGCTCTGACTTTTCCAAAAAAAAATATACCTTAAGCCTTGGGATGGAGGTAGTACAATCCCTAATCCCGTTCCCATTCTTCCGCCTAACTCAAAGCCTGAAAGCCGCCACCGTCCCGTATCATCGACAGCCGCTCCCGCCGCGCGCCGGCGTACGCCGCTCTGTTGACCATCCGTGTAACAACGCAGCAGTGGTTTGCCGGCCAGATTGGCAGAGTCTCAGTCGCGCGCGTTGTGATAGCCTGAACCTAAGTCACAACCCGGAAGGTATGTCATCTGTTATACTACCGGCTGGTCATTCATTTTACTTCCTGATTTTTTTTGAGAAACACGGTACAACGCAGACGCTCACATACACGCGCATACACTCACCCCTATGAACGCACACACGCACACCCTACCCCTATGAGCACCTCCGAAAGACTGAGCCGGCAGATTGGATCTTGAAATTGACGAAGTCACCACAGGCGCCTCGCTGTCGACGGGAACGTCGCCTCCCACTGAATGAATATTCCGCCTTTATGAGACACACAGATGTCAAACCTGGGGTTTGAACTCTGGTGGGCTGGGGGTACAACCACCCTCCTAACCACCCAACCCGAGATTTTGAACGCTGGTGTGAGTGAAGAGATGAGAAATGTTTGAAAAGCTCACTTTGCATCGAACCAAAAGAAAATTGCCTAGATGTGTGTTCGGGGATAACAAATTACTTACTTATATAAGAATAGAGAGGAAAACACCCTTGAGACGTATCACCTGTCACAACCAGTTAAGGCCAGACCTTAGGTTTCACCCTGAAAGGTAGAACTCTGAACTTCACGTGTGCTGCCGTCCCACTTTCATATCACTGCTGCAAATCCCGGAACACCAAAGCAAGTTCCTCAACATCACGGAGACTTGAAACTTATTTAGCAAATCCCCGAATCATGCCTTCATGACTTCACCATGGACCAAAATTCTCTTGATGTCAACACAAAACAGAGCTTCGTGTCGCTCCCTCTGGAACCAAACGGTCGGCATAAAAGCATGGGTCCGCGCGACTGAATACCACCCGATCCTTTGAACTCCAGGCAAAAGATGCACTGTTCCATTCGTTGTCGGAGCCTTCCGGAACTCATCACTCCGGCTAGATGAAGAAAGATCGGCAACCGGAATGTCTTCATCTTCGCGAAAGAAGAACCGTAGGACCACCACCATGAAAGCCGGAACGGCCAGCCCCCACGCCGCCGCCATGGCTGGGATCCGCGGTCCATCTTCCTCCTCGAACCTGGCCTATCGAGGTCAGCAGCGATCCCGCTGCCGCCCTTTCCCCGCCGAATTCCGCCACACCACCACGTCTCCCGCCATGATCTAGGTGAAGTAGCCGAAGGCCACCGCCACCAGACCTACCGTCCACTGTTGCCGCCCCTAGAGGACCCCACCTTCGTGCGAAGGGGAGTCCATGGATGCGCCACCACCGCCCCCTGCCTTTGGCAGCCGGACGCGGCCGCCACCGCCGACCCCGACGGCGGCAGCAGCCAGGAGGAGGAAGAAGGGCCGCCTCTTCTTGGGTTCGGGTCGTCGCCCGCAGGGGTGGAGCCAGGATTTAGGTATAGGGGGGGCGAGCCAGCGGCGAAGCCGAAATTTTTTTGAAGACGCGAACAAATAATGCCAAGAAACAGTTGACTTGAAAAATCTATTGTATCATGTTGTTTTCCTCTCTATTCTTATATAAGTATGTCATGTATTTTTAGATATAAACTTTACCTTATCTTATACTTGTTGGAGGCATTGTTTTGAGAGCGGGAACTATCTTCAGGGTGAAAATCTAAGATATTTGATCGGGCGATGACGGCGCTGGTGCACTGTTCCTTTCTTGGAGGCGTCGCTTTTGGAGAGACTATATTTCAGGTGTTGTCTAGGGATGGATGTATTACTGTTGCTAGGCCTGGGATACTATAGCGGGACTTTTCTTTCTTAGTTTTCTTTTATCTTTTTTGGTTGTGTGCATCCGTACTGCCATTAGGGTGTTGCGTTTTTACAGAGGCTGGGTATAATTGGTATCTTTTGATATTAATATATTCCATTTGTCGAAAAAATGTATGAGGTATGTAAACTACTCCCTCCATATCAAGCAAAAGCACATTACAACAAATATGTCGCTGTTACAAATTATCTAGTGACTATATTCATGAGAGAGGCAATCAATCGACATAAGATATTATGAAATTCAAAGTAAAATAATTGCACGGGACGCGGTTGGTTTTATGAATGTATGACCGAGTGTCCATATTTGTTTATTTGTATCCGCTTGGATACATGTGCACTAGAGACGCAAATGTCTAAATTGGACCAAATCTACAGATGAAAACGTTGTACTGAAACTACAAGGTAACTGCCAAATTAAATATGACACTCGGGTGGCATTTTGATTAACGACGATGATGACCTGGCCGCTGGTGATGAACTAGAGAGAAGAAAGATAAATGAAGTGGTTAAGTGCATGGTTTGTTTGTCACTCCTTCATAGGTTTTGGCATTGCCCTTTGCTACGGTTGGACGTATGGGCCGAGTTTTCAGCTTGGCCCGAGTTTTCTTGGGCTCGCCCCGAGCTTGGCTCGGCCCGCTAAAACTCTGGACTCGGTCCAGCTCGTTTGGCTCACCATTTTTTTTGAATTGACTGTGCAAATAGGGCCCGTCTACCTTTGCAACCTGGCTCAGCCTAGACGCTGTGCACGCACGGTTATTAGCAGAGCAGCTCGATCTATTTCCTGCCGTAGAGAGATAGGTGACAAGCCCATGTGGGGGTTGGCCGGCACCTTAATGGTCTCCCCTTCGGGGGCCATTAAGGTGGGTTGCATCCTTTAATTAACTAGCCGTATGCCCGCGCGTTGCTGCGAATATGAAATAACATATCAGCATAGTTACTAAGACACTTCAGGCATGACACGTGAGAGTACCTCATTTGTTCCAATATAAAAACAGATCCTCAACGTGTCTCGGCTGTAATCTAATTAACCGATCCTCTCACAACGAGCTGGTCAGGGACTTCTAGCTAAGCTAGGGTCGTTCGGATCGGACCCTGGTCCTTGGGTGGTGCCAGCGTGCGCTGCCAGGACTATCGACTCGCGCGGATAGAGAGGACGTAGCGATTGGGCCAGGCCCAGGAGAAGCGACGGACGAAAATGCACTGCGCGGACCTAGGACGGCCCATCAGCGAAGCACTCGACGTGACAGACGACAAACTATTTTAGTACCACCTCGCTAATACGGCAAGAGGAATCACTCGCGGGAGGAGGACGTGCGAACGGTTTCTTCGTTGGTTTTCTTTCCTCGAGCTGGTTTTCTTGGTTTTCCTTGTCGTTGGATCGCTCCAGATCACAGGTTTTCACAGCAATCGAACGAAGCGATGGTTTTTTTTGACGTACGAAGTGGTTTTTCCACGTACGGACACCACGGATCGCTGTTTAATAGTAAAGAAGATTAATTAATATTTAATATAAATTCAATTAATTTATATGTAATACATATAATTTAATTCCCAATGATCCGAGAGACGTTTCGAATCACTCCGAACATCCTTCGGATTCTCCCGAAACCCATTCCGGTTCTCTTTTCTCTATTCTCTGGTGTTTTCCAATGAATGGAAAACAATCTTTCGTTCAACCCTTAAGCGTACTTCCCTAAAGTTTCGAGAATCACGCAGGTATGTAGGAGACGACTCCCGATCAAATGATCACCAGGGTGTTATGGAGAACAATAGTGAGCCATGTGTATTGTACGAAGATGTGATCATCATATGATTGAGCCGCAAACGTCGAGTCTCATTCCCTTTGTTACTTCGATACAAGATTTTTCCGAGATGTGATCATCGGTATCATCATACCTCGTTTGATCTCGTTACCGACAAAGCTATTCAACTCGCTTCCATGTGATTCCTCATGAACTAGTCACGTGTTAACTTGGATGTAATCTCACCGAGTGGGACTAGAGTATCTTCTGTCACACGGATGAACAAATCCCTCTCTTGACACATACACCTGAACCCATCCCATTTGAATACCTGAGTAGCACCTTTATGATCGACCATCCTATTACCGATAGACCTCAATGAACTAGTTTGCATATGTTCACTAGGGACTGCGGTTTATTTACAATCGTGTACCAACTTTTTCGATTGATACAGTTATTGTTGAATGCAAACCGTCGGATCGGGAGATCCAACGACTGGGGCAGCTCCCAGCTGCGCTTCCCGTGTTCATCCTATCCCGTCTGAAACAAAAGGCGGCGGCGAGTCGGACGCGAACTCCAATAGCGCGCGTCGAGATTAGTGTGCGATTTTGTTTCAGCCGCTACAATCAATCCTCAAACCCCAACCCCCGGCCGCCGCCGTAAACCCTAGAACCGGAACCGAAGCAGAGCCGTCCGGCCGACCGGCCGATCGATCAATCAAGCCATGCCGCCGCAGTTCCCCACCAAGCCCTCCGCCGCCATCGCCGGCGCAAAGCGGCCGGCTTTCCTCCCCACCGCCGGCTCGCCTCCGCCCAGGAAGCTCGCCCGCCCGGCGTCCGCGCCCTGCCTCCCCGCGCTCGCCCCCAAGAAGCCCGCCCCCCGCCCTCCTGCGCTCCCCGCCGCCAGGCCCCGGCCTCCCCCTCCCGCGCCGGCGTCCAGGCACCCCAAGAAGCCGGCGCCGGCGCCAGCGGACGCGGAGGCGGCGCCGTGCCGCGCGGCCGAGAGCGTGCACCCGTCGCGGCGGCTGGCGTGCGGGACGGCCGTCACCGTGCGCACCAGGCTCCTCCTCGACCACCACCGCTGCTGCCTCCTCCTCTGGCTGCCCGCCCGGGTCGTCTCCTCCTCCGACGCCTACCACTGCACCGTCAAGTACGCCGCCCACCTCAACCCCATCTACGCCGGCAAGATCGTCCGCGTCCCCGCCGCCGACGTCCGCCAAGCCCCCTCCTCCCAACGCCCTTCCTCTGCCAAGCCGGAAGTACACGTCAAGAGCCGGCCCCAACCTACCGCCGTCACCAAGTAGCGGCCATCAAGATTTGCCGCAGAAACGCCGTGCTTGCATGCTGACTGCGGCTCAGCAATCCGTGGACCGGCCGACAGCGTAGTGGACCTGATAATGACTACTCAGTACTAGAGCTTCGTCTCAATACTCTTTGACTCGAATTTTTTACCAAATCGGCAAGAACTATTCCCGAATCAATCGGCGACAACTCAAAGTGTAGATTCCGAGTTTTGTCTCTTATCTATTCCAGGGCAGGCAGTCTTGGTTGGTGAGAGTGCATTGGTTCCAGTCTTTGATTCCCTGTTGATCAACCCAATGGTTTCAACAATTTTGATCCCCGACCGTGGTCTTGGTTATTATAGTATACTATTCTCGATCAACTGAAAGTTATGTTAGCTATATCCTGCTTCAAATTCTCCTATGATTATGGAATCAATGGTTTCAACAGTTTTGATCCACATGGTCTTGCTTATACATTCATCCTGATCAACTGAAAGCTGTTCCTTTGGTCATGAAATCACTGAAATTCAATCTTTTTGTACATCCAGTATCCTCGTTGTTCGTTCTTCTCCACTTGAAATTGTCATTTTGGTTATCCTCCCCCCCAAAAAAAAGAACTCTTTTCTTCATCAGTGTAACAGTCTCTGTTCCTAATTGAACTGTCTCCTCTGTTTTCAGCAACAAATACAATCTGGATGAACATGTGTTAAAAGACGTGGTCATACACGGTTTGCCGATCAACACAAAGTTTGAACTGTTCTGAATTTTTTTTGGTGAAACCTGGTGCTTGTATACTGTACAATATCTGCACAACGATCACTGGTTTATGTTTTTTACACACATTATCTACCCAGTTCGTTCTTCTCAACTTGAAATTATTTCATATCCTGCCAAAAATCACTTAATTTTATTCAGTGTATCATGTTTTAGCAATAGCTTATTTGACATGATTTACGTAAGTTTTCAGCAACAATTACAATTCAAACACAATTCTACCAAACGTGAGATAACTGTACATCAAGCAAAGACTGTTCAGAAACTTGCGCTGAAATTCAAGCATGAAAGAAAGTTAGGTTGATTGATGTCTGGATGAAATCCAGGTTGGGTTGAAGCTTTGATGATTTACATGAAGTTTTGTACTGGCAGCACCACATTGATCAAGCAAAGATTGTCCACAAACTAAGCAGAACCTGGTGCACTGTACAGAATCTGGATTAATCTTGCAGTTTCAGGCACTTTGATGATCATAGACATAGTTTCAGTACCATATGCGACACTGCTCGGATCCCCAAAGTTAGCAAAACCTGGTGCTCAAGTATATTGTGAACCAACCAGTATTACGCAATCATCAAAAGAAGCTAAACGGATTCCACAGGCATCTCAGCATTCAAAAACTTAGTGATAAGAACTTGGAGAAACTAAAAGTTTCCGACTGCAAATACGGAAGGCCTAGGAGAGGTATCAAAACAGGGCCGTCATAGAAAACCATGACCTCGTAACAGTCGGGTCAAGCAGAGTTCACTACTACTGGCAGAGTCTACGATCAGGCTGCTACTTCTTCAAAAGTTTCCCCGGGAACAAGCTGTGGTACGTCGTCGTCATTCTCCTCCTTGGCCTGGACAGCGCCTTGAGCAGCCACCTGCTTCTGCATCTCCTCAGCAATCCTCTTCAGGTGCTCCATGTTGTCAGGACCTGAAAGAAACAAGCAGGCCTTAGTAAACTGGCTACATGCTAGTTCTTGTTTCTATGTTGTTGTGTATATTCTTATGAAACGTAACAGGAACTGAATATGCTTCGATGTGTCAAAGCTGGCAAAAGAAATGCAAACTGACAGACAATAAACAGAATGGCTATTACTTGGAATGCCTAGTGGTTGAGCAACAACATTAACTCTAGTGCCTAGCTTGGGATAACCAACATGACCTAAAAGGAAGAAAAAAAATATAGAGTAAAGATGCTGCTATACATATGAGCTTGGCAACATAATTCTCATAAGAGGTAGTAGGCAACAGGTAACATAAGCCACTCAATCTTTAATAGATAGAACATGACTTAGATACTCATGTCAAATTGCCAGTACGGAATTATAGAATGATCGCTGTGTGTGAAAAGGGGTAACATACCCAATTGGTTGATGATCCCAGGAAGAACATCTTGTAGCTCTGTCAAGAAGAACCATAAACGTAAGTGATAACAATACAAAAATTACCAAATAAATGCCGTCAAAACAGAGTAACGCAAGGCAACATATATTATATTAAGGAAGAAACATGTTCCTTAGAGCAGGCTAAACCAAAGGCAGGTACTCATATCATGGATGCAAACCAAAGTGTCTAGGCAGGCACGGCATGAGATGGACACAAACCAAAGTGTCTAGGCAGGCATAGCAAGGCATGAATGGAAACCAAGTGTCTAGGCAGGAATGGCATGGCATGAATGGAAACCAAGTGTCTAGGCAGGCATGGCATGTCAAGAATGGAAACCAATGATGCTACAGGGTGACAAGACTAATCAGGTGCACAAAGATGCATGTAAAATGGCCAAAATCAAAATGACCATTTTTTACACATGTTGAGACTGACTGACTGGGGCAATTCATACATCACAATCAATTGATTAAGAATGGCTATGAATATGGGGTCAGATGCTTCTCAAAGCAATTGCATCTACAAATCTTGTAACTTGCATCATAACCAAATTATGGAAGAGAAAAGCGAGTAGATCCATACTCTTTGTCTGCGGGGTTCCACTGACCACCCATGTGTTTGCGGCGATGGAGGCTTGCACTGCACACCAGCAAACAAGTCAGTCAGTCAGCAAAGTAAAAGCATTCCCACTTCCGCTGGTATGGTTAGAGCCAAAGCAGCAGCTGCTGCAAGTAATGGAGAAGAAGGAGGAACCTTTGGGGTTGGCGAACTGGATGACGAGGTCGTCCTTGAAGATGTTGACCTCCTCGATGGCCGGGATGGTGTTGACGCCCACCCTCTTGAGCGTGCTCTGCAGCCGCTTGTCGTCCGTGGTCGCCGTCTTGTGCACCGCCTTCTTCTTCCTGCAAAGAAACCAAAGCACGCGCATTGAGCCCAGCGGTAAACACGGAAAGGCCCTAGCTTGTACAGATCATTCGCGTCATGCGAGTGGACAGAGGGGAGTGGGGTCGAGAACGTACCGGCGCACGGTGCCTTTCCCGCCGGTGCGAACGGCGCCGGCCATCTTCATGAGCCTCTCCTTGTTCATCTGCAGAAACCAACCAAACACCGCGGACTGTCAGGGCTCAAGAGATCTCTACGGTGTGGAGCGATCGGAGCGGGCTGATCTGAACTCGAGATTCGATCGTTTGACATTGCGTGGAGGTGGGGAAGGGAAGAGGGCTGACCTTGACGGAGCGAGTGCGGCGGCGCCGGCGACGGGAAGCGGTAGTTCAGTGAGAGAGACCGCGGGGAGGGGGGAGGGTCGGCGGCGCTGGAGTGTGTTGTAGGTTTTGAGGGAGGAGGATTATAGGGTTTTCGATTTTGCGTTCCAGCCCCTCATGTTTTCCTATTCTACGCATTACCATCTGGTAAAAGTGAGCTGGCCCATTTCGTATGGGCCTGCCGTGTATGCATTGGCCCTGGACTGGTTACCACGACGAGGATGGGCCCAATTCTCCACGAGCTGCCGAGCTTTCGAAAAAAAAACTGAACTTTCCAAGCTCTCTATAAAGATATTGTCAGCAAATTTCCAAAAATCTCTAAAGAACGTTTCTGAATTTTCAAAAATTATGTTATTGTCGGGAAATTTCCAAAATATCAAAGGAACGTTTGTGAAATTCCCAAAATTCTCAAAAAAAAAAAAACTCGTAAACTTTACAAAATCTCTAGAAATTATATAAGGAACTTTTTTTTTCTAGAAATTGCCGCGTCTTTGTTCCATGAGTTGCTGTCCCATGTCACACTTTTATCTTTGTCCCAACCATCCGATACCATATCTTGCAAAAGTTCTGTGTGTCTTTTCCATTATAAGATAAAAAGTAGTGTTTGGTTGCAAGAACTTCAAGCCACCGGCACAAGTGACATGAACATGAACGTAATCCACACGAAACCAAAAGGATAAGGAGAAAACCTAAGTGGCTCCTCTCGTTAGTCCGCACAGCTTGGCAGGCTTCCACGACTCCATCTCCACATTGATCTTCCTGAACTTCATGACTTTTATATTCATGGACCATGTCGTAGCGACGAGGTAATATGTGATATTCCTCTTAATTAAAACTGATGAGGGTGTGATTTTATCCATGATTTGTATATTTAGCAAATGTTTGTTAGGTGTTGACATGGTTTTTTATTCGAAACATAGTATAAACACAAACGGTCACAATACATGCATATGTTCACCCCTATGGAAGAACGCACACACACCCCGCCCCTACCCCGCCCCTATGAGCACCTTTGTAAGACTAACTCACAGAAACAATCCGATGGGTCTTGAGATTGGCGAAGTCACCACAGGAGCCTCGCTATCGATGGGAACTGTTATCACCAGAATTTGACCGGATCAGAGGTGGGCCGCGATCAAGATGGGCTTGAGGAATATACATGGAAGAATATACGTGAATCGGCCTTGAATAAGAAGTTTGGGCTAATTTGCCCGTGTATCTGTAAATATAGTAGGATACGTGTCGGTTAGTAGAATTTGGCTCGTGCCCGGTTGGGATTATTCCCACGTTAGAAAGTCTACGGACTATAAATATGTATCTAGGGTTTATGAAATAAACAACAATCACGTTCACCACAAACCAATCTAGGCGCATCGCCAACTCCCTTGTCTCGAGGGTTTCTTCCGGGTTGCGATCTAGGCAGTACATGTTTATTCGCTGTTCATGCGTTGCTCGTGCTGAAGCCTTTTTTATGGCGAGCAGCGTAGTTATCTTAGATGTGTTAGGGTTAGCATTGTTCATCGTATCATATGTTGTCGTCGTGCAACCCTTAGACGTCTAGCCGCCCTTACACCTATCTTAGGTGTAAGGGCGGCACCCCGCTTGATCATTATTTAGTAGATCCGATCCGTTATGATTGCTCCTTGTTCTTCAAGGATTAGTTTAATATCTGCATAGTTAGGCCTTACAAACGGGTTGAAGGATCCAGTGGCGCGTAGGGTGTAGTTTGCTAGCCCTAGACAGGATGTTTCGGGGATCAACTTCGTGTTGGTTTTTAGGCCTTGTCTAGGGTCGGTTTACGATCACCGTGCGTGGCCGCCAGGCTCAATCACGAGTAGGATGTTCCGATTATGTGGTGAAAACCCTAAATCGTAGTAGGTCGTTTTAGCTTTATATCGATCAAGCAGGACCACCATATATTCGTACACCTCGTACGGATCATGGGTGGATCGGCTCTTTGAGCCGATTCACAGGACAACCTGAGAGCCGATCGAGGCTCGTATTTAATGTTTACGTGTATGCCATGCAGGAAACTAAGCGAGGCACATCCATCACCTTCCTGACCAGGTATAGGTCAGGTGGCACGCCCTTGCACCAGCATCGGACGTGCGTGCCGAGTCTTTGCGGGCCGTCGCTCGGAGGGACTAGGGCCAGCCGCAGTCCTGAGAGCCTCCCGGCTCTACCGTGTTGCCTGTCGCTGCTCGCCGGTGGGTTTCTGACCGCAACACATTCAGGCACGCCCGGTGGGACAGTCTTCGACATCAACCGCATCGCCATCTACATCTGAGATGGTGGAAGGCACCCCAGTCACGTACGAGGATCTGACCGAGGAGCTCAAGAAGAAGTATGACGAGGTCAAAGCAATCCTCGAAGCCGACCTCATCGACTCTTTTCACAGAACCCGCTCACATGGCATCAGGTGGAAAGGGTTCTCACCTGAAGGCGCGCTCGATGGAGTGGACCTGTCCGCCCCGTCAGAAGAACGCACCAGGTCTCTGCGTCAGGAGATTAACTTCATGGTAGCTCATTCGCTACACCGCCATTCTGAGAGCCTGGTGAACACTTTGGAGCGTGTCGCTCTTCGGGTGATCCAGGAAATCATGAGGCATCAGTACTCTCCGTTAGGACTAGCTCTAGGGACTTACCAAGGAGAGATGCCACTCCAGTCCCGTCCACCGCTGCCATTCGCGTTGGCAGCACCAGAAGTGCCGAATTCACCGGCATACGACGTCTACAAGATCGGTGGTGACCCTAGTGACTACCAGTTCTTGCATGAGGCGCCTAAGGAGATCCCTCACGGATACACGTGCACATACGTGCCGCATCGCAGAATCGGGCACTCACAAACCAGACTGCAACAGCAGGGACTTCTGGAACAGCAGGAGGAACTTCGGGAACAGATCTTGAGAAGCAGACGTGGCTAGCTAAGTATGCCACTCCGACAAACCTCCAGAGCTCAGCTCCTGCAGTTGGCTCAGAGCTGGAAAAGCAAGCATGGTTGGCTAAGTATGCCACTCCGGCGAATCTTCAGAGTTCGACTCCTGCAGCCAAGACCGCGGATCGATCGCATAATCCTGAGAGACCAGTTCGGCATGGTGCCGAAAAGGAGGACAATCGGCTATTCCAAGCCGTACCCCAACGAGTACGAGTTGATCCCGCTACCACCCAAATATCGGCTCCCTGATTTCTCCAAGTTTAATGGATCAGATGGTTCCAGCTCCATCGAGCATGTGAGCCGATATTTGGCACAGCTGGGCACGATCTCAGCATCAGATGAGCTGCGTGTGAGGTTCTTCGCACAGTCCCTCACAGGATCGGCTTTCGGGTGGTACACATCGCTGCCACTAGACTCAATCCGGACTTGGAAGCAGTTGGAAGAGCAGTTCCACATGTAGTATCACTCAGAGGCTTCCGAGGCTGGCATTGCCGATTTAGCACAAGTACGACAGAAGCGCGGAGAAACAGTGTCAGAATACGTCCAGCGCTTCAGGACCGTTAGGAACCGATGCTATTCGGCTCGTGTGACTGAAAAGAAGCAGTCGAGTTGGCGGTGGTGGGTCTCGCATCACCGATCAAGGACGTGGCCTCCTGCGTACTACCCTTCACCGGCGCACATGGTGCGAAGCCGTCGATATGAACCGCGCCACCCAGATGTATACCAGGATAAATTCAAGCGTGCGGTGGTCCTGGTTGAGGCAGATGAAGACGAAGGCTCTGCGGGAGATCAAGAGGTAGCAAAGTGGCTGAATGGACTCGGGGGCAAGCCCCGTGTCCCGCAAGTGGGTTAAGCCACAAGGTCCTCCAAGAGGGTTTGACTTCGACGTTACCAAAGCTGAGCAGATTTTCGACCTCTTACTTAAGGAGAAGCAGCTAAAGGTACACGAAGGCCACAAGATCCCCACGGCGCAGAGCTGAACGGAAAGCCATACCGCAAGTGGCATAACACGTTCACCCATGCCACCAACGACCGCAGTGGTGTGGCGACAGCAGGTCCAAATGGCGATAGAACAAGGGCGTCTAATTTTCAGCCAAGCACGCCATGAAAGTCGACACACACCCCTTCCCCGCCGTTAACATGGTGGAGTGCACTTACCCCGGAGGGTGCCAGCCAGGATTCTCGTTCAACATCAACATGGTAGGACCCGGACACCACTCGGTAAGGACGGAGACGAGGGCAGCTGCTCTCATAGCAAGGACACAGAGGAAGCCGTTCCACGCGATCGGCTCCGTCACGATGGCAAGCGCTACATCACAGAGGGAGAAGTGAGGAATGTGAGATATCAGCGACCTCTCTCTGATCACCTCCTCAACAAGTATGTGAGTCAATATGACCAACGCCG
This sequence comes from Lolium perenne, assembly GCF_019359855.2. Classification (NCBI taxonomy): domain Eukaryota; kingdom Viridiplantae; phylum Streptophyta; class Magnoliopsida; order Poales; family Poaceae; genus Lolium; species Lolium perenne. Next base: position 10,346,631 of record NC_067247.2, on the reverse strand, counting down.
ACGACTCAACGACGATGATGAAAGAGATCGTCTGGCTAGGGACGCCAGGAGACATCGTCGGCATGATCGCGACGAGGAGAGATATGAGCGCCACGCCAAGGAAAAGTCAAGAGAGCAAGACGACGAGGATAGGCACTGGGACTGTCCCTTCTTCAGACACCGCTGGGATTCGGTGAATGAGCCGATTGCCTACAATCGGCAATCGCCTGTAATGTAGACAGAAGAAGAAGGATGCAGCTAACGTGTCCGTGTTCAAACGTCTAGGGCCTCTCCCGCCTCGGAACAAGCACGCTGAGTCCTCTCGGGTGGAAGATCTCGAGGAATTGGAAGACGATGATGAAGAAGAAGATAAGTACCACCGGCCAAGGTGGTGCCCTAATGGACTCAGCCGTTCCCAAAAGCGTAGGGTTCAGCGACTACGTGGTTTGGAGGAAGCCGAAAGGTTATACCTGCACACGTTGAGGAAGGCGCGGCCTGATCTGGCCGCTAAAATTCAGCGAACCCTGGACGAAGAAGGTCGGCCACAAAGGAAAGAGTGGCGCCCCAGACAAAAGAAAGCCGATGATGAAACATCGGCTGGCACAAACAAGGTGTTCATCCTTCCGACGGAGTTTAGTGCTCCAGGATTAGACGAAGCACCTGTGGCACAACTTGACTGTGGCCCACGGCCAGTTATCTTTGAGAAGCCACGAGAAAGAAGCTACAGACATCTGAAGGCCCTGTACTTGCGAGGTTATATCAATGGGCAGCTTTGTCAACAAGATCTTGGTGGACACCGGAGCGGCAGTCAACATTATGCCATACTCCATGCTACGTCGGTTGGGACGCTCTAGCTCGGATCTGATCAAGACCAACGTGACACTGAGCGATTTCAACGGCCAAGCATCTGACGCACAAGGTGTTCTGAACGTGGATCTGACCGTAGGAAGGAAAACCATCCCTACGACGTTCTTTATTGTCGATAGCAAGAGCACCTATGCTGTCCTGCTAGGAAGAGATTGGATCCACGCCAACTGTTGCATTCCATCCACGATGCACCAATGCTTAATACAGTGGGATGGAGATGAAGTCGAGGTCGTCCATGCAGATGATTCGGCCGAGATTTCAACGGCTGGCATGAACGTTTGGGAGACAACAGGCCAAGAGCCACTCTCAGGCATCAATTTGGACGACTGCGAGCGCATCGACGTGACGAAGGACGGGGTTAGGCTGGTCTTATCCACCGGCCTGACCGTATAGCAAGAACAAACCTGTGGACAAACGTGGCGAGGCCGATCCTTGGGATCGGCCCCAAAGATCTATGGAGGAACATTGCAAAAACCTTCATTGAGCGATTCAATCAACATGGAGGCCGATTCCAGCAATCGGCCAAAATTATCCTCACCATACGTTCTGCCTGTGTTCAACGTCGATCTAATGGGCAGCGGTTTTACGTCGGCTGATGAGCTGGAAAAAGTCAACATTAGTCCTAACGGAGCCGACGTTCAAATACAGTGCCTTGGCTAACTACAGAGCCGATATCCGCAGTTACCTGGCAGATTCGGCTCGGGGGGCACCTAATCAGATGAACATGTGCGATACATGTGCAGTGAAATATTGGGGGCCGATAGAAAAATCGGCCAGTATTGGGGGCCGATAGAAAAATCGGCCAGTAAAAAAAATTCTCATGGTATACAGCCGATGCACGGACATCGACTCTAGAGCTAAGAAACAAAGCCGATGCACAGCCATCGACTCTAGTACAAATTACACAAGATCTACCAGCTGCGTGTTCAAGACACGGATCTCGACCAAGTCAGTCTTCAGTTCAGCCTCAAGGCCAACCTCCAACCCTTTGCTCATTAGGCCGTGGGTGTTTCGTCTGCAATATCGGCTTTCGATGGAAGAAAAGGTGATCGGCTCCGGTGTATCTACCGTCGGCTTGGCTAAGTTGGCCACCTTCTCAGCTACGCTCGTAGGAATGGCTAGGACCTCTGCATGGTGGCTGTCTCAATTGCCTGAGTTCAAGGCCCTTGGACTGAACTGTGTGTCCTCGCCACTGTTCTCGCCTTAACTGAGGCTCGGGGGGCAGCTGATTTGGTAGACACTCTGTTTTTGGAAGCCGATTGGAGTGTCATCGGCTGACCCTGCATCATAACCTTCTTCGAAAGCGGTGAGTTGTTGCAGAAGAAGACTACTAGAGCTGCTGAAAGGAGCCTGAAAGGGAAGCCGTCATCATCTACAGGGTCAGGGCCGTTTCTGTTGCTGCGAAAAGATAGGGCAAGGCGCTATGTTCGGACAGGAAGGGGCAGTTAAGGATCACCTTCAGGCTGGAAACCATAGCGTGGGCATTGGATGGTGTTGCCCATGGATCCATTGCAGTTGCGAACCTGCGCGATTGACATCTGAGGTTCATATGGCCGTAGGTTGGACCTGTTCAAGCGGCGTTTTGGGAATTTGGGTTTGCTCTTGCGGACAAGTCACAGATTACCATTTGGATAGACAATAGAGTTGGCTTTGCTCGCGTTTCATGGCAAGGTCCGATGCGCTGCCATCGGCTCTTAATTTGTTGACTTATTTTAGCAATCGGCAAATTTGGTAAAAGGGCAGAATCGGCTGAGAAATTTCTTCTTCATTAATAAGAGGGGTTTTTTACAATGAAGAGCCGATTGCTCAAGAAAGGAAGAACAAAAGAAGAGCCGATTGCTCGGGAACTACTAGTCCTACATTACTAATCCTCGCTGGCCTCGTCGTCGGCATCGCTGCCGTCGGCGCTGCTTCCAGAGAGTTCCTCGTCGCTGCTGCCCCAGCCCTCGGCCGGAGCCTCTTCTTCCTCATCATCATCATCGTCCTCGCTGTCCGCCCAAGCGCGGAAGCGCTTCACCGGCGGATACCCAGCGGAGGAGGAGGAATCATCCTCCTCCTCTTCCTCTTCTTCCTCTGCTTCTTCTTCTTCCTCCTCCTCGTCGGAGGAGGTGGAGTTCGCCCAGGAGTGGAGGTCGTCTTCGCTCTCGCTCTTCAGCTCCCCTTCGATGAGGAACTCGAGGTTTTCCTCCCCATCGGTCAGAGGTAAGTCACCATCTGACCCGACGAGTGCTTCGGGTGGGCCATCTGGCACGTGATCAAAGTTCCACTCCTGCTCGCTCGAGGAGGAAGATTGGAAAGAGAGGCCTGAGGAGATGGAGGAAGAGGAAGACATTGCTGCAGGGAAAGAGGGTTTTTTTGGGTGCCGATGGCCGGAACAGAGCAAGGGGATGAAGTGGCGAACCGTTCGGCACAGTTAAATAAAAGGGGATATAGTGGAGATTCAATGCCACAGCAGTTTCCGAGGAAGTGGTGCCCAACAAAAAAAAAATTTGCCAGGTCACGCGGAGAAGTGGAAGGGGCAAGGCATCATGATGAAGGATACTGCGACAGTTCTGCTCTGCCACGACATGACCCGACGAAGGAAAAGCTGAATGATTTTGGAATTGTCATTTCCAAAACCAGGGGGGCATGTGTTATCACCAGAATTTGACCGGATCAGAGGTGGGCCGCGATCAAGATGGGCTTGAGGAATATACATGGAAGAATATACGTGAATCGGCCTTGAATAAGAAGTTTGGGCTAATTTGCCCGTGTATCTGTAAATATAGTAGGATACGTGTCGGTTAGTAGAATTTGGCTCGTGCCCGGTTGGGATTATTCCCACGTTAGAAAGTCTACGGACTATAAATATGTATCTAGGGTTTATGAAATAAACAACAATCACGTTCACCACAAACCAATCTAGGCGCATCGCCAACTCCCTTGTCTCGAGGGTTTCTTCCGGGTAAGCATCATGCTGCCTAGATCGCATCTTGCGATCTAGGAAGTACATGTTTATTCGCTGTTCATGCGTTGCTCGTGCTGAAGCCTTTTTTATGGCGAGCAACGTAGTTATCTTAGATGTGTTAGGGTTAGCATTGTTCATCGTATCATATGCTGTCGTCGTGCAACCCTTAGACGTCTAGCCGCCCTGATGACCCACAAGTATAGGGGATCGCAACAGTCTTCGAGGGAAGTAAAACCCAATTTATTGATTCGACACAAGGGGAGACAAAGAACACTTGGAAGCCTTAACAGCGGAGTTGTCAATTCAGCTGCACCTGGAAACAGACTTGCTCGCAAGAATTTATCAGTAGTAACAGTTTTATAGCAGTAGCAGTAGTGAAATAACAGTAGCAGAGTAACAGAGACAGCAGTAGTGATTTTAGTAAACAGGAGGATTAAAATACTGTAGGCACGGGGACGGATGATGGGCGTTGCATGGATGAGAGAAACTCATGTAACAATCATAGCAGGGCATTTGCAGATAATAATAAAACGGTGTCCAAGTACAAAGCAATCAATAGGCATGTGTTCCATATATAGTCGTGCGTGCTCGCAATGAGAAACTTGCACAACATCTTTTGTCCTACCAGCCGGTGGCAGCCGGGCCTCAAGGGAAACTACTGGATATTAAGGTACTCCTTTTAATAGAGTACCGGAGCAAAGCATTAACACTCCGTGAACACATGTGATCCTCACATCGCTACCATTCCCTCCGGTTGTCCCGATTTCTGTCACTTCGGGGCCATCGGTTCCGGACAACGACATGTGTATACAACTTGCAGGTAAGATCAATAAACAATGAATATCATGATGAAACAATAACATGTTCAGATCTGAGATCATGGCACTCGGGCCCTAGTGACAAGCATTAAGTATAACAAGTTGCAACAATATCATCAAAGTACCAATTACGGACACTAGGCACTATGCCCTAACAATCTTATGCTATTACATGACCAATCTCATCCAATCCCTACCATCCCCTTCAGCCTACATCGGGGGAATTACTCACACATGGATGGGGGAAACATGGCTGGTTGATGTAGAGGCGTTGGCGGTGATGGCGGTGATGATCTCCTCCAATTCCCCGTCTCGGCGGAGTGCCGGAACGGAGACTTCTGGCTCCCGCGACGGAGTTTCGCGATGTGGCGGCGTTCTGGAGGGTTTCTGGCGACTTCGACTTCTCCCCGTGCGTTTTTAGGTCGAGGCCGATAAATAGTCCGAAGGAGGGCGTCGGAGGCCGGCCGAGGGGGCCACACCACATGGCCGCGCGGGCCCCCCTGGGCCGCGCCGCCCTATGGTGTCGGGCCCTCGGGCCTCCACCTGGTTTGTCCTTCTGGCTCCGTCAGTTCTCTGGGAAAATAGGGCCTTCTGCATAAATTCCGAGGATTTTCCCGAAAGTTGGATTTCTGCACAAAAACGAGACACCAGAGCAGTTCTGCTGAAAACAGCGTTAGTCCGTGTTAGTTGCATCCAAAATGCACAAATTAGAGGCAAAACAATAGCAAAAGTGTTCGGGAAAGTAGATACGTTTTGGACGTATCAACTCCCCCCAAGCTTAGCTTATTGCTTGTCCTCAAGCAATTCAGTTAACAACTGAGCGATAAAAGAACTTTCATGAACACATTTGCTCATATGATGTATATATTCTCATGCTATGGCTAATACTTAAGCAGTTCATAATGAGATACATGCAAATAAGATCATCTAACAGCTATGTCAATCATGGAGAGGTACCAACAATTAATAATAAGCATCATGAATCATGTATATAAGCAAGATTGCAATGTTCATAAAAGAGTATGATAAAGTGGTATCTCGCTTGCCTGTATTTAATTGGCAAAACATAAATGCCCGGGCACCTCTGGAGTTCATAGAAAGACTAGAAGTAGTGATTGTCAAAGATAAAAGCATCAAAGTTATACCACAATCAATCATATTTTGAGACAAGCATATTATACTAAGAATGACAGTTGTGCTCTCAAGATAGTGCTCAAAGAAATAATGGAGACACAACACAAAAGTAAAAGATTGACCCTTCGCTAGCGCTTTTCATTTTTGAAATCAGGAGTAAAATTATTTTGAGAGGTGTTTGTTGTTGTCAACGAATGGTAATGGGTACACCAACTACCTCGCCAACCGGACTTTCAAGAGAGGCTCCCATGAATTATTGCATCTTTATTTGGCACTCCTTCCAACCTTTCTTGCACAAACCATGGCTAACCGAATCCTCGGGTGCCGTCCAACAATCACAAACCATGGAGGAGTGTCTATTTAAGTTAATTAATTTGGGACTGGGAATCCCGTTGCCAGCTCTTTTTGCAAAATTATTGGATAAGCGGATGTGCCACTAGTCCATATGAGAGTCCGTCAAAAGTAAATGACAAGGTTGAAAGCTAAACACCACATACTTCCTCATGAGCTATGAAACATAAACACAAATTGAGAAACATTTTGAAGGTTTTAAAGGTAGCGCATGAGAATTTACTTGGAATGGTTTGAAATGCCATGCATAGGTATTTATGGTGGACACTTTTGGAACAACTTGGTTTTCAGGTGTTTGGAAGCACGAGCAGCGTTCCCGCTCAGTACAAGTGAAGGCTAGCAATAGACTAGGGAACGACAAATCAAGAGAGCAGTAACTGTCATAATCATGCTTGCGGCAAAATAAATTAACGGAGGCATAAAAGTGATACAAGAACTCTGAAGCAATATAGATCATCGAGGCTTAATTGACTTTTTGTTCAGTCATATGCATGCATGAGCATGTGCCAAGTCGATATAAATGAATTATTCAGAGGAGGATACCACAATGCCATACTTACTTATGAATAAAACAATGCAAGCAAACATCCATGACATGCTACTCATATTAATAAATTGGAGCTAAACATGAGAGATCATGAACTACTAGACTTTCTCAAATAACATATACCTCACATGAACCAACTAAGCATGCTCACATGGATGAGTATATGTACAAAAATGAAAACAAATAGAGTTCATACCAGCCTCTCACCACAATCAGATTGTCGTAGATCGTCATCATTGCCCTTTTCACTTGTGTAGCTTGGATAATATGAAATGAAAACCATGCTCCAGCCACCGAAGACCATTGAACTCATAATGAACTTTACAAACCAAAGAAGAACAGCAAATATTTTTGGTGTTTTCGAATTTGAGAAAAAGAACAAGAGGAAACAAGCAAAATCTTTTTGGGTTTTCTTATAGCAAACTAGCAATAGCAAATAAAGCAAAACAAATGCAAGAAACCAAGATAAACAAATGGTGAAAAGAAACAACAGAAATATTTTTGGCCTTTTTGTGTTTTGGAAAGGAAACAAAGCAAAAACAAGAAATAGCAAACTAGAAGAAACACAGAAAAGCGAGATGGCAGAAATCTGCCAAAACCTGACAGCAGTACAGAAATCGATTTTTACAAAAATCTTACGTTGCTCAGCTCGAAAAGTGTTCAACTAATGAAAGTTAGATAACAACCTGGGGAACCTGCATAAAAATTGGCAGCTCAAAATAACGCTCTGGCTGTGCGCACGAATTTTTCTAGTAACAGTCCAGAATCTGTTTTCAGGCAGCACTTCCCCAAATATCATCTTCCTCTCATTAGAAAACCACTCAAACGATCAAAACAAATATGTACAAGTATCCAGCAACCATAATATGCAAAGAATGAGTGATGCCGGTATACCTCCCCCCAAGCTTAGGCTTTTGGCCTAAGTGGAGTTCAATCCCATCGATCCCATGAGGTAATATCTCCGTAGTATGACGAAGATGGATCGTATTCCGGGTATGTGCTAGAAGAAGCACCCGGATACGTGACGGTGTAGTCGTGGGAGGCCTCGGCGTCCTCGGAGTCATGCTGCTGGTGGAAGTCTTGTATCTTCATATGTTCATCCACCTCCTCCTTAGTGCACGACCATGATTGCCTGTCAATACTGAACAAACCTGGTTGGGGAAGAGGGATTTCCTTCTCATCCCCGTCAGCAAACAACATTCTATAGACCATATTATCTAAAGTAGAATCAGCGGTAACAAAATGATGACTCTTCATAGCAGCAATATCGAGTTTCCTAGGGGCCAATGGCACATCATTAGGATCAAGAGGTAGCCTTAGATAAGTTAAAACGCGCAGTGCAATAGTTCCTCCGAAAATAGGCCCTCTATTAGACAGGCGGCGAGCAATAAGAGAACCAAGGTGATAAGATGTCCGACCAGTAAGTGCAATATTCAAGAAAGCAAGATGGTAACTAGAAATATTGCTAGTGTTCTCCCTACCAAGAATGCTAGTAGCAATGTAATATGCAAAATACTTAATGACGGGGAGTTGAATGTTCCTTATCTTGCCACGCTGAATGGTGCGACAATCATCATCGGTAATCCCTCGATAGAGCTCCAACAAGTCCCGGGGGTTGTCATCAATCCTACTTGTTGTACCTACAGGGGCAATATCCAATGCACGACAAAAATCTTCCAATCCCATAGTAACAGGATTACCATAGATCTTGAATGCAACTGTCGGCTCATATTGCTTGTTGTGGAACTTGAAGCTCTCGACGAAGATTTTGGTGAGCATGTAGTATTGCTCCCTTTCATCTCCCACATAGGTGGTTAATCCCGCCCTGTTGACAAGGGTGAAGAAATCCTCCAATATCCCTGCATTCCTCAGAAAATCATAGCATGGAAAAGACGAAGCATTAGGAGCCCCGTTGTCCTCTTCGGGCGCGAAGCTAGGCGCGATGATATCCTCGTTGTACGATCGCCTAAGCCGGGTGGCGGCCCTAGAAGGCCTCCCTGTAAGGGTACATTGCCCCTATGTGTGGTTTCGGTAATTAATGACAACCCCTATGGACTAATGTTTTCATTGAGTTTATATGAAGGAATATTCCATAGGTACTACTTGCTCTCCATGTGTTGGATTCAAGTATGGATGCCATGAAGATAAAGATATACCTTGTGTATTGGCATCATGATCATCGATATGAAGATATATATGTGATATGATCAAGAAGAAGAAATGAAGATGGAGTTCTTATGTGGAACTCAATATTATCCATGCTCTATCTTAAGTGAGTATGAGAAGATACAAGGTTGAGTTGGGCAAGTTCAAGATGAGCATCTTGTGTGGATCACATGCTTGAAGCTTGCCGTCCACTTGGTGATAGTGAAGATGTGCATCAATGAACCTTTCCCATCATAGTGTATGGGGGAGCATTTGTGAGTATACACGAAGCGACAATGATCAAGTGATGGGATGCGCAAGGCAAAGGTATGACCTTTGATAGGTTTTTCTTTTACCGGTCTCGAGGTGGTTGATGGGAGACCGGATTATAGGATAGATAGCCGCACTATCAAGAGGGGCTTTCGGTTGGTTAACTTGATCACATCGTCTTAGGGAGCTCAATCCTTGCATGCGTTGCATATTCTTATTGCTTCTTGGTATTTCTCGGTGTGAGGTTCTTGAGCTTGTTGCTAGCTTTACAACAAGCCCAAGTTCATCGAAAACGGAGTTCACATGCATCTTCTATTGCGTTTTCGAGGTTGGGTGATTTTACCGGTTATTCATGATATAAGGTTCTACCTTTTATATTCATGATAAAATCCCCTCCTACAGATTCTTGAGTTTTCACTTTTCATAAGATAGCATTTGTTGTTATCTTCCAAACAAAATTGGTTTCATGCGATTCGGAGTTCGGGAGCATTTGTTATTAAAGAAAAGGAAAAAAAAAGAAAAGGATAAAAAAAGAAAAGAAAAGAAAAAACAGAGGTGTGGCAGCCGGCCGACCGCCCGGTCAACCGGGCCGCGCGCCGGCCCACCCGGTCCCCGACCGGCCTGGTGACCGGTGCCATCCGGCGCCTCCCGGGGCCTTTTGGCCCAAGTCCGGTCCGCAGGCCCGGTCCGTGACCGGCCTGCCGGACAGCCCCGGTCCGACCGGGGCCTCGCTGGCCTGCTCGCCCGCGCGCCACCGGGCCGCTCACCGCCGCTCGGCCCACACGGCCGCCGCCGCCCGCGGCCTGCCCTCCTGGCCGCACGCGCTTCTGGGCCGCCGCTGGCCATGCGGCCCGCTCGCCCACCGCCTGCCTCGCCCAGCTGGGTCGCCCACCCCCGCGCGCCCCTTGCTTGTCCGCCGCCCAGCGCGGCTGCAGCCCAGTCCGGTTGCTGGGCCGGTCCGACCGGGCTGCTGACCGGCCTGGCCGGCTGCTGCTCCGGTCGACCGGCCTGGCAGCCGGCTGGGCCATTTTTCTGGCCGTTTTCCCTACGTTTTTAATGGTTCTTTTTCCCCCAACGGTTATACTTGCTCCCATGCTATAAATAGCTCTTCTTCCACCTTGAGCAATATACTTCTTCCCTTTCTCTCACCTCCATTGTTGCATTTGAAGAAGTTGCTCTCTCTCTTGTTCCCCCCCATGATTCTTGCTCATATTTGAGGATTTGAGAGAGGAGATCTAGATCTACACTTCCACCAAACCAATTCTTCTCTAAGTGAGGGAATCTCTTGGGATCTAGATCTTGGAGTCTTTGGTTGACTTTCCCCCTTGTTCTTCCTCTCCAATCTCATCCTAGCATTCGTTGCTTTGGTGGGATTTGAGTGTGAAGGACTTGAACACCTCCGGTGTTCTTGCTTTGCATCATTGCATTGTGTTGAGCTCTCCACCACGATTTGTTCGAGTGAGAGACCGTGAACTTGTTACTCTTGGAGGGTGACCTCCTAGTTGGCTTGGTGATTGGTGCTCCGGTGATCTCTTCAAGAAGATTGTGAAGAGGCCCGGGCTTCTCCTTCGTGGAGCTTGTGAAGTGGTTGTGGAGCTTGCCATCTCCGGAGCGGAGGAAAAGCTAACCATAAGGAAGGGGCCATTATCCTTCGTGGGTATGGTTCGGAGAATAGGGTGAGCCTTCGTGGCGCGGGGAATCCTTCGTGGGACCTCCACTCCTCCAAACGTGACGTACCTTGTTGCAAAGCAAGGGAACACGGGAATACATCCTCGTCTCCGCGTGCCTCGGTTATTTCTATACCCGAGCTCTCTTTCCTTGTGATAGCCATCGTGCTTGAAGTACATATATCTTGCTATCACTTGTGCTACATATATCTTGTGCCTATCTTGCTTAGCTCTAGTTGCTATTGTTACACTTAGTTGAGCTTAGCATATTTAGGGTTTGTGCTTGTAAACTAAACGATAGTTTAATTCCGCATTCATACAAGACAAATCCGCAAGAGTTTGTAATTGCCTATTCACCCCCCCCTCTAGGCGACATCTCGATCTTTCAATTGGTATCAGAGCAAGGTCTCTCCTTGTTTTAGGCTTCACCGCCTTGAGAGTAAAGATGTCGGCTAGTAATTTAGTGCACAATGACACAATTATCTTTGTTGGCACAAATTATCATTTGTGGCGAAATTGCTTGCTTTGTAAACTTCGGACCTTGTGTCCAAACATTGAGCAATTTCTAGATGTAGGTTTTTCTCCTCCGATGGATCCTCAAAATCTATCTTTAGAGGATGAGAAAAACTTACATCTTGAAGCTCAAGTATCTAATGAGCTTTTATTCTCCTTGAGACCCGATTTTCGTAGGTTCTTGATATATATAAAGCGAAAGTCGTCTCATGAGATGTGGATCAAGCTTAAGGAAATGTTTGGTGGATCCACTTCTCAATTGGTCGGTGGTGACTCCGAGGAGCTCTCTTCCCCTTCACATCATGAAGAGCTCCAAGTTGCTTCCACCTCCGGTCGTGATGATATATCATCTTCTTCCACTTCACCAACGTGTTGCAAGACACAAGGTAATGATATGGTGAGTGGTGAGGGAAATTGCAATGTTGATATTGTGCTCAATAGTGATGACTCTTCATCTCTATCTCATTGCAATGTTTCCTCTTTGGACTTAAACACATCTAGCATTGAAAATGACCTACATGCTTGTGTTGTTAGTCCTTGCATATCATGTGTAAATTGCTTACATAGATCTCATGAAGATATGCTTACCTTGTCTTGCCCCCATAATCAAAATGCTTATATTTCCTCTAGTTGTTTGTTGACTAACAATGTAGAGGAAACCGAACACTATATGGATCAAGACATGTTTTCAAATGAGGATTCAAGAATATCTTCATCTTCATTCTCCGGTATGCACATGTGCCTTATGGCAAATGGATCAAAGGTATCTCCTACTTTGACTCCTAACACTTCCTCTAATGATGAGAGTGATGATGATGATAATGATGAAGAATATAATACCTTGGTGCATAATATGGCAATGATATATGCTTCTCTTCATGGTAATAAAGAAGCTCGTGCTAATCTCGAATACTCTATGGATATCTTGAATAAATATAAGGAAACCATAGTGAAGTTGGAGTCCCATGTTGAAAATGAGGAAATGAGATTCACTCTCCTCAAGCATGAGCTAAAAGATGAGAAGCATGCTAATTTCATGCTTACACAAAAAGTTGAATCCTATATGCATGAAAATGAGAAAACTATTGTTGATGCTTGTGCTACTAACTCTAATTCTTGTGAAGCATCGACCTTAAAGGAGAATGTTGAGCTAAGGGCTCAACTTGAGTTGCTAACTAGCAATTATAGGGAATTGGAAGAAAGTCATAAAAAGCTCTCAAGCTCTCATGATGAACTTCTAATTTCCTATGATGGGCTAAAGTTAGCTCATGAGGCTAGTATCACTAAGGTAACATCTTGTGAGCCTCATGTGGACATTAGCACAATCTCTACTACAAATGCTATATCTTCATGTGCTAGTCCTTGTAATCCATCTAGTCAAACTAGTGATACACCTTGTGTTGGATTACTCACTTTGCCTTGTTGCTCTAACAATGAAGCTTCTACTTCCTCTAGTACTTGTATTTCTACTAACCATGTAGAGGAAATAAAAGAGCTCGAGGCCCAAGTCCTTTCTTTGAAGAAAGACTTGGAAAAGCGTCATGAAGGGAAATCCGCACTTGACAAGATGCTAAGTGTGCAACAATCCCCCAATGACAAGAGTGGACTTGGATTCAACTCCAATAACAAGAACAAGTCCAAGAGCAAGAGCAACAAGAAGAAGGGCCAAGACAAAGTCAAGGATTCGGCCAAGTTGGTTTGTTTCAAGTGCAAGGTTGAAGGGCATCATGTTAGATCATGCCCATTGAAGAAGAAGAAGAAGCACTTGAGTGAGAAACAACAAGGGAAACGGCCACAAGGTAAAGGTCAAGCTCATGCTCGACCTCAAGTTGAAGATAGGCCACTTCCCAAGAAGAATCAAGATATTGTTCCTCAAGAGAAGAAATCAATAAAGAAGAGAAAGGGGAACACTTGCTACTTATGCCGTGAGAAGGGGCACTTTGCTTCTTCTTGCTTAGGTGGTACCTTATCTAACCCTATAATTGTTGATAATGATTATTCTCTAGGGAAGGATAAGGATGGCAATGTGTTTGCCAAGTTTGTTGGAACTCAAAGTGGTTTCAAGAAAAGAACCATTTGGGTTGCCAAGCCTATTGTGACTAACCTCCTAGGACCCAACTTGGTTGGGGACCAACAATCTCAAACTTGATCAATAGGTACATGAGGAGGGCATTGGAGATTTGGCTACTTCATGAAGAATTAAGGGATCTTCATATATTATATTTTGACCAAACCAAGTCGTATGGATTATCATCTATATCTCATAATCCAATGTTCCTCCTTGCGGTAACTTATACTACAACTCTTCATGTTTATTGTAAGTTACTTGCCCCTTTGCATGTTTGGTTTTGTACCAAATATGTGTATGTATGTGTTGTGTCTTACTTGCTTATTTGTGTATTCAAGTATGTTTGTTTGACTCACCATATACTTGTGTATTGCTTTGAGCCTAATGCATCTTGATGATATCTTATTTGGCTCTCTTTGAAGTGATTAATGGAACATCCCATTTTGGGGGAGTGATATGCTTTGTGCATCTCTCTTTCTTTAAAATGTGTGTACATGGGTACCACCACTTAGTATTGATATTGCAAGATTATCTAGTCACTATGTGGTGTGCCATACTCATGAGAAATTCAAATTCTAAATATCCATTAATCATCTCTAGTTGAATTTTAGTTGCCTCTTATTTAGAAGAAATGTTTTATCACATAATGGGGGAGTAATATGTTTTGTACATATCACAAGCCTAGAAAATGTGAACATATGAGGTTATGCCACTTAGAGTTGATGCTCTTAATTATCTTGTTCATAGGTGGCATGTTTGCTCAAACAAGCTCCATTCATAATAAAAATATTTTATTACTCATCTTGTGGGCTCTTGTTTGAATATGAAATTCTTGGTGCGGTTTTTCCTCAAATACATATCTCTATATCTTATTTGGGACACCGTTTGCTTCAAGTTATTCTAATCATTGCCGTGCGTGATTGTGTGACTAGTTGAAGTTATCAAGAATCTTCATCCGTGCATAGTGCTTAATTCTATATACTTATCCTATGCCTTTTATTGTGAAGATTGATCCTTACTATCTTTGTCAATTCACCACCGGAAATTATTTCCAATATACTCATTGTCTTTGACAATTGATAACCTTATATGTGGTTGAATTTATGGATCACCTTCACCTTGGATTGTTTCTTACTTCCTTCTTTTATTTCCAAGAAATCTTTGTTGCTCCCATGTGTCTTCCTTGTCCCTTTGAAAAATGTTTTGATAAATTCTCTTGATTCATATCAAGTGTTTGTTTTGGAAGACAAACCTTTTCCTTACGGTACATTGTGCCATTGTGAAAAGTGTATAGGGTTTGGTTTATTTTGTTTGAACCTTGCTCTTTTGGGGAGTTTGCTATCTCATTCTTTCTTACATGATTTATTTGCTTGAATGAGATAAATCCTTGAGCATGTTTGCTTTATTTCATCCGTTATGCTCAATGGTTTCCTCTTAGTTCATTTGTTGAACTTTGTTGAACAAATCTTTTGTGATTTGCTTCTTAGATATAACTTGGACAACAAATTTGTTTTGTGGCACCTCTATGCCTTATTTAATTCCTTTGGTGTTTTGTCCAAAAGTATATCTTTCTTGGATCTTTAAAGGTTTTGGTGCATGCTTATATGTAATTTGTTTATACTTGTAGCATGCTTGCTTTCTTTTGATCCATTATGTGGGATATACTCCATCAAATCCTAAATGGCTAAGATGTGCATGAAATTCAAACTTCATCTAAATATGCACATGTTTATATGGAGTGTGTCCTATATATTGTGGTTAGTCTAACCATGTTGGACCCGATAAGTTTGGGGACCAAGATGTACTTGAATAATGTTTTAGGTACATTGGAGATGCAATGGAGGCTTGTCTCACCTATAAGGAAGGTGTTATCACCATATGAGAATTGGAGTCAAGCTAGGATGATCAATGAACTCTTATCTACTACATCAAGTCATTGCTATCTCGGTAACAAGTATCTTTTTCATGCTCTCTCATATAGCATCCAACCTCTTGTAGGTTGTATCTTGGCATGAAATTATTTATTTCGAAAATATTGCGGTTCTTTAAAAACCCTTTTAAAGTAAAACTTCTCATTGAACATTTGAGTAATTTGAGAAGATGCATATGATAGGTTATATATATATATCATATTTTATGATTCACCTATCACAAATATGCCCTCTAGCAATTTATTGCATATCAATTCCTCAAAAGAGCTCTTGTGTGCAATATTGATGAATTTGTGAAATAAATCCGTATTTGTGATACTTGTTGCCTTTCTCAAAACATTCCAACTAGCTTTACTTCCCTTATTGTTAGTTGTGATGTTTTTGAGATTTTCTTGGTTGAAGCTCATTCATATACCACAAGTGTGTAAATTGGAGCCATAGGCTATATATGCTTTTTAAGCAAACATCCTTGGTATATTTTATGACTTCATCTTGGATATCATGTCTTATTTATTTTGTTAACCTCTTGTGTGTGCATGTTTCTTTATGGATCACTATGTCCACTTTAGAAACTTATATACATGAGAGCGTTAATCCATCAACTTGATATCCTTGTTCCTTGCCAATCATCTTTTACCCTTTTGCTTTTAGTGGTGTTGGTAAAGAAGATTTATGAGTGCTTGGTTTACTTGTTTTTCTTCATGCACTCATATCTCGTAATTGTTGGACTCAAGTTATTCTTGATAAGCATATTATTTTTATCTTGGGTATGTTCTAAATAATATAGAGGGAGTGAGGATTCCATGTTTGTGCATATTGTATTCAAATGCAAACATTATAAATTGTGCACGAACCTTGGGGAGCTTTCTTATTTTTAGAGCACTATATCTTTCTTATCATGATATCTTTGTTTGTCCAATTGGATCTTTGATTGCTTGCTTTATTTGTTGAAGCTCACTTCACCATGTTATCTTTATGCAATCTTTGATCCTCAATATAGTTTGACTTCCTTCAAGTATTCATCATTGGATATGTGCACTTGATTCCACTTAAATTATGAGAAGTGCACACTTTGGGGAGGAACTCACATTATATTGGCCTTCTAAATTTTTCACCCATTTTGACAATCGATGCCAATGGGGGAGAAGTTTAGAGGGTTTAAGGGAATGGTTTTATACTTAAGTTTGGTTTGTGCTTAAGTGTTTTGCCTCTCATGCATTCCATATTTATACGTCTTGCATGGTTGTATATATATAGTGGAAACTATCCCAAAGGTTAATCTTGACAATGTATGCAATGAATTCATGTTCATCACACGTGCATACATTGTGGGGGAGTTTTCACTATATATATTGGTTCTACTCACATCTCTTGCATTTGTTGTAGTTGTGTGAGTAGAGCCGGTTTTGATATGGGCTAGTAGCTTTGTGTTACTTGACCATATCAAATACAACCTCTTGTATACAATTTATTCTCGGATAAGTTGCGTACTTGTCACTAATATTCATTATATAAACCCTCTTATTGTGGTTGTCATCAATTACCAAAATGGGGGAGATTGTAAGGGTACATTGCCCCTATGTGTGGTTTCGGTAATTAATGACAACCCCTATGGACTAATGTTTTCATTGAGTTTATATGAAGGAATATTCCATAGGTACTACTTGCTCTCCATGTGTTGGATTCAAGTATGGATGCCATGAAGATAAAGATATACCTTGTGTATTGGCATCATGATCATCGATATGAAGATATATATGTGATATGATCAAGAAGAAGAAATGAAGATGGAGTTCTTATGTGGAACTCAATATTATCCATGCTCTATCTTAAGTGAGTATGAGAAGATACAAGGTTGAGTTGGGCAAGTTCAAGATGAGCATCTTGTGTGGATCACATGCTTGAAGCTTGCCGTCCACTTGGTGATAGTGAAGATGTGCATCAATGAACCTTTCCCATCATAGTGTATGGGGGAGCATTTGTGAGTATACACGAAGCGACAATGATCAAGTGATGGGATGCGCAAGGCAAAGGTATGACCTTTGATAGGTTTTTCTTTTACCGGTCTCGAGGTGGTTGATGGGAGACCGGATTATAGGATAGATAGCCGCACTATCAAGAGGGGCTTTCGGTTGGTTAACTTGATCACATCGTCTTAGGGAGCTCAATCCTTGCATGCGTTGCATATTCTTATTGCTTCTTGGTATTTCTCGGTGTGAGGTTCTTGAGCTTGTTGCTAGCTTTACAACAAGCCCAAGTTCATCGAAACGGAGTTCACATGCATCTTCTATTGCGTTTTCGAGGTTGGGTGATTTTACAGGTTATTCATGATATAAGGTTCTACCTTTTATATTCATGATAAAATCCCCTCCTACAGATTCTTGAGTTTTCACTTTTCATAAGATAGCATTTGTTGTTATCTTCCAAACAAAATTGGTTTCATGCGATTCGGAGTTCGGGAGCATTTGTTATTAAAGAAAAGGAACAAAAAGAAAAGGATAAAAAAAGAAAAGAAAAGAAAAACAGAGGTGTGGCAGCCGGCCGACCGCCCGGTCAACCGACAGCGCGCCGGCCCACCCGGTCCCCGACCGGCTCGGTGACCGGTGCCATCCGGGCCGCCTCCCGGGGCCTTTTGGCCCAAGTCCGGTCGCAGCCCGGTCCGTGACCGGCCTGCTCGCACAGGCCCCGGTCCGACCGGGGCCTCGCTGGCCTGCTCGCCCGCGCGCCATCGGGCCGCTCACCGCCGCTCGCCCACACGGCCGCCGCCGCCCGCGGCCTGCCCTCCTGGCCGCACGCGCTCGGGCCGCCGCTGGCCATGCGGCCCGCTTGCCCACCGCCTGCCTCGCCACTGGGTCGCCCACCCCGCGCGCCCCTTGCTTGTCCGCCGCCCGGGCGGCTGCAGTAGTCCGGTTCTGGGCCGGTCCGACCGGCTGCTGACCGGCCTGGCCGGCTGCTTGCTCCGGTCGACCGGCCTGGCAGCCGGCTGGGCCATTTTTCTGGCCGTTTTCCCTACGTTTTTAATGGTTCTTTTTCCCCAACGGTTATACTTGCTCCCATGCTATAAATAGCTCTTCTTCCACCTTGAGCAATATACTTCTTCCCTTTCTCTCACCTCCATTGTTGCATTTGAAGAAGTTGCTCTCTCTCTTGTTCCCCCCCATGATTCTTGCTCATATTTGAGGATTTGAGAGAGGAGATCTAGATCTACACTTCCACCAAACCAATTCTTCTCTAAGTGAGGGAATCTCTTGGGATCTAGATCTTGGAGTCTTTGGTTGACTTTCCCCCTTGTTCTTCCTCTCCAATCTCATCCTAGCATTCGTTGCTTTGGTGGGATTTGAGTGTGAAGGACTTGAACACCTCCGGTGTTCTTGCTTTGCATCATTGCATTGTGTTGAGCTCTCCACCACGATTTGTTCGAGTGAGAGACCGTGAACTTGTTACTCTTGGAGGGTGACCTCCTAGTTGGCTTGGTGATTGGTGCTCCGGTGATCTCTTCAAGAAGATTGTGAAGAGGCCCGGGCTTCTCCTTCGTGGAGCTTGTGAAGTGGTTGTGGAGCTTGCCATCTCCGGAGCGGAGGAAAAGCTAACCATAAGGAAGGGGCCATTATCCTTCGTGGGTATGGTTCGGAGAATAGGGTGAGCCTTCGTGGCGCGGGGAATCCTTCGTGGGACCTCCACTCCTCCAAACGTGACGTACCTTGTTGCAAAGCAAGGGAACACGGGAATACATCCTCGTCTCCGCGTGCCTCGGTTATTTCTATACCCGAGCTCTCTTTCCTTGTGATAGCCATCGTGCTTGAAGTACATATATCTTGCTATCACTTGTGCTACATATATCTTGTGCCTATCTTGCTTAGCTCTAGTTGCTATTGTTACACTTAGTTGAGCTTAGCATATTTAGGGTTTGTGCTTGTAAACTAAACGATAGTTTAATTCCGCATTCATACAAGACAAATCCGCAAGAGTTTGTAATTGCCTATTCACCACCCCTCTAGGCGACATCTCGATCTTTCAATTGGTATCAGAGCAAGGTCTCTCCTTGTTTTAGGCTTCACCGCCTTGAGAGTAAAGATGTCGGCTAGTAATTTAGTGCACAATGACACAATTATCTTTGTTGGCACAAATTATCATTTGTGGCGAAATTGCTTGCTTTGTAAACTTCGGACCTTGTGTCCAAACATTGAGCAATTTCTAGATGTAGGTTTTTCTCCTCCGATGGATCCTCAAAATCTATCTTTAGAGGATGAGAAAAACTTACATCTTGAAGCTCAAGTATCTAATGAGCTTTTATTCTCCTTGAGACCCGATTTTCGTAGGTTCTTGATATATATAAAGCGAAAGTCGTCTCATGAGATGTGGATCAAGCTTAAGGAAATGTTTGGTGGATCCACTTCTCAATTGGTCGGTGGTGACTCCGAGGAGCTCTCTTCCCCTTCACATCATGAAGAGCTCCAAGTTGCTTCCACCTCCGGTCGTGATGATATATCATCTTCTTCCACTTCACCAACGTGTTGCAAGACACAAGGTAATGATATGGTGAGTGGTGAGGGAAATTGCAATGTTGATATTGTGCTCAATAGTGATGACTCTTCATCTCTATCTCATTGCAATGTTTCCTCTTTGGACTTAAACACATCTAGCATTGAAAATGACCTACATGCTTGTGTTGTTAGTCCTTGCATATCATGTGTAAATTGCTTACATAGATCTCATGAAGATATGCTTACCTTGTCTTGCCCCCATAATCAAAATGCTTATATTTCCTCTAGTTGTTTGTTGACTAACAATGTAGAGGAAACCGAACACTATATGGATCAAGACATGTTTTCAAATGAGGATTCAAGAATATCTTCATCTTCATTCTCCGGTATGCACATGTGCCTTATGGCAAATGGATCAAAGGTATCTCCTACTTTGACTCCTAACACTTCCTCTAATGATGAGAGTGATGATGATGATAATGATGAAGAATATAATACCTTGGTGCATAATATGGCAATGATATATGCTTCTCTTCATGGTAATAAAGAAGCTCGTGCTAATCTCGAATACTCTATGGATATCTTGAATAAATATAAGGAAACCATAGTGAAGTTGGAGTCCCATGTTGAAAATGAGGAAATGAGATTCACTCTCCTCAAGCATGAGCTAAAAGATGAGAAGCATGCTAATTTCATGCTTACACAAAAAGTTGAATCCTATATGCATGAAAATGAGAAAACTATTGTTGATGCTTGTGCTACTAACTCTAATTCTTGTGAAGCATCGACCTTAAAGGAGAATGTTGAGCTAAGGGCTCAACTTGAGTTGCTAACTAGCAATTATAGGGAATTGGAAGAAAGTCATAAAAAGCTCTCAAGCTCTCATGATGAACTTCTAATTTCCTATGATGGGCTAAAGTTAGCTCATGAGGCTAGTATCACTAAGGTAACATCTTGTGAGCCTCATGTGGACATTAGCACAATCTCTACTACAAATGCTATATCTTCATGTGCTAGTCCTTGTAATCCATCTAGTCAAACTAGTGATACACCTTGTGTTGGATTACTCACTTTGCCTTGTTGCTCTAACAATGAAGCTTCTACTTCCTCTAGTACTTGTATTTCTACTAACCATGTAGAGGAAATAAAAGAGCTCGAGGCCCAAGTCCTTTCTTTGAAGAAAGACTTGGAAAAGCGTCATGAAGGGAAATCCGCACTTGACAAGATGCTAAGTGTGCAACAATCCCCCAATGACAAGAGTGGACTTGGATTCAACTCCAATAACAAGAACAAGTCCAAGAGCAAGAGCAACAAGAAGAAGGGCCAAGACAAAGTCAAGGATTCGGCCAAGTTGGTTTGTTTCAAGTGCAAGGTTGAAGGGCATCATGTTAGATCATGCCCATTGAAGAAGAAGAAGAAGCACTTGAGTGAGAAACAACAAGGGAAACGGCCACAAGGTAAAGGTCAAGCTCATGCTCGACCTCAAGTTGAAGATAGGCCACTTCCCAAGAAGAATCAAGATATTGTTCCTCAAGAGAAGAAATCAATAAAGAAGAGAAAGGGGAACACTTGCTACTTATGCCGTGAGAAGGGGCACTTTGCTTCTTCTTGCTTAGGTGGTACCTTATCTAACCCTATAATTGTTGATAATGATTATTCTCTAGGGAAGGATAAGGATGGCAATGTGTTTGCCAAGTTTGTTGGAACTCAAAGTGGTTTCAAGAAAAGAACCATTTGGGTTGCCAAGCCTATTGTGACTAACCTCCTAGGACCCAACTTGGTTGGGGACCAACAATCTCAAACTTGATCAATAGGTACATGAGGAGGGCATTGGAGATTTGGCTACTTCATGAAGAATTAAGGGATCTTCATATATTATATTTTGACCAAACCAAGTCGTATGGATTATCATCTATATCTCATAATCCAATGTTCCTCCTTGCGGTAACTTATACTACAACTCTTCATGTTTATTGTAAGTTACTTGCCCCTTTGCATGTTTGGTTTTGTACCAAATATGTGTATGTATGTGTTGTGTCTTACTTGCTTATTTGTGTATTCAAGTATGTTTGTTTGACTCACCATATACTTGTGTATTGCTTTGAGCCTAATGCATCTTGATGATATCTTATTTGGCTCTCTTTGAAGTGATTAATGGAACATCCCATTTTGGGGGAGTGATATGCTTTGTGCATCTCTCTTTCTTTAAAATGTGTGTACATGGGTACCACCACTTAGTATTGATATTGCAAGATTATCTAGTCACTATGTGGTGTGCCATACTCATGAGAAATTCAAATTCTAAATATCCATTAATCATCTCTAGTTGAATTTTAGTTGCCTCTTATTTAGAAGAAATGTTTTATCACATAATGGGGGAGTAATATGTTTTGTACATATCACAAGCCTAGAAAATGTGAACATATGAGGTTATGCCACTTAGAGTTGATGCTCTTAATTATCTTGTTCATAGGTGGCATGTTTGCTCAAACAAGCTCCATTCATAATAAAAATATTTTATTACTCATCTTGTGGGCTCTTGTTTGAATATGAAATTCTTGGTGCGGTTTTTCCTCAAATACATATCTCTATATCTTATTTGGGACACCGTTTGCTTCAAGTTATTCTAATCATTGCCGTGCGTGATTGTGTGACTAGTTGAAGTTATCAAGAATCTTCATCCGTGCATAGTGCTTAATTCTATATACTTATCCTATGCCTTTTATTGTGAAGATTGATCCTTACTATCTTTGTCAATTCACCACCGGAAATTATTTCCAATATACTCATTGTCTTTGACAATTGATAACCTTATATGTGGTTGAATTTATGGATCACCTTCACCTTGGATTGTTTCTTACTTCCTTCTTTTATTTCCAAGAAATCTTTGTTGCTCCCATGTGTCTTCCTTGTCCCTTTGAAAAATGTTTTGATAAATTCTCTTGATTCATATCAAGTGTTTGTTTTGGAAGACAAACCTTTTCCTTACGGTACATTGTGCCATTGTGAAAAGTGTATAGGGTTTGGTTTATTTTGTTTGAACCTTGCTCTTTTGGGGAGTTTGCTATCTCATTCTTTCTTACATGATTTATTTGCTTGAATGAGATAAATCCTTGAGCATGTTTGCTTTATTTCATCCGTTATGCTCAATGGTTTCCTCTTAGTTCATTTGTTGAACTTTGTTGAACAAATCTTTTGTGATTTGCTTCTTAGATATAACTTGGACAACAAATTTGTTTTGTGGCACCTCTATGCCTTATTTAATTCCTTTGGTGTTTTGTCCAAAAGTATATCTTTCTTGGATCTTTAAAGGTTTTGGTGCATGCTTATATGTAATTTGTTTATACTTGTAGCATGCTTGCTTTCTTTTGATCCATTATGTGGGATATACTCCATCAAATCCTAAATGGCTAAGATGTGCATGAAATTCAAACTTCATCTAAATATGCACATGTTTATATGGAGTGTGTCCTATATATTGTGGTTAGTCTAACCATGTTGGACCCGATAAGTTTGGGGACCAAGATGTACTTGAATAATGTTTTAGGTACATTGGAGATGCAATGGAGGCTTGTCTCACCTATAAGGAAGGTGTTATCACCATATGAGAATTGAGTCAAGCTAGGATGATCAATGAACTCTTATCTACTACATCAAGTCATTGCTATCTCGGTAACAAGTATCTTTTTCATGCTCTCTCATATAGCATCCAACCTCTTGTAGGTTGTATCTTGGCATGAAATTATTTATTTGAAAATATTGCGGTTCTTTAAAAACCCTTTTAAAGTAAAACTTCTCATTGAACATTTGAGTAATTTGAGAAGATGCATATGATAGGTTATATATATATATCATATTTTATGATTCACCTATCACAAATATGCCCTCTAGCAATTTATTGCATATCAATTCCTCAAAAGAGCTCTTGTGTGCAATATTGATGAATTTGTGAAATAAATCCGTATTTGTGATACTTGTTGCCTTTCTCAAAACATTCCAACTAGCTTTACTTCCCTTATTGTTAGTTGTGATGTTTTTGAGATTTTCTTGGTTGAAGCTCATTCATATACCACAAGTGTGTAAATTGGAGCCATAGGCTATATATGCTTTTTAAGCAAACATCCTTGGTATATTTTATGACTTCATCTTGGATATCATGTCTTATTTATTTTGTTAACCTCTTGTGTGTGCATGTTTCTTTATGGATCACTATGTCCACTTTAGAAACTTATATACATGAGAGCGTTAATCCATCAACTTGATATCCTTGTTCCTTGCCAATCATCTTTTACCCTTTTGCTTTTAGTGGTGTTGGTAAAGAAGATTTATGAGTGCTTGGTTTACTTGTTTTTCTTCATGCACTCATATCTCGTAATTGTTGGACTCAAGTTATTCTTGATAAGCATATTATTTTTATCTTGGGTATGTTCTAAATAATATAGAGGGAGTGAGGATTCCATGTTTGTGCATATTGTATTCAAATGCAAACATTATAAATTGTGCACGAACCTTGGGGAGCTTTCTTATTTTTAGAGCACTATATCTTTCTTATCATGATATCTTTGTTTGTCCAATTGGATCTTTGATTGCTTGCTTTATTTGTTGAAGCTCACTTCACCATGTTATCTTTATGCAATCTTTGATCCTCAATATAGTTTGACTTCCTTCAAGTATTCATCATTGGATATGTGCACTTGATTCCACTTAAATTATGAGAAGTGCACACTTTGGGGAGGAACTCACATTATATTGGCCTTCTAAATTTTTCACCCATTTTGACAATCGATGCCAATGGGGGAGAAGTTTAGAGGGTTTAAGGGAATGGTTTTATACTTAAGTTTGGTTTGTGCTTAAGTGTTTTGCCTCTCATGCATTCCATATTTATACGTCTTGCATGGTTGTATATATATAGTGGAAACTATCCCAAAGGTTAATCTTGACAATGTATGCAATGAATTCATGTTCATCACACGTGCATACATTGTGGGGGAGTTTTCACTATATATATTGGTTCTACTCACATCTCTTGCATTTGTTGTAGTTGTGTGAGTAGAGCCGGTTTTGATATGGGCTAGTAGCTTTGTGTTACTTGACCATATCAAATACAACCTCTTGTATACAATTTATTCTCGGATAAGTTGCGTACTTGTCACTAATATTCATTATATAAACCCTCTTATTGTGGTTGTCATCAATTACCAAAATGGGGGAGATTGTAAGGGTACATTGCCCCTATGTGTGGTTTCGGTAATTAATGACAACCCCTATGGACTAATGTTTTCATTGAGTTTATATGAAGGAATATTCCATAGGTACTACTTGCTCTCCATGTGTTGGATTCAAGTATGGATGCCATGAAGATAAAGATATACCTTGTGTATTGGCATCATGATCATCGATATGAAGATATATATGTGATATGATCAAGAAGAAGAAATGAAGATGGAGTTCTTATGTGGAACTCAATATTATCCATGCTCTATCTTAAGTGAGTATGAGAAGATACAAGGTTGAGTTGGGCAAGTTCAAGATGAGCATCTTGTGTGGATCACATGCTTGAAGCTTGCCGTCCACTTGGTGATAGTGAAGATGTGCATCAATGAACCTTTCCCATCATAGTGTATGGGGGAGCATTTGTGAGTATACACGGCGACAATGATCAAGTGATGGGATGCGCAAGGCAAAGGTATGACCTTTGATAGGTTTTTCTTTTACCGGTCTCGAGGTGGTTGATGGGAGACCGGATTATAGGATAGATAGCCGCACTATCAAGAGGGGCTTTCGGTTGGTTAACTTGATCACATCGTCTTAGGGAGCTCAATCCTTGCATGCGTTGCATATTCTTATTGCTTCTTGGTATTTCTCGGTGTGAGGTTCTTGAGCTTGTTGCTAGCTTTACAACAAGCCCAAGTTCATCGAAAACGGAGTTCACATGCATCTTCTATTGCGTTTTCGAGGTTGGGTGATTTTACCGGTTATTCATGATATAAGGTTCTACCTTTTATATTCATGATAAAATCCCCTCCTACAGATTCTTGAGTTTTCACTTTTCATAAGATAGCATTTGTTGTTATCTTCCAAACAAAATTGGTTTCATGCGATTCGGAGTTCGGGAGCATTTGTTATTAAAGAAAAGGAAAAAAAAAAGAAAAGGATAAAAAAAGAAAAGAAAAGAAAAAACAGAGGTGTGGCAGCCGGCCGACCGCCCGGTCAACCGGGCCGCGCGCCGGCCCACCCGGTCCCCGACCGGCCTGGTGACCGGTGCCATCCGGGCCGCCTCCCGGGGCCTTTTGGCCCAAGTCCGGTCGCAGGCCCGGTCCGTGACCGGCCTGCCCGGCACAGCCCCGGTCCGGCCGGGGCCTCGCTGGCCTGCTCGCCGCGCGCCATCGGGCCGCTCACCGCCGCTCGGCCCACACGGCCGCCGCCGCCGCGGCCTGCCCTCCTGGCCGCACGCGCGCTTTCCGGGCCGCCGGCGGCCATGCGGCCCGCTCGCCCACCGCCGCCTCGCCCAGCCGGGTCGCCCACCCCCGCGCGCCCCTTGCTTGTCCGCCGCCCGGCGCGGCTGCTGGCCCGATCCGGTTCTTTGGGCCGGTCCGAGACTCTTGCCGACCGGCTGGCCGGCTGCTGCTCCGGTCGACCGGCCTGGCAGCGGCCGGGCCATTTTTCTGGCCGTTTTCCCTACGTTTTTAATGGTTCTTTTTCCCCCAACGGTTATACTTGCTCCCATGCTATAAATAGCTCTTCTTCCACCTTGAGCAATATACTTCTTCCCTTTCTCTCACCTCCATTGTTGCATTTGAAGAAGTTGCTCTCTCTCTTGTTCCCCCCCATGATTCTTGCTCATATTTGAGGATTTGAGAGAGGAGATCTAGATCTACACTTCCACCAAACCAATTCTTCTCTAAGTGAGGGAATCTCTTGGGATCTAGATCTTGGAGTCTTTGGTTGACTTTCCCCCTTGTTCTTCCTCTCCAATCTCATCCTAGCATTCGTTGCTTTGGTGGGATTTGAGTGTGAAGGACTTGAACACCTCCGGTGTTCTTGCTTTGCATCATTGCATTGTGTTGAGCTCTCCACCACGATTTGTTCGAGTGAGAGACCGTGAACTTGTTACTCTTGGAGGGTGACCTCCTAGTTGGCTTGGTGATTGGTGCTCCGGTGATCTCTTCAAGAAGATTGTGAAGAGGCCCGGGCTTCTCCTTCGTGGAGCTTGTGAAGTGGTTGTGGAGCTTGCCATCTCCGGAGCGGAGGAAAAGCTAACCATAAGGAAGGGGCCATTATCCTTCGTGGGTATGGTTCGGAGAATAGGGTGAGCCTTCGTGGCGCGGGGAATCCTTCGTGGGACCTCCACTCCTCCAAACGTGACGTACCTTGTTGCAAAGCAAGGGAACACGGGAATACATCCTCGTCTCCGCGTGCCTCGGTTATTTCTATACCCGAGCTCTCTTTCCTTGTGATAGCCATCGTGCTTGAAGTACATATATCTTGCTATCACTTGTGCTACATATATCTTATGCCTATCTTGCTTAGCTCTAGTTGCTATTGTTACACTTAGTTGAGCTTAGCATATTTAGGGTTTGTGCTTGTAAACTAAACGATAGTTTAATTCCGCATTCATACAAGACAAATCCGCAAGAGTTTGTAATTGCCTATTCACCCCCCCCCCCTCTAGGCGACATCTCGATCTTTCACTCCCGGTGCTGGTTGTTCCTTTCTTGAACAACTCTCCAAAGTTGAACTTCTTCATCTCTTCTCTGAAATTTTCAACAAACAATATAAAATTTGATTTGGTGACATATAATTGAGGGAAACTACCATAGGAACTTGCTAGAGTACTAATCATGCATCAAAACTAGTTTATACAACTTAGAACAAGCATGCAAGCTCACTAAACATGTTACCTACAGCAGCAAAATATTCAAGATATACTCAACCAAACAAAATTCTACTTGGATGGGTGGAGGAGTCACATACCAAGGAGCAAATGTGCCAAATTTCAGCAAGAAATCTGAGCTGAGCAAAGAGATCGAGAAATCTGGAGCTCTTGAGCAAAAACGCGAGTGAGAGGAACCTGGTACGAGTTTTTTCGGGAGAGAGAAGGTGCTGGGAGAAAGAGATGAGATAGTGGGGCAAGGAGGGGCCCACACCACAGGGTGGCGCGCCCACCTCCTTGGCCGCGCCGACCTGTGGTGTGGCACCCTCTGGTGCCCCACAGGTCATCCTCTGGTGCTCCCAGGTGCCTCGTCGAAAAATAGGACCAACGGTATAATTTTTTGTGAATTTTTGAAAACTTTGAAAAATGCACATTTCTGGGTATTTAGTTTATTATTACTGGCCAGGAAAAATTTTGAAATCTCCAATTAACTAAGGAACTTTGCAAATTAAAAATGCTACAGCAACTAAAGCAAGTGGAGGAAGAAAGAGATGTTGTTTACCTCCTCTATGCATATAAAAAGTATTCGTTAACAAGGTTGATCAAGTCTTGCCACCAAATAAATTTTACATAGCATAAGAAGAAATAAACCTCAAATCAATCATGTTACCTTGAATTGTATTGATATGGATCCAATCACGAGAGTTTGATATTCTTCCCTAGGCTCATATATAGGACAATCAATAGTTCCCACTTTGATAGTTCTCACATTAAAAATAGTATTGACTCCACATACTTTATCAATCTTCTTGGGGAAATAAACGGTATGCTCCCTATCATCAACATTGAAAGTAACCTTTCCTTTATTGCAATCAATAACAGCCCCTGCGGTGTTAAGAAAAGGTCTCCCAAGAATAATAGACATATTATCATCTTTAGGCATTTCCAACACAACAAAATCAGTTAATATCAAGCAGTTAGTAGTAACTTGAACAGGAACATCCTCACATATACCAACAGGAATAGCAGTAGATTTATCAGCCATTTGGAAAGATATATCAGTAGGTATCAACTTATCTAAGTAAAGTCTCTTGTAAAGAGAAAAAGGCATAACACTAACACCGGCTCCCAAGTCACATAGAGCAGTTTTAACATAATTATTCTTAATAGAACAAGGAATAGTAGGTATACCTGGGTCGCCCAACTTCTTTGGCACTTTGCCATTGAAAGAGTAATTAGCAAGCATAGTGGAAATTTCCTCATTGGGGATTTTCCTTTTGTTAGTAACAATATCTTTCATATACTTTGAATAAGGTGGCAATTTAATAGCATCAGTCAAAGGGATTTGCAAGAATAAAGGTTTCATCCAATCGCAAAATTTATTATAGTGTTCTTCTTCCTTTGATTTTAGTTTCTTAGCAGGAAAAGGCATTTGCTTTTGCACCCAAGGTTCTCTTTCATTACCATGTTTCTCAGCAATAAAATCTTCTTTAGTATATTTTTTATTTTTAGCATGCTTTTCAGGTTCTTCTTCAACCTCTTCTTTATCAGGAGTATCATTCTTATCATTATCTTTATCATGTTCATTACCACTTTCAGTTTCAGCATCAGAAATAGAAATACTATTAGGATCATTAGCAGGTTCAGAGGATTCTACAACATTTTTATGTTTCTTCTTCTTTTTCTTCTTAGAAGGAGCACTAGGTTCAATGTGTTGAGAATCTTGTTCAATTCTTTTGGGATGCCCTTCAGGATATAGAGGATCCTGGGTAGAAACACCACCTCTAGTTGTTACTTCATAAGCATGTTTCTCTTTAGAATTATTCCCTAACAAGTCATTTTGCACTTTAGTGAGTTGATCAATTTGAGTTTGAACCATATGAAAATGTTTAACAAGCATCTTAACATCATTGGAGGTTCTTTCTACAATATCATGCAATTCACTAATAGCTCGAGAATTTTCCATTAAATGATTCTCTACTCTCATATTAAAATTTTCTTGTTTAACAATATAATTATCAAACTCATCTAAGCATTGTGCAGGAGGTTTCGAATACGGAATATCTTCCCTAGTAAAGCGTTGAAGGGAGATTACCTCAATCATGGATGAAGGGGGAATTATCTCACATATATCTTCTATGGGGGGAAGATTCTTCACATCTTCAGGTTTAATACCTTTCTCCTTTAGAGACTTCTTGGCTTCCCTCATATCTTCATCATTCAATTTAATCATACCCCTCTTCTTCAATATTGGCGTTGGAGTTGGTTCAGGCGTAGTCCAATCATCATGATTCCGGCCTATTTTAGCCAATAATTCTTCAGCGTCGTCTGGAGTTCTTTTCCTGAAAACACAACCAGCACAACTATCCAGGTATGCCCTAGACTCAATGGTTAGTCCACTATAAAATATATCAAGTAAATCATGCTTTTCCAAATCATGGTCAGGCCGAGCTCTAATAAGAGAGCAAAATCTCGCCCAAGCCTCAGGCAATTTCTCTCCATCTTCCTGGTCAAAATTATAAATTCTCCGCAAAGCAATATGTTGAGCACTAGCAGGAAAGTATTTACGGAAGAAAACATCGAGCAATTCTTTTGGACTTTTAATAGAATTAGGTGGCAAACTATTATACCAAGTTTTAGCGTCATCCTTTAATGAGAATGGAAAGATTTTAGCAACAAAGTAAGTACGCATCTTGACATCATCAGAAAACAAGCTACTTAGAGTAGATAACTCAATCATGTGTTCAACAGCACTCTCTTTTTCAGTACCACAAAAGGGTGTTTTCTCAACAATAGCTATATGAGATAGATCAAGAGAAAAATCATAATCTTTATCCTTAATGTTTATAGGAGATGTGGCAAACTTAGGATCAGGAGACAGTTTATATCTAACAGCATGTTCTGCAAGCAACTTTTTAATTTTTCTTGCATCAGTAGTAGCATTGCATTTTTCAATAAAATCATCATTAAGCTCCACATAATCTTCATCAGGATCATCACTAAAATAATCAAGTTCAGGTGAATTAACAGGTGTAGTAGCATTAGGAGTTTCAGTATTTTCAATTTGTCTAGACCTAGCAATTGTAGCATCTAGAAAAGATCCCAATGAACCACTATCATCAAGCACAGCAGAAATATTATCAATATTATGAGAGTTTTCAGATTCAGCAGAAGTACCCGCATGTGAAGCATGTGGCGGTGAAACAAGTTTATCAATCACAGATGGTGAATCAAGTGTAGCGGAGGTATTCAGAATTGTACCTTTTCTTGTAGTGGATGGTAATATGGCGACCTTAGTATCGCGAGGTTTACCCATGATGGAGAATTTGCAGCGAACAATATTAATCCAAGTGAACTTCCAAATAAAGCTATGCTCCCCGGCAACGGCGCCAGAAAATAGTCTTGATGACCCACAAGTATAGGGGATCGCAACAGTCTTCGAGGGAAGTAAAACCCAATTTATTGATTCGACACAAGGGGAGACAAAGAACACTTGGAAGCCTTAACAGCGGAGTTGTCAATTGAGCTGCACCTGGAAACAGACTTACTCGCAAGAATTTATCAGTAGTAACAGTTTTATAGCAGTAGCTTGAGTGAAATAACAAAGAGCGAGTAACGAGACAGCAGTAGTGATTTTAGTAAACAGCAGGATTAAAATACTGTAGGCACGGGGACGGATGATGGGCGTTGCATGGATGAGAGAAACTCATGTAACAATCATAGCAGGGCATTTGCAGATAATAATAAAACGGTGTCCAAGTACAAAGCAATCAATAGGCATGTGTTCCATATATAGTCGTGCGTGCTCGCAATGAGAAACTTGCACAACATCTTTTGTCCTACCAGCCGGTGGCAGCCGGGCCTCAAGGGAAACTACTGGATATTAAGGTACTCCTTTTAATAGAGTACCGGAGCAAAGCATTAACACTCCGTGAACACATGTGATCCTCATATCGCTACCATTCCCTCCGGTTGTCCCGATTTCTGTCACTTCGGGGCCATCGGTTCCGGACAACGACATGTGTATACAACTTGCAGGTAAGATCAATAAACAATGAATATCATGATGAAACAATAACATGTTCAGATCTGAGATCATGGCACTCTGGCCCTAGTGACAAGCATTAAGTATAACAAGTTGCAACAATATCATCAAAGTACCAATTACGGACACTAGGCACTATGCCCTAACAATCTTATGCTATTACATGACCAATCTCATCCAATCCCTACCATCCCCTTCAGCCTACAGCGGGAGAATTACTCACACATGGATGGGGGAAACATGGCTGGTTGATGTAGAGGCGTTGGCGGTGATGGCGGTGATGATCTCCTCCAATTCCCCGTCCCGACGGAGTGCCAGAACGGAGACTTCTGGCTCCCGCGACGGAGTTTCGCGATGTGGCGGCGTTCTGGAGGGTTTCTGGCGACTTCGACTTCTCCCCGTGCGTTTTTAGGTCGAGGCCGATAAATAGTCCGAAGGAGGGCGTCGGAGGCCGGCCGAGGGGGCCACACCACATGGCCGCGCGGGCCCCCCTGGGCCGCGCCGCCCTATGGTGTGGGGCCCTCGGGCCTCCACCTGGTTTGTCCTTCTGGCTCCGTCAGTTCTCTGGGAAAATAGGGCCTTCTGCATAAATTCCGAGGATTTTCCCGAAAGTTGGATTTCTGCACAAAAACGAGACACCAGAGCAGTTCTGCTGAAAACAGCGTTAGTCCGTGTTAGTTGCATCCAAAATGCACAAATTAGAGGCAAAACAATAGCAAAAGTGTTCGGGAAAGTAGATATGTTTTGGACGTATCACGCCCTTACACCTATCTTAGGTGTAAGGGCAGCACCCCGCTTGATCATTATTTAGTAGATCCGATCCGTTATGATTGCTCCTTGTTCTTCAAGGATTAGTTTAATATCTGCATAGTTAGGCCTTACAAACGGGTTGAAGGATCCAGTGGCGCGTAGGGTGTAGTTTGCTAGCCCTAGACAGGATGTTCCGGGGATCAACTTCGTGTTGGTTTTTAGGCCTTGTCTAGGGTCAGTTTACGATCACCGTGCGTGGCCGCCAGGCTCAATCACGAGTAGGATGTTCCGATTATGTGGTGAAAACCCTAAATCGTAGTAGGTCGTTTTAGTTTTATATCGATCAAGCAGGACCACCATATATTCGTACACCTCGTACGGATCATGGGTGGATCGGCTCTTTGAGCCGATTCACAGGACAACCTGAGAGCCGATCGAGGCTCGTATTTAATGTTTACGTGTATGCCATGCAGGAAACTAAGCGAGGCACATCCATCACCTTCCTGACCAGGTATAGGTCAGGTGGCACGCCCTTGCACCAGCATCGGACGTGCGTGCCGAGTCTTTGCGGGCCGTCGCTCGGTGGGACCAGGGCCAGCCGCAGTCCTGGGAGCCTCCCGGCTCTACCGTGTTGCCCGTCGCTGCTCGCCGGTGGGTTTCTGACCGCAACAGGAACGTCATCTCCGATTGAGGAGTGAGTTCCACCTTTCACCTCTAGTTATTTATTTGTGACACTAATTACCCTTTATAGAGAAAGCTCTCTAGATTACCCTATTCAAAAAGTTTGGACCCTCTTCATCTAATGCACATTCGCTGGGAAAGGTGCGAGCTGATGATTGAGGCTCAAAATTATTATAATGATGAGCGGAATATAACATATGGTGAAGAAGACTCACATTATCGCTACAAAACCCTTGGATGTTTACATATTTTTTCGTGCCTATCCACCTAACATGTAGCGTTTGTCCAACAACATATGTTGATAGCTGAAATGGGGAAAAACCATGGTCAATTTTTTTCTTTAATAGGACATTCCGGTAGAATTTCAACTAAATGCAGTAATATGTACCACAAATACACGATTATAAGGTAAAAAAGTGGATTCACTCTAATATATATCACGTTCCTTTACTAAGCTATCCTTCAGCGGGTGAACTTTTGAGAAGCAGAGCAAAATAAATGCTTGCTACTAGCTTTCTCTGGCGAAACATAGAATAATTGCTTGCACGTTAGTGATTCTACAAAAGCTGAAAATTTAGAGGCAATTGCACCGGTAGTACAGTAACTTACACTGTAGGTGCAAAAACATACAACAAATTGTAAAATGTGGTGCAGGTGCAAAAACATAGTACAGCAAGTTGTAAGATGTGGTGGAGTGGTACACAAACTCGTCACCCCGGTGCAAAGTTGGTCCAAATGAACCTGGTGTGGACAAGTGGCACCATTTCTTTTGCAAAAACAACCCTACATATTCTTATCTGCCACAAGAGATGACTTATATTCATATCCCACATGTCAGTGGTGAAAGAAACAATAACTAAAATTATCCAAAAACCGTGTTTGGAACTCACGACACAGCAAGACCACCCAAACACACTTACCAATGAACCTTAGACCAATACATGTTAATTCATTGACCGTTAGTTTATTATACACAATTAACACAACTCAGTGCGTTCTTAGCCAGTACAGCGTCGTGGTCGTCCCACGGCAAAAGCTCCATTGCGTCAGAGTGAGAGGTAGATGCATCTATAAGCTTCGTCGTGAGAGCGGCCTTTCATCACCAGTCTTTGTCTCGATGCACGCTCACGATGGGATGATGCATCCGATGGCAACCCTGGGTCGGCGGACAAAGAGGCAGCAGCTTACGGTGCAACCGAGGCTGGCGAGGCTTCTGCTCAGCAAGATCTAGAGCGGGTTGAAGTATCGTCGTGCACCGGCCACGCCACCCATGCCCGTAATCGCGCAGCGCCATGAGTGGATAGGGATTCCTTGTTGCCATGTCGACCTGAATTGGGCAAGTGCTGAAGCGCAAGGCGGCGCGGACAGCCATGGCATCCACACCGGCGAAGTCTAGGGGTACTGTTGGTGCCTCAAGATTCAAGAAGGCGTTCTTATGCACCGGGTGCCGGTCGCTGATGACGGAGCGTAGCGGAGCCACCGGCCACGGTGGGTGTTCAACATAAGGCGTGTGGCCATCGACACCGAATCCGAGGGGCGATCACACATAGGCAGGGGTTATAGTCTTTTGCTCTGTACTAAAACATGAACTATTGCTAGCTCTTTTGGCTAGAACGCGGTTCATCCAAAGAAGATTGTGAGTTTGAACCCTATATTGCATAAATTTTAGTTGTTGTCTTTTCTGCCACTAACAGATGGGACCTACATATAAGCGCAACACATGTCACTTTATGTTAGATAGAAATATTTAGGGTGGTTTTCGCAAAAGAAACGGCTCCACGTGTACTCGTAAGATTTATTTGGACTAACTTTGCATCAGGGTGATAAGTTTGTGTACCACTCCATCACATTTTACAACTTATATGATCTTCGAACTGTAGTGCAAGTTGTTGGACTATCGGTGCTATTGGCTAAGTTGTTGGACTATCAGTGCTATTGGCTAAAAAAATTATTACCCTAAAAAGCTTGTCTGATGGTGGATAAACGATGTGAAACCAAAACAAAATAAAAGATCAAAAATAATTTCACAAGGTTAATTTTATTGTAGTAGCAACATTTGACATGCATTACAAGGTGACAAGTTTGTGTACCACTCCATCACATTTTACAACTTTGTTGTATGATTTTGCACCTGTAGTGCAAGTTGTTGTACTACCGGTGCTATTGCCTCGAAAATTTATTACCCTAAAAAGCTTGTCTGATGGTGGATAAACGATGTGAAACCAAAAGAAAATACAAAGATCAAAAATAATTTCACAAGGTCAATTTTATTGTAGTAGCAACACTTGACATGCAGTACAAGCCGTGTTTCACAGGATTAATTAAGTTTGATCAACGTGTTGGCTTCAGAATCCATTATCATCTCTTGGGCTATCCAAAATACTACCCCTTTTGATCCAAATTAATTATTGTAGATTTAGATAAAATGTTGACTAAATCTAACTAGTTTTATTGAACCTGTGACTAGGTTTACTGAATCTGCGGCAACTGATTTCGATCAAAGAGAGTAGTAAATATCACTTGACCTTCAATACTAGTTTAGTTCAAGAGCTCCTCTCATGTACGGATTTTAGATATTGGATCCTATGAAAAAATGTAGTGCTTTTAAATGGAAAGGTTTTACTAGGCTACTATATGCAGATGCAAATAGATGGTACAAGTAATTTGGAGTTTTTACAATGTCGTGTTACGTGCATACGGAAAACAAGAGAAAATCACCAAATCACAGACAAGAACCAACAGTAGCATGAGAAACCAACCAAGAACAACCAAAAAACCTACCCGCTAGTGCCAAGTTTAATCACAAGATCCATGTTTCCTCCTAGTACAAGTTCTTTAACATACTCACAATAAAAAGAAATTCTCTAACAATGTGAATCCAAATATATTTCATACCATAAAGAAACAAAATTTCAACGACACAAACAATCCACATATAATACAAGAATCAGGCAACTCAGAAGGCAATTTGTTTTGCTCATGAATGATGAAATAAAATTAGAACAAAGCCATACCTATTCTACACATGAAGTATAGAGAAATGTATGTTGATGCATTTGAGTAAAATATTACATGTAAGAAGGACAACATGTGAGACCAGTGTGGAAATTATGATATACCAAAATAGTTGCAATCATCATGTAGCCTTGGAGTATGTGAAAAACATACGGACACTTAGTCTCACTACATGGACATTTCAGTCAATTATATATTATGTGCACTCGTGGACAATAATAAGCAATAGATAAATAGAGCTAATACATCAACATTTCGCTGAGCTACCGTAGGAAACAAAAAAACTCTATGAGATCTTCAAGAAAATCATATCTGGTTAGACTCTCATTTCCCTAAATATTATAGAGAACGATTTCAGTAATGGTGTTTGCTAAGCAAACCACTATAACATCAGCACTTGACATGTAGCCTTAACTAAATCGGTAAGATAAATTAAGACATATCAGCAAGCCAACATGAAGAAACCATCATCTTCTTATGGGAACAAAAAGAACTATCTCTAGAAATATGCCCTCATATCGTCTACTCTCATCACTTGTACGTCCTTTGGGGGAATTTATAGATTAGATCAAAGCTGGTGGAGCTAACTCTAGAGTTCATAAAATAGAAATACTAATTATGCTACTGTCTGCATATGCATTCGAAGTTGATGATACAATAAACATCGGCTTTTGATAATCCATTCACACGCTTAGGAATGCTAACAACACGGAGAAATTATCAATTCTAATGGCAAAGACTATAAATAATATTTAGAGAGCAAGCCAACTACCCCAAATAAACTACATAATTGTGACATGATTGATCAAAAGACGATTGCCGCCTCCAATTATTTATTCCCCCAGTTGATGAGAGTGGCCTCCTTCCCTTGATCATATCCAACTCCTTCTTCTTGATGTGGCGCAGCATAGTGGCTCACCCTTTCTGCAAACATATACTTTTCAGTGTGATTCCAAAAAGGAGATGACATGATACTTTATAGAATATCAAATTAGGGAGAAAGAAGCATAATTGGTATGATGCTCGGGTATACATAGAACTAAAGTTTAATGGTGGATATATATTATCAAAATGGAAACATCAGACATAAATTTTGTTCTTATCAGTGCTTTTTTATGCCATTACCAACAACCATATTATTACTTGAGAGTTGTCCCTAATCATAGAATACATGACATATTGATATACCTGGTGGATTGTAGAAACTCATGTAAGGAAACAAAATAGAGAATTTATCTCTTTTCCATATCTTCTTCCATTGTTGTGACTTGAGACTAATCTCATAGATTCCAAGGTCTATGGTCACAAATATAGTATTTCTACCCTCCACAGATCCAACCAGCTGAAGTCTTATATCGGTATTTTGAATAGGAACAAGTTTCTTGAGATCAATCACTCTGTATTGAGTCCACGATGCATCTCCATTGGAACCCACTTGTCTTGACCACAAGTAAAGGTTCAAATCGACTATATGTGCAAATCCTAAACCACCATCCTTCATCGTCATGTGGATAGAATCTCTAGCAAGAGCCGGTGGTGCATCATGTAAGGATAAAGAGTTTGAAATCATGTCGTACTTGAGAATTTCTGCATGTTCATCATGGTCATACGCAAGCATGAAGTATAGTGTGTCTTGGATAAGGACAGGGGGCACCACCTCGATGAATGCATCATGAGACACAAGATGTAGACTAGAACACGGCTCACTCCACACTTGAAGATGAGAGGGAGACTTGCTCCACTCAACTGTCTCAGGAAAGAAAACGTCTACAAAACACCCACCAGAACTCTGATTCACACCGATGAATACCACCTGGAAGGGGCCCTCATGACATGCTCGGTGATCGCATCCATTCACTGCACAGAGCACCGCGGCCCCAAGGCTGAAGCACTCCGCTAGAGCATATAAATCCTTTCGACGACCTGTCATGGGGTCCCAAACAAAGAATCTATCGGGTGGCATATCCTCATCTTGAAGAAGAACACGACCATGGCGACAATCCCACACAGAGTACTTGTGGCTCCCCCAGTCCTCGGGATAGCGCGCGCTGAAATTCGTGGTGCTTACCAAGGGGGGGACGGGGTCCGAGGATGGGAAATAAACGAAGCCGATCATGGGGGGATCTCCATGGAACTCATGGTACCGACCACGAAATCCATGGCCGGAGAGGAGGCCTAGCCAGAACTTGTTGGCGAGGGAAGCACGCACAAGCCACGCGGGTTCGTCTGGTGGGAAGCGAAGGAAGATCTCCTCCAGAAGTTCGCTCGGCAGATCCGGTGACGGCGGCGACATGGTTGGTGGAGGTAGGGTGTTAGGGTTTCTAATGGGGAAATCCTTACTGGCCTCTTTGGAATCGTGTGGGGGGGGGGGGGGGGAGGGAGGGGTGGGTGGTGTTGATTAGTGCCCTTCTTTATTTTGGCACTTTATAAGATTTCCCCTCTTTTACATCCATCTTCCTTTTTACCACACAATTTTTTGGCAACTTGATTATTTTCCCTTTTGTTTTATTTATTTTCTTTTGAGGAAAACTGGACAAAAATGTAGGATAAATATACCCTCGGACGGTGGTTGCACAGACAACCAAAAGAAAGGTCGAATGGCCCTTGTTCAAAAGGGGTTCCAGAAGAACCCTAGAGTTACCACCATCACATCCCCTCCCCCTCCCCCAGCGAGCCACCCATGTGTCTTGCCGAGTGGGCGATCGTGCTCGAGTGTCGTGTAGATTTTCAGTGAGGAGGATTGTATGGTTTCTGATTTGCGTTCAAGCCCCTGATGTTTCTTTAGTGTACGCATTAGAGTCTGGTAGGAGTGAGTTTTCCCTCCTTGTATGGGCCTGGCCGTGTATCGCATTGGCTCTTGGATACGACAAGGAGGATGGATCCAATAATCCAAGAGAGCTACTAAGCTTTCGAAAAATGTCAAACATTCCAAACTCTCTACTATAAAAATATTGTTGGGATCTTTCCAGAAATCTCTAAGGAACGCTTATGAAGTTTCCAAAATTCTCAAAAAATGTAAAATTTACAAAATCTCTAGAACTTATAGAAGAACTTATATTTTTCTTGAAATTGAGTTAACACATATTTGTTCTATATATCCAGGAAGTGAACTCGCCAAGGTCATCGACCGCCGCAAACTCGCACTCGTTCGCCTCCCGCCGTCACCATGGAAAACCTTAAAACCATAAGAAAATTAACATATGATTTAATTTGAATAATTAGTTGATAAATCATGACTACAGAAACACCAAGTAAACTAAACATGCAAATCAACAAAGTAGATGAAAAGATAGCATCTAGACAAAACAAACCTATCACATCTATTTCAAACAACAGAACTAGAAACTCTATGAAGATCTAAAACATGAAGGATGTAAATCACATATGGTCTAGCATTGACCGCAGCAGGGGCGTTGGCGGCGACATCAGCGTCAGTGTTGTAGCCCATGTTGAGGTTGCCGATGTCCGGGAAGAAGTCGTCATTCTGGAACTCGTCATCGGACGACACCGTGATGCCAGTAGTCACGCATAAGCGCTCCCCCAAAAATCGGATTGCCCCTCACCTTTACAGGTCTACGAGAGATAGGGTTCCTGAGTCGTACTATATCGTCGGTCGGGGCATGCCGAAGGACGGGATGAGGAAGATGAAGGCGGCGACGCAATTCTCTAGAAAGAGGTGGTCGCATACGGTGTCTCGTACATGCAGCTAGGGTTTGCGTGCGGGTTTACAGTGTGGTCAGGAAGATCGTGGGGTGCAACACATGTCCGAGCAAGCCACGATCCAAAAATTCCGGAACGAAATGGTTGCATTAACATGTTTGTTAATGACTCGTAATTTATCACACAAGTATTTTCCTGAACAACAAAACGGTAAGCTAGGCTCGATTTCTTTAACCCACGGCGCGGCGCAACATGCATGCATGACGAGGTGGGAGACGGAGAGGAAGGAGTGCGCGAGAGCGCTCTCTCTCTCTATTCTCACTCACTTATAAGGATTAGAACAATCTCCTTATAAACCACTCCACATCTCTCTCAACTAGCAATGTGAGACTAAACTTTAGTCCCACCCCTTGCCATACCCACATGGCCAGATGATTTCAGAATTTGTATTGGGCTATGGACTAAAGCCCAAGACCAAATTCCAATATATGGCTAGATGGACCCCATGGTGCACTTCTTGTAGCACCATCATGTAAAGAGGCTTTTGCAAATGCCCTAGTCCAATGCCCTCGCGTCTGCAGGACTTGTTGCAGGTGCCGGCGTGCCGTGAATGACACATGAGCTATGGTCCCATGTCACACTTTTGTCTTGTCACAAGCATCCGATCTCATCTCTTCTTCCCACATCGGAAAACAACACAAATTAACATTCTATTAAATTAACTTATAGTACCCATAAAAAGAATACTAAATTAACTTGGATCAGTCTGATCGGGAGAAATGCGGCCGGGTCAAAGGTATTCCTATCAGATGACAAGATATATACTAGAATGTTGTACTCTATCTTCAGAATAAAATACATTATATTTTATCCTGAGTAAAAGATGATAAATTCTACATCTTAGTGTACTGTTCATTACTGTTTACCAATAATGAAATCAAGATTTGTTCGCAGGGGCGAGCGCCGGCGCGGCAGCAGCTACTCCAATGTTATTAATCACCGCGGCCCAATGGTCTCGGCTCAAGGTGCTTGCCTTGGTTGAACGGGCGGGGTAAGGTGGTCGTATTGTCGTTCGTTTTTTTTATGCCACCTCCTCCGCGTCCTGCGATGGAATGAAACGACCTGGTTTTGGCCCGACCGAACATGCATAAGTCCCCAGGAGAGAATTCCTAGTACTGTTACAACACACTCTTGTCATCTTTAATTATATTCCAAGTAAAAAAGGCCAAAGCTAAAATAATCTGATAAAAGTTTCCTTATTTGGGCTACTATATTTGGCAAACCCATCTATAAATAAGAGACAAATTATTAAAAAACCTGAATTCTTCCGGGCGCGTGCCAAACCGAAGCCCCGAGCGGACGCAGTACATGACAGCTGACAGCTGTTAAATCGTGTATCCTCAATAAATGGTATGGTATGCTAGCTGCCGTTTTTTTAAAAACTGTAACTTTTAAACCGTGCAGCGAAATTACAATCTGTTTTCACGTTTAGAATCACCACGACGAGAGCTTTGAAACTAGACCACATTTTCATATGTTTCGATAGACTTTTTTAACAAGCAACTTTGATGCGCGACGGAGCAACTTTGTTGTGCAACAAAACAACTTTGGTGTGCGGCAAAGCAACTTTGCTGTGCAACGAAAACACTTGATTCACAACGATGGTAGGC
Source organism: Lolium perenne (assembly GCF_019359855.2). Lineage (NCBI taxonomy): Eukaryota > Viridiplantae > Streptophyta > Magnoliopsida > Poales > Poaceae > Lolium > Lolium perenne. Next base: position 10,305,216 of record NC_067247.2, on the reverse strand, counting down.
TTCACAACAGCCGCAATAACAACTCCTAATGCGCAAGAAAAAATGATACGAGCAACTCTAGGTCGTTGGCCGCACCCATGATGTAGTTCACAAGGTTTGACCCTAGTCGGTCGCAGCAACAATGTTGCCGAGCAAGCCATCCGAGCCCTCGCCAGTAACAAGCACAGTTGTAAGTATCATCTTCCCACATTTGGTGGCTCTGGCATATCGAGCTTTGCTTTCCGAAACACCCCCACGTCGGTCGAGTCAGTCGTTCCTCCGTTCATGCCGGCCGAGTCATCCTAGCAACTTTGTTGCAATAGTTGATTTTCGTCGTTGCTAAGTTGCCTATAATGCTTTTTGGTACTGCAAGGCAGAGGAGGAGAGGGGAATAGCTTGGGCGTGAGCGGGTGAGAGGCGGCGGCCGTGAAGGCCTTCACGCCGCTGCTCCCGCCGCCGCGGTCCTTTAGGCCAGATGGATTCAGAGCTGGGGCTGCCTCGGACATGGGTAATACTGCAGTAGACGGTAGTCGAAGTCCTCCCTTCGCCCATGTCGACCATCGCCAGCCTTCCTCCATGAGCTCCGTCGGCGGTCGCCAGGTATGTGCCTCCAAAATCATAGGCAACAAGTGCGACCAGTTCAAGGCCCAGCGGGTGTAGCCGGAGGCCATCCAATTCGGCCACATCTCCCACATCAGGGGTGACCTTGCCGTCCAGGCCATCGCGCCATGCCACGCCGTGGCGTTCATTTCAAGTCAGCAGCTTCTGGGGAGGTAATCTCAAGCCTGCTTTGCAACTTTGGTGCCTAGCAGAGCAACTTCAGAACTCGACGGAGCAACTTTGGGACCCGACGGAGCAACTTTGCTGCCCAACAGAGCAACTTCGGAACCCGACGGAGCAACTTTGCTGCCAGATAGAGCAACTTTGCTGCCGGACAGAGCAACTTCGGAATCCAACGGAACAACTTTCTGCCCAGCAGAGCAACTTCGGAACCCGACAGAGCAACTTTGATGCTTGCGGCACAATCTTGGTGTCCGACAGAGTAACTTTGGTGCCTTACTGTGTAACTCTAGTGTTGACAATGTCCAAGTGGCAACTTTGATGTCCGACTACTCTAATTTGGTGCACCGAAGTTGGCTAGCTTTTTATTTGTCAAGTTGCATACCACTACAGTGAAGGTACCTAAAACTACACTAAAGTTTCTCACTATTATCGTGAACTTGCTCGTTACTTTGTGGTTTTTTTCTAAGTTGTGTATCGTTTTTGTATAATTGCATGCCACTGCAATCTATCGTTATTTATAAACATGCGAAGTTGTATTTAGTTGTTGTAACGATGCAACTATTGCTGCGAAGTTATCTACCATTGTTTTAAACCTTTTTTCGCTGCGTACTAAAATTACTTAGTCGCTCATCTAAGTTGCTTTGAAGCACATCAAAGTTGCTTCTTAATTTTTTTTGTTGAAATATATGCAAGCGAGATCTAGTTTTGAAGATCTTGTCAGGAGGATTCCAAATGTGAAAACGAATCATAATTTTGATACATGGTTTTAAAGTTATAGCTTTTTCAAATAGATCTACAATATCTAGCTAGCCTACGCGTTGAGGAAAGAAAAAGCATACCAGCCCATGCAAAGCAGCGAATTAACCGTGGAATCTTTCCGTTTTTATCAGTGGGGACAAAAACTTTCCTAATATAGTGGGTATGCTGGACACTACAAACAAGCACGCGGCCGCCCGCTAGACGCGTCCATAAAAAAAATTAACTTGGAAATCACTACTCTTAATGTCAGATGGATATTTGGACATTATATTCCAAAATGAAATATACTGCTAGTTACTTTTTATGGGTGCCACGTAACAGAAACTTACCTCTCACACTACCTATTTTCGGTGGGTAGGGAATCCTTTGTATATATATAGAGCAAGCATCAGGTACTATTGATTGTAAAACATTCTGTCTCATAAGCAAAATATTGGCCGCATGGACAAGTACATGAAGCATGCCTACACACTAGCCATATTGTTGGCCCTTCTTGTCATGTACTTTGCTACCCATACACAGTGTAAGGCAGATACTATGTTATTTCTATACTTGTGTTGATTGGTGTTCTTTCCGATGTTAATCTTCCAGTACAATGTGGGACAGGTTGCCTATATATTTTTGTTCTTTGAATGTGTATCAACAACGTTTGTTTAGATGACCATGCTTTTGCATCTTATTGGATCGATCAATTACAAGTTAGTCAATAATATAACATATGATTTTTTATGTGCATATTAATGGATTATTCTCTATTCCATAGGCGCTTTCATAGAAGATGTGGATAACAAGAAGATTAATTTGCCTTCTGGACTATGCAGTCATAATGGATCGGTTTGTCACTTAGGGTATTGCTTCTGCTGTTTGCTAACCAACCAGTGCTATACGTCAGTGGACGATTGCAGGACTGAGTGTAAAAAATCATCTTATTCAGACACAGTAGCGGCTGCAAACAATACTCGTTAGTAGGGTTGATTGTAAAAAAATCATCTTACTCGGGCATAGTAGCTGCTGCAAACAATACACATTTGATGTTCCTGGATGAGCAATCAATGTCGAATAAAAGGCAGTATTATAGTTGTTGTAAAATATTCAACATTTTCTCTTATCATATGTGATGTTATTTCTCGGTTTTCTAATTTGTGCAAAAAAATCTACAATCAGGACAGTCACAACTTTATTTCTTTATTCCATCTCTCACAATGTGCTCCACTACACATTGACTCTAAATCACGTATGTAACTTTGAAGTTTAAGCCTATCAAAATTCCAAAAGGAATGGTGGATGTCAAAAAACTCACAAGATATCATTTTAATATTTTTTATGAATATCTTAAAATCGGATAACAAAGATGAATTATGTATTTCAAAGGGAAATGACTCATCAGTCATGCGGAGGCCAGACATCCATGCATACCTACAGAAACCATGAATGCGATTGGGTGCTCTGTATCACAAGTCCATGTTGTTGAGAATGAGCAACTAGTATTCACAGTGGGCCAAAGGCCAGTACATGTACAAGGGTACAATATGCAGGGAAACCCCTCACACTATGGGAATATACAGTATAGGGGACTACAGGGGACTATACACCACTAACACCCCCCTCAAACTCATGGTGGATCAACAACACTGAGTTTGGAGAGAAAGAACCCATGCTGTGCTCTGGTCTGGGCCTTGGTGAAGAAGTCAGCAAGCTGTAGCTCGGAAGGCACATAAAGAGGGGCCACAACCTGTTCCTGCACAGCATGACGCACGTAGAAGGCATCAACACCTATGTGTTTGGTGAGCTCATGCTTCACCGGGTCACGCGCAATGCTGATGGCTCCAGTACTGTCCGATAAGAGAGGAGTCGGGGCATCAGAAGAAACACCGAAATCCGCAAGTAACCAGCGTAACCAAGTCACCTCAGCCGTCAAGAGAGCCATCGCTCGCAACTCAGCCTCGACACTCGAACGATAGACTGCAACCTGCTTCTTGGTCTTCCAAGCAATGAGGGAGGTACCAAGAAAGACACAGTAGGCAGAAAGAGACTTACGATCCTCCGGATCGCTAGCCCAAGTAGCATCTGAGTAGGTCTGGAGCTGTAAGGAGCTGGAGCGAGGAAAGAAAAGGCGATGGGAGATAGTGCCACGGAGATAGCGGAGGACACGAAGAAGATGACTATAGTGGACACTAGTGGGAGCAGCCATGAACTGACTCAGAATGTGGACCGGATAGGAGATGTCAGGACGGGTGACAGCAAGATAGACCAGGCTCCCAACCAGGTGACGATAGCAAGTCGGGTCAGGAAGAGGATCACCATCAGTGGAGCGGAGATGGATATTTAGCTCCATAGGAGTCTCGACAGTGAGAAGGTCCTGAATATACTTTTCCTGGGAGATATAGAAGCCATCGGAGGTAGAGGAAACCTCAAGCCCAAGAAAGTAGCGTAGAGGACCAAGATCAGTCATGAGAAACTGATCACGAAGACGGGCCTTAACAAAGGCAATATACTCAGGGTCGTCACCTGTGATGATCATGTCATCAACATAAAGAAGAAGAAGAGTCCGACCGCGAGAAGATGTGTGGACAAAGAGCGCGGGGTCATGTGCGCTAAGGACAAAACCAGCAGAAGTCACCACAGAGGCGAAACGCTGAAACCAGGCGCGAGGGGCTTGCTTAAGGCCATAGAGAGAGCGCCGGAGACGACATACCATGCCATCGGGAATAGAATAGCCAGGAGGTGGCTGCATGTAGACCTCCTCGTGCAGCTCACCGTTAAGAAAAGCATTCTGCACATCAAGCTGAGAGACAGACCATCGACGAACAGAAGCAACAACAAGGAGAGTACGAACAGTGGTCATGTGAGCCACTGGAGCAAAGGTCTCATCATAGTCGCGGCCATGCTCCTGCTGAAAGCCGCGAGCCACAAGATGAGCCTTGTAGCGCTGAAGGGAACCATCAGAGCGGGTCTTGACCTTATAGACCCACTTGCAGGTGATGGGACGAACAGAGGAAGGAGGGGTGACAATATCCCAGGTGCCCGTACGCTCGAGAGCAGCAATCTCCTCAGCCATCGCTAGCTGCCATTCGGGATGAGCAACAGCATCCCGATAAGAAGTCGGCTCAAGGACCATAGAGAGGCCGTAGTGAGTGGGAGAATAGCGATCAGGAGGAGGACGAGGCCGAGCACGAAGATGATGAGTCGGCTCAGACGGAGAGGGCATTGCACCTGAGGTGGAGGGCAGATCAGAAGGAGCATCATCATCCTCTCGTGAACGACGGGAGTAGTGAAAAGGGTAGGGAGGAACCACCGTAGGCGAGGAAGGGGACATGGGAGAGGAAGGTGTGGGAGAAGGTGGTGGGGGAGGAGAGGAGGGTCTGGTGGGCGAAGGAGGAGAAGGTGGTGAGAGAATCGGCGGTGAAGGGACCTGATGCATAGGAGGAGGGGAGTCAGGGAACATGAGAAAAGAGAGATCATTCACGGAGAAGGAAGAAGAGGCGGGACGCGGGTAGAAAGGACGGGACTCATCAAAGGTGACATCCCGAGATATGCGCATCCGACGAGCAATAGGATCCCAACACTTATATCCCTTATGCTCAGGGCTGTAGCCAAGGAAGACACACTCAACAGATTGAGCAGTCAGCTTGGTGCGTTCGCGTGGAGCAAGAAGAACATAGCAAACGCAACCAAAAAGACGAAGGGTAGAATAATCAGGAGTGTGACCAGTAAGACGCTCAAGAGGAATACCACCCTGCAAGGCTGTGGAGGGCTGAAGGTTGATGAGATAGGTGGAAACAGACACAACCTCAGCCCAGAAGTGAGGAGGAAGAGAGGCAGCGATCATCATCGCACGTGCTGTCTCAAGCAGGTGGCGATGCTTGCGCTCAGCCACGCCATTTTGGGCATGGGCGCCAGGACAGGAAAACTGGGCAACAGTACCCTGCTCAGCAAGAAAACCATGCAATAGCTAGGAGATATACTCACCGGCAGAATCAGCCCGAAAGACACGGATAGGCGTGGAAAACTGAGTATGGACCATGGCAGCAAAATGCTTATATATCGAGAGAACCTCGCTGCGAGAAGTCATAAAATAAATCCAAGTGTGGCGAGAGAAGTCATCGATAAAAAGAACATAGTAGCGGTGGCCCCCCTTGGAAGCAAAGGGAGCCGGACCCCATACATCAGAATGGACCAAATCAAACGGACGCTGAGATACAGACTCACTGGTAGGATAAGGTAACTGATTCTGTTTACCAAGCCTACAACCCTGACAACCCTGAAGCGAGACATCACCTGAGAAGACCTCGACGAAGTAAGAACGACAAGCGAGAACCACAAAGATGACCAAGACGATGATGCCACTGCTGAAAGGAGGCGGGAGTGGAGGCAGCAAGCACACATGGTGTAGTCGGTGAAGTGGTGGAGGAAGGAACATGAAGCCAGTCAAGCTCCCAAAGTCCCTGGGAGTCACGGCACCGAGGGCCAGCCCCAACCAGTGCCCGAGTGTGAGTGTCCTGAACAGAACAAGAATCAACATCAAGAATGACCCGACAACCAGAATCAGTGAGTTGAGCAGCGGAAAACAAGTTCATGGTAAGACGGGGAACATGAGAAACATCAGGAACAGAAAAAGAGGGAGTAGAAAGAGTGCCACGACTAGCAACAGGAAGAGAAGTACCATCGGCAGTAAGAACACGAACAGGAAGAGGAAGAGGTCGAAGAGAAGAAAGAGAGGAAGAATCAGGAGACATGTGAAAAGAAGCTCCAGAATCCAGAACCCACGAAGATGTACCTGACTGTGGAGAGGACACAGCCGCGGAGGCAGCAGTACCTGATGACCCACAAGTATAGGGGATCGCAACAGTCTTCGAGGGAAGTAAAACCCAATTTATTGATTCGACACAAGGGGAGACAAAGAACACTTGGAAGCCTTAACAGCGGAGTTGTCAATTCAGCTGCACCTGGAAACAGACTTGCTCGCAAGAGTTTATCGATAGTAACAGCTTTATAGCGATGGCAGTAGTGAAATAACAACAGCAGAGTAACAAAGACAGCAGTAGTGATTTTAGTAAACAGCAGGATTAAAATACTGTAGGCACGGGGACGGATGACGGGCGTTGCATGGATGAGAGAAACTCATGTAACAATCATAGCAGGGCATTTGCAGATAATAATAAAACGGTGTCCAAGTACAAAGCAATCAATAGGCATGTGTTCCATATATAGTCGTGCGTGCTCGCAATGAGAAACTTGCACAACATCTTTTGTCCTACCAGCCGGTGGCAGCCGGGCCTCAAGGGAAACTACTGGATATTAAGGTACTCCTTTTAATAGAGTACCGGAGCAAAGCATTAACACTCCGTGAACACATGTGATCCTCACATCGCTACCATTCCCTCCGGTTGTCCCGATTTCTGTCACTTCGGGGCCATTGGTTCCGAACAGCGACATGTGTATACAACTTGCAGGTAAGATCAATAAACAATGAATATCATGATGAAACAATAACATGTTCAGATCTGAGATCATGGCACTCGGGCCCTAGTGACAAGCATTAAGCATAACAAGTTGCAACAATATCATCAAAGTACCAATTACGGACACTAGGCACTATGCCCTAACAATCTTATGCTATTACATGACCAATCTCATCCAATCCCTACCATCCCCTTCGGCCTACAGCGGGGGAATTACTCACACATGGATGGGGGAAACATGGCTGGTTGATGTAGAGGCGTTGGCGGTGATGGCGGCGATGATCCCCTCCAATTCCCCGTCCCGGCGGAGTGCCAGAACGGAGACTTCTGGCTCCCGCGACTGAGTTTCGCGATGTGGCGGCGTTCTGGAGGGTTTCTGGCGACTTCGACTTCTCTCCGTGCGTTTTTAGGTCGAGGCCAATAAGTAGTCCGAAGGAGGGCGTCGGAGGCCGGCCGAGGGGGCCACACCACATGGCCGCGCGGGCCCCCCCTGGGCCGCGCCGCCCTATGGTGTGGGGCCCTCGGGCCTCCACCTTACTTGACCTTCTGGCTCCGTCAGTATTCTGGGAAAATAGGGCCTTCTGCATAAATTCCGAGGATTTTCCCGAAAGTTGGATTTCTGCACAAAAACGAGACACCAGAACAGTTCTGCTGAAAACAGCGTTAGTCCGTGTTAGTTGCGTCCAAAATACACAAATTAGAGGCAAAACAATAGCAAAAGTGTTCGGGAAAGTAGATACGTTTTGGACGTATCAACTCCCCCAAGCTTAGCTTATTGCTTGTCCTCAAGCAATTCAGTTAACAACTGAGCGATAAAAGAACTTTCACGAACACATTTGCTCATATGATGTATATATTCTCATACTATGGCTAATACTTAAGCAGTTCATAATGAGACACATGCAAACAAGATCATCTAACAGCTATGTCAATCATGAAGAGGTACCAACAATTAATAATAAGCATCATGAATCATGTATATAAGCAGGATTGCAATGTTCATAAGAAAGTATGATAAAGTGGTATCTCGCTTGCCTGTATTTGATTGGCAAAACATAAATGCCAGGGCACCTCTGGAGTTCATAGAAAGACTAGAAGTAGTGATTGTCAAAAGATAAATGCATCAAAGTTATACCACAATCAATCATATTTTGAGACAAGCATATTATACTAAGAATGACAGTTGTGCTCTCAAGATAGTGCTCAAAGAAATAATGGAGACACAACATAAAAGTAAAAGATTGACCCTTCGCGGAGGGAAGCAGGGATTAACATGCGCTAGAGCTTTTCATTTTTATAAAGACAGGAGTAAAATTATTTTGAGAGGTGTTTGTTGTTGTCAACGAATGGTAATGGGTACACTAACTACCTCGCCAACCGGACTTTCAAGAGCGGCTCCCATGAATTTTTATTTTTGGGTGGCACTCCTTCTAACCTTTCTTTCACATACCATGGCTAACCGAATCCTCGGGTGCCTGCCAACAATCTCATACCATGAAGGAGTGCTTCTTCATTTTAGTTTTATTATGATGATGACACTCCCCCCAACCTTTGCTTACACAAGCCATGGCTAACCGAATCCTTCGGGTGCCGTCCAACAATCACAAACCATGGAGGAGTGTCTATTTAAGTTAATTAATTTGGGACTGGGAATCCCATTGCCAGCTCTTTTTGCAAAGTTATTGGATAAGCGGATGTGCCACTAGTCCATATGAGAGTCCGTCAAAAGTAAATGACAAGGTTGAAAGCTAAACACCACATACTTCCTCATGAGCTATGAAACATAAACACAAATTGAGAAGCATTTTGAAGGTTTTAAAGGTAGCGCATGAGAATTTACTTGGAATGGTTTGAAATGCCATGCATAGGTATTTATGGTGGACACTCTGGAATAACTTGGTTTTCATGTGTTTGGAAGCACGAGCAGCGTTCCCGCTCAGTACAAGTGAAGGCTAGCAATAGACTAGGGAGCGACAAATCAAGAGAGCGAATCTTGTCATAATCATGCTTGCGGCAAAATAAATTAACGGAGGCATAAAAGTGATACAAGAACTCTGAAGCAATATAAATCATCGAGGCTTAATTGACTTTTTGTTCAGTCATATGCATGCGTGAGCATGTGCCAAGTCAATATAAATGAATTATTCAGAGGAGGATACCACAATGCCATACTTACTTATGAATAAAACAATGCAAGCAAACATCCATGACATGCTACTCATATTAATAGATTGGAGCTAAACATGAGAGATCACAAACTACTAGACTTTCTCAAATAACATATACCTCACATGAACCAACTAAGCATGCTCACATGGATGAGTATATGTACAAAAATGAAAACAAATAGAGTTCATACCAGCCTCTCACCACAATCAGATTGTCGTAGATCGTCATTATTGCCTTTCACTTGCGTAGCTTGGATAATATGAAATGAAAACCACGCTCCAGCCACCGAAGACCATTGGACTCAAGATGAACTTTACAAACCAAAGAAGAACAGCAAATATTTTTGGTGTTTTTGAATTTGAAAACAAGAACAAGAGGAAACAAACAAACAAAGCAAAATCTTTTTGGGTTTTCTTATAGCAAACTGGCAATAGCAAATAAAGTGAAACAAATGCAAGAAACCAAAGCAAACAAATGGTGAAGAGAAACAACAGAAATATTTTTGGTCTTTTTGTGTTTTGGAAAGGAAACAAAGCAAAAACAAGAAATAGCAAACTGGAAGAAACACAGAAAAGCGAGATGGCAGAAATCTGCCAAAACCTGACAGCAGTACAGAAATTGATTTTTACAAAAATCTTACATTGCTCAGATCGAAAAGTGTTCAACTAATGAAAGTTAGATAACAACCTGGGGAACCTGCACAAAAATTGGCAGCTCAAAATAACGTTCTGGCTGTGCGCACGAATTTTTCTAGTAACAGCCCAGAATCTGTTTTCAGGCAGCACTTCCCCAAATATCATCTCCCTCTCATTAGAAAACCACTCAAAGAGACTAAACAAGTATGTACAAGTATCCAGCAATCATAATATGCAAAGAGTGAGTGATGCCGGTATACCTCCCCCAAGCTTAGGCTTTTGGCCTAAGTGGAGTTCAATCCCATCGACCCCATGAGGTAGTATCTCCGTAGTACGACGAAGATGGATCATCTTCCGGGTATGTGCTAGAAGAGGCACCCGGATACGTGACGGTGTAGTCATAGGAGGGCTCGGCGTCCTCGGAGTCATGCTGCTGGTGGAAATCTTGTATCTTCATATGTTCATCCACCTCCTCCTTAGTGCACGACCATGATTGCCTGTCAATACTAAACAAACCTGGTTGGGGAAGAGGGATTTCCTTCTCATCCCCGTCAGCAAACAACATTCTATAGACCATATTATCTAAAGTAGAATCAGCGGTAACAAAATGATGTCTCTTCATAGCAGCAATATCAAGTTTCCTAGGGGCCAATGGCACATCATTAGGATCAAGAGGAAGCCTTAGATATGTTAAAACACGCAGTGCAATAGTTCCTCCAAAAATAGGCCCCCTGTTAGTCAGGCGGCGAGCAATAAGAGAACCAAGATGATAAGATGTCTGACCAGTAAGTGCAATATTCAAGAAAGCAAGATGGTAACTAGAAATATTGCTAGTGTTCTCCCTACCAAGAATGCTAGTAACAATGTAATATGCAAAATACTTAATGGCGGGGAGTTGAATGTTTCTTATCTTGCCACGCTGAATGGTGCGACAATCATCATCGGTAATCCCTCGATAGAGCTCCAACAAGTCCCGGGGGTTGTCATCAATCCTACTTGCTGTACCTACAGGGGCAATATCCAATGCACGACAAAAATCTTCCAATCCCATAGTAACAGGATTACCATAGATCTTGAATGCAACTGTCGGCTCATATTGCTTGTTGTGGAACTTGAAGCTCTCGATGAAGATTTTGGTGAGCATGTAGTATTGCTCCCTTTCATCTCCCACATAAGTGGTTAAGCCCGCCCTGTTGACAAGGGTGAAGAAATCCTCCAATATCCCTGCATTCCTCAAAAAATCATAGCATGGAAAAGACGAAGCATTAGGAGCCCCGTTGTCTTCTTCGGGCGCGAAGCTAGGCGCGATGATATCCTCGTTGTACGATCGCCTAAGCCGGGTGGCGGCCCTAGAAGGCCTCCCGGTGCTGGTTGTTCCTTTCTTGAACAACTCTCCAAAGTTGAACTTCTTCATCCCTTCTCTGAAATTTTCAACAAACAATATAAAATTTGATTTGGTGACATATAATCATGGGGAACTACTATAGGAACTTGCTAGAGTACTAATCATGCATCAAAACTAGTTTATACAACTTAGAACAAGCATGCAAGCTCACTAAACATGTTACCTACTGCAGCAACATATTCAAGATATACTCAACCAAACAAAATTCTACTTGGATGGGTGGAGGAGTCACATACCAAGGAGCAAATGTGCCAAATTTCAGCAGGAAATCTGGGCTGAGCAAAGAGATCGAGAAATCTGGAGCTCTTGAGCAAAAACGCGAGTGAGAGGAACCTGGTGCGAGTTTTTTCGGGAGAGAGAAGATGCTGGTAGAAAGAGATGGCAAAGTGGGGCAAGGAGGGGCCCACACCACAGGGTGGCGCGCCCCCCTCCTTGGCCGCGCCGGCCTGTGGTGTGGCACCCTCTGGTGCCCCACAGGTCATCCTCTGGTGCTCCCAGGTGCCTCGTCGAAAAATAGGACCAACGGTATAATTTTTGTGAATTTTTGAAAACTTTGAAAAACGCACATTTCTGGGTATTTAGTTTATTATTACTGGCCAGGAAAAATTTTGAAATCTCCAATTAACTAAGGAACTTTGCAAACTAAAAGTACTACAACAACTAGAGCAAGTGGAGGAAGAAAGAAATGTTGTTTACCTCCTCTATGCATATAAAAGGTATTTGTTAACAAGGTTGATCAGGTCTTGCCACCAAATAAATTTTACATAGCATAAGAAGAAATAAACCTCAAATCAATCATGTTACCTTGAATTGTATTGATATGGATCCAATCACGAGAGTTTGATATTCTTCTTTAGGCTCATATATAGGACAATCAATAGTTCCCACTTTGATAGTTCTCACATTAAAAATAGTATTGACTCCACATACTTTATCAATCTTCTTGGGGAAATAGACGGTATGCTCTTTATCATCAACATTGAAAGTAACCTTTCCTTTATTGCAATCAATAACAGCCCCTGCGGTGTTAAGAAAAGGTCTCCCAAGAATAATAGACATATTATCATCTTCAGGCATTTCCAACACAACAAAATCAGTTAATATCAAGCAGTTAGTAGTAACTTGAACAGGAACATCCTCACATATACCAACAGGAATAGCAGTAGATTTATCAGCCATTTGCAAAGATATATCAGTAGGTATCAACTTATCTAAGTAAAGTCTCTTATAAAGAGAAAAAGGCATAACACTAACACCGGCTCCCAAGTCACATAGAGCAGTTTTAACATAATTATTCTTAATGGAACAAGGAATAGTAGGTATACCTGGGTCGCCCAACTTCTTTGGCACTTTACCATTGAAAGAGTAATTAGCAAGCATAGTGGAAATTTCCTCATTGGGGATTTTCCTTTTGTTAGTAACAATATCTTTCATATACTTTGAATAAGGAGGCAATTTAATAGCATCAGTCAAAGGGATTTGCAAGAATAAAGGTTTCATCCAGTCACAAAATTTATTATAGTGTTCTTCTTCCTTTGATTTTAGTTTCTTAGCGGGAAAAGGCATTTGCTTTTGCACCCAAGGTTCTCTTTCATTACCATGTTTCTCAGCAATAAAATCTTCTTTAGTATACTTTTTATTTTTAGCATGCTTTTCAGGTTCTTCTTCAACCTCTTCTTTATCAGGAGTATCATTCTTATCATTATCTTTATCATGTTCATTACCACTTTCAGTTTCAGCATCAGAAATAGAAATACTATTAGGATCATTAACAGGTTCAGAGGATTCTACAACATTCTTATGTTTTTTTTTCTTTTTCTTCTTAGAATGAGCACTAGGTTCAATGCGTTGAGAATCTTGTTCAATTCTTTTGGGATGCCCTTCAGGATATAGAGGATCCTGGGTAGAGACACCACCTCTAGTTGTTACTTCATAAGCATGTTTCTCTTTAGAATTATTCCCCAACAAGTCATTTTGCACTTTAGTGAGTTGATCAATTTGAGTTTGAATCATATGAAAATGTTTAACAAGCATCTTAACATCATTGGAGGTTCTCTCCACAATACCATGCAGTTCATTAATAGCTCGAGAATTTTCCATTAAATGATTCTCTACTCTCATATTAAAATTTTCTTGCTTAACAATATAATTATTAAACTCATCTAAGCATTGTGCAGGAGGTTTTGAATACGGAATATCTTCCCTAGTAAAGCGCTGAAGGGAGTTTACCTCAATCATGGATGAAGGGGGAATTATCTCACATATATCTTCTATGGGAGGAAGATTCTTCACATCTTCAGATTTAATACCTTTCTCCTTGAGAGACTTCTTGGCTTCCCTCATATCTTCATCATTTAATTTAATTAAACCCCTCTTCTTTAATATTGGCGTTGGAGTTGGTTCAGGCGTAGTCCAATCATCATGATTCCGGCCTATTTTAGCCAATAATTCTTCAGCGTCGTCTGGAGTTCTTTTCCTGAAAACACAACCAGCACAACTATCCAGGTATGCCCTAGACTCAATGGTTAGTCCACTATAAAATATATCAAGTAAATCATGCTTTTCCAAATCATGATCGGGCCGAGCTCTAATAAGAGAGCAGAATCTCGCCCAAGCCTCAGGCAATTTCTCTCCATCTCCCTGGTCAAAATTATAAATTCTCTGCAAAGCGATATGTTGAGCACTAGCAGGAAAGTATTTACGGAAGAAAACATCAAGCAATTCTTTTGGACTTTTAATAGAATTAGGTGGCAAACTATTATACCAAGTTTTAGCGTCATCCTTTAATGAGAATGGAAAGATTTTAGCAACAAAGTAAGTACGCATCTTGACATCATCAGAAAACAAGCTACTTAGAGTAGATAACTCAGTCATATGTTCAACAGCACTTTCTTTTTCAGTACCACAAAAGGGTGTTTTCTCAACAATAGCTATATGAGATAAATCAAGAGAAAAATCATAATCTTTATCCTTAATGTTTATAGGAGATGTGGCAAACTTAGGATCAGGAGACAGTTTATATCTAACAGCATGTTCTGCAAGCAACTTTTTAATTTTTCTTGCATCAGTAGTAGCATTGCATTTTTCAATAAAATCATCATTAAGCTCCACATAATCTTCATCAGGATCATCACTAAAATAATCAAGTTCAGGTGAATTAACAGGTGTAGTAGCATTTTCATTAGGAGTTTCAGTATTTTCAATTTGTCTAGACCTAGCAATCGTAGCATCTAGAAAGGATCCCAATGAACCACTATCATCAAGCACAGTAGAAATATTATCAATATTATGAGAGTTTTCAGATTCAGCAGAAGTACCCGCATGTGAAGCATGTGGCGGTGAAACAAGTTTATCAATCACAGATGGTGAATCAAGTGTAGCGGAGGTACTCAGAATTGTACCTTTTCTTGTAGTGGATGGCAATATGGCGATCTTAGTATCGCGAGGTTTACCCATGATGGAGAATTTGCAGCGAACAATATTAATCCAAGTGAACTTCCAAATAAAGCTATGCTCCCCGGCAACGGCGCCAGAAAATAGTCTTGATGACCCACAAGTATAGGGGATCGCAACAGTCTTCGAGGGAAGTAAAACCCAATTTATTGATTCGACACAAGGGGAGACAAAGAACACTTGGAAGCCTTAACAATGAGTTGTCAATTCAGCTGCACACTGAAACAGACTTGCTCGCAAGAGTTTATCGATAGTAACGTGTTTTATAGCAGTAGCGATGAGTGAAATAACAGCAGCAGAGTAACAAAGACAGCAGTAGTGATTTTAGTAAACAGCAGGATTAAAATACTGTAGGCACGGGGACGGATGACGGGCGTTGCATGGATGAGAGAAACTCATGTAACAATCATAGCAGGGCATTTGCAGATAATAATAAAACGGTGTCCAAGTACAAAGCAATCAATAGGCATGTGTTCCATATATAGTCGTGCGTGCTCGCAATGAGAAACTTGCACAACATCTTTTGTCCTACCAGCCGGTGGCAGCCGGGCCTCAAGGGAAACTACTGGATATTAAGGTACTCCTTTTAATAGAGTACCGGAGCAAAGCATTAACACTCCGTGAACACATGTGATCCTCACATCGCTACCATTCCCTCCGGTTGTCCCGATTTCTGTCACTTCGGGGCCATTGGTTCCGAACAGCGACATGTGTATACAACTTGCAGGTAAGATCAATAAACAATGAATATCATGATGAAACAATAACATGTTCAGATCTGAGATCATGGCACTCGGGCCCTGATACGTCTCCGACGTATCGATAATTTCTTATGTTCCATGCCACATTATTGATGTTATCTACATGTTTTATGCACACTTTATGTCATATTCGTGCATTTTCTGGAACTAACCTATTAACAAGATGCCGAAGTGCCAGTTCCTGTTTTCTACTGTTTTTGGTTTCAGAAATCCTAGTAACGAAATATTCTCGGAATCGGACGAAATCAACGCCCAGGTTCCTATTTTTCCCGGAACCATCCAGAACACCCGAGAGCCGCCAGAGGGAAGCCCTGGGGGGCCCACACCACACCCTGGCGCGGCCAGAGGGGGGGCTGCGCCGCCCTATGGTGTGGGCCCCCCAGAAGCCCTCCTGCGCCGCCTCTTCGCCTATATAATGCCCCTGGATCGAAAACCCTGATACGTTCGACGAAACCCACAGAAACCTTCCAGAGCCGCCGCCATCACGACGCCAAGATCTGGGGGACAGGAGTCTCTGTTCCGGCACGCCGCCGGAACGGGGAAGTGCCCCCGGAAGGCTTCTCCATCGACACCGCTGCCATCTCCACCGCCATCTTCATCACCGCTGCTGCTCCCATGAGGAGGGAGTAGTTCTCCATCGAGGCTCGGGGCTGTACCGGTAGCTATGTGGTTCATCTCTCTCCTATGTACTTCAATACAATAATCTCATGAGCTGCCTTACATGATTGAGATTCATATGATGATGCTTGTAATCTAGATGTCGTTATGCTAGTCAAGTGAGTTTTACTTATGTGATCTCCGGAGACTCCTTGTCCCACGTGTGTAAAGGTGACAGTGTGTGCACCGTGTGGGTCTCTTAGGCTATATTTCACAGAATACTTATTCACTGTTGAATGGCATAGTGAGGTGCTTATTTATATCTCTTTATGATTGCAATGTATTTGTATCACAATTTATCTATGTGCTACTCTAGCAATGTTATTAAAGTAGTCTATTCCTCTTGCACGATGTAATGGTGACAGTGTGTGCATCCGTGTTAGTACTTGGTTTATGCTATGATCATGATCTCTTGTAGATTGCGAAGTTAATTATTGCTATGATAGTATTGATGTGATCTATTCCTCCTACATATGCATGAAGGTGACAGTGTGCATGCTATGTTAGTACTTGGTTTAGTCTTTTGATCTATCTTACACTATAAGGTTACTAAAATATGAACATTAATTGTGGAGCTTGTTAACTCCGGCATTGAGGGTTCGTGTAATCCTACGCAATGTGTTCATCATCGAACAAAAGTGTAGAGTATGCATTTATCTATTCTGTTATGTGATCAATGTTGAGAGAGTGTCCACTAGTGAAAGTCAAATCCCTAGGCCATGTTCCTAAATACTGCGATCGCTGCTTGTTTACTGTTTTACTGTGTTACTACTGCTGCAATACTACCACCATCAACTACACGCCAGCAAGCTATTTTCTGGCACCGTTGCTACTGCTCATACTTATTCATACCACCTGTATTTCACTATCTCTTCGCCGAACTAGTGCACCTATTAGGTGTGTTGGGGACACAAGAGACTTCTTGCTTTGTGGTTGCAGGGTTGCATGAGAGGGATATCTTTGACCTCTTCCTCCCTGAGTTCGATAAACCTTGGGTGATCCACTTAAGGGAAAACTTGCTGCTGTTCTACAAACCTCTGCTCTTGGAGGCCCAACACTGTCTACAGGAAAAGGAGGGGGAAGTAGACATCAAGCTATTTTTCTGGCGCCGTTGCCGGGGAGGAAAGGTAAAAGGTACTCACACTCCGGACTTTGGCTACTAAGCTATTTTCTGGCGCCGTAAGTACTCAAAGCTATTTCCTTTAGATCCTGCAATTGCATCTTTTTGTTTCTTGTTTACACTAGTTTGGCATAATGGACAAGAATGATCTTCTTATTCTATTTCCTGATTTAAAACATGGATTGTTTGATGCGAAAATTAAAAAACCTATGGAATCTTATTTGCATGCTGGTAGTAATATTAGTATGAACGCTTTGAACACCATTGTTGATAATGATATAGAAAGTTCTAAGCTTGGGGAAGCTGGTTTTCATGATCTTTT
This sequence comes from Lolium perenne, assembly GCF_019359855.2. Taxonomy (NCBI): domain Eukaryota; kingdom Viridiplantae; phylum Streptophyta; class Magnoliopsida; order Poales; family Poaceae; genus Lolium; species Lolium perenne. The sequence goes on along the minus strand of NC_067247.2, from coordinate 10,287,711 downwards.
TAGTCCCCCAAGCATTGAGGAGAAAATTTTCTTTGATGATACTTTGCCTCCTATTTATGATGATTATAATGATAGTAGTCTTTTGTTGCCACCTACTATGGAGAGTAAATTTGATTATGATTACAATATGCCTCCTATATTTGATAGCTACTTTGTTGAATTTGCACCCACTACAACTAATAAAATTGATTATGCTTATGTGGAGAGTAATAATTTTATGCATGAGACTCATGATAAGAATGTTTCATTTGATAGTTATATTGTTGAGTTTGCTCATGTTGCTACTGAAAGTTATTATGAGAGAGGAAAATATGGTTGTAGAAATTTTCATGTTACTAAAATACCTCTCTATGTGCTGAAATTTTTGAAGCTACACTTGTTTTATCTTTCTATGCTTGTTGCATTATGCTTCTTGAACTTGTTTATTTACAAGATTCCTTTGCATAGGAAGCATGTTAGACTTAAATGTGTTTTCAATTTGCCTCTTGATGCTCTCTTTTGCTTCAACTACTATTTCTTGCGAGTGCATCATTAAAACTGCTGAGCCCATCTTAATGGCTATAAAGAAAGAACTTCTTGGGAGATAACCCATGTGTTATTTTGCTACAGTTCTTTGTTTTTATTTTGTGTTTTGGAAGTTGTTTACTACTGTAGCAACCTCTCCTTATCTTAGTTTTGTGTTTTGTTGTGCCAAGTAAAGTCTCTAATCGAAGGTTGATACTAGATTTGGATTTCTGCGCAGAAACAGATTTCTATCTGTCACGAATCTGGGCTGTTTTCTCTGTAGAAAAATCAAAAAAATATGCCAATTTACGTGCGTGTTCCTCAGATATGTACGCAACTTTCATTAGTTTTGAGTTTTCTGATCTGAGCAACGGAAGTATTTATTAAAAATTTGTCTTTACGGACTGTTCTGTTTTGACAGATTCTGCCTTTTATTTCGCATTGCTTCTTTCCCTGTGTTGGGTGGATTTCTTTGTTCCATTACCTTCCAGTAGCTTTGAGCAATGTCCAGAAGTATTAAGAATGATTGTGTCACCTCTGAACATGTGAGTTTTTGATTATGTACTAACCCCTCTAATGAAGTTTATGAGAAGTTTGGTGTGAAGGAAGTTTTCAAGGGTCAAGAGAGGAGGATGATATACTATGATCAAGAAGAGTGAAAGCTCTAAGCTTGGGGATGCCCCGGTGGTTCACCCCTGCATATTTCAAGAAGACTCAAGCGTCTAAGCTTGGGGATGCCCAAGGCATCCCCTTCTTCATCGACAAATTATCAGGTTCCTTCTCTTGAAACTATATTTATATTCGGTCACATCTTATGTGCTTTACTTGGAGCGTCTGTATGCTTTTATTTTTGTTTGTGTTTGAATAAATTGGATTACACCATGCTTGTGTGGGAGAGAGACACGCTCCGCTGGTTCATATGAACACATGTGTTCTTAGCTTTTAATATTCATGGCGAAGTTTCTTCTTCGTTAAATTGTTATATGGTTGGAATTGGAAAATGATACATGTAGTAATTGCTATAATGTCTTGGGTAATGTGATACTTGGCAATTGTTGTGCTCATGTTTAAGCTCTTGCATCATATACTTTGCACCCATTAATGAAGAAATACATAGAGCATGCTAAAATTTGGTTTGCATAATTGGTCTCTCTAAGGTCTAGATAATTTCTAGTATTGAGTTTGAACAACAAGGAAGACGGTGTAGAGTCTTATAATGTTTACAATATGTCTTTTATGTGAGTTTTGCTGCACCGGTTCATCCTTGTGTTTGTTTCAAATAGCCTTGCTAGCCTAAACCTTGTATCGAGAGGGAATACCTCTCATGCATCCAAAATACTTGAGCCAACCACTATGCCATTTGTGTCCACCATACCTACCTACTACATGGTATTTTCCGCCATTCCAAAGTAAATTGCTTGAGTGCTACCTTTAAAATTCCATCATTCACCTTTGCAATATATAGCTCATGGGACAAATAGCTTAAAAACTATTGTGGTATTGAATATGTAATTATGCACTTTATCTCTTATTAAGTTGCTTGTTGTGCGATAACCATGTTCACTGGGGACGCCATCAACTACTCTTTGTTGAATTTCATGTGAGTTGCTATGCATGTTCGTCTTGTCTGAAGTAAGAGCGATCTACCACCTTATGGTTAAGCATGCATACTGTTAGAGAAGAACATTGGGCCGCTAACTTAAGCCATGATCCATGGTGGAAGTTTCAGTTTTGGACATATATCCTCAATCTCAAATGAGAAAATTATTAATTGTTGTTACATGCTTATGCATAAAAGAGGAGTCCATTATCTGTTGTCTATGTTGTCCCGGTATGGATGTCTAAGTTGAGAATAATCAATAGCGAGAAATCCAATGCGAGCTTTCTCCTTAGACCTTTGTACAAAGTGCATAGAGGTACCCCTTTGTGACACTTGGTTAAAACATGTGCATTGTGATGATCCGGTAGTCCAAGCTAATTAGGACAAGGTGCGGGCACTATTAGTACACTATGCATGAGGCTTGCAACTTGTAAGATATAATTTACATGATACATATGCTTTATTACTACCGTTGACAAAATTGTTTCATGTTTTCAAAATCAAAGCTCTAGCACAAATATAGCAATCGATGCTTTTCCTCTATGGAGGACCATTCTTTTACTTTCAATGTTGAGTCAGTTCACCTATTTCTCTCCACCTCAAGAAGCAAACACTTGTGTGAACTGTGCATTGATTCCTACATACTTGCTTATTGCACTTATTATATTACTCTATGTTGACAATATCCATGAGATGTACATGTTATAAGTTGAAAGCAACCGCTGAAACTTAATCTTCCTTTGTGTTGCTTCAATGCTTTTACTATGAATTATTGCTTTATGAGTTAACTCTTATGCAAGACTTATTGATGCTTGTCTTGAAGTGCTATTCATGAAAAGTCTTTGCTATATGATTCACTTGTTTACTCATGTCATATACATTGTTTTGATCGCTGCATTCACTACATATGCTTTACAAATAGTATGATCAAGTTTATGATGGCATGTCACTCCAGAAATTATCTTTGTTATCGTTTTACCTGCTCGGGACGAGCAGAACTAAGCTTGGGGATGCTGATACGTCTCCGACGTATCGATAATTTCTTATGTTCCATGCCACATTATTGATGTTATCTACATGTTTTATGCACACTTTATGTCATATTCGTGCATTTTCTGGAACTAACCTATTAACAAGATGCCGAAGTGCCAGTTCCTGTTTTCTGCTGTTTTTGGTTTCAGAAATCCTAGTAACGAAATATTCTCGGAATCGGACGAAATCAACGCCCAGGTTCCTATTTTTCCCGGAACCATCCAGAACACCCGAGAGCCGCCAGAGGGAAGCCCTGGGGGCCCCACACCACACCCTGGCGCGGCCAGAGGGGGGGCCGCGCCGCCCTATGGTGTGGGCCCCCCAGAAGCCCTCCTGCGCCGCCTCTTCGCCTATATAATGCCCCTGGATCGAAAACACTGATACGTTCGATGAAACCCAGAAACCTTCGGAGCTGCCGCCATCGCGACGCCAAGATCTGGGGGACAGGAGTCTCTGTTCCGGCACGCCGCCGGAACGGGGAAGTGCCCCCGGAAGGCTTCTCCATCGACACCGCTGCCATCTCCACCGCCATCTTCATCACCGCTGCTGCTCCCATGAGGAGGGAGTAGTTCTCCATCGAGGCTCGGGGCTGTACTGGTAGCTATGTGGTTCATCTCTCTCCTATGTACTTCAATACAATAATCTCATGAGCTGCCTTACATGATTGAGATTCATATGATGATGCTTGTAATCTAGATGTCGTTATGCTAGTCAAGTGAGTTTTACTTATGTGATCTCCGGAGACTCCTTGTCCCACGTGTGTAAAGGTGACAGTGTGTGCACCGTGTGGGTCTCTTAGGCTATATTTCACAGAATACTTATTCACTGTTGAATGGCATAGTGAGGTGCTTATTTATATCTCTTTATGATTGCAATGTATTTGTATCACAATTTATCTATGCGCTACTCTAGCAATGTTATTAAAGTAGTCTATTCCTCCTGCACGATGTAATGGTGACAGTGTGTGCATCCGTGTTAGTACTTGGTTTATGCTATGATCATGATCTCTTGTAGATTGCGAAGTTAATTATTGCTATGATAGTATTGATGTGATCTATTCCTCCTACATATGCATGAAGGTGACAGTGTGCATGCTATGTTAGTACTTGGTTTAGTCTTTTGATCTATGTTACACTATAAGGTTACTAAAATATGAACATTAATTGTGGAGCTTGTTAACTCCGGCATTGAGCGTTCGTGTAATCCTACGCAATGTGTTCATCATCCAACAAAAGTGTAGAGTATGCATTTATCTATTCTGTTATGTGATCAATGTTGAGAGAGTGTCCACTAGTGAAAGTCAAATCCCTAGGCCTTGTTCCTAAATACTGCGATCGCTGCTTGTTTACTATTTTACTGTGTTACTACTGCTGCAATACTACCACCATCAACTACACGCCAGCAAGCTATTTTCTGGCACCGTTGCTACTGCTCATACTTATTTATACCACCTGTATTTCACTATCTCTTCGCCGAACTAGTGCACCTATTAGGTGTGTTGGGGACACAAGAGACTTCTTGCTTTGTGGTTGCAGGGTTGCATGAGAGGGATATCTTTGACCTCTTCCTCCCTGAGTTCGATAAACCTTGGGTGATCCACTTAAGGGAAAACTTGCTGCTGTTCTACAAACCTCTGCTCTTGGAGGCCCAACACTGTCTACAGGAAAAGGAGGGGGAAGTAGACATCAGGCCCTAGTGACAAGCATTAAGCATAACAAGTTGCAACAATATCATCAAAGTACCAATTACGGACACTAGGCACTATGCCCTAACAATCTTATGCTATTACATGACCAATCTCATCCAATCCCTACCATCCCCTTCGGCCTACAGCGGGGGAATTACTCACACATGGATGGGGGAAACATGGCTGGTTGATGTAGAGGCGTTGGCGGTGATGGCGGCGATGATCTCCTCCAATTCCCCGTCCCGGCGGAGTGCCAGAACGGAGACTTCTGGCTCCCGCGACGGAGTTTCGCGATGTGGCGGCGTTCTGGAGGGTTTCTGGCGACTTCGACTTCTCTCCGTGCGTTTTTAGGTCGAGGCCAATAAGTAGTCCGAAGGAGGGCGTCGGAGGCCGGCCGAGGGGGCCACACCACATGGCCGCGCGGGCCCCCCCTGGGCCGCGCCGCCCTATGGTGTGGGGCCCTCGGGCCTCCACCTTACTTGACCTTCTGGCTCCGTCAGTATTATGGGAAAATAGGGCCTTCTGCATAAATTCCGAGGATTTTCCCGAAAGTTGGATTTCTGCACAAAAACGAGACACCAGAACAGTTCTGCTGAAAACAGCGTTAGTCCGTGTTAGTTGCGTCCAAAATACACAAATTAGAGGCAAAACAATAGCAAAAGTGTTCGGGAAAGTAGATACGTTTTGGACGTATCAGTACCCGTCGAAGCAGAGCTGGAGGAGGCAAGGAGACGCTGAAGTCTCGCTATATCCTGCTCAGTGAAGCCCGTGGCGACAGGCGCTGAAGGTGGAGCACGAGGAGGTACACCTCGCTGCTCCTAATAGCAGTCAGACTCAAGGTGACCAGGCCTCCTACAGTGAGTGCAGAACCGAGGAGGGCGAGGGCGACCCCCACCACGAGACGGGCGGGCTCCTCCAGAAGCAGCAGGCGCTGGAGTGGGAAGAAGCGGCGGTGCAGGAGCAGTGGGAACTCGAGCAGCAAGAACAGAGGGTGTCCCAAGCAGTCCAGCACCACGCAAACGAGTCTCCTCAGCACGAAGCTCAGTCAGCACCTCTGAGATAGGAACACGACCTCGAGCAAACAACTGAGCACGACGAGGCTCAAACTCTGGGCGAAGACGAGACAGGAACTCATGGATCCTCTGGAAGTCCATATCTGAACGTACTGTCCGGCAACACTGGCAAGTACCACAGACAGCACTGCGAAGAGAATCAAGCTGGCGCCAGATCGCCGCACTCTGGGTGTAGAACTCATCAACAGTAGAGTCACCCTGCTGAAGATCATGCTCCTGGCGCAACACATACAAGTACAGAGAATCCCCAGAAGGCTGATAGCGCTGAAGAAGGTGAGACCACATCTCGGCAACAGTGGCAAGGCCCATAAACTCAGAAGCAAACTGTGGCTGAACACTCTGAGACAGGACGGCAGCAGCCCTGGCATCCTCATCACACCACTGAGTATAGGTAGCCAAACTGTCACGGTAAGAGCCAAGAGCCTCTGAATAAGCAAGTACCTGCTCCTTATATGCCTCTTCAGCAGTGGCCTCGGCAGACTTGGCTGCATCCCGATCAGCCTGAGTAGCATCCGCAGCAAGGGCATGCGGCACAAACGGCGAAGTAGGAGGCACAGGAGCAGTGGGGTGCGGCGGACAAGAGACCTCGCCAATAAGAACACTCCACAGCCGAAGGCCACGCATGTGAATGCGCATAAAGGCAGCAAACTCTCCATAGTTGGTACCATCAAAAATCACAGGGCACCGAGGAATACTGACATATCCAGAGGACGAGGACGTCGCCATCTTTTTTTTTCAAACCAGATCTGAATCTGGGCAACAATCAACAAGCAGCAGCAGCCTCGCGTACGCAGCTGGGCAACGCCAGCAGCCTCAAGTACGCAGCAGGACAACGCCTAGCTGGGCAGGCAGCCGAAACGGGCCAAGCTGGGGCCGGGCCGAGCCAGATGCGATGCGATGTGGCCGGCCAGAGGCGGCCGGGGCGAGGCGGCCGGGACGGGGCCGACCGGAGCCGGGACAGAGCGTGGAGCAGCAGATCCGGCCAGGACGGCTGGCCGGCGGCGGCCGGGACAGAGAGCTCGACGGGGCCGACGGGGGAGCTCGATTTGGAGCTCTAAAACGGCCGAAAGAAGGCTAAATTTCTTGGAAAGAGAGAGGAAGAGGAGAGTGGAGCAGCGACGGCCGGAAAGATCATCGGCGGCGGCGTGGATCGAGCACGGAGTTGCAGCGTGCAAAGAGCTAAACCTAGAGCTCTGATACCATGTTGAGAATGAGCAACTAGTATTCACAGTGGGCCAAAGGCCAGCACATGTACAAGGGTACAATATGCAGGGAAACCCCTCACACTATGGGAATATACAGTATAGGGGACTACAGGGGACTATACACCACTAACACATGTTCCTATTATCAAGCCCACAGTGTGAGCCCTACTTCCTGTAAATTCCTCATAGGTGCGTCCGTGCAATTCCTTCATCATTCTAAAAACATTTATTAGGCGAGATCAGATTGAATACAATGAAATTTCCTCTTCTGTGTTGAAGGTGTTCTATTTGTTCTATAGTTTCATATGATTCATTAAGTTGTTGCATTTTACATTTGCAGAACTACCTATTGAGAGGTCTTGAAGACATTCAAAAGTCTTGGCTTGTCAGTATAATGTTTTTTTTTTTGAAACTTCTGTCAGTATAATGTTGAACTGCATGTCTCTTCTTTTAGCGTCTCCTCTTTACAGTGTTATCAGAAAAATAAAAAAGTGAATCTTCATCGTTTTCAATTTCAGTGGTTCAACTGCTTCGCATGTTTGTTTTGGCGACAAAAGCACATGTGTTTTTTTAGAGAAAAAAAAAAGATAAGTTTGAATATTCACCCACTGTTACCAGGTACAGTGTTCCAAAAAGGCTGGACTTCACGTTTGATCTGCTATCTTTCTGTATATTCAATGGTATTTTCTGTGGTGTCCTATTGATTTCGCTGGAAGTGGATTGGATTTGAACTAAGCGTCAGTTTCACTTGATTGAATTTCTTTTGCAAAAAATCAATTTTAGAACCGCAATTTTTTGTTTTATCGGAGGTAAGATGTCAGTTTCGGTTCCCTCCATTGTGCATCGCAACATCCTTCTCGCGAAAAATCATGTACTCCCCCGTCCCACCAAAATGTCTCAACTTTATTAAAATTTAGATGTATCTAAACACTATCTAGTAGGTAGATATATCTAAATTTTGATAAAACTATGACACTTTTAGTAGGATGAAGGAAGTATTTGTCTAGTATCCAGATTTGGCACTAGGCAAAGAGGGTCTTTGCCAGAGTGCCACCTAAAAAAGACTAGGCAAAAAGGGTATTTGCTTAGTGTCATTCATAAAACAGTAGGCAAAGATATTCTTTGCTGAGTGTCCCTGTTTGACACTTGGCAAATGCTGATGGCGTTAGTCTGCTCGTCAAGAGCGCGTATGCGTGGCCGTGTTGGGGGTGGGTGGGGGGGGGGGGGGGGGGGGGGGTGCAGATTTACTTTCCCGTGTTGTACTCGGCAAAGGTTAACTTTGTCGTGTGTCTTCATTTGGCACTCGGCAGAGTAAAATAATCAGCAACCATGTCATTTCCAGTAGTAAGGTACGCCTACATTATCTGTTCACCATATGTACCTCTTTTGGGAGATGAATGTTGATACTGGATGAACACTAGAAAATCGAACAATATAGAACTTTTAAAACGGAATGACTAACCTGCTATTTACAATGCAATTTTAGGAAAACTAAACCATATAGTTTCCTCTGCAATACACCTGTGGTCCCATTACTAGATAATCCATTCACCCACTTAGAGTATCTTCACCCGAGTGTCCCATATCGATTCCAATAGCTATTTGGGGGTTCGACGTTTTTAGGCTAAATTGGCGCGTCTCAAAAGTAGCTGGCCAGTTTTGGAGCCCAATACTGTCAACCCCGTGTCTGCCCCTTCATGTGGGGTGACGAACGGGTGCGTCGGCACACAAAACCACTTTTGATTCCAAGGCAGGACCGGCATGTCAGCGACTCTAGGACCAGCTCCATCCTTAAATGTGGCCCCTCATATGCTCTGCGGCATGTTGCTGTTAATGAAGCCACCGATTCTCCACACGCAGATGCCACCGTATATGCGACTCCTTGGATGCTCTACGGCGAGTCGCCACCGCCTATTTAGTGACTCACCCCAATCGCACTAGCCTCTCCACCACTGCCGCTCTCCTCACCTCCTCCACCGCACTAGCCTCTCCACCACCCGCTCTCCTCAACTCCACCGAACTCGTCTCTCCACAACAATGCTGCGCCGGTTGGCGACCACTTACTCGATGCTAGGATGGAACGGCTGCACGCCCCCAGCTGCGACGCAACCACCACCGCAGCCAGAGCCGCCACAGTTAGAGCATGTGGCCCCGCCGCAGGCCGACGCAGAGGTTGAGCTGCCGGACTTCAACTTCGACAACTCCGACAACTCTGAATTCGATGAGTGGAATGAGATGTTCATAGCAGAGGCAGATGCCGAAGCAACGCCGCAGTGGGGCAAGAAGGAGCAGTTTCACGGTGACTGTGAGCAAGAAGCGGTCTTGGCCTCCTTTAACGTGCAACACTTCGAGAGGTTCCGTGAGGAAGAGCTAGAGGATACCAAGGCGCCAACTTCGAGCACGCCGTCGAGATCTCGCGCTTGCGGGCGGCCACGGAGGAGGCGAGTCGTTTCCTCATGGTGGCTGAGCCACAGAGGCTGCTTGAGCTCATTGATCAACACCAGGTCGAGGCTCGCACAGAATGAGGAGTCTCGCCAATGGCAGGCGGCACTGCCCCTTCTCGTCGCCGGCGGCCGTTCTGCACCGCCAGATGCGCGAAGCAAGAGCGGAGAGGCGGGCGCGAGTGCATGCGACAACAAATGGGAAGAACGACGATGAGGCATGCCCATCGCTCGCCCCAACTGATGGCGAGCATATAAGGGTTTATTTTAGTCTAGTTTAGAGTTCAATTTTATTTAATTTTATGTAATAATCCTAAATTTGAATAAAATTCCACAGTTTATTTATGTTTGCTTGTTCAAAGTTCTTTTTAGGATTTTTATCGGGATTGCTGGCGTGTGCAACCTCTATCAAAATTAGGGAGCAGGTGCCGGCACCCCCATAACACGCTGCCGGCGCACTTACCAGCGTCTATTTGACGAGCGTTGGTGGAGATGCTCTTAGACATGGCAACAAAACGAGGCGGTTATCAAGCTTACTGACAAGAGCCAACAATAGTATGAGAGAACAGGCACCATTTCACAATACCACTACTAAATAATGACATAATTCATTATAGTAAGATTTATGTAGCCTCCAAATTTGTCGTGTTTCTTGTTGATGAAATTGGCCTTCTACCCTTCAGCAACTTCAACCATGCAGTGTCGATACGCCGCATGAGAGGGACAAATGAGATTGGGCGGGCGTGCTACCACTCGCGGTTCGGTTTAACGAACCCTGCGTGGGGTGTGACACACGGGCCGATGAGTAGAGTAGTACACATCAGCACTGAACTGAACTCTGTTGTGCTTGGTCACCGAAGCTGTTCTAATGTTCAGTAGCTTCAGCCTCTTAAATCTGAATCCTGATGGTATTACACTTGCGCCAAGCCTTGCAGTACCTGTGCAAACTCCAATTCCTATGAGAGACCTTCAATTGTTGCCTGAACCTCCTTTGCCGGCTGTGTAGGTGACGATCTGCCAGACGTGATACGCAGACTGCATTATATCTCATTACTCCACGAGCTTACTCCGTTTCCTCATGCAAATTAACGCTTGTCATTTTCTGAAAACTGAGCCTCATGTCTAGCAGATGCATTTTGAAGCAAGCAAAACGACAGCATTTCTCAAGCGACGTTTATAGCACCAGAAAATACCAAACTGACAAGAGCCAGTAGCGGCATGAGCAACCAAACACCACCAAAATGCTCATGTTGCCTCCTAGTGACCATCATTCCTGGTTTCTAGAGTGGCATCGTGATCTTCGGACTCAACCTAATAAGATACAAATATATATCCTGCTACACAAAGACAAATTACCCGGGTATACAGGAAATATGAAAGAGCGATGAGCTGACCACTTGAATCAACACTATTTACATGGCATGCCAAAAATCAGCCAGATCAGAAGGCAATTTGTTTCCCTATGAAGGATAAACAAAGTTGATTAGCTATCATACATTTAGAACAGAGCCATACCTCCTCCAATATAGGTACAAAAAGCACAGAGATGTGTGTTGATGCTAGTAAGTAAAAGATCTTGGATAGCTAATGAAAGTACAGTGAAACCAGTCTAGCAATTATGACAAATCAAAACAATTGAGATGATCACTACAGCCTTGCACTCTGTGACCAAACACACAAAGATCTTCATCTCATTACATGGACATTAAAGTCTACTATTGTGTCCACAGTAGGACAAAAATATGCAACAAATAACAAAAAATAAACCTAACACTTTTGTGGAGCTACCAAAGCAAATAGGACCTCTATGAGATCTTAGCGCATATCATGTCAGCCTGTCAGTTAGCTGAAATTATAGCTCTAGATTTCAGTTTACATGTTATACGCTTCAGTAACATTGCTTGCTAAGTGCTAACAGAAACTACAGTGACAACATCACTTGACATGTAAAAACTAATTAAAGTCAAAAGATAAATTAAGACATATCAGAAACCATCATGCTTAAATGCTCGCGACAGTTCTGCTTCATGGAACAAATCCTTTTTCGTTCTCCTCCCTTGATATACTGAACCAGCGTAACAAGCATTTCTCAAGAAATACCCAAATATATATTTCGTACTTGTAAAGAAACAAATTTACCAACATCGCTAAAACGTGCATAAATGGAAAATATAAAGAGAAACCAGTAGCTCATGTAAGTCAAAGCAACCAGCTAACTCGGAACACATTCTGTTTTGCAATTAAGTATGAATGATGTTAATTAGCTAAAATACTTTTGGAGCAGAGCCTTACCTCTTCCATACTTATATAGTTATATAGGTACACAATTCGTATAGAAATGTGCGATGATGATTTTAAGTAAAAGATTTTATCTAGCAGTAAGAAAACCTGTGAGACCAATCTGGATGTTATGATAACTTTTTTTTTTGCAAAGATTACTATAGCCTTGGACTCTCTGATCAAACATATGACCATCTTCATGTCACTACATGGACAGTGTAGTGAGTCTATTAGTATGTGATGTCTAATGTAGGCAAAAAAGTGCAACATATAACTAACTATACCTTACTGTTTCATGGACCTACTATAGCAACTACAAGTTCTATGAGATCTTAATACAGTCGTGCACCTCATATGCTCTTTCAGTTCCTTGAACTAAGGTACTGTAGCAGATGCATACATGACCACCCTTATGGAGAACACATTCATACATGCTATACCACCCTAGAGATTTTATTTTTCAGAAAAGATTGAAACCTCAAAATAAAGTAAGATCAAGATATATATCCTACAAAATAAAAACAAAAACAAAAATAACATATAAAGAAAATATGTAATAGAGACAGGAAGGTCATGTGAATCCAAGCTATTTACGGCATGGCAGAAAATTAGCCAAGGAAGACATTAATTTGTTGTGCCCAGGAAGGATAAATAAGGTTAATCTGGAACAGAGTCCTCTTCCATATATTTAGGTACATAGAGTATGGAGACATGTGTATTGATGCCTCTGAGTTAAAAAAAGCTTCCCTGTTTAAGGAAAATCTGTAACCCAATATGGAAACGATGATAAACCGAAATAATTGCAGTGATCACTACAGTACATGACACTTCCATCTACTATTATGTCCACTATTGGCCAAAAATATAGAAGATATAATGGACCTCACAGTTTTCTGCAGCTACTCCCTCCGTCCCATACTATATCGTGCATACTTTTGCGTGTAAGTCAAACTTTGTAAAGTTTTACGAATTATACAACAACATATATCAAATTTTATAATATGAAATCAATATCATTAGAATCATGGTGAAATATATTTTCATATTGTATGAAATTCATATCACTATAATAATAATTTTTTCTATCTAGTTGGTCAAACTTGACTTTGACTAAAACTTATACGCAACATATTTTGGGACGGAGGTAGCACTGAAGTGAATTAAAAGCTCTATGAGATCTTTATTCAGTCATGCAAATCATAACCAGTCAGACTGTCAGTTCCCTAAACAGACATGAAACATTGGTTCTAACAAAAAACAATGCAGTAATATCCGCAGTTGACATGTACACTAGCAAAGCCAGCAAGCGGAAACCATCATCTTCAGTTGGGCAACAAAAACCACTAGCTCCTGATATGCCCTCATCATCTGCTCATAATATGTACCACTTTTGGGAGATGAATGTATAGATTGGGTCAGAACTAGGAGAGGAAACAATAGAGTACTTTTAAAATGGAAAGACTAAGCTACTATATGCAGTGCACTTTCAAGCAAAACAAACAATGTAAAATATGGTTGTTGCTGCAAAGAAACATTACAGGATAATCCATACACCCAAATACGCATACCAGCAAGAGGGGGAGTTATCAAGTTTACTGACAAAAGCATAATTTCACCAAACCAGCTAATAATAAATAGTGACATAATTCATCATAAGATCCATGACGCCTCCTAGTTGGTCATGAGTGGCCTCCTTCCCTTAAACAAATCAACCATGCTTCATCAATGCTCCGCATCACAGGAGCTCACGCTTTTCTGCAAACATAGTTTTGACCGTGTGATTCCAAGAAGGAAATGACATGAAACTATACAAAAATTGCCAATTAGGTAGGCATAAGCATAACTGGTTGTAACATTCGAATCTACACAGTACTAAAAGTTAGCTCGAGCACATATGTTAAAACGTAAAATCAAATATAACTATTGACCAAATTAATCATTCAACATTTTGTTTGTTCCACTGACCAATATATAATTTCTTAAGAGTTATTCTCAAACACAAGAGAAGTAGATATAAGTATACCTGGCGGGTTGTGGAAACTCATGTACGGAAACAAAGCACGGAAATTCTCTGCCTTCCATATCTTCTTCCACTGTAGTGACTTTAGATTAATCTCGTAGATGCCAAGGTCCAATGAGTACACGAAAATGATGTCAGTACCCTCCACAGATCCAATGAGTCTAAGACTTTGCTTGGGGTTCTGAATGGGGAGAAGTTCCTTAAGATTGATGGCTACACGCTGAGTCCATGCTGGGACTCCGTCGGAAGCCATCTGCCTTGACCACAAGTTGAGGGTTAACCCGTCCACGCGTGCGAACCCCAAACTGCCATCGTCCGTCCCCATGAGGATATATAGTGGCACGAGCGATGTCAGCCTCCACCAGCGGCGCATCAATCAGTGACAAGCATTTGGGGCCCAAGTTGTATTTGAGAATAGATACGCTATCATCATCAAGATAAGCAAGCATGAAGTGAAGTGCGTCTTCTATGAGGACAGGTGGCATTGGCTCAATGTCTGCATCATCCGCAAGATCAAGAGTCAAGACCATAGCTCATAATATTCCAGTCGTGAGTAAGATTGCGATCAGGGTCGCTCTGCTCTCCCGTCTCCAGAGAGGACACGCACTCGTATGCAGCACAACAACAAACCTCCTCGTCCAGGGTGATGGAGACGACCCGGAAGGGCCGGTCATGGCAGGCGCGGTGATCACAACCGCTTACGGCGCAGAGCACCGCGACCCGTGGCCTAGGGAACTCTTGGGGGGCGGACAGCTTGTTCCAGTTCCCAGTCATGGGATCCCAAACAACTAGTGCGGTGGGTGTCCAGTGGATGTCAGAAAGGAGAACACGGCCATGGCGGCAGTCCCACGCATCGTAATCCAAGCAGCAGGCCCCCCAATTCTTCATGTCGCGGGCTCGTGTGCCGAACTTGGTGGTGGAGACGAAGCGTTCCGTGAGGCTGGAGCCCGGGATCGAGGTATACAGGAAGCCGAGCATGGGAGGAGCTCCATGGAAGTCGCGGTAGCGAGTGCGGAAGGCAGGGCCGGTGAGCAGGCCGAGCCAGTGCTTACTGGCGAGGGAGGCGCGTACGAGCCACTCGGGCTCGTCCGGCGGGAGGCGGAGAAAGATCTCCTCGATAAGCTCGGAGTGGCCAGTATTTTTATTTATTTTTAGATCGGAGTGGCCAGTATATGGTTGTGTACGTGGGCGTGCGGAGCGACCGACAGGTGGGACCGGAGAGGCAGTGATCTTGGGCAAAGCGGTTTCTTAGGGCATCTCCAACTGTTCGACACCTGGCGATCGAGCTGTCCGCCCAGACGCAAACACGGCCTAAATTTGCGTCTCGAGCGCGTCTGCGCGGATGCTACACGGTTGCGTCGCGTGACCGCGTCCTGCCACCACTGGCTCGCCTGATAGCGGGCGCGAGGCATGTTTTAGCCGCATCGCTTCGGCGGCCCTCGCTTCGACGGTCTTTGCTTCCGCATCTGTGCCGCCATCAATGGCGCTGCCTCGTCTTCTGCAGGCGCTCCAAGCCTGGCAGACAATGGCTGCTCTTCTGCTCTTCTGCGCTGCCATCAATATCATCGTGTGACGCGCGTGCTCGACCTTTAGAAGGCAACCGACAACGTCCCTGCCACCGCCGCACCCCACCTCCACTGCCACAACCACCACCGCGCGTTGCTGCGTCACCATGGGGAAGAAGAAGAACGACTCCAAGGAGTCTGACAATGGCATGAAGAAGGAGGGTTGGCCAAAAACGGTGCCACTCGCCGTCGACATGGCGCGCCTGATGCACGACAACTGGATGCCATGCGGGAACTGGAGGGATGTGCACCTGCCTGACGGTGGCTGGCGGCTCAGCCACTGCCGGGTGCCTGTCCCGACCATGCATCCGTGCGAGCCGGAGTGGACCATGGAGATCCAGCGCGGGCGGCAGTACTTGTCGCCGCAACTGTGTGCTGACCCCACCTTCGTTGACGACTCTGATCGATGGCTCAACTACCGTCCTCCGCTGCCAAGGACGCTACATACGAGTGCGTGTAGGCTAGGGTAGTTGGCGCTATATGGACCTTTTTTTTCTTCCGTTTATTTCATATGTAAATTATGTTTTTCAATTGAATGAAACATTAAAAAATTTATTGCATCGGGCCGCTGGGGACACCCTAGACGCAAACGGCCACGTGGTCATTTCAACCATTCGGACCAATGCAAACGGACGCAGGCGATCAGTTTTGACGACCGATTTGCGTCGGCCAGCTGGAGATGCCCTTATGCTGACAAGAATCACATCACCGCTGCACTCTGTTCTAACTAATGTGTCCACTTCTAAAAAAAAACTAATATGCCAGCTTCAGCCTGTAAAATCTCTAAGACAATGAGAGAGAACTTTGTTATGAATCTGAAAGTTTGTGAGATAAATGTATTAACATAAACCTCGCAGTACGATCCTTCTTTTTCCCTCTCAGTCTCCTTTGTCAGATGTGTAGGTGACAAGAACTACCTACCCGCAAAAGAAACTACAGTTTAATCTGTAGTATTAATATAATTTCCTTCCATCTGATGGTTCCCCTTACAAGGTTAATTAAGTTTCCAGGTTCACCAATGTCTACTACAGTAACATCATTTCTCGCTCAAACCAAGGAAGCAAAATACATGTGGCACTAGTTCAGTTCACAAGGTTAATCCACAACATTTGGCACACCGAAGCCATCACAATCTCTTGGAGTCATTTCAACCTCCTCTCAGATGAGAATTCAGAGAATAGATCAGACTTGCAAGAGCCCACTCGACAGTCATTTACAGATTGGGAAGGGTTAACTAAGCCACTGTGTATGCAGATGCATTCTGAAGCAAACTCACTAGCAGAAAACTTACTGACAAGAGCCAACAGTCGCATGAGAAACAGAGCACCACCTAAACGCCCATGTTGCCTCCTATTGGCCTAGAATAGTAGAGTGACATCCTATTCTCCTGCCATAACAAGCAATGCTCCAGCAATGTGAAATTATAACATACAAATTGACATCCAGCTGCAAAGAAACAAGTTACCCACATTCAGCATTTTGCCGACGGCCAACCGCAAACACACGACAAAGGGCTAATTTGTGGGACCCATCCGCATCCTCTGCCGAGACCCTGGACAGTGACTCTTGGCAAACACTTGCACAGTTTGCTGATGGCCACATATAAACACACAGAAAAGGACTAACCAACGTGCCTGGAAAGTGTCTTCCCACATGTATAAACTACATTACCACTTAACTGAATCTTCAGATGAGAGAAACAAAGTTATTCGAATTGGGGATCCGGAGTGTGTACATACACTGCTGCAAACCTTCTGTAACTTGAGACTTCAGGTTGCAGCCATCACCATTAGGATCGAGGAGACAGCTGGATGGCCTGATCGTATGGTCAATGCATTGCAACGGTGAGAGAAACCTCCTCATCTCCTGAACTATTTCCCTCTTGACATGGCAGCATTTATTCTTACGGACTTCTCGATATTTCAGACACGTAGGTACAAACATAAGCATTAGTTTTTTCTTCATCTACCTACGTTGCAACTTGGAATGACCTGCCAAAGCTTGACTAAGTGATGAGAGTTTCAGTACCCTGTTAACTGAAGTATTCCAATATATATGCTTCCGTTAGTGCAGACCTATATACAGTAGCTCTTGAGACTAATACATTTGCTTCTGTAATTTGTGATATCCCAGGTTGCTTCCTTTAAGTGGTTCACTTTGGGCCCAATATATAGTGCAGTAACATTGCTCGCTCAAACCAAGGAAACAAAATACTGCAGTAACAACATGAGATGGCTCCTCGTCGCCGTAGCAACACGGGCTTCTTCGGCGTTCGCCTGCGGCCTGCGGGACATTTCGCGGCTGAAATCACCGCCGGTGGTACGCGTGTGTGGCTCGGCACCTTCTACACGAAGGAGGCTGCTGCCCGCGCATACGATGTTGCGGCTTGGAGGTTTGGCCGGCCGCGCCACGAAATGAACTTCCCGGAGGTCAGGTCTCTGACGGAAGCTCAGAGTCTCTCTACTGAGCCGCTACTTCGCTCACAGGGTGAAGCGCGTCGGTACAGGTCTGGCCAGCGGTGGATTAATACCACCGAGGCGGACGAGCAGTTCATGGCACAGTGGCGCAGAGACCATCCCGGAGCCGTCGAGGCAGAGCGCGCATTCTGGAAGGACAAGCAGGCGTACAGGAGAGAGAGGAGGGCGGGAAAGCGGCAGAGGAAGGCCGAGGTTGAAGCAGAGTACGCCAAAGGAGAGGCGTCGACATGGGGGGAGAATGATGAACGGTGGTCGTGGAACCTCACAACCACCGCTGTGAGGACACCCCCAGCGAGGATGAAGATTTCGACTTCTCTGATTAATATGTGTGTGTGTCGAGTCCGTGTGTCTAGCGGGTCATGCGTCGACCCAGTGTTAAGTGCTTTGTTCGTGTGTGGGTGTAGTTCTTTAAATGTTTTGGTTTGTGTGTGGGTCTAGTTCTTTAAGTGTTTTGCTTCCTGTGTGTGGGTGTAGTTCTTTAAGTGTTTCGGTTCGTGTGTGGGTCTAGTTCTTTAAGCGCTTTGGTATGTGTGTGGGTCTAGTTATTTAAGTGTTTTGTATCGTGTGTGGGTCTTAAGTTCTTAAATGTATCACTTTTGTGCATGCCATGTCTACACACACAAGTTTTGGGGCCATTCACCCCCTCCGAGGCTCGATTTCTGGCGAAACCCTAGTTCTGTTGACCGCGCGGTCTACCCCTTTAACTGCATCCCATCGGGGGTCTCCCGGTGGGCATATGCCTCCATTTGAGTTTGGTTAGGTCATAGGTACATGTGGTAACAAGGATTGTCCCATATGATCTCAAGGTTTTCTCCGGTTCACCTCCGAGCGAGTTCCCCCAATACATCCAGAATCTGCCTAAGTGTAGAACCCCATGTCCGAGAAGCCGGACACACCTGGGGGTAGCATTGGATATAAAACCATCTCAAATCACTCTCCGATCCTCGATTTTTGAGAAAACCCTAGACCGGGGTCCCGGCGGGGGATCTATACCGCCCTTATACATATATATAGGTTTGCCGCAAAGGGGTTCGCCAAAATAGGAGTGATATGGAGGCATAATTATCTCTTTGATGCAAAAAAAATGATTGGGATTAATAATTATATGGGTAATAATTATCTCTTTGATGCAAAAAATGATTGGGATTAATAATTATATGGGTAATAATTATCTCTTTGATGCAAAAAATGAAAAAACAAAAAATGTGCATATTAGTCTGTGCCGACGGCCTCAGTTGTGCCGTGGGTCACCGTCGGCACAGCGTAAGAGGGACCCAGCAGTCAGTCCCTGTGCCGACGGCCACCTTTGCGCCGAGGGCTACCGTCGGCACAGTGCAGACGGCGCCGTGACAGGTTAACGGCTGGGCCCGCCTGTCAGCGCGTGTACCGACGGCCGTGTCTGTGCCGACGGTGACCTTCGGGCGCCAGCTTCCTGTGCCGACGGTCCATTTTGCGCCGACGGCGGCTGTCGGTGTAGCCCTTCGTGTGCCGACGGTGACTATGCGCCGATGGTCAGCTCCGTCGCTGGTCGACGAGCGCTTCTGTGCCGACGGCCCCGACATTTGGCCGTCGGCACATGGGCTGGCCGTCGGCCCACGGCGTCTCTCCCGTAGTGACTACTAGCTCAATTCACAACATTTGAATGTGGTACTAGTTCAGTTCACGATGTTATTTCCCAACATTTGACATGCAGAAGGCATCGTCATCTTTTTGGGCAAGAAAAGATTTGTCAAAGCCCAACACTCGACATCATCTGCTGATCATTTCAACCTCCTCTCAAAAGACGTTTCTGTCACCGTGTTTTCTTGGGTGCTGGTCTCAAAAGAGCGACGAGAGACCTGCACGCTCCACCATCATCCTTCAAAATTCAGACACGTAACACCTTCACAATTCGTCCACCCGATTTACAACTGGAAATGATTCCCGAAAGCATTGTTTCCAGATTTCAGCAGTATCACAATGTTGACTGAAGTAGTAAAGTATGTATCCTCATTTCTGTTACTACAAAACCCGATCGAGTGCAGTGGCTCTGCACAAATACAGTCGCATCTGTTAATTGTGATCCCAAGTTTGTTTTGCCCATCGAGGATAAATAAGGTTCATTAGCTATCGGTCATTTCGAAGAGAGCCATACTATTATGTCCACTGTTGGCCAAAAATACGCAACATATAACAAAGAAATACCCAACAGTTTTGGGCAGCTACTGAAGCAACTAAGAATTCTATAAGATCGTTATGCAGATCATATCATGTGAGACTGTCCACTCCCTAACTCATGGCTCCAAATTTCAGCAACATTACTTGGTACCAAAAATGACAATGATATCATCATTTGGCATGTACACTAATTAAATTCAGAAGATCAATTCATATCCGTAAGCCAACTAGCAGAAACAATCATCATCGCTTGGGCAACAGAAACCACTAGAACTGGGCATGCCCTCATCATCGGTTCATGATCTATACCTTTTTTGGGGATGAATGTAGATATTGGATGAAAAATAGGATAACAAATAACATACGGAGTATAAATTTTAAAATGGAAAGACTAAGGTACTATCTCCAGTGCACTTTCAGGCAAACTAAATCATTGTTGCTTCTGCAATAAACTGGTGCCCCATTACTAGATAATCCATTCACCCACTTACACATGGCAACAGCAAGAGGAATTTATCAAGCTTACTCACAAGATCCAACAATAGTATGAGTGAACATGCATCAATTCACAAAACAAACTAGTAAATATTGACAGAAGTCATTTTAATATTTATGTCGCCTCCAAATTGGTCATGTTTCTTGTTGATGACAGTGGACTTCTACCTTTCAGAAAGTTCAACCATGCAGTGTTAATGCACCGCAACAGAGGGGCTCACCCTTTCTGGTTTCTGCAAACATAGATTTGTCGGTGTGAATACAATAAGGAGATGACATGATGCTATATAAATTTTCTGCTTAGAAAGGCATATGCATTATTAATTATATCCTTTTAGCGTAAATAACACTCCAAGATTTCTCAGGAACATTTATTATACAAAACTGAAACATCAAATCAAATATAACTATTGACCTAATTCAACATTCAATATCTTGTTTGTTCCACCTACAAATAAAAGGGTTGCAGCCAAATAATAAATAGATTAACCTCAGGGATTGTTGAAACTCATGTAGGGAAATAATGCACGGAAATTTTCTCTCTTCCATAGCATCTTCCACTGTAGTGACTTGATATTAATCTCGTAGATGCCAACGTCCATGGTCACGAAAATGATATCGTGGCACTCCACAGATCCAATCAGTCGAATTCTTTTCTTTGGATTTTGAATAGGGAGAAGTTCCTTGAGATCAATGACTCTACGCTGACTCCAAGCTGCAGCCCCGCTGGAACCCATTTGCCTTGACCACAAGTTGAGGATTAACCGGTCCACATATGCAAACCCCAGATTGCCATCCTCCATCGCCATGAGGATAGCATCACAAGCTAGGCCAGCCTCCACTGGTGGCGCAACGACGAGTGATAGACAGTTAAAGGCCAAGTCATATTTGAGAATAACTATTTCATCGACATCATCGTCGTCATCACCATCGTCATCGTCATCATCTTCATCGTAATCATATGTAAGCATGAAATAAAATGCATCTTGGATGAAGACGGAGGGCTTGTCGACAATGGATGCATCATCGGCCTCAAGATCAAGAGTAGAACAGTCCTGGCTCCACTCACCCATCTCCGGCAAGGACACGTGCGCGTAGGCAACACAACCACCATCACCATAGCCCAGGCTAACGAACACCACCCGGAAGGGGCCCTCGTGGCATGCGCGGTGGTCGCAGCCGCTGACCGCGCAGGCCACCGCGGCCCTTTGGCTATGGTAATCCACCGGGGCGCGGATCAACGTCCGGCACCCTGTCATGGGGTTCCAGACGGTGAGCTGCATAGGTACCATATCCATGTCGCAGAAAAGAACTCGGCCATGGCGGCAGTCCCATGTAGAGTACTTCGAGACCGCGTCCTCCCGTTCGTCGGGAATGCGCGTGTTGAATTTAGTGGTTGGGACGAAGTGCGGGATGTTGTTTTTCTTCTTTGGGGCGTGGTCCGGGGGCCAGCTATAAAGGAAGCCCAGCATGGGTGGAGATCCATGGAAGTCGTGGTAGCGGCCGCGGAAGCGATGGCCGGTGAGGAGGCCGAGCCAGTGCTTGTTGGCGAGGGAGGCGCGCACTAGAAACTCGGGCTCGTCGGCCGGGAGGCGGATGAAGATATCCTCGATAAGCTCTTCCGGCAGCGCCGGATTTTGTGGCGGCGGCGGCGGCGGCATGATCGGTGGAGGCGAGGGTTTTAGATGGGGAATTCTTGAGGCTGGACGGGGAGGAAAGTAACGATGTTGGTCAGTGTCTTGTGTTACTCTGACGGTTCGGTTCGACCAACTCCGCTTGGGAATAGAGTGCGACCCAGAAGAACTTGTGCTCTTCAACCCACGGTACGACCCAAGAACAGAGCAGCTCGACAGACCTAAACACAAGCCGATTCCATGGAAGAAAACTAAGAGCATGCGGGCTTCGCCTGCGATCGCGGCAGCGGGCATTAGCTGCTGAACGTTTGAACATCAGCTGCTGATCAGTTCACAAGGTTAAACCAACACTTGGCATCAGCTGCTGATCATTTGAACATCCTCCCAGTCTCAGAGTGTAACTGTCGACTTCTTGAAAAAACTGAGAACGGTACTGCATGCAGATCATTTTGGAGCCAATTAACTAGGCAGCAAAGGAAAAAAAATTGGAGTTCGTTTCAACGTCAGCCTTGCGTGCACACGGACAGCACCAGAAAATCACCAAATTTGTACTGACAAGCACCACCAGAGCTCTTGTTGATCAATGCGTTGCAGGGGCTGAGAGAAACCGCCCCATCTCTAGTTCCCTCTTGACATGGATTGGCTGTGTTAAATCTTCCGTTCAGCTGTCAACAGAAAGTAAAAAAATCATACGTATATATAGCACCATAAGAAGATAATGAGAAAGAAGAGATACATTCAACATCTCGGGAAAAACATTGCCAGCTTGTATACCTAAAACCAAAAGTAGTATTTCAATGACTAAAGTACCCCTTATAAGCTGACCATCAGGCCAGCCAAAGCACTATTGGAGATAAAAAAAAAGATAATCACTCGAAACACCAAGTTATCTTTACTATTAAAGTGAAACCTGCGTATGCCTGGTGTCACACATCAACCAAATTACAAATTATGCCACCTCTAAGTGAAAAAACGTTTCAATCTATTTCTCCCTCATTCTGTTTCCCGAGCTTCAGATCCAATCGACCACTCCCGCCGGGCATCATGTCGCCACTCCCGCCGCCGTCTGTGTTCTCTCCTCCGGTCAGCTCCCCGACGCAGCACCACCCTTACCTTGCCGCAGCCACCCATGCGATGCCCCAGCCCCGCACGCGCATCGACCCCACCACCAGAACCCATGTGCCACAACGCCAAACTCCACATAACCGGCTTCCATCCGCCTCGGGCCGAAGCACGTGCCCCGCGCTCTTCTCGAGCAGCAGCGGTGGCCATCCCCGAGCTCCTCCTTGAGCAGCAGCAGCAGCGCCCACGCCTCCATCCCCGACCATAGGTGCGACTTTGGCATGGTATCTCCAACTCACAGCAGCCGGGATTCGCCAACAGTCCAACTCCTAGCCATGGACCTTCTCCTCACCCCGATTCTACTGAGCCTCATCAATGAGTGCCTAATTGATCAGGCCGTCGCGATCATCTGCAGATATGCTTGATTCCTTTCACTGATTGTTGCACGAATTCTTGATCACCATTGATGTTTTACAATCGAGATTGTTTCTATACGGGAGCAGTTTCTGAATATTGTTCTGGATTTCAGGTTACCATGCAGACGAAGAGGGTTCACTTCTGGTTTGACTAGATAGATTTAAAAATGTCCTGAGCGGAGACGTACTGGCGCAGGATTTTTAGTTCAGGTGTTAGGAAAGGTTAACAATTCTGACATTTTTCCTTGATAGATACTCCCTCCGTTTCAAATTAATTGACTCAGATTTTGCTTTGATACAAGCCAAAGCTGAGTCAATTAATTTGGAACGGAGGTAGTACTTGATAGCCATTTACAACCAGGGTCCATTTGTACCCTGTTTAGAAAAGCAGATAATTGTTTGATTATTCAAAAATTAGTATATCCATGTGTGTTAGTGGTTCTTGCACTAAAATTTAAGTTTGTGACCTTCCTGTCTCACACCTGTATGTGTCACCTATTTTTATGTTGCTACCCAGTTGCCCGGGTGATTTCTTTATTGTTTAGGTATTTTTCGCTAGATATGAGCGTTATGGTAGCACTTCTTAATATTATGAATTATTTTATTTGCAAAACCTACTTGAGTTTCCTCAATCTCTAAGTAACTTGATAATTTCTATGTTCTGAAATTATGTAATGAGTTTTCAATTTTCCATTTAGTCAACTTTTGCTAACAGAGGGGCTGAAATTCCAGAATACTGATTGCAACAAATTGCAAATGTTGCTTGATCCTCCTTTGCCAGATTTAAGTCGAAGTCGCTGGTTTTTGTATGTCATTGAAGTATTGGCAATGCGTGAGATATATATGTAGATTCTAAGCATTCTCCATCAGTAGCCTTAAACCAATTAGGTGAGAAGTTCGGAAATAGATGCAAGTAAACCATGTTATTTTCATGAAAATAAGTGGGCATGCCACAAGTATGATGTCGCCGGCCATTGAGTCGCTGCCAAGGCAGCCCCACTCGCGAAAACCGTCGTGGCGCTTGGCGTCAGTGCGTCCGAATCACGGCCTTTGCGAAGGGGCTGGCACGGGGTTGCCGGCGCTTCTATTGGGCTCGAAACCGCGCCGGCGCTTTTCGGGGCGCACCGGCGTGAACCCAAAAACAGCGCCGATCCCCAAATAGTTATCGAGGCTGCCGGTGGAGATACTCTAATACCCAGAAAAGACAGCATTCATAACATACGGGCTGCAAATAGGAGAATTGTCCTCACCTATGCTCGAAGATAATCTCAGGGTGACTCTGATGGATTTGCTTGTCTTCCCAAACTTGCCAGACTATGCATACAAAAATAGGGAACCGATTAGTGAATCAATCTTTTAGATGCAGATGCAACAATTCACTGCACTTGCTCCTAGATTTCAGTGTCTTTATTCAAAATATTATCTACAGCTGATCCTGCCATTACGATTTACAAGAAAGATTGAAAAATACCAAGTTTTGAATGAAGTTAGTTAACCACAAATAGCTCTTTGCTATCTCCATTGGTCAAGAATTCAATTGGATGATTGAGAATTCACCATCTTCCTGCAATCTGATGCTCCTGTTCCTACTCACTGCTCCTGTATGTTTAGATCGGGAGGATTTAAAATAAAATATCAGCAAGTTTTCAAATTATTCCATGATGAATTCTTTACCAGTATTGAATTCTTATGTCAACGTGCATGAACTGAACTGCAAGCTGGCTTTGCCTTTTAGCAAGTTGACAGCCGTTGACAATTCTTTTTTATTTTCCTCGTTGAAAAGGCACAGTTAATTTGAATTTCCGTGAAATAATATATCCATGTTTTGTATTGGTCTATGTCCAAGTCATTGAATTTAAAAATCCATGAGACAAACGAACTGTCCTAAAAAGAATAATTGTTTGAGACAAAGTTAATTATAATGATATAAAAGGAAAACTATAATGATCACAAACAACATCAATCTGGTTTGTGTTTGCAAAACTGAATGAACTTTTGATAAGTTTTTATTGGGACACTGTAGCAACACAAAGAGGTGCAAGTGCTCATAAAATTATATTTAACATGTGATGAGACAAGTATGGAGACAACCATATTGAGACGTCTATGATTCAACTGGTACCCTCACACATGACATCACAATACAGTGACATCACCGAGTCAGAGCATAACTGACCGACTCTAGTATTAATAATATGTTTGGTAACTGGTTAAATGGAGTTAGCAAATGTGATAAAGCTCGCATACGTATTGGTATTGCAGCTTTATGTTGGTCCATTTGGACAAGTCGAAATGACATGATCTTTAATAAACAAAAATATACTAATTTCTTGCAGGTTATTCGGCGAGCTGCGCACTGGATTCACGTATGGGCGTTCCTTCTGCCGGAGGAGCAGCGGGAGCACATGGCTTCTGGATGCAACCGGCTGTTGACGGTTGCTCAGGACTGCTTTTTCCGGGCTACTGGATGGCGACACATTAACAGATTATCAAATGGATAGTTTCTTTATGTGTCTCATTTTCTTATGGTTGATCCATGTATCGACGTTGGCCGATCCATGATTGTAATCGTTTAAATTACCGCATACTTTGAACTTGATTTAATAAAGAAAGCTGTGTGCATCAATTGATGCAGAGGCTGGGGCTATGCTCCCATTTCGAAAAAAAAACATTGTAGATAAGATGCACATGAAGATATTACTTGAAGCCATCTCATGGATACGAGGAGATAAATTGTTGGGTTGTTTCTTTTATGCATATGATATTTAATTATAGATTTTTATTTTATTGTGGTACATTTTGGGCAAAGTATAATTTTTTAAATATTATATGGTTGCCTTTCTATACACTTAATTCATACGTTTACATGTACAAATTTTCTTTTTGAGCTGGCCGTGGCGAAGCACGGGCATTCAACTAGTAAATATATAAGATATAAGATATCTTTTATGATTTTTTATGTTGTTATAGTGAATTTAAGGGCAAATACCAACTTCTATGGCCACGACCCAAATCTAGACACGTTGGGCGCAGCGCGCGACCCAAATGGACACGCGGACGCGGGACTCTGTTCGCGTGTCCGCGCGGCAACCCAAATGGCTCAAAACAGACGGCCCAACGCGTCCATTTGGATCACCGCGTTGGAGATGCCCTAATTAACCTCAGTAGGGGTCGGCCAGACGATACTGGTTACGTTGTCGCCTCTGATCGAGGGGATGTGCGTGCTCCAATCCCATGCCGCCGCGGGTCGTGCCCCGAGCAGCGTGACTTCAGTTCTGCTGGCTATGTAAACGATACTCCAAAAAAAAAAACGAAACCCATGGACGCTAGCACCCAGGGTATATTCTTATAGAAGGAGCTCAATATGAGCCGCAAACCCGCGTCCGAGGAGATTCGAACCCGGGTTGCTGGGTAGCCACCGACTCAAGCTAACCATCTGACTCTCTTCAGAAGAATCGCGACATGCAACCGACAAAAATTACGCGAAGGTTTTCCTCGCTATTTCACTCTAGAACGAGAGTAAAACCGAAACTATTATATTTAGTCAATCTCTGTCTTGGACCATATGACCCCAGAGGAACTTTATTTCCGGGTAGCAGGTCCGTCTCTCTTGCCGCGCGCTAGAGCTTGCTCCGTCAGCAGCCAAGCTGCAAACAGAACGAGAGGAGCGTGCATGTGCCTACGTTTCCGTCAACACACCTGATTAGCCAAGTAGCCATTCAAGAAATAAGTAGTTTAGCCAAGTTGTGCCATTCTATGAAAATAATTAGCACTGTAAATCTGTAAAATAATTAGCCAAGTAGTACTGTAAATCTGTGGGTCAGGTCAAGCCAACTGTTGCTTTAGTTTTTTTTTTTGACAATTCAAAAGATATTCATTAATATCATTGAAATTTTACAGACAGTAATGTGCCAGGATGCACATTTTGATTTTGATTGCTGAAAACATCAATTATATACAGGGCAAAGATCTGAAGGATGTTTAGTACAATTAAAAAAAACAGGTTCCTATACTATGAGCACTAAAAGCTTCCTTTGCTAGTTTCTTTAAAGGTTGTAATAGCGCGTTGTTACAACATAATTAAAATGTCACGAACCTATAGCCTATTCTTTTTCATACACATGTGGCAGAGATATATATTGAACCGATGAAAAAAAGCCGTCACGCCCATGCGGCACGGATACTGAACTAATGAAGAATGGTATCTATTACTGAAACACCTTATTGGGATTATCCCGAGAGCAAGCTGCCAGTATGGCTCCAGAGATGTTGAACTGATGAGAGTGTTAGAATACATGTACGACTGAGATTAGACTAGGATTAGATCATCTTGTACTCCAAGTCTACCTCCCATTTGTACCTCTATATATACAACCAAAGGGTCATGGAAATACAACACCAATTCTTATGGTTGTACAATTTCTATAGAGAGATCTTTCATCTCTCTCACACCTCCCATTAAGTAGTATTGATCTCCATCTTGTAGCCTCTGCAAGTGGAATAAAATGAGTATATGAAACATAAGGTCAAAATATAAATTAAAGATCGAGGAATCGCAAATCTAATTTCAACTTCCATTTTCTAGCAAATGGTACAAGCCTCAAATGAAAAACTTTGAACATGCGTAATACATCTTGCAAAAAAAACTATATGCCTTTCTGCACTCAACCTGAGCGAAAAGTATTAGTGGATTTTTGCATAGAAACAACAAAAACATTATTTCATTTTTAAATAACTACTACAAACTACATGGATTTTACTGCTATAGAAAAGGGCTTGTTATTATTCAGTATACTAACAGCTTCTTGAATTCAAACATAGCGCAGAAGATTTCATTAGGAAGTTGGTTAGAATGCCCATTATTAATGAACATGACAGAAACCTAGTTGGTACATCATAGTATAGCAGAACAACGTGGTAAAGGGACAGATTGTAATCAACCAATTTAAACACCAAAATTTTACATGAATCCTAATTAATTTTGCTAGATCTGGCGGTTTCTATACCAAAAGGCATAAATCCAATTTTAAGAACATTAATGTTCCAACCAAATAGATGCCAAAAAGTAAATACCTTGATCACAGTAAGAATTTAGATGCTTAAACCAAAAATGTATGTTTATTCGACGTATGTCTGAGCAAAATATGACACTTTTATGAAAGCTACCAAACCACCACTTTTTGGAAGTCAATAAATTAATGTAACTAAAAGTGAAAATTTGACAATATTTTACGGTCCATACATACGAAGTATTTCACATAATTATCCAAGAGAATCAAAGATAGAGCAAAAACTTGAACATGTAATAGGGCCATACTGACATATGTTAGGTAGGGTGGCAGACCTTGGTGTCGATCATGACACCCCATGGTGTAGCTCTTGCTATCTTTAGCTGGTTAAATTTGCCGCCTGCTTCCAGTTTACGGTTCTGTGTAAGCATCATTAGAATTTGATTCCTTCCGTGCTTATCCGGAACGCCAAGATATATCCCTCGATCAAACCTCTCTAGAAGATTATGTAGTGGTAGCTAGTAAAAAGAAGATGAACAAGTTGACTACATTGGCAGCTAGTAAAAAAAAATGAACAAGTCAATTTAATTGTAAGCGTTTCATATGTAGATGATAACAGTGGAACCAAAAAATCTGAATGATCAGATGAAAGATATCATCATAGAATTTATCATTTGAAGGTTGAGCAAATATCTACGGATACCTGAATGAGATGGCTAAGCTAACTGCATGATCTCATGTGCAGGTCATCATGGATGGATAAAGAAACTGAGCGTTCAGGAGGTACCAGTTGGTCAACAAAAATGAACCCCAATTCATACACATTGTGCTCTTGGTCCTTGTTCTGCCAGATCCGTGAAACACACACAAGAACATTCCGTTGAGATCAAGGTGAGATATCTTTTACCGGAGTGGCATGCATTGCTACCTTCTTAAGTTTCCTGCAAGATAATTGTAGAAATCAGGTGTGAACAGATTCGAGTAAATGGACCACCGCAAGAATGATCAATCCAAACCAACGCATAGAGTTAACTTTACTGCCCGTGCATGCTGTGAGCTTGAATCAAGATCATAGCATCACCACCATCATGGTAGAGCCATCATTACCAAGCAAATGAAGCAAAAGCTAGTGTGGATAGTTCAGATAATTTTTTACCAAAATTTAAGACAAATCCATAGGGCAGTTGGAAAAGGGAATAAGAATATAAATTCTGAACATCTGGGAGAAATTCACTAGACTTTTAAATTTAAAGTAAACATACTATTGATAAGATTAACTTAAAATTTGTTAATAGATGGTAGGAGATAGATGACAAATAAATGTAAGAAAAAAAGTTCAGTGAACAGATTAAAATCATTCCTCATTACTGATTTTTGCAAAAATTGATCGGGTCTCAAATTATGTTATAATTTCAATTAAGCATTTACTGCTCCGGCAGGGAACTTTTCAATTAACAGTAGAAACTAAAGATGCACTCACAAACATTGACATTTTAAAATGTGTTTTCGGATAATAGGTTCATATGCACCCGTGACCTGGAGGTGGTGTTTTGGCTCATAGGTTCATATAAACATATTATGAAAAATGCGCAAACAATTTTTCTTACACATGTCAAAAAATCAGAAATAAAATTTCACATGTACACGTGGACATTCTATGTTCTCTCACAAGTTTTTGGGGAAATGGAAATTTTACATGGCCTATGTAAAAAGACAAAAAAAAAATTGTTCAGTGAATAGTCATATTGGAGCATCAAAATTGATCTTTTTTACACGGGACATAAAAAATGTTCTTTTCCCCCGGAAACTTGTGTGCGAACATAGAATATCTAGATGTACATGCGAAAATTTATTTTAATTTTTTTTGACATTTTGAAATGTTTTTTCACCTAATAGTTTCATATGCACCCGTGACCCGAATTGCATTTCCCATGATAGCACTGCAACACACCCAGAAATAGCAACCGCTTATCAAAGAGGCCTCATCTTATGTTGTTTATCAAAGAGGCATATCATATCTGGTTATTATTGCATCGGTAGTGTAGTTCAAATTTAAATACAAACTGAAAGTGACAAATAACAGTGATCATTGACATGAAACGAGTAGTCATCTCATTTTATTTGCTTTTGCATGAACTATGTTGTTTATTTGGTAAACTGCACTGATTGTGAACTATGTTATTTATTTAGATGCAGGATGTTTTAATTAGTTTGGTCGCAACATTATTGTTTTCCATGTTTATATGAGCCACTACAGGAAAAAATGAGGAAAAGGCCAGCCGCGGATAAAAATGCGTTAGGTCACTGCTGCCGACCCACTAGGGGGGTGACATGGCTAATTTACTATCGGCGCCCCTTTGACCCAAATAGAGCAAAACAGGCATATTTGATATCCAATATGGGTTGGACAGCTAGAGATACCATAAAGGAGGGCAGACACGAGCAAACCGTGAGATCGAGGAGTGGTGTGGCAGCAAGCCATCTTGCTCCTCTGTCTACTCACTGACATCGATGATGTACAAACAAATACAGTCTGGGCTTGCAAGAAAAATAACAGGATCACGATGCAAATTTGAGCAAAGATTTGGCAGACACCACTCTACTTCCATCAGATAACTATATAGCTCTCCATATTTGCATAAATTAAGAAGCAGCATAAGATGAAACTTAATTTTTCTGAAGCTAAAAGAATGGAAGCAGGTAGTGACCAATATTCAGTCCAACATATCACAACTCACATGAACATGCCACATTACTCCACAGTACTAGTAAGCAGCAGAAGCGGAGCTAAATCTTGACCTGGGACACCTGACCGGCTAAACACGCGAGTACTACGTACATACAACTGAATGGCTGCAACACACGGGTCCCTGCATGCACGGCCTCTAGTTCTGGGACACGGCGGCAAGCCACGCCGCTCCGCCGTGCGCCAGCGCCATGACCACCATCATTACCATGGCCAGCGGGGAGCGGGGGCCCGTCCCTGCAGTGGCGCATCCGATGCGGTAGCGGAAACCGTCCTCGAAGGTGGCGACGGCGAGGAAGGACGCGGCGGAGGAGAGGCCGATGGCGAGGAGGAGCATCCCGCGCAGCGCCGCCCTCTTCCACCCGGCGGCGACGGAGGCGATGCCCTTGGTGCCATCGGCGCCGGCCGCGGTGTTGTCCACCTGCATTATTACCCCGAGGAGGAGCATGCCGGCGGTGTAGGCGGCGGCCAAGAGGAGGCATTGAGTGATGCCGACGCGGGCGTATAGCTCCGTCTCGCAGGCGTTGGCCGGGTCCGGCGGGAGCGCGCGGAAGGAGGTGGAGTTGCCCATCAGGAAGACGAGGCACAGCAGCTTGAGCTGCTCCGACGCGACCGCCCTGAACATCGCCATGTCTCCCTGCAGACTGAGCAGCCATTTTACAATCTTAAGATAAGAAATTCATAACGAACTTGGTATGCTAATGCTTCGGTAGAGTAAATATATGCAAGAATGTAGCTACTACGGCTAATAAAGATCCTTGGCAGGACTTATAAATCAGCAGTCACACAAAACTGAAGTAAATATGAACAGTAGGAACCAGGAGCGAACTCAGCTCTATGGACCAATCCAAAATATTTTTTTACCAAGTTTAGCTGTTAAATATGAACAGTATATTGACTATTGAGTACGGATAAAAAAAAAGGTCTAGTAGAAGGGAAATGGCTGTACACAGAAGTGCAGAGGAGGTTATTGGACCAAGAAGCGATTTTTCTTTCGAATAAAAAAGATGATGCCTGCAGAATAGTAAAGGGATCTTTACAATCTCGTTTTTAATACAGAAAAATATAGAGATCTGTAGCATCCCAACATCTCGTCGATGATTAGAGAGTATGAAGGACCAGGGCTCTCAAGTGTCAAAGAGAAGCCGGAAAAACTTGGAAAAGAACAGGGGAAAATGAAAGAAAGTGGGCACATTTGAGTACACAAAGAAACACACTACAAGATCTGCCGTTTCATACAAATCACCCACAGATCGATGCATTCAAGAACAAACGAACCAAGAAGTAGAGCACAAAAAACTCCAGATACGGTAGAGGGCAATGCGATCTAATTTCACCTCGGCTCGATCTGCAGGTGCAAGAACTCTTCTGTTCTTGGGAAAGGAGAGGGAGGAGAGATTGCTGTGGTGACGTGTGGTTTGGAGATGGGAGGGAATACCACTTGAGTACGCGGCAGCAGCAGCAACTATAGAGGAGTGCGCTCTCTCTCTCTCTCTCGCTGTGTCATTTATTACTATCCCTTTTGCTCCTTGAGATACTACATTTTGCAATGCCATGTGGAACTCATCAGATTCGTATTTGTGTGTAAAACAGCACCGCATTACGGATATCTACCTTTAGTTAAATCTCATATAATCTCTCGTATACTAGCCAAGATTGACATTTCAGGGGTGAGAAGCCTGTCAGCGCACCAAGCATCACATCTCTTCTACAACCCCACATCTACACATGAACCGTTGTGGCAATCATAGCCAGCCTCCCCTATCGCCCTAGGGCTGACGTCTCAAGCATCCTGACGATGAGCGGCGTGCCTTTCCTTTTCGTGCTTTGATGTGTGGCATGAATGCCCATGCCTGTTTTCACATTTCTGAGTTTTCTAGATAACTCTGTAGCTGCCTTTCATGGAGCTTGCACTTTGAAACCTTGTTACTCTGCCTCTGGCTTCATGCACAGGGTGCCCCCCATTAATTAAAAAAATGTTTAGTATTGATTCTATTGTAATTGTAGGATTTAAGTTTAGAATTAAATCTATTTCAAATTATAGAACTGGCAAACTTTATCACAATTGGGGGCACGCATAATTTTTTTTACAAGTGTATCCATCCTTCAGCTTTTTCCTGTGTCCCCCACTGCAAGTAGGAGTAACAACCAAGCTAATTCTGCGAGATGCCCACACCTCGCTTGCAACGAACGAGGACCAGTCCTAGTCTAGTAGTTTATCTTGCGGGAGCAGCAGTGGCTCCACCACAAGTGTTTCAATGCGCCGGGAGAATTTATAATTTGCCACACATTAGTTTAGATCTTTATAATCTGCCACACATTACATAGGCTTCTACTATTTGCCACACATTAGATTGTTTCCTTGCTAATTTGCCCTTTTTCTCCTTTTACAGATATATTCCATTTTTTAACTTCTAAATACAATATGAAATACGTACATTGGTACCGGTTGATCGAAAAAACAGAGTCGGGAAACAGAGGCTCCATAGATGCTGTGGCGGGGGCGCTGCCGCCTGACCACCGTGGACGGCGGGGGCGCTGCCGCCTGACCACCGTGGACGCAGCAGCAGCACCGCAGCCGCTGCGCGCCAGGGCTCCACCACGTCCTCCCGGCACAGGACGACAGCGACCAGAATAGCTGCAATGCCCGTCTCCAAGTACATGCCCGCCATGCCGATACTGAATGTGTTGGTGCTAACTTGAAGACGGAGTGACTTCAACTGAATATGCAGCAATGGGACTCCTTCAAGGCAGCTTGCTCTTGCTGCCTGTCCGCATTAGTGCTTCAAATAAATGAACAGATCATGAAATCGTAGGCAACTTCAGCTAGCAAGAAAGCAAAAGATACGTGTACAGTTCAGTTTGTATGAGGTGTTCAGTTCAGGTCCTACGAAAGTTCAGCTTGTCCTCGGCTGATGTCGGCAACATGATCAGGCCACGAATGCGTTGACATACCAGCTATCGGATCCAGGAGCTATATTCTACTCAAGATATAAAATTAATCTCTAAGATCATTACTGCATTACCAATTACCAGATCTTAGTGTCACCTTCTCGATTGTGGCTGCTGTTCATGGTCGCTGATCATGGCGGCATCCGTGGTAGTTCGGCGGGCGGCGGTGTTGCTTCTGCGTCCATGGTAGTCCGGCGGCTGGCTGCCGGCTGCGGCGACGCTGCTGCGTCCGTGGTGGTCCGGCGGCGGGCGGCGCTCTCGTCCTAGCTCCTCTGTTTTCCAGGAACCTCCGTTTCCCCTCCTTTGTTTTTCCCGATCAACCAGATCAAGATCGGTATCGTTTGGCCAAACTGTACCAACATACGTATCTCATATCGTATTTGGGAGTTAAAAAATAGAATATATCTGTAAAAGGAGAAAAATGGCAAATTAGCAAGGAAACAATCTAATGTGTGGCAAATAGTAGAAGCCTATGTAATGTGTGGCAGATTATAAAGATCTAAACTAATGTGTGGCAAATTATAAATTCTCCCGGCGAATGCGCCACACCACAAGTCAAAGCTGGAGATACGGTCATACGGAGACACTGGCAAAATGATCTCGCTCCATCAATAATACAGCAGCAACCATAGAAATGGTATGGAGTGCAACTGCAAGCAAAGAATATATTTTTCTTTCAGGAAAAGGTTTATTATGTGATGGACTATGATGTGTGTCACGTGCATGGCCTGGCCTGGCATAGTATACGCACCACGTACGGCACCAGCTACCTAGCAGCAGCACTTGCAAATAATCCAATTAAACTTGAAACGAAGGCTGCTGGTTTGTGGCATTCTTTTCCATATGTTAGAAAT
This sequence comes from Lolium perenne, assembly GCF_019359855.2. Classification (NCBI taxonomy): domain Eukaryota; kingdom Viridiplantae; phylum Streptophyta; class Magnoliopsida; order Poales; family Poaceae; genus Lolium; species Lolium perenne. The sequence continues at coordinate 10,252,502 of NC_067247.2, read as the reverse complement.
ATTTATATTCCCGTTATATTGATGGAATCGCATTGAGTATCATTGTAGATTTTGTTCATTTATATATATACTAACTGAATGACCATGCGTCTCCACAGAGCAACAAAAATATTGCATATGCTTATCAAATAGATGTTCTAAGTCAGAAATATGTACCGGCACAGCGAGCGATTTCATCCGTTTACTTATACTAGTAAGTATGCACGTGCAACGCACGCTCTCTATCTTGACCCAAACCAGAATGCGGAAGAATTAAACAATCAAAGAACACACAACCTATACATGGCTGATGTAATAAGAACATTCAACAAACATACACCGTGTTTATATTTAGAACTATGTTTAAACCTTTCAGAATGGCAACGTAAACTCATGTGAATAGAATGTTCGTTGCAATGATAATTTCATAATCTCATATGAATAGTCTGCTCATTACAACAGTAATTTCAGATCATGTTTATGCATAAACCAAACTGTGAAATTATTATTGAAATAATCGTGCTTTGATTTAACAAATTGTTTCTTACAAGGATGGCCAGATCGTGAAAGCTTTCAATACTCAAATCTTGTATCTTCTCTCAAAAAACCGTGTCACTGGCCAAGAAACTTGCTCAATACTAACTATAGATGCTAATAAATATGAGTTTGTTAATAAATATACTCCCAACTGAATAACCAATAGTGCCGCTCCTAATATAGTGGCATAGGCAAAATCATTTACATGCAGTATGTTTCTAAATTATCTAAAAACCAAAATGAAAACAACTCAGCCTGTTATAAATATAAGTTTGTTTGTGGGTTATGGCGATGAAAGACCGTGTTGGCCCAAACAATTCATGGCAAAAATGGAGCCTTATTTATGAAGAGTGCTAAAGCCTAAAAATTGTCAATCAGACCACATAATAAAAGATAGTGGGAAAATAAATTGTGTACTTAAATCCAATATCATTTGCATCCTAAGAATTATTCAATACGGTGAAGTGCATTACCTTGTCTGAAAAGAACATAAGCTGCATAAACCGCAACTCTCCTCATGAAAGAAACCATCACGATTGATTTCCAAGTTGTCAGGTTCTTCTTTCTGGAAATGACATCAATAACTGGAAATGACATCAATCAAATAAAGGTTGATCACATTAGCAGATGCATGCTGCACTTCTGATCTATCAAGTATAAACAACATCATAGTTGATCACATTTGAGCAACCTAGAGGTTGGTGATCAGTTCGGGGAGCAGATCGTAGTGTGTCTTGCCAAGTGCCCAACCAAGACAATCCATGATTCATGAGGAAGATTGCCAGTGTAAAACATTATATAGATCAGAGACTTCATATATGCAAGAAGGCAATGCTATATATATGGTCAGGTATAAGTGTAAAATCGTAGGTAATAAGAACACCACAATGTTATATCTTTTGCACCAGTGACCGGGGTTAAGTCATTTGATTCCACACATGGGCTAAAACATATGAAAATCAGAAATTATTGACTTCTACTCTTGTAGTACAAAAGTTAAATAGCGCAAAGGAACAACTACTCTTGGGAGTACTTGTAGCTGATAGAAGATATCTTCTGAAGCGAATTAGCGTAAAAATTATCAAGCGACTGCACATAGAAGTAAATGCTAAAAGTCTTATGCATAGTATAACAGCTTCAGGTTGACTACATTGCATTTTAGTAAACAGAGAAGAAAAGCGGGTTAACCATGGTAGCAGATCTTAAATATAGTTAAACATTTCTATCCGAAAATTAGATCCAAACCCACTCTGATGTTCCATGTGGCTTGTACTGGATAATAATTCTATCAGTGTAACAACATATGTTGCAAAATAAACAAATCAAAACATGCAATCTAGTTAGGAAGTTCAAACTTCAAACCATACTAAAGGAAATGGGGCATCATCTTTTATTATTTTGAATGGAATCATCTGCTCTGGCATCACTTGACCATGACCAGTAAAATACCAGAATGATTATAATCAAATGTACTGGCAAGTGTATGCATGCTATGTGATATACTGAGTGGAAAATAATAGAGAAATACTCTAACTAAATTGGAGTTTATCTGACGCAATCACACTAACACCTACCGAAACGGAAGGAAATGGAGGACTGTGTGTTATGCAGACCTATGATACATATGTAACTGACTCTTACCACTGACCCCCTTCATTGTACAACGTTCAGATCATCCTCGATGCTTGAGTTCTTCAACATAGGTAACTGACTCTTTCCACTGATCCCCTACATTGGACATTGCACAAAAAAAATCGTCCTTTGTTATAGAAACAATATATATAGCTGGAATAGCATGGTTTCAGCAAAGTTGCATCAACAATATCAGTCAAATATGCATGCTGATACTTTAAATATGTCTGCTACATTGTTACTCTCTTTTGCCATCTACTAAGCCAAACACCCATTTCTGAGTTGATTTCTTGCGGCTCTTTTCAGGTTAAGTCCGAAGATCTAAAGTATAAAAAATGAGTCTGGACTGAAAGAAAATCAAATATAAGAGTAAAAAATTATATCATACACACGGAACCAGCACCATGTCCTTCTTACAGCGGTTTTAGCATACACATTGGGCTTGGTCTCTAACAGAAGCACACAAACTGATCAGGTCGCTACCAATTGAACAAAAGACATACTTGATTAGACAGCTTGCAGTTTTGGGGAAGAAAGCTACAAAACCAATCAAGCATTAGATTGTGTTGCAATGAACTGTAAGTAGCTATTCAGCACTTGTGCAGCGTGCATGAGTTTTAATCCGGCCCATGCACTAACAAGTTAGAAAAACAGACATTAACAGTAGAAGTTCTGAAAATGCAGACCATGCAAGCAAGAACATATACTTCTCTAGCTACAAATCCCATTAGGAAATCACAATGACTATGTTGAAACTTGTATGTAACTAACTAACTGTAGACCGAGATGGGCTAGAATAGCCAGAAGGAGAACTAAGATAAGCATAAGACCTTGTTTCTTGAAAATGACACTTGATACTACTATGAGAGAGGATCAGATTATTTAATTATTGAAGCTTGCCCAGATCCACACCATTCCTTCTTTCACGAATCTTTGTTGATGGCACTTTCTTGCATTTACTGTCAGCTGAATACCCCAACCCGTACGGGCAAACCTATCTGGAGGCGTGGGTGACGCCGAGATGGGCTGCAGCGCGGAGAGAGGGGAGTGGCATGGGGGTACGGCGGCGATGTTTGGGACGGTCAGCGCCGTGGATTTTGGGACGGGTGCCCTGACGTTGGGAACGGGCAGCGACGGGGACGCGCGACGGGGAGTTGGGGATATGAGGGGCGAAGTGGGGGACGGGCGGCGGCTTGGACGCAGGGCGGCGCGGTGTTGGGGACGATCGGCGGCATGGATGCAGGGAGACGCGGAGTTTACATATGAAATAAACTGAAAATATGCGGGCCAACCTTCTTCCAGGGAAGAAGGAGCAAACTCGGCGAGTAGGGCAGCGGCCGCATCCAGACCAACACATCCGCGCGAAGAGGGGGCTGAACGTGGTTTGGTGGGGAGCGCCGAGGGCCGGTGAGGAGCGCTTCTAGGCGACCTACCGGCGAGGCGTGGGGGTTGGCGAGGAAGAGGCGCAGAGGAGCATGGTTGGGCGGTGGTCCGAGCACAATGGGCGGGGCGATTGAAGACGTAGGTTGTACCTCCGGCGGCAGCAACCAGCGAGGAGGAGGAGATCTTGGGAGGAGCGGAAGAGGCGAGAACTCTACGATTGATCGAAACAATGGCAAGTGCGTGCGATGTGGCGTGCGATGCGGACGGGATGGAAGGGTGCGTGATCGGGGTGGGGAGAACGGACAAGTCTGGACCGTGTGATGCATCTAGATGGACGGATTAGATCCAATTTTCCTACGACACTTCGTGTCTGTTGCCTGCCAAAACCCACCGGCGGGCAGCGGCGAGCAACACGAAGAGCCGGGAGGATACCAAGACTGCTGGTGGGCCCTGGTCCCTCGGTCGTCGTCCCGCAATGCTCCGGCACACGTCCTGGCGGTTGCAAGGGCGTGCCACCTGACCTATACCTGGTCAGGAAGGTGATGGATTGCTTCGTTTAGTTTCCTGCATGGCAAACACGTAAACATTAAATACGAGCCCCGATCGGCTCTTAAGTTGTTCTGTGGATCGGCTCAAAGAGCCGATTGCCCCGTGGTTCACGTTAGTTTTACCATGACACGGGGATCATGCTTTATCAAAATCAAGCAAAGCTAATCTACGATAGTCTAGGGTTTTCACTACATAACCGGAACATCCTACGCGTAATTGAGCCTAGCAGATACGTAAGATGATGGAAAACCAGCCCTAACGAGGCCTAAAAACCAACACGAAGTTGATCCCCGGAACAATCCCTTTAGGGTTTAATAAACCATACCTTACGCGCTACCGGATCGTTCAACCCGTTTGTAAGGCCTAACCATGCAGATATCAAACTAATCCTTGTAGAACAAGGAGCGACTATAACAGATCGGATCTACTAAACAAAGATCAAGCAAGATGCCGCCCTTACACCTAAGGTAGGTGTAAGGGCGGCTAGATATCAAGGGGCAACGTAGCTAAGCAAGTATAACATAAACACGTCGACGTAAGCCCCAAAACATCTAAGATAAAGGTGTTGCTCGCCATAAACAAGGCTTCAGCACGAGCAGCACCAAGGACGAATAAACTGATACTGCCTAGATCGCAAGATGCGATCTAGGCAGCATGTTGCTTACCCGGGAGAAACCCTCGAAACAAGGGGTGACGATGCGCCTAGATTGGTTTGTTGTGAACGTGATTGTCCTCCTTTCTCAATAACCCTAGATACATATTTATAGTCCGTAGACTTTCTAACTTGGGAATAAACCCAACTGTGTACGGGCTAAACTCTATCTCTTAATTCTAACCGACACGTAACCTACTATAAAATACAGATACACGGGCAATCTAGCCCAATTTCCCGCACAAGGCCGGTTCAGAGACACTTCAATATACATGTCTTCTAAGCCCATCTTCGGTCACGGCCCACCTCCTGCTCTGGCAAAATCTGGTGATAACACATGCCCCCCTGGTTTTGGTAATGATAATTTCAAAACCACTCTGTTTTTTCCTTCGTAGGGTCATGTCGTGGCAGAGCAGAACCGCTTCAGTATCTTTCCATCATGATACCCTGTCTTCTCAACTTCTGCACGATTGACAGTTTTGGCACCGCATCCTCGAAAACTGCTCAAGCATTAAATCTCCACTATATCCCCTTTATTTAACCACGCCGAGTAGTTCGCCTCTTCATCCTCTTGCTCCGTACTAGCCGTCGGCGAAAAACCCCCTTCCTCTGTAGCCATGTCTTCCTCTTCCTCCTCTGCTTCATCGGCTCTCTCCTCCCAATCCTCTTCCTCGAGGGAGCCGATTCCTGAGCATTGGGATGAGCAGGAGTGGGACTTCGACTTCGTGCCAGATGGCCCACCCGAGGCCCTCGTCGGGTCAGATGGTGATCTGCCCCTGACTGACGGGGAGGACGACCTCCGGTTCCTCGTTGACGGGGAACTGGAGGCGGAGAGTGAGGATGACCTCTCCTCCTGGGGTAACTTCACCTCCTCCGTCGAAGAGGAAGAAGAGGAGGACGAGGAAGATGACACCTCCTCCGACGAAGAGGAGGAAGAGGGGGACGACACCTCCTCCGATGAGCCGCCGGCGAAGCGCTTCCGCGGCTGGGCCTGGTCAGATGACGATGAAGGCGACGATGATGAGGAGGAAGAAGCCCCTGTTGAAGGCTACGGCAGCAGCGACGAGGAACTCGCCAGCAGCAGCAGCGACGGCGGCTACAACAGCGATGACGAGGACAGCGACAGCCCTTAGAGTGGGGACTACTAGCATAGGACTAGCAGTAGCAATATGTTCCCCTTTTGTTCCCCCTTTCCTGAGAAATCGGCTCCTCTTTGTAAGAAATCCCCTTTTAAATCAATGAAGAAGGATTCCATGCTTAATTCTTCCGATTATCAAAATAAATCATTGCTCAAAAAGCCGATGGCAATACATCGGTCTTTACCCAAAACGCCAACAAGGCCAGTCCCAAAATCGAATGGTGCCCTGATACTTGCTTATGACAGCTGTTCCTCTATAGTCGATGGCTCCGCATCGGCTTTTCAGTTCTAAAGTCGATGCCAGTGCATCGGCTATGCTTTCGTTTGGATTTTTTTTTTACTCGCCGATTTCGTGCATCGGCCTCCATATTTTACTGCCCATCATCCCACATACTTGGGAAATACTTCTTGAGATGCTGGCCATTAACAGCCACTGGGAACTTCACACCATCCAACTGCTCGAGCATGTATGCATTACCCTTCAACACTTGGTCGACCTTGTACGGTCCGTGCCAATTTGAAGACCATTTACCATACGCTTTATCCTTAGTCCCCAACGGCAACACAACTTCCCATACCAGATCACCAACGTGGAACTCCTTCGGTCTCACCTTCTTATTATATGCGCGAGCTACCTTGGCTTTGTTCTCCTTGATTTTCTCAAGCGACCAGAGTCTGAGTTCCGTTGCATCCTCAATGCTGTCACTCATCAGGGCTGCATATTCTTCAGTTGTTAAATCATTCTGAAACGTAACCCGTCTCGAGCCAGCCGTAATTTCCCAGGGTAATACGGCTTCTTGTCCATAGACCAGATGGTATGGCGAGGTTTTTATCGCTCCATGGCATGACATGCGATACACCCACAAAGCTTCTGACAAAACCTCGTGCCAACGTCTAGGATACTCGTCAATCTTCCTCTTAATCAGCTTGATAAGGCTCTTGTTGGACGCTTCAGCTTGCCCATTTGCTTGAGCATAGTATGGAGACGATCGGATCAGCTTGATTCCCATGTCCTCGCAGAACTTTCTAAATTCCTTAGAAACGAAAACCGAACCTCCATCGGTCGTGATAGTCTGGGGAATCTCAAATCTATGAATGACATGCTCCTTCACAAAGCTGATGACATCTTTGGATGCTACTGACTTCATAGGGACGGCCTCCACCCATTTAGTGAAATAATCTGTAATGGCCAGAACCCACTCATGGCCTTTGCTCGATGGAGGATGAATTTTGCCGATCATATCCATGCCCCAACCTCGAAATGGCCAAGGTTTGATGATGGGATTCATCGCTGATGCAGGTACCATCTGAATACTCTCAAACTTCTGACATGCTTGACACCCTTTATAGTACTTAAAACAATCCTCAAGCATGGTGGGCCAATAAAATCCCGATCGCCTAATCAGCCATTTCATCTTATGAGCCGATTGATGCGTTCCACAGGCACCTTCATGTACCTCGTGCAAGAGCCGATTGGACTCGGCTGGTCCCAAACATTTGAGAAGTAACCCTTCCAACGTCCTGTAGAACATGTCATCCCCAATTAGGACGTACTTCATGGCCTTGTATCTTATCCGTTTAGGTGCCCCCCGAGCCGAATCTTTCAAGTAATTGAAAATATCGGCTCTCCAGTCATCTGGTTCCATGAACTGCACCTGGACATCGCTTCCATCGGCTACATCCTTGTATCCTGATGCCATCTGTGCGAGATCGTTCGCCTCGGTATTCTGCGACCTTGGGATCCAATTGAAATTTATATACCTGAACTGTGCCATCAGCTCACGGCATTGCATCCATAATGGGAAGAGCAACTCGCTCTCACATTTGTATTCCTTCGTGAGTTGAGAAATCACCAATTTGGAATCTCCAAAGATCTCCACTGCTTCTGCCCCCGCTTCAAACAGCAACTCCATTCCCTTGCAGATTGCTTCATACTCAGCGACATTGTTGGTGCAAGGGATAGGTAACCTGATGGAGAAGGAATATGTTGCCCCCCGAGGCGACACGAGTAGCACGCCGATGCCGCAACCATCCTCACAGACCGATCCATCGAAGAACATGGCCCATGCACGCACAGACAGTGCTGCTATATTAGTGTTTATTCGTTCAGCGATAAGATCGGCCAACGCCTGTCCTTTGACTGCTTTCGCAGGTTGATACCGGATATCAAATTCCGATAATGCAAACATCCATTTACCAAGTCGGCCTTTCAACACAGGAGCCGACAACATATGCTTGATGACGTCTGATTTGCATATGACGATAATTTCCGCTGACAACAAGATGTGCTGAATCTTGGTGCAGGTGAAAAACAAACAGAGGCACAACTTCTCGATCTCAGGGTACCTTGTTTCTGCATCCAACATCCTTCTGCTGAGGTAGAAAACCACTTTCTCCAGACCATCATAAACTTGCACCACCACCGAGGCGATGGAGGTGTCGGCTACTGACAAGTAGATGTAGAACGACCTATCTTGCTGTGGCGGAACCAACACAGGTGGCTTCGTCAGATACTCCTTAATCTCGTCAAATGCTTGCTGTTGCTCTGCCCCCCAGTGAAACTCCTCATCAGACTTAATTTTCACCAAGCCCATGAATGGCTCGATTCGCCCTGACAGATTGGAGATGAATCGTCTGACGAAGTTGATTTTGCCGATGAGACACTGGAGTTCTTTCTTCGTGGTAGGTGGCTTCATTGTTCGCACCGCCTCTTGGCTTTTCAGGCCGATCTCAATTCCGCGTTCATGAACCAAGAAACCCAAGAATTGACCGGCCGTCACACCAAAAGCACACTTCTTTGGATTCATTCTTAGTCCAAACTTTCTAGTTCGGTCCAGGACGTGTCGCAAATCCTCCAAGTGCCCTTCCACCGCAACAGACTTGACCACCACGTCATCAATGTAAATCTCCACCAATTTGCCGATCAGATCATGAAAGATGTAATTCATGGCTCTTTGGTACGTTGCGCCGGCATTTTTCAGCCCAAATGTCATGACTACATACTCAAACAAGCCTACCGAGCCTGGTACTCTGAATGCAGTCTTGTGTATATCTTCTGGAGCCATGAAAATTTGGTTGTAGCCGGCATTGCCATCCATGAAACTTAGAACCTTATGACCAGCAGCTGCATTGATCAGTGTCTCTGCTACCGGCATTGGGTACTCATCCTTTGGAGTGGCTCTGTTGAGATCCCGAAAATCTATGGCGACGCGCCATCGGCCGTCCTTTTTCTCTACAGGTACGACGTTAGAAATCCACTCAGCGTACATGCATGGCCTGATGAATCCGGCGTTCAGCATTTTCTCGATCTCTTTCTTGATTTCCACCAGAATTTCGGCCTTCATCTGTCGTGCTCGCTGCTGGAACGGCCGAAACCCTTTCTTCAGAGGGAGCCGATGCTCAATGATGCTCCTGTCTAACCCTGGCATCTCTGTGTAATCCCATGCAAAACAATCTGGGTATTCCTTCAACAAAGCTATCATCAAGCTCCTCAGATGCGGATCTAATTTTTTGCTGATAAAGGTTGGTCGTGGCTTATCCCCAGGACCAATGTCAATCTCTTCTAGCTCATCAGCTGATGTAAACCCATATCCTAGCTTTCCATCGCCTGCTAGATCGATGCTGAACACAGGCAAAACATATGGTGAGGATATTATGGGCCGATTGCCTGAATCGGCCTCCTTTTCCATTGCATTACTCAATGAGGGTTTACAACTTCTTTGTGCTGTACGACGACTACGTGACACGCCTGGGATGAGGTCATTGCTTTTTATTTTTTGGGGCCGATCGCAGGGATCGGCCTTGCCACATGCGTCGATTGGTGTTGCTCTTGCTACTCCGTCAGGCCGGTGGATAAGACCAGCCTCACCCCGTTTTTTGACACCTCGATGCGATCACAGCCGTCCAAACTGATTCCAGAGAGCGGCTCTTGGTCTTCCGAGTCCCAAATATTCATGCCGGCTATGGAGACCTCGACCGAATCATCTGCATGCACGACCTCCACTTCATCTCCATCCCACTGTATTAGGCATTGGTGCATTGTAGATGGAATGCAGCAGTTGGTGTGAATCCAATCCCTCCCTAGCAGGACAGCGTAGGTGCTCTTGCTGTTGACGATGAAGAACGACGTAGGGATAGTCTTTCGGCCCACGGTTAGATCTACGTTCAGGACGCCTTGTGCTTCTGATGCTTGGCCGTTGAAATCGCTTAGTGTGACGTTGGTCTTGATCAGATCTTCGTTAGAGCGTCCCAAACGTCGTAGCATGGAGTATGGCATTATATTGACTGCCGCTCCCGTGTCAACCAACATCTTGTTGACAGGTGATGGCGTGTATTTCACACGTTCGTTGGGGAACCCCAAGAGGAAGGTATGATGCGCACAGCAGCAAGTTTTCCCTCAGAAAGAAACCAAGGTTTATCGAACCAGGAGGAGCCAAGAAGCACGTTGAAGGTTGATGGCGGCGGGATGTAGTGCGGCGCAACACCAGGGATTCCGGCGCCAACGTGGAACCTGCACAACACAAACCAAGTACTTTGTCCCAACGAAACAGTGAGGTTGTCAATCTCACCGGCTTGCTGTAACAAAGGGTTAACCGTATTGTGTGGAAGATGATTGTTTGCAAGAAAACAGTAAACAAGTATTGCAGTAGATTGTATTTCAGTAAAGAGAATTGGACCGGGGTCCACAGTTCACTAGAGGTGTCTCTCCCATAAGATAAAGCATGTTGGGTGAACAAATTACAGTCGGGCAATTGACAAATAGAGAGGGCACCGCAATGCACATACATGACATGATAAATATAGTGAGATTTAATTGGGCATTACGACAAAGTACATAGACCGCCATCCAACTGCATCTATGCCTAAAAAGTCCACCTTCAGGTTATCATCCGAACCCCTTCCAGTATTAAGTTGCAAAGCAACAGACAATTGCATTAAGTATGGTGCGTAATGTAATCAATAACTACATCCTCGGACATAGCATCAATGTTTTATCCCTAGTGGCAACAGCACAACACAACCTTAGAACTTTCTCACATCGTCCTGTATCAATGCAGGCATGAACCCACTATCGAGCATAAATACTCCCTCTTGGAGTTAAGAGTACAAACTTGGCCAGAGCCTCTACTAATAACGGAGAGCATGCAAGATCATAAACAACACATATGTAATAACTTGATAATTACCATAGCATAGTATTCTCTATCCATCGGATCCCGACAAACACAACATATAGCATTACAGATAGATGATCTTGATCATGTTAGGCAGCTCACAAGATCCAACAATGAAGCACAATGAGGAGAAGACAACCATCTAGCTACTGCTATGGACCCATAGTCCAGGGGTGAACTACTCACTCATCACTCCGGAGGCGACCATGGCGGTGTAGAGTCCTCCGGGAGATGAATCCCCTCTCCGGCAGGGTGCCGGAGGCGATCTCCTGAATACCCCGAGAAGGGATTGGCGGCGGCTGCGTCTCCGGAAGGTTTTCCGTATCGTGGCTCTCAGATCTGGGGTTTCGCGACGAAGGCTATTTGTAGGCGGAAGGGTAGGTCAAGAGGCGGCGCGAGGGGCCCACACCACAGGTCGGCGCGGCCAGGGCCTGGGCCGCGCCGCCCTATGGTTTGGCCACCTCGTGGCCCCACTTCGTTGACTCTTCGGTCTTCTGGAAGCTTCGTGGAAAAATAGGGACCTGGGTCTTGATTTCGTCCGATTCCGAGAATATTTCCTTACTAGGATTTCTGAAACCAAAAACAGCAGAAAACAGCAACTGGCTCTTCGGCATCTTGTTAATAGGTTAGTTCCAGAAAATGCATAAATATGACATATAATGTGCATATAACATGTAGATATCATCAATAATGTGGCATGGAACATAAGAAATTATCGATACGTTGGAGACGTATCAGCATCCCCAAGCTTAGTTCTGCTCGTCCCGAGCAGGTAAAACGATAACAAAGATAATTTCTGAAGTGACATGCCATCATAATCTTGATCATACTATTTGTAAGCATATGTAATGAATGCAGCGATCAAAACAATGGTAATGACATGAGTAAACAAGTGAATCATAAAGCAAAGACTTTTCATGAATAGTACTTCAAGACAAGCATCAATAAGTCTTGCATAAGAGTTAACTCATAAAGCAATAAATCAAAGTAAAGGTATTGAAGCAACACAAAGGAAGATTAAGTTTCAGCGGTTGCTTTCAACTTGTAACATGTATATCTCATAGATAATTGTCAACATAGAGTAATATAACAAGTGCAATATGCAAGTATGTAGGAATCAATGCACAGTTCACACAAGTGTTTGCTTCTTGAGGTGGAGAGAGATAGGTGAACTGACTCAACATAAAAGTAAAAGAATGGTCCTTCAAAGAGGAAAGCATCGATTGCTATATTTGTGCTAGAGCTTTTATTTTGAAAACATGAAACAATTTTGTCAACGGTAGTAATAAAGCATATGAGTTATGTAAATTATATCTTATAAGTTGCAAGCCTCATGCATAGTATACTAATAGTGCCCGCACCTTGTCCTAATTAGCTTGGACTACCGGATCATCACAATGCACATGTTTTAACCAAGTGTCACAATGGGGTACCTCCATGCCGCCTGTACAAGGGTCTAAGGAGAAAGTTCGCATTGGATTTCTCGCTTTTGATCATTCTTCAACTTAGACACCCATACCGGGACAACATGAATAACAGATAATGGACTCCTCTTTAATGCATAAGCATGTAGCAACAATTATTATTCTCACATGAGATTGAGGATATGTGTCCAAAACTGAAACTTCCACCATGATTCATGGCTTTAGTTAGCGGCCCAATGTTCTTCTCTAACAATATGCATGCTTAACCATAAGGTGGTAGATCTCCCTTACTTCAGACAAGACGAACATGCATAGCAACTCACATGATATTCAACAAAGAGTAGTTGATGGCGTCCCCAGAAGCATGGTTATCGCACAACAAGCAACTTAATAAGAGATAAAATGCATAAGTACATATTCAATACCACAATAGTTTTTAAGGCTATTTTGTCCCATGAGCTATATATTGTAAAGGCGAATGATGGAATTTTAAAGGTAGCACTCAAGCAATTTACTTTGGAATGGCGGAAAAATACCATGTAGTAGGTAGGTATGGTGGACACAAATGGCATAGTGGTTGGCTCAAGGATTTTGGATGCATGAGAAGTATTCCCTCTCGATACAAGGTTTAGGCTAGCAAGGTTATTTGAAACAAACACAAGGATGAACGGTGCAGCAAAACTCACATAAAAGACATATTGTAAACATTATAAGACTCTACACCGTCTTCCTTGTTGTTCAAAACTCAATACTAGATATTATCTAGACTCTAGAGAAACCAAATATGCAAACCAAATTAGCAAGCTCTAAGTGTTTCTTCATTAATGGGTGCAAAGTATATGATGCAAGAGCTTAAACATGAGCACAACAATTGCCAAGTATCAAATTATCCAAGACATTATAGCAATTACTACATGTAGCATTTTCCAATTCCAACCATATAACAATTTAACGAAGAAGAAACTTCGCCTTGAATATTATGAGTAAAGCCTAAGGACATATTTGTCCATATGCAACAGCGGAGCGTGTCTCTCTCCCACAAAGTGAATGCTAGGATCCAACTTTATTCAAACAAAACAAAAAACAAAAACAAACCGACGCTCCAAGCAAAGTGCATAAGATGTGACGGAATAAAAATATAGTTTCAGGGGAGGAACCTGATGATGTTGTCGATGAAGAAGGGGATGCCTTGGGCATCCCCAAGCTTAGACGCTTGAGTCTTCTTAGAATATGCAGGGGTGAACCACCGGGGCATCCCCAAGCTTAGAGCTTTCACTCCTCTTGATCATAGTATATCATACTCCTCTCTTGATCCTTGAAAACTTCCTTCACACCAAACTTCAAGCAAACTCATTAGAGAGTTAGTGCACAATAAAAATGTACATGTTCAGAGGTGACACAATCATTCTTTACACTTCTGGACATTGCATAAAGCTACTGGACATTAATGGATCAAAGAAATTCATCCAACATAGCAAAAGAGGCAATGCGAAATAAAATGCAGAATCTGTCAAAACAGAACAGTTCGTAAAGACGAATTTTAAAATGGCACCAGACTTGCTCAAATGGAAAAACTCAAAACTAATGAAAGTTGCGTACATATCTGAGGATCACTCACGTAAATTGGCATAATTTTCTGAGTTACCTACAGAGAATTAGTCCCAGATTCGTGACAGCAAAGAAATCTGTTTCTGCGCAGTAATCCAAATCTAGTATGAACCTTACTATAGAGACTTTACTTGGCACAACAAAACATGATAAGGAGAGGTTGCTACAGTAGTAAACAACTTCCAAGACTCAAATATAAAACAAAGTACTGTAGTAAAAACATGGGTTGTCTTCCATAAGCGCTTTTCTTTAACGCCTTTCAGCTAGGCGCAGAAAGTGTATATCAAGTATTATCGAAGGGTGGTGCATCTACAGCGGGGTTTGGAGTTTTCTCAACCATGCATAGTATATTAGATACATAAGTTTCAGCGTCTCCCTTTTCATTAGTCTTGGGCTTGCTACTCTCATCGAACAAATTTTCAGGAACAAGCCAAGCATAGTTATTTTCTAGTGCATCATTCATAGCTAGGAGTTTACATGGTATTGGTGCTTTGATCTCCCCACCATCATTAATATTGTTAGTGTACCTTATTCTATCCATGTCCATTTTTTCAAGGAGACCAACAAAATTAGTATGAGAACCTAGCATATTAAATTTAGCAAAGACCTTTCTAGCTTCTCTTGCTAGACCACCAAATTCTCTAAGAAGGGTTTCTAAGACAAAATCTTTCTTTTCCCCTTCTTCCATATCACCAAGTGTAAGAAACATGTGTTGGATTATAGGATTGAGATTAACAAATTTAGTTTCCAACATACGAACTAAAGCAGCAGCAGCAATTTCATAGGTAGGTGCAAGTTCTACCAAGTGTCTATCTTCAAAATCTTCAGTAATACTAATATGATTGAAGAATTCTTCTATATTATTTCTCCCAATGATAGACCCGCGTCCTACCGGTATGTCTTTTGTGGTAAAATTAAAAGGAAACATGATGAATCTAGTAAAGTAAATGCAAGTAACTAATTTTTTTGTGTTTTTAATATGGAGAGCAAGACAGTAAATAAAGTAAAACTAGCAACTAATTTTTTTGTGTTTTATTTAGGTGCAGCAAACAAAGTAGTAAATAAAATAAAGCAAGACAAAAACAAAGTAAAGAGATTGAGAAGTGGAGACTCCCCTTGCAGCGTGTCTTGATCTCCCCGGCAACGGCGCCAGAAAAAGAGCTTGATGGCGTGTATTTCACACGTTCGTTGGGGAACCCCAAGAGGAAGGTATGATGCGCACAGCAGCAAGTTTTCCCTCAGAAAGAAACCAAGGTTTATCGAACCAGGAGGAGCCAAGAAGCACGTTGAAGGTTGATGGCGGCGGGATGTAGTGCGGCGCAACACCAGGGATTCCGGCGCCAACGTGGAACCTGCACAACACAAACCAAGTACTTTGTCCCAACGAAACAGTGAGGTTGTCAATCTCACCGGCTTGCTGTAACAAAGGGTTAACCGTATTGTGTGGAAGATGATTGTTTGCAAGAAAACAGTAAACAAGTATTGCAGTAGATTGTATTTCAGTAAAGAGAATTGGACCGGGGTCCACAGTTCACTAGAGGTGTCTCTCCCATAAGATAAAGCATGTTGGGTGAACAAATTACAGTCGGGCAATTGACAAATAGAGAGGGCACCGCAATGCACATACATGACATGATAAATATAGTGAGATTTAATTGGGCATTACGACAAAGTACATAGACCGCCATCCAACTGCATCTATGCCTAAAAAGTCCACCTTCAGGTTATCATCCGAACCCCTTCCAGTATTAAGTTGCAAAGCAACAGACAATTGCATTAAGTATGGTGCGTAATGTAATCAATAACTACATCCTCGGACATAGCATCAATGTTTTATCCCTAGTGGCAACAGCACAACACAACCTTAGAACTTTCTGTCACTGTCCCAGGTATCAATGCAGGCATGAACCCACTATCGAGCATAAATACTCCCTCTTGGAGTTAAGAGTACAAACTTGGCCAGAGCCTCTACTAATAACGGAGAGCATGCAAGATCATAAACAACACATATGTAATAACTTGATAATTACCATAGCATAGTATTCTCTATCCATCGGATCCCGACAAACACAACATATAGCATTACAGATAGATGATCTTGATCATGTTAGGCAGCTCACAAGATCCAACAATGAAGCACAATGAGGAGAAGACAACCATCTAGCTACTGCTATGGACCCATAGTCCAGGGGTGAACTACTCACTCATCACTCCGGAGGCGACCATGGCGGTGTAGAGTCCTCCGGGAGATGAATCCCCTCTCCGGCAGGGTGCCGGAGGCGATCTCCTGAATCCCCCGAGATGGGATTGGCGGCGGCTGCGTCTCTGAAAGGTTTTCCGTATCGTGGCTCTCGGTACTGGGGGTTTCGCGACGAAGGCTATTTGTAGGCGGAAGGGTAGGTCAAGAGGCGGCGCGAGGGGCCCACACCACAGGTCGGCGCGGCCAGGGCCTGGGCCGCGCCGCCCTATGGTTTGGCCACCTCGTGGCCCCACTTCGTTGACTCTTCGGTCTTCTGGAAGCTTCGTGGAAAAATAGGGACCTGGGTCTTGATTTCGTCCGATTCCGAGAATATTTCCTTACTAGGATTTCTGAAACCAAAAACAGCAGAAAACAGCAACTGGCTCTTCGGCATCTTGTTAATAGGTTAGTTCCAGAAAATGCATAAATATGACATATAATGTGCATATAACATGTAGATATCATCAATAATGTGGCATGGAACATAAGAAATTATCGATACGTTGGAGACGTATCAACAGGCTGCCCATTGATATAACCTTTTAGGTATAGGGCCTTCAGGTGCCTGTAGCTCCTCTCTCGTGGCTTTTCAAAGATAACTGGTCGTGGACCGCAGTCAAACTGTGCCACTGGCACTTCTTCAGTTCTTGGAGCATGAAACTCTGACGGGAGTATGAACACCATGTTTGTATCAGCCGATGCCCCTGCATCGGCTTTTGTCTGCTTGGGGCACCATTCTTTCTTCTGTGGACGCACCTCCATCTCCAAAGTTTGCTGAATTTTCACGGCCAGATCGGGCCGTGCTTTCCTCAACGTGTACAGGTACTGCGCTTCGGCTTCCTCCAAGTTACGTAGCCGCTGAACCCTACGCTTCTGGGAATGACTGAGTCCATCAGGGCACCACCTTGGCCGGTGGTACCTATCTTCTTCTTCATCTTCTGACTCCTCGGAGTCTTCATCTCGAGATGACTCAGCTCGTCGGCTCTGAGGCGGGAGAGGCCCTAGACGCTTGAACACTGACACCTCACTTGTGCCCTTCCTCTGCTGTCTACATTCTGGGCAGTTGTCGATTGTTGGCAATCGGCTCATTCCTGAGTCCCAGCAGTGCTTAAAGAAAGGACAATCCCAGTGCCTGTCCATGTCCTCCAGCTCTCTTGATCTCCCTTTGGCGCGATGCTCATATCCTTCATCGTCTCTATCATATCGACGATGTTTTCTGCTGTCTGCACCAGACCGACGATATCTGTCGTCATCTACGTCGTACCGCCGACGTCGGTCATACTGATATTCATATTTGTTGAGGAGATGCGCGGAGAGTGGTCGTTGGTACCGCACGCTCCTCACTTCTTCCTCGGTGAGGTACCGTCTGTCATCATATTGGGGCCGGTCGCGTGGATCGGCCTCCTTCTTATCTTTGCCACGGGAGTGACTGCTCTCCTCTTTATCTTTACCATGGCGGTCTACAGGCCCTGCCATGTTGATATCGAAAGAGAAACCTGGCTGATGTTTCGTGGCATGGTTGAGCTCCACCATGTTGACGCCAGGAAACGGTGCATGTCCACTTTCATGGCAAACTGACCGAAGATCAATCGGCCTTGTTCTATCGCCATTTGAATCTGTCCACGCAACACTTTGCAGTCGTTGGTGGCGTGGGTGAATGTGTGGTGCCATTTGCAGTACGGTCTCCCGTTCAACTCTTGCACTGTAGGGATTTTATGGCCCTCGGGTAACTTCAGCTGTTTTTCCTTTAGCAGCAGATCGAAAATCTGCTCAGTTTTGCTTACATCAAAGTCAAACCCTTTCGAAGGCCCTGGTTGCTTTACCCATTTGCAGGACACGGGGCCTGCCCCCCGAGTCCATTCAGCCACGGCGACTTCCTGATCTTCTGCAAAGTCTTCAACTTCATCTGCCTCGACCAGGCCTATCGGGCGCTTGAACTTGTCTTGGTACAATTCTGGGTGGCGCTGTTCATATAATGTTAACTTCTGAACCATGTGTGCCAGTGAATTGTACTCCACTTGAAAAGTCAGATCCTTGAGCGGCGCTGCGAGGCCTGCCACGGCCAGCTCGACCGCTTCTTTCTCAGTTAACCGAACCGAATAACATCGGTTCTTGACAGTTCTGAAACGCTGAATGTACTCAGACACCGTCTCTCCCCGCCTTTGCCGCACCTGCGTCAGATCGGCAATGCCAGCTTCGGTAGCTTCTGAGTGGTATTGTACATGAAACTGTTCTTCCAGTTGCTTCCATGTCCGAACTGAATCTGGTGGCAACGAGGTGTACCACCCAAAAGCTGGACCCGTGAGAGATTGCGCAAAGAACCTTACACGTAGCGGGTCTGATGCTGAAACCATGCCTAGCTGTGCCAAATATCGGCTCACATGCTCAATTGAGCTAGACCCTTCTGACCCACTGAACTTGGTGAAGTCAGGGAGCAGATACTTGGGTGGCAGCGGGATCAGGTCGAATTCATTGGGATACGGCTTGGAATAGCCGATTGTTCTCCTCTTTGGCAGGATACCGAACTGGTCTCTCAAGATTGCACTGATTTGATCCACAGTGTGAGCTGCAGGGGTTGAGCTTTCATGACTCGTTCCGGTGGCATATTTAGCTAGCCACGCCTGTTTCTCAGCGTCTGCTCCAGAACTCCCTCCTGCTGCAGCGATCCCTCCTGCAGTAATCTGGTTCGTGTGCGTCCAGTTGTTGCAGTCCGGCACGTATGTGCACACGTATCCATGTGGAATCTCTTTGGGCGGCTCATACAAGAATTGGTAATCGCCAGGATCACCTCCAACCTTGTAGACGACGTATGCCGGTGAACCTTGTTGCTGTGGAGCTGCAAGCGCGAATGACAGTTGTGGTCTGGTGTGGAACGGTACTTCTCCTTGGTGAGTCCCTAAGGTAGGTCCTGGCGGAGAATACTGATGCTTCATGATTTCCTGGACCACACGAAGCGCAACACGCTCAAAAGCGTTCACCAGGCTCTCAGAATGACGATGTAGAGAATGAGCCACCATATAATTGGTTTCCTGGCGCAGGGCTCTGGTGCGCTCCTCCGAAGGAAGAGACAGATCTACTCCGTCGAGCACGCCTTCAGGTGTGAATCCTTTGAACCTAATGCCATGTGAACGGGTTTTCTCGAAAGAGCCGATGAGATCGGCTTCGAAGAGTGCTTTAAGCTCATCATACTTCTTCTTGTGCTCTTCAGGCAGATCTTCGTACTTGACTGGTTCGCCTGACATCTCAGCTGCAGATGTTGACGTAGTTGTCGCAGATCGTCCCACCGGGCGTGCCAGAATGTGTTGTCTGCCAAAACCCACCGGCGGGCAGCGGCGAGCAACACGAAGAGCCGGGAGGGTACCAAGACTGCTGGTGGGCCCTGGTCCCTCGGTCGTCGTCCCGCAATGCTCCGGCACACGTCCTGGCGGTTGCAAGGGCGTGCCACCTGACCTATACCTGGTCAGGAAGGTGATGGATTGCTTCGTTTAGTATCCTGCATGGCAAACACGTAAACATTAAATACGAGCCCCGATCGGCTCTTAAGTTGTTCTGTGGATCGGCTCAAAGAGCCGATTGCCCCGTGGTTCACGTTAGTTTTACCATGACACGGGGATCATGCTTTATCAAAATCAAGCAAAGCTAATCTACGATAGTCTAGGGTTTTCACTGCATAACCGGAACATCCTACGCGTAATTGAGCCTAGCAGATACGTAAGATGATGGAAAACCAGCCCTAACGAGGCCTAAAAACCAACACGAAGTTGATCCCCGGAACAATCCCTTTAGGGTTTAATAAACCACACCTTACGCGCTACCGGATCGTTCAACCCGTTTGTAAGGCCTAACCATGCAGATATCAAACTAATCCTTGTAGAACAAGGAGCGACTATAACAGATCGGATCTACTAAACAAAGATCAAGCAAGATGCCGCCCTTACACCTAAGGTAGGTGTAAGGGCGGCTAGATATCAAGGGGCAACGTAGCTAAGCAAGTATAACATAAACACGTCGACGCAAGCCCCAAAACATCTAAGATAAAGGTGTTGCTCGCCATCAACAAGGCTTCAGCACGAGCAGCACCAAGGACGAATAAACTGATACTGCCTAGATCGCAAGATGCGATCTAGGCAGCATGTTGCTTACCCGGGAGAAACCCTCGAAACAAGGGGTGGCGATGCGCCTAGATTGGTTTGTTGTGAACGTGATTGTCCTCCTTTCTCAATAACCCTAGATACATATTTATAGTCCGTAGACTTTCTAACTTGGGAATAAACCCAACTGTGTACGGGCTAAACTTTATCTCTTAATTCTAACCGACACGTAACCTACTATAAAATACAGATACACGGGCAATCTAGCCCAATTTCCCGCACAAGGCCGGTTCAGAGACACTTCAATATACATGTCTTCTAAGCCCATCTTCGGTCACGGCCCACCTCCTGCTCTGGCAAAATCTGGTGATAACAGTGCCTTTATAAGTAGTAGAGATATGCTTGTTACTAGGGGCTGGGCTGCCCCTTGGGTAGCTCCTCGCCGGTCCATGCCAGCCAAGTCACAGCCTATATACTTGTCTCCCTAATTATAAAAATAATATCCAGATTAGTTAGGTAATGTACAATTGGAACAGAGGCTTACCTCCTCTGTAAAGAATGCATAAGAAGACTAGTGCTCACAATTTGAAGGGAAACATTTCGAAAACTATTCCGGATGTTATGATAAACAAAAATAATTTCAAAGATCACAATAACCACTATCTGGCCAAACAAAAAGTTTGTGTTCTTTTTTCAAATAAGGTGATGTATGGGAAATTAGCTAGGTTATGTAATTTTTTATTTAATAAAGCAATAAAAGCCGCATGCATCAATCGATGCAGGCTGGAGCGTCGTCTCCATTTCGAAAAAATGCATTTTTTTATAATAGGTTCATAATAAGGTCATGAAAGCCGAGTTATTCTCGTGTTACATTGTTTGCTAAGAAGATCTGCAGTGACATGAACACTTGACATGCATATCTAAATATATTCACAAGATGATTTTCGATTTTAGAGTGACATTAGCATGCAGAAATTATCATGTATCAGGTAACATAAAAAATCACTAACTCGGTCTAGAGATACTCCACATCCGCTGCTGATCAATTGTACATGTTTTCGTAGATGAATATAGAACTTGGATAAAATCTGGGACATCAAACTTAAGAATTTTAAGATGTGAAGACTAAGATACTATGTGGAGATACATTTTCAAGCAAATTAAACACAGCACATAGCAGGTCCTGCAACAAATTTCATTACAAGATTATTCATTTACCCTCTTATGCACTCCAAAAAGCCAACACCAATGGCTATAGTGATATAATTCATCATAAAGCCCCAGCGCCTTTAATGATTCATGTTTCCTATTTATCAGAGTGCACTCTGCCCTTAAACATATCTCAAAAATATGTTGTCAATATGCTGCATCAGAAGGCCTTATCCTTTCTGCAAACATAAATTTCTCGTGTAACTAACGGATGGAGATGGGATGATACTACTCCCTCCATCTAAAAATAGGTGTCTCAACTTTAGCTAGATACAGATGTATTTATGACTAAAATGCATCTACATACATCCGTATCTAGACAAAAGTGAGGCACCTATTTTTAGATGGAGGGGTATATATATAAAATTGACAGTTTTTTTTCGATAAAGGATGCTTTATTTCTTTAAGAAGCAATTACATCCAGCCTCTGCATAACTAGGATGCACACATATTATCGAAAAAATAAAATTGACAGTTAGGTAGAAGTAACTACATATTATTGTCAAGTGTGAAAAATCGTATATTACTTTAGCCCTGCTTAGACATTAAATATTTTGCTCGTTCCACAACAGGTATATTATTACTTATGAGTTTGCTTCAAATGACAAAAGAAATAAGATACAAATTTACCTCGTGGATCATAGAAACTCATGTACGGAATGAAAGCACATAGCCTTTCTCTCTTCCATATCTTCTTGCAGCGTAATGGCTTGAGATTAATCTCGTAGATACCAAGATCCATGATCACGAAAAGTATATCGCGGCCCTCCACCGATCCAATCAGTCTGAGTGTTTGCTTGGGATTTTGAATGGGGAGAACATCTTTAAGATTGATGACTCGACTTTGAGTCCATGTTGCGGCTCCGTCCGAACCAATCGTCCCTGACCACAGGTTGAGGGTTAACCCCTCTTGGTGTGCAACTCCCAAACTGCCATCCTCCATCGCCGTGAGGATAGCTGCACTGCCAGTGGAAACCCCAACCATCGACGCGTCAAGCAGCGATAAGCAATTGGAGTCCAAGTCGTACTTGAGAATTTTGAGAATATCCCAGTTGTACCAAAGCATGAAGTATAGTGCGCCATCAACGAGAACGGGAGGCCTTGGTTCGATGACTGCATATTGGGTCTCAAGATCCACGCGAGAGCACTTATCGCTCCACTCACCCATCTCCGCCGAGGATACAAACGCGCTTGCAACACAACCACCATGGCTCATGTCAACCCTGAGCAAGACGATCCGGAAGGGGCCCTCATGACACGCGCGGTGGTCGCAGCCCGCCACGGCACATAGCACCGTGGCCACATAGCCGTTGCAGCGGTAGCCTTCGGGCACGCATAGCCCCCTACGGGCACGGCGGCCTGTCATTGGGTCCCAAACTACGAGCTCCATGGGTGCCACACCCGTATCCAAAAGGAGGACGCGGCCATGACGGCAGTCCAGCACATCGGATGTCCTGTCGGGATTGCTGTGTGCGCCGAACTTCGTGGTTGGGACGAAGCTCGGCACTACCGATCCGGAGAACGGAGGACGTGAATAAACGAACCCGAGCATTGGGGGAGCGTCATGGAACTGACGGTACCGGCTGTTGAAGCTAGTGCCGGAGAGGAGGGAGAGCCAGAGCTTGCTGGCGAGGGAGGCGCGCACCAGACACGCCGGCTCGTTGGGCGGGAGGCGGAGGAAGATCTCCTCGAGAAGCTCGTCCGGCAGGGTCGGTGGCGGCGGCGGCATGGTCGGTAGGCTTTTGGGCGAGGGAAAGATTGAGCTGGTGTGTACTGCGGCCGTGCTGCCTCACAGTTCGGTTCAACCATCAGGTGTCCTTTTATTTGGGGGTGTACCACAAACACGATCAGGGTCGGAATCAAACCGTACAACGTTATTATAGGATCGACGGGCGCATACTTATTATGTTAACAGCTACGTTATTCAGGAGTAGGACTGCGACGTGACGTGCATGGTGTGATGGATCAAGCGGCGGTGACGGCGATCTTCATGCCGGACTGGCAGTGTCCGGCGATGCTGCAGATGAAGTAGTTTGTGCCGCGGGCGAGCGTGACGCGGTCGGCGCCAGACTTGTACACCCTTGCGCCGCTCGCCGGCTTGGCGCAGGCCCTGTACCCCGCCGCGCTCACCGCCACCACGTCGTGCGCCGTCGCGTCATACTTGAACACTGCACCCACATTCAGGTCGCATGAATCAAAACTTCGTCGCAGTCGGTTTGCAGCAACACATCATGCATGGACATAGGACGTACCTAGGACGTCGCCGGCCTTGAAGCGCTTGCCGGTGGACCAGGAGTCGGTGTTGAAGGACCAGCCGCTGCTGTCGCCGACGTTGTACACCGCCGAGTCGGCAACTCTGGCGTTGAAGAGCACGCAGACGAGCAGGAGCGCGACGACCACGGTAACTGCACTGCCTCTTCCCTGCGCCATTGCTAGCAGCTAGTGATCACTGATCTTGAGTCTGAAGCACGTACGTACGAGTGGAGGCAGAGAGCAGATATATGTTGAGAGAGACTGTGAGGTGCGATGGTGGTCAGCGATGGACAGACAGGAGCGGTTTTATAGGCTCGCCGGAGTGGAGGCCCGATGGAAAATAGGCCCGAATGCATTGGAGGAAAAAATTGGAATACCGGCTGGAGTGCTCTATTTTTCTTGTCGAAGCGTAGAGGGGAGTGGAATGGGGTTGGCCAACGACCCACAGCAATGGAGGGGCGGCCATTATTTTCTTTTGGAACTTGGGACATCGACCGACCGCGGCAAGTCCTACATATACATGGGTAGACTACTAGACGTGAGTGCGTTATGAGTGTGGACGGAGAATAAATATGCAGAAAAGTGGAGTATAACTGGAGTGGGCTGCGCACCGTACCATACGATAATCAATCTCTCTCAAACATCACAATCGATACTTTACATTGGATATTGTATACATATTTAGCCAGTGAACCAAAACAAACGTTGACGAACCTGTAGTGCGCATCTAAACATTTTAATCATCGAAAATGCATTTGAAAAAAATTCAAGTACCCATAGGTGAAACCTCATATAAATACACATGAGGAAAAACAATGCCTACAACATCAAATCGAATGAGCAAATGATGTATATGTGCATATGATAAGGTCTTATGGGCATCTTTTCTCATCTGATGGAGCCAGAGTATAATCATTGACTATTGCAACGAAAAACTACCAAAAATGAATATCAAGAGCATGAATCATAATTATATACTAGACACACAAATCCCCAGGATCAGCCATTGCAACGAAAAAAGAACCAAAATGAACATCAAGTTGAACTAACTCAAGAACGACATGCCTCATATTAAGACACACGGAGGAAAAAAAAAACTAAATCAATAAGACTAAATCAAATGTGTAAGTAATGCGTATGGATATATGACAATGCCTTATGGGTGGCCTTTTTCATTAGATAGTGACATCGTATAATCACTCGATGAATCGGAGCATCATACTTACATATGGGACACACAAAGCCTCGGGATAGTTCAAGCAAAGTCAAATAGTGTTGTGGATATGCTAACTAGATATACCACAACAGGGTCCCAATTTTGGCAATCCCGAATGACCCACAAATGGTGGTGGGGCCTATGATCCGACCAGACAGCCTAGTTGCTAGAGAATCAAGACGGAGGAGTCTAGCCCGGAGCCCAGTAGGTCGGATCCATAAGATATAGATGGTAGATCGGATCCTTCACGTTCAAGGCAAGATAATGTAACATGTATTATACTTAGCCGTACCAGGTGGATCACTTTATAAGACATATCTTGTGAGCCCTAGAGGCAGATGCAACACAACTTATTGTAATCTCACACTTGTTGCCTGATAATTCCAGACAAGTAGGAGTACGGGCTCGCCATCATCATGAGGTTTCCTAAGCTAGGTAAATCGTGTGTCCCCCTCTCTCCCTCCATGAGGCACCCCTCACCGGAGCACCGTCGATACACAACGACAAATAGGATGCATTAGATTTGTATTTGCGCATGTCACAAAGCTCGCCTCAAAAGTTTAATCATCGACCATTGCAATGAAAAAGAACCAAAATGAACATAATCGACACCAAACAGTGCCACAAATTTTTTAATCATTGACATTCTAAAAAGGGAAAAACTAAAAAAAATATGATGTGTATTTGTGCCTCATATACAACTAGATACGATGGTGGTTTGCGATTATTTGCTTCAAATGGTTTTTGAATGCCACTATATTTAAATGAAAAACAAAGAATTAGCAATCAAACATGTCACATCTTGAGTAAATCGCAAAAACATGAAGCATATGGGTTCACTAAACATTAGCATAATACTAAAACAAATTATATATACTAGTATGCGATGCAAACGTTAGGCTGCACACTGTGACACGAAACATCAAGTGAACTGATTGAAGAATCGCCTATGTCTGTTCGGTTTACCCCGATTCTCTCCCAAGGCCCAAATTCGACTAGGTCTAGGTCTAATTCACTCAATCATGGATTCACTTCGGCACCGCACTCTGCGAAAAAACCCCTATCGAATAACTAAAATGGGATACCGACAAATGTAAACCGAAGTAATCAAACGGCAGGAAATGCATAATTAATTACATAGAAATCCACCATGGTTCATCATCTTGTTCCTTCATGTCACCGTCGGCCTATGGCCTTAACTATCTCCGCCGCAAACCGCTGAAAATTCGTCAAGGGGTGGTTTCGAGAGAGACTAGAAGGGTGGGGAGTGTGGTTGCACGAGACATGGAGACGATCTCTAAAGGGTAGGATCAGCGGTGGTGGGACACACCATCGAGCGACACGTGCTTGAGCAGTCTAAGAGGTTAGATCCAGTTAGAAAGTCAAGTTCGATCCCTGACACGCTAATATATGCCCACGTTCACCTACCACGACATTAATAAATGATAGACATTTTTCCTCCTACCGCGGTGTAATTTACTGCAGGTATGGGATCTACAACCGCTGAAATGTATGTGTTGGTTGTGTTTGCCTCCGGGAATGCTTATCCGCCGGCCAATTTTTTTTTTTGCATGCGACTACGGCTTGTGCCGTCCGGAAAATCCGTCAGATGAGGCGGTTTTACCTCCACAGTAAACCTAGCCGTGACCACCCCTCATGGAACTAGCATTATCAAGGAAACGACACGTAGGACGCGAGCCATCATTCTTACTAGTGGTGGGGCCCACTGATACGTCTCAAACGTATCTATAATTTCTTATGTTCCATGCTAGTTTTATGACAATACCTACATGTTTTGTTCACACTTTATATCGTTTTGATGCGTTTTCCGGAACTAACCTATTGACGAGATGCCGAAGGGCCAGTTGCTGTTTTCTGCTGTTTTTGGTTTCAGAAATCCTAGTAAGGAAATATTCTCGGAATCGGACGAAATCAACGCCCAACATCTTAGAATTCCACGAAGCTTCCAGAACACCCGAGAGCCACCAGAGGAGAGCCACAGGGGGCCCACACATGGGGCTGGCGCGGCCAGGCTAGGGCCCGCGCCACCCTATTGTGTGGCGGCTCCGTACCCCCTCTGACTCCGCCTCTTCGCCTATAAGAAGCTCCCTGACCTAAATCTTCGATACGGAAAAGCCACGGTACGAGAAACCTTCCAGAGCCGCCGCCATCGCGAAGCCAAGATCTGGGGGACAGGAGTCTCTGTTCCGGCACGCCGCCGGGATGGGGAAGTGCCCCCGGAAGGCTACTCCATCGACACCACCGCCATCTTCATCAACGCTGCTGTCTCCCATGAGGAGGGAGTAGTTCTCCATCGAGGCTAAGGGCTGTACCGGTAGCTATGTGGTTAATCTCTCTCCCATGTACTTCAATACAATGATCTCATGAGCTGCCTTACATGATTGAGATTCATATGATGAGCTTTGTAATCTAGATGTCGTTATGCTATTCAAGTGGATTTTACTTATGTGATCTCCGGAGACTCCTTGTCCCACGTGTGTAAAGGTGACAGTGTGTGCACCGTGTGGGTCTCTTAGGCTATATTTTACAGAATACTTATTCACTGAGTTATGATTTGAGTTGGATGTCTCTATGAAATTGTGGTGTGTTAGTACCTCCTATGAATGCTCAAAGTGACAGCGTGGGGTGTTCATTAGTACTTGGGAATACATCTTTAATGTTTGTCTACATGATGAATTAGAGTTCGTTATCTTGCCAGAGAGTAATTCGGAATAGCATAGTGAAGTGCTTATTTATATTCCATTATGATTGCAATGTTGAGAGTGTCCACTAGTGAAAGTATGATCCCTACGCCTTGTTTCCAAATACTGCAATCATCGCTTGTTTACTGTTTTACTGCATCTTTACTTCCTGCAATATTACTACCATCAACTGCACGCCAGCAAGCTATTTTCTGGCGCCGTTACTACTGCTCATATTCATTCATACCACTTGTATTTCACTATCTCTTCGCCGAACTAGTGCACCTATACATCTGACAAGTGTATTAGGTGTGTTGGGGACACAAGAGACTTCTTGTATCGTGATTGCAGGGTTGCTTGAGAGGGATATCTTTGACCTCTTCCTCCCTGAGTTCGATAAACCTTGGGTGATCCACTTAAGGAAAACTTGCTGCTGTTCTACAAACCTCTGCTCTTGCAGGCCCAACACTGTCTACAAGAATAGAAGCACCCGTAGACATCAAGCACTTTTCTGGCGCCATTGCCGGGGAGGAAAGGTAAAAAGCACTCATACTCCGGTCCCAGGTAACTAAGTACTTTTCCGTTGCCGTTGTAAGTGCTCGAAGATATTTCCTTTAGATCCTGCAATTGCATCTTTTTGTTTCTTGTTAAACACTAGTAAGGCATAATGGAAAACATCTGTGAGCTTTTTAAACTATTTCCTGAGTCAAGACATGAATGGTTTAATGCGAAAATTAAAAAACCTATGGAACCTTATTTGCATGCTAGTAGTAATATTAGTATGAACGCTTTGAACACCATTGTTGATAATGATATAGAAAATTCTAAGCTTGGGGAGGTCGGTTTTGATGAAAATGATCTCTTTAGCCCTCCGGGTATTGAGGAGAAAGTTTATGTTGATTATGATATGCCTCCCATATATGATGATTATAATGATAGTGGTCTTCTGGTGCCGCCTACTATGGAGGATAAAGTTTATTATGATGATACTATACCTCCTATATTTGATGATGAGAATAATAATGATAGCTACTTTGTTGAATTTGCTCCCACTACAACTAATAAAATTGATTATGCTTATGTGGAGAGTAATGATACTTTTATGCATGTGAATAAGAATGCTTTATGTGATACTTATATTGTTGAGTTTGTTCATGATGCCACTGAAAGTTATTATGAGAGAGGAAAATATGGTTGTAGAAGTTTTCATGTTACTAAAACACCTCTCTATATGCTGAAAATCTTGAAGTTGCGCTTGTCTAGTTTTCCTATGCTTGTTGCATTATGCCTACATGACTTGTTTATTTACAAGATTCCTTTTCATAGGAAGTGGGTTAGGCTTAAATTTGTTTTGAATTTGCTTCTTGATGCTTTGCTTCAACTCTTATTTCTTGCGAGTGCATCATTGAAATTGCTGAGCCCATCTTAATGGCTATAAAGAAAGCACTTCTTGGGAGATAACCCATGTTTTTATTTTGCTACTGTTTTGTTGTGTCTTGGAAGTTGTTACTACTGTAGCAACCTCTCCTTATCTTTATTTTATTGCATTGTTGTGCCAAGTAAAGTCTTTGATAGCAAGGTTCACACTAGATTTGGATTATTGCGCAGAAACAGATTTCTGTCTGTCACGAATTTGGGCAGGGTTCTCTGTAGGTAACTCAGAAAAATCTGCCAATTTACGTGCATGATCCTCAGATATGTGCGCAACTTTCATTCAATTTGAGCATTTTCATCTGAGCAAGTCCAGTGCCTCTAAAAAATTCGTCTTTACGGACTGTTCTATTTTGACAGATTCTGCCTTTTATTTCGCATTGCCTCTTTTGCTGTGTTGGATGGATTTCTTTGTTCCATTGACTTCCAGTAGCTTTAGGCAATGTCCAGAAGTGTTAAGAATGATTGTGTCACCTCTGAACATGTGAAATTTTGATTATGCACTAACCCTCTAATGAGTTGTTTCGAGTTTGGTGTGGAGGAAGTTTTCAAGGGTCAAGAGAGGAGGATGATATACTATGATCAAGAAGAGTGAAAAGTCTAAGCTTAGGATGCCCCCGTGGTTCATCCCTGCATATTTTAAGAAGACTCAAGCATCTAAGCTTGGGGATGCCCAAGGCATCCCCTTCTTCATCAACAATTTATCAGGTTTCTTCTCTTGAAACTATATTTTTATTCGATCACATCTTATGTACTTTACTTGGAGCGTCTGTTTGTTTTTGTTTTGTTTGAATAAATTCATGCTTATGTGGGAGAGAGACACGCTCCGCTGTTGCGTATGAACACATGTGTTCTTAGCTTTACTCTTAATGTTCATGGCGAAGGTTGAAACTGCTTCGTTCATTGTTATATGGTTGGAAACAGAAAATGCTTCATGTGGTAATTGGTATAATATCTTGAATAATTTAATACTTGGCAATTGTTGTGCTCATATGGATCATGTTTAAGCTCTTGCATCATGTACTTTGTACCCATTAATGAAGAACTACATAGAGCTTGTTAAAATTTGGTTTGCATGATTGTTCTCTAGAGTCTAGATATTTTCTGGTTAAGGTGTTTGAACAACAAGGAAGACGATGTAAAGTCTGATAATGCTTACAATATGTTCATATGTGAGTCTTGCTGCACCGTTTTATACTTGAGTTTGCTTCAAACAACCTTGCTAGCCTAGCCTTGTATTGAGAGGAATTCTTCTCGTGCATCCAAATCCTTGAGCCAAAAACTATGCCATTTGTGTCCACCATACCTACCTACTACATGGTATTTCTCTGCCATTCCAAGCAAATACTTCATGTGCTACCTTTAAACAATTCAAAAGCTATTATCTCTTATTTGTGTCAATGTTTTATAGCTCATGAGGAAGTATGTGGTGTTTTATCTTTCGATCTTGTCATTTACTTTTGACAGACTTTCACCAATGCACTAGTGGCGTATCCGCTTATCCAATAATTTTGCAAAAAGAGCTGGCAATGGGGTTCCCAGCCCCGATTAATTAACTTGCATTAACAATTCTCTTCACATGTTTTGCTCTGATCTATCAGTAAGCAACTTAATTTTGCAAATAGACACTCCTTCATGGTATGTGATTGTTGGAAGGCACCCGAGGATTCGGTTAGCCATGGCTTGTGTAAGCAAAAGGTTGGGAGGAGTGTCATCCATAAATAAATAAAAAAACTAAACTAAAGTACATGTGTAAACAAAAGAGAAGAGGGATGATCTACCTTGCTGGTAGAGATAACGTCCTTCATGGGAGCCGCTCTTGAAAGTCTGGTTGATGAGGTAGTTAGAGTACCCGCTACCATTCGTTGACAACAAAAAACACCTCTCAAAACTTTACTTTTATACTCTCTATATGATTTCAAAACTTAAAAAGCTCTAGCACATGATTTAATCCCTGCTTCCCTCTGCGAAGGGCCTTTCTTTTACTTTATGTTGAGTCAGTTCACCTACTTCTTTCTATCTTAGAAGCAAACACTTGTGTCAACTGTGTGCATTGATTCTTACATGTTTACTTATTGCACTTGTTATATTGCTTTATGTTGACAACTATCCATGAGATATACATGTTACAAGTTGAAAGCAATTGCTGAAACTTAATCATCCTTTGTGTTGCTTCAATGCCTTCTACTTTGAATCTATTGCTTTATGAGTTAACTCTTATGCAAGACTTATTGATGCTTGTCTTGAAAGTACTATTCATGAAAAGTCTTTGCTACATGATTCATTTGTTTACTCATTGTCTTCATCATTGCTTCGAATCACTGCATTCATCTCATGTGCTTTACAATAGTATTGATCAAGATTATGATAACATGTCACTTCAGAAATTATCTTTGTTATCGTTTACCTACTCGAGGGTGAGTAGGAACCAAGCTTGGGGATGCTTGATACGTCTCAAACGTATCTATAATTTCTTATGTTCCATGCTAGTTTTATGACAATACCTACATGTTTTGTTCACACTTTATATCGTTTTGATGCGTTTTCCGGAACTAACCTATTGACGAGATGCCGAAGGGCCAGTTGCTGTTTTCTGCTGTTTTTGGTTTCAGAAATCCTAGTAAGGAAATATTCTCGGAATCGGACGAAATCAACGCCCAGCATCTTAGAATTCCACGAAGCTTCCAGAACACCCGAGGGCCACCAGAGGAGAGCCACAGGGGGCCCACACATGGGGCTGGCGCGGCCAGGCTTGGGCCCGCGCCACCCTATTGTGTGGCGGCTCCGTACCCCCTCCGACTCCGCCTCTTCGCCTATAAGAAGCTCCCTGACCTAAATCTTCGATATGGAAAAGCCACTGTACGAGAAACCTTCCAGAGCCGCCGCCATCGCGAAGCCAAGATCTGGGGGACAGGAGTCTCTGTTCCGGCACGCCGCCGGGACGGGGAAGTGCCCCCGGAAGGCTACTCCATCGACACCACCGCCATCTTCATCAACGCTGCTGTCTCCCATGAGGAGGGAGTAGTTCTCCATCGAGGCTAAGGGCTATACCGGTAGCTATGTGGTTAATCTCTCTCCCATGTACTTCAATACAATGATCTCATGAGCTGCCTTACATGATTGAGATTCATATGATGAGCTTTGTAATCTAGATGTCGTTATGCTATTCAAGTGGATTTTACTTATGTGATCTCCGGAGACTCCTTGTCCCACGTGTGTAAAGGTGATAGTGTGTGCACCGTGTGGGTCTCTTAGGCTATATTTCACAGAATACTTATTCACTGAGTTATGATTTGAGTTGGATGTCTCTATGAAATTGTGGTGTGTTAGTACCTCCTATGAATGCTCAAAGTGACAGCGTGGGGTGTTCATTAGTACTTGGGAATACATCTTTAAGGTTTGCCTACATGATGAATTAGAGTTCGTTATCTTGCCAGAGAGTAATTCGGAATAGCATAGTGAAGTGCTTATTTATATTCCATTATGATTGCAATGTTGAGAGTGTCCACTAGTAAAAGTATGATCCCTAGGCCTTGTTTCCAAATACTGCAATCATCGCTTGTTTACTGTTTTACTGCATCTTTACTTCCTGCAATATTACTACCATCAACTGCACGCCAGCAAGCTATTTTCTGGCGCCGTTACTACTGCTCATATTCATTCATACCACTTGTATTTCACTATCTCTTCGCCGAACTAGTGCACCTATACATCTGACAAGTGTATTAGGTGTGTTGGGGACACAAGAGACTTCTTGTATCGTGATTGCAGGGTTGCTTGAGAGGGATATCTTTGACCTCTTCCTCCCTGAGTTCGATAAACCTTGGGTGATCCACTTAAGGGAAACTTGCTGCTGTTCTACAAACCTCTGCTCTTGGAGGCCCAACACTGTCTACAAGAATAGAAGCACCCGTAGACATCACCCACGTGTAAATATAACGGTCACACTACTGAAGCGAGGTAGAACCGACATGTAAGAAAAGGACTTAGAACGTCAAATCAAGGTGGGACCAACATGTAAGAAAACGAGCCAATCAGACCGAAATTTAGCTAGACCAAACGGTAGCCGGCGTCGCATCCATCTGGTGGCATAGACAAAACGACTTTGCGAAAGTTAGTGGCATCCATCCAATTCACCAAATCACGGTGGTAATACCATAACATTCGAAACACAGTCATAAAAAACCCATATAAAATACTCTTGTGTTATACCGTGGAATAAATTGTTGCCGCTGGGAGAGTCTATCACTGTTTTCCTCAAAAATAAAATCATGTAAGATCATGAAGGGGCGACAACCTCTTTATTTGCGAAAACTTCATCGATCTATTAATATAAGTATCAACGGCATTACAAACAGCTTAAAAATAATAATAAAAATACAAACGGAACTTTGACCACCTAGCGACTTTTCGTAGAAAAAATATGACCAGAATATAACAATATGATATCATGCTTTCTTACATCCTCGTTGGGAGAAAAATTGTACCTGGCAAGATAAGTTGAATGAATCCCGTGAGATTGGAAGCACAGAACTAGTAGAATTAGAAATCTCTTCAATAGCGATTTCTCGCTTCCATTGTCCAAGGAGTAGCAAATCTCGTTGAACGCCGTGACGTGATCCATCGATATGGTCATAATGATGTCGATTGTGCCCTCTACCATTAGCGAAGGCACTAAGGCTGGTCATAGTGGAGAGTAATTTAGATTGGTAACATGCATATGTTACTAGTTTATGTTAGTACATCCATAGTGGATATTAACTATATGGTTTCATGCGCTGTGTTATTTATTATATTGTAGTGTGATGTTATGGTAACATAGCTAGTTACCACATCACTCTTTTTATTTATTTATTATTATGCCACATCATCAAAATACTCTAAAATGTATGATGTTACTACCAGGTTACTCCCATTACGAATTATGAGTAGTCTAAGATAATCAACCCCTCTTTATGCATCTTTGGCTTGATGAGCGTGGAAAGCGGCCCGGTCCCAAAGTCAGCCTGATGCAGCCTGAACCTCAGCCAGCTGGCCAACACATATCCTTGCGATTACGAACATGAAGCGTAGCTAATTAAAGTCCTAAACATATTAGACAAATAATTTCAATTTGTACTCTTTAGGGATGATGAATGGCACATTCAAGTGACTTTTGCCTTTGCGCCGCCCCCACACGCGATCTCCGTTGCTACATGATCCATCTTCGCACCGAGTTCCGCTTCACATCTACCTTTCAAGGTGTGCCAGCGACGCAGACACTTCGTTTTCAGCCACCAGAGCATGCACAAAAGAGGACATGGACCAGAAGGGAGGCACGATGGCGGCTAGGCATGCATGAACGATTTAAGTTAAGTGCCTGGAGAGTGCACGGCGGTGGATGACGAAATAGTGGCGGTGGGAGGAGCTTAGTAGGGGAGTAGAGAAGCGAGTGACAAATTATGGGAAATGGCACAAAAATGGGGTGTAAAAACCTCAAACCGCGGACGTGAGTTGTCTTTCTTACTAGCGGTGGGGCCTGCATGTACGTATAATGTTTACATTCCACATATAAGAAAATGAGCCAGAACGTCGAAGTGAAGTGGGACCCTCAGTAAGAAAACAAGTCAAAAAGACGGCAAGTTAGCCAGACCAAATGGTAGCCGGCGTCACATCCATCTGGTGGCATAGACACAGCGACTTCCCCAAAGCTTTGATCTGCTTAGTTAACAGTGATTTTCATTTTGGATTGACGGAAGTTACTTCAATGCAATTGCGATCTTGTCCTAAACTATCTTTCAAATGTTTGCAAGGTAAATAATTAAAATTAAATGTGTTGTTGCTAAGTAATTTTTACACTTACTTTATATGCATTGTTCTTTTAGGGCACTTTGTACATGTGCCCCAAAAGCTATATAGCTATTAGGGCAACTTTGAGTCCTACGGTGGAGGAGGTTATTGCGTTTGGGGGGATTCCTAAATCTTCTTTGGAGGCGAGGACTAGTGCTAGACTGGGTGGCCAGCTTGGTGTAGATATGACCCAAATGGAGAAGGCTATGAGGAATGCACAGCTGAGGGATGCTTCTTCATGTGCAGGTATGTATGTGCCTCCTAAATTTTCTATTGTTAACATACCTGATAATGAGATTATTCATAAGGCGGAACGGTTGGGCATATCTCTAGGTAAATCCGAAGGGGAGATAGTGAAATCTATTAAGGGTATTAAGTTGTTGGAAGAGGAACGTATTTTAACAATGTTGCATAAAAATGTTGATGACTATGTGAGTAGGAGGATGATCCTTCGACACTTGTCATGTCTAAAGTTTCTACCCTTTGTGAGGATTTGGTTGAGGATGATGGCATCCCACTGGATCTAGATGATCATTTGGAACATCTAGACTCACTTGTTAAAGTTAAAAAGACTAGGGTGAGGAAAACCTATGATTCTAATAATATTCGTAAGAGTACTAGAAGAAGAATTAAGAAACAATTTTCATGATGCAGAATTTAAAAGGTATGAATTGGAATCCTGGTGGATTTGGGGATACCACAAAACATTTGTTTGTAAAAGAGGCGATTAGGGAACACAAATTAGATTTTGTAGCCTTATTGGAGACTGGAAGATCTAATTTCTCTATTCCTTTTCTAAATCAACTTGCTGCGGGATATAGTTACTCCTGGTTCTGTTTACCTCCTCATGGATGCTCTGGAGGTATTTTAGTTGGTGTTAATTCGGATACATTGGAGGTCCTCAAAGTTACCACTGGTGATTTTTGTGTAAAACTGCATATTAAGTGTAAAAGGGATGGTTTTGAATGGATTCTAGTGCCAGTCTATGGGGCTGCCAAAGACGCACATAAAGCTGAGTTCTTAGCGGAATTAGTCAGAATTTGTGAAGATGAAACATTACCTATGTTGGTAGGTGGTGATTTTAATATTATTCGAAAGAGAGAAGAAAAAATAATGATAATTTCAAAGCGCGATGGCCTTTTGTTTTTAACGCTATTATTGAGCATTTGAATTTGCGAGAAATTGCTCTATCGGGGAGACAATTTACATGGGCGAGTCGTCGCGAAGTACCAACTTATGAGAAGTTAGATAGGGTGCTTGCCTCCATTTCTTGGGAACAGAAGTTTC
The DNA here is from genome assembly GCF_019359855.2 of Lolium perenne. Classification (NCBI taxonomy): domain Eukaryota; kingdom Viridiplantae; phylum Streptophyta; class Magnoliopsida; order Poales; family Poaceae; genus Lolium; species Lolium perenne. The sequence goes on along the minus strand of NC_067247.2, from coordinate 10,216,169 downwards.
CCTTAGTCACTGTGCGGGCATTGACAAGGGCGGACTCTGATCATACACCTATACTTATAGATTCAGGGGTGAAGGCACATTTGGGTAATAGGCCAAGATTTTCCTTCGAGTTGCATTGGTTGCGACAAGAAGGTTTTTTTGATATGATTAAGGAAGAATGGAATTCCGTTTTAGTAGGTTTGAATCCGATGGATGTATGGCTGAATAAATTAAGACATATCAGAAAATTTCTTAAAGGTTGGGCAAAAAATCAAAGTGGTCAATATAAGAATGAAAAGGATAGGCTTTTGGGGATTATTGATTCTCTGGACGTCAAAGCTGAAACAAATATCTTGTTGAGGGTGGAGAAAGATACCCTTAAGGATGCAAATGATAAAATTAATAAGTTAAGAAGAGACGAAGAGTCTAAATGGGCGCAAAGAGCTAAGGTTAAGCATATGCAAGAAGGGGGGAGTAATACGAGATATTTTCATTTGATTGCAAATGGAAAACATCGGAAAAAGATTTTTTTTCAATTGGAACAACAGGAAGGTACGATTGTTGGGGAAGATAATTTGAAGGTCTATATTACAGAATTCTATAAGAAATTATTTGGTGCTCCGGTTCCAAGCAATATCTCTTTGATAGAGGAGGAGGTGCAGGACATTCCTCAGATATCGACTGTTGAGAATGAGATCTTGACAGCTCCTTTTTCTGAGAAAGAGGTTCATGAGGCACTTTTTCAGATGGAACGTAATAAAGCTCCGGGGCCTGATGGTTTCCCGACAAAGTTTTATCAGTTTTTCTGGGTAGTAATAAAGGATGATTTGATGGCGCTTTTTAATCAGTTCAGTAATGGGGATTTGCCTCTTTACAAACTGAATTTTGGTGTCATTACTTTATTACCAAAGAAAGAGGATGCGGTGCAAATACAACAACATAGACCAATATGTTTATTGAATGTGTGTTTCAAAATATTTACTAAAGCAGGTACTAATCGTATAACTGGGATTGCCCCAAGAATTATCAAACCAACACAATCAGCCTTTATGCTGGGGAGGAATATCTTAGAGGGGGTGGTCATTCTTCATGAGACTATTCATGAGTTACATAACAAGAAGCTGGATGGGGTTCTATTTAAAATTGACTTTGAAAAAGCGTATGATAAAGTGAAATGATCCTTTTTACAACAGACTTTGAGAATGAAAGGTTTTGACCCAGAATGGTGTAGGATGATCCAACAATATGTCCAAGGGGGAAGTGTCGGGGTAAAGGTAAATGATGATATTGGTCATTATTTCCAGACAAGAAAGGGTTTGCGACAGGGTGATCCCTTATCTCCTATCCTTTTTAATATTGTGGTGGATATGTTGGCTATCATAATTGAGAGAGCAAAAAATGATAATCAAGTAGGGGGTCTTATTCCTCATCTTGTTGAGGGGGGAATCTCTATTTTACAATATACCGATGATACTATCCTTTTCTTGGAACATGACCTCCAGAAAGCGGTGAATATGAAACTAATTTTATGTCTCTTTGAAGAACTATCTGGCCTCAAAATTAATTTTCATAAGAGCGAAATCTTTTGTTTTGGAAAGGCAAGGGATGAGGTTGATCGGTATAAACAGATATTTGGATGTGATGCCGGTGCATTACCTTTTAAATATTTAGGTATACCTATCCACTATAGAAATCTTAGAAATTCTGATTGGTACCCAGTGGAGACCCGGTTTGAAAGCAAACTGGGTTGCTGGAAAGGCAAATTACTATCCTATGGTGATAGACTTGTTCTTATCAATTCAGTTTTAACAAGCTTACCGATGTTCATGTTATCTTTCCTAGAGATACCTATTGGGGTAAGGAAAAGATTGGATTTCTATAGATCAAGATTCTTTTGGCAATCTGAGGAAAATAAAAGAAAATATAGACTTACAAAGTGGAATATTGTCTGCCGACCCAAGGATCAAGGGGGTCTAGGTATTGAGGTCCTTGAACTCAAAAATAGATGTTTATTGAGTAAGTGGCTTGATAAACTTATGAATGAGGAAGGGGTGTGGCAAGAATTGCTACATAGTAAATACCTAAGACAAAAAACCCTATCTGAGGTAAAAGCTAAACCCACAGACTCTCCTTTTTGAAAGGGGTTGATGGGGGTTAAGGATGATTTTTTTAACAAGAGGCTCCTTCAAAATAGGAAATGGAGTTAATACTCGTTTTTGGGAAGATGTTTGGTTGGGGAAAACTTCATTAGCCCAACAATACCCTTCCTTATATAATATTGTGCATCACAAGAATGTAACGGTAGCTCATGTGTTAGCCCAAACACCTCTAAATATCAGTTTTAGAAGGTTGTTGGTGGGAAACAAATGGACTTTATGGTTACAGTTATGCCGAAAGCTTATGAGGATTACTTTATCTGATGAGAATGATAAATTTGTGTGGAATTTGACATCAAACGGTCTATTTAAAGTGAAATCTATGTATGAGGATCTTATGAATGACCATACACCTTATTTGAGAAAATACCTATGGAAAGTTAAAATCCCCCTTAAGATAATTTTTTTTATGTGGTTCTTGAGTAATAAGGTGCTGCTTACTAAGGATAATTTAGCTAAAAGACGTTGGAACGGGTGTACAAAATGTGTTTTTTGTGGAGAGCAGGAAACTATTGAACACTTGTTTCTCACTTGCCCTTTAGCTAAAATACTATGGCGTACGATTAATTTTACTTTTGATCTTGCTCCTCCAACCAATATTACGAATATGTTTGGTAATTGGTTAAATGGAGTAGATAGACTATCTAAGGCTTTTATCCGTATTGGGGTTTCTGCCTTATGCTGGTCTATATGGAGGGCGAGGAATGATATTATTTTTAACAAAAAACCTTCTTTTCATTTCTTGCAGGTTATCCATATGGTGTCACATTGGGTCCAGTTGTGGGCTCTTCTGTCACCAGAGGAACAGCGGGATGCTATGGATACTGGATGCACACGGCTCCAGATGGTCGCTCAGGATATCTTGTGCCAGGCTGGCTGGCGTCACAATAGGCGGATACAATGAGGCGTAGTCCGTTCTTATTTGTTTTCTTTCGCTGGTTGATTTTTGTATCAACGCTTGGCGATGCTTGAGATGTATTAAACTTTGTAGTCACAGATTTTGTTTAATAAAAGGCCGTGTGCATCATCATGATGCAGGAGCCGGGGTTTCACTCCCCATTTCGAAAAAAAGATATGTGCTCTCATAGATATATCTTTTAGGGCACTTTGAACATGTGCCCTTATAGGTATGTCATTTTAGGACACTTTGAACATATGCCTTTATAGATATGTCCTGTTAAAGCACCCCAAATTGAAACATTTAAGGGTATATTAAAAAAGTGCCCCTAAGAATGTGCCTCGAAATCACTACCGTGTTGTAGTGTCATGGTGGCAATGTCATAATATTCGTGAGAACTAGGGCGCAGTGATAGAAAACCCGAATAAAATACACTTGTGTGATATCGTGAAAGAAATTGCTGCCGGGAGAGTCTGTCAATGTTCTTTTCAAAAGGAAAATCATGTGATATCATGAAGCGGCCACAACCTCTTTATTTGATCTGTACTTCTCGACTTTTCGTAACTAGATGACCACAATATAACTGTATGATATCATGCTTTCTTACATCTTGGATGGGAGAAAAATTGTATCGTCCAAGGAATAGCAAATCTTGTTGAACGCCGCGACGTGATCCTCGGACAGGGCCACAATGATGTCGACGGCGCCCTCTGCCATGGGCGATGGCACAAAGATGATCAACCCCTCTTTATGCATGTCCGGCTTGAGTAGCGCGGAAGGCGGCCCGGTGCCAAAGTCGGCCTGATGCAGCCTGAGCCCCAGCCAGCTCGCCACCTCTATGTCCGGACAGAGCACCGTGTCGACAGTAGACGTCGCCGCAACGAGCTCCTCATCGGCCGCCAACGTGCCAAAGTCCACGAACGACTGGATGTACTCCTCGTCGATGCGGGCCATGGCGTCGCGGATGGCGCCGACCACGCCGCCGTAGCTGAGGCCCAGCACGTCCTTGACCTGGAGTCTAGGGAATGCCCAAAGCACCATGTTCCCGAAGAAGTCCATGGGGACGCGAGGTTTCGCCCTGCCCCTGCAGTCCACGGCCACCCTCACCTGCGTGAACACCTCCGGGTTCAGGCACCGCGCCGCCGTGATCCGCTTCCAGACGTGCGCGAGGAGACACTGGAATGTGCTGCAACGGGCGCCAAACCGTGATTTCAGCTCGGCGATGAACTCCGCCGCGAAGTGCACGGTGATGCTCTTGATCTTGTCCTTGTCCACCGGTAGGACGGCGCGGGAGCTGCAGCGGTTAGCTTCTCGCCTGAACTCGATGGAGCCGTGGTCGAACACGGGCGCCGGCGTACTGCGAGGCACGGCGGTGGACGCACGATCAAGGAAAGGGGAAGGCGCCACAAAGTCCTTGCCCTCGCGCACAGCTCGTGACCACACGGCGTAGAAGGTGCCCATGGAGTGTCCGTCGGCGGTGTGGTGGTGGCAGGAAGAGCCAATCACGAGGCCGCCGCACTTGTACCGGTTCAGCTTGATCTGCAGCAGCGCCGCGTCGACCTTCTCCTGTCGTGTCTGCAGAACAACAGTCAGTGGTAGCTAACGCTTTCACTGAATTGTAGTAAAGCAAGGCGCAATCAAGTTACCTCAGGCGGCGTCGGATAGAGGTCGTCGGGGACGATTGCGGCGCCGGGGAACACATCTGCCAGGTCGGTCGGCATGGTGGCCTCGATCACAAGGACGCCCTCGTGATCACTGAATTCTAATCCTACAAGGCTACAACGACCACAGGATAAGAGAAAAAATGCTTACACCTTTGACGCCTTTTCTGACCTTTTCCGGGAAAAGAAATCTATGCTCTTTGACCCCCTTTCATTCGGTGCTCCGTCCACTGTGGATAGGAAGAAATCTTGCTGCCTGGTTGTGCCACGGAATTCGGAAGTCATTCTTTGGTGGGAGGGATTGTAGAGGAAGTTGTGCAACCTGACAGTAAAGTAAAATAGATCACGCTCCTGCTTGTCATTCCGGTGTACAATTCCAGCGTATCTCTTGCTCGCTCCGCGCCGCGGTGTGACAGCTGGTGCCGATTCATCCTTCTCCGCCCGCGCGCGTACAAGCACTAGTACATTTTTCTTGTTTGCTCACGCGCGCGCAGACTGACGGGATCCGCCGCGATGTGCGTATGGAGCACAACATCTCTGAATTGGCACATATACACAACATGACAAGAACTAACTCACTATCTGGTTAACAACCAAAACATTCATGCATGCCAGCAACACCCAAGGATCGATAGCTCGGCAATGAAAAGAAAACAGAGGAGCAGCAGGTAAGGTACCTTGTTTCGTTGGATTAACCAATCTGCTTCTTGTCAACCTTCATCTTGTCCAACAAGATCTCGTCCACCACCCACGCACAAGGTCACTTGCCACCCCTGGTGCTAGAGAAGGAGCTGTCGTCACAAAGGCGGGGGCCCCTGGCGTGGTGGCCAGCAGTAGCAGGTCGGGATGTGGCCAGCGGCAAGTTGGAGTTGCAGGTAGGGAAAGACAACAACTTTTGCTCCACATTGACGCCCGCAGCAGCCTGGTAGACGACCACCAACTCTTTCTCTGCGGCTCTCCACCGCCATTCCAGTGGCGCCGAGGTCAACCACCACTGCTGACCCCACCATCACGCTGGCCACTAGGACCACGCCTGGAACTCCACGAGGAGCACAACATGGTTCCCATCATGGACTAACCTGTTCATTCATTCATTCCCACAAGTAAATACAAAAAGATCAGATTCCCACAAGTAAATACAAACAGATCTAACACGATCTGTTCATTCATTACCACAAGTAAATACAAACATATCAACTTTGGATTCTATCAATTCTTTTTCTTTCGGATTCATAATAGAGATGAATAGAGAAGCATCAGATTCACCATGCATCATCTTCATGCCTCGATAAAATTCTACTCATGCAACAACATACAGTTGGTCCAATGATAAAGAGAGCTAGGAACCGAGGGTCATCGGCTTGAGCATAAGTACAGCCAATCACAGAGAACACTGGAGCCAGAAAACAGAAGGGGTAAACTAGTAGCTCACCGGAGAGCATGTAGCAGAGGTTGAGCGTCACCGTCGCCACGCCGAGAAGATAGTCGAAGCAGGGCCTGGGAGGCCTCGGTTAGCCCAAGAGCATCAGCACTGCATAGCTGGTCGGAGGGCCTGAAAGCATACAAGTTTCAGCACTGACTATGTATAGCAAACGAATTTTAAAAGGTCGTGCTCATTCACTCTGACAGCATTACAAAGAAAGGAGTATGTAGAACCCAACAACAACACATGATTCTATAGATTGGTACCGACGATAATATAATACATATTTTGTCAAATTCAAATAAATTCATCTAAGACAAACAAAAAATCCAACAGCTCTATATTTCAATCCACTTCACCAACTATCTTGCTGCTATGTCAAACCAAAAAATCCATCAGCTCTATATTAAACATGGCAAAAGAAATAAATTCATATATTCACATTATTACTACATGAGAACCGAAAGAAAGAGTTGGCATACAGTACACCACAAATATTGGATTAGACTCCATTTTATAATTGATAAACACAATTATCAATTTCCAAGCATGTTGCCCAACCATTTCATAGATGGTCGTTCACAATAGCTAACAACGAATGAAGTTGACATGCAGGAAGGAAAATTACACATGTACTTATATAGAAATCTAGCTGGGGACAATTTCACATTCGCTCTGATGAAACTATTAATTTCACATATGAACTGTCACCGTTATGTATCTAGAAAGCACCCCTACAGATGAATTCGAGGATTATTCAGTACATACCAATCAGTTGAGAGACTCTCCACAAAAAATTAGGAACAATAGAGAGGAGTATCACTACAAGTTCGAAAGTGACAATGTCGATTGGCTTTATCAGGTTGGCAAGATCTCAAACTGCTAAACTGCCATAAAAGAACAAATCGATCAGCGTAGGACTCAGGAGCAAGAAACTTTGTAGTAAGCATATTAATACCTAGTTTCAAGCATGTCCATCTAGAGCTAGTCACAAGGTATGGTGATATAATAATTTTACCATCCAGTCTGCTTTCTGTTGATTGCGCCGCGCTGGCTCCCTTCCTGAACTCAAACATGAGAAGGGGCATATTCAGTTTTGTAAATTAAGCATCCAACTAAAATACTTGTTAACCATTTGTATCTATTACAAGAACGAACATGGGGGATCTATTAAACTGAAGGCTGGTCCTAACAAGGTACTACCATACTATAGAACTTCTCAGAAGAAGTGAAAAAGAAAACGTAGTACAAATTCTCAAGAGTAGTATTTAGCATACATTTGCCTTTTTTGAAACAAAGCAGCAAAATTTCTGTGATGCTTTGGAATGTTTCTGGCAATAATTTGCCAGTGTTTCAAAACTTGCCAAGTGTTCTTTCGCAATTTCAGAACATTCCTTTATCACTATTTGTTTGTTTGGCAAGATACGTTCGATATTTTGCATCAACATCGTATAATTGGTACGTACATATATGTCTACCTCAACATAAGCAATTCACATTAACACTGAATTTTGCTTGCAGTACATGGTTTTAAAGGCGCCAAGGCGTCCCAAGGCGATGGGGGGGGGGGGGCTCAACGCCTAGGCGCTCAAGGCGCATTGCAAGGCGACGCCTTTGAGGCTGCCTTGTTGGAAGCAAAGCATCAGCTAGGTAGGATGAGCAGAGGCAAGCAGATGCAAAGCAGGCAAGAAGAAGTGCATCACATACACACACCAGACACCACCAAGGCACCAAGAGAAGCTGTCATGGAAGCTGTACATTGTTTTCCCTCTGGAAGAGGGATGCACCAGTGGGAGGAGTCGCCAGAAGCTTGGCCGGAGCTGGGGAGGCCGGCAGATGAAGGAGCAGCAGCATATCTGGCCAGAGTTGGGGAGGTCGCGTGAGAGGAGCTGCCCCTCTCTCTCTTCCCTCTCTTTCCCCTATAGATGGCCCTCAATTTCCCTCCCAGCCCGCCATTTCTGTTTTCCCCTCCTGCCAGCCCAAAGTTTCCCGCGCACAGAACAGAGGCGTCCAGATTCTTCCAAGGCGGCGATTTCGCGCCTAGGCGACGCCTTTGGACGCCTCAGAGACGCCTTGGGCAGAAAACAAAGGCGACGCCGACGCCTTGCCCTCCTGGAACGCTCGGACGCTTAAGCGTCGCTTAGGCGACGCCTACGCGACGCCTTTAAAACCATGTTGCAGTACAATCAAATATAGCATGGAATAACCAATTGATCTAGTAGTGGTAAAAATACGATGAAAACATGCATGCCAATATGTATGTACTACTTGAACCGAAACAGAGATCGACGAGTCCTAAACAGCAAACAAGATGGGCTACAACGACCACTGTCAGTGTCAGTACCAAATCCTAGCAACAACTCCCCTTAAGAGATTGATAGCAAAGTTACAACAAGCAAATGCACACATTTCATGAAACACCATTTAATAATTAGCACAAAGCACACATAAGGGTGTGGCACGAAGCTCACAACCCAAGGAACCATGCAGAACACTACTTGATAGCATGGCAGCAACCGATTACAGCATGACCAAAGAGAAAAGTTCAACCTTTGGTTGTCGATGTCAACAAGCTACTGGACAGGGGCATCGAGGCCGCCGCGCTAGGCCTTGAGGCAGAGCAGCGGCCGTTCATCGATGATGGGCTCCGCGGCCTTGAATAGGTCCCTTTCCTGACCAGGGTCGTACTCTAATATCAGGGATGACTGCCCCATGCCTCGCTGTTATTATTTTGCATTGAAAATAATAATTGTCACGTTGATAAGTCAGCTTAAATAGAATGAAAAATACTTTATGTCAGTTTTCCATGAACTAATGAACTAGCAAACTGAGTAACAGGCTAGGGCAATTCAATCATTCATTGAGTAAAGATGTAAGAGTAAATAGCACCAGATTATACCTACCAACTACCATCAGCAATTCAATCATTATTGATAACTATTAATAAACATAAGGGCATATTAGCAAATACCACAGAAAAATCACCTGAAGTTGTCCACTCCAGATTTCTCAATTAACAAACAAAGCTAATGCTATAGCTAATATTCTCGGTAGCCGAGATTTCTCACAATAATGTGTGTGTACAGTTATTCATGTTTTTCTATGACAAACTATACTCCCACTGAAAAAATCAATCAACGCGGATTCACTGAATCTAGACAGATTTGATGCAACATTTTTGCCTAAATCTACGCCACTTAATTTGAATCAGAGGGAGTACTAACATTAAAAAACTATACCAACATGTAATTATTGGTTAATTAGATATATGGCACTGCAATTATTGCACATTCGAGGAATTTTGTGTAGAGTTACACACTCTTTATGGGATTTTTCATCATCAGGATAATGGATAGTAAATTCTTCATGTGGAAATATGTGGCTGAAGGTATATGAGTACAATATACAGTTGCACATATGAATTATTATGAGAGTTATACATTTGATACAAAAGAAACTAAAATAGCCACCAATATTTATACTCATGTAATAACTATCTAGTACATGCATGATTCGTCCGTATTACAACTACAACAAGATATCACATCTTGTAAAAGATTTGAAAACAAGTGTCAAGCGCTACAATATTACATATCCTTCATCATTAAATCAAACTACTCTGTACAAGGGGTTGACAACCTAGCGTCCACCAAGTTCCTACCTTTACCTACAGAATCACATAGATTCCAATCTGGCCAAAAACTAATGATCCTTGTCAATTTTGTGAATCTTGTCTGCTGAAAAAATCACTCTCCAGCGACATGGCAACATGGCAGGAACAAATAGGGGTTAATTTTGACGAAATAGAAGAACACTATAACCTTACGTCCAAATTAAAATCCCGTGATAGAAACACATATAACAGTTCTCAAAAGCAGAATTGTCTCCCTTCCAAAATAAAACTGGCATCCTGCTCTGACAGCTCCCAATGATATCTGGCGTTAGTTTACTGTGCAAAACAGAACACACATGATTGGACTATGTGCTAAGCACGACGTAAATTCATGTCAACAAAAAAGAGATGCATATTTGTAGCCAATGTTTAATGGAATTCTTGTTCACACCACACAATCCAATACCTATCGAGCTTCGCATATATATCAATCACAAATTTTCACAAAACAGTGGCATAGCATCTTTAGCTTTCTTTTCACTGAAAACAGAGCTCCAGCTATTATAGTAGTTTCATCAAGAGCTTCCTTTTTCATATTCCCTTCTACATATTTCAACATCTTCTGTATTGACCGGTAGATTCTAGTATCTAAGGGTTGCAGATTTCCCATGGCGATATCTACCTGTGATTATACTTTCCCCCACTATCTAAGAGCAAGCAGCAGTGCAACACAAATAACTATACTAGTTGCAAGCATGTCCATCTACAGCTAGTCACAAGGTATGGTGAGATGACAGTTTACCTTCCAGATTTCTTTCGGACGATTGCACTGAGCTGGCTCTTAACATTAAGTGTATTCCGGAACTCAAAGCTGGAAAATTAAGGGCATATTTAGTTCTTTGCAAATTCAACATCGAACCAAAACACCTGTGAAACCATTGGCATCTATTACAAGAACGATTGTGGGAGGTGTACCAAACTCAATACTTTGTCCTGGCAAGGGACTTACCGTACTAGTACTACTCACAAGGAGTGAAAACAAACCACAGTCTGATTTTTTTTTTGAAACGAAAAGCTTTGCCTTATCCATTAGTTAAGAAGATGTCCGGTTAATTTGCGAAAAACCGGGCGAAAACCATACAACAAAGTCATCACATGGCGATTCCTACTCTCACACAGAGGCAAGTCCACTCAAGACCCGAGAAACAACCAAGCCAAACAAGAAACCCCACTAAGCAGAAACTAGACTACCTTCAACCAAAGCCAAAGCGAAGACACTGCGACACGAGGAGCACACACCATACCCAAACCAAGAGGACAGGGCGAGAAACAAAGTTCATCCATCAAGCATCCTCAAGCACCTTTCCTATGGCGCCACTTTTCTTGCCTTTGCACTTGAGTGGCTTCTCTTTCCTGGTGCCACCACGAGGGCAATCATCCACCTTTTTACTTTTGCGCTTGATTGTCGTTCATGTTAGGATGCAAGTGATCGCCCTTCCGTATCCAGGAATAGCAGCCTCCAAGCTACTGAGCACGTCGCAAAGTTCTTTTGCAAAGAGAGCATCTGGATTAAGAGCCGACGGTGGTGGGTGGGGCGCTAAAATCACATCTGAGGACCCGAGTGAGCACAAGGTCGGCGCTGAATCCACCTCCATATGCTCCATTGACAGAGGCAAAGTCGAACTCCCAAGAATATTCTGAAGATCAGGCATGATCTGCAGCACCGGAGTGACAACAGCGGCAATGGCGTCGCCCTCAGCGGTAGACGATGCAGAGGGCAAGGTGGACGACAACGACGACGATGGACTGTCCCCAAAACGAGGAGAGAAGCATCCATAGAGCTCCACTCCCCTATCCTTTGCGGAGTCAACACCAACCTCACTAGGAGGACACAATGTATGGGTGGTCTCCAACATAGCCGGCAAAGGGGAGATCTTGCTCAAAGTAGCCTCCTGCCCGCTCCAGAAAGCTCGCAATCCGCCCCAAGCAACCTTGCAACTGCTCAACCTGAGCAACCAGAGTGGACTGCAACACCACATTAGACAGTGGAACAGAGCCAGCAGGAGTAGAAACGACCGATGCCCAAGACCCACAACGAAATTCTTTGGAGGGAGGAGCCGATCTCATCGAACCCACACATGAAGCTGAAGCGTGATGATGATCGGCGACATGGTTGGACACTGGTGGCGCGGCAAGGTATGCCAACGAGCTAAGAGGACACCAGGGGTTGCGGCATTCACACTTACGGTGGCCGTTCTCCAAACAGCGGGAGCACCGAAAGGGATCTTTGCAAACAACGGCACGATGCCCATGAGCGAGGCATCTGCAACATCGACCAGAGAGCCAAGCCGGGATGGGGCGAGGGGGCGGAGCCGAGGCTGGTGAGTTCGGACGATGTAGACTGCACCGGGGCAACACATCTTGCCAACCACTGCCGGCCTTCGCATCGCGCCCCATGGACTGAGCGGCCAGGGACGAGCTTTGGGTAGCCACTGGCCCCATCGGGGCCAACTCATGCTCATCCATGTCATCGTGCTTGCCGGCGAGGGAGGTCCATACCCCAGTCGCCATACCCCCGCGCTGGAGCGGGATCATGGTGTTTTATTGCAAAATACTACAAGTTTCGCTTCTCTAGTCACAAAAATGTACGACAATTTCCACCGGCAAGTTTTGCTTTTCCCTAGTCGTAAAAGGAGCCACAGATTCAAGGAGCATGAAACTAGTTGTGCAAATAGCTAGCTAGAGGGAACCAAACAGGAAAAATAAGACAAAATAACAAAGTAAGCTACATCCAATATATGTAAACTAGCTACATCTGGAATGGACCAACACTGTCCAAAATACACTAGAACCCACCAAGCCTAGCTAATGAGTGGCAATCAGACACTCAGGTGAAAAAATAGTGAAGAAAAGCCAAATAAAAATAACAACTTTTGTTTGGTTGTTCCGAAACATGACATGTATCTGCAACCGCTAGCATCTACATGTGTGTCACATACAGCCTTGGGCATGTGCGAGTAATTACCTGTGTGTCATCGTCGCCGTCTTGGTTGGTGTGGACGAGACAGACCTTGCTACCCCTGGTGTTGTGGCAAGAGTTGTCGTCGTAAAGGAGAAGGCCCGTAGCAGGTCGGGGACGTGGCCTGTGGCAGGTTGGAGTTGCAGGTCGGGAAAGACAACAGTTTTTGCTCCGCATTGACACCTGTAGCAGCAGCCCGACAGGCGATCATAGGCTCTTCCACTGCGGCTCCCCACCGTCATTCATGTGATGCCAGGGTCACCTGCCGTTGCCGAGACCCACCATCACGCCGCCTTCCTCATCCCCGCCCGCCACCAGGACCACACCTGGAGCTCCACGAGTCCCCATCATGGACTGATCTCCCCTCCCTGGTGAAAGACGTGACAACAAAATTCAGTCAGTACACAAGCATCTAGATAAAAGGAACAGGGTATGATAATTAACTCTCAATAGCAGCAACAATAAATAGCACCATATATTAACAACCTAGTGCCAAAGGAATGTACAAAAAAAATAGTTCAAGATTTATAGAAAGTTGCAAGCTTCTAATGTTATTTGATTTATAACACAGGCTGATGGTGCAAAAGAGGACTCAAAAATCAGGAATTTAATAATCAGTGTGTAATATACTAGCATGTAGCTAAAAAATTGAGAAAGACACCAGAGAATTAAACCAGCCAGCTACAGACTGATGCTTTGGAAAGGGAAAGCCAGCTATACCTGGACAACGATAGATCAACATGCTCTAGGCCAAAACAACAATGGCAACAGTCGACCATACAGTCCAGGGTTCACAATAACTTATGCAGGAACGTGGAGAATATGCAGCTCCCAGGTTGTTTAAACTATATGAAGCAAAATGTGAACTTTTTTCCTAATGCGGCTCAAGGATGACCACCATTTTAGTAATCTTACCAAATAGGAGCACACGGTGATTTTCAGCTTTCCGGAATCCTGCCATCAAGCATGTCATCTCAGTAACAAGAAGTCACTCAAGTATGTGAAAAAAAAGAGAAAAAGCAAAATCAAAGGTTGCATAATTATCAGGTATAAGTTTCAGAAAAACCACGCAATTAGTTAAGCAACTCATAAAGCTAACAATATCCACACTGATTTAAATCATAAGTAGAAAAAGATGATGAAGTTGTGCAGCTGCAGGTACAAGGAAAAGAGGTGGACTTACTATAAGCATTTTCACAGGATCAACATTACTCATAGGCGTAGATGACCCAAATAGCATGTATGGTTACTGGTTAGCTGCAATATCGGCCCAGGGATCCATCTGTCATCCGTGTATGCATGGCACACATAAATGCATAGTGATCAATAACCAACAAATCACAAAATGATCGAAGCAACATTTATCGCATCACAATGGAGAAGTTACTCACGGTGTGCCCATCTCAGACCTGAGGCACCAGATTGCTGCTTCTCCGTGTACATGGGAGTGTCGGCATTCTCGGACACCAACTCGGCAGCGTGATCATATCATGGAGCAGCTGCTTACAACTGGCGACAGGAGACCGTGGCCATCTTAGCAGCATCACTGCCAGGGACGGAATGGCCAAGTCACGCCAAAATGAACCGCCGATGAGTGGGAGCAGATGATGCGAGCCGCGGCACATAGACAGTCGGTGAGGAATGTTGGTGGGCCTGATAATATACAAGTGAGTAGTGAGATGAGTTGGTCAGATCCAAAGCATGAAGTAAAAGATACATGAGGTCTAAAAAGATCATACAACTTTAAGATCAAAGAACACTTGTATTTTCGGTTAGAAGATATAAGGCTTATCATAATACTTTTATATGTATCAGCCCATGGAGTTTTTGCGAACTAGAATAGCAAGTAACATAAGGTAAAATTATGAGGACTTGAAACTCCAGTCACTCATATTGGAGTGTTCTGATGCAATATACATTAGCAAGTAGTTAAGAAAACAATGAATAGTTTATTAAGGTAATAAAACATACATGGTACATAAGAAATGCTACAGTACTGCAAACATTCCACAAATTTATAGATGGCACCAGATCCGTTATATGTAACATAGTTATCATTTGTCAGCAGCAAATACATACACAAGAGTTAAAGTACATGTCAAATCCACCAAAACAACAGGTGTGTTCTGCAGACAAATTCTAATCCTACAACGACGACAGGACAAGAGAAAAATCCGGCGAGAATTTAGTAGAACTTGTACTTCCAGAGCTTCAGAAGGGTATATGCTACAACAATTATGTTGCGACATAAGTACATACACGTTGTGATTTGGAAATGCAATACAAAATGGAATTTTGGGCCCCACACCTAGGCATCCATCAGTGTATGCATGGCACACGTAAATGCATAGTGATCAATCACCAACAAATAGCAAAATGTTTGAAGCAACATTTAATGCAGCACAATGGAGAAGTTACTCACGTTGTGCCCATCTCAGACCTGAGGCACTAGATTGCTGCTCCTCCGTGTCCATGGGCATGTTGGTATTGTCGGACACCGACTCAGCAACGTAATCATATCATGGATCAGATGCTTACGACGGGCCACAAGAGGCCATGGCCAGCTTAGCAGCAGCAGCACTCCCAGAGCCGGAACGGTCGGGTCACGTCGAAATGAACTCACATCGAAATGAACTGTCAAGATTGAAGCGAACCTTAGCACATAAAGTAAAATATACATGAGATATAAAAAAAGATAATACAGCTTTAGGATCAAAGAACACTAGTATTTTCTGCTAGAAGATACAAGGCTTATCATAATAGTGTGATGAGAATCAGTCCACGGAGTTTTTGCGAACTATAATTGCAAGGAACATAAGGTAGATTTATGAGGACCTGAAACTTGAGTCACTCGCATAAGAGTGGTTTTATACAACATACCTCGGCAAGTATTTAAGAAAACAATGAATAGTTCATTAAGGTAATAAAACATACATGGTACATAAGAAATGCTACAGTACAACAAAACACTCCGCCAAATTAAATATGGAACCAGATCCGTTATATGCCATAGGATTATCATTTGCCAACAACAAATACATACACAAGAGTTAAAGCATGTATTAGTATAACTAATATTATTGTTAGCTTTGGGCACTAGGATTAGGGATCTGGTCGAAATGACCAACTATATTAGTTACTTCAACATATGCTTGTGTTGAGTAAAATGAGCATCTTCAATGGAAGTATTATACGATCAATAATATAGCATCTTTGATGCAAGTAATATACCATCAATGATATATCATATGCCCTTGTACGTCAAATGATGCATGCATGCACAACAAACACACCTCACACTATCGATAACTTTTGATAAAGAGAAGAGCATATCAGGAAATACCACAGACAAAATCACCTGAAGTTGTTAAACATCTTCTATTCTCGAACAAGAACTAAGGTAGCAAGCCTAAAATGTCCTCTACTTACAAATTGGGGGAGTAATTACCTGCATTAGTATTTCTTCCAATTTGTGTGCGATCTGTTTATCGTCAAGAAGTAATGAAACTATATCCTCTTGTCTGATCAGATGATCATCCTGGACTTGTTTCCCGTTCATTACCAACTCTTGTACTAATTTTTTCTGCTTTGCCCTTTGCAATATTTTTCTCCTTGATAGTGTCTTCGCATATAAATTTATACACAGCTACCTACAATTCCATGTTTGAAATAATATATAAGAAACTGAGTTGCTGCAAAAAAAATATCAAGTGTGGGTGCAATTTGGAAATTCAGATAAAAGACTTGTGTGCTAAGAGATGGTGAAAATCAGACAGTTAACAGATATGTGATGAACGACTTTGCTATACAACAAAAAATTAAACTAGTTATTATAC
Source organism: Lolium perenne (assembly GCF_019359855.2). Taxonomy (NCBI): domain Eukaryota; kingdom Viridiplantae; phylum Streptophyta; class Magnoliopsida; order Poales; family Poaceae; genus Lolium; species Lolium perenne. The sequence continues at coordinate 10,199,584 of NC_067247.2, read as the reverse complement.
GAGCTCTAGCAGTGAAAGTAAACACAAGAAAATATTACGGACAATACAAGTTAATATTTGGCAAGAAACCATGAAAAAATCTAGTCTCCAGTTTTACCCAGTAAGCCAACATGGCCGTGGAATTATATCTAGTATAAAAACAGGATTGTGACCCAGTTACGAGTTTTTAACTTCTACTGAGTTGCCAGTCAACCAAAAAAATCCTAGACATCAATGACAGTACGAATAGAAGCATGACCAATATAATTAGAAACAGAGTCATCCCTACACCAATTGTCAATTATTCCGTAACGCTTCTTACTATAGGAGCCCAATGAGAACGCTTCTTACTGAAAGAATCCCTGCAAGAAATGGAAACGCTTCTTACTACAAGAGTCCATGCAAGAAATGAAGACGCTCCTGTAACCTACCGATGTGTCCTAATGATGAATCAACCACACCATAGTGATAGCAAATCATCTTCTCTCGCAAACATTCAAATTCGTTTACAAACAAGTAGTATTCACTTGTCATAGTGCTGAACAGTCAGGGACTAAATAAAGACAATTTATCTGAACCTGATTCCTATTTGCATGACACAAGTATACACAAAAAAGTAAACAATTGAAAACCTCTGACCATGATAAGAAAATGCAGTGTGGGTGTGCTACTAGGCTTCGATGCACAAGCATGGAACTGAAATCAAAAGAAAGTTATCTGGAAACACAATTAAAACTCACTATTTGTCGACTTGAAATTATAATTAAAGCACACAACTCTCAACTTGAAATTAACAACTCTATGTTTCAGAAAAATGATAATTGGCAGTAGCACTAACAATTTCAAATGTAGCTAGCTATTAGAGACACATGAGTACTAGACTTTATCCATGAACAACAAGGCTAAACATATATGCACATCGAAATAGAGAGAGGAATATATTGCAGGCCTGCTGCTGACAAGCATAGCAAAACCAATCAAAGTCCTCCGCCTTGTACACTAGTGAGACAACAAGGGGTAGAACAACACAAATTACAGCTATTGTTTTTGGTTATGTCCAAGTAAACAGAGTAAAAAAAAAAAATGGAGCACGCCCATGTCTAGAAAATATGCAAGTACGGAGCAGCCTACGCACAACAAGAGTTTTTGATTCAGCAAATGGATTTTCATCTACTCCATGCGTGCATGCCCAATGTACTGCCGATGCAGACGTTCAATCCAACAGCAAAAAGGAGACATTTTGTTGGGGGAAATAGATGCAGGAGGGACGATGGAGGCTCACCGGGCAGCAGATGGCTGACGAGGTGACCGGCAGCAGCATGCCGGAGAGGTGGCCGGTGGCAGGAGCTCGGGGACGTCGCCTCTGGAAGCAGCTTGGGGTGGTGGTCGCAGGTAGCAGAAGCTCCACGCAAGTGACCGCAATCTCTTCCTCCGAGCCTCCCCGCCGCCAATTAATCCAGCGCCACGACGAGCTGGGTGTGTGGTGTGTTTGGGGAAACGAGGAGTGGCGTTGGGGATCGAGGAGAGAGGTGGGTGCGTTGGGAAAGTGCAAGGCGTGAATGCGTGTTGTGTTTTCGGTGCTAATTTTGGTCTTCCAAATTTCTTCTCTCTCAGTTGTGAGTTGTGATCCGTATGGCTCAAACTCTATCTATAAAACCAGCGCGGGCAATGATAGAGCAAGTCGTTGACAATGCATGCACACGAGTAGTTTAGTTGCAACGTCAATTGCTATTCTTGCATGTAGCTGGAAAAACTCGCTTGACCCCCACGAGGTGCCTCCGCTCTGCGGCGACTCGGGCGTCGGCGAAAACCCTAGCCTACGCCTTCCCCCCTCTCCCCGTCCTCCTCTCCCGGCCTCTCGCCGCCGCGCGTGGGAGCCCGCCCGTGCGTCGCAATCAAGGACCATGGCGGAAAAATCTCGCTGCTCCCGCTAGTCGGGTAGAGCTCTAGTACCGTAGGATCAAGCCTCTGAAGGTGAGGGCGGCGTCGCCGGCGGCACCGGCGATGTGGGTCGTCCTCCTCGAGCGCACGGGTGGATTGGGGCCCAGGCTGCTAGTCACGGCATGGACGATCTCATCGACCTTCTACCTAGATCTAAAGACAATGGTTCTCCACTGTCTTGTTCCTGCCCCAATGCAACTCCATCCTGACGTTCTCACCGGTGCTAAAGCCTTAGGGTGGCGGGGATGGGGGTTTGATCAGGGGAAACCCTTGGCTGGTGGTGGCGGTCATGGCGACAATGACGAGGTGCCCCGCTCCCCTTCTTGGAGGCGACATTGAGGTTTATCTCCCTTCCCTTCCCCTCCTCCACGGTGAAAACCCAAAATCCTTCCGATTGGGCGGCGGCGTGCTGGCGTCGTTTCCTCCTTGAAGGCGTCGCTATGGGACGAGGTGGTGGTGGTGGAGCAGTGCGGTGGTCAAGAGGATACTGGTGGCGGTAATTCTGTTGAGGCGACGTGGCACCGTCTTTGGTCGGTGTCCTTTGCCTATCGTGCCCTAGTGTGGTTTGTGTCCGCCGGTGGTGAAACACCCTCGATCATGGGAAAGATGGGATGGGGATCTCCTCTTCAACGGCATGGTCGTGCTAGCTAGCATGAGGCAGAGGCATGGCCTTGCCTTTCATGGTGGTTGTTGGGTTGCCATTCTTCCCGACGTGTCCTCTTTCAGCGATGTCAGTCTAATGCTTGCGTCTTGACGAGTGGTCAGTCTGGCGGTCGATGATGATGTCTGTGGGTTTCGCTTGATGGGGTGTTCGTGTTGGTTCTTGCCCTAGGAAATATGTCTTCTGAATCTTCCGTGCTCTTTGAGGAGCTACTCTGCCTCGCAAAGGTGTGGTGTCCTTCGGTCACGACAATAAGGTAGGGGCCTTCGTCGAAGGTGGAGGCGGATGACTCTACATCCATGGTGAACCAGGTGCTAACGAAGGCTAGATCACTCTTGGAAGGTGTACCTTCTCGACATGTCTTCTACAATGCTCTGATCGTTCGGATGGACGAGAGCCTCGACCTTCAAGTTGTGTTTCTTGTAACCTTCTTTCTTGATGTGTGTTGCCATTAAGTTGATATTTTCAACACTCTGTATCCGCTGATTCGGTGTTATTAATTTAATGCATAGCTAAGGCCTCATGTTTAAATACTTGCATGTAGCTGGTCCTGAATCTCTTTGCAGTACGACCCAACTAGATGCGATCTATGCACACATGCAACATTGTTCAATTGCACATACTGCAAAACTCGATGAGACACCATGCAACATCGTCAATATCGGTGTTGAGTGCACCCACCTTTCCTCGACATAATTTGCATCTCACAAGATCGTCGTCGTAAAACCAAATCTGAACGTCATTAGACGCGACAACTTCTCACCGATTTATGGCCGCGGCAAAACACCTCTCGGGCTAGACGGCCACGATAATGCATGTATCGAACTAGTTATCTCTTCTCGTCGTTCTCGACATCACCACCCGTGGGGATGCCTTGATTTCGGCCAAGGGGTCCATCACTTCAAAGTTGACAAACACATCGTATGTTGGGGCCTTTGTTTTTTTCCTATATTTGTTTCTTCTCAAGGTGCAATCTCTTGCCTCTTATATACACAATGACTCACGTTTGGAGATAAGTCAAACTTACATATACACACACTCGCATAGCCAACCACAATGACTCACGTTTGGAGATGATAAGTCAAACTTACATATAAACATGCGATGCAAATGCGATGCTCTGGCCTCTTCTTCATGCTCTGCTGTTTTATTGCAACCGTGGTATTCAGTTCTAGCAATGATACAAACATGAAGATGGTCAGGTCTTGTTCTGTTCTGGGAATTAGTTTGCTGGTTACGAAAGGAATGGTCCAGTTCAGTTGGACACTAATTGCACTGGCCTTTTTCGCAAGCGATTCCCACCTGCGTGTATTCATCTGGAAATAATTTGAGTAATGTGGACATGATTGTATTTGAAATAACCCTTTATACCCCTTTCTCGTACTAGTTGAGATGTAAAGATGTACTAATTTATATGTTTGAGGAAAATACTAGCTTGCTGTTGTTATGCAAGGAATGTTGTGTATATATGCTGAATTCCAAGAAGCGTGACAGGTTGTATTTGTTGAGTGTCTAGGCAAGTGAAAACTCGGCTGCTGCTGCTGCTGTTCTTGTTTGTGACAGGTGCTGGTGCAGCAGCCATATATACCAAGGACGACGACGACGACGACGCATACGGCATCTGTGGGAGACAGGCTGATCACCATCAGCAAGTAACGTGAGATGCAAGAACATGAGTGAGTAGCCAGCTTGCAGGGTGCAGTACCGATTCAGCTGCAATCTTTTAGTTTGCATGCTGCGCCTTGGTCTGGTACTAGGGTGTCGATATCTGGATCCCGGGCTGTAGCTGCGAAGAAGTATATGTAATACGGGCATGAATTGTTTTGTTGTATACGCATATCATGAATGGATTGCCGAGGTTTTGTTGTTTATGTTTTTGGTATGCGGTCCATCTTGTAAATGTCCAAAAGAAAAATACTAGTACCGGAGTTCTGCTGGAACCGAGCAGATGTAAATTGAAGTACTGGGCAGTGTGGCGTTGAGATAAAACAGTGGCCGCTGCGTGATTAAATTAAGGTGCGCGTGAGAAGACGCGAATGAAAGATTGAGTTGCCAGCGGACGCGCGTGGTGGAGCCAGGCTGTAATTTCTTTTCTTTTTTTCCTTTCTTTTCGTTTGGAGCGAGTAACCCGCATCGCTACATCTCCTGCCTCCCCGGTATGCCTCCTGCGAGTGACCGACGCCACGCCTGAGGCCGGCCGTGACCGTCGACGGCGAGGCGCCCCGCCAAGTGTGGGTACAGCGCGACAGCCCTGAGTAGTCCCTCCTTGAGCGCATCGTTGGACGGTGCCGGCGCAGGGTACACGCGCACGGCCGAGACAAACTTGTCCGAGGCGGCGCGGTCGAAGACGGTCAGCGGGACCTTCTCCCCGGCGAGAGGGTGCGCGGCGGAGTAGGCCGGCTTCAGCATCATGCTAAATTATACTAACTCTACTCATCTGTCTGTTAATATAAGACACTTTAAATATTTGAAAGTAGACTACATATAAATTAAAATGAGTGAACCGAACGTATTAAAATTGACTAGATATACAAAGTAAGGTGACGAATCATGGCGTAGTGCAGGTTGATGCAACAGCCAGCGCGTCCCCTGTCGTAGGCTAATAATTAAGTACCCATGCGGAGATCATTTCTCTTTGTTTAGATTGGGCCATTTTTCTTTGCTGTTCTTGCAGGGAGAGCAGGCAGCTAAAATATTACTCCCTCTGATTATAAAAAGATATCTTAACTTTGATAAATTAAGATGTACCTACAAGTTAAAATGGTTTCAGATAGATCTAAATTTTAGTGAAGTCGAGACATTTATTATAGATGAAAGGAGTATGTATTATGAGTATATGAACAATAGAAATGCATCCATGTTCATGGGTAGCAAGCACCCATGACATTCTAAAAAATATATAGTAATTTTTAAAAGGGCAAAAAAATCCAAATTTTTTTAAGAACCAAAAATGATAAATATTATACTCGTATAAAAATGTTTGGCTTGAAATGATTCTCATGGTATCTGGGTAGAAAAGACAAAATCAAACAAGTCCAATGTCCATGTACTATTCACGCTATATTAGTCATAAATTTATCTTTTTTCCTAGGATATCATGGGCATCATTTCGAGCCAAATATTTTTATACGAATATAATACTTGATCATCTTTCGTTTCCAGGGAGAATTCTGATTTTTTTTCAACATTTGGAATTACCACAAATTTTAAAGTTTCTGGGGGGGGGGGGGGGGGGGGGTATATAGCACCCTTGAGTAAAAATTCGCGTCCACATGGACTATAACTTTTTGGACGTACTACTATATGTTTTCTATCTTTAAAAAGTCATTATCTGTCCTGACCGTCCGTGAAGTGCTGCAGGTTGTTTGATTTTGGTTGTTGAAACGTAAATCTATATGTTGGAGTTGGAGTTGGGGTCGGGGGTCGGATTAGTCTTGTATTTTGTAGTTTTCGGAGTTGGTGAGTTACTTTGGAGAACATTAACCCTTGTCTTTCCGACTATTCTATGTAAAGTGGTCTTAACCGGGCGGCCCTAGCTGGCGCTCGCGCGCCAGGATCTAATTGCGCGATCGATTTCCGACAACCCAATTCGGGAATAAAACCGTGTTTCTCTTTCGTGGAAATAAACGTGCGCCGAAGTTGTGGACCACAGACGTTACGTGCCGTATTTGATTTGCCTTCTATTGCAGCTGCACAATTCCCTTTTCGTGCGCGATACAACTTTCAGAGTCGTACGTTATTTTGCTTCCTGTACGTGCGCAATTCCCTTTACTCGTTCACGAGGTAATTCTCCTTATTCCCTTTTGGGCTAGTGAAATTTTAGGGTTAAAAAAAAGGGAGGGGAGCAGGATAATCCACTTGCAAATGAAATGAACTACGACTTGCAACAGCCAGCGCGTCCCCTGTCGTAGGCTAATATTTTTTTTTTTGAGTCGATGTCGTAGGCTAATAATTAAGTACCCATGCGGAGATCATTTCTCTTTGTTTAGATTGGGCCATTTTTCTTTGCTGTTCTTGCAGGGAGAGCAGGCAGCTAAAATATTACTCCCTCAGATTATAAAAAGATATCTTAACTTTGATAAATTAAGATGTACCTACACGTTAAAATGGTTTCAGATAGATCTAAATTTTATTGAAGTCGAGACATTTATTATAGATGAAAAGAGTATGTATTATGAGTATATGAACAATACAAATGCATCCATGTTCATGGGTAGCAAGCACCCATGACATTCTAAAATATATATAGTAATTTTTAAAAGGGCAAAAAAACCAAAAAAATTAAGAACCAAAAATGATAAAGTATTATACTCGTATAGAAATGTTTGGCTTGAAATGATTCTCATGGTATCCGGGTAGAAAAGACAAAATCAAACAAGTCCAATGTCCATGTACTATTCACGCTATATTAGTCATAAATTTATCTTTTTTCCTCAGGATATCATGGGCATCATTTCGAGCCAAATATTTTTATACGAATATAATACTTGATCATCTTTCGTTTTCAGGGAGAATTCTGATTTTTTTTCAACATTTGGAATTACTATAAGTTTCTGGTGGTGCCGGTGGTGGGCGGCGCCCTTCTCCTACACCGGTCTCGACGGTAGTGGCTTAAACCAGTAGCTATCATCTTTGCCCTTTCATCTCCAGTCCTTCTTCGTGCAGTCTTGTGGTCATGGTGTTCGGCTGGGGCGAAATTCCGGCTAGGCGGAGTCCAAGCAGAGCATGGAGACGCCTGCGGGCGCCGTTTCCTTCTTGAAGGCGTGTTCATGGCCTTCACTGTGCCCCCTCCTATCAGATTTCGGGGAAAACCATATGTACGGCGATCAGACCGGGCGGCGGCGGCACCACGATGCCATCATCTTTTTGAAGACGTCGTCTTGGACATTAGGGGAGTGGCCGATGCGACATTTGGAGTCTGCTTTCCTTTTCACCTTGTAGAACGACAAGACAATGACGATGATGCCATGGGAAGCAAAGGAGGAGGACAAGCTTGATGGCATGGATTCTATGAACTCGTCGTCAAGCTCTTGTCGTTGTTCGATATGCACTTGTCGTTTTTGTAATGGATTGTATGCACTTGTTCGACTATGCACTTGTCGTCGTTGTAATGGACTTGTATGAACTCTCTATGCACTTGTATGCACTCTATGCATTTGTATGGACTATATGTACTTGTTATATCTTGTTGCAGTGCTACATATATTGTTGTTGAGGATATATATCATATATGTTGAATTATGTGCATGGAATAAGCAAAAACAGCAAAAAGCTGAAAATTTCAGGGACCTTTGCCGTGTGTATGCACACGGTAAAGGCGCCACGTGGCGCGCAGCTGTGCTACTGGCAACTCCTGGGGGCGTGATGCAGGGTCTTTGCCGTGTAGGTTGGGGCCACGGCGCACGGCAAAGACTTGGCCACGGCAGATGCGCGGCAGACGCGGGGCGCGCGGCAAAGGCCCTGCCGCACGGCAAAGGCGCCGCACGGCAGAGACGATGCGCACGGCAAAGCCTCACCGCACGGCAAAGCCCCACCGCACGGCAAAACTTAGCCGCACGGCAAAGTATCCACGCCGCACGGCAAAGAACGCAGGCACGACAACGTATCGGGCGCACGGCAGAGAGCTAGCCGCACGGCAAAGCCTTTGCCATGCAACATGTGCGAGCCGCACGGCAAAGATCTCGTTGCCGTCGAGATCGTTGCCGTCCGATCTTTGCCGTGCAGGCTTTGCCGTGCATATGGGCTTCTTTGCCGTGCAACTGGTCGCACGGCAACGACATGTTTTCCCGTAGTGTGTAGAAGAGACGTGGTATATTCATTGAGAAATTAATGGAAAGGTGGATAATCCGTTTGGAAAAAATAGATGTTCTAAGTTAGAAATATGTGCCGGCACAGCGAGAGATTTTGTCTGTTTACTTATATATGCTTGTTACTAGAGGCTGGGCCGCCCCTTGGGTAGCTCCTGACCGGTCCATGCCGGCCAAGTCACAGCCTATATATTTGTCTCCCTAATTATTAGAAAAAGTCTGCATCGCAAATACGCACATAGAGACCGCCATCCAGATTAGTTAGCTAATGTACAATTGGAAAAGAGCCTAACCTCCTCTGTAAAAGAATGCGTAAAAGATCAGTGCTGACAATTTGAAGGAAAAATTTGTGAAAACTAATGAGGATGTTATGATAAACAAAAATAATTTCAAAGATCACAATGACCACTATCTGGCCAAACAAGAAGTCAGTGTTCTTTTTCAAATAAGGTGTTGCATTTAATGAGAAACTGGCTAGCTTATGTAATTTTTTTTGAAAAATCTAGGCCTTTGTAACAATTTGTGGTGAAATGTGTATATATCTAGGAGATTGGATTTTTAGAACCCGCAGACACCTGCTCCCGGTGGAACTCCAAATCCTATTGGTCCACGTCAGAGTGGGGTCAAAATGATGGCAGGGTATTTCTTCAGTTAAAGTTGACAATTAATGGGTACATATACCTGGGCCACATGTAGGGGACATAAATTCGTCGTTGGGCCACAGCCCCCCCCCCCCCCCCCCAACCGGAAAATCCCCTCTTTTTGTAGGAACAACAAGGTAAAAGGAACGGACAATATCACCGGAAGTGAGCGCCATCGGCGAGCTTCCTGGAGCGGCAGCGCGGGACGGAGGCATCGGCTGGGTTGCAGCGCCATGGCGGCGCCCATGGCTGGGCCACATGAGCGGGCATCAGCAGGCGGCGAGCGGCAGCGCGGGACGGAGGAGGCCACAATCGACCTTTTTATTAGTTTTGTACATCTTGACTTTTCGTAAAAAAATATGACCAGAATATAAACATATGATATCCTATAGGATTTGCTAGTTCTCAGCTAGCTGAGAACTAACTTCGTGCTCTGTCAAGTCTTACATCATTTGATTTGCATCGTGATTCGCGTTAATCATGAGTTGCAACATAACTTGCAACTAAGATTTGATGACATCATTTAACTGAGAAACGAAGTTAGTTTTTGGTCGACTGAAAAATAGTCACACCCATATCATATATATACTTGCTTACATCCTCGATGGGGGAAAAATTGTAGTATCGTCCAAGGAGTAGCAAATCTTGGTGAACGCCGCGACGTGATCCTCCGGCAGGGCGACAACGAAGTCGACGGCGCCCTCTGCCATGGGCGATGGCACTAAGATGATCAACCCCTCCTTATGCATGTCCGGCTTGAGCAGCGCGGAAGGCGGTCCGGTGCCAAAGTCGGCCTGATGCAGCCTGAGCCCCAGCCAGCTCGCCACCTCTATGTCCGGACAGAGCACCGTGTCCACAGTGGACGTCCCCGCGTCGACCTTCTCCTGTCGTGTCTGCAGAAACAACAGTCACTCAGTGGTAGCTAACGCTTTCACTGAATTGTAGTAAAGCAAGGCGCAACCAAGTTACCTCAGGCGGCGTCGGATAGAGGTCGTCGGGGACGATTGCGGCGCCGGGGAACACATCTGCCAGGTCGGTCGGCATGGTGGCCTCGATCACAAGGACGCCCTCGTGATCACTGAATTCTAATCCTACAAGGCTACAACGACCACAGGATAAGAGAAAAAAATGCTTACACCTTTGACGCCTTTTCTGACCTTTTCCGGGAAAAGAAATCTATGCTCTTTGACCCCCTTTCATTCGGTGCTCCGTCCACTGTGGATAGGAAGAAATCTTGCTGCCTGGTTGTGCCACGGAATTCGGAAGTCATTCTTTGGTGGGAGGGATTGTAGAGGAAGTTGTGCAACCTGACAGTAAAGTAAAATAGATCACGCTCCTGCTTGTCATTCCGGTGTACAATTCCAGCGTATCTCTTGCTCGCTCCGCGCCGCGGTGTGACAGCTGGTGCCGATTCATCCTTCTCCGCCCGCGCGCGTACAAGCACTAGTACATTTTTCTTGTTTGCTCACGCGCGCGCAGACTGACGGGATCCGCCGCGATGTGCGTATGGAGCACAACATCTCTGAATTGGCACATATACACAACATGACAAGAACTAACTCACTATCTGGTTAACAACCAAAACATTCATGCATGCCAGCAACACCCAAGGATCGATAGCTCGGCAATGAAAAGAAAACAGAGGAGCAGCAGGTAAGGTACCTTGTTTCGTTGGATTAACCAATCTGCTTCTTGTCAACCTTCATCTTGTCCAACAAGATCTCGTCCACCACCCACGCACAAGGTCACTTGCCACCCCTGGTGCTAGAGAAGGAGCTGTCGTCACAAAGGCGGGGGCCCCTGGCGTGGTGGCCAGCAGTAGCAGGTCGGGATGTGGCCAGCGGCAAGTTGGAGTTGCAGGTAGGGAAAGACAACAACTTTTGCTCCACATTGACGCCCGCAGCAGCCTGGTAGACGACCACCAACTCTTTCTCTGCGGCTCTCCACCGCCATTCCAGTGGCGCCGAGGTCAACCACCACTGCTGACCCCACCATCACGCTGGCCACTAGGACCACGCCTGGAACTCCACGAGGAGCACAACATGGTTCCCATCATGGACTAACCTGTTCATTCATTCATTCCCACAAGTAAATACAAAAAGATCAGATTCCCACAAGTAAATACAAACAGATCTAACACGATCTGTTCATTCATTCCCACAAGTAAATACAAACATATCAACTTTGGATTCTATCAATTCTTTTTCTTTCGGATTCATAATAGAGATGAATAGAGAAGCATCAGATTCACAATGCATCATCTTCATGCCTCGATAAAATTCTACTCATGCAACAACATACAGTTGGTCCAATGATAAAGAGAGCTAGGAACCGAGGGTCATCGGCTTGAGCATAAGTACAGCCAATCACAGAGAACACTGGAGCCAGAAAACAGAAGGGGTAAACTAGTAGCTCACCGGAGAGCATGTAGCAGAGGTTGAGCGTCACCGTCGCCACGCCGAGAAGATAGTCGAAGCAGGGCCTGGGAGGCCTCGGTTAGCCCAAGAGCATCAGCACTGCATAGCTGGTCGGAGGGCCTGAAAGCATACAAGTTTCAGCACTGACTATGTATAGCAAACGAATTTTAAAAGGTCGTGCTCATTCACTCTGACAGCATTACAAAGAAAGGATTATGTAGAACCCAACAACAACACATGATTCTATAGATTGGTACCGACGATAATATAATACATATTTTGTCAAATTCAAATAAATTCATCTAAGACAAACAAAAAATCCAACAGCTCTATATTTCAATCCACTTCACCAACTATCTTGCTGCTATGTCAAACCAAAAAATCCATCAGCTCTATATTAAACATGGCAAAAGAAATAAATTCATATATTCACATTATTACTACATGAGAACCGAAAGAAAGAGTTGGCATACAGTACACCACAAATATTGGATTAGACTCCATTTTATAATTGATAAACACAATTATCAATTTCCAAGCATGTTGCCCAACCATTTCATAGATGGTCGTTCACAATAGCTAACAACGAATGAAGTTGACATGCAGGAAGGAAAATTACACATGTACTTATATAGAAATCTAGCTGGAGACAATTTCACATTCGCTCTGATGAAACTATTAATTTCACATATGAACTGTCACCGTTATGTATCTAGAAAGCACCCCTACAGATGAATTCGAGGATTATTCAGTACATACCAATCAGTTGAGAGACTCTCCACAAAAAATTAGGAACAATAGAGAGGAGTATCACTACAAGTTCGAAAGTGACAATGTCGATTGGCTTTATCAGGTTGGCAAGATCCCAAACTGCTAAACTGCCATAAAAGAACAAATCGATCAGCGTAGGACTCAAGAGCAAGAAACTTTGTAGTAAGCATATTAATACCTAGTTTCAAGCATGTCCATCTAGAGCTAGTCACAAGGTATGGTGATATAATAATTTTACCATCCAGTCTGCTTTCTGTTGATTGCCCCGCGCTGGCTCTCTTCCTGAACTCAAACATGAGAAGGGGCATATTCAGTTTTGTAAATTAAGCATCCAACCAAAATACTTGTTAACCATTTGTATCTATTACAAGAACGAACATGGGGGATCTATTAAACTGAAGGCTGGTCCTAACAAGGTACTACCATACTATAGAACTTCTCAGAAGAAGTGAAAAAGAAAACGTAGTACAAATTCTCAAGAGTAGTATTTAGCATACATTTGCCTTTTTTGAAACAAAGCAGCAAAATTTCTGTGATGCTTTGGAATGTTTCTGGCAATAATTTGCCAGTGTTTCAAAACTTGCCAAGTGTTCTTTCGCAATTTCAGAACATTCCTTTTTCACTATTTGTTTGTTTGGCAAGATACGTTCGATATTTTGCATCAACATCGTATAATTGGTACGTACATATATGTCTACCTCAACATAAGCAATTCACATTAACACTGAATTTTGCTTGCAGTACATGGTTTTAAAGGCGCCAAGGCGTCCCAAGGCGATGGTGGGTGGGGGGGGCCTCAACGCCTAGGCGCTCAAGGCGCATTGCAAGGCGACGCCTTTGAGGCTGCCTTGTTGGAAGCAAAGCATCAGCTAGGTAGGATGAGCAGAGGCAAGCAGAGGCAAAGCAGGCAAGAAGAAGTGCATCACATACACACACCAGACACCACCAAGGCACCAAGAGAAGCTGTCATGGAAGCTGTACATTGTTTTCCCTCTGGGAGAGGGATGCACCAGTGGGAGGAGTCGCCAGAAGCTTGGCCGGAGCCGGGAGGCCGGCAGATGAAGGAGCAGCAAGATATCCGGCCAGAGTTGGGGAGGTCGCGTGAGAGGAGCTGCCCCTCTCTCTCTTCCCTCTCTTTCCCCTATAGATGGCCCTCAATTTCCCTCCCACCCGCCATTTCGTTTTCCCCTCCCGCCAGCCCAAAGTTTCCCGCGCACGTAACAGAGGCGTCCAGATTCTTCCAAGGCGGCGATTTCGCGCCTAGGCGACGCCTTTGGACGCCTCGTAGAAGCCTTGGGCGTAAAACAAAGGCGACGCCGACGCCTTGCCCTCCCCGGAACGCTCGGACGCTTAAGCGCCGCTAGGCGACGCCTACGCGACGCCTTTAAAACCATGTTGCAGTACAATCAAATATAGCATGGAATAACCAATTGATCTAGTAGTGGTAAAAATACGATGAAAACATGCATGCCAATATGTATGTACTACTTGAACCGAAACAGAGATCGACGAGTCCTAAACAAAGAAACAAGATGGGCTACAACGACCACTTGTCGAGTCAAGTACCAAATCCTAGCAACAACTCCCTTATGAGATTGATAGCAAAGTTACAACAAGCAAATGCACACATTTCATGAAACACCATTTAATAATTAGCACAAAGCACACATAAGGGTGTGGCACGAAGCTCACAACCCAAGGAACCATGCGTAACACTACTTGATAGCATGGCAAAGAACCGACACAAAGATGACCAAAGAGAAAAGTTCAACCTTTGGTTGTCGATGTCAACAAGCTATCGGGAGGGCATCGAGGCCGCCGCGCTAGGCCTTGAGGCAGCAATGGCCGTTCATCGATGATGGGCTCCGCGGCCTTGAACAGTCCCTTTCGACCAGGGTCGTACTCTAATATCGTGGATGATCGCCCCATGCCTCGCGTTATTATTTTGCATTGAAAATAATAATTGTCACGTTGATAAGTCAGCTTAAATAGAATGAAAAATACTTTATGTCGCTTTTCCATGAACTATAATGAACTAGCAACCGAGTAACAAAGTGCTAGGGCAATTCAATCATTCATTGAGTAAAGATGTAAGAGTAAATGGCACCAGATTATACCTACCAACTACCATCAGCAATTCAATCATTATTGATAACTATTAATAAACATAAGGGCATATTAGCAAATACCACGTAAAAATCACCCGAAGTTGTCCACTCCATTTCTCAATTAACAAACAAAGCTAATGCTATAGCTAATATTCTCAGAGTCGAGATTTCTCACAATAATGTGTGTGTACGATTATTCATGTTTTTCTATGACAAACTATACTCCCACCGAAAAAATCAATCAACGCGGATTCATCGAATCTAGACAGATTTGATGCAACATTTTTGCCTAAATCTACGCCACTTAATTTGAATCGAGGGAGTACTAACATTAAAAAACTATACCAACATGTAATTATTGGTTAATTAGATATATGGCACTGCAATTATTGCACATTCGAGGAATTTTGTGTAGAGTTACACACTCTTTATGGGATTTTTCATCATCAGGATAATGGATAGTAAATTCTTCATGTGGAAATATATGGCTGAAGGTATATGAGTACAATATACAGTTGCACATATGAATTATTATGAGAGTTATACATTTGATACAAAAGAAACTAAAATAGCCACCAATATTTATACTCATGTAATAACTATCTAGTACATGCATGATTCGTCCGTATTACAACTACAACAAGATATCACATCTTGTAAAAGATTTGAAAACAAGTGTCAAGCGCTACAATATTACATATCCTTCATCATTAAATCAAACTACTCTGTACAAGGGGTTGACAACCTAGCGTCCACCAAGTTCCTACCTTTACCTACAGAATCACATAGATTCCAATCTGGCCAAAAAGTAATGATCCTTGTCAATTTTGTGAATCTTGTCTGCTGAAAAAATCACTCTCCAGCGACATGGCAACATGGCAGGAACAAATAGGGGTTAATTCTGACGAAATAGAAGAACACTATAACCTTACGTCCAAATTAAAATCCCGTGATAGAAACACATATAACAGTTCTCAAAAGCAGAATTGTCTCCTTCCAAAATAAAACCGGCATCCTCGCTTCCGACGCCTCCCAATGATATCTCGGCGTTAGTTTATCGTGCAAAAGAACACACATGATTGGACTATGTGCTAAGCACGACGTAAATTCATGTCAACAAAAAAGAGATGCATATTTGTAGCCAA
This sequence comes from Lolium perenne, assembly GCF_019359855.2. Taxonomy (NCBI): domain Eukaryota; kingdom Viridiplantae; phylum Streptophyta; class Magnoliopsida; order Poales; family Poaceae; genus Lolium; species Lolium perenne. The sequence goes on along the minus strand of NC_067247.2, from coordinate 10,184,114 downwards.
TGTTTAATGGAATTCTTGTTCACACCACACAATCCAATACCTATCGAGCTTCGCATATATATCAATCACAAATTTTCACAAAACAGTGGCATAGCATCTTTAGCTTTCTTTTCACCGAAAGCAGGCTCCAGCTATTATAGTAGTTTCATCAAGAGCTTCCTTTTTCATATTCCCTTCTACATATTTCAACATCTTCGTATTGACCTAGATTCTAGTATCTAAGGGTTGCAGATTTCCCATGGCGATATCTACCCGTGATTATACTTTCCCCACTATCTAAGAGCAAGCAAGTGCAACACAAATAACTATACTAGTTGCAAGCATGTCCATCTACACTAGTCACAAGGTATGGTGAGATGACGCTTTACCTTCCATTTCTTTCTGACGATTGCACCGAAATGGCTCTTAACATTAAGTGTATTCCGGAACTCAAAGCTGGAAAATTAAGGGCATATTTAGTTCTTTGCAAATTCAACATCGAACCAAAACACCTGTGAAACCATTGGCATCTATTACAAGAACGATTGTGGGAGGTGTACCAAACTCAATACTTTGTCCTGGCAAGGGACTTACCGTACTAGTACTACTCACAAGGAGTGAAAACAAACCACAGTCTGATTTTTTTTTTGAAACGAAAAGCTTTGCCTTATCCATTAGTTAAGAAGATGTCCGGTTAATTTGCGAAAAACCGGGCGAAAACCATACAACAAAGTCATCACATGGCGATTCCTACTCTCACACAGAGGCAAGTCCACTCAAGACCCGAGAAACAACCAAGCCAAACAAGAAACCCCACTAAGCAGAAACTAGACTACCTTCAACCAAAGCCAAAGCGAAGACACTGCGACACGGGGAGCACACACCATACCCAAACCAAGAGGACAGGGCGAGAAACAAAGTTCATCCATCAAGCATCCTCAAGCACCTTTCCTATGGCGCCACTTTTCTTGCCTTTGCACTTGAGTGGCTTCTCTTTCCTGGTGCCACCACGAGGGCAATCATCCACCTTTTTACTTTTGCGCTTGATTGTCGTTCATGTTAGGATGCAAGTGATCGCCCTTCCGTATCCAGGAATAGCAGCCTCCAAGCTACTGAGCACGTCGCAAAGTTCTTTTGCAAAGAGAGCATCTGGATTAAGAGCCGACGGTGGTGGGTGGGGCGCTGAAATCACATCTGAGGACCCAAGTGAGCACAAGGTCGGCGCTGAATCCACCTCCATATGCTCCATTGACAGAGGCAAAGTGGAACTCCCAAGAATATTCTGAAGATCAGGCATGATCTGCAGCACCGGAGTGACAACCGCGGCAATGGCGTCGCCCTCAGCGGTAGACGATGCAGAGGGCAAGGTGGACGACAACGACGACGATGGATCGTCCCCAAAACGAGGAGAGAAGCATCCATAGAGCTCCACTCCCCTATCCTTTGCGGAGTCAACACCAACCTCACTAGGAGGACACAATGTATGGGTGGTCTCCAACATAGCCGGCAAAGGGGAGATCTTGCTCAAAGTAGCCTCCTGCCCGCTCCAGAAAGCTCGCAATCCGCCCCAAGCAACCTTGCAACTGCTCAACCTGAGCAACCAGAGTGGACTGCAACACCACATTAGACAGTGGAACAGAGCCAGCAGGAGTAGAAACGACCGATGCCCAAGACCCACAACGAAATTCTTTGGAGGGAGGAGCCGATCTCATCGAACCCACACATGAAGCTGAAGCGTGATGATGATCGGCGACATGGTTGGACACTGGTGGCGCGGCAAGGTATGCCAACGAGCTAAGAGGACACCAGGGGTTGCGGCATTCACACTTACGGTGGCCGTTCTCCAAACAGCGGGAGCACCGAAAGGGATCTTTGCAAACAACGGCACGATGCCCATGAGCGAGGCATCTGCAACATCGACCAGAGAGCCAAGCCGGGATGGGGCGAGGGCGGAGCCGAGGCCGGTGAGTTCGGACGATGTAGACCGCACCGGGCAACACATCTTGCCAACCACTGCCGGCCTTCGCATCGCGCCCCATGGACTGAGCGGCCAGGGACGAGCTTTGGGTAGCCACTGGCCCCATCGGGGCCAACTCATGCTCATCCATGTCATCGTGCTTGCCGGCGAGGGAGGTCCATACCCCAGTCGCCATACCCCCGCGCTGGAGCGGGATCATGGTGTTTTATTGCAAAATACTACAAGTTTCGCTTCTCTAGTCACAAAAATGTACGACAATTTCCACCGGCAAGTTTTGCTTTTCCCTAGTCGTAAAAGGAGCCACAGATTCAAGGAGCATGAAACTAGTTGTGCAAATAGCTAGCTAGAGGGAACCAAACAGGAAAAAATAAGACAAAATAACAAAGTAAGCTACATCCAATATATGTAAACTAGCTACATCCGGAATGGACCAACACCGTCCAAAATACACTAGAACCCACCAAGCCTAGCTAATGAGTGGCAATCGGACACTCGGGTGAAAAAATAGTGAAGAAAAGCCAAATAAAAATAACAACTTTTGTTTGGTTGTTCCGAAACATGACATGTATCTGCAACCGCTAGCATCTACATGTGTGTCACATACAGCCTTGGGCATGTGCGAGTAATTACCTGTGTGTCATCGTCGCCGTCTTGGTTGGTGTGGACGAGACAGACCTTGCTACCCCTGGTGTTGTGGCAAGAGTTGTCGTCGTAAAGGAGAAGGCCCGTAGCAGGTCGGGGACGTGGCCGGTGGCAAAGTTGGAGTTGCAGGTCGGGAAAGACAATGCTTTTGCTCCGCATTGACACTGTAGCAGCGGCCGACAGCGATCATAGGCTCTTCCACCGCGGCTCCCCACCGTCATTCATGTGATGCGAGGGTCACCGCCGTTGCCGAGACCCACCATCACGCCGCCTTCCTCATCCCCGCCCGCCACCAGACCACACCCGGAGCTCCACGAGTCCCCATCATGGACCGATCTCCCTCCCCGGTGAAAGACGTGACAACAAAATTCATCAAGACACAAGCATCTAGATAAAAGGAACAGTGGTATGATAATTAACTCTCAATAGCAAGAACAATAAATAGCACCATATATTAACAACCTAGTGCCAAAGGAATGTACAAAAAATAGTTCAAGATTTATAGAAAGTTGCAAGCTTCTAATGTTATTTGATTTATAACACAGTGATGGTGCAAAAGAGGACTCAAAAATCAGGAATTTAATAATCAGTGTGTAATATACTAGCATGTAGCTAAAAAATTGAGAAAGACACCAGAGAATTAAACCAGCCCAATACAGATCGATGCTTTGGAAAGGGAAAGCCAGCTATACTGGACAACGATAGATCAACATGCTCTAGGCCAAAACAACAATGGCAACAATCGACCATACACCCAGTGGTTCACAATAACTTATGCAGAACGTGGAGAATATGCAGCTCCCAAAGTTGTTTAAACTATATGAAGCAAAATGTGAACTTTTTCCTAATGCGGCTCAAGGATGACCACCATTTTAGTAATCTTACCAAATAGGAGCACACGGTGATTTTCAGCTTTTCCGGAATCTCGCCATCAAGCATGTCATCTCGGTAATAAGAAGTCACTCAAGTATGTGAAAAAAAGAGAAAAAGCAAAATCAAAGGTTGCATAATTATCGTGTATAAGTTTTAAAAACCACGCAATTAGTTAAGCAACTCATAAAGCTAACAATATCCACACCGATTTAAATCATAAGTAGAAAAAGATGATGAAGTTGTGCAAATTACAGGTACAAGGAAAAGAGGTGGACTTACTATAAGCATTTTCACAGGATCAACATTACTCATAGGCGTAGATGACCCAAATAGCATGTATGGTTACCGGTTAGCTGCAATATCGGCCTGTGGATCCATCTCACATCCGTGTATGCATGGCACACATAAATGCATAGTGATCAATAACCAACAAATCACAAAATGATCGAAGCAACATTTATCGCATCACAATGGAGAAGTTACTCACGGTGTGCCCATCTCGCACGAGGCACCGTATTGTCGCTTCCTCCGTGTACATGGGAGTGCTCGGCATTCTCGGACACCAACTCGGCAGCGTGATCATATCATGGAGCAGTTGCTTACATCGGCGACAGGAGACCGTGGCCATCTTAGCAAGATCACCGCCAGGACGGAATGGCCAAGTCACGCCAAAATGAACCGCCGATGAGTGGGAGCAGATGATGCGAGCCGCGGCACATAGACAATCGGTGAGGAATGTTGGTGGGCACGATAATATACAAGTGAGTAGTGAGATGAGTTGGTCGGATCCAAAGCATGAAGTAAAAGATACATGAGGTCTAAAAAGATCATACAACTTTAAGATCAAAGAACACTTGTATTTTCGGTTAGAAGATATAAGGCTTATCATAATACTTTTATATGTACCACCCCATGGAGTTTTTGCGAACTAGAATAGCAAGTAACATAAGGTAAAATTATGAGGACTTGAAACTCCAGTCACTCATATTGGAGTGTTACGATGCAATATACATTAGCAAGTAGTTAAGAAAACAATGCATAGTTTATTAAGGTAATAAAACATACATGGTACATAAGAAATGCTACAAAGATCGCAAACATTCCACAAATTTATAGATGGCACCAGATCCGTTATATGTAACATAGTTATCATTTGTCACAGCAAATACATACACAAGAGTTAAAGTACATGTCAAATCCACCAAAACAACAGTGTGTTCTGCAGACAAATTCTAATCCTACAACGACGACAGGGACAAGAGAAAAATCCGGCGAGAATTTAGTAGAACTTGTACTTCCGTAGCTTGAGAAGGGTATATGCTACAACAATTATGTTGCGACATAAGTACATACACGTTGTGATTTGGAAATGCAATACAAAATGGAATTTTGGGCCCCACACCTAGGCATCCATCATGTATGCATGGCACACGTAAATGCATAGTGATCAATCACCAACAAATAGCAAAATGTTTGAAGCAACATTTAATGCAAGACAATGGAGAAGTTACTCACGTTGTGCCCATCTCTGCACTGAGGCACTAGATTGTCGCTTCCTCCGTGTCCATGGGCATGTTGGTATTGTCTGACACCGACTCAAAGAACGTAATCATATCATGGATCGGATGCTTACGACGGGCCACAAGAGGCCATGGCCGACTTAAAGCAAAGACTCCCAGAGCTTTAACGGTCGGGTCACGTCGAAATGAACTCACATCGAAATGAACTGTCAAGATTGAAGCGAACCTTAGCACATAAAGTAAAATATACATGAGATATAAAAAAAGATAATACACTTTAGGATCAAAGAACACTAGTATTTTCTCGCTAGAAGATACAAGGCTTATCATAATAGTGTGATGAGAATCGATCCACGGAGTTTTTGCGAACTATAATTGCAAGGAACATAAGGTAGATTTATGAGGACCTGAAACTTGAGTCACTCGCATAAGAGTGGTTTTATACAACATACCTCGGCAAGTATTTAAGAAAACAATGAATAGTTCATTAAGGTAATAAAACATACATGGTACATAAGAAATGCTACAAAGACAAAGAAAAACACTCCGCCAAATTAAATATGGAACCAGATCCGTTATATGCCATAGGATTATCATTTGCCAACAACAAATACATACACAAGAGTTAAAGCATGTATTAGTATAACTAATATTATTGTTAGCTTTGGGCACTAGGATTAGGGATCTGGTCGAAATGACCAACTATATTAGTTACTTCAACATATGCTTGTGTTGAGTAAAATGAGCATCTTCAATGGAAGTATTATACGATCAATAATATAGCATCTTTGATGCAAGTAATATACCATCAATGATATATCATATGCCCTTGTACGTCAAATGATGCATGCATGCACAACAAACACACCTCACACTATCGATAACTTTTGATAAAGAGAAGAGCATATCAGAAATACCACAGACAAAATCACCCGAAGTTGTTAAACATCTTCTATTCTCGAATAAGAACTAAGGTAGCAAGCCTAAAATGTCCTCTACTTACAAATTGGGGGAGTAATTACCGCATTAGTATTTCTTCCAATTTGTGTGCGATCTCGTTTATCGTCAAGAAGTAATGAAACTATATCCTCTTGTCTGATCAGATGATCATCCTGGACTTGTTTCCCGTTCATTACCAACTCTTGTACTAATTTTTTCTGCTTTGCCCTTTGCAATATTTTTCTCCTTGATAGTGTCTTCGCATATAAATTTATACATGACTACCTACAATTCCATGTTTGAAATAATATATAAGAAACCGAGTTGCTGCAAAAAAAATATCAAGTGTGGGTGCAATTTGGAAATTCAGATAAAAGACTTGTGTGCTAAGAGATGGTGAAAATCAGACAGTTAACAGATATGTGATGAACGACTTTGCTATAAAACAAAAAATTAAACTAGTTATTATACGAGCTCTAGCAGTGAAAGTAAACACAAGAAAATATTACGGACAATACAAGTTAATATTTGGCAAGAAACCATGAAAAAATCTAGTCTCCAGTTTTACCCAGTAAGCCAACATGGCCGTGGAATTATATCTAGTATAAAAACAGGATTGTGACCCATTACGAGTTTTTAACTTCTACCGAGTTGCTACCAACCAAAAAATCCTAGACATCAATGACAGATTTAATAGAAGCATGACCAATATAATTAGAAACAGAGTCATCCCTACACCAATTGTCAATTATTCCGTAACGCTTCTTACTATAGGAGCCCAATGAGAACGCTTCTTACTGAAAGAATCCCTGCAAGGAATGGAAACGCTTCTTACTACAAGAGTCCATGCAAGAAATGAAGACGCTCCTGTAACCTACCGATGTGTCCTAATGATGAAACAACCACACCATAGTGATAGCAAATCATCTTCTCTCGCAAACATTCAAATTCGTTTACAAACAAGTAGTATTCACTTGTCATAGTGCTGAACAGTCAGGGACTAAATAAAGACAATTTATCTGAACCTGATTCCTATTTGCATGACACAAGTATACACAAAAAAGTAAACAATTGAAAACCTACGACCATGATAAGAAAATGCAGTGTGGGTGTGCTACTAGGCTTCGATGCACAAGCATGAAACTGAAATCAAAAGAAAGTTATCTGGAAACACAATTAAAACTCACTATTTGTCGACTTGAAATTATAATTAAAGCACACAACTCTCAACTTGAAATTAACAACTCTATGTTTCAGAAAAATGATAATTGGCAGTAGCACTAACAATTTCAAATGTAGCTAGCTATTAGAGACACATGAGTACTAGACTTTATCCATGAACAACAAGGCTAAACATATATGCACATCGAAATAGAGAGAGGAATATATTGCAGGCCTGCTGCTGACAAGCATAGCAAAACCAATCAAAGTCCTCCGGCTTGTACACTAGTGAGACAACAAGGGGTAGAACAACACAAATTACAGCTATTGTTTTTGGTTATGTCCAAGTAAACAGAGTAAAAAAAAAAAAAATGGAGCACGCCCATGTCTAGAAAATATGCAAGTACGGAGCAGCCTACGCACAACAAGAGTTTTTGATTCAGCAAATGGATTTTCATCTACTCCATGCGCGCATGCCCAATGTACTGCCGATGCAGACGTTGAATCCAACAGCAAAAAGGAGACATTTTGTTGGGGGAAATAGATGCAGGAGGGACGATGGAGGCTCACCGGGCAGCAGATGGCTGACGAGGTGACCGGCAGCAGCATGCCGGAGAGGTGGCCGGTGGCAGGAGCTCGGGGACGTCGCCTCTGGAAGCAGCTTGGGGTGGTGGTCGCAGGTAGCAGAAGCTCCACGCAAGTGACCGCAATCTCTTCCTCCGAGCCTCCCCGCCGCCAATTAATCCAGCGCCACGACGAGCTCCCCCCCGGTTGCCAGGAGGAGGGGATGCAGAGAAGGGCTCCAGGGCGGCGGCAGAATACATGGAGGCGGCATGCTGGTCCGGGGGCGCTGGATCGAGGAGAGAGGTGGGTGGGTGTGTGGTGTGTTTGGGGAAACGAGGAGTGGCGTTGGGGATCGAGGAGAGAGGTGGGTGCGTTGGGAAAGTGCAAGGCGTGAATGCGTCTTGTGTTTTCGGTGCTAATTTTGGTCTTCCAAATTTCTTCTCTCTCAGTTGTGAGTTGTGATCCGTATGGCTCAAACAAACTCTATAAAACCAGCGCGGGCAATGATAGAGCAAGTCGTTGACAATGCATGCACACAAGTAGTTTAGTTGCAACGTCAATTGCTATTCTTGCATGTAGCTGGAAAAACTCGCTTGGCCCCCACGTGCCTCCGCTCTGCGGCGACTCGGGCGGCGGCGAAAACCCTAGCCTACGCCTTCCCCCCTCTCCCCGTCCTCCTCTCCCGGCCTCTCGCCGCCGCGCGTGGGAGCCCGCCCGTGCGTCGCTATCAAGGACCATGGCGGAAAAATCTCGCTGCTCCCGCTAGTCGGGTAGAGCTCTAGTACCGCAGGATCAAGCCTCTGAAGGTGAGGGCGGCGTCGCCGGTGATGTGGGTCGTCCTCCTCGAGCGCGCGGGTGGATTGGGGCGCAGGCTGCTGGTCACGGCATGGACGATCTCATCGACCTTCTACCTAGATCTAAAGACAATGGTTCTCCACTGTCTTGTTCCTGCCCCAATGCAACTCCATCCTGACGTTCTCACCGGTGCTAAAGCCTTAGGGTGGCGGGGATGGGGGTTTGATCAGGGGAAACCCTTGGCTGGTGGTGGCGGTCATGGCGACAATGACGAGGTGCCCCGCTCCCCTTCTTGGAGGCGACATTGAGGTTTATCTCCCTTCCCTTCCCCTCCTCCACGGTGAAAACCCAAAATCCTTCCGATTGGGCGGCGGCGTGCTGGCGTCGTTTCCTCCTTGAAGGCGTCGCTATGGGACGAGGTGGTGGTGGTGGAGCAGTGCGGTGGTCAAGAGGATACTGGTGGCGGTAATTCTGTTGAGGCGACGTGGCACCGTCTTTGGTCGGTGTCCTTTGCCTATCGTGCCCTAGTGTGGTTTGTGTCCGCCGGTGGTGAAACACCCTCGATCATGGGAAAGATGGGATGGGGATCTCCTCTTCAACGGCATGGTCGTGCTAGCTAGCATGAGGCAGAGGCATGGCCTTGCCTTTCATGGTGGTTGTTGGGTTGCCATTCTTCCCGACGTGTCCTCTTTCGCCGATGTCGGTCTAATGCTTGCGTCTTGACGAGTGGTCGATCCGCGGTCGATGATGATGTACGTGGGTTTCGCTTGATGGGGTGTTCGTGTTGGTTCTTGCCCTAGGAAATATGTCTTCGAATCTTCCGTGCTCTTTGAGGAGCTACTCGCCTCGCAAAGGTGTGGTGTCCTTCGGTCACGACAATAAGGTAGGGGCCTTCGTCGAAGGTGGAGGCGGATGACTCTACATCCATGGTGAACCAGGTGCTAACGAAGGCTAGATCACTCTTGGAAGGTGTACCTTCTCGACATGTCTTCTACAATGCTCTGATCGTTCGGATGGACGAGAGCCTCGACCTTCAAGTTGTGTTTCTTGTAACCTTCTTTCTTGATGTGTGTTGCCATTAAGTTGATATTTTCAACACTCCGTATCCGCTGATTCGGTGTTATTAATTTAATGCATAGCTAAGGCCTCATGTTTAAATACTTGCATGTAGTGGTCCTGAATCTCTTTGCAAGACGACCCAACTAGATGCGATCTATGCACACATGCAACATTGTTCAATTGCACATACCGCAAAACTCGATGAGACACCATGCAACATCGTCAATATCGGTGTTGAGTGCACCCACCTTTCCTCGACATAATTTGCATCTCACAAGATCGTCGTCGTAAAACCAAATCTGAACGTCATTAGACGCGACAACTTCTCACCGATTTATGGCCGCGGCAAAACACCTCTCGGGCTAGACGGCCACGATAATGCATGTATCGAACTAGTTATCTCTTCTCGTCGTTCTCGACATCACCACCCGTGGGGATGCCTTGATTTCGGCCAAGGGGTCCATCACTTCAAAGTTGACAAACACATCGTATGTTGGGGCCTTTGTTTTTTTCCTATATTTGTTTCTTCTCAAGGTGCAATCTCTTGCCTCTTATATACACAATGACTCACGTTTGGAGATAAGTCAAACTTACATATACACACACTCGCATAGCCAACCACAATGACTCACGTTTGGAGATGATAAGTCAAACTTACTTACCCAACACACGTACATGTAAGTTAACCAAACATACGGCTCCAACTAGCTACGAAACTAACTGAACTAGCTAGTAGCTAGTCTACTGGGACCAAGGTTTTAAATAGCGCGCTATTTCATTTAGCGAGGACCTTCTCCAAACGCTATGCACGTTATAGCGCGCTATAACGCGCTATATATAAAATAGCGTTTTGCAAAAAGATATGCAAATGTTAAGGATTCCGGCAACTAAAAACTTGTCTAGCAGACAAATTGCATAACCAGATTGTTCAAAGTAGATTCCCAGGACCAAATTAAAGACAACATTTTTTACACATACTAACATTATGATTTAGAGCCAAGAAGGCAACTGAAAGCACTCATTCAGAATCTGAAGAACTACATATCAATAGTTTAATACATCTACGCATCTACAAATCAGGATGAGGAGGAGGTTCTAGTCAGCTCTAACCTGGTGGGTGATTTTTCTAAGGCGTCTTCGACATCCGAGCCGAAGGAAGTAGCCGACGTAACTCGTGGGAGGAAGCAACGGACGCCGACATCACGCTGGAAGAGGCAGCCACCACCGTCGCTTCCGTGCGAAACTGCTAAACTGGGATTTAGGCTAGGTTTTGTTGTACGTATCCGGGCTTTAGGTTAGCTTTGTTGGGGAAATTGGACTTTTGGGCGGATGGGTTGGCATGCAGTTTTGGACCTTTGTTTTTTGCAGCTAAACGTTTTAGCGCCGCTACGTGTTATGTGTTTTAGCACGATTTAGCGTGTTATTTCGTGTTTAGCACTGTAGCGACTATTTTCTGTCAAATATAGCGTGGAGGGTCCAAATTCGCTATTGCGCGCTAAAACCGGCGAAATTACGCGCTATTTAAAACCTTGACTGGGACACCATCTCAATGTTTCACGTCTACTTTTTACTCTATACCAATTATATTTTCCTCTTCTTTGGGTCGTTTCTAAATAGTAACTATTTTGGAAGAAATAATTGAAATCACAAAACCATGTGTTAAACATTTTCTTTTGGTCCAGTTGTGCATTTTGCTTATAATTAAAAGAAACCCTCACAAATGAACTGATCGATGCAAAGGGGTAGTATCATACTGTAGTAATATATAGCTACATTACTTGCTAGTCAAAGTGTAGAATACGATCCATCCATATATATGACAATATGAGCAGCTGATATGGACGTGGGTGATGCATGCCCACATCGAATACTAGCTATAGGCGTGTGCGTCTTCACCTCTTCATGCTTAGCTAGTGAGACTACTCATAGTGGGAGTAATATAGCTAGTAATATTACACAACTTAAGACGTTTTGGTGATATGGCATGCCAATAAATGAAGAGAGAGGGCTCAGTCTTCCGGAGGTGCTCATAGGGGTAGGGTGTGTGCGCGCGCGTTTATAGGGGTGGGTGTATGCGCGTGTATGTGAGAGTCAGCGTTTGTACTGTGTTTCTAAAAAAAAGAGTGTGAGGTGGTAACTAGCTATATTATCATAACATCACACACTCCAATGCAAGATGAGTCTACAACATAAATAATGACACAATGAATGACACCAGATATAAGTTTCTATCCACTATGAAGATAACTTAGACTAGCCTGAGTTGTACTAGCCAGCAGGGGCGGCGCTACGGGTGGGCCATACTGGGCCGTGGCCCACCCTTTTCTGCCAGCTTTCTCTTATATTTTGTTATAAATTTAGCCCACTAGCAGTAAATAGCACACAAATGGCCCAATCTCTACTGACCGGCCCACCCTTCCTTTTCTGTCATGCTCCGCCACTGCTAGCCAGGGTACACGGTTTCAACCACATTTTGACCGAATCTCGATGATCTAGGAAAATATAACTATCTCAAAAATTTAGAACTACCTTCTATGTAAAATTTAAACATAGTTAACACTCATTTAAATTTGATAAAAGATTGGACTGAATAGTTCTAAAATACTTTTCAAGAAACGTTGATTTCGAAGGGTCGCAATATTTTTCTAGCGAGCTGCGGCGCCGCTGCCGCCCCTCGTCGTGTTATCAGACTTGTTCTCATCGTGTTATTCACTAACGCGGACAACACTGAACATTAGCGGCTTGCTGCTATCCGATAGAATACATCTAACCAACTCAAGAGTGCCACTATCTCGACAATGCCTATGACCAAGCTCGATTCAAAAATTATTTGCTTAAGCCAATCGCACTCGGTAAGACGAGTACAATTCTTGGCACCAACCTCCTCCTATGTATCTCATGTAACTTATAGAAAAGTTTTGTTCCACCAATTCATCGTGTTTACCATGCGCTAATTAAGTGGCCCGCGCCTTATGGCGCTGTCATGGTACTACCTCAACTGAGCGCCTTCTACCCGATCCATTGTTTGACCATTATTCACGGTGGCAAGACACAAAGGCACCCTCAATCATCCCGATTCCTTGACTTTTTCAGGAGAAATAAACTGAGGTCTGTGTAGTTCCCGATGCTACAAGGGAGAGAGAAATATTTGCTATGTGTCTTTCTTTTTTGTGGGACATATACTACATTATTAATTTCTCTCTACCAAATGAAAATATTTCCTACATGACTTTTTAGGGACATATACTAATGTTATTTCCCTCTACCAAATGAAATTATATATTACTCCCTCCCTTTCAATGAATACGGATTATAAATTTAATGAAAAGTCAACATTCTCTAAGTTTGGCCAAATTTCTAGATAAAGATATGAACATTGATGATACGAAATCAATATTCGTAGATTCACTGTAAAATATCATAATCTATTTATTTCATGCTGTAGATGTTTATGTTTTTTCTTCATCGCATTTGGTCAAACTATAGTAAGTTTTGACTATATTTATAAGACTTGTTCATTTGAATGGAGGTAGAAGAAGAATGGGAGATATATACGTACAGCTAATCCAAGCCAAACAAGTGGATTTTCCCGCGCTGTGCAACGCGAAATAAATATTTCGCGCGCTGGATTTTGTCTAACAATTTCCTTTTAGAATTGGGAGGGCCGTGCGGTTTTGACCAGCATGCCCAAGGCCCGTTTTGCGGTGAGCCGCTCTATTGATCCCTACCGAAACCCCCGGCCCTAATCCCCATTCTCCTCCCAGCCACCGACCGAAACTCCGAACGCCGTCGGCCCCTCTTCCCTCCCCTATCGCATCAGATCGACCGCCGGCGCCTCACAGATCATGGCGGCGCGGCCGGCTTGCTCGCCATGCGCGGTTCGCGCAGCTTGGCCGAGGGAGGTACGGTGCGGTGCCGCACTCCGACGATGGCGCGCAGGCCCGCCGATTCCGGCAGCCGTCGCTCACCGGCCTCCTCTGCCGCGCGCTGATGTCCCCGAAGGCGGCAATCTTGGCAGGAGCCAGTTGTGGCTCCGCATCCGAAGCCCCCCCAAAGGATATTTTTCCTAGCAAAGGTCGAAACTTTCACTTCGTTCCTCTGTTAATTTGGACGCCCGCCCGCCCAACACTTGCTGAGCAGCGGCGGCTTGCGCATGGCCTGTTTTAGCAAATGCGATGCTGTTCCGATTTGTAGAAAATGATTATTTGCAATCAGCTGCACACCCGTGTGCTGCAATACTCACGCGTTGTAGTAGTATCGTGCAAGAATCCATCGCTTTAATTGGACAAGTCACCTACAGTAGATGATGGGTTTTCTTATTCTTAGTTGATTCCAGCGGATTCAGCTCATGTAGCAGCACTATACATGCTTTAATTCCTCCTACGTGAGTTCTTCTTACTTGTAGTTGGCCACAGATTGAGATGTATATTCATTTTTCTTCAGTTCAATTAAACAAGCTTATTTATTCTAAACCGATGAACTTAACCATAATTCTGCATGCAGACTGTGATCTAATTTGACACGAAGGTGTCAAGCTGGGTCGACGTTAGATGGATTCAAGGCTGCTCGGCAGCCTGCGCAGCCACCACAACTTGCTGGTGATGGTCAATCGCTACACCCTCCAGCTGTTCTGGATTGACAGCTTTGTGTAGGTTTGCTCTGGCCTCTTCTTCATGCTCTGCTGTTTTATTGCAACCGTGGTATTCAGTTCTAGCAATGATACAAACATGAAGATGGTCAGGTCTTGTTCTGTTCTGGGAATTAGTTTGCTGGTTACGAAAGGAATGGTCCAGTTCAGTTGGACACTAATTGCACTGGCCTTTTTCGCAAGCGATTCCCACCTGCGTGTATTCATCTGGAAATAATTTGAGTAATGTGGACATGATTGTATTTGAAATAACCCTTTATACCCCTTTCTCGTACTAGTTGAGATGTAAAGATGTACTAATCTATATGTTTGAGGAAAATACTAGCTTGCTGTTGTTATGCAAGGAATGTTGTGTATATATGCTGAATTCCAAGAAGCGTGACAGGTTGTATTTGTTGAGTGTCTAGGCAAGTGAAAACTCGGCTGCTGCTGCTGTTCTTGTTTGTGACAGGTGCTGGTGCAGCAGCCATACCAAGGACGACGACGACGACGACGCATACGGCATCTGTGGGAGACAGGCTGATCACCATCAGCAAGTAACGTGAGATGCAAGAACATGAGTGAGTAGCCAGCTTGCAGGGTGCAGTACCGATTCAGCTGCAATCTTTTAGTTTGCATGCTGCGCCTTGGTCTGGTACTAGGGTGTCGATATCTGGATCCCGGGCTGTAGCTGCGAAGAAGTATATGTAATACGGGCATGAATTGTTTTGTTGTATACGCATATCATGAAGGAATGGATTGCCGAGGTTTTGTTGTTTATGTTTTTGGTATGCGGTCCATCTTGTAAATGTCCTCCAAAAGAAAAATACTAGTACCGGAGTTCTGCTGGAACCGAGCAGATGTAAATTTAAGTACTGGGCAGTGTGGCGTTGAGATAAAACAGTGGCCGCTGCGTGGTTAAATTAAGGAAAGCAGACACAGCCACACAGGTGCGCGTGAGAAGACGCGAATGAAAGATTGAGTTGCCAGCGGACGCGCGTGGTGGAGCCAGGCTGTAATTTCTTTTCTTTTTTCCTTTCTTTTCTTTTGGAGCGAGTAACCCGCATCGCTACATCTCCTGCCTCCTCCCGGTATGCCTCCTGCGAGTGACCGACGCCACGCCTGAGGCCGGCCGTGACCGTCGACGGCGAGGCGCCCGCGAAGTGTGAGTACAGCGCGACAGCCCTGAGTAGTCCCTCCTTGAGCGCATCGTTGGACGGTGCCGGCGCAGGGTACACGCGCACGGCCGAGACAAACTTGTCCGAGGCGGCGCGGTCGAAGACGGTCAGGGGGACCTTCTCCCCGGCGAGAGGGTGCGCGGCGGAGTAGACCGGCTTCAGCATCATGCGGCTCGTAATCTCCATCAATTGTAGCTAGCCTCTACCTATGCTTACGCTGACCGGGATTTGTTCAGGTCAGAGTATGTACTGTATCTTGTTCAGGTCAGAGTACGTACCTTGAGGAAAACCCCCACGTTATCTTGTAGATATTAAATTATAAAACTCTACTCATCTGTCTGTTAATATAAGACACTTTAAATATTTGAAAGTAGACTACATATAAATTAAAATGAGTGAACCGAACGTATTAAAATTGACTAGATACAAAGTAAGGTGACGAATCATGGCGTAGTGCAGGTTGATGCAACAGCCAGCGCGTCCCCTGTCGTAGGCTAATAATTAAGTACCCATGCGGAGATCATTTCTCTTTGTTTAGATTGGGCCATTTTTCTTTGCTGTTCTTGCAGGGAGAGCAGGCAGCTAAAATATTACTCCCTCAGGTTATAAAAAGATATCTTAACTTTGATAAATTAAGATGTACCTACATGTTAAAATGGTTTCAGATAGATCTAAATTTTAGTGAAGTCGAGACATTTATTATAGATGAAAGGAGTATGTATTATGAGTATATGAACAATAGAAATGCATCCATGTTCATGGGTAGCAAGCACCCATGACATTCTAAAAAATATATAGTAATTTTTAAAAGGGCAAAAAATCCAATTTTTTTTAAGAACCAAAAATGATAAATATTATACGCGTATAAAAATGTTTGGCTTGAAATGATTCTCATGGTATCTGGGTAGAAAAGACAAAATCAAACAAGTCCAATGTCCATGTACTATTCACGCTATATTAGTCATAAATTTATCTTTTTTCCCCAGGATATCATGGGCATCATTTCGAGCCAAATATTTTTATACGAATATAATACTTGATCATCTTTCGTTTTCAGGGAGAATTCTGATTTTTTTTAAACATTTGGAATTACCACAATTTTTGAAGTTTCTGGGGGGTATATAGCACCCTTGAGTAAAAAATTCGCGTCCACATGGACTATAACTTTTTGGACTACTATATGTTTCTATCTTTAAAAAATCATTATCTGTCCTGACCGTCCGTGAAGTGCTGCAGGTTGTTTGATTTTGGTTGTTGAAACGTAAATCTATATGTTGGGGTTGGGGTTGGGGTCGGGGGTCGGATTAGTCTTGTATTTTGTATTTTTCGGAGTTGGTGAGTTACTTTGGAGAACATTAACCCTTGTCTTTCCGACTATTCTATGTAAAGTGGTCTTAACCCATGAAAGTTTTGTTTGGATGTGTTCAGGGAGTGGGTGATGACGAATATAATGCCTTTAAATAATATAAAGCAGATCTGGCCATCAAGATTTACATTTCAACAACCGGGCAGCGACGGCGGCGGCAGGAACCTCTCCGAGCGCGTACACGGCGGCGTCAGTTTCGGGCGGTGACGGCGCGTGGCCCGACAGTGAGGTGCTGCAGGTTCCCGACGGTGTGCGCGGTCGACGACGACAACCTGGCTCAGCCGCCTCTTATCGAAGGCGCTCCTGCAGGGCGGCAGTGAGCTCCAAGCCGGCTTGGGCCGAGTTGGGCTTGGGCGGGCGACATTTCTAGCGGCGGCTGCACGCATGTGGAGTGTTGGCGTTGGTTGCCCATGGCCGCTACGGCTGGCTGGCACCGAGGTGGTGCGGGCGGCGGCGCTCTAGGCTTCGGTGGCCATGGTGGTGCCGGTGGTGGGCGGCGCCCTTCTCCTACATCGGTGTTTCCTCTCCTCTCGACGGTAGTGGCGCAAACCAGTAGCTATCATCTTTGCCCTTTCATCTCCAGTCCTTCTTCGTGCAGTCTTGTGGTCATGGTGTTCGGCTGGGGCGAAATCCCGGCTAGGCGGAGTCCAAGAAGAGCATGGCGACGCCTGCGGGCGCCGTTTCCTTCTTGAAGGCGTGTTCATGGACTTCTTGAAGGGAAACCATATGTACGGCGATCAGACCGAGCGGCGGCGGCACCACGATGTCGTCATCTTTTTGAAGACGTCATCTTGGACATTAGGGGAGTGGCCGATGCGACATTTGGAGTCTGCGGGCATTGATGCGCTACGGTGTTGGCTGCTACCCTGAGCTTGCGCTTTAGGGGCTCAATGTACGGCATGGCGGCACTTCCTCCTTGGCGTCTTCCCCGAGTCCATCCGACTCTCTAGGCATTTATGAGGGGATGTATGTTGGTCCGGTTGTCTTGGAGTCGAGGTCATGCCATGGGGTGTCTTGCTTGGTTCATGACGCAGTCCTGAGGCCTTCTGCTCCTCTTCGGATGTAACTTTTTCCCAGGATTTTTTTGATATATTATACGTTTTTT
Source organism: Lolium perenne (assembly GCF_019359855.2). Lineage (NCBI taxonomy): Eukaryota > Viridiplantae > Streptophyta > Magnoliopsida > Poales > Poaceae > Lolium > Lolium perenne. Next base: position 10,166,328 of record NC_067247.2, on the reverse strand, counting down.
TCTGACGTCGTATGCAAAAGTTATTGCGGTTTTACCATTTTTTTAACTTTTTTTGCAAAAAAAAGTGGAAATTCGAATTTCTTAATTTCTCCGAATAGTAGGTTGCATAACATACAAGAATCTGAAAACAATTTTTTTTTTGAATTTTCTATCATTTTCTTTTGTATTTTACAAACCAAAAAAAGGAGATCCACGGGGGGGGGGGTGCAGGGTGCGTGTGAGTAAAAAAAACTCGGAAAAACCTTTAGTCGCGGTTGGGGGCCACCAACCGCGACGAAAGGGGTACCCTGTATTCGGCGGTGATGTCCCCAACCGCGACTCAAGGTTTTTCCGCCGGCCGCAACCCACCATGCCCCTTTAGTCCCGGTTGGTGTTTCCAACCGCGACTAAAGGGGTACCCTAAATCGCGGATGGAGCATTAGTCGCGGGTCGTCTCCCGAACCGCGACTAAAGTCCCCTTTAGTCGCGGTTCGAATATTTCCGGGACTAATGAGGGTGGACGGAAGCCTCTTTTTCTACTAGTGCACCTAGCGACTTTTCGTAGAAAAAGTATGACCAGAATATAAGAATATGATATCATGCTTTCTTACATCCTCGTTGGGAGAAAAAATTGTACCTGGCAAGATAAGTTGAATGAATCCCGTGAGATTGGAAGCACAGAACTAGTAGAATTAGAAATCTCTTCAATAGCGATTTCTCGCTTCCATCGTCCAAGGAGTAGCAAATCTCGTTGAACGCCGTGACGTGATCCATCGATATGGTCATAATGATGTCGATCGTGCCCTCTACCATTAGCGATGGCACTAAGACTGGTCATAGTGGGGAGTAATTTAGATTAGTAACATTAGTTTATGTTAGAACATCCATAGTGGATATTAACTAGTATATGGTTTCATGCGCTGTGTTATTTATTATATTGTAGTGTGATGTTATGATAACATAGCTAGTTACCACCTCACTCTTTTTATTCATTTATTATTATGCCATATCATCAAAATATTTTAAAATGTATGATGTTACTACCAGGTTACTCCCATTACCAATTATGAGTAGTCTAAGATAATCAACCCCTCTTTATGCATCTTTGGCTTGATGAGCGCGGAAAGCGGCCCGGTCCCAAAGTCAGCCTGATGCAGCCTAAACCTCAGCCAGCTGGCCAACACATATCCTTGCGATTACGAACAGGAAGTGTAGCTAATTAAAGTACTAAACATATTAGACAAATAATTTCAATTTGTACTCTTTAGGGATGATGAATGGCACATTCAAGTGACTTTTGCCTCTGCGCCGCCGGCCCCACGCGCGATTTCCGTTGCTACAGGATCCATCTTCGCACCGAGTTCCGCTTCACATCTACCTTTCAAGGTGTGCCAGCGACGCAGACACTTCGTTTTCAGCCACCAGAGCATGCACAAAAGAGGACATGGACCAGAAGGGAGGCACGATGGCGGCTAGGCATGCATGAATGGTTTAAGTTAAGTGCCTGGAGAGTGCACGGCGGTGGATGACGGAATATTGGCGGCGGGAGGAGCTTAGTAGGGGAGTAGAGAAGCGAGCGACAAATTATGGGAAATGGCACAAAAATGGGGTGTAAAAACCTCAAACCTCGGATGTGAGTTGTCTTTCTTACTGGTGGTGGGGCCCGCACGTACGTACTGATGTAGCCCTACCCAAGGTCGACACTACATCAAGACCGACAAGCCCTCCTCGTGGTCCAATGACACGAGCTCGAGCCCAAGCCCTACACCAAGAGGTGAATTCGCGTCCTTACCACGTATACATTTGAAACCCCATTGGATGGCATACTACTTCATGCGAATACCCTATGTTCAATCAGGTACATCGACCAAGACACAAGCCATGGAGACCAAGCCAATGAAGAGAGAGCTGGAAATGATGAAGATGGAGCTACAGCGCCCAGGCCGGAACTTCAGCCCCCCAGGACCGGAACTTCCGGCCCGATGCCCCCCAGATGCCTTCCAGATGCCTTCCAGCGCCCAGAGAAAAGGAGCCAGCCGGAACTTCCGCCCCGAGGGACCGGAACTTCCGCCCGACCGGAACTTCCGCCCAAGTTCCGCCCAAGTTCCGAAATTGCGCCAAAACGCCCCTGGATGTTACTGCAAGGAAATTGGCCATATTCGGAACTAGGCCGGAACTTGGCCGGAACTTCCGGCCCACAAGACCGGAACTTCCACCTGTGACCGGAACTTCCGCCCAAGACGACCGGAACTTCCGCCCTACCGAACTTCAGCACAACATCACTTTTCAGCGTGTAACTTATCCCTTCGCCCCACCACTATAAATAGCCTTGTTGGCTCAGATCTGAGATTAGACTTGATGTGAAATTAAACCTGAGCTTTGCTCACCCTTGTGGGAACCCTACCTAGATCTTTGATCTTGTACCCACCCGGGCTCCTTGACGACTCGTGAAGATCTCTTTGGCGACTTCTATCGATTGTTGATCTTTTGCTTGCACTTCTACCTATTTGGTCTTTTGCTTGCACTTCTATCAACCTTCCGGTCCCTTCTAGATCTCTCGGGATTCGACTTGTCGATCTCTTTGCGGGACTTCTACCGGAAGGTCTTTTCTCACAACCTCTATCGATTTGGTGGTTCGGGCCAACGAGGGAAAACCGGTTGTGTGCGTGTGTGCGTTGTATCCCCACGATTCCCCTCCGCGTTCGTCGTGTTCATCGCGTTCATCCACCTCCCCCACGAGTTCCACCCAAATCCGTGAAGATCGGGCACATCCTTGGGCCTAGCCCTTATCATATGGTATCAAGAGCTCTTTGGTTGACACGGATTTGACCCCCACATCCCCCAATTCCACCATTTTCGCCCAAAAAATTTCCCAAATTTTTTTCCCAAAAAATAGCCCCAAATTGGCCTTGGTTGGATCTCGCAATTTGTTGAGTTTTTGGTGGTTTTGGTCCAATAGAAACTTGTCCTTGGTGTTGATCTGCAATTCCCCCACCTTCCCACCGCTCTTAGTGCCAAATTTTCCGCGAATTCGAAGATTTTCGGCCCGGATTTCCGCCCAAATCAAAGAACAGCCCGCAGATCTGATTGCGACCGGAAGTTCCGCCCGGCAGAACCGGAAGTTCCGCCCGGGACCGGAAGGTCCGGCCACCAAATTTTGACAGCATCCTTCGTTTTTCGTTTTGGCACTAACCCCTTGTGTTTGGACTTCGGTTTGTGTGCCATTTCAGCTACCACAAAGCTTCCGCAACATCGACAAACGACGACGGCACCCCGAGGATCCAAGCGGTTCATTTGACACCTCCACCATAGCAAGTTCAAGTTCGTCGGCCACCATCATCAAGTGGTATAACTTGCCTCTAACTTGTAGCTTTAGCCTCTTTTGCGTACCTTTCCTATCGAGAGTGGCTTTCTAGTGTTGCGAAGCATTGCGCAAGCGTCCCGACCGTGAGGGTGTGCGTGTGTTGAGCAAAGCTACGAAGCAAGCTCGTGTGAAAAGATAAACAAAAGAAGTGTGACATACTTACATAGATAGTAGTATCCTTGCATAGTGAGAAAAAGAAAGAAAAATACAAAAAGAGAAAAGAGTGTGAGTTACCTATACACAAAAGAGTCCAAAGCTTATAAGCAAAAGAGAGAAAAGAGAAGAGAGGCGTCTTGCGCAAATCTTGTTGCTTCTCAATTTTGCAACCAAGCCACGGTCTCTCTTGCGTTAGCGTGACACCGAGCTAGTAGTCTTCGCTAGGACCAATTTTGTTCGTGCTCATTTTCCAAGTCGCGCTAACCCCATTTTGTCCCACGTGTGTGTTCCACCTTGTGTATGCCTTTTGTGATCACCGCCTTTGACTTGTGACTTTTGGATCTTACCCACTTTTGACAATAGACTTTTCGTTTGGTTCTTCCATTTGGCTTTCCACATCCATACCTAACACCATATAGAGTTTTTGGTTTTGTGTGTGTGCATACATATCGGTTGTCCTCCGCCTTGAAACACCTTTTCGATTTTGGTTTGCAAGTTTTGACACTTTTGGTAGTTTTTCCTAACCACCCACCACATAGTTCTTGTTTTAGTTGTAACCATGTCTAGTGGAGAAGGGAACCAACTACCGATGACGCGGCAAAAACATTGGATAGCTACTCAAGCCGTCCACGCCAAGCTCAATCAATTTGAAGCCATGCTCAAGGATACCAACGTCCGCTATGAAGAAAGAGCTCAAGTGCAAAGGATTGACCTCAACAATCAAGTTCAAGACCTCAATGATAAGATTGAACTCAAGGCAATGAATTGAAGGCAACACTCGCCATACAAGGTCAAGAGACAAGGGAAATGAAGACGGCGTTGGACAATATCCTCCATACACTCAACCGTCAAGAAGATAGAAGACACCACTCAAGGTCTTCGCGCTCTCATAGTTCAAGGTCACGAGCTCCTACACCATCTCACCATGATTCCAATGAAAGACCCACGCAACCATAATGTGGATGTTCAAGTGCTTCACCAACAAGCTCTAGAAGCGGAGCAAGCTCGACTTCGACTTGTCCAAGAACGTCAACGCCTTGAAGAAGAGCGCCTTCAACAAGAGAATCTCCATGCTCAATTCCAACAAGAGCAAGAACGCCTTCGACATGATCAAGAGCTAGTTCGAGCAAGGGAACAAGAGCGTCTCCGCAATGAACATCAAGCACTTGAAGAACAAGAAGCTCAAGCTAGAAGACAACGCTTTCATGAGGAGGAACAAAGGCAAGCGCACCAAGAGCGCCAAATCATCAATGTTTCTCAACCTCAACGCCCTCAAGGTCAAGATAATCACCTCCATCATGATGATCGACCTCATGGTAGAAGACCACCTCCAAGGGCAAGACATGAAGAATCAAGTCATCACCAAGCATCAAGTGAAGAAAGTGTGATGCCTCGACACCTCTACAACAATGATGATCAAGTTGAAGGTCATGGAAGATCACCTCCTCCTCAACAAAATAGAAGCAACAATCGAGATGCTCAAGGTCCACACCCTCAACCTCAACCACGTCAAGACCATGATGAAGAAAGACCACCGCCTAGACGCAATGATCGTAATGAGGAAGAAATCTTTGGGAAGCTAAAGTTAACCATGCCCAAGTTCCAAGGAGAGGAAGACCCCGATGCATACTTGTCTTGGGTCCTCAAGGTTGACAAGATCTTCCGCATACACAACTTCTCCGAAGCAAAGAAAGTTGCCATGGCATCACTTGAGTTTGAGGGATATGCAAATGTTTGGTGGGAAGAAGTAAACAAGAAGCGTGAGAAGGAAGACTTAGAGCCCATTGACACTTGGGAAGAGATTCAAGAAGTCATGCACACCCGCTTTGTGCCCACCCACCACAAACGTGACCTCTTCAACAAGCTCACTCAACTCAAGCAAAGCTTCAAGTCCGTTGAGGAATATTACAAGGAGATGCACATGACCATGATGAGTGCGAATGTGGATGAGCGAGAAGAGCAAACAATGGCAAGGTTCTTGAATGGATTGAACATCCCCGTCAAGAGGATAGTGGAATTCTTGCCATACACCAACATGGTTGAGTTGCTTCATCAAGCTACAAGGGCCGAGCGCCAAGTGCGAGAAGACTTAGCAAGTGCGAAAACAAAGTCCTTCTTCGCCGCAAGAAATGCAACAAACGCATCCTCAAGCATCAAAAATACAAGTGCTATTGCTTCCAAGGATTCTCCCAAGCAAACAAGAAGTGTCATCAAGACTACGAGCTTCAAGCCGGACCAATCAACTATGTCCTCCAAAGCTTCCACGGGATCTAGTAACATCACTTGCTTCAAGTGTGGTGCTCAAGGACATAAATCCTTTGAATGCAAGAACACAAGAGTTATGATAACTCGAGATGATGGAGATGTGGAGTACTTGAGTGAAGGTGAATATGAAGCCTTGGTACAAGCCGCAACCAATCATGAAGATGATGACTTGGAAGACCAAGAGCAAGTCCTATGTGTGCATGATGCAAGCCCATCACTTGTGGTGACCAAAGTGTTGACAACCCATGCACTCCCCAATGAAGACCAAAGATGCAATATCTTCCAAACAAGAGCCGGAATCAATGGCAAGTCAATAAAGTTTATCATCGATGGAGGGAGTTGCCACAATCTTGCAAGCACCGAACTATGTTCCAAGCTCAACCTTCCGCTCCGGAAACACCCCCATCGCTACCATGTGCAATGGCTAAGTGACAATGGAAACGTGAAGATACAACACACCGTCACAATATCCTTCAAGATTGGCGCCTATGAAGACACGTTGATTGTGATGTCGTGCCCATGACGGTGTGCCACATGCTACTTGGTTGACCTTGGCAATATGACAAAAGAGCAAACCATGATGGCTACACAAATGCCTATAGCTTCAAGGTCGGCGACAAGACATTCATCCTACGCCCAATGACTCCTAGCCAAGTAATTGCGGACAATGCAAAGGCTTTAGCGAGGGCTAAGGAAGCTACCATCACTAGTGAGATGAGCGGTGAGAGAGTGACCCACCAAAAAGAAAGTGAGCGCCACAAGCCATATGAGAGTGAGATGAAGAGTGTCCTCATAGCTACCAAGAGTGAGATGAGAGGAGTGCACCACAACCCATCCACCAAATTGCACTATGTGCTCATTTGCAAGGGGCCACCCTCGGAGACTAACAACTTAACAACACTTCCTTCGTCTTTGTTGTCTCTTTTAAAGGAGTTCCAAGATGTCTTCCCCGACGAGCTTCCTCATGGACTTCCACCACTTAGAGGCATCGAGCACCGCATCGACCTCATACCCGGCGCTCCTCTACCAAACCGCGCCGCCTACCGCACCAACCCCGAAGACACAAAGGAGATTCAACGCCAAATTCAAGATCTCCTCGAAAAAGGGTATGTCCGTGAAAGCTTAAGCCCTTGTGCGGTTCCCGTGATTCTCGTGCCTAAACCGGATGAGTCGCAACGAATGTGTATGGATTGTCGCCCCATCAATGCCATTACCGTTCGCTACCGCCATCCCATTCCGCGTTTAGATGACATGCTTGATGAATTGAGTGGTGCCACGATTTTCTCTAAGATAGATTTGCGTAGTGGCTACCACCAAATCCGCATGGCAATTGGTGATGAATGGAAGACGGCATTCAAGACCAAACTTGGTCTCTATGAATGGCTTGTCATGCCATTTGGTCTTTCAAATGCTCCATCTACTTTCATGCGCCTCATGAATCACATCTTGCGACCTCTCATTGGCAAGAGTGTGGTTGTCTATTTCGATGATATTCTCATTTATAGCAAAGATCTCAAGGACCATGTGCAACATGTGAGAGAAGTCTTATGCATCTTGCGCCGTGAAAAGCTTTTTGCAAATCTTCCCAAGTGCACCTTTGCACAAAGCAAGTTGGTTTTTCTTGGCTTCGTGGTTTCCGCCAATGGGATTGAGGTTGATTCTTCAAAAGTTGAGGCCATCCACAATTGGCCCACTCCTACAAACGTTGGTCAAGTTCGAAGTTTTCATGGACTTGCCGGGTTCTATAGACGTTTTGTCAAAGATTTTAGCCCTTTAAATGAGCTTACTAAAAAGAATGTTCCGTTTGTTTGGGGCAAGGCACAACAAAACGCTTTTGATGAATTGAAAAAGAAAGTCACCGAGGCACCACTACTCGTTCTTCCCGATTTTGCAAAAACTTTTGAGATAGAATGTGATGCGAGTGGACTTGGAATTGGTGGTGTTCTTATGCAAAATGGAAAACCCGTGGCATACTATAGCGAGAAGTTGGATGGCGCATGCCTCAACTATCCTATATATGACAAGGAACTTTATGTTTTGGTTCGTGTTCTTGAAGTTTGGCAACATTATCTTTGGCCAAAAGAGTTTGTCATCCACTCCGACCATGAGTCTTTGAAGTATTTGAAAAGTCAACACAATTTGAACAAAAGACATGCAAAATGGGTTGAGTTCATTGAGTCATTTCCATATGTAATCAAATACAAGAAGGGCAAGGACAATGTAGTTGCGGATGCCCTTTCCCGCAAGCTCACCCTTCTACTCACTCGTTTGGATTTCCATTTTTTGGGTCTTGATGAAATCAAAGACCAATATGCTTCCGATACTTTCTTTGGCCCAATCTTTGCCAAGTGTTCTAGTGATAAGGGCATCGATGATTTCTATTTGCACCAAGGATTCTTGTTCAAGGGCAACAAACTTTGTATTCCTATGTCTTCGCTTTGCCTTTTGCTCTTACAAGAATCGCATGGTGGTGGTCTTATGGGACACTTTGGGCGAGACAAGACGCTCTCCATGCTATCTACCCATTACTATTGGACAAGAATGAAGCGAGATGTGGAGCGCCTATGCAACCGTTGCACGACATGCCTACAAGCTAAGTCCACATCCAACTCTTATGGTCTTTACACACCGTTGCCTATTCCTTATGCTCCTTGGTCCGATATAAGCATGGATTTCATACTAGGATTACCTCGAACCAAATATGGTCATGACTCAATTTTTGTAGTGGTTGATCGATTCTCTAAAATGGCTCATTTCATACCATGCTCCCGAACGGATGATGCTTCACATATTGCCTCCTTGTTTTTTAGGGAAATTGTGAGACTCCACGGCGTACCAAGAAGCATTGTTTCGGACCGAGATGTCAAATTCATGAGCTACCTTTGGAAGACACTAATGGCCAAGTTCAACGTCAAGTTTTTGTTCTCATCATCCTCACATCCTCAAACCGATGGGCAAACCGAAGTGGTGAACCGAAGCCTCTCCACACTACTACGAGTCCTTGTAAAGAAGAATTTGAAGTCATGGGAAGATTGCATCCCGCATGCGGAGTTCGCCTACAACCGCGCCAAGCACTCTACAACAATGAGAAGTCCTTTCATGGTCGTATATGGGTTTGAACCACCCACGGCGATCGACCTACTTCCTCTTCCACTACATGAGCAAGTAAACATGACCATCGACAAGCGAGCCCAATACATGAAGAAGCTACATGAAGATACAAGGGCAACAATCGAGGAACAAGTCCTTCGTCAAGCCACTAGACTCAACATGAAGAAGAAGGCAAGGATCTTCAAGGAAGGAGACTTAGTGTGGTTACACCTTCGCAAATACCGCTTCCCTCAAGAACGAAACTCCAAGCTAAAGCCTCGAGGCGATGGTCCCTTCAAGGTCCTCAAGCGCATCAACGACTACGCCTACGTCTCATGCCTCCCTTTTCCTTTGAGACTCGGAACAGTTAAGTGGAGCATGCAAAGGACACACCTCGGGCTAAACAATCCTGCTTCCCAAGCTTTGTCTTCTCTCTTAATCACTACATGCACGGCGAGAGAAGGTAACTAAAATAAGGTGTGCATAACGAGGAGGCAACTCCTCCTCTCTTTGCTTAAGAAATACTATTGCCACGCCTTCTTTCCAGTACTAAATTTAACTTGACGCCAGCGAAAAACAGATCGAATATAATAGACCTAACAAGTTGTAATTTTCCTTTATATATACAGGTGCTAGCAGCTGCTAGGAAGTTGTATGACATGATTTGCATATATACTCCACCAAACAGTTCGCATCTTCGTTCCTACTAAAATCAGCGTTTCTGTATCCTCGACCAAGTAATATAAATAATTTACACATATGATGTGCCATGAGTTGTCGTCTGTAATATTTTGCCGGTTTCCCTAAATTAACCACACGATGTGCCGTTTTTGGGTCCAATTTTCTAGATCAATTTCTCAAAAAAGTATACATAATTTATATGGTGGCACCACACCACTTTACAAAAATGATTATCATCTTCGCTTCTCTACATTTACAAACAAGGAAAAATCATCTATCAATTGGCTAGACACAGGCCGAGTATGCATACATACTGCTTGATTTTTATCTCAAAGATGATCAAATGAGCTGATTCAAATGCAAATTTTCAAATACTGCTTTTATTTACACAAGTTACACAAATAGTATATTCTGATGGTCCTACTCAAACATGTAAATCAAATACATCAGCAAGAAAGAAAAGAATGTCACGAAGACCCATCAGCTCCTAACAACAGTATCAGCAGAGCTCCCATCTCATCACTACTTTTACAGAGATAATCAAGTTTGGTTACATGACACAAGGCTGCACCCAAGCTTCACAGCTTAACTACTTTTCCAGTGACAACAAGAGGATCTGCATGCACAATGGCCAGCAAGAGGCTGAGGTATTCGCTGTTGCAGCATCGAGTATTCGAGTGCCACTGTGTCCTCAACCTGCTGCTGCTCCTCCCTTTGTTGGAACCAAGGGTCACTGGGTACTAAAGCTGCTGCTGCTCCTCCCGTGCCAACTTGCCATCTATCATCTCCGCCATCGCAGCATATACACAAGCCCTGCCGAGAGGTCACATAAATCATTAGTAATGATGTTGTAACGAGCAAAAGAAAAGAAGCTACTCGTCAATGAAACAACTTCTTTGGCATATATAGAAAGCTACATTTAGACCTAACACAATCTGTTCAATCATTCCCACAAGTAAATACAAACAGATCAACTTTGGATTCTATCGATTCTTTTTCTTTCGGATTCATCAAAAGAAAGGATTGCCAATTTATGGAAAAGCTTCACCGATTTCATTAACCAATAAGGGAAAACATCAATTGCACGGACGATTAAACCCACTATGTTTTCTCGAATCACAACACACTCATTCACATGCAAAACTAGATATGAGACTTGATAAGACACTGGACAACTTTCCTCGAAGAAGATGGATTAGGCTGACCATATCAAAATATGTGAAGAAGTAAGCATGATAACATAATGAAGCTAGTTCATAGATAGAGAGGTCCTGCGTGTAGCAAAGTTAAACAGAGCAGCGCACCAAATGCTCCACTTGTCAAACCAAATGCGCAAATAGCTGTCTAGGACCTCAATATAAATTGCACAGCAAAACAATGAGAAAAAAAGACCAGTTCCAAGGACGTCAATGCATGTCTAGGTCAAGAAACTAAGTACCTGTGCTGCAACTAGCACAAACCTGGAGCAAGATTTGCGTAGATGCTCCAGGCCAGGCAAGCTCAAGCAGGCTTGCTGTCCTCCCTCCATCAGCTGTAGAAGCATCTACACACACAACAAGGATGGATACTGAAGATGAGTGCAACGCAAATCCTAATTCATTAACATGGCAATGAGTGCATGGAGATTATACAAGCAGCAAGAAAATTTCTAATTTACAAGGCAATACTAGGATGATCCTTTTTTTAAACCATCATTATATAGTGATTTCTCTGTACCACACTATCTGCATATATAATCCTTGGTAATAAATTTCAAACAAAAAAGGAAGGACATCACATGCACGTATGTATGTGTTACCCTCCCTCAGATTGTATCATCTCTGAATTGGCACATATACACAACATGACAAGAACTAACTCACTATCTAGTTAACAACCAAAACATTCATGCATGCCAGCAACACCCAAGGATCGATAGCTCGGCAATGAAAAGAAAACAGAGGAGCAGCAGGTAAGGTACCTTGTTTCGTTGGATTAACCAATCTGCTTCTTGTCAACCTTCATCTTGTCCAACAAGATCTCGTCCACCACCCACGCACAAGGTCACTTGCCACCCCTGGTGCTAGAGAAGGAGCTGTCGTCACAAAGGCGGGGCCCCTGGCGTGGTGGCCAGCAGTAGCAGGTCGGGATGTGGCCAGCGGCAAGTTGGAGTTGCAGGTAGGGAAAGACAACAACTTTGCTCCACATTGACGCCCGCAGCAGCCTGGTAGACGACCACCAACTCTTTCTCTGCGGCTCTCCACCGCCATTCCAGTGGCGCCGAGGTCAACCACCACTGCTGACCCCACCATCACGCTGGCCACTAGGACCACGCCTGGAACTCCACGAGGAGCACAACATGGTTCCCATCATGGACTAACCTGTTCATTCATTCATTCCCACAAGTAAATACAAAAAGATCAGATTCCCACAAGTAAATACAAACATATCAACTTTGGATTCTATCAATTCTTTTTCTTTCGGATTCATAATAGAGATGAATAGAGAAGCATCAGATTCACCATGCATCATCTTCATGCCTCGATAAAATTCTACTCATGCAACAACATACAGTTGGTCCAATGATAAAGAGAGCTAGGAACCGAGGGTCATCGGCTTGAGCATAAGTACAGCCAATCACAGAGAACACTGGAGCCAGAAAACAGAAGGGGTAAACTAGTAGCTCACCGGAGAGCATGTAGCAGAGGTTGAGCGTCACCGTCGCCACGCCGAGAAGATAGTCGAAGCAGGGCCTGGGAGGCCTCGGTTAGCCCAAGAGCATCAGCACTGCATAGCTGGTCGGAGGGCCTGAAAGCATACAAGTTTCAGCACTGACTATGTATAGCAAACGAATTTTAAAAGGTCGTGCTCATTCACTCTGACAGCATTACAAAGAAAGGAGTATGTAGAACCCAACAACAACACATGATTCTATAGATTGGTACCGACGATAATATAATACATATTTTGTCAAATTCAAATAAATTCATCTAAGAAAAACAAAAAATCCAACAGCTCTATATTTCAATCCACTTCACCAACTATCTTGCTGCTATGTCAAACCAAAAAATCCATCAGCTCTATATTAAACATGGCAAAAGAAATAAATTCATATATTCACATTATTACTACATGAGAACCGAAAGAAAGAGTTGGCATACAGTACACCACAAATATTGGATTAGACTCCATTTTATAATTGATAAACACAATTATCAATTTCCAAGCATGTTGCCCAACCATTTCATAGATGGTCGTTCACAATAGCTAACAACGAATGAAGTTGACATGCAGGAAGGAAAATTACACATGTACTTATATAGAAATCTAGCTGGGGACAATTTCACATTCGCTCTGATGAAACTATTAATTTCACATATGAACTGTCACCGTTATGTATCTAGAAAGCACCCCTACAGATGAATTCGAGGATTATTCAGTACATACCAATCAGTTGAGAGACTCTCCACAAAAAATTAGGAACAATAGAGAGGAGTATCACTACAAGTTCGAAAGTGACAATGTCGATTGGCTTTATCAGGTTGGCAAGATCCCAAACTGCTAAACTGCCATAAAAGAACAAATCGATCAGCGTAGGACTCAAGAGCAAGAAACTTTGTAGTAAGCATATTAATACCTAGTTTCAAGCATGTCCATCTAGAGCTAGTCACAAGGTATGGTGATATAATAATTTTACCATCCAGTCTGCTTTTTGTTGATTGCGCCGCGCTGGCTCTCTTCCTGAACTCAAACATGAGAAGGGGCATATTCAGTTTTGTAAATTAAGCATCCAACCAAAATACTTGTTAACCATTTGTATCTATTACAAGAACGAACATGGGGGATCTATTAAACTGAAGGCTGGTCCTAACAAGGTACTACCATACTATAGAACTTCTCAGAAGAAGTGAAAAAGAAAACGTAGTACAAATTCTCAAGAGTAGTATTTAGCATACATTTGCCTTTTTTGAAACAAAGCAGCAAAATTTCTGTGATGCTTTGGAATGTTTCTGGCAATAATTTGCCAGTGTTTCAAAACTTGCCAAGTGTTCTTTCGCAATTTCAGAACATTCCTTTTTCACTATTTGTTTGTTTGGCAAGATACGTTCAATATTTTGCATCAACATCGTATAATTGGTACGTACATATATGTCTACCTCAACATAAGCAATTCACATTAACACTGAATTTTGCTTGCAGTACATGGTTTTAAAGGCGCCAAGGCGTCCCAAGGAGATGGGCGGGGGGGGGGGCCTCAACGCCTAGGCGCTCAAGGCGCATTGCAAGGCGACGCCTTTGAGGCTGCCTTGTTGGAAGCAAAGCATCAGCTAGGTAGGATGAGCAGAGGCAAAGCAGGCAAGAAGAAGTGCATCACATACACACACCAGACACCACCAAGGCACCAAGAGAAGCTGTCATGGAAGCTGTACATTGTTTTCCCTCTGGGAGAGGGATGCACCAGTGGGAGGAGTCGCCAGAAGCTTGGCCGGAGCTGGGGAGGCCGGCAGATGAAGGAGCAGCAGCATATCTGGCCAGAGTTGGGGAGGTCGCGTGAGAGGAGCTGCCCCTCTCTCTCTCTTCCCTCTCTTTCCCCTATAGATGGCCCTCAATTTCCCTCCCAGCCCGCCATTTCTGTTTTCCCCTCCTGCCAGCCCAAAGTTTCCCGCGCACAGAACAGAGGCGTCCAGATTCTTCCAAGGCGGCGATTTCGCGCCTAGGCGACGCCTTTGGACGCCTCAGAGACGCCTTGGGCAGAAAACAAAGGCGACGCCGACGCCTTGCCCTCCTGGAACGCTCGGACGCTTAAGCATCGCTTAGGCGACGCCTACGCGACGCCTTTAAAACCATGTTGCAGTACAATCAAATATAGCATGGAATAACCAATTGATCTAGTAGTGGTAAAAATACGATGAAAACATGCATGCCAATATGTATGTACTACTTGAACCGAAACAGAGATCGACGAGTCCTAAACAGCAAACAAGATGGGCTACAACGACCACTGTCAGTGTCAGTACCAAATCCTAGCAACAACTCCCCTTATGAGATTGATAGCAAAGTTACAACAAGCAAATGCACACATTTCATGAAACACCATTTAATAATTAGCACAAAGCACACATAAGGGTGTGGCACGAAGCTCACAACCCAAGGAACCATGCAGAACACTACTTGATAGCATGGCAGCAACCGATTACAAAGATGACCAAAGAGAAAAGTTCAACCTTTGGTTGTCGATGTCAACAAGCTGCGGACAGGGGCATCGAGGCCGCCGCGCTAGGCCTTGAGGCAGCAGCGGCCGTTCATCGATGATGGGCTCCGCGGCCTTGAACAGTCCCTTTCCCGACCAGGGTCGTACTCTAATATCGGGGATGACTGCCCCATGCCTCATCGTTATTATTTTGCCTTGAAAATAATAATTGTCACGTTGATAAGTCAGCTTAAATAGAATGAAAAATACTTTATGTCAGTTTTCCATGAACTATAATGAACTAGCAAACTGAGTAACAAAGTTAGGGCAATTCAATCATTCATTGAGTAAAGATGTAAGAGTAAATAGCACCAGATTATACCTACCAACTACCATCAGCAATTCAATCATTATTGATAACTATTAATAAACATAAGGGCATATTAGCAAATACCACGTAAAAATCACCCAAGTTGTCCACTCCAGCATTTCTCAATTAACAAACAAAGCTAATGCTATAGCTAATATTCTCAGAGTCGAGATTTCTCACAATAATGTGTGTGTACAAGTTATTCATGTTTTTCTATGACAAACTATACTCCCACCGAAAAAATCAATCAACGCGGATTCATCGAATCTAGACAGATTTGATGCAACATTTTTGCCTAAATCTACGCCACTTAATTTGAATCGAGGGAGTACTAACATTAAAAAACTATACCAACATGTAATTATTGGTTAATTAGATATATGGCAATCGCAATTATTGCACATTCGAGGAATTTTGTGTAGAGTTACACACTCTTTATGGGATTTTTCATCATCGGGATAATGGATAGTAAATTCTTCATGTGGAAATATATGGCTGAAGGTATATGAGTACAATATACAGTTGCACATATGAATTATTATGAGAGTTATACATTTGATACAAAAGAAACTAAAATAGCCACCAATATTTATACTCATGTAATAACTATCTAGTACATGCATGATTCGTCCAGTATTACAACTACAACAAGATATCACATCTTGTAAAAGATTTGAAAACAAGTGTCAAGCGCTACAATATTACATATCCTTCATCATTAAATCAAACTACTCGTACAAGGGGTTGACAACCTAGCGTCCACCAAGTTCCTACCTTTACCTCTGAGAATCACATAGATTCCAATCGGCCAAAAACTAATGATCCTTGTCAATTTTGCGAATCTTGTCTGCTGAAAAAATCACTCTCCAGCGACATGGCAACATGGCAGGAACAAATAGGGGTTAATTCTGACGAAATAGAAGAACACTATAACCTTACGTCCAAATTAAAATCCCGTGATAGAAACACATATAACAGTTCTCAAAAGCAGAATTGTCTCCCTTCCAAAATAAAATCGGCATCCCGCTTCGACGACTCCCAATGATATCGGCGTTAGTTTCTTGTGCAAAAGCAGAACACACATGATTGGACTATGTGCTAAGCACGACGTAAATTCATGTCAACAAAAAAGAGATGCATATTTGTAGCCAATGTTTAATGGAATTCTTGTTCACACCACACAATCCAATACCTATCGAGCTTCGCATATATATCAATCACAAATTTTCACAAAACAGTGGCATAGCATCTTTAGCTTTCTTTTCACCAAAACAGAGCTCCAAATATTATAGTAGTTTCATCAAGAGCTTCCTTTTTCATATTCCCTTCTACATATTTAAACATCTTCTCGTATTGACCGGTAGATTCTAGTATCTAAGGGTTGCAGATTTCCCATGGCGATATCTACTCGTGATTATACTTTCCCCACTATCTAAGAGCAAGCAAGAATGCAACACAAATAACTATACTAGTTGCAAGCATGTCCATCTACACTAGTCACAAGGTATGGTGAGATGACGGTTTACCTTCCAGATTTCTTTCTGACGATTGCACCGAAATGGCTCTTAACATTAAGTGTATTCCGGAACTCAAAGTCGGAAAATTAAGGGCATATTTAGTTCTTTGCAAATTCAACATCGAACCAAAACACCTGTGAAACCATTGGCATCTATTACAAGAACGATTGTGGGAGGTGTACCAAACTCAATACTTTGTCCTGGCAAGGGACTTACCGTACTAGTACTACTCACAAGGAGTGAAAACAAACCACGATCGATTTTTTTGAAACGAAAAGCTTTGCCTTATCCATTAGTTAAGAAGATGTCCGGTTAATTTGCGAAAAACCGGGCGAAAACCATACAACAAAGTCATCACATGGCGATTCCTACTCTCACACAGAGGCAAGTCCACTCAAGACCCGAGAAACAACCAAGCCAAACAAGAAACCCCACTAAGCAGAAACTAGACTACCTTCAACCAAAGCCAAAGCGAAGACACTGCGACACGAGGAGCACACACCATACCCAAACCAAGAGGACAGGGCGAGAAACAAAGTTCATCCATCAAGCATCCTCAAGCACCTTTCCTATGGCGCCACTTTTCTTGCCTTTGCACTTGAGTGGCTTCTCTTTCCTGGTGCCACCACGAGGGCAATCATCCACCTTTTTACTTTTGCGCTTGATTGTCGTTCATGTTAGGATGCAAGTGATCGCCCTTCCGTATCCAGGAATAGCAGCCTCCAAGCTACTGAGCACGTCGCAAAGTTCTTTTGCAAAGAGAGCATCTGGATTAAGAGCCGACGGTGGTGGGTGGGGCGCTAAAATCACATCTGAGGACCCGAGTGAGCACAAGGTCGGCGCTGAATCCACCTCCATATGCTCCATTGACAGAGGCAAAGTCGAACTCCCAAGAATATTCTGAAGATCAGGCATGATCTGCAGCACCGGAGTGACAACAGCGGCAATGGCGTCGCCCTCAGCGGTAGACGATGCAGAGGGCAAGGTGGACGACAACGACGACGATGGACTGTCCCCAAAACGAGGAGAGAAGCATCCATAGAGCTCCACTCCCCTATCCTTTGCGGAGTCAACACCAACCTCACTAGGAGGACACAATGTATGGGTGGTCTCCAACATAGCCGGCAAAGGGGAGATCTTGCTCAAAGTAGCCTCCTGCCCGCTCCGGTAAAGCTCGCAATCCGCCCCAAGCAACCTTGCAACTGCTCAACCTGAGCAACCAGAGTGGACTGCAACACCACATTAGACAGTGGAACAGAGCCAGCAGGAGTAGAAACGACCGATGCCCAAGACCCACAACGAAATTCTTTGGAGGGAGGAGCCGATCTCATCGAACCCACACATGAAGCTGAAGCGTGATGATGATCGGCGACATGGTTGGACACTGGTGGCGCGGCAAGGTATGCCAACGAGCTAAGAGGACACCAGGGGTTGCGGCATTCACACTTACGGTGGCCGTTCTCCAAACAGCGGGAGCACCGAAAGGGATCTTTGCAAACAACGGCACGATGCCCATGAGCGAGGCATCTGCAACATCGACCAGAGAGCCAAGCCGGGATGGGGCGAGGGGGCGGAGCCGAGGCTGGTGAGTTCGGACGATGTAGACTGCACCGGGGCAACACATCTTGCCAACCACTGCCGGCCTTCGCATCGCGCCCCATGGACTGAGCGGCCAGGGACGAGCTTTGGGTAGCCACTGGCCCCATCGGGGCCAACTCATGCTCATCCATGTCATCGTGCTTGCCGGCGAGGGAGGTCCATACCCCAGTCGCCATACCCCCGCGCTGGAGCGGGATCATGGTGTTTTATTGCAAAATACTACAAGTTTCGCTTCTCTAGTCACAAAAATGTACGACAATTTCCAGGCAAGTTTTGCTTTTCCCTAGTCGTAAAAGGAGCCACAGATTCAAGGAGCATGAAACTAGTTGTGCAAATAGCTAGCTAGAGGGAACCAAACAGGGAAAAAATAAGACAAAATAACAAAGTAAGCTACATCCAATATATGTAAACTAGCTACATCCTGGAATGGACCAACACCTGTCCAAAATACACTAGAACCCACCAAGCCTAGCTAATGAGTGGCAATCAGACACTCAGGTGAAAAAATAGTGAAGAAAAGCCAAATAAAAATAACAACTTTTGTTTGGTTGTTCAAACATGACATGTATACGCAACCGCTAGCATCTACATGTGTGTCACATACAAACCTTGGGCATGTGCGAGTAATTACCTGTGTGTCATCGTCGCCGTCTTGGTTGGTGTGGACGAGACAGACCTTGCTACCCCTGGTGTTGTGGCAAGAGTTGTCGTCGTAAAGGAGAAGGCCCGTAGCAGGTCGGGGACGTGGCCTGTGGCAGGTTGGAGTTGCAGGTCGGGAAAGACAACAGTTTTTGCTCCGCATTGACACCTGTAGCAGCCGGCTGACAAAGCGATCATAGGCTCTTCCACCGCGGCTCCCCACCGTCATTCATGTGATGCCAGGGTCACCGCCGTTGCCGAGACCCACCATCACGCCGCCTTCCTCATCCCCGCCCGCCACCAGGACCACACTGGAGCTCCACGAGTCCCCATCATGGACTGATCTCCCTCCTCGGTGAAAGACGTGACAACAAAATTCAACAAGACACAAGCATCTAGATAAAAGGAACAGTGGTATGATAATTAACTCTCAATAGCAAGAACAATAAATAGCACCATATATTAACAACCTAGTGCCAAAGGAATGTACAAAAAATAGTTCAAGATTTATAGAAAGTTGCAAGCTTCTAATGTTATTTGATTTATAACACAAAAATGATGGTGCAAAAGAGGACTCAAAAATCAGGAATTTAATAATCGGGTGTAATATACTAGCATGTAGCTAAAAAATTGAGAAAGACACCAGAGAATTAAACCAGCCACTACAGATCGATGCTTTGGAAAGGGAAAGCGGCTATACCTGGACAACGATAGATCAACATGCTCTAGGCCAAAACAACAATGGCAACAATCGACCATACGAGTCCAGGGTTCACAATAACTTATGCAGAACGTGGAGAATATGCAGCTCCCAGGTTGTTTAAACTATATGAAGCAAAATGTGAACTTTTTTCCTAATGCGGCTCAAGGATGACCACCATTTTAGTAATCTTACCAAATAGGAGCACACGGTGATTTTCAGCTTTCCAGAATCCTGCCATCAAGCATGTCATCTCAGTAACAAGAAGTCACTCAAGTATGTGAAAAAAAAGAGAAAAAGCAAAATCAAAGGTTGCATAATTATCGGGTATAAGTTTCGGAAAAACCACGCAATTAGTTAAGCAACTCATAAAGCTAACAATATCCACACCGATTTAAATCATAAGTAGAAAAAGATGATGAAGTTGTGCAAATTACAGTACAAGGAAAAGAGGTGGACTTACTATAAGCATTTTCACGGGATCAACATTACTCATAGGCGTAGATGACCCAAATAGCATGTATGGTTACCGGTTAGCCGCAATATCGGCCTGAGGATCCATCTCGTCATCCGTGTATGCATGGCACACATAAATGCATAGTGATCAATAACCAAAGCAAATCACAAAATGATCGAAGAAACATTTATCGCATCACAATGGAGAAGTTACTCACGGTGTGCCCATCTCGGATCCGAGGCACGATTGTCGCTCCTCCGTGTACATGGGAGTGTCGGCATTCTCGGACACCAACTCGAGCGTGATCATATCATGGAGCAAATTTGCTACAAGCTGGCGACAGGAGACCGTGGCCATCTTAGCAGCATCACGCCGGGGACGGAATGGCCAAGTCACGCCAAAATGAACCGCCGATGAGTGGGAGCAGATGATGCGAGCCGCGGCACATAGACAATCGGTGAGGAATGTTGGTGGGCACGATAATATACAAGTGAGTAGTGAGATGAGTTGGTCAGATCCAAAGCATGAAGTAAAAGATACATGAGGTCTAAAAAGATCATACAACTTTAAGATCAAAGAACACTTGTATTTTCGGTTAGAAGATATAAGGCTTATCATAATACTTTTATATGTATCACCCATGGAGTTTTTGCGAACTAGAATAGCAAGTAACATAAGGTAAAATTATGAGGACTTGAAACTCCAGTCACTCATATTGGAGTGTTCTGATGCAATATACATTAGCAAGTAGTTAAGAAAACAATGAATAGTTTATTAAGGTAATAAAACATACATGGTACATAAGAAATGCTACAAGATCGCAAACATTCCACAAATTTATAGATGGCACCAGATCCGTTATATGTAACATAGTTATCATTTGTCACAGCAAATACATACACAAGAGTTAAAGTACATGTCAAATCCACCAAAACAACAGTGTGTTCTCAGACAAATTCTAATCCTACAACGACGACAAAGGACAAGAGAAAAATCCGGCGAGAATTTAGTAGAACTTGTACTTCCAAGAGCTTCGTAAGGGTATATGCTACAACAATTATGTTGCGACATAAGTACATACACGTTGTGATTTGGAAATGCAATACAAAATGGAATTTTGGGCCCCACACCTAGGCATCCATCGGTGTATGCATGGCACACGTAAATGCATAGTGATCAATCACCAACAAATAGCAAAATGTTTGAAGCAACATTTAATGCAAAGCACAATGGAGAAGTTACTCACGTTGTGCCCATCTCGGACTGAGGCACTAGATTGTCGCTCCTCCGTGTCCATGGGCATGTTGGTATTGTCGGACACCGACTCAAAGAACGTAATCATATCATGGATCGAGATGCTTACGACGGGCCACAAGAGGCCATGGCCAGCTTAGCAAAAGAAGACTCCCGAGCTAGGAACGGTCGGGTCACGTCGAAATGAACTCACATCGAAATGAACTGTCAAGATTGAAGCGAACCTTAGCACATAAAGTAAAATATACATGAGATATAAAAAAAGATAATACAAATTTTTAGGATCAAAGAACACTAGTATTTTCTCGCTAGAAGATACAAGGCTTATCATAATAGTGTGATGAGAATCGATCCACGGAGTTTTTGCGAACTATAATTGCAAGGAACATAAGGTAGATTTATGAGGACACGAAACTTGAGTCACTCGCATAAGAGTGGTTTTATACAACATACCTCGGCAAGTATTTAAGAAAACAATGAATAGTTCATTAAGGTAATAAAACATACATGGTACATAAGAAATGCTACAAGACAACAAAACACTCCGCCAAATTAAATATGGAACCAGATCCGTTATATGCCATAGGATTATCATTTGCCAACAACAAATACATACACAAGAGTTAAAGCATGTATTAGTATAACTAATATTATTGTTAGCTTTGGGCACTAGGATTAGGGATCTGGTCGAAATGACCAACTATATTAGTTACTTCAACATATGCTTGTGTTGAGTAAAATGAGCATCTTCAATGGAAGTATTATACGATCAATAATATAGCATCTTTGATGCAAGTAATATACCATCAATGATATATCATATGCCCTTGTACGTCAAATGATGCATGCATGCACAACAAACACACCTCACACTATCGATAACTTTTGATAAAGAGAAGAGCATATCAGGAAATACCACAGACAAAATCACCCGAAGTTGTTAAACATCTTCTATTCTCGAATAAGAACTAAGGTAGCAAGCCTAAAATGTCCTCTACTTACAAATTGGGAGTAATTACCTGCATTAGTATTTCTTCCAATTTGTGTGCGATCTGTTTATCGTCAAGAAGTAATGAAACTATATCCTCTTGTCTCGATCAGATGATCATCCTGGACTTGTTTCCCGTTCATTACCAACTCTTGTACTAATTTTTTCTCGCTTTGCCCTTTGCAATATTTTTCTCCTTGATAGTGTCTTCGCATATAAATTTATACACGACTACCTACAATTCCATGTTTGAAATAATATATAAGAAACCGAGTTGCTGCAAAAAAAATATCAAGTGTGGGTGCAATTTGGAAATTCAGATAAAAGACTTGTGTGCTAAGAGATGGTGAAAATCAGACAGTTAATGAGATATGTGATGAACGACTTTGCTATAAAACAAAAAATTAAACTAGTTATTATACGAGCTCTAGCGGTGAAAGTAAACACAAGAAAATATTACGGACAATACAAGTTAATATTTGGCAAGAAACCATGAAAAAATCTAGTCTCCAGTTTTACCCAGTAAGCCAACATGGCCGTGGAATTATATCTAGTATAAAAACAGGATTGTGACCCATTACGAGTTTTAACTTCTACCGAGTTGCCAGTCAACCAAAAAAATCCTAGACATCAATGACAAGACGAATAGAAGCATGACCAATATAATTAGAAACAGAGTCATCCCTACACCAATTGTCAATTATTCCGTAACGCTTCTTACTATAGGAGCCCAATGAGAACGCTTCTTACTGAAAGAATCCCTGCAAGAAATGGAAACGCTTCTTACTACAAGAGTCCATGCAAGAAATGAAGACGCTCCTGTAACCTACCGATGTGTCCTAATGATGAATCAACCACACCATAGTGATAGCAAATCATCTTCTCTCGCAAACATTCAAATTCGTTTACAAACAAGTAGTATTCACTTGTCATAGTGCTGAACAGTCAGGGACTAAATAAAGACAATTTATCTGAACCTGATTCCTATTTGCATGACACAAGTATACACAAAAAAGTAAACAATTGAAAACCTCTGACCATGATAAGAAAATGCAGTGTGGGTGTGCTACTAGGCTTCGATGCACAAGCATGAAACTGAAATCAAAAGAAAGTTATCTGGAAACACAATTAAAACTCACTATTTGTCGACTTGAAATTATAATTAAAGCACACAACTCTCAACTTGAAATTAACAACTCTATGTTTCAGAAAAATGATAATTGGCAGTAGCACTAACAATTTCAAATGTAGCTAGCTATTAGAGACACATGAGTACTAGACTTTATCCATGAACAACAAGGCTAAACATATATGCACATCGAAATAGAGAGAGGAATATATTGCAGGCCTGCTGCTGACAAGCATAGCAAAACCAATCAAAGTCCTCCGCCTTGTACACTAGTGAGACAACAAGGGGAAGAACAACACAAATTACAGCTATTGTTTTTGGTTATGTCCAAGTAAACAGAGTAAAAAAAAAAAATGGAGCACGCCCATGTCTAGAAAATATGCAAGTACGGAGCAGCCTACGCACAACAAGAGTTTTTGATTCAGCAAATGGATTTTCATCTACTCCATGCGTGCATGCCCAATGTACTGCCGATGCAGACGTTGAATCCAACAGCAAAAAGGAGACATTTTGTTGGGGGAAATAGATGCAGGAGGGACGATGGAGGCTCACCGGGCAGCAGATGGCTGACGAGGTGACCGGCAGCAGCATGCCGGAGAGGTGGCCGGTGGCAGGAGCTCGGGGACGTCGCCTCTGGAAGCAGCTTGGGGTGGTGGTCGCAGGTAGCAGAAGCTCCACGCAAGTGACCGCAATCTCTTCCTCCGAGCCTCCCCGCCGCCAATTAATCCAGCGCCACGACGAGCTCCTCCCGCCGGCCGTGGAATCGGTTAGAAGGAGGGGCTGGTGTAGGGGCGGAGCTAGGTCGCCGAACGCGCCGCCTAGGTCTTCACCGCCCGCACCAAGACCATGCGCTGGATCGAGAGGAATCGCTAGATTGGGTGGGTGTGTGGTGTGTTTGGGGAAACGAGGAGTGGCGTTGGGGATCGAGGAGAGAGGTGGGTGCGTTGGGAAAGTGCAAGGCGTGAATGCGTCTTGTGTTTTCGGTGCTAATTTTGGTCTTCCAAATTTCTTCTCTCTCAGTTGTGAGTTGTGATCCGTATGGCTCAAACAAACTCTATAAAACCAGCGCGGGCAATGATAGAGCAAGTCGTTGACAATGCATGCACACAAGTAGTTTAGTTGCAACGTCAATTGCTATTCTTGCATGTAGCTGGAAAAACTCGCTTGACCCCCACGTGCCTCCGCTCTGCGGCGACTCGAGCGGCGGCGAAAACCCTAGCCTACGCCTTCCCCCCTCTCCCCGTCCTCCTCTCCCGGCCTCTCGCCGCCGCGCGTGGGAGCCCGCCCGTGCGTCCCTATCAAGGACCATGGCGGAAAAATCTCGCTGCTCCCGCTAGTCGGGTAGAGCTCTAGTACCGTAGGATCAAGCCTCTGAAGGTGAGGGCGGCGTCGCCGGCGGCACCGGCGATGTGGGTCGTCCTCCTCGAGCGCGCGGGTGGATTGGGGCGCAGGCTGCTGGTCACGGCATGGACGATCTCATCGACCTTCTACCTAGATCTAAAGACAATGGTTCTCCACTGTCTTGTTCCTGCCCCAATGCAACTCCATCCTAGCGTTCTCACCGGTGCTAAAGCCTTAGGGTGGCGGGGATGGGGGTTTGATCAGGGGAAACCCTTGGCTGGTGGTGGCGGTCATGGCGACAATGACGAGGTGCCCCGCTCCCCTTCTTGGAGGCGACATTGAGGTTTATCTCCCTTCCCTTCCCCTCCTCCACGGTGAAAACCCAAAATCCTTCCGATTGGGCGGCGGCGTGCTGGCGTCGTTTCCTCCTTGAAGGCGTCGCTATGGGACGAGGTGGTGGTGGTGGTGGAGCAGTGCGGTGGTCAAGAGGATACTGGTGGCGGTAATTCTGTTGAGGCGACGTGGCACCGTCTTTGGTCGGTGTCCTTTGCCTATCGTGCCCTAGTGTGGTTTGTGTCCGCCGGTGGTGAAACACCCTCGATCATGGGAAAGATGGGATGGGGATCTCCTCTTCAACGGCATGGTCGTGCTAGCTAGCATGAGGCAGAGGCATGGCCTTGCCTTTCATGGTGGTTGTTGGGTTGCCATTCTTCCCGACGTGTCCTCTTTCAGCGATGTCAGTCTAATGCTTGCGTCTTGACGAGTGGTCAGTCTGGCGGTCGATGATGATGTCTGTGGGTTTCGCTTGATGGGGTGTTCGTGTTGGTTCTTGCCCTAGGAAATATGTCTTCTGAATCTTCCGTGCTCTTTGAGGAGCTACTGCGCCTCGCAAAGGTGTGGTGTCCTTCGGTCACGACAATAAGGTAGGGGCCTTCGTCGAAGGTGGAGGCGGATGACTCTACATCCATGGTGAACCAGGTGCTAACGAAGGCTAGATCACTCTTGGAAGGTGTACCTTCTCGACATGTCTTCTACAATGCTCTGATCGTTCGGATGGACGAGAGCCTCGACCTTCAAGTTGTGTTTCTTGTAACCTTCTTTCTTGATGTGTGTTGCCATTAAGTTGATATTTTCAACACTCGTATCCGCTGATTCGGTGTTATTAATTTAATGCATAGCTAAGGCCTCATGTTTAAATACTTGCATGTAGGCTGGTCTGAATCTCTTTGCGATGCGACCCAACTAGATGCGATCTATGCACACATGCAACATTGTTCAATTGCACATCTTGCAAAACTCGATGAGACACCATGCAACATCGTAAATATCGGTGTTGAGTGCACCCAACTTTCCTCGACATAATTTGCATCTCACAAGATCGTCGTCGTAAAACCAAATCTGAACGTCATTAGACGCGACAACTTCTCACCGATTTATGGCCGCGGCAAAACACCTCTCGGGCTAGACGGCCACGATAATGCATGTATCGAACTAGTTATCTCTTCTCGTCGTTCTCGACATCACCACCCGTGGGGATGCCTTGATTTCGGCCAAGGGGTCCATCACTTCAAAGTTGACAAACACATCGTATGTTGGGGCCTTTGTTTTTTCCTATATTTGTTTCTTCTCAAGGTGCAATCTCTTGCCTCTTATATACACAATGACTCACGTTTGGAGATAAGTCAAACTTACATATACACACACTCGCATAGCCAACCACAATGACTCACGTTTGGAGATGATAAGTCAAACTTACATATACACACACTCGCATAGCCAACCACAATGACTCACGTTTGGAGATGATAAGTCAAACTTACTTACCCAACACACGTACATGTAAGTTAACCAAACATACGGCTCCAACTAGCTACGAAACTAACTGAACTAGCTAGTAGCTAGTCTCTGGGACCAAGGTTTTAAATAGCGCGCTATTTCATTTAGCGAGGACCTTCTCCAAACGCTATGCACGTTATAGCGCGCTATAACGCGCTATATATAAAATAGCGTTTTGCAAAAAGATATGCAAATGTTTAGGATTCCGGAAACTAAAAACTTGTCTAGCGAGACAAATTGCATAACCAGATTGTTCAAAGTAGATTCCCAGGACCAAATTAAAGACAACATTTTTTACACATACTACCATTATGATTTAGAGCCAAGAAGGCAACTGAAAGCACTCATTCAGAATATGAAGAACTACATATCAATAGTTTAATACATCTACGCATCTACAAATCAGGATGAGGAGGAGGTTCTAGTCAGCTCTAACCTGGTGGGTGATTTTTCTAAGGCGTCTTCGACATCCGAGCCGAAGGAAGTAGCCGACAGAACTCTGTGGGAGGAAGCAACGGACGCCGACATCACGCTGGAAGAGGCAGCCACCACCGTCGCTTCCGTGCGGAACTGCTAAACTGGGATTTAGGCTAGGTTTTGTTGTACGTATCCTGGCTTTAGGTTAGCTTTGTTGGGGAAATTGGACTTTTGGGCGGATGGGTTGGCATGCAGTTTTGGACCTTTGTTTTTGCAGCTAAACGTTTTAGCGCCGCTACGTGTTATGTGTTTTAGCACGATTTAGCGTGTTATTTCGTGTTTAGCACTGTAGCGACTATTTTCATCAAATATACCGTGGAGGGTCCAAATTCGCTATTGCGCGCTAAAACCGTGAAATTACGCGCTATTTAAAACCTTAGCGGGACACCATCTCAATGTTTCACGTCTACTTTTACTCTATACCAATTATATTTTCCTCTTCTTTGGGTCGTTTCTAAATAGTAACTATTTTGGAAGAAATAATTGAAATCACAAAACCATGTGTTAAACATTTTCTTTTGGTCCAGTTGTGCATTTTGCTTATAATTAAAAGAAACCCTCACAAATGAACTGATCGATGCAAAGGGGTAGTATCATACTGTAGTAATATATAGCTACATTACTTGCTAGTCAAAGTGTAGAATACGATCCATGCATATATATGACAATATGAGCAGCTGATATGGACGTGGGTGATGCATGCCCACATCGAATACTAGCTATAGGCGTGTGCGTCTTCACCTCTTCATGCTTAGCTAGTGAGACTACTCATAGTGGGAGTAATATAGCTAGTAATATTACACAACTTAAGATGTTTTGGTGATATGGCATGCCAATAAATGAAGAGATCGAGAGGGCTCAGTCTTCCGGAGGTGCTCATAGGGGTAGGGTGTGTGTGTGCGCGTTTATAGGGGTGGGTGTATGCGCGTGTATGTGAGAGTCTGCGTTTGTACTGTGTTTCTAAAAAAAGAGTGTGAGGTGGTAACTAGCTATATTATCATAACATCACACACTCCAATGCAAGATGAGTCTACAACATAATAATGACACAATGAATAACACCAGATATAAGTTTCTATCCACTATGAAGATAACTTAGACTAGCCTGAGTTGTACTAGCCAGCAGGGCGGCGCTACGGGTGGGCCATATCGGGCCGTGGCCCACCCTTTTCTCACACCTTTCTCTTATATTTTGTTATAAATTTAGCCCACTAGCAGTAAATAGCACACAAATGGCCCAATCTCTACTGACCGGCCCACCCTTCCTTTTCTGTCATGCTCCGCCACTGCTAGCCAGGGTACACGGTTTCAACCACATTTTGACCGAATCTCGATGATCTAGGAAAATATAACTATCTCAAAAATTTAGAACTACCTTCTATGTAAAATTTAAACATAGTTAACACTCATTTAAATTTGATAAAAGATTGGACTGAATAGTTCTAAAATACTTTTCAAGAAACGTTGATTTCGAAGGGTCGCAATATTTTTCTAGCGAGCTGAGCGCTGTGCCGCCCCTCGTCGTGTTATCAGTCTTGTTCTCATCGTGTTATTCACTAACGCGGACAACACTGAACATTAGCGGCTTGCTGCTATCCGATAGAATACATCTAACCAACTCAAGAGTGCCACTATCTCGACAATGCCTATGACCAAGCTCGATTCAAAAATTATTTGCTTAAGCCCATCGCACTCGGTAAGACGAGTACAATTCTTGGCACCAACCTCCTCCTATGTATCTCATGTAACTTATAGAAAAGTTCTGTTCCACCAATTCATCGTGTTTACCATGCTCTAATTAAGTGGCCCGCGCCTTATGGCGCTGTCATGGTACTACCTCAACTGAGCGCCTTCTACCCGATCCATTGTTTGACCATTATTCACGGTGGCAAGACACAAAGGCACCCTCAATCATCCCGATTCCTTGACTTTTTCAGGAGAAATAAACTGAGGTCTGTGTAGTTCCCGATGCTACAAGGGAGAGAGAAATATTTGCTATGTGTCTTTCTTTTTTGTGGGACATATACTACATTATTAATTTCTCTCTACCAAATGAAAATATTTCCTACATGACTTTTTAGGGACATATACTAATGTTATTTCCCTCTACCAAATGAAATTATATATTACTCCCTCCCTTTCAATGAATACGGATTATAAATTTAATGAAAAGTCAACATTCTCTAAGTTTGGCCAAATTTCTAGATAAAGATATGAACATTGATGATACGAAATCAATATTCGTAGATTCACTGTAAAATATCATAATCTATTTATTTCATGCTGTAGATGTTTATGTTTTTTCTTCATCGCATTTGGTCAAACTATAGTAAGTTTTGACTAGGATTTATAAGACTTGTTCATTTGAATGGAGGTAGAAGAAGAATGGGAGATACTATATACGTACAGCTAATCCAAGCCAAACAAGTGGATTTTCCCGCGCTGTGCAACGCGAAATAAATATTTCGCGCGCTGGATTTTGTCTAACAATTTCCTTTTAGAATTGGGCCGTGCGGTTTTGACCAGCATGCCCAAGGCCCGTTTTGCGGTGAGCCGCTCTATTGATCCCGATCGTAACCCCGTGCCCTAATCCCCATTCTCCTCCCAGCCACCGACCGAAACTCCGAACGCCGTCGGCCCCTCTTCCCTCCCCTATCGCATCAGATCGACCGCCGGCGCCTCACAGATCATGGCGGCGCGGCCGGCTTGCTCGCCATGCGCGGTTCGCGCAGCTTGGCCGAGGAGGTACGGTGCGGTGCCGCACTCCGACGATGGCGCGCAGGCCCGCCGATTCCGGCAGCCGTCGCTCACCGGCCTCCTCTGCCGCGCGCTGATGTCCCCGAAGGGGGCAATCTTGGCAGGAGCCAGTTGTGGCTCCGCATCCGAAGCCCCCAAAGGATATTTTTCCTAGCAAAGGTCGAAACTTTCACTTCGTTCCTCTGTTAATTTGGACGCCCGCCCGCCCAACACTTGCTGAGCAGCGGCGGCTTGCGCATGGCCTGTTTTAGCAAATGCGATGCTGTTCCGATTTGTAGAAAATGATTATTTGCAATCAGCTGCACACCCGTGTGCTGCAATACTCACGCGTTGTACTAGTATCGTGCAAGAATCCATCGCTTTAATTGGACAAGTCACCTACAGTAGATGATGGGTTTTCTTATTCTTAGTTGATTCCAGCGGATTCAGCTCATGTAGCAGCACTATACATGCTTTAATTCCTCCTACGTGAGTTCTTCTTACTTGTAGTTGGCCACAGATTGAGATGTATATTCATTTTTCTTCAGTTCAATTAAACAAGCTTATTTATTCTAAACCGATGAACTTAACCATAATTCTGCATGCAGACTGTGATCTAATTTGACACGAAGGTGTCAAGCTGGGTCGACGTTAGATGGATTCAAGGCTGCCTTTCGGCAGCCTGCGCAGCCACCACAACTTGCTGGTGATGGTCAATGCTACACCCTCCAGCTGTTCTGGATTGACAGCTTTGTGTAGGTTTGCTCTGGCCTCTTCTTCATGCTCTGCTGTTTTATTGCAACCGTGGTATTCAGTTCTAGCAATGATACAAACATGAAGATGGTCAGGTCTTGTTCTGTTCTGGGAATTAGTTTGCTGGTTACGAAAGGAATGGTCCAGTTCAGTTGGACACTAATTGCACTGGCCTTTTTCGCAAGCGATTCCCACCTGCGTGTATTCATCTGGAAATAATTTGAGTAATGTGGACATGATTGTATTTGAAATAACCCTTTATACCCCTTTCTCGTACTAGTTGAGATGTAAAGATGTACTAATCTATATGTTTGAGGAAAATACTAGCTTGCTGTTGTTATGCAAGGAATGTTGTGTATATATGCTGAATTCCAAGAAGCGTGACAGGTTGTATTTGTTGAGTGTCTAGGCAAGTGAAAACTCGGCTGCTGCTGCTGTTCTTGTTTGTGACAGGTGCTGGTGCAGCAGCCATACCAAGGACGACGACGACGACGACGCATACGGCATCTGTGGGAGACAGGCTGATCACCATCAGCAAGTAACGTGAGATGCAAGAACATGAGTGAGTAGCCAGCTTGCAGGGTGCAGTACCGATTCAGCTGCAATCTTTTAGTTTGCATGCTGCGCCTTGGTCTGGTACTAGGGTGTCGATATCTGGATCCCGGGCTGTAGCTGCGAAGAAGTATATGTAATACGGGCATGAATTGTTTTGTTGTATACGCATATCATGAAGGAATGGATTGCCGAGGTTTTGTTGTTTATGTTTTTGGTATGCGGTCCATCTTGTAAATGTCCTCCAAAAGAAAAATACTAGTACCGGAGTTCTGCTGGAACCGAGCAGATGTAAATTTAAGTACTGGGCAGTGTGGCGTTGAGATAAAACAGTGGCCGCTGCGTGGTTAAATTAAGGAAAGCAGACACAGCCACACAGGTGCGCGTGAGAAGACGCGAATGAAAGATTGAGTTGCCAGCGGACGCGCGTGGTGGAGCCAGGCTGTAATTTCTTTTCTTTTTTTCCTTTCTTTTCTTTTGGAGCGAGTAACCCGCATCGCTACATCTCCTGCCTCCCCTCCCCGGTATGCCTCCTGCGAGTGACCGACGCCACGCCTGAGGCCGGCCGTGACCGTCGACGGCGAGGCGCCCCGCGAAGTGTGAGTACAGCGCGACAGCCCTGAGTAGTCCCTCCTTGAGCGCATCGTTGGACGGTGCCGGCGCAGGGTACACGCGCACGGCCGAGACAAACTTGTCCGAGGCGGCGCGGTCGAAGACGGTCAGGGGGACCTTCTCCCCGGCGAGAGGGTGCGCGGCGGAGTAGACCGGCTTCAGCATCATGCGGCTCGTAATCTCCATCAATTGTAGCTAGCCTCTACCTATGCTTACGCTGACCGGGATTTGTTCAGGTCAGAGTATGTACTGTATCTTGTTCAGGTCAGAGTACGTACCTTGAGGAAAACCCCCACGTTATCTTGTAGATATTAAATTATAAAACTCTACTCATCTGTCTGTTAATATAAGACACTTTAAATATTTGAAAGTAGACTACATATAAATTAAAATGAGTGAACCGAACGTATTAAAATTGACTAGATACAAAGTAAGGTGACGAATCATGGCGTAGTGCAGGTTGATGCAACAGCCAGCGCGTCCCCTGTCGTAGGCTAATAATTAAGTACCCATACGGAGATCATTTCTCTTTGTTTAGATTGGGCCATTTTTCTTTGCTGTTCTTGCAGGGAGAGCAGGCAGCTAAAATATTACTCCCTCAGGTTATAAAAAGATATCTTAACTTTGATAAATTAAGATGTACCTACATGTTAAAATGGTTTCAGATAGATCTAAATTTTAGTGAAGTCGAGACATTTATTATAGATGAAAGGAGTATGTATTATGAGTATATGAACAATAGAAATGCATCCATGTTCATGGGTAGCAAGCACCCATGACATTCTAAAAAATATATAGTAATTTTTAAAAGGGCAAAAAATCCAATTTTTTTTAAGAACCAAAAATGATAAATATTATACGCGTATAAAAATGTTTGGCTTGAAATGATTCTCATGGTATCTGGGTAGAAAAGACAAAATCAAACAAGTCCAATGTCCATGTACTATTCACGCTATATTAGTCATAAATTTATCTTTTTTCCCCAGGATATCATGGGCATCATTTCGAGCCAAATATTTTTATACGAATATAATACTTGATCATCTTTCGTTTTCAGGGAGAATTCTGATTTTTTTTAAACATTTGGAATTACCACAATTTTTGAAGTTTCTGGGGGGTATATAGCACCCTTGAGTAAAAAATTCGCGTCCACATGGACTATAACTTTTTGGACTACTATATGTTTCTATCTTTAAAAAATCATTATCTGTCCTGACCGTCCGTGAAGTGCTGCAGGTTGTTTGATTTTGGTTGTTGAAACGTAAATCTATATGTTGGGGTTGGGGTTGGGGTCGGGGGTCGGATTAGTCTTGTATTTTGTATTTTTCGGAGTTGGTGAGTTACTTTGGAGAACATTAACCCTTGTCTTTCCGACTATTCTATGTAAAGTGGTCTTAACCCATGAAAGTTTTGTTTGGATGTGTTCAGGGAGTGGGTGATGACGAATATAATGCCTTTAAATAATATAAAGCAGATCTGGCCATCAAGATTTACATTTCAACAACCGGGCAGCGACGGCGGCGGCAGGAACCTCTCCGAGCGCGTACAGCGGCGTCGATTCGGGCGGTGACGGCGCGTGGCCCGACAGTGAGGTGCTGCAGGTTCCCGACGGTGTGCGCGGTCGACGACGACAACCTGGCTCAGCCGCCTCTTATCGAAGGCGCTCCTGCAGGGCGGCAGTGAGCTCCAAGCCGGCTTGGGCCGAGTTGGGCTTGGGCGGGCGACATTTCTAGCGGCGGCTGCACGCATGTGGAGTGTTGGCGTTGGTTGCCCATGGCCGCTACGGCTGGGCGGCACCGAGGTGGTGCGGGCGGCGGCGCTCTAGGCTTCGGTGGCCATGGTGGTGCCGGTGGTGGGCGGCGCCCTTCTCCTACATCGGTGTTTCCTCTCCTCTCGACGGTAGTGGCGCAAACCGGTAGCTATCATCTTTGCCCTTTCATCTCCGATCCTTCTTCGTGCGATCTTGTGGTCATGGTGTTCGGCTGGGGCGAAATCCCGGCTAGGCGGAGTCCAAGAAGAGCATGGCGACGCCTGCGGGCGCCGTTTCCTTCTTGAAGGCGTGTTCATGGACTTCTTGAAGGGAAACCATATGTACGGCGATCAGACCGAGCGGCGGCGGCACCACGATGTCGTCATCTTTTTGAAGACGTCATCTTGGACATTAGGGGAGTGGCCGATGCGACATTTGGAGTCTGCGGGCATTGATGCGCTACGGTGTTGGCTGCTACCCTGAGCTTGCGCTTTAGGGGCTCAATGTACGGCATGGCGGCACTTCCTCCTTGGCGTCTTCCCCGAGTCCATCCGACTCTCTAGGCATTTATGAGGGGATGTATGTTGGTCCGGTTGTCTTGGAGTCGAGGTCATGCCATGGGGTGTCTTGCTTGGTTCATGACGCAGTCCTGAGGCCTTCTGCTCCTCTTCGGATGTAACTTTTTCCCAGGATTTTTGATATATTATACGTTTTTTACGACGTCGTATGCAAAAGTTATTGCGGTTTTACCATTTTTTTAACTTTTTTTGCAAAAAAAGTGGAAATTCGAATTTCTTAATTTCTCCGAATAGTAGGTTGCATAACATACAAGAATCTGAAAACAATTTTTTTTTGAATTTTCTATCATTTTCTTTTGTATTTTACAAACCAAAAAAAGGAGATCCACGGGGGGGGGGGGGGGGGGGGTGCAGGGTGCGTGTGTGTAAAAAAAACACGGAAAAAACTTTAGTCGCGGTTGGGGGGCACCAACCGCGACTAAAGGGGTACCCTGTAGTCGCGGTTGATGTCCCCAACCGCGACTAAAGGTTTTTCCGCCGGCCGCATCCCTCCATAGCCCTTTAGTCCCGGTTGGTGTTACCAACCGCGACTAAAGGGGTACCCTTTCGTCGCGGATGGAGCATTAGTCGCGGGTCGTCTCCCGAACCGCGACTAAAGTCCCCTTTAGTCGCGGTTCGAATATTTCCGGGACTAATGAGGGTGGACGGAAGCCTCTTTTTCTACTAGTGCACCTAGCGACTTTTCGTAGAAAAAGTATGACCAGAATATAAGAATATGATATCATGCTTTCTTACATCCTCGTTGGGAGAAAAAATTGTACCTGGCAAGATAAGTTGAATGAATCCCGTGAGATTGGAAGCACAGAACTAGTAGAATTAGAAATCTCTTCAATAGCGATTTCTCGCTTCCATCGTCCAAGGAGTAGCAAATCTCGTTGAACGCCGTGACGTGATCCATCGATATGGTCATAATGATGTCGATCGTGCCCTCTACCATTAGCGATGGCACTAAGACTGGTCATAGTGGGGAGTAATTTAGATTAGTAACATTAGTTTATGTTAGAACATCCATAGTGGATATTAACTAGTATATGGTTTCATGCGCTGTGTTATTTATTATATTGTAGTGTGATGTTATGATAACATAGCTAGTTACCACCTCACTCTTTTTATTCATTTATTATTATGCCATATCATCAAAATATTTTAAAATGTATGATGTTACTACCAGGTTACTCCCATTACCAATTATGAGTAGTCTAAGATAATCAACCCCTCTTTATGCATCTTTGGCTTGATGAGCGCGGAAAGCGGCCCGGTCCCAAAGTCAGCCTGATGCAGCCTAAACCTCAGCCAGCTGGCCAACACATATCCTTGCGATTACGAACAGGAAGTGTAGCTAATTAAAGTACTAAACATATTAGACAAATAATTTCAATTTGTACTCTTTAGGGATGATGAATGGCACATTCAAGTGACTTTTGCCTCTGCGCCGCCGGCCCCACGCGCGATTTCCGTTGCTACAGGATCCATCTTCGCACCGAGTTCCGCTTCACATCTACCTTTCAAGGTGTGCCGACGCAGACACTTCGTTTTCAGCCACGAGCATGCACAAAAGAGGACATGGACCGAGAAGGGAGGCACGATGGCGGCTAGGCATGCATGAATGGTTTAAGTTAAGTGCCCGGAGAGTGCACGGCGGTGGATGACGGAATATTGGCGGCGGGAGGAGCTTAGTAGGGGAGTAGAGAAGCGAGCGACAAATTATGGGAAATGGCACAAAAATGGGGTGTAAAAACCTCAAACCTCGGATGTGAGTTGTCTTTCTTACTGGTGGTGGGGCCCGCACGTACGTACTGATGTAGCCCTACCCAAGGTCGACACTACATCAAGACCGACAAGCCCTCCTCGTGGTCCAATGACACGAGCTCGAGCCCAAGCCCTACACCAAGAGGTGAATTCGCGTCCTTACCACGTATACATTTGAAACCCCATTGGATGGCATACTACTTCATGCGAATACCCTATGTTCAATCAGGTACATCGACCAAGACACAAGCCATGGAGACCAAGCCAATGAAGAGAGAGCTGGAAATGATGAAGATGGAGCTACGAGGCGCCCGGCCGGAACTTCAGCCCCCAGACCGGAACTTAGGCCCGATGCCCCAGGATGCCTTCCGGATGCCTTCCAGCGCCCAGAGAAAAGGAGCCAGCCGGAACTTCCGCCCCGAGGGACCGGAACTTCCGCCCGACCGGAACTTCCGCCCAAGTACCGCCCAAGTTCAAATTGCGCCAAAACGCCCCTGGATGTTACTGCAAGGAAATTGGCCATATTCGGAACTAGGCCGGAACTTGGCCGGAACTTCCGGCCCACAAGACCGGAACTTCCACCTGTGACCGGAACTTCCGCCCAAGACGACCGGAACTTCCGCCCTACCGAACTTCAAGACAACATCACTTTTCAGCGTGTAACTTATCCCTTCGCCCCACCACTATAAATAGCCTTGTTGGCTCAGATCTGAGATTAGACTTGATGTGAAATTAAACCTGAGCTTTGCTCACCCTTGTGGGAACCCTACCTAGATCTTTGATCTTGTACCCACCCGGGCTCCTTGACGACTCGTGAAGATCTCTTTGGCGACTTCTATCGATTGTTGATCTTTTGCTTGCACTTCTACCTATTTGGTCTTTTGCTTGCACTTCTATCAACCTTAGGTCCCTTCTAGATCTCTCGGGATTCGACTTGTCGATCTCTTTGCGGGACTTCTACCGGAAGGTCTTTTCTCACAACCTCTATCGATTTGGTGGTTCGGGCCAACGAGGGAAAACCGGTTGTGTGCGTGTGTGCGTTGTATCCCCACGATTCCCCTCCGCGTTCGTCGTGTTCATCGCGTTCATCCACCTCCCCCACGAGTTCCACCCAAATCCGTGAAGATCGGGCACATCCTTGGGCCTAGCCCTTATCATATGGTATCAAGAGCTCTTTGGTTGACACGGATTTGACCCCCACATCCCCCAATTCCACCATTTTCGCCCAAAAAATTTCCCAAATTTTTTTCCCAAAAAATAGCCCCAAATTGGCCTTGGTTGGATCTCGCAATTTGTTGAGTTTTTGGTGGTTTTGGTCCAATAGAAACTTGTCC
The DNA here is from genome assembly GCF_019359855.2 of Lolium perenne. Taxonomy (NCBI): domain Eukaryota; kingdom Viridiplantae; phylum Streptophyta; class Magnoliopsida; order Poales; family Poaceae; genus Lolium; species Lolium perenne. The sequence goes on along the minus strand of NC_067247.2, from coordinate 10,129,252 downwards.
TTGGTGTTGATCTGCAATTCCCCCACCTTCCCACCGCTCTTAGTGCCAAATTTTCCGCGAATTCGAAGATTTTCGGCCCGGATTTCCGCCCAAATCAAAGAACAGCCCGCAGATCTGATTGCGACCGGAAGTTCCGCCCGGCAGAACCGGAAGTTCCGCCCGGGACCGGAAGGTCCGGCCAGCCGAAATTTTGACAGCATCCTTCGTTTTTCGTTTTGGCACTAACCCCCTTGTGTTTGGACTTCGGTTTGTGTGCCATTTCAGCTACCACAAAGCTTCCGCAACATCGACAAACGACGACGGCACCCCGAGGATCCAAGCGGTTCATTTGACACCTCCACCATAGCAAGTTCAAGTTCGTCGGCCACCATCATCAAGTGGTATAACTTGCCTCTAACTTGTAGCTTTAGCCTCTTTTGCGTACCTTTCCTATCGAGAGTGGCTTTCTAGTGTTGCGAAGCATTGCGCAAGCGTCCCGACCGTGAGGGTGTGCGTGTGTTGAGCAAAGCTACGAAGCAAGCTCGTGTGAAAAGATAAACAAAAGAAGTGTGACATACTTACATAGATAGTAGTATCCTTGCATAGTGAGAAAAAGAAAGAAAAATACAAAAAGAGAAAAGAGTGTGAGTTACCTATACACAAAAGAGTCCAAAGCTTATAAGCAAAAGAGAGAAAAGAGAAGAGAGGCGTCTTGCGCAAATCTTGTTGCTTCTCAATTTTGCAACCAAGCCACGGTCTCTCTTGCGTTAGCGTGACACCGAGCTAGTAGTCTTCGCTAGGACCAATTTTGTTCGTGCTCATTTTCCAAGTCGCGCTAACCCCATTTTGTCCCACGTGTGTGTTCCACCTTGTGTATGCCTTTTGTGATCACCGCCTTTGACTTGTGACTTTTGGATCTTACCCACTTTTGACAATAGACTTTTCGTTTGGTTCTTCCATTTGGCTTTCCACATCCATACCTAACACCATATAGAGTTTTTGGTTTTGTGTGTGTGCATACATATCGGTTGTCCTCCGCCTTGAAACACCTTTTCGATTTTGGTTTGCAAGTTTTGACACTTTTGGTAGTTTTTCCTAACCACCCACCACATAGTTCTTGTTTTAGTTGTAACCATGTCTAGTGGAGAAGGGAACCAACTACCGATGACGCGGCAAAAACATTGGATAGCTACTCAAGCCGTCCACGCCAAGCTCAATCAATTTGAAGCCATGCTCAAGGATACCAACGTCCGCTATGAAGAAAGAGCTCAAGTGCAAAGGATTGACCTCAACAATCAAGTTCAAGACCTCAATGATAAGATTGAACTCAAGGCAATGAATTGAAGGCAACACTCGCCATACAAGGTCAAGAGACAAGGGAAATGAAGACGGCGTTGGACAATATCCTCCATACACTCAACCGTCAAGAAGATAGAAGACACCACTCAAGGTCTTCGCGCTCTCATAGTTCAAGGTCACGAGCTCCTACACCATCTCACCATGATTCCAATGAAAGACCCACGCAACCATAATGTGGATGTTCAAGTGCTTCACCAACAAGCTCTAGAAGCGGAGCAAGCTCGACTTCGACTTGTCCAAGAACGTCAACGCCTTGAAGAAGAGCGCCTTCAACAAGAGAATCTCCATGCTCAATTCCAACAAGAGCAAGAACGCCTTCGACATGATCAAGAGCTAGTTCGAGCAAGGGAACAAGAGCGTCTCCGCAATGAACATCAAGCACTTGAAGAACAAGAAGCTCAAGCTAGAAGACAACGCTTTCATGAGGAGGAACAAAGGCAAGCGCACCAAGAGCGCCAAATCATCAATGTTTCTCAACCTCAACGCCCTCAAGGTCAAGATAATCACCTCCATCATGATGATCGACCTCATGGTAGAAGACCACCTCCAAGGGCAAGACATGAAGAATCAAGTCATCACCAAGCATCAAGTGAAGAAAGTGTGATGCCTCGACACCTCTACAACAATGATGATCAAGTTGAAGGTCATGGAAGATCACCTCCTCCTCAACAAAATAGAAGCAACAATCGAGATGCTCAAGGTCCACACCCTCAACCTCAACCACGTCAAGACCATGATGAAGAAAGACCACCGCCTAGACGCAATGATCGTAATGAGGAAGAAATCTTTGGGAAGCTAAAGTTAACCATGCCCAAGTTCCAAGGAGAGGAAGACCCCGATGCATACTTGTCTTGGGTCCTCAAGGTTGACAAGATCTTCCGCATACACAACTTCTCCGAAGCAAAGAAAGTTGCCATGGCATCACTTGAGTTTGAGGGATATGCAAATGTTTGGTGGGAAGAAGTAAACAAGAAGCGTGAGAAGGAAGACTTAGAGCCCATTGACACTTGGGAAGAGATTCAAGAAGTCATGCACACCCGCTTTGTGCCCACCCACCACAAACGTGACCTCTTCAACAAGCTCACTCAACTCAAGCAAAGCTTCAAGTCCGTTGAGGAATATTACAAGGAGATGCACATGACCATGATGAGTGCGAATGTGGATGAGCGAGAAGAGCAAACAATGGCAAGGTTCTTGAATGGATTGAACATCCCCGTCAAGAGGATAGTGGAATTCTTGCCATACACCAACATGGTTGAGTTGCTTCATCAAGCTACAAGGGCCGAGCGCCAAGTGCGAGAAGACTTAGCAAGTGCGAAAACAAAGTCCTTCTTCGCCGCAAGAAATGCAACAAACGCATCCTCAAGCATCAAAAATACAAGTGCTATTGCTTCCAAGGATTCTCCCAAGCAAACAAGAAGTGTCATCAAGACTACGAGCTTCAAGCCGGACCAATCAACTATGTCCTCCAAAGCTTCCACGGGATCTAGTAACATCACTTGCTTCAAGTGTGGTGCTCAAGGACATAAATCCTTTGAATGCAAGAACACAAGAGTTATGATAACTCGAGATGATGGAGATGTGGAGTACTTGAGTGAAGGTGAATATGAAGCCTTGGTACAAGCCGCAACCAATCATGAAGATGATGACTTGGAAGACCAAGAGCAAGTCCTATGTGTGCATGATGCAAGCCCATCACTTGTGGTGACCAAAGTGTTGACAACCCATGCACTCCCCAATGAAGACCAAAGATGCAATATCTTCCAAACAAGAGCCGGAATCAATGGCAAGTCAATAAAGTTTATCATCGATGGAGGGAGTTGCCACAATCTTGCAAGCACCGAACTATGTTCCAAGCTCAACCTTCCGCTCCGGAAACACCCCCATCCCTACCATGTGCAATGGCTAAGTGACAATGGAAACGTGAAGATACAACACACCGTCACAATATCCTTCAAGATTGGCGCCTATGAAGACACGTTGATTGTGATGTCGTGCCCATGACGGTGTGCCACATGCTACTTGGTTGACCTTGGCAATATGACAAAAGAGCAAACCATGATGGCTACACAAATGCCTATAGCTTCAAGGTCGGCGACAAGACATTCATCCTACGCCCAATGACTCCTAGCCAAGTAATTGCGGACAATGCAAAGGCTTTAGCGAGGGCTAAGGAAGCTACCATCACTAGTGAGATGAGCGGTGAGAGAGTGACCCACCAAAAAGAAAGTGAGCGCCACAAGCCATATGAGAGTGAGATGAAGAGTGTCCTCATAGCTACCAAGAGTGAGATGAGAGGAGTGCACCACAACCCATCCACCAAATTGCACTATGTGCTCATTTGCAAGGGGCCACCCTCGGAGACTAACAACTTAACAACACTTCCTTCGTCTTTGTTGTCTCTTTTAAAGGAGTTCCAAGATGTCTTCCCCGACGAGCTTCCTCATGGACTTCCACCACTTAGAGGCATCGAGCACCGCATCGACCTCATACCCGGCGCTCCTCTACCAAACCGCGCCGCCTACCGCACCAACCCCGAAGACACAAAGGAGATTCAACGCCAAATTCAAGATCTCCTCGAAAAAGGGTATGTCCGTGAAAGCTTAAGCCCTTGTGCGGTTCCCGTGATTCTCGTGCCTAAACCGGATGAGTCGCAACGAATGTGTATGGATTGTCGCCCCATCAATGCCATTACCGTTCGCTACCGCCATCCCATTCCGCGTTTAGATGACATGCTTGATGAATTGAGTGGTGCCACGATTTTCTCTAAGATAGATTTGCGTAGTGGCTACCACCAAATCCGCATGGCAATTGGTGATGAATGGAAGACGGCATTCAAGACCAAACTTGGTCTCTATGAATGGCTTGTCATGCCATTTGGTCTTTCAAATGCTCCATCTACTTTCATGCGCCTCATGAATCACATCTTGCGACCTCTCATTGGCAAGAGTGTGGTTGTCTATTTCGATGATATTCTCATTTATAGCAAAGATCTCAAGGACCATGTGCAACATGTGAGAGAAGTCTTATGCATCTTGCGCCGTGAAAAGCTTTGCAAATCTTCCCAAGTGCACCTTTGCACAAAGCAAGTTGGTTTTTCTTGGCTTCGTGGTTTCCGCCAATGGGATTGAGGTTGATTCTTCAAAAGTTGAGGCCATCCACAATTGGCCCACTCCTACAAACGTTGGTCAAGTTCGAAGTTTTCATGGACTTGCCGGGTTCTATAGACGTTTTGTCAAAGATTTTAGCCCTTTAAATGAGCTTACTAAAAAGAATGTTCCGTTTGTTTGGGGCAAGGCACAACAAAACGCTTTTGATGAATTGAAAAGAAAGTCACCGAGGCACCACTACTCGTTCTTCCCGATTTTGCAAAAACTTTTGAGATAGAATGTGATGCGAGTGGACTTGGAATTGGTGGTGTTCTTATGCAAAATGGAAAACCCGTGGCATACTATAGCGAGAAGTTGGATGGCGCATGCCTCAACTATCCTATATATGACAAGGAACTTTATGTTTTGGTTCGTGTTCTTGAAGTTTGGCAACATTATCTTTGGCCAAAAGAGTTTGTCATCCACTCCGACCATGAGTCTTTGAAGTATTTGAAAAGTCAACACAATTTGAACAAAAGACATGCAAAATGGGTTGAGTTCATTGAGTCATTTCCATATGTAATCAAATACAAGAAGGGCAAGGACAATGTAGTTGCGGATGCCCTTTCCCGCAAGCTCACCCTTCTACTCACTCGTTTGGATTTCCATTTTTTGGGTCTTGATGAAATCAAAGACCAATATGCTTCCGATACTTTCTTTGGCCCAATCTTTGCCAAGTGTTCTAGTGATAAGGGCATCGATGATTTCTATTTGCACCAAGGATTCTTGTTCAAGGGCAACAAACTTTGTATTCCTATGTCTTCGCTTTGCCTTTTGCTCTTACAAGAATCGCATGGTGGTGGTCTTATGGGACACTTTGGGCGAGACAAGACGCTCTCCATGCTATCTACCCATTACTATTGGACAAGAATGAAGCGAGATGTGGAGCGCCTATGCAGCTTGAATTGCACGACATGCCTACAAGCTAAGTCCACATCCAACTCTTATGGTCTTTACACACCGTTGCCTATTCCTTATGCTCCTTGGTCCGATATAAGCATGGATTTCATACTAGGATTACCTCGAACCAAATATGGTCATGACTCAATTTTTGTAGTGGTTGATCGATTCTCTAAAATGGCTCATTTCATACCATGCTCCCGAACGGATGATGCTTCACATATTGCCTCCTTGTTTTTTAGGGAAATTGTGAGACTCCACGGCGTACCAAGAAGCATTGTTTCGGACCGAGATGTCAAATTCATGAGCTACCTTTGGAAGACACTAATGGCCAAGTTCAACGTCAAGTTTTTGTTCTCATCATCCTCACATCCTCAAACCGATGGGCAAACCGAAGTGGTGAACCGAAGCCTCTCCACACTACTACGAGTCCTTGTAAAGAAGAATTTGAAGTCATGGGAAGATTGCATCCCGCATGCGGAGTTCGCCTACAACCGCGCCAAGCACTCTACAACAATGAGAAGTCCTTTCATGGTCGTATATGGGTTTGAACCACCCACGGCGATCGACCTACTTCCTCTTCCACTACATGAGCAAGTAAACATGACCATCGACAAGCGAGCCCAATACATGAAGAAGCTACATGAAGATACAAGGGCAACAATCGAGGAACAAGTCCTTCGTCAAGCCACTAGACTCAACATGAAGAAGAAGGCAAGGATCTTCAAGGAAGGAGACTTAGTGTGGTTACACCTTCGCAAATACCGCTTCCCTCAAGAACGAAACTCCAAGCTAAAGCCTCGAGGCGATGGTCCCTTCAAGGTCCTCAAGCGCATCAACGACTACGCCTACGTCTCATGCCTCCCTTTTCCTTTGAGACTCGGAGCAGTTAAGTGGAGCATGCAAAGGACACACCTCGGGCTAAACAATCCTGCTTCCCAAGCTTTGTCTTCTCTCTTAATCACTACATGCACGGCCGAGAAGGTAACTAAAATAAGGTGTGCATAACGAGGAGGCAACTCCTCCTCTCTTTGCTTAAGAAATACTATTGCCACGCCTTCTTTCCGGTACTAAATTTAACTTGACGCCAGCGAAAAACAGATCGAATATAATAGACCTAACAAGTTGTAATTTTCCTTTATATATACAGGTGCTAGCAGCTGCTAGGAAGTTGTATGACATGATTTGCATATATACTCCACCAAACAGTTCGCATCTTCGTTCCTACTAAAATCAGCGTTTCTGTATCCTCGACCAAGTAATATAAATAATTTACACATATGATGTGCCATGAGTTGTCGTCTGTAATATTTTGCCGGTTTCCCTAAATTAACCACACGATGTGCCGTTTTTGGGTCCAATTTTCTAGATCAATTTCTCAAAAAAAGTATACATAATTTATATGGTGGCACCACACCACTTTACAAAAATGATTATCATCTTCGCTTCTCTACATTTACAAACAAGGAAAAATCATCTATCAATTGGCTAGACACAGGCCGAGTATGCATACATACTGCTTGATTTTTATCTCAAAGATGATCAAATGAGCTGATTCAAATGCAAATTTTCAAATACTGCTTTTATTTACACAAGTTACACAAATAGTATATTCTGATGGTCCTACTCAAACATGTAAATCAAATACATCAGCAAGAAAGAAAAGAATGTCACGAAGACCCATCAGCTCCTAACAACAGTATCAGCAGAGCTCCCATCTCATCACTACTTTTACAGAGATAATCAAGTTTGGTTACATGACACAAGGCTGCACCCAAGCTTCACAGCTTAACTACTTTTCCAGTGACAACAAGAGGATCTGCATGCACAATGGCCAGCAAGAGGCTGAGGTATTCGCTGTTGCAGCATCGAGTATTCGAGTGCCACTGTGTCCTCAACCTGCTGCTGCTCCTCCCTTTGTTGGAACCAAGGGTCACTGGGTACTAAAGCTGCTGCTGCTCCTCCCGTGCCAACTTGCCATCTATCATCTCCGCCATCGCAGCATATACACAAGCCCTGCCGAGAGGTCACATAAATCATTAGTAATGATGTTGTAACGAGCAAAAGAAAAGAAGCTACTCGTCAATGAAACAACTTCTTTGGCATATATAGAAAGCTACATTTAGACCTAACACAATCTGTTCAATCATTCCCACAAGTAAATACAAACAGATCAACTTTGGATTCTATCGATTCTTTTTCTTTCGGATTCATCAAAAGAAAGGATTGCCAATTTATGGAAAAGCTTCACCGATTTCATTAACCAATAAGGGAAAACATCAATTGCACGGACGATTAAACCCACTATGTTTTCTCGAATCACAACACACTCATTCACATGCAAAACTAGATATGAGACTTGATAAGACACTGGACAACTTTCCTCGAAGAAGATGGATTAGGCTGACCATATCAAAATATGTGAAGAAGTAAGCATGATAACATAATGAAGCTAGTTCATAGATAGAGAGGTCCTGCGTGTAGCAAAGTTAAACAGAGCAGCGCACCAAATGCTCCACTTGTCAAACCAAATGCGCAAATAGCTGTCTAGGACCTCAATATAAATTGCACAGCAAAACAATGAGAAAAAAGACCAGTTCCAAGGACGTCAATGCATGTCTAGGTCAAGAAACTAAGTACCTGTGCTGCAACTAGCACAAACCTGGAGCAAGATTTGCGTAGATGCTCCAGGCCAGGCAAGCTCAAGCAGGCTTGCTGTCCTCCCTCCATCAGCTGTAGAAGCATCTACACACACAACAAGGATGGATACTGAAGATGAGTGCAACGCAAATCCTAATTCATTAACATGGCAATGAGTGCATGGAGATTATACAAGCAGCAAGAAAATTTCTAATTTACAAGGCAATACTAGGATGATCCTTTTTTTAAACCATCATTATATAGTGATTTCTCTGTACCACACTATCTGCATATATAATCCTTGGTAATAAATTTCAAACAAAAAAGGAAGGACATCACATGCACGTATGTATGTGTTACCCTCCCTCAGATTGTATCATCTCTGAATTGGCACATATACACAACATGACAAGAACTAACTCACTATCTAGTTAACAACCAAAACATTCATGCATGCCAGCAACACCCAAGGATCGATAGCTCGGCAATGAAAAGAAAACAGAGGAGCAGCAGGTAAGGTACCTTGTTTCGTTGGATTAACCAATCTGCTTCTTGTCAACCTTCATCTTGTCCAACAAGATCTCGTCCACCACCCACGCACAAGGTCACTTGCCACCCCTGGTGCTAGAGAAGGAGCTGTCGTCACAAAGGCGGGGGCCCCTGGCGTGGTGGCCAGCAGTAGCAGGTCGGGATGTGGCCAGCGGCAAGTTGGAGTTGCAGGTAGGGAAAGACAACAACTTTTGCTCCACATTGACGCCCGCAGCAGCCTGGTAGACGACCACCAACTCTTTCTCTGCGGCTCTCCACCGCCATTCCAGTGGCGCCGAGGTCAACCACCACTGCTGACCCCACCATCACGCTGGCCACTAGGACCACGCCTGGAACTCCACGAGGAGCACAACATGGTTCCCATCATGGACTAACCTGTTCATTCATTCATTCCCACAAGTAAATACAAAAAGATCAGATTCCCACAAGTAAATACAAACATATCAACTTTGGATTCTATCAATTCTTTTTCTTTCGGATTCATAATAGAGATGAATAGAGAAGCATCAGATTCACCATGCATCATCTTCATGCCTCGATAAAATTCTACTCATGCAACAACATACAGTTGGTCCAATGATAAAGAGAGCTAGGAACCGAGGGTCATCGGCTTGAGCATAAGTACAGCCAATCACAGAGAACACTGGAGCCAGAAAACAGAAGGGTAAACTAGTAGCTCACCGGAGAGCATGTAGCAGAGGTTGAGCGTCACCGTCGCCACGCCGAGAAGATAGTCGAAGCAGGGCCTGGGAGGCCTCGGTTAGCCCAAGAGCATCAGCACTGCATAGCTGGTCGGAGGGCCTGAAAGCATACAAGTTTCAGCACTGACTATGTATAGCAAACGAATTTTAAAAGGTCGTGCTCATTCACTCTGACAGCATTACAAAGAAAGGAGTATGTAGAACCCAACAACAACACATGATTCTATAGATTGGTACCGACGATAATATAATACATATTTTGTCAAATTCAAATAAATTCATCTAAGAAAAACAAAAAATCCAACAGCTCTATATTTCAATCCACTTCACCAACTATCTTGCTGCTATGTCAAACCAAAAAATCCATCAGCTCTATATTAAACATGGCAAAAGAAATAAATTCATATATTCACATTATTACTACATGAGAACCGAAAGAAAGAGTTGGCATACAGTACACCACAAATATTGGATTAGACTCCATTTTATAATTGATAAACACAATTATCAATTTCCAAGCATGTTGCCCAACCATTTCATAGATGGTCGTTCACAATAGCTAACAACGAATGAAGTTGACATGCAGGAAGGAAAATTACACATGTACTTATATAGAAATCTAGCTGGGGACAATTTCACATTCGCTCTGATGAAACTATTAATTTCACATATGAACTGTCACCGTTATGTATCTAGAAAGCACCCCTACAGATGAATTCGAGGATTATTCAGTACATACCAATCAGTTGAGAGACTCTCCACAAAAAATTAGGAACAATAGAGAGGAGTATCACTACAAGTTCGAAAGTGACAATGTCGATTGGCTTTATCAGGTTGGCAAGATCCCAAACTGCTAAACTGCCATAAAAGAACAAATCGATCAGCGTAGGACTCAAGAGCAAGAAACTTTGTAGTAAGCATATTAATACCTAGTTTCAAGCATGTCCATCTAGAGCTAGTCACAAGGTATGGTGATATAATAATTTTACCATCCAGTCTGCTTTTTGTTGATTGCGCCGCGCTGGCTCTCTTCCTGAACTCAAACATGAGAAGGGGCATATTCAGTTTTGTAAATTAAGCATCCAACCAAAATACTTGTTAACCATTTGTATCTATTACAAGAACGAACATGGGGGATCTATTAAACTGAAGGCTGGTCCTAACAAGGTACTACCATACTATAGAACTTCTCAGAAGAAGTGAAAAAGAAAACGTAGTACAAATTCTCAAGAGTAGTATTTAGCATACATTTGCCTTTTTTGAAACAAAGCAGCAAAATTTCTGTGATGCTTTGGAATGTTTCTGGCAATAATTTGCCAGTGTTTCAAAACTTGCCAAGTGTTCTTTCGCAATTTCAGAACATTCCTTTTTCACTATTTGTTTGTTTGGCAAGATACGTTCAATATTTTGCATCAACATCGTATAATTGGTACGTACATATATGTCTACCTCAACATAAGCAATTCACATTAACACTGAATTTTGCTTGCAGTACATGGTTTTAAAGGCGCCAAGGCGTCCCAAGGAGATGGGCGGGGGGGGGGGCCTCAACGCCTAGGCGCTCAAGGCGCATTGCAAGGCGACGCCTTTGAGGCTGCCTTGTTGGAAGCAAAGCATCAGCTAGGTAGGATGAGCGAGAGGCAAAGCGAGGCAAGAAGAAGTGCATCACATACACACACCGAGACACCACCAAGGCACCAAGAGAAGCTGTCATGGAAGCTGTACATTGTTTTCCCTACGGGAGAGGGATGCACCGGTGGGAGGAGTCGCCGGAAGCTTGGCCGGAGCGGGGAGGCCGGCGGATGAAGGAGCGACGGCATATCGGCGAGTTGGGGAGGTCGCGTGAGAGGAGCTGCCCCTCTCTCTCTCTTCCCTCTCTTTCCCCTATAGATGGCCCTCAATTTCCCTCCCAGCCCGCCATTTCTGTTTTCCCCTCCTGCCAGCCCAAAGTTTCCCGCGCACAGAACAGAGGCGTCCAGATTCTTCCAAGGCGGCGATTTCGCGCCTAGGCGACGCCTTTGGACGCCTCAGAGACGCCTTGGGCAGAAAACAAAGGCGACGCCGACGCCTTGCCCTCCTGGAACGCTCGGACGCTTAAGCATCGCTTAGGCGACGCCTACGCGACGCCTTTAAAACCATGTTGCAGTACAATCAAATATAGCATGGAATAACCAATTGATCTAGTAGTGGTAAAAATACGATGAAAACATGCATGCCAATATGTATGTACTACTTGAACCGAAACGAGAGATCGACGAGTCCTAAACGACAAACAAGATGGGCTACAACGACCCTTTGTCGGTGTCAGTACCAAATCCTAGCAACAACTCCCCTTATGAGATTGATAGCAAAGTTACAACAAGCAAATGCACACATTTCATGAAACACCATTTAATAATTAGCACAAAGCACACATAAGGGTGTGGCACGAAGCTCACAACCCAAGGAACCATGCGAACACTACTTGATAGCATGGCGACAACCGATTCTGACATGACCAAAGAGAAAAGTTCAACCTTTGGTTGTCGATGTCAACAAGCTGCGGACGGGGGCATCGAGGCCGCCGCGCTAGGCCTTGAGGCGGAGGCGGCCGTTCATCGATGATGGGCTCCGCGGCCTTGAACAGGTCCCTTTCTGACCAGGGTCGTACTCTAATATCGGGGATGATCGCCCCATGCCTCATTTGTTATTATTTTGCCTTGAAAATAATAATTGTCACGTTGATAAGTCGGCTTAAATAGAATGAAAAATACTTTATGTCGAGTTTTCCATGAACTATAATGAACTAGCAAAGCGGAGTAACGAGGCTAGGGCAATTCAATCATTCATTGAGTAAAGATGTAAGAGTAAATAGCACCAGATTATACCTACCAACTACCATCGGCAATTCAATCATTATTGATAACTATTAATAAACATAAGGGCATATTAGCAAATACCACGGAAAAATCACCCAGAAGTTGTCCACTCCAGATTTCTCAATTAACAAACAAAGCTAATGCTATAGCTAATATTCTCGGTGGCGAGATTTCTCACAATAATGTGTGTGTACGAGTTATTCATGTTTTTCTATGACAAACTATACTCCCACTTTGAAAAAATCAATCAACGCGGATTCTTGAATCTAGACAGATTTGATGCAACATTTTTGCCTAAATCTACGCCACTTAATTTGAATCGGAGGGAGTACTAACATTAAAAAACTATACCAACATGTAATTATTGGTTAATTAGATATATGGCACTTTGCAATTATTGCACATTCGAGGAATTTTGTGTAGAGTTACACACTCTTTATGGGATTTTTCATCATCGGGATAATGGATAGTAAATTCTTCATGTGGAAATATATGGCTGAAGGTATATGAGTACAATATACGGTTGCACATATGAATTATTATGAGAGTTATACATTTGATACAAAAGAAACTAAAATAGCCACCAATATTTATACTCATGTAATAACTATCTAGTACATGCATGATTCGTCCAGTATTACAACTACAACAAGATATCACATCTTGTAAAAGATTTGAAAACAAGTGTCAAGCGCTACAATATTACATATCCTTCATCATTAAATCAAACTACTCTTGTACAAGGGGTTGACAACCTAGCGTCCACCAAGTTCCTACCTTTACCTCTGAGAATCACATAGATTCCAATGCGGCCAAAAACTAATGATCCTTGTCAATTTTGCGAATCTTGTCTGCTGAAAAAATCACTCTCCGGCGACATGGCAACATGGCAGGGAACAAATAGGGGTTAATTACGACGAAATAGAAGAACACTATAACCTTACGTCCAAATTAAAATCCCGTGATAGAAACACATATAACGAGTTCTCAAAAGCAGAATTGTCTCCTTCCAAAATAAAGCGGCATCCTGCTCGACGGCTCCCAATGATATCGGCGTTAGTTCTGTGCAAAAGCAGAACACACATGATTGGACTATGTGCTAAGCACGACGTAAATTCATGTCAACAAAAAAGAGATGCATATTTGTAGCCAATGTTTAATGGAATTCTTGTTCACACCACACAATCCAATACCTATCGAGCTTCGCATATATATCAATCACAAATTTTCACAAAGCAGTGGCATAGCATCTTTAGCTTTCTTTTCATGAAAACGAGCTCCGGCTATTATAGTAGTTTCATCAAGAGCTTCCTTTTTCATATTCCCTTCTACATATTTAAACATCTTCTGTATTGACCGGTAGATTCTAGTATCTAAGGGTTGCAGATTTCCCATGGCGATATCTACCTGTGATTATACTTTCCCCCACTATCTAAGAGCAAGCGGCGATTGCAACACAAATAACTATACTAGTTGCAAGCATGTCCATCTGACTAGTCACAAGGTATGGTGAGATGACGGTTTACCTTCGATTTCTTTCGGACGATTGCCTTTGAGCGGCTCTTAACATTAAGTGTATTCGGAACTCAAAGCTTGGAAAATTAAGGGCATATTTAGTTCTTTGCAAATTCAACATCGAACCAAAACACACTGTGAAACCATTGGCATCTATTACAAGAACGATTGTGGGAGGTGTACCAAACTCAATACTTTGTCTGGCAAGGGACTTACCGTACTAGTACTACTCACAAGGAGTGAAAACAAACCACGATCTGATTTTTTTGAAACGAAAAGCTTTGCCTTATCCATTAGTTAAGAAGATGTCCAGGTTAATTTGCGAAAAACCGGGCGAAAACCATACAACAAAGTCATCACATGGCGATTCCTACTCTCACACGAGAGGCAAGTCCACTCAAGACCCGAGAAACAACCAAGCCAAACAAGAAACCCCACTAAGCAGAAACTAGACTACCTTCAACCAAAGCCAAAGCGAAGACACTGCGACACGAGGAGCACACACCATACCCAAACCAAGAGGACAGGGCGAGAAACAAAGTTCATCCATCAAGCATCCTCAAGCACCTTTCCTATGGCGCCACTTTTCTTGCCTTTGCACTTGAGTGGCTTCTCTTTCACTGGTGCCACCACGAGGGCAATCATCCACCTTTTTACTTATGCGCTTGATTGTCGTTCATGTTAGGATGCAAGTGATCGCCCTTCCGTATCCAGGAATAGCAGCCTCCAAGCTACTGAGCACGTCGCAAAGTTCTTTTGCAAAGAGAGCATACGGATTAAGAGCCGACGGTGGTGGGTGGGCGCTAAAATCACATCGAGGACCCGAGTGAGCACAAGGTCGGCGCTGAATCCACCTCCATATGCTCCATTGACGGAGGCAAAGTCGAACTCCCAAGAATATTACGAAGATCGGGGCATGATCTGCGGCACGGAGTGACAACGGCGGCAATGGCGTCGCCCTCGGCGGTAGACGATGCGAGAGGGCAAGGTGGACGACAACGACGACGATGGACTCGTCCCCAAAACGAGGAGAGAAGCATCCATAGAGCTCCACTCCCCTATCCTTTGCGGAGTCAACACCAACCTCACTAGGAGGACACAATGTATGGGTGGTCTCCAACATAGCCGGCAAAGGGGAGATCTTGCTCAAAGTAGCCTCTGCCCGCTCGAAAAGCTCGCAATCCGCCCCAAGCAACCTTGCAGCTGCTCAACCTGAGCAACCGAGTGGGCGCAACACCACATTAGACGGTGGAACGAGCCCGGCGAGGGTAGAAACGACCGATGCCCAAGACCCACAACGAAATTCTTTGGAGGGAGGAGCCGATCTCATCGAACCCACACATGAAGGCGAAGCGTGATGATGATCGGCGACATGGTTGGACAACGGTGGCGCGGCAAGGTATGCCAACGAGCTAAGAGGACACCGGGGTTGCGGCATTCACACTTACGGTGGCCGTTCTCCAAACGGCGGGAGCACGAAAGGGATCTTTGCAAACAACGGCACGATGCCCATGAGCGAGGCATACGCAACATCGACCGAGAGCCAAGCGGGATGGGGCGAGGGCGGAGCCGAGGTCGGTGAGTTCGGACGATGTAGGCTGCACCGGGCAACACATCTTGCCAACCATCGCCGGCCTTCGCCATCGCGCCCCATGGGCCGAGCGGCCGGGGACGAGCTTTGGGTAGCCACGGCCCCATCGGGGCCAACTCATGCTCATCCATGTCATCGTGCTTGCCGGCGAGGGAGGTCCATACCCCGTCGCCATACCCCCATGTTGGAGGCGGGATCATGGTGTTTTATTGCAAAATACTACAAGTTTCGCTTCTCTAGTCACAAAAATGTACGACAATTTCCACCGGCAAGTTTTGCTTTTCCCTAGTCGTAAAAGGAGCCACGAGATTCAAGGAGCATGAAACTAGTTGTGCAAATAGCTAGCTAGAGGGAACCAAACGGGAAAAATAAGACAAAATAACAAAGTAAGCTACATCCAATATATGTAAACTAGCTACATCTGGAATGGACCAACAACTTTGTCCAAAATACACTAGAACCCACCAAGCCTAGCTAATGAGTGGCAATCGAGACACTCGGGTGAAAAAATAGTGAAGAAAAGCCAAATAAAAATAACAACTTTTGTTTGGTTGTTAGAAACATGACATGTATCTGCAACCGCTAGCATCTACATGTGTGTCACATACTGACCTTGGGCATGTGCGAGTAATTACACGTGTGTCATCGTCGCCGTCTTGGTTGGTGTGGACGAGACAGACCTTGCTACCCCTGGTGTTGTGGCAAGAGTTGTCGTCGTAAAGGAGAAGGCCCGTAGCAGGGTCGGGGACGTGGCTGTGGCGGAGTTGGAGTTGCGGGTCGGGAAAGACAACGGTTTTTGCTCCGCATTGACACTGTAGCGACCCGACAAAGCGATCATAGGCTCTTCCACTGCGGCTCCCCACCGTCATTCATGTGATGCCAGGGTCACTGCCGTTGCCGAGACCCACCATCACGCCGCCTTCCTCATCCCCGCCCGCCACCAGGACCACACCGGAGCTCCACGAGTCCCCATCATGGGTGATCTCCCTCCTGGTGAAAGACGTGACAACAAAATTCGGTCAGTACACAAGCATCTAGATAAAAGGAACAGGGTATGATAATTAACTCTCAATAGCGACAACAATAAATAGCACCATATATTAACAACCTAGTGCCAAAGGAATGTACAAAAAAAATAGTTCAAGATTTATAGAAAGTTGCAAGCTTCTAATGTTATTTGATTTATAACACAGTGATGGTGCAAAAGAGGACTCAAAAATCAGGAATTTAATAATCGGTGTGTAATATACTAGCATGTAGCTAAAAAATTGAGAAAGACACGAGAGAATTAAACCAGCCGATTCTGATCGATGCTTTGGAAAGGGAAAGCCGGCTATACGGACAACGATAGATCAACATGCTCTAGGCCAAAACAACAATGGCAACGATCGACCATACAGTCCGGGGTTCACAATAACTTATGCGAGGAACGTGGAGAATATGCGGCTCCCAAAGTTGTTTAAACTATATGAAGCAAAATGTGAACTTTTTTCCTAATGCGGCTCAAGGATGACCACCATTTTAGTAATCTTACCAAATAGGAGCACACGGTGATTTTCAGCTTTCGAGAATCCTGCCATCAAGCATGTCATCTCGGTAACAAGAAGTCACTCAAGTATGTGAAAAAAAGAGAAAAAGCAAAATCAAAGGTTGCATAATTATCGGGTATAAGTTTCGGAAAAACCACGCAATTAGTTAAGCAACTCATAAAGCTAACAATATCCACTGTGATTTAAATCATAAGTAGAAAAAGATGATGAAGTTGTGCGGTACAGGTACAAGGAAAAGAGGTGGACTTACTATAAGCATTTTCACGGGATCAACATTACTCATAGGCGTAGATGACCCAAATAGCATGTATAGTTCTTGGTTAGCTGCAATATCGGCGAGGATCCATACGTCATCCGTGTATGCATGGCACACATAAATGCATAGTGATCAATAACCGACAAATCACAAAATGATCGAAGAAACATTTATCGCATCACAATGGAGAAGTTACTCACGGTGTGCCCATCTCGGATACGAGGCACCAGATTGCTTGCTCCTCCGTGTACATGGGAGTGTCGGCATTCTCGGACACCAACTCGGCGGCGTGATCATATCATGGAGCATTGCTTACAGCTAGCGACAGGAGACCGTGGCCATCTTAGCGACATCACTTTGCCCGAGGACGGAATGGCCAAGTCACGCCAAAATGAACCGCCGATGAGTGGGAAGCGAGATGATGCGAGCCGCGGCACATAGACGATCGGTGAGGAATGTTGGTGGGCACGATAATATACAAGTGAGTAGTGAGATGAGTTGGTCGGATCCAAAGCATGAAGTAAAAGATACATGAGGTCTAAAAAGATCATACAACTTTAAGATCAAAGAACACTTGTATTTTCGGTTAGAAGATATAAGGCTTATCATAATACTTTTATATGTATCGGCCCATGGAGTTTTTGCGAACTAGAATAGCAAGTAACATAAGGTAAAATTATGAGGACTTGAAACTCCAGGTCACTCATATTGGAGTGTTCGATGCAATATACATTAGCAAGTAGTTAAGAAAACAATGAATAGTTTATTAAGGTAATAAAACATACATGGTACATAAGAAATGCTACGATCTGCAAACATTCCACAAATTTATAGATGGCACCAGATCCGTTATATGTAACATAGTTATCATTTGTCGACAAATACATACACAAGAGTTAAAGTACATGTCAAATCCACCAAAACAACGGGTGTGTTCTGCAGACAAATTCTAATCCTACAACAATGACGGGACAAGAGAAAAATCCGGCGAGAATTTAGTAGAACTTGTACTTCGAGCTTGAGGAAGGGTATATGCTACAACAATTATGTTGCGACATAAGTACATACACGTTGTGATTTGGAAATGCAATACAAAATGGAATTTTGGGCCCCACACCTAGGCATCCATCGGTGTATGCATGGCACACGTAAATGCATAGTGATCAATCACCAACAAATAGCAAAATGTTTGAAGCAACATTTAATGCGGCACAATGGAGAAGTTACTCACGTTGTGCCCATCTCGAACCTGAGGCACTAGATTCTTTGCTCCTCGTGTCCATGGGCATGTTGGTATTGTCGGACACCGACTTCGACAACGTAATCATATCATGGATCGGATGCTTACGACGGGCCACAAGAGGCCATGGCCAGCTTAGCGACAGCCGACTCCCGAGCCGGAACGGTCGGGTCACGTCGAAATGAACTCACATCGAAATGAACCGTCAAGATTGAAGCGAACCTTAGCACATAAAGTAAAATATACATGAGATATAAAAAAAGATAATACGACTTTAGGATCAAAGAACACTAGTATTTTCTGCTAGAAGATACAAGGCTTATCATAATAGTGTGATGAGAATCGATCCACGGAGTTTTTGCGAACTATAATTGCAAGGAACATAAGGTAGATTTATGAGGACTGAAACTTGAGTCACTCGCATAAGAGTGGTTTTATACAACATACCTCGGCAAGTATTTAAGAAAACAATGAATAGTTCATTAAGGTAATAAAACATACATGGTACATAAGAAATGCTACAGTACAACAAAACACTCCGCCAAATTAAATATGGAACCAGATCCGTTATATGCCATAGGATTATCATTTGCCAACAACAAATACATACACAAGAGTTAAAGCATGTATTAGTATAACTAATATTATTGTTAGCTTTGGGCACTAGGATTAGGGATCTGGTCGAAATGACCAACTATATTAGTTACTTCAACATATGCTTGTGTTGAGTAAAATGAGCATCTTCAATGGAAGTATTATACGATCAATAATATAGCATCTTTGATGCAAGTAATATACCATCAATGATATATCATATGCCCTTGTACGTCAAATGATGCATGCATGCACAACAAACACACCTCACACTATCGATAACTTTTGATAAAGAGAAGAGCATTTCCGGAAATACCACAGACAAAATCACCTGAAGTTGTTAAACATCTTCTATTCTCGAATAAGAACTAAGGTAGCAAGCCTAAAATGTCCTCTACTTACAAATTGGGGGAGTAATTACCTGCATTAGTATTTCTTCCAATTTGTGTGCGATCTGTTTATCGTCAAGAAGTAATGAAACTATATCCTCTTGTCTGATCAGATGATCATCCTGGACTTGTTTCCAGTTCATTACCAACTCTTGTACTAATTTTTTCTGCTTTGCCCTTTGCAATATTTTTCTCCTTGATAGTGTCTTCGCATATAAATTTATACACAGCTACCTACAATTCCATGTTTGAAATAATATATAAGAAACTGAGTTGCTGCAAAAAAAATATCAAGTGTGGGTGCAATTTGGAAATTCAGATAAAAGACTTGTGTGCTAAGAGATGGTGAAAATCAGACAGTTAACAGATATGTGATGAACGACTTTGCTATAAAACAAAAAATTAAACTAGTTATTATACGAGCTCTAGCAGTGAAAGTAAACACAAGAAAATATTACGGACAATACAAGTTAATATTTGGCAAGAAACCATGAAAAAATCTAGTCTCCAGTTTTACCCAGTAAGCCAACATGGCCGTGGAATTATATCTAGTATAAAAACAGGATTGTGACCCGATTACGAGTTTTTAACTTCTACTGAGTTGCCAGTCAACCAAAAAATCCTAGACATCAATGACAGTACGAATAGAAGCATGACCAATATAATTAGAAACAGAGTCATCCCTACACCAATTGTCAATTATTCCGTAACGCTTCTTACTATAGGAGCCCAATGAGAACGCTTCTTACTGAAAGAATCCCTGCAAGAAATGGAAACGCTTCTTACTACAAGAGTCCATGCAAGAAATGAAGACGCTCCTGTAACCTACCGATGTGTCCTAATGATGAATCAACCACACCATAGTGATAGCAAATCATCTTCTCTCGCAAACATTCAAATTCGTTTACAAACAAGTAGTATTCACTTGTCATAGTGCTGAACAGTCAGGGACTAAATAAAGACAATTTATCTGAACCTGATTCCTATTTGCATGACACAAGTATACACAAAAAAGTAAACAATTGAAAACCTCTGACCATGATAAGAAAATGCAGTGTGGGTGTGCTACTAGGCTTCGATGCACAAGCATGAAACTGAAATCAAAAGAAAGTTATCTGGAAACACAATTAAAACTCACTATTTGTCGACTTGAAATTATAATTAAAGCACACAACTCTCAACTTGAAATTAACAACTCTATGTTTCAGAAAAATGATAATTGGCAGTAGCACTAACAATTTCAAATGTAGCTAGCTATTAGAGACACATGAGTACTAGACTTTATCCATGAACAACAAGGCTAAACATATATGCACATCGAAATAGAGAGAGGAATATATTGCAGGCCTGCTGCTGACAAGCATAGCAAAACCAATCAAAGTCCTCCGGCTTGTACACTAGTGAGACAACAAGGGGTAGAACAACACAAATTACAGCTATTGTTTTTGGTTATGTCCAAGTAAACAGAGTAAAAAAAAAAAAAATGGAGCACGCCCATGTCTAGAAAATATGCAAGTACGGAGCAGCCTACGCACAACAAGAGTTTTTGATTCAGCAAATGGATTTTCATCTACTCCATGCGCGCATGCCCAATGTACTGCCGATGCAGACGTTGAATCCAACAGCAAAAAGGAGACATTTTGTTGGGGGAAATAGATGCAGGAGGGACGATGGAGGCTCACCGGGCAGCAGATGGCTGACGAGGTGACCGGCAGCAGCATGCCGGAGAGGTGGCCGGTGGCAGGAGCTCGGGGACGTCGCCTCTGGAAGCAGCTTGGGGTGGTGGTCGCAGGTAGCAGAAGCTCCACGCAAGTGACCGCAATCTCTTCCTCCGAGCCTCCCCGCCGCCAATTAATCCAGCGCCACGACGAGCTCCCCCCCGGTTGCCAGGAGGAGGGGATGCAGAGAAGGGCTCCAGGGCGGCGGCAGAATACATGGAGGCGGCATGCTGGTCCGGGGGCGCTGGATCGAGGAGAGAGGTGGGTGGGTGTGTGGTGTGTTTGGGGAAACGAGGAGTGGCGTTGGGGATCGAGGAGAGAGGTGGGTGCGTTGGGAAAGTGCAAGGCGTGAATGCGTCTTGTGTTTTCGGTGCTAATTTTGGTCTTCCAAATTTCTTCTCTCGAGTTGTGAGTTGTGATCCGTATGCATTTCCAAACAAACTCTATAAAACCAGCGCGGGCAATGATAGAGCAAGTCGTTGACAATGCATGCACACAAGTAGTTTAGTTGCAACGTCAATTGCTATTCTTGCATGTAGCTGGAAAAACTCGCTTGACCCCCACGTGCCTCCGCTCTGCGGCGACTCGAGCGGCGGCGAAAACCCTAGCCTACGCCTTCCCCCCTCTCCCCGTCCTCCTCTCCCGGCCTCTCGCCGCCGCGCGTGGGAGCCCGCCCGTGCGTCCCTATCAAGGACCATGGCGGAAAAATCTCGCTGCTCCCGCTAGTCGGGTAGAGCTCTAGTACCGTAGGATCAAGCCTCTGAAGGTGAGGGCGGCGTCGCCGGCGGCACCGGCGATGTGGGTCGTCCTCCTCGAGCGCACGGGTGGATTGGGGCCCAGGCTGCTAGTCACGGCATGGACGATCTCATCGACCTTCTACCTAGATCTAAAGACAATGGTTCTCCACTGTCTTGTTCACCGCCCAATGCAACTCCATCCTGACGTTCTCACCGGTGCTAAAGCCTTAGGGTGGCGGGGATGGGGGTTTGATCAGGGGAAACCCTTGGCTGGTGGTGGCGGTCATGGCGACAATGACGAGGTGCCCCGCTCCCCTTCTTGGAGGCGACATTGAGGTTTATCTCCCTTCCCTTCCCCTCCTCCACGGTGAAAACCCAAAATCCTTCCGATTGGGCGGCGGCGTGCTGGCGTCGTTTCCTCCTTGAAGGCGTCGCTATGGGACGAGGTGGTGGTGGTGGAGCAGTGCGGTGGTCAAGAGGATACTGGTGGCGGTAATTCTGTTGAGGCGACGTGGCACCGTCTTTGGTCGGTGTCCTTTGCCTATCGTGCCCTAGTGTGGTTTGTGTCCGCCGGTGGTGAAACACCCTCGATCATGGGAAAGATGGGATGGGGATCTCCTCTTCAACGGCATGGTCGTGCTAGCTAGCATGAGGCAGAGGCATGGCCTTGCCTTTCATGGTGGTTGTTGGGTTGCCATTCTTCCCGACGTGTCCTCTTTCAGCGATGTCAGTCTAATGCTTGCGTCTTGACGAGTGGTCGATCGCGCGGTCGATGATGATGTCTGTGGGTTTCGCTTGATGGGGTGTTCGTGTTGGTTCTTGCCCTAGGAAATATGTCTTGAATCTTCCGTGCTCTTTGAGGAGCTACTACGCCTCGCAAAGGTGTGGTGTCCTTCGGTCACGACAATAAGGTAGGGGCCTTCGTCGAAGGTGGAGGCGGATGACTCTACATCCATGGTGAACCAGGTGCTAACGAAGGCTAGATCACTCTTGGAAGGTGTACCTTCTCGACATGTCTTCTACAATGCTCGATCGTTCGGATGGACGAGAGCCTCGACCTTCAAGTTGTGTTTCTTGTAACCTTCTTTCTTGATGTGTGTTGCCATTAAGTTGATATTTTCAACACTCTGTATCCGCTGATTCGGTGTTATTAATTTAATGCATAGCTAAGGCCTCATGTTTAAATACTTGCATGTAGCTGGTCCTGAATCTCTTTGCAGTACGACCCAACTAGATGCGATCTATGCACACATGCAACATTGTTCAATTGCACATACTGCAAAACTCGATGAGACACCATGCAACATCGTCAATATCGGTGTTGAGTGCACCCACCTTTCCTCGACATAATTTGCATCTCACAAGATCGTCGTCGTAAAACCAAATCTGAACGTCATTAGACGCGACAACTTCTCACCGATTTATGGCCGCGGCAAAACACCTCTCGGGCTAGACGGCCACGATAATGCATGTATCGAACTAGTTATCTCTTCTCGTCGTTCTCGACATCACCACCCGTGGGGATGCCTTGATTTCGGCCAAGGGGTCCATCACTTCAAAGTTGACAAACACATCGTATGTTGGGGCCTTTGTTTTTTTCCTATATTTGTTTCTTCTCAAGGTGCAATCTCTTGCCTCTTATATACACAATGACTCACGTTTGGAGATAAGTCAAACTTACATATACACACACTCGCATAGCCAACCACAATGACTCACGTTTGGAGATGATAAGTCAAACTTACTTACCCAACACACGTACATGTAAGTTAACCAAACATACGGCTCCAACTAGCTACGAAACTAACTGAACTAGCTAGTAGCTAGTCTACTGGGAGTCTGGGACACCATCTCAATGTTTCACGTCTACTTTTTACTCTATACCAATTATATTTTCCTCTTCTTTGGGTCGTTTCTAAATAGTAACTATTTTGGAAGAAATAATTGAAATCACAAAACCATGTGTTAAACATTTTCTTTTGGTCCAGTTGTGCATTTTGCTTATAATTAAAAGAAACCCTCACAAATGAACTGATCGATGCAAAGGGGTAGTATCATACTGTAGTAATATATAGCTACATTACTTGCTAGTCAAAGTGTAGAATACGATCCATCCATATATATGACAATATGAGCAGCTGATATGGACGTGGGTGATGCATGCCCACATCGAATACTAGCTATAGGCGTGTGCGTCTTCACCTCTTCATGCTTAGCTAGTGAGACTACTCATAGTGGGAGTAATATAGCTAGTAATATTACACAACTTAAGACGTTTTGGTGATATGGCATGCCAATAAATGAAGAGAGAGGGCTCAGTCTTCCGGAGGTGCTCATAGGGGTAGGGTGTGTGCGCGCGCGTTTATAGGGGTGGGTGTATGCGCGTGTATGTGAGAGTCAGCGTTTGTACTGTGTTTCTAAAAAAAAGAGTGTGAGGTGGTAACTAGCTATATTATCATAACATCACACACTCCAATGCAAGATGAGTCTACAACATAAATAATGACACAATGAATGACACCAGATATAAGTTTCTATCCACTATGAAGATAACTTAGACTAGCCTGAGTTGTACTAGCCAGCAGGGGCGGCGCTACGGGTGGGCCATACTGGGCCGTGGCCCACCCTTTTCTGCCAGCTTTCTCTTATATTTTGTTATAAATTTAGCCCACTAGCAGTAAATAGCACACAAATGGCCCAATCTCTACTGACCGGCCCACCCTTCCTTTTCTGTCATGCTCCGCCACTGCTAGCCAGGGTACACGGTTTCAACCACATTTTGACCGAATCTCGATGATCTAGGAAAATATAACTATCTCAAAAATTTAGAACTACCTTCTATGTAAAATTTAAACATAGTTAACACTCATTTAAATTTGATAAAAGATTGGACTGAATAGTTCTAAAATACTTTTCAAGAAACGTTGATTTCGAAGGGTCGCAATATTTTTCTAGCGAGCTGCGGCGCCGGCTGCGCCCTCGTCGTGTTATCAGACTTGTTCTCATCGTGTTATTCACTAACGCGGACAACACTGAACATTAGCGGCTTGCTGCTATCCGATAGAATACATCTAACCAACTCAAGAGTGCCACTATCTCGACAATGCCTATGACCAAGCTCGATTCAAAAATTATTTGCTTAAGCCAATCGCACTCGGTAAGACGAGTACAATTCTTGGCACCAACCTCCTCCTATGTATCTCATGTAACTTATAGAAAAGTTTTGTTCCACCAATTCATCGTGTTTACCATGCGCTAATTAAGTGGCCCGCGCCTTATGGCGCTGTCATGGTACTACCTCAACTGAGCGCCTTCTACCCGATCCATTGTTTGACCATTATTCACGGTGGCAAGACACAAAGGCACCCTCAATCATCCCGATTCCTTGACTTTTTCAGGAGAAATAAACTGAGGTCTGTGTAGTTCCCGATGCTACAAGGGAGAGAGAAATATTTGCTATGTGTCTTTCTTTTTTGTGGGACATATACTACATTATTAATTTCTCTCTACCAAATGAAAATATTTCCTACATGACTTTTTAGGGACATATACTAATGTTATTTCCCTCTACCAAATGAAATTATATATTACTCCCTCCCTTTCAATGAATACGGATTATAAATTTAATGAAAAGTCAACATTCTCTAAGTTTGGCCAAATTTCTAGATAAAGATATGAACATTGATGATACGAAATCAATATTCGTAGATTCACTGTAAAATATCATAATCTATTTATTTCATGCTGTAGATGTTTATGTTTTTTCTTCATCGCATTTGGTCAAACTATAGTAAGTTTTGACTATATTTATAAGACTTGTTCATTTGAATGGAGGTAGAAGAAGAATGGGAGATATATACGTACAGCTAATCCAAGCCAAACAAGTGGATTTTCCCGCGCTGTGCAACGCGAAATAAATATTTCGCGCGCTGGATTTTGTCTAACAATTTCCTTTTAGAATTGGGAGGGCCGTGCGGTTTTGACCAGCATGCCCAAGGCCCGTTTTGCGGTGAGCCGCTCTATTGATCCCTCCCAGCCACCGACCGAAACTCCTCCCAGATCGAACGCCGTCGGCCCCTCTTCCCTCCCCTATCGCATCAGATCGACCGCCGGCGCCTCACAGATCATGGCGGCGCGGCCGGCTTGCTCGCCGGCGCCCGCGTGCATCCATGCGCGCGGCTCCGTCGAGCTGGCCGGACCGGTTCGCGCAGCTTGGCCGAGGGAGGTACGGTGCGGTGCCGCACTCCGACGATGGCGCGCAGGCCCGCCGATTCCGGCAGCCGTCGCTCACCGGCCTCCTCTGCCGCGCGCTGATGTCCCCGAAGGCGGCAATCTTGGCAGGAGCCAGTTGTGGCTCCGCATCCGAAGCCCCCCCAAAGGATATTTTTCCTAGCAAAGGTCGAAACTTTCACTTCGTTCCTCTGTTAATTTGGACGCCCGCCCGCCCAACACTTGCTGAGCAGCGGCGGCTTGCGCATGGCCTGTTTTAGCAAATGCGATGCTGTTCCGATTTGTAGAAAATGATTATTTGCAATCAGCTGCACACCCGTGTGCTGCAATACTCACGCGTTGTAGTAGTATCGTGCAAGAATCCATCGCTTTAATTGGACAAGTCACCTACAGTAGATGATGGGTTTTCTTATTCTTAGTTGATTCCAGCGGATTCAGCTCATGTAGCAGCACTATACATGCTTTAATTCCTCCTACGTGAGTTCTTCTTACTTGTAGTTGGCCACAGATTGAGATGTATATTCATTTTTCTTCAGTTCAATTAAACAAGCTTATTTATTCTAAACCGATGAACTTAACCATAATTCTGCATGCAGACTGTGATCTAATTTGACACGAAGGTGTCAAGCTGGGTCGACGTTAGATGGATTCAAGGCTGCTCGGCAGCCTGCGCAGCCACCACAACTTGCTGGTGATGGTCAATCGCTACACCCTCCAGCTGTTCTGGATTGACAGCTTTGTGTAGGTTTGCTCTGGCCTCTTCTTCATGCTCTGCTGTTTTATTGCAACCGTGGTATTCAGTTCTAGCAATGATACAAACATGAAGATGGTCAGGTCTTGTTCTGTTCTGGGAATTAGTTTGCTGGTTACGAAAGGAATGGTCCAGTTCAGTTGGACACTAATTGCACTGGCCTTTTTCGCAAGCGATTCCCACCTGCGTGTATTCATCTGGAAATAATTTGAGTAATGTGGACATGATTGTATTTGAAATAACCCTTTATACCCCTTTCTCGTACTAGTTGAGATGTAAAGATGTACTAATCTATATGTTTGAGGAAAATACTAGCTTGCTGTTGTTATGCAAGGAATGTTGTGTATATATGCTGAATTCCAAGAAGCGTGACAGGTTGTATTTGTTGAGTGTCTAGGCAAGTGAAAACTCGGCTGCTGCTGCTGTTCTTGTTTGTGACAGGTGCTGGTGCAGCAGCCATACCAAGGACGACGACGACGACGACGCATACGGCATCTGTGGGAGACAGGCTGATCACCATCAGCAAGTAACGTGAGATGCAAGAACATGAGTGAGTAGCCAGCTTGCAGGGTGCAGTACCGATTCAGCTGCAATCTTTTAGTTTGCATGCTGCGCCTTGGTCTGGTACTAGGGTGTCGATATCTGGATCCCGGGCTGTAGCTGCGAAGAAGTATATGTAATACGGGCATGAATTGTTTTGTTGTATACGCATATCATGAAGGAATGGATTGCCGAGGTTTTGTTGTTTATGTTTTTGGTATGCGGTCCATCTTGTAAATGTCCTCCAAAAGAAAAATACTAGTACCGGAGTTCTGCTGGAACCGAGCAGATGTAAATTTAAGTACTGGGCAGTGTGGCGTTGAGATAAAACAGTGGCCGCTGCGTGGTTAAATTAAGGAAAGCAGACACAGCCACACAGGTGCGCGTGAGAAGACGCGAATGAAAGATTGAGTTGCCAGCGGACGCGCGTGGTGGAGCCAGGCTGTAATTTCTTTTCTTTTTTCCTTTCTTTTCTTTTGAGCGAGTAACCCGCATCGCTACATCTCCTGCCTCCCCTCCCCGGTATGCCTCCTGCGAGTGACCGACGCCACGCCTGAGGCCGGCCGTGACCGTCGACGGCGAGGCGCCCCGCGAAGTGTGAGTACAGCGCGACAGCCCTGAGTAGTCCCTCCTTGAGCGCATCGTTGGACGGTGCCGGCGCAGGGTACACGCGCACGGCCGAGACAAACTTGTCCGAGGCGGCGCGGTCGAAGACGGTCGGGGGACCTTCTCCCGGCGAGAGGGTGCGCGGCGGAGTAGACCGGCTTCAGCATCATGCGGCTCGTAATCTCCATCAATTGTAGCTAGCCTCTACCTATGCTTACGCTGACCGGGATTTGTTCAGGTCAGAGTATGTACTGTATCTTGTTCAGGTCAGAGTACGTACCTTGAGGAAAACCCCCACGTTATCTTGTAGATATTAAATTATAAAACTCTACTCATCTGTCTGTTAATATAAGACACTTTAAATATTTGAAAGTAGACTACATATAAATTAAAATGAGTGAACCGAACGTATTAAAATTGACTAGATACAAAGTAAGGTGACGAATCATGGCGTAGTGCAGGTTGATGCAACAGCCAGCGCGTCCCCTGTCGTAGGCTAATAATTAAGTACCCATGCGGAGATCATTTCTCTTTGTTTAGATTGGGCCATTTTTCTTTGCTGTTCTTGCAGGGAGAGCAGGCAGCTAAAATATTACTCCCTCAGGTTATAAAAAGATATCTTAACTTTGATAAATTAAGATGTACCTACATGTTAAAATGGTTTCAGATAGATCTAAATTTTAGTGAAGTCGAGACATTTATTATAGATGAAAGGAGTATGTATTATGAGTATATGAACAATAGAAATGCATCCATGTTCATGGGTAGCAAGCACCCATGACATTCTAAAAAATATATAGTAATTTTTAAAAGGGCAAAAAATCCAATTTTTTTTAAGAACCAAAAATGATAAATATTATACGCGTATAAAAATGTTTGGCTTGAAATGATTCTCATGGTATCTGGGTAGAAAAGACAAAATCAAACAAGTCCAATGTCCATGTACTATTCACGCTATATTAGTCATAAATTTATCTTTTTTCCCCAGGATATCATGGGCATCATTTCGAGCCAAATATTTTTATACGAATATAATACTTGATCATCTTTCGTTTTCAGGGAGAATTCTGATTTTTTTTAAACATTTGGAATTACCACAATTTTTGAAGTTTCTGGGGGGTATATAGCACCCTTGAGTAAAAAATTCGCGTCCACATGGACTATAACTTTTTGGACTACTATATGTTTCTATCTTTAAAAAATCATTATCTGTCCTGACCGTCCGTGAAGTGCTGCAGGTTGTTTGATTTTGGTTGTTGAAACGTAAATCTATATGTTGGGGTTGGGGTTGGGGTCGGGGGTCGGATTAGTCTTGTATTTTGTATTTTTCGGAGTTGGTGAGTTACTTTGGAGAACATTAACCCTTGTCTTTCCGACTATTCTATGTAAAGTGGTCTTAACCCATGAAAGTTTTGTTTGGATGTGTTCAGGGAGTGGGTGATGACGAATATAATGCCTTTAAATAATATAAAGCAGATCTGGCCATCAAGATTTACATTTCAACAACCGGGCAGCGACGGCGGCGGCAGGAACCTCTCCGAGCGCGTACACGGCGGCGTCAGTTTCGGGCGGTGACGGCGCGTGGCCCGACAGTGAGGTGCTGCAGGTTCCCGACGGTGTGCGCGGTCGACGACGACAACCTGGCTCAGCCGCCTCTTATCGAAGGCGCTCCTGCAGGGCGGCAGTGAGCTCCAAGCCGGCTTGGGCCGAGTTGGGCTTGGGCGGGCGACATTTCTAGCGGCGGCTGCACGCATGTGGAGTGTTGGCGTTGGTTGCCCATGGCCGCTACGGCTGGCTGGCACCGAGGTGGTGCGGGCGGCGGCGCTCTAGGCTTCGGTGGCCATGGTGGTGCCGGTGGTGGGCGGCGCCCTTCTCCTACATCGGTGTTTCCTCTCCTCTCGACGGTAGTGGCGCAAACCAGTAGCTATCATCTTTGCCCTTTCATCTCCAGTCCTTCTTCGTGCAGTCTTGTGGTCATGGTGTTCGGCTGGGGCGAAATCCCGGCTAGGCGGAGTCCAAGAAGAGCATGGCGACGCCTGCGGGCGCCGTTTCCTTCTTGAAGGCGTGTTCATGGACTTCTTGAAGGGAAACCATATGTACGGCGATCAGACCGGCGGCGGCGGCACCACGATGTCGTCATCTTTTGAAGACGTCATCTTGGACATTAGGAGTGGCCGATGCGACATTTGGAGTCTGCGGGCATTGATGCGCTACGGTGTTGGCTGCTACCCTGAGCTTGCGCTTTAGGGGCTCAATGTACGGCATGGCGGCACTTCCTCCTTGGCGTCTTCCCCGAGTCCATCCGACTCTCTAGGCATTTATGAGGGGATGTATGTTGGTCCGGTTGTCTTGGAGTCGAGGTCATGCCATGGGGTGTCTTGCTTGGTTCATGACGCAGTCCTGAGGCCTTCTGCTCCTCTTCGGATGTAACTTTTTCCCAGGATTTTTTTGATATATTATACGTTTTTTTCTGACGTCGTATGCAAAAGTTATTGCGGTTTTACCATTTTTTTAACTTTTTTTGCAAAAAAAAGTGGAAATTCGAATTTCTTAATTTCTCCGAATAGTAGGTTGCATAACATACAAGAATCTGAAAACAATTTTTTTTTTGAATTTTCTATCATTTTCTTTTGTATTTTACAAACCAAAAAAAGGAGATCCACGGGGGGGGGTGCAGGGGTGCGTGTGAGTAAAAAAAACTCGGAAAAACTTTTTGTCGCGGTTGGGGGACACCAACCGCGACTAAAGGGGTACCCTGTAGTCGCGGTTGATGTCCCCAACCGCGACTAAAGGTTTTTCCGCCGGCCGCATCCCTCCATAGCCCTTTAGTCCCGGTTGGTGTTACCAACCGCGACTAAAGGGGTACCCTTTCGTCGCGGATGGAGCATTAGTCGCGGGTCGTCTCCCGAACCGCGACTAAAGTCCCCTTTAGTCGCGGTTCGAATATTTCCGGGACTAATGAGGGTGGACGGAAGCCTCTTTTTCTACTAGTGCACCTAGCGACTTTTCGTAGAAAAAGTATGACCAGAATATAAGAATATGATATCATGCTTTCTTACATCCTCGTTGGGAGAAAAAATTGTACCTGGCAAGATAAGTTGAATGAATCCCGTGAGATTGGAAGCACAGAACTAGTAGAATTAGAAATCTCTTCAATAGCGATTTCTCGCTTCCATCGTCCAAGGAGTAGCAAATCTCGTTGAACGCCGTGACGTGATCCATCGATATGGTCATAATGATGTCGATCGTGCCCTCTACCATTAGCGATGGCACTAAGACTGGTCATAGTGGGGAGTAATTTAGATTAGTAACATTAGTTTATGTTAGAACATCCATAGTGGATATTAACTAGTATATGGTTTCATGCGCTGTGTTATTTATTATATTGTAGTGTGATGTTATGATAACATAGCTAGTTACCACCTCACTCTTTTTATTCATTTATTATTATGCCATATCATCAAAATATTTTAAAATGTATGATGTTACTACCAGGTTACTCCCATTACCAATTATGAGTAGTCTAAGATAATCAACCCCTCTTTATGCATCTTTGGCTTGATGAGCGCGGAAAGCGGCCCGGTCCCAAAGTCAGCCTGATGCAGCCTAAACCTCAGCCAGCTGGCCAACACATATCCTTGCGATTACGAACAGG
The DNA here is from genome assembly GCF_019359855.2 of Lolium perenne. Taxonomy (NCBI): domain Eukaryota; kingdom Viridiplantae; phylum Streptophyta; class Magnoliopsida; order Poales; family Poaceae; genus Lolium; species Lolium perenne. Next base: position 10,097,745 of record NC_067247.2, on the reverse strand, counting down.
AAGTGTAGCTAATTAAAGTACTAAACATATTAGACAAATAATTTCAATTTGTACTCTTTAGGGATGATGAATGGCACATTCAAGTGACTTTTGCCTCTGCGCCGCCGGCCCCACGCGCGATTTCCGTTGCTACAGGATCCATCTTCGCACCGAGTTCCGCTTCACATCTACCTTTCAAGGTGTGCCAGCGGCGACGCAGACACTTCGTTTTCAGCCACCAGAGCATGCACAAAAGAGGACATGGACCAGAAGGGAGGCACGATGGCGGCTAGGCATGCATGAATGGTTTAAGTTAAGTGCCTGGAGAGTGCACGGCGGTGGATGACGGAATATTGGCGGCGGGAGGAGCTTAGTAGGGGAGTAGAGAAGCGAGCGACAAATTATGGGAAATGGCACAAAAATGGGGTGTAAAAACCTCAAACCTCGGATGTGAGTTGTCTTTCTTACTGGTGGTGGGGCCCGCACGTACGTACTGATGTAGCCCTACCCAAGGTCGACACTACATCAAGACCGACAAGCCCTCCTCGTGGTCCAATGACACGAGCTCGAGCCCAAGCCCTACACCAAGAGGTGAATTCGCGTCCTTACCACGTATACATTTGAAACCCCATTGGATGGCATACTACTTCATGCGAATACCCTATGTTCAATCAGGTACATCGACCAAGACACAAGCCATGGAGACCAAGCCAATGAAGAGAGAGCTGGAAATGATGAAGATGGAGCTACAGCGCCCAGGCCGGAACTTCAGCCCCCCAGGACCGGAACTTCCGGCCCGATGCCCCCCAGATGCCTTCCAGATGCCTTCCAGCGCCCAGAGAAAAGGAGCCAGCCGGAACTTCCGCCCCGAGGGACCGGAACTTCCGCCCGACCGGAACTTCCGCCCAAGTTCCGCCCAAGTTCCGAAATTGCGCCAAAACGCCCCTGGATGTTACTGCAAGGAAATTGGCCATATTCGGAACTAGGCCGGAACTTGGCCGGAACTTCCGGCCCACAAGACCGGAACTTCCACCTGTGACCGGAACTTCCGCCCAAGACGACCGGAACTTCCGCCCTACCGAACTTCAGCACAACATCACTTTTCAGCGTGTAACTTATCCCTTCGCCCCACCACTATAAATAGCCTTGTTGGCTCAGATCTGAGATTAGACTTGATGTGAAATTAAACCTGAGCTTTGCTCACCCTTGTGGGAACCCTACCTAGATCTTTGATCTTGTACCCACCCGGGCTCCTTGACGACTCGTGAAGATCTCTTTGGCGACTTCTATCGATTGTTGATCTTTTGCTTGCACTTCTACCTATTTGGTCTTTTGCTTGCACTTCTATCAACCTTCCGGTCCCTTCTAGATCTCTCGGGATTCGACTTGTCGATCTCTTTGCGGGACTTCTACCGGAAGGTCTTTTCTCACAACCTCTATCGATTTGGTGGTTCGGGCCAACGAGGGAAAACCGGTTGTGTGCGTGTGTGCGTTGTATCCCCACGATTCCCCTCCGCGTTCGTCGTGTTCATCGCGTTCATCCACCTCCCCCACGAGTTCCACCCAAATCCGTGAAGATCGGGCACATCCTTGGGCCTAGCCCTTATCATATGGTATCAAGAGCTCTTTGGTTGACACGGATTTGACCCCCACATCCCCCAATTCCACCATTTTCGCCCAAAAAATTTCCCAAATTTTTTTCCCAAAAAATAGCCCCAAATTGGCCTTGGTTGGATCTCGCAATTTGTTGAGTTTTTGGTGGTTTTGGTCCAATAGAAACTTGTCCTTGGTGTTGATCTGCAATTCCCCCACCTTCCCACCGCTCTTAGTGCCAAATTTTCCGCGAATTCGAAGATTTTCGGCCCGGATTTCCGCCCAAATCAAAGAACAGCCCGCAGATCTGATTGCGACCGGAAGTTCCGCCCGGCAGAACCGGAAGTTCCGCCCGGGACCGGAAGGTCCGGCCAGCCGAAATTTTGACAGCATCCTTCGTTTTTCGTTTTGGCACTAACCCCCTTGTGTTTGGACTTCGGTTTGTGTGCCATTTCAGCTACCACAAAGCTTCCGCAACATCGACAAACGACGACGGCACCCCGAGGATCCAAGCGGTTCATTTGACACCTCCACCATAGCAAGTTCAAGTTCGTCGGCCACCATCATCAAGTGGTATAACTTGCCTCTAACTTGTAGCTTTAGCCTCTTTGCGTACCTTTCCTATCGAGAGTGGCTTTCTAGTGTTGCGAAGCATTGCGCAAGCGTCCCGACCGTGAGGGTGTGCGTGTGTTGAGCAAAGCTACGAAGCAAGCTCGTGTGAAAAGATAAACAAAAGAAGTGTGACATACTTACATAGATAGTAGTATCCTTGCATAGTGAGAAAAAGAAAGAAAAATACAAAAAGAGAAAAGAGTGTGAGTTACCTATACACAAAAGAGTCCAAAGCTTATAAGCAAAAGAGAAAAGAGAAGAGAGGCGTCTTGCGCAAATCTTGTTGCTTCTCAATTTTGCAACCAAGCCACGGTCTCTCTTGCGTTAGCGTGACACCGAGCTAGTAGTCTTCGCTAGGACCAATTTTGTTCGTGCTCATTTTCCAAGTCGCGCTAACCCCATTTTGTCCCACGTGTGTGTTCCACCTTGTGTATGCCTTTTGTGATCACCGCCTTTGACTTGTGACTTTTGGATCTTACCCACTTTTGACAATAGACTTTTCGTTTGGTTCTTCCATTTGGCTTTCCACATCCATACCTAACACCATATAGAGTTTTTGGTTTTGTGTGTGTGCATACATATCGGTTGTCCTCCGCCTTGAAACACCTTTTCGATTTTGGTTTGCAAGTTTTGACACTTTTGGTAGTTTTTCCTAACCACCCACCACATAGTTCTTGTTTTAGTTGTAACCATGTCTAGTGGAGAAGGGAACCAACTACCGATGACGCGGCAAAAACATTGGATAGCTACTCAAGCCGTCCACGCCAAGCTCAATCAATTTGAAGCCATGCTCAAGGATACCAACGTCCGCTATGAAGAAAGAGCTCAAGTGCAAAGGATTGACCTCAACAATCAAGTTCAAGACCTCAATGATAAGATTGAACTCAAGGCAATGAATTGAAGGCAACACTCGCCATACAAGGTCAAGAGACAAGGGAAATGAAGACGGCGTTGGACAATATCCTCCATACACTCAACCGTCAAGAAGATAGAAGACACCACTCAAGGTCTTCGCGCTCTCATAGTTCAAGGTCACGAGCTCCTACACCATCTCACCATGATTCCAATGAAAGACCCACGCAACCATAATGTGGATGTTCAAGTGCTTCACCAACAAGCTCTAGAAGCGGAGCAAGCTCGACTTCGACTTGTCCAAGAACGTCAACGCCTTGAAGAAGAGCGCCTTCAACAAGAGAATCTCCATGCTCAATTCCAACAAGAGCAAGAACGCCTTCGACATGATCAAGAGCTAGTTCGAGCAAGGGAACAAGAGCGTCTCCGCAATGAACATCAAGCACTTGAAGAACAAGAAGCTCAAGCTAGAAGACAACGCTTTCATGAGGAGGAACAAAGGCAAGCGCACCAAGAGCGCCAAATCATCAATGTTTCTCAACCTCAACGCCCTCAAGGTCAAGATAATCACCTCCATCATGATGATCGACCTCATGGTAGAAGACCACCTCCAAGGGCAAGACATGAAGAATCAAGTCATCACCAAGCATCAAGTGAAGAAAGTGTGATGCCTCGACACCTCTACAACAATGATGATCAAGTTGAAGGTCATGGAAGATCACCTCCTCCTCAACAAAATAGAAGCAACAATCGAGATGCTCAAGGTCCACACCCTCAACCTCAACCACGTCAAGACCATGATGAAGAAAGACCACCGCCTAGACGCAATGATCGTAATGAGGAAGAAATCTTTGGGAAGCTAAAGTTAACCATGCCCAAGTTCCAAGGAGAGGAAGACCCCGATGCATACTTGTCTTGGGTCCTCAAGGTTGACAAGATCTTCCGCATACACAACTTCTCCGAAGCAAAGAAAGTTGCCATGGCATCACTTGAGTTTGAGGGATATGCAAATGTTTGGTGGGAAGAAGTAAACAAGAAGCGTGAGAAGGAAGACTTAGAGCCCATTGACACTTGGGAAGAGATTCAAGAAGTCATGCACACCCGCTTTGTGCCCACCCACCACAAACGTGACCTCTTCAACAAGCTCACTCAACTCAAGCAAAGCTTCAAGTCCGTTGAGGAATATTACAAGGAGATGCACATGACCATGATGAGTGCGAATGTGGATGAGCGAGAAGAGCAAACAATGGCAAGGTTCTTGAATGGATTGAACATCCCCGTCAAGAGGATAGTGGAATTCTTGCCATACACCAACATGGTTGAGTTGCTTCATCAAGCTACAAGGGCCGAGCGCCAAGTGCGAGAAGACTTAGCAAGTGCGAAAACAAAGTCCTTCTTCGCCGCAAGAAATGCAACAAACGCATCCTCAAGCATCAAAAATACAAGTGCTATTGCTTCCAAGGATTCTCCCAAGCAAACAAGAAGTGTCATCAAGACTACGAGCTTCAAGCCGGACCAATCAACTATGTCCTCCAAAGCTTCCACGGGATCTAGTAACATCACTTGCTTCAAGTGTGGTGCTCAAGGACATAAATCCTTTGAATGCAAGAACACAAGAGTTATGATAACTCGAGATGATGGAGATGTGGAGTACTTGAGTGAAGGTGAATATGAAGCCTTGGTACAAGCCGCAACCAATCATGAAGATGATGACTTGGAAGACCAAGAGCAAGTCCTATGTGTGCATGATGCAAGCCCATCACTTGTGGTGACCAAAGTGTTGACAACCCATGCACTCCCCAATGAAGACCAAAGATGCAATATCTTCCAAACAAGAGCCGGAATCAATGGCAAGTCAATAAAGTTTATCATCGATGGAGGGAGTTGCCACAATCTTGCAAGCACCGAACTATGTTCCAAGCTCAACCTTCCGCTCCGGAAACACCCCCATCCCTACCATGTGCAATGGCTAAGTGACAATGGAAACGTGAAGATACAACACACCGTCACAATATCCTTCAAGATTGGCGCCTATGAAGACACGTTGATTGTGATGTCGTGCCCATGACGGTGTGCCACATGCTACTTGGTTGACCTTGGCAATATGACAAAAGAGCAAACCATGATGGCTACACAAATGCCTATAGCTTCAAGGTCGGCGACAAGACATTCATCCTACGCCCAATGACTCCTAGCCAAGTAATTGCGGACAATGCAAAGGCTTTAGCGAGGGCTAAGGAAGCTACCATCACTAGTGAGATGAGCGGTGAGAGAGTGACCCACCAAAAAGAAAGTGAGCGCCACAAGCCATATGAGAGTGAGATGAAGAGTGTCCTCATAGCTACCAAGAGTGAGATGAGAGGAGTGCACCACAACCCATCCACCAAATTGCACTATGTGCTCATTTGCAAGGGGCCACCCTCGGAGACTAACAACTTAACAACACTTCCTTCGTCTTTGTTGTCTCTTTTAAAGGAGTTCCAAGATGTCTTCCCCGACGAGCTTCCTCATGGACTTCCACCACTTAGAGGCATCGAGCACCGCATCGACCTCATACCCGGCGCTCCTCTACCAAACCGCGCCGCCTACCGCACCAACCCCGAAGACACAAAGGAGATTCAACGCCAAATTCAAGATCTCCTCGAAAAAGGGTATGTCCGTGAAAGCTTAAGCCCTTGTGCGGTTCCCGTGATTCTCGTGCCTAAACCGGATGAGTCGCAACGAATGTGTATGGATTGTCGCCCCATCAATGCCATTACCGTTCGCTACCGCCATCCCATTCCGCGTTTAGATGACATGCTTGATGAATTGAGTGGTGCCACGATTTTCTCTAAGATAGATTTGCGTAGTGGCTACCACCAAATCCGCATGGCAATTGGTGATGAATGGAAGACGGCATTCAAGACCAAACTTGGTCTCTATGAATGGCTTGTCATGCCATTTGGTCTTTCAAATGCTCCATCTACTTTCATGCGCCTCATGAATCACATCTTGCGACCTCTCATTGGCAAGAGTGTGGTTGTCTATTTCGATGATATTCTCATTTATAGCAAAGATCTCAAGGACCATGTGCAACATGTGAGAGAAGTCTTATGCATCTTGCGCCGTGAAAAGCTTTTTGCAAATCTTCCCAAGTGCACCTTTGCACAAAGCAAGTTGGTTTTTCTTGGCTTCGTGGTTTCCGCCAATGGGATTGAGGTTGATTCTTCAAAAGTTGAGGCCATCCACAATTGGCCCACTCCTACAAACGTTGGTCAAGTTCGAAGTTTTCATGGACTTGCCGGGTTCTATAGACGTTTTGTCAAAGATTTTAGCCCTTTAAATGAGCTTACTAAAAAGAATGTTCCGTTTGTTTGGGGCAAGGCACAACAAAACGCTTTTGATGAATTGAAAAAGAAAGTCACCGAGGCACCACTACTCGTTCTTCCCGATTTTGCAAAAACTTTTGAGATAGAATGTGATGCGAGTGGACTTGGAATTGGTGGTGTTCTTATGCAAAATGGAAAACCCGTGGCATACTATAGCGAGAAGTTGGATGGCGCATGCCTCAACTATCCTATATATGACAAGGAACTTTATGTTTTGGTTCGTGTTCTTGAAGTTTGGCAACATTATCTTTGGCCAAAAGAGTTTGTCATCCACTCCGACCATGAGTCTTTGAAGTATTTGAAAAGTCAACACAATTTGAACAAAAGACATGCAAAATGGGTTGAGTTCATTGAGTCATTTCCATATGTAATCAAATACAAGAAGGGCAAGGACAATGTAGTTGCGGATGCCCTTTCCCGCAAGCTCACCCTTCTACTCACTCGTTTGGATTTCCATTTTTTGGGTCTTGATGAAATCAAAGACCAATATGCTTCCGATACTTTCTTTGGCCCAATCTTTGCCAAGTGTTCTAGTGATAAGGGCATCGATGATTTCTATTTGCACCAAGGATTCTTGTTCAAGGGCAACAAACTTTGTATTCCTATGTCTTCGCTTTGCCTTTTGCTCTTACAAGAATCGCATGGTGGTGGTCTTATGGGACACTTTGGGCGAGACAAGACGCTCTCCATGCTATCTACCCATTACTATTGGACAAGAATGAAGCGAGATGTGGAGCGCCTATGCAACCGTTGCACGACATGCCTACAAGCTAAGTCCACATCCAACTCTTATGGTCTTTACACACCGTTGCCTATTCCTTATGCTCCTTGGTCCGATATAAGCATGGATTTCATACTAGGATTACCTCGAACCAAATATGGTCATGACTCAATTTTTGTAGTGGTTGATCGATTCTCTAAAATGGCTCATTTCATACCATGCTCCCGAACGGATGATGCTTCACATATTGCCTCCTTGTTTTTTAGGGAAATTGTGAGACTCCACGGCGTACCAAGAAGCATTGTTTCGGACCGAGATGTCAAATTCATGAGCTACCTTTGGAAGACACTAATGGCCAAGTTCAACGTCAAGTTTTTGTTCTCATCATCCTCACATCCTCAAACCGATGGGCAAACCGAAGTGGTGAACCGAAGCCTCTCCACACTACTACGAGTCCTTGTAAAGAAGAATTTGAAGTCATGGGAAGATTGCATCCCGCATGCGGAGTTCGCCTACAACCGCGCCAAGCACTCTACAACAATGAGAAGTCCTTTCATGGTCGTATATGGGTTTGAACCACCCACGGCGATCGACCTACTTCCTCTTCCACTACATGAGCAAGTAAACATGACCATCGACAAGCGAGCCCAATACATGAAGAAGCTACATGAAGATACAAGGGCAACAATCGAGGAACAAGTCCTTCGTCAAGCCACTAGACTCAACATGAAGAAGAAGGCAAGGATCTTCAAGGAAGGAGACTTAGTGTGGTTACACCTTCGCAAATACCGCTTCCCTCAAGAACGAAACTCCAAGCTAAAGCCTCGAGGCGATGGTCCCTTCAAGGTCCTCAAGCGCATCAACGACTACGCCTACGTCTCATGCCTCCCTTTTCCTTTGAGACTCGGAACAGTTAAGTGGAGCATGCAAAGGACACACCTCGGGCTAAACAATCCTGCTTCCCAAGCTTTGTCTTCTCTCTTAATCACTACATGCACGGCCAGAAGGTAACTAAAATAAGGTGTGCATAACGAGGAGGCAACTCCTCCTCTCTTTGCTTAAGAAATACTATTGCCACGCCTTCTTTCCAGTACTAAATTTAACTTGACGCCAGCGAAAAACAGATCGAATATAATAGACCTAACAAGTTGTAATTTTCCTTTATATATACAGGTGCTAGCAGCTGCTAGGAAGTTGTATGACATGATTTGCATATATACTCCACCAAACAGTTCGCATCTTCGTTCCTACTAAAATCAGCGTTTCTGTATCCTCGACCAAGTAATATAAATAATTTATACATATGATGTGCCATGAGTTGTCGTCTGTAATATTTTGCCGGTTTCCCTAAATTAACCACACGATGTGCCGTTTTTGGGTCCAATTTTCTAGATCAATTTCTCAAAAAAAGTATACATAATTTATATGGTGGCACCACACCACTTTACAAAAATGATTATCATCTTCGCTTCTCTACATTTACAAACAAGGAAAAATCATCTATCAATTGGCTAGACACAGGCCGAGTATGCATACATACTGCTTGATTTTTATCTCAAAGATGATCAAATGAGCTGATTCAAATGCAAATTTTCAAATACTGCTTTTATTTACACAAGTTACACAAATAGTATATTCTGATGGTCCTACTCAAACATGTAAATCAAATACATCAGCAAGAAAGAAAAGAATGTCACGAAGACCCATCAGCTCCTAACAACAGTATCAGCAGAGCTCCCATCTCATCACTACTTTTACAGAGATAATCAAGTTTGGTTACATGACACAAGGCTGCACCCAAGCTTCACAGCTTAACTACTTTTCCAGTGACAACAAGAGGATCTGCATGCACAATGGCCAGCAAGAGGCTGAGGTATTCGCTGTTGCAGCATCGAGTATTCGAGTGCCACTGTGTCCTCAACCTGCTGCTGCTCCTCCCTTTGTTGGAACCAAGGGTCACTGGGTACTAAAGCTGCTGCTGCTCCTCCCGTGCCAACTTGCCATCTATCATCTCCGCCATCGCAGCATATACACAAGCCCTGCCGAGAGGTCACATAAATCATTAGTAATGATGTTGTAACGAGCAAAAGAAAAGAAGCTACTCGTCAATGAAACAACTTCTTTGGCATATATAGAAAGCTACATTTAGACCTAACACAATCTGTTCAATCATTCCCACAAGTAAATACAAACAGATCAACTTTGGATTCTATCGATTCTTTTTCTTTCGGATTCATCAAAAGAAAGGATTGCCAATTTATGGAAAAGCTTCACCGATTTCATTAACCAATAAGGGAAAACATCAATTGCACGGACGATTAAACCCACTATGTTTTCTCGAATCACAACACACTCATTCACATGCAAAACTAGATATGAGACTTGATAAGACACTGGACAACTTTCCTCGAAGAAGATGGATTAGGCTGACCATATCAAAATATGTGAAGAAGTAAGCATGATAACATAATGAAGCTAGTTCATAGATAGAGAGGTCCTGCGTGTAGCAAAGTTAAACAGAGCAGCGCACCAAATGCTCCACTTGTCAAACCAAATGCGCAAATAGCTGTCTAGGACCTCAATATAAATTGCACAGCAAAACAATGAGAAAAAAAGACCAGTTCCAAGGACGTCAATGCATGTCTAGGTCAAGAAACTAAGTACCTGTGCTGCAACTAGCACAAACCTGGAGCAAGATTTGCGTAGATGCTCCAGGCCAGGCAAGCTCAAGCAGGCTTGCTGTCCTCCCTCCATCAGCTGTAGAAGCATCTACACACACAACAAGGATGGATACTGAAGATGAGTGCAACGCAAATCCTAATTCATTAACATGGCAATGAGTGCATGGAGATTATACAAGCAGCAAGAAAATTTCTAATTTACAAGGCAATACTAGGATGATCCTTTTTTTAAACCATCATTATATAGTGATTTCTCTGTACCACACTATCTGCATATATAATCCTTGGTAATAAATTTCAAACAAAAAAGGAAGGACATCACATGCACGTATGTATGTGTTACCCTCCCTCAGATTGTATCATCTCTGAATTGGCACATATACACAACATGACAAGAACTAACTCACTATCTAGTTAACAACCAAAACATTCATGCATGCCAGCAACACCCAAGGATCGATAGCTCGGCAATGAAAAGAAAACAGAGGAGCAGCAGGTAAGGTACCTTGTTTCGTTGGATTAACCAATCTGCTTCTTGTCAACCTTCATCTTGTCCAACAAGATCTCGTCCACCACCCACGCACAAGGTCACTTGCCACCCCTGGTGCTAGAGAAGGAGCTGTCGTCACAAAGGCGGGGGCCCCTGGCGTGGTGGCCAGCAGTAGCAGGTCGGGATGTGGCCAGCGGCAAGTTGGAGTTGCAGGTAGGGAAAGACAACAACTTTTGCTCCACATTGACGCCCGCAGCAGCCTGGTAGACGACCACCAACTCTTTCTCTGCGGCTCTCCACCGCCATTCCAGTGGCGCCGAGGTCAACCACCACTGCTGACCCCACCATCACGCTGGCCACTAGGACCACGCCTGGAACTCCACGAGGAGCACAACATGGTTCCCATCATGGACTAACCTGTTCATTCATTCATTCCCACAAGTAAATACAAAAAGATCAGATTCCCACAAGTAAATACAAACATATCAACTTTGGATTCTATCAATTCTTTTTCTTTCGGATTCATAATAGAGATGAATAGAGAAGCATCAGATTCACCATGCATCATCTTCATGCCTCGATAAAATTCTACTCATGCAACAACATACAGTTGGTCCAATGATAAAGAGAGCTAGGAACCGAGGGTCATCGGCTTGAGCATAAGTACAGCCAATCACAGAGAACACTGGAGCCAGAAAACAGAAGGGGTAAACTAGTAGCTCACCGGAGAGCATGTAGCAGAGGTTGAGCGTCACCGTCGCCACGCCGAGAAGATAGTCGAAGCAGGGCCTGGGAGGCCTCGGTTAGCCCAAGAGCATCAGCACTGCATAGCTGGTCGGAGGGCCTGAAAGCATACAAGTTTCAGCACTGACTATGTATAGCAAACGAATTTTAAAAGGTCGTGCTCATTCACTCTGACAGCATTACAAAGAAAGGAGTATGTAGAACCCAACAACAACACATGATTCTATAGATTGGTACCGACGATAATATAATACATATTTTGTCAAATTCAAATAAATTCATCTAAGAAAAACAAAAAATCCAACAGCTCTATATTTCAATCCACTTCACCAACTATCTTGCTGCTATGTCAAACCAAAAAATCCATCAGCTCTATATTAAACATGGCAAAAGAAATAAATTCATATATTCACATTATTACTACATGAGAACCGAAAGAAAGAGTTGGCATACAGTACACCACAAATATTGGATTAGACTCCATTTTATAATTGATAAACACAATTATCAATTTCCAAGCATGTTGCCCAACCATTTCATAGATGGTCGTTCACAATAGCTAACAACGAATGAAGTTGACATGCAGGAAGGAAAATTACACATGTACTTATATAGAAATCTAGCTGGGGACAATTTCACATTCGCTCTGATGAAACTATTAATTTCACATATGAACTGTCACCGTTATGTATCTAGAAAGCACCCCTACAGATGAATTCGAGGATTATTCAGTACATACCAATCAGTTGAGAGACTCTCCACAAAAAATTAGGAACAATAGAGAGGAGTATCACTACAAGTTCGAAAGTGACAATGTCGATTGGCTTTATCAGGTTGGCAAGATCCCAAACTGCTAAACTGCCATAAAAGAACAAATCGATCAGCGTAGGACTCAAGAGCAAGAAACTTTGTAGTAAGCATATTAATACCTAGTTTCAAGCATGTCCATCTAGAGCTAGTCACAAGGTATGGTGATATAATAATTTTACCATCCAGTCTGCTTTTTGTTGATTGCGCCGCGCTGGCTCTCTTCCTGAACTCAAACATGAGAAGGGGCATATTCAGTTTTGTAAATTAAGCATCCAACCAAAATACTTGTTAACCATTTGTATCTATTACAAGAACGAACATGGGGGATCTATTAAACTGAAGGCTGGTCCTAACAAGGTACTACCATACTATAGAACTTCTCAGAAGAAGTGAAAAAGAAAACGTAGTACAAATTCTCAAGAGTAGTATTTAGCATACATTTGCCTTTTTTGAAACAAAGCAGCAAAATTTCTGTGATGCTTTGGAATGTTTCTGGCAATAATTTTACATTGTTTCAAAACTTGCCAAGTGTTCTTTCGCAATTTCAGAACATTCCTTTTTCACTATTTGTTTGTTTGGCAAGATACGTTCAATATTTTGCATCAACATCGTATAATTGGTACGTACATATATGTCTACCTCAACATAAGCAATTCACATTAACACTGAATTTTGCTTGCAAAGACATGGTTTTAAAGGCGCCAAGGCGTCCCAAGGAGATGGGCGGGGGGGGGGGGGGCCCCCCCTCAACGCCTAGGCGCTCAAGGCGCATTGCAAGGCGACGCCTTTGAGGCTGCCTTGTTGGAAGCAAAGCATCAGCTAGGTAGGATGAGCAGAGGCAAAGGTGCAAGAAGAAGTGCATCACATACACACACCGAGACACCACCAAGGCACCAAGAGAAGCTGTCATGGAAGCTGTACATTGTTTTCCCTCCGGGAGAGGGATGCACCAAAGGGGGAGGAGTCGCCGGAAGCTTGGCCGGAGCCGGGAGGCCGGCAGATGAAGGAGCAAGAAAGATATCTCGGCCGTAGTTGGGGAGGTCGCGTGAGAGGAGCTGCCCTCTCTCTCTCTTCCCTCTCTTTCCCCTATAGATGGCCCTCAATTTCCCTCCCAGCCCGCCATTTCGTTTTCCCCTCCCGCCAGCCCAAAGTTTCCCGCGCACAGAACAGAGGCGTCCAGATTCTTCCAAGGCGGCGATTTCGCGCCTAGGCGACGCCTTTGGACGCCTCAGAGACGCCTTGGGCAGAAAACAAAGGCGACGCCGACGCCTTGCCCTCCTGGAACGCTGGACGCTTAAGCATCGCTTAGGCGACGCCACGCGACGCCTTTAAAACCATGTTGCAAGACAATCAAATATAGCATGGAATAACCAATTGATCTAGTAGTGGTAAAAATACGATGAAAACATGCATGCCAATATGTATGTACTACTTGAACCGAAACGAGTAGATCGACGAGTCCTAAACAAAGAAACAAGATGGGCTACAACGACCACTGTCAGTGTCAGTACCAAATCCTAGCAACAACTCCCCTTATGAGATTGATAGCAAAGTTACAACAAGCAAATGCACACATTTCATGAAACACCATTTAATAATTAGCACAAAGCACACATAAGGGTGTGGCACGAAGCTCACAACCCAAGGAACCATGCAACACTACTTGATAGCATGGCAAAGAACCGATTACAAGATGACCAAAGAGAAAAGTTCAACCTTTGGTTGTCGATGTCAACAAGCTGCGGACGGGGGCATCGAGGCCGCCGCGCTAGGCCTTGAGGCGGAAGCAGCGGCCGTTCATCGATGATGGGCTCCGCGGCCTTGAACAGGTCCCTTTCCCGACCAGGTCGTACTCTAATATCGGGGATGATCGCCCCATGCCTCGCCGTTATTATTTTGCCTTGAAAATAATAATTGTCACGTTGATAAGTCGGCTTAAATAGAATGAAAAATACTTTATGTCGCTTTTCCATGAACTATAATGAACTAGCAACCGAGTAACAAAGTGCTAGGGCAATTCAATCATTCATTGAGTAAAGATGTAAGAGTAAATAGCACCAGATTATACCTACCAACTACCATCGACAATTCAATCATTATTGATAACTATTAATAAACATAAGGGCATATTAGCAAATACCACGTAAAAATCACCCGAAGTTGTCCACTCCATTTCTCAATTAACAAACAAAGCTAATGCTATAGCTAATATTCTCAGAGTCGAGATTTCTCACAATAATGTGTGTGTACGCTTATTCATGTTTTTCTATGACAAACTATACTCCCACCGAAAAAATCAATCAACGCGGATTCATCGAATCTAGACAGATTTGATGCAACATTTTTGCCTAAATCTACGCCACTTAATTTGAATCGTAGGGAGTACTAACATTAAAAAACTATACCAACATGTAATTATTGGTTAATTAGATATATGGCACTCGCAATTATTGCACATTCGAGGAATTTTGTGTAGAGTTACACACTCTTTATGGGATTTTTCATCATCGGGATAATGGATAGTAAATTCTTCATGTGGAAATATATGGCTGAAGGTATATGAGTACAATATACAGTTGCACATATGAATTATTATGAGAGTTATACATTTGATACAAAAGAAACTAAAATAGCCACCAATATTTATACTCATGTAATAACTATCTAGTACATGCATGATTCGTCCGTATTACAACTACAACAAGATATCACATCTTGTAAAAGATTTGAAAACAAGTGTCAAGCGCTACAATATTACATATCCTTCATCATTAAATCAAACTACTCTGTACAAGGGGTTGACAACCTAGCGTCCACCAAGTTCCTACCTTTACCTACGTAATCACATAGATTCCAATCGGCCAAAAACTAATGATCCTTGTCAATTTTGCGAATCTTGTCTCATTTGAAAAAATCACTCTCCGCCGACATGGCAACATGGCAGAACAAATAGGGGTTAATTACGACGAAATAGAAGAACACTATAACCTTACGTCCAAATTAAAATCCCGTGATAGAAACACATATAACAGTTCTCAAAAGCGTAATTGTCTCCCTTCCAAAATAAAATCGGCATCCCGCTTCCGATGCTCTCCCAATGATATACGGCGTTAGTTTACTGTGCAAAACAGAACACACATGATTGGACTATGTGCTAAGCACGACGTAAATTCATGTCAACAAAAAAGAGATGCATATTTGTAGCCAATGTTTAATGGAATTCTTGTTCACACCACACAATCCAATACCTATCGAGCTTCGCATATATATCAATCACAAATTTTCACAAAACAGTGGCATAGCATCTTTAGCTTTCTTTTCACCAAAACAGAGAGCTCCAGCTATTATAGTAGTTTCATCAAGAGCTTCCTTTTTCATATTCCCTTCTACATATTTAAACATCTTCTGTATTGACCGGTAGATTCTAGTATCTAAGGGTTGCAGATTTCCCATGGCGATATCTACTCGTGATTATACTTTCCCCACTATCTAAGAGCAAGCGACGGTGCAACACAAATAACTATACTAGTTGCAAGCATGTCCATCTACTGACTAGTCACAAGGTATGGTGAGATGACAGTTTACCTTCCAGATTTCTTTCTGACGATTGCACCGAATGGCTCTTAACATTAAGTGTATTCGGAACTCAAAGCTGGAAAATTAAGGGCATATTTAGTTCTTTGCAAATTCAACATCGAACCAAAACACCTGTGAAACCATTGGCATCTATTACAAGAACGATTGTGGGAGGTGTACCAAACTCAATACTTTGTCCTGGCAAGGGACTTACCGTACTAGTACTACTCACAAGGAGTGAAAACAAACCACAGTCTGATTTTTTTTTTGAAACGAAAAGCTTTGCCTTATCCATTAGTTAAGAAGATGTCCGGTTAATTTGCGAAAAACCGGGCGAAAACCATACAACAAAGTCATCACATGGCGATTCCTACTCTCACACAGAGGCAAGTCCACTCAAGACCCGAGAAACAACCAAGCCAAACAAGAAACCCCACTAAGCAGAAACTAGACTACCTTCAACCAAAGCCAAAGCGAAGACACTGCGACACGAGGAGCACACACCATACCCAAACCAAGAGGACAGGGCGAGAAACAAAGTTCATCCATCAAGCATCCTCAAGCACCTTTCCTATGGCGCCACTTTTCTTGCCTTTGCACTTGAGTGGCTTCTCTTTCCTGGTGCCACCACGAGGGCAATCATCCACCTTTTTACTTTTGCGCTTGATTGTCGTTCATGTTAGGATGCAAGTGATCGCCCTTCCGTATCCAGGAATAGCAGCCTCCAAGCTACTGAGCACGTCGCAAAGTTCTTTTGCAAAGAGAGCATCTGGATTAAGAGCCGACGGTGGTGGGTGGGGCGCTAAAATCACATCTGAGGACCCGAGTGAGCACAAGGTCGGCGCTGAATCCACCTCCATATGCTCCATTGACAGAGGCAAAGTCGAACTCCCAAGAATATTCTGAAGATCGTGCATGATCTCGCGGCACCGGAGTGACAACGGCGGCAATGGCGTCGCCTCGGCGGTAGACGATGCAGAGGGCAAGGTGGACGACAACGACGACGATGGACTGTCCCCAAAACGAGGAGAGAAGCATCCATAGAGCTCCACTCCCCTATCCTTTGCGGAGTCAACACCAACCTCACTAGGAGGACACAATGTATGGGTGGTCTCCAACATAGCCGGCAAAGGGGAGATCTTGCTCAAAGTAGCCTCCTGCCCGCTCCAGAAAGCTCGCAATCCGCCCCAAGCAACCTTGCAAATCGCTCAACTCGAGCAACCAGAGTGGACTGCAACACCACATTAGACAGTGGAACAGAGCCAGCAGGAGTAGAAACGACCGATGCCCAAGACCCACAACGAAATTCTTTGGAGGGAGGAGCCGATCTCATCGAACCCACACATGAAGCTGAAGCGTGATGATGATCGGCGACATGGTTGGACACTGGTGGCGCGGCAAGGTATGCCAACGAGCTAAGAGGACACCAGGGGTTGCGGCATTCACACTTACGGTGGCCGTTCTCCAAACAGCGGGAGCACCGAAAGGGATCTTTGCAAACAACGGCACGATGCCCATGAGCGAGGCATCTGCAACATCGACCAGAGCCAAGCCGGGATGGGGCGAGGGGCGGAGCCGAGGCCGGTGAGTTCGGACGATGTAGACCGCACCGGGCAACACATCTTGCCAACCATCGCGGCCTTCGCATCGCGCCCCATGGACTGAGCGGCCAGGGACGAGCTTTGGGTAGCCACTGGCCCCATCGGGGCCAACTCATGCTCATCCATGTCATCGTGCTTGCCGGCGAGGGAGGTCCATACCCCAGTCGCCATACCCCCGCGCTGGAGCGGGATCATGGTGTTTTATTGCAAAATACTACAAGTTTCGCTTCTCTAGTCACAAAAATGTACGACAATTTCCACCGGCAAGTTTTGCTTTTCCCTAGTCGTAAAAGGAGCCACAGATTCAAGGAGCATGAAACTAGTTGTGCAAATAGCTAGCTAGAGGGAACCAAACAGGGAAAAATAAGACAAAATAACAAAGTAAGCTACATCCAATATATGTAAACTAGCTACATCCTGGAATGGACCAACACCGTCCAAAATACACTAGAACCCACCAAGCCTAGCTAATGAGTGGCAATCGGACACTCGGTGAAAAAATAGTGAAGAAAAGCCAAATAAAAATAACAACTTTTGTTTGGTTGTTCCGAAACATGACATGTATCTGCAACCGCTAGCATCTACATGTGTGTCACATACAGCCTTGGGCATGTGCGAGTAATTACCTGTGTGTCATCGTCGCCGTCTTGGTTGGTGTGGACGAGACAGACCTTGCTACCCCTGGTGTTGTGGCAAGAGTTGTCGTCGTAAAGGAGAAGGCCCGTAGCAGGTCGGGGACGTGGCCTGTGGCGAGTTGGAGTTGCAGGTCGGGAAAGACAATGCTTTTGCTCCGCATTGACACGTGCAGCGGCTGACAGGCGATCATAGGCTCTTCCACTGCGGCTCCCCACCGTCATTCATGTGATGCCAGGGTCACCCGCCGTTGCCGAGACCCACCATCACGCCGCCTTCCTCATCCCCGCCCGCCACCAGGACCACACTCGAGCTCCACGAGTCCCCATCATGGACCGATCTCCTCCTCGGTGAAAGACGTGACAACAAAATTCAACAAGACACAAGCATCTAGATAAAAGGAACAGGGTATGATAATTAACTCTCAATAGCAAAGAACAATAAATAGCACCATATATTAACAACCTAGTGCCAAAGGAATGTACAAAAAAAATAGTTCAAGATTTATAGAAAGTTGCAAGCTTCTAATGTTATTTGATTTATAACACAGTGATGGTGCAAAAGAGGACTCAAAAATCAGGAATTTAATAATCGGTGTGTAATATACTAGCATGTAGCTAAAAAATTGAGAAAGACACGAGAGAATTAAACCAACCACTACAGATCGATGCTTTGGAAAGGGAAAGCCAGCTATACCTGGACAACGATAGATCAACATGCTCTAGGCCAAAACAACAATGGCAACAATCGACCATACGGTCCAGGGTTCACAATAACTTATGCAGAACGTGGAGAATATGCAGCTCCAAAGTTGTTTAAACTATATGAAGCAAAATGTGAACTTTTTTCCTAATGCGGCTCAAGGATGACCACCATTTTAGTAATCTTACCAAATAGGAGCACACGGTGATTTTCAGCTTTCCAGTAATCCTCGCCATCAAGCATGTCATCTCAAGAATAAGAAGTCACTCAAGTATGTGAAAAAAAAGAGAAAAAGCAAAATCAAAGGTTGCATAATTATCGTGTATAAGTTTTAAAAACCACGCAATTAGTTAAGCAACTCATAAAGCTAACAATATCCACACCGATTTAAATCATAAGTAGAAAAAGATGATGAAGTTGTGCAATTGCAGGTACAAGGAAAAGAGGTGGACTTACTATAAGCATTTTCACAGGATCAACATTACTCATAGGCGTAGATGACCCAAATAGCATGTATGGTTACCGGTTAGCCGCAATATCGGCCTGAGGATCCATCTCGTCATCCGTGTATGCATGGCACACATAAATGCATAGTGATCAATAACCGACAAATCACAAAATGATCGAAGAAACATTTATCGCATCACAATGGAGAAGTTACTCACGGTGTGCCCATCTCAGATCCGAGGCACCGCATTGTCGCTCCTCCGTGTACATGGGAGTGTCGGCATTCTCGGACACCAACTCGGCAGCGTGATCATATCATGGAGCACTGCCACAATCTGGCGACAGGAGACCGTGGCCATCTTAGCAAAGATCACCGCCGGGGACGGAATGGCCAAGTCACGCCAAAATGAACCGCCGATGAGTGGGAGCAGATGATGCGAGCCGCGGCACATAGACAATCGGTGAGGAATGTTGGTGGGCCCGATAATATACAAGTGAGTAGTGAGATGAGTTGGTCGATCCAAAGCATGAAGTAAAAGATACATGAGGTCTAAAAAGATCATACAACTTTAAGATCAAAGAACACTTGTATTTTCGGTTAGAAGATATAAGGCTTATCATAATACTTTTATATGTATCACCCATGGAGTTTTTGCGAACTAGAATAGCAAGTAACATAAGGTAAAATTATGAGGACTTGAAACTCGTCACTCATATTGGAGTGTTACGATGCAATATACATTAGCAAGTAGTTAAGAAAACAATGAATAGTTTATTAAGGTAATAAAACATACATGGTACATAAGAAATGCTACAAGATCGCAAACATTCCACAAATTTATAGATGGCACCAGATCCGTTATATGTAACATAGTTATCATTTGTCACAGCAAATACATACACAAGAGTTAAAGTACATGTCAAATCCACCAAAACAACAGTGTGTTCTGCAGACAAATTCTAATCCTACAACGACGACAGGACAAGAGAAAAATCCGGCGAGAATTTAGTAGAACTTGTACTTCCAGAGCTTCGAAGGGGTATATGCTACAACAATTATGTTGCGACATAAGTACATACACGTTGTGATTTGGAAATGCAATACAAAATGGAATTTTGGGCCCCACACCTAGGCATCCATCGGTGTATGCATGGCACACGTAAATGCATAGTGATCAATCACCAACAAATAGCAAAATGTTTGAAGCAACATTTAATGCGGCACAATGGAGAAGTTACTCACGTTGTGCCCATCTCGGACTGAGGCACTAGATTGTCGCTCCTCCGTGTCCATGGGCATGTTGGTATTGTCGGACACCGACTCAAGAACGTAATCATATCATGGATCGGATGCTTACGACGGGCCACAAGAGGCCATGGCCAGCCTTAGCAAGAAGAAGACTCGTGAGTTTAACGGTCGGGTCACGTCGAAATGAACTCACATCGAAATGAACCGTCAAGATTGAAGCGAACCTTAGCACATAAAGTAAAATATACATGAGATATAAAAAAAGATAATACGACTTTAGGATCAAAGAACACTAGTATTTTCTCGCTAGAAGATACAAGGCTTATCATAATAGTGTGATGAGAATCGATCCACGGAGTTTTTGCGAACTATAATTGCAAGGAACATAAGGTAGATTTATGAGGACCTCGAAACTTGAGTCACTCGCATAAGAGTGGTTTTATACAACATACCTCGGCAAGTATTTAAGAAAACAATGAATAGTTCATTAAGGTAATAAAACATACATGGTACATAAGAAATGCTACAAGACAACAAAACACTCCGCCAAATTAAATATGGAACCAGATCCGTTATATGCCATAGGATTATCATTTGCCAACAACAAATACATACACAAGAGTTAAAGCATGTATTAGTATAACTAATATTATTGTTAGCTTTGGGCACTAGGATTAGGATCTGGTCGAAATGACCAACTATATTAGTTACTTCAACATATGCTTGTGTTGAGTAAAATGAGCATCTTCAATGGAAGTATTATACGATCAATAATATAGCATCTTTGATGCAAGTAATATACCATCAATGATATATCATATGCCCTTGTACGTCAAATGATGCATGCATGCACAACAAACACACCTCACACTATCGATAACTTTTGATAAAGAGAAGAGCATATCAGAAATACCACAGACAAAATCACCTGAAGTTGTTACACATCTTCTATTCTCGAATAAGAACTAAGGTAGCAAGCCTAAAATGTCCTCTACTTACAAATTGGGGGAGTAATTACCTGCATTAGTATTTCTTCCAATTTGTGTGCGATCTGTTTCTCGTCAAGAAGTAATGTAACTATATCCTCTTGTGCGATCAGATGATCATCCTGGACTTGTTTCCCGTTCATTACCAACTCTTGTACTAATTTTTTCTCGCTTTGCCCTTTGCAATATTTTTCTCCTTGATAGTGTCTTCGCATATAAATTTATACACAACTACCTACAATTCCATGTTTGAAATAATATATAAGAAACCGAGTTCTGCAAAAAAAATATCAAGTGTGGGTGCAATTTGGAAATTCAGATAAAAGACTTGTGTGCTAAGAGATGGTGAAAATCAGACAGCTAATGAGATATGTGATGAACGACTTTGCTATAAAACAAAAAATTAAACTAGTTATTATACGAGCTCTAGCGGTGAAAGTAAACACAAGAAAATATTACGGACAATACAAGTTAATATTTGGCAAGAAACCATGAAAAAATCTAGTCTCCGGTTTTACCCAATAAGCCAACATGGCCGTGGAATTATATCTAGTATAAAAACAGGATTGTGACCCAGCTTACGAGTTTTTAACTTCTACCGAGTTGCTACCAACCAAAAAATCCTAGACATCAATGACAAGATTTAATAGAAGCATGACCAATATAATTAGAAACAGAGTCATCCCTACACCAATTGTCAATTATTCCGTAACGCTTCTTACTATAGGAGCCCAATGAGAACGCTTCTTCGAAAGAATCCTCGCAAGAAATGGAAACGCTTCTTACTACAAGAGTCCATGCAAGAAATGAAGACGCTCCCGTAACCTACCGATGTGTCCTAATGATGAATCAACCACACCATAGTGATAGCAAATCATCTTCTCTCGCAAACATTCAAATTCGTTTACAAACAAGTAGTATTCACTTGTCATAGTGCTGAACAGTCAGGGACTAAATAAAGACAATTTATCTGAACCTGATTCCTATTTGCATGACACAAGTATACACAAAAAAGTAAACAATTGAAAACCTCTCGACCATGATAAGAAAATGCGGTGTGGGTGTGCTACTAGGCTTCGATGCACAAGCATGAAACTGAAATCAAAAGAAAGTTATCTGGAAACACAATTAAAACTCACTATTTGTCGACTTGAAATTATAATTAAAGCACACAACTCTCAACTTGAAATTAACAACTCTATGTTTCAGAAAAATGATAATTGGCAGTAGCACTAACAATTTCAAATGTAGCTAGCTATTAGAGACACATGAGTACTAGACTTTATCCATGAACAACAAGGCTAAACATATATGCACATCGAAATAGAGAGAGGAATATATTGCAGGCCTGCTGCTGACAAGCATAGCAAAACCAATCAAAGTCCTCCGCCTTGTACACTAGTGAGACAACAAGGGGAAGAACAACACAAATTACAGCTATTGTTTTTGGTTATGTCCAAGTAAACAGAGTAAAAAAAAAAAATGGAGCACGCCCATGTCTAGAAAATATGCAAGTACGGAGCAGCCTACGCACAACAAGAGTTTTTGATTCAGCAAATGGATTTTCATCTACTCCATGCGTGCATGCCCAATGTACTGCCGATGCAGACGTTGAATCCAACAGCAAAAAGGAGACATTTTGTTGGGGGAAATAGATGCAGGAGGGACGATGGAGGCTCACCGGGCAGCAGATGGCTGACGAGGTGACCGGCAGCAGCATGCCGGAGAGGTGGCCGGTGGCAGGAGCTCGGGGACGTCGCCTCTGGAAGCAGCTTGGGGTGGTGGTCGCAGGTAGCAGAAGCTCCACGCAAGTGACCGCAATCTCTTCCTCCGAGCCTCCCCGCCGCCAATTAATCCAGCGCCACGACGAGCTCCTCCCGCCGGCCGTGGAATCGGTTAGAAGGAGGGGCTGGTGTAGGGGCGGAGCTAGGTCGCCGAACGCGCCGCCTAGGTCTTCACCGCCCGCACCAAGACCATGCGCTGGATCGAGAGGAATCGCTAGATTGGGTGGGTGTGTGGTGTGTTTGGGGAAACGAGGAGTGGCGTTGGGGATCGAGGAGAGAGGTGGGTGCGTTGGGAAAGTGCAAGGCGTGAATGCGTCTTGTGTTTTCGGTGCTAATTTTGGTCTTCCAAATTTCTTCTCTCTCAGTTGTGAGTTGTGATCCGTATGGCTCAAACAAACTCTATAAAACCAGCGCGGGCAATGATAGAGCAAGTCGTTGACAATGCATGCACACAAGTAGTTTAGTTGCAACGTCAATTGCTATTCTTGCATGTAGCTGGAAAAACTCGCTTGACCCCCACGTGCCTCCGCTCTGCGGCGACTCGAGCGGCGGCGAAAACCCTAGCCTACGCCTTCCCCCCTCTCCCCGTCCTCCTCTCCCGGCCTCTCGCCGCCGCGCGTGGGAGCCCGCCCGTGCGTCCCTATCAAGGACCATGGCGGAAAAATCTCATTGCTCCCGCTAGTCGGGTAGAGCTCTAGTACCGTAGGATCAAGCCTCCGAAGGTGAGGGCGGCGTCGCCGCGGCGGCACCGGCGATGTGGGTCGTCCTCCTCGAGCGCGCGGGTGGATTGGGGCGCAGGCTGCTGGTCACGGCATGGACGATCTCATCGACCTTCTACCTAGATCTAAAGACAATGGTTCTCCACTGTCTTGTTCCTGCCCCAATGCAACTCCATCCTAGCGTTCTCACCGGTGCTAAAGCCTTAGGGTGGCGGGGATGGGGGTTTGATCAGGGGAAACCCTTGGCTGGTGGTGGCGGTCATGGCGACAATGACGAGGTGCCCCGCTCCCCTTCTTGGAGGCGACATTGAGGTTTATCTCCCTTCCCTTCCCCTCCTCCACGGTGAAAACCCAAAATCCTTCCGATTGGGCGGCGGCGTGCTGGCGTCGTTTCCTCCTTGAAGGCGTCGCTATGGGACGAGGTGGTGGTGGTGGTGGAGCAGTGCGGTGGTCAAGAGGATACTGGTGGCGGTAATTCTGTTGAGGCGACGTGGCACCGTCTTTGGTCGGTGTCCTTTGCCTATCGTGCCCTAGTGTGGTTTGTGTCCGCCGGTGGTGAAACACCCTCGATCATGGGAAAGATGGGATGGGGATCTCCTCTTCAACGGCATGGTCGTGCTAGCTAGCATGAGGCAGAGGCATGGCCTTGCCTTTCATGGTGGTTGTTGGGTTGCCATTCTTCCCGACGTGTCCTCTTTCAGCGATGTCAGTCTAATGCTTGCGTCTTGACGAGTGGTCAGTCTGGCGGTCGATGATGATGTCTGTGGGTTTCGCTTGATGGGGTGTTCGTGTTGGTTCTTGCCCTAGGAAATATGTCTTCTGAATCTTCCGTGCTCTTTGAGGAGCTACTCTGCCTCGCAAAGGTGTGGTGTCCTTCGGTCACGACAATAAGGTAGGGGCCTTCGTCGAAGGTGGAGGCGGATGACTCTACATCCATGGTGAACCAGGTGCTAACGAAGGCTAGATCACTCTTGGAAGGTGTACCTTCTCGACATGTCTTCTACAATGCTCTGATCGTTCGGATGGACGAGAGCCTCGACCTTCAAGTTGTGTTTCTTGTAACCTTCTTTCTTGATGTGTGTTGCCATTAAGTTGATATTTTCAACACTCCGTATCCGCTGATTCGGTGTTATTAATTTAATGCATAGCTAATGCCTCATGTTTAAATACTTGCATGTAGATGGTCCTGAATCTCTTTGGCAAGACGACCCAACTAGATGCGATCTATGCACACATGCAACATTGTTCAATTGCACATACTGCAAAACTCGATGAGACACCATGCAACATCGTCAATATCGGTGTTGAGTGCACCCACCTTTCCTCGACATAATTTGCATCTCACAAGATCGTCGTCGTAAAACCAAATCTGAACGTCATTAGACGCGACAACTTCTCACCGATTTATGGCCGCGGCAAAACACCTCTCGGGCTAGACGGCCACGATAATGCATGTATCGAACTAGTTATCTCTTCTCGTCGTTCTCGACATCACCACCCGTGGGGATGCCTTGATTTCGGCCAAGGGGTCCATCACTTCAAAGTTGACAAACACATCGTATGTTGGGGCCTTTGTTTTTTTCCTATATTTGTTTCTTCTCAAGGTGCAATCTCTTGCCTCTTATATACACAATGACTCACGTTTGGAGATAAGTCAAACTTACATATACACACACTCGCATAGCCAACCACAATGACTCACGTTTGGAGATGATAAGTCAAACTTACATATACACACACTCGCATAGCCAACCACAATGACTCACGTTTGGAGATGATAAGTCAAACTTACTTACCCAACACACGTACATGTAAGTTAACCAAACATACGGCTCCAACTAGCTACGAAACTAACTGAACTAGCTAGTAGCTAGTCTATTGGGACCAAGGTTTTAAATAGCGCGCTATTTCATTTAGCGAGGACCTTCTCCAAACGCTATGCACGTTATAGCGCGCTATAACGCGCTATATATAAAATAGCGTTTTGCAAAAAGATATGCAAATGTTAAGGATTCCGGCAACTAAAAACTTGTCTAGCAGACAAATTGCATAACCAGATTGTTCAAAGTAGATTCCCAGGACCAAATTAAAGACAACATTTTTTACACATACTACCATTATGATTTAGAGCCAAGAAGGCAACTGAAAGCACTCATTCAGAATATGAAGAACTACATATCAATAGTTTAATACATCTACGCATCTACAAATCAGGATGAGGAGGAGGTTCTAGTCAGCTCTAACCTGGTGGGTGATTTTTCTAAGGCGTCTTCGACATCCGAGCCGAAGGAAGTAGCCGACAGAACTCTGTGGGAGGAAGCAACGGACGCCGACATCACGCTGGAAGAGGCAGCCACCACCGTCGCTTCCGTGCGGAACTGCTAAACTGGGATTTAGGCTAGGTTTTGTTGTACGTATCCTGGCTTTAGGTTAGCTTTGTTGGGGAAATTGGACTTTTGGGCGGATGGGTTGGCATGCAGTTTTGGACCTTTGTTTTTTGCAGCTAAACGTTTTAGCGCCGCTACGTGTTATGTGTTTTAGCACGATTTAGCGTGTTATTTCGTGTTTAGCACTGTAGCGACTATTTTCTGTCAAATATACCGTGGAGGGTCCAAATTCGCTATTGCGCGCTAAAACCGGCGAAATTACGCGCTATTTAAAACCTTGACTGGGACACCATCTCAATGTTTCACGTCTACTTTTTACTCTATACCAATTATATTTTCCTCTTCTTTGGGTCGTTTCTAAATAGTAACTATTTTGGAAGAAATAATTGAAATCACAAAACCATGTGTTAAACATTTTCTTTTGGTCCAGTTGTGCATTTTGCTTATAATTAAAAGAAACCCTCACAAATGAACTGATCGATGCAAAGGGGTAGTATCATACTGTAGTAATATATAGCTACATTACTTGCTAGTCAAAGTGTAGAATACGATCCATGCATATATATGACAATATGAGCAGCTGATATGGACGTGGGTGATGCATGCCCACATCGAATACTAGCTATAGGCGTGTGCGTCTTCACCTCTTCATGCTTAGCTAGTGAGACTACTCATAGTGGGAGTAATATAGCTAGTAATATTACACAACTTAAGATGTTTTGGTGATATGGCATGCCAATAAATGAAGAGATCGAGAGGGCTCAGTCTTCCGGAGGTGCTCATAGGGGTAGGGTGTGTGTGTGCGCGTTTATAGGGGTGGGTGTATGCGCGTGTATGTGAGAGTCTGCGTTTGTACTGTGTTTCTAAAAAAAAGAGTGTGAGGTGGTAACTAGCTATATTATCATAACATCACACACTCCAATGCAAGATGAGTCTACAACATAATAATGACACAATGAATAACACCAGATATAAGTTTCTATCCACTATGAAGATAACTTAGACTAGCCTGAGTTGTACTAGCCAGCAGGGGCGGCGCTACGGGTGGGCCATACTGGGCCGTGGCCCACCCTTTTCTGCCAGCTTTCTCTTATATTTTGTTATAAATTTAGCCCACTAGCAGTAAATAGCACACAAATGGCCCAATCTCTACTGACCGGCCCACCCTTCCTTTTCTGTCATGCTCCGCCACTGCTAGCCAGGGTACACGGTTTCAACCACATTTTGACCGAATCTCGATGATCTAGGAAAATATAACTATCTCAAAAATTTAGAACTACCTTCTATGTAAAATTTAAACATAGTTAACACTCATTTAAATTTGATAAAAGATTGGACTGAATAGTTCTAAAATACTTTTCAAGAAACGTTGATTTCGAAGGGTCGCAATATTTTTCTAGCGAGCTGCGGCGCCGCTGCCGCCCCTCGTCGTGTTATCAGTCTTGTTCTCATCGTGTTATTCACTAACGCGGACAACACTGAACATTAGCGGCTTGCTGCTATCCGATAGAATACATCTAACCAACTCAAGAGTGCCACTATCTCGACAATGCCTATGACCAAGCTCGATTCAAAAATTATTTGCTTAAGCCCATCGCACTCGGTAAGACGAGTACAATTCTTGGCACCAACCTCCTCCTATGTATCTCATGTAACTTATAGAAAAGTTCTGTTCCACCAATTCATCGTGTTTACCATGCTCTAATTAAGTGGCCCGCGCCTTATGGCGCTGTCATGGTACTACCTCAACTGAGCGCCTTCTACCCGATCCATTGTTTGACCATTATTCACGGTGGCAAGACACAAAGGCACCCTCAATCATCCCGATTCCTTGACTTTTTCAGGAGAAATAAACTGAGGTCTGTGTAGTTCCCGATGCTACAAGGGAGAGAGAAATATTTGCTATGTGTCTTTCTTTTTTGTGGGACATATACTACATTATTAATT
Organism: Lolium perenne; assembly: GCF_019359855.2. NCBI lineage: Eukaryota > Viridiplantae > Streptophyta > Magnoliopsida > Poales > Poaceae > Lolium > Lolium perenne. Next base: position 10,069,864 of record NC_067247.2, on the reverse strand, counting down.
TCTCTCTACCAAATGAAAATATTTCCTACATGACTTTTTAGGGACATATACTAATGTTATTTCCCTCTACCAAATGAAATTATATATTACTCCCTCCCTTTCAATGAATACGGATTATAAATTTAATGAAAAGTCAACATTCTCTAAGTTTGGCCAAATTTCTAGATAAAGATATGAACATTGATGATACGAAATCAATATTCGTAGATTCACTGTAAAATATCATAATCTATTTATTTCATGCTGTAGATGTTTATGTTTTTTCTTCATCGCATTTGGTCAAACTATAGTAAGTTTTGACTAGGATTTATAAGACTTGTTCATTTGAATGGAGGTAGAAGAAGAATGGGAGATACTATATACGTACAGCTAATCCAAGCCAAACAAGTGGATTTTCCCGCGCTGTGCAACGCGAAATAAATATTTCGCGCGCTGGATTTTGTCTAACAATTTCCTTTTAGAATTGGGCCGTGCGGTTTTGACCAGCATGCCCAAGGCCCGTTTTGCGGTGAGCCGCTCTATTGATCCCTACCGAAACCCCCGGCCCTAATCCCCATTCTCCTCCCAGCCACCGACCGAAACTCCGAACGCCGTCGGCCCCTCTTCCCTCCCCTATCGCATCAGATCGACCGCCGGCGCCTCACAGATCATGGCGGCGCGGCCGGCTTGCTCGCCATGCGCGGTTCGCGCAGCTTGGCCGAGGGAGGTACGGTGCGGTGCCGCACTCCGACGATGGCGCGCAGGCCCGCCGATTCCGGCAGCCGTCGCTCACCGGCCTCCTCTGCCGCGCGCTGATGTCCCCGAAGGCGGCAATCTTGGCAGGAGCCAGTTGTGGCTCCGCATCCGAAGCCCCCCCAAAGGATATTTTTCCTAGCAAAGGTCGAAACTTTCACTTCGTTCCTCTGTTAATTTGGACGCCCGCCCGCCCAACACTTGCTGAGCAGCGGCGGCTTGCGCATGGCCTGTTTTAGCAAATGCGATGCTGTTCCGATTTGTAGAAAATGATTATTTGCAATCAGCTGCACACCCGTGTGCTGCAATACTCACGCGTTGTACTAGTATCGTGCAAGAATCCATCGCTTTAATTGGACAAGTCACCTACAGTAGATGATGGGTTTTCTTATTCTTAGTTGATTCCAGCGGATTCAGCTCATGTAGCAGCACTATACATGCTTTAATTCCTCCTACGTGAGTTCTTCTTACTTGTAGTTGGCCACAGATTGAGATGTATATTCATTTTTCTTCAGTTCAATTAAACAAGCTTATTTATTCTAAACCGATGAACTTAACCATAATTCTGCATGCAGACTGTGATCTAATTTGACACGAAGGTGTCAAGCTGGGTCGACGTTAGATGGATTCAAGGCTGCTCGGCAGCCTGCGCAGCCACCACAACTTGCTGGTGATGGTCAATCGCTACACCCTCCAGCTGTTCTGGATTGACAGCTTTGTGTAGGTTTGCTCTGGCCTCTTCTTCATGCTCTGCTGTTTTATTGCAACCGTGGTATTCAGTTCTAGCAATGATACAAACATGAAGATGGTCAGGTCTTGTTCTGTTCTGGGAATTAGTTTGCTGGTTACGAAAGGAATGGTCCAGTTCAGTTGGACACTAATTGCACTGGCCTTTTTCGCAAGCGATTCCCACCTGCGTGTATTCATCTGGAAATAATTTGAGTAATGTGGACATGATTGTATTTGAAATAACCCTTTATACCCCTTTCTCGTACTAGTTGAGATGTAAAGATGTACTAATCTATATGTTTGAGGAAAATACTAGCTTGCTGTTGTTATGCAAGGAATGTTGTGTATATATCAAGGTTTTAAATAGCGCGTAATTTCGCCGGTTTTAGCGCGCAATAGCGAATTTGGACCCTCCACGCTATATTTGACAGAAAATAGTCGCTACAGTGCTAAACACGAAATAACACGCTAAATCGTGCTAAAACACATAACACGTAGCGGCGCTAAAACGTTTAGCTGCAAAAAACAAAGGTCCAAAACTGCATGCCAACCCATCCGCCCAAAAGTCCAATTTCCCCAACAAAGCTAACCTAAAGCCCGGATACGTACAACAAAACCTAGCCTAAATCCCAGTTTAGCAGTTTCGCACGGAAGCGACGGTGGTGGCTGCCTCTTCCAGCGTGATGTCGGCGTCCGTTGCTTCCTCCCACAGAGTTCTGTCGGCTACTTCCTTCGGCTCGGATGTCGAAGACGCCTTAGAAAAATCACCCACCAGGTTAGAGCTGACTAGAACCTCCTCCTCATCCTGATTTGTAGATGCGTAGATGTATTAAACTATTGATATGTAGTTCTTCAGATTCTGAATGAGTGCTTTCAGTTGCCTTCTTGGCTCTAAATCATAATGTTAGTATGTGTAAAAAATGTTGTCTTTAATTTGGTCCTGGGAATCTACTTTGAACAATCTGGTTATGCAATTTGTCTGCTAGACAAGTTTTTAGTTGCCGGAATCCTTAACATTTGCATATCTTTTTGCAAAACGCTATTTTATATATAGCGCGTTATAGCGCGCTATAACGTGCATAGCGTTTGGAGAAGGTCCTCGCTAAATGAAATAGCGCGCTATTTAAAACCTTGGTATATATGCTGAATTCCAAGAAGCGTGACAGGTTGTATTTGTTGAGTGTCTAGGCAAGTGAAAACTCGGCTGCTGCTGCTGTTCTTGTTTGTGACAGGTGCTGGTGCAGCAGCCATACCAAGGACGACGACGACGACGACGCATACGGCATCTGTGGGAGACAGGCTGATCACCATCAGCAAGTAACGTGAGATGCAAGAACATGAGTGAGTAGCCAGCTTGCAGGGTGCAGTACCGATTCAGCTGCAATCTTTTAGTTTGCATGCTGCGCCTTGGTCTGGTACTAGGGTGTCGATATCTGGATCCCGGGCTGTAGCTGCGAAGAAGTATATGTAATACGGGCATGAATTGTTTTGTTGTATACGCATATCATGAAGGAATGGATTGCCGAGGTTTTGTTGTTTATGTTTTTGGTATGCGGTCCATCTTGTAAATGTCCTCCAAAAGAAAAATACTAGTACCGGAGTTCTGCTGGAACCGAGCAGATGTAAATTTAAGTACTGGGCAGTGTGGCGTTGAGATAAAACAGTGGCCGCTGCGTGGTTAAATTAAGGAAAGCAGACACAGCCACACAGGTGCGCGTGAGAAGACGCGAATGAAAGATTGAGTTGCCAGCGGACGCGCGTGGTGGAGCCAGGCTGTAATTTCTTTTCTTTTTTTCCTTTCTTTTCTTTTGGAGCGAGTAACCCGCATCGCTACATCTCCTGCCTCCCCTCCCCGGTATGCCTCCTGCGAGTGACCGACGCCACGCCTGAGGCCGGCCGTGACCGTCGACGGCGAGGCGCCCCGCGAAGTGTGAGTACAGCGCGACAGCCCTGAGTAGTCCCTCCTTGAGCGCATCGTTGGACGGTGCCGGCGCAGGGTACACGCGCACGGCCGAGACAAACTTGTCCGAGGCGGCGCGGTCGAAGACGGTCAGGGGGACCTTCTCCCCGGCGAGAGGGTGCGCGGCGGAGTAGACCGGCTTCAGCATCATGCGGCTCGTAATCTCCATCAATTGTAGCTAGCCTCTACCTATGCTTACGCTGACCGGGATTTGTTCAGGTCAGAGTATGTACTGTATCTTGTTCAGGTCAGAGTACGTACCTTGAGGAAAACCCCCACGTTATCTTGTAGATATTAAATTATAAAACTCTACTCATCTGTCTGTTAATATAAGACACTTTAAATATTTGAAAGTAGACTACATATAAATTAAAATGAGTGAACCGAACGTATTAAAATTGACTAGATACAAAGTAAGGTGACGAATCATGGCGTAGTGCAGGTTGATGCAACAGCCAGCGCGTCCCCTGTCGTAGGCTAATAATTAAGTACCCATGCGGAGATCATTTCTCTTTGTTTAGATTGGGCCATTTTTCTTTGCTGTTCTTGCAGGGAGAGCAGGCAGCTAAAATATTACTCCCTCAGGTTATAAAAAGATATCTTAACTTTGATAAATTAAGATGTACCTACATGTTAAAATGGTTTCAGATAGATCTAAATTTTAGTGAAGTCGAGACATTTATTATAGATGAAAGGAGTATGTATTATGAGTATATGAACAATAGAAATGCATCCATGTTCATGGGTAGCAAGCACCCATGACATTCTAAAAAATATATAGTAATTTTTAAAAGGGCAAAAAATCCAATTTTTTTTAAGAACCAAAAATGATAAATATTATACGCGTATAAAAATGTTTGGCTTGAAATGATTCTCATGGTATCTGGGTAGAAAAGACAAAATCAAACAAGTCCAATGTCCATGTACTATTCACGCTATATTAGTCATAAATTTATCTTTTTTCCCCAGGATATCATGGGCATCATTTCGAGCCAAATATTTTTATACGAATATAATACTTGATCATCTTTCGTTTTCAGGGAGAATTCTGATTTTTTTTAAACATTTGGAATTACCACAATTTTTGAAGTTTCTGGGGGGTATATAGCACCCTTGAGTAAAAAATTCGCGTCCACATGGACTATAACTTTTTGGACTACTATATGTTTCTATCTTTAAAAAATCATTATCTGTCCTGACCGTCCGTGAAGTGCTGCAGGTTGTTTGATTTTGGTTGTTGAAACGTAAATCTATATGTTGGGGTTGGGGTTGGGGTCGGGGGTCGGATTAGTCTTGTATTTTGTATTTTTCGGAGTTGGTGAGTTACTTTGGAGAACATTAACCCTTGTCTTTCCGACTATTCTATGTAAAGTGGTCTTAACCCATGAAAGTTTTGTTTGGATGTGTTCAGGGAGTGGGTGATGACGAATATAATGCCTTTAAATAATATAAAGCAGATCTGGCCATCAAGATTTACATTTCAACAACCGGGCAGCGACGGCGGCGGCAGGAACCTCTCCGAGCGCGTACACGGCGGCGTCGCCGGCTGGCGGTGACGGCGCGTGGCCCGACAGTGAGGTGCTGCAGGTTCCCGACGGTGTGCGCGGTCGACGACGACAACCTGGCTCAGCCGCCTCTTATCGAAGGCGCTCCTGCAGGGCGGCAGTGAGCTCCAAGCCGGCTTGGGCCGAGTTGGGCTTGGGCGGGCGACATTTCTAGCGGCGGCTGCACGCATGTGGAGTGTTGGCGTTGGTTGCCCATGGCCGCTACGGCTGGCTGGCACCGAGGTGGTGCGGGCGGCGGCGCTCTAGGCTTCGGTGGCCATGGTGGTGCCGGTGGTGGGCGGCGCCCTTCTCCTACATCGGTGTTTCCTCTCCTCTCGACGGTAGTGGCGCAAACCAGTAGCTATCATCTTTGCCCTTTCATCTCCAGTCCTTCTTCGTGCGCCTTGTGGTCATGGTGTTCGGCTGGGGCGAAATCCCGGCTAGGCGGAGTCCAAGAAGAGCATGGCGACGCCTGCGGGCGCCGTTTCCTTCTTGAAGGCGTGTTCATGGACTTCTTGAAGGGAAACCATATGTACGGCGATCAGACCGAGCGGCGGCGGCACCACGATGTCGTCATCTTTTTGAAGACGTCATCTTGGACATTAGGGGAGTGGCCGATGCGACATTTGGAGTCTGCGGGCATTGATGCGCTACGGTGTTGGCTGCTACCCTGAGCTTGCGCTTTAGGGGCTCAATGTACGGCATGGCGGCACTTCCTCCTTGGCGTCTTCCCCGAGTCCATCCGACTCTCTAGGCATTTATGAGGGGATGTATGTTGGTCCGGTTGTCTTGGAGTCGAGGTCATGCCATGGGGTGTCTTGCTTGGTTCATGACGCAGTCCTGAGGCCTTCTGCTCCTCTTCGGATGTAACTTTTTCCCAGGATTTTTTTGATATATTATACGTTTTTTTCTGACGTCGTATGCAAAAGTTATTGCGGTTTTACCATTTTTTTAACTTTTTTTGCAAAAAAACGTGGAAATTCGCATTTATTAATGTCTCCGAATAGTAGGTTGCATAACATACACGTATCTGAAAACAATTTTTTTTTGAATTTTCTATCATTTTCTTTTGTATTTTACAAACCAAAAAAAGGAGATCCACTGTGGGGGGGGGGGTGCAGGGTGCGTGTGAGTAAAAAAAACTCGGAAAAACCTTTAGTCGCGGTTGGGGGACACCAACCGCGACTAAAGGGGTACTCGTAGTCGCGGTTGATGTCCCCAACCGCGACTAAAGGTTTTTCCGCCGGCCGCATCCCTCCATAGCCCTTTAGTCCCGGTTGGTGTTACCAACCGCGACTAAAGGGGTACCCTTTCGTCGCGGATGGAGCATTAGTCGCGGGTCGTCTCCCGAACCGCGACTAAAGTCCCCTTTAGTCGCGGTTCGAATATTTCCGGGACTAATGAGGGTGGACGGAAGCCTCTTTTTCTACTAGTGCACCTAGCGACTTTTCGTAGAAAAAGTATGACCAGAATATAAGAATATGATATCATGCTTTCTTACATCCTCGTTGGGAGAAAAATTGTACCCGGCAAGATAAGTTGAATGAATCCGGTGGGATTGGAAGTACAGAACTATTTAGTAGAATTAGAAATCTCTTCAATAGTGATTTCTCGCTTCCATCGTCCAAGGAGTAGCAAATCTCGTTGAACGCCGTGACGTGATCCATCGATATGGTCATAATGATGTCGATCGTGCCCTCTACCATTAGCGATGGCACTAAGACTGGTCATAGTGGGGAGTAATTTAGATTAGTAACATTAGTTTATGTTAGAACATCCATAGTGGATATTAACTAGTATATGGTTTCATGCGCTGTGTTATTTATTATATTGTAGTGTGATGTTATGATAACATAGCTAGTTACCACCTCACTCTTTTTATTCATTTATTATTATGCCATATCATCAAAATATTTTAAAATGTATGATGTTACTACCAGGTTACTCCCATTACCAATTATGAGTAGTCTAAGATAATCAACCCCTCTTTATGCATCTTTGGCTTGATGAGCGCGGAAAGCGGCCCGGTCCCAAAGTCAGCCTGATGCAGCCTAAACCTCAGCCAGCTGGCCAACACATATCCTTGCGATTACGAACAGGAAGTGTAGCTAATTAAAGTACTAAACATATTAGACAAATAATTTCAATTTGTACTCTTTAGGGATGATGAATGGCACATTCAAGTGACTTTTGCCTCTGCGCCGCCGGCCCCACGCGCGATTTCCGTTGCTACAGGATCCATCTTCGCACCGAGTTCCGCTTCACATCTACCTTTCAAGGTGTGCCAGCGACGCAGACACTTCGTTTTCAGCCACCAGAGCATGCACAAAAGAGGACATGGACCAGAAGGGAGGCACGATGGCGGCTAGGCATGCATGAATGGTTTAAGTTAAGTGCCTGGAGAGTGCACGGCGGTGGATGACGGAATATTGGCGGCGGGAGGAGCTTAGTAGGGGAGTAGAGAAGCGAGCGACAAATTATGGGAAATGGCACAAAAATGGGGTGTAAAAACCTCAAACCTCGGATGTGAGTTGTCTTTCTTACTGGTGGTGGGGCCCGCACGTACGTACTGATGTAGCCCTACCCAAGGTCGACACTACATCAAGACCGACAAGCCCTCCTCGTGGTCCAATGACACGAGCTCGAGCCCAAGCCCTACACCAAGAGGTGAATTCGCGTCCTTACCACGTATACATTTGAAACCCCATTGGATGGCATACTACTTCATGCGAATACCCTATGTTCAATCAGGTACATCGACCAAGACACAAGCCATGGAGACCAAGCCAATGAAGAGAGAGCTGGAAATGATGAAGATGGAGCTACAGCGCCCAGGCCGGAACTTCAGCCCCCCAGGACCGGAACTTCCGGCCCGATGCCCCCCAGATGCCTTCCAGATGCCTTCCAGCGCCCAGAGAAAAGGAGCCAGCCGGAACTTCCGCCCCGAGGGACCGGAACTTCCGCCCGACCGGAACTTCCGCCCAAGTTCCGCCCAAGTTCCGAAATTGCGCCAAAACGCCCCTGGATGTTACTGCAAGGAAATTGGCCATATTCGGAACTAGGCCGGAACTTGGCCGGAACTTCCGGCCCACAAGACCGGAACTTCCACCTGTGACCGGAACTTCCGCCCAAGACGACCGGAACTTCCGCCCTACCGAACTTCAAAGCACAACATCACTTTTCAGCGTGTAACTTATCCCTTCGCCCCACCACTATAAATAGCCTTGTTGGCTCAGATCTGAGATTAGACTTGATGTGAAATTAAACCTGAGCTTTGCTCACCCTTGTGGGAACCCTACCTAGATCTTTGATCTTGTACCCACCCGGGCTCCTTGACGACTCGTGAAGATCTCTTTGGCGACTTCTATCGATTGTTGATCTTTTGCTTGCACTTCTACCTATTTGGTCTTTTGCTTGCACTTCTATCAACCTTCCTGGTCCCTTCTAGATCTCTCGGGATTCGACTTGTCGATCTCTTTGCGGGACTTCTACCGGAAGGTCTTTTCTCACAACCTCTATCGATTTGGTGGTTCGGGCCAACGAGGGAAAACCGGTTGTGTGCGTGTGTGCGTTGTATCCCCACGATTCCCTCCGCGTTCGTCGTGTTCATCGCGTTCATCCACCTCCCCCACGAGTTCCACCCAAATCCGTGAAGATCGGGCACATCCTTGGGCCTAGCCCTTATCATATGGTATCAAGAGCTCTTTGGTTGACACGGATTTGACCCCCACATCCCCCAATTCCACCATTTTCGCCCAAAAAATTTCCCAAATTTTTTCCCAAAAAATAGCCCCAAATTGGCCTTGGTTGGATCTCGCAATTTGTTGAGTTTTTGGTGGTTTTGGTCCAATAGAAACTTGTCCTTGGTGTTGATCTGCAATTCCCCCACCTTCCCACCGCTCTTAGTGCCAAATTTTCCGCGAATTCGAAGATTTTCGGCCCGGATTTCCGCCCAAATCAAAGAACAGCCCGCAGATCCGATTGCGACCGGAAGTTCCGCCCGGCAGAACCGGAAGTTCCGCCCGGGACCGAAGGTCCGGCCAGCCGAAATTTTGACAAAGATCCTTCGTTTTTCGTTTTGGCACTAACCCCCTTGTGTTTGGACTTCGGTTTGTGTGCCATTTCAGCTACCACAAAGCTTCCGCAACATCGACAAACGACGACGGCACCCCGAGGATCCAAGCGGTTCATTTGACACCTCCACCATAGCAAGTTCAAGTTCGTCGGCCACCATCATCAAGTGGTATAACTTGCCTCTAACTTGTAGCTTTAGCCTCTTTTGCGTACCTTTCCTATCGAGAGTGGCTTTCAGTGTTGCGAAGCATTGCGCAAGCGTCCCGACCGTGAGGGTGTGCGTGTGTTGAGCAAAGCTACGAAGCAAGCTCGTGTGAAAAGATAAACAAAAGAAGTGTGACATACTTACATAGATAGTAGTATCCTTGCATAGTGAGAAAAAGAAAGAAAAATACAAAAAGAGAAAAGAGTGTGAGTTACCTATACACAAAAGAGTCCAAAGCTTATAAGCAAAAGAGAGAAAAGAGAAGAGAGGCGTCTTGCGCAAATCTTGTTGCTTCTCAATTTTGCAACCAAGCCACGGTCTCTCTTGCGTTAGCGTGACACCGAGCTAGTAGTCTTCGCTAGGACCAATTTTGTTCGTGCTCATTTTCCAAGTCGCGCTAACCCCATTTTGTCCCACGTGTGTGTTCCACCTTGTGTATGCCTTTTGTGATCACCGCCTTTGACTTGTGACTTTTGGATCTTACCCACTTTTGACAATAGACTTTTCGTTTGGTTCTTCCATTTGGCTTTCCACATCCATACCTAACACCATATAGAGTTTTTGGTTTTGTGTGTGTGCATACATATCGGTTGTCCTCCGCCTTGAAACACCTTTTCGATTTTGGTTTGCAAGTTTTGACACTTTTGGTAGTTTTTCCTAACCACCCACCACATAGTTCTTGTTTTAGTTGTAACCATGTCTAGTGGAGAAGGGAACCAACTACCGATGACGCGGCAAAAACATTGGATAGCTACTCAAGCCGTCCACGCCAAGCTCAATCAATTTGAAGCCATGCTCAAGGATACCAACGTCCGCTATGAAGAAAGAGCTCAAGTGCAAAGGATTGACCTCAACAATCAAGTTCAAGACCTCAATGATAAGATTGAACTCAAGGCAATGAATTGAAGGCAACACTCGCCATACAAGGTCAAGAGACAAGGGAAATGAAGACGGCGTTGGACAATATCCTCCATACACTCAACCGTCAAGAAGATAGAAGACACCACTCAAGGTCTTCGCGCTCTCATAGTTCAAGGTCACGAGCTCCTACACCATCTCACCATGATTCCAATGAAAGACCCACGCAACCATAATGTGGATGTTCAAGTGCTTCACCAACAAGCTCTAGAAGCGGAGCAAGCTCGACTTCGACTTGTCCAAGAACGTCAACGCCTTGAAGAAGAGCGCCTTCAACAAGAGAATCTCCATGCTCAATTCCAACAAGAGCAAGAACGCCTTCGACATGATCAAGAGCTAGTTCGAGCAAGGGAACAAGAGCTGTCTCCGCAATGAACATCAAGCACTTGAAGAACAAGAAGCTCAAGCTAGAAGACAACGCTTTCATGAGGAGGAACAAAGGCAAGCGCACCAAGAGCGCCAAATCATCAATGTTTCTCAACCTCAACGCCCTCAAGGTCAAGATAATCACCTCCATCATGATGATCGACCTCATGGTAGAAGACCACCTCCAAGGGCAAGACATGAAGAATCAAGTCATCACCAAGCATCAAGTGAAGAAAGTGTGATGCCTCGACACCTCTACAACAATGATGATCAAGTTGAAGGTCATGGAAGATCACCTCCTCCTCAACAAAATAGAAGCAACAATCGAGATGCTCAAGGTCCACACCCTCAACCTCAACCACGTCAAGACCATGATGAAGAAAGACCACCGCCTAGACGCAATGATCGTAATGAGGAAGAAATCTTTGGGAAGCTAAAGTTAACCATGCCCAAGTTCCAAGGAGAGGAAGACCCCGATGCATACTTGTCTTGGGTCCTCAAGGTTGACAAGATCTTCCGCATACACAACTTCTCCGAAGCAAAGAAAGTTGCCATGGCATCACTTGAGTTTGAGGGATATGCAAATGTTTGGTGGGAAGAAGTAAACAAGAAGCGTGAGAAGGAAGACTTAGAGCCCATTGACACTTGGGAAGAGATTCAAGAAGTCATGCACACCCGCTTTGTGCCCACCCACCACAAACGTGACCTCTTCAACAAGCTCACTCAACTCAAGCAAAGCTTCAAGTCCGTTGAGGAATATTACAAGGAGATGCACATGACCATGATGAGTGCGAATGTGGATGAGCGAGAAGAGCAAACAATGGCAAGGTTCTTGAATGGATTGAACATCCCCGTCAAGAGGATAGTGGAATTCTTGCCATACACCAACATGGTTGAGTTGCTTCATCAAGCTACAAGGGCCGAGCGCCAAGTGCGAGAAGACTTAGCAAGTGCGAAAACAAAGTCCTTCTTCGCCGCAAGAAATGCAACAAACGCATCCTCAAGCATCAAAAATACAAGTGCTATTGCTTCCAAGGATTCTCCCAAGCAAACAAGAAGTGTCATCAAGACTACGAGCTTCAAGCCGGACCAATCAACTATGTCCTCCAAAGCTTCCACGGGATCTAGTAACATCACTTGCTTCAAGTGTGGTGCTCAAGGACATAAATCCTTTGAATGCAAGAACACAAGAGTTATGATAACTCGAGATGATGGAGATGTGGAGTACTTGAGTGAAGGTGAATATGAAGCCTTGGTACAAGCCGCAACCAATCATGAAGATGATGACTTGGAAGACCAAGAGCAAGTCCTATGTGTGCATGATGCAAGCCCATCACTTGTGGTGACCAAAGTGTTGACAACCCATGCACTCCCCAATGAAGACCAAAGATGCAATATCTTCCAAACAAGAGCCGGAATCAATGGCAAGTCAATAAAGTTTATCATCGATGGAGGGAGTTGCCACAATCTTGCAAGCACCGAACTATGTTCCAAGCTCAACCTTCCGCTCCGAAACACCCCCATCCCTACCATGTGCAATGGCTAAGTGACAATGGAAACGTGAAGATACAACACACCGTCACAATATCCTTCAAGATTGGCGCCTATGAAGACACGTTGATTGTGATGTCGTGCCCATGACGGTGTGCCACATGCTACTTGGTTGACCTTGGCAATATGACAAAAGAGCAAACCATGATGGCTACACAAATGCCTATAGCTTCAAGGTCGGCGACAAGACATTCATCCTACGCCCAATGACTCCTAGCCAAGTAATTGCGGACAATGCAAAGGCTTTAGCGAGGGCTAAGGAAGCTACCATCACTAGTGAGATGAGCGGTGAGAGAGTGACCCACCAAAAAGAAAGTGAGCGCCACAAGCCATATGAGAGTGAGATGAAGAGTGTCCTCATAGCTACCAAGAGTGAGATGAGAGGAGTGCACCACAACCCATCCACCAAATTGCACTATGTGCTCATTTGCAAGGGGCCACCCTGAGACTAACAACTTAACAACACTTCCTTCGTCTTTGTTGTCTCTTTTAAAGGAGTTCCAAGATGTCTTCCCCGACGAGCTTCCTCATGGACTTCCACCACTTAGAGGCATCGAGCACCGCATCGACCTCATACCCGGCGCTCCTCTACCAAACCGCGCCGCCTACCGCACCAACCCCGAAGACACAAAGGAGATTCAACGCCAAATTCAAGATCTCCTCGAAAAAGGGTATGTCCGTGAAAGCTTAAGCCCTTGTGCGGTTCCCGTGATTCTCGTGCCTAAACCGGATGAGTCGCAACGAATGTGTATGGATTGTCGCCCCATCAATGCCATTACCGTTCGCTACCGCCATCCCATTCCGCGTTTAGATGACATGCTTGATGAATTGAGTGGTGCCACGATTTTCTCTAAGATAGATTTGCGTAGTGGCTACCACCAAATCCGCATGGCAATTGGTGATGAATGGAAGACGGCATTCAAGACCAAACTTGGTCTCTATGAATGGCTTGTCATGCCATTTGGTCTTTCAAATGCTCCATCTACTTTCATGCGCCTCATGAATCACATCTTGCGACCTCTCATTGGCAAGAGTGTGGTTGTCTATTTCGATGATATTCTCATTTATAGCAAAGATCTCAAGGACCATGTGCAACATGTGAGAGAAGTCTTATGCATCTTGCGCCGTGAAAAGCTTTTTGCAAATCTTCCCAAGTGCACCTTTGCACAAAGCAAGTTGGTTTTTCTTGGCTTCGTGGTTTCCGCCAATGGGATTGAGGTTGATTCTTCAAAAGTTGAGGCCATCCACAATTGGCCCACTCCTACAAACGTTGGTCAAGTTCGAAGTTTTCATGGACTTGCCGGGTTCTATAGACGTTTTGTCAAAGATTTTAGCCCTTTAAATGAGCTTACTAAAAAGAATGTTCCGTTTGTTTGGGGCAAGGCACAACAAAACGCTTTTGATGAATTGAAAAAGAAAGTCACCGAGGCACCACTACTCGTTCTTCCCGATTTTGCAAAAACTTTTGAGATAGAATGTGATGCGAGTGGACTTGGAATTGGTGGTGTTCTTATGCAAAATGGAAAACCCGTGGCATACTATAGCGAGAAGTTGGATGGCGCATGCCTCAACTATCCTATATATGACAAGGAACTTTATGTTTTGGTTCGTGTTCTTGAAGTTTGGCAACATTATCTTTGGCCAAAAGAGTTTGTCATCCACTCCGACCATGAGTCTTTGAAGTATTTGAAAAGTCAACACAATTTGAACAAAAGACATGCAAAATGGGTTGAGTTCATTGAGTCATTTCCATATGTAATCAAATACAAGAAGGGCAAGGACAATGTAGTTGCGGATGCCCTTTCCCGCAAGCTCACCCTTCTACTCACTCGCTTGGATTTCCATTTTTGGGTCTTGATGAAATCAAAGACCAATATGCTTCCGATACTTTCTTTGGCCCAATCTTTGCCAAGTGTTCTAGTGATAAGGGCATCGATGATTTCTATTTGCACCAAGGATTCTTGTTCAAGGGCAACAAACTTTGTATTCCTATGTCTTCGCTTTGCCTTTTGCTCTTACAAGAATCGCATGGTGGTGGTCTTATGGGACACTTTGGGCGAGACAAGACGCTCTCCATGCTATCTACCCATTACTATTGGACAAGAATGAAGCGAGATGTGGAGCGCCTATGCAACCGTTGCACGACATGCCTACAAGCTAAGTCCACATCCAACTCTTATGGTCTTTACACACCGTTGCCTATTCCTTATGCTCCTTGGTCCGATATAAGCATGGATTTCATACTAGGATTACCTCGAACCAAATATGGTCATGACTCAATTTTTGTAGTGGTTGATCGATTCTCTAAAATGGCTCATTTCATACCATGCTCCCGAACGGATGATGCTTCACATATTGCCTCCTTGTTTTTTAGGGAAATTGTGAGACTCCACGGCGTACCAAGAAGCATTGTTTCGGACCGAGATGTCAAATTCATGAGCTACCTTTGGAAGACACTAATGGCCAAGTTCAACGTCAAGTTTTTGTTCTCATCATCCTCACATCCTCAAACCGATGGGCAAACCGAAGTGGTGAACCGAAGCCTCTCCACACTACTACGAGTCCTTGTAAAGAAGAATTTGAAGTCATGGGAAGATTGCATCCCGCATGCGGAGTTCGCCTACAACCGCGCCAAGCACTCTACAACAATGAGAAGTCCTTTCATGGTCGTATATGGGTTTGAACCACCCACGGCGATCGACCTACTTCCTCTTCCACTACATGAGCAAGTAAACATGACCATCGACAAGCGAGCCCAATACATGAAGAAGCTACATGAAGATAC